>NC_090925.1:1205928688-1208428688 GCF_040938575.1 Ambystoma mexicanum | reverse complement strand
TTCAGAAAATATGGCAAAATACTACTTTATTCTCGATTTTTAAAAAAGTAAGGCCAACTGGCGAACAATGCTCGCACAAACATTTGATTATACAGCAGTTATACACCCCGATATGCGTCATCTATGACGTCCTCCTACGTGACAAACTACAAACCTATTCAATGGAAGGGTTGGTCAAGGGAACATATGTACCTGTGGTATACATAGGGGTTAGAACTTCATTGGCTGCCCCTTATCTGAAAGGCACACCTCAAACTACCTCTAAATACGTATAATACTGATTATAGCAGAGAAAATGGCAGCGGATTGGTCTACGCAACATTGTATAGCATGTTGCCTCATACGCCCTCTGATTGGTTGGCATTCTCACCCAACTTTGGACTTTCAGTTCGTTAGCAGCATGTAAATGAAACCCAGGTGCTTGAGTCACGTCGGATTACTCGCCACATTCCGAATTGATCAATTTCTTCTCATCAGTCTAGCCATAAGTCAAAGTTTTCTGTCTGTAGTTGACCTTGTAGTCTCCTCTGGGACATTTGAGGGAGTGTTAGCACATCACTAGCTTCATCCAAAGCTTAATGAATAGCCCTTGTTTTAGACTTCTAAATCACATGTAAGGAGATGGTAAATTTGTCCATTTCAACCTCTTATTTACTGCTATTTGATTTACTTGTACTGGGTTTTCTTGCTCCTTGATCTCTAGGGACTTGCTCACTTCATATTTGTATAGACTTTATCCACTGTTAGTTGTCCTATACTTGGCTCTTGCAAATGTTTTCTTCTTTAATCTAAGCAAAATGTCTTCCGTACATAGCTCATCTGTCTGCCTCCTCTTGTGCCTTGTAATTATTCCTTAAAACGGCACCCTTGATCCCCGGCCAACAGACTCCTCTTTATTTTACACACAGCTATTTCTCCAATGTCTCCTGACTCTGCATCCTGGTCTATCTCTGAGGTAGCTGGATTGTGTCTTAATACGAGCAGACGTCCATCTTCCTATTATGGTTGTCCCTGCCATGCTCTATTTTCCTCTATGTCCTTGTATATCTTCTTCATGACATCATTTTGCCCTCAGATTTCACTCGGCGCTCTGTGATGTGCAATGGTGCGTGCTGACATCCTTCCGCTCGTTCAGTACCAGGCTACATTCGGTATGGTTGCCCGAGTGCATATAGTCTCTCATACACTCGATGCAGTATAGGGACAACACATGGGGTCCCACATAGAGATCTTCTCCTGCTGTTTCAATATGACAGCGTTGAGGGGGCAGTATCTAGGGAATGCGCATACCTGCTCCTCTACATTCCCTCTCTGGTCGAGTCCTTGACCATATTTTCCTTTTCAATCTCCTTTTCTTCATACTGTCGTTTCTTTGGGATCCATATCTTTGTCACCCCTCTCAGGTGACCTGCATTCTTTATTTGTTCATCCACACTTCAGGTCATGTGACGGCAATCTCCTGATGATGGACAGAATACCTGTCCTACATATTCTTTATGATCCTTAAGGTAGTAAAGCTTTGTTCCTGGAGGTGCCAGGGAACATTTCTTTATATTCTCATGCGTATTTCATTTATTCTGCATTTCTTCACCAGCTCCAGCATCTATATCAATCATTATCTTCATCCCAATCACTTTCTTGGCTGTCTTCTGTCACTGTCCCAAGATGATCCTTATGAGGCAAAATCCTAGCAATACTAACCCTAGTATTGCTGCAAGTATTTTGAAAAGCATTCACCAGCCAGTTTGGAATACACGATAATAGAAATGAAAACCAGTCATCTCCTGCTGTCTCAACTTCCTCTTCCATCTTCATAGGCAGTGTCATCTGCAAGTTATTGTTTCCGTTTTCTCCATCGAGAGACGGTACGAATGTACAGCAAGAAGGCCCAACCTGGGCTCACATGCCTCCTTCCATTACTGTAATTAACTCTAGGACATACCTGTTCCATAGACTCATCGCCTGATGGCTCTCAATTCTTCTCTGATAGCATTAAATCCTTTTGTTGCACTGACAGATGACATTTTGTGATCTGCAGCCACTTGGCGTTCACTGCAGTCGTGAGTCCTGGCATGAAAATAGATGTCATTATCATTGCTGTCTTGCTGAACAGTTTATGCTCATCTGGAATATCTTCATATGCCATTATTGATTTTGATGAGAAATAGTTCTCCCTTTTCAGCTGGTCAAGAATGAGCAACCTCTGCCTCCTTTAGTGTTCATTCATTTTTGGAAATCCATCAACATTTAGGTGACTTTGAGAAAACACTAATGCTGGAACATGTATTACTACAATGGAGCATACTCCTTCCTAATTTTTAGGCAATTTCATGTAAGCCCTGGATCCACAGGTCCAATATCGGTCAATGGATACTGCAGTTTCTCCTTTCATTTCTGGGACCTCAATTGTCTGTCCACGTCATTTGTTTTCTCCAACCAGAACCAAGCCTTCATTCTTGAAGCATGTTGTTGGATTCTTTAGTGGTGTTATAGATACTGGTCCTGCGTCATTGTCAACTAGTATTTGGGCCATGATTCTAGGCATCTGTCATTCACTAATTGCACAATACTTACTGGTTCCTTCTTCAATAAGTGTGCAGGGCAAGATAATAGTCCTCCTTTCCATCCGGTACTGATGGCTAACCTGCCCCTAGTACCGGAACAGATTATCGTAGGCGGATTGAATCAGCCCATAGAGGGTCATAAAGCGAGGAGAGAAAACAAGACGCTACTAAGACCTAGAAGCAGTGAAAACCACCATACTCTTGAGCATACAGCGCTTTCTCTATCTCTGGGACTCTTCCACAGAGGATCAGGAATCGCCTCTTGCTATCCATTTGTGGACCCTAGAAGACACCCTCTAATTCTTCAGTGTTGAAGATATTGTTGAGAACATAAGAATATAAGAATTTACAAATAGTATTCGTTCTGAAGAAAGCGGCCATTTGAGAATCCTGCTGAAACCAGTTGGATGTTTAATTGCTCTGGTTGATGACCCAGACTCCAATACCCTTGTAAAGAAAATAGAGGGCTTGTGTACAAAAGAAATTGAAAGTGTTATCCACACGTATTCTTTCTCACCATCGGTGGGTGGAAGAATATCTTTTTTAAAGATCTTTTCTACTGACTATTGTACATAGAAATAGTTATTTTGTTTTTAATGATAAGACGCACACCATGGAGGCGACAAATTAAAATAGAACACATCGACCTCCACTTTTGTGTGCACCTATTAGACACCAGGAAAGTGTTTTAGAGAGAACAGGGACAGGATCTCGACACCATTTCTAGTCGGCCCAGCAGCTCCAACTAGGGCCCACACCCATTTAGTACGAGATCACTCACAGCTAGGGTCATTTAAGTGTTTGGCTAGGGACTCAGCCATAGGAATATCTTTATAATTACTTAGCCTTCTGTTTTCTAAGTGTTACAATAACCTGCCCATACACCAATAGCTGAGGTCTCTCCCAGCATCCTGGTTCTCCTGATTTTCGTTATATCTGAGAATTCCATCCTCTTCATCTCAATGATTTTTATTTGTTCTCCAATTTGGGATGGCTACATACGTTTTTTGCTTGTCCACCCCATCCCCCTTCCCATCCTCCTTTTCAAATAAGTATCTTCATATGGAAACGTCCCTCTTGATGGCCATCGTAAAGTTGCCCATTTTACTTTGAATTGCCCTTTAGTTGTAGACGCTGCTAGATGACCAAGACATTTAGCATCATGTGCAGGCATTTTTTTGGCAATAAATGTCCTTGCTGCGTTTATGGCATATGGTATTAAGGAACAGGCGTAGCAGCTTTCATCGGACATTCTCTCTACCGCCTCCTTCATGTGCTGATGTTGTAAGAGGATTCAATTCAGCACTACAGCTAAGTTAACGCCTAGTCTAGAATACTGAATGAAAACCCTTATTGATATATCTTTAGGTCCAGTTCATGCGTTCTGGATGACTACCCCTATATAACACCCCTCTCTTGGAATCCCCCTGACCCCACTGAGCCAAGAAGTAGTTCTGTTTTGCAAGTTTAAAAGGTTTATTTGATAATTTAAAATATATATATCACACTTTATAATAAATTAATACTTGAATATCACCCTTAATCTGATATGATAAAGATTAACAATGGAGAATCTGGCACTAGCACACTTCTTTATAATCACTAATGAGTTGACAGGAAATGGATAAGATAGCACACTGGTAAATAGGAACAAAAGTATAATGTGGTAGAGGATGCTTTATGTAAGCTCAGGTGGATGCAATATTCAATGAATGCAGTACAGAAAATACTCAATAGGATTTCAACCAAACAATGTAATCACTTTTCTCTGGCTATTCACTCCCCCCCTCTTTATGCAATGCAAGGAAATGGAAGGAAGCACACAGTTCTCAGAAATGCAATCAATGTAATCAGTTCAATCCAGCAAGCTTAGACAACAGAAAACAGATAGGAGTTTTGAAATCACAGGCCCAAATTGCTTTGATATGTGCTGGCAATGAATTAAAAAAATATGCTAAACGCTTTTAATTCCCTTACAGAGGTTCAGGGTGAGTGGTATCTAGTTAATATTAGTCCAGGCTCACACTAGCAATGATGCAGGGATAGTTAGCAGGTTAAACGAATTTCTGGCAAATGGAAAGCAAACAGCAGCAGTTTTTACATGTGAAGAAATTGCAAATCGCGGTAAAATTCGCGGATGCGTGTTCCGCGATTGCGGTAAAACTATAAGGGGTAGGAATGCGGTTCTTGGTGCGATTCAAAGCTACGATTCTAAGCTATCAGAGGAAAGTTACTGCAAGTCTCTAGCCCAAACGGTCGCGGAGATATGAGCGATTTAATAAAGGTCGTTTTTGGGTTTGCAAATTTCAAAAGCTCAAAATGACAAGTGCAGCTTGCAACTAGAAATGACAGGTGACAGCTAGGAGGCAGTTCTACTTAGGTTAAATAGATTGAATTAGATGAATTTAAACTAAGAGATTAGTTCTACACAGTTCTGCTGGGTACTCACACTATATTCTTGAATGAAATGGGCCTCGCCATGGATCTGGTCAGGGTTTTGGACTGGGCTCGGGTCTGGTCTGGCCTCTGCACTTCACAGTGATCTGGGTCAGCTCTCTCTGCTGGTCTGGGTCTCTCTGGGTACAGCACTGCTTTCTCTCTGGTCTCTTGGTTCTGGATAGATTGAAGTCTCTAGTTTGGCTTTCTGGAGGTTGATGGAGGTAAGTATGGATTTTTCCGGCAGAGCGTCCCGCTGCAGATGGAATTTGAAGGTGCCTATCTGTCCTGTCTGTCTGCTTTTATGTGTTTAGAATGTGGGTGTGTTCTAGCATCACTGACCCTACCTCTCTCTCAGCTTCTAATTGGTCAAACTTCCATTTATCATTTGATTGGGGAATGAACTGTGAGTCAGAGTGATGTCATTTTACAGCCTGCAGAAAGTCCACTCCTCCTGTCAACTTACACACAAATCTAGATTTGAAACAAATACATATTTGCAGAGGTACATATTGTTTTAAAATCATATGCACCCATCATGCATTACAGGAGGTATACCCTGTTCAAACTCTGCTCTTCCTGGGAGCTTGCATTCAGAACTGGCACATATTTCACTTTTTAACTGATTTTGCAATTTCTGACATTGACCCAACTTTACATACATGTGCGCAGGGAGTATGGACATTAACTGAAGAAGTTTCAGATTTTTAACATGCATACATTTAGAGTAATATCCACTTTTCCGCTAAAACCCCCCTGAACACGCCACCGGGTCGAAAAACCTCTTAAAATGGGGGCAGAAAAATCACAAGAATTATGGTGTCCTTTATAAAATTTTCACATGTCCGCTCTATGAGTTATTCATCTTTTTAAAGTTATGTTCTGGCTCCAAAGGGGTGTGGTTTACCCTCAGCACAAGGTTGAATTTCTGGTTAATCCAGTTCTGCCAAGCCAGCTTGCTCTCACAGGAGGTGCTCCTCCCAGCTCCTGCCAAGAGGAAGCTACATTTTACGACTGCGGTAATAAAAACCTTTGCCTGAGTGAAGAGGGCTTTGTCCACTCTCTAGCAGAGCCCAGGTAATTCAGTTATCAGATAGATGGCATATCCTTAGTGGGGGCAGCAAAAGGAAGGTTGGCCTGGGAACACAGTGGTGACTCAAGTTTCACTGCTGATGGGGGTAGTTGCCAGGCAGAATCAAGTTCCTTAAGCCAGACTTTCAGCTACTGTCATGTTATTTGTTGCTTTTTAAATTAACTTGCAATTTTACACATGCAGCTAGAATGCTGATTCTAAGTGCAAAACTATGACATTTCAACAGTTACAAAGGCATGTGACACCAAACATAGGTCACTTATTTAATCTAAACATTTTCGATTTTAGTGTCTTTAAATCCAGTGCAACTTAAACTGCTGACTCCATAGCTCAGCCAGTTCTGTTATAAGCATTGTTCTGGGCTCTTCATTTCCCAGATTTTGTAGGCACACAAAACTCCATTCTACCAAATGTCTGCTGGTGTTCAGTGAATATTTTGCACATATTGCAATGTTTGAAATAGGCACTTTGGCTTGCCTTCAGAGAAACACAGGGTGGTTTTAAACTGCCGGCTTTTGGATAGTGGTGAGTACTGGTACTGCACCCATTTTTGGGATTTAAGAAATAAATTCCCCACAATTCTAGGTTGCATTTGGCAATCAGCATTGCCATTCCCAATGGTTTCAGACTACTGTGCGGGTAGTCCAATGGTGGTTTTAGGCAGTGTCCTTCTGTGCCCGTAACATCGGCAAAAATGAGTGGCAGCCTATTCTTCATGCATTTCCCTGTGCATTTTCTGGGAAGCTCTGGCCATCATGAAGTTTTCATGTCAGTACTGCACAGTTTTGAGGTAGGGCTCGGATGCATGGGTAAATACATCCCACAATGTCATACATTATTTTTTTTAAATGAGCCTTATCAAGAATCACTTGTCTTCTTACTAAAGCTTGATAAAGCAAAACAAGAGGTGATGGCTGGAAGACTTGAATTAATTGTAACCTCAGACCATCGTTCTTTGCCTGCCATTACAAAAGGGGAAAGACCATATGCAAATAAGGCTTGGTCCCATCCCAAAAGGGGCAGTACAGCCTGAACTACTAGGTCACATCCCTTCTGCATGAGACCACAAGTGTCCCCAAACATGTTTCGGCCTGGTTGGGCCTCATAAGTGAGGAGCAGCTTGGGTCTCTAGGCCCAGCCCGCACTGGACTCCTGTCTGGGCATACCCATCCCACTCTGGGTGACTAAAGATTTGGGCAGGACTGTTCCCATTGGTGGCAGTACCTGACTGATTTGCATATGGCTGGACCCCCTTTTCAGTGGGCTAAAAACCGGTGGTGCGGAACGTTGCCCAGAGCAATGCCAGTGGTTCAGATTAATTTGAAACCGTCCACCCATCACTTTTGGGTTTTAGCTGGATAAAACTGTAATGTATAGGTAAAAACAGCATACAAGAATGTGTATTGTTATTACAATGAGTAACATAAGTGATGAAGTGTGCTTCTTTTGTTTCCGCTCTGGTACATTAAAACATTCTCTTTAACCCTTCTAAAAAGTTACAACTGCAAGTCCATTTATTCCTGAACAAATGTTGAAATATATTAATCCTTAATTTAAAGTGTTTCTGTGCTCTTCAATCTCCTTGTCTTTGCTCTTGGCCATTGAACAAGTCTGCATGTGCAGAACTTCTTTTCTTGCTTCACCATTGGTAGATGCACGGAAGGGTCTAGGTTTCTTTATATGGTTTTATGTCGTGTAAATGCAGCTAAACTTGCCTTCCTTTTAAATTATCTGCTGTAGGATCAACTTCTTCCAACTCGTACTGTCCTTCAAAATGGGGCGTACAAACTTTTGTACCAGCACCCGGTGCCCTGGGTTTAGACTGGGTTGCTTCAATAAATCCTCTGAATCAATGGGTTGGCTGTCTTTATCACTTCTTTGACCCCTCCCTCCAGGTTCTTGACCTGTTGAGACCTGAAAGAAACACTTGCAGTCATTGTTAAGTAATCATGCATCTCATGGAGATCACCAGGGGGCGCCGAGATGTTCTGACGCACCTCAGTCACCCTCTCCTCTGGGCCCGGCTGTTTGGGATTTGAGCCCACCTGGGTCCCCCCCAGTGAGGGAGTGGATTCCCCCCCCCCCCCCGAAGCAGCGAGAGACCCCATGGCACCCAGAGGAGAAGTCCTGGCCTCCGGAGGTGCAGTGGGGCCGAGCAGTTGAGCTGGGAGCTCAGAGCAGTCTGCGGCTACCAGCACCAGATCCACAGAGTAGAGGCCTTTCTCGCGGAGCGGGAGGGGCGCGAGGCCAGGCCTCGGTGGGCTTCTGCGGAAGCCGGGCTCCCGAGACGGCCCCTCCCACAAGAGATCAAGTAAACGCCTAGCTGCTGAGGGGAGGGGCACCCTCTGGGAGAGGCGGGTGCCCTGCGTTCATGGGGGTGCACCCCGGCGCTTGGATCTTGGGTGGCACGGCAGCTCCCAAGTGCAGCGTGGCTTCCCCCTCCTGCCCTCAACAGACTCTCAGCTCCGGGCCACACATCAGAGGAAACCCGTCCACCTGTGCTGTTTGCGGACTTCGGAGCTGCAGCTGGAGCGCGGCAAACTTTCTCACCTGCAGCCTTGGTCTTCAGGCAGTGCCGGGTGCCGTCATCTGCACCTAGGGGGGCCCATCCGCCTTGAGTAAGGTCTTTGGGACAATATTTGGAGGCTTACGCAGAAGCCAGGTTGGAGATCCCAGCTCTATGCTGCCCTGTGTGCCTGGATGACAGGGGCCGCTAGCTGGGCTGGAGTAGCTGGAGGGAGAGGTGGAGGACTGGCCCTGTGACCTGGGACAGGGTGTGGGCCTTGGCCGGAGGCCATCTGGTTCCCTCGGGAGTGGAGTGACTGGGGGTGGCAAGCCCGACCGCTGCCTTTGAGAGAACCATCCTTGGCTTTCGGTGCAAACCAGTGGAGGATCTCGAACAGTTGGGTCTAGCCTGCCGGTAGCGGCTTGCCACTGTGCTTTTCACGTGGCTGGTCCGCCTGGGGCCTCCACACCACCGCCAGCTCTCAGCAGGATAACGGCGCCGCTCCCCTCTGGGTTCTCAACAGCGAGTCTAGGTAGCAAAATAGAGGGCCGCGTGGGCACATGAACTGGACAGAATCTTTGCCGAGATTCCGCCGCCCGGCCACTTGTGCCCCGCCTCCCCCGGCAATGGCGGCCCGACACACTTGGAACCAACGGACGCCAGTACTGTTGCTAAGGGCATGGCTGCCCTCCTGGAAGAAATCTGAGGATTTAGGGCGGACATAGCAATGCGGCTGGACACTTTGGAATAAAAAAGTGGACTCAATTGATGATGGGGTCCAAGCATTAGAAAACAATACAGCCTCAATCGACATCCTCGAGATTCAATTCGACATGCGTCTGGCAGAGTTGGAGAGAAGGATACCCTGAAACTTGACGATTTAGAGAACGGGGAGCGCCGCTGTAACCTGAGGTTTCTGGGCTTTCCGGAGCACGACGGCGAAATGCAAATGGCTATAAAGGCGGTCAAGGCGGTTGTGGGGTCGCTCTTCGAAGGAGCCAACACGAATGAACCAACTATTGACAGGGCCCACAGGGCTGGCGCCTCCAACAGAGGCCCCAGATCAATTCTCGTGCATTTCTGTTACTTCTCGGAGAAAAGTAAAATCCTAGAGTTAGCACGCAAGAGAGACCCGGTGGAGTGGGAAGGGGCCCAGATCTCAGTATATCAAAACCTCTCAGCCTTTACCCTGGCCAGACGCCGGCTCTGCTGACTAAAATGCTCCAAACTAAGGGTGTCCGGTATAGGTGGGGATACCCATTCTCGCTATCCTTCGAGCTGGAGGGCCACAAGTATGCCTTGGTTACAGAGGATGACATCCACAGGGTTTACAAGTAACTCATGGGCGAGCCGGATAGGGAAATGAACGGGCAGGGTCACGAGAGAATCACAACCGGCCCCACGGGATCCAAAGCTGCTTTGGAAAGGCGCAAGGACTGAGGCCACAGGAAATTCAGGAGAGTTGCCCCAGCGTCGCTGGACTTGCCTAAACCTTGATGAGGCTGCTGGTATTCCGGGTCCAAGTCTTTAGGCGACTTTCATGAGTGGGGGATTCGATATTAATGGTCACAAGCCTGTTTATGCTTGCGGGGGTGGGGGGGGCTCATGTTGTTTCTGAAGTGTTTAAGAGCCTGGAGGGGGGTGACACTGGTGGCCTGGATTAGCGACGAGATGAAGCCGCTAGGTATCCAGGCGTTAAGAGGGGTGGTGGGAGGGGGGAGGGGGGAGTTTAATTGGATTGTTCTTTGGGGTTGTGGTTTGGTCTTGCCAAGTTTTCTAGGCTATACTGTAGCCTCAGGTCTTTCACAGGGCAATTGTAGGGCACAGAAGCAATGGGGGGGCTGAGTGGGGGTGCCGCTAAGAGCTCCTTAGATGGGGCTGTGAGCTTTAACTACCTTTTTTATGGATGAGTCGCTCCAATTCTTGACTGTGGGGTCCTTAAGTGTGTGAGGTCTTAATTCTCATAATAAAAGGTCACTGGTGGCGAAAGAATTCGCAAGGCTGCAGCTACATTTTTTATTCGTACAAGAAACACTGGGTTCAGGGCTAAACACATCCAGCAGGTGTTTGAGGCATCCTTTCAGACAAAGAAACGCAGAGTCGCCCTCCTGGTCTCTCCTAGGGCGCACTTCACCTCCAAAGCCCAGAGGTCTGACCCAGATGGGCGATATATTATGGTCAAGGGGGAGGTGTGGGGCCGGCTGTTTACCCTGATGTGCGTATATGCCCCGAATGAGGCACAAGACTCCTTCTGGGAAGGGATGAAAGAGAAAATTATGGCGTTCACAGAAGGTACCCTACTGGTGGGTGGGGACTTCAATATGGTTCTCTGTCCCGAGAGATATGAGGTCATCCAACCCCTGCCCTGAATTGCGTCTTCAAACTTCAAAACAAATTGGCGGCAGCCTTCCAAGGGGTCAATGGGGAACTGGGCCTAAGGGATACTCGCGCTTCTGAACAGGGCCAGGATCCATACTTTACCTTCTTTTCAAAACCACATGCAGCATTCTCTCGCATCGATTACATCCTGATAGACTCCTCGCTTCTGGAAGAGGTTACGGAATCGGGGGTAGAAATCATCCTGTGGTCAGACCACGATATGGTTAAGGTCAAATTGGGCATCCCCCCCCCTCCATCTGGGAATCAGTGGAGGTGCAACGACTTCCTGTTGCAGGATAAGGAGGTACGCCAAACGCTTCTAGCCGCCATTAAAGACTACTTTTCTATCATCAATAACTGGGAGGTGGGCATTATGGGTTTCTGGGATGCGTTCAAGGCAACCATCAGGGGTACCCTTATTAAGTTGGGCTCGAAGAAGAGAGAGAGGGGTAATGAGGAGAAAAAACTGCGAGGGGGAAAAAAAAGCTGCTATCCAACCGGGGGTGGGGGGATTGAAGACTCAGATGTTCCCAGGAAGGTGGGAGGAATTGCTGCGGCCGAGGCTGGCAGCCCTTCTGGTGGGACAGACTGAAAGGAAACTATCTTTTTTGAAACAAAAATATATGGAGAAAGGGGAAAAAGCAAGATTCTGGCTTGGAAGCTTCGGGCACTCAGGAATAGTAGGAGGGTGAATTCCATTCGCTCCCTTGAGGGGGAGTCGACCCTCAGGGATGACATGATAGCCGAGCAGTTTAGGCTATACCATGAGCGCCTGTATTCCTCAGAATACGCAGGGGATGGCTCTGATGTAGATAGCTTCTTAGACTTCCTCGCCTCCCCCCCCCGACAAAGCAGACTCATTAGAGCTTCCCATCACTCCACAAGAAATAATAGATACCACATCCTCCTTGAAGAGCGGCACGGCTCTGGGTGATAATGGATTTACAGTTATCTTCTATAAAACCTTCTGTTCTACGTTGGCCCCGTTTATGACCAAAATGTTCAATGCCGCTTTGGATACGGCACTCTCCCACCCACCATGATGTCTGCTCTTATAGTGGTTCTCCCCAAGGAAGGGAAGGCCCCCTCCCAATGGCCATCATATCGCCCTATTTCCCTTCTCAACATGGAAGTTAAGATTTTGGCCAAACTCTTGGCAAATAGATGGGCAAAATATCTCCCTTCACTAGTGCACGGGGACCAGGTGGGCTTCGTTCCCGGCCGCCAGGGATCAGAAAATGTGTGAGACTCTGGATCTCATGCATGAAGTGTCGAGGCAGGGGGGTGGAGGGTTAACTTCTCTCGTTCGATTCGGAAAAGGCCTTTGACCGCATCGAGTGGCCTTATATGGGTAAGGTATGGGTAAGTTACTCTGAAAAATGGGCCTGGGAGACAGATTCTGCGGGTGGGTCTTGGCATTATACAATGGCCCCTCTGCAAGAGTACTGGTCAATGGCGGCACCTCAACATCTTTGACCCTTTCTAGAGGCACCCGGCAGTGGTGCCCCCTGTCACCGCTATTATATGCCCTGGTGATGGAACCTCTGGCTATTGCGATTAGAGCAGACCAGACCATCACAGGGATAAGGTGTGGAGACTGCGACTTTAAGCTCTCGTTGTTCGCGGATGACATCCTAGCGTACCTTACTGACCTTCAAGACTCCCTATCTTGGTTATTTGGCCTCATTAAGCTTTTTGGCTCCTTCTCGGGGCTTAAGGTGAACGCATCCAAACCCTCTATAATGCCCATTGGTCCCAGTGACCATGAAATCGGGGGGAGGCAGGCACTGAAATATTGGGAGTGAGAATAGAGAGGGCAATCACTGTGTACTTGGGCACCTCCATCCCCAGAGATCTGTCAACTCTTTCATTGCAACTTCCACTCGATCTTGGCCAAGATTAGTAGCGATCTCAGACGCTGGGCACCCCTAACTCTCTCCTGGTTCGGGCGTATGGTCACGGTGAAAATGAACGTCTTGCCCCGCCTTCTCTCTCTTCATGGCCCTTCCCGTAGTGATTGCAGAGGCCTTTTTCGAGGTTCAGCAATCCCGAGTCCACCAATTCATCTGGAATGGTAAAAGAGCGAGAATCAAATATTCGTCTCCTAACTCTCCCTAAGGCATGTGGGGCTTTGGCCGCCCAGGTTTTAGGCTATACCACAAGGCAGCCCAACTGTGTGATGCTAGAACACATGAGAGATGACCTGGGGACTTACTGGACCTATGTTGAAGACATCCGCTCACACCCGAAGATGATCAGGGACCTACTGTGGGGCCCCCCAAATCTCTCCCCTCCCACCTCAAATCACACCCTACTTTAGCCGCCCTGTGGCAGTTTGTAAACCTAACAAAGAAAATAGGCAGCTTTCCTCCTGGCTGTCCCCCCTAACATCCCTCTGGGGTCCTCCCCTCAATCTCGGCTCCAGGGGCTTTCGGAGTACCCAATCGTGGTCAGAAATGGCCTTGGAGAGAGCTGCTCAACTCTTCCGCAAGGGGCTTTTTATTGCATATGACCAATTGTCTGATGCACTGAGATGATCCCTCCCTCAGTCTTTGTATACTTAGGCCTGAAGGGCATACTTGCCCTCCCTCAGTGGGCCTCTGCCCTTAACTGCTCCCTCACCCCTTTTGAAAAAATCTTAGCCGAATCCACAACCAGGAAGAGCTCCCTCTCCAGGATCTATAACACTTTGATCATGACTGGGTTGGAAGGCAGACAGCCCTTCATGCGTATATGGGAGGAGAGGCTAGGCATGACAATAGAAAACTCAATGTGGATGGCAGTCTTTAAATCTATTTTTTCGGGGTCGCTGTACACCTTTTCTATGGATCACAGCTTCAAGATACTCCACCCTTGGTACCGTCCTCTGGCCACCCTGGCTAAAATGTTTAGAGATGTATCCCCGCTTTGCCCCAGGGAGTGTTTGCAGCGTGGAACATGGTTTCACATGTGGTGGGAATGTCCAGTGATTCAGGTGTACTGGTCCGAATTGCATAAAAACAAACTTTTTTTTTTTTGTCTTGGTGCTAGGGGTCACCTGAGCACCCAGTTGCATATTCATGATGTTAATAAAAGACAGTTAAAAAATAAAATAGATGTCATCTCGTCACCCAATGTCTTGGCTACACCATGGGCATCAGTTTTTAACCTAGTTGGAGGAGTAAGGGGGTGGGGGATTCTTATATGAAGTCCAGTTACCAACTCATTAATTAGATGGTGATCTGAGCCAGACTCTATTAGAGCATATAAGGCAAGGGGTAGGCAATGAAGCCATCCCTTCTTTAAAGTCATTTTTTTTTTGCTATCCTCTTTTAACAGTCTTTCGTTTGTGGATGGTAAGCTGAAGAAAACGTATGCTTAATGCCTAATAGAAGAACTATTTTTTCAAACGATTCATTTACAATATGCGGTCCATTGTCAGACCGCAAAACCTCGCACCCCCCCCCATCTTGGTAATACCTAAAGCACAAGGAACCTGGCAGCGCATGTGGCATCAGGGTGCATGCATGGACCTGCCTCGATTCATCTAATCTAGAAAAAGGACCTACCATGACAGTATGTGTATATATATATATTTCTGAGGCTTGTGGAATCTGCTTAGATCACATGCTGTGCATAGGCCGACATCTAGTGGAAGCTGTGGAGTATTAGTTTGTTTTTCGAAACTCGAAAATGGGCGCCGACACAGGCGTGCCAGTAATACTATCCCTAGTGTGACGTCCACTGTACCCAAGATCCCTCACGCGTCTAGGATCCTCAGATTGTTTTTTTCCGCCATACTGGTCGGAAGCATCTTGCGGAGTCCCCTGGCCTTAGCCATACTTTTGCTAATAATTGAAAAATATAATTCTTTATTGACATCCTTCCCCACCCCAACGTCGACCCTCGACACTCGACGACGGCTGGAGAAGACATCGACCGTCGGCTGCCGCACGACGGATCTGGGCCTCGGAAGGCCGCTGGCCTCGGCCCGGGCCTGGTAAGCCGCTGGCCTCGGCCCTGCAAGTAGGGAGAGTGGGGGGTGGTACATACTCTTCACTCTTGGTATATAAGTACACCTTATCTTATATATTTCATACACTTACCAGCCCGCTGCCTTTAGGTGCGTTTGGAGGGTACCCCTTTCCAATTCTGCCCCAAGTGCAACCGCAAATACCCTTGGGTCGACAGGCACGCCACGTGCAATTTCTGCTTGCCGAGGGACCACCCCGAAGCGAACTGCAGAGCGTGTAGTAGGTTTAAACCTAAGACACTTAAGGACCGTTCGACTAAGCGTTGGGCCCACCACGCCAGGCAGGTGGCCATGGCAGCGGAGGGCGCCTTCAGCGATGGCAGCGACGCCGTACTTTCGGACGGCGAGGGCATTATAATGGCGTCGAAAGACAGCCGAGCGCAGGTCCCCGACCTCGGAAGGTCGTCCGGCAGGGCGGCTATGGGGAAGACCCCCGGCGACGCAAGCGCTACACACCCTACACACACTAAGCACACTAAGTCCAACCGAACCTCGTCGACTTCTCGGAAAGAGGCACAGATAGAACGGTCCGACTCGGTGTCCTCTGGGCGCTCTCGATCGAGATCGCCTCATGACGCAAGGCAATCATCCACTCTTGCTAAGAGTGCCTCGCTCCCTAGACTAACGGAAGTTCGATCGTCGGAGGACGAAGACGACTTCCACTCCCAGGCCGCGCTCCAAGAGACGGAGCCCGTAGTTAACACCAGCGAGGCCCCACGCTCGAAAAACACAGATACCTCTCCCGATCCTCGACGCCAGGCGTCGAAAGTCTCCGGGGCCTCCAAGGGACAGGGAAAACATTTTTCCACGCACGGGGAGGGGGGGAAACAGCGGAAAGCACATTCTTCCACTCCTGTACGACCATCCTTCCCCCCTAAGCAAACAGATAAATACAAGTCTACTGAGAGATCAACATCCAGCAAGGGTACCCTTGATAAGTCCCCTAAATTGCCTACTAAAGTCAGACCCTGTTCCAAAGAATGGTCCAGTGAAGACATAGACAGGGTCATGTCAAGGATGTCTTCCTTGGCTGATTTCTACGACAAGAATCCAGAGCATTTCCTCTCGTATGACCCTCACGGGGCCACACCCTCAGGTTCCACTGATCCTATCCCCCTAAGTAAAAAGGCCCGGTTCGAAAGACCTGAACCCTTCGAGGTGCAGCCTTACTCTACTCCATTCCCTGAGGGGGACCAGGAGTTTGAAATTATGGAGGAACAAACCGGGACGGAATACTATGCGGATGATGAGGATCAGGAGGAGGGAGAAGATGAGCAGGAAATTTACAGAGTAGATTCCCCGGTAGAGAACGAAGCCCCAGTTACCGACTCGCCAGTCGATAACCAGCCCCTCCTTAATGAGGTTCTCGCTCGCGCGGCAGAACATTTTCACATCGACACCCACGGTGTACAGGAGGAAAGGGACTTCGCAGAAGAGTCGGTGGGAGAGAGGAGGCCGGTCACTCAGACCATCCCTATCCTTAAATCCATCCAACGAAGAATAGATCAGTCCCTGGTGAACCCAAACCTCACCAGAGCAGTCAACCCCAGGGTCGAAAAGCTTTTCCGGGCAGCCCAGTCTGACCCTCTCTATATAAGAGGACATCTTAAACCAGACTCCCTAGTTGTTACCAACACTCGGAAGAGGGCTGGAACACCCTTATCTTCATCAGAAGCTCCTCCCGACAAGGAGAGCAAGAAACTTTACGGGTTTGGCAGAAAGGTAGCCTAAACGTCCGCCTACCAAGCAAGGATTGCTAACTCCACCACCCTGTTGGCCAGCTACAACTGCCATCAATGGGAAGAGGTCGCGGCGCTCATAGCCTCTGCTCCTGATCCGTTAAAGGGCCAATTGGCTCGGATCTCGGCAGAAGGGAGAGCCGTGTCTGGTTGCATATTAAAAGCAACTTTCGACGCCGCGGACAACGCAGGAAGATTGATAGCAGAAGGTACTGTTATCAAAAGACATGCGTGGTTACGGCATTCGGGGTTCAAGACAGAAACTCAGGCTTCTTTAATAGACAAGCCGGTGGAACCCGATCTATTGTTTGGGAAAGCGGTCGAAGACGCACTCAAAAACGCCAAGGACGAATACGAGACACTGAAATCCCTTGGCCAACTAACCAACAAACCCCCTAACCAGAGGGGGAATAGTAATTTTCGTCGCCCACGTGGCCAAAATTCACAAAGAGGCAACTATGCCCAGGTACAGGGTACACAGTGGAACAACAGCCAGCAGTCTACCCAAAGTTACGGCAGGGGTAACAAGAGAGGGCGTGGAAGAGGCAGAGGCAGCCCCAACAAGGGAGGTGGCACGCCTCCACCAAAGCAGTGACGCTCAGTTCAGGGTCCCTTCTCACACAACCCCAGTAGGGGGACGCATTTCCAACTTCACCCAAGCTTGGGAAGGGATCACCTCAGACAGATGGGTGCTGTCAACAGTGTCCACAGGATATTGTATAGAATTACTGCAGCGTCCCCGGAACCATCCTCCACGACAAAGAGTACACTCCCTAGAACATCAGAAGATCCTTCTCGAGGAGATTGCCATTCTGCTAGAAAAGGATGCGATAGAACTCATCCCAGGACACCAGGTAAACAAGGGTATCTATTCAACTTACTTCCTTGTGCCAAAGAAAGATTTGACAATGCGCCCAGTACTGGACTTACGGCCTGCCAACAAGTATGTCAAGCCCCAAAAATTCCGTATGCCCACGCTACAAGAGGTAATCCCCCTCCTAAAAAAGGGGGATTACATGGCAACCTTGGATATGAAAGATGCTTATTTTCATATTTCCATGCTCCCGGCGCACAGAAAGTACTTGCGCTTCAAGGTGGACAGTCGCCACTACCAATTCAAGGTACTGCCCTTCGGGATAGCTTCAGCACCCAGGGTATTCACCAAGGTACTGGCGGTGGCAGCTGCACACCTACGCAGGGAGGCAATCCCAGTGTACCCTTATCTGGACGACTGGCTCATAACGGGGGAAACCCCAGGAATTTGCAGGACAAACATTCAAAGGACTATCGACCTCCTCCACGAATTGGGCTTCTCAATCAACGAGAAGAAGTCAAGCCTAGTGCCAAGCACCTCAAAACAGTTCCTAGGAGCAATCCTAGATACTCAAAAAGGGTTGACCTTCCCCTCGGAAGAGAGAATTCGGAATATACTACTGCAAATTCCACATTATCAGTCCGGTCAACAAATAACGGTACGCAAAGCAATGCGGTTACTGGGCATGATGGCGTCATGCATTTACCTGGTCCCCCATGCGCGACTGCGCATGCGTCCTATGCAGGAATGGTTGGCGAAACAGTGGTCTTAGGCAAGTGGTCAGTGGGACGATCTAGTGGTCGTTTCGCCAACACTTGTACAGAGCCTACACTGGTGGACAAGAGAGAATCTTGCAAGGGGAAAACCCTTTTACGATCCCGAAGTACAGGCAGTGGTGACTACAGATGCATGCCTGACTGGGTGGGGAGCTCACCATCTCCACCACACAGCTCAGGGTCTCTGGTCTCACTCAGTAGCCAAGAACCACATCAACCTGCTAGAGCTTCTGGCAGTATTCAGAGCGCTTCGGGCGTTCGAGCCCCATCTAATAAACTTGTCGGTGCAGATCCGGACCGACAGCACGACAGCCATGTTCTATCTGAACAAGCAAGGAGGGACTCGTTCGCCAAATCTGTCCAAGCTTGCCCAGAAAATCTGGATATGGGCACTCAGACGGAACATCTTCCTGTCATCGCAACATGTTCCAGGGGAGCTCAATTCCCTAGCGGATGCTCTAAGCAGAGACTCCCTCCCAAAAGAACACGAATGGGTCCTTCACAAAGAGATCGTAGAAGATCTCTTCTCTCAGTGGGGTTTCCCCACTATAGACTTATTCGCCACAAGCGAAAACAAACAATGCCCAGGATTTGCATCCAGGTTCCCCCAGCCAGACTCCCAAGGGAACGCCCTGTGGATGAACTGGTCAGGGATGTTTGCGTACGCTTTTCCACCAACTCTTCTCATCAGGAAGGTAGTGTACAAGATGAACAAGGAATCGATGACGCTCATCCTAGTTGCTCCCATGTGGGCGAGACAACCATGGTTTCCACACCTACGCAGGATGGCGGTGTGCGAGCCCATCAAACTCCCAGCCTGGTACAACCTACTGTCCCACCAACAAGGTCAAACAGTGCACCAGCAACCCAATTCAATGAACCTGGCAGCATGGCTCCTGAGGTCATAGAGTTTGGACATCTCAATTTACCACAGAGGTGTATGGACATCCTAAAAGAATCCAGGAAACCAAACACAAGGCACTGTTACTTTGACAAGTGGAAGAGATTTGTTATTTGGTGCCAGAATAAACAAATCAACCCGGTTGATTGCACTCCTTCCAACATTGTGACATACATGCTCCACCTGCTGGATGCAGGATTGGTTTTTAACTCTCTGAAAGTACACCTGGCTGCCCTCTCGGCTTACACCACATCCCATAACAAGGTATCGTGGTGGAAAGTACCATTAGTTAAAAGCTTCATGGAAGGAGTAAAGAGACTTCACCCTCCTATTTCTAACCCACCGCCAGGATGGGACCTTAATGTGGTGCTAGCTAAGCTCATGGGCCCCCCTTTCGAACCCATGCATAAAAGTCTCAAACACCTGACTTATAAAACTGCCTTCTTAGTAGCCATTACCTCTATAAGAAGGGTCAGTGAAATTCAGGCTCTGTCAGTGCAGGATCCTTTCTTTACTATCCACAAAGACAAACTGGTTTTACGCACACACCCTAGGTTCTCACCTAAATTTATATCTAAATTCCATGTAAACCAGTCCATCGTGCTTCCGGCTTTCTTCCAGAACCCGCAAAGCTCGGCTGAGGTGAAACTACACACCCTAGATGTGCGTAGGGCGGTCCTCTACTATGTAAACAAAACCAGACCGCTAAGGAAAACAGATCAACTGTTTGTCGCCGTAGCTACAGGCAGAGAGGGAGATCGCGTCTCTAAAGGCGCTATCTTGAAGTGGATTATCAACTGTATACAGCTGTGTTACTCTCTTTCTGAAAAAACTCTGCCTTTTACGCCAAGAGCCCACTCTACTAGAGGCATTGGGGCCACTCTGGCTTTCATTGCAAATGTTCCCCTCGACACCATTTGCAAAGCAGCTACTTGGAGCCCTATTCACACTTTTACTCAGCATTACTGCATTGACACTCATTCCAAGACAGATACACAAGTGGGACAAGCGGTTCTGAGACACCTGTTTGCTCATGACTCTTCTCACATCCCACCTCCTTCTTCTGGTACTGCTCGCTAATCTATGCACAGCATGTGATCTAAGCAGATTCCACAAGCCTCAGAAGGGATACATTACTCACCGTAATCGTATTTCTGATGCTTGTATCTGCTTAGATTCACATGCGACCCACCCTTCCTCCCCTCCGAGAGAAGGCGCATGATTGCTGGTAGTCTTACCTTTCTGTCTATCTGCTTGGATTATCTGTACTCACGCTACTCCTCATGCTTCCTCATGTCAGAAAAAATACAATCTGAGGATCCTAGACGCGTGAGGGATCTTGGGTACAGTGGACGTCACACTAGGGATAGTATTACTGGCACGCCTGTGTCGACGCCCATTTTCGAGTTTCGAAAAACAAACTGTAATACTCCGCAGCTTCCACTAGATGTCGGCCTATGCACAGCATGTGAATCTAAGCAGATACAAGCATCAGAAATACGATTACGGTGAGTAATGTATCCCATATATAAGATTCATAAGCTTAACTGAATCTTCTGTCTCACTACACACCAAAATGTCGTCCATGTTTTGAATTATTGCACTTTCCAGTTGAACATTACCTAGGTCCATCTGAAGGACTCTATTAAAGATTGAAGGACTTGCAGTAATGCTGGGGCAAACCAGTGTGTTTCAGGTGAATATCTCTATACAAAAAGGAAGTCAAATCTTGAGTCTTGATGGCGGCGAATTGAAAATAACTCATTCTTTAAATCTATAAGTCATGTATCTAGCCTTATCATATGATATGGTATTTGTAACGCGCCTATACACAAGTGTTTCAAGGCACAACGAGGCAGGGAGGGGGAACAAAGGGAAGACAGACAACGATCCTACTAGGCCAGGTGTCATTCAGGTCGCGCAAGTGCATGGGTAGAGGGGAAGGGAAAAGTGCAAGGGGAGAGGAGAAAGTGCAGTACAGGGGTAGTAGAATAACAAGATAAATAAGGGCCAGCTGGTGGCAAGTGCAAGGTAAGTGCCCGACAAGTGCTGGGAAGGGGGGCTGTAGGGATACAGAGACAGTCCCGCAGTGCAGGGGTTGCCGGGAAGGCAGTGCAAGGGGAGAGTGGCTGGGCCAAGGACCGAGATCGGTGAGAGTGGGCCAGTTGCACATTCAGTGCAATTTCAGTCAGGAGTTTAGCTGGGGAGAGGGGGAGAGAAAGCAGAAGCAAAGAGGAAGGTTTTTGGGGTGCTTCCGTAACCGGAGATGGTTCTCCTCAAGTTTCAGGGAGGCAGGAAGGCTGTTCCAGAGGAAGGCCTCTGCCGCAGAGAGAGATCTACCCCCAACTCGTTGCTTGGAGAAGCGGCTGACCCTGAGGGAGTTGGAGGCGGATGAGCGAAGAGCTCGAGAAGGAAGATATTGCGGTAGAGAGAGTTGAAGGTATTTTGGCCCCAGGCCCCAGAAGGCCTTGTTTACAATGCAGAGGGTTTTGAACTTAATCCTCGCAGCCACTGGGAGCCAGTGTAGAGATTCCAGTCCTGGAGAGATATGGTCCCTGGGCTTGAGGCCAAGGACAAGTCTCGCAGTCCTGTTCTGGATGAGTTGCAGAGGGCGGAGCGTAGAGGCAGGCAGATTTAGATAGAGGCTGTTACAGTAGTCCAGCTTGGAGTGAACCAGTGCTCTGGAGACAGTGAGCTTCTGGGGAAGGAGAGGAAAGGAAGGATACCTCTGAGGAGGTGCAGCTGGTAGTGTGACTTCTTAGAGACATCAGATATGTGAGGAGAAAAGGAGAGTGTGGAGTCGAAGATGACCCCGAGGTTTTTTGCCTTGCAGGTAGGAGCAGGAAGAGGGCCGAGAGAGGCCGGCCAGAGAGCTGCAGGGAAGATGGAGTGGGTGTGCCGATGAGTAGAATCTCGGTCTTGCTGGCATGAAGTCAGAGGTCATTGGCGGCACACCATTCCTGGATAGCAGACAGACAGTCGGAGATGAGGGAAGGAGAGGAGGAGGCTGAGGGTAGCCTGAAAATGAGCTGGGTATCATCCGCATAGCACTGAAAGTTGGGGCAGAGAGCGGCGATGCGGTGGGCAAGGAGTGCCAGATACTGGTTGAACAGCCAGGGAGAGAGGTTAGATCCTTGGGGGACACCACAGGTAGAGAAAAAGATGTCGGAGAGGAAAGCCTTGGATGGGTTGTTGCACAATATTGTTGCTGGATTTGGAACTAAAGGAAGCTCTGCTTCTACTTTATTGTTTAGGGGCGAAGATACTGTATGATATGATAGTTTATTTGTATAGCGCCTATACACAATGTTTCAAAGCCCTTCAAGGCAAGGGAGGGAACACGGGGAAAAATACAAACGGTGAACGTTCTTACAAGGCCTTGAACACCAAGAATGTGAAATTTACTATCTTACTCGGCCTGGTGACATTTCAGATAGTGCAAGAGGTAAGACGCAGATAACGGAGGGAGGAGGTGGGTGGGAAGGGAAAGGGAACAGGCAGGCGTCTAACGTACTAGGCCTGACGACATTTCTTATAGGAGCCAGAGGATTGCAAGAGGAGTGGGTGAGGGAGAGGAAAAGGAAGAAGAGGAACAAAACAAGTGACTACCGTACTAGGCATGATGACGTTTCAGATAGTACTGAAGTGGAAGGGGGAGGAAGAGAAACGAGAGGGGGTGTGGGAGTTGAACAATGTAGCTATCATACTATGTTCAAGGCCAATTCCGATAGAGTAAGGGAGAGGAGAGAGGGAAAAGGAAGAAGGGGAAAAGAGAACAGAGTGGGAAGTCAGAAAGGGTGGAGAGGCAAGTGGGGAGAGACTAATGCAGTTGCAGAGTCGGTGATATTGATATTTTAATTTCTATCGCGCTCGTACACGAGTGTTTCACATAGTTGAATAACACAATGTTGCAGGGAACAGCAAATGCAAGACAGGATTCAGGATAAAAATGGCACAGCATGATAACAAGAGTCCACAAAGTCAAAACCAAGCATTTGCAACAACACAGTGATGGGAGAGCAATAGTGTATCAAGACAAAACTCCTGCAGTCGTATGGCTAATATATGATAGGTTATTTATAATGTGTTTAATACCCAGAGGTTTTCTAAGCGTGGGCCCGGGGATCGAGCTCCGTGTCGTCTTGCTTCCAACGTGAGCATGTTGCCCCTAAGCTATCCTCCCAAGCTCTCACATTCAAATAATGTATCCCTGAAGTAGAACACACTATTCCTTCATCAGTAAAAGATATTGTCATGTTCAGTCCAGTCATTAAGTCACGCCCTGAAATGTTAACTGGCGTCTGCCTAGAATATAATAATGGTATTGACATGTTGTGTTGTCCTATAGAGATTGGTAATTAATCTGTGAAAGGAACTAAGCTCATCGCTCCAGAGAATACCTCTACGTTCATGGCAATACCTGACATTGGATATTTCCCCTCATGGACGCAGGAACGAGTTGCTCCAGTGTCTACAAGAAATGAAAACGTCTTGCCTCTGATCATCACCTTGGCCCTTGGTTCCTCTTGGGGATCCAGTGTCAGATAGTACTGAACACATTAGGTTGCTTTGTGGGCTATCTTATTGTGGATATAAATTCATCCATGTACCTGTGAAAGGATTTCATCCTGCCATAGTCGCACTGCTTAATGTGGGTGCTGGTGCTTGCTGGACTCCTGTATTCATATTCCATTGTGGTATCATGGCCTGTTGGCTGTGCTTGCTGAGTTTGTACCTGTTGTTTGCATGGGTACTTGCTGAGGTTGCCCTTGTGGCGATTGCATTTGCAATGGCGCTGGTTGTGTCTGTTGTAATTGTGGCACACGGGCAGTCGGTGCGTGATCTTCTGCATAATAATCCTGTGGTTCTGTATTATATTTCAGAGCAGAGCATAACGCCTCCCCCCCATTGGAGTTTCCCAATTTTGCTGCCTGCCGCCCATGCTTCTACATGTTCTGGCTATGTGTCCTATTATCCGGCAATTCCAGCATTGTTGCGGTTGTCTGCCATTAAATCCTACTCCTCCCTGAGGGTTCTGAAATCCACCTCATCCACCTCTAGGCCCAATTCCTCTTCCTCTTGGCCACGAATTGTAACTGCCCTGATCCATGGGGTACACTACGTTATTTGGCTATGCTGGTCACATCGGCTGACCGGCCGGCTGGTAAGATAGCTCAGCAGGTTGAGCACTCGCTGCTGCGATCTGAGCATGATCTGCAGGTCGCAGTTTCCAATCCCGACATGGCCAACACAGCTTTTCCTCCTTCCGAGGTCGATAAATGAGTACCAATTTCAGTTGGGTGATATTGTATGTAAATATGTGCTCTGTAAAGCGCTTTGGATTAAGGCGCTATATAAATAACACATCATCATTATCTCTTGTGGCCACATGTTCATTACTCGTCAATACTGCTCCCTCTGGCTAATTTTGATAACTTCTGAACTAACTGCGCCTCTTCCAGCTTTCTGCTCTGTCTTCTTATTCTTCTCCTGTAACAATTGTCAGTGATGCATGACCATCATCATTTCTGGCCATTGTTTTGATTGCATTCCCACCTGTTTCTTAATTTGCTGTGGCACTGGTCCAGACAGTCCCTGACACAAAATGTGGTAAAATCCCACCCTTTTATCCCATGTTTCTGTCGTCTCAAGGCGGCATCTCTCTTGAATGTCTTGAACAAAGGTAATAGGGTCTTCATCCTCTCCCATTTTCCTAGTCATTATCGTGCCCATATCTCATGTATCGGGATATTGTACCCTGAGCGCCCGCCATACATCTGTCATTATTAAATGGCACTCTTGTGTTTTGTGCAGACAGACCTGCGTATCCTGTTCGCTTCCAAATGTCGTCCGCCCCCTCCCATAGAATGGTATGTTGCCTATAGCTAACGTCATTCCTGATGTCATCCTTTATAGCGCATAAATCAATTTTCTGATACCAGAAGTTAAACTCTAATTTACATTTTAAATTGTCTTTATCCATTTGTGGCCATGGAATATATTGTGATCGTCCTCCCCCTTTCTCTAATAATGGGAATTGTAAAAATCATGGTCCATATTAATAGCTTGTTGGTACCCTCTTTGTTTCTCTCCATATTAATACCTGTCTGCACTTGTTTTCCAAGCGGGGCTAGTCTCGCCTGTTTGTCACCATCCTGGTAGTGCCCTTAATCTGTTTATATAAGGTGGGGGATATATCCCCTGCACTACGCAATCGTGCTTGTGGTCGCTCGGTGTATAGTGTCTATTCTGGTGTTCTTTCTCTGGGGTCCTCGAGATCTGACAATTTTACCCCTTTCGCTACACTCTATTCTTTTGAAAATCCACATGTGCTCTTCCTTTGCGCTCTTTCGTTTTCTTCCCTTTCTTCATCTGACATCATAATGCCCCAGCTTGTATGACTATCTTTCTCCACATCATCAAGGTTTAATCTGCTTAAAGACAGCTTTCTGTACTAGTCAGTTATGACGTCATCCGACCTACCTCCCATTTCCCTCTAAGGAGATCCTTCGACATTCTCTTGGCTTTTATACCCTTCTTTCTCCAGCATGGGGTCTTGACATGGATTTGCATGCTCATGAATAGTCTCCATCAGGCTGGGAATCCTCGGTAAAAGAAAAGTGTTTCACTTTCACTTAACTGTATTTCTCCTCTAAACCAATCAATGTCCTCTGGGTTATACTGCCTCCATCCAATGACCATCCTCTCCCTAAGCCCATCCTCTGGCAGCCACCTACAGATGATTTTTACTGCACGCTTCAGTGTTGGTAGTCCTCGAGTTTGCTCTCTGAGCTATTTGTACGTTTTTTGTGTTTTTGACGGAAAGTTATTTTTTTGTTGTTTCAAATAAGCCTGTGTGCTCTTTTCTTCATCTACCAACAGCGGGATCTGTTTTCTGTGAAGTTCCGTGCCCCTCAAGGGGGGGGGGCGAAGATTCTACAATGCCCTTGGGCTACTTCACACCCTCCGACCATGACTGAGGACGAGGGAAGGTCCCTTTTCAGGCTCTGCACCAAATGTGGGCTATGGAACGTGTTTGTGGAGGACAAGCACCTGCAATGCCTCTACTGCCTGCACCTGGACCACAAGGAGGTAGAGCGTGAGTTATGCCTCGGTTTCTCCAAGAAGACGGATGGACGGGGTAGTAGGCTGGCAACATGGCTTAACGCCAAGGCCTCTGACCCGTGCTCAGAGCAGGATCATGCCTCACCCAGGACCGGCTGGTCCGTTGAGTGGTTTTCGAAGTCCTTTGAGGGCGCCTCATCTGTGGGAGCCCAAGATAAGGCCAAGAGCCACAAGTCGGAGACCACCGGGTTCACCGTGGAAGCGGGTCCCAAAGTGGATAGGGTGCAATCGACATCACCTTCCACCTGCAATGCCAGCCGGCAATCGAGCCTGGCTAAATTATGTGAGAAATCTGAGAAGCTGCGGACGGAGGAGAAGGCCGAACAGCCCAAGCAGGCTCAACCGGCACAGACTAAGACCTTGTCGGCGACTGTTGACGGCTGCTACTGCCACGACAGTTAAGGTTGCTGATCCTGCGAGGATAGCCCCCACGGCTAGCCTATGTCCCTACTCCCAAGGTGCGGCATTGTTGCAGTGATTTTTGGCTAAGTCTGCAGGAACATCTGAAGGGGGGAAACTGATGCAGGCCCCGTTTAAAGATGCTCAAGTGGAGAAAACGGCGGGCGAGGAGGCCCAAAACGGCCATCCCACCCAGTCGCCCAAACCATGGAGGGCTCCTCCACAAATGACAAAGACCAGACGGTCCACAAGGACGTTTAAGAGGACAATGAAGGCGATGACGGCGCACAGCCTAGTTTTTATGATTTCCTTTCTCACCCTGAGGATCTTCCTTGGATATTCTGTCTACTCTGCACACCTTGGTGTCAGAGATCCAGATAAGGATACCTCTGGCTCTGGTACCTGTGGTCTCACACTCACCCGATCAGCCTCCAGCAAAGAGGAGGACGCATCATCCGATGCCCCCATTTAAACCTCTGCCACCATGTTGGGTCTCTCCTCCCCCAGCAGACCCAGCGACAGGGACGGATGTGGCCACGATGACGGATGATTACTAGGATATTGTTGCAGACAGTGAATATCCACATTTGGATGCACCACATAGGGTGGCCCCATCGGATGAGGTGGGATAGTTTCACTCCATGATCTCCAGAGCCTCAGCTATTTCAGATGGTGCTTGAGGAAACCAAGGAGGAGGGCTTCTTGTACAAGAGTCACGAGGCCGAGAAGATGACTGAGGGTGGTGCTTCTTCTGGACGATGTTTGGGAAGAGGTCCTGGCCTTCATGAATAACCCTTGCACTTCTCCAGCCAAACTGGATAGGCTGGAGAAGAGATATAGGGTGCAGGACTCCGCGCCCAAGTGCCTGAGGTTGCAGCCATCGCCGGATTCAGTGTTATCGGTGGATGTGAGGAAATGGTCGGCCAACCCAACCTTAATGGACTTCGGTTCCTCTGAACAGCGAGGGGAAGAGGATGGATGCCATGGGAAAGGTGATTTACACTGCGGCGACATCTATCAAGGTGGTCAGCACACTGGTGATCCTGGCCAGGTACGACAGGGAGTTCTGGTACAAGCTGAGGTCAATTCTGGAGTTCCTCCCTCATGATAAGCTGATGGAGGCCATCCATCTCTCTTCCAGGAAGGCGAGGTGGCGTCTGATCACGCCATCAGTGGCATTGGACGTCACCAACCCAGGATTCCGGCAAATGGGGAACAGTGCCTGCCTTTATCGCTAAGGTTGGATGAAAGCCACGATTTTCTGTCAGGAAGTCCAAGCGTAGGTGCTGGACATGCCCTTCGATGGAGAGAATCTATTTGGGCCGGTCGTCTAGTCCCTCCAGGCCATCCAAATGGATACAAGCACTCTCTAGCAGCACCGCTTTTCTTTTCGCTCCTCTGGGGGAAAGTCGAGCGGGTCTTCAAATTGGTTCTCCACATCGTACCGTCCGCCTACAGAGGCCATTCCCAGGCCTACGGTAGCGGATGAGAGCGTCGCCATCGCCCGCAGGGCAGGACGCCAGCGCTGAAGCAAGCCTGAACCGACCAGGACGTCTGGCCCCACTCGTGCACCGTGGTGGGAGGCTGGCTGACGAAGTTTGTCAGCGAGTGGAGAAAGATCACCACCGAGAGATGGGTGCTGGACGCTCTCGCCAAAGGACACACCCTGGCATTTCGATGCAGTTGTCCGCTGATCCCTCCGTTTACCAGTCACGATTTATGAACGAATACCTAAAGTCCGAAAAGTCCAGGATGGTCACGTTGCAACACATGCTCGGCCAACTGGAAAGAGGAAACTTCTTGATGTCATTGGACTTGCAGGATGCCTACTTCTGTGTCCCCATTCACAAGAAACATCGGAAGTTCCTACGTTTTGAGGTGCAGGGACAGCACTACCAGTTCAAGGCTCTACATTTTGGCTTGAAGCCGGCCCCCAGAGTGTTCACAAAATGCCTGACACCAGTGGCGGCACATCTAATTCTACAGGACATACACGTATACCCATAGACCGTTCAGGGGCTAGGAATAGATATTCCTTACCTTTAGTAGGTCACCCTTGTGGGGATTCCCCGATATCCTTCCCACCCAGCACAAAGGTAGAAAAGTTATATGGGATCCTCACTGTGAGTGCAAGATGGGTGATATGTTCACAAGGGATGTTTGTCTCCATGTCAGACTTTACAGCTAAACTAGGTGATAACCCAATACTCTGACTGGTAAATTTGCATGTCTGCAGTGTTTAGGTGAAAATGGCTGTCATTCCCAGTTGAGCCTGAGACGCATGCCCTGGTTGAAACTATTGCAAAATAATCTGTCATAGGCTAATGTGGAGTGGCTGTGAGGATCTTGGGAAGAAACCGGTAATACAAAGAAGTCCGCAAAACAGCTTGCACGTGTTGCAGACATTCCAGGATACTACATGGTAAGGGGGAAAGTGTTCTCAAATCTGTAAGCGTTGCTGTTGTCCGTATTCCGTATGAGCGAGTAACAACGACAGGAGCAGACAGAGGCAGTCCGTGACAGCAGTCCGAGGTCCGGTAATTCGGAAGACTTTATATGCCGTAGCCAGAGTAAAAGGAGAGAGCAATCCAGGAAGCATGAGCAAGAGTCCGTAAGTCCAAGAAGCAAAGATCCGAAACGCCACTCGCCAGTAAAGCACATAGCTGAGAAGCGACAAACGCCCATCAGGAAGTTCGTTTTAAGGGTTTGCTAGGGAACCACGTAGTGCAGGCGAGGCCGCATCGGTACGGCAGGCTGCGCATGGGTGGGGCCACATTATGTGACCCTGTAAACGCCACGGCAACTGCCAGTGTGTCCATAGTTGCCAAGGGTTCCTACCCTGAGAATGCAGCATACTGCTCCTCCGGCGTGATGGGTACGTGTTGTGTAACTTGCCTAGTGCGAGGAGGAACAGTATGAAGTTTGTTTCTGGGAAAGGTATGTCTTGGGGGAAGACAGGACAGGGGGCATGGAAGGGGACATGACAGAGCCCCCCCCCCCAAAAGGCCCACAACCGCATGGGCTAAGGGGGTGAGCCCGATGGAAACAAGAAACCAAGGTCGGGGCATGGACGTTAACAGCTGGTTCCCACGACCTTTCTTCCGGCCCAAAACCCACCCAATCCACCAAATAATAAAGGCGGCCTCTAACGAGACAAGACCTGAGGATCTCATTGACCTCATACTCATCAGGGGCGTCCTTCAACACGGGAGCGGGTGGCAGGATAACACGGGTGGAGGAGGGACACAGTTTCAAGAGGGAGGTGTGGAACACTGGATGAACACGCCACGAGACAGGTAAAGACAGGCAACTAGGTTGACCATCTCCGCCACCCTGTAAGGGCCAATGAAGCGAGGAAGTCGTTTCTTGCAACCATGAATGTGGAGGTGTCTGGTGGATAGCCAAACCCTGTCCCCTACAACATAATTCGGGGCTGGGGTGTGTTTCCTGTTTGCGGCAAGCCGCATCACGGTTTGAGCCTCACGTAGATAAGTAGTGGTTTGCCCATGGATAGCGACCAGGTCCCTATAACGGGCGTTGGCTGCAGGAGCCGATGAAGCGGGCAGGTCAAGAAATGGCAATACCCTTGGATGCTGGTCATACAGGACAAATAAAGGTGAAAAGCCAGTGGAGGAGTGAGGGGCATTACTGTACGCAAACTCGGCCAGGGATGAAACCTTGACCCAGGAATGTTGATGTTGCAGCGACAGACATCTGAGGTACTGCTCGAGGGTCTGGTTTACACGCTTGGTTTGGCCAACAGTTTCTGGGTGGTAAGCGGAAGAGAACCGGGCATAGATTCCTAAGAGGGCCGTGAGTGCCCGCCAAAACCGGGAAGTGAACTGGGAACCCCGGTCGTGATTAGAATGGAAGGGAGACAGAAGACAGCATGAAAGAACAAGGCAGCAAGCGTAGGAGCAGAAGGGATACCAGAGCAGGCTAGGAAGCGTGCCATTTTGGTGAAAGTCCACCACCACCCATATAGTGTTGAAACCCTGTACTCTTGGAAGATCAGTGATGAAGTCCATGGTGATTGTGTGCCCGGGTTTAGTGGGAAGTGGGAGAGGCTGGAGGAGACCCATGGGCCTTCCCTTACGGGTCTTGCATTGAGCGCGAATGGAACAGGCACTGACGTGGTTGTTAACATCCTTACGCATGGAGGGCCACCAACACCATTGCTGCAGTAAGGAGAGTGTTTGTCTTTGTCCAGGATGTCCATTAATGGGGCATCGTGTGACCATTCCAAAGCGCGGGTTCTGATGTCATGTGTGGGCAGGAACCGTTTACCCTGTATAAAAGGTAAGCCATCATGGAGTGTTGGATCCCGTTCCTGTAAATGATCAGGGTGTCTGGATACCCACTGTCTAATGTCGGAAAGCATGCATGCAGGTGGTGTGCATAGACATACCACATGTTTCTTTTCGAGCACAGTTTCTGGGAAGACGGGAAGCGAATCCCCCCCCGGGCAGACGTGAGAGGGCATCGGCTTTGCTGTGCGTATTCCCAGGGCGATGGCGAATGACAAAATCCTAAGACAAAAAAAAAGTGCCAACGCACTTGGCGGCTATTAGCACATTTCAGGGACGCTAGGTCTTGTAGGTTTTCGATGGTCAGTGTATACCGTAACCTGATGTTTAGCCCCCAACAAATAATGCCTCCATGTCTGGAAGGTGTCCTTCACTGTCAACAGTTCCTTTTCTGTAACTGTATAGTGGGCCTCAGTGGAGGTGAACTTACGGGAACGGTAAGCCACATGGTGAAGCAAGCCAAATGATGGACATGTCTGAGACAGAACTGCGCCCAGTGCAAAAGAGGAAGCATCTGCCTCGACTATGAAGGCCAGTTCCTTGTCAGGGTGTTGAAGAACGGGGGCTGTCGTGAAGGCTGTTTTTAGAGCCTCAAATGCTTCCTATATAAGTATAAGCTGTAAACTAACCCCTAGGTCCACGGATCTGTTGAAACCAATTGCAGCTAAGGGGTGGCTGACACAGACCATGGCAGAAGCTGAGGTGGTGGTGGTGTTTGGGAAACCTAACAAAGACTTGACGAAATACGGGCCGTAAAGACCCATCGCACTGATGAGCATAATGCGAAATTGTACATGGCCATTCTCACAGTGAGACTCACACTGCTGCTCCCGAAACTGATTGTACCAGATCAATTAGGATTTATAACGGGCGGCAGACTTTCAATGAGACAAATATCCCACATAATCGAGAAGGCCTCGATGCAACAGATACCATTGGTGCTGGTCTCAATAGATACTGAGAAGGCATTTGACGGGGTGGAGTGGCCATTTCTGTTCACCGTCCTGGAACATATGGGGAAGGGAGCCAAAGTTGCACAGATGAGAGCCAACTATAGAAACCCCATGATACGACTTTCGATCAATGCACATCTTTCCTGGGGTATTCCTGTTCATCGCAGCACACGACAGGGGTGCCACTTATCTCAACTATTGTATGCTATCTACTTGGAGCACTTTGTTTTGTTTATTTTATTTGTATAGTGCTCCAAACCCAGGGGTAGACAGGTGCTTAAGAGGACGGTTACAAAGTTGAGAACTATCTTTGTGTTACTTCGTACATACATACTTATAGTACATGCATATATAATATAAGGCATACAATTTTACAGTTTAAATGTTAGAATAATATAGAAGTAGCAATATACAGTTTCAATATACAGTCATGTACACTACCTGAGCCAGTTAGTGATCAGGTGTTGGGGGAGCTACTCTTTGTTCAGGAGCCAGCTGATGACCTGCCTCCTGAAGTTCTGGAAGGATTCGATAGATTTAATGTTGAGAGGTAGGGTGTTCCAAAGTTGGGAGGCAAGTACTGTGAAGCTGGCCCCGCCAGCTCTTTTTAGGTGGAATCTGGGCACTGTCAAGCATAGAGTGTTGGTAGATCTGGTGGTTCTAGTGGCAGGTTTCAAGGTGAATTTGTTAGCTAGATATGGTGGTGCTAGGGGATTGAGGGGCAGATGGTTTTTAAATCAATTTTCTGGTGTATGGAGAGCCATTTTCAGGTTTTCCTAGCAATGGAGATATGCTCTCGTCTGGGAATGTTGAGGGCTACGTGCAGAGCGTTATTTTGAAGAACCTGTAGTTTAAGTACGGATTGGTTAGCACCTAGGTATGGGCTGTTGCAGAGTCCAGTTTGGCTTGTATGAGGGCTCTGGCGAGGGTGAGGCAGCTATTGGGTGACAGGAAAGGTCCGCTGGCCCTAATGAGCTTGCCTGTGTAGGCAGAGGCAATCATATTGGTGTGTTTGGAGAGGTTGGCGTTGGCATCCAGATAGAAGCCGAGGGTTTTCAAGCTTTTGGCAATAGGGATGGTGTGACCATCAATCGTGATGTTATTGTAGCTGGGATTGAGTTTAGTTAGGGTGTTGGGGGAGCCGACGATGAGGAGCTCTGTCTTCTCATCATTCAGGCAGAGGCTATGAGAGGCCATCCATGCCTGAATGATGGAGAATATTTCGATGATGTAGGTGACACCCAGACGGTCCAAATGGTCAAATAGGGGCTTTGTAAATATATTGTACAAGGTGGGGGATACACAGGATCCCTGTGGGACACCGCATGAGATGGGGATGGGGTCTGTTGCAGCTGTAGTTGAGAAAACCTGCATGGTTCTATTTGCCAGGAAGGATTGTATCCATGTGATGGCAGAGGAGAAGTGGGCTGCGGTGGCTAGGTGATTACAGAGGATTTCATGGCTGAGAGAGGTCTAAGAGAATAGAATTGCGGCATTGCTTTTGTTTTTAATTTCATCAATCTGGCTTTTGAGATCAACAAGGGTGGTTTCTGGTCTGTGTTGGGGTCTGAAGCCAGATTGACATATGCCTAGCAGTTGCTTGGATTCCAGGTATTCCTGAATTTGGATGTAGGCGACTCTCCAGGATTTTTAGTAGGAATGGGACTGTGGTGATGGGCCTGTAGTTAGTGGGTATGGCTGGGTCTAGGGATTGTTTTTTCAAGAGTGGGAGAACCCATGATTGTTTAAGGTTGCTGCGGATAGAGTTATTGGTGAAGGATAGGTTAATAAGTTTGGTGATGAAGGGGGAGAGCTCTCTGGCTGCGTCTTTTATGATTTGGGCGGGACAACTGTCTCCTTTGTAGTTTGAGGGTTTTAGGGAGGTGATGATTTTTTGAACTTCCGTAGTGGTAACTTTCTTAAATGTGAAGCCCAAACTGGTGGTGTTGGGCGTGGGTAGGCTAGGGTTGGTGACCTTGTTATTGGAGAGTTGTTGGCATTTGTCCTCAATTTTGGTTTGGAGCCCTGTGATTTTGTGAAGGGCGTTTTGGATGCTTGGACACCAGGATTTGTCTTTCAAACAGGTGTCTGGGGGTGAAATAGGGTTTTCTAGTTCCTTCAGAATTTTAAATAATTCTTTGGTGGAGGATCCTGCCTGAGCAATCCTGGTGTTGTATACATCTTTCTTGGTGCAAATTATCTCACTTTTGTAGAGTGAGGATAGGTTAGTGAGGTTGGATTTGTTTTCCACGGAGGGGTTGGTCTTCCATGTGAGATGTGCCTTGGCTTTCTTTCTTCTGAGTAATTTGAGCTCAGGGGTATACCACGAGTTCAGATGAGCATTAGGTTTGTCTTTACGTAGTTTCAGGGGGGCAACGGTATCCATTGCCTTAGCCATGGAGTCCTTGAAGGTGTCAATTAGCAGGTTTAAGTCAGCGATGGCTGGGAGGGCGTTGAGAGTGGGTAGGACCAGGGGTAGCGGGGCCTCAGCAGTAATGTTGCATTTTGTTCCTGGTGGGACAGGCTGGTGCCGGGGGGTATTTATTGGGCAGTACCTGATTAGTGTTGACCTCAAGAGGAATCATGTGATGATCAGTCCATGTCAGAGGTTGGGGGTCCTTGCAGGTTGTGTTGCAATTGTAAGTTGCTACCCAGTCAAGGGTGCTACCCTTTTGGTGGGTGGGGAGTGCAATGAGTTGTGTGAAGTCATGTTCTGTTAGGACATTGGCTAGAGATGAAGCATATGCATCGTTCGGGTCCTGGTAACCAAGGTTGAAGTCCCCGAGGATCATAATTTGTGCTGACGGTTTGGTGTTTTCAGTGATGAGAGACGTGATGTCTTCTTCAAAGACCCCCAGGGAGGACTGGGGGTCTGTATATGAGGTGGAAGGTATTCTTGGTTGTGGGGGAGGTTTGCAGTTTGGCTGTGAATATCTCGCAGGAAGTGAGTGACACTGTAGAGGCTGATCTGAGGTCTAGGGAGGATTTGGAGATGATTGCTACGCCTCCACCTCTAGCGTTAGGTCTATCATAGGTGTCCGGGATGGCTAGCTATAAATGTGGTCCGGACGCCTCATGAAGCCAGGTTTCTGTTAGGGCCAGGAAGTCGAGATCATTGGTAAGAATGAGGTCTGTGATTTCTGTGGGGTGGGCAGCCAGGGATCTGACATTGAGTAGGGCACCTTTTAGTGGGGGAGGTATGGGCTTATTCGGCGCATTGTGCTTCGTATTGGTTTTGGTGTTAGGTTTGGTGTTGGGCCTGGTAGTTGTAGAGGGGAGCCTGGTGCCTAGTCTGTCATTGCGGACTGTGAGGTTAGGGATGGAGGAAGGGGGGGGCTGGGCCGGGAGGCTTGGAGCGGGTGGGATGTTTGGTGTTCAGTTTCGTTTGATTAGATTTAGCGATGTGGCTGTGTGTTGTGTTGGGTGGGGGTGCAGGTTGACGTGCTAAGTATGAGGGAGGTGGTGAGTGGGTGGGAAGGGGGATACTGCGGGTAGGAACGGTGTGGGGCAGGGGATGGGGAGGTGTCTTGGGCATCCTAGTTTAGCCAGACCGTCCTGGTAGGCTATGTAGCTGTTACCGCTGCAGGGTACGTTGTCCAGCGTTATGCGGAAAGGGAGCATGATTAGGGCGAGCCAGAAGATCATGGTCTGGTAGCAGTGCGTAATGCTGGTGGCGCTAGTTGGGGGGGGCAGGACAAGCTAAGGCTGATGGTGGCTAGTTTGAGCAGTAACACATTTGGCTAAAAAGATTCAGGTTCAATTGCTTCAAAATAATACATTTGGCTAAGAACATCCGGTTCGATTGCACAGTTGGTCAGAAATGCACCTCGAGGCAAGATAGTGACTTTGGTTAAAAGGATCTAGATTTGAGGTAGCACGTAAGGTTAGGGGCACACGTGTGCACTCAAAATGCAGTGGGGCAACAACTGAATTTGAGATATGCACAGTTAACTCAGAATGCAAAGGGGCAAAGGGGCTCCATCTAAATTTTAAATATGCTCAATTACTCAAAATGCAGTGGGGCACCATCTAAATGCGAAATATGCACAGTTAACTCCGAATGCAAAGGGGCACCATCCAAATGCGAAATATGCGCAGTTAACTCAGAATGCAAAGGGGCACCATCTAAATGCGAAATATGCGCAGTTAACCCAGAATGCAAAGGGGCACCATCTAAATTCGAAATATGCACAGTTAACTCAGAATGCAAAGGGGCACCATCCAAATGCGAAATATGCACAGTTAACTCAGAATGCAAAGGGGCACCATCCAAATGCGAAATATCCACAGTTAACTCAGAATGCAAATGGGCACCATCTAAATTTGAAATATGCACAGTTAACTCAGAATGCAAAGGGGCACCATCCAAATGCGAAATATGCGCAGTTAACTCAGAATGCAAAGGGGCACCATCTAAATGCAAAATATGCGCAGTTAACCCAGAATGCAAAGGGGCACCATCTAAATTCGAAATATGCACAGTTAACTCCGAATGCAAAGGGGCACCATCCAAATGCGAAATATGCACAGTTAACTCAGAATGCAAAGGGGCACCATCTAAATGCAAAATATGTGCAGTTAACTCGGAATGCAAAGGGGCCCCATCTAAATTCGAAATATGCACAATTACTCAAAATGCAGTGGGGCACCATCTAAATGCGAAATATGCACGATTACTCAAAATGCAGTGGGGCACCATCTAAATGCGAAATATCCACAGTTAACTCAGAATGCAAATGGGCACCATCTAAATTTGAAATATGCACAGTTAACTCAGAATGCAAAGGGGCACCATCCAAATGCAAAATATGCGCAGTTAACTCAGAATGCAAAAGGGCACCATCTAAATGCAAAATATGCGCAGTTAACCCAGAATGCAAAGGGGCACCATCTAAATTCGAAATATGCACAGTTAACTCAGAATGCAAAGGGCCACCATCTAAATTCGAAATATGCACAGTTAACTCTGAATGCAAAGGGGCACCATCCAAATTCGAAATATGCACAATTACTCAAAATGCAGTGGGGCACCATCTAAATGCGAAATATGCACAGTTAACTCAGAATGCAAAGGGGCACCATCCAAATGCGAAATATGCGCAGTTAACTCAGAATGCAAAGGGGCACCATCTAAATGCGAAATATGCGCAGTTAACCCAGAATGCAAAGGGGCACCATCTAAATTCGAAATATGCACAGTTAACTCAGAATGCAAAGGGGCACCATCCAAATGCGAAATATGCACAGTTAACTCAGAATGCAAAGGGGCACCATCCAAATGCGAAATATGCACAGTTAACTCAGAATGCAAAGGGGCACCATCTAAATGCAAAATATGTGCAGTTAACTCGGAATGCAAAGGGGCCCCATCTAAATTCGAAATATGCACAATTACTCAAAATGCAGTGGGGCGCACCATCTAAATGCGAAATATGCACGATTACTCAAAATGCAGTGGGGCACCATCTAAATGCGAAATATCCACAGTTAACTCAGAATGCAAATGGGCACCATCTAAATTTGAAATATGCACAGTTAACTCAGAATGCAAAGGGGCACCATCCAAATGCGAAATATGCACAGTTAACTCAGAATGCAAAGGGGCACCATCTAAATTCGAAATATGCACAGTTAACTCAGAATGCAAAGGGCCACCATCTAAATTCGAAATATGCACAGTTAACTCCGAATGCAAAGGGCCACCATCTAAATTCGAAATATGCACAGTTAACTCAGAATGCAAAGGGGCACCATCCAAATGCGAAATATGCGCAGTTAACCCAGAATGCAAAGGGGCACCATCTAAATTCGAAATATGCACAGTTAACTCAGAATGCAAAGGGCCACCATCTAAATGCAAAATATGCGCAGTTAACCCAGAATGCAAAGGGGCACCATCTAAATTCGAAATATGCACAGTTAACTCAGAATGCAAAGGGCCACCATCTAAATTCGAAATATGCACAGTTAACTCCGAATGCAAAGGGGCACCATCCAAATTCGAAATATGCACAATTACTCAAAATGCAGTGGGGCACCATCTAAATGCGAAATATGCACAGTTAACTCAGAATGCAAAGGGGCACCATCCAAATGCGAAATATGCGCAGTTAACTCAGAATGCAAAGGGGCACCATCTAAATGCGAAATATGCGCAGTTAACCCAGAATGCAAAGGGGCACCATCTAAATTCGAAATATGCACAGTTAACTCAGAATGCAAAGGGGCACCATCCAAATGCGAAATATGCACAGTTAACTCAGAATGCAAAGGGGCACCATCCAAATGCGAAATATGCACAGTTAACTCAGAATGCAAAGGGGCACCATCTAAATGCAAAATATGTGCAGTTAACTCGGAATGCAAAGGGGCCCCATCTAAATTCGAAATATGCACAATTACTCAAAATGCAGTGGGGCACCATCTAAATGCGAAATATGCACGATTACTCAAAATGCAGTGGGGCACCATCTAAATGCGAAATATCCACAGTTAACTCAGAATGCAAATGGGCACCATCTAAATTTGAAATATGCACAGTTAACTCAGAATGCAAAGGGGCACCATCCAAATGCGAAATATGCGCAGTTAACTCAGAATGCAAAGGGGCACCATCTAAATGCAAAATATGCGCAGTTAACCCAGAATGCAAAGGGGCACCATCTAAATTCGAAATATGCACAGTTAACTCAGAATGCAAAGGGCCACCATCTAAATTCGAAATATGCACAGTTAACTCCGAATGCAAAGGGGCACCATCCAAATTCGAAATATGCACAATTACTCAAAATGCAGTGGGGCACCATCTAAATGCGAAATATGCACGATTACTCAAAATGCAGTGGGGCACCATCTAAATGCGAAATATGCACAGTTAACTCCGAATGCAAAGGGGCACCATCCAAATGCGAAATATGCGCAGTTAACTCAGAATGCAAAGGGGCACCATCTAAATGCGAAATATGCGCAGTTAACCCAGAATGCAAAGGGGCACCATCTAAATTCGAAATATGCACAGTTAACTCAGAATGCAAAGGGGCACCATCCAAATGCGAAATATGCACAGTTAACTCAGAATGCAAAGGGGCACCATCCAAATGCGAAATATCCACAGTTAACTCAGAATGCAAATGGGCACCATCTAAATTTGAAATATGCACAGTTAACTCAGAATGCAAAGGGGCACCATCCAAATGCGAAATATGCGCAGTTAACTCAGAATGCAAAGGGGCACCATCTAAATGCAAAATATGCGCAGTTAACCCAGAATGCAAAGGGGCACCATCTAAATTCGAAATATGCACAGTTAACTCAGAATGCAAAGGGCCACCATCTAAATTCGAAATATGCACAGTTAACTCCGAATGCAAAGGGGCACCATCCAAATGCGAAATATGCACAGTTAACTCAGAATGCAAAGGGGCACCATCTAAATGCAAAATATGTGCAGTTAACTCGGAATGCAAAGGGGCCCCATCTAAATTCGAAATATGCACAATTACTCAAAATGCAGTGCGGCACCATCTAAATGCGAAATATGCACGATTACTCAAAATGCAGTGGGGCACCATCTAAATGCGAAATATCCACAGTTAACTCAGAATGCAAATGGGCACCATCTAAATTTGAAATATGCACAGTTAACTCAGAATGCAAAGGGGCACCATCCAAATGCGAAATATGCGCAGTTAACTCAGAATGCAAAGGGGCACCATCTAAATGCAAAATATGCGCAGTTAACCCAGAATGCAAAGGGGCACCATCTAAATTCGAAATATGCACAGTTAACTCAGAATGCAAAGGGCCACCATCTAAATTCGAAATATGCACAGTTAACTCCGAATGCAAAGGGGCACCATCCAAATTCGAAATATGCACAATTACTCAAAATGCAGTGGGGCACCATCTAAATGCGAAATATGCACAATTACTCAAAATGCAGTGGGCACCATCTAAATGCGAAATATGCACAGTTAACTCAGAATGCACAGGGGCACCATCTAAGTTTGAAGTATACACAATTGACTTAAGTGTAAAGGGGTGACAGCTTTTTATCTTACTGTGGGGTTGAGTGCAAAGTTAGTTTTTATGCAGGCAAGGTTCGAATCAGGGAGTTGGATCATGGTTGTAGAGCTTACCAGGTCCCCAAAAAGGAATTTATAAAACTTAGACACAACCCGATTGTGAAGGGCATAATGTTTGGGGGAGGGGGATATGAGGTAGCGGCATTTGCCGACGAGATTTTGATGACCCTGACGCACCAGGACATCTTGATACTTGCGTTGGTGGCGGAACACGGGAAGCCGGCCTCAAAATCAATATGCAGAAGTCAGAATTATTAAGCTTGGCACTCTCCCTGAGGTAACCCTGCTGACATATTCACTGTTTGCTGTGGCTAACGGAAGCAAAGGTATCTAGATGTTAATATAGCAAATACATTATCACAGATGTATGACAGGAACTATACAGAGGTACTACGGCAGGTTAAGCCGGATCTGGGAAGGTGGACTCTGTTATGCATTTTGTGATTGTCGGATTGCAACCATGAAAGTGGTCACACTACTGATGGTATTGTACTATTTTGAGGCTCTTCCGATCCCTGTCCCGTGTTCCTCCTTTGTAGCTCTGAACAAGATGGTGTCTCGGTTTATATGGCAGAACAAATGCCCGCGAGTAGCATTACAGGCCTTGATGGCTCCCAAGGATGGGGGGCTTGGGGGTTAGGCCTCCCGAGCTTTATCAAATACTTTCAGGCGGCCCAGTCATGGGTGGTGCAGGAGTGGTTCTGAGGAGATATGTCAAACACATGGGCACGGATGGATAAGGCGGTAGCAGGGAGCCCTCTGAAGGGGATTCTATGGCTCCATGGTAAGATGGACCTCGAACCCTCAATTCAGCCAGCTAGTAGCAGTGATGTGCGATATATGGGATCGGTTGGTGGATCAGGGCTCCCTGTCCTCGGGACCATCCCCCTATAGCCCACTGTTCAGGTTCTGGCAATTTAGGATGGGGGTGGTGCTGGGCTCCTTTTGCCAATGGCACTAACTGGGATGTAGGAAGCGGGGAAACATGATACAAGGGGCGGCCATTCACACATTTGAAGACTGCAAGCACCACATAGGGATTTTGGAGGGTGATAGAATGGGTTACTACCAAATGCGGCATTATTATTTGTTTAGTTTCATAACTATTTTACAAAATGTTTCGCTTATGCATAGTCTGCCATCAATTAACAACATCAAACTACATCACGACTGTTAACTCGCACGTTAAATTAAAATTTCTTGTTTAAAATTAGAAATGTCATCTTTCATTTTAAACATACTGAAACATGCTAGAACTATTTAAGACAGTAAAACGTTAAACATTAAAGCGTTTAAACATTTAAAACCACATTGAGCACGTCAAGTCTCTCTGGTCAAGAAAATGTAAGGCAACAAGGACTTCATTTGTTTACAATATGTACACAATTATATACACCCTACAGGTAGATTTTTGTTAAATACACCCTTCTATCATGTTAACACATTATCCCCCCTTAGGAAGCTGTAAAAACTGTTGTCTAGCTAGCCTAGTAGAAGTAACCTTTAAGAAACAGGTTCCATCAGCCAGGTCTGCTCTTACATACTTACAATGCCACACAACTGCCAGTCAACCTTCTATCGCTTAAAGGAGTTATTTGACAGACACTTCTGGAAGCAAGCTACTGCAATGAAGGCTTACTGCCTCCATAAATACATATTATTAAAGCCTAACAGACTTTCATAGCTACTTTAGTATTGGCCCGTTATATGGTCGCCTATGATGCGTTCTTTGCTTATTTGTGTTGGGCACCTCATGGGGAGACGTGAAACAATGGGAGGCCACCCTGGCGACAGACATTCCTTGGGAACACTGGGAACATGTATGTGGTAATATCCCTAAAGTAATGAGATCGACTCCACTCAGAGGGACCTGGTACAAGGTTATGATGCAATGACAGGCCAGACAAGCTGAATAGAGCGTATCCACGTCTCCACAGGAATGCTGGAGGGGATGTGCGGGGAAGGAGGACTGGGAACACATGAGGAGAGTGCCCAGTGTTGAGCACATTTTGGGCGGATGTCATTGCTCAGGTAAAGTCCACGATTGCGTTCGACGTAGCCCTAACCCCCATGGAGTGGATGTGTGATCTTTTTGACCCGGGGTTACCTTGCTGTCCAGCGCTTGTTCTTGTTCTTGCTGATAGATTTTTATCCATCAGCTGTGATTTTTGGATACCGAGGCCTGAGCCTCATTACTCCATCTTCTCGGGTTGAGTATGTATTCGTGGGTTTGTATTCTTCTTGGTCTATGTGGTCTTGTCACAGTAGAGCTGGTTTCACAGGCTCTTCGCAGTGATGCACAGGGTCTTCACAGTCCAGGGCCCAGCATAAAGCTTTTATAATGATGCTGATGGCTGGTGATGGAGGTGGTCTTTGCTTCTAGTGTTTCGCTAATGGGTATAGACTGGCTTCAGAAACTATGGGGTTTGCTGGCAATGGAATGGGTCAAATATAGTATCCAGGGAAATGGCGGGTAATTCTGGCAAGATTGGGGAATGGCCCTGGAGTTCCTCCAGGGGGAGTACATGAAATAATGGTGCCCGCATAACTTGTGTATTCTGGATATTATGTAACTGAACAAACAGAGGCATGGATGAGCCGGGGTAGAGCGGACTTGGGCAAGAAGCTGCTGGCAGTGGAAAGAGGGAGGGGTGAAAGGTTATTATTTTTACAAAATGCCAATAAAAATTACCTTTTTAAAAAAAGTCAGTTCTACAACCACTTGGTCCATCATATATATATATATATATATATATATATATATATATATATATATATATATATATATATATATATAATATTATCATACGCTTGTCACAAGAAATCTCTACTGCCAATACGTTTCCCTTGGAATCCGCTGGGAGTATTAATTCAGCTTCCCACTCTAAAAACGTACCCCTGTCTTTAAGCCACCAGGTCTGCCTCGAGGCCCGTTTTGTTTATTGCTTAGAGTTAATACATTCTATAACCGTCTAAGTGGTGTGGGGTCACCACTCAAGTGTCTTGTAACATAAATACTTGAATGCCCAAGAGCAGATTCAGCAAGGCGCCATTATCACAAATGTGTGAGTTGCCTCTGGTGTTCCAGCAGGCGACTCTGCACATTTCAATTTGTGAAGGACTCCCAGTCTGGGAATAACACTTTGTAACCATGTCAGACCGTTAGTCCTGTCGTAACCCCCAGTGTTACTCGGCTCAGATTTTGTTGGAAGCACTGCCACTGTTTTGGTAGCAGATGCATTACAGGTATGTAGGACAAACCGCAGGGCGGCTACACGTACCTTCCTATCCTGTTCATAACCTAGATGCAAGAGAGAGAGGTTTCACGCTGAACTCTTATCATTGTTCAACTTTCAGTCGGGGAACAAAGGATTCTAGTCCTGTTTTACGCACCTCACCCTCAAAGGTTCAATAAAATCAAAATCACTAGGATTTAAAATGCGTAGAGATGCAATTTCAGCAAACCATTTCAGAAGCAAAGAGTGATTTAGGCAGTGTGGTATCCGTAATTACCACATTGCACAAATTCGAGCCTCGAGCAGGCAGTGTCGGAGTGCCAGATATTTGTAAGTGTGGAACCTCGCCCTCCAGAAGATTGACAGTTGTGCTCCCATTACAAACACTGCACCAACACTGCCGATTTGATCTTTGAGAAGCCAGGTAGTTATAGTTCCTTCTGATTGTTGTAAACAGTTTTTCCTTCTGCTTTCTTTCTTCCTTATCCGCCTTGCGCCATTTTTAACTTGGACTTCAGATACTATTGTTGAGTTTAAGAGCGGGCTATTAGCCATGTGTGGTGTAGGAGAGGGATTGCTTGAAGCTGCCAGTGCTACGCCTCTTTCCGCCTGGGTTAGCATAATGGAGAAGGAAGCGGCGGCTCCATGGAATCGGGGATAGTAGTAACTACATTCTCTACATTCAGCCCCGTTAGCGTTACAACTGTCTACACATTATCAATTGGAAGTGCTTTAATTTCCGATTAAACGTTAGCCTCGGTACTTCTGAGTTTCAGCATAGAGGATAACGGACATCTGGCATCTCCTTGTTTCATAAGCTCCTCCCAAACCGTTTTAGCAGCATTTTAACAGCAAAGTGTAATACTTCATTGCGGGCAGACAAGCCAGATCACACAGATCGGTTTGTAGCGTCAGGTTTTCCACCCTCACTGTTGTCTGACATACTCTCAGGGTCGATTTACAGTGAATAGTCAAAACATTGGTTTGATGAAGCCGAAAGGCCCTGCTGGGTGATATGTTATCTGCTGGCCCATGCTATCACTAGTTAAATGTTCTACATGTTCAACTCCTTCCCATTTGATCATCTAATGCTCATCGATGGACAAAGGGCATACAAAAAGAATAGCAACGTTCCAAAAGGGAGTTGTTGTCTATGTCCCCCAAAGAATTAAGTGTATTCTCCTGCCAAGCGAACTCCTTTGAAATAAAAGGTTCTGTTTGAGTGGTTACAGCAGCACAGCCAGGGATGTCATTTCACCAAAATGCCAGTGGTAGCGGAAGTGACATCACACAACCCTTGACTACATCACACGAAGTGATGTCATTTGACCCCACCCCGAAGTGATATCGCAACCTTTCACCTGTTGACAAAACAGGAAGTGGCATCACATAGCATTGTACACTCCGAAAAATATGGTTATGATATCACTATAATGTGTTCATACAAGAATGGCCCATATTACCAAATTACTGTGAATGCAAGCAGACGCCCATGACCAAATGATAATGATGTGTTATTATAAAGCACTTGCACTAGAAAAAAACCAATATCACCCAACCTGTGTTGGTACTCCTTTATCGACCTCGGATGAAAGGCTGAGTTGAGGCGTTTAAGAACAGACTAAATCAGTGACTCACCCCCTGAAGTGTGCCTGAAATAAACCTTTAATGAGTCTAGCTATTATTGAATAGAATTCCAGAAAGACACATTATTTGGTATTCCTATTCTTTCTTATTTAGGGTGAGTGCTGAAAGTGCTAGACTTGTGGCACTCCTGTTCTTATTTTTCTTTTTTATTTTTTTAAGGGGCCTGAACAAGAAAGCCAGCCACTCCAGAAGTAAAGAGCCACATGGTGCTGGCTACAGCCCAGGAGCTTGCATTACAAAAACAAAATCTTTTTTTTTTGTTTTTTTTTTAAGAGGTCGCAAGGGACACCACAGAGGTCACAGTTGTGACCTCTGGCGACCCCTAAGTGACGTCACTGCAGCAGAGCTCAGCCTTTTTATATACTGCTTTCTGCTTCGAAAGTGGTTATTTTTGTGTTCATTGTTGTGTGAGTCGGAGGTTCCCTTGTAACATCTCCTTCTGCCTCTGATGTAACACGGGGCTGAGATGTTCTGGGTAGAGCCCTTTTCTATCCATTGGACTTCCTTCACGGTTTCGATTCACATAGGTTATACACCGTTAGTTTGTTAGGTGCTTTTCCAGGCATTGGCACAGAAACAACTCGCAAAATTCACTGCGTTGGAGCTACAGAAATGTCAATTTAATGAGCTCAGTGTGGGTCGCTTACCTCTGCCAAGCAGGCATCTTTAGGTAGAGGGAGGAAACTGTCCTCGTGCCAGACCATGGCAGACCACTTTGTAACCTACTTGGTTACCCGTGCAGCGGTCTGTGCTGCATGTGAGGTTTTAACCTCTCGTCGGCAAAACTCCCACTCCAGAGATAAATTAGGTAGGGACTCGGTTATCATGTTGGCAGCTGACCTTAATGTGCAGTTCGAGCCATTGAAGGATCTAAGAGTTGTATGTGAGGACGAGGACACAGCCTGGGATATTCCTGACCTTATAGCAAAGTATCCAGCGAGAGCACACAAGTCCTCTCTGGGAATAGCACATATTTTAGCTAATCTTGAACTAAGAGCATGTAACAGATTTCCAGGCGATCAACCGGCTAGGCCCACATTCGTATACATGGCAGTCAAAAATCCCATATAGATTACATCCTCAATGTTACAAAAGATTGGTCTCTAGTCAAAGAAGTGCCGATGACCGCTTAGATAGTGACCATCAGCCTTTGTGAGCAAAAAGTGGCACTAACAAGAGGGTACATGCGCCATCTCTTAACCCCAGTACTGCCCTAAAGGGCCATGCAATACAAAGAATAAAATCGTGTAAGGAACTCATGGTGGCAACAGTAAAGACAGACACAAGTGATGATCACAGTTCAAGGGTGTTTATTGAACTTCATCTTGTCAAATAAAATGGGCTTATACAAAAAAAAGATTGCCTATCCTTACTACTAAACTACAAAATGAGTGTGGGATAATGTTCACCAGAAAAGAAGTGTTCACAAAATGAAAGTCAGGATGGTAAGGCTGGGTCTCGCTTCCCCACGTTTGAAGCGCGGGACAAGGTGGGACTCTCGCACAGCACACTCATTGGCCTCGTCAACCCAAGGTTCACAATTCAGTGCAGCGATATCGAAAACCTTCAGCGGCTAAGTCTCCTTCTTGAAAAAGTCTGTTTTATAAGGCTGGCTGGTCCAAAGAAAAAACAGATAAACAAGAAGTTACTTTGATACTCTTGTTCCTTGGGCGATTGCTCTTTGCCCCTTGGATCACCCTCTGCTGGGTTTGGATCCCCTTAACAGTTTGGGCCTCCCTCCATCGTGTTCACTATGGCCTTTCTTTAATACAGTTCATGCATTCTTAACACAGTTCATGCATTGCTCAATTTTTTCAGAAAGCAGGGTTTTCCCTCGCCTCGCTTTCTCTTGGCATCCCTCCGTCGGGGTTCACACTTTCCACAATTTGCAGTTCACAACCTTCTCGGAAAGTTGGGTTCCCTTCCCCTAGCTTTCCTCTGGCCACGGGTCAGAGACTTGCAACTGTATAAGGGATTTGACCGTACCCTTATAGGACCACTCTGACGCCTCATGATACTCTTTTCCTAGGGCTTCTATTTCTCGTTTGAAAAGACTAGCGGAGTTGGTGAGGAGAGTTGAGTCTGCTGGAGTCTCTCTCCCCTGTCTACTACAGCGTGTGGGAGGGCTTAAAAACCCTGCACCCTGCTTCAACATTTTTCAGACAGGATTCCAGAAGAAGGGAGGCACGGCAATAAATATATTGATCCTTCAGATCTTGAAAGCGAAAGTAAAAGAAGGCGCCCCAAAAATCTACCTGGCATTCGTAGACTTATCAAAAGCCTTTGATAAAATTGATCGAGAAAAATTATGGCTGAAACTGAGCAAGTGGGAATGCCCAACGTCCGTCCTGGCACCAATAAAAGCGCTTCACGAAAACACAAAAATCAGAGTAAAACTCAGAGTAAAACTGAATAAACAAGGCACCTTGTCGGAAGAGATTGAAATCCAGAGAGGTGTAAAGCAGGGCTGCCCACTAGCTCCAGCCCTGTTCATCGCTTTCTTGGGGGACTACCAGATTGAAGAAAAAAAAATAAGAGCTTTCCCACCAAAAATAGGAAAGGAAATCATACCACGACTATGGTACGCAGACGACGCCATCATTATTGACCAAACACCAATTGGGCTGCAACGAAAACTGAACAATCTGGCAAATTATATGTCAACAAACCATCTGGAAATTAACACAACAAAAACTAAAGTGATGGTCTTTGAAAAAACCGCAAACAAAAATACAAAGCAGTCAAATTGGCATCTTGAAAACGCCAAACTGGAAGTAGTTGACAAATTCAAATACCTAGGGGTAACCTTAGATGGATCAGCAGGTGACAACGCAATACAAGATCAGTTATGGGACAAAGTGAAAAGACTTACGGCACAAACGAGACTGGTCGACAACAAATTTGGGAAATTTTCCATTATTCCGGCAATAAAATTTTACAAGGCAAAGGTTGTGCCGTCTATCACCTATGGTATGGAAGCCGCCCTCAATTTACCGAACTCAATATGGCAAAAATTGGAAGGACACGTGTGGAAGGCAGTACTAGGCCTACCGAAATCAACCTCCATGCCCGCAATCAGAAGGGAATTGGGCCTGGTCTCGTTAGCTACATCAGTCAAGCAAAGCAAACTGAGACTTTATAGAAAAATCATAATGGCCGATTCGTTGCCAATATGCGCGGTGATAGCAGAAGAATTAAAAACGGGCACTTGTAAAGCGCTCAAAAATTGGGCAACAACAATACAAGAAACACTAAACGAAATATCATGCACAGAAGAAGATCTAACAAAAAACCCAGACAGAGTAAAGAAAAAAATCGAACTCATGGATTGGATCCACACTGTAGACACAGCGAGAGCAAATAAGCTACTCACCCACCTTCCACCGACGTTCAACAGGGTGAAAGAGCCACTGAACTACTGCAAAAAGTTCCCGAACAAAAAGATGAGGAGCACATTCTTGAAGGCAAGACTAAACCTGCTGATGACCCACCAAATCCTAGCCATTAGATCATCAAAAATGGATAAAAGTTGCCGCCTATGCAAAAATAAAGAAGAAGTGGAAACATTGCGACATCTAGTCCTAAGATGCCCAAAAACCAGCATAAGTAGAGACAGATACATACAACCATGTCTGCAAGGGGCGACGACGCTAGATGAAGAGGCGGTCTGGAATAGGCTAATCTCCGGAGAAACAACGAGATGGACCATAGCGGCAGTAAAATTGATAGACCTTGCCTTCGAAAAGATTTCCAACATACAGGCCCATACAAAAATAGCAGAGATAGCCGGAACAGTGAAATTGCCCATTGCAAGCCAAATCCAAGAAACAATCAAATAACAGCGAAATTCCTGAGAGAGAAGGCGGAAAGTAAATACGAACTCAGAAGTGTCAACATCATAAAAATGACTGTCAAAAGCGCCTTGGCACATCTGTAGAAGAAGAAGGGTTCTTGAAAAATCGTTAATTTCATTTCCGATTAAAAACAAGTTAAAAAAAAAGAAATTTAAAAAAAAAAAAAAAGACTAGGTCCCGGTCAGAGTCTTTTGAATGAGCACCGACGTGGCGCTGGACCCCTCTGCACCTGGACCATTACTGGGCTTTCTTTCAAGTTCAATCACATACACAAGTTCTTTCTTTCAGATTCCTTGCATTAAAAAATGTCACTTGCAACCTTGGGATCAACACAGTTCGGTTTACTATCAGCTTCCTCCAAATCACTGGCTGTGCTGAGCCCCTTTGGCTTCTTTGTTCTCTGGAGTCAAGGGTAGTACCACAGTAGCCAACATGCCTCTCTGCCTGCGTTATCAAAGTGGGAGGCCCCCATGTACCATTTACGTCTGCTGCTTCGGACGCCTGCTCTAGCGTCCAGTCTTATGCTTTCCCTTTCAGAGGCTTCATGGTCCTGAGTTGAAAAGGGCAAGGGCGATTTCCCCTTTGTCGCCCTTCCAGGTCTCACCTCCTTTTTTCTCAGTTTGAACTGCTGGTTAGGTGTAGCTGTCTCCTCGTGCATTCGGCCTTGCTCAAAGTGTGCTTTCGTGCTCCGCCATTTATCCCTGTGGGGAAGGTAAAGGGCTGTCAGTTGTGCGTGATTATTGTCAATTGCCTGACTCTGCCTGACCCGTGTTTTGGGACATGTCGGGTAAAGGGCTATGGTGTTAGTCCGTTGTTGGTTATTGTGTAAGGAAGTGTTCGTGTGGAGAAAGGGGGGGGGGGTTAGAGCTTCTAAATAACCTGCAGGGTAGGATGGGGAAAAGGTGTTACAGGGAAGGGGATACCACGTCTCAACCCTCTTTGTCCCATTTCCGCTCCCGGAGGACCTCTGACCCAGGTGATCCTCCACTGGTCCACCCCCAGAAACTGGATCCAATAGCGATGGCTGTGTCCTGGCCACCTGGATGACAGATCTCCGGGGGCCAACAGGTGATCTCAACCCTGTATCTAGCATCTACAATGCCAAATTGCCTCTATTACAATCATTGTTTACGAATATTTTGAGTTATACAGAGGTTGTTACATTATGCGGCCATCCATACAGATTGTGCCCCATTGTTACGATTCCTGTCCCCAGCCCCCCGGCATATCGGGCTGGAGCCAGGTCACTGCAACCTAGTCGGCCCTTAAGGTCCTCTCCATCTCCCCAGACACCTACTTGGACTTAGACTTGGCGCCTTTGGCACCAAGTTCACACACAGTCCTGAGATCCACTTAGTATTGGACTTGCAATGTAGTATGGGGCAATGGATGCCCCCATGTAATTCAGTTCCTTGAACTGGATGAGCGGTCTAGTCTTTCGGGTGTGGCTCAGCCCAGGGATACCTGGGATACCTACACACTATTTAAACCAACCCCGGCCTGAGAAACATGGTTTGCGTTTCTCTGCACCTGCAGCGTGACACTCACCGTGCTCGGATCTCCTGAAGAGGCCCACTTCTTTCCTCAGCGCCAGCGCACCTGCCAGAATAAGAACTTCATTGCCAATACTCACCTCGAAGAGCATCCAACTTCTGTCCAGCTCTTCCAGTCTTGCGGATTCCTACGGCAGAGTCATCTCTATCTTGGCACGCCGCGCCCTACCAAAGAGGAGAATAAAAGACGTTAGTAAGCATTCTGCAATACTTAGCGCTCTCGAATTTGCAAATAGAGTTTAATCCTTACCTGAACTCCCGTTGATCGGACAACTTCTGCTCTGGAGCATCCCGTTGATCTGAAAAAGAGGAAAGGACACATCAGGTTAGCGCAAAACATTTAAGAGGCGTCGCACATCGTGCTTTCTCACCGCAGCTCATCTCCTCAGCTCGCTTCGATGCTGGGTTACTGTGGCACCTAAAAGGACACAGAAAAGACGAACATTGGTTAGTGCTAAGGAAGCCAATAAGCATCACGCTCCGCATTCCTACTTGCTTCAGAAGCGCATCACCATCCTCAAGACTTTCATCACCTAAGGAAAGAAAGACACAGTATTAAAGGGACTAGAGCCATCAGAACTTTTGTAAGACTCATTCCAATTACCGGTCGGGCTGAAGCCGCAGCAAGCCCTGTCCGCCGGGCCCGTCAGATCCTCACTCCTCTTGACAGGCGCAGAAGCAGCACAAACACCTCCCTTCCCATTGGGTTTTGGCACCTGGGAAATAGACACCACAGGCCTCCTCAACCCTCTGGGGAAAGAGGGTTAGGGTCCGTGGAGTGGATAGGTAGAGGGAGTTCAGGATGACCGGAAAGAGGTTTAGGAACTAGCAGTGGCTGGGTTGGGGGGAAATAGGGGTAACGTACTCCTCGACTCCTGTGCCGATCTTGCAGGTATTCAGTTGAGATACACCGCCCTCTCATACATGCACATCTTGCACCACATATTCAACTCAGAGATTATTTCTTGGAAGGCTTTTGTATTGGAGCCTCTAACCAATATTCAGCTTGTGCTCTGGTATCACTTTTGTAATGCTTGCCCAAAATAGCATAACCGATGTGCAATCACAAGTACCCCACATTTACCCCATGTGTAGGCAACAAACAATAACATGCAAACAAGTACTAAACACTTAGCTCTGGCTTCTGCGTGAGTTCGAGGTCCTTGGGCCTTTCTGTGTTGAAGGGCTGTGAACTTCTCACCAGATCCGATTCAACTACGGGCTGTGAACAGTAAAACAAAGTCAATGCACGTGCGTGCGAAAAGTCGTTCCTTTAGAACGTTCCCTGCGGGATTTCAAAATTGTTAATCAGTGCGGTTACTTCACCGCCTAGCCCACTCCAACTTAGGGTTAGTATTCATGCTCTGCATGCAACTAGTAATCAAGTTTCCTGTGCTTCGATTCAGCCTAGGAACTTGGATCCAGCCGCGCGTAGCGCGTCCCACTCCGACAGAAGTTAAACGTGTACTTAGCTTTTCTTGTACGCGGGGCCGGGGATGTGGCAGGCGGGCGGTGCACCGCGTAGGCGTGCCTCCTGGAGCTCGGGAAGAACACGTCCTCTCATGCCGGTGACCAGGATTGCGAGCGGAGCTCCTTGGGCGCGGCTCGCGCATGCGCAGTAGTGCGTGTGTGATCCGATTGCTCCCAGCAGGTCTGTGAAGCACACGGCCTGCTGGGAGATGTAGTTTCCGGGCGGTTCTCCATCCTTGGGCCTTCTTCCTGAAAAATGGATGGAGAACTCGCCTGGACAAGCTACTGGCACAACCCCAAGCCTCCTTAACTCCTCCCAGGCCCCCCACAACTCTACCAATGACTCCAGCCCTGACAGGGCCCGTGCCAGTGAAGCAACTAGGCACCCTCCAGCCCGCATCACCCAATGCACCCCTGCATCGAAGGCAGGATGGAGAGTGCCCCACATCAAAAAACAAGGTGAGGAGAGGTCCGGGGGAAGGTTGGGACCCAGGGAAGAAAAGGGGGGCCAGACAAGCAAGACCAATAGGGAATTGACCTCTGATAATACTGTATTTCAGGCCCAGTGCTTGGTTGAGCAAGTCCAGGGAAGGGTTCGAAGTGGTCGGAAGTCCGGACCGGCTGAGTGGCGTCCCCGTGGATATCAGGTGAGGGTTACACCCATCTAGCAAAACCCAGATAGTGCACACAAAAGCCATACAACACATTAGTTGGTTCGATAAGGATTGTTGAGAGACCACAAATGCACTTATAGCTGACCTTAAGAACCCTATTGGTCCTGTAAAGGTGCAGAAGGAGGAGACTGACACACAGGTGGCATTGTTGTTGATATAAACTTTTATTAGTAATGAAAATAAAGAAAAAAACCTAACTTTCCCTAATTCTAAGAGGGGTTTCCCTCACTCAACTAAAATAGTAAGGTTTCAGTCAGGATGTCCATATAAATCATTAGTACCCGGCTCAGCAAAATGTCAATAAAATAAACGCCCCATAGCCTTACCTGATGGTAATCGCAACAATGTTGCAGCGTGCATCTCGTGCCAGTCCCGAACATAGTTTCCATGGAAAGGGAGCAGGTACAACCCGTAGTCCCTTCTTCCTGTTCCATTCATTTCAATGGCACCAGACGGGCACAGCACCGTTTCTCGACTCGAGAAAAATTGCGATTACTACCCCAGGCTTCTAACTTTAGCTCCCAGGCTTCTAACTAGGGCCCCGGGGGCATTACCTGACTGGTAATGGCCCCCTCCTTGGGTCATATTGCTTAAATAGTCCACTGCTGTGTGTCAAAAGGCCTACTTCTGTCCCTCACTCTTATAACTAAACTAAAGAGGTAGTGGATTTACTTGGTCCAGAAGAATGGCTCCATTCTTCTGGACAGCAGATCTCAGTTCAAGTTGTTAGGTAGGATCTTGACCTGAAGGAATGACTCCCTTCCCAATTCACAATCACTTGCCAAGGCACAAAACAAAGTTCAAGGTTGTGTTGCCAACAAACAGTAAAGTTCTCAATTCAACTTGAGAGGTAAAGTTCCAGTCCAAACAGCAACATTCTTTATTGCCCATTGTTGCGTCTTCACTAATGGGTTCCTGGACAATGCCGCCCTTCTCCAGGTATCTTGTTTGTTAGTTTTCTACCAGCATGGAGAGTGACTCCCTTGCCCTGGTCTGTGTTCCAGAATTCATCTCTTCTCCTGGTACTCCACACCAGCACAATGTTGCAACACCTGGGAGAATTCCATTCCCCTGGCTTTCCCTTTCATGGTTTTACACACTTGTACAATATCAGGGGATAATGACTCCCTTCCTCTGCTTTCAGTACTTCACAAAAAGAAAAGGATTGTTGATCCTTTAACCCTTTGCTTCAGAAAGTTCACTATTTCTTTGGGGTCGACTGTCCCCAATCCCAACGGCCGTCCCAGGGAGCCCCAGCAGGGTCCCCATCCTTCCTGGACAAAAAAGCTGTAATGCATCCCAGCCAGAGCTGTAGGACAGCCGTGGGTGCTGTGTTAGGTCCCATGTGGGTCGACCACCCCCCAGCCCAGCGGTGGTCTTTGGGCAACCCGGAGAGGTCCCGTCCCTCCCCAGAGGGAAAAGCTGTAACGTGGCACAGTCCGCTCCAGGACTGCTGGGGATGCTCCCGCCACCATTGGCGTCTTCCTCACACATGGGTCAACCACCCCCCCCCCCCCAGACCAGCTGTGGTCCTGGGGTGACCCGACGGGGTTCCCGTCCCTCTCTGTAGGAAAAGATGTAACGCAGCATGGCCACAGCTCCAGGACAGCCAGGGGTGCTGCCCCTGGCCTTGGGTGTCTGCCTCACATGTCGGTCATCCCCATCCCCTCACCCCCAGTCCAGTGGCGGTCATGAGGGGGACCTGGCACTGTCCCCATCTCTCCCGGCATGGAAACGTTGTAATGCAGCATAGTCAATGCTCCAGGACGGCCAGAGGGTCTGCCCACGGCCTTGGGCGCCTGTCTCCCATGTGGGTCGACTGTACCAAAGCCCAGCGGTGGTCCCAGAGAGCCTTGGCAGGGTCCCCATTTCTCCCAGAGGGAAAAGCTGTAAGGCAGCCTATCCAGAGCTCTAGGACGGTCAGGGGTGCTGCCCACGACCTTGGGATTGTGCCTTGTATGCGGGTCGGCTGCCCCCCAGCCCAGCGGCATTCATGGGGTGAACTGGCAGGGTCCTCATCCCTCCCCGGAGGGAAAACTCTAACGCAACATGGCCAGAGCTCCAGGACGTCTGGGTGTGCTGCCCCCATCCTTGGGCGCCTTCCTCTGATGTGGGTCGATAGTCCTTAAGTGCAGTTGGGGTCCCAGAGAGCCCCGGCAGTGTCTTCATTCCTCCCCGGAGGGAAAAGCTGTAATGTCACCCAGCCAGAGCTCTAGGACGACCAGGTGTGCTGCCCCTAGCCATGGGAGTCTGCCTTGTATGTGCGTCAACTGCCCCCCAGCACAGCAGTAGTCGTGGGGCGACACAACAGGGTCCCCGCCCCTCCCCAGAGGGAAAGCTGTAACACAGCATGGTCAGAACTGCCCGGTGCTGCCCCCGACCTTGGACATCTGGGTCGACTGCCCCCAGCCCACCAGCAGTCATGGGGCGACCTAGTAGGGCCCCCCCCATTCCTTCCCAGGAAAAGCTGTAACGCGACATGGCCAGAACTCCAGGACGGCCGGGGATGCTGTCCCCCCCGGGACCTTGGGCATCTGTCTCTCACATGGGTCGATTACCTCCAAGTGCAGCAGCGGTTATGTTGTGAACCGGCAGGGTCCACGTTGCTACCCAGAGGGAATGGAAAAGTTGTAATGCAGCACAGTCAATGGTCCAGGACGGCCAGTGGTGCTGCCCCGTCCTTGGGCACTTGTTTTCCATGTGGGCCAACAGTCACAAAGCCCAGCGGTGGTCCCAGGGAGCCCTGGCAGGGTTCCCATTGCTCCCCAGAGGGAAAAGCTGTGATTGCAGCCCAGTCAGAGCTCTAGGACAGCCGGTGGTGCTGCCACTAGCCTTGGGCATCTGCCTCGCACGTGGGTCGACCGGCCCCCCAGCCCAGTGGCGGTCATGGGGCAACCTGGCGGAGTCGTCATCCCTCCCCAGAGGGAAAACCTCTAACTCAACCTGGCCAGAGCTCTAGGACGGCCAGGAGTCCTGTAACTGGCCTTGGGCACCTGTCTCCCATGTGGGTCGACCATCCCAAAGCCCAGCAGAGGTCCCATGGAGCCTTGGCAGGGTCCTCATCTTTCCCCAGAGCTAAAAGCTATAACACAGCCCAGCCAGAGCTCTAGGGCGGCCATGATTGTGCTGCCCATGACCTTGGGAGTCTGCCTTGTATGTGGGTTGACTGCCCCTCAGCCCAACAGCGGTCATGGAGTGATCTGGCAGGTTCCTCAACCCCCCTCAGAGGGAAAACTGTAGCGCAGCATGGCCAGAGCTCCAGAACAGTTGGGGGTGCTGCCCCCATCCTTGGGTGCCTTCCTCCCATGTGGGTTGATTGTTCTCAAGCTCAGTGGCAGTCCCAGGGATCCCCGGCAGAGTCTCCATCCCTCCACAGAGAGAAAAGCTGTAATGCCACCCAGTCAGAGCTCTAGGATGACTGGGGTTGCTGCCCTTAGCCATGGGAGTCTGCCTTGTATGTGGGTTGACTGCCCACAACCCAGCGGCAGTGACCCGGCAGGGTCCCCGTCCCTCCCCAAAGGGAAAAGCTGTAACGCGGCATTACCAGAATTCCAGGACCGCTGTGGTGATGCCCCTGACCTTGGACATCTGGGTCAACCACCCCCATCCCAGCGTCAGTCATGGGGCGACCTGGCGCGGTCCCCGTCCCTCCCCAGAGAGAGAAGCTGCTAGGTGGCATGGCCAGAACTCAAGGACGGTCTGGGTGCTGGCCCCGCCCTTGGGCGTCTGTCTCTCACGTGGGTCGACTGCCTCCAAGTGCAACAGCAATTATGTGGTGAACCGGCAGAGTCCCTGTTGCTACCCAGAGGGAAAAGCTGTACCGCGGCATGGCCAGCACTTCAGGATTGCCGGGGGTGCTGGCCTTGGGCGCTTGACTCGCATGTGGGTCAACCACCTCCAAGCCCAGCGGTGGTCCCCGGGAAGCCTGGCAGGGTCCCCATCCCTACTTGGTTAGAAAAGCTCTAACACGACACACCAGAGCTCTAGGATGGCCGTGAGTGCTGCCCCTAGCCATGGGCGTCTGCCTCACACATGGTTCGAGCGCCCCTGTTCCCCAGCACAGCGGCGGTCACGAGCAGCCCCGGCAGGGTCCCTGTCCCTCCCCAGAGGGAAAAGAAAGCTGTAACGCGGCATGTCCAGAGCTGCAGGATAGCCGGGGGTGCAGCCCGCAGCCTGGGCACCTCTCATGTGGGTCGACCAGTCCCCAAGCCCAGCGGCAGTCCCAGGGAGCCCCGGTAGGGTCTCCATCCCTCCCCAGAGGACAGAGTTGTAAGGCAGCCTAGCCAGAGCTCTCGGACTGGCAGGTGTGGTGCCTCTGGCCATGGGCATCTGTCTTGCGTGTGGGTCAGCCACCCCCCCCCAAGCCCAGCATTGGTCGTGGGGTGACCCAGTGGGGTCCCTCCCCAGAAGGAAAAGCTCGAACGTGGCCCAGCCAGTGATCCGGGGTGCTGCGACGGTTAATGGGCCAAACAGCCCCCCACCCCTAAAATCCTTTCCATGGTGGTCTAGAGCTTCTTTCTCCTTCACAGGGGTGTCAAAATCGGGAGCAGAAAGAAGATGCCTCGCTGTGAGGGGATTCCGGAGAGGGCTGGTCCAGAGGCACAGTGCCAGCCCCCGATGACCCCACGTTTGCTACTTTAAGTAGAGTGGAATGTTGTTTTGCCTTCCTTGGGGGTAAATCTGTGCAAAACCACACCAATTTGCCCCCAAAAAAGGTAGACCGACACTGTTCCATTTTGTTGGCATTTTTGGTGGTGGGCACCTGTTTTCTGCAGGGGTGCTCCCCAACCCCAAGATCATTTCCCCGGTGGCCTGGTAGGTCTAAAAATCGTTGCATTTCCCTCAAAGTTTTAGGTTCTGAGCTCTTCATAATTGCGATTCATAATTGCTTCTGCTCTCTCAGTTGTCCCTTTCTTCCCTTCATGAGAAATCAACTGTCCTATATAGAAGACCTCTTCCTGACACTATTGCAACTTATTTGTCCACTTTATATCCTTTCTCTGAAACAATAGTCCTGCGTTTAATTGAATATTTTCTACATCTTTCTTCTGTCTCACTGCACACCAAAATGTCATCCACATATTGGACGATTGCACTTAAGAGCTCAACATTACATAATTCGATCTGGTGCACTCTATTAAAGATTGAAGGGGACTCACAGTACCCCTAAGGTAATCGAGTATGTTTCCGGTGGTTTGTTCTATATGAAAGGAAGTCAAATCCTGTGAGTCTTCATGAAGAGGAATTGAATAGGGCGCATTTTTTTTTATCTATGACTGTAAAATATTTGGCCTTTGATGGGATATTGCACAATATTGTCGCGGGATTTGGAACTAAAGGAAACTCATCTTCGACTATATTGTTTAGAGGGTTGAAGGTCCTGAATAAATCTCCACAACCCCCTTGCCCTGTCAATTCTCTCACTGGGTACACAGCCGTATTACATGGAAAATCGGATGGTACCAATATTCCTTGCTTCATCAAAGTGGAAATGGTCTCAAATATAACTTCATTTGCCTCTCTGGACATAGGGTATTGCTTTGCACGCGGCAAAAGTGTGAAGTGATCCTGGTTTAAACTTAATTTTAACTGCTCCTACTCCCTTTAATAGACCCACGTCATATGGACTTGTGGTCCATAAAATCTTTGACACTTTTTCTAAATCTTCCTGAAATAATGAAGAGGTCTTTTTTTTTTTTACCAACGCCATTCTCTGTGTTATTTCTCTACTTTTATCCAATAAATGAGACTTATGAAAAATACTAATTCATCATCAGTATACTCATCCTTAAATAACTCCTTGTCTGTCACATCTGTCAGCCTGTATCCTCCACTGAGAGCTATCGCTGTTTCCTCTCCAACTGCTTTTGCTTCTAACGCCAAAGGGATACTCTGCCTTTCAGCATCCATAGGGATTTCTGGTCTGAACAAAAACTCATAAGGAATTCTTAATAGTTTACCTATCAATCGGGGCACGCATGATAATAAAACAGTCACTCCATACAGAACTACTTCCAGGTCTAAAGGGACCCCTTGTATTGCTTTCTGGCCTGTAAAGGCTAATATAAACTATCTCACATTCATATAATGTATCCCTGGTGTAGAACACACTATTCCGTTGTCAGTAAAAGATTTTGTCATGTTAGGTTTCGTCATTAAGTCACACCCTAATATGTTAACTGGTGTTTGCCTAGAATATAATAATGGCATAGACCTGTCATGTTCTCCTATAGAGATTGGTAATTCATCTGTAAATGGAACCAAATTCATCACCTCTGTCAATCCCTGTGCTTTTATTGCAATACCTGACACAGGGTATTTTCTCTCATGGACACAGGAACTCGTTGCTCCAGTGTCCACAAGAAATAAATGTCTTGCCTCCTAGTGTCACCTTGACCATTGGCTCCTTTTGGGGGTCCAGTCTCATTGATGGTACTGAACACATCAGGTTGCTCTTTGGGCTGTCCTATTGTGGATATAAATTCATCCCTGTGTTAACACTACTGCTGTGTGATTAAGTTATCACAATAACAGTTTGAATCAAATGGTAATCTCACCTTAGCAGACTGCAATATTCCATGGAAAGCCAATGCTGAATGCAAGGACCACCCCGACCAACGCGCCACTCTCTGCTCGGAAATAATACCCCGAGAGGAAGTACGCGTCCGTCAGGGAAACCCTCTGGGGTAGAAAACCCTGGTTGGAAGTGTATCCCGGGGACTTGGATGCGGATTGAATACACCGATGTAATGGAGGTTCAAACTCGGGAAGGCTTCTTCTGGAGAGAATGACAACAGAGAAGGGTAAGAAGGAGGAAGGAAGTGAATATGGCGATAAGGTAAGGAACAGTAAGATCTTCCCCTAACCTCTAAACCTGTCGAATCTTGAATACCTGGAGAGAAGCCGAAGAGGCGGGAGCTAATGAGGGCGTTGGAGCGAGAATACTGTCAAAAATAGAAAGGTAAGTGAAGCACTAGGAGCGTGAGTCTACGAGACCCAGAGGAATGCTTTGAATATGATCTGATGTAAACTGAATTTTACCCGGGGGATAGTAGCACAAAGACCAAGAAACTGTGCCTTGTTACGAGATATGGGTAGCACGACGATGGGTCGGGTAAACTTCGGGAGCTGAGGAAAGATTCTGCGAAATAGATTATAGACAGAGTTAGTGTAAGTTAGAGATAGGGTAGGTAGAATCAAGGGGAGAGTGGAGCAATAATATCTAGGAGCGAACTCACAGAGCATCAGCTAGAACAGTAGCGACGCGAAGAACTGACCAACTTCGTGAAGTATAAGGAGTCACATGAGCCTCACGCCGTGCTTCTGGCAAACGTGAAAAGACTAACTGCATTTGGAACTGTTAGAAATGCTATCCGCCATCTTGGAATTACCGCTCCGAATGGAGCCACAGAGCCGGGTACGGGACCATGAGGTCCAATTCTTGAAATGTGTAACAGTATACCCCCTTCTCCTGGGAGGGGACCCCGGCTTCCCAGGATGTAATCTAAAAAATCATCGAACCAGTCGGGGTGCGCAAACCCCTGAAGCTGGTTCCCAAGCCCGTTCAACCGGAGAATAGCCCTCCCAGTCCACCAGAAACTGTAATCTCCCTTTGTAATACCGGGAATCACAGATGCTGGCGACTTCATATTCTGGTCCAGTATCTGTCGAAATTGGGGGTGGAGGAGTATTATCTGACCGACAAAACCGTTCTTGAACTGCAATCTTGATCTGAGACAGATGGAATACAGGATGTATCCTAGACCAGGATGGAGGTCGCTCGAGTTTGACAGCAGCTGAACCCACCAATGACCGAATCTTGAAAGGGCCAAAGTACCTTGGGGACAACTTGGAGGGAACCAGATGACGGGGAAGAAAGCGAGAGCACAACCAAACAGAATCTCCAGGTTTCAACTGTGGGACGTCTCGGCGATGTCTATCGGCCATCATCTTGGCTCTGTCTTGAGCAGTTTGGAAGGATTTCTTAGCGAGTCTATGACCTTCCTGGATCTTAGATATGAGGCCATCTACTCCTGGGCAGCATGAAGGGGAACTGACAACAGAAGGTACAAATGATGGGTGAAATCCGTAAGAACAGTAGAAAGGACTAGTGTGAAGTGCCGAATGTCGAGCATTATTATATGCAAATGGTAGCAATTCCACCCAATTATCCTGGGCAGCTGATATAAAACACCGAAGATAACTTTCCAGGGTTTGATTAAGGCGCTCGGTCTGTCCGTTAGTTTGCGGATGATATCCAGAACTGAGCGCCCTCCTGATCCCCAGGACATGGCATACTCTTCCCCAGAATTGTGATGTGTATTGAGGGCCTCGATCTGAAACCACAGTGTCTGGTAAACCGTGTCCGGAAAAGATTTCGGAGATAAAGATCTTAGCCATTCCTTCAGCACCTGGCAGTTTGTTCAAGGGAGTGAAATGGGCTAGCTTAGTCAAGTAAACTATGGTGACCATTATAGTGGTCTTATTATGTGAAGGAGGAAGAGCTACGATAAAGTCAGTAGAGATCACCTGCCAAGGCTTATCTGGACTTGGCATCCGGGTGAGTAATCCCAGAGGTGGAGTCCTAAGATTCTTGGATTGGGAGCAAACGCTCCATGTCATGACGTAATCCTGTGCATCTTTGCGAACCTTGGGCCACCAAAAGTGTCGTTGTACCAAATCTAATGTGCCTTGAACCCCTCGCTGACCGGTGGTTCGAGAGTCGTGGCACATCTGTAATACTTCTTGTTGTAGTTCCAAGGTGGGCACCAAGACCTGGGATTTGTAGAAGTAGTAAGAATTATTCTGGACGAGAGGATGTGTGGAAGCAATCTCCCTGCAGAATGCCTGATTAGTTGTGGATGTGGTTTTTAATTCTTGTAGAAAATCGGTAATGACTGCGATGAATTTGGCTTTGGGAAATAAGGGTTCCGGGCTGAATTGAGAGATGGGGGAGTCTTTACGAGAGAGAGCATCAGCCCTTAGATTTTGTTTTCCAGGAAAGAAGGTGAATTCTATTCGATACGGGAGAAAGAAATATGCCCAGCGTGCTTGTCGACTATTAGTCGTATGAGCATTCTGTAAGACCTTTAGATTTTGATGGTCCATTTGTACTTCTACGGCAAAGGAAGAGCCTAATAACAAGTGTCTGCACTCTTCAAAGACCCTCTTTATTGCAAATAATTCCTTCTCGAGTACCGAATAGTTCTGCTCAGAGGCATTGAAGGTCTTAGAAAGATAAGCGACAGGTCGTTCATCTCCCTGATCTGTGCGTTGTAGTAGAACCGCGCCCAATGCATGATGAGAGGCATCCGTTTCTACGAAGAATTGTTTTGTCTGGTCTGGAGGTACCAAAATGGAAGCAGAAGTGAACATGGTTTTCAGAGTCTGAAATGCATGATTGGTGGATTCGTTCCAAAGGTACGGGCTCCCTTTCTTGAGGAGTCGAGTAAAAGGTAGAATTATTTCCGAAAAACAAGGAATGAATTTCCTATAGAAATTGGCGAAACCTAAAAAACATTGTATCTCCTTAACGTTTGTTGGTATTGGCCATTCGATTACAGCGGAGACCTTTTTTGGATCCATGGAAATACCCTGTGATGACATCACAAAACCAAGATAGGTCACCTGCCTTTGATGGAATTCACATTTGGAAGCTTTACAATAAAGCTGATTATTCTGCAAGCGTTCAAGTACAGTGTTTACATGTTTAATATGCTCCTCTTGGGAGGAGGAGTATATTAAGATGTCTTCTAAATAGATAACAAAATGGAATAGAATGTCTGAGAAGAGATGGCCCATAAGCGTTGGAACACAGCAGGAGCGTTAACTAAACCAAAGGGCATTACCTGGTATTCGTAGTGGCAGAATAGTGTTCTGAACGCTGTTTTCCATTCGTCTCCAGGAGCAATACGAATGAGATGGTAAGCCCCACGGAAGTCTAACTTTGTGTAGAATGAAACTCCTCGAACTGCTTCAAGGATGTCCGGGATTAATGGCATAGGATACTTATCTGCCACCGTAATCTTATTGATCCCTCGATAGTCAATACATGGTTGCAGTTCATTTGTATCTTTTTTTGGAATGAAGAAGGGAGGCTCCAGCCGGAGAAACCGATTCGGTAATGAGTCAGTTCTGTAAATTGGCTTGAAGGTATTCTTTGACTTCCTTTTCTCTCTACGAAAGCACATACATTCTCCCAAAAAGAATGGGCTTATCAGGAAGTAGTTGTATATGACAGTCATCTCTCCTGTGAGGTGGTAGGGTAGGGAACTCGGGATTGGAAAACACAGACTGGTATTTTTGATAGCATTCTGGGATAACCTCCAAGTGATAAATAGTTGAAACTAAAGGAGATCCTGAGTTTTCGGTTTCAGTCTAGAAAAATGGATACCTCTCCTATGTGACCGCAAACGTATTCTGATGGCCGTGGGCCAACCGTCTCATGCACGATATGACAGAATATAGGTTTCCGAGTTTGCCCATGAACGGCCATTTTATGTAACAAGAATCGCCATTTTTGTTTTCTAACTATTGCTCATTGCTTTCTGTTCTTATTGCTTCGCAGTACATTTTCTTCTTACATTGCTCAACTGTAAAACATTGTTTCTGCACGTGAAAGGACAGGGCCGCAAGGATAACAAGAGTTTGTTGAAACACAATGTAGGCAGCGCCAGGAAGAATGCCCGGCTCCCTCCTGAATGTATCCTCGAAGCAGAGCTGCAGGGCATTTAATCATTTCGCAGCTGCCAGCCAGTCTCGTTATATGGTAGAATATGTTAGAATAAAGCAGCTAAAGGCTTGAATTATCCTCTTCTTACGGCCCCGCTTCGCTGAGCCCCGTTAGAGTGTGTCGGCTCCCAGGACACAAATAGCACCTCATAGATAGCAAGGTCTGGAATGCAAATCTCCCTCGTATGTTGCTCGCTTCCAAGAACAGAAGCGCTGTGTTCTGTTCAACAACTGAAAGATGCCTCCGCACTCACAAATTGCAAATTGCTACTAGAATAGATATTTGAAGGTGTCATAGCTGTCGAAAGTGTCCATCATCACACCAAGTTCAAAGAAACCCAATAAAGGGGGGTGTTAAACATGTCATAGCTGATTGTTTGATATGCATTTTGTATATATGTAACTGATGTTACATAATTCACTCTCTTGCGTCCCTTGAGGTCTAGAGATGCACGTCGCGGGGCGTGAAACCGAGTTGGCCAACTGAGACTTTTGCTTTGCAATAAACCCTAGCTTTGGGAATACAACCTTGTGTCTGGCGTATCTATCGTGTGTGGTGACTCGCCTTGTTTCCATAGGCATAAGGGACCCCTAGGGGCCCCTTCCAAGATGGCGCCCGAATAGGGACCCTCCCCCACTTGTTCCATCGCATACATTGTAATTGAGTAAGGCGCAGAACGGCGAGGACGGGACGATTGAGCCGGGATCAAGAGGTGTTCGGGGTGCCCTGTAGAAGTGATGAGACACTCCTTTGCAGATCTGCACACATCTGATCCCTGATCGACGTGCCTGGCTAGAGAAAAAGGAGGCGAGGGTCCCGAAACGAGGCAGAAGCCAAGAAACGCAGACACAACGTCATTTGGTGCGTCAGTATAAGGACGACTTGATTTATCAGGTGAGTCATTCCCCGATTCAAAGTAATCCTGATATTGAGGTTGAGAGTTGACTTTGCAAAATTAAACGCCCTAAGTAATGTTGATTAACCAAGGGGGAAGGTTGAAACATGCCTGGGGTATTGTCCCCCCTAGCGGGGTTTTTCCGCTGTGGTAGACAATCTTTGGAAGAAGGCCAAATTGTACCACCTGGGGGAATGCCGGCGTATGAGATGTATGTGAAGTATGGAGTGGGGGTGATAATATTCTGCGAGACTTGGCATAGGCAAACCAGAAAGCAACAAGACCATCAGTGGCCGATTAATGTTAGTTTTGAGATAGCAAGAATAGATAACTTGGAAAGGGTGTTTATAAGAAAGAAAGTGCGTCCTGCAGCATTTGATATTGTTAAGGACTGGAGAAGGAAAGCAATGCTCAGATTTAGAAGTAGAGCGAAGCATGCGCGCAGGCATAAATCGAAAGGTGAAGTAGCGGAAGAGAAAGAAGAGGAGGAGTGGACTGAGAGTCTAAGAAGGGCAGGTAGGCGTGACCAGTTGAATATAGAAAAAATATACCCACAACAAGAATTACACATAGCAGATGAATTGATAGAAAACATATTGACCCATACAAAACAAGGCCCAAGATCAGAAGTATGGCCAGACACGTCAGTAACTAGTGCCCAAACCCCGCCCAAAGCCCAAGCTCTCCCTCCGGTAGCTCAAGCCCTCCCACAGCCACAGACCGCACACGTAACACTTCCTATTAGCCAACCAGTCCCACAACAGACACTCCCTGTTCCCATTGTCCCATCCGCAACTCCCGCCTCAGACACAGACTCGGTACCGTCCGTTCCTCCCGGGGTTGAAATTGAAACCACGGGGGCGAGAGGCAGGACTGAACAACAGGGATGCATGAGGGTAACTCGCAGTGCGATCAGCAAAGAAAGGAAGGTGGAATTGCAGCAACATGCAGAGATGTATATAGACGGGAATGATGGGACGGCAGCTTTGGCTTCGATGTATGACTTCTGAAGAAGCAACGAAAGACAGGTAGTGCTGGAATGCATGGGTGAATATTTTGGTGGAGAAATGGAAACAGTTAATTGGGAATTGGGAAATTACCACTGCAGCGATTGTTAGATTTGAATGCATTAGCACGCTGTAGGGAGAGGGATGAAGAAGTGAGAGAACATGTATATGGACTTTTTGAACTTAAAGATGAATTCGATAATGATTATGCTGAAATGTTTACTACACCTGGGTACAGGAGTAGGGATATCGGGAGACATAGGAAGGAAACTGTAGAGATATATATACGACGACGACATTCAATGTCGTAAGTGCAGAGGGGCGACAAGTCGAAAGTATGTATACAAGAAGCGTTTAGATGGATGTCAGATCCCAGTATTCCCACAATGGAGATACATGAGATATTTGATGAATATTCCATGCCCATGAAAAGAAAAGCACTGCAGTCGATGGCTGAACATCTATTAGACAAAGATATAAAAAACGATAAGGCCAGCCCACCTGAAATAATGGCAGTATATAAAAGAGCACTAGAACGAGGGACAGGAGAAACAGCCCTATCGCTTGATCTGGGAATATTGTTACACATGAGAGAAGGGGGAGGGGCACTAAGTGGGGCATTTCCTATGAGAGAGGTCCCACCTACCTTTGTGCCCAAAGTAGAGGTTCCCGCAGCGGGCAATGTAGCGGCGCAGGTAACACCAGCCCATTATACCGCCCAATATGTGCATGCCCCCTTTTCCAGACAGGAGGTGAACAACATAAAGCGGACGATTCCTGATATAAGAAAGAATCCTGCAGGGTTTTACAAGGAAGTAGAGTCCTGCCTGCAATCATCCGTGCTTACCATGGGTGACATAGACCTAATATTCCCAGTGATCCTGCCAACAGACATATGGAAACAAATAAGAAAGGTGGATGACACAACAACCTTTGGCGCCACATGGGCGGACTTGATAATAGAAGACGGGAATAAAGCGGTTGGAGGAACTGAACCTGGTAGCATTACCAGCACGAATAGTACAGAAATTGAAAGAAATTGTCCCAGAGAAAAGAATTCAATGGGACAAATTGACTGCATGTGTACAAGGCAAGGATGAGTTAGCTACAGATTATTTTAACAGATTTGAAGAAGTATTTACAGACTTCAGTGGGCAGGATGTGAGCTCGGGAAGCGGGAAAGAGGTTATTTGTTGACAAATATGTGAGGGGGTTAAAACTTCCAATCCAGGATCTAATAATGACATCAGAGTGTGCATGGCAAGCAAAAACGCTGGGCGAAGTATTACACATGGCCCAATATTATGAGTACAGAGTGACTGCGGAAAAAGAGAAGGACAGGGTAAATCTGAAAACGCAGGTACTACTGCAGCAAGTAGTAGGACATAATAGAGGGAGAGGGAACGCACAAGGAAGGAGTAATTCAAATATGCATGGGGGAACGGTGGGACCAAATCAGTGTGCGTATTGTAAGGAGGAAGGACACTGGCGAGAGCAATGTCCGCATATGCAGAACAGAAATGGGTCAGGTCAGAGGAGACGGCATTGAGGACACCAAGGAGCGAATGGACCAAATAGGAATAGTATGCAGCAGCACCACAATAATGGAGGTAATCAAAACCACGCCCAAAACCAAAGTGCCCCTAACCAGTGTCAGGGACAGCAAAACCAACAGTATGGAAATCAGAGTGGGAGAAATAGAGGGAAGAGTGGGAACGTTTTCGATACACAGCCAAACACGTATTACAGTAACAGCAATGATTATACATCGGATGATGTGTTATTTCCCCAATAGGACAGCCCAGGACAGGGGTCGGAACCAGTCTCTATTCCCGTGAATCAGAGAGGACCCTACGTAGAAATGAGTCGGGAATGAGGAGCACAGCTTTCTTGTAGATACAGCAGCGCAAAGGTGTTCGATAGACCACCACTTGGTTCCGGATATACCACTGTCGGGGCAAAAGAATGTTTCCGTAGGGTTCGCAGGTACACCAGTCATAAACCCAGTGTCCCAACCAGTCCCAGTTACTATAGGACCATTCACTGAACATTGTCCTTTCCTTTTAACAGACAATTGTGGGGAGAACTTGTTGGGATTAAATTTGTTGAAAAAATTAGGCTCCGTTATACATTGCACGGCAGACGGGGTGTTCCTAACGATTTGGCCACAAGATGCCCCTGTGACAGAATTCATGTCTGAAACTTTACCAGGAGAACTAAGTAAAGTGCCAACCTGTATATGGGCAATGCATGACAACGATGTAGGATGCTTGAAAATAGAGCCAGTAAAGATAATTTTGAAAGAAGGTGTTACCCTACCGCGAATTCCCCAATACAAAATTTCGGCTGAAGGTGAGAAAGGATTGAAGAGTATTGTTACAGATTTGGTGAAATAAGGGGTGATTGAAGAAATTACAGGCAATACATGCAACAGCCCGATTCTTCCAGTATATAACAAAGGAGGCAATGAAGTACCATACCGTTTTATAATTGATTTGCGCGCATTAAACAAAGTAGTAGATCCACAATTTCCTTTAGTGCCAGATGTCACTACAATATTGACAATGATACCTGTTTCAGCAGAATATTTTAGTGTAGTTGATCTAAAAAATGTGTTCTTCAACATTCCAGTGGACAAGGACAGCAGATATTTGTTCGCGTTCACATTAGGAGGACGATCATTTACATTCACGCGGATTCCGCAAGGTTACACGGAAAGTCTGAGTATTTACAGTAGAGCATTAAAAGAGCAGCTAGACATGCTAGACTTACCAGTGGGTTGCGTACTCTTGCAATACATAGACGATCTATTATTAGCTGCTGACACAGAGGAGATTTGTAAAGAAAGCACTGTATTACTACTGTCACACCTAGCGGCACATGGCCATAAAGCTAGTTTGAAGAAATGTCAATATAATCGACAGGAGGTGGCCTATTTGGGCTACCTACTTTCGAAAGAAGGGAGAAGGCTAACCCCAGAACGCATAGAAAGTATTTCTTTTATGCCTATTCCAAAGACACAGAAAGGATTCAGAGCCATAATAGGCCTGGCTTCATATTGCCGACAATGGATTGGTAATTTTGCGTTAATTGTGAAACCGATGGTGAATTTGACTAGAAACGATGTGGCTATGCCTTTACAGTGGGATGAGGAATGTCAGAAAGCATTTGATCAATTGAAAACTGCATTATGTTCGGCTCCAGTTTTGGGCACGCCGAATTATGAGAAGGTTTTTAGACTATTTGTGTGTGAAAGTGAAGGATGTGCATTGGCGGTTTTGACACAGAACCAGGTGGACAAAATAGGCCATGCGGCTATTTTTCTTCTGCGCTGGACCCTGTAGCGCGCGCACTACCACGATGTTTGCGATCTGTCGCGGTGGCTGCTGCGTCAGTGAAACAAACGGAAGGGATGGTATTGGGGCATACTTTAATTCTGATGCTGCCACATGCCATAGACGTTCTATTAAATAGGACACAGACGCAACACCTCACCTCTTCTAGATTGACAAGATATGAGATTATCTTGTTCGCGCCCCATATCCAAATTATGAGGTGTAGCACTTTGAATCCTGCAGAATTAATGCCACTACCCATAAAAGAAATTGGGGAGAATGAATCACCCCCCCACGATTGCTTAATGGTCACTGACGAAGAAACCAAGGAGAGAGTTGATTTAAGTGATACCCCACAGTAAGAGCCAGATGGAGAGTTATTTTGTGACGGCTCATGTTTTAAATTACCTGACGGCACGACAACTGCCGCGTACGCTATCACTACCCTAGAGAGCGTTGTAGAAAGCAAAATAATCCCCTACAATTCGGCACAAGCTGCAGAGATAATAGGATTAACCAGAGCCTGCGAGATTTCTGAAAATTTGAATGTGAATATATATACTGATAGTCAGTATGCTTTTGGGGTGGTTCATAACTTTGGTTGACTCTGGGCTGAGAGAGGTTTTTTGACATCACATGGTGCCAGAATTCAACATGGCCCTTTGATTGTACAATTGCTGTCTGCACTCACGCTTCCAAAACGCCTAGCAATAGTGAAATGCGAGGCACACAAAAAGGTAACATGCAAAGTAGGAGAGGGAAACCCGTTTGCAGACAGAATTGCGAAACAAACTGCCACTGATTTAAATACCAAAATGATGACGGTTCAGACTGAGGAAGTACCCTGTATGATAGAAAATGGAGTAGCCACTGTCAAAGAAATGCAGGCCAAAGCTACAGCCGATGAAATACAAGGGTGGGCAGAGGGCTCTGCTGAGTTAGATCTGGAAGGTTGTTGGGTGGACAAGGGAACTAGAAACTGGATGTTGCCAAATTCATGTGACTGCAATGGTCACCATGGCCCACAGCCCTACCCACATCTGTGCGAAAAAGATAATGCAGCACCTATCCACAGTATGGCAGAATGTAAACATAAAGAAGAATGCAGAGAGGTTGGTGCAGAACTGTATCACGTGTTTACAACACAATGTAGGAAAGGGAACATTGACTCCAATAGGCAGTTTTGACCCACCCTCTATGCCTTTTGAGGTGATCCATTTTGATTTCATAGAGAGCCAAAATGTGAAATATGTCCTAGTGGTGATTTGTGCATTCAATAAGTGGGTGGAGGCATATCCCTTAAAGGACTGCACAGCAATGAGCATGGCAAAAGTAATGCTTAAAGAATATTTTTCCCGTTTTGGCTTGCCCCGTGTCTTATGGTCAGATATTGGCCCGCATTTTGTGGGTGCAGTGGTGTTACAGATATGTGCGGGTCTTCAGACCGATAAGAGATTCCATAGTTCAAGGCATCCGAGTTCGGCCGGTCTTGTGGAGAGGCACAACGGGATTCTCAAGTCAAAGATCAGTAAAATATGTGCAGGAAGCAAGTTGAGTTGGGTGGATGCATTACCAATAGCGCTATTATGCATGCGTATGTCTGTACAGGGTAAAACTGGGCTCTCCCCATACGAAATCGTAATGGGGAGGCCGGCAAATGTTTGGTGCGCACCTCCGCCAAAACGATTTAGAGAGGTAGAACATCCTGTGCTTAGTACTTATTGTGGCCTTTTAATGCAGAAATTGCGTTTGATTCATCAGCAGGTGCAGGAGGCATTAACAGTGAGATACACCGGTCCGGGGCACGCGCTGGAGCCAGGAGACTGGGTGCTGCTTAAAATTTTTGAAAGAAAGTCATCGTTGGCACCCAGGTGGCGCAGCTCCTATCAAGTACTCTTGGCAACGCAGACTGCGATATGAGTGGATGGACGGAAGTCGTGGATCCATGCCACCCATGCCAAAAAGGTTCCAACATCACTGAAAGACTTGCCTGACCCAGACGACCAGAAAGAGGCAGCGGTCCCAGAAACAGAAGAAACTGCCAGTAAGCAGCCACCAAATCTGCCCAAACGAGAAGTGAAACTCTAAACAAAGCCTGAGACGACTGCCAAAAAAGGGGAAGTGCAAAGAGTACCCCAACGTTGCCCAGCAGAATCGACATCACTGTTGGCCGACACGAAATCTGCCTTGCAAATACCAGCAGAAACGAAAACTGTACCCCTTTGGCACCCACCAGCACTTGCCAGCACGCCAAAGAGTGAATCTGCATCACTGGCCTGGCACACACCAGCTCCTGCAGTAGCGCCACAGGCTGACTTTGAGCCTGAATCTGGAAGTGCACTGGCACTGTTCACGGATCACACGATACCAGGAGTAAGGCGATACAATTTGTGGCCTCGAAAGACAAAGTGATCCACAGTTCTTTGGCGTTTATATCAACCTCTGGATCTGCTCATGGACGGAGAAGGAACTAGAGGTGTAGAGGAGAGAAGCGTGAGAATTGTGCAAGTCGGACAATTCAAGACCCGCGGCTCCTCGGTGCGATCATAAATGTTCATGTGTCTGGAACCAGAGCGGACAAGCTGGGAGCACATGGTACTAAGGCAATAAGATAACTGATCAAAAGTCCTCTGAGCAGTATGAGAAAGGACAAGTGATCTTGCCAAAAAAAGAAAAATAAGCAAATTCAGGCTATAAAGGACTGGCAGAACTGAACTGTGACAATTCCGTTGAACTTATTGACATCAGAGCAAGCGCAACTAAGAGAGATATCCACGACGAACTGTAATAAGGAAGAAGGAGGATGATGAGAAACATGTCAGGACAGGTTCCAGCCTCCTCCTGCACCACTGCTGAGAATGAGTCAATTATAAAGACTGTAAGCTTAAGAAAAACGCATGGTAAAAAGAATTGTATGCTGTCACTGACAATAATTATGTGCTTTATGAGCGTGGTAGCACCGATAACGACAGCCCTAATATTATGGTATGTGGAATAGATACACCCATTAGAAATGTTTTTACCAATAGTTAATATATCCACTACTGAAAGCCCAGTTCAGGTGATTACTTATACCCTGCCCCCAATGGAAGAAAGACACAGGGAAGGTTTTGGGAATAACACCTTGTTAATTATGAATATGACGCATGTAATTCTGAAGAAAACAAATTGCTGGGTATGTGCCCATTTACCACATCATGCTGGGAAAGGAATAGGTTGGTATGTACAGCCATTACCATTAAGTCCTGCATGTAGTGCATCTTTAAGTGCAATGTTCGATGGGAAATGGAATGAGAGTAGTACGGGTCAATTAGACAGAACCAACATGAATGAGTTTGAGGAAATAAAAATGAAGCCTGTGGGTTGTTCCATATTCCATAAAGCACAAGTAATGGCCCCAGAGCCCACGAGGAAAAGTATGCGAAAGATAACGACAAAATAGACGAAATAGATTGTCTCCACCAGATAAAACATCTGTAATGATGTTTCGTGTAAGAACAGATGGGGACAAAGATGCAATCCCCCATCTTACACAGTGAATTATAGCCCAAGAACTGTCTCTTTTTGTCTAAAAAAGAAAGGCTCCTTTTCAGTCGGAACATATACTGGATGCATGAATACAGTGGTATTGAAAAGGGAAATAGAACCAGCATATGTGGGAGATCCAGTTTATTTTATATGTGGAGAGAAAGCATAGCCTTGGTTGCCCAGAAACTGGGGAGGTACATGTTACCTAGGTTTACTGTTCGACAGAAGTATTCCTCTTAGAAACAGCAGACATGGCCAGACTATCCAGAGCTAGAGTCAAAAGGACTAGCGAGGGTGTTTTGATAGCGACTGACGTAGCAAAATCATTCATTCCATTCTTAGGTCAGATAGTGAACTCCTATAATATAAGGCAGCTGTCCAGAATACTAAAAAATACCATAAACACAACGACAGATATACTATTTAACATGACGTTGGAAGAAAGAGGAATCGGGTTAATGACGCTGCAAAATAGAATGGCTCTCGATGTGATCCTGGTTGATCGTGGGGGAATTTGCAAAATAGTGGGATCAGCGTGTTGTGTGTATGTAGATGACTATTCCCCTACGATCTTTGAAGCAATAAAGAAAATGCATGTCCTAAGTTCCGAACTCCCTACTGGAGAAGGAAGCTGGGGAATAGGGTTTTGGTTTTGGGGAATACTGCGTTCTTGGGGATGAAAGTTGATTTCAACATTGGTAGTGGTGTTTGGAATATTCATAACGTGCTGTTGCATACACTGCCTACCAATAGTTTGCGCTGAGGTAACTGAGGGATGTACGAAGGGATATCTGCATATGATGACAAGAAAAAACAAACTCATGGTCGAGTTGAGCAAGACACAAATGAGATGAAAACAGTAAAAGAGTTGATGGCTATAGATATTGATGAAGATGATGTTTACAATAGCATGAAAAATTCAGACATAAGTACTTCAGACTTATCATCATTAGAGGAGCTTACAATAAATAGATGAGACGTTTGGCATACGGCCAAAGGAGGGTTTGTCAGTCTAGAAAAATGGATACCTCTCATATGTGACCGCAAACGTATTCTGATGGCCGTGGGCCAACCGTCTCATGTACGATATGACAGAATATAGGTTTCCGAGTTTGCCCATGAACGGCCATTTTGATGTAACAAGAATCGCCATTTTTGTTTTCTACCCATTGCTCATTGCTTTCTGTTCTTTTTGCTTCGCAGTACATTTTCTTCTTACATTGCTCAACTGTAAAACATTGTCTGCACGTGAAAGGACAAGGCCGCAGGGCCGCGAGGATAACAAGAGTTTGTTGAAACACAACGTAGGCAGCGCCAGGGAGAATGCCGGCTCCCTCCCGAATGTAGCCTTGAAGCAGAGCTGCAGGGCATTTAATCATTTCACAGCTGCCAGCCAGTCTTGTTATGTGGTAGAATGTTAGAATAAAGCAGCTAAAGGCTTGAATTATGCTCTTCTTATGGCCCCCCTTTGCTGAGCCCCGTTAGAGCGTGTCGGCTCCCAGGACACGAATAGCACCTCATAGATAGCAAGGTTTGGAATGCAACTCTCCCCCCGTATGTTGCTCGCTTCCAAGAACAGAAGCGCTGTGTTCTGTTCAACAACTGAAAGATGCCTCCGAACTCACAAATTGCAAATTGTTACTAGAATAGATATTTGAAGGTGTCATAGCTGTCGAAAGTGTCCATCATCACACCAAGTTCAAAGAAACCCAATAAAGGGGGGTGTTAAACATGTCATAGCTGATTGTTTGATATGCATTTTGTATATATTTAACTGATGTACGTAATTCACTCTCTTGCGTCCCTCGAGGTCTAGAGATACACGTCGCAGGGCGTGAGACCGAGTTGGCCAACTGAGACTTTTGCTTTGCAATAAACCCTAGCTTTGGGAATACAACCTTGTGTCTGGCGTATCTATCGTGTGTGGTGACTCGCCTTGTTTCCATAGACGTAAGGGACCCCTAGGGGCCCCTTTCAGGTTGGGATATGTATACCCACTGACTCTTGAGACAAGCAATGGGTAACACAATATTCAGAGCCAAGAAAGAGTACCAGCAGACCAGTTAATAAAAGGGTTATGTTTCCTTAACCACGGCAGACCCAGGATGAGGGGAAAATGGGCCACTTTGATTAAATCAAAGACTATGGATTCCTTGTGTGTGGCAATCTGGCAAATGACTGGTTCTGTTTGTTTACGGATCGGACCAGAGCTTAACGGATGACCATCAACCCCTTGGATAGGAGTGATCGTAGTTTTGGGTATACACTTTATCCCGTGTTTATTTGCCCACTGGTCATCCACGAAATTTCCTGCCGCTCCGCAGTCTATTAGTGCCGGTATACTCTGTAAGACCTGTTTGGGCAAGACAATAGTAACAGCAATAACGACCATATTCTGAGTGGTAGTTGTAGTGTCCAGATTTAAATTTACTCGCTTTGGGGAATCAGATTCAAGAGACCCTACCGTTGTTCCCCTTGCGGTAGGGCTTTGTAGTTTCCCGAACCCGTAGCCTGAATACGTCGGGGAGGGACTAAGATACAATCTCTTAACACATGAGATGAGGATCTACAATACATGCATACCCAAGGTCTTTCTTCTCTCTCTCAGCAGCAGACAATGGTCCTCTTACTGTCCCGATTTGCATAGGTTCATCAGTAGCTAGAGGCTTACTAGTGACGGAATGGGACTCGAGTTGGGATCGTATACCTCAAATTCTTTTCTTTTCATGTGATCGTTCATGTAAGCGGTAATCGATTTGCATGACAAAAGTGATCATATCAGCTAGATTGGCTGGACGGGGAACTTTAGCTACCTCATCTTTTAGATCGTCCCACAGCCCCCCCCCCTAAATAATGTGAGCAACCCATCATCCTGCCATCCTAACTCAGAGGAAAGCTGCTTGAAGAGCGTGATATGAGTCAAAAGATCTTTACTACCCTGTTTTAGATCTAGCAATCTTTCTTGTGTGGATACTGTAATCTCTTGTCTACAAAACATTGATTTCAGACTGTTGGTAAAGGCTGAATACAAGTCCAAAATCACATTGTTTGAAGTCACTAAGGGTGTTGCCCAAGCCAAAGCAGGCCCAGCCAGGTGAGAAATCACAAAGCCAACCTTGTCTTTGTTGGTGGGAAAGAATCGGGGTTTAAAGGTAAATTGCACTGTGCAACTATCAAGAAACTCTTTCAGTTTGTGAGGGTCACCGTCAAATTTGCCGGTGTTTAAACTAAATGGTGGTAAGTCCAAAAAGGCACGAGCGACCTGCTGTCGCAATTGTGTGTGATCATGTTTGAGAGATTGCATCTCTAAGGACATGGTTTTCATAGCTGCAATAAGCTGTTGCATTTGCTGTTCCATTGAAACTGCAATCTGCCACCCCTTATTTCGCAGGCGTCGCTAACTGAACACTACTGCTGTGTGATTAAGTTATCACAATAACAGTTTGAATCAAATGGTAATCTCACCTTAGCAGACTGCAATATTCCATGGAAAGCCAATGCTGAATGCAAGGACCACCCCGACCAACGTGCCACTCTCTGCTCGGAAATAATACCCTGAGAGGAAGTACGCGTCTGTCAGGGAAACCCTCTGGGGTAGACAACCCTGGTTGGAAGTGTATCCCGGGGACTTGGATGCGGCTTGAAGACAGCGTCACCGATGTAATGGAGGTTCAAACTCAGGAAGGCTTCATCTGGAGAGAATGACAACAGAGAAGGGTAAGAAGGAGGAAGGAAGTGAATATGGCGATAAGAAGGTAAGGAACAGTAAGATCTTCCCCTAACCTCTGAACCTGTCGAATCTCGAATACCTGCAGAGAAGCCGAAGAGGCGGGAGCTACTGAGGGCGTTGGAGCGAGAATCCTGTCAAAGATAGAAAGGTAAGTGAAGCACTAAGAGCGGGAGTCTACGAGACCCGGAGGAATGCTTTGAATATGATCTGATGTAAACTGAATTTTACCCGGGGGATAGTAGCACAAAGTCCAAGAAACTGTCTCTTGTTACGAGATATGGGTAGCACGACGATGGGTCGGGTAAACTTCGGAAGCTGAGGAAAGATTCTGCGAAATAGATTATAGACAGAGTTAGTGTAAGTTAGAGCTAGGGTAGGTAGAATCAAGGGGAGAGTGGAGCAATAATATCTAGGAGCGAACTCACGGAGCATCAGCTAGAACAGTAGCGACGCAAAGAACTGACCAACTTCGTGAAGTATAAGGAGTCACGTGAGCCTCACGCCGTGCTTCTGGCGAACGTGAAAAGACTGGAACACTGCATTCTTGGAATGTGTAACAGCCTGTACCTGTGAAGGGATTTCCTCCTACCACAGTCACTCTTGCCTGTTGTGTCAGTGCTTGCTGAGTTTGTACCTGTTGTGCTTGCATGGGTACTTGCTGTGATTGCCCTTGTGGTGATTGCATTGCTAATGGCATTTGGTGTGCTTACGGTGCATATGTAGGAACCTGCGTGTGATCTTGGGCATGATATGCCTGTGGCTCTGTATTATATTGTGAAGCCCATCCCCCCTCTTGGAGCTTGTCAATTTTGCTGCATGCCTCCTCTGCTTCTACATATTCTAGCTGTGTTTCCTATTCTTTCATTATTTCCAGCATTGTTGTGGCTGTCCACCATTAAATCCTCCTCTTCTCTGAGGGTTCCACTTTGTCCTACTTCTCTAGGCCCATTTCATCTTCCCCTTGACCAAAGGTTGTACCCACCCTGGTCTGTGGCATACACTACGATGTTTTACTGCCCGGACTGCATCGCCTGTGTCACCCCTTCTTCATTATTCATTACCGCTTCCTCTATGGCAATTTTTCCCGACAATTTCAGGACTAACTTCGCTTCCTTCTGCTTTCTATTCTCTACTTTCTTCTGATTCATCTCCTGCAATGATGCACAATTGTCAATTGTATTTCTGGCCATGGCTTTGCTTCCATTCCCACCTGTTTCTTCAATTGTAGTTTGTGTGAAACCTGACAGTGTTCTTTCAAGTACTCCGCCGGGATCTTCCATTCAGGTGGTCAGGGATGTGCCATGACTTTTGGACCCTGACTGTGGGAGTAGACAAGCGATGGACGATCACCTGAGTGGAGGTTCACTGGGGATTGGGGAGATGATACCCAAGTGCGAGACATGGTACTCCCCCTCACCCCCTCACCCCCTCACCCTGCCCCTGCCCATTTCCCATCTGAAACCAATTCCTCAGCTTTCATGGGGTATTTGCAATCCCATTCCATCTCCTCCTCCCCATTTCTGACAAACACTTGGAAGAAAAGGCAACCGAGAGTAGTGAGGATTACCTACATGAAACGCCATGAGAAACGAAAGGAAGACTGCCACCTACTACCATGAGGTTGTTCCATTAATAGGGTTAGGCATTTCACACAGACTACTCACACCTGACACTTATGTGAAGTATAAAAGGTGTGGTATTGCACAACCAGAAGAGCAAGCTGTGAATCCTGAAGGAAGCCGAGAAGCAGGGAGCTGAAGGGAGAGGAGCATGGAGGATCTGGAGAAAGGCAGCTTGCCGCAACGCTGGCCCGGTGCCTGTGAGCGGCTACAGTGTGGCTAGGGAGCTGTCTCCATGGAGCCGGATTGAGGCATCCTGTGTCTTGCTGGCGGCATGTGGAGTAGTGCTCATTACCTTGGGATTTATGCCAGTCCCAAGGTGGTCGGAGGGACCGGTGGTGAGACCCTGACCTCGATCCCATATGCCCTGAGAGGGCCGTTGACCAGTGCACCACTACCCAGTAGGTTTCAATGGGGAAAGTGAGAGAAACTCCAAAGCGTGCGGCTAGCTGGAGTGGGAAAGAAGATAAGACGGAAGTTACAAGCTCATGAAGCGGAAAGCAAGAAATCTAGCTGCTATTAAAAGGAAAGTGAGAGAGGTGCTGAGAGAGCGGCAAGGAAGAAAAAGGCTTCTAGAAAAATGAGAAGGGTGCGAGTGACCTGAAAGTGAAGGAAAGGTGCAAGAGAGCACTGGAAAGTGAAATAAAGTAAACCAGAAGGGTGCGAGTGACCCAAAAGTGAAGTGAAGGTACATGTGAGCACTGGTGAACGAATCAAGTGTGCAAGAGGCAAGGAAAGGAAAAGGACGGGTGCAAGGGTGCACGGAAGCAAGGAAATGAATGCGCAAGAGGCACAGTGAAGAGCAAGTGAAGCCAAAGAGAAGGTGCCAGGGGCATGGCGAGCCGAGAGAAAGTAAGACAGAGAAGATGCAAGTGAGTACAACAAAGTAGAAGATAACCAAGGGGTGCAGGAAGCACCTGGAATAGGAAAGGAGAGAAGAGAAGCAAATACAGGATATACAGAGGGGCCAAAGATCAGAGTGGTCACGCTTCGGAAGAGCCAAGAACCTAGCCTTTTCGAAAGTCTCTGATATTACCCCCTGAGAAGGATGTATGTGGAAATGCAAACAAGAAAAAGACACATCTTGACAAGGTGATTTGTTTTTTGATTTTTTAAACTGAAGAGGCCTAAGCTTCGGGATGGGAGCCCTGAGAAGCCTGCAAGAAACTGTTATATTTTTGTTGATTTGAAACTTAGAAAGAGTGAAGCTTGCAGAAGGGAATCCCCTGGAACTAAAGACATTGGGAGTTGTTGAGCAGAGTATACAAACTTTGTGGAGAAGATCTGATGAACAGCTTCGTTTTGATTGTGCTAAACTTTGATGACACTAACCAAGCCACACCTGGTGAGAAGACAACCTGAAACCAGCTTTGGTATGTATTTCTTTTTGAATCGCCATTTTTCCTTTAGAAAATACTTCCTATCACATTTTATCAGAGAGTGAGGGCAAGCATAAGTACAGTCACAGATGGTTTTGGACTTTCAGACAGCGACTGCCCTTAGAAACATCAGTTGAGGGAACCATCTCATTAGAGTTAGGGCCAGTAAGGTATTGCACCAACCCCAGCATTGTAGCAAATTAAGGTTTGGAAACTAGAACACTTGAGTCTGTGTCTCTTGATACCATGCCTGCCTCACACGTTGCACTGACTCAGGCAGACCCTGATACAAAATGTGGTAAAATAATGCTACCGTTTTATCCCAAGGTTCACGTGTCTCAAAGCACCACCTGTCTTGTATACCTTGAATATAAGCAACAGGGTCTTCACCCTCCCCCATTTTCCTAGTCTTAATTGCATGCATGTCTGGTGTATTTGTAGAGGAGCAGCCTCTTCTCCCGCTCTCTGGTAACGGACCAGTGACTGTGCAATTTAGGGACTGTGTCCTACCCCCTGGTCCAATAGTGCAAATATGAAAATAATTGTGCACTCAGACAACTGTATTATCCATACCCTAAGCAGAAACAGTGAGGATAAAACATGGTGGGGACCATGGATGACTGCTATGATATCATTTTACCTATGACAGCATACAGTTGCATAAGAGACAGGGTAAAGCTGTATTATAGAATAGCACAGACATTAGGCCACACTGTGTTTAAATATGAAGGATTTTATTCACATTCAATAGACATTAGACATCAGAAGATTAGTAGTGCTCAAATACATGCAAAAATGTAGTTCCCTGATAACAGAAATATGACCACAGCAGACGTCCATTATCTCAAAATGGACTCCACAGTTTACCTTCCAAATGAATAAAGGCTTTAAGTGTGATAGGAGTTTACAAGTGTTTAGAAGTGCTGGAAGTGTCTGGACAGAAGCCAAAGTACAGTGAGATGGCAGAATCAAATAGCAGAACATGTGGTTTTCAGTGATGTGACTCATAAAACAAAACTAGAATACAGGCAAAATTAGATAAGATGGCCTTGAACACAGTGTGCTAAAAAGTCTGTAGACGTCATTTCTAGAAACTTGTTTTGTTCAGTTTTAAGTTTAGGACATATATCTTGTGGTTCAGAAAATGTGGAAAGCACCTAGTTATGCTAATTTACATAGGAGTCATGTGGTGTTTTTATGTCCAATAGAAATCAATCGATGTTTGACCTTTAAGTAAAATGGCCAATTAAAGCTTAATAAAAAATGAGGTTCATATTAGCATAAATGTTTGTGCAATGTGTTGCTATTGTATAAAACTCATGATGTGTGCAGTACAAAGTTGAGATGTTCTTATTTCAACTGTAAGAAGCAGTGATTAAACTAATGTATTCCCAGCCGTCTGCCCAGAGATGCGTCTTCCTTCTAAGGATGGCTGACTGCAGAGAATTATGGCTGAGAATTAATCTTTTTACATATCAGGGTATTGTACTCTGATCACCCGCCATACATCTGCTCTACAATTATTAAATGGTGCTCTGTGTGTCATGTTTTGTGCAGTCACCCCTGCATATCCTGCTTGTTTCTGTATGTTGTGAGCTCTCCCCTATATTCGCCGCTAGCAAGCCTTTTATGTCACCTATAGCCAACGTCATTTCTGATGTCATCCTCTCTAATTCATCGATCCATTTCACTGCATCGGAAGTTAAACTTGGCAATTTACATCTTAAATGATCTTGATCTATTTGCGGCCACGGTATGTATTGTGGGCGTCCTTTCCCTTTCTCTAACAATAGGAGCTGTGAAAATCCTGATCCGTAATCATATTTGGCTACACTTCTCATCTTCCAGGGGGGCTAGTCTTTCCCATTTGTCTCCATCCTGGTAGGCCCTTAATCTGCTTACATAAAGCAGGGATACGTCCCCTGCACTATGTGATTATGCTTGTGGTCGCTAAGTGCGTGGTGTTGACTCTGGTGTCCTTTCTTTGGGGTTCTCTAAATCTGACCATGTTACCACTTTCTCTACACTCGATTCTTTTGAACATCTGCATGCGCCCCCCACGATCTATCGTTTTCTTCCCTTTCTTCATCTGACATTATTATGCCCCAGCTTGTATGACTGTTATCTTTATCCACATCATCAAGATTGAGTTTACTTAAAGGCAGCATTCTATACTTGTCTGTTATAACATCTGACCTACCTCCAATTTCCTTCGACAGAGATCCTTCTACATTCTCTTGGGTTTTGTACCCTTCATTATCCCTCATTTACCTATATAAAGCTCTAAGTCGTTTCTCTACGCCGTCTGTTTCTCACACATCAGCTCATGTTGGTATTCTTGGTAATCCCTGCAGCTCCCTACGGGGCTGTTGTGACCATCTCTCTTCCTCATATCGTTCTTGTGCTTCAATCAGCACTATACTTCTATGGGATAGATAATCTAGCTCATGATCTTTCAGTCCCCTACTTCTATTAATTTCTTCTCATCTTCCTTAATTCATCACCTTCTTTACAACCTACGTTCTTGCATTCTTTGCACTTTTACCTCTTCTCATCTCTTCTAATCTCTCCTTTTCTTTCCTTGCCTCATGTCTTATTGGTTCTTCCCTTAACTTGAATTCTTTCTTTCTCTTCTTTATATGCTCGCGCCTTCCTTTTCTTTCTTTTCCCACTCTTTTCTCTTTCTCAAACTCCTTACATGCCCTTATCCAGCTTGAGTAATATCGGTCCTTCTATTCATTCTGTACTATTGTTCTCTTAGCTTTGCCCTTTATTTTGTTCTGCTTCTTTGCTTCCTCCTCTATCCCCATCTGTTTATCTTGTCTATCCTTTCGCTCGTCATGCTGTTTACTTTCATTGTGTGTCGAGAGTGCGTTCTCTGATTTTGCTTTCTTCCTCATTGTCCTCACTGTAATAAGCAGGGCGCTCATATGTTGGATTAACATACCCTGCTGATGCTTAATTCCTTTAAAGGATAAAATCCCTTCCCCTCTGTGTCTACGTTCTCGTTTCAGGAGGGGAAAGGGGAGCGGAAGTCATTTTATCCTCCAGTTTATGCTGATTAAGCATCCACTCTTTCTCTGCTGGATCTTCTTTCTCACTCTGCACTTCCATAGCTCTAAAACAGCCAACCCTTTCTCTAACTTCTTTCCCTTACATGTAGCATGCAAATACGTTGTCATATGTTGCAATACGGTTTTTGACAACAAACCCTCTTGAGTTTTATTAGTTGTGCCTCTGACCCATTCTGAATTATATTTCCTTATCTTAGCTGTGTAGCTTGGCAATGTCCTGCATAAATGTAGAAGAGGAGTGTCTCCCATGATGACAAGCCAATCTCAACTGTTCTTTCTTACCCGATTTTATATTCTTCTCCTTATATTAACAAATATACCACACTAATCAATTTGAGCCGGCACCATCAATTTCCATTTAATGTATCTGAAAATCTAAATATTTTATCAATTTTTTTCTACACAACAATGTTTTCGTTCTTTTGTTTACACTTTCTATCAAGTTTCAATATCTCATTTTATCATTGATATTTTAAGAATCTCTTATTTATTAATTGCCTTTGATTTCTATCCTTCTGATTGACATCAATCTTTTGATCAAAAATCTAAAAAATCACTTTTTTACTATTGTTTTACATCTACTAGTTTAAACACCAAATGTTTTACACTGACAAATTTATAACCCCACACACGTGCACGTCAATTAATGTTCCCCTGTGTACGCCTTCCTTTACTATCTTTAATAAATGTATCATCTCATTTTGGCCCCATTTTGGAACTTGATACGCATTCTTCTTGTTGGCTTTGCTTCAGGTATCCTTAACACCCCTATTTAGAGTCTTCTAAGTCTGTACCCTTTGGAACCGGGAATCTAGGTCTTCTCTTCTTTATAATCCCCAAAAATCCTGTTACCTTTATACATATATATTACAGGGCCTGTAATAGTGACCCTGTAGTTATGGTTAAGTTGCTCAACTCATAGAGCACTTTTTGGGTGGCTTGTAACTTGGCTCCCCCCAGATGAATCCTCACCAAACTTTGCAAAATAAGTATATGGCCCCCTCGGAATGATTTGTAAAGTTTGGTGCAGTTTTGTCCGTGGGTGGGCAAAGTTATAGGAGGGGTCCAAAAATGTGTAGACATCCTCATAGAGGCAATGGAAATGAAATGTGCTCACGCCTACAACCCAAACCGCTGGATGGATTTTCACCAAATGTGCTCCAGGAGCGGCTGCTTGGTCCCGAAAGCAGGCTTCTGCAAATTTGGTTTAAATCTGTCCAGTAGTTGTTTGTGAAATGGCCAGAAAGTAGGTAACCAAAACCGGACATCAGCCGCACCCGCTGATTGGATACCCAAAAGCGTGCAGTGCCTCATATTTTGTGAAACAGCCGCCATATTGGATCTGCAGACAACCGCCAGCGTTCGTGGATAGCATGGTGAGGAAAAAGTCTGGAAAACACATTTATTGTTATTTGGCAGTCAAAAGAGGGGCTGGATTAAAGATGATGTGGAGCTGTTTTTTGAGGTGAAAAAAGGGCATGCAGGTGCCGCCTAGTCCGCGGACCGCTCTGTGAATGGTTATTTGATGGCTGAAAGAGGGCGTGGAAAGGGTAGGGAGTGGAATAAAGAGGATGTGGAGTTGTTTTTATAGGTGAAAAAAGTGTTTGCAGATGCCGCCGAGTCAGCATTCAATTTTGGTGTCCGTGGACATTATTTCAGGGTGAGTTTTGTTATTTGAAGGTTTATTGTATGTACTTGTTATATGATTTAATTATATTGTGGTAGTTGTGGCCAATGGCTGAGTTTCTGGTGGGCATGACCAAACATCTGGCCACTGGCAAAACATAGTATAGTATAGTATAGTAATATATGTATAGTAATTATATGTAATGTATAGGGAGTATACAGTATTTGTAATATGGTGGAATTATATCATTAAAGTGTATGTGGTATTTATGATTGTAGTACAATTGAGGACAGTGATCCTTGACGTCTCCTCTGCCTTTCACACGGTTAGCGATTGTATCTTCATTAAACAGTTACAGGATACTATTAGCATCATGGACCGGGCACTGGACTACCTGATTTGTTTTCCTCACTACCCACCCTTACCAGCTGCAACTGGGTGGTATGTACTCCACCACCTCACTGTGTACCTGCAGAGTACCACAGGGTTTTATCCTACAAGTGTGGCTCTTCCATATTTATTTTGTCCCTCTGGCTCACCTGATGCCTCACTGGCAGCACATAGTATATCAATATGTGTATAGTAATTATAGGTACTGTAGGAGGGGGGGAGTATGCAGTATTTGTAATATGGTGGAATTATATCATTAACATGTATATGGTATTTATGATTGTAGTAGACTTAAGGGTACTGCTACTTAATGGTGAGTCTGCCTGTCACATGGTTAACCACTGCATTCTCATGAAATGGTTATTTGATACCTTTAGCATCATGGACCGGGCACTGGACTGGCCAATTTGTTTTCCTCACTAACCCCCCCCCTTCCCAGCTGCAACGAGGCTCTTTGCAGGTACACTGTAAGGTGATGCAGTACAGAGTACCCCAAGGTTTTATCCTATAATTGTGGCTCTTCAATATCGTTTTCGTCCATCTAGTTCACCTGGTGTCTTTCTTTTTTCTAATTTCTAGTGTTATGTTAATAACGCACAGCTTTCCTTAAACTTTCCTGAACTAATTTGTTAACCTCTTTTTTTATCGAGGTTTTATTTCCTCACCATCGAGACATTGTGCCTCATTACGACCCTGGCAGTATGGGGTTAATGGCGCCGGTAGAGGTGCCGGCGCCGTTAACCCCTTACCGCCTCATTACGAGGTCCGCTTGCGGAACCCGCTCAGGACGCCTGGTTTTACCAGACGTCCTTAAGCGGGGCCCGCGAGCGGCCCAGCATGCTAAAAACAGGCCCATTGTTAGCATGCTCCCCATTCCCAGTGAGTTCTATGGGGGCTCAAATGGGAATGGGGATGTACCGGGTCAGAGTTCCTTGAATGGGGAAATACCGGGCCCTCCTACGTCGGAATGGCCGGGTAGTTCCCATTCAGGGAATCCGGACCCGAGTTTGGGGGTAGCCATACCCTTATTGAGGGCATGGCCACCTCCAAATTCGTAATGAGGCCCATTGTGTGCAGCTAACAATCTCGGTCTCAATGCCAGTAAGACAGAGATCTTTCTTATTGTGACACCTGTGCCCTGTTTTTCTCCTACCCTGTGGCTACTGTCTTTGGGCCCTCTACTCTCACCATCCTGTGAGGCAAAAAACCTTGGGATCATCTTAAAATCCTCACTCTTTCCTTTACTACTTACATTTTGGAGCTTATAAAAAAAATCCCATGCTTTCAGCTTGACCGCCTGACAGGCATTGTACTATTCCTCACCTTCCTCCAGAAGATCAACATATGTAGAGCCTGGATTACTGCATGTGTAGGCTGGATTACTGCAACAGCCTCTTCCTTAACCTCCAACTTTGTGGTCTATGGCCCTTTTGGCTAAGCTTGAATAGGGCTGCAAGACTTATCGTTGTCCTCAAGACCAGGGATCGTATCGCTGCAGCCCTAAAATGTGTACATTGGCTCCTGCTAATTGCAAGGACTACAATATGTTTACTTTGTTTCCCTAAATATTGCCCTGCTAGAGCCCTCCGCTGCTGTAACTCCTATACTGTGCTTGTCAAACACTTTTTGAAACAGAGCGCGGAAGACATGTCTCTGTCTTCGGCTGGTGCCTCTTTTGAACAGCTTTCCTGCTCCTCTTATACTTGATCTGGACTTCCTTAAGTTCTGGAAGCCTCTGAAAACTCTGCTTTTTTGTGTTCCTGGTTTACTTAATCCCTTTCCTGCTAACTCATACCACTGCCACTGAGGCTGGTGGCCTGGTCACTCCTGAACCTCACAGGTTCCAGGCCGTATATCTAGTTGACACCAGTATACCACCTCCCTACCCCCTTCAGCACTGCCCTTGCGGGTCTAACACCTGGAGGCTGTGTACCATGCCCTTTGGACTCCTCTGCCCCAGCAGGTAGCAAGTAGCCTCCCACCTTTGCATCCATTGGCATTTTACGTCTGGGCTCCTATGAGCACTTGGAAATCCCTATTCCTCTTTCCATTCATACACTTATTTTTACTGCACAAGGCATATGTGCATTTATAGCAGCAGTGTGTAAAATTGTTTGGGATAAGAAAGGGAAACGCATATGCAAAAGATTTATAGAAAATGTTTAAGTGGCAGTTGTGTGCAAGTTTAATATGTTTATAAGGTTATATGTAGAGTTTTATTTACTTTTTTGTGAATATATGTGACTGTTTCAAAGCAGGCAAAGAGGGAGTGCTATAGACATAACCGTAAAAAGGGTAGAATGGGTGTTTTGTGTGATGGCGTGCACATTCAATCCAGGTTTTTTTTAATAATGCGCGGCCAAGTGTGGGGACTGCAGAGACTGTGCATAGTAATAAAGGGCCATGGATTATCGTCTTTATTGTATTCTTGAGAAAAGTATTTGGGACAGGAAATAGTTTGTGCTTTTTTCCTTTTCCGTAGTATACAATTGTCCATTATCCTTTCGTAGGCATGCTCTACGGTGACGATTTGATCCTGTTTGACAGGACCATGACAGGGATAAAATGTATGCTTAATGATTTGGCTCACTATGCAACACAGCTGGGTCTGACCATCAACTTGGGGAAAACCAACATCTTGGTGATAGCTGTAAACAAGATAGGTTGAACTGGAATTGAGACCTCAATGGGCACCATAGGATATACCCAATCTTATCCATATTTGGGCTTGAAATTTGAGGCTCGGCCTAACTATGACCGTGTAGAGGAGGTCCCAAATAAATCCTGCATGCCAGTCGCCCATTTCGAAGTACCAGGTACATTCACACCGAGATGTGACGTACAATGAACATATAAACCAGCAGAGAGCCGCAGTAGGGCTCTGACCAGTGCCTATCAGAAGAACAATACCTGTTGAAGTACCAATAACCAGACAACCATGGACAGTAGGGTACCCATTAAGAAAACCCTACCAGCAAATTAAACGAAATGAAGATATGATGACCCAAAGAGACTGAATGCCATGCATAAAGATATCACAAAACTGACAGAAGAGAACGTTGATGAAAGACAAAGGAGCTTAAACTGTAAGCAGGATGAAGATATTCAACCCGCTAATGCCTGTAGCTAACGCCTATACATATGCTTGTAACCACAAGAAAGCTAAGAAAACAGTGCGGCTTGCTATGCTAAGTAGAAGAATAGAGCGGCTAGCGCCATTATACACAATCTACCTCAAAACGAAGCATGTTATATAAGTGCAAGTCCACTTTACACAAAAGCAGAATTAACTCAGGTTACTAGAGGTGAAACAGGACAGGATTCGTATTCCAGCTAAAATGAGAAGAGATGGCTGAATCGAAACTCAGCAGAGGCAACGTGAGCCAGGAGGAACCAAGGTCAGACCAATAGAAGGAGCAAACAGTAGCTTTGGGGAATCGAAACTTAAGAACAGAATAGCCTATCTCAGGAAGGCCGAGATAATGAGGCGCAGGCAGGTGGCAAGCCGAATAAGAATTAAATGCACAAATTGAAGGAAACTAGGCAAATTCACGAAGTGAGCAGTACGTGACCATCCGAGCAAGAAGAAACACAGGTTCACACCTACGCCTGGCTGTTGCACAGACAGAGATATCATAACTTTTTCTGACAAGAAGATACAGTTTTGAGGCTGACCACAGCTAACTAATTGACACATAGCTACTAAAGTAATGATGAATTGAGGGAAGGCAGGGTGAATCTCAGGGCACCCTGCACCTGGCACCTGGCTAACCATTCTGCGTGCTGCTAAGTAAAATGGAGATTTATGCATGGAGTTGAAGCCAACCCAATCACAATGGACCAAATAATCTAGGGTTCTATAGATAGTAGAACCAATGAGACGTCCTACTCATAGTGACGCCTACTAGAGTAATGTTAGAAGGAAGGGCTTAAACGCCCACCTGATAGTGTTTATCCAATCCTCTTACTCCGTTACCCTATACAGATATAGTACCAATAGTAAAATTACCTTTTCCTAACTAATAGTATTGCATGGTAACTTTTCAGTGTTACACATCAATGATGACGAGTTTTGGGTATACATGTTACTGTTTGTATGAAGTTCAAGGGAGTTGAAACGAGACAGACTATTGCATCACTGTTGATTTCCATGTTTCCCCGTTTTTTGTACTTGTCATTAAACGGACTTCCCTTTGCCAAACCATTGAGTTGTCCTTATTGATTGGTGTTGGAGTAAGAAAACCTGCACCCCCATCCATCTCAAGGTGCAGCTATCTTGTCTTAAAGTACTCTGGAGCAAACCCAGACTCTATGGGCCGGCCGGGGGTCTCCCCAGTACACTTGGTAGCAGAGATTTGATGGTTATCGATTATTTGATTAATGTAAGACACCTATCGACCATCGACATAAAGTAACTCTAGGTCTTCGCCAATATCATGAGTCCTTTTACATTCGGCTGAGTAGACTGTGAAGCTCCCCGTAGACAATGGTAGTGTAAGCAAGAGTCTGCAGAAAGGGCCTGAAGGGTCCCGTTTTCCCACACTTCCCTTCCCATTCCTACGGGCAGCTGAGCGAGCGAAAAGCTGAAGGAGGCGGTAACAAAGGCGGTGATCCCGAGGGTCCAGAGAGGAACCATGCGAATGGTGAGTGAAGCAAAAAATGGAGTGCTTTGGCAAATAGTGCATGCCTTAGAACAAGTAAAGGGAAAAGGTAACGGAGGGAGGAGGGAAAACAAAGTATAGTTAGAAGTAGAGAAGACTGTGTATATATATATATATATATATATATAAGGGGATAATGACTCGAGAGCAATAAAAGATAAATGAGAGATTACCGGGGTAGACACCGGAGAAGAGAGGTTACCGGGGCAGACACCCAAGAAGTGAGAGGATTTGCCTTATTCCTGCGCTTTAATATAGCGGTCAGAAGGAACGTATACCCAGAGTCCCACATAATGGAACGACTAGGCTACCACAACGTTTAAAGACGTTGTGAAAGAGGTACGTTTATACCCCATGAAGGGGTATGATTAGAGGCAGAGATATTTGTGTCCAGCTGGTGTCCGTCTAGTCTGTTAAGTGTCTGTCTTATATGTTTCTGTATTGTGACGTCACACATATGCATTGAAAACTTTTTTGAGAAAACTGATTTAAAAATTTCATGCGATTTGATAGCTGAGAGAGAATCGCACATGAATTGATGTGTTTTTTCTTTAACAAATCGATAGTATAACATTTTTGTGGAAAATTTGGTTTGGAGCTTGCGATATTTGGTGCTCGCTCATATTGTTAGAAGTTGTTTAAACCACACGAAAGCATTGACAAGTGTTATATAAGAGGAAAGCATGGAAGACATAACTCCACTAGCACACTTATTCAAGCAATTGCCAAAACACGCACCCAAGCTAAATAAATATAGCACCGAGTGGGTTAAAGGTACCACCCACAAGATGTTTATGCTGTGGCCACAAAATGGGTCTTTATCTAAAGCTGTCTTACGACATACTTGCACACCACATATACAGGCAAGAAGTTAGAAAAACGCCTTGCTGTTCTCGAATTGTGGAAAATGTACGAACATGTTAAGGAGGAAGAACCGCCAACATATTGGATACTTAATGTATGCACAGAGGGGGGTGTGACGCCTACCGCATCACCTGCCCTGCCCGAAATGAAAATCAAAGAGTAAGGACGAGGGATTATACCCGTTAAGGGAACTTAAAGCAGCCACGGGGTACAGCAACCCCGCATATGAGTCACCTACACATAGTAGTGACGAGAATCAAGGGAGAGATGAGGACAAGAATATTACCTCCGCATTCCCAAGGGACAAGGGGAGACGTGAATATGAAAGGGAAGAACAGGCACAGACAAGTGCATCTCTCGACAGGAAGAAAGAAGGGAAGAGATGGAAAGGGAGCGAAGAAAGAACTGATGAGATGGCACTCACAAAAGACGAATGGATGGGAGGACAAATTATATTGAAACTCGATGGGAAAGGCATTGATGACGCAAGGCAAAAGGAGAGGTTAGATGAGACACAGAGGAAGGGGAAAGAAAAGGAGTTAAGAGACGAATGGATAAGAAGGAAAGACAGACAAAGGCGAGAACAGCTATATAATACGACAAAGAGATGAGGAAATTCGAAGGGCAGATGAACGTAGAAATGAAAAGAGAAAGGAAGAAGATAGGGTCAGAGAAGAGGCAAGGAAGCCCAAAGAATTTGATGATGATATCGAACGTAAGCGAAGACAGAGAGCATGTGATCTTGAGTATTTGGAGAGAGAGGTTAAAAAACATGATCCAGTTATAGACTGGGAAGACATAACATTATTTCCGGCGTGCGATTCAATACCAGGCACGTCTAGAGCAAATATTGAAGATGACTTCGACACCAGAAGCATCGGATAAACGATTGATAAAATATATGATGAAATGGGGCTAGAACAAATACCCCAAGGAGAGGGGGAAGACGATTGCTTGAAAAGCACTCAGCTGTATGACACTGAAGAGGTCACCCGAAGTAGTGGAAATCGGGAACTATACCTGGAGAGATTAGAAATCAGTAGAAACAATGAAGACACAAGAAGTTGCGTGAATTGGGGACAGACAATGTCCGACTCCGAAAGGGAGGAGCGCGAGGAAAATGGAGAAGGGAGGCGGAGCGAAAGACAACTCCCAAGAGAAAAAGGGATACGATGGTCAGACTCAGCGAGTCTGCACCGAGGGCATCAGAGTCAGCCACACAGTCTGACCGACATGAAGGAGTACCTTAACCGCCCTATGTAGACAGACTAAGGACATTAGCAGGTAGACGGCGATGCAGGAATATTACTCCTGCAATAGACAGGAGGACAATGAGAAAAGAGGAAGAGGGCTACGCATTCCAATTTCTGCTACTAGAGAAAGGGGGAATAAGACCATAATATAATCCATGGCCACACATGGATCGAGAAAACTTGAAAAACAAGCTTCCAATGCTGACATCGGGAGCCGGAAAGTGGATACATGAGTTTGAAAAAATGACAGGAGGAAACATGTTAGCTATAGGGGCCTCCTAATCGCCATACTTGGTGAGATAGCAGACGATGTGTGGGTACGAGCAGGCTACCCTGGCGTAACCACAATTAATACCGCGCATGACGGGGTGCCATTTACCAATTGTAGAGCAGCAGTATGGAAAGCGCTACGAGTACTTTACCCAGATACTTCCGATATGGGTGCTACAATGACAAGGATTGTGACGATCTGTTGATTTATATATAGAATTTCCAAGACGCGTGGGTGCTCAAAACGCATGAATCTTGGATGAAATCAATACCTGTGTTTTATCATATATTGTGCCAAGGGTTGCCAGAACCGGTGCAGAAACAGCTTAAGAAATTGGTAGGAGTTGAGGCTAAACCTTGGGCTGAAAAACAGTTTACTATTGCACATTATTGCAGACTGCTGCAGGAAAAGAACTGCAAAAAGGAGGCAACTCGAAAGGGTGAGGAAGCTAAATAGGTGCAGAAAAAATTATCAAAGTATGCCCTTGAAGAAGCCATGCTAACTAGCGCAGCTGAATCAAGCATGCAGCAGGTGGCTAGTCCATAAATAAATATTCAGGGTAACGTAGGGTTTTACCCACAGGGAAGAGGATTTAGAGGAAGAGGATGGCAGAGCAATCGGGGAGGTTTCCAAAATAATCCAGGAGGCTTTCAAAATATGCAAAATGGTAACCAAGATAGTCAAATGGGCAAATGATCCGACCACCGCCAGTATGTTGGCTGTGTGGAATACAGGGCATTTGGCACGCACATGCAGAAGTCAAGGCATGATGCAGAACAGCCAAGGAACAGGAGCAGGCATGGTGAATCCACCTGCAGCTTTACAACAGGGCGTTGCACAGAATCACACGGTGCAGCAACAAGCGCCAGGAGCGCAACAAGGGGCGCCACCACAAAGCATGGGGAATTTTCCACAAGGACAATCCCAACAGGCACCGCTGCAACTATCACAGACCATGAACCTTGGAAGGGGAAGTAACAATGGGAATGGGGAAAATCCACAAGTGCAGGATGAGCCAAACTTGTATATAAACTAGGACAGCTCACTGGGAACCCTGATGTGCTCTATCCTATCAGTGACCCTCATAGGGAACCTAGGGTGGATGTCAATATAGGGGGTAAAGAATATTCCTTCCTAGTTGACACGGGTGCGACATGCTCGTGCATACGTGAAGGCAAGTTTTCCTTGTCCGGCGAGGCCATAGATACTCAATTTTACAGGAGCTCACAGTCAAGTTCCCTTTACAAACGCACTCCCAGTCTCCATAGGAGAGTGCAAAATGAATGTACCTTTATTATATTCATATCAGACCACAGTAAATATTTTAATTCGAGACTTAATGACAAAGTTGATCATGACAATTCCGTTCATGGAGGAGGGCATAGTATGCTCCACTCCAGGAATGCACTACTCAAATTTATGTGAAATGATTAGAGCTTACTCAGGAACCATAGCCATGAGGGCCATACCATTAGAGCCAGAAATGTTCACATATGGCAAGCGTGTGCTTATGGCGGGATTGCCAGGCCTTGCAGACAGAATCATGAGAACCCCTGATGAGTTCCTATTCAGACCAAGAATACCAATGCATGAGGAGGAGGGACATGTATTTCCCTTGATGATGCACACAGCTGCAGTGCGAGGGAAAGTGGTTTTGGTTGATGGTTACGATGATGAAGGCAGGCAATGGTGCACGATAATTGCCATTGAAGAAGGATATCGAGTGACTGACGTCACAAATGACGATCTGTTTGAAGAACAAACAGAAATGGGAGAGACAATGGTGGAAGTGAGTCTCACCTTTTGGGTAAAGATGATTAAAAGAGAAGTACCTCAGAAAATGATGTTGGCACTAAAACGTCCTGAATATTTTGATGACGATATAGCTAAAGTGCCTGTCTCAGTGTGGACTACCGGACCCTATGACGTGGGTCTCTTGAAGGGGGTTGGAGAAGTAAGGATTAAACTGAAACCAGGAGCAATTCTACCAAGAGCCCGACAATATCCCGTGTCCAGAGAGGCAGATGAGGGGATTTTTAAGACAATTTCTGCCATGCTGGACCAGGGCATCTTAGTGACGTCAGAGTCACCATGTAATACGTCAGTGTATCCTGTCAAAAAATCAAAAGGAGGGTCTTGGCATTTAATTCAGTATTTACGCCCAATAAATGATATTGTTGAGGCTGAGCTCCCTTTAGTCCATAACGCGGCTGCAATTCTTTGTAATATACCCATTGAGGCAAAATATTTCACAGTGATTGACTTGAAAAATGCATTTTTCTCAATCCTGTTGCATCGTGACTCACAAGATCTGACGTCATTCACGTTCAGACAAATGCGTCTGAAAAGAATGAGGCTGCCAAAGGGATACTGTGGGCCTTATTACGAGGTATGCCGGTAAGGCAAAAACAATGCTGGTGTGGCAATACCGGCATCGTTTACCGTCCTGTTGCATTCCGACCCATAAACCCGGTATTAGCGGCACACTAAACAACGGTGCCGCTAATAGCGGCATAGGCGCGTACACGCGCCCCTTCAGGGAGCAAATACCGGCAACCCGGAAATAGGGGGTAATTCCAACCCACGCATACATGCAAATACCGGCATCGTGAAGCCGGTAATCACGGCCTGCATGATGCCGGCCATACAGGCATCTCAGACCACCCGCAAACAGCAAGCAGGGTACAAGGCAGCTGCCACAGGTGCACACAATCCCCACAGGTGGAGTCAATGGAGGCTGTGCCAGAATAAACTGAGCACACCCACACACCACAACCCCTCCCCACAGGTGTAGGCAATGTAGAGTGGCCCAGTACAAAAGGAGCACACCTACACACCACACCCCTTCCTACACCAAAAAGCTACCACTAGCAGTTGCAATCATGGCACTGGAGGACATGCCTATACTGCTACAACTACAGCAACAACAGCAACAACTACAGCATCAAGAACAGGCTGCACAGAGGAGACACAGGAGGAGAAGGAGGGTGAGACAGGCCCAGCAATTACCACCAGTGCCTCGTAGGCAGCCACCAATCCCTCGCACCAGACCCAGCCCATTCAACCTAACCCCTGAGCAGATCCACATCCTGTACCGGTTGGACCGTGACACCATCACCACCATAGTGGACATGATACAGAACAACATTGCCAGCCACATAGGAATGCTCACTGCCATCCCCTCACTACTAAAGGTGGTGTCTGTGCTACACTTCCTGGCCACAGGCACCTATCAAAACACAGTGGGCCAGCTGCATGGCATTTCCAAACCACTATTTTCACGCATGCTGAACCAAGTGCTGGATGCCCTCCTGAAGCACGCAAGCACCCACATATCCCTACCACGGACTGCCCAGGAGATAGCCGAAACCAAAGTAGGCTTCCATGCACTGGCGGGCATTCCCAATTCTGTCAGTGCCATCGACTGCACCCATATGGAATTGGTAGTCCCTCATGCCATAGACGCGGTGTACCGCAATCACAAGCAATACCACTCCATCAATGTGCAAATGGTATGTGACTCCAGGAAGATCATCACCCATTGCTGCGCCCGATTTCCTGGATCAACACATGAATCCATGGTACTGGGTAATTCCACCCTACCCCATCACATGGAGCGACATGCCGGACCACGTGCCTGGCTGCTTGGTGAGTTGCACCCCCGTCCCTTGGCAGTGCTTTGGGGTACTGATGTGTGGGGATGCTTAAGGGGGGGGAATACTGCACCTGGGTGGGAATAGCCGGTGATTGGAGAATGCATGCAGAGCCAAACACTCCTGACCTGAACCAGTCAACCGGTACATGACACTTCATCGGGCCACATATCACAAATAATGCATATCGATGAGAACAAGTAAGAGGCACAACCAGGCCACCAGGGTGATGGCAAGCAATGCATGAATGAACAGGATGGCAAGTGTGGCAATGTGGGCAGTGTGACCATGCATAGTAAATAATGAACAGCATGAATTGGAGTCAAAACATTGTTGCACTACCACAGCATATCTGCCTCAGCATCCATGATTACACCCTGCATCATCTATTGAACGCCATCCAGACTACCACACCTCATGACAGTATAGATTGCACCTAGATAACATTTTTTCATGCTTATAGGGACATGTGCATGCCCACACCAGATAGCTGCCGCCATGACTGTGCTCCCTGAATGTGGCAGTTCAGAGTGACACACACCTATTTGAATCTGCTTGCAGGTGATAGAGGATATCCCTTGAGGCCGTGGCTACTCACCCCTGTGCGTAACCCGCAGAACATCCATGAGGAGGAGTACAATCGTATGCACACCTGTACCCGTGTTGTGATTGAGTAGACCTTTGGCCTGTTAAAGGGGCGGTTCCGCTGCCTCAGCAGGTCTGGTGGGGCACTCCTATATAGGCCTGAGAAGGTGGAAAAGATCACCATGGCCTGTGTCATGCTGCACAACATGTGCGTCTGGAGAAATGTACCACTGCCACCTGACATTGACATGCATGGGCCGGGTGAGGATGATGAGGATGGAGACGGAGGTGAAGTAGCCCCCCTGCCAGTACGCGATGCACGGGATGGCTATGCTGTACGCCAAGCACTAATTCACGAATACTTCTGAAATACAGGGACTATGAAAGACTCGTGTCAGTCAGACACTGGGCCAATGTGGAAATGCACACAGGGAATGTTGGGAGTTGGGCACTGAACACCGTACCACATTAAATGGATGCACACAAAAATAACAATGTCCAGCCATGGATTTTTCTTATCACAACGTGTGTATTATTTACAACAGCAGAAATGGGCCCACTCCCCCAGACTCTCCCAACAAACTCCCTGACCCCCCAACAAACTCCCAGTCCCCCCAACAAACTCCCTGACCCCCCCCAACAAACACCAACACCCCCAATAGACTCCACAAGATGCACCCTTTTACCCCCAACCTTGTGTCCAACTACCATTGCCCCCCCCCCACACTACTTCCGGGACTTCTTCCTGTCCAGAAGCGGCATTTCAGTGTGCCTTGCACTCCTACGTGTGTGGCGCACTGGGCTGGTGGGGACAGATGAAGCTGGTGTGGAGGTAGTAGGTGATTCGCTGGCAGCTTCCACATCTCCTGCAAGCCGTGGCCGCTGCATATGAAGCAGCACTGAGGTCAGCACCTGTGTCACCGCCCCAGGCAGTCCCTCATTAGCCGAGCCGATGCATTGACAGCGGCTGTGTTTGCTTCGATGGCCGCTGTGGTCCCTGCAATTGCTGTGGCAATACCCCGCCTGGTTTCCTCCCCGTCTATGTACTGGCGGAGTAGGTCTAACATGGCTTCCTGTTGGGCCTCCACCATCGACAATCGTGTCTCCAGGGTTCTGGAGGGGGCTGGAGTGGTGGGTTGTGCAGTCACGTGGATGACATTTTCGGGACTGGACTCCTCAGAGGTGGGTAGGTCACAGTCACGGAGGCAAGGATCAACTTCACTGCAGGTGGGTGACTGCAGGTGTTGGGGCGAGGGGGTGGGCACGGGGCACGGGTGGCCGGGCATGTCACCTCAGTGTCTCCCTCAGGCTCCACACTGGCATCAAGTTCTTTCCCAGTGGAGGCGGGTGCTTCCAGGGACTCCCCTTGGAGAGGTGTGGGCTACTTGTCTCCAGCGGAGGTGGTGGTGGTGGTGGTTGCCCTCTTCTTACGGTGTGAGGTGGATGCCCTCGCAGTTGTCTCCTGGGTTGCTTCTTCCTCATCAGTGCCTGGGGGGGTAGAAGAGATGCAGGGCATCAGTGATGGTGTGACATGGCAGTGGCGGTGCTGTTCATTATTCATTTGATCATGCTTTCATGTCTTACAGGTGTGTCACGCAGGGTATTCAGAGGGGGCATGTAAGCATTCACTGCATGGCAGGTGGCATACCATTGATTTTGGGTTTGTGTGAAGTACCACATGGGCAAGCTCCAGGTCTGTTGGTTAAGGGATGAGCACTCAGCATGCATTTCAGTGTGGCAGCGTTTGGCCCGCCTTCTGTATTTGGGTATGGTCATGTGGGTTTTGGGACATGCATTGCCTTGCCTAGACTCTCTACCACTTCACTTGTGCTACTTCATGGTCTTCCCTACAGGGATCTGCAGGGTCACTCACCTCCTTCCTCGGTTGATGCCGCACCCGTCTCCATCTCGCATAATCCCTCGATGGACTCAGGACTGATGAATCTACTGGCCGTCTCCTCCCAGGGCATCAATTTGTCAGGGGGGTGGGCATCCCCGCCTGTGGCCATGGCCTCCCTCCGATTGGTGGCCATGATATTGCATACCCTCAACCGGAGGTCATTCCACCGCTTCTTGCAGTCCCTCACACTGCGCGGGGTGGGACCTACGGCTGATAGCTTGCGGGCTACTTCCTGCCAGATTTGCCACTTTTGTTGCTGCACCTCCCGCTTCTTGGTGTGGCATTGTATTGTGTCTGCATGTGCAGCTAGAGTGTCCACTAATATGGTGAGCTCTGCGTCTGAGTAACGATGTTTACGCAGCCGGGGGGTGGTCTTCCTGGTAGCCTTTGACATCCTCTATGGATTTCCACTGTGCTCTCCGAGTATCGGCTGGTGGTTATGGAGGATGGCAATGGATTGTGTTTTTAAAGATGGCCGCCAGCCCATTTCCCGTTCCTGCGCGATGACGTAATTTCCGGGTCAGTTTTTTGGCCAACACGGTATTAACATGCCGGTATTTAGGGGTTGGTATGAGGCGGTACCGCTATGGGCGGGTCCCGCGATGCCAGTATAGGGGAGTTGGAGGCCCTTTAGCGGCATGGCGGTATTGCCACTACCGGCATGGGGGGATGCGCGTGCTCGTGCACTCGTAATCACCCGCTATTAGCGGGTTCATACGAGCACGGACCCGCTCATTCCGGCATGCCGATAATGAACCCGGTTTTACCGGGCAACTCGTAATGAGGCCCTATGAGTCTCCGTCTATTTTCAACAGAGTCCTGCAGATGGATTTGTGCAATATTGCACTAGAAAGTGTCGTCTTACAATATGTGGATGGCATCCTAATCTGCAGCACAACTGAAGAGCAATGCAGGCACGATTCTGTTCAGCTACTGACTGTACTGGCTGAGAAAGGATATAAGGTTGACAAGGAAAAGTTACAATATTGTCAACAGGAAGTGCTGTACATAGGCCAGCTAATTTCTCATGAAGTAAAGAAAGTGACCCCAGAAAGGACTGAAGCCATATTGAACATGGCTAGCCACACACGATAAAGCAAATGCAGAGCTTTCTAGGCCTGTGCAACTATGTTAGGGCATGGGTTTTCAATTACAGCTCTTATACTAAGCCTTTACTTCAGGTTCTAAAGAAGGCCCAAGTGACGAAAGAAAAGATTGAATGGTCTGAGGCCATGGAGAAAGGGGTTGCTGAACTCGAGAGCGATTTGTACAGCTCCAGTTCTCGGAATTCCCAATTATGCAGAGGAATTTTACCTGTTTTCACACAAAAATGGCAGCGTCATGACAGCAGTGCTCGCTCAAAGAACCTCGTTGGGGTAAAAGCCCCTGGCATATTACAGTGGGAATCTGGACCCAGTAATGAGAGGCCACTTCCCATGCGAACAAAGTTTAGCTGCTGCAGCATTCACAATAGAAAAGGCGACAACCATTGTAATTGGATGCTCCATGACGTTGTACGTCGAGCACTCATTTGCCATTCTAGAGAAACCAAAGGGCACATTGACATCCCAGAGAGCTTCTGCTTATGAAGTGATCATATCAAACCCATCGATTAAAATAGTCTGATGCAAGATAGTGAACCCAGCTATGTTCATCGCAGAGTCAGTCACTGAGGGAGAGCCGATACATGACTGTGCAAATTATGAACAATTCTATGATTAAATCCCCAGGGTGAAAGAAAATGCCTTGGCAAGAGGAGAGATCATCTTCATTGACGGGCCTTCGAGAATCGATCAAAATGACGGGAAAAGATGTACAGGCATTGCTGTGATAAAGCACACAGCTAATGGAGAATTTCAAGTGCTTCTTAGTGCTGGAATACCATCTCATTATTCAGCACAGGCTGCAGAATTATTGGCGTTGATACTCGCCATTGAGAATCACGCAGACCAGGAAGTAACGGTGTACAGTGACTCCGCCTATGTGATGTCAACAGTGAACACAGACTTAGCACACTGGAAAAGGAGGGGCTACCTCCGAGCGGAGGACATGCCAGTGCAGCATGCAGCCTTATTGGACAGGCTGATCAAGGCACTACAGCTCCCAGTGGGCATAGCGGTCATGAAATACGCCACCCAAAACCCTTCTTCCAACTTCTTGACACAATAATCAGAGTTTTTGTGGGGAAGAGGCAGACACCGGGTGGCCCTATCCACCTTAGTCTTACCATACAAAAAAGGGGGGATCCAACTACCAAGTCTAGAAAAGTACTACCTTGCAGCTCAGTTGAGCTATGTGTCCAAGTGGTTAGCAGATGAGACCACCTCAGAAGGTATATTCAAGGAGTTCACTGAGTTACAGGCGGAAGAGGACATTCACGCCGGCCAATTCCTGTGGTACCAAAAGATCCGCAAAATAGCACTCATGAAATGGACCACCTGGCCAAAGGAACGGGAGGCAGATCCCTTCTTGACACTGCTGTATAATCTGAACGAAGGAGGGAAGGCGGTATCTCAAATCTATAGTGTTCTAAATGACATCCCCAACCATCGTAGTGCTGCACTAAGGGCCTGCTGGGAATTGGACATGGGACAAGAGATGTCAGAAAAAGAATGGGACAGAGCACTGTCATTCCCAAAAGAGGTCTCCAGGAACCAGAGATTTCGACTAATACAGATAAACGTGCTATACCGCACTTACTTAACCCCGCGCAAAATAGCAATGTTCAACAAAACTGCTCAGGCACAGTGCACCTGGTGTGGCACGGATGGGGCAGACCTGATCCACATGCTGTGGAACTGTAAAAAGGCGCAGAACCTCTGGTCAAAAGTGAAACAAACTTGTGAAGAAGCGGAAGTAACTAGGTATAAATGGACCCCAGCTGAATGCATCCTAGGCAGTTACCCCAGACTGGCCAAACTCAGATATGCTGTTAAACTAATGGACTTGCTGTGCATAACGGCCAAGAGAACTATTGCCATGGCCTGGAAAAGGCCCGCAGGACCGAATTATAAAGTATGGCGCAAAGAGCTTGAAAGATGGGCGAACGCTGAAACAAGAGCCTGGGAGGACAGCGTAGCCAGATCCACCGAAAACTTGAGCATGGCCCTATCAGCATGGAAAGACACCATGTCTAGATTGTTTCGCTTCTCTGATGATAAACCCCCCTGAACAATTCACCCGGTCGACCATCTGATCCACACGGCCGGCTAAAACACTCGAAACTAGACCCCCACAGCCCCGGATTATATCTGGAAAGATTGTACCCACCGCCCCGACGCCCAATCACCTACCCTGTTTGGAAACCTGTCAACTATCACCCACCTGTAATAAGGAGACAGTTAATGTTAATTTGTTATGCAAATGTTGTTGTTTATTTTGAAAAGGCACAATTTCAGTAAACAAGTTGGCTATCCTGAACAAAGAACCCGACCAGTAATATTGTATGATGATTATAACTATAAATGCCAATAAACAAATTTAAAAATAAATGAAATGCGCCAACCACACCAAAGGGACAGATTTGATCTCACGCGGAAATCAAGCAGCAGACACGGAAGCCAAGCATATAGCATCCAAAGGGAGACGGTTATGGCAGTGGAAGCTATCCATGCCAATTGACTAATGATGCTTACATGAAGCACACCTGAAGGTTACAACAATTTGGTGCAAACACAGTTAATGGAACTCCAAGGGGAGGTGCCACAGGACGAGAAGAACCTCTGGAAACATCGAGAGTGTTCTTTAAACCCCTCTGACAGCTTGTGGCGACAAGACAGCACTGGAAACCAGTAATGCCTGTAGCCCTATTAAAAATAGCGCTGGAGCAGTTACATTACCCGGCGCATATGACAAAGGAGAATCTAGCAGCAACGCTCGCGGAAGACTGGTTCATACCGAATTTAGCTGAACATGTTGCATTCTTTATGGTGAACTGCATAATCTGCCAGCAATTCACCACTGGGCACACACTAAAAGTAATGAGGAGTCATCCCCAGTGTCATGATTCCTGCCCCTCATTTCCCAAGCCCTCCAATATGTCAGGCTGGAGCCAGGCCACGATCACCTACATGGCCCTCAAGGGCCTCTCCATCCCTCTAAAGACCCACTTGGAGTCAGACTTGGCGCTTGTGGCACCAGACTCACTCACTCCCATACGATAACATTGGGGATTGGACTTGTAGTGCATTGATGGGGGACAAGATGAATGCCCCCACATATTTTGGTTCCCAGAACTGCATGTGCAGTCAAGTCTTTTGGGTGTGGTTCAGCCCAGAGACACCTGGGATACCCAGAGACTATTTAAGCCACGCCCAGGCTGAGAAGCATGCTTTGTGTTTTCTGCCCCTGCAGCGTGACACTCAGTGTTTGGATCGGTCTCCAGTAGGCCTGCATCTTTCTTCTACGCTCAGCTCATGCAAGAACAGGAACACAGTTAGGAACAGCCTTACCTTGCGGCGCTTCTGCCCATCATTCATCGCTCCTTCTGTTCTGCGGGCATCTTCGGCGGTGTCATTCCCATCCCGGCACGCCGCTTCCTAAGGAAAAGGGAAAAGAACAGAAAAAAGGCATTAGTAAGCATTCAGCAAATCTTTGCTTATTTTTGAAGACTGTACGAGCTTCAAACGCTTACCTAAATCCCAGCCGCTCTGGGGGAACTCTGTCTCTGGAACTTCTCATCCATCTGCAAGAGGGAAAAGGCACTCCAGGTTAGCGTGGAAACATCTAGAGGCGCCGCATACCGCGCTTACTCACCGCATTTCTTCTTCATAACCGGCATCCGCGCTGAAAACGTTGTGGCACCTAAAAGACACAGAAAAAGAACTCAGTTCAATACAAATACGAAAGGGTCGCATCGCACTCTCACTCACCTTCAGCGCTACTCATCTCAGCAACACATCGCCATCCTCGGACACCGGCCATCATCTAAGGAAGGAAAGGAACGAAGTTAGAGAACTGTTCAAAAGACTCATTATACTTACCTGTCGGACTCTTGCCAGTGAAGTAACTAGGCAGCAGCGAGCCCGCATCAATCAACGCGCCCCTGCGCTGAAAGCAGGATGGAGAGCACACTTTCCAAGAAAAAAAGGTGAGCTGTGGATCAAAGGGAGGGGTTGGACCCCGGGGAAGGAGGGGTTCAAGCACACAGAGACAATAGGGAGTTAAACTCTACCAATCCTGTGTTTCAGGCCCAGTCTCCAGTCGAGTAGACTCCAGGGAAGGGTTCGAGGTCGTAAGAGGTCAGAACAGGCTGAGTGACGTCCCCGTGGATACCAGGTGAACGTTACACCCAGGCCAAATGGGCCTTTTCAGCACTTGCATGTCGATTATGTCGACATGATTTAAGTATCTAACGGGTACAGATACTTAATTGTTGTGGTGTGTCCATTCTCTAGATGGATAGAGGCAGGTCCATGTACACACCCAAACTCTACCTGTGCGGACAAATCTTTAGTGAGGGAAGTGTTCCCCAGGTGGGGGGTGTGCAAAGTCATGAGATCAGATAACGGCCCTCACTTTGTCAATGCAGTGTTCGAACAGATTAACTTGCTGCTTGGTATAAAGCACAAGTTCTCATCGGCGTATCATCCACAAGGTAATGGGATCTGTGAGAAGCTCAACAGCTTGTTAAAGGAAAGGATAACCAAATTGAAGCTTACTCTAAGGAAGGGATGGTTGCACTGCCTTCCACTGGCATTGTATGCTCTTTGGAACCAACCTGGCTCTGACCATCATCTTATGCCACAGGAGATAGCCACAGTAAGAAGAATGAGAACTCCCCTAAAACCCCCAGAGAGAGATAGATTTTGATGCCCAGTCAACAGGAGAGGTTTTAGGATCTGAAATGCAAAACTATCTGAACTGTATGACATCTTGCCTTACTGTAATTTCAGACCAGCTGCAGCAACGATGAAAAGGATGCAGCGCAGCACAGAACACAGAAGGAGACACTACATCAGACTCAGTTCAAGGTCTACGTGTTCCACTAGTCTTTCCTGGAGACACTGTCTTGGTGAGAAACCATACAAGAAAAAGTTGGGACGAACCAAGATTCAACGCCATCCATTGTGGTCAAAAGGTTCAAAAGGTCCTTTTATCTTAGAGGACTGCACTCCTGCTGTGAAGCTATAGGGCAGGAGAATATGGATTTTTCTCAGTGATATCAAACCCTACATCGGAGAAGGTCCCCTGTCTGTACCCCAATGAGAGGAATCCACGAACAACGGGGAAGAACCACAGCACGTGCAGACGAGATCCATGATGAAGAAGGACGACGCATGACCAGCTGGACAAAGACAAAGAACTTTTGTGCAAAAGGTTGTGGCTTCTTTTTGGACATTCCTCTAAGCAAAAAAGGGGATAAGGACATAAAAACAGACTCTGTGCATCCTAGTTGCAGGGTGAAGAAGAAAATTGCATGTGTAAGCCACAACATAGTCTGTTGACCTTGAACTTTGGACAGAGGCACGCTGAAGCCTTGATGAGGAAAAGACTATGCCAAATTCTGACCGAGGACATTTACGTTGGAAACAAATACAGTATCCTGATTCATTCAGCACCAAGACTTTATTCAAAATCACTTATGGTGTCCCACAGTAGAGACATCACAAAGGACGTGGTCACCTATTTCAACCTAGTGCTAAGATCATACCCGTCATTGGTAGGAAGACTCGCACGTGTCACAGACTTTCTCCAAGACCCTGAAAAGGAAAAAATAATAAGACAACTGCTTACAGTCATTGCCGAACAATTTATTAGACTCCCTAAGTACAGTAAGGAAGAATCAAATGATCCCAGCACAGGCGGAAATAGATGAGCTCATCAACACACTGTTCTTTCACATAATCGAAGATTGTCCAACCCTCATTGGGAGAACAACAGACACACTTTAATTTCATCGAGATCCAGCAAACACTGAACATTTGAGTCATCGCTTGAATAATATAATCATTTTGGTCACACTCCATGCGACCGGACAGTGCAGACATTGTTTACATCAAGGAAAAAACATATAATCCTGAATCTTAACAAAGACAGAACAGATGTCCTTGTCACCAGAGAACAGTAGATTGGCATACGTCTTCTTTCACCTTATTGAAGACTTTCCAGAGCTAGTGGGAAGACCAATCAATGTTGACGTACTTGCATTTCTCGGAGATAGAGTAAAGTGTACTCAGCTAAACATGCTCCTGCATGGTATTATAGCTCAAATCAAAATTTCCAATCTCCATCGAATCCTTAGGAGAAGATCGTGAAACTTTCAGCTGAGGGCCAGATCGAGGGAGCGGAATCGAGAACTCCATGTGTTATATTTGTTTTTATTTCTTTCCTATAACTTCGTACTGACCAGTGTCCAACATGTCCTCAGGACTGAAGCAGATTCGAGGGGTGGACTGGGAGCCTACCTACTTTGAACATGCACAGTAAAAGAGCTCACTGAAATGTTATATAATCTGTGTTTCCCATAGTCTAACAGAGGAACTGTATCGTGAACTAAGAGACAATCCGTTGCCCGGAAGAGGAGGGACACTTGTGAACCATCTAACACTCGCAAACACAGTATTTGAAAGACAATATTGTTTAAGGAAATAATAACATTGACATGTGGCGAATGATCGAGATGGGGGCCCAGAGCAGCAACCTGGTCCTACCACAATCAGAGAGGCACCCCCGCTTCTCTGGAAGGAAATGCTGTTGCGTTACATATCGAACAATAATGTACTTATGTATTGTATTTATCATTAGTTTTACTGTCATTAACCATCAGAACTGCATTCTTTATTGGTGCACAAAGTGTTCCAATTTCAGTGCACCCACCTGTTGAGGCACGCATGAAACCCACAAGAGCACCCAGACCCTATATAGTCATTCCAATCCCTAGAAAATCTGATGGTAGAGTAAATGAACTTGAAATGAACATGATTAATAGTGATATACACACACTTATGGTAACGAATGAGCAGGAAAGCCGGAGACAGGGTCGGCATGAAATGAATGAAGAAAAAACACTGACAACTACACGCACACACACACACTGAATGCACATGAAACAGGCCTAGTTTCCATGACCACAGAACCTCAAAGGAAAACAGAGAAGATGAGACTTCCTGTAATAAAAACCTTCACAGAAGACAGTGGGAGAAAAGGAGAAGAATTAAGAGAAAGACCAACAGAAGCAGTCATATCAGAAACCCTTATGAAAACAGAAGCGGCCTCAGAGAAACTCTCCGCAAGGACACAAATGTTATTAGACTTGCTATTCCCGCACATAGCCAGAGCGAGAAAACTGCATGAGGAACTGAAAAATAAAACCACAGAGACTGCATTACCCAGCATATATGTTCCAACACAAGGGACAAGTACCAGTTCCACAATACAGCCATATACCGGGCCAGTGTCAGGCTGGTTGGCATGGGCATTTGCATGCAGCAGAGAAACGATGCATGAGGACCAGGAAAGAGCTGCCAGACTCCTGTCCACACAAATGGCACAGATGAAGAAGCCTGCACCATGGGCCAGGATACCTGAGAACCCTCCAGTAAGAAATAGCCATACAGATGCTTTCAGAGATGTAGTAATAGCAAACTACATGAAAACCTTAAGAATCAAGAGAAGCATGCATGAAGACGACACCGAACTGAACGATTACCTGGACAGCACAGCACACTTGGGTAACAACATTTGGTACCAGCACAAGTAAGTTGGAAGACGAAAATCTGAAGAGGAATGCTTTGTTTGCTCACTCCTACCATACAGCATGGGAAAGTCCAAGATCTTCGTGGCTGTAGAAATTGATGTCCCAACAGCACACTGTCTCTCACACATAGCAATGTGCAATAACAGAGGCCAGTTCATGGAAAGTTATGCCTCATTGATATGGGCAACTGAAACAGCTTATCCTGATAAGATGATTATGTCCAGGACGTTAAGACGAGAAATAGAGCCTAGGAATCATGTGATCAGGTACGAGAAGCCTGTAGTTAAAGGAACAGGAATAAGATGGGAAGTAAACCCGAGACTGAACATCCAAGGGAAAACTCCAGAAGAGGCTCAAATTTGGAAAAACAGAGGCCAAATGCAGATTTGGGGAACAGTACTTTCACCAGACGGTTGGGAGCAAGGAGTGGTGATATGCCGAGCATTGATGGTCCTCGGAGCCTGGAAGGAAGCCATCGAAAACTCACAAAGACTGTGCAAACCACTAAACTTACAAGACTACTAACATGGGTCAAAGACAGCGGGGGACCCCTGCAGATAGTGCCACTAGAAAGTCCAAAATTGTGCTTCAGGAACAATGGCACAAGAAAGATGGGAGAGAATCAGAACTGTGGACGCATTTTTTAGGCTCCAGGAATGACTCATGGGACTGGAGTGATCATCGATCATTATTGGGCATGTGGACCCAAAGCATACATCAGACTGCCGAAAAAATGGGGAGGCATATGCACAATAGTGAATGTCCATGTTCCAGCACTGGTGATCCCAAAAAGTGACCTGAATATTGACAGTTTCCATAAAGCAGATGCTCACCTGAGAAAGAAGAGATCTGTTGAACTGATAACTCGAATAAAGAGAGAAAATTACTTTTCCGCCAAATCAGAAGAAGCATTTCATACAATCCCATATGAACACAGTCTGTTCAGCCTCATCTCATCAGTATTCACAATGATTTTCATGCCACAAATCCAAGTTGGAGTAAATACTAAATGGTTGCAGATAACCAGATGAGAGTTACTGCAAACCATCAACATGACAATAAAATTATTCAATGCAATCAAGGGAGAGTTAAGAGCCATCCGACTGATGACTCTCCAGAACAGATATGTACTTGACAGGATCACAGCTATGGATGGAGGAGTTTGTGCAAAAATAGGGGAATCATGTTGCACGTTTATACCTTCTCACAATGAGGAAAATGGAACTTTAACAGAAGCTATAAGTATGCTGAAATACCTGCAGAACCAGATGATCAATGAAACCGACAAAGTTGATGATGACAGCTGGTTTGGATCACTGTTTTCATGGGTTCCACAATGGATGGCAGATGAATTCAAATTCTTGGAAGCCCTGCTAGTGATATTACTGGGAGTTTGTGTTATCAAGATAACTCTCGCAATGCCAGAAAACTGCATAGAAAGCCATAGGGATGAAGATCATGATTGATGTCAAACCAGGATGGAAGCCCAGAGATCTGACTGATGAAGAAATAAGAGACTTTGTGAAGGCTAGCAAGCACGCACCAGAAGGTACAAAGTTTCTTTATCCCAGAAAATACAGAAATTATGAAGTAAAATGGATTTACTGCAGCCCAAATGGACAATGTCAGCTGATGACATGGAACAAAGACGAACATGTAAGGACAGCAGGAAGTCTGAAAACAGTGATACAAATATGGACTCCAAAGAAACACTTCTTCAAACCATCATGTACAAACCCAGAAGATGAAGAGGGGGATGAACCCAGAAGATGGAGTGAAGATGAATACAGAGGAACCAAGTAAGATGAATCCAAAGGAGGAAGTGGAAGTGGTCGATGAATCGACTAGAGGGGGAGTGTAGAGGAGGTCCCAAATGAAGCCTGCACTCCAGTCGCCCATTTCGAGGTACCAGGAACATTCACACTGAGATATGTGACGTACAATGAACAAATTAACCAGCAGAGAGCCGCAGTAGGGCTCTGCCCAGTGTCTATCAGAAGAACAATACCTGTTGAAGTACCAATAACCAGACAACCATGAACAGTAAGGTACCCATTAATAAAACTCTACCAGCAAATTGAACATGCTTAAGTACTGTCCAGGAAGAAACCAAAAAGTCCTTAATGGAAGACGAATAGTGATGTCACGAGGGCCTGGACTAACACACCCATAGAAGATATGACGACCCAAGGATGACACGAAGAGACGGAATGCCGTGCGTAAAGATATCACGAAACTGAAAGAAGAGAACGCTGATGAAAGACAAAGGAGCTTAAACTGTAAGCAGGATGAAGTTATTCAACCCGCTAACGCCTGTACATATGCTTGTAACTGCAAGAAAGCTAAGAAAACAGTGTGGCTTGCTATGCTAAGTAGAAGAATAGAGCGGCAAGCACCATTATACACATTCTACCTCAAAAAGAAGCATGTTATATAAGTGCAAGCCCACTTTACACAAAAGCAGAATTAACTCAGGTTAGTAGAGGTCAAACATGACAGGATTCGTATTACAGCTAAAACGAGAAGAGATGGCTGAATCGAAACTCAGCAGAGGCAACGTGAGCCAGGAAGAGCCAAGATCAGACCAATAGAAGGAGCTAACAGTAGCTTTGCGGAACCGAAACTTAAGAACAGAATAGCCTATCTCAGGAAGGCCGAGATAAGGAGGCGCAGGTAGGTGGCAAGCCGAATAAGAATTAAATGCACAAATTGAAGGAAACTAGGCAAATTCACAGTGTGAGCAGTAGTGACCATCCGAGCAAGAAGAAACACAGGTTCACACCTATTCCTGGCTGTCGCCCAGACAGAGATATCATAACTTTTTCTGACAAGAAGATACAGTTTCGAGTCCGACCACAGCCAACTAATTGACACATAGCCACTAAAGTAATGATGAATTGAGGGAAGGCAGGGTGAATCTCAGGGCACCCTGCACCTGTCTGACCATTCTGCGTGCTGCTAAGTAAAGTGGAGATTTATGCATGGGGTCGAAGCCAACCCAATCACAATGGACCAAACAATCTAGGGTTCTATAGATAGTAGAACCAATGAGATGTCATACTCATAGTGACGTCTACTAGAGTAATGTTAGAAGGAAGGGCTTAGACACCCACCTGATAGTGTTTATCCAAAACTCTTACTCCATTACCATATACAGATATAGTACCTATAGTAAAGTTACCTTTTCCTAACCAATAGAATTGCATGTTAACTTTTGAGTGTTAGACGTCAATGATGACAAGTTTTGGGTATAAATGTTTCTGTTTGTATGAAGTTCGAAGGAGTTGAAGCGAGACGGACTATCGCATCACTGTTGATTTCCATGTTTCCCCGTTTTTTGTACTTGTCATTAAACAGACTCCCCTTTGCCAAACCATTGAGTTGTCCTTATTGATTGGTGTTGGAGTAAGAAAACCTGCACCCCCATCCATCTCAAGGTGCAGCTATCTTGTCTTAAAGTACTCTGGAGCAAACGCTGACTCTATGGGTCGGCTGGGGGTCTCCCCAGTACATTCGGATTATCATTAATAAAAAAAGACGTGCTAAAACACTCACTCTCCAAGCCTGCCAGTTTGCCAGAGGCACGGCGGTGTATAGTATGGCCGGGATTGTTAAGCTTTACCAACCATGCTTTGTCCCGGCCACCCTTTATGGCCTCGAAGCACTTGTTATTCAGGACCTGTCATGGCTGAATAAACTGGAGGGCCATTACTGGTGAATTGTGCTGAGGCTAAGCCCGACATGCCCCATGGAATATCTTCGGCTACAATTAGGTCTAACATCTTTAAGAGGCATGGCTCTTCGTGCCAGGGGTCTTTTTTTTACCTAAAATCTTGTGTAGATCCCACTTGTAAGTAATAGCAGTGGTTGGGGATAGCTATGATGCCGAAAGGACCTTGCGGGGTTCTAATTTTAAGATCTTGAACGAAAACCTATTTGTGAAGATTGACTGGCCATTTGCCAAAAAGAGAGGCTATCGTTTTGTGAACTTAAAGAAATCCTTTGAACACAAACTTAACACTTAACTGGTGTGAAAATGATATCCACCTGGCAAAGATAAAAGGATATGAGGCGGTATCACATGTTGTGCACCGCTACAGCAAGATACAATCTTACCTACAGCTTTGCCCGATCCCAGAAGTTAGACAGTTTATCTTAAAGTTACGCACAAATCAATTGCCAGTAATGGCGGTAAGGGGATCCCGCTTGAAGGTACACCTGGAACTTAGGTTTTGTCGAATATGCTGTAAACCTCACCAGGTGGAGACAGCGCGACATGTCCTTACTCAATGTACAGTATTGGGACCACTATATATGTGCAATCTGGGCAGCCTGGTTCATTCTTATGAGGCAATTACTACTGGTTCTTTTTGGGATTATTGTTTGTCTTTGCATTCTATTTAAGTCCAGCTTGCCTTGTTTAGAGTCTGGCAGCAGGTTAGTGCACTAATGCCAGATTGAAATTAGACTGTGATGTTAGAGTTTTCACTCCTCCCCCCTTCTTTCTTTCTTTCTCTTGAGTCTCTCTTTTGCTTTCTTATCTCTATGATCTTGACCCATAATTTCAATTGAATTGCCTGATGTATTTGGCAGCACTTGGAAATGGACTATATCTGATAGTTGAATTGGAAAAGCTCTTGGCGTAGCAATGTACTGACTGTATTTTACTCATCATTTATTTGTACTCTTTTGTACTTTTGTACGTTTGTAACATTTTCTGTATTTCATATATTAAGAATTGTATGTTGTGTAAAATCCAAATGTTGGATTATATCACATTAAACTAAATTATTATTATTATTATTATTGTCCATTATTTCCATTAGCATAGTATAAAATGATAATGGCAATGTTGGAGAATCTTATTGAGTCTAACTACTTTACTGAAAAATGTAAAGTAGATGGACTGTTTTTTTTTATTTCTATTTTTAAACTGTGAAAGGTGGTTCCTAAAAGACCATTTGTTTGTGTTTTTTGATTTAGTATTTTTTTTCGTTTTTTTTGCAGGAGAGGTTAGGAAGTAATGTGGTGGAGGGAAATAAGTGAAGGGACACCAAACACAGATATAGAAGGGCAGGTGGACAGGGGAAGATGTTGGGCGTGCATTAATTTTAAGATAGGAGGCAGTGTTTCTCATGCTCCTTAATTACAGCCTCAAAAGCACTTCTAAACTGTTCCCCCCTGCACAGTGGTGTGTTGCAGTATATACACAATACTGTTGTCTTGGGAAGATATGGATCAACCGCTTCTTTTATGACCTGCAATGTAGCTGGTGGGATTTTCTGCCCCATAGGAGTAACTGTATGGTGGTAGTTGGTTGATGAAGATGAGGTAGAGGAAGACGGCGTACTACTCCCTGAGAAAGGAATAGCCTCTCTGAGAGCATTCGTGTGGTTGGATTTAGTGTGGCAGTGCATGGAGGTGGTACTATAGGAGTACTACCCAGGTTGTCTGTGACTGAGTACAATGTTGCACTCGGTGCATTTCACCTTGGTAGCCTTAGCCTTTGTTACACAACCCCAACGGTGGTAAAGAACTGCAACACCCATGATTCACCCATGTTTCTCTCTGTTAGAGGTAGCCATTTCCTCTACTTGATCTTCCTGGTCCTTTTGATTGTTTTCTGCATGATTGCGCTTCTCCCCTTGTGTAGGCCCTCCATCTGGTGGTGGCGTTGGCTCCTGGGGAGAAGGTATGGCAACAGCTGATGCCATTTTTGAAGATAAATCGCAGTTCTGCTAATATTTTTCCAAGCATGTGCTCTCTCTCTAGATTATAAATGAATAATCAGTAAAAATAGGTCTAGGATCTGTGCAAGGGTACATTTTCAGCTTGAAACCTCCTAGATAAGTTAAGAATGCAGTTTTGAGCAGTTTGCAAAGCATTGACCCATGCACGTCATCAAGCCGCGTGCATGGTCACGTGACGCTGTCCAGAAAGTCTGCAACGATTTCAGAGGTTTGCGAAAGTCGGCAAACATAAAAACAGTGGGAAAAGTTGCCCAAAATTTGTAGAAGTGTTAAAAATGTTGGCAGGAAGTGGGGAATGACAGTTTTAACAAAAAACATTCTACATCGGCCGAAAATGCTGCTATATTGGGGGTAAGTATGATATTTGGAAGTTGTTGCAAAATAGGGGGCTCTTCTAAAACCCCATGAAATTCAGTGAAAAGTTTGGTCAGAAAAATTATTGGCCTAATGGATCGGGTATGTACTTCAGAGCATACATCGATCATTCTTAAATACATTTCCAATGCAATTTACCCAAGTTTTTCTCACTTTAACACATGCGAAAAAGACTGCTTGGGTACCGCCATCTTGTGCTATTCTTATCAGATGATCTATCGGCTTATGTTCAAGTGCCCTGGCGGCAGTGATTCAGTTCGCCTGCCCCTAAGCTGATATCACTAGATGCTCCGGATGAGCTCCACATATTTCAATGACGTTAATGGGCAGCGTAGAAAAAACGGACCATGTCATCACCAAAGTCATAACGTTATCTAATGCAGAACCAGGAAATTAAACACATACATCTACAAAAAATGTGAAACCTTTGTTTCTTTTTACAAAACTGATAGAAACATTTTATTTTGAAGAAAACAGCAATAGTTGCGTAACAAGTAGTTTTCATTTTTACACAATGATGAAAATAGTGAAGTCCACGGTCACTTTTTTGAACATTGTTCATAGCTAGCGAACTTTGCATTGTTCTCATTTATGGTGTAACTGTGAATGGTTACCTTGTAATACCGGATCTGATCATCGATCGATTAATCCAAGTCTTTCCGTTCTTCACAGAAAGTTATGTTCCATGACCAACGAGTAATCTACGCAGATGGCACTCCATTACATAGGAGAAATTAGTGCTTTAAAATTGAAATAAATGCAACACTTACACAGCCGCACGTGACCAGAACCTATAGGCTGCCTTGTTGCTCCTTGTTACTGAAACTGTGAAAGGTTAGATTGTTGTCTGGCGATCATCCCAGATGATAGTTATAATATATTTGTTGTTGATGATTATTGTCCAAAAACTGTTGAAGAAGCCGTTGGTCAGTTGTCTGTACCCATGACAGGCACACATCGGGATCAGATAACTATGTAAAATCGAGAATGCAAAAACATATATCAGTACCCACTTTATAATTGAATATACACAGTGCATTCTTATGTTGTCTATACATTGAAGTTACAATTAACATGCTCAATGTCTATTCTTTGCGTCAAGTTGAGCATTCATCCGTCACAACATTCATCATGTAGCACACGGCACACTTTCCATCCACACTTGGATAAATATTATTCTTAATTATGCTTACATTGTGTTTTGAGATTCCATTATTCCGATGTGATGGAGGACCAACCGCTTCGGAAGACAGTTTTCTGAAATAGAAATTTTACTTTCCTATGTAAGCTTTCAATATAGTGAATATTATCCTTGTGGATTTTTGACACATTTCGTCGTTCAAATTCTTAGTGCAGTGGATTCAAGAACACATAACAATGGCGCCCTTCATCTAGCGTTCCCAGCGTGCCCCAGTCCGTTTCGTTTTTGGAACACATGCCATAAAAATTAGCAGTATTAGTGGTGATCAGTGTATGAAAAAACAATATTTCAAGTAAGCCACATATAATATTTACTTCCATTTTAACGGTATCAACTCACCTGTTCCCACTACATTTACTTTTTTTTTTCTCCAAAGATGACCTGAGGCACTGTGTACACAGGCACGGATTTCCCTATACGTCAATAGTGATCTGCCCCCAGCTTTCTGCTTGGAGAAGCGTTTGCCCAGCAGAGAGTTGGGGGGAGAGGATCAAAGATATCGGCAAGGAGAGTAGTTTGCGGGAGAGAGCTACAGGTAGCAGTGTGTTCCCATGCCCCAGACAGCCTTGTGGATGATGCATAGGGTCTTGAATTTGATCCTTGAAGCAACCCTAAAGGCATCAGAGTTTGTCCGGCTGAATGGCTGGGGCCTGAAGGGATAATAGAGAGGTACAGGGTTCAAGGAAGAATGTACAGGCACAAACGGTGCATTCCAGGTGTATGTTGAAGTCAACCAGGAGTAGTTTGGAGGCAGAAGTCACAGGAGAGGGTGTGAAGTCATCCCATTCAGAAAGGATGATAGAGACAGGGCAAGCAGTATGCACATAGTGTCAAGGGTGAGAGAGTCGGAGACACCCATCTTGCAGACAAGACTTTCAGAGGAGGAATAGTGCTGGGTGAGTATGAGAGAGGTAGGGACCATCTCTGGGGAGATCAGGGCTACTCCACTGCCAGATAGGTTGGTCTGAGGCTTGGAGAGGATCTTGTTGGCATCATTTAGGAGGGAGTCAAAAGCAGTGACAAAGCTGGCACTGAACCATGTCTCATTAAGAGCGAGGACGTTGAGATCAAAGTTTTCAAGAAGGAGGCAGATGTCAGTAGAGCTTCTGTGTAGATAGATTCCCACAATCATATTGATTTCTGCATTGATGCAAGGGCACCTGGTTGTCATCCACATGTGGGCTTCCACAGTAAGGTGTAAATGTTTAAAGGCCACTGGCGCAAGTTCATAATCACATTGGCAATACATATTCCTTTGATTGTTACTTAAATGCTGTACAGAAGTGTTTTTAGGCGTGGCAAGACAAAGGGGAACAGAACAAACCATCTTACTAGGACTTGTATTATTCAGATCGTCCAAATACAAGTGGGAGGGAGGGAAGGGGAGAGTGCAAAATGCAAGCTTCAGTAAGTGCCGCCGTGGTGGCTGGATCTAAGTAAGTGCAAGTAGGCAGGGGACTTTGGGGATTGCAGATACCGTCCATAGTGTGCCGTAGGGTCATGAGGGAGCCTGGTCCCCATAAGCTGTGGAACCGCTAGCACTATGGGGCATGTATTCTATACAGTAAATACATAAAACAATATGCAAAAACGTATTTTGTGTTGGCAATAAAAAGGCTGTGGCTTTTTATTAAAGATAAGACTACTAAAGACTGCCAACAGCAGGTGTGCAGTGTTTTGTTAGTTCTGTACTTTTGGGCACTTGGGCCAGGAAATGGAAGTTGCCCTTTTTTGCTCACAGATTGTGTGTCCATAATGAGCTCCCAGGTCGAAGTGTTTGGGAACTGTAAATTTGCTGGTGAGCACTCCTATGCCTGATGGCAATTTCCTTCCAGGCCCATGCCGCCTTTCCTGCTCTTCTTTTCCATGACTTTCAGACAACAACCATTGTCCTGTGCTTACCCAAATGTTCCTTTTCCAGGGGTGGATGGTGTCCAGGCAATTGAGAAGCTGGATCTATGAGCGCAGAGTCCAGATACTCTTAGGTCAGAGTGTTCTTTCTGCAAGTATGATCCAGCAGCTCTGCCTATATAGGGCAAATATTCCCTTCGGCCATGCCAGCCTATTGTTATTGCCCCGCCCCCCTCCCAAAATGTCCGGCCTGTGCCAACAGCCACTTTGCATCTATGTGCGTGGCTTCCTGCCTTTCCCCTCTCTTATTGTAGAGTATTCTGCCCCCCTTTGAAGAGAGGGTGAGACACTGGGGGTCTTGGTGTAGGTGCAACCTGACTGATAGCATTTTTTGTTGTGTCCTGAGTCCCCTCCCTGTGAGTTCTGCATCAGGAGAAACCAGGAGGTGACACAGGGGGGCTGGAGTTCCATATGGTCACGTTTCTTCCCCCCTTCATCCTTTGGTACCCCATGGGCTGCTGCCAAGCGTAAGGGCCTGTACCCTTGAGCTCCATGGGGGGGTGATCCCTCATTCTGCGGCACTGGTCACAAGGTTCAGAGGGAGGCCAGGTAACCAGTTAGCACAGCAGAACAAGAACATCAGCAGAGGAGAGAGAGAGAGAGAGAGGGAAAGCAGAAGCGTTAAGGAAGGTCTTCAGTTGCTTCCAAAACCTGAGTTGGTCCTGCTCAAGTTTGAAAGAGGCAGGGTGGCTGTTCAAGAGGGAGGTACTAGCCGAGCAGAGAGATCAACCCCCCACTCTCTGTCTGGAGGAGCATCTGACCCTCAGAGTTGGAGGTGGATGAGCGACGGGCTCGAGAAGGTAAGTGCTTAGGAAGAGAGAGCTGGTTGTAGTGTTGTCCCCAGCCCCAGCAAGCTGTATGGCAAATGCAGAGGGTCTTGAACTTGATCCTTGCAGCCACTGGGAGCAATTTGAGATATTTCAGGGCTGCAGAGAAACGATCCCTTGAATTGAAGCCAAGGATAAGTCTTGGAGTCCTGTTCTTGATAAGTTGCAGAGGGCAAAGAGTAGAGGCAGGAAGATTTATAAAGAAGCTGTTGCAATAGTCCAGCCTACATAGAACTAGGGCTCTGGAGACAGTGAGCTTCTGGGGGAAAGTGAGAAAAAGAAGAATACATATGAGGAGGTACAGCTAGTAGTGGGACCTTTTAGAGACATCTGTGATGTGAGCAGAGCCAGAAAGGGTGGAGTTGAACATGACTCCAAGGTTTCTGGCTTAAGTTGAAGGGGAGAGTAGGGGAGCCTGGGGAGGGTGGCCAGAGTGAATTGAGGAAAGATCGGACAGCAGTTCTAATTGAAAGGATCTCAGTTTTGCTGGCATTGAGACAGAATACATTCGAGTGAAACACTTGAAATCATTATACCAGCATTTATTGTTGAAAAATAAATCATTTACTTCACAAACGGTAATTCATTAAAAAGCACATTTTTTTTATCATATACATCTCAAGTCACATACCATTTCATTTTTTGCACAATGAAAACTGCTTGCAGGCACTGTGCGGAAGCTTGAAACTGCCTTTGTTAAACATTATAAAGAGAGCCAGACATCATTTAAATCTAGAAGTCTACCTTTCCACAAATCCAAGTTTGGGAGAGCAAACCCCTTTTGCAATGTTGCGTGTCATAGCCTGGTTCCTAGAAACAAAATCTGGTTCAATTCCATGCATTTGCATGGCCAGCACATTAAATGTTAGATCTTTCATGAATTCAAAATCCATCTGCTGTTAGATTGGCTTTGCCATCTGTTTGCTTTGTTTGGTATACTTCTTGTAACGAGGCATACTGAACAGTTCTGCAGTTTTTGCTTGTTCCCTTCCAATGTTCTTGTTGTGTGCAGGTAAAGCCAGTCTTGTGCCGGCCTCCATACAGTCTATGCAGAAATGTAACCTTTTAGGCCTGTACTTTAGGCACATACTGTGGAAAACCTCTAAATCTCCAGTGTGGAAGAATTGGGTGAGTCTCCTCATGTCTTTTGAAAGCGTTTTTTCACAAACAATCTTCTTAAGTGCTGTGTGAGGCGTGGACCCTTGAACCAACCACCTTTACTTACGCTTCTCCTCATTGGTCCATGTGCCTTCTCTGTTGCAGCTACTACTGCCTAGAACAAGCTGCCGCATGTCCTACGGAGTATCACTGATCATTTTTGCTTTCGGCGTAAATTGAAAATTCTACTATCCAACCCCCCTCTTTTTTTGCTATCATCTCTGTTTTCTGCCACCTTCGCCATAATGCCTCTGGCGTACGTGCACTTAATACATTCCGGTAACATAACATAACAGATTCATGGAAATGTTTGTTTTCTTGCCAAGGGTGTACGTTGGAACAATGGTGCTTCACTGAATGCCATTTTTCAAGTAGATTACCAACAGATCCTTGTCACAATTTTGTGCTCCACCAAAAATGGTTGCTTACAGACTGTGTCCAATTTAAAATGTTTTCTGTGGCCTTTTTTCCCCAGTAGCTGTAATTTGTTTCGGAATGGATTTTGTGGCGTGGCATACATCATATTGATGCTTTGTGTCTGGGAACTTCTCTTGCATGGCATTGGCAACTGAAATGTGTCTGTCAGTGGCTATCGGGTCTCAGTGCAGTCCTCTCGATTGCAGAAGTTGAATGAATTTGATTAAACCATATTTTTCCATGGCAACAAAAGATGTATATTCAGTTTCTTGCACAACCACCAAACTCACTATTTTATTTTTTTGGTTTCCATGTCTTAGAAGTGGTAAGTGCAGTATTTAGCAGAAAAAGCAGGATTGTCACACTGTCCATCACCAGCAAGCTAGAGCCTTTTGCCAGCGAGAGCATTGTCCATTGACAACTGTTTGAGCGTTCATGCCTGGCTAATAGCAGGGAAACAAGAAATCCTTCTGATATTTGTAGTATTGTTTTCAAAAGGAACTGGAGTCCCACAAAGTTAGAAAAACTTGAGTGTACTGAACGTTGATCCGCAAAACAACAATGCAGATGAACAAATAATATTTCCAGCAGGCACTTTTCCAAGTATAGGTTGAGCAGACAATGAAAATGAGTTATGGTGGTGTACACAGCTACCCTTGACCTGCACGTTGGTGCCTTTCACTAAACGCTTAAACTCCACCAATGACTTCCCACAAATACTCCTACACAATTTATGTTCTCATTTAAGCATTTTCATGATCTCGCAGCAGTCGAATACAATGTATTTTGGGTCCTTTAATAGGCAATCATCTACAGGTACAGTAGATTGTAATTCAATTGAGTTGGGTACATCCTCAACACTAGGAAGAGTGTAATCCACATCACGAGCACAATCATGCATTAGTGGTGAACATGCTTTAGTTATTTCTGTGTGTGATACTTCCGATATGTCCACATGTATTGGGGAAACAGGTAACATTTTCAGCTTCCTAGAAATAATTTGTTTATAGGGTGTTGATTGTGTGGGCGGTTCTGCAAGCAATTCAGAAACATCTGCTGTGTTGTCCATCTCTTCTGTTTGACGTTTTGTGGTGCAACACTGATCCAGGCATACTTTCCATGGATCACTGCTGACATTTAATTCAAGTTCCGGCCACTGGGCTGCTGCATCACAACATTGAATCTTGCATGAACCATGCTCAGCCTCAACATGTAGCTGCTCCCAAGTCACGTCTGTTTGGTAACTGACTGCATTGGTCAGTCTAATTGTCTGAACATTTATGCGTCCTAGGCCTAAACATTTAGAGAAAATGAACATGCTTCATTTATAGCACACATACAGAATAGATCAATTACAACTTGAAAATGTAATTTCAATGGAGGAAGTCCTAAACAAATTATGTTTCTTTATCTTTATCTTTTTCTTTATGTTTTTCTTTCTTTAAACCTTTGTTCTGTATCCTTGTTTTGCAGATTTTCTGTGAAACTGTCAAATTGGATTTGGCGATCACCAGACCAAGTTGGAAAACAACATTTTTAAATTGTATTAACCTTTAAATTTCTCTTCCACCTAAATAATCATATATCCCTATATCAAAATATAACCAAATGTCATTATGGAAGCAACTTAAACATATGGATGATAAATTATATTTTACAATATGTTATCTATACTTCTTGTCCTTGGGTCTCTTCAATTTCGGCCACTGCAGTAGCACAGTCCCTGTACATAATAAATTCAAAGAACATAGAATACATTTTCAAATAAGGTAATGTTAAAGGCTTTTGATCTCACAAACTACATCTTGAAGTGGTTTTAATGACTGTCTAAAAAATTAAATGTCATCCTCCGATTAACATTTTGAAATTAAAAAAGAACGTAGAGTCGAACAATGTCTGTCTGTGTAACATTTGGAAAATACATATATGAAAACGTTACCCGATAACCTTCAGAGATGTTTCAGCGAGTTTGTTAGAGTTCACCCTGGAAAACCTATTGATTAAATTGTGACCCCTTTAACGCCTTGTAATTTTATTTTGTTTCACCTATTTCAGTTTTTGCTAGGCAACTAAAGTTTCTGAACTAAAACAAACACAATATGTTAAAATGGTCTGTGTTATTCAGTGAGTACATTTTTCTGAAGGTTTACTTTCATAGTTGCATTGTGTTTCTGCGATAAATACATCAAAGTTGTTGATGTAATGCTTTGCAATTTGCTGGCAGTATTGCAAATCAACCCATAAAATGGCAACTTAAATGTAAAAAACATATTGTTAATCTATAACCATTAGTATAAATCAATACATTTTCATTTCTATTACCAAAGCCTCTGGACCGGTTGCAGTAGAAGAATAGTATGTTGTTGAAGTTTGAGGTTCTGCCTATGTAATGGTCATTGAAATAAGAAATATGTAAAAGCAAAATCCCAAAAAATTACATTAAAAAGGTTGGTATTGACAAAGAAGCCTAAAAGTTAACATTATACATAATAATGTACTTGAAAGGTGAGTGAGGTTGCTGTAGACTTCGTAATAGTCATATAAGTAGCATCCTGGTCCTTTAATCGATGCAAATAGTCAGAATATTGTTTGCCAGAAAATGTCCATTGGTATTATATCTTATACCACATCAAAAATGAAAAAAACAGAAATTTGTCTAAAAGTCTCACCATTAGGATGTTGGACGTGTTTGTGGTTTCCTCCATGCAAACGGTCTGTACTTCCATCTCTGTAGTTTACGTAATGTTAGACATGTTAATTTACCAAAAAAGATGACATAGTTTAAAAAAGACGCAATGGGAGTGTGTTTGGTAAGGCTCCCATTGCTTAGAGCTATTTCAGTATCTCACAAAGTAATCTAAAGTTAAAATGTATAAACCAAAGAAGATTGTGTCAAGAAGGAAAGACGTGAATTGAAATATCAATGGAATTGTTCCCCAAAAACTGAAACATTTTATTTATGGTACCTGCCCTCAGACTATTTCCGTATGAGTGTTCACTTCGAAGACTTAAACATGCATACCTAGGAAATGGTCAAATACATTTAAAAATGTGGCATCTGCTACTCACCTGGGTCAGCGTGTGCTGAAATTCAGTTGGAACTGCATTGGGCAGTAGTTTTCTAAGTACTCTGGGGTGACGCTTTTTGGTGTCCTGTGATTGCTTGTACATATCTTCTGATAAATGCATGCCGCAGACACAGAATCGATGGCCCTTCAAGTCATCCTTGGCTCTGCTTTCAATTTTGGACACTGGAAATCTGCAGTTGGAGAGCCATTTTCTTATTAAATTTCAATCCTTTGGAAAAACATGGAGGACTGTACTATCACTTTTAGCATGACTTGGTTTATTGCAACTGAAAACGATACAAGAAGGAATTGTTAGATTGCCTGTATGATCAGTTCAAGAAATATACAAATTATTAGTATTAAAGTATCAGTGAGTAAACCAATAATCTCATCCCTCTGAGAATAGAAATAATTTGACTTTATAGAAAATGGCACTGAAAGCACATTGAAAACATGCACTACTAAAATTACATTTAAAAACAATATTTTGCAGTGTTCTGTGCTAATTGTTGTGATAAAAATGCTTAGGCCTGAAGAGGGATGGGAAAATTCGCTCCACCACCCCCCTACTATGACGCGGAAGAAAGCCAGGCGATATTGTGAACGCCCATACTATTTCGGACCAATTCCTAGTGCTCCAATAATTGATAAGTATGTCCAGAGGTACTCACTCAGCCAGCCCTACTACAGACCAGGTGTGGTACAAATCTTTCCCAGAGTGGACGAGGAGCAACAGGCTGCAATTAAAGAGACCTTTCCAAAGCATAGAAACTGCTTTCCTGAACATCCGCAACAACTTGCTCTCTAATCTTGATGCTAATCTCCCCTCTGTCCTCATTTTACTCAATCTCTCCTCTGCCTTTGACATGGTTAACCATCCCATCCTGCTCAATCGGTTCTGTGATAATCTGGGTATCACTGATCAGGCTCTGGCCTGGTTAACCTTTTACCTCTCTGATTGACCCTCCCAAGTCCAACTTGTGTCCTTCCTCTCCTCTCCTCTATCTCTCTCTCCACCTCTGGTGTTCCCCAGGGGTCTAACCTTTTTCCGTGGTTGTTCAACCTGCCACCGCTCGCCCACCGCATCGCTGCATTCTGCTCCAACTTCCAGTGCTTTGCGGATGACGCCCAGCTCACTTTTAGGCTCCCCACTGCTGCCTCCTCTCCTTCTCTCATCCTGGATTGTCTCTCTGAAATCTTTTTTTTATTTCTTTTTTTATTGGTTTAAATAAACCTTTACAAAAACCTGTCACCATTACATAAAAGAGGGAAAAAACAGAGGAAAGAAAAAAGAACACACTTCTATTCTTTGTTCGAACAATTCACCAAGTGTTGGTTGTGCTTTTGTCATGTGTACAAAACATCATAGTACATTAAAGTGCTGAGAACCCACCCGTCTAGTTAATTGTGTGGTGATGTAACAACTACTTCCCAGCCAGTTGATCATTCAAGTCACTAGATGTAATAGACAACAGCTCTTTCAAGTCCTCTAGAAAGAACAGTAGGGCATAAGTTAGTTTTCTGTTTTGTCCATAAAACATCATCTGCCACCAGTCCTCGCTGCCGAGTGTTTGTTGACTTTCGATAAATGTCGACAGACGTTTTGTTCTTAGGGCTTGGATAGCATTACAAAACAGGACCAGATGTTTCAAGGTTTCTTCGTGTTGAAAATAGAATCTGCAACTTGGATCTTGATTGTGATTTTTAGTCCAGACGATTCGTTGTTCTTTGGTTTTGAATGCATTTAGGTGAAAACACAAGAATATGGATCTATGGTGAGTTCGGAAAGTGCTCAACAAAATGTGAGCGTTCTTTGAACTTTCTGGCTTCAAATGGAACGTCTTTCATCAGCCTTTGGTTCCATCTCTGTTCTTGTGTTATGATCCAATCAAGCCTGTCGCATCGTTTAGACCATTCAGATAAGAGATTCTGGGTTACCGTTTCCTGGTTGATGTAAAATTGAGAACTAGGGGGCGGAATCTTGCATTGTGGTTTTACGATATAGTGCAAGAGTATTCCAACAAATTTGTGCGTTGAGGGAAAGAAGGCTCAGCTCGTATCGTATGCATGCTGTGGCCGCCCCTTTTGGAATTTTCAGGACTTTCATCCAAAATATGTTTTCCAGGGTGGCCCAGAGATTGTACGAACACCCCAAGGTGCTTTCGGCACCAAATGTTAATGCCGGAGTTACTTTTTGGTTATAGAAATTTATCACTGGTTTTAGAGAGAATTTTCCATATTTGTTGTTAATGATTGCTTGACATGCAAGCTGTTTGCATTTTGTTTTAGCTTTCTCCGCCCAGGGGCTATCAATATGAGCACTGATCTGCATCCCCAGGTATATGGTGTTGGTTATGATGTTCAAGGCTTCCAATCCTAGTCGCCATCTGGAATTTTCTCCCTTTCGTTTCCGTTCTCAAATTTTGCAAGACCAAGATCTTGTTCTTGTTGAAGCAAAGGTTGTTGTTCTTGGCATATTTTTCTACAGCACCAAGTTTTCGTTGGAGGCCAATAGGAGTGGCGTCTAAAAGCAACAAGTCGTCAGCGTGTAACAGCCAGCTCACGTGGCTGCCGTGTATTTTAGGAGGAAATGAACACAAGTCTTCGAAGGTAAGACCAATGTCTGATATAAACATGTTGAAAATAATCGATGCCAACAGGCACCCTTGTTTGATGCCACAAAATGTGGGAATTGCCCTAGATAATGTACCAGATGGATCTAATTGAATCCTGACATTTGTTCCTGTGTGTAGATCTTGGCGGACAACAAGTCAGGTGGACAGTTCCAGTTCTTCATTTTCGTCCATAAGATTTCTCTATGCTATCAAACGCATGAGAGAAGTCAATCAGTGCCACATAGATTTTGCCTTTCGTTCTTATGGCCTCCATTTTCAGGAGGTTTAAGATTAGAAGGTTTAACCCGCATCCTACTCCCTTCACAAATCCAGTTTGTCTTAGATCTATGTGTTTTGACTCAGAAATCCAATCAAGTAGTGTTTTTTGTAGCATGGTTGGTATACCTTCCCTAAGACGTCCAAGGGTGATATTGGTCTATAAAAAGCACTTTTCCATGACATCGGGGACTCGCGTTTAGAGTTGATCCTGTCGAATAAGATACAACATATTTCAGCCCAGCCTTCAGGATTCTGTTTAAGGTTGTGATTTGTAAGGCCGTCGGGCTCTGGTGCCTGCAAAGAGCTCACATTTTTCAGAATGCCTAAGATGTCAGATTTTTTTAATTCGAGGTTCCAATGTGTTAAGGCGGGCAAGTCAGGTTCTCGAAAAACACCTTTTTTTGCTATACAGCAGACTATAATGTTTAACCTAACCGGACTCAGAGACTGTATTAGCCTGTAAGGAGGCTTGTGTTCCACTGTCATAGTTGATCAAGTTCCAGAAATCACAGGAGGTTTTGTTCTTTAGTTTCGCCATCATGAGTTCTGAGTAATTTTGGAGCATGATCTGACGATGCAAGATTAGCCAGTTTTTGTACCTTTGTTTCACTAGGTTTTTTTGTTTTAAGTTCGGGTGGATCTTCTGTGCAAAACTTCCTTAAATCTGGACGCCTCAGTCTCTTGCGTTTACATATTTCGAAATCGAATACATGTTTCGATGAAAATTTGTGATGTTTCAAAGCTTGCTTCTTCTCAATATATTGTATTAGCAAAGGTCCGTATTCGATTTTGGTATGTTGTACACGTGATTGCTTTACAATGGATTTTGTATCACTGTCGGAGGGATGGAGTCTCACTCTGTTCGATTCGACGTTAACATTCTGATGCCAAGAGGTGTTCTTTGTTGTTATTCCAACCTGCATGATCATTTTTAACATCTTGTGATCACTCTGGAATCCTTCTAAGACTCTCATGCTGACGACTTGTCTGTGTATGTTGTTCAACATAAATATATAGTCTAGGACTGAACGTTGATTTAGTTGGTTCCAGGTGTGTTGTGCAGGCATATCACCTTTGGTGTTGCCATTTAGCATGTGAATGTTCCTCAAGTCCATTTCAAGTCACCAACTTCCGCAAGTTTGTCAAGAGTTGGATGATTCCTCATAGACTTCGTCGATCAGAGTGGTGACTTGGTTGATAAAAGACTTAAATCCTGCCGCCATATGATGCCAATATAGATTAATGATGTAGATTGATCCCTGTGTTTGTTGGAGAATCTCAGTCATTTGTATGTAGGAAGATACGTTTCTTGATTTACTAATTTGAGAGCCTGACGCCTTCGTACTAATGTTAGCATGCCAGCCATGGGTCTTCCCTTGGCGTTGCCTATTGCTGGATTATAGGCAATCTCATATTCATCTGACAGGGGCTTCTACAAAAGCCATGTTTCTTGCTAACACATTATATCAATCTCGCTCGTTCAGTTATTTTGGAATAAATGTTTGAAGCCTCTTGTGTTCCACGTTCAAAACTTAAGCAAAGACTCTTGCCTACAGACTTTGCATTATGATACCGTTTTTTTGGAATTCTTCACTGTTAAGGCTTCAGCGAGCTAATGCCAATCATCGGGCTTTTTTTTCGCAACTTGTAATTGAGGCTCCGTCAGGGGCTTTGGGTCTTGTATCTCACCCAACCTTTATTTTGATTTATTGTTTGATTGTAGCATCATTTGTTGTGTTTACACCCTCGGATGTTAGACATTTATTTTTTGTTAGGATTACAGACTTAGTCACAAAAGAATTTGTTGAGTTCTTCAGATTCGTCGGTACGAATGGTTTAGGACTTAGGCTCATTTCTCGCTGTGTAAATGTTTTGTTTAGTCTTTCGAGCCAAATGGTCTGTCAGTGCATTCAAAGATATCGAAGCCCAATGATAATAAGGTCCCAGTTGCCTCAAGCAGTATGTTGTAAATGATTTTAGAATTTAAGTGTAGTATCACTTTGTCGTTTTCGACCTCTCCAGTGAATTCCACTATTTTGCACAGCACTGGCAAATGAAGATTTCATATTTAAGGCACCAATGGTGACCGACGCTGTAATTGAGACATCCAGTATATTAGAGGCTAGTCCCATCTGGTTTGAGTCTCGCAGTGTCATCTGAGGTGGTGACAGAACACCAACCTCATTAATTTTGTTGTTAATGGGGCCTTTGACTTTATTTTTCTTTGGACGGTCATGCAATTTTTTTTCTGGTCCGTTAGACTGATTAGTGAGTTTTCAATCCTAGCATTCATTTCGTGGTAGGTGTATTTGAATAGTGTGTTATCACTTTCAAGATTTACCACTTTAGAGTTCATCAGTGCCACCAATGTTGTCAAATCTTTGATGTTGTCATTTAATTGTTCATCCATTTTGGTAAATGGTGATATTGTTATTGCCAAGGTGGACATCAGGATTGGTTGCACATCATGTAAGATCTTTTTTGTTATGTCATCTGTTCGTTCAGTTTGTCTTGTACAAGCCCTGTACATAGTTTTTCTTAACTTTGGGTAATCACGCTTCATGATTGATGAGTCAGTAGAGGTGGGAGTTGAACTAGAAGAGTTTTCGCTGTGCTTAATTAGCTGGTCTTTTGTAGGCACAGGTCCTTTATAATGTGTTATTGATTTCCCTGGACGTCACTGTGAGCATATCAATTGGGGGGGGGAGTGCTTGAATTGACTCTTCTTCTTTTGTATAGATCACTTTGGGTGATCTTTCAGGACTAACATCTTTTGGAGTTTTTAGTCGATTTCCATTAGCTACTTTGCCAGTGACGTTGCACTCATCTTCACGTTTGTCTGTTGTGTTTGTTGTGTTTAAATGTGAAAGGTCCTGTAGAATCTTATTCACTATGTTGAGTTTCTTCTGTTTGGTCTGTCGCAATTCATTTCAAGACATGAGCTGGTTGAAGGCTCAGGCGAACCTTCAATAGTCAACAGGTTATTTTCAAGGGGCATAGAATGTTCAAGTGCGTCAGGCAGGGATCCATGAAAGACATCATCACTTTCAGGCTCAGTATCATGTTGTACAGGAAGAATCTTCGTCAAGGTGCGGGAAGTTTCCTGTTCTATAGTTGTAGTTGTTTTGGAATTCCAATCTGTAAGAGGTGATTAGCCTTGAGAGCTGTGTACAAGGGCAGGTAGGCGAATGTTTGCCGTCTTCTCAATGGATATCCTTGAGTCTGCAGAGTGGTGGGCAGCCAACGATCTCTGCCTGAATGCCAGTGAGATGGAAATCCTCCTCATTGGCATCCCTGCACCCCTCTTTCCGCTCACTCTCTGGCTGGCCTCCCTTGGCCCTCCTCCTGCTTCCACTTACGAGGCTAAGAACCTCGGGGTTATCTCCGACTCCATACTCTCCTTCTCTCCATACATCTCCAGGAAGTCAAACTACCAACTGCATCTCCTCAGAGGTACTCTCCCTTTCCTCCCCCCAGAAGCTCACTGTCTCTCGAACTCTGGTTTTCTCTAGGCTTGACTACTGTAACAGCCTTTTCTCAAATCTGCCTGCCTCTACTCTGTTTTCTGCAACTCATCCAGAACAGAACTACGAGACTTGTCCTTGGCCGCAAACCCAGGGATCGGATCTCTCCAGCACTGAAATCCCCCCATTGGCTCCCAGTAGCTGCTAGGATCAAATGCAAGACCCTTTGCATTGTCCACAAGGCCTTGTTGGGCCTGGGATAAAATCAGTTCCAGCTTTCTCTTCTGAAGTATCTTCCTACTTGAGCCCTTCGCTACTCCAACTCCTTGAGGGTCAGGCGTTCTTCCAAGCAACAAGCTGGGGGCAGATCTCTCTCCTCGGCGGGCACTTCTGTCTGAAAACAGCCTCCCCGCCTCTCTGAAACTTAAGCAGAACCATCTATGGTTCCGGAAGCAGCTCAAGACTTTCCTTTTGCTTCTGCATTCTCTCTTCCCTGCTGCTCTCCCTTATGTTACTGCACTGGTTATCTGGCCATCCTCTGAACCATGGGCCCAGGTCTCTGCCCTCCCAGTTGCATACCTGTAATACCTCCTGGCAACCCTGCACTTGGGGCTGTATCTGTAACCCTACAGTCCTCCTACCTGCACTATCTATCACTTGCTGTTCTGCACTTAACCTTGCACTGCCACCTGCTGGCCGCACTTCTTGTTGTTTATATCCTATGTCCTGCACTTGCTCCTCCTCCCCTTGGCACTTTTCCCCTTCCTCTCCCGTGCACTCGCGTGATCTCAATGTCACTGGGCCTAGTAAGATTGTTGTCTTGCCCCCTTTTGTTTCCCCTCCCTGTCATGCTTTGAAACACTTGTGTAAGGGTGCGCTATGAATAAAATATAATATCATACCTCAATTGACAGTATCGACTAAAGAAGAAGACTGAGAAGCCAAGCCACTGACATCATTAGATGCACCACGACGTAGCACCGTTAGACATGATGCACGCGTGCTATCCGTACATTGGGACACATACACACACTCGAATAAACGAAGAACATGAGCGTACAGTTCTATAGTTAGAGGACAGATACATATACATACTGTCATTGCTTTTATTATTTTGTCATTAGCTTAATGCAGCAATGCAGAAAACCCAAGAAGCAAGAGATGGAACCTGACAGAGCCACGTCTGACTAACATATGGAGAATATAGAATAGCATGAACATTTAGAAGCCACATTATGATTTAGGAAAATGACAGTAGGCCACAAGCCGCTCTGCAAGAGCTCAGCTGAATTCAGTCTGGACGAGAGCAAATGTGTGAGACAGGACCTGCTGCCAAAGATGCGCGATCTCAATGTCACTTGGCTTAGTAAGATCGTTGTCTCTGTCCTCCCTCTCTTCCCACTTCCTTGCCTTATCGCGCCTTGAAACACTTGCGTATAGGCACGTTACAAATGCCATATCATATATCATATCAAGGCCACCAGATACAAACGACATTCCATTTCCTGAATGAAAGGAACACCATCTGCAATAATTGCGAATAATTCCTCATAATTCAGAGTTGCAGAAGCTCCAAATCATGGTCTCCGAACACGTGACCCGGCCGACTCAGACAATGAATAGAAACCAGAGCTGGGAAAGAGAGTCGATCTCACACCGCCAGACAGAAGCTTGCAACAAATATCTTACAATGTGAGACAAGTGTTGCATGAGATAACGAGCACTCTCATAGTCTAAGGTGGTGCCCACAAGTTACAATGCAGACACATAGTCATTCTTATTACCTTGAGAAGGAAACCAAGAGCTGAGAACCATTGTCAGCACTAGCCAATCACAGTTCAGGCTCCTCGGGGTGGATCGCAACGGGCAAGAACCAATGGTAAGACCCTTAATTGTTTAGAGATAGTAATTTGGGGATGGACCAGGCCAGTCCCCTGAAATGCAAGAGCCAGTAGAATAACTCATATAGGGGATTATATAGGTAATTAGGCTCCTGACGACCAATCCAGTAGGCCGATAGGTTTCTGTAGAGGGGCCCAGGTTGTGACGTCACTATGAGACAACTTCAGGACAAAACTGGCCTGCGAGCCAGGAGACATTGCGATGTCTGTGGATTTCTTCTATCCTTGTACTGATCCCTGTTGGTTTTGGCTGTAATAAACTGGAGTTTTAACCTGCTGTCTGGCTGGCTCTACGTTCCTTTTGGGGGAAGGTGTTGGGCCTTCCAAGAGTGCGAACTCCTAGTAGCCCTCAGACCTACCTGGGAGTTTGTCCCCAACAGGTTGGTAGCCAGAGGATGGTTGGCTGCGCTAGAACACCACCAAATCCACTCCTTCGCTGCTGAACCAGAGAGGCTGTGGGACCCTCGCAGATTTGGAGGGATAGATGAGAAAATGCGTGCCTGTTTAAAGGTCATCAGGAGCCCCCCGTGGAAATCATCCTGCTTGAGATCAGTGAGTTTTCCCGGCAGACCATGACAGGAAGGCAAGCGCCTTGATGGGGAGCCAGCAGCCGAGCAGCACCAGCACAGCATGGAATGTAAGTATTGATCCAGACCGACAGCAGCTGTGGGTGAACGGAGGGTATTGAGTACTGTGGAGTATTGTTTAGTATCGAGTATTGGTGAAGTATCGTTTAGCACTTTTGTAGTGAGTAGGGACAGTACCGGAGGTAGAAGTCTTTTTCTATGTTTACGGCACATTCGGTCTTAGAGATAAAATGTTCTGGTGAATGACCAAGACTATTAACTTAAGACTTGGATGACAAAAGTTATGTGCAAGTAAGCTATTCCTGTGTGTTGCGCGTTTTAGCTTGGGTCATAGATGATGGTATTCCTGGAAGGTTAGCAGTGGAGCTAGCCCAGATTGTGGAAGGTGAGTCGGCTGGTTAAGTCTCCTGGATAGAGGCGTTTCACACGTTGGCTAAAACAACGGGTGAAGTTTGATCACAATAGAAGATTGGTATACTGTGCCTGGAGAGCTGGAAGACAGCTGTGGGGTTTGTGTAGGTTGGGGAGTAACAGGCGATTTACTGTGTGCGTGCGCAATATTTGTTTTACCTATATTGTGTTGATAGCTTGGTGACGTCACCATTAGGGTTGCATACAGGACACAGAGTTTGAGACGGTGAGGAGCCAGTGCTGAGAACTTAGGATTGGCAGACGAGGTGAACCAGTGGCGGTGTGCGGAAGGGGCATGCGCAGGATTTTGGTTGTGCGCCTGAGGAGGCAGCGATTGTGAAGGAGGGGCGGTGCATGGAGCACACCTGATAAGTTGTGGAGCCGGAGGGACTTGTAGAGACTGGAAAGTATTATCATTGCATTGTAACTTTTATCCCTGAACAGCCGAATATCGAAACCCTCGACTTGAGGTCAGGTAAGAGGTACTGAAATGTATCAAGATAGCAGTGGGGGGATTACTCTCCTTCGGCGATTGTGTAAAACCCTTCCGCCTTATCAGGAGAAAATCTGCAAATATAGCATAGAAGGTTCCAAAAGTACAGAATGTAAATTAACAAAACCATGGCCACCTTGTGGAAGTTTCTCCAAGGACGTGCAGCAATCGCTGTTGACCCACATACAGGATTCTTATAAGGGGAATAAATTGACCAAATGCATGGCCATAATTGAGTTGTGGTGCATGTTTCAGGAGGGAGAGGGGGACACCACGAGGTGTCAGTGGATGCTAAGCCAGCAGGACGTAAAGTACCAAGGGACCCATCCCTCTGCACCTCTCCTTACCTCTCCAAGTGTAATATCAGTTAATACAGACCGTGAACAGGGAATGTATCCAATGAGGGAACTAAGGGCAGCAGAGGGGTACTCAAATCCGACATATTGACCACCACCATACACTAAAGAGGATAAAGAGAAAGGTGCAGGACAGCCAGCTAATGATTCAGGGGCAAGCAGTGAGGCACAGCAACGCGTGTAAGAGGAGTTTGAGGGCATAAGCACGAACAAATAGATAGCATCGCAGGTACTTTTAAAACTTCAAGGGAAGACAATTGGAGAGGCAGAAGGGGTGACCGAGGCAATAGAAAGCTTGAAAAGGGACTGCGACACAATAGACTGAGCAGAACTAATGGAAGAGGATGGCAGAAGGGAGAAGGATAGGGAAGTGAGGTTGGAACGCGAGGACAGGGGGTAAGGAGAGAGGAGATACTGGAGCGGTAAGATGGGGAGCGAAGAAGGTAATGAGAAGGGAGCATTTAGAAAGGGAATGAGAAGAAAGGATAGTTACATGGACACAGGATCCGACAATGATGACAAACGCAGTGCGGACGAGAGGAGGGAGCAAAGCCGGTCACAGTCCACAGGGACAGGAAAAATGGGCGTCATGGGAATTAGGATTAACAGACGAGGAGGAGTGGTCAATTCCAAACAGCAAGCACAGCAGACGAACGACATGTGCTCCACACATATGTTAATAGACTAATTAATAGACTAAAGGATCTCCCAGGACGTAAGACTGGGAGACAGCTATGGCTTGTTCAAGGGGAAGATTGTCTAGAGCTTGTAACGATAACAGAAGAGTGCCCACTTTGGAACCAGCAGATATATGCACAGACATTGAGGACGATAGAGGGCCCCAATGAATTAGACTGTACCGAAGGACACCGGAGGAGAGGGCGACATATTCACAGATGCCTCTATTAGAGAGAGGAGGGGCGAGACCTCAGTATGTGCCATGGAAGCATAGGGACAAGGAGAATGTGAAGTGTAGGTTACCATCATTGAGCGCGGGACCGGGGAAATTGATTTATGAGATGGAGATGTGGGTGCATAAAGGGACTATTAGTATCAATACTAGGAGACGCAGCTGATGACGTATGGAAGAGGGCTCCCAGGGGTGATGAAACAGAACACAGAGCATGATGGAGTGCCATTTGCAAACTGCAGGGCAGCAGTATGGCAAGCATTATGGACACAATACCCAGACAGGTCAGACAATGGGGCGATTATGTCACGCAAAATGAGGGAAGATGAAGACCCTGTACAGTACATTCAGGAGATTCAGGAGCTTAGGCGCCTCGAAACATGAGAGCCTTGGGACAAAACAATAGGGATATTTTATCATATTTCAGTGCAGGGACTACCAGAGCCAGTACAGAACAGTTTGAAGAAATTGGTGGGGATGGAAGAGGAGGGATGGCCAGAAATACAGCTCACAATAGTACACCATTGTGCATTGTGGCAGGAGAAGGTTAAGCAAAAAGCGGAAGATGGGAAGGCAGATGAGGCCAAACTAGTGCAGTAGAAGCTTTTTTTTTTTTAAAAAAAGAATTCTTGTGATAGTCAAAACAAGAAATTAAAACTTGACTTTTCACAAAATATCTTAAAATTTACAATCAGGAATCCTAAGAAAAGAAAAAAAAGAATTTGATGTTGAAAATGACAGAACAACTTCACACAAGAAAGAATATATAGCCACACTAGCCACTCAAAAAATTAATAAGAAGTTAATAAAAAACCAGAACTGAAGAAAACCCCTCAAATCCAACAAGATGGAAAAACATAAGCAAAAAAAGCAATTCATTAGTTAATGTCAGCGGATTCCACTCTCTCAATTTTATAACTTCTGATGTTAAAAAGACTTCATTGACTGAGGCCAATCTGTACCAAAAAAGATCTGTTTCCAGTCACCACCCGCAGTGAGTGAAATGCTACACATTTAGAGCCCTAATCTCCCAAGTCCCAGGTCAGTCACTCAAGAGATGTTTCAAAGTCTGGCTAAACGCCCAATTTTTTGGGCAGGCCGAACTTGGGGTCCCAATTGGGTCTCCAATATTTTTAATCTCTAAAATTGGTAATAGGTTTAATCTGAATCTCAGAAAGTCACCTCTCATAATTGGGTCTGGAAACTTGCTCAGATATGTGGGTAGAGCAGACCTATATTTGTCCATTGGTGTCAGGGAAGGACACAAGGGGGATTTTCTCATTTTGTCAATTCTTTTTATCCAGTCCATTCTCTTGATTAGCTCTTTAGCCTATCAGGATTTGTGATCAGAATAACTTCTATACAAATTGCTTTGTCTAAGATGTTTACACATCTCTTTTTTAGATTATTCAGTTATTGATTACACTTACCCCTTCGTGTTACCAAGAGATCTTCATAAAGTGAGCTGGGTGGGGGGGAGAATCATCCTATACTGAGAGATCCAGTTCCATTCTAGACAAGCCCTTAGTGATTTCAGGCCCAGCTCATATCTCAGGCATGCTACAGGCACACAATTTAAATTTAAGACACGCCTCCACAAATTTCCTTTCAGTCTCTCCCAATCGATGTTGTATGACTGGGGGTTAGTCTCTATGCCGTAAATCAGAGCCGGAGCAATCTTACCAATTATAATATTTAATCAGTGGTATCCTAGAGAACTTGCAGAATTTATAAAAAATTCTCTTAATCTGGGATCCTGATTGCAAAATCTTAGCATCTAGGCTGGAGGTAGACAACCCCTTATTCGGGATAGCTCTAATCACCGAGCCCAGGTCCTTGATCTCCTTCACCAGGGGGACTTTTTGATTATCCAGATACCAGATGAAAGGCTTGATTATCTTCCTAGGATGTTTAAATATCATAATTCTAGATTTCTCCGGATTAGATTTCAAGCCATTCACCTTGTCATGTGACTGAAATGCTACAAGTAACCTCTGCAGGCCAACCAGGGTTCTGTCCAACAATAATGTGTCATCGGCCAGCCAACTAGTAGTGGTGGTGCCTGGTGGGCCAGTGTACGTAATGCGGTTAGGTGTTCCTTTAACTCCTCCGTATTCTCGGTTAAAGACACTTCTTCTGTGCAATGTGACGAAGTCGAAAGGCTGAAGGGAGAGAAACCAGCGGAGTAGCCTCTGGTTCGTGTCCTTATGTTGAGCCAGCCACTGGAGGGGGGCATGGTCGGTGTACAGAGTGAACCGGCGACCCAACAGATAGTACCGGAGCGAGTCAACGGCCCACTTGATGGCCAAACACTCCTTCTCAATGGTCGAGTAAGCCGCCTCATGGGGCAACAATTTCCGACTGATGAAGCACACCGGCTGCAGGTCCTCCCCATTCACCTGCGATAACACAGCTCCTAGGCCCTGGTTTGAGGCGTCTGTTTGTAAAAAAGAAATGTTTCTGGAAGTCCGGGCAGCAGAGGACCGGGTTGGACGTGATCCTTCGCTTTAGGTGTGCTATGGCGTTCAGGGCACTTGGGTTGTTGGTCAGGTTGGGATTCCCCTTGAGCCTCAATGCGTCTGTCAAGGGAGCGGCTATCGAGGAGAAGTCAGGGATAAATCTTCGGTAATACCCGATCAACCCCAGGAATGCTCGTATTTGTTTCCTGTTGGTGGGAGTCGGTATATCATGGATAGCCTGTGTTTTGGACAACTATGGTTTCAGCCCTCCCCCACCCACTATGTGGCCCAGATATTTGGTTTTGTGGGTTCCCATCGTAGTCTTCCTGGGGTTGATATGTAGTCCTGCCCTCTGTAAATCAGCCACTACTAGTTCTAGGTGGTTCAGATGCGATCCCCAGGATTGGCTGTATACCACAATGTTGTCCAGGTAGGCAGCAGCGTATCCAGCATGCGGTCTCAGTATGATGTCCATCAGTCTCTGGAACGTGGCGGGGGCCCCGTGGAGGCCAAAGGGCAGGACCTTATACTGATATAAGCCTTGAGGGGTGGAAAAGGCAGTTTTCTCCCTGTCCTGGGAGCGAAGGGGTATTTGCCAATAGCCCTTTGTTAAGTCTAGAGTGCTTAAGAAACGGGCTGCTCCAAGGCCCTCCAGGAGTTCGTCCATCCGAGGCGTTGGATAGGCTTCGTATCGAGACACCGCGTTCAATTGTCTGTAGTCCATACAGAAACGGACCGAGCCATCCGGCTTAGGGACGAGTACTATGGGGGACGACCAAACGCTGATAGCAGGCTCGATGATATCCATCCTTAACATCTCATCCACCTCGGATTTGATGATGTTTCACCTGGCTTTGGGTATCCGGTACGGTCTAAGTCTCACAGGTGGTCCGGCATCTGTTTTGATGACATGCTCAAGAACATCGGTTCGTCCAGGTAAGGCGGAAAAGGCGTCAGCATAAGGGGACAGCCTGTTCCTGATGTCCGTCTTCATTTCGAGGGTTAGGGCATCTACCCAATTGACTGAATCCAGGGAATCAGGAACGGTGTTCAGGATCTCGTCCGGTTTGGCTTCCTCGATACACACGAAGGCACCCAGAAGAGGCTCGTTCCATTTTTTTAGAAGGATGATGTGATAGACCCTTTCTGGGGTGGTACGATCAGGTTGGTTTACCCGGTAGGTTACTGGGCTTAGTACATCAGTGATCTTGTACGGCCCTCTCCATCTAGCCAATAGTTTGTTGGTGCTGGTAGGCAGGAGTACCAATACCTGGTCCCCTGGGCTGAAGGTTCTCATTCGGCTCCCCTTGTTGTAATTCCTTTCTTGAGTTGTTTGGGCATGTCCAAGGTTGTCTTGGGCCAGTGTACGTAATGCGGTTAGGTGTTCCTTTAACTCCTCCGTATTCTCGGTTAAAGACACTTCTTCTGTGGATTCCCATTCCTCTTTAACCAGGTCTAGTATCGTTCGAGGTTGTCTCCCAAACAAGAGCTCGAAGGGAGAGAAGCCGGTGGACGACTGGGGGGTGTCTCTTAACACCATTAACACCAGGGGGATCACCCGATCCCAGTTTTTCCCGGCTGGTCCCGTCACCCTTCTTAGCATTTTCTTGATTGTTTGGTTATAACGTTCTACCAGCCCATCAGTTTGGGGATGATATAGTGAGGTTATCAACTGGTTGATCTGGAACTGTCCACATACTTGTTTTAGGAGGGTTGGCATGAAATTAGTACCCTGGTCGGTGATTATCTCGGAGGGTATCCCCACTCGGGCAAAGAATGGAATTAGCTGGTCGCACAATACCCGGGCCGATGTTCCCTTTAGGGGAAAGGCCTCTGGGTACCGAGTGGCATAGTTGACTATGACCAGCAAGTATCTATAGCCGTGGCTGGCTGGTTCCAGGGGTCCCACTATGTTCATGCTGATCCTCTGGAATGGGATTACAATGAGGGGCATTTTCTGTAGCGGTGCCCTGGCGGGTAGAACCCCGCTAGTCAATTGGCAGGTGGGGCAGTTCTTGCAATGTTGGGCGACCTCCCCATAAATGCTGGGCCAGTAAAACCTCTTTAGTAGGTTTTGTTGGGTTTTAAGAGAGGCCATGTGACCCCCACAGGGATGGTTGTGGGCCAGTTGTAGCTCTATAAGACGGTGGCTCTTCGGTAGCACCAGTTGTTCCTTTATGGCGTCGTCGTCACCCTTGTACCTCCGGTAGAGGAGACCTTGTCGCAGTAGAAACCCTGAGCCTCTGGCTAGGTTGGGTTCCCCTTCCCGGGTGGCCCTTTCCCTGGCCACTCGTAGGGTGGGGTCGGTTAGGGTCTCCCCCCTTATGGTGTCTTCGTTATCTTCGAGCTTCCAGTCGATAGGCCGGGTCATATAACTGGCCTGACACCATGCCATCCGGGTCCGCCTCTTTCGCCCAGGTGGGGGTTCCCGGGAAACGGGGTCCGTCCCTGCAACATCGGAATTGGACGGGGACTGCCCTTCCCTTATATTCCTTAATGTCTGATTGAAACTGGAGAGGTCAGTCCCAATTACCACCGGGGTGGGGAGACCAGGTAGGACGGCAACCCTCAAGGGAGTGGAGGTTTCATTTAAGTCAATCACTACATCTTTCATCGGGTAACACTTGGTGTCCCCGTGAATGCATCGGATAGGTACGGTTACGTTAGATAAGCAGGGAGTGTTACTCACGGTTGGTGATATGGCGGTCTGCCTGCTGCCGCTGTCCAAAAGTGCACGTGATGGTCTGCCGTCGACACGAATGTCCACCACATATTGTCCCGGGACGCCGTCCTCGTCTATTGGGTTCAGGTAGCCGATGTCCATGGGTTCAACCGGTCTTCTCCTGGGACAAAACCGGGCTATGTGGCCCCACTCGTTGCACTCATAGCACTGCGGTTGCTTGTAACCAGGGGTCGGCGATGAGGCCTTCTCCTCGCTTCCTGGTCTCCTGTCCTCGGGTCTCCTGGTGTTCTCATCTGAGGGTCTCCATCTTATGAGTAGGGCTCGGTTACCCCTAATCACATGGGGTTCGGATATCGGGATGGCGATGCGGGCTGATACCCCTGTAGGTGGTAGTCGGAAGTGGCCTGCCTTCTGGTATGCTGATGCAATATCCACAGCCTCGGTTAGGGTGGGCCGATGGTGCTGCCTGACCCATTTCTGCATCTGCCCGGGCAGGGCTTCGACAAATTGTTCCAGAATAATTTTATCGATCAGGGGTTGGTTAGCGGGGGTTGGAGCCAGCAACCACTTCTCGGCTAGGTCCTTTATCCTATAGTATAGCTGGCGTGGACTTTCCCCGGCCCTAAGCCTGGTTTCCCTCAGCTGGATCCGGTATGCCTCGTCGTCCAGGCCTAAGCGGTCTAGTACTGCAGCCTTGATCTCTCCGTACGGCGTGTTGCCGTTGGGGTTTACCGCCTGGTAGGCGCCCTGCATCACCCCAGACAGTAGGGGGGCGACATACTGACCCCACCGGTCCTGAGGCCACTGTGCGTTTCTGGCTATGCATTCAAAACTAGTAAAGAAGAAGGCAGGATCCTCTTCGTCCCTATACTTTTGCAGGAGGGCCGAGGTCACCAGTGGTTGATTTCTAGTACTGGCCACTGTATCCGTGAGACGGGACATGGTCTCATGCTGTTTGTCCTATGCAGCGGTCAGTATAGTGCCCTGCAGCTGGATGGCTTGTTGAAAGGCTTGCCAATCCGCAGCTGCTTGTTGTGACTGCAGCTGTACCATCTGTTGCAACTGTTGGTGGCTCTCAGATAGGGTCTTTATCAAAGCCTCCATAGCGCTGTCTAAAATCCCACCTTCGTCGCCAGTGTGAAGTGTGGAATTATAGTCAGAGACAGGCAAATGCTGAAACAAAATTTAATCACTGGTTAAGGACAGCAAATGCTGAAAGAATAACTATCAAGTCCTCCCGGTTAGCTTCACCGGTGTCTTGGCCTCCCGTAGTACAACAGCGTTAGTCCTGGCTTGGTCCTATCTCGAGCCAGTGTCCGGATAGGCCCACCACTCTGGTTCTCTCTCCTCTCTCTTCTCCGTGTCCTGTGGAATGAGAGCAACCCATTAGTCGTGTTTGGCGCACTTTTAACACACCTGGAGGTTTCAAGCCCCCTCCAATCACTGAGGGTCTGGGTTAACCCCCTTCTCATTGGTTCCTGGGACGTGGTCCCGCCCCTCTTAAGAGTTGCCGTCCCGGGGTGTCGCCATTCCCGTTCCCCTTGTGGTGGTGGGTGGTTGCGTTGGCCATGTGGTTGTGGCCGCGCCGCATAGGGACGCATCCGGATGCTGGGCATCCCTCCCCAGCCATGCGCAGCTCCGGCACCGTCAGGAGGAGCACGGGGGCGGCGAGACGGGCGCTGTTCTCCCGCATCTCGGCGCCGTCGTGGGTACCGCTCCCCCTCCCCCGGACCGGGGTGAATATCAGGTGAGTACACTGCGGCCCCGCCGCGGCTGTAAATAGCGGCTTCTCCCGCGGCCTTGCCGCGGCTGCCAGTAGCAGTTTTAGCCGCGGCACAGTCACGGCTACCCGCAGCGGGTTCCCCTTCCTTTGCCGTAAGGGAAGGGCGGACATGGCAGGTCTCCGGACTCGTGCGGGCCGGCTACACGCCGCGGCACCAGCCGAGGCACGGCTTCACACATGGATTCTATTACTTGTCCCAGCTGATCTGTCAGAACCCGACCACTGTTTTTAAATCTCGAGACTCTATTCCCCCCCCCCAAATTTTCATTGTATCTTTTGATCACCCCCACTGGTTTAATCCTAAAAAACGCTTCCAATACATCATGATCACTAGGTGACCCATTTGTAATGGTAAATTGAGAGCAGCAGTTAAACAGTGTCTCAGACAAAACAGGTAATCAATTGTCGAGAAGCTGTTCTCCCTACGCCAGCTTGGGATGGGGGGGATATCTCCCTCGATCGAGCCATTAGCCATCCTGATGTCCCAACTCACTAGAACATTTTTCCACAGATTCCCATTGGTCGAAGGTAGTTTAAGGAACAAAGATCCTGGTACTCTAGTCTTTATACATTGAGCATTAAAATCCCCCATTATCAACAATTCATAGCCTGGCAATTGTTCCAAGCAAAGAACCAAATGATCAGACAGGACACATTGAAAACTCAAGAGATCGATCTTTGTGGTGTTGCAGCATATATTCACCATAACCCATTGAAGATTGCCATTCTCAGTGCTGGAATCCACTCTTACAGCCAGGATCCCCAAAACCTTGTCTGACAATAGAACAGATAGGGAGAAAACCTAATTTCTACATGCAATACTCATCACCCCCCGATGGACTACCCACCTCCGTGCGTACCGCCAATTGTTGAAAGACTGAGAAGCCATCCAAACCAAAAATATCCTGCAACCAAGTTTCCTGAAAGACAATCAAGTCAAAAGATTTGAAAACTCAATAGGGAGACCAGCCTGGGGTACACCTTTGCTGGCAGATCCATATACATTTCAAATCCTCTCTTTCTCCATTTGAGACCAGTTCTCCAAACTGCATCCATCCCCAAGCTAGTCTTAAGTCCTAGCTCAACCACATCTGATGAGTATAAAAGGAAATCTGATGTAATCAATGTTGGCTGAGGTAAAGAAAAGTAGGGCCAGGATTTAGTTGATGATTGCCAAAATTGTGGATCAATTTAGATGGCAACACCTAGGATTAGACACATCTGATCTGGAAATAAGGACCTCCATAAGTTCTTATAAGTCGAAGCCAAAGATTTTCTTGATTGAGCCCGTGTGGGCCCCTCCCGGACATCCTTTGTGCAATCGCAAAACGTGTGCATATCTACCTCAGATGTTGTTGGCAAACCCCTCCCTGTAGCTACCAAGCCTTCAGCAGTCTTACTTTGCACTGCCTGAGTTTGCCTCCTCTCTACTGGAGAGATTACCGGTATAGGCTGTATTGCCAAAGGAGATTGTGCCTGACCGTTAGAGGTAGTGAACACTTGGCCTCCTTCAGATACAATTGGAGTAGAAGATAGGAGCAAGCTTCATAGGTTGAATTGGCAGGTCTGTCTGGCTCTCCACTGTTGAGTGGTTGGGTATGACATGTTTTGGTTGGGCGGGAGTAGGTAACCTTTGCTCAGTTTTCCTTGCCTTCTTAGAGGGATTTTTGGTCTTTGACTTCAGGTTTTCAGCAATTTTTAGCTTTTTCAGAAATTGGTTTGTATCTGTGTTTCTGTTCCTTTTGGATTTCAAGGGCCCTGTTTTGTGTCCCAGTGATGGTTCTTGTGTTACCAAGCAGGAAGACATAAGACATAAGACCTACCTTCCTGTTTTTCCTCCGTCTTTCCATTTGTCTTAGCTTGTTTAGTATTTCGTGGACTTTTATCATCGGCTGCATTGTGGCCATTGGTGCTTTCATTTGGAGAATCCAGCTCCAGGTCGTCAGCCAGCTGAGCAAGTCGGGCAAATTCCTCCAGTACCAAAACCGATAGAGGAGTATCCCCGCTGCTAAGCCATCTTCAGTCACTCTGCGAGGTTCTTAGTGGTGGTGGTTGTGTTCCTGCGCCTTCCTCCCCAGCCTCGTGCTTATGCGTAGCGCAAATGCTATATTTTGAAATGGAAAACTCCAGTAGTGAGAAAGGAATGTTTTTAGGAGAAAAGGAAGCTGAGTTGAGAAGCAGTCTGCAGAGGTCCAGCACAGGAGTCTGTCTACCGTGCTTTCTTTGTGAGGTGGAACCTACATTTACCCACACCTACCGCGGAGCGATGAGCAGAGTTGGGAAGCTGAGTTGAGAAGCAGTCTGCAGCAGTCCGGCACAGGAGTCTGTCTACTATGCTTCCTGTGTGAGGTGGAGCCTACATTTACCCACACCTAATGCGGAGCGGTGAGCGGAGTCGGGAAGCTGAGTTGAGAAGCAGTCTGCAGCAGTCCAGCACAGGAGTCTGTCTACCGTGCTTCCTGTGTGAGGTGGAGCCTACATTTACCCGCACCTACCGCGGAGCGGTGAGCGGAGTTGGGAAGATGAGTTGAGAAGCAGTCTGCAGCAGTCCAGCACAGGAGTCTGTCTACCGTGCTTCCTGTGTGAGGTGGAGCCTACATTTACCCACACCTACCGCGGAGTGGTGAGCGGAGTTGGGAAGCTGAGTTGAGAAGCAGTCTGCAGCAGTCCAGCACAGGAGTCTGTCTACCGTGCTTCCTGTGTGAGGTGGAGCCTACATTTACCCACACCTACCGCGGAGCGGTGAGCGGAGTTGGGAAGCTGAGTTGAGAAGCAGTCTGCAGCAGTCCGCTGCAGACGCGGAGTCAGAGCCGTATGGAGCCCGACATGAGACCACAAAAGTCTTCTAAACCCACGTGGCTGATGGCACCGGAAAAGAAAGAGAGGAGCAAGTCGGAGTCAGCAATGAGACGGGCAAGGATGCCCCTCAACGAGTTCAAAGATCTGTCACCCAGCTCAAACGAGCATGGCCTCAGTGACTCGAGAGCCCAGTGTGCCAAGAGCCAAGGCCCCACCCCCTTCAGGGTTGGTTGATGGAGACCCTAACGCCACCAGTGAGAGAGTGGCCAGTGGGCAACTGAAGTCAAACGAGAGGATCCCAGCTTTAGGAAGTTCTGCCGGGATTCTGAGCATGGCACACTCGGCCCTAGCACAAGCACAAACAGAACCAGACTCTCCAGAAGTTGCAGTGTCTCAAACACCGATTACTGAGGGTGTACGGGTGGAAGAACTTACCGACACACCCTCCCCCGCAACCCTGGTTGGGCCCACTGCTGGCTTCCCGCTGCCTGCAGGTAAGGCGAGTGGCGACTGTGCGAGCGCGGTCGGAGGACGGAAGGCGGAAGTCCAGTGGTGGAAAGCAGGGTGCGGAGAGGGGGGCGGAGGGGGGACACCCGAACCAGCACGAAGATACTTGGGAAGTTGAAGGCAGTGCCCCCGCAAGTAAAAGTTCCCCTAGATCCACAGAATGCCCCGAGAGGGGAGACATAGAGGCGGAGTCGAACGCCAATACATCTCCCAGACTGGCTCTAAACCAGCAAAACTGCCATGGGGGGACTACACAAGAGCTGTTGGGGCATCAAATGGGGAGATCGGAACTTTGAAGGAAGGGGGAGTCAGAGCCTAGTAGACAGTCAATAAAAATAAAGGCAATGATGCACATCGATACCAGTGGGAACTTGATCACCCCTCAAAAGAAGGAAAGGCTTTGCATAAGGACCAAAAGGAGATCTCACAAACATGAGCACATTAGGGGGACCAGCGGCAGCGATACAGGTTCCAACACCGATACGGTTGTGGAAGGTCGCAAGGAAACTGATGAGGGAATCATTGAAGTAGCCTCGGACTCCGAGATTACCGGGTCTGGTGACTCAGAAGACGAAATCAAGGCAACAAAGGAAACTGAGGCAAATGAACCAAATCCTGAAAAAGAAGAAAAAGGAAAAGAAAAAGGACCAAACCATCAAACACTCATGAAACTGGGAAGGCAAGGTGCGAATTAAGGGGCATTAAAAACAGCAAGCAAAAGAACCCTGAGTAGACAGCCACCGAAAGTACAGAAGGTAAAGAAGGAAAGGAAAATAAGAGGAGCCATAAGGAAAGGGCTGCCCACGCCTCTCCTGTCATGTCCATTAAAGGCTTTCTTTACCCAACACCATAAAAGAAAGCTACTCACAGAAGATGAAGTGTCTGACGCTGAAATGCTCGAAGTAGTGTGCGAAACATCACCAGCACAAAAGCAGAGAAGAACGGAAATGGATGCCACCGCACCTAACAGCCAGAAACAGGCTAAAGAGGTGATACCAGAAAAGAGGGTAAAGGACAGTGAAGTACCTCATAAGGGCAGAGGGGAGACTGTTGGGGAAGTATCGGAGAAAAGGGGCCAGCTCAACGCCCTTCCACCAAAGCCCCAAACACAACCCCAAAAAAACAGGATCCAGGAGATCATATGTTCAACGGAAGAACCAAGGGAGGGCAACGACGTAGCGACGGGTCCGGCAGGCCAGCCACCGAGGAACAGAAACCACCGACCTGAGTGCCAGATCGAGAGGGAGCAGCGTGTGGCATGGACAAAGACACATCTGGTGCTGGGATCGCCTAACAATTCGCCTATCGAAGCAAGGGAGGTGTCCAAAGTCCTCTGGGAACACGTAATTCTGCATAAGGGGTCAGCGGAGCCCAAACCGAAAAAGGACAAAAGTCAGAGTCCCCGTTTGGATGTTTTACATACAGAGCCTCTTGTGGCTCTGTGAAGACAGGAACAAATTCAAGAATCTCCGAAAAAGAGAAGACTAAGTGGCATTGCAGCCTCAATGCAGAAAGAGTCTCCAAATAAGAAACCAGACATGATAGCAATTATGTCAGCGATGTCAATTGTGTTAGCTCCATTCTGCAAGTTATACGAGGCAATTAAAGAGGATGTCAAAGACAACACCGCAATCTTCTCAAATATGATAAGCAAATTGGCCCATGTGGAAAGCTATATCACCGCTATAGAAGACTGAGTTACCCCCCAGCCTTTCAATTGGGAAAGCAAAATCATAAGGCTGGAAAAGATCGAAATCATGGAAGCCTTAAATAAGGAACAAACGAAACAAATCAGTAGTCTGAAGTCCAAAGCCCAGGTGGCACAGCCACAGCCAATGAAAAAGGGAAACCCTCTGCTAACACCTTGCATGGAGAAAAGGGAAGTCAACTCGGGCCAAAGCACAAAGAAAACAGTCCAAGTGCTATTGCATCAGACAGAGGAAATAAGAAGCCCGATAAAAGACCTGGGCCAGGCCTGCGACCAATCGGAGATAATCTTCATCCAGTTGAGGCAGCAAGAAAATGAGAAACACGTCAAAACAAATGAATGGGGGAAGTGACGATGTCACCGCTAGATCGCCAAAAACCGCAGAGGAATTCATGGAGAGTTCCGATCTAATGAACATGTCCATACACGCAGAAAAGGAGCTAACAGAACCAAACAAAGATTCAAGAGACGTAGTGAAAATCAGTAAACCAGCTAAGCAAACAAAGGATCTGTGTGGCAGAAAAAGCATGCTTCCAAAGAGCCTACCACGCCACGGCTGGCAAATCCAAAGGATTTTGAACCCAAAAATAGACACCAGTCAACGACGGAAAATATAACAAACAAATCAAAAGAAAACACCATAACAGAAAGCCAGCGGAAAGAGAGAGCAAAGATCAGAAAGGGTAAAACAAAAGAGCACTAAAGAGGAGATAAGAGCGTTCAAGCTGGAGCAAATGGACACGGAAGGAGGATATTTGATCCTCAATAGACTGACAGTTTTGAACATAACGAAGAAAATGAAAACATTTTAAAAATCAGAACGGAAGACCTTAAGCTAGTAGAGCCATATCACAGGGAAAAGAGGGCAAAGGCCTATCTACATCAGTGTGAATTGAACACATCGACCAACAGGCCTATGATGAAATCGAATCTTTGGGCTTCCGCCTGACGGAGTTAACCAGGATAAGGGATAAAAGGCCCCCCTCAAAGGAAAAGGCAGGAAGTCCTAACCTACTAAAACACTATAAATCTAAGACGGAAGAGCTATATCGTCAAAACCGCTGGAATTACGCCAAGGAGCGGGACGCAGCCCGAAAAGACCACCGCAACTTCAGATGGGAAGGAGTCCGAAAGAGAGATAGCAGCGGAAGGGCGAAAGAAACCCACGCCGCAAGTTGGTCCCAAAACACTAGGGAGAACCGGGACAGGGACCATGGGCATACATCGGACTCGCCGAGTGGAGACAAGCATCGTGAGTTGCGGAGGGCCACAGCGAAAGAGCTAAGGAGAAGTGATGAAAAGAAAAGAGCCCAGGCAAACAGCGAGGGGGTTGTATCGACTGAACGTAAAACAGGCCCGTGGAAATGGTTAATGCAAAGTTGGAACAAAAACACAGGAAAATAGCAACGACCAGGGTCACCCAGCATCCGTGAGAAAAATGACAGCATTGGCGTGGAGAGGCCCGAAAAGGAATATTTCAGCTTGGGGTTGTGGAGCACAAGAGGCCACGTACATTTGACAACAGTCGGAGAGGTAGATTTGGGCCTCTACGACATAATATATCTGCAGGAAACGTGGTTGGTGGATAAGCTGGCTTTTGATGGCTATAATGTAGAAATCACATCGGCGGTGAAAGGTCTGCTAGGTAGACCATCGTCCGGTCTCCTTGTGGCTATTGAAACAGGACAGGGGCTATCGGAAACCAAGAAAATGGAAAGAGGCATACGAACTGCTGGTGGTTCTGACGTCATGGAGACAGTCGAATGATAGGAAGCAAGACTCGCACCCAAAGTCCCTAGCAATAGTAAACTGCTATTGGAACCCGCAACGGATGTCCACAAAAACGTTCTGTGCTAACATGAGTGCCACGATCGACCAGCTGTATGAGGAATTCGAGAGGATTGAAATCCTAATTTGCGGCGATTTCAATGCAAAATGCATGGACCCGGAGACCACACAGCCGGGAATCGAGCAGGGGAGGGGAATAAAAGAAGCAGCTGGAGAAAAAGGAAAGGCGTGGAATGAAGTCATCAGAGTGCGGAACATACAAAACACAGCCTCCCTCTTCCCTTTGCAATCAAACCTCCCAACGTGGGAACGAAATTCCTCAAAAGCGACCCTGGACTTCATTTTTATTTCAGAGTGTCTTGCAAGTGACATGAGGAGCTTCGAGGTCATAAAAACTCAACAAAGCGACCACAATTTACTAACTTGCACATGGCAAGGCAGCCGACCAAGCAAAGAATCTTACGAAATAGCTATCGAAGCTAATGCCCAAAGAACACGACTCAGGATAACTGAAGCTGACATCGTGAAAATCAAACGAGCTTGGGCCCAAAAAGTGAACAATAACCAGGCGAATAATATCGAAGACAGGCCAAACTACCTACCGCTGTTACTGGCTTTTTCGAACGCAGGCGACAAAAAACACCAGTAAATCAGTCGCTGCAAGACACGCATTTGACAAAGCATTGGTCGATAAAAGAAAAGTGGTATGAAGATGGAAAAGAATAGCCAAAAAAACGAATGCTCGGGAAGACTGGGAGAAATGGAAGCAGGAAACGAAAGGGTACAAAAATTGGCGAAAACAGCACAGAGCACGCCAATACCAAAAGGACGCAGAGGAGATGATGGGCAAATTGCAATCAAAAAATCCAGTGAGTTCTGGGGCCTAATAAAAGCAATGACCAGCACACCAAGCTCCGTGCAGAGTAACGCTGTGCCTGAAGCAAGCTGGATACGGTACCTAACCACAGAATTTAAGAGCCCGGACAGAGCTGCGGATATGGAGAATCAATTGTCCAACACACCCTGGATAGATGTATCCGATCCAGCTGATATTGAAAGGACAATCAACAAATTGAAAACATCCAGAGCCCCGGGCCCGGATGGCCTAACAAAAGTGGACCTCAAACGGTGCCCGAAGGAATGGTCGGAAGTGATCAGTAAGACCTTCGAGGAGTGCGGCAGGAAAAAAATGATCACGAAAACTTGGCTGAATGCGGTCATAGTTCCAATTTACAAGAAAGGAGCCCGAAGTGAGCCACAAAGTTACAGACCTATCACCCTATTGGATATATTAGGGAAGATTTTTGCAACGCACTTGCTCTCACATTTCCGAATCTGGGAACAAAACGGCCCATCGAAAGACTTCCTGCAAACGGGCTTCCAAAAAAACGGCAGCACCGTGATCAACATTCTATTTTTGAACATCTTGAAAGCCAAAGTAAAGGAAGGGGCGCCTAAGATCTTACTGGCTTTTGTGGACCTATCAAAGGCTTTTGACAGGATAGACCAGAACAAGCTATGGTCTAAACTTCAAACTTGGAATTGCCCGGAAGAGGTGATGGACCCAATAAAAGCTCTTTATGCCGAGACAAAAATCAGGGTGAAATTAAACCAACAGGGCACCCTATCCGAGGAGATTGAGGTAAACAGAGGCGTTAAGCAGGGGTGCCCATTGGCCCCGGCCTTATTCATAGCGTTCCTGGGAGATTACCAGCACTCAGAAAGTAAAATAAGAGCATTCCCGCCTAAAATCAGAAAAACAGAGATTCCACGCCTGCTGTAGGCTGATGACGTGATCCTGATTGATCAAACGAAAGTGGGGCTTCAACGGAAACTAGCCAATTTGGTAAATTACATCAGTGAAAACAACCTGGAGATAAATAAATCGAAACAAAGATCTTGGTTATAGAAAAAGGCCCAAGTCAAACGAAAAAAAATCAGTCATTGTTTTTCGAGAACAGCAAAATAGAAACCGTCAAGAGAATCAAATACCTGGGCATTTTGATGGATAGTTCTGGAACAGACAGCGCATGGCAAAGTCAACTGTGGGAGAAAGCTAAGCATCTGACCGCACAAACAAGAGCAGTGGACAGGAAGTACGGAAAATTTTCGTTAACTCCGGCGATAACCTTTTATAAAACAAAGGTAGTGCCATCGTTAGTCTATGGAACGGAGTCTTCATTGTACATACCGCGCCAGCTATGGACAAAATTGGAGTGGTACGTATGGAAAACGCTGTTAGGTCTTCCGAAATCGACAGCTATGCCGGCGATCAGGAGAGAATTGGGCCTGGAATCCTTAGCGTCAATGGTGGATCAAAGCGCGATGAAACTATTTAGGAAAATAATCATGTCTGACACTCTACGCACCTATGACATCCTGAGAGAAGAAAAGATGACCTAACACAGATAGCCTGCTCAGAAAAAGATCTGAGGGAAAACCCAGATCGAATTAAACAAAAAATGGAAGAGTGGGATTGGATCACTACAGTGGAAAAAGCAGCTGGAAATAAACTTCTATCCCATTTACCTCCCACGTTCAACAGTCTGAAAAAAACACAAAATTACTGTGTAAAATTCCCAGACAAAAAAATGAGAATCTTGTTTCTGAAAGCCAGATTAAATCTGCTACCAACACGGGAGATCATGGCGATCCGCGACCCTAAGAGTCTCAAGTCGTGTCGCCTGTGTGGAAATCAAGCGGTGACAGAATCTCTGAAACATCTAGTGATGGACTGTCCGACAACCATGGAAAATCGAAAAACCTACCTTCGACTTCTGCTCCCCAAAGCTTGGATCCTGGAGCCCGACGACTGGTGGAATAGACTGATCTCAGGCAAAAAAACGAATTGGACGGTGGCCATGGCGAAGCTTAATAGACTTAGCTATGAAAAAAATCAATTTACCTGTGGCCTCAGAGCAAACAGTCCAAAGAATTGAACCAGCATAGGGAATTAGAAAAAAGACGCAAATCCCCGGGGCGTGTCCACAATATTTACCCCGACTACGAGAAGATGGGGGGGGTTGTGCGTGAAGACGTTCCCTAATGAAGGAAAAACAAGCGCAAGGAAGTTTTGGATAAAACTCTGTTCTTTTTTTTTGTATTGAGTAAAATTTCAATTAAAATAAAAAAATAAAAAATAGAGGAGTATCATCCAGAGGGATAATTTCTGTTCTTGACACACTTCTTCTTGCCTGCCTATGCAATACCATTTGACATGTCAAGAGGAGCTCTCCTGTCATTAGCCAAGTTATAATTTAGCCGGCCTAAATCATTCCTCGGCCCTTCCCAATGATGATTTAAAAGGTCCAACTTTTCTGATTGTCTTGCTGTTTCAAGTCTGAATTCCTTCAAGGCTTTGCCCACTGGGTCATTTATTGCTGAACTCAACACCACCAGAAAGGACTAACTAGTCTCCAAATCCTTAGTAATTGCAATCAGAAAACCCTAGTGCTGGTATACTTTGGATTTGAATGCCTCAAAGACTTTCACCAACGAGTTTAGGACAAAGTTTAATGCAGTCAGAGTTGGTATTGATTTACCCACTGATGGCTGAGAGGTCTGTGTGATTTTGTTATTTTAGGAAGCACATTTTTTCTTCCTTTCACATGTTGCTCCATGACCCTTTTGGATACCTCAAGCATGGCCGAGATAGCACTCAGTTCAAAAGATGATTCCTGAGACCCATGAGGGCTTCTTGCCCCCATCGCAGCCACTTCAACCTCCTGTATCACGTCATCTCTCAGGTTAATTGGGAAGTGTAACTCTTGTTGGGGCAATGAGAACCATCCTCTCACTGGCGGTATTGCCTGTGGTAGACTGCTCATATCCCTTTCAGGAAAGAATTCAGCAATAGTCTCTTTCAGAGTATTAGCTGTGAGAGCATTCTCCATGTTTGTCGTCAGAATCCCTTTCATCAAGGGGTGAGAGGGAGTGCAGGCTGCTGAAACCCTTAATTCAATGTTGGGATTTTCAGCGGATTTAGACCCCATTGGCACTTGAGAGTCTTGTACAACCACACTCTCCGGCAGCAAAAACAACCTCCCCCAGCTGTGTAGGGTTTAAAAATTGAACATATAGGAGTTTTCTGTTTTGCACCCCCCCTCCTACCCTCCCACCCCCCAGCAATAAGAAGTACATTCGCTGTTCAAATCACAGCAACAGCGCAGGAATTCAAAATCAAAACGCAATAATTCCTGTGTTCCTGTTTACACGCTGCTTGCTTAGTTCACAGGTCTTTGTCAACAATAATGCCCTCAGGTTTCACCAGACGTTCTCTTTGAGCAAAAACATTGCCAAACACTTGCAAAAAACCTCACCATACCTCTAATTCCCTGCGCGTGTCAAGCCCCTTGACACAGGTACTGCACGTGTCAAGCCCTTCGACACAGGTACTTGTGGCAACAGGGGCACCAGCAACCCTTAGGGAACCGGTGACCAGCACAATTCTTCATTTCCTGTCTGCATTATGAAAAGCTAGAGGAATAGTCCCACAAGCGTGCTACTTGCGTCAAGCCGCACTGAGCAGAATACAGAAACACAGAAACACAAAAGATACGCACAGCCGCTTCCGACACAATTCAAAACTACGGAAACTATCAAAGTATGCAATGGAAGGGGCACTTATAACCAGCCCCAAACCATAGGCACAGCATCAACAACCACAACAGTTTACACCACCCATGGGAGGAGGCTACATGTGGCAGGGCAGCCCACAGCAGGGATTCTGCGGAAGGGGAGGTTTACAAAGGGGGTATGGCTTCAGGCCACAGATGCATCACAACCAAGGGGGGTTTCCAGGAGGATTGGCGGATACAGACAGCAGATGCAGCAGAGCCCAGGAGACTTTTCAGGGGGGTTTCCAGGACAAGGGAAGGAGCCACCACAGTGCTGGACTTGCGGCCAGCTGTCATGATCCCAGTCAGTGGACATAGCCCTCATTCAGGCTTTCAGGCTAGGCAGAGAACATTAGACACAGCAGCAGGTCAAAGGTGGGTGTTAACCTGGCACACATGGCATTTACATAATTCTCAGCATATACTTCCAAAGACTTAAGTTGCAGCACGTTCTATTCATATTGCAGAGGGAGCTATTTAAGCCCCGCCTCTGCTGGAACGTGCCCTTCGCGTCTGCTCTGCTGACAGAGGGTAACGCTACCAGCGTTTCTCCTCGCAGAACCTGTAAAAGGAGATAATAGAGACATTAGTTTTACAGCAAACTACAGAGTTCAATAAGTTAATAGAAAAGACTTACCTGTCTAAGATTATCTCCGAAGCAACTAACTTCCAACAGACGTTTCAGTCACAGCCGCAGCTTCTTCAGTCAGCAGTCTTTGCTCGTAGTCGTAGCATCTTCCGCAGAGGTTTTCACTCACCGCTGCAACATCTTCAGTCAGCAGGCTTTGCTCGTAGTCTCAGCATCTTCCATCAGACGTTTTCGGTTGTAGTCACAGCAATTTCAGTCAGAAGTTTCTTCCGCAGCCAACTCATCTTCTGAAGGTATTTTTCCTTAGCTTTCCGAAAACCTGCAGACAAGACAAGTGGTATTTAAAATAACAATAAACTAATTGAATAGTTAAAGAAAGAAGACGCTTACTAAGCATTTTACGTACCTGAAAGTTCTTCATGTTTTCACCTCACAGATGTTTCTGTGCGCTTCCCTGAAGGCTGCAGTTGCTCCGTATAAGCGAACTTACGTTTTAGAATGTTTTCTCATCCTGTGTAACTCTGCAGCCCTCGGAAGCCATAATTCCTTTTCCTAACTTCAGAGAACCTGCAAAAGAGCAATTTATTAGAAGGAGAGATCTCTCCAATGTAGGAATTAATCCAAGCCCTAAAGATCACAGTATTTTCTCCAGTTACTTACCCCGTCTATTCCTAACAAAATAAGACATTTTGCGACAAGAGAATATAGAATACATCAGTTACCTAAGGTCCCATCTTTTCTTCATCACAACGGGCCCCTGTAGAAAAGCAGGATGGAGACCTCCACAAAAAATAAACACTGGAGTGTGGCGAGTGTGTAAGATTCAGTCTATAAGCCTCGGATTCTCTTACACTAACCATCGGTGGTTTATCCGCCTTTGCCACACCCGTATCTTTTGAACAATGACTCTACAAAGTTCTACTAAAACTGGCGCTCGGGTGGTTGAGCGTTGGTGCCCCCATCTCTCTCCACCCACAAACACGCTTGCATCACAGACGATGTAAGTCTGCTATTGAACAACAGTTATTGAAAGAAACGCAAATTGAACTCCCTCAAGACTTATCATGCCCTCAATATCTCCCTGCTGAGCGAACTTGATGCATGCTATCCGCATTCAGTGATGCACGCCTAAATGGAGCAACAGAGTTAAATTCTACACAAACTATAATTCAAATTCACACTCTACCATTCCAAATCTCCTTACCTATGACCGAGGCCGAGGTGATCCACCCTGATGGCCTCACTGGGCGGGAACAGGTGTTGCAGGAATCGCTGTTGGAGGTGGTAGCGGGGTGCGGTCTCAGTTCGGAGGCGGTGTACCCGGGCGTGGAGGCGGCCGAGGCACGGTCTGATCCAGACTTGGTGAATGCCCCCACTCCACATTGTTTGGACGTGGGAGATGTGTCTGACTGTTTGATTTCCTCCCACACTGTACAAGTGGATGTGAGCGGTCCTGCGAGTGGGGGTTCGGCTGGCAGCAGTGCATTGGTAGCCGTGCTGCCTACAATCCCCTGCTCCCTACGAGAGCGTGATGTGGAGGGTCCGGCTGAATTCGCAGTTCCCCTTGCTCGAGGAAGGGACCCTACTGGGAGCCTCGGGATGGGAGCAACTGTTACCAGAAGTGGCTCTGAGAAGGTTATTTCACAGACTGGAGCCTACACACAAACAGAGCCTAGTCTGTGCCATAATTATGTGTTGGTGCCGCAAAATGACATAATATGTGACAGTATTCATAATTCAATTAATGAGAATGTGAATGAGAAAGGAACACAACAAATGAAGGGGAATGACGTCTTCCCAAATCCAATTGGAAATCAAATGGATATGGGCCAGATTGTTACCGAACAAGAATTGCCAAGAACTGTTTCTGACTCCCCTGGTCACATTGATCACTTCTGTCCTTTAAAGGTGGTCCTAACAAACAAATTGCTAGATGAATCTTTGCCCCAAGTGAATAAAAGGTCCTCCTTGGCTTTGGCTGACCAATTAATTATGGACCTGTCAACAATAAATAAGAGACTGCCGTTTGAAAGAATGGGTAGAAATTCAGTTCCTATTAGTGAGAATAACAGTGAATCCAACTAAATAAAAAAGGGGGATAAAAACTCTAAGAAACACTTGACCTCCCAACTGAAAGAAAGTGCAAAAGATCCAATATATGGCACAGTAAAGAGGAGGTGAGTTGAACTGAGCCCGCAAATTGACCTATTAAGTTCACAGAAAAGATTAAGGCTTGTCAGAACTTAGAGAAGGGGGGGAATTTGACTTCCTCTTCTAACATACATTCTAGACAGAATGATAAAATGGAGTCGTCGTCTGATGAAAATTCTTCTGATTCTTCCTTTGTGGAAAGACCATTCCCAAAAATCAGGAGCGGCATATACCAAAGACCAACAAAGACAGGCTTCTTTAATGATTTAACAAATGTATCATTAGAGAAACTTTGTTCTGAATTGGTGCCAAAAATATCACTTGCGGTAACCATAGCTACAGCACCATTTTCCAAAATGTACGAGCAATTTAATAAGAGCTACAGAGATCAAAATACTCTGTTAGCTATGCTAAATACAAAAATGGCAAATTTTGATTTGGAAATGTAAGAAATGAAGTTCTAGTCACATAAGGATATGCTCTCACTAGAAACGTCCAACACTTTATTGAAGGAACATTTACGTAACTCGGTTGAAGACAAAAGATTGCTTGCTGAGGTTGCTCGAGAAGCCTTACAAATCCTTAAACATGCTAATTCTAATTGTGGGGAAAGTAGTCATGCTACTGAATGCAGGAAGATTTTGGTACAATCTTGTCATTGCCAAAATGGGTCTCAAAAGATCTTGGTCGAAACAGGAGGTAACGACAAGTTACAGGCTGAAGTATCAAATAAAGGCGCACATGGATGGCCTGGTCCTTCTGGTCTGGTCCAATCAACTCAAAATGTTATAATGGAAAGAGAGAAGACAATGGACCAGAATTTGGACATGCTCGATAAGCAGGCACCAAGAGCTGTTAAACCAAATTCGTGTGACTTATCTGGTCATTGTCTGGGAGAAAGTCTAATACTTGTAGCCGAAGTACCAAATTCACAGACAAACGGATATGATACATACTGAAGATGGAGATTCCTCTGACTGTACTGCCATGTTGCCCACTAACAACAACAGAAACGCTGTTGGAGATCCTCATACGTCAAATGAATTGCCTGTGAAACAAGCTGGAAGTTATCCAATTTTTGAAATGAAAAGATTGAAACCATCTGAAAGTGTCTTGTCCCAAAAAATTAAAACAAGGGAAGTGCAAAAAGAAAACAAAGAAAATGATTAATCATAAGAAAATAAATGGAAATGGCTCGAGAAAATTCCTTAGAAACTTTAAATCTTTAAACTTCACAGTCATGATGGCGCTACCAACAAAAGGGATCGAAGCTGCAACAAGAGAGGTGCAAGTATCAACTGATATATTTGAAAAAGAAATTCACTCTACCTCTGCTGCTAGTAACATTGAGGAACCCCCAATTGATTATATAGAAGCAAAACCATGTAACAAGCTAGCAAGTTACTTGGTAAGGTTCCCAGATAAAAATCTTCGTCATGTGTTCCTAAGGTTCAGGTTGAACCAACTTGAGACTAAAGAAATACTAAGACAAAGGAACAAAATATAATCAAATGACTTGACGTGCAGGTTTTGTAATAACGCCCTAGAAACCTTAAAACATCTTGTGGATTTTTGTCCTGCACTATGTGAAAAAAGATACTTAACCTTCGGAGATGAAATAGGAAAACGAGCAACTTGGGACTGTGAAGACTGGTGGTCAGCATTATTTGAAGGATCGAAAAACAAATTGACATTTGCTCTGATCTATTTCTTAGGTCACGTTAGGAATGCTCTACAAACAGTTAACGAAGGACTTTAAATTGAGATGAATTAACGCTGATTACTCTCATATTTGATGATAACTTTGTGACTATGTGGTTAATTAACCTAACATATTACATGTAGATTGTTATTAAGAGAAGTGATTTGTAGGATAGGGTGAGGAGACATTGTTAGATGAAAAATCTTAGATTAAGTTGCTTTTGATCTGCATGTTTTGTGGATGGACATTTCTTATGTTTAGATTTCCTTTTGGGTTCTTTTCTTTTAAAAAGTTTGTAATAAACTGTATAAAAATAAAAAATTAAAAATAAACACTGGTGAGAAGGGAGGGATTAAAAGAGTACACATCTCATGCAGTAGTATCTTAGTCAGTAGATGTTATAGTGTTCTTGTATTGTTATTGTTGTTTAAACAGAAAGAGAATCCAAAAAGTATCAAGCACCAGGTCCACAGGCTGAGAAGGCATTATGCTCCTGAGGAGTCCAGGTAAGCGTTACACCAGCTACGACATATTTCACAAGCATGTCGACTTAGAGAGACACAGCAGAATTGGGAGAGCAGAGCCAGCAGCATTATCAGGAGGGACAAGATTATTATGTACAGGATCAACAGCAACAAGGGGATGAAAGGCACATATCAGCAGATGCCACAAGCCCAATCACATGCACCTGCACAGCCACAGGTACAGACGCAGATACAACAGATGGCAGCACCACTACCGCATTATTTACAAGCACCACAGATCAGGGGAGCACACAACAGTTAACACAAATACAGGATGACGATGACACACCAGCACAAGTGGACACTATGGCGACAATACCAGTTCAACGACTGGGAGGAGTTAACATGGTGGGGAACAACCCCTTTACAGGGAATGAGTTATCCATGTACCCGCAATAGGACAGCCCACGGACGAACTTGATGTGTCCGATCCTGTCGATTACACCCAACCATGTGGAGGACCCTTGCATTTTCCTTTCTTGTTGACACTGGGGCAACTAGGTCATGTATTAGGGAAGAAACATTTAAGTTGTCAGGTGATGCCATGAACACTCCAGGATTCTCTATGGCTCGAATAGTGGTTCCTTTTACTGATAATATCTCACTATCTATAGGAGATCCCGACTTAACACTACCTTAACTTTACTCTCGACAGACACCTGTGAACATACTGGGACAAGACATCATGAACAGACTAAACATGACCATTTCATTCACAGACAAAAGCATAGTGTGCTCAACACCAGGCATACACATGTTAAATGTAAAACAGATCATCCAAGCATATTGTGGACGCACGGTACTGAGGGGGGTGCCAGTGGACCCAGAGATGTTCCAATATGGGACTGACATTGCCATCGCATGGATGCCAGTTATTGCAAGGAAGGTGTGGTGAGTCCCAAATGAATACCTGTTTAGGTCAGAGACAGCATTGGACAAGCCAGAAGGAATGATAGTCTCCATAGACATAGAGGCAGTGTTGGCAAGGGAGGACTGGACTCATTTTGGGAGGAGGATATGGTCAAGGTATTGGACGGTTTATGGACCACAAGTCCTTATTATATGGGGTGCATAAAGAGCATAGGAGGGGTGAAGATTAAACTGAAACCAGGAGTGATTTTGCCAAGATTAAAATAGTATCCCCTAACCAAGGAGGAAGCTGAGGGCATTTATGAGACAATTAACGCCCTCAATGAGAGAGACATTCTGGTACCATCAGAATCTCCATGCAACACAGCAGTGTAACCCGTGCACAAGGCCAAAGGGGGGTCATGGCATTTTATTCAGGATGTAAGACCTCTTAACCATATTGTAGAAGCAGAGTATCCTGTAGCAGCAAACCCAGTGACAATTGTGTACCGCATTCCAGCGAAAACCACCTGTTTAACAGTCATTGATTTAAAGAATGCATTCTTTTCAGTGCCACTGTACCCAGACTCACAAGATCTAATCAGTTTCATTTACCGAAATCAGAAGTAGAAACACACTCGTTTACCACAAGGGTACTGTGAGTCACCATCCATTTTTAACAGAGTGATACAAATGGATCTAAGCCATATAGAGACAGAGTACAGTTTTGAAGGTAGGTGACATTTTGATTTGCAGCAAGATGGAAGATGAGTGCAGAGAGGACTCTGTGCACATGCTGACAGTGTTAGCTGACGAGGGGCACAAGGTGGACAAGGCCAAACTACAGTACTGTCAGAAGGAGGTGCTACATATTGGACAGATGATATCTAAGGACTGCTGACACATTGCCCCAAAGAGAGTCGAGGCAATAAGCAAAACATCCCGGCCCACAACAGTAAGGGAAATGTAGCAGTTCTTGGGGTTGTGCAATTATTCCAGAGCTTGGGTCTTTGACTACAGCACATACACCAGGCCGCTATTGGGTACACTCAAAGAAGCACAATGGGGAACAGGGACACTGATATGGACCACAGAAATTACTGAGGCTTTTGAAGAACTGAAGGAAGCTATAAGCACTGCTCCAGTGTTGGGGACCCCCGGCTATAAGAAGGAGTTTTTCTTGTTTTCACACACTGACGGCCTAGTAATGATAATTGCTGAAGACCGCATTAGCACAATTGCATTATCCAAATCACAGGGAAGGAGGTCATTGCTACAAGCATTGGAGAAATGTGATTTTGCCCAAATTTGAATGAACATGTAGCTGATTTTATTAGCAATTGTTTGACTTGCCAGCAGTTTACGGCAGGACATACTTTGAGAGTTGGGAGAGGAGCCATACTAAGACCTGTAGGCTGGTTTCTGCATCTCCACATGCAGTACGTGGACATGGTTCACATTTGCCAAGGTTACTGCTACATGATGGTGGTTGTCTGCCCATTCTCTAGATGGATAGATGCTGTGGCCTGTTCCCATGCCAATGGACTTAGAGCGGCTAAGTTTCTGGTCAGGGAGGTTTTCCCAGGATGGGCCTTGTGTGAGGTCCTGGGGTCTGACAACAGCCTTCACTTCACCAATTAACTGTTTCAACAGATCACGACTTTGCTAGGCATCAAGCATAAATTTGTCTGTACGTACCACCCGCAAGCAAATGGAATGTGTGAATGCCTGAATGGACTCCTAAAGGAGTGCATAGCCAAAACTCAGCAGTGCACTAAGAAAAACTGCCTTCATTGTTTACCATAAGCCTTGTTTGAATTGTGCAAAAAGCTAGGATACGACCACCATTTAACGTCCCACGAGGTGTTGACAGGACGGTGCATGCATCTTACCCAGGCTCCTACCACAAGGGCATTGAAAGATTGTGATAATAGTGCAGATGTGTTAGGAAATGTATGAGTACATCACTTCTCTGGTTTCTAGTGCCTCTTTTATCTCTGGCCAGATACAGCAGATCCAGGGGGGCCCAGAAGACAGAGAAGACATTGACAGTGATGACACACAAGACAATGAACTAAAGCACTTTGTGAAGGTGGGAGACTGTCATGATCCATGCCCCTGACCCCCTCAGGTATAATAGCCCCCTGGCAGCAGAGGGGCTAAAGCCCTTCACACTGGCCCAAGGGCCTTAAAACTCCATCAGAAACATACATGGAGTCAGTCCTGGCACCTTTGGCGCCAGGCTCATTATCAGGAATAAAGCAAAACCAGTTTTGTACCTTAATCCAACATGGAGGCCTATTACACAGCTCAGTTCTTTAGAACCAAGCCATGCGGTCTAGTGTTTTGGGTGTGGCTGGGCCTGGAACTACTTGGCCTGGAACTACTTTACATGGGCTATTTAAACCACACCCAAACAGCAGAACACGCTTCGCGTTATTCTGCACTCCTGCAGCGTAACGCTCACTGTGTCCAGCTCCTGCTCATCTGCTTCTCCGGCGGCCCGATCCTGAAGCCCTAGATCTGGATTCCATTAATAACCTGGAAGAACAAGAACAGCATTTGCGAGCAAGAACACTTACCTGTGAAGTAACTGGTCTTGAATCCATCCTGCGCTTCGCTTACCTCGCCCATATCCGGAGTTCGCCGCAACCTGCAAAGGTAAAGAAACAAGGACAGCATTAATAACAATTCTTACCTGGGCAAGCAGCGAGTCCTGGCAGCACACTGCGCTTCTCTTACCTCGCCCATCTCCGGGTTTCACCGCAACCTGCAAGGGAGAAGGAACAAGGTCAGCATTAACAAGGCACTTACCTGGGCAAGCAGCCCTTCGATCGCTCATCATTCCGGAACATCACTGCAACCTGTACAAAGAAGGGTAAAGAACACAGGTTAGCAATTAACACCAATAAACAACGCAGTGCTCTGCGCATCAATAACTCACTGTGGTCTTCGCCATCGGCGCGGCAACTCTGAGATCGCAACCATCCCTGTGAAAACAAAAAGAGACATTGTTAGGGAACAGTGTAGTGGAGCAAGACGCGGAGAAGACAGAGAAAACAGAGGGAAAGAGACAGAATAAAGATGGAAAAGACATAACTCACCTGGAAGACAGCAAGCAGAGTCAGAGTCACAGCTGGTCTGGACCTGACATAAGGGCACACGGACCAGTGAAGCAACTAGGTCCATGGAACGCCCGCACCAACCACATGCCCCTGCACAGAGAAGAGACGCAGGACGGAGAGTTCAACGCACAAAAACCTAAGGTGAGCAATAACCCCAAGGGAGGGGAGTTGGCTCAGAGGGAGGTGGGAGTCCACCCATCACAGAACCAGTATCTTAACCCTCCATTCTCCTGTTATGGGCGCTACCCAACGTCTGTCACATAACCAAGCAGAGAGGGGTCCGGGATAGCGCTTAGACCTCCATCCAGTATCGTGTGGCGCCCCCGTGTATACCAGGTGAGCATAACAAGACATAACACCTCATTACGAGTCCGGCGGTAAAACCGCCTGGTTACCACCGGACTCGTATTACCATTCCGCCTCCGTGATTCCCGGAATTACCGGGGCATTACAACCCCAGTTTTCCAGGAATCACGGAGGCGGAATGGTGTTAATCCCCATTCACATCGAGTCCTATGGGACTAGATGGGAATGGGGATCATGGAAACCCCGGCAGCATCTCGTAATGCTGCCGGTGTTTCCTCGTCCACCTGCAGGCGGGCGGTGTTAAACCCGCCAGGTCAGACCTGGCGGGAACATCACCTCCCACCTGCAGAAGTTGTGATCGCCCGGCATGGAAACAACGGTGGCGGCGGGTTTACCGCCACCATTGTTTCCATACCGGGCGATTTGTAATGAGGCCCACAGTTCTCCTACAGAATTTTGTGAGGCGCTGGAATGCACCTCGGTTCACCGGCCCTCATGTGGTTGAGGCCGGAGCAGACAGAGCTGTTAAATTAGCAGTGAAGTACGTTTGGATCCACCGTCAAGACGTCAAGCCCTACAAAACGGTGGCCTCACCTGGCAGCAACAGAGTATCAGTGACCGATAGGGCCAAAGTTCATGACCTGGATGAGCTAAAAGTGCGTGTGGACCTTACTGAGTTAGGGAGACAAGGCCACCCCATGGTTAGACGATCCCATGCAACAGAAGTGGCCACTGTAACACTTGTTCAGATTGATGAATGAAACACTGTCCATTTGTTATTTTTCTTTTCACACACAAAGGTCTACATTAATGTTGTGAGGATTGTATAGGTGGTTGTCCTGATGTTACCTCCCATCCATCACACCGAAGCGTTCTCTAACCAGTTTGTGCATTATATAAGGAGACCCAGAAGGTTCAGAGTATGATCCCCTGAAGTATATTTCCATGGTTTTGTAGAATACTTGGCCCAAGCATACCCACAACTTGAACACAGCAAATTCCCAGTTCTGTTTCATTGAGAGACCCCTCAGTAAGAAAGGTTTGGGAGGAGGTATTTGCCTTCTTCCTTTGTGACTATTTAGTTCCCGGGGCTTGAGGGTACTGACAAATACTAACACGGTAATGCCTTTCTTTGCAAATTTCAGGTGGGCAACTTTATCACCAGGTTGCGAGGCTCAAGCAGCGTAAATGGGTATGAAAGAAACCATAAAGTACATTAGTATCATGTCATGTCTATTAATTCCGAGTGGCTTGATGGGATTTGTATTTTGGCAAATGTATGTCGTTACTAGCACTACCACTGTACCCAATACTAACATTCCCCTGACCCAAGCAGGAGGGACGACCATGTCAGGTGGACGAGAAGACACTGCTGATAAGGTAAGGAGAGGTAAGCGTAGTGCTGACAGAGACATGAAGGGAGTTGACATGGATCTCACTGACACAGCGCAAGTATTTAACAACATGTGGTATAGACATCTTACCATAGTAGGTAAGGAAACCACAGGGGAGAGCTGTTATGTCTGCTCTTTAATTCCCTACACCAGCAGTGCCTCTAAAACGTTCATAGCAACTAAAATACCAGACGCAAGAGCACAGTGCCTGATGTATCTCGCAATGGTGCGAACACGAGGAAGATTCCAAGGGAGAACGGCAGCATTGAGATGGATGGCCAAACGGACCTTCCCATATGAAGATAATTACATAAATACATTAGACATGATGAACAATTACTGGCAGCTAGACAACGGGTTGCAGTACATAACTGACAGACCTGCTAAGGGAGTGACAATGATTATCACCTTGAAGGAATTGCCATGTCCCTGGACAAGAGTAAAAGAGATAGGTGTAGAGCCACAGTGCTGGGAAAGGCCACAGATATTAGTGTACGGACGAGTGTACACTAACGATGGATGGCAGGATGGAGTGGTGGGAAGCAAGGCACAGACATTAGCACAGTCGGTAGTGAACAAGATGCAGGAAGAAAATGACAAGTGCCTGAAGGAATGGGATGTGAGCGCAAAGTTGCCAAAATGGGTGGAGAATGAAGCTGGACTAATGCCAATAATTAACCTGAAGACGCCAGCCTTGTGCTATCAGAACAATGGCTATGTCGAAGTTGTTGAGAATTTAGGATGCAAAACAATTGAACAACTTGCAGCAATGAGAGCAGGAACAACAGTGCTGATGGATCATTAATGAGCATGTTGTTCAAAGGCGTATGAGAAGCTGCCACCTGAGTGGAGAGAGGTATGCTCGTTGGTACACATCAACATGCCTTTGTTGGTAGTACCCAAGGAGGATGTGAAACTTGATGGACAACAAGAGAAAGAAGAGATTGCTCAAGGTGACACCCACAGCCCAGGTAGAGAAGACGGAGAAGCGGCCTGGATTGAACAGAGTGAAAAGAGGGGGGTATTACTTTTCACAGGCATCAGAAACGGCACTAGATGAGATCACAGTAGAACACAGACTGTTTAGCAGGGTACACATGTTCTTTGCATCAATAATACCAGGAATACAGATGTACACAAATGCCAAATGGTTACTGATCACTTGTTGGGAGCTGATGGTAACGATTAACTCTACAGTGAATGGGTTCAACACCATAAAAGAGGAGCTCAGAGTGATAAGGTTGGTGGCGCTCCAGAATACATAGGTTCTGGATCGCCTCACGGCCATGGAAGGAGGAGTTTGCGCAAAGATAGGGAGTTCCCGTCGCACATTTATACCAGGTAGCGATGGAGATAACGGAACCCTCCGATGCAGTTTCAGGGTTGTCACAGATGCAAGCGAAGATGGAGGATGAAGCACGAGGAACAGGGAAGGACAAGAGCTGGCTAGTGTATATATGGTCATGGATGCCATCATAGCTGTCTGATGGACTGAAGGTGATAGCCGGAGCCCTCGTGCTGGGAGCAGCATCAGTGTGTGGGATCAAGATCTGCATGGCAAGGTACAACAAAACAGTAGAAGAGGCTATTGGAATGCAGATCCTCAAAAAATGAGATTGTTGCAGAACGAGACAAGTTGAGAGCAAAGATCGCACAGTGTGAACTATTTCCAGCACGAACAATAAAACTGGACAATCCATATGATCCAAAGTTCTATGAATGGAAATGGGTCTGGTGCAATCCTGAAGGAGTATGCTGTTATATGCACTGGTTATTTGATGACCACACAAACTACTATGGACACCTCAGAGGAATAACGAAGATATGGCAGCCCAGAGAAAAATTGACTGTCATATAAGGATGTGATCGACAAGTCGACCAGACGGGGGACAGAAGAGGGATGGGCAAATTTGCCCTTTCCTCCCCCACCTATTAGGTACATGACGCGGAAGAAGGCCAGGAGAGATTGTGAACGCCCATACTATTTCACACCAAATTCTAGTGCTCCAATAAGTATGTTGAGAGGTACCCACTCAGCCAGCCCTACAGACCAGGTGTGGTACAAATCTTCCCCAGAGTGAACAAGGAGCCTCAGGTTGCAACTAAAGAGATCTCAATTGACATTATTGACTAAAGCGTTGAGAAGCCAAGCCATTGACATCATTGGAGACACCACAACGTAGCAGCATTAGACAGGAAGCACACATGCCACCCGCACATTGGGACACAAACACACACTCGAATACATGAAGAACACAAGCATACAGTTCTATACTTAGAGAACAGATCCATAGACATAATGTCATTGCTTTTATTATTTTGTCATTAGCTTAATGCAGCAACACAAACTGCAAGAAGCCAGAGATCCTGAATAAAGCTTGCACATGCTTATATGCAATTAACCTTATGGAACTGCAGGAGCACCTATGGGACCTGACAGAGCCATGTGTGACTAACATATGGAGAATATAGAATAACACGAACATGTATAAGCCATGTTATGGTTTAGAAAAATCACAGCAGGGCCCAAGCTGCTCATCAAGAGCTGAGCTGAGGTGAATTCAGGCTGGATGAGAGCAAACGTGTGAGGCCGGAACCGCTGCCAAGGCCACGAGATACGAACGACATTCCATTCCCTGAACGACAGTAACACCAGCTGCAATAAATGCAAATAATTCCTCATAATTCAGAGCTGCAGAAGCTCCAAATCATGGTCTCCAAAAATGTGCCCCAGCAGACTCAAACAATGAACAGAAACTAGAGCTGGGAAAGGGAGTCGATCTTACGCCGCCAAACAGAAGCTTGCAACAAAGATGTTACAATGTGAGACAAGAGTTGAATGAGATGAGCAAGCACTCTCCTAGTCTAAGGTGGTGCACACAAGTTAGAATGCAGACACCTAGTCATTTTTGTTCCCTTGAGAAGGTACACCAAGAGCTAAGAACTATTGCATATCCCAGGCCTGGGGAAGTCAGCCCTAGCCAATCACAGTTCAGGCTGCTAGGGTGGGTAGCAATGGGGAAGAACCAATGGTAAGACCCTCACATTGCAACATTGTTTAGAGAAAGTAATTTGGGGATGGACAATGCCAGCCCACTGACATATGAGAGCCAGTAGAATAACTCATATATGGGATTATATAGGTTGTTAGGCTCCTGACAGCCAATCCAGTAGGCCGATAGGTTTTCTGGACAGGGGCCCAGGTTGTGACATCACTATGATGCCACTTCACGGCAAAACTGGCCTGCGAGCCAGGAGATGTTGAGATGTCTGTGATTTCTTCTATTCTTGTACTGATCCCTGTTGGTTTTGGCTGTAATAAACCGCAGTTTGAACCTACTGTCTGGCTGGATCGACATTCCTTTTGGGGGAAGGGGTTGGGCCATCCAAGAGTCCGCAAACTCCTAGTAGCCCTCGAGCATACCTGGGAATTTGTCGCTAACAGGCCCGTTAACAATGGTGTACATTTATTAAATAAAATAAAGTCAGAATAGGGTATTCATTGCAGTATAGAGCACTAGAAAGTGTCATAGAGTAGATCGTTGACGATTCAGAAAACTACTCTAAGAGTGGACTAACCATTACTTGGAACAACAGATCAGCCGATTCAGTGAGCAAGGTAAGAAGAGGAGAGATGTCATTATCTGTTGTGGATTTCACAGATGTTCTCTTGGTAACTTGTAAAGTGTTTATAAAGACTTACAGAAGTGGGTGTGTATGTCAATGTCTGAGGTGTTTGTTTGCACCCACCAGACCTCTATGACAATGTTTGACCTCCTGGATCCTGCCAGTGCAGCCCACTGTGAGCGCACGCCCATAGTTGTGAACTACCATTGATGCTGGAGGGGGGATGGATGAGGATGGGGGAGCTTGATAGGCCCGGAGCAATGTTCAGGGGACAAATACATATGTTGATTGCAGAGACGGGGTCTTCAAAGAGGTGCATGCAGATACCAGGTCTGAGGTGACCATGTGCACAATGGTCCATAAGTGGAAGAACCCTTTGAGGTGTACATGGTGTTTCGGCACCTTTGGTTTTCCCATCCACCCAGCCCCCTTGCGAGTGCACGCCCATATTTGCGAACTGCCATTGATGCTGGAGGGGGCTAGATGAGGATGAGGCAAGCTTGATAGGCCCAGAGCAATGTTGAGGGGACACATACATATGTTGATTGCAGGGCAGGGGGCTTCAAAGGGGAGTCTGGAGACACTGGGTCTGTGGTGGCCATGTGGACAATAGTCCGTGTATGGAAGAACCCTTTGAAGTGTACATGCTGTTCGGCACTTTCAGTGTGCCCATCCACCCAGCCCCCTGGCGAGCACATGCCCACAGGTGCAAACTGCCATTGATGCTGGAGGGGGGATGGATGAGGATGGGGCAAGCTCGATAGGCCCAGTACAATGTTCAAGGGACAGAAACATATGTTGCTTGCAGGGCAGGGAGCTTTAAAGGGGAGTCTGGAGACACTGGGTATGCGGTGGCCATGTGGACAATGGTTGAAGTGCGGAAGATGCCTTTGAGGTGCACAGTGTTCGGCACCTTGAGCCTTCCCATCCACTCAGCCCCCCCTGTGAGCACACACCCACAGGTGTGAACTGCCATTGATACTGGAGGGGGGATGAAAGAGGATGGGGCGAGCGCAATAGGCCAATGCACGTGTTATTGCAAACCAATATCTTATAATACTCATATATGTTTGATTGTGTAGGGGACTTACAAAATATTTCTCACAACTGTTCAGCTTGAATTATTTTTAATTTTTTTCATTTAGTTTGGTAAGGTGGATGTCAATGTCACTACAAATTACACTGCTGCGGTCGAGGTACTAGCTGCATAAATCCACGGTATTGTTTGCTGTCACTGGAAAATTTATCACGAATGGCCTGAACCACACAGGCAGGTATTACTCTTTGCATGCGAAATTCCAGTCTTCCATGAATCCACAATGTAAACGTGCGATATGCCACAAGCTTGTACCACCTGTGTAAGAGATACAGAGGTAGTTTACTGGAAGAAAAACAATAATTGTTTTTTTTTATTTTAAATGGTGCACTAACTTGTAAAATGTATGGCATTGTTTTGATTTAAAAACGTATTGACAGTACTTGGGATTTCAAGTAGGTATCAGTTACAAATGTGAACGCACATTAAAGAAAGAAATGTTTAGGAAATACTTCAAAGAGAACAAAAAGTAATTGTTCGGAGATAAATCTACAGTGAGTAAATTATTCAATTTACAGAAACATTCGCGTGCCAGTGATCAGTCAAACTTATATTGAACAACATATTATGTTACCAGTCTCTACTGTCTCTACTGTCAAACAAATAAGATATATAGAGTGAATGTACTCGTTACTCGGATTACGAGGGCGAACTATAGCTCGAAGTTCGTGCATAAGGAACATCATCATTCGCAGCAAGGATCTTTTAAGGCAGGCTGCCCTGAAGTCATGCAGCTCGGTAACACTTAGTGGTGGTGCTTCTTATTCAGCAATGTAGGCCAAGCAGACAGAGTTTTCTCTACAACAGCAGTTCTCCACCAGAGTAGTGTAAGGAACTCATGGTGGCAACAGTAAAGACAGACACAAGTGATCACAGTTCAAGGGTGTTTATTAAACTGTATGCATTGGTGAGAAAAACGGCTAATCTAAACCTAAACCTAATCTAAACCTATAGATATGATGGACGCAAGCTACGGCCATCAAATAATAATAAGGCAGTCCTAGTCCTTGTCAAATAAAAAGGGCCTATACTAAAAAACCTATTGCCAATCCTTACCACTAAGTTACAAAAAGAGTGTGGGGTAATGTTCACCAGAAAAGAAAGAAGTGTTCGCAAAATGATAAGTAAGGGTGGTATGACGGGGTCTCCCTTCCCCACGTTTTAAGCATGGGACAAGGCGGAACTCAGAAGCACAGCACACTCCTGGGTCTCTCCAGCACAAGGTTCACAAGTCTATCCAACAATACCAGAACTTTCAAGGGTCAAGTCTCTTTCCTCAAAGTCTCTTGCCTTAGAAGGCCTGCAGGATCAAAACAACAAACAAACAAAAGTTCCTTCGGTGGTCTTCCACCTTGGGCCATTGCTCTCCATCCCTAGGACCTCCCTCCACTGGGCTCGGACCCTCCAACACAGTTCGGTTTTCTATCAGTCTCCTATGACTCACCAGCTGTGTTGAACCCGTTGGCTTGTCTTGCCTCTGGAGTCAAGGACGATACCACGGTAGCTAGCATGCCTCCCCGCCTGCGCTATCAATGTGGGAGGCCCCCGTGCACCATTGACATCTGTTCCTCCACACGCCAGCTGTAACTCCTGGTTTTATGATTTCTCTTGCGGAGGCTTCATGGGTCTAAGTTGGAAAGGGCAAGGGCAGTTCCCCCTTCGTCGTCCTTCCAGGTCGTGCCGCCTATCTCCTCTGTTTGAAATGCCAGTTCGGTGTAGCTGTTTCCTCGTGTGTTCCATCTTGCGCGTAGTGTGCTCTTCTGCTCCTCTTTTTATCCTTGTGGGGAAAGTAAAGGGGCTGTCAGGTGTGCATGGTTACTGTCAATTGCCTCACTCTGCCTGACCCTTGTATTGGGGCATGTCTGGTAAGCAGCTTTGTTATTATTCCGTTGTCTATCACAGTGTAAGAAAGTGTTTGTATTGGAAAAGGTGTCATAAGGAAAGGGGTGGTTGGTTACCTTAGAAAGGTGAGCTCTATAGGGTTTGTGAATTGAATAGGGACGCTTGTGGGAAGGGTAGTGTTTTGTCACAATAGATTGTGAGTTCAGGAAATAATAATCAGAGGGAAGCGGAGAAGAATGATTGGGAATATTCAGGTATGCAACAGTAGAACAGGTATTCAGGGAGATGTAGCTAGATATGGAGGGGTTGTTGGATTTGGGTAAGGGAGGTTCTTTGGATGGAAGGGAGGTAGATGTGGAATACTTTAAAAACCACTCAGGGACTTTGTCCTTCTCACCTTCTTCCCTGGTATAATACCGCGTCTCACCTGGGACATTCCTCCAAGCATAACCCTGGGCTCCCCTACCCAGGTGATCTTCCCTCACTTGTCTGCCCCCAGGGTTGAGATCTGAGAGCATCAGTCTTCCCCTGGCACCTGAATAAGGGATGTTTGAGATCCTGGGAGAATACCCTCCGGTTTCCTACAGTAGGCAAAAGGTCACAATGAAAGCGGGTACACCAGGTGGAAACATCTCCCATGTGACTGGGTTCAGGCTCTGGCGATTGATCTTCATGACTTTCATCTGATTTCACATCGTCTCTACTTTTTTTCTCTTCCAAGGATCTCCTGTTCTGAGTATTCGGGCTAGTACAAGGCCTGAATTTTTGCCATAGTTCCTGAACAGCGAAGACACACAGAATCAACAGAGAAGGAAATAAACACCGTTTTGTTTGTGCAAAGCAGTGAAAAGAGGTTTCCCATTAACATTTAATGTTAAAGATAGACAAGCAAAGAAACAGCCGGTGTCACAAAAGCCCATCATAAAAAGGCAAGATTAGTAGTCTCAAACTGTAAAAATTCCCATGGACACTTGTCTCAATATGGTAAAGACCTCTGTACATAATATAAGAAATGAAAAGCGACTACTGGGTTAATTAATTGTTGGCTGTATAAGTACCTGTTCTCACTGTGTCGTATGTGGCAAAGAGCTGAACAGAGCAGAAACATGTTGGGGAGGCTCGAAATGAAATACCCTGACACAAAGGAAAAAGATGCTCCCACTATGTGTGATCAGAAAGAGTTTGTTTATACCATTGCCATTTCCGTGGAGACACGTCAATAGATTGCGCACAGAAGACGTTGACATGAGACGTGCATTGGCGTTGTGAAATGGGGTATGAGCATCTAATGATGTGAGCGTTGGGGGCGGGCAAACCGAATCAGTGCCGCAAGGGCACTTGAAATTAGGGTATGATATGGCATTTATAACGCGCCTATACACAAGTGTTTCAAGGAGCAATGAGGCAAGGGGGGAACAAAGGGAGGACAGACAACGATCCTACTAGGACAGGTGTCATTCAGATTGTGCAAGTGCATGGGAAGGGGGAAAGGAAAAGTGTGCAGGGGAAAGGGAGAGGGGAAAGTGCAAAACATGGGAATATAGAATAAATAAGATTTTTAAAAAAAAAGTGCAAGGGAAGTGCAGACAAAGTGCTGGTAGGGGGGCTGTAGAGATACAGAAAAACGGTCCCCAGGTGCAGTGGTTGCCAGGGAGGCAGTGCAGGTGGGCAATTGACTGGGCCTGGGCCAGAGATCAGAAAAGGTGGCCAGGTAACTAGTGCAATTTCGGTCAGGAATTCAGCAGGGGAGAGGAGGAGATAAAGCAGAAGCAAAGAGGAAGGTTTTGAGGTGCTGAGGGAACCAGAGATGGTTCTCCTCGAGTTTCAGGGAGGCAGGAAGGCTATTCCAGAGAGAGGCCCCTGCCGAAGAGAGTGATCTGCCACCAACTCGTTGCTTGGAGAAGCGACTGACCCTGAGGGAGTTGGAGGCGGATGAGCGAAGAGCTCGAGAAGGAAGATATTTAGGAAGAGAGAGTTGAAGGTATTTCGGCCCCAGACCCCAGAAGGCCTTGTGAACAAGGCAGAGGGTTTTGAACTTAATCCTCGCAGCCACTGGGAGCCAAGGATAAGTCTTGCAGTCCTATTCTGGGTAAATTGCAGAGGGCGGAGAGTGGAGGCAGGCATATTTAGATAGAGGCTATTACAATAGTCCAGTTTAGAGAGGACCAGGGCTCTGGAAACAGTGAGCTTCTGGGGGAAGGAGAGAAAAGGAAGAATACCTCTAAGGAGGTGCAGCTGGTAGTGTGACTTAGAGATGTCAGAGATGTGAGGGGAGAAGGAGAGTGCAGAGTCGAAGATGCCCCCAAAGTTTTTTGCCTTGCAGGTGGGAGTAGGAGGAGGGCCAAGAGAGGCCGGCCAGAGAGCTGCAGGGAAGGAGGGAGTGGGTGCGCTGATGAGTAGAATCTCAGTCTTACTGGCATTAAGGCAGAGGTCGTTGGCGACACACCATTCCTGGATGGCAGACAGACAGTCAGAGATGAGGGAAGGAGAGGAGGAGAAGGAGGAGGTGGCCGATGGTAGCCTGAAAATGAGCTGGGTATCATCCGCATAGCAAAGGAAGTTTGGACAGAGAGCAGCGATGCGGCGGCAAGGAGTGCCAGGTATTGGTTGAACAGCCACGGAGAGGGTGATACATCAACGGATAAGAATAGCACAAGATGGCGGTACGGGAGCCGTCGTTTTCCCATTTGTTAAAGTGAGAAAACTCTGGTAAATTGCATTGGAAATTTATTTAATTGTGAACGATGTATGCTCTGAAATACATGCCTGATCAATTAGGCCCATAATATTTCTGACCAAACTACCCCTTTAAGTTGCACTAATAAAAACCTATGAAATTCAGTGAAAAACGTTGTTAAAGGGACGTTATGGTTAAGTTGCACTAATAAAAACCTGTGAAATTCTATGAGAATGTTTGTTAAAGGGATATTATGGTTACAGGTAAAACTGAAAACCCCCAGAAATGTGCCTGTTCTGGTAAACTAAGCAACCATAACTTACGCCACCACCGTGCACTGCTAAGACTAACACCTGGGACATCAAAGATGACATCACAAATATCTTTGATGACATCAATGACATCACAGATGACATCACATATTAAAATAATTTTGATGAAAAGTTCTTACAAGGGGTTGTGTTTACAATGTTGGTAACAAGATGTCAGAGGTGATCCAAAGACCTCTCATGAAGTACTTAATGTATTAAAGAATGTGTTCATATAAACAATAAATATAATAAATAATAAAATATTATATTGGAGTGTTGTTGTTAATACAGGAACGTAATCATACATACACATAATCAATGGCTGCATCATGCATCATACAAGTGAAATATTTTTTACCTGGTAATTTTGGCTAGTAAAATAATAAATGCTACCTTTTCTGAGTTCTGAGTAATGATAAACATGAAACAAATACCTAATAATTTTGTGTTAGTACAAACAATACATATCAAGACCCACAATGCATACAAATCAGAGGCACATACAGGAAAACTAAAGTAAGGAGGAAAGAAACAACATCACCATAAAATGTCAATAATAGTAAAGTTCATCATGTATACAACTGAATTGTGTGTTTGAGGCCTGTTTATTGCCCCATACATATGCACCATGAGCTGAGACCAAACCGTAATGAAAGTACTTTAAGAACATACAGGAAAGTTAACGTCTAGATATACATCACCTTTTCAATGTTCATATTTTGAATGTCAGTGAACAAAACTACCTTGCTTAGGCAGTGAACAAAAACAAGTGACCCAGATATGTGATGTCATCAGTGATGTCCTAAATGACATTTGTGATATCATCTTTGATTTCCTGGGTGTTAGTCTTAACAGTGCACAGTGATTTCACGAGTTATGGTTGCTTAGCTTACCATAATTGGTGAATTTCTGGGGTTTTTCGGTTTTACTTGTAACGATAATATCCTTTTAACAATGTTTTTTCACTGAATTTCATAGTTTTTTGTTAGTTCAACTTAACCATAAGCTCCATTTAACAACGTTTTTACATTGAATAGATATATATATTATTTATAACAGTCAATGTTCTTATGTCTGTGGCTCAGCTCAAGTCCCTCTGCAACGACTCTCTCTCAACCGACCAATCCTCCTTCCTTCCACGGAGCACCTGTGGGGACCGGACAGGAATTTCATTAAAGCAGAACTTGCCAACCGTATGTTTGTTCACATGATTTATTTTGTGTCGTTCTCAACAGGAAGCTCTACGGTCTTCTGGAATATATCAAAGTACTACTTTATTCTCAATTTAATAAAGCACGGTCATCTGGCAGAGATTGGACTGATGCTTGTATACACACACGCAAACTTGATTACAAAGGGGTGCTATACCCCAATATGTGTCATCTATGACTTCATCCTACGTGGCAAACCATAAAACCTATTAGTGGGAGGGATTGGATTAGGGAAACATATCTACTTAAAGAAGGTATATGGCTTAGTACTTCATTGGCGATCCCTTATCCGGAAGACAACCCTCAAACGACCTCTACATACCTATAATACCGATTATAGCAAACAAAAGGACAGCTGATTGTTCTGTGCAACATTGTATAGCAGGTTGGCCCATAGACCCACTGATTGGTTGGCCTTCTCACCCAACTTTGGACTTTCGACTCGGCTTGCAGCACATAAGGAAACAGAAACCCAGGTGCTTTGATCACGTAAGATTACTCCCTACTTTCCCAACTAGTCCTTCATCTCTCATCACTTCGTCCATGAGCAAATGTTTCCTGTCTGTAGTTGGCCATGCATCCTGTTCTCTGTTCTAGGACATTCAAGGAGTAAAAGCACATCACTATCACTAATCGAGGCTTAATGAATAGCACTTGTTTCCCACTTCTGGGTCACGTGTGAAGAGACCACGAATTTGTCAATTTCAGCCTTTTGTTTACTGCTATTTGTTTTAATTATACTCGGTGTCATTGCTCCCCTTGCCTAGACTTTATAGATTTTTAATTGTCCAATAATTGCAGATGGATTCTTCTTCCTTAATCATAGAGAAATAGGCCTCATGTCCATGACTCATCTGTCTGCCTCACTTTGTGCTTTGCAACTCTTCTTTACAAATAGCCTCCTTGATCCCAAGCCAACATCGACTAATTTGGCACACAGAGCTGTTCTTTCAGCATCTCCTGAATCTCCAACCCATATCGGCTCCTGAGGTAGTTGACTTGAATACTTACACAAGCCGGCGTCTATTTTCCAATAATGTCCATCCTTGCCACGTTATGTATTCCTCTATAGCAAGCTTCAATGCATCTTTTCTACCTTGTGTTACTGCATATTTACACTTATTGATCAGTAAGTTACTTTATCTTTTTTTGCATTCATGATTACTTTATCGTTTCGTACAGGTTTCTCTTATTGCTTCAGTTACATTGCCACTCGTTTTAGCATGGCTTCGTATATCTTCTTTATGACATCACTTTGCCCACATCAAATTTCACTCAGCGCTCCATGTTGTTCAATGGGGTGTGCTGACATCCTTCCACACTTTCAGTGCGAGAGTACATTCAATACGGTTGTCTGAGTGCATATAGTCTCTCATACACTCGATGAGATATGGGCATAACACATGAAGTCCCACATATACCCCTTCTCCTGCTGTACCAGTGTGACAGTTGTGAGGGGGCGGGAGCTAAGGAAAATGTGTCTACATGCTCCTCTACACTTGTTCCAATTTTTCCCCAATCAACATCTCATATAATTTGCCTTTCAACTTGATTAGGGTTCAATTGCTTAGAACAATTTTTGCTTCAGTGTTCCCCATATTAACATCTCAAATATGGAGATTTCTGTAAATTCTGTTGAACTTCTTCATTAGTGTGTAATTGCTTATGACAACTTTTAGTTGTTTTCCCTATATTGACATCTCATATATAGAGATTTGTGCACATTCTGTCTTTCTATGTTGCTTGGTTAATGTTCAAAACCAGTTTCCAATTGTTTGTATAGCTGTCGGTAGAATCCGAGATTCCCAATACTTCTGTGCAGACTCACCAGCTTTTGCTAACGTTTCCGATCCATGGTGTATGGATGCAGTGAAGTCCTTGTTTCGGGAAAGCGTTTTTTGCAGCTTTTCCATCGGCTTCTTATTCACCTGCTGGTTGAACTGCTGCTCTTCAATGTGACTGCGTTCCCATCACCCTCACCGCTGCTGCTGGCTCCCCAGCGGTCCTCCTGCAGTACCCGATGTGCTTCTCCTGGTCTCTTGCCTTTCTGGTAGGAAGCACCTGCCTCCTTCAGCAGAGTCTGCTCTCTGGTGTCTGCCTTCTGTTCTGCTTCCCGTTCCACCCGCTCTGCATCTCGCGTCTCCACCTTTACTTTTCACCTTCACCTTTCACTTTTCACTTTTAACGTGAAAAGGCACACCATTTTTTTTTTAAACTTGTTTTTATTCAGCTCGACAACACACAGAGATACACAGTTAATACAAGCAAATCGTGAAATCAGTTTACAACCCACAACACAGAGGCATCACTATACAAGCATCAGATCTAAACAAAGCACAGGTGCATATAATCAGGGGAACTTGCAGCCAGAGTGAGGACAGTATATACTTCATAGAGCGCTACTGAGAGGAGCGTGGCGGAGAAGAGGTCTCCGAATCTGAGGCCAAGGCGGACATAAAATCACGAAATCTGCACCAAATGTCCCTTGGTCTTGAATGCGAGTGTTGTGTCGCCCCCCAGGCTTCCTCAGTATCATGTGCCCAGGTGACTTCCCGGAGCCACTGCGCATGTGTGGGTGCCTTGGGGCGAAGCCAGCGTAATAATATACAGCGAACCGCCAACATCAGACAAAGACCTGCCAACTTCTTTGAATCACGTTTCAAACCGGGGAGGTCATGAAAAAGGCAGCGCATTGGAGAGGGGTCTATGGTGCAGTCTAATATGTCTGATATAGTGGAGCATACTTCTTGCCAATATTGTGTCAGGTGTGGGCAGTTCCAAATCATGTGTATGTAATCAGCCTGGCCAGTGCCGCATCTGGGACAATTAGGAGAGGTCTCATGAAACATACGATGCAGTCTAGTCGGTGTGTGGTGATACCTGTGTAACAACTTGAATTGCAGTAGTTTAAATCTGGAGTTATATGATACCTCTTGGGTACGTGCACACATACGGGCCCAACGCACATCGTCAATCTCAACTCCAAGATCTTCCTCCCACTTCATTTTAAGTTTAACAAATGAGGGGGCGGCCCTGGTCTGTATTAAATTATAGAGTCTGGATACTTTCCCTCTGAAGGAATCGGATGCACAGAGTTCGGCTATCAAAGGTTCATCTGGTGGGACCGAAGGAAATTCGGGGAATTTAGTTTTTAGGACCTTCCTGAGCGAGGAGTATTGTAGCCATGCCGATGGTCCACGCTTGAGCGCCAGAGGGAGATCCGACCACTCCAGGAAATTGCCTCCCACAAAGACCTCATGAAGAGACAAGAAACCTGCCATCGTCCAACGAGCGACCATGGATTGAGGGATAAAAGGGGACATCAGGGAGGAAATTCCAGAGAGGGAGGTCACCATGAAACGGGTCAGGGGTAGCAACCATGTTCCACATTTTATTAAGAGCAAGTGATGTGCTCAGCACAGGGTCTATAGAATCGGGATCTGGCGGGGCTGGCTTAAGAATGAGGGAACCAATCGCACGCTCCTTAACCTTAAGTTTCTCAAGACGGACATGAGGAGGGGGATTCGATGTGCTGAACCAACAGGAAACAAATTGAGACTGAGCTACTATCCAGTATCTAAGAAAGTCAGGGGCACCAAACCCGCCCAGTTCCTTGGGAGCGGTGAGCGTGTTTAGTTTGAGTCGGACCGCTCCAGAGGGCCAGAGAAAGGAGTTGACAATGCCGCGAAGCGTCTTAAAGAATCCCTCGCCTGGCCACAGTGGAATGTTTGTGAAGCGGTATAAGAGTTGGGGCAAAACAATCATTTTTAGAATTCCTATTCTGCCAGTAAGGGAAATAGGGAGACGGGCCCAACTCGCGGTTTTGATGGTCAGAGCGGCTAGGTAATTCTGATAGTTATCAGCGCGTAGTTTCTCAGCGTGGCGTGAGACCAGGACTCCCAAGTAGGTGAAAGTGGATTGGGACCAAGTAAGGCCCAGCAGGTCTGAAGGTGGTTGTGTGCTATCCGTGAGTGGGAATATGGACGATTTAGAGCAGTTAACTTTAAGACCAGAGATATGTCCAAAGCGGGTGACATCATTGAGAATTGGAGCGAGGTTCGTTTCGGGAGAGCGGATGTAGAGCAGGGCATCGTCCGCGTATAGGGAAACAATGTCTGCTTGTCCCGCTGAGCGCAGGCCTCTATGAGAGTGCGAATGGCGCATCATGTCGGCAAAGGGTTCAATTGCAAAGATCAATGGGGAGAAAGGGCACCCCTGTCCCGTCCCTCTGGCTACCTGGAAGAGGGCGGAACACCTATCCTCAGTGCGTACTCTTGCCACTGGGTTGGTGTATAGTAGTCTGACCCAGGACCGAAAATTGGGGCCAAATTTGCATTTTTCCATGACGCGCCACAGATACTCCCAGGACACCGAATCAAATGCCTTCTGCATATCCAGTGTGACTGCCACTGCTTGTGTTTGGGGATTAATTCTGCTGATCACGTTAAAAAGCCGTCTAAGGTTTAGTGATGTGGACCTACCTGGGACAAATCCTGCCTGATCAGGGTGTACGATATCAGGCATGAACACGGCCAGGCGGTTAGCCAGTAGTTTAGCAAATATTTTTACATCGCAGTTTATTAGCGAAAGGGGGCGGTATGAGCCACACCGAGTAGGTGGCTTACCCGGTTTAAGAAGGACAGTAATCATGGCCTCGCGGAGTGAAGGGGGAAGCGTGCCTGTTTCGCAAGCTTCTTCCCACAGAGCCAGCAAGTGCGGCACCAGGATTGATTTATAACGCTTATAGAAGTCCATAGGGAGACCATCCGGGCCGGGGGCCTTCCCTGCAGCAAGTGACTCAATGGCCTTAGTCAGCTCCTCCGGCGTGAAGGGTCTGTCCAGGGAAACGGTAGCGTCGAAGGATAGGGCTGTAAAAGGGAGCTTCTCGAGGTAGCCGTCGATTTCTGAGACATGGGGTCCATCCACCTTCGAGTAGAGGGACGCATAGAATGTAAGAAACTCTGTGTTGATGTCTTGGGGCGAAGTTGCTAGTGTACCGTCGGATCTCTCTATTGCTGGGATGTTGGGCACTCCAAACTCGTGCCGAATTAGCCTGGCCAGCACCCGGCCCGGCCGCTCGCCCTCCCCGTAGCGCCTAACTGCCTGAGGATTGTCAAGGAATTTAACTTCGCGCTCAGCAAGATTGCGGAATCTATCTAGTTCACGACCCAGTGATGCCAGTGCGTCAGGGGAGTGGTCGTGTGTGTATTGGGTTTCCAATCTTGCGAGGGTCGACTCGCTGTCAGCGATGTCCTCACGGATACCCCTCAGGATGCCACTCCCAGCACACAGCTGATTCCCATCACAACAACTAGTCTGCATGTTTAACTTGGTGTTTATTTTAATCCACATTGACTACTTCTTCCTCGTCTCAGTACTTGTGGTTTTATGGGAGTTGGAGTCCATAGGATTATTCTACTTTTTAAAGTTCTATTGCTTTGGCTTTTTATTTAAATCAAAACCATCAGAAACAGGAGGTGTTTATACATGGGTTATGTACATATGAGGTGATAATGGTAGCCTGTCTAGGGTGTTTGACAAGAAGGGGGTTTAGGGTTTTGCAAGTGGAATGATTTGTATGACAACATGCTATCAGTCATTTAGCAATTATAGGGTTTTCTTCACATGGAAGGGAAGAATACCGTGTCTCTTCTGATGGGGTCACCACATCTCCCCGGCAGCCATCACCTCCCATGTGATCCCCCCTCATAATACCGCCCCCAGGGTCAGGATCAGGTAGTGACTGCATTTGCTTTGCCACATTGGAGTAGGCTGTGGATCAGTGATGACTCGACAGGATTCCTAACAGTATTTTTTATGGTAATATTTAGTACTGAGAGTGCTTAGTATGCCTAAGCAGTTTATCCTTTTAACTTTTCTTGAATCAATTGTATTGTATTTTGTTTTGTATCCTGCATTGTTTTATGGATAATTCTGTAATAAACATAAATGATGGTGATGATTAATAATTGTGGTGTTTTGCATAGTGCTATCATTGGAAATGCTGTTTCAGCAATCTTGGTAACTGATCTAAAATGTTACCCACATTGCAGTACTCCATTTTTGGGTGAAGGGCTGGCTGGACTATGAAACCAGAGTATGTCCCGCTTTAGCTATCCTACTGGCTGTTGAAATGATATGCGATGAAAGATCACTATTGGATGATTAAGGGAAGGGCTTTGCCGTTGAGGGGTGCACACAACTAAATTTTGGTTTCCACAAAACCATTTATTGCTGCTCCAAAATCTGTTTTTTAATCATTTTGCTCTGAGTAAAAGCACACTGAAATATTACCAGGATCCTCAGATCACATATTTGGAAACACCTATGATTTCCTCTACATGATGAATACTTAGCAATAAGAAAGATTTTTTACAATCCACAAACAATAGTCAGCGCTTCCCTATAGTGTAGTAAACCACGAGTTGGGCTTTTTTTAAATAATGCCCACTGAATTACTTCTGTGGGGTCTAGATGTTGGCAGATAATGAACAGTAAGATTAAACGATTTGCCCAGGGTCTCACACTTTGGTTAAGTGGTGAAGATGGCATTTGACGATAGTACTTTGCATTCGTAGTTGCTAAAAATATATCTTAATGCTTGGGTTTCAAGACCTAAAATAATTCTCTGTTTAGAGAACTTGAAAGGTATACATCACATAATAAAGCAACCTCAAGCTATACCAATCTTTATAATATGTTGTGCAAAGAAGGTAGTATGAAGATAAATGCAACCCGAAGGTATTCAACAGAAGCATGCAACACTAAATAACTGCACTGCTTCTTTCAAATTTGGTGCATAAGATTAAATTGTAAAGCAAAATATTTCTCTGATAAAGCAAGTAGGTTATGGACTGCATCCGACATATGACACAGATTTTGCCACACATAAGGAACATTAGCGAATTATAAGGCAAAACGATATTCAAAGCTTCTGAACGTTGTCCTGTAATATTGTAAATATCATAAAGTATGCTGAAATCACCATTTTAAAATGAAAGTCTGCATTCAGGGAAAACTGTGCCTTTGCAACACTAAAACAATATAGATTATCGAAGTCTACGAACAAGAGATGTTTGTCAGTGGTTGAGCTCACATGGTGGTTCTGTCGTGAAGGTGAGGCAAGAGATGGTGTCCACCGAAATGTCCAACGAGATCTGGAGTCACAGAGGTAGCGATGAGCCTCTCTTGAAGCCATCCCCAGAGCAATCCGCCAAAGGTAAGCAGTACAAAACCTTCCAACGAGGGAAAGAACCTGCACAATTCCACAGCTGTTATTTTAGCAGAAGCACAGCTAATTGGTAACGAGGAAAGGATCAGCAATACACAGGAGATGGTTTGCAGAAACGGCCAGGATGGGGGAACGCAGAATAGAAGGCTAAATGCCAGGATGGAAGAACAAGGTAGAAGCGATGAACTAGTTAAGCCATAACCTAGTGTTGAGACGCAAGGACAACGTATCTGATGCTGACATATGTTTCGAGCAAACCGGAAGTGGTCAAAGACAAAAATGGCCAGTCCAAAAGCCTAGACTGTTCAGGGCGAATGAAAGGCGCCGTCTTTTGTATGACTGCAGCATGTAGCAGCCACCAGCCAGGAAGACATCACAAGGACCACAGGCAGTGATTCATGACAATGTTGTTGAAGGGCACAGCAGCAATTTAGTTCATCATAAATTGCCTTATTCTTTAGAAATCATGGAACTGCATATTCATAATCCGAAAAGGCCCAGTGTGTCAGAAATATCCCAATGTAAACCGTGTAGTTCATTTTTTCAACAGCAATTGAAACCATGATTGATTTCTTAAAGAATATATACATCTGAAACAGAACAGTGATACATTTATAAAAAATATGTTAAAGCCTGTTGTGAGTACACAAGGATTTTAACGTGTAATGTTTTAAAATGCATGAGAAATCAATGTTTTTTTAACAGGGCTTTGTCAAATGCTTGTTTTGCTGTTTTCTTGCTAAACCCTGACCACAAGTTGAACTATAATTCTACTTAACCTTCTTGTGGGGGTGTATTTAAGTGTTCGAGAAGAGTTGACTTGACCCTTCAGAGTGGAAAGCCATATTGTCTCTTGTCATGAAAACCAGAAGTGGTCAGGCAAAAATGGCTGATCCGAAAGCCTACACCATTCAGGGGGAATGAAAGGAGCCATCTTGGGTAGGACTGCAGGATGCAGGAGCCGCAGTGACAAGTGCCAAGAAATCACAAGGACCACAGGGAGCGATTCATGACAGTATGGCCCCTCCCATATCCAGCACCTCTGAGTTTGCTGGGGTGAGACGATGAAGATGATGGAATTGATGCAGAAGGATCAGGCCAGGGATGTTACAGAGGGGCTCCCAAGACCTCTCAATTGGTGGGTACCCCTTCCACTCCACCAAGTATAACAGGCGTCCATGACACTACCTAGAATTACAGATCTGAAAGCCATATTCCAGTTGTTAGTATGCAGAGAGTACAGGAGGAGGCACTAAAACTGAAGAGAAAATAGACAAATGATATGGCTTGAGAAGGGATGCATGAAAAACAGGATGAATTCTCTTCCATAAGGGTGGCAAATGTATACGATATGCGACCGTGTTAATAACCTGCTGAATGGGGAAAAGGTCCATAGAAACGAGGGGACAACTTAGTCAGACACAGATGTTTCAGCAAATATTTCGATGAAAGCCAGACTAAGGGCCTCATTACCCGGTAGGTGGTGAGCCATGGCGCTGTTAGCGCCATGGCTCATGCCGGTAAAATACCGGCACCGCCTTGGCGGAAAGGGCATTTATCGCCCCATTCCAAGGTTGGAGGGGCGGTAAATCCCCTTTCCGCCATTGCCCTTCCCCATTCCCATTTCTGCCCCATAGGGCTCTATGGGAATGGGGAAGGCGCTAATTACGGCACCGCAATTTTGCGGTGCCGTAATTAGCTCCGAGGTCCCTTAGCGGGTTGGATTTTAACGCCTGCAAAAAGCAGGCGTTAAATCCCCCAACGCGCAAAGGGACCTCGTAGTAAGGCGGTAGGGATTTACCGGTACCGGTATTTTACCGGTACCGGTAAATCCCTACCGCCATCCGTGTAATGAGGCCCTAAGTCCCTGACTGCAAAAAACGGATCCAGGTTTGTGTTTTTTATCAGTATAACACTTGGTGGCCTCTTGAGCCGTCTCCAGATGTTCATTGGTTGATCTATGAACAAGTTGAGTTTGGTGATCCATTGGTCCACTAATAGTACGTTGGACTAAACCGCATCCACAGAAGGGAATACCGTAGTGTGAAAGCATTAAGTGCAATGAAAAGGGGTCGTTTTGAGTGATGCATGGGTGGAATAGTTGTATGCAAACTCTGCAACAGGTAAAAGGGTTACCCAATCATCATGTACTTGTGAGTAGAAGCAGTGTAGCTATTGTTCGAGAGTTTGATTCACTCGTTCTGTGATACCATTAGTTTGACGATGGTAGCCGGAAGACAAGGCCCTTTGAGTCTCTGCGGCCATGGGTAATTTGTTCAAAGGGATCAAATGAGCTAATCTTGAGAAGAGGTTGATGGTAACCATGATTGTCATACAACCCCTTAAAGGAGGGAGATCCACGATAAAGTCCTTAGCGATATTCTTCCAGCGCTTAATGGGTAGAGACGGTTGATGCAAAAAATTGATAGGTTTTCAGAGGAAGACTTATATTGAGCAAAGGTAGCACAGGCTTTTGTGTGGTCCTTGACTGCCAAAGACATAACCGGCCACCAAAACCGACGTTGAAGATTCAGTAGCATAGTTCTCACACCCGGATGTCCAGCTGGTATGGAGTCATGACAATACTTCAGAGCAGCATCCTCAGTGGCCTTAGAGGGTAGATACAGCAGATTACATTTGAAGAGAAGATTGTCTCTTTTAGACAAGTTCCAGGGATTGGGTTGATGTAGTTGTAGTCATCCTGGTGATCTTAGCGTGTCTAGTTTAACCCGCTACAGGAAATAATCCACATGACATAAAAAGACTTTGTCTTGAAAAAGCTTTGAAGGAGACAATTCCAAAGGGATACATACATCAGGTTTCCTAGAAAGAGCATCAGCGATAATGTTTTGTGTCCCTGAAATATAGATAAGATTGAACTGATGTTGTGCAAAGAAAGATGCCCATGTAGCTTGTCTGCTGTTCCGACACTCCAAAGACTGTAGAACCTAAAGGTTATGATGGTCTGTTCTTATCAGTACTGGAAACGAGGTTCCTAATAAGAATTGGGGCTAATCCAAGAAAGCCTGACTCATAGCCATAGTTCCTTTTCAAGCACTGAATAATGCCTTTCGCTTTCACTGAGAGTCCTGGGAAGATGAGCCAATAGATGTTCTAGTCCATCAGTGTGTAGTTGTTTGAGGACAGTCCACAGAGCAGGATCTGAGGCATCAGTCTCAACTACAAATGGCTTTGAAGTATCAGGTTGAATCAGACTTGGGGCTTCTGTAAACAACTTTTTTATATGTTGAACAGCCTTCTCCTGAATGTCAGTCCAAATAAACAATGCTCCTTTCTTTAACAGGTGGGTGATCGGCTAGACAATATTGAAAATCCTGCTTTTAACTTTGTGTACAAAATTCGCCAGAACCAGGAAGGACTGAATCTGTTTCACTGAGAGAGGTTGTGGCATTCAGTGATGGAAGCAACCTTCCGAGAGTCCATGGAGATGCCAGAGCTGCTTATGATGTATCCAAAGTAATGAATGAATGACTGAATGATTGTATTGACATGTTTCGGCTTTAGCAAGTAAATGATGCATTCAAAGACATTAGAGCAAACTCCTGCCATGTTCGGGATGATCTTCAATGTTGCTTGAAAAAACAATATGTTGTCTAGATAGACTATGACAAACAAACAGAATATCTGAAAAAACCCTAATCATAAACCGTAGAAAAACCGCTGGGGCATTCATAAGGCCAAAAGGCATTCATAGTGCACATAAGGTGTCTGGGACGCTGTTTTCCGCTCGTCACCTGCACGGATACGAACAATACGAACAAGGTGATAGGCACCATTAAGGTCAGTTTGGAAAAGATGACTGCTTCTTGTAAAACCTCCAGTACGTCGGAAATTAGGGGTAAGAGGTACTTGTCCTTTTGTGTCACCTGGTTTAATTCACGATAGTTAAGACATGGGCGAAGTTTGGTGGGCTCATTCTTTGGCACAAAGAATAATGAAGCTCCGGCAGGTAATTTGGATGGCTTGATAAGGAAGTTTTTTTAGATTTAGATCCATATATTTCCGTACGGTGGCCTTCTCAGGTGCGGACAATATGAACATCCTCCCAAAATGAATAATGGCATCTGGTGAGGTTTCAATCTACTGGGTGATGTGGTGGAAATACTTTCTCCTGAGATGAAGGAAAAACATCAAGGCAGTCTTGATATTCTGCAGGTACCTGATGGACATGAGATAAAGGGGCTGATTCATGAAATTATTTGTGCCGAAAAAATGGGAATTTGTGCACCATTCTGTCCGCAAATCCCTGTTTAACAAATTGCGTTTTTTGGCGCAAATATTTCCATTAATCAGCCCCAGAGACTTAGGGCAATGTTGGTTACTGGCTACAGTTGTATCAAACAATACATCAGTGGTGTTATGCAAACAATGTGAAATACAAAACACAGATCCAAGAAACAAGGTTGTGACAACCAAATTTATATTAGGATTGTGGCGTTATAGCCCCGGGATTCCTAATACTAGCAGATAATGTGCTGCTTTCCTTATGTCAAAATGTAAATGTTCAAGGTGATGGTCGATTTGCATGCCAATATGTTTAGTTTCTTCAACAATAGATCCATAGGACAAAAACTGTCCATCTATGCCCTCTACAGTCTGGATTGGGGATTTGTTTTTACGGGTTTATTTGATTCTGTACTGCCCATTCACTGTCCATGAACAGACCCAGAGCTCTGCAGTCCACTAAAGCCAGGACTGAAATGGGTTCTCAATCCTGAAGTAGAACCTTCAACTTTAGGACCACCAGAGAGGTTTGTGAGTGTGTTTGGAATAATATTAAACTGGAGTTGGGTCCATTATCACACTTCCTTGCTCCATTCAGGAATGGTAGTTGGTGTTTCCCACCCTCTGAGGTGGTGCAATTGGGCAGTTCCACACAAGATGGTTAGATGAGGCACAGCCCTTGTTCAAGCAGATTTGAGGTTATGGCCCTTTAGGAACGTGCATATGTAATGGATGGAATCACACAGAATAACTCCAAATCCAAATAACCAAACCAACTCAGGAAGATGGTAAAGTACTGATTTATTAACAATGATCTAAAACAGGCAGTTTACAACGAACATCAACGGACAGACCCTCATGGGTTCTCTCAGCGATCCTTTCACCAAAAATTGCTTTTATACCAAAAATGAATCAGAGGTGATGTCATACTACATGGCAATAATAAAAAACCTAATAAGGGTCAGGATTGGCTTAAGGGAAACATCTAAGTATACTTTCTATAGGAACTAGGATTGTGATTGGCCTATCAGCTGGACAACATATGCCGACCTCTAAAACATGTCAAAACATGTCATCTTCAGAAACATTAGATACACAGTTTCTTATTGGTTTTTAAATGATAAGGCCTTTCGGTATATGGACTACTACAATTGGTTAGCATGAACATTTGGTTCACTTAGCAGCATCTAAGCCCAGACCCAAGTGCAAGGAGATGGGGCATGACACAACCCCACCACCCAATTAGCCAAGCATCTCTCATTGCCCATGCCTTCTGCCATGAAGATTGTCTTTGAACTTGGCCTTGCAAAGTATCCTTGTCTTTAGAATACATGGGAGTGAGAGAGCTCTCGCTATCGTGTTCTGGGACTCCAAGTTCGAACTTTATTTTCATCCTGGGCACACGTGAAGGAGACCACGATTTGCTCCATTTTGCAGTTTTCAAATGAATTAAACTAGGCACTCTTGGTATTCTTTCTTTGAACCTTAACAAGAGATGATTCATCCTTTGTACGTTCGCCCACTTTCAGAGTAGATAGCTGACCTTGGCTGCTTCAGTCGTGACTGCAGGCCAGACAACCTTGTCTTGCAGCTTCACGATTCTACTTATTCTTGCTGCAACACAGCTTTCCCTTCCCGCTTCATGGGTCCTGGCTTACTAAATTCATGCTACTGATGTCCAGCTTCTATATAATGGCGGGTTCGCCTGCGCTCCATTCATTACGTATAGCCAGCTTCTATGGTGACTTGGTCTACCTTGCGTTTCAGCATCTGTACATTTATTGAACAGTTGATTTTCTGCAGCACTTCGTGCACGTGTCATTTTCTTCTTTGCATTTAAAAGTTCACTTGATTCTTTACTTCGTCATTCATTTCCTTAGGATCTATACATCCTCTTCAGACAGTATTTCGGGACCTCGCACATACTTTTTGTGACTTCACTAGCTTCTTTTCTTTGCTCTCTCTCATTTTCCTGCAGTGAATTCTAGGTTGTCATCACTTCAGGGATACATTCAGTAGGGTTGTCTCCATGGGTATCTTCTCTCGAACACACGCTGCAGTATTGTCACAACTGATAGGGTCAAACACGCACGATCTCAGGTCTCCAACAAATGGGAGGAAGTGGGGAAGGGTTTCCTGCAGAGGCATTCAGTTGCTCCTCTACATTCCCCCCTCTGGTAGAGTCTTTGACCACCTCCTCAACTGTTTCTACATTCTGATATTTTCTCCCACAGAAGTGTTTCTTTGGTGTCCATATCTTCATCACCTCCCTCAGGGTGCCTGCTGATTTGATGTTAATCTACACTCCAGGTCATGTAGTTACATTGTTCATTTGGGGTACAGTAGACCCATCGTCCCACGTACTTCTTATGATTGTTTGGATACAGAAACTCTGTTGCTTCAGGTGCCATGATGCTGGCCTCTATGTATTTTCTGACAGCGTCATCAGTCAGTTCTTTGGAGTTTGGCTCACTTTTAACATCAATTATGATCTCCATTTCTACCACCTTCTTTGGCGTTTTCTTGAATTGGGCAATCAGCATCCTGACTATACAGAATCCAAACATTACTAGCACCAATATCACTCCAAGAACCTTGAATAGATTTGCCAACCATTGAGGAATCCATGAGAACAAAGAGGTGAAGCAACTGTCATTTTCAATGTCATCTGTCTCGTCTTCCATCTTGGTATGCATGTCTGTCAACATCATTATGGCCTCTGTCAAGGTCCCATTCTGGCCATTCTGAGAAGGTATAAATGTGCAAAATGATGGCCCAATTTTGGTGCAAACTCCTCCTTCCATCAGTGTGATCATATCAAGGACATACTTATTCTGGAGGGTCTTCAATCGTATGGCCCTTAGTTCTTCTTTAATGGCATTGAATCCCTTTATGGTAGCATTGATCGTCTGCAGAAGCTCCCATCTGGTAATTTGCAACCATTTGGTGTTTGCCACTGTCTGAATTCTAGGCATGAATGTAGCTGTCATTATCATAGCAGTCTTGCTGAACAATTTGTGCTCATCAGGAATGGTTTCATGCGCTGTTATTGATTTGGCTGAGAAATAATTTTCTCTTTTTGTCCGTATGAGTTCAAGTGATCTTCTATTTCTCAAATGGTCATTCACTTTTGGAAATTCACTAATGCGGTAACATGGATGAGCACCAGGGAACACACTCCGCCCCAAATCATTGAGCAACTTCATATAGTCTCTAGATCCACAAGCCCAATATCGATCCATAAGGAAAGCAGCCCCTTCTCTCATTCCAGGAACGTCAATTGTGGTTTTGCATACCTTGTTATATCCCACATTTTTCTTTCCATGGTTTCGGAAACATAGTGTCGCATTTACCAATGGTATTACAACTACTGGGCCGGATTGATCTTCTACCCATGTCAGTAACTTGGAGTGCTTGGCCCATGACTTTAAGCATCCATCATACACTTTCTGCACCTCTTGTACGTAGTCCGTTTTCAGCAGATGAGCTGCACAGGACATCATTCCTTCTTCCCATCCCTTCTTGGTATGCACTCGTCGATAGATCAATAGCTGTGTTCATTCCCAACATCCAGGCGATCCTGCTATTTCCGTCACATCAGGACAGTTCATTTTGTTAATTTCTTCAATGATCACTTCATCCTTTCCTACAGCAGGATACACAAGCATCTTGCTTTGCCATCCAGGCTCCTTCTCCATTTGTATGGTCATGATTTAGCCATCCTGATATGGAAACGACCATCTTGATCTTCATCGCAAGGCCACCCAACTTCCTTGGAACTGTCCTCGAGTAGTGCATGCTGCAGGATGGCTGAAGCATTTCACATTGTACACTGATACCTCCTTTGAAATGAAAGTATTTACTGTATTCATGGCATAGGGGATGAGAGAACAGACATAGCAACTTTCATCAGATGCTCTTTCCCCCAACTTGTTCATGTGTTGGCACCACATGTTATTTCCTAGGTGAGCTGTATTATCTAGCTAGGTATTTATCCCTTCATTATCTTCCTCTGCATCACTTTTATGTCTCCTAACATACTTATAGAGATCAAGGAAACTGTCATCATTCATACTTATAGTGGGGAGAATCATATGCCTTCTTTCTTCAGCAGAACCATTAAGATGGTAGAGACTGAAAAATAAGGAACAAAAAGAAAATGAGCACAATCATGCAAATATATATCATGCTTACACACATGGGCCACCATTTCTTATGCCATCCTTCTGCTGGCTGATCTTGTGCATTGTCTATAATCATGCCATCTTCTTCATTAATCATTTTTAATACAATCTCGAGTTTCTTTTATTTCTGCAACTGTACAATTTGTTCAATTATTGCAATAAGGAGTCTTATCACTGGACCATTTTTAGGATCCTGTAAAAAAGTGTGAATATTAACATCTCTTCTAACGAGAGCAGGGTATGATTGAAGTATGAACACATAAACAGCAACCACAAGCTGATGAACGTCACTGCTGGCAGGTATCATATGTTTTTATTACCTAAAACAAATATTCTCCACGAAATGAATCTGGATATTGATCTCTTTTTCAATTTCTGATCAAGAACAGACGTTTAAGCATAATTCTGGTGCATTATTTACTGCTTCAATATATTTCTAAAAGTTCATTTCAAACTCTGGAATTCTCTGCAAGTCCTTGCACTCTCTGTTAAAATATATATAAGGAGTATCAAATTCCACTCCAAATAAAGTACGTGTTGATCACTTGTTGCTTTATCGTCCTTCTTCTTAGTCATCGATCGGGTCTGCACACGCAGAAATTCTTCTTCTTGTCTTGCTTCTGGATCAGCAACGGTCGGAGCGAGTCTCTCGCATTTATAAACCTTCATGTCATTCAGATGCAATCAAGCTCGTCTTTCTGATATTTTAACAGCGAAAGGGGGCACGTCCTCAACACAGAATGGGCTATTAAAACGAGGCTCATGCCACATTCAGGTGAAGTTTTTGATCAGGACCTCAAAATATAACTTTTGTGGTGGTAATAGTTCACTTGAATTGGTTGCCGAATGAGCATCTTCTGTGTTGCTAGACTGTCCCCTCGATGCTTGACTTGATCTGAAATAAAAGAAATACTGGTAGTCGTACATGTCAAATAATCGTGCATCTCATCACGTAAAGTTTTGGCTACACTCTGGGCATCACTTCTAATCCTAGACAGAGGTGTAAGCGACATTCTCATTCAACACCCTGTTACTAGCTTATGCGGGGTGAGGTGGTGGTTTGGCCCTGGCTGATTCCGAAGGGCATATAAGGCCAGGGGTAGGAAATACAGCCATCCCTTTTTCAAAGTCAATTTAATCTTGGCAATCCTCTCTTTGAGGAGGCTGTTGAGTCTCTCAAATATCCTGTTCGCTTGTGGTTGATACGCAGAAGAGAACTTGTGCTTTATACTTAATAATAGCCCTATTTGTTTGAATAGCTCATTGACAGAATGTGGCCCATTATTGTATCTTAGCACTTCACACACACCCCACCTCGGGAAAACTGTGAGATACACGACAGGAGATGGTATTGATGCTTCAAACAATACTTTATTGCCTTAATGTTCAAACAAATCCTTGTTCCTGGCATAAAACAATAATTGGCTATGGAGGTAGTTCCTTCACTACTCTCAAAGCCTCGGGGTTAGATTGTCCCTCTGTAGCCTCCTTCTATTCACATGTGCCCGGATAGGCCCACCATTCACCTTCTCCCTCCTCTCCTGGGGTCTGAAAATAACACACAAAAGAGAATTCACGTTAATCCTTATATACCCCTTGATAGGCTCTGGTCCCCACCAATCATAAGTATTCCCTGGCTTCCCCATCCTGATAGGCTGATGACTAGAGGGTTCCATCCCTATAAGGGGGGTTGCCGTCCTCGCCTCCTTTCCAGCTGTACTTGATAGCAGACCCGAACCACCCCCTCCAATCCTGTGTTCATCCTGGTGCTGTAGCCCCTCCCTTCTCTCCACATCACTCCGGTATGACACCCCTGTGTTACGGCACGGAGGGTGCTGTGTAACACACATAGTAAAAACACATGAGACCCTATGGACCTAGTGTTGTGTGTACTCACGCTAACACATAAGTGCTTTTTTAACACCGCCCCCAAATATCTTTCTGCCCGCCTTCAGCACTATAACCCACTGCGTACCCTCAGATCAAGGAATCAACTCAGACTTGTACAGCTTCGGTTTAGACTGGCCAAAGGAGGCAGCTTTAGTTTTGATATACTAAGCCCTAGTGCTTGGAATTTACTCCTGCTACCTCTCAGAACCATTGACAGGACCAGTTTTTTAAAAAAGGGCTGAAGATCTTACTTTTTAACTGCCCGCCTGATTTAACCCTTGGCTATCTTATCCTGTATGCAATTCTGACCCCTACTTCTGTGTTACCTCACTGAGTTTGTCCTGTTTCTGTTTCGTGTGCGCCCCGAGGCCTGCGGGCGTGTGGCGCGTTATACAAAAATTAAAACAAATAAATAAATTGATAGTTCTTCAAAAATTGATCTGACTAGCAGAGAAAGGCATTCCGGCGCTGCAGCAATAAGGCACAGATTAAATGGGGAATTCGAAGTAGTAGCAAGTGCAAGGCTACAGTCTCACTTTTCACCGCATCAGAATTGATAGCGCTTATTGTCGCACTTGAAATACATAAAGGACAGGAAGTGACGGTTTACAGTGACTCTGCCTATGTGACGTCAACTGTACATGCAGGGTTACCATGTTGGAAAATGAGAGGCTACCTCCGCGCAGACGGCTCTCCAGTGCCGCATGCTTCCTTATTGGATAGACTCATTAAGGCACTACAACTCCCAGTAGCCATAGCGATCATAAAATGCGCAGCGCATACTGAACTAACAGACTATATCTTGCGGGAATGAAGCCGCAGATGTAGAAACCAAAAGGGTTGCATATGCTCCAGAAAGTTTGAGTTTTGATACTGAAGATCTTGAAGAAAATTTGGCTACAACAATGTTAGTAAAGGAAGGGTTTAATATGCTGTTGATTTACCCAATTAATAGAGATTCAGGGAAGCGCACCACAGGAAGAGCAAGAACTATGGAAATCAAGAGGGTGTTCTTTATCCCCCACGGAATCTTTATGGTGACAGGACAGCACTAGAAAGCCAGTGATGCCAGTAGCTTTGTTGAAAGTAGCGCTTAAACAACTGCATCAGCCTGCGGATGTAACTAGAGAAAGTCTTGCTGCCAATACTGCAGAAGACTGGTCATTCCTAATTTGTTGGAACACGGTGCACTGTTTATGGTGAATTGCATCGTGTCTCAAAGGTTTACTACTGGGCATCCAGTGAGAATGATTAGAGGAGTAATACCTTGACCGAATGGTCCATTTCAACATTTACATATCGACTATGTCGCTATGCTGCAGATATGTAATGGATATAGATATCTATTAGTGGTGGTGTGTCCCTTCTCTTAGGTGCATTGAAACGGGTCCGTGTACACACCCTGATGCCACTTGCACAGCAAAGCTTTTAGTATGTGTGAGAGTGGGGAGAGTGGGGATGCGCCGGGTACGGCGAATGCAGGGCGAGGTGCCCTTTCCCCTCAGCTGATACAGACGGCTGTAACGTACCCAGACTTGCTTTTTCCTCCCGCGGCTGCGGCGAGGCGGGAGCCACTCTAGCCGCGGCCGCCGCGGAGGGCAAGGCGGGACTCGCTCTGGCCGCGGACGCCGCACACAGCCAGAAAGAAAATCTCTCCCTGCTCGGGGAGTGTCCGGCGACACACAAGGAGACACATACAGGAGAGCAGTGCCCCCTGCATTGCACGCCGGACCCGCACCGGGGGGAGAACAACAAATCCCTTACCCCTGCACTTACCTGATAATCCCGCGACCACGGCCTCCATGGCCGATGTGGCTCCACGAGGAAGATACAATGGCGGAGGGTGGGGCTAGAGAGACGCCGGATGGGAGTGGGGAGGGGCTGGATAGCTTATACATCACTCTCTGCTTGACGGGAATTCAGTGCAAATTCCGTCTTGCAGCTTTGACGTGAGCACTCTTGGCCAGACCAGTAATAGCACGAACTGCACCATTCTGAGTTCCCTGGAGAGAAGATAAAATAGTCTGCGAGCAACCTTTGAAAAGACTATTACAATCATCCAGGTGAGAATATATGAGAGCCATGGCAAGGATGGCAGCATTCTCCTGAGACACAAAGGGCCGGATATTGCCAAGCAGTTTATTTACAGGCCACAGGAGCTTCGGACCTGTGCAACATGTTGTTTCATTGCTAACTCGGAATCCAAAATGACGGCAATTGTTTTCACCTTTTTGGCCATGGGAATGGGCATTAAGGATAGTAAAGCAGTCATACTCCCGGGATAAGGTTTTAAGCTTTGAGGCAGTGGTCTGTAGTGATACACAAAATTGCAAATTTGCCAATCAGGTCTTTAGATGACAGCATTAGCCGCTGAAAGCCAATAGTTTATTCAAAGCATGTGCAAAAATGCTGACAGTAATCTGTTGTAGCACTTCCATTACGCAGTAGTGAGCTACAAGGAATATGCAGGCCTAGTAGGAGTAGTAGGTCACATTATGCATTGTAGATAGACAGGCAGGGCGAAGGCCCCAGTTCTGTAGCTAATAGAAATTATTGGAGTGTTTGGAACATTATGGCACCTATATAGCGCTTAGATAGCCAATCTTAAGCGCTATGAACACTAAGCTATGAGTGCATGCCTTTTAGAGCTTGCTCACGTAGGCTTAATTCATCTCGACTCCTCTTAGAATATTCTGCCTTTCTAACTGCAGCCCTGCATGGTTTCGTAAACAAATCCTCTTTTCTCTGGGAAGGCACTGATAAGACATTCCTGAGTTTTCGCGCAGATCGGCTCCAAGCAGGGAGGGGCACAGGAAAGGAGCACAGTGGAAATTCACAGAGTTGGGTTTTTCCATGAGCAAGCCTATATTTTGCACAGGGAAGTTTCTAGAACTGTGCGTCATGGACTGACAGCACAAGATTATAAAAATGCATGCCCACATGACTCAGGTGGGAGATCGATATGTGGACTTGGTTCGAGCAAAATCGAGTGTCCAGAACCTGCTGCTCTGTCGGCACCCTGCAGCTCTGTCCTCTGAGCGGGGCTGGCTACAGCTATCTTATGAGGGCCAGGGTCTCCCAGTGCTGATTGAAGGGGCGTAAGACTGTGTTTCTCTATGTTTCTCTATGTTTCTCTATGTTTCTCTATGTTTCTGTAAGTTCTATGTTTCTCTATATTTTGCATTTCTCTAAGTTTTGTGTTTTGTAATCTTCTCTAACTTGAATCCCAAGATGTTGCTGAAATTCACTGTTTAGAATAAATGCTAAAACTTTTTGAAGGTGTCATTTGTCACTAGCATGAGTTCACTGCTCGGCAAATAGAACCTGTATTTTGGGCTGAATTTGGTAATTTTTCCTATCAAGGGCTGGTCCCGAGGAAGATTTTCCCAATATCAAGACATTTGGTGGCAGCGGTGGGATTTGTGCAAAATAGTGCCTTGCTGTGAAATGACAAATTGTGTGAGAGAACACAGTGCAGAGTGATGAGAAGGCTGTCGCAATTCCTTGGTGGTCTCACTGCAGCTCTGAGACTTCAAAAAGACAGCAACGTTTGTGTCGGCTTGCCGCGGCCAATAGCTTGTGTGGTTAAGACTTTCCCCTTCAGTAAATCAATCGTGGCTGACTTATTGCTTGGGAACGAAGCCAGGGAGCACAAGGCGATAAACAAGCGGGAAATGGCTTTGTTTAAAGCGTTCCGATGAATGGTCAAGAAAGATTTATGTTCAATTAGGAAAGAATTTTATCATGCGGTTTCCCCAGTTTAAAGTTGTAATTTAGAAATGCAAAGTGAGACGGAGTTCTCAACTCTATTCTGTCATGAGGGCAGGAAAATAGTTGCGAGGATTTGGCATGCAAATTGTGAATAGTAATTCAACCATTGATTCAGCCCCAGTGTGCTAGCGAGTGGGGGGCTGTAATGTAAGGAGGCGAAGGTTCGCTTTTTTTTTAATGTATGCTTTTGAAGTGTTGACATTCCTGAAGATAACGTGGGGAATGAGCCGTGTTTAGGAGAAAGAGTAACTTCTGTGTTGAGAGCCTAAAGGTTTTTTTTTTTTGGCAACTGTAAATTCCATGTGCTGGCGGTGCATTCTGTTTAAGGAAAAACACTAAAATGGCTACATTGCATTTTAGCTGTGCCATGCTTACAATGGGTGAGAGACTCACTTAAAAAGAAAGTGAGTGAATGGTATTTGGATTTTCGATTTTTGTGTATTGATTTGGAATTGCAGAATCAGTTTGCAATGGTTTGGGGGAAAAGACAATTTATATTTTTCTAAATTGCCTCTAAATTGCCCCTGGAGTATTTTTGACTGTTCCCACGCTATGCCATGGATTAAAGTACTGTTGCGTTATAAGTGATGTATGTTTTGGAAATAGTGACCTGTTGACTGTGATACACAGTGAAAAAATGTTGTTGACACATTAACAGCCCACAAGCAATATAGAGTGTGGGTTGCACTTGCAGGAAAAACGTGCAGGGAGCAGCACTACACATGGCATGTTTTAAATGCACTGAAATAATTGGTTTTAATTTGGCAATGGTACAACAGAATGAAAAATCTGTGTGTGATAAGACAGCACAAAGATTTAGTGGGTTGCGGGTTCTTTTGAAAGATCGCACATTGCATTGGAGTGAGTTTGTGAAGCCAAAGGTTACGAGGAAAAAGAAAAAAAAATGTGTATGCCTTTACATGGGACATTGATCAGTTCAAAACAAGCTAAAAGACGCTTTGACATTTTACAAAATTACATGGAGTTGAATCTGATGACAAGGAAAATGTGCCTCTTTTGAAAATAAGAGTCTTGCTGTGCAGAGCTTGTGCCTTGAAGATAACTTGCACTGTCTTGGTCGAGGTGCGCGAAAGAAAGGAAAAAACTGTTGGAGGAAGGCAGGAAAGCAGAATGCCGCACTCCTGTTCAGTAAAATGGTGTTTATAAAAGCTGACAGATATGGGAGCTTTTCTGAGTTACTGAAGCAGTGCAGGAAACAGTTAACCTGGATGAACTGTCTGAAACAAGTGCCTTCCATTGAATCCGCCCCAGTTTAAGAGTTATAGGCAAAGAGATAAGCTTGCTGCGCGTGTATGGCGCTGCCATGTGCACAGGAAAGATAAACAATGACATTCCTGCATTCCATCCCCTGTGAAAGACACCATCAGTGTGAGCAAAGACTGAGGAGGGGGGTGCAAAGACAGAATGCTGAAACAGAACTGAAGGCAATAATTGCTGTGAGTGAGAAGATGAAAAAGAGCGCAATCTACCTTACACATGCTGATGTATGCATGCTTTCTGACACTGGCATGCAATAACAGAGCTGATCAGAAGTAAAGAATTTGCCCAGTATCAACACTGGAAGGAAATAAATGCCATGTGATGTGAACTGAAGTAAAGCGCTGTGCACTGGAGAAGAAACCTCTAGGCGCTTTAAGAAGTGAAAATACACAGCTGGCAAAAATGCAAGCTACATTGCCAGGGCTGGAGTAACTGACAAAGACATTATGGCGTTCCAGATGGAAGTAAAACTGACAAATGTAGCCGTTTTGCAAGAAACAACATGCAGAGCGGGGCTTTGGAGTAAAACATGAACACTGCACATTAGCCATGATCCAGAAGCCTCACGGCTTAGTGCAAGAATGAATGATTTGTTGAAGCAAATAAAGGAACTGATTCAGACTATCGCGCTCAAAGGGGTGGCCCAAGAAATCAGCAGACACCCTTTGGGAAAATGACATGTGGAAAACCAGAAGCTTGAAAGACACTAGCTGTATGGAGAAAAATAAACAAAGCTGCTTGTGCAACTGAAGGCGGTATGGGACTGAAAGACTTTACCTTTGTAAAATGGAGTGATGCCAGCAGAGCAACCTAAATCAAGATCATGAGACACTGGAAGCAAGTTGGCGCCTGGCATTTGTGATCGCTTTGGTAAAAAAGAAAAGCATTGATCCATTGAGAAGTGCGACCTGGGTACTTATTATATGGCTTTTGCAAAATCACAGATCAGTCTGAGGTACCATTGACCAACTATGATCGCATTATACAAATGAGTTTGTGACTAGGCAATTACACCCCATATGGTTGAGTGTAAATAATCCCACAGTAACACAAAGAAGGGGTGACCAATAATTGTGCTAGCAATGATAAAGTGTGTAGTTACCTGGTGAGACTTCTGAAGGTGGGGGTGGTGTTAAGGGAAGGGGTGGACAACGCTGATATTGAAGTTTTGATGACATCCTAACATGAAGAATAATGACATCCTAACATTTCTGTTTGTATTTTGCCTAGGCAAAAAACCAAGGCAGTTGCGTGCCATGATTGGGGTAGATGTGTGCAATTTGCGGGTGACACTGATCAGTCAAGCAGACGCATTCTCAGAGAAAGCGAGTCACTGCGAGATGATATGTGAACTTTGAACCTGTCCTGCACCGCACTCAATGCTGCTAACATGCATGACGTATGAGGACATTTGTTCTGCAACCTGCGAGAGTTGTCCAACAGAGTAATAACTTTTGCTGAACTGGCACGGTGCAGACTTGGCTAGATATCAAACATTTGATGCTGCACACCCAAATGATTCAGTTGCTGGAAATAATCTGGTTGATATGTTTTGCCTTTCTTGTTTAAAGGATTGTGGACAATGGGTTGTGGACTGTGACATCATGCACCACAAACAGCTGTGTGACACAGCACTTGAATGCTAACACATTGAAAAAATGGTTTTTAAATGCACTTTTTGAGATGAATCTGAAAAAACAAAATGTTTTGCTCTTCCAACTGAATTGCTTTAACTAGAGATGTTTTGCCTTTTCTAAAACTACTACGTTGCACGTAGCCAGGAAAATGATTTAGGAATTGTGTGGGCAGCAGGATTATGCAAGCAGGAGCGTAATATATTTTGAGATAAAATGAGTGCGCACACCAAAGTTAGCTGTGCGTAGATTAAGGTTCTTAATTGGAAGTAATGCTGCCAAGTGTGTGAGCCCTAATTTGAGATGGTAATCTTTGAAACACTGGATACTTTTACAGCCAGCCTTAAGGCGGGTAAATGAAACCATGACTGACTTCATGTTTGATTTTATGACACATAGTGTGACACGGTTTTTTGTTAAACCAACCAGTTTCATGTTTCTGTGGGGACGGCTGTCTCCAGCACACTAATGCAAAGAGTCACCTTTTGATTGTAGACATTTAGAATAATTCATTAGAAAAGCGCTACAAATGAGTATCCACATGGAATTGCTAGCGTACTGGCCTGGCACATTGTCCGGCATCTTTTGTCACTGACTCAAATGACTGGTGCTTATGAAATCCTAGGCCCACATGTTTCAGTGAATGGATCCAACGATTTGTTTTTCTGACCAAGAACTGCAGCGAGTGTTCTCACCAAGATTTTATGGACTATAATTTGACTAAATGCATTTTACACAATGGTACGATGAAACAGCCACTGCCGGATGGTAGTATGGTGTTTGTAGCTAAAACTAATATTGTATATGGTAGGCATCCCACTTGAAGAAGGGTATTCTCCAAGTCACACAAGGTAGAAACTGTGAACATGTTAGATTTTCCAGTAGTAAGGCAATATTTAAATTGTAGGCTGGTAATGCACACCTCTATTATTACAGTGATACACTTAGACTTAGATTTATCACGAGGCAATGTTTCCTTAGTACTACCAAGCTGCTACAAATGGAGTCAATTTCTATGGCCCATCACCAAAGTGCGCGTAGCTAGGGAGCTAGATTCATTAATTGCGGGAGCAGCGAGGAGTAACAGGAGCTTTATACGATTTTGACATAGAAACTGTGCGCAATAAGCTAGCCACTATGGGTTCTGATGCCAGCTCTGCTACAAAACTTCTGGTCTAGTGGGGCCCATTGATACGCCCAACACTGCTACAAGTATTGGCAACCACTGGAGATGGCAAAACTTTAGTTATGAAGACATTTTTTCTGCCATAGGGCAGGCCAACAAGACTGCTAAATACACACGATGTATTTTATGGCAAACATTGTTAAATCAGCAGGTGTTGCCTTTTCGCTCCGAGTGGGGGCGACCATCCTCAACCCACTAGCACAAAGAGCTACAGTTACCAGCAAACATATGGATCAAATCGCTTGCTTTTGATTGCATGAATAACACATGCCATGCTTTGATGCAAATTAGTAGAATTGTTTTTATTTAGATAACCTGGTGCCCATGGGTTCACCTTGCCCATGAAATTAGATGGTTTCTGGTTGGGTTCCACATAAATGGGTGAAGTGTCTAATCACACAGCCCATAATCACGTTTGAATGCCCTGGGATCAGGGGGAGGGTAGGCCCTTAGAGTGAAAGGCTGCCAGGTTTTAGAATTGGTAACCATACAATAAATGCAATAGTGCATTGTAGATTAGACTACACCGGATTGCCTTGACATTCTAACTGCATGTTGCTTTTTAACTGACAATCAGTTATACGATAATTATTTAGGTATTTTTGTGTAGGCCAGGTTTTGGCTACAGTAAATGTCCATGTTCACTTTGTGTAGGTATTTTTGTGTAGGCCAGGTTTTGGCAAGAGTATAGGTCACTGTTCACTTTGTGTACATTTTTGTTTAGGTAGTGTTTTTACTAACCTTGCATGCCACGCTGACTAACCACTAGAAGATAGTTTGCTTAAATCTCTTGCAAAGCCCCAAGGTCTTTATCACTGCACTACATACTATATTGATGGGTATTAGCCAGCATTGTCGCACACACTTTGAATAGGGGTGGAGTGTAGTGATACACAAAATTGCAAATTTGCCAATCAGGGCTTTAGATGACAGCATTAGCCGCTGAAAGCCAATAGTTTATTCAAAGCATGGGCAAAAATGCTGACAGTAATCTGTTGTAGCACTTCCATTATGCAGTAGTGAGCTACAAGGAATATGCAGGCCTAGTAGGAGTGGTAGGTCACATTATGCATTGTAGATAGCCAGGCAGGGCGAAGGCCCCAGTTCTGTAGCTAATAGAAATTATTGGAGTGTTTGGAACATTATGGCACCTATATAGCGCTTAAATAGCCAATCTTAAGCGCTATGAACACTAAGCTATGAGTGCATGCCTTTTAGAGCTTGCTCACATAGGCTTAATTCATCTCGACTCCTCTTAGAATATTCTGCCTTTCTAACTGTAGCCCTGCATGGTTTCGTAAACAAATCATCTTTTCTCTGGGAAGGCACTGATAAGACATTCCTGAGTTTTCGCGCAGATGGGCTCCAAGCAGGGAGGGGCACAGGAAAGGAGCACAGTGGAAATTCACAGAGTTGGGTTTTTCCATGAGCAAGCCTATATTTTGCACAGGGAAGGTTCTAGAACTGTGCATCATGGACTGACAGCACGAGATTATAAAAATGCATGCCCACATGACTCAGGTGGGAGATCGATCTGTGGACTTGGTTCGAGCAAAATCGAGTGTCCAGAACCTGCTGCTCTGTCGGCACCCTGCAGCGCTGTCCTCTGAGCGGGGCTGGCTACAGCTAGCTTATGAGGGCCAGGGTCTCACAGTGCTGATTGAAGGGGCGTAAGACTGTGTTTCTCTATGTTTCTCTATGTTTCTCTAAGTTCTATGTTTCTCTATATTTTGCATTTCTCTACGTTTTGTGTTTTGTAATCTTCTCTAACTTGAATCCCAAGATGTTGCTGAAATTCACTGTTTAGAATAAATGCTAAAACTTTTTGAAGGTGTCATTTGTCACTAGCATGAGTTCACTGCTCGGCACAATAGAACCTGTATTTTGGGCTGAATTGGGTAATTCCCGAGGAAGATTTTCCCAATATCAAGACATGGCCACAATGAGAATTTTCATTTTTTTGGTATTTAATGCTAGGGAGTTAGTGCCCATCCACTCATGAATAACGGTATACATTTTATTCAGGTTGGCTATGTCAGCAGCATACTGCCGAAAAGGTTTCATGACGACCTGAGTGTCATTAGCATAGTTGGTATACTGGACACCCAGGTCGTCTAACAATCTCAGAAGGGTGGGAGAATGTAGACGTTAAACAATGGCAAAATACACAGGCCCTGGGGAACGCCCATGAGATAATAGCGGCCCTAGACTGGGCCTCCCCACTAGAAACCCTCGCAGATCGTGGCCCAAGAAAAGAGGAAATCCACAATGAAGCCAAGTTGGAGAATCCCACTAAAGATTGTAGTTGTTCCACCAAGATGACATGATCCACCAAATCAAATGCGGAAGAGAGATCCAAAAGCATCAAGATTGCAGGTTGACCATGATCCATGATGTTAAGTAGATTAGCCTTGAGATCTAACAGTGCCGTCTCCATGCCATGACAGGCTTTTTGACATTTGAATTAACTCTTTTTGCTGCATTACAATAGAACTAATTTTAGACATTTCTTCTTTAATTAGATTACAGACTGTTGCAAATTCCAGTCTGGACTCTCGAGTTTAATCACTGATAATAACAAGATACCACAGGCTCTTTGCTTTTACAACACATTCAACTTTTAGGTAGGATACTGTCCCCGCATGTGATTTCTTTCACCCTTACATTGCTAAACTTAGTTGACTATAATGTAATGGTATCATTAATTCACCCACACAGGGAGCAGCTGTTTGCTGTCCTTGACCCTTAGAGCTTGATATGTTACGCCCGCCCGCCATGACGTGGACCTGTGTCAAGTAATTATTGTCCGTGGAATCCCCCCAGTATCATTGGGTAAGGCTCTTTCTGGACCTCAATTCCTAATTAGGAGTCTTCTAATGATAGATTAAGTTATATGTTCCCTTGCCCTAAGGCCTTAACTTAACCCATTGAGAGGTTTAGATGAGAAAAATAGAACAAAAAGAAAGAAAACATTTTTTATTTAAAAAAATACTCACTGTGTAATTGTCTGCTTCCAGGTAGGGACTACTGTTTTTCATTCGGCCCCAAGGAAGGCGGTTTCAGATTCTGAAGGCTGACAGGTGGCCCGCCGAAACGTAATTTGGGTCCTTGATAGTTGGAACCTTTTCTTTATGTTCCCTGAACTTAATACATCCTGGACCTTTTCCAATATTGGTTTGGATATCTGTTACTGTAGAATTGTCATGATCCATCGATCACGCCCCTTTTGGTCCTCCTGGTCCCTGGCACGTCGGGGGTTACTCGCTGTAGTACACACAACATGGCCGAATTCACAGAACGCGGTCTATCGACCATACGTCCATGCAGCACGTTCCATAAAGGAACCACGTTCCCGCGGCTCCGTGCGTCTCAACGCTATCGTTAGCTGACGCTAGACGTGCATCGCAGTTCGTGCTCCTGGAACTGAGTTGCTACTCGAATTCCCGGACCCATTCCTTCTCCTTCTCCTTCCTCCCCCTTGTACCTGTATTCCATCCGCGTTCCGCGTAGACTGCTCTTGCATACAGTCTTCCTTCCTGGTCTTCCTGGAGTTCCGTGGTCCCGGACGAAGAAACTGAATGAATCCTGGAATCCCACGACAGCCGAGCGGGCTTATACAAGACCCGAACAGCACGGAAGAAAACCCCGGCGAAAGATCCCGCAAGGCAGCAAAAACAGGTGAGAAAAAAGGAAACCTGTGACAAGAATTTTACGTAGGCAGACCTGTTATTTGACATTTATTGTTTGTTCTTTCAATATTCATTTATTGGCAGACCTGTTTAACTGACATTTATTGTTTGTTTTGTTTTCCTCATGTACTGAGGCACATTCATTTATTTTGGCGAAGCATTTTCTTTGTTGTTCCTGACTTGTAAACTGATTCCACAGCTGTAACACACACATTTATCACTGTGCATTCTAATTGCTTCCTGTTTGAAGTTGTTTTTTCTCATTATTTATTTATTGTCAAAACACATATAAAATATTTTTTCATTCATGATTTTTGTTGACCATTATATTTAATGAAATACAGTATTATTTCTTATATACCAGTCTTTTTAGTTTTTTACTCACTCTCTCTCTTTTAAGTAAGTTTTGTTCAAAAGGGCTATTGAATTAGAATATCTTTCGATACCAGCCTAGAATAAGTATGATGATTTAACTTGTGATTCATTATACAGCTTTTTGGATTCTTTGTTTTCATGACAGGCTCTGAAGCCAGACTGATGTATCCCCAGAATGTCATTCTGTTCTAAGAAACACTGGAATTGTAAATAAGCTACTTTATCCAGGATCTTAAGGAGAAACTGGACATTCACAATGGGGTGATCATTTTCGATCAATAACGGATCAATATTGTCCTTCTTCAAGAGGGGGAAATCCAAGCCTCTTTCAGAAATGGAGGGACAGATCCCTCTGCAAAAGAAAGATTGATACATTTGGTGACCCATGGACAAAGTACATCAATACACCTAATAAAGAGGTTGGAAGGAAACAAAGTCACCACAGCAAGAAGTAGGTTTCCTATTAGAGACCATCTGAAAAATAAAAGTTTCAGTACAGCGGGCAAAGGCAAAAATAGGAAACTCAGGATTTGTAGCGGAGACTAATTCAGGGGAAACCAAAGGAGGCTATTTGATATGGTTATGAGAGGTCCTGGAGAGGTGAATGGCATTCTGATGAGATATAACCTTATTAATAAAAGCAGAATGAATGGTTTGACACCAGTCATTCTTTTCTGGGCCAGGGACTGTACAAGGTTTACTCTTGAATTCATTAAAAATAGAGAATCATTATTTAGAAATAGACCTGACTTTGCAAATCCTGTCATTATATGGGGCAGATTTAGCCTCTATGATAGCTCCTTTATATTGCTTAATTAAGGGTTTATAGGTAGCCAAGATAGATGGGGAAGGATTATTGTCCAGCAGCCCATTTCTTATGTCTAGGATGGAGTGTTACGCTCACCTGGTTCCCACAGGGGCGTCGATCGGACCCGGACAGCTGCGGGCTCCACCAACGTGATGTGTAGTGCCGAGATGACTGTCTGGACTGGCCCGCCTAATCTCGTCTGCTTGATCCGTAGAAGTATTCTCCTTATGTTTTTAAATGATGAGCTCTCCATCCTGCATGGCATGCAGGGACGCGTAGATACCAGTTACTTCACTGGTTTGAAGGGGCTGGAGGAGTTCCGGAGGAATATTGACTCCGGGGTTTATAAAGTTCAAAGAGTTCAATATGTCCGATGATCACTCTTATTCCATTCCCTTGTTGAATTGCAACTGGTTCAAAAGAATATTGCCTGGAGGCAGCGGATGGCGTTCAGGTAAGAGTCTGTATTACCCAACACTGTCCGGTAAAAGGTGCATGAGTTTAACTTGCTGTTTTCTCCCTTTATAGGTGCGGCAAATGAAGATGAGGCGTATTAAAGGGTAATGCCTCCGGTGGTAAATCAGGTAAGCCTATGGTGGTAAGAGATTGTATTTGTCGGCTCTCTTAGCTCACCTTGTTGTTTCTTTTGTTTTCCCCCAGGTGCTGGAGTTCGGCGAAGAAAATGATGGAGGCAGCGCCGGATCGAAAAAATGCTGTGAGGACTGGTGAGTATGGCGCAGCGCTGCAGCTGGCGATGCGACGAGTGCAGAAATAATGTCCTTTTCAAGTTCGAAGACGTGATGGATCCGGAATCAGGTAAGGATTGAAATAAGGTTGGTGTTCTAACCTTTCCTTCTTGTTTTTCTCTTTTGCTAGGAGCTCTGGTTTCGAGACGGGCGTGGCTGAAGACTGGATGCTGACTGCAGGCACGGTGAGCGTTACGTTGCTGGATGCAGAACAACACGAAGCGTGTGTTGCTGATCGGACGTGGTTTAAATAGCTTCCAAAGTAGTTCCAGGTAAGAAGTTCCCCAGAACCACACCCGAGTAAAAAATAGTCCCTGTAACAAAATAGTCCCATCCAAGCCTCATGTTGGCTTGGATTCAGTTGCAGCATGGCCTCCATGAGGTAAGTAATGTCTATGAGCCTGGCGCCTATGGCGCCAGGGCTGATTTCTATTATGAGCCTGGTGCCTAAGGCGCCAGGACTGAACCCAGACAGCCCCTAGCTGGGGCTGCTGGGGTTTTAATAAATATCTGGATGCCTGCTCCCGGGGCTGATGGGCTTGGTCCGGATGCCCGGGGGTAGGCATCATGACAGCACTCCCCCCCCCCAGTCCCTCCTAAAGGTGTTCTTCCCCTCGGTCCTGGTTTGTCTGGGAAGTTCTGATGGAATTTTTTCACCAACCGAGGTGCATGAACGTGGTCACTAGGCTCCCTTTCCTGTGGTCCGTAACCCTTCCAGTTGATTAAATAAAAAAGTCTTGATTTAACCATTTTAGAGTCCAGGATATTTTTAACTTCGAATTCGGGTTCCCCATCTATTAGGATGGGGTTGGGTGGTTTGGCTAGTCTTGTCCCGGGTTGAACTGGTTTCAGGAGTGAAACATGAAAGACAGGATCGATCCGCATATTAGAGGGTAGTTCCAATTTGACGGCCACCGGGTTGATAATGGCCTTAATAGTGTAAGGTCCCAAATATCCAGGATTAAAAGTCTGAGTCCCTTTTAGAGGTATGTTTTTTGTAGCCAGCCAAACTTGATCTCCAATCTGGTATTGTGGGGCATCACTTCTATGTTGATCAGCATTTTTCTTGTATTTCTCTTTCGCTTGTTTCAAATGTTCTGTTGCTTCCTTAAAGTACCAGTGTAATAGTAGAGTGCAGATGATTCACTGCGGGCATTTCCATCGAGTTCTGATGTTCGAGGATGATGTCCATATATGGTATAAAAGGGGCTTTGTCCGGTTCCAGAATGTACAGAGTTATTGTATGCGTATTCGGAAATCCATAAAATATCCTTCCAATTGCTCTCGGTTTGATGTAGCATGCAACGTAGGTACTGTTCAAGAGTCTGGTTGGTCCTCTCCGTCTGACCATCGGTCTGGGGGTGGTGACTGGTTGATAACCTCACGTCGATTTGCGCTAATTGACAACATCTTTTCCAGAATTGAGAAATGAATTGGCTACCTCGGTCAGAGACCAATACAGAAGGAAATCCATGTATTCAAACAATGTTTTCGAGAAATTCCTTGGCCAAGATTGAAGCGGAAGGTAATCCCTTTAAAGGAATAAAGTGGGCCATCTTGGAAAAAAGATCCACAATAACTAGAATGGTGTTAAATCCATTACATGGAGCTAGATCAGTAATCAAGTCTAAAGACAAAGTATGCCAAGGTGTAGGAGGAATATCCAAAGGTTGTAAAAGACCAGCTGTTTTTTTCTTTTCACTTGTTTTGGGCGCAGATACCACAAGATAGCACAAATGACTTTGTCTTTTCGCCAGGTGAGCCACCAGAATTGTCTTTTAATTTTAGCTTCAGTTTTTGTGATACCTGGATGTCCTTCCATCAGAGCATCATGATAATTGGAGATAACTAGTTCTTGATAGTAAGGTAGGTCATTGCTGACTGAATAATCTTTGCCTTTCTTTACCCAGTCCTGCAGGGCTGCAGGATCGAAAAAGTGTTAGATTTTTAAATTGATATCTTCTAAAGTCTATAGAGTAGTTATGCCAAGAATTCTTTGTTCTGAAATTATAGGCACCGGTTCCGGGTTCGAATATGCTTCTCCCATCCCTATTTGGGATAAGACATCTGCCTTGCCGTTTTTACAACCTGGTCGATAAGTGATCACAAAATCGAATTCGGCAAAGAATAATGCCCATCGAAGTTGACACGATGATTGGGCTTTGGCTGTTTTCAAATACTGCAGATTCCTGTGATCTGTGATTAGAGTGATGGTATGCCTAGCACCAAGAAGATAATGCCGCCAAGCCTTGAAGGCGGACTTAATGGCTAATAACTCCTTATCAGTAACCGCATAGTTGAACTCCGGTGCTGAGAAGTTTCTTGACCAGAAAGCTACTGGATGAAGTTGACCGGTTTCAGGATCCTTCTGGGATAGGACAGCTCCCATGGCTAAACTGGATCCATCGGTTTCAACTATGTATGGAAGCTCAGGGCATGGATGCTTTAAAACAGGTGCAGACGTGAATTTCGATTTTAGCTCTTGGAAGGCACTTTCAGCCTCTTCAGTCCACAAAAAACGTTTGTTTTTTCGCAAAAGTGCTGTGATGGGGTGTACAATATGTGAGAACTCAGGAATAAATCTGCAATAGAAATTAGCAAATCCAAGCATGCTTTGTACCCCTTTAACTGAACTGGGTGATGGCCACTTGAGGATTGTGTCCACCTTTCAAGAGTCCATTCGAACTCCTTTTGGAGTCAGGATAAATCCAAGGAATTCAACTTCTGTAGAATGAAAAACACATTTCTCCAATTTTACGTATAACTTGTGCTGGCGTAGTTTCTCAAGAACTGCACGAACGTGCTTCACATGGTCTGATTCTGAGGAGGAGTACACTAGAATATCATCTATGTATACGACAACACAGACATCAATGAGTTCACGAAGGACATCGTTCATAAAATACTGGAAGGCTTCTGGTGCATTGCACAACCCGAAGGGCATCACCTGGTATTCGAATAACCCGTACTTGGTGCGAAAGGCAGTCTTCCATTCGTCGCCTTTCTTTACACGTACCAGATGATATGCCCCTCGGAGATCTAATTTAGTGTAGAAGCAAGCATCCTTTACTTGGTCTAGTAATTCGGGGATCAGAGGCAATGGGTATCGGTTCTTACTGTGATCTGTTTTAATGCGCGGTAGTCTATGCACGTTCTGAGGTCACCTTCCTTTTTAGGCACGAAGCTGAGGATGCAGGGGACTTGGATGGACAAACGAAGCCATTAGCAAGGTATTGGTCCAAGTATTGTCGTAGGGGAAGTTTTTCGGGTTCTGTAAGGGCGTAGATCCTACTACATGGAGGTTGTTCACCGGGTATGAGGTCGATTTGACAATCATATGATCTGTGAGGTGGTAAGGTGTTTGCCTGTTCTTTTTGGAAAACATCCTGGAATTCTTGATATTCCTGAGGTAACTGCACGACTGGAGTAGCGACTGTGGCCAGGCCTTTGTTCAAGGGTTGTTCCGGGTAACAGGTGTGTGCACAATCCGGGAAGGTCATTCTCTTCTCTCGCCAATCAATACAAGGATTATGTGTTTCCAACCAAGGTATCCCCAGTATTATTTGGAACTGCAGGGCTTTGATTAAATCAAACACAATAGTCTCTCAATGCCCATCCTGACCCAACAGTGTCATCTCTGCGGTGGAATGAGTTACAGGCCCAGAGGCAATTTCAGTTCCATCGACTGTGGTGATGACATCCGAAGTGGTCTTTTTGCAGAGAGGTAGATTCATCCTAAAAGCCAATTTGTGGTCCATATAGTTTCCTATGGCCCCGCTATCAATGTATGCCCTTACTGCGTGCATACGTGATGGCTGCCTTGGATCAATAAGGACCATTGGTATGATGAGGTGCGAGGTCTGAGTTTCCTTCTTCAAGCTCGGCAAGCGGACCTCTACGCTTGTCGGGCGTGGTCATTTCCCGAATCAGGCTCTGTTTGATTTCTATCAGCAACTCCGACTACTTTCTTGGACGGTTTTATAGGACAATCCCGTAGAAAATGTCCTGAGGCCCCACAGTACAGACACAATTGCATATGCCGTCTCCTTTCTCTTTCCTTTTGAGTCAAGGGTCCCTTAAACCCCCGATCTGCATTGGTTCTGATGTATCTGTTCCTTTGGGGGTAACATTGGGTTTAACCAATACCCGATTCTCGAACTTAGCTTGATCAGCCTTTCTATTCTGAAGTCGGTGGTCTAACTGGACCACTAAGGGGGTCATTACGACCCAGGCGGTAAGTTACCGCCTGGGTCGTACCTTTACCACCATGGCGTAAACTATGTTTACGCCATGGTGGTTGGCGGACTTACCGCCCCATTCCGAGGTTGGCGGGGCGGTAAGTCCCCAATCCCCATTTACCCTTCCCCATTCCCATTTCTGCCCCATAGGGCATAATGAGAGTGGGGAAGGCGTTAATTACGCCACCGTAAATTACGGTGGCGTAATTAACATCAAGGTCCCTTAGCGCCATGGATTTTAACACCTGCTAAAAGCAGGTGTTAAAACCTCCATGGCGCTAAGGGACCTCGGAATCAGGCGGTAAGGGTCGGCGCTGTTTACGCCGCCGTAAACCCCTTACCGCCTGAGTCGTAATGAGGCCCTAAGTCTATATATTCTGCGCAATCCTGAGATGGGTTCACAACTTGGGCCAAACATCTTTGAGTTCACCCCGAAGTCCACAATGAAATAATGTAATTCGTTTTACCTCTGGCCATCCGGTTTCCACCACCAACCTATTGAAGGTTGCGATATAGGTTAGTAGAATCTGGTTACCTTGTCGTAAGGATAAAAGTTCGTTATCCAGGGCCTGTCCCTATGAATGTCTGGCAAATAGTCTTTCCATGCTCAATTGAAAACCTTGAAAATCCCGAAGAAGAGGGTCATCCTGGTTGACTAGTGGAATTGACCAATCGGCTGCGCTGCCACTAAGGTATGATAGTACAAAGGCTACTTTGGCTTGGTCGTTTGGAAAAGCTCCAGGTTTGCATAAAAAGTTCAAGCAGCACTGGTTCATAACCACGGCGAACTTTTTCGGGTCCCCAGCAAAACGTTCGGGTGGAGCTAAAGGAATGCTCCCTGGTAGGACCACTTGCACAGGATTGCTCGATGAAACAGGAGTTGGATTCCCCCCGAGTCCAGGTAATGGTGTTTGCCAGCTTGGTTTTTTCAGCAATTGTCTAGCAAGATCATCAGTGCGCTCCTTTGACACAACAGTTCTCTCCTGAGGGCATTAGTTTCTTGGCGCGTGGAGTGCACTTCTGCTCTAAGTTCCCCTAACAATAGGGCTAGTTGGTCGGTTTCTGAGGTTTCCATTACGCCCGGGTGGGGATTTGTAGATAGGCTTCGCGTTCTGTTATGCTCACCTGGTTCCCACAGGGGCGTCGATCGGACCCGGACAGCTGCGGTATCCACCAACGTGATGCGTAGTGCCGAGATGACTGTCTGGACTGGCCCGCCTAATCTCGTCTGCTTGATCCGTAGAAGTATTCTCCTTATGTTTTTAAATGATGAGCTCTCCATCCTGCATGGCATGCAGGGGCGTGTAGATACCAGTTACTTCACTGGTTTGAAGGTGCTGGAGGTGTTCCGGAGGAATATGGACTCCGGGGTTTATAAAGTTCAAAGAGTTCAATATGTCCGATGATCACTCTTATTCCATTCCCTTGTTGAATTGCAACTGGTTCAAAAGAATATTGCCTGGAGGCACCTGATGGCGTTCAGGTAAGAGTCTGTATTACCCAACACTGTCCGGTAAAAGTTGCATGAGTTTAAGTTGCTGTTTTCTCCCTTTATAGGTGCGGCAAATGAAGATGAGGCGTATTAAAGGGTAATGCCTCCGGTGGTAAATCAGGTAAGCCTATGGTGGTAAGAGATTGTATTTGTCGGCTCTCTTAGCTCACCTTGTTGTTTCTTTTGTTTCCCCCCAGGTGCTGGAGTTCGGTGAAGAAAATGATGGAGGCAGCACCGGATCGAAAAAATGCTGTGAGAACTGGTGAGTATGGCGCAGCGCTGCAGCTGGCGATGCGACACGTGCTGAAATAATGTCCTTTTCAAGTTCGAAGACGTGATGGATCCGGAATCAGGTAAGGATTGAAATAAGGTCGGTGTTCTAACCTTTCCTTCTTGTTTTTCTCTTTTGCTAGGAGCTCTGGATTCGAGACAGGCGTGGCTGAAGACTGGATGCTGACTGCAGGCACGGTGAGCGTTACGCTGCTGGATGCAGAATAACGCGAAGGGTGTGTTGCTGATCGGGCGTGGTTTAAATAGCCTCCAAAGTAGTTCCAGGCAAGAAGTTCCCCAGAACCACACCCAAGTAAAAAATAGTCCCTGTAACAAAATAGTCCCATCCAAGCCTCATGTTGGCTTGGATTCAGTTGCAGAATGGTCTGCATGAGGTAAGTAATGTCTATGAGCCTGGCGCCTATGGCGCCAGGACTAATTTGTATTATGAGCCTGGTGCCTAAGGTGCCAGGACTGAACCCAGACAGCCCCTAGCCGGGGCTGCTGGGGTTTTAATAAATATCTGGATGCCTGCTCCCGAGGCTGATGGGCTTGGTCCGGATGCCCGGGGGTAGGCATCATGACATGGAGGATGCTGTCATTGAACCAGCTTTTGTTTAGGGTTTTACTCTTCACCTGTCGAGTTCTGATCAGACCTAAAGAGTTGATGATGACTTCGAATGTGGCAGAGATGGCTGACTAGATCAGCCTTCTCAAAATTGTCTGGTGAGCCCAGTTGCACCCTGAGCAAAGATGATAATTTTTCCCGACAGCTTTTTTCCAAATCCTGGTAAGTATAACTGGTCTAGGATTGGTATCAAGCCTGGCCGGAGGCCCTGGGATATTAGCATAAAAATGAAATCAAATGGTGATCAGACCAAAAACAGGGGGAAACAGTGAGGTTTGAAATGGTAAGAAGATGGGAAAGAACCCAATCAAGGGTATGCCTGGCCAAGTGTGTAGGACCGGAGGTCCATTGCATAAAACCAATATCCCCAAGAGAACCAAATAGCGAGGCAGTAGGGGTATCAACAGGAGCCTCAGCCCAGTAATTGAAATCCCCTAAGACTAGGACCGGGGAATTGGTGCTGGTGATCTTATTTAGGATGTAGATAAACTGTTCCTGGAAAAGGGGGAGAGCCCTAGGGGGATGATAAATGACAACAATGGAGATTGAGGTGTCAGAAATGTTTAGTTTTATTATCAAACTTTCACAGTCATCCGGCGCCTTGTGGGGAACCAGATGACATTGTAAGGAGTTTTTAACAAATGGAGCCACCCCACACCCCGGCCGGCTTTACGATCAGCATGGAGGAGATGGTAATTATCAGGAATAGTAAGGATAGCTTCAGAAGAAATGGTTTCATTAAGCCAAGACGCGCTAATGAACAAAAAATCAGGGCATGACACCATGAAAAGGTCCTCCACCTCCACTCTGTGCACTCGGAGGGAGTGGGTGTTCAAAAGAGCAAATTGAAGAGAAGACCCAGGGGTCCAGATACATGTGGTGGAAGCCCCTATAATAGCGGCTTGTGTCAAGTTAGAAACAACACTTGCTGTGTGAACAGAAAAATGATCAAGGGTGTCAATCAACAACATGCTCGTGAGATTTATACCCAAGGAGGGAGTGACAGAAGGCATCATAGCATCCAGACAGCTCGGGTGGGCATCAGTTATGTCAAGGATTTGATTATGGCTGGAGTCAACAAGACAAAGTAAATCACCAGACGGCTCGGGTGGGCAGATCAGATGTGATTCATCATAGTGTTGTGCTGCAAGTCCGGCTCTCCAGTTGCTCTGAATGCACACAATTAAGTCAAAGTATGACATAATGCCCAACACAAGAGGAATTAAAAGCAGCGGATACTTACTAAGTGACAGGATGGAAGCACGTTAGAGTGTCTGCATGGACACGCACTGGGCACGGGCCGGCAAAAAACGGCTTAGACGTGCCGGCGCTGATGAGCCTGGCTATGTTTATTAGAGGACAGAAGAACTACAAAGTGTATGGGGAATGTAGTACTCTGCTCTCCAATACCAGATGGAATGGTTTTAAATATAATCAGGAAGCAAAAGTCAAGTAGGGAACAACTAGAAAAGCTAATCTGCACAAATGAATAGATGCACACAATTATAAAACACGGCTACTATTTCATAAACTTGATTTCAGTGAAAGTGCTAAAATAGAAATAAAAGCACAGCAACAATTTAGCAAGTTTAAAAATTAACTATAGTTAATAAAAACATGGCAAGTTAAGAACAATTCAAATCAAATGAATTTCCCCTCCAGTCAAAGAATTCTCTTTCACACAGGGTATATCATCATACAATTTAACATGATTGGCACAGTCATGCACATGACCACCTTCTTAAATGGGTTCAGCTATGAATGTGGCTGGGTTCACTATTTTAAATCTTACAATTTTAATCGTTGCATTAGAAATCAATACCTCATAATCTGAAATCGTTGGGATGTCAATGTGCCCTTGGGTTTCTCTAGAATGGCAAATTGAGCATGCTCCATGCAAAGGGTCATAGAGCAGCTCATGACAATACTTGTGGACTTCTCAATTGCAAATGGGCAGCTGCCAAAGATTGTTCGCAAGGGAAGTGTCCTCTCATAACTGGGTTTAAAATCCCACTGTAATATGCCAAATATTTATACCCTAATATGGTTCTTTGTGTAAGCACTGCTGTCATTACTGACCCATTTTTCGTGTGTGAAAACAAATAGAATTCCTCATCATAATTGGGAATGCCTAAAACTGTGGCTGTACAAATTGCCTTTTTCAATTCCTCAAATCCTTCCTCCATTTCTTCGGTCCATTCTAGTTTTGTTTTACCAACTTGTGCTTTCTTTAATGCTTGCAGAAGTGGCCTTGTGTATGTGATATAATCAAACACCCAGGGTCTAATGTAATTGCACAAACCCAGTAACTATTGCATCTGTCTCACTGTGTTCGGTTTTGATGTTTTCATGATTGCCTCAGCTATCTCAGGTGTCACTTTCTTTCCTTCATGCAAAATTAACTGACCTATGTATAACACCTCTTCTTGACAGTACTGTAACTTCTCCTTTTCCACCTTATATCCTTTACCTGCTAAAATAGTTATTAGTTGAATATAGTCCTGTCTACACTCACCCTCTGTTTTACTGCAAATCAATAGGCCATCTACGTACTGGATCACTGCCCTTTTGATATTGCCTAGATCCATCTGTAGGACTCTGTTAACGATCAATGGAGACTCACAGTACCCTTGAGGCAAACACGTGTGTTTTAGCCTTTTTTTGGCAAAACCTAAAGGAAGTCAAGTCTTGTCAGTAAAAGGATCGAGAAAAACACATTTTTCAAATCGATCACTGTGAAGTATTGAGCTTCTACTGGGATACTACCCAATATTGTGGCCGGATTAGGAATGAAAGGAAACTCAGCATCTACAATCTGGTTAAGAGGTATCAAATCATGGATAAATCTCCATGACCCTCCTTTAGATTTTTTTATTGGATACAGTGCAGTATTACACAATGACTGTGATGGCACCAGAATCCCCTGATTCATCAGTACTGAAATAGTCTGAAATATACCCTCATCAGCTTCTCGAGACATGGGGTACTGTTTTGCAAGGGGTAAAATTGCTCCTGGCTTAAGCTTTATTTTAACCTCTCCTATCCCCTTCAATAAACCTAAATCATAGGGGCCTGTGGTCCATAGGGCACTCTGCACCTTTTCAAAAATGCTGGTTTCTGCTGCATTATCGCCATTCTTTGTGGGACTTCCCTTTTCTCTATTCAGTATGTAATGCTCATGAAGAACACTACTTCATCATCGCTTTGGTCTTCCCTGAACGTATCATCATCAGTTATGACAGTCAGTCTGTCCCCTCCTACAGAGCTATTACTGTTCTCCATGGTCTGCCCTCATCGTCTATCCCCTCAAGCATTGCCATTTCTTTTCATACTAGCTGCTTACAACTCTATAGGAAGAGTCTGTCCACCTTCCTCATCCATATGAATATGTGGTCGAAATAAAAACTCATCAGCTATCCTCACAATAATAATAATAATAATAATAATAATAATAATAATAATAATAATAATAATTAGGCTTTTATATAGCGCTACAAACCCTCAGGTATCCGAGCGCTGCTTATTATTACCCACGGTGTGTGGTGCTCATTTATCGACCTCGGAAGGATGAAAGGCTGAGTTTGGCCCCGCCGGGATTCGAACCTGCGTTAACAGGCTCTGCACGGGTGTCAAAGCGAGCGCTCTACAATCTTTCCTACGATGCCAGGCAGCCGCATCTACAAAATGCTTACTCCATATAAAATAATCTTTGGATTGACTGGAACACCTCGCAGAGCCACTTGCCCTGTGAACGCCAATCTGAACTCTCCCATGTTAAAATAGTGTATTCCTAGTGTGGAACACACTATTCCTTAATCAGAAAAGGAAATCGTCATATTAAGCTTTGTGATTAAATCTCTTCCTAAAATGTTACTTTGTGCCTGTCGTGAATATAACAAAGGAACAGACATGTCACATTCTCCTATGGAGACCGGTAATTTGTCAGTAAAAGGAATTTGACTTGTAGCTCCAGAGAACACTTGAGCATTCATGGCAATACCTGACATTGGGTTCCCTCCGATATGTGTGAGCGAGTTGCTCCAGTGTCTACAGGAAAAGAGAAAGATGTGTCTCCTATCGTCACATCGTCCCTTGGTTCCTCTTGTGGGTCTGGTGTCACAGATAGTACTGAAAACATCAAGTCACCCTGTGAGCTGTCCTATTGTGGGTACAAGCTCATCCCCATCCCTGTGAAAGGATTTCCTCCTACCACAGTGACACCTCATTTGTGTTTGCCCCCCCTATGGCACCTGCTGGGCTTGTGCCTGATCAGAGAGGGATTTGCCCAAGATCACACTTCTTGTCTGTGTGTTGTATGGCAGAGGATAAACTGCCCCCACCCGAAAACTGGCCATTTTGTACATTCCCTCAGCTGTCACATACGCATGCAATATGTCCTGTCATTCGACAATTCCAACACACGGGGGGACACTTCTGTTAATCCCTCCTTGGTTATATCCACCCTGAGCACTCTGGTTCTCATTCTGCGTGTTGTTAAATCCACCTTGGTTATTATAAAATCCCCCTCCTCTTCCCCTATAACCCATACCTCTGCTTCATGGCGTAAACCCATAACCACATTGGTCCATCGGGCGCAGATTATTTGCCTGTGATGTACCCATTCCTTCTCTGCTTGTCAATAACGCCCCGTCTTTGGCAAATTTTGACAATTATTTCTGAACTAACTTGGATTCCTCAATCTTTCTATTTTCATCTTTCTTTTTGTTCTTCTCTTGTAATAACCGGCAATGGTGTACTATTGTCAACTGTATCTCAGCCCAGGGCTTTGCTTCCATCCCCACTTGTTTTTTCATATGTCTCCGTATTTGCTCAGGCAACCCCTGACATAAAATGTGGTAAAATAATGCCACTGTCTTTTCCCACAGCTCGCGAGTTTCAAGCTGCTATCTCTCCCGAATATCTTGAATATAAGCAATAGGGTCTTCATCTTCTTTCATTTTACGCGCCATAATTGCACAAATATCTGATCAGGATACTGTACCCTGAGAGCCCTCCAAATATCTGCCCTACAATTATTAAATGACACTCCATCATGCGCCATGTTTTGTGCAATCACACTTGAATATCCTGCTCTCCTCCATATGTCATCAGCCCTCTCTTCAAGAATGGCTGCCAGGAGACCTTTCATGTCCCCTATGGCCAGTGTATTTCCTCCTGTCATTTTCTCAAATTCGTATATCCATTTCCCATCCCCGAAGCCTAACTAGGGAGCTTACACTTTCCGTTATCATTATCCATCTGTGGCCATGGAATGTATTGTGGTCTTGCTCCCCCTTCTCTAACAAGGGGAACTGTGTGAACCCCATAGTCAGATCCCACTATTAGTCTATCCATGGTAGGGATAATTGTCCTTGTCCGTCTCCTTGTCAGCAATGACCCTAACATACTTACATATGGTGGAGTCTCTAACTTCTCACTATGTGATGGTCCTCTGGGACGCTCAGGATATGCTATAGGCGCTGGCGTTATAGCTTTTGGCTGTTCCAGATCGTACCAGCTCACTTCCTTATCCACACATGCTCCCTCCTTCTGCCCCAAGACCGGACTCTTTTTCCTAGTCTGACATATCTAGACCCCATCTAGTATGACTAACATCCTCCTCACCTTTGTCTAGGTTCAGTCTGCTCAAAGACGATGCTCGACGTTCTTCACTGAACAGATCTCCCTCCTCACTTTGTGACTGTGGTACTAGGGATCGATCTTCGTTCCCTTGAGTTCCATACTCGCTCTCTTGTCTTAACTGTTGATAGACTTTACCCATCCTTTCTCAATGTTTTCCGTATCATATCTTTCTTCTTCTATCACTACTCTAGATGCTGGCATTACTTCCTTTGTCGGGAGAATTTCTTCCATCTGTCCCATCGTTTTTCTAGGCTCTGCCTCATTTGTTCTTTACGAATGAGACTGGCATCAAAGCCTCACTGTCTCCTTTTTCATTCTATTTCTTCATCTACTTGCCTCCACTTTCTAGCATCTCTTCAAACTCTTACTTCTTCTACCTTTGTTCTTCCCTCTTTATTCCTTCTCTTCTTTCTTCTTCTTCTCTCCTTCTCTGTAATCTGTTGTCCCTTGATCTTTGTGCTTCTTCCTGCTCTCTTTCCTTTCTGTCCCTTTCTTGTATCGTCTGTTGTCTATTGTCAAACTTCCTCTGTCTGTTTTTCAACCTTCTCCTGTTCCTTCTGATATATCTGTTCTCGCCGCTCCCTACTTTTCCTTCTTTGCACATCTTCTTTTAATCTCTTCTCTCGTTCCTTATCCTTCCTCTCTTGTTCGTCCTTATCTTCTCTTTGCCTAACTTCTTCGATACTTTTCCCATCTATCTTGAGTAATATCTGTTCTCCCATCCATCCGTTTTCTACAAACGCTGCCTTGTGAGACAGGGAGATTATGAGATGGAAAGGAGAAAAATAGAAGGCTATTTCTGTCGACAAATTCAACCACTCACTTCTTCCTTCCTTGTCTTGTATGGATTTAAAAATATCTTTGTAGTGATTAGCATTGCTTGCGTGCACGTCGTCACGCGAGTCTCTGTCCCTTTGTTTTGATTCTAGGCAGAGGGGTTCGCGTGACGGCAGCGATGGTTAGATGAAAGGAGCAGAGGGAGCGGTTGTTACGGCGGGGCTCGCCGCAATAAACTTGAAGATTTCATTTGCACTTACCGCCTTGCCCATTCTTCACATTTGGCGACGAGGTCTCAGGCGAGCCCGCGGCGGAGAGCAACCCCGCAGCAGGGCACACGCGTGCCTGCTCAGGTCATAAGGACCACCGGTCTGCTCTGGCACCTCCTGCCCTCCCTGGATCGAGGGAGAGAGCGCAGTGAGAGGTGCCGCCGGGCCCTGCTACCGGCTCCCTTTCCGGCGAAGATTTACAGAGGTATCAAGTAGCATAGCTGAGACGAGCCAGCCCTGTTTCCCGTTGTTAAATATTCCTTCCAGGTGAGGAGGGGCACAGGGAGAGCGGGGAGGAGTTCAGGCCGATAAGGAAGGGGGCGGTCCTTCTGGTCACAAGGGCAGCGCCGTGTACAGCAGGGCGCTCACGCAGCTCACGCCTCCCTCGGCACACCCATTATTGTATAGAAAATGCAAAAACAAGCCCAACCGCCTCACAGACTCAAATGTAAACAAACATTTCCACTAGACCTATTCAGTGCCAGAAAAGAACAGCACAAAGTGGAAAGCAAGCCAGAGATGTAAAGTACAACGTGCACACGCACATACAGTGACCAAGAATAAAAAGACACACGTTGCCTACAACTCCAAGTTAAGTAGAAGCGGTGTTTAAGCGTATTTTATTACTGCAATAGTCTCAAGGATCAAAAAACTTTAACTATGGCTGCAGCTAGTATGGCCCCGCCTCCACCTTTCTTATTGGAACCAGGTGTCCCGCCAACAAGGTGGGACAGGTGGAAGAAACTTTTTGATACATATCTAGTGGCAATTGGAGGGGACAAATTTGTTGCTGCAAGAATGGAAGCAATACTCTTGCACAATCTAGGTACGGAGGGTCGAAGTGTTTATGATGGTTTGCCACAACCTCCACAAGAAGGTCAAGGAGAAGTGGATCAGTATACCCTTCCTGAGAAGAACATATGAGAGCTGTTTGCAAGGCAAATTCACTGAGCTGAAAAAGCACAGCATAGAACCATATGCTTACGGTAATGTAAAGATTGAGGTGTTGGGAAAGTTCCAGGCAGCCATCAAGTACAAAGGAAGAAGTTGTGAATCAGAAGTATATGTAACCCAAGAAGGCTCTTCTCTTTTAGGGTGGGGCGAACAACGCAAACTGGGCATTCGAATCCAAGCAAATGCGGAGGAGCCAGTCACAGTTGCGGAAGTAAAAGACAAGAGGGAAAATTAGTTTTCGATGGTGTTCCGAGAAGAATTGGGGATGCTCAGAGGGTTTGAGCATGAAATACGGTTGAAAGCCGGAGCAATACCAAAAGTTCACAAAGTGAGACCAATACCTCACGATTTGAGAGAGAAACTGAAATCAGAAATTGAGGCTTTGCTGTAGAAAGGAATCATAGAGCAGAGTGAGAGTTCGGAATGGTTAATTCCTATAGTGGTGGCCACGAAACCAAATGGACAAATAAGGCTTTGTGTGGACATGAGAGACATTAATAGGAACATACTTGTCGACAGACATCCGTTGCCGATAATTGATACGTTATCAACTCTCAAAGGTGCCAAAGTGTTTTCGGTGATCGACCTTTCTCAAGCATATCACCAGATTCCTTCCAGAGAAGGCTGCCAACATCTGACTGCGTTTATAACGCCCTTTGGTACCTTCAAGTATTGCAGAATGCCGTTTGGGCTTGCCTCAGCGGCTTCGGTGTTTCAGAGAGTGATGGACACTATCTTGGAAGGGATAAAGAACATTGTAGTGTTTCAGGATGACATACTTATATATGCAAATAGTGTGGCTGAACATGATGTGATTTTAACCAATGTATTGAGCAGGCTTTCTGAAGCTGGTTTGACAGTGAGAAGGGATAAGTGCAAGATTGCTGTTGAGAGAGTGGAATACCTTGGACATGAAATTGATGAGTATGGGGTGAGACCAAAGAAGTGCTTGGTGGAGGCGGTAAAGAGTGCACCAGTACCGTCTAACAAGGATCAAGTGAGGTTCTTTTTGGGTCTTGCTGAATACTATCATAAGTTTGTTAAAGATTTTGCAATGGTCTCCACTCCCTTAAGGATGATACTCAAAAAAGGGAGCCAAGTTTGACTGGACTCCAGAGTGTGGTGCAGCATTTGAAAACATTAAGGAAGCAATTAGTAAAGCTCCCTCCATTGGAAGGTGTGATTCATCAGATAAAACGGTGTTGGTGGTAGATGGAAGTGTATTAGGACTAGCAGCAAACTTAGTACAATATGACAACGATAATAGGGAAAGAGTCATTGCATTTGCATCAAGAGCATTGAAGGGGGCGGAGTCTAAATACTCTGTTATCGAGAGAGAGACGCTGGCTATTTTCTGGGCCATTACGCACTTTAAGTACTTTTTGTGGGGCAGGCGTTTCGTCGTTAGATCTGACCACAAGCCACCAGTGCAATTATTTGAGAGTGGCAGATGGGCCTTACGTTCTCCTAGGATAAGTCGGTGGGGTCTAGGCCTACATGCATATAACTTTGAGGTGAGTTTTCTGCCTGGAAAAAAAATGTAGTGGCGGACTGCCTATCCAGGCTGCCGATTGGGGACACTGAAGTTAATGTTAGTGATGGAGAAATGGAGGAATCGGTAGTAGCTGAGGTTGTGGGCGTGATCAGTCAGGAGATATGGTCACAAGGAGAAGATTCTGATCAAGAACTAATTAAAATTAATCAAGGAGTGGACGGTGAAGGGATGGCCCCAAAAGAGAACTTTGGAAAGAAAATTTGACGTATGGTGGGAGCTCAAGGAAGAATTAAATATTTTTGAGGATAAACTAAGGAGGGGGAGGTGTATTGTTCCTCCAGAGTCTGTCAGGCCAAGTCTGTTAGAACTTGCTCATGAGGGTCACCCGGGGGAAGGAGCTATGAAAAGAAAACTTCGTCAGAATTATTGGTGGCCACGGATTGGCAAGATGGCTGAGGGGTGGGTGAAAGACTGCATGATTTGTCAGGCAAGTGACAAGACTAAAATTGTGCGTGAGACTCCATTGGTTCCTAATTCTGTTCCTATTCAACCTTGGTCCAAAGTTGCAGTGGATATCATGGGGCCCATAAGGGATTTAGGAGGAGGTCTAAGGTTTTTGTTTGTGCTAATTGATTTTCATTCAAAATGGATTGAATGGGAGGCGGTCAAAGAAGTCACAGCTAGAGAATTGATAACATTCTTAGAGAAGGTATTCCTTAGAGAAGGGGTACAAGCGGAACTTGTCTCGGACAACGGGGTTCAGTTTGTTTCAGAAGCAATCAAGACATTTCTCGGTAGTTATGGTATACGACACATCACAACTGCGTTGTATCACCCTAGAGCGAATGGTCTTGTGGAGAGGGTCAACCGATGGTTGAAAGAAGGTTTGCAGTTAGCAATGAGAGGGGGGCAACCATGGAGAGAGGTTTTGAATTTGTTGACGTGGATTCATGTAACCACCCCACATTCAGTGACAGGAGTATCACCTTTCGTGTCCCTGAAGGATAGGGAACCAGGGACCAAATTGTGTCCGGGTTGGTTAGGGATAGCCAAGGTGGTTCAGGTGGATAGAGAACAGATAATGAGACTCATCAATGCTAGCCAAGAAAAAAGTGTAGCTGATTTCAATGCCCGTGAAAAAGTGAAGGAACGTGAGTGGAATGTGGGAGAGAGGGTGTACGTAAAGAATCCCAGATTGGTGAATAAGTGTTTGGAAAGTAAATATTTGGGGCCAAATAGGATATCTGCGGTCAAGAAGTCTGTGGTAATTTTGGAAGGTGGTGAAGTGTGGTCAAAAGGGAGAATTTTGAAAGCGTATGGAATGAATGAAAAAGTGGAGAATGCAGGGCATCCAATTAAAAAAAGAAGTGAGAATGAAGATATGCGTGGTGGGAATAAATTCAGTGTTCCTTGTAGGATGAAGTCCAAACCGGTCTGGATGAGACTATACGTCGTGATTTTTCAATGATTTGTGTTATGATTTAAAGATGATACTTCTTATACATGCTATAGTACTTTATGTTGTTTCTATTTTTCTATTGTTATATGTTATTTCTTTTTTGCCTTATATGTTTACTATTCTATGCATAGTCAATTAAATTAAATGTTTGGGGTTATTTTGTCCTCTTAAGGAGGAAGATATGTAGTGATTAGCATTGCTTGTGTGTGCGCCATCACGCGAGTCTCTGTCCCTTTGTTATAATACTAGGCAGAGGGGTTTGCGTGACGGCAGCAACGGTTAGATGAAAGGAACAGAGGGAGCAGTTGTTACGGCGGGCTCGCCACAATAAACTTGAAGATTTCATTTGCACTTACCGCCTCGCCCATTCTTCACAATCTTCCTTTCTTTTATTCTCTTTCAGACTATCATCACTACTGTAAACTGGGAAGTTCATATATCAGATTACTGTACCCCATTGCTGCTCTTAATTCCTTTAAAGGACACACTCCTATCTCTTCCGTAGCAACACTCTTTGCTTCAGGCAAGGTAAAGCTAGCTGAGGGCTCGATGCCTTCCCCCTTATTCTGATTAAGCATCCACTCCTCAGGTGGTGGGTTTTCTCTTTCCTCTTGATACATCTTCCAAAGTTCTAAAATTGCTCATCTTTTCTGTAATTTCTTTCCTGTGTATGCAGCGTGCAAGTATGTGGTCATGTGTTGCAATGCCGCTCTTCAAAACGATCCCCCTTGTGGCCATGGCATGAACATTTTATCTGCTGTGCCCTTTATCCATTCTGCACTGTATTGTTTGAGCTTGGGCATATGTTTGGTAGTGTCTTGCATAGGTGCATGAGAAAAGTATAGCCCATAATGACAAGCCTCAATTGACTGTCAATACTTAACAACCAGATCGTTAAATAAACCGTTTCTCGACTTAAATCACTATTTTTAACATTTTAAAACAGAAAATATGAGCGAGAACCATCAATCACTGCTCAATCCTCTTATTTCACTGCCTTATCTATTCTTTTGACTGGCGCCAATCGTTTTGTTACACTTGTCTTAATCACTATTATTTGTTCACCTTACAATTCTATCGCTCCTCAATACTTTATTCAACAAACAACATTTAGACTAGTCAGACATTTACACATTATAAACACTGTGATCACCTTCCCACTTATCTATGTCTCATTCATAAAGATGGGGTACTTCTTCTCTCGCCTTTACTTTTACCCTGTATTTCGTTTGAGACATCACCTTACAAGTTCCTGACCTGTGTGTTTTTTTATTTCTTTATTTTTTTGGAGTTTGAAATGTCTCCTCCTAATTCCCTTGAATTAGGACTGCTAGGCGTTCTCTCTTATCTTCGCAATATTTCCTGTTACTCAAAATGTATCACAATCCCATCCCTTTATTGGCCATTCTCCTTAGTCTACTCACCATTCATTAATTGACTCGAGGTCTCCACTCCGACCACTTTGCCTTCCGTCCGCAGAGCGCCCGTGGAAACTGAGCAGGAATTTCTTCAAAGGGGCACCTGCCCACCATCTCGGTTCTTCTTGCAAGTTTATTTCTATTTGGCCGCTCTCCACAGGAAATTCTGCATTCTTCCTGCTAATGGCGGAAGACGCCCAATCGTCCAAAACTCTGGAGCTGAACTAGTTTGGATCTTTAAACCATCATCTGCTACCAAGTGAGCATATGGCCCTGTAGGAACGTGCATATGTAATGGATTGGATCACACAGAATAACTCCAAATCCAAATAACCGAACCAACTCGGGAAGATGGCAAAGTACTATTTTATCAACAACTATATAAAACAGGGAGTTTACAACAAAGATCAACGGACGTACGCTTAGGTTCTCGCAGCGATAATTTAGCAAACAATATCTTTTATGCCAAAAATACGTCAGAGGTGACGTCATACTATGTATCATTAATACAAAACCTGCTAAGGGTCGGGATTGGCTTAGGGGGAACATCTAAGTATACTTTTTATAGGAACTAGGATTGTGATTGGCTGCCAACTATTAGGTGGACAACATATGCCTATCTCTAAAACATGTCATCTTCAGAAACATCAGATACACAGTTTCTTATTGGTTTTCAAACTATAAGGTCCTTCATTATATGGACTACTACAATTGGTTGGCACGATTGTGCCAGGTCTGGAACATTCAGTACACTTAACACATAAGCCCAGATCCAGGTGCAAGGACATGGGGCATGACACAACCCCACCACCCAATTATCCCAGTATCTCTCATCACCCATGCCTTCTGCCATGAAGATTGTCTTTGAACTTGGCCTTACAAAGTATCCTTGTCTTTAGAATACATAGGAGTGAGAGCACTCACTATCGTGTTCTTGGACTCCAAGTTCAAACTCTATTTTCACCCTTGGCTCACGTGAAAGGAGACCACAAATTGGGCCATGTTGCTGGTTTTCAATGCTTTAAATGAATTAAACTTGGCACTCTTGGTGTTCTTTCTTCGCATCTTCAACACAGGATGATTCATCCTTCTCACGTTTGCCCAGTTTCAGAATATATAGCTGACCTTGGCTGATTCAGTCTTGACTCCAGGCCAGACAACCTTGTCTTGCAGCTCCACGATTTTACTTATTCTTGCTTCATGGGTCCTGGCTTACTAAATTTTTGCTACTGATGTCCAGCTTCTATGTAATGGCGGGTTCGCCTGTGCTCTATTCACTATGTATAGCCAGCGTCTATGGTGACTTGGTCTACCTTGCGTTTCAGCATCTGTATATTTATTGAACGGTTGATTTTCTGCAGCACTTTGTGCACATGTAATTTTCTTCTTTGTATTTAAAAGTTCACTCAATTCTTTACTTCATCGTTAATTTCCTTAGGATCTATACATCCTCTTCAGTCAGTATCTAGGGACGTTGTACATACTTTTTTGTGACATCACTAGCTTCTTTTCTTTGCCCTCTCTCATTTTCCTTCAGGGAGTTCCTCCCTTAGGTTGTCATCACTTTGGGGATACACATTTGGTAGGGTTGTCTCAATGGGTATCTTCTCTTGAACACACGCTGCAGTATTGGCACAACTGCTGGTGTTAAGCACGACATGATCTTAGGTCTCCAACATATGGGAGTAAGGGGGGGGCAGGGTTTCCTGAGGAGGCATGCAGCTGCTCTTCTACAGATTTGTCTCTTCACAAGATAAAGCACCTTGAAGAGATTCCAGTTGTATGAGCTCTGATACCGACATTTGAGTGGTCCCAGTCGCAGGTGGGTGAACTGGAACATATAAAGGAAGTCGGGATGAAGCCCCTCGATATTTCCTCTTTTAGGATTTCCTTTCCTGAATATGAAAAACAATCTGTAGTGACATATCAATCAATGCTTGGAAACTAGGAGGCCGCAGTATTCAAGCTAACTCGTCTTTTATTTCCTCATTAAGACCCACGCAAAACAAGGTAAAACAGGCTTCCTGGCACCTATCCGCCTACTTGGCTAGGTGTTTGAATTTAGTTAAGTATGTGAACATGTCCTGGGATCCCTGTTGGAAATCCAATAGCTTCTCTTGAGCAGAGAAAACAATATTAGGGCAATCAAACATCGTCTTAAATGTGCTGACGAAAGTGACGTAGTTGTCCAGTAGAGTCCCCATCTGATACCAGAGGTGTAGCCCAGGTTAATGCATTGCCTGTGAGGTGGGACACCACAACTCCACCTTTGCCCTATCCGTGGCGTGCAAATGGGGCTTAAAGATGAACTGAATCATACAGCAACCCACGAATGGAGGTAACTTATTTGGTGATCTGTCAAACTTCTCTAGTTCGGTGCCTAATGAAGGAGTCTCTTGAGATAAGGGATCCCTGGTGAGGATCAGTTGCCAAAGACCAGCATTTTCCACCTTTACATTTTGTACCTCTGTATTTAGTTCCTGTATGCCTTTTATAAGCTTGTGCATCTCAATCTGTCAGTGATTGAGCTCGCCTGATGCTTCCAAAGCAATTGTGAGGCAGGAGATGGTGTCCACCGGGATGTCCTATGAGATCTCGAGTCACAGAGGTAGGGACGCGTCTCTTCTGAAGCCACCCTGCCTGTTAAGTAGTAACACCAGGCAGAATAACCCCTGGAGAAATCCATCAAAGGCAAGCAGGAAAAACCCATCCAAAGAGGGGAAAAAACAGCACCTGTCCACAGCTGTTCTTCTAGCAGAAGCATGGCTAATTGGTATTGAGGAAAGAATCAGAAATGCACAGGGAGACAGTTTGCAGAAAAGGAAAGGATGCGGGAAAGCAGAATAGACAGCAGAATGCTAGGATGGAAGAACAAGGGAGAAGCACTGAACTAGGTAAGCTGTAACCTAGCGTTGAAACATGGGGACACCGTCTCTGATGCTGACATATGTTTCGAGCAACCCGGAAGTGGTCAGAAGCAAAAATGGCAGTTCTGAAAGCCTAGACCGTTCAGGGGGAATGAAAGGCGCCATCTTGGGTACGACTGCAGCATGCAGGTGACGTGGCGACAAGCGCCAGGAAGACCACAAGGACCACGGGCAGAGATTCATGACAATGTTGTTAAAGGGCACAGCAGCAATTTAGTTAATCAAAAATTGCCTTATTCTTTAGAAATCATGGAACTGCATATTCAAAATGCGAAAAGGCCCGTTGTGTCAGAAAGGTCCCAATGTAAACGGTGTATTTCATTTTCTCAACAGCAATTGAAACCTTTGTTTATTTCTTCAAGAATATATACATCTAACAGAACAGTGATACATTCATAAAAATATTTTAAACCCTATTGTGAGTACAGAATGATTTTAATGTTTAATATTTTAAAATGTATGAGAAACCAATGTTTTTTAACAGGGCTTTTGCAAAGGCTTGTTTTGCGGTTTTTCTTGATAAAACCTGACCACAAGCTAAACTATCATTCAACTTAACCTTCTTGTGGGGGGTGTATTTAAGTGTCCTCGAAGAGTTGACTTGGCCCTTCAGAGTAGAAAGCCATATTGTCTATTGTCATGATAACACATTAGGTTCTCATAAATACAAAGGGCCATTTGGACCAGGTCTCTGAGTTAATGAGCCAGATCTCACCATTTCAAGGATCAAGGAAGTATTTCTAATAAATCAATTTTAAAATTCCAGTAGAGGCTGAAATGTGGTGCTTGGGCTTGTAAGAATAAGAACTGTTCACATGATGGTCTAGCCTCTGAAAAGTGGGCTTGTTCTCAAAGAGCCATGGCTTCTCTTAGTGTCACTGTAGCAGTTAAGGCAATAAAGCTGACCAGATGCGAAGTAACTGAAAACAGAACTCGTTATGCTGAACACAGGGTTCACAATTCTAAGAAATTAACTTAAAGGTAGACCTCTGTTGTTAGAATATAATGGGCTAGTTGGAATCAACATTCCTTGTGCATTTAAAGAAATAATTTAGTTTATAAAATCACAACCATATCATTTAGAAACAAATGGGAAAATGTATTATGACGGTGAGGATCTCTATCAAATGGGTCAAAATCCGAATTGCTTATACTTTTTCAATAATTGATACAATTATGAATAGCTTCATAAAAACGATCATACATATTCATGCCACATGTCAGACCGTTCTTGAGTACCTGGGGGGGGTCCTGGAAATCCGTATTTCATCGATGAGGCTTGTTTCTACAATTATGAATAGCTTCATAAAAACGATCATACATATTCATGCCACATGTCAGACCGTTCTTGAGTACTTGGGGGTCCTGGAAATCCGTATTTCATCGATGAGGCTTTTTTCTACGATGAACTGTGAAATGAAAATGATCTTGCATTTAAAAGTGTAAAGAGCGGGCAACCACCTCGTAACTGAAAATATGACCAACCTATAATGTTTGGGTGTTTGCTCGGAGGGTCTGACTATTTAGCTGCCCTTAAGTGTCACATATTCATGACAAAGAGTGGCATTATCACCCATGATAATAGCAGAAACACACCGGGAATAGGGGATATGACTATGGAATCAAAAGCTGCTTTCAAGGGATAACACCTGTTTCAAGACGAGGAGTGAGGATGACTGGGAGTTTCTTGAAAACTCATGAGGCGCCATTCTGACTGAGTTCCTTAAATAATTATTTCAAGGTGAGCATAAAAATGTCCCAAAATGTATTTATAAAAGTCCCATAGAATCAGTGTACTGCCCAGTCTCTGCTGTGGGAGGGAATTGGTGAGGTGATGCCACAGGGGTGGGAATGCGTTGGTGGAACATTGGAGCAAAGCACATCCAGATGTAGGTGTATCCGTCTTATTATTATTTAGCTATTTAACAGCACACAAGTATGGAATCAAAACGTATCTTTGAAACTCGAGCCACTAAGGATGGTGTCAATAAATACACAGAACTTCATGCTTTCGTTGATGTATACGGGGAAAGGCATTTCGAGATGTGAAGAGGTCCTGAGAAATTTCGTTGTTTACCCAATTGTAGTAATTATCTGTAGATATTACGCAGATATACTGTAGTTCTTGGCAGAAAAAAAATCCAAATCATTTGTACCCAGCATGTTTAAATAGGCACTGACAGCCAGTTGGGCTGTGGCTTGAAACCACACTGTCCAGATCCTAATGGAGAATTGCTTGATCAATTGCGCCCTGTAAAAGCCATAGATTTTTCAAAAGTCAATGGGGAGGTGAGTTTAGAATGCTATTTCTATAGAAAAGATGCACTTCCAAAGAAACGTCATGATTTCGCCAATGATTTTGTGTGGAGTGAGTGAACCCCTAACTAAATGTACCCAAATAATTCAAGAGGACTGGTGGGACATGGTGGTTGTCCTTTCAGAAAGCCAAAATTTCAGGTGGATACATAGAGTAGATAAAGGGACACTGTGTATTCTAAATAGATATCATGGCTTTCCTAAACACATGCCTATGGATCCTAATGTAACCTATCATAGTTTCTACTGTACTTCCATGCATATGCCAGAACCCCCCCTTTATACATTCAAAAAAGGGGGCTGAAGTGTTGTAAAAATGTGTGCATAAATGTCATTTCTATGCACCTTTTCTCTGCTACCATTACTTCTTTTGATACTGGAGAAAATAAAATGTTTTAAAATTGGTGATTGATAATAAAGCTATTGATGTTGAACACATTTGGGCACACAGACCTTGCTCCGGACCCAGACAGGATTGTGAATGTTAGCAATGCCACACCTAGTTACATTTGTAAACAGTATCCTGCGTCTCTTCTAGATAAGATTGTGAATATTGGCAATGCCGCACTCAGAATTGTGAACATTAGCCTGCACCAGACCCTGACAGAATTGTGAACGTTAGCCTGAATCACATCTAGATAGAAATGCGAATGTAAATGTTAACATGCCCCACACATGTATCACTGTGTGCCCTCCTTTCCTGTTCCCCATGCTGTTGCTATATATCCATATCCCCCTCCTGTCGCTGTAAGCCCAGCCCCCTGTCTCTGTGTGTCTGTATGTCACTCTGTTCCTTGCCATCCTGTTCACGTGCCTGGTCCGGGCGTTTTAAAGATAACCATCATATCACATCACTACGCTTACTCTCTACTATACACCATCATTCAACTAGAACACAGCTATACCCCTGATTAATTCGGCCTAGCTGTTCACATATGAACACCTCATCACCCTATAAAACGTAACTAGCCGAGCACATTCTGGCCTAATTGCTCACATATGCGTCCTTCAGGCCTAACTGAGCCAGAGCCCAGTCTGGGTGTCCACTCACTAGACTGCACACATCCAAATGATATCTTCAGCACCACACAACGCTAGGATGAAGCTACCATCATCATCCGGCAATTACATCAGCTGCACACATATCTGGTGCACCCACGCACCCTATGACACTATCTCTACTGACCAGAACTATGGTTCCCAAGGGCGTTCAACCTACCAGTGCTTTGAGGTCATACCAATGATATATAGAGCGCTATATAAATGCCAAGTAACATAACATAACACAGGTTGATCAGTGGCAATGGTATTATTAAACATTTTATCTTTTTCGATATCACTATGTCTTATTGGAGATTGATATCTAGAAATATATATATAACTGGCTTAAGGAGTGATTGTGTGTGTGTGCCACCTACCGAAATTGTCAAAGCACGGGAATGCTAACTTTATTTGCGTGAATACATTCTCAACATTAACTTATTTTAGCATGGTTTGTTCCACTGCAAGAAGTAAGGGGACTACCTTTTGGTTTTCTTACAAATAAATTTGCGTTTTAACTATAAATACAGCCAGTTTCTTGTCTGAGAATTGTGGGGTGAGATGGTAAACCTGGGAACATGAGGTCAGGGATTACTGCTTAGCGAAAAGAGCAACATATTAACCCATATGTCATAATATGTTTGTGGTTTAATCCTCCTCTGTCTGCTGATGTGAAGACTATATGCAAAGTAGTATGATCCTAAAAAAAAGCCTTCTAGGCTTTATAACTGTACTGCCAAGCCCTAAACACACAGTGAAAATAATGCATGATACGGTAATGCGCTTTTTGTTATTGTTTCACACAACTTGTTATTCACATCTCTCCTTTCCAATTACTGAACATTTGCGCTTCTTAAGAGATGTGCCACAGACAACAGTTAAATCCATCCATCCCTAACGCCAACCACCCACCTACCCGCCCGGCTCGCTGCTGTCTGCACCCACGTACTTCTAAAAAATGCTTCCTGTTTTAAATAGTTTGCCAATAATAAACCAAAGTTTTAAAGATATTTGACGGACCCCAATGCAAGACCCTGCACATCCCAGTTTCTTTCTTTGGGCTACAAATGCAAATTGGACCAAAACAAAATACAAACATGGGCAGATTACTTCCAGTCTGAGCTTCTAGTAAGTTACTGAGTGATGGGAAGTTTGGATCAAGCTGTTCTTAAAAGTCAAAATAACAGCCCCCTGGGCCGTCACCCACTTTTCCTGTCCCAAGAAACGACCCTGCCGAGAGGCAATGGCCCTGATGAAGAGCTGCTTCTAATAAAAGGATACAACATAACGGGTTGCAATACTGCCAGAGCTAAACTACTCACACGGATTCTAGGCAGATGATGAGGGTCTGCAATTGATGAGGGGTTCCTGCTGGTTGATGAGACTATAGTTTGCCAGTGAAGAACCAGCTGTCATTGATAATGTCTTGAATTTGTTCATAATAAAGGCTTTTTTGTTTGAAGTGAATTTAATAAAACATTGGGTATTTATTTCACTGGCTACATTTAACATATCGGCATACTCATTTGAATTGTTAATTCTTAATGTAAATGTCTCTGCAATATACATACAAAAGTGTGATTTTTCTATTCCAGTCCGGAAAATCTCTCAAGCTTTTGGGGTATGGCCATGCGAGTTCACTTCTATTTCAGAGGTTAAAAAAATACATATATCAAAAATTCTTTTCAGTGCAGTCAGCCCTCTTCGATTCACTGGTCAACTCCCCGAAGGTGTCAAAGAACTGCTCCATTTCTCTCTGCAGCATTTCGTTTCTTCTCTCTGCATCTCTCCTCGCTCTCTCTGCGTTCCTCATTTTAATTTCCCCAATATCATAGCACTTCCTTTGCTGATCCAGATTCGAGTGGAGGTCTTTGATTTCTAACTCCAGCTTGTTGTTTAGCTGCTCTAATCTGTTGGAAAAGGGGACATATGCGGTTATAAATAAACAAAAGTCTGTTTCAACCATTTTAAATAATTGAAGAACCGTCAATGTTTACTACATTAACATTCTGTAGAGGGAGCAGTGCTTAAATGTTGCTAGTTTAATTTACCAATGTGATCGCAGAAGTTATACTCCAAAATTGAAAAATCTTTAGCTGGCTTTTATCAAATGTCATGATGTGCTGCCTTACCCAATTACAACATAACAATGCGCTGTCATTTTCTACCAATAGACTTTCCTGATTTCCTCATAGACCCACACCCAGTCTGTGTATATACTGTCCTAGCAAGATGTCGAGGAGCTGATGAATGCCATTGGGCAAAACTTGCGAGAGGGAGATGCGGGCTATTCACACTATCGTGCAGTTCGTTCAATGGCTGTGGGTAGATTGCATGATAGGTCAAATCTGGTATAATTTATTTCATGTACATTTTTATTAGCCAGGATGAAATAATATGATTGCTCGTGTTAAAACATAGTTTGGGATATTAGTTACTGCTTAGGTGTCTCCTACCAGCTGAAACATTTACATTGGAGAACGGGTAGGAGGGAGATGACATCTGAGGAGGGGGACACAGCTTGTGGGTGTTGTTTGGTTATTTGTGCACCCATTGACTGTCTGTGATCATTCTAATGCCTATGAACATTGTCACCCACTATCTGCCCCTCCCCACCCAAAACACATCGTCATGGGACCTTTTGAGATAGCTTTATCAAGCTGCAAAATCCAACATTGGCCTGTTAGTGTTCTGCCTACTGATTAACAGCTTAATTGCAGCTGTAAATGTGCTAGTGGTGTGATAAAAATGCCTTAACCAAGTGTGCCTTCCAGCCACTTGATTTATATCTGCCCCTTGCATTGATGTCCTGTTAAAAAAAAAAAGCATCAATAAAACCAACAGTTTTGGCCCTTGTATGGGTATTAGGTTGGTATTTGCAGAGCACGGCTATCACATACCCAGGTAATCCCACCATGTTATCAGAAGATGCCATTTTATGGCCAGGTAGTGTCATTATAGTAGTGCTTGATCAATGTCTATCCTAGGGCAACACAAAATCCAAAAATGTTAAAGGCATGGTCCAGTCAAATTTTTTATTGTCCCTACGGGTCGGCCATGTTTTTTTAAGCCTAAGTGGCTCAATTTTAGAAAACTTTCCTATGGACCTTACCCGAGTTTTCGTCCATTAAACGCACGCGAAAACAGGCACCAGGGAGCCGCCATTTTGTGATAATCCTATCACTTGCCGCATCGCCCTGGCTGACCTGCTTCTGCGGCACTAAATCAAATCCCCCACCCCTGAGCCTGACATTATCAAAACATTCATATTCCCCGCCTCTCTCCGTGACGTTACTGTGCTGCGTAGACAAACGCGCCAAGTCGTCTTCTACGCGACTCCACACAGAACCCGGAAACCAACACAGACCATCTCACAACACAGCGCGCCACGATTCGGAATATGAAACTGTACTTTAAAATCAAACAGCAACACGGTACATTTGGTAAAGTACATTTATTTGACATTAAATGTTTAGAGAATATTCAGCAATTGCCATATGAACTCCGAAAGCCATTTATTTTCTTTTATCTGTATCCGCAAATCCGTACAAGTTTATATTGAGTCACGCGCTGTTCCTTTATGGTACACAGGGTGTTGATTTTCGTTAAAAGAAGCACTTTGGAAGCATGGTGAACCGCAAGGCTGTTCCATCAACTAAGCATTAGTCCACCGTAATGGTTGATATGTTGCTTCTAGCCAATAGTACAGCGTAAGGGCATGTGGGCCCTTGGCGATGGTCCCATAATATGGTTAACGTGCTCCAGTTGTTCACACAAAGCTGCAGGTGTCTATTGAAAAATCCGTCTGCCGGTGTCTCAAACCGATGACAGTAGCAGAACGGGATCAAATACCTGTTATGAAAACAAAAAAAATATTTTATTTATTACGGCCGATCAGAAACTATTTGCTTGCAAGGATAGTTCAATGGAGTATGTTCGGCTCTAAAATCAATGCGAAAAGTAACGAAATAAATCGAGGCCAACACACAATGAGAAACGACAGTTAGTCTACATGCGTGTGGAATGATATGATATATGATATGGCATTTGCAACGCGCCTATACACAAGTGTTTCAAGGCGCGACGAGGCAGGGGGGGAACAAGGGCAGACAGACAACGATCCTACTAGGCCAGGTGTCTTTCAGATCGCGCAAGGGGAAGCGGAGAGGGGTGTAAAAGTGCTGTACATGGTTAGTAGAATACAAGATAAATAATAGGGCCAGATGGTGGCAAGTGCAAGGTAAATGCCGGGATAAGGGGCTGAAGGATACAGAGACAGTCCCATAGTGCAGGTAGGCAGTGCAGGGAAAAGTGGCTGGGCCAAGGACCGAGATCGGTGAGACCTGTGGACCTGCATGCCCATGTGCCCACTACGAACACGTTTTCCTTGCTTTTCCTAGCTCTTCATTCATTCATTTATTCATGCATCCATTCATTAATTCTTCATTCCGGTATAAAAGCGTCTAAAGATTTACTCACATTATATTTGAAATTTCCGTTGTGTCTCTGCGTAATGCAGTCTGTAAATCCGACCGTGCTCTTGACAACGATTTTTCGTATACTGAACTAAATTGAAACTCGGTCTAGTTTCTGAATTTTCTGCCTTATCGTCTCTTACGTTATTGCGCACCCCCTTCCAATGAAGTTCTTTCGGCTCGGTCCCTGTCTCAAGGTCAAAAAACAATAGACCCTTATACTTCCAGTGCGACTTGTGGGCCTCTTCTGGGCGCAAGCTGAAAATCAAAGCCGCTGTCCTTCGCATTCTTTATTTGCAACATCCCGTAGTAAAGGCATCTGTGAGAACTTGAAGTCTAGAATCCCTCTATGTAGTACGCCACAATGTGCAAATGCGAACTGGCTTCTCTCCCAAATGCCACGGCCCGCTTGGCGCGTTCTAAGGCCCCCAATTTTGTCCCCGTTGTCTGTGAGCTTTGCAGCCCCAAAGAATCATAACTATGGAGACATTTAATTTTTGACGGAAGGTCAGGGAAAGTATAAAGTACCACAGGAGTTGAGTTAAAAGTGAGATTTATTGTTTGTTTGTTTTATTATTTGCAATACGCAAGCCTCCCCTCCGTTAACAGTGCGCAGCATTTACATTTACATGAGATGAGACATGAGAAAAATATATACATACACATATATGAGGTGAATAGAGAGAATTCAAAGATGACACCCAGCTTGTTCGTCACCCATGATGGTGAAGGTAGGGGTTAGGGTTACAGGTACACTGTACAATAACATTTATTTACAAAAAGACAATCGTATTGCAATTATTTAAACCGGGATTGTACTTCACAACCAGCTGTGCTTCTGGTGGACATGGCACAGTTGCAATGTTCAGTGGCAATGGATCACTGCTCTGCACAGAAACGTCCAAAATTCCATATCTGTGCTTCTCTAACACAGCAACAATAAGGCCTTTCACAAAGTCGAACTGAATTTCATCATAGACTGGTTTGATCACCCATTGCTTACTTCGTTTTGAAAACACCTTAGTGTAGCGAGGCATCCTTACTTTACCCCTAGTCCTAGATTGTTCACGTCCGACATTGCTGTTATGGGCCAAGACCACTAGTAGAGTGCGATGTTTCATGCCCCGAAAGCTAAAATGCAAGCGCTTTGGCCTGTACTTTAGGCACATATTGTGGAACACCTCCAAATCTCCTGTGTGACAGAATTCTGTCAATCCTCTCAAATCTCTTGATAGAGTTTTGTCGAAAACAATCTTCTCAATGGCTTTGTGTGTCGGTGAACATGGAATCAACCACTTCTTCTTCCTTGCCTCCTCTGGGGACAAAGGGTCATGTTCACATTGGTGGAAATGTAGGTTTTCTGACCAGCGGTGAACGTTGGTACAGTGGTGCATCAGTGACGGCCATTTGTTCAAGTAGTATTTCCACTGACCCTTCACAAGTTTTTGAGCTCCACCAGAGATGGTTGGTGATAGACTGGGACCACTGCAAAATACTTTCAAAACCTTTTTTTTCCTGCAGCTGAGATTTTCTTACTGATTGATTTAGCAAGATGCCATACGTCAAATTGATGATTAATAAGCGGGAACTGCTCTCTCATTGTCTTGGCAATTGAAACGTGTCTGTCCGTGGCTATAAGGTCGATGTGCATTCCCCTTGATTGTAGATATTCCACTGATTTTATAAATCCTAGTTTCTCTATGGCCACTGAGGATGTAAATTGTGTTACCTGCACGACCACCAAACTCACAATTTTCTTACTATCCATGTCCTGAAAGTGGTAGGTGCAGTACTTGGCAGAAAATCCAGGGCTGTCGCACTGTCCATCGCCGGCTAGCCTGAAACGTTCCCCTTCGAATGTACTTGCTAGAGACAACTGTTCAATTTTCCAAGCATCACTAATGTCCGGAAACAGATAATCACGTTGGTATATGTAGTACAGCGATTTAGAAATGAAATGGAGTCCCACAAACTGAAAGAAAGCCTCTAACTTTCTAAAACTGGAGCCACTAAAAAGTGATGCAGCTGCACACAGTAGATTGCCTGCTGGCATTTTCCCCTGCATCGTTTGTGCAGACCATGAGAACCTATGGTTTAATCGACAGGCGGCATTTATTTTGACGTTACTGCCTTTTATTTGACGAGTTACATTAATCAATGGCTTCCCACATACTTTCCCTCTAACTGAATGCCCACATTTCAGCATACTTATAATTTCCATCAAACAACTGTCGAATACAATGTATTTGCTCTCTTTCATTAGACTGTCATCCTGCGTCAACGTTGTTTCGGCCTGTGACGTTGCGGAGATTTCAACACATTGGAAAGTAATATCGCTGCTATCAAGTTCTGATGCGTCTATGGATGCTGCGGCTGGTTCATTCTCTGTCATTTCGACATCTGCTACTTCAACATTGATGGGAGAACACAACAATGTCGACATGTTTTTGGGTGGCAATTTTTTGGCGGGTGTAGATTGTGTGAATTGATCTGCAACTACTTCAGAGCTATCTTCAATACATTCAATATCATCTTCTTGTGGTGGTGCGGTCGCACTGTAGCAATGGTCCAATGCAACTTTGCTGTATTCTCCAAACACAGTTAATTCATGTTCTGGCCATTGGACATGAGCATCTCGAACCTGAACACGCCTCGCCTCGATTAATAGTTTCTCCATAGTGTAATTGGTCTGGCAAGCAACATCTCTCATTCGCTTCACTGTCTGTGTATGTATAGTTCTGACACCCACGGGTAACTAGAGGAGAGATTGGAAAAGGGATGTTCAGTCTAAACACAAGATAAAGTGTACTCCAATTGACTGGAAAAAAACATAAAATAGTCCCCAGCACAAAAAAAATGTTAAAGTTATGAACTGTTTGTAACTAACATTTTTTTGTTTTTTTTTCTTTGCAACTTTTTTGACTCGACCTTCAACATCTGCACCCTGTAGCTCCGATTTGTTTCCGCATGTCCTCCCTTCCTCTTGCGCTGCAACGACTATATTTTCTGTATCCGCAAAGACAGCACGGAATGAGGCTCCATCGTCTCCCTGAAACATAGTACTTTCATTACTATGTATCAAAATATTGTTAGCATAAAACACACGTGAGGACGAACACACAGGTACATCTCAATAGCCAAACATGATTTAAGCATTGTGTGCAACAATCAAACGACAAGTATTCGACCAGTGATGATCTATTTCGATGGAACTGTCAGTATCCATATCTCTGGCTCTGCATGGACTGCCATGAATGGTTGTATTGGAGAGGAGGCATCAGCATCTCCCTGAAACATAGTACTTTCATTACTATGTATCAAAATATTGTTAGCATAAAACACACGTGAGGATGAACACACAGGTACATCTCAATAGCCAAACACGATTTAAACATTGTGTGCAACAATCAAACGACAAGTATTTGACCAGTGATGATCTATTTCGATGGAACTGTCAGTATCCATACCTCTGGCTCTGCATGGACTGCCATGAATGGTTGTATTGGAGAGGCGGCATCAGCATCTCCCTGAAACACAGTACTTGCATTAGTATGGTTTTCAATATTGGAAACATAACACACATTTGGGGTCGACGGCACAGGTACATATAAAGAGATAACCACAAATGATGCATTGTCTAAAACAATCAAGGAAAATATAAATATGCAGATTTCATCGACTTATTTCTCCGATTCCTTTACATCTGCATCATCAAAATGGGACGTTATGATTGTAGTGGAAGCTCCGTCGTCTCCCTGAAACACAGTACTTGCATTAGTATGGTTTTCAATATTGGAAACATAACACACACTTGGGGTCGAACGCACAAGTACATATAAAGAGAAAACCACAAATGATGCATTGTCTAAAAGAATCAAGGAAAATCTAAATATGATCACATTTCATCGAGTTATTTCTCCGATTTATTTACATCTGCATCATCTAAATGGGATGTTGTGATTGTAGTGGAAGCTCCGTCGTCTCCCTGAAACACAGCACTTGCGTTAATAGGGAAGAAAGTATAGCAAATGGAATCACGTTATAGGATCAACCATGATGGAGCTGTCAGTATCCATACCTTGTGCTGCTGAAGAATATCTATGGATGTTGCAAATGTAGTGCGCACTTCCGAAAGCTGTTGCGCCGATTCGTATACGCATGGTCCCGATTCCAGTTCCCCTGGAATTACTTGAATGTGAGGCTCCGCATCAAGTGCAGGGGTTGGCGCTCCATCAACTGCCTGAAACATAGTACTTGCATTAGTGAGGATTACAATAGTGAAAACATAACACACACTTGGGGTCGACAGCACAGGTACATATCAACGGCTAACCACGAATGAAACATTGTGTAGAACAATCAAACGACAAGAATTCGAGCTCTGATGATGACGCTCGATGGAGCTGTCAGTATCCATACCTCCTGCTGGTGAAGGACATCTAGAAATGTTGTAGATGTGGCGGACGCTTCAGCATCTCCCTGAAAGACAGTACTTGCATTAGTATGGATAACACTAATTATAACTGAAAACAAAAACCATTGGACGATAACTAAGGTGTATATCAATTGGAAAGCACTAACCAAACATTCGGTAAAATAATAAAACGATAGAATAAAATTATTACTTGACATGCATAAAACAAGTCTGTAGCGGATTAGCCTAATAAGATTACCTGATATGCGCTAGAAGTGGTTGATAACTGCGACCACGTCAAGGATGTAGAATGTTCTTGCTTCAGATGCAAGGGATAGTCAAGAAGTTGTAAAGGTAAATTAATGATTGATAATGAAATGCCAATATTAAAAATAGCCATGTAAGGCGACAGAATACTTGAAAAATGCTCAATACAGCACAGTTCCCTGTTCCCAAATACATACATTTCGTTTGTGGGTTATGAAATCGAAAAAGAATATATTGATAAATGTCATTATTCAAAAAGCTATACACTCATATCAATATCGAAATTATTACAAGGGATTGAACACCTACAATATCAATTAATCCATTCGGCTACCTACACACTACCGCAAGGCCTAAAGCTAAATCCGGACACTTGACTCACTGGTGGCGGAATGTGGACGAATAGAGTGGGAATAGCGTTTTCGAGCAATTTCCGTGTCGTTCACCGTTTATTCTTCTTTGTTACCCAAGATGTTGTGTACATGTCCATGGAAAAGTGCCGGCTGCAGATGCGGTATCGATCACCCCTCTTGTCCTGTAAGACTTGTTGGACTCTACTTTCCAGCTCATCCAGTGGATATCCGCAATGTCTGACCCATTCTCTTATTCGATCAACAGTTTTCGGGAATACATGCATTGTAGTGCCTTCAGATTTCGCATGGGTCTTCGAAAGGCAACCGCTAATCGAACAGGCAGGCATTGTTGATGAATATGAAAAGTAAATATCAACATTATTATATAATCTTCATGAATAAAGATTTGATACAAAAGTAAATGAATCATACAATGATCAATGCAAGGTTTGTTTTGGTCGCCGGAACTATACCAGTTCATTATGTGCGGCTTAGTATTTGCATAAGTTGCAGAAATGTATAAATGATGTGACAAAATCTGAACATGTGACTCGTCCTTTGGATGTTCTGTCTTGCACGAGAAGGAAACATGCTTACATTATAGACTGGACCCCCGAAGGATGCAATTCGATGACAATAGACAAAGATGAAAATAAATAGATCTATTGATAGCATAGCAATGGAAACTCAAGTCAATAGCAAAGAGACCAATGAACATAGCACTATTGTGTACTCCACTCGCAAATAGATAGAAATTTAAAAATCTGAGAAATATGACTAGGATACATGGCCTTACCTTGACCAACAAACAGTTGGATTCAGCAAGCAGAGCAGTATGTTGCAGGAGAATAGGTGGGTGGCCACAGGTAGCACACTGATGGGTTTGCTCTAAGCGGTCACAGATGTTCATGGATAGCACGACGACAAGCAGATTAGCGTAGATCTCAGTGGTTGCCAGGTAGCACGTTCAGGAGTTGACTTGCAAAGCACAAAGATGTTCTCATGAGACATATCAAGTGGTTTATAAAGTATTAGAAACAGGGGTGTGTTTGTGAATGAATGACGTATGTATGTCGTGGTCTTAGGGGGGCGGCCTGCTTGAAGGGGAGGCCTGGCTGGAGACACGGGGTCTGAGGAGGCCATGTGAGCGATGGCCCCTGGGCGTGGGATACCTTTTGAAGTGTACATGCTGTTTGGCACCTTGGCCGTTTGCGCCCGTGACAGCCCCCCATGCCAGCGCTCATCCCCGGGTGCGAACAGCCTTTGATAGAGGGGGTGGGATGGATGGGCCTGGGGCGTGCAGATAAGGCACAGGAAGACTGCTGAATGGAGACACACTTATGTGGATTGCTGGGGGGCGGCCTGCTTCAAGGGGAGGCCTGGCTGGAGACACGGGGTCTGAGGAGGCCTTGTGACCGATGGCCCCTTGGCGTGGGATACCTTTTGAAGTGTACATGTAGTTTGGCACCTTGGCCTTTCGCGCCCCTGACAGCGTGCATCCACTGGCGCGAACCACCTTTGATAGAGGGTGGGTGGGATGGAGGGGCTTGGGGCGTGCAGATAAGGCACAGGAAGACTGCTGAATGGAGACACACTTATGTGGATTGCAGGGGGCGGCCTGCTTCAAGGGGAGGCCTGGCTGGAGTCACAGGGTCTGAGGAGCCATGTGGCCGATGGCCCCTTGGCTTGGGATACCTTTTGAAGTGTACATCTTGTTTGGCACCTTGGCTGTTCGCGCCCCAGACAGCCCCACATGCCAGCGCTCATTCACGGGTGCGAACTGCCTTTGAAACTATTTCGTTGCTTATCAATAACAAATGCCACATACCAGCGATTCTTGTGAGCACAGACCCACACTTCAACCAGTGTATTATAGTGGTCAAGACCCTAAGGCCTGTATAATCCAATGGTAATTGTTAGTATAGATATATGTGTGACTTTTATAGAGACATAACCTACTGAAAGACTTTGAACAAGTGTTATTTAGTGCATGCATTATCGAGAATATGTTATGTTAGCTTAGATAGATAGTGACCACCCTGCTTCACAGCGACCAGACCTTCACCCATTGGGAGCACAGATGTCTGACGTCCATCCTTGAATGGAGACACACTTGATTCATTTAAAAAATCAAAACAACCGTTGTTAAAATATATGTGGTGTTTTATTTTGTATCTTATTTTCATGACACAAAAATACAAGACTTTAAAGATTATACAGGTCAGGTTGCAGCACAGCAAGAGAAAATCCCCTGTACTGACTGCTGTCACTCGGGAACGTTTCTCTTATTGGACGAACCGCACAGGCGGGTATCACTCTTCGAACGCGGTGTCCAAGCCTCCCGTGGAGCCACCATGTAAAGGAACGATAGGCCACCAGCCTGTACCACCTGTGAAAAGGAATGAAACAAACTGTTTTTAAATGACCAAGATAAGTTTAATAAACGTGTGTTGTCAATGACAATTCTTGTAACTAATGGCATTCTGCACGGACAAATGCTATCTAGACAATGCACACTATTGAAGGACTTTCATGCGTTACTATGATATGAATATATAATTTTGGATATAGTAGAAGAACATGAAATAGGAGTGGCATGAGAAGCAGAGTATACTTACTCGTTACTCGGATTATGAGGACGAACAGTTGCGCGAAGTTCGTGCATAAGCACCATCATTATTCTCAACACGGCCCGTGTGAGGCAGGCTGCCCTGAAGTCTGGCAGCTCGGTGATGCATTGCGGTCGTGGCTCGCCTTCCGAAATGTAGGCCAGGCATCCCGAGTTTTCTCGGCAGCAGCACTTCTCGTCCTCGGTTGGCATTAGCTCGCACCGATTGCATGTGCACCAGGTGGAGACGCCGTCCATGCGACTAGGCCCAGGCTCTTCATCTGTTGAATCGTCCTCCCAACTGCCGTCCGAATCCCCATCGTTTTCACGTGCTTCCCTTTCCAGTAGTTCCTCCTCGGTATACTCGGGCTCGTACATGTAGGACATTATTGTAGCCATTGTGTGGTAAACAAAGTAAAATAATTTACAGAGGTGGTACAGGTGTTCACACGGGCTACAAGCGGTGAAGGTAGCTGACCAGAGCACAGAAACGAGTCACAGAATACTCAAAGTAACACAGAGAGAGGAATGGAATCGAAAATCTGCTGCTGTGTGTTGGGAAACGGTCTGTTTATACTTATTGAGGAAAGAGGCGTCCTGCCATTTCCATGGCGACACGTCATTAGCTGAGGCGCAGCGATTGTTGACATGAGACGTGCTTTGGCATTGGGAAATGGCCGGTACGAGTCTGCTGATGACAGGCTCAGGGGCGGGGGATTTGATTTAGTGCCGCAGAAGCATGTCAGCCAGGGCGATGCGGCAAATGATAGGATTATCACAAAATGGCGGCTCACTGGTGCCTGTTTTCGCGTGCGTTTAATGGACGAAAACTCGGGTAAGGTCCATAGGAAAGTTTTCTGAAATCGAGCCACTTAGGCTTAAAAAAAGCATGCCCGACCCTTAAGGACAATAAAAATGTTTACTGGACCATGCCTTTAACTTGGCCAAGGCTTGTCCGGAGACGTTCTGTACTTTAGTAATGCAGTGGAGTAAAGTATCCCTATTCTGAAACAAAAATACCAGTCAGGCCATTGCATTTCTCTCCTTTCCACGTGAGACAGCGATATGTCTCATAGCAGCCTCGGAGCACAGTAACGCAGATTTAATACCACAGATTGGTAAAGGAATATTACAAAGAGTAGCATGCAAGCACGCTCTGCGTGAAATATGTATTGTATATATGTGTTTGTTAACAAAAATAATTCAGTATCCCACCGCTAAGGTACAGAACCTGTCTATATATCAACCGTTAAACATTGTGATTCCTATAATCGACCGACTTGAAAACGCACATGAAAGACTTGCAGACACCTTTTATGGTGGGGCAGTTTTTTATTATTGATCTGTAGGCCTGCACTGAATTGTATACATATCTTTTGATTGTGTTGGACAAAGCTGTCTGCTATGGACTTTGTAAATCACAACTGTGCATTCATTTCTAGCGGTATGGGAGGGCCACCAGAAACACCCTGGGTTGTGTAATTCATTTTACCCACTTTAGATAAACGTAGCTGCCGGCCGTGCTCATTTCAGATTGTGTGCGGCCCTAAGTGTTGATGTGATCTCAAACTGCCTGGAACCTACCTTAGGTCCCGCCACTCAGCTCCCCTTCAGAAAAGGCAACCGAGAGGCCCTGAAGCTAGCAGATGAACTGTTATTAATCATTTTATTTTAAAGCATGAAGTAATTACCATTAGCACCCGGGATGCAATGTGGAATTCATGTGAGCCAATTGGAATCGATAGCTTCTGGGCATTATTCGCCAGTGTGCCTTATTTCCTTTGGAAAAACAGAAAGGTGATGGCTGGAAGGTTTTGAATTAATCATAACCACGGGCAAACTCTGGGCAGCCCTGCAGACCATCGTTTTGCAGCCTGCCAAACCATTACAGAAGGGGAAAAACCATATGCAAATCAGGTTTGGTCCTACCCCAAAAGGGGCAGTCCAGCCCGAACTGCTAGGTCACAACCCTTCTGCACGAGACCACAAGCATCCCCAGACATGTTTCAGCCTTGTTGGGTGTCATCAGTGAGGAGTTGCTTGGGTCTCTAGGCCTAGACTAATGTCTGGCAGAGGGACTCCCAGGCCCCACCTTGTTAATTTGCGTATTGAAGTAACTTTGGGTCTCACTACTCTTAGAGAGGCACAGCTCCTCCCTACTGATGAGGTCCAGCCAGACCGAAACACGTGTCTGGGGATGCTGTTGGTACTCTTGTTCAGAGGAGAATTGCCTAGCATTTCGGTGCTGGACTGCCCCAGGGCAGGACAAAGACTGATATGTTTGGGATATTTCTTCTTTGTGAAAGATAGTGAGCTAAAGACTCTGGGTAAGTCTCTCGTAACCAGGACTAATGTCTGGCAGAGGGACTCCCAGGACCCCCCTCCCCTTGTTAATTTACTTCCTTTGGAACACAGAAAGCCTGATGACTCTCCTTGTCATTTCTTCTTATGCAACATCACTTCTAATGAGGTCAACACATGTACAAATTAGAGAGCCTGCATGTCTTTTGCAGCACACTTCCCCGGAAGTCCTAGGCTAGGCCATGGAGAGAAATCTAACAAATTAGTGCCCTATATGTACAATTATCATACAGTTCTGTTACTTTTTTAGTGATGTGCATGTGTCAAAATACCATTTGCTCCTGTTACTTAAAAAGTAAATTGGTAGGGAACAGAGGAGCGTGAATGAGGCCGAATGCAATTGCATGCACCTCAGACTACTTCTGCAGTGCAAACATACAATAAGTTTCTCCAGCCTTTTCTCCCTGCACACCATGCAATGTTTAGGTCATACCGGGATTCAGACTGGCACCTGAAAGGCACTGCTATCTTCATTATCTTTCCTTTTTGAGGGTGCAGTGCTTCTTGGAATCCATCCCACATTCTCTTCGGCCGTCCCATTAATTTGCAGACTGAGTTTTGGACAACAATGGCCCTTGTCTGTTTTTGCCGAGGCTGGCATCTTCCCCCTGCCGAGCTGTCCGATGAAGTGAAGTGTCTTCACCATGGGCAGTCTGATTTGGTGGGTTTCATATCAACATAAACCTCACATAAGGAAAGTGTAATGTAATTTAATACCAGATTCCCTCTCTCCTCTCATTGAAAATACCAATGAAAACATCACTGTCCGTTTCACTATACTGTATAACTGTATAAAAGCCACAAACTAAATATCCGTTTATATAAATGAGAGATAGAAAGAAAGGGAGGAATATATAATTGAGGGAACATAGTACATAATAGGAAACCTATTTGTTTTACAATGTGAACTGTTGCTCTTTATAAGAGGTCCCCTCCATGGGTAAAGGTGCCAGCTATTTTGTTATTCCAGGTCAGGGGGCTGCAAATACCTTTACTGCGAGCCCTAGAAAGGGGGTGATATGGTATTGCTTGATCATGATATTTAGCAACAGGATTAAGGTTGGTCTTCCATCTTGGAAAACAAATGGCAACGATTTCTGTTTGAATTCTCTAATGAACAAGAAAATTGCACAGATGACTGTTAGGACAGTTTTTCTACAGTCCACCCAAAGGGACTTTATAGAACTATAGCTGGGGCAATACAGAAACTCCAACTCTTAGTACAGGCCTGTACCACTCAGTAAAGAGGTAGCTATGGCAGAGCAGGCAGGCTTATTTTAGGAGGGAGAGAGGGCTGTAGGAAGGTGCAAATAACTAAACGATCACAACACAATACTCATGATAAGCAACCCCGAGTATATAACACATTTAGAATAGCAGTATGCAATTCAAGACTAGTAAAACCACATTAGACTTTTAGAATGGCATCATGCATTTCCAGGTAAGCAGACCCTATTCGTAGTAAACTGTTACACTTATTCTGTTTCAAGCAATAATACAGCCATCCTAACATTGTTACTTTCTAGAATAGTGGAACACAATACAAAGGTATGTAAATTACTTTGGAATACTTTTTGGAATGGCTGTAAGCTATTCATGAGTAAGTAATAACTGTGTAACACTTGTAACTTATTCTATTTCAGGAATATACAGTTACAGCACCAACACATAGCAAGTACTTTGCAACACTTGTTATATTTTCTTTACACAAGACTTACACTTTAGACGTCTGTTCCTAATCTATGGCATGATTGGTCTCAGAGGCAGAAGGTAGACACTGGTGATCCAGTGGACAACAGTAGGCAGGTCAACATGAGGCACAAACTGTAAGAAAGTCAGAGCTCCTAAGGATTTCTCAGCTAACAAGTAAATAACAAACTTCAGAGTCGGTACAAATGTGTTCAGGGACTTCTTAGAAGGCTCCCTAGATGTGTTCCAGCATTAGACCTGGGCGAACAGTATGGGCAAACTCCCAACTACACGAATCACCACCCTAGCTACTCAGGAGCGACACAAAGACTTTAGGTATTATCTCAAGCCATACAGTATCTCAGCAGTGAAGAAGAGATTGCTGACAGATTCCTTCACGGTGCAGCAGCACAGACCCAGACCCTGGATTCTTGGCCGTGATGAAGAAAGAAAGGATAGTTGATGGGAAACGGTAGTACGAGTCAAGAGGAAAGTCCCCCAGCAGAGGATTGTTTTGTGCTTCTCGTGGCCCTGTGAATTTGGTGGCTTTTTCAAGGTACCAAATGAGGAACGGTTGTCGTCTGATCGATTCCTCTCGCTATCTCGGTCCAGCACTCTGGTGAGGGTACTTCAAGGTGTCGAATCTTGCCCAATAGGAGTCCGCCGAAGTTTCAGTGAGATTCATTTACGGGAAGATGTTGCACAGCACTCAGCCTCGAGGTCCCAGATCATTGGCGGTTTGCAGGCACGCAAAGTCACTGCTTATCGTAGGATGGCTCAAAATGCAGGTCTTCTTAAGACTGATTGGTCCCAGCAGTCTAAGAGCCAGAGTCATAGTCGTTGGGGCTCCTCTGTTGCATGGAAGAAGGGGTCAGCACAGGCAGCGGTTACAAAGCAGGCATCTCTGGTTGCTGGAATCAGCTACAGCTGCCTATTATAGTAGCAGTGAGAAAGGAGATACAGTGGCTCCCCTCAGCACTCCACATAAGGTGGTGGGTGTTGATCTCACAATATAAAATGTAGAGAAGGTAAATGCCCCTCTCTCTACCCTTGAGAACATGGGTTCTGCAAGGTAAGAAAAGGTCTGTAAAAGAAATATTACAGAACCATTTAGAAAGGGGATACTATGTAACCCCTCAGCACTGCACATAAGGTGAGTGTGCTGATCTCACAATGAGGATTGTAGTAAGGATAAACAGTATCCTTCTTCCCATGGGAACATTAGTTCACACAAGGAAAATAAGAGAAAATAAAAAGGGAAGCCCAATGATCTACCCAGCAACGCTGCACAGAACGTGCCCTGTGCTGAAATAATAAAATGTAGATGCCCATAAAGTTATAGGAAAGTATGATTCCAAAAATAAAATATGGAGTCTCAAAAAAATGACTTCCATGGAAAGAGTAAAATAAAGGATGCGTGGGGAAAGGGGTTCCCATTCACTCAGAAACATAGAAAAAGAACCCATAGCAAAAAGTGCTGGGGGGTGTTAGGGAGAATTCTCATTCCAGGGCTAATTTCCCTTACCTATAGAGTCCCCCAGCAGCTTTGCTGGATTTGAAGGGTTTGTTTTCTTCTCCTTCTAAGAGTGTGACTCTTTTTCCCACTCTTAGGCATAGTTGCTATGTGTGTTCCAGGCTATTTTTTGTGTTTAATGTCTACGGGATTTATCTCACCCCCATAGGAACCATCTTTATCCACATGTGTTACACAGCACCCTCTGTGCAGTGAGACAGGGGTGTTGTAGCGGCCCCCAAACATAGTCTCCATACCCTGGGACTGACCATTGTCTCCCAGGGCATGTAAAGTCCCCATTGACTTTACTAGTCAATCTTTATGAACAAAACAAGTACAACCCATCTTATTATGGAGGTACTGACAAGGGTTAACAGTTGTTCCCTTATGTTCATTTTCGAGAGGGTACTGTACAGTCCTTCTCTCAAAGGTTTCTGGCTGGTGGCAGTGGTTACTAACAAAAATATTCGTCCGCGAATATTTCCCTATGGGATTTTCCCATTGTTCCAGGCTACCACATTTACTGACAGCCCCTAACATACCGTCGGTTTATTTCTTATATTAACTTTACTCCGGTAGGTTTTATTTGCCAGAACTTTTATATAAATTCTTTTTCGTGTCTTTCTCTAAATATTTTTTATATTAACTTTACTCCGGTAGGTTTTATTTGTCAGAACTTTTATATAAATTCTTTCTCGTGTCTTTCTCTAAACTCCTAAGCCAGGTCGGGTATCCTTTGTTCGTCCTTTTGGCGGGCTTCTGCCAAGAAGCCCTCCTTTCGGCGCAACTGAGTCTGGGTGGATCCATTGTGGGGGAGGGGGAGTAGGACCCCTGGACAGGGTTGCCTCAGCAACCCATGTCGCACTCTGCCCTGATAGGCTGGAGGGTCTCCCGCCAAGATGACCACTCCACTGTGTGAGTGACAGCTAGGCTGTATGAATGGGGGTCTTTTTGCATAAAAGCAGGGTCCTGAGGACTGGAAGAGCAAGACGTCGCCACTGGAAATAAGAAGCCGAAGAGGAAAGAAGCCAAAGACATGTGCAACGACTGAACCACCGGTGAAGCCCTGCTGCAGCGTCTCACCACTTTTCTCCACACGACGAGAGAAGATCTTCATCTGCAAGAGCCTTCTTCCCTTGAGCTGGTGGGGCCAACGAGTTTGCCAATCGCCTTCCTGGACCTGCTTTGGTCGAATCGCCAGTACCCTGTACTCGGACACCGGATAGCCAGGCACCCGTCCACCCGGACCGCGATTTAAAGGAGCGTACCTTTTATTCGTTGGGCAGCACCGCGGCTGGTTTCTTCCCTGGGCAGTGCAGTAACTCGAACCTTCCTCCACGATGAGAGCCTCTCTTCCTCTCCCGAACTGCAGGAACTGCCAGGAACAACCCCACCGAAGGAGCCTCTTCTACATTTTAAGGTACTTTGTTCCGCCAGGCCTCCCTTTCCGTGTGGTAGTGCTAAAGGTGTTTTAAATCCTTTACCTACATGTTGGGTTGGCCGCCCCTCTCCTCTAACATTGTCTTTCACTTTCTGCATCTACCTTTTCGAATCGTTTAACAAAGACTTGACTGCAGCTACAACAACATTTTGCTCCTGGGCTCTTTGCCCTGTACCACTGACTCTGGCACAGGCCTATTGACTCTTGTTAAATGTGTTAGAACTGCCTTCTCTAGATTGCTTCTCAACTAGAACTGTGTTGGTGCACCTACTTCTTATAACCACCTTCTTCTCCCCACTTTTAAAGCTTGTGAAGTGCCATTTTGCTCGGTTTTCATTTAAGTATTGTACATGCTAAGGTACTGCCTTGCCTAAACTTGTTCACAAACTTATGGGAAGTGTTTCTAAGGTGTCTAAGAATATATTCCTGCATAACTTGTGCTTTCCCTCCCTTGTGAGAAATTACTAGAGTGCCATTTGTGTTTGGTTTTCACTGTGCCGTTTTTCTCAGTTTTCACTCTTTCTCAAACTTGTCTATAATTTAAACTAGGGACTTGTGTATACTTTTCTTGACTGATTTTAACTTGCTTTTATAACTGTGATTAATGTGTTAACTTAGAAGTGTGTATGTAAAATAAATATATATATTATTTTTAATACAAAGCTTTGGTCAGTGTTTCCTTGCATCATAGTATTGTGGTCCTATTGTGTAGACCCTGAATACTGCTCATCTCCCTCTTGAGATACGTCTGACTGCTTAGCCACAGCTACCAAGTAAATCTTTGTGGTACAGGCTGATAACAAAGGGGATTTATTGCTGTAGTCTTAATCTTCTGTCGTGTTCCCTAGGGGAACTGCACAGGATTCTGCCTAACACTGGTGTACAGCGGTGAGGATAAAAGTATTGGATTTACATTTTAGTGTACTACTAGTACCTTGGTTCAATTAACCACAAGGCTAACAATCACAAAAAAGTTTATTTTAAACAAAGTCAAAGTATGGAAAGTTACAGCCAGGAGACCCTCCTTACTAATACTGCTGATTATTTAAGGGATCTGTGTAGACAGAAAGGTCTTCCTGTCAAAGGCAAGAAATCAGAAATGATTGATAGACTGTTAGAAAAACAAAGTCTGGATAGTAGTGCTGTAGTTCCTACTACTTCAGCAAATGTAGCAAACATTGAGGATGATAATGTTGATGATGTTATTGTTGAAGCAGATGAGGAAGAGGAGGATAACAATCTCATCCCCTCTGGCCCTCTGCCTGCTCAAAGGCCTCAAACTGTGGCTACTGGACCATTGTCAGGTCCCACATTAAGTCCTGAATGTATCACTCTAGAAATAATGAGATTTGAGCTAGAATTCAAAATAATTAGTGCCCAACCTGAACAGAGACATCAAGCAAGAACTAAGGCTCAAAGAATGTGAGCTCAATCATGAGCTTGAAATGAAGAAATTGTCTTTGAAAAATGCTTCTCTCCCCGAATCCTCTAGATCTTCCAGTCCAAAAAGACCCAGGATGCCTAAAGAGATTGTGGGTATGTATGAACCTAAGTTGGATGTATTAGATTGGTTAGCTATGTTTGAATACAATCATGGGCTCCAGGATATCACAGGGAATCAGTTGAACCCCTGGTTATTCTCTAGGCTCCCCCCTGTTGCATCTGATGTGGTAATGGAGTTGGGGGAGGTCGATAGGCTGGATTATGAATGTGTAAAGCTAGCTTTAATAGCTAGATTTGCGAAAACTCCTTCCCAGTACCTTAAGAGCTTTAGGACCCTCAAGAAGCATCATAGTACCCCTTGGGCTACTTGGGTGAATGAGTGTTTGAGGAACTAGAGGGATGGATTAAGGGTAACAGAGTTAACACTTATGAAGGAATGAGAAATCTTGTAATGTTGGAGTCTATCTATGATGCCTGCTCTCCTGAGCTCAGACAGCACTTGGCTGATTCAAAAGAACTAGATTCTAAGAAGTTGGCTAAGGCTGCTGACTTGTGGGTTGCCAACAGGGCTACTCACAGGGATTCAGGGGTCACTCAGAAAAAGGATGAGGGAAAACATCCTAAGAAAGACAACCAAGAGAATTCAAATAATTCCAATTCCAATGAGGCCCCCAAACAAAATTCTAGGGGTAAGCCCCAGGGGAAACGTAATCAAGCTAGTGTACCATCTGGTCCCAGACCAGAAGGAGGTCAGTACAAGCCACCATTCATAAAGACATTTGGGAAATTTTATGTTTGTGGCTCTACTGGTCATGTGAAAGGGGATCCCAGATGTAAGGGTACACCTTCAGGGGTCCACACTGTCTCCTTAGCCTTCGCTCCGGAGGAGGAAGTACATATGGCCAGTGGAAACTTTCAACTACTAGCTGAAGACCCCATCAGAGTCTCAGCTAGTGTATCTTTAGTATCCCTAGGGTTGTGGGAACAACAGAATTTAGATGTGTATAATTCTATCCCTCCTAATACTAAAGAGTATTACAAAGACAGTGTCCTCGTAAATGGTCAGGAGACCCCTGCCATTAGAGACACTGGGGCCAGCATAACTGTGGTGGATGAATCTTTTTGCAAGGTGGAGGATGTTGCTAAGGCACCCAAAAGCCTCACCAAGTTAGCTGGAGGGCCTGAGCAGATGCTTCCCAATTACCAGCTCTCATCCAGTGCAATGAAATGACTGTGAGGATACCTGTTAGTGTGCAATCTGAAGTGCCTGGAAGGGTTCTTTTAGGGAATGACCTTAAAGAACTGGGAGTGGTGTCCAGTACTCCCAGACCTCCCAACAAAAGATTGCAGGAGCTCACCAGTCCTGCAAGGGAGAGGACCTTGAGGGGCTCTCCTGAGGAGAGGATAGAAAAAGAAATCACTCCTACTCCACTGGAGTTACTAACTGCTATTTCAAAGCAACCAGAAGCAAAGGGGAAACCCAAGCCTTCAAAGAAGAAACCAGCAGAAAGCACTCCAGTGCTTCCAACCAGGAAATCTCCTAGGTTGTCAAAAATCACACCTGTGATTCCACCTCCAGCTGAGGCTGAGAGTGAGGTACAACCCTGTGTGGTTGAACTAGAGCCTGAGGACTCAGATCTAGTAGAAGGCCAGGAACTCATTGGAGATCTTGACCCTGTGGACCATCCTGAGCTGCAGTCTTTACTGGCAGAAGGTGGCCCAAACTGGGCAGACTTCAGTAGGGGACAAAGAGAATGTCCAACTCTGGAAGATGGCCTTTTCTGTAGTGGATCAACAGAGTCAATCCCTGGAGACTACAAGAGACTTGCAGTGCCCCCAGAAAACAGACTCCAATTCTTGCAACTAGCCCATGAGATACCTTTGGCTGGTCACTTGAGTTTCAAGATGACCAAGGAAAGGCTCTCTCTCTACTTGCATTGGCCTAAAATGGGGGCTGAGGTAGATAAGTATTGCAAGAGTTGCCACACTTGCCAAACTTTTGGTAAAAGTGGCTCCAAGAACGTGTCATGACCCACAGGACGTGCCCCTTTTGGTCTTCCTGGTCCTTATCGCAACGGGCCTTGCATTCCCTGACACCCCCAACATGGCCGTCCAGCGTGACACACCTTCCGCGGTCTATATACGTTAGACGTAATGTATTCGACTAATAATAGACCGCACACCCGCGGCTCCGCGCGTCTCAATGCTATTACCAAGTAGTGATCAGACGTGTTCTCCGTAGTTCGCTGTATTGCTTTCCTGGTTCCTAGCTTTTCTAATTCCATTCCTTGCCCCTTTCCCTTTCCTCTTGCTTCCTGGACTCGTGCGCCATCCGCACGTCTTCTTCGTTTCCCGGACCCCCGGATTGCTGCATCCCAGAATCTTAAACGCATGCTGGAGTCGGAACAGACTCGCTCAGCCTTATTCAAGTCCAGGTCTGTCCGCAAGAAGACACCGCACACGGAGTCCAGCAAGGATCGGTCTCAGGTGAGAAGGGGGGAACTCCGTGACAGTTTGAGACGCCTACTGACCGCACTCAAAGTCGACATGGAAAAGGCTGCCCAGGACCTGATGCGAAGTATGCAAGAATTAACCACCGAGGTGCAGAATTTAAAGGCGGAAAACGCTGCTCTCAAGCAATTAGTTCTATCCCGCGATTCAGCCACAAAAGAAAGTGTGTTACTGGGCGGCATAGTTGACAAATACGATGGGTCGGCAAAAACCCTTTGTGGATTCCTGGACTCATGTTTGGTTCACTTTACATTTAAGCCCTATTACTTTTCCACTCCCAGGGCTAAGGTGGGTTTCATAATCTCTCACCTTTCCGGAAATGCTTTAACCTGGGCTACACCCCTAGTTAACTCCGGCGACGCTCTCCTAGATGACTACAATGGTTTCATACGGGCCCTAAAGACCATGTTTGATCGCCCAGAGCAGGTCTTTACTGCCCAGGAACGCCTCTTAGACTTTCAGCAGGGATCCCAGGATGTGCTCACGTATGTAACCCGATTCAAGCAATTGGTCAAGGAAGCTAATTGGTCTCCGGGGGCAAGTGTTACCCTTTTCAGGAGAGGACTAAATGAGGAGATTAAAGATGAGTTAGCCAGAGTGGCCCGACGAACTCATTCCAGGCTCTTATGGACCTTGCCATGCAAATAGACTTTCGCATCCAGGAAAGGAAGGCAGAGAAGAAAAAATCTAGATGAAACCCTCCAAAGGTGTCCTTTCAGAGTACCTCCAAATCTGACACAAACCCAGGATCAGTCACCGAACCAGAACCCATGCAGATAGGAGCCTTCCGTGGACCCAAATCCCCGCAAGACAGGATGAGAAGGATTAATACTGGGTTGTGCATGTATTGTGCCTCAGACAAACACTTGATTAGAGAATGCCCTCTGGCCCCTCCTCGGCATTCGGGAAGCACCAACTCCCGATCCTAGATGGAGCAGGGCTTCGGGAGAGAGATGTTTGCTCCACATCAATTCCATCCTTGAACTCTCCTGGACAAAACAATCTAGTGATACTACAGGCCCTCCTATCAACCTCCGGGAATAAGACCTATCCTGTTTTGGCCTTGGTAGACTGCGTGGCTATGGGAATATTCATTGATCAAAATTGGGTTTTTAGTCACCACATCGCATACGAAACACGAAACATCATGCAGCCGGTGGAAGCGATCGATGGAAGACCCCTCACTTCGGGGCCCATAAGCCTGCAGACCAAAGAGATCCAGCTTTCAATTAACCACCACCAAGAGCGGATTCGATTCGACATTATTAAGTCAGCTCATTACCCGATGGTACTGGGCATGCCCTGGTTACAGAAACACAATCCGTATATCAATTGGACAACAGGATCACTATTCCTCTGCTCAGAGTTTTGTATGTCTCACTGTCTAATTCGGGATCCCTCCTTGACCCCTTCCAAAGAACCACCAATAGACCATCAAGCATCTCTCATGGTTTCCAATATTGTGCAGGTTCCTAAGGCCTATCAGGGATTTGTTGATGTGTTCTCAACTGCCATAGTCCATGCCTTACCCCCTCACAGGCCTGAAGACTGCGCCATAGACACGGATCCCTCAGCAGTGATTCCCCTTGGCAGGATGTTCATCCTTTCAGACCCTGCCTCAATTATTGTGGATTAAATCAATGCACCCTCAAGGACCGGTACCCTTTACCCTTAATCTCGGATATCCTGGAAGCGGTCAGAGGCGCTGTGATTTTCACAAAACTGGACCTCCGGGGTGCCTATCATTTGATTCGTATCCGGGAAGGAGACAAATGGAAAACAGCATTCAGAACACCATTTGGTCACTTTGAATATCTGGTCATGCCCTTTGGATTAGCTAATGACCCAGCAGTCTTTCAACGTTTTATGGACAGGGTGTTCTCTGACATGCTATTCCTCTTCATCATCGTCTAGCTGGACGACATTTTGATCTACTCCAAGGACCTTCTAAAGCATGAAGAACATGCAAAGGCAGTACTACAACGACTCCGTGAACATAAACTCTTGGCCAAACCCGAGAAATGTCTGTTTCACGTTGCTTCTGTTCATTACCTAGGATTTATCCTTAGTCAGAGGGAATTGGCATGGACCCTTCAAAGGTAAAGGCTATATTATCCTGGCCTGCTCACACGTCCGTGAAACAAGTTCAATCCTTCCTGGGGCTTGCCAATTTCTACCGGAAGTTTATACCCACCTTCTCTGAGATTGTTCAACTGATTGTTGCTCTCCTGAAGAAAGACACCCCCTTTGTCCGGTCTATTCCGCAAGATAAGGCATTCCAACTTTTGAAGACAAGATTTACTCAAGCCCCCATTCTGGCCCAACCTGACATTGATCGACCATTCCTTGTGGAAACGGATGCCTCTAACTACGCCATTGGGGCGGTGTTGAAGCAAGAATTTGAGGATAAACTAGAACACCCCATTGCTTACCTTTCACGAACCCTGACTCCCAGTGAGACACACTACTCCGTCCTGGAAAAAGAACTTTTAGCCATCCGCCAAGCCTTCACTGAGTGGCGACATCTACTCCTGGGAGCTAGATATCCAGTCCAGGTCCGCACGGATCACCGAAATCTTCAAATTCTACAGTCAATAGAGTGTCGGAACAGTCGTCAAGCTCGTTAGGCCTTCTTCTTTGCCCAGTTCCACATCACTCATGTTCCTGGATCACAAAACTTGATTGCTGACGCCTTATCTCGACGGCCTATGAAACTACCGAAGATAAGGCCTATCCTAAGATGTTTCCCCACACGATTTCTGTAGCTCAAGCAGTCAATCTCCTGGAAGAAATCCGAGTACAAACCCAATCCTCTGAACTCTGGAAGAATATTTCAAGAAAGAATCAATGGAACCTGAGAGTCAAGGAAGGATATTTGTTCAAGGACAACGCTCTGCTCATTCCTACACAAAAATTACAACAAAGAATAATAAACCTCTGTCATGATACCCTTCACTCCGGACATCGTGGCATCACCAACACCCTCCACCTCATACAAAGACAATTTTGGTGGCCTAAACTGAAGACTGACGTACAACTATACGTCCGAGCCTGTGCAATCTGTAGTCAGAATAAACATGACAACAAGAGGCCGGCGGGTCTTCTGCTACAACCCGCACTGCCAACAAGGCCATGGGAATTTATTGCTACAGACTTCATTGTGGAATTACCGCCTTCCAGAGGGTACACCACCATCATGATCACCACTGACTTGTTCACCCATATGGCTCATTTCACACCCCTCAGTAAGCTACCATCCTCATCTGAACTGGCTGGAATCTTCCTGGAGCACATATTCCGCCTTCATGGACTTCCTTCCGAGATAATTTCCGATCGAGGACCTCAATACGTCTCACAATTCTGGAAACACCTCTGTCAAATATTAGGCATCCAACACGCTCTTTCATCAGGTTATCACCCTCAAACCAACGGGGCCACAGAACGTGCTAATCAGACTCTGGAACAATATCTTTGATGTTTTGCCACTAAGGTTCAGGATGACTGGTCGCTCCTGATACCCGTGGCTGAATTCGCCTATAACAATTGCGATCATTCAGCAGTTAAGACCAGTCCCTTTTATTGCAGCAAAGGATTCGATCCATCAGTTCTGCCCTCTGTTCTTCCACAACCCACACCGGTACCTCCTGTCGACTCCTGGATTGAAACACTCATCAACATACATAAGGAGACCAAAGAGCACTTAGAGAAGGCCAGAACACAGACCAAGAGATATGCGGATTCCAAAAGAAGACCCGGGCCTTCTTATTCAGTTGGAGATCAAGTCTGGTTGCCCTCGAAATTACTACCCTGACATCTACGGCCAAATAAATTGGCCCCCCGGTATTATGGTCCGTTTTCCATCAAGGAAATTATAAACCCAGTCTCATACCGGCTCAAGCTAGCAGAATCCTGGAAAAAGATTCACCCAGTTTTTCACACCTCCTTATTAAAACCTTACATTCAATCCTCCCGGAAATCCTGCAGACCCACTCCTGTGGTGGTGGACAATCAACTGGAATATGAAGTGTCCCGGATATGCGACTCCAGGTATAAACGGGGTCAGCTTCAATACCTGTTTGAATGGAAAGGATATCCCCCCAGTGAAAGAACTTGGGAACCACTTTCTAATCTGAATACCCCTCGACTGCTCAGAAGATACCACCTCATACACCCAGGCAAACCTGGAGGAACAGGTTTTCGGAGGAGGCATGCTGTCATGACCCACAGGACGCGCCTCTTTTGGTCTTCCTGGTCCTTATCGCAACAGGACTTGCATTCCCTGACACTCCCAACATGGCCGTCCAGTGTGACACGCCTTCCGCGGTCTATACGTTGGACATAACGTATTCTACTAATAGACCGCAACCCTGCGGCTCCGCGCGTCTCAATGCTATTACCAAGAAGCGATCAGACGTGTGCTCCGTAGTTCGCAGTATTGCTTTCCTGGTTCCTAGCTTTTCTACTTCCATTCCTTGCCCCTTTCCCTTTCCTCTTGCTTCCTGGACTTGTGCGCCATCAGCACGTCTTCTTCGTTTCCCGGACCCCCAGATTGCTGCATCCCGGAATCTTAAATGCACGCTGGAGTCGGAAGAGATTCACTCAGCCTTATTCAAGTCCAGGTCTGTCCCCAAGAAGACACCGCCCACGGAGTCCAGCAAGGATCGGTCTCAGGTGAGAAGGGGGGAACTCTGTGACAGAACATGGCACCTTTATTGCCTCTCCCTGTGGTGGGAGTACCATTTGAAAGGGTAGGGATCGACATTGTTGGTCCTCTTGACCCTCCAACATCTTCAGGCAACAGGTTTACCCTTGTTGTAGTAGACCATGCTACTAGATACCCTGAAGCAATTCCTATGAGCACTGTTACAGCTCAGGCTGTGGCTAAGGCCCTCCTTGGTATTTTTACCAGGGTTGGGTTTCCTAAGGAGGTAATATCCGACACAGGGTAAAATTTTATGTCCCACTACATGAAGGCCATGTGGAAAAACTGTGGAGTTATCTACAAGTTCTCAACAGCATACCACCCTCAGACAAATGGATTGGTAGAAATGTTTAACAGAACCATGAAGAGCATGATAGGAGCTTTAGAGGACCCCCTTAAGAAAAAGTGGGATCTCCTACTGCCATGCCTTTTCTTTGCATATAGAGAAGTCCCTCAGGAGGGAGTGGGTTACAGTCCCTTTGAACTTATCTATGGCCATCCGGTCAGAGGTCCATTCGCCCTGATCAAGGAGGGGTTGGAGAGTGCTCCTTCCCCCACACCAGTCAGAGTTATTGACTATGTGATAGGACTCCGGAGTAAAATGTCACACATGATGGCTGAAGCAAGTGATAACTTGAAAGTAGGTCAGGCTCTGGTGAAACATTGGCATGACCAGAAAGCCAACATGGTTGAGTTCGCTCAAGACCAGCTAGTTCTTGTTATGGTACACACAAGGCAGAGGGCCTTGCAGGACAAATGGATGGGACCCTTCAAGATTGTGGGAAAACTTGGACAGGTGAACTATCTGGTGGACTTAGGCAATCCTAAGGAGGCTCCTAGAGTCCTTCACACCAACCGTCTAAAAGCTTATGTCTCGAGACCAGAACTGGGGGCTTTGCTTCTAGCTTCAGCTCAAGAGGAGGAGGAGAGTGAACCTCTACCTGACCTCCTCAGAGGCAAACCTTTAGATGAGAAAGTAGGAGTTAATCTCTCTTGTAATCCGACACCTGAGCAACAGGAGGAGTGAAACGTTTTGTTAAATCAATTTGCCCCCCTGTTTACTCTAGCACCAGGCTTTACCCTCTCCAAAATTCCCTAAAAAGGTCAAATGGAATGAAGAGTTCAATCAGGCCTTTGAAAGCCTGAAGAAAGCCCTTTGTCAAGCTCCAGTTCTCAGAGCTCCTGACTACCACCAACCCTTCATTGTGCAGACAGATGCTTCCAATATAGGAATAGGTGCAGTCCTCAGTCAACTGGTTGAGAAAGGTAGGGAGCATCCCATTTGCTTCATCAGTAGGAAACTGAAGGAACCTGAAACAAGGTGGGCAACTATTGAGAGAGAATGTTTTGCCATTGTGTGGTCTTTGAAGAAGTTTAGACCATACTTGTATGGATCTACTTTAATTATTCAAACAGACCACCAGCCCTTGAAGTGGTTGATGCAAATGAAAGGGGAAAACCCAAAACTGCTAAGATTGTCAATCTGCCTCCAAGGGTTTGATTTTACCATTGAGCACAGGTTAGGATGTCACCACCAAAATGCTGATGGTCTCCCTAGGATGTGTATAACCGACTAGAGGTAAGAGACTCATCCCATCCAGGAGTGGATTAGATCCTCCTGTCCCTTAGTCTGGGGGGGTGAGTGTTGGGGAGTATTCTCACTCTATGGCTAATTTCCCTTACCTATAGAGTCCCCCAGCAGCTTTACTGGATTTGAAGGGTTTGTTTTCTTCTCCTGCTAAGAGTGTGACTCTTTTTCCCACTCTTAGGCATATTTTCTATGTGGGTTCTAGGCTATTTTTGTGTTTAATGTCTATGGGGTTTATCTCACCTCCATAGGAACCATCTTTATCCACATGTGTTACACAGCACCCTCCGTGCAGTGATGCAGGGGTGTCGTAGCGACCCCCAAACATAGACTCCATACCCTGGGACTGACTACTGTCTCCCAGGGCATGTAAAGTCCCCATTGACTTTACTAGTCAATCTTTATGAACAAAACCAGTACAACCCATCTTACTATGGAGGTACTGACAAGGGTTAATAGTTTTTCCCTTATGTTCATTTTCGAGAGGGTACCGTACCGTCCCTCTCTCAAAAGTTTCTGGCTGGTGGCAGTGGTTACTACCAAAAATATTCGACTGTGAATATTTCCCTATGGGATTTTACCATTGTTCGAGGATACCACATTTACTGACAGCCTCTAACATACCGCTGGTTTATTTTTATATTAACTTTACTCCGGAACTTTTATATAAATTCTTTCTCGAGTCTTTCTCTAAACTCCTAACTCAGATCGGGGATCCTTTGTTCGTCCTTTTGGCGGGCTTCTGCCAAGAAGCACTCCTTTCGGCGCCACTGAGTCTGGGGTGGATCCATTGTGTGGGAGGCGGAGTAGGACCCCTGGACAGGGTTGCCTCAGCAACCCATGTCGCACTCTGCCCTAATAGGCTGTAGGGTCTCCCGCCAAGATGACCACTCCACTGTGTGAGTGACCGCTAGGCTGTATGAATGGGGATCTTTTTGAATAAAAGCAGGGTCCTGAGGACTGGAAGAGCAAGACGTCACCACTGGAACTAAGAAGCCGAAGAGGAGAGAAGCCAAAGACATCTGCAATGACTGAACCACAAGTTAAGCCCTCCTGCCACATCTCACCACTTTTCTCCACACGACGAGAGAAGACCTTCATCTGCAAGAGCCTTCTTCCCTTGAGCTGGTGGAGCCAACCAGTTTGCCAATCGCTTTCCTGGACCTGCCTTGGTTGAATCGCCAGTTCCCTGTACTCGGAGACCGGATAGCCAGACACCCGTCCACCCGGACCGCGATTTAAAGGAGCGTACCTTTTATTCGTTGGGCAGCACCGCAGCTGGTTTCATCCCTGGGCAGTGCAGTAACTCGAACTTTCCTCCACAACGAGAGCCTCTCTTCCTCTGCTGGATCTCCTGAACTACAGGAACTGCCAGGAACAACCACCACCGCAGGAGCCTCTTCTACATTTTTAGGTACTTTGTTCCACCAGGCCTCCCTTTCTGCGTGGTAGTGCTAAAGGTGTTTTAAATCCTTTACCTACCTGTTGGGTTGGCCACCCCTATCCTCTAACATTGTCTTTCACCTTCTGCATCCACCTTTTCGATCGTTTAACCAAGACTTGACTGCAGCTACAAGAACATTTTGCTCCTAGGCTCTTTGCCCTGTACCACTGACTCTGGCACAGGCCTATTGACTCTGGTTAAATTTGTTAGAACTGCCTTCTCTATATTGCTTCTTAACTAGAACTGTGTTGGTGCACCTACTTCTTATAACCACCTTCTTCTCCCCACTTTTAAAGCTTGTGAAGGGCCATTTTGCTCGGTTTTCATTTAAGTATTGTACATTCTAAAGTACTGTCTTGCCTAAACTTGTTCACAAACTTATGGGAAGTGTTGCTAAGGTGTCTAAGAATATATTCCTGCATAACTTGTGCTTTCCCTCCCTTGTGAGAAATTACTAGAGTGCCATTTGTGTTTGGTTTTCATTGTGCCGTTTTGCCCAGTTTTCACTCTTGCTCAAACTTGTCTATAATTTAAACTAGGGAGTTGTGTATACTTTTCTTGACTGATTTTAACTTGCTTTTTATAACTGTGATTAATGTGTTAACTTAGAAATGTGTAAAATAAATATATCTATTCTTTTTAATACAAAACTTTGGTCAGTGTTTCCTTGTAGCATAGTATTGTGGTCCTATTGTGTAGACCCTGAATACTGCTCATCTCCCTCTTGAGATAAGTCTGACTGCTTAGCCACAGCTACCAACTAAATCTTTGTGGTACAGACTGATACCAAAGGGGATTTATTGCTCATACCTGTAGTCTTAATGTTCTGTAGTGCTCTCTAAGGGAACTGCACAGGATTCTGCCTAACAGGGGGTCTCACAGATGAGGGTGAGTTGGCATAAATATGAAAATCTAAACAATGACAAAAACCACGAGCAAGTTAAATGTGGTGGAGTTTGTACTGTTTGTCAGTTAGAAAGAAAGAAAACATTAGAGAGAAAACAAGACCAAAATGAAAGAAAGATTGAATGAAAGAGTGAGAGAAATGAAAAGAGGGCTAGAAAAATGAAAGATGGGGAAAACTAAGGAAAATAATTACTTGTAGAAAGAAAGGAAATGACAGAACGAAAAGATGAAAATATAGGAGTCACAACAGAATGATGAAAGGACGATGGAAACAAATTGAGGCAAAACAAAGATTACATGAAAAAATACCAAGAAAAAAACAATAGAAAAAGGAAGGAACGAAAAAGATTGAATGAGAAGGAAGATTGAAATAAAAACAGGAAAGCGTAGATGAAAAGACAGGAATAAAAAATAAATAAAAGACAAGCAATATAAAGATAGAACAAAGAAAGGAGAAAGATGGGAAGGCAGGTCGAAAGAGAGTCATTTCAGAATTGAATCATTGTGCTTCAGAGATGAAAAATTATTTCTAAATTAAACTCTGTTATCGATACCTTGTAACAGCAACTGCTACATCTCGTTGTTTGTCCATCAGTATCTGTTATTGACACTTTGTTACAGGAACCATGGTACCGTCTGAGGCAGTGGGATGGCCCGGGTAATTACTTCAATGTTTTAAAATAAAACGACTGACTGTGTCCCTTTAACATTTGAAGGCTTTGCAGCATCAGGGCCAATATCTTCTACAGCCAAACAGAATAATGTATGTTTCCCTCCACTAGTTCCTGTGAGAGACTAAGCTGAAGCTATGTGGATGCAGGTGCTGCTGTACCCTAAGACTGCTGTATGATGAGCCCCTAGTCCAAAGGCTCTGGACCTTGTGTAGGACCATATGCACAAAGACAACAAAGAAAATGCTACTGTCCAATATTGTCTAAACCCAAACTGCTTTGGTGTAAGTGTGAATGAACATACACTTTGTGTCTCGCTGAAGATAGGTAAGAGTGCAGCGCTTTTCTGTGGCCAGTTCCTTGTTCCTGGGGGGGGGGAGTGGGGAGGGGGCGGGGTGGCGAGACGGTGAGAAAAGAGAACAGGGCAACGCCATATTCCATGGACTGAGCCCTAGCATTGGTTACTCTGCCACGGGCACTACTAGGCAATCCACTAAAGTATAGACTAGCCTGTCTGCATAAACTTGGGAAGTTAACACTAGTTCGTAACCCTAGGATAGTGGCATTATAGGCCATGGACTGAGATCATATGATTGTCATTAAATGGCAGATATGTGCATCATATGTCAGGGATGGCATGAACTGCCAGGGGGTCACATCATTTGTCAGATATTGTAATCAAATGCCAAGAGCTCCCACACTATGACCTGCATTCCTATGCAGGCCAGCCGCTTGCACCATTCTCCAGCGATTGTCAACAAATTACTGAATATCGCCCTGAAGCCGCGGGGGGTGGGGGGTGAATACCGCCAAGTGACCACTCTCTGGGGTGTGTGTAGTAAATAAGACACGAGCTGGAGAGGAAATTGGGCACACGTGTAGGGAGGTCTGGGAGTACATTAGGGATGGATTAGTGGGGTAGAGATAGGAGATGCACAGCAACATTAACAACATTTTTGCTGGTATTGATTTCAACTCAATGCTTGGAAACATGACCTACCGAATCAGCCCCTGAACAAACCAGCCTTTGTTTATAATGCCCGGCCTGCTGCCAGACTCTCCTGAAAATGCTCTTACCGAACTATCATAACTACATGAATGGAGTATAAAAAACAAAGTAGGAACTGAGCACACATAAATACGATAGCAAGGAGTGGAACTGTGTACAGTACCTTTGGATTTTTGCCTCGTAGTCTGTCTTCTGGTTTGCAATCTGGTGCTTCAGGCCCGCAATGAGGCCCTGCAGCGAGTTCTGGTTTGCAGAGGTGTCGCTTGACGGGAGGAACACGTCACTGTTGTTGCTGTTGCTGTGACTCACGGTGCCAAAGCCGGGGGCCTCCAGGGGTTCCCCGCAGGTTGGGGTGGCGAGGTTGCCCCCCAGGGTGGCTTCGGTGCAGCTGGACCTCGAGGAATGCCGGGAGCTGGACCTTTCCTCCAGCATGTTTTCACAGGGAGAGCTGGACCAGGAGTCGCGGTCGGCGGCACTGCGCGCCTCCCGCGTGCTCGGCAGAGGCGGGAAATGCATGTTGTCGTACATTGAAAGTTTGCTCTCACAGGAGAATGAGGGTGTGCTTTTTTCCGCCACGCCTGGCTTCTGCTCTGCACCACAGCTGTCTGAAACGTTTGGAATAGTTGGAGACTGTCCATTTTCTGTAGCAGCCGGTCTGATTTCCCCCTCAAATTCCTCCAGCAGCAAATGTGGTACAGGCGGCGGCACATCGCGCGCCAGCTCCCGGCAGTGGCTTTGGTGTACCAGCGTCCGCAGATCATGGGAGGGCACCTGCTTTCTGCGGCTCTTGTTGTTTTCCGGGCCCCTTGATTGGCAGCTGTCCCCGTGCTCGTGCCTGGGCCCCCAGGAGAGGCTGGCGGCATCCTGCGCGGGCGCTTTAGCCGCCAGAGGCAGCGACAGCGATTTGGTGCGCGATTCCCGTAGGCGCTCTTCGCTGCGCAGGCTGTGGAAGGAGCACGCTAGGCCGGACCGGGGGGCGCCGTCAGCGGCCGGAGGAGCGTGGGAAACATCCTCTGAGGGAAATAGCTTGCAGTGGTCGCTTATCATGACGGACATCAGCTGCTGCACCAGGGCTGTTCCTGCGGGAGCAAGGCCACATATTTCACTATAGGCTAATGCAACATTTGCCAGTGGGTTTGCTAAGAGAACAACAAATGGCGTTTTGTTCTTTAGCTTGGTGGGTTGCTAAAATAAGTGTTTTCATGGATTTATTCATGCGGTTTTTCACAATGCTGATTGGGCCTCTAAGAGACCTCAGAGTGATTGCTGTTCTAGAGAGCAGACAAAAGATACCATAAGAGAATGAGCAGAAAGCTGCAAACTCAGTTTCAGTACAACGTGGAAACAATAGTTTAACAAATTGCAAGTACATTTCAGCATAGGAGATTATCGGAAATCGTGCAGAAAAAAAATCAATGTGAAAGAGAAGGGGGTGGCAGCATTACTCAACGGATAGGTCCCAGCAAGAGGAGAAATAGGTCGAAAAACAACAGTGCGCATACATGTCGTTTTTAGCTGTGCGTATAAATGATGAGCAGGACACCATAGTTAAGTCGGTGAAACACATGTTCCGGAAGATAATTGAAAGAAAGAAGCAAACAAGTATTTGCAGCCCTTTCCTTTTTTCTGACATTCTGTTTCACTCGGGATGGATTTGGTTTCCCAGATGTCAAGCAATCCTCCTACTGTGCGCCCACCTCTGCACGCCCACAGCAGCGCCACCCCCACTGTGGCCCCACTTCACCCCCAGGGTCCAAGACATAGATGCAATGGTTACAATAATCACACAGACAATTTGTATAGAATTTGGAAACACAAGATCACATTTATTGGCGTCATAGACAATTTGGGGGGGCGGTCCAATCCCTGGCCCTTTAAAGCCCTGGCCTTTTAGAGTTTTACCCGGGCTTGCAATAGTTTTATTGTCCCGGGTGACACTTGTCACTTTGGGTTTTGCAGAGTAGCGGACATCCGCCTCTGGTTATCAACTACCAATCCCAAAGTTAACCCTTTGCCAGAGCTATGGTGCCTGGCAGGATAAACCAAGGGTGCGTGCGTATGGTGCCACACTGCATAAAATGTTAGGGGTCGTAACCCTTTTGTGGTGTGTTTTAGCTCCAGAACCAGTGAATGGACGCATGCAGGAAGCATACACACCTTCACTCTATTAGGTTCAGCTTCACTGTGAGATAAGACACATTAATGTTAGATTTCCCCTCTTAACTCAGCACTGGCAAAGCAGAGAATGACATGCAACAAGCAGGATCTAGCATAGGGTTAAACTATGGGCATGAAATATTGAAAAGGTGAAAGCAACCGCTTATAAAATATTTCAGGCAGGAGTGTGCAGCAGGTCTAGTGGGTGAAAAAAGGCAGATGGCGACAACCAGCAAAGACAAGTTCAAGTTATGGTCACATGCCCACCAGAGTTATGTGTAGAGTGCACAATAGTACTACAGCTGCGTGCACAGCTCATGAGTGATATGAGTGTCCTCGTAAGTAGCGAGGTGAGTCGAAGCATGTGTGCACAGTGTACACAAGTAAAATGGACAGATCAATAAATTCCACGTGTTTGAGATGTGTACACGAGGATACGCATCCTTTGGGTAAATGCATTCATAGTAAAGCCAGGTAATATCAAACACGGTAAGTAAGAATCTGCAGAGAACATACTGCTACCAGCTTGTGGTCTCATTGCTTGCAGGAAGTTATCCATATGGGTGATGTCCACACAGAGAACCCTGTGCAGCGTAGGGGCGCATCAAGTATATACATTCACCACGATTGTGCATCTACAGTAGACACTTCAGTTTAATACCTTCTGGGTGTGTTCATGGTGGAATTGCAGATGACTGTGCCGGAGGCACTGGTGATGGCATGCATGATGTCATCAGTGATACCATGTTGTGCAACAGCACCTGGAGCGTTCTAAGTGCTGAATGGGATTACCACAATAAATGATCTCAGGCCCAAATTACAAGACAGACTCAAGGAATATGGTAAAATATTACTTTATTATCAGTCCAATAAAGTAGGGAAACCTGGTGAACAAACAGATTATAGCTGACACACTCTCAATGCATTTCAGTTACACAAAAGGTTTAAACCTCAACATACATCAGCTATGACATCATCCCACGTGGCTAACGGTAAAAACCTACTGGGTGGAGGGATTGGTTAGTAGAAACATATACATGTAGTGTGTATGAAAGTTAGTATCATCATTGGATTCATCTTATCTGTTTGGCACACCTTGGACTACCTCTAACAACGTAATAACTGCAGCAGATAGGCCCGTGCAACAATGTATGGTCCACCATTACATAGGTCCTCATGATTGGTTGGCACTCTCTTACCAACCTTGGACATTCAGCTCGTTAGCAGCATGTGAACAACGAAAACCCAGGTGCAAGGAAACAACATCAGAAAAACTGCCTTCCTTAGCTAATTAGCCTACCATCTCTCATCAGTTAGGTCCTAAGGCAAGGCTACTTCTTTGTAGTTGACCTTGCTGCATGTTCTCATCCTCTAAACTTTAAAGGGAGTGATGATAAATAGCTATATTCGTCTGCGGCTTTATGAATAAGCCTTGTCTTCTGGTTTTATACCACGTGTGAAGAGACCATGATTTTGTCCATTCTGTCCTTCTATTTAGTGCTATTATATTGGGTTCTATTACTCTTCTTGGCCTCTGGAGACTTGGTTACTCCGTCCTGCATGTGCTTTCTGCGTCTTTAATTGTACACTACTTGACACTCATAATTATTCACTCCTTTACTTAATCTAAGAGAAATATTTCCTACATACATGGCTTATCCTCTTTGACTCCTTTCGAGCCATGTAGTTGCTCTTGATGCTGCATCCTTGATTCTGAGTCAACAAATATCCTTTGTTCCTGCATGAAGTTGTATTTCAGCGCCTGTCAGCACTGCAGCCTTGGTTTCCCTTCTCAGGACTTCTTGCTTACTATTATATAACGCTGACATCCATTTCCTCAACATGACTGATTTACTCATGGTCTCTTTTCTACTTTAGGAAGCTTCTATATTGTCTACCTTGCGTTTCTGGGTATATACATCTATTACATCTCTTGTCACTAATCTTCTTAGTGTATATGGTTTTCTTTTTCATTCGTATATATGTTTACTTCAATGCTTCAATTACATCTACATTCTTTAGATATCCATACATCCAGTTCAGTGTGTCCACGTATCTTCTCTCTTTGGTGGCGTCACGTTACGTATGTCATACTTTACTTATAGTTCTTCTATATCCAGTGGTGTCTGCAGGCTCATATTTACTGCATCCGTCCGAGGGTACACTCAATATGGGTGTCTGAGCGCATAACGTCTCTCATACCTTCGATGTGGCATTGGAATGATACCAGGTGTCAAACGCAGTGCTTTCTTGCTTTTCTTCCAATATGACAGAGATTTGGGGGCGGCTCTATAAATGACGTGTACATCTGCGTTTCTGCATTCCCCATCTGGTGGAGTCCTCAACCACTGCCTCAATTTTCTTCACCTTTTCTTCACACTGTGGTTTCTTAGGGATCCATATCTTTGTCACCCCCCTCAGGTCACCTGCATTCTTTATATATTCAGCCACACTCCAGGTCATATGGCAGCACTCCCCAGTTGGCGTACAGAACACCCAATGTCCCAAATAGTTCTTATGGTCCTTGGGATAATAAAACGTCGTCCCTGGGGTGCCATAGGGCTTCCTTTCAGTTGTTCATGGGTAGTATTTTCAGTCTGTGTGTGCTTGTCAGCCACAGCATTGACATCAATCATTATCTTCATCTCAACATCTTTCTTCGCTGTCTTCTTACATTGCCCTATGATTACTCTCAGAAGACAGAATCCCAGTAATACTAACACTAGTATTGTTATCAGTACCTTAAATGCATTCACCAGCCAGGTTGGAATCCATGAAAACAGGGATGAAAACCAATCTTCATCATCTTCGTGTTCATCTACTTCTTCTGCCATTTTCGTGTGTCGGGTCGATAAAAGAGTTATAGCTTCTGTCAAAGTTCCATTTTATCCATCATGGGCAGGTTTGAATGTACAGCAAGAAGGCCTGATCTTTGAACAAACGCCTCCTTCCATTGCTGTAATTAAATCCAAATCCAAAACATACCATCTACTCGGCTGGGACATATCGTGGGACACCTGAGCGCCGAGAGTGTGTTCCCGCATGGAGACCAGGTTACTTCTTCCTCCCCTTCCTCCCCTGTGTGGAGGGGGAGTTAAACTTGTTTTAGGTGCAGGTGGTTTTCCCCCCTTGGGGACTTTCAGCCAGCGATTTCGCTGTGACTTCGGGGTCGAGCTTTGTTCTTTATATGTGGATGGGTTCATTGAGTCCTCCTCTGGGGTCGCTGGTTCCCCTCCCACGATTCCCCCGCCCTCTTTAAGGGATGGATTATACGATTTTGGCCTTTGAACAAAAATAGGAACGCTGCCAGTAAGAGCCACCGGGATTTGATTTTCTGGTCCTGGAGGAAGATCGCTGGCGGCCTAAGGGCTCTACATCGCTGAACTGTAGTGGGTGCCAGGTCCTGATAGATTTGTAGGGAGGCCCCTTGGAACATTAAGTCCCCCTGAGTTTAGCTTGCAGACATGATTTCCTGTTTTGTGGAAAAGAAATGGACCCTGGTGATTACTTCGGGTGCGTCTGTTGTTGAGGAGCCTCTACGGCCTCCTAGTCTGTGGGTGTGATCCAGCATAAGTAATGACTTGTCGGGGAGGAGAGTTTGGAAGAGGTCGCTGATGTAGGCCGGCAGGGCCCGATCTGATATCGAGGCTGGGACCCCTCTAATGTGGATATTGTTCCCACTGGCCCTATTTTCCAAATCCTCCTGCTTGCACTGCATGCTCTCGCTGTTTTCCTCCAGGGTTTGGAGTTTCCGCTGCAGGTCAGTAATTTGCATTGAGTGCTCCAGGACCTGGTCCTCCGTGTCGCTGACCCTGTGCTCCACTTCCTCCATTCGATTGTCCAGCCCATCTATTTTAGCCGCTATCTCTGTCATGCAGTTGTGGAATTCCGTCTTAATGTCTGCCAACAGGGCTTGAATATCATCCGTCATGGCCAATTGGCCCCGGGATTTTTCGGGCGATGTGGCATGGGTTTGATTAGGGTCCGCTTTCCTAGATTTCACCTGTAGGTGCAGCTTGCTGGCTATGTCTGCCGATTTTGTGGACTTATGTTTGACCATCGTGGTGTAGGGGTGAAAGGCCGATGGGGCGATGGTTTTGGGTGGCCCAGAGCCTCCGATCCATGTCCCTACGTGCTGTGAAACTCATGGGGTTACCTGGGTTATGCGCTGGCTTTGAGTGGTTCCCAGTCTGTATGCCTCTGGGATAGGACTGCTATCTTCCTCCCCAGATTCCGGGCCGGTGGAGTGCAGCAGAGCAGTATTGGCCACAAGCGTTCTCTGGTGGAGCTGTATTAACAACACTGCCCATGCCCCCCTGCGCTGTGTGTTGGGGGTTAGGGGAAAGTTCTGGCTGTGGGACTACCCAACTGACCGCCTGGAGAGAGCTCCACTTTGTGTGGCGCCTCCACTGGTTCGTGCTGCTGTGTGGGTCTGTGCCGTATTGTATGGTCCTTCAAAATGTGGTGCCCACAATCTCTGGCCCGGCCACGATGCCTGGGAGGGCTCTGGCCAACCAGTGCTGTTCCCCCAGCCTTTGCTGATAATACTGTGTTGCCTCGCTCTCCTTCATTCCCCCTAGACCTCGGGTGCCAAATGGTGTGGAAAGTTACAAGGCTGTCGGGGTTACCTTGGCTGTGTGTTGGCTCTGTGTGGCTTTCAGTCAGTCTGCCCCTAGAGCGTGGCCGCTGTCTTCTTCCCCGGGGTCAAGGGAGCTGGAGTGTGGGTGAAAGTTTCCTGCGGCAGGGCAGTATGGGGCTCCAGCGTAGCTGTAGCCAGAATATTGCAGAGGGTGCCCTGCGTTGCGTGCCAGGGATGGGAGCGAGTTCTGGTTTGCCTTCCAGTTGACCACCTGCAGGGATCTCCTCTGTGCGTGGAGCTTTTACCGGTTCTTGTCACTGTGCGGATCTATGCTGTGCTACGTGGTATTCGACCAGCGTTGCACCCCTAGCCCTCGCCAATGTTGTTGTGCTGCTTCTGCTCTCCTTTTTACCCCCTGGCCTCAGGTGCCATATGGCGTGGGGCTTTGCTGGCCTGCCAGGGAGGGTGGGGGTTGCGTTGGCGGGCTGAGGTGGCCAGTCAATGGGTCTGGCGTGATGGCGGATGGGAGGAGCTCCTCACCTTCCTCCGATGCAAGTAGCTTCAGGGTGATGGAGGCAGGATGGCGCTCTCCCTCCTCTTGCTGCTGCGTCCGATTGAGCAGCCAATGTGGACTCAGGTCCCGCAATGGAGCGGCAGGGGAGTGCGGCGGGGAGTCTGCTAGCCTACCAGCCCTCGTCACGGCTGGTGCCATGTGTCGTACCCTCCTGAGCCTCTGAGCCGGCTTGTGGGCGTTTTACCGCTGCTCAGCCGAGGGTCATTAGAGCTTCGGGGGCCCAGTCCCCAGGTGCCCAGTTGTCAGGCGGAGTGTTTGGGGTATCCCGCTGCTGCTCCAGGGAAGTCAAGATGTTGCGGGGAGGGAGCCACATCAGCGGGGCAAGCGACTCCTCCTCCCTCACTCCTGGCGTTCCTGGGGTGCCGCCATCTTGGAACTGTGCTTCTCCTGGGTGCTGTTTTGGGTGCGGAATTTAGTGATCGCCAGGCTCTGATTCAGCCCAGATCCGGGCTGGCTGATCCAGGGGGGCTCCGCCTGCTGCTAGTTGTCTCTGTGACGTATTTAAGTATCTATTGCAGGCTTATAACGGCAAAGTCCTCGGGCGTCCCACAGTGCTCTCAACGAGGCCACTGCATTGCTGCCACCTCAAGCCATGGCCCAATGCCTCTCTTTTTAATAACAAATAATATATGTTGGTCTTACATGTGCCAGTCCATATCACTTCAAGGATTTGTAGCTTCATATGCCATGCTTGGTGCCCTTCTTCTACCAAGTGTTGGACTACTGAAAATGTCATGTTCCTAGTCCATAGGTTTGAGTGATGTTCACTCCAGTGCACCTTTGCTTTCCTGCTGGATTGCCCAACATAATAAATGCCACAAGGGCACCATATGCTGTAGAAGGCATTTTTGCTGTTGTAGGTTGTGAAATCCCATATCGGTATCATCTTTCCAGTGCGAGGGTGGTGTACAATGTTACCCGTATTGATGTAACCACAGTTCATACAATTATAAGAGGGGAAAGTAACGTCCTCTTAGAGAAGGCAGTTGGTTCATTCTCATGCATTTTTACTAAGAGATCTTTCAGATTTGTACTTCTGATATGTGCAAATACAGACAAAGTACTGAACAAATCCCCCAAACCTGTTAACTTGGGATGGGACTGACCAATGTTTGCAAATAATGATTCTACCTTATTAATTGGTATTGAATATTTAACAATATATGCAAAAGTTGGTTGTTCTTACTGTGTTGTGATGTGTAGAATATCTTCTTTTTTTCTCATTAACCCTACATCTTGCTGCTTGCAACTCTGTGATCGTGTAGCCCTATGCCGAAAACCAGTTAGTCATTTAATTGCGTTTTTTAGTGAACTCTCCTTCATGGGATTTGAGATCCAATATGTTTTACTTTTAGAAATTGACTAATGGGTACAATTTTGATTGTGCTTGGGGAATGGAACATCAGACAATTTACCAAATTGCTCCAAACTGTTGTTTTGGGGAAGATATTCATGGTTTATTGTTTGTCTTGAGCTGTTACTGCCACATCCAAAAAGTGAATGCCTGGATTGCCCATCATAGCTGTACACTCTATACACGTGTCTATCTAATGCAGGCAGTCAATGAAAAACAGAAAGATCCCTACATCCCCATGCCCCATATAAAGAATATCATGTATGTACAACCCCCGACATTTTATATATGTGTGCCGTATCACTTGGTGGATTACATGATCTGTTTCACATAAAACTGTTAACGTACATGGAGGCCATTATTGCCCCCATTGATGTACCTGAAATTTGGTTGTAGAATTGATCTTTGCATCGGATATATGTGTTTTCAGATATAAATTCTAATAATGCCATAAGGAACACCTTTGAAGCTCCTAGTTATTCTTCTTGTAGAAGCAGCCATTCAACTTCTTCTTGTTCCACCATGTGTCAGTTGGAAGAGTGAAAGCTTTTAATGTCTGTCGTAAAGGGAATGTCAGTGTCCCCTGTTGGAATGTTTGCTGTTAGTGTAAAAAAACTAGAAGTGTCCTTAATGTAAATGACTGTTTTATGAGTGAAAGGTTGAAGAAAGAAATCTACATATTTTCCAAAGGGTGGTAGTATGCTGTTCGTGGCGCAGACTATCAGTCTACCTGGAGGATTAACAGCATCTTTGTGCCAGGTGTATGACCTTGAGCCATTCATTGTGCAAAGTGACCCTGCTTGCTGCACCAGCTAGCCATGGGTTGAACCTATGCTCCGTGACCTCTGTTCTGGGGTCATTTGGGCAATGTCCCAAGCTCAGTGAGACTAGTGGCAGTTATTGCTGGGCCTGACTCGGGCCCTGGGCACAGTGACAAAATCTTCCAACTTCTAATCCAAGTTTAATGCTATTCCACACAGCAGTTTCAACATTTCTGGGGTTAAAGCTGCAACTTCTGTTGACTCATTAAAGATGATGGATTCACTTACTATGATAGATGTGTAATATATAGATACCAATCAAAACAATATAACATACCAGTTGTGTCTTGAAAATAGATCGAATGTCAAAGTGCTTCTTTAAATATATCATAATCGCTAACGTTCTTCACTGATTCTGAAGGTGATATGCATAACACTTTGAAGAACGAAACCGTGCATTGCCACACGGTAGGCCCATATGCACTCCAATAGGGACAGAGTCCCGGGTCAAATGTAAGAGAGCTATAGTCCTAACATCTCAAAGCAAGGGGTATGTACAGGAGTATAGGTTGTATCACAAATTTAATTGAATTCAATACACTAGAAATTAAGCATTATTAACTTTCCAAAGGAGAGTGAACAGTTTTCAATAATGTGTTGTAGGACAGCATGTATCTACCGACTCAGCTGTACAAACTTCAGAAAAAACGAGTATATAGGTAAAATATTGTTAATATAAAGGAAAACATAAAATAAACCAAGAAAAGTGTACTGGGCTTACAGTGACAGCTGGTCCGTTGGGCGACTCGTTCAGCATTAATTGAAAGTGAAATATGGTTGTCAAATATTGGATGGGGACTGGAATAACCCCTCTGTTTCTTGTCGGTATCAATATGTCGCTAGTCACTGGACCAACGGTGAACCACAGGAAAACCCGTCAGAAATAATAAAACTAGTATGCCGAGGCATGCAAAAAGATCCAGGACAAGAGCGCCTTATTTGTGGTGATTGCAACATGAATTTTAATTTCAACTATGATGAAATAAATGCTCTCTAATTACACGTGTTTCGGCCCCTAACAGCCTTTTTCAAATTAGGGCTGGTGTAATCAAAACTGGTGCAAAATTAAATAAACAACCCAAATGTATTGCATCATACACAATCAAGGCAGAGATATAAAAGCAAAACAGTAAACACATTTTCAATATCATGGTATAAGTACAACAATATGATTGTGTAATTAACAGATCACAAAAGTTCATTGGTCAGTTGCAAAAAAGAAAAAAAAACACACAAAGGGATAATAATATTGGTTATGTGGGGAGAGGTAAAGTGGAGAGACATACAAACAAAACAAGAGACAAAAGAAAATGAATGCATTAGTCTCGATTGTCCTATCCAAATAGTGTACAATTAGAAACCACGGCTAATTCTTGTCAAAAACGTACCCACACCGGGGGTCCTTGACTTCTCAGTATATTGGGTCAAATCCCATTCATATCTATATAATTCCCGAGAGAAAAATATAAAATTCTCTTTAGATTCCTAGTTATTAAACTTCAAGAGATTGCACTCAATATTGTTACGTTCGAAAGGTTAAGTGTCATTGTGCATGTTATGTTATAATAGTAAAGAAAACGCTGCATTGCTCCTCCATTTTGTAAGGTGCAGTGTTGCGTTCTGGTTAGTTTCTACGTAAAAAGTAATGCGCTAAAAAGTACGTTTAACTACATGCGTTTTAGGTTTGACAAAATGTGCTCTCAATATTGTTATTCTTAAATTTGCATTTTAATGCACGTATCCATTAAATAAGGTCTAATGTTGCGCTCTTGTTAGTCTCCATAATCCATGCTGTAAGTAGCCATAGATTGAGCTGAGCGAAATAGTACCAACGTGCTATTCTACCTTCAATACATGATGTTTCAGTTCAATTCCATCGTAATTATGCGTCTCATCCAAAAAGAAACTCACATAATCTATCATCTGCCCATTACATGTCCCCACATCTTTAAACACCCTAATGTGAGAACACTGATATGCCTTAACAGTAAAAGCCACTTACTCAGAAGGAACAGAAATCTCTCGCGTCGGCTGCACTCGTTCAGTCGAGCGCCATCTTGGAACCTAATTTAAAGGTTCCCATGGCTACTCAACGCCAACGTTACCGCTTCGCCATGTAGAAGCAGTCTAAACTGCATGCTCTAATTGCGGTTGCCTAAATTAACTCATTTAGTTACTTGTTTGATTGTTACCATATACCGCTTAGCCCCATTACTTCGCGTGTATCTATAAGTTAATTATTCTGTTTATCTTGGTCTGAATTAACTCATTTAATCATTAGGAAAGTGAAAATACCGAATATGTCAATAATTACCTCCTCCTAACTGTTGTTGTGCTTCTACATACAGGTGCTATTTCATAGTTACTGTATAATTACCTTAATCGTGTAGGTACACTGATTGGTGGGTGGTAACACAGACATTGTGTTTCTGGTTAATATAAAATGGATCTAGTAGAAATTATCCAATTAAAGAACTGTAACGAGAACATGTTTTAGGAAAAAGAGAACATATTAGTGCATGCCGTTGTTATTAATGAGTACCGTTACAATATTTAAGACAGTAAGTTCCTTTCCAGCTATGCCTAAAATGTATATATGGCAATGCCTGTACTACTACAAATCTGAAATCACATATCCAACTAATTTCAACCACATAAATGAAGTTAAGTGCATTCAAGTCATTATAAAAATGATACCATTTCTGTGTCGAGATTCAACCCGAGTACCGTTGCATTAAAGAAACAAATAATTTTGGCTTCTGCCTGGCGTAATGCGCATACACAATCTCCTCCCCTCTTATTCATAGTGACATGCTTTAAGCCAACAAACTGTATGTCAGTCTTATTGTCCAACTGGTCATTCTGTTGCCAATGCACTGCCAGGGGTAGGATTGGGTCTTGACTGCCAATTTTAGCAAAATGTTCTCGAATTCTAATTCTAAGCTCTCTTTTGGTGCTACCTATATGCAGTTTTTTACACATACATATAACAGCATAAACAACATACTTTGTTCTGCAATTGATCATTTGTTTAATCAAAAATGTTTTTCCATTATGGCCCTCCAGGCTTTTGATTTTGTCTCCTGCAAATGTGCACATTGTGCAGAAGCCACATTTCCTAAAGCCTGGTTCCATTTTGGTCAGCCAGTTTGTTTCTTTATTTATTGTTGTATCTGGTAACATGGATGGGCAGATAATAGATTTAAGGGTCTTTGCTTTTTTGAAAATAATGTTCGGACTCCCATCAATACATTTGGTCAAATGTTCATCTGATTATAATAAGTACCAGTGTTTTTTAAAGATTTTTCCGATTAGTTGGTGATCTTTATTATATTGCGTTACAAACATAAGTCTCGTTTGTTTATCCTCTGTAGGTTTTCTGGTAATCAGTGTATCCTCTTGTTTCAAGTTCTTAGTTCTTTCAAAAGCCTTCTGTAGATACTTATTAGGATAACCTCTTTGCTTAAATCTGCTCCTCAACAGTTTACATTTTTGTTTGAACCCTTGATCATCTTGACAGTTCCTTCTTGCGTGAATATATTCGCCATAGGGGATGTTATGGATGGTGGTGCGTTGATGACAACTGTGTGCATGTAGCACCGAATTCACTTCCGTGGACTTGCGAAATCTTCTACTTTCCAGGTGATCCTCCTTAACATAGATGGTGAGATCTAAACGTAAACACTAGTAAACACTAGTCATCCTATCTGTTTATGTTTTGGTATTATATACTGAATGGTTTTCCAATGCATCCACTTTGACAATCATGTTGAACTAATCCTTTTTTCTTCTGCTTGACAAGAAGATATGCATTTGAATTGGATATATGTATTGATGTAGATTTGAAACATCTGACAAGTGTTGTATATGTCAGAATTGAACGCAATTTGTTGAAATAATTGGTTTATTTTATATCTTCTTTATATTAAAATATTTTACCTATTTGCTAGTTTTTTCTGAAGTTTGTACAGCTGAGTCGGTAGATACAGGCTGTCCTTCCACACATTATTGAAAACTGTTCACTCTCCTTTGGAGGGTTACTAATGTTTCATTTCCAGTGTATTGAATTTGATTACATTTGCGATACAACCTATACTCCTGTACATACCTCTTGCTTTGGGATGTTAGGACTATAGATCTCTTAAATTTGACCCGGCAATCTGTCCCTATAGGAGTGCATGTGGGGCTACTGTGTGGCAACGCACGGTTTTGTTCTTCAGTTTGCTAAACAGCCCCGAGTGGCCTTGTGGCATTTGCCCCTTTGCACCTGAAATCACTTCTAATTATATTTAATAGTTGATGTTCCTATTCACAGTACAGATAATTTCTGACTTGCTAATGCCTCCCAGCACCCTGTCTTTGCATGCATAACACTTTGACCATCTTTCCACAGAACACAGATCAAACCTGCTTTCCTCCTATTTCAAATGTATGGATAAATTCAGGCAACATGATTTTCAGGCATGTTCATCATCTCAGAAAACACTGGAGCAAGATCTTCATGTATAAGTTGGCATTCATAACAGGCACTCCTCTTTGGCAGTGGCCTTTCCCCTGACTTTGCCCCCTGTGTTGGTGCTGATGGCTGGTGATTGTCCTGTTTTTGTCAGCCTGCTTTGCTGTGGCAGTGCTGCTACTTAATACAGTACTGAAACCACACCAACATCATGCAAGCTGACTGGAGCAGTGTGTGGGCATGGGCAGTAAGAGCACCCGGCAGTGTCATCTTCCAAGTCACTGTTAAAATTGAAAATGGATAACTAGCATTGCCCTGTTTATTAGGTTCATTAATAAAAATGGGACATCCCAGGATGCTGGCACCTATGCCAGTGCACACTGTTGCTTGTTTACGATTAATATTAAAAATAATAATGTTGCCAAATCACCACATCATAATCAAAATGAGTCTGAAATAATAAGTACTTGGGATCAGAAATAAATGCTAGGGCTGTGCCCTGGCAAACACCCCTACAAATTAAGCACCGTTTATCGGGGTAGAGAGAGAGAGGTAGGTGCAAAGCTTGTGGTCTTGATTAGTGCATACCAAAGTAGGCAAGGCCCGGTGCACGAAAGGTCCTATGGCGGTAACACTTGGGTATATGTTTTATCTGGAGGCGAAAACAGAAGATCTATTGGATGACAGCGTTGCGACACCAGAAGAGCCACATCTGTTGGTCAGGAAGGTGTGTTTGATAGAGCTAGACATATAGATCCAGAGAGCTCTGATTGGCTTTGTGAAGGTTAACATGGTGGGTGTTGTGATATCAAGCATAAAGATGTTGTGTGGGGGTGTGTGGTCGATGTATATAGTAAGGGCGCTAGTAGGTTGGAGGGTGAAATTATTAATTGCAGAAGCAAGAGTGATTGAGGACTTTAAGTTGTTGTGTTAGTGGAGTTTTTAAGGCTATGCTGAACCAGTAGAGGTTCACGCTGCCTTTTGGGTGCAAAGCCGAGGTCATGCTGCCGGGGTATTCATAGGGTTGTGGCAGTTTTGCTATTACGGGTTTAATCATTTTATGGTGATTGTGTGATGCTAAATGGTGTCTTAAGTCTGATGGGAAGGAGTTGGGGAGACTGTTCTACTGTCTCGGATCAAAAATGTATCCTTGATTTAAGCATTGTGTGGTAATGTATGGCGCGTGCTGGTGAGGCTGATCCAAAATGTTTCCATCCCTATTTTGCCCGGGTTAGGTTTAATCATATGCTTTAAACATATTACTCATTCCTCATTGCCTGCCGTCCCGGGACCTGGAGCCATGCCCTGCGGGCAAAGCTATTCTACCTGCAGAGCCCAATGTGCCTGGTCCCATGCCAGAGCGACCCAACCTATATTGACCTGACTACATGACCTGCAGCCCCACTCTCTGCGGACGAAACCTGGGGCAGGGTATTTGACCATGCCAGGGCCAGTTAACCTGTCAGCACTACCCACAGGCTATATATTCAATGGCCATGATCAGGAGACAGTGAAGCTAACTGCAATGACTTCGTCCATGCCCACAGCACACTGTCCCTACCAGCAGTGGCCAAACAGCATGACCTGGAGGGACTCCTGATAGGGCCCCTCTGCCAGGAGCAAGGCTTTCAGTCATACCCCATGCTCAGTGAACCTATCAGCATTGTCTGTAGTGGCAACAGGATATGGATTATGGCCGTACCCCGTGTCCAAGGGATTCTGATTTTGTGTTAGTAGAACCAAGATGGCTACCAGGCTGATTATGGTATGAATGCCTCACCTTCCTGGATTCAGATTCATATTTGGATCTGAGGATGATCCGCCAACCCAACAGATGAAGTAGCTCTATTGTTTTTGGAATAATTGTTTTTTTTTTAAGTACAGTTTTCACCAAACCAGATTAGGCTTTCAGGTTAGCCATATGCCATCTATTAATTCGTTTTTTATTTAAATTCAGCTGGTTTTAGAGAAGCTTTAGTTTAAAATGGGCAGTTGAATGGGGTTTGCTATATTGTGCCCAACCTTCACAACTCTGACCACCCTATACAACACTTCGGCCACGCGACATGGAACTTCACAACACTTTCCAAAAAGACTCAGAATGGGTTAGATAGTTGAGGACACATATCTGAATCGAGGACAACGCTATGTACCTCAAAGAGTCGCTATGGATGACTGTAATGCACATTTTCAAATTTTGGAATCCATGCATTGGCTTTAGCTTCGGTTTCCTAAACACAACCCTAGCATATGGACACTTATTATGACGTTTTACCCGAAATTCTGCCGTGCTATTGCATGAGGAAATGCTTGTAGAACTAGAACATGTATAGCACAAACCGATATATATATATATATATCTATACATACTTTATCAATAATCCTCCATTACATTACCAGGCCTTTTCCTTGGCATTGTTTTAGTGGCTTTTCTCTCCACCCGTTTCTCTCCCTTCTGCTTTTCAAATGTATTTATTGTTATAACAATGGGGATACACATTTATAGCCCCTTCATTCTTCTTCTTCTTTTCTACTCTCCTCATCCCCTTTTCCTATCTGGTTTTGACGTTGCATTGAAGGCTTGTCCCCCAATTAAAATGCACAGAGAAAATGACACACAAAGAAACCCAACCTGAAAAAAAACATGTCAGTGTCCATTACATAGCCATGTCTCAAATTTACAGCATTAAGTAGCACACCACATTTCCTGTTTAACAGCATGTTTCTAGTACCATGTTCTTATCCTTACCTCCATTGGTTTCCGTAGCCTCTTCTAGTTTGGGGCGCAATATATTAGGACCAAACACAGAGGCTAAATTCTGCACATCCATCTTGTTCACTGTTGAATGAGACTGAACCTCATGCAGGAATCTAAATAATAAAAACACATTTATCAGAATTGTCTCCATGAAATACATTCCGTTTTTCCTGTCTGATTTTATTTTTACAATAGATATAAACTGCATTGCATGGAGCACCCGCCCAGCAGGGATCTGTTTAAAGCTTCTGGTAGCAGACAGTTAACACCATCCCTTTAACTCTATCATCTTTTCCTTTGATTCTCATTGTTAGTTTACACGGATGGGTTCTAAATTAGGAGTGGCGTATTGGAGTCTCATCCTTGCCATCCAGTTCCTAGACACCCTAACACACCTGCTTGGCAAAAACGTGTCAACAAGTGAACTGGTTGATGGGACACTCTGCCCAGAAAGTTACTTCCTTTGTTTGTAGCACCAACTACCATTAGCGGCCTCTGTGTGCTTGTGCTCTGAAAATGGTGGCGTGAGCAGAAGCGTGCCCTACAGGCAACCTGAGTGCTCGCCTGCAAGCAGTGGTGACCTCCCCGTGCTAACTATTTGGAAATTAGGGTGGGCACATGAGTGTAAATCTCGGTCGGACGGTGGCATACAATCCCACCAGGCACCAATGAAATAGTGATCCACAATCACACATTACAATTCATTACTATCCCGAACAGACTGTTCCAACGGGGTGTTTTTGATCAAATATTTTGCAAATAATGTATTTGAAAACACATTTATCTATTAACATTGGTTATAACTAGCGTACTAACTTATGAAACTGACCCAATCTGGCCAAAAAAGTGGTTAATTCTGTCAAAAAATACTGCCCCATCAAGAACCATAGGCTGACACTTTGGGAATTGCCCTATTGTCCTATAAGACAATCTGAGTCTGCATGCTCTCACTTCTGAGACACTGGGTCCCCCTACAGAAAGCATAGCTTTTTGCATTTTGACATGGGGGTCAAAGGTGCAATAGAGGAGGATGCATCTGGGAGCTAGCAATGCCAGTTAAAATAAACAAAGGTCTCGTTCCATTGGTAATGGAAATAACGATACAATAAAAGTGTTATAACAGTAAGAAAAACATGTGAATTTAAACGTTTACCTATTTCCTCGCAACGCATATTCAACCTACCAGTTTGAGTATTGTCATGCCAAAAAAGGGGATGCTGAGCCTGCAACCTTACCATTGGTAATCCCATGCTGTAACCTATGAGCCACTAGATCCCTTGTTTCCAAAAGCATAGCTTTTGTCATTAAGCCATGGTTGTCAAATATGTAATGGATGAAGATGCATCTGGGCCATTTGTAATAGAAATAAGGATAAAACAATATTATTATAACAGTAAACTATTACCTATTTCATCGTAACACACGTGAATCTTTCAGTTTGCGTGTCATCCGGCAAATGAGGGGACTTGAACCTACAATGTCGCCTTTGGTAAAATCTTGTCCTATCGTCTGAACCGCGTGGTCTCCCTACCAAAATCAGAGATTTTTGTATTCTGATACGGAGGCCAAAGCTGCAATAGATGAAGATGCATCAGGGAACGCAAATTGACGGTTGGCATAAACAAAGGTGCTGGCCTCTCTCTATCTCTCTCTCTGAGCCATTTGTAATGGAAATAAAAGAAAGCAATATTTTTTATCAAAGTAAAAAAAGTTTAAAATTTAAATGTTGACCTATTTCCTTTTAACGCACCGGCCAACCTACCACGTTGAGAATTTGTATGCCAATGAGAAGACCTGAGCATGCAACCACAGTATTGTGAAACCTATGCTCTAACCTCTGAACCACTGAGTCTCCCACCAGGAAGCATAGCTTTTTGCATTATGACATTGGGGTTCAAAGGTGTAATGGATGAACTAACAATGTTGGTTGGGATAAGCAAAGGGTCTGGTCTCTTGTAAAATGTGTAATGGAAATAAAGATAAAAACAATATTTTTTTAACAGTAAAAAACATTAAAATTAAAAAATGTACCTATTTTATTGCAACACATGGGTCAACCTAACATGTAGTATTTCCATGTCACTAAGGTGGTTTGAACATGCCACTGGTAAACACACTCTAACCTCTGACACGCTGGGTCTCCCTCAAAAAAAGCATGGCTTTTGCATTATGACATGGGAGTCAAAGGTGTGCTGGATGAATATGCATCTGGGAATTAGCAATGTCGGTTGGGAAAAACAAAAGTGCTAGTCTCCCTCTCCGAGGCATTTCTAATGAAAATAAAGATAACATATTTGTATAACTGTAAAAAAAAAGATTACAATTACACCATTCACCCACAGGTCAGCCTACCACTTCCAGCATTCTCATGCTACTGAGGGGACTTGAAGCTGCATCCTTGTTATAGGTAAACCTATGCTCTAACTACTGAGCCACTTGTTCTCTCTGTACTGAGTTTAGTATTTTCCACTATCACATTTGGGGAGGGGGTCAAAGGTGTAATGGATGAATATACATCTGGGAATTAGAAAAGTCAGCTGGGATCAAAAAAGGTGCAGGTCTCCTGCTGTGAGCCATTTGTAATAGGAATAAAGATAAAACAATATTTTTATAACCGTAAAAAACATTAAATTAAAACTTGTACCTATTACCTCCCAGCGCAAAGGACAGCCTGCTAGGGTGAGCCTTTTCATACCAGTGAAAAGGTTTCATCCTGCAACCTTTCCATTGGGAAGCCAATACTCTACCATATGGGCCATTGGATCCCACTTCAAAAAGCAAAGATTATTTTTACATGAGGTTCAAAGGTGTAATGGATGAAGATGCATCTGGGAATTAGCAATGTTGGTTGGGATCAACAAAGGTACTGGGTCCTCTTACACTGAGACATGTGTAACGTAAATAAAGAGAAACACCATTTGTATAACAGTAGAAAAAGTTAATAGTTAAAACCTTTACCTATTTCATCCAAAACACACAAGTCAATATACCACTTGTATTACTTTTATGCCACTGAGGTGGACTGAAACATGCAATCTTGCCAGTGTGAAACCGGGTCTTTTGGCTCTGAGACACTAGGTCACCCTATAGAAAGCATAGCTGTTTGGATTATCACGAGGGTCAAAAGTGTAATGGGTGAAGAGGCATCTGGGAGCTCGCAATGGCAGTTGGAATAAAACAACAAAGGTGCTGGCCTCTCTCTCTGAGCCATTTGTTAAGGAAATAAAGATGACACTATATTTTTTATAACAGTACAAAGCTGTTCAATTTAATGTTTTACCTATTTCCTCCCAAATCACAGGTCAGTTTACGAGGTTGACCATTTATATGACAACAAGGAGACATGATCCTGTAACTCAAGGCCTGCACCTAAGGCCAGGAACATGTGCCTCTGTCAGTCCTGCTAACATCGAAGGACCTGGCCCCCTGACACCACCCGGCACCATTGTTCAACATGCCTGCATAGGCCTTGCAGGACAACCTGGCCACAAAAAGGTATGTGATTGGCCACTACCTAGCCTCATCTTGGGATTCCGAATGAGCCGGGAGGCGAAGCCGGCCCTCACTCAAGGCCTGCAACTAAGGCCAGGAACATGTCTCTCTGCCGGTCCTACTGACACCGAAGGACTAGGCCCCCTGAGGCCCCCAGCTCCTTTGTTCAGCATGCCTGCATAGGCCTTGCAGGACGACCTGGCCACCTAGAGATGACAACTGTGCTGTCCATGGCCTCCCCAGGTAGCCCGCCTGACTCATCTGTGTTGCTGGCCTGTGATTGGCCACTACCTAGCCTCATCTTGGAACCCCGAACGAGCTGGGAAGCAAAGCCGGCCCTCACTCAAGGCGTGCACCTAAGGCCATGAACATGTGTCTGTACCGGTCTTGTTAACATTGAAGGACTTGGCCCCCTGGCACCATCTAGCACCATTGGTCAACATGCCTGCATAGACCATGCAGGACAACTGGGTCACCTAAAGATGGCCCTTTGATGTCCTTGGCCTCCCCAGGCAGCCCGCTTGCATCTTCTGTGTTGCCGGCCTGTGATTTGCCACTACCTAGCCTCATCTTGGAACCCCGAACGAGCCAGGAGGCGAAGCCGGTCCTCACTCAAGGGCCACACCTAAGGCCAGGAACATGTGTCTCTGCCGGGCCTGCTAACATTGAGGGAATTGGCTCCCTGATGCCCCCCAGCACCATTGTACAACATGCCCGCATAGGCCTTGTAGGATGACCCGGCCACCTAAAGATGGCTGCCGTGATGTCCATGGCTGTCCCAGGCAGCCCGCTTGTATCATCTGTTTTGCCAGCCTGTGATTTGCCACTACCTAGCCTCACCTTGGAACTCCCGAACGAGCCGGGAGGCAAAGCCGGCCCTCACTCAAGGCCTGCTACCAGTCACCATCGGCTGCCTGGTGTTGCACAGCTCCTATCTGTTACCTCAGTGCTCTCAGATATGCCTATTGTGCCCCACGGCTCTGCGTTCAGGCCTGAGCCTGTTAATATGCCTCACCCTGTCCCACGCCGTTTGGACCTCCTTTACTTCCATGGCTCCCCCTTTGCCCACCCTATCAAGTTTCTTGCTCATGTGCAACCATTGCCTTTTTGCCATCTTGCACTGATTTTTTTCACCACTCCCCATGGCTCCCCTCCACTTCACGCCCCTGGCCATACCTTGCATACCAGACCAGCCTCCACCTGATCTGACACTTCCGGCCTTGCGTTGTGCAAACAGCAGCTATGCTGGGTGATAGATATCTAAGATGAGGAATCTGTGGGAGGAACATCCATCAGAAAGAACATGAATTAGGATATTTTGTTCTTCCCAGCCATCAGCCTAAATTTACAATTCCAAATTCTAAGAAGAAGTGATCCCAGATTTTGCTCTATGGAGCTTCGTCGGGGATTATATAAATGAGTCTAGTAGAAAACAAATATTAACGTCATGGTGTTAATATATGCAAAAACAAAAAGAAACAAATGTTATAGTGAAAGCAATGTGGTACAGTCAAAACTCATGAATACAGTTGATAATATATGAAAAGAACATTTATTAACTAAATGAACCACGTACATAAATGCATGCAATTTGAACATTTTAAATAAACATGAAAAATTAAACAAAAATAATGGAGATATACTTCAGAATATTAAAAGTGTTAGCTGTGTTAAATTATAATTTGCATTAATGATAAGTGACTGAATAATTTAAACTGACAGGGCATACTACAACGTACTGTTCTCCTTTTTCAGAAACCGTGCCACGAGAAATATGGGAGATAAAATATTGAGAAATATGGGAGATAAAATATTGAGAAATAATGGAGATAAAATATCAACATAGTAATTCATATGAAGGCAATGAATAACTTCTTGAACGTAGATTGTCTTCAAATAATGTATACCAATAGTTACCTTGGGTGATGTAAATTAGAGAAAGTATAGCATTTTGGAAAGTGTATAGTTTCAGCTAGTTATTGTTGAAACCTTAAATCTGTATGAGAATAAGGGTATATAGGAGAGAGATATGAGTCTCAAGTGTCCAATCCTGATATAAAATGATATTACTGTCTATGCCATGGCTACACCAAAGAATGAATATCGTCACATTGGATGCCTTGTAGGTTCATAAACCCGTTATAAAGTTGGATTATTCAGCTATTGGTAGTTTACATGCATAATCCAAACATATATATGAATGTACATTTCACAGAAGGTATCCAATGATAATGGTCTGAAGGTGAAGGTACAACATACATTCTAATGGGATTGTGTAAGTGCTAAAAGAAAAAAGTGAGCTAATTAATATTTGGCATTTCTTCATTCCTACTAAGGAAACGGCGTGCTATGCCCAGAAATAACGGCTTACCTCTGTGAAGAGGAACGTTTCAGTTGCTATTGGTGTGTCGTGTGGTATGTGAATTGTTAGTTCCTTCTGGGTTTAGACGCAGCATTATTTTGTTAATATGAACCTAATAACGTCACTTTGTTTGTGTATGAAAGATGTCAAAGTAACAAGGAAAATAACGGTGCCATCTTGGAATTGTTAATTTTATTGTTTATCTGTAAATGATGTAAAATTAACCGAGACATGAAACGTACCATGTTGAAATGTCCAATATCACTGTAATATCATATTAGCACGTATGTTTCGTAAATTGCAAAATTCTTAACTAGGTATGACCTAAATATTATGCTTGTTAATGAGGACACGCTTGGTATGTTGTTATGTATTACATGTGGGATATTCGTTGCCTAAATATTATGGTGTAGATTTTTTAAGAAGGGAATCTCGTCTGTCAGTGTTGAATGCCATTCTCAGTGGTAAAGGAATCTCATAGGTTTATTTCTTGGTGTTTCTATTCAAACACTATTATACAGTCCATTCGTCTGGGTGGTGGAACACTTCCATAATGTGTAGATGTGATATTGCCATCACATAGATTGTTACTGAATAATACTGAACTTTGGATAGAGCAGAGAGTTGCTAAAGTTTGTTGTAGTAGTAGAGTTTAAAATGTGTAAACTCGCACAACCACCACGTTGTGCTCACCCTTGGCAGATAAACCACCTTACTGTAGTGACTGGGACCTTTGAAAATGTCACCCAGAGGTGGACTGGGAAGGAAAAGAGGCCCTGGAAATCATGTTCAAAATGGCCCCATATCACACATTTTCAGAAAGCCCAACCCTTTCCCTATGAGAACGTTTGGAAATAAAATTGGTTAGCACACAAGGGAGGCCCTGGGTGCAGGGGCCTACTGGGAAATCTCGAGAATTCTCTGTAGACCAGTTCACCCCTGATGTTATCCATGCAGTAAATTAATCTCGCTTCTTTCTGGTGTACATACAGTTCCAGATCTCCTCATCTAGGATTGGGACACAGTTTTTCTAAGCCCACACAACTGATATCTGCAAGTGTTGCTTGTGTGTATGTAGCATGACAGTGTTTGACACAAGGCTGTCTTGCACCATGATTTCTGATTCATTGATGTTCTGTGATTCTAGTCCTAAATTGTCTTTTGGTAGTAGCTATGTAATTCTTAACTCTTGTAATGTCTTTAGTATATTGACATACAACCCATTTACCACATTTGAGAAAAGCCTTTAAGATCTTGACTGAGCCAAGTCCTAGTGACGTTTTTTACTTTCTTTGAAGTGACTAGGGCTTACTATGTTTTGAACGGCTGATGCCTTTTTGAAAACCACTCATGGGGATTTCTCAAGATATTGGGACATTATGGAATCAGCTGTAAGTAAGTGCCACTGTTTACTAAGGATATTGCGAATTAATGGATTGTTTGAGAATGTTGAGTTATGACTCTGACTTCATCTATGGGCTGTATAGTATCCTTGAACACTGCAGATTTTTTAAAGTAAAAACACAACATGACCTGCAGAGTTAAAGCCTTGTAAACATAATTGTATAAAGGTTATATGTCTTGGGGGATTGGCATGGTACTACCCCATTATACAATTTCCTGGCCCTACAAGCCAGAATGGATCTTAAATTTAATGTGCCCCAGAAATTGGCTATTGAGAGGAGGAGCCACATGACACTCCCGGTCACCGCCACCGGCATGTCCCTCAGCGGGGTGATCGCTCACATCATTGGAGCAGCATAATGAGCTCCCCCAACATCCTCCGGCACCTATTGAGAAAGCGGGCCACCTCTGGCAGATGCGGCATGGGCACATTAAATTCCTACCCCCCATGTTCTCCTTTTTACTTTACTCAGGTGGGGGCTGGGTGGGTCCGCCCTCCTACCTAATACAAGCTTAGCCATGTCACACCTGGCAGAAGCAGCCCGGCCACTCCAGCATTACCTCCCCTGCCCGCCACTCCTCTTGCCGGGCCACACACGGCAAATCTGTTCCAACTGGAATTTAAGCTCTGCAACCCTCTCGTTACATTGTATGTTGTTGATGGAAACTAACCAGTTCCCAGCAAACACTCCAGGGTGATTGCCTTTTTGTAACCCCCATACACCCAGAAGACAGAACATTATAGCTTTATAAATAATGTCCTGCAAATATACTGGGAGTTTTGGGCCCTGTTGCAGACTAGAAGAACGAGTCTGGCGCAGGAGACTTTTTTATTAAATAATAATGAATGAAAGGCCTAATATTCCCTATCGCTACAGGGATATTCCCTAACTACCTAAACTAGATTAAGGGTGCTCGTCCATCGTCAAAGTCCAAAGAAAATGCCCTCCCTCCAAAACCTACTTCTAATTGTCCCTACTACTATACTTAATAACTAAATAACAACAGAATGTTCCGCTTCTGGTAACTTCCCTTTAGCCGGACTTCCTGGACTTCTTGTCAGGGTTATTCCACGAAAACAAAAAAATAAAACAAAAAAGTTCTTAGCGTTCTGAAAAGTGGTTAAAAGTCAATAAACAAGGTTTCTCAAGTTCCCTTGATAGTCTCTTATAAGACTCTGTAGCCCTTGACATAGGTTTATGCATTTGTTTGCCGTGAGGCTATGGAACATTCCTGTATCATTCCTACACCCCTTTTGGTGGTGATCTTTTAATCTCCTCCTCGCTTTAACTCCTCTGGACTCTAAGTGTCTCTGATAGGGCGTTCTGGACCCTTTTTATCTACTGTATACAGCAACTTTGGAGCTTCTCCAACGACTTACACTTCGGGGTTCTCAGGCTCCCATAACCAACGTTAATGTTTACTTTGGTTCATTTTCTTACTGTTTCTGCTAGGATACGCCCAGTCTTCTTGGACCACTACAGTTATTGATTTTATAGTTTCTCGCCAGCTTTGTACTTCATCTTTCTCAGGCTCTCATAAACTGATTTCAGATTCCAATCAACTAGCCCAAGCAATTAGCCTTTCAGTGTCTCTCATGGAACACTGTCGGCCCCCTCCAATCTCTGTCAGACTACTCTCTGGTTTTCTCCCTAAGATCTAAACTTCGGGTTTCTCAGATTCCCATCATCAGCCTTCTTCTCAATGTTTCTCATAGAACATTGCCACCCCTCTTCAATCTTTATATCATACACCTTGTGTGCTTCCCAATATCTCTTTTCAGTGTCTCTCTCAGGGCGCTGTTGGCCCTCTCTAATATTTACCTCAAACAACTCTCATTTAGGCTTCTTCTAAGGTTGACACCTCGGATTTCTCAAGTTCGCATAACCAGCTTTGTAACTCATTTCATACAGTTTGTTCAGTCTCAGTTGCCTTCCCCTTTCCTGAACCACCCGGATACCTTCCCTTGGGCTCGGTTGGTTCCCTGAGCTTGGTGTCGGAATATGGTGCCTTCACCATCTCTTGTTCTCTGCTTCCTCAAGTCTATCACTGACTCCCCTCTCTGTGTCTGTTCGCTTCTGTAGACTCTTCACAAGTCGGTAGATGGGAGATTTCATTCCTCCAGGCTTGACTGGTCTCAGCATTGTTTAGCCCCGGGCCCCGGTCCCACCACTGCTTCCTGGGGGGGTCACTCCACCAAGTGGGATTGTCTCTGTGACTCTCTCCTTGGAGTGGTATTTCACTGCTCATTACCTAAGGTGTTCTCTTGCACTCGGGGCTGCCATGACTCTGCAGCTCCATGGCATTTTGCCCCATGAGGACATACCTACGTAAAAGGTCCAACCCTGTGTAGGGTTCTCGCTCTTCAATTCAAAGTTTTTCTTGGGTTTTTGTACATCATGCAAAACGAAAGGGAGATGACTGTCCTCTTTGACTATGGAGTTCAGGCAAGATCCAGCATTACCTGAAACAATAGAGATTGAGGAACCGTCACTACTTGGTGGATTCAGAACAGAAGTATTCCAAACAGAAGTAACAACAGTTTTTCCAATTCCCATGTAGGCATATAATGTTATCTGGACCGGGAGTTCACCATCGGAATGGGAGTCCTTGTCCCGGAGAGGGGAGTCACTCCCAGTGAGGTCTCACTTGCCCAGAACCCTAGGGAGAGTCTGGCTTAGTGGGTTCAACTCCCTAGCCTCAAAGTGAGTGGCACCCCTCTGGGGAGAAGGGACAAATACCCTAGATTCATCACAGCCTGTAAACCTTGCTAAACGCTGTTGGTGCGTTCAAGCCTTTAACTCACGCTTCAGGGCCCTTAACTACCGGTACCACCCACAGGCGAGTTCTATAAAGCTTAACTAACTCTAAAGAACCTTTGTTCTCTTTTCAAAAGCAAGACACAGTTTGCTCTGTTTGTCTTGATAACAAGGTATGTCAACCTCAGTAAAACAATAAGACTATATTAAGTTACCAAGTAAAGCATTTTTTAAAACTGAAAACCAGATTAGTTGCGGACTGAGGCAGGAAAAACAGGGTACTCAGTGGTGTGATGGGGGCCTAGCAGCATGTGTCAGCAGGTGGGCATTTCACTCCCTATGAGTTAGGGGTCATCCATCACATCACTGAGGACCCTGTTTTTCTGCTGCTGTCCATAGTTACTCATTGCATGACTGAGAAATAAACAAAGCAGCAGCCCAGCCCCGCTAATCCATCACTGCATATTGGAGTTGTTGGTTATGAAGGGGGAAAACAGCAACAGGGTCATCCCAATAAATGTAAACTAAGTGTACTTCACATTTTAGCCTAAGCAAACCTCAAATTTTAGCTATTTGGGATGGATGACTTTGAATAATATTAGATATTTATGAATTCAGTATTGGTGGTCTGAGGGGAGCACCGCAGAGCTCTGACTCAAAGCAATTTGTTTAGACTGCTGGGGATTTGCCCCGGCTAGCCCTGGCCCAATTAAAGCACTAGGAAGCTCTTGATCACCCAGATGAATGATCTGTACGGTAGGTTTCCTTCTTGTTGTTTCTATTCAAACACTATGCAATTCCTTGCCTACTCAGACTGACATACAACATTGAGAGTTGAATTGCTTTCATAAATAAATTCACACCCATCATAGTATATTTGCAAAGAATATCTTGTCATATATAATACATAAAAATATACCAAGAGGGCCATAGTTAAAACATTAACATAATAATTAGCCTAGTTAAGAATACTGCAATTTTCTGAACATGTGTACTAATACGATATTGCAGTGATATTTATAGACGAACGATAACATTAGTAATACCAAGATGGCATATTTCTTTTCCTTGTTACTTTGACTTCATTCATATGTGAACGAGATGACGTTATTAAGTTCATGTTAACAAAAGGATGACTGTGCCTAAACACAGACGTTAGCCTGCAACAACTAACTATCCACCTACCATGCAGATGCACCGATCGGAACCAAAACATTCCTCTTCACAGAGGTAAGCCGTTGTTTTGGGACATAGCTAGCTGTTTCTTCACTTGGAATAAACAACACCAAATGTTCATTAGCATCTCGCTTTTTAGAATATCTGTTGGAACTTCACTTCTAGAACATTATCGTCGTATATTCTCCAATAAATGTACATATATGAATATATGTTTGGATTAAGTATCTAAACTACCATTAGCTGAATAATAAAACTTTGAAATTAGTGTATGAACCTGCCAGAGGTTGAGGGAGACGATGTTCCTTCTTGGATATGACCACTATTCAGACACAAATCTTTCATAACAGCAATGGACAGTTGATACTGATATCTCTCTCCTACATACCCCTATGATCTTACAGATTTAAGGTTTCAACCATAGCAAGCTGAAACGATACACCTTCCAAAATTCCATACTTACGCTTTTTACATTGTGCAAGCTGACTATGGGCTTCAATTAATGTAAGACAATTTACATTCTAGAAATAAATCACTCGCTTCACATAAATTACTGGTAATGGAGATATTTAATCTCCATTATTTCTCACGGAAAGGTTTCTAAACAGGGACAACACTATTTTGTACTATGTCAGATTCAAATGTTCAGTCATGTATCAAGAACACAACTTATGATGATCTAACACATTTAACACTTGTAATATTTTGTCCTTTTTGTTTAATTTTTCAAATATATTTGCACTTTTCTAACTTTTATGTATTTATGTTTATTGTTCATTTCATTAATAAATGTGCTTTTGATTGGATGTATGTGATTTTTTCGAAAATATTTCACCTAATGGAGATGTCACTGAATCCATTTCACCGAAAAACATAATGTACTTTTTACTTTTTCTACTTTTTTAAAAAAATGCGGGGGAGACCCCTGCAGCCCCCTCTAACTCCTCCCTACCCTAACTATACCCTTACCCCAGACCCCACCTATTATGTATTACACATATACCATTTCCCCTACCATTTTCGGTAAAATTAATTTGGTGAAATCTCATTAAGTGAATGCTTTTGATTTACTGTCAACTTTATTCATTGGTTTTAACTATCATACTGGTTTCACTATAATAATTGTTTCATGTTGATGCTGCATGCATTAATACCTTGAAGTTAACATTTGATTTTCACTAACTTCATTTAAATTGGCCTTGATAAAGCTCCATATAGGAGTGAAACACATGTTGGTCAGAAGCTGTAAAGGACCTTTCCTTGGAACAACACTTTTAGGTCGATGATGGACAGGCTTTCCTCTTAGGATTTTTAACTGTAAACGTATACAATAAAAACAAAGGATATAAGCCATTAAATGTCAAATAACAATATGAAACTGATTGGCTATTCTATTTATAATTTCATTTGAATCCATCTATAGATGTAAGAATTATTAGTCAGGAAACTGTGATTTCTGAGGTTGAATGTGCTAAACATCATAGGAATGTTCATGTTTGAGTTTTGGATCAGTCAATATTGAGCTCACTTGTATTTTCTGAAAAAGTGGTGTTGTTATTGATTGATTGATTGACAGAGCTGACTTGAGGAGTTTGAACTAATCCCAAATAGCTTACAACCCACCATGTCATAGCCTGCTGTTGGGTGGAGGTAGTCGAACTGGCATTAATTTAGAAACCACAGCGACAATAATTTCATGTTTTTAATGGGTCGCAGGCTCCGAGTGGCACATTTTCCTCTCAAAATCATGGTCATTTTCTATCTGAATGTAGCTTGGCGGCGTTAATGGCCCGAATTCCCTAGAGGTCAGGTCGTAAGAGCCAGTAATGGCATCTAGACCATGTAATGACTCTTGCTTCACTAAGGCATGTGGGTCATTACCCGCCTCCATGGCCCACCTCACTGGGTGTTTTCTAGCTACAATATTTTAGAGGTTTTACCTTTGCATGTACACCAATAAAACAATTAATTGGAGACCCTCAAATGAGCCGGTAAATAATGATAACCTTGTTACTAGGCAACAGACAAAGGTGCTATGGTTGTATAAATATAATGAAGGTTAAAGAAGGACAATTCACTGTCAACTGGGGATGCATGAATGTGACGAATTGCTTGATGGGAAATGTACCTTGATATTAAATATAGTAAATGACTGACTACTTGACATGTGCAATGGCTGCTTAAAGGAGAAAAGCTATTGGTTTTTTGAATAGCTATGTGGTCAGGGGTACAGCATCCCTCTAATAACAAGTGTCTGATTCGTGACTTTGTTCTTGATTGTTTGGTGACCATGACTTAAACACACAATTGCAACAACAGTGGCTCTTAGAACATGCTTAAAATGTTCCTGTGCTACACGTTGATAGTCTGTGCACAGAACGAATTACTGTGGATGAGACATATTTGTATACCTGCAACCGCCACGTTGAAGGTTTGAGGGGAGCACAAAGATACATGTTGGTAACCCATAACATTGCTATCAACAAATACATGATTTTGCTATTATTTGAGCTCATCCGACATAAAAAACGACTTCTAATTTGAAGACAGGTTTTGCATCAACTAGGCACAGCTATGGGCTCCAGTGATAATCCTAAGTATGGGGGAGGGTATTTGAATGAAATCATATTTTCTAAAATAATGGTTTGTGATAAAATCACCTGTTGTGAGTTGATAGGGCTTGAGGGTCAGGGGGGTCAAGTACCACCGGTGGGTACATGATGTATAGCCCGAAAGAGGAATTGGTTGTGTCCCTATTATCCCCCACCCCATCAGCAGCCAGAAAAATGATAGTCCCTGGGGTACCTCAGGACCAAAGAGGTGAAAGGTCTGGAAAGGGGGAGACCTGGGACAAAGGGACCTGGACCTGTAAGATCACGCCAGATGCGAGGGACGCCCATCTTTTTTCAACAGTCAAGAAAGGAGCTTTCCGGCAGTGGCAGACTTGAGATCACTCATAGAAACTCCTTTGTCCTTTAAAGAGTTTCTTTATCACCTGGGAACTCCCAACTAGGCATCAGACCTTCTGGTCACTTGTAGAAAGAAGGGGCTGTTGCCTGTGCCACCGCTCTGGCTCTGTGGGATATGTTGGAATCTCAACCTGCAGAACCCAATTATCTTTGTCAAAATTCACAAAGATTACCATGCCCATTTTCGACCCACACCACTAAACTGCCCAGGGCTGTACTGCTATTGCATTTATTCTAGCCGGAGGCCCAGTGGACTTGTGTCCCAGCAAATGGACTGACAACAGCGGGACCTGTGAACAATAATGTGATTGCGGGGTCCCACTCTAAACATTCAACACACATTGCCCAATGGTTCACTGCATAACACACAGCATGTATCTTTCCTGGAGTGAAGGGCTGATACTCAGGAGAAATATTCATGGGTCAGGTAAGTGCAGAACTGAAAAGTGGCACACAGCATAGAACTGAGCGGTCTGCAGCAACAATGGGAGAGATGTCAAGATGGTAGATGCACCTTCTTAATGCTTTGAACGACGGAACCTCAAAGCCAAATACCAAGGAAGGAAACCCAAGTGAGAGCAGCAGTTGTAATGCCACAGCCAATCCCTGTGTGGAACAAGCTGTAGGCCAGAGCTGACTGTCATTAGTCATTTACAGACGCAGGGGGAGAGTTTGCAAGAGGGTAAAATGGCCAGCATTGATGGTTTGGGGTGGTGAGAGTAGGTGGAAGGACATCAATGGCTGGGAGTCATGAGGAAGGAAAGTGATCAGATTAGCAAAATGAAGAGCAGAGAGAGGAGGAGAGGCAGAGAAAGTGAGAGAGAGAGAGAGAGAGAGAGAGAGAGAGAGAGAGAGAGAGAGAGAGAGAAAGAAAAAGAGAGAGAAAGAGAGAGAGAGAGAGAGAGAGAGAGAGAGTGAGGGGGACAGGGAGAGAGAGAGAGAGAGAGAGAGAGAGAGAGAGAGAGAGAGAGAGAGAGAGAGAGAGACAAACACACAGACCTCTCTTTGTGGAAGACGTATTGGAGGGCAGATGGACATGTCCAGAAGGTCCGGGTACCACATCCTCCTGGCTCAATCCAGAGCAATTAGCATTATGGATTTCCCAAACTTTCTCAACCTCCTGATCACATGAGGAATGAGGGGAACTGGAGGAAATGCATATAGGAGTGGAAACTGCATAGCACGCAGCATCTATCTTTCCTGGAGTGAAGGGCTGATACTCAGGAGAAATATTCATGGGTCAGGTAAGTGCAGAACTGAAAAGTGGCACACAGCATAGAACTGAGCAGTCTGCAGCAACAATCGGAGCGATGTCAAGATGGTAGATGCACCTTCTTAATGCTTTGAACGACGGAACCTCAAAGCCAAATACCAAGGAAGGAAACCCAGGTGAGAGCAGCAGTTGTAATGCCACAGCCAATCCCTGTGTGGAACAAGCTGTAGGCCAGAGCTGAATGTCATTAGTCATTTACAGACGCAGGGGGAGAGTTTGCAAGAGGGTAAAATGGCCAGCATTGATGGTTTGGGGTGGTGAGAGTAGGTGGAAGGACATCAATGGCTGGGAGTCATGAGGAAGGAAAGTGATTAGATTAGCAAAATGAAGAGCAGAGAGAGGAGGAGAGGCAGAGAAAGTGAGAGAGAGAGAGACAAAGAAAAAGAGAGAGAGAGAGAGAGAGAGAGAGAGAGAGAGAGAGAGAGAGAGAGAGAGAGAGAGAGAGAGAGAGAGAGAGAGAGAGAGAGAGAGAGAGAGAGAGAGAGAGAGAGAGAGAGAGAGAGAGAGCTCTCTTTGTGGAAGACGTATTGGAGGGCAGATGGACATGTCCAGAAGGTCCGGGTACCACATCCTCCTGGCTCAATCCAGAGCAATTAGGATTATGGATTTCCCAAACTTTCTCAACCTCCTGATCACATGAGGAATGACGGGAACTGGAGGAAATGCGTATAGGAGTGGAAACTCCCACTCCACTACGAACGCGTCTCCTAGAGCTCCTTTCGGTGGAAATTCCCTGAAGCAGTACAGTTGGCACTTCCGGTTGACCTTGGTTGCGAACAGATCCACTTGAATGGAACGCCCTCCCTACTCAACTTAGAAATGACATCTCTTTTGGGTGTTCAGGAAAAACTTAAAAACCCTACTATTTGGGACTGACCTGTCACAACAGACTCTGAGCCACTCAGCCTTCAACATCTATGCTGACTCCTCTGCTGCCACTAGGACCAACCCCAAGCAGATATAGCCACTGAAACTGTAACCACTGTCTGTTACCAAGTCAGCCTGTAAATTGTGTAAAGTTTCATGTGTAAAATGTTGCAAAATGTGCAATGTATATGTAATCATACCATGAAAAGACATCTTCTTGAAGTATCATAAACTTGTAACCATCTTCTTAAGTCACAGCGGATAGTTGCCTCTGAACTTTGCACACTTTATAAATAAATAAATACATAAATAAATAAATAAATAAATAAACTTGAGGGGTTCCCCAAAGGGTGAAGATCTTGTGAAGAGCTTCCTGAGCTAGTTCCCACTTGTGGGGGACTGTGCTCTGCCTGCTCAGAGTGTCCACCGCTGTGTTCTCCTCTCCGGCCCGGCGAACTGCCGCTAGGGAGATTCCTTCTTGAATTGCCCAGAACCAGAGCTGCATTGCCTCTCTGTACGGTGGTAATGACCCTACACCTCCTCTCTTGTTGAGGTAGTACATGGACACTGTGTTGCTCGTCATTATCAGGACGTTCTTTCCACATACAGAGGGCAGGAAGGCCTTCAGCGCTAGTCTGATCACCCTCAGCTCCAAAAGGTTGATGTGTAGTTTGGACTCCGATGGAGACCAATGACCTCTGATTGTCAGATGGTTGCTGTGGGCTCCCCACCTGGTGAGTGAGGCATCCGCCACTATAATTAACTCTGGCCATGGTTGCCAAAAGGGTTCTCCCTTCAGAATGTTGTCCTCGCAGGCCCACCACAGAAGGTCCTATATGACTCTGCTTGGAACCTGAAGAAGGTCCGACATTGTGCCTGAGAATTGGGACCATTGAGTCCCGAGAACCCATTGGAGAGATCTAATTCTCAGGCGAGCCTCTGGCACCAGGAAAATGCAGGATGCCAGGAGGCCAAGCAACCTCAAAAACTCAAAGGCCGGGAGACGCTGGGAATTTGGTGATCATCTGCAGAATGTCTTGAGCCCTCACATCGGATGGCAAGGCTTTTCCCAAGGATGCATCTAGGACTGCCCTCTATAATTGGAGCCTTTGCGATGGTATCATGTGGGACTTCTTAAAGTTGAGGGAGAAGCCCAGTCTGTGTAGGGAGTGACAGGTGGAACTCAGATGTACCAGGCCCTGTTTGGGATAACGTGCCCTGATCAGTCAATCGTCCAAGTAGGGGTAGGCGTGAATCCCCCCTCTCCTGAGACTTGCTGCCACCACCGCCCAAGTGGCAGAACTCGAAACTGATAACGAGAACTGCCAACAGTGAATCTCAGGTACCTTCTGTGTTTGTGATGGATTGGCACATGAAAGTAAGCATCCTGAAGGTCCAATGATACCATCCAGTCGTGAAGTTGGAGGGCCTGAAGGATCTGAGAAAGGGTAACCATCTTGAACTTGTCCTTCCTGAGGAACTTGTTCAAGTCTCTCAAGTACAACATGGGTCTCAATCCTCTTTCCTTTTTGGGGATTAGAAAGTATGGGGAGTACCAACCCTTGTTCATCTCTGCTACAGGTTCTATAGCACCTTATTCTCCAGCAGGGTCAAAATTTCCTACACAAGGAGTGGATCTGGAACTTTGAAAGAGTTGTTCCACAGTGGATGGCCCTGAGACCTTTTTAGAAAGTGAAGGCAGTAACCGTGGGCTACTGTTTCCAATTCCAATGCATCTGAAGTAATGTTCCGCCATTCTTTCAGATGCTGTGAGAGTCTACCTCCCACCAGGGTTTGTGGACTATGGCCTCAGAGAAGTTTTGAGGCGGCTGATGCAGCGGCTGAGGGTAAAGTAGCTGTTGCCTGGGTGGACTAAGCTCTTCTTCTCCGTTCACTCTTTCTATTCTCCCCTCTGGCCCGACTCACTCTGCAGGGCACCCTCTGGATGCTCTGATCTCCTCAGGCCTCCCCCCTCTATCTCGCTCACCACTGCTCTCTCCTGGAGTGTTCACGTTCTCCTTTCCTCCCATCTCTCTCTCTCTACCTTTCAGGCCAAGCCAACTCCAGCATTGCTGACGACCTTCTCGGTCATCCGACCCATGAAGCATGTGTCAGTTGAGGTTCTCGCCGCCACTTTCTCTCCCCCTCCTCCTCCTCTGGCAGACTCACATCCTGACACAGCCCTTTCCATTCTCCACTCTTCTATCTCTGATACTCTTGATATTCTTGCCCCTGTCATGAGGTTCCGCTTGAAGCCCAAAGCCAAGCGCAACTCCTGGTATGACTCTGACCTTGTCACCCTTAAATGCAAGTGCTTGGTGGCTGAGAGGAAATGGCTAGCTTCCTGCACATTCTCTGACAAACTGGCCTGCTGCCTGCTCCAAAGAAAATACCGGCTCTCTGTCCGCACTAAGGAGAGAACCCACATCCAAGCCTGCGTCTCTATGGATTCTAACAACTCGGCCAAACCCTTTAGGATGTGCAAGGAGCTGGCCAATCCTGCTGCAGTCTCTCCCTCTGCTGTCCCCTTCCAGGCCCTCTGCACGGTCGTGGCTTCTCATTTCATCTCTAAAACCCAGGACATCCTGTCCACCCTCTCGTCCTCTCCTCCTCCTCCCTCTACTCTCTCCTCTACCTCCGGCCCCCCTATGACCACCTCTCCTCCCTCTTTCTCGTCCTTTCCTCTGTTCTCCCGTGATGAGGTTTCTAGACAAGTCTGATCTATGAAAGTCTCATCAAAACAGGTTCTTCCCTGTTCTTCCAAAACCATCAAGGACCACATGGACACCCTCGCTCATGCCCTGGCTGACTTCTGCAACTACTCCATCACCACTAGAGCCTTCCCTTCCCCCCTGAAGCACTCTCTCGTGCACCCTCTTCTCAAGAAACCTTCAGCCAACCCCTCCTACCCGGCTACTATCGCTGGATCTTCATCACTCCTTTCCTGGGCAAACTCCTGGAAAAGCTGGCCACCTCCAAGCTTAATCTTCACACTGAATCTGTTGGTTGTCTCCATGACCATCAGTCTGGCTTCAGAGCTGGCAGAAGCACAAAACCGCTCTCCTGAACATATGTGAAGACCTTCTCTCTAACCTTGATTCTAATCTCCCCTCTGTCCTCATCTTACTCGATCTCTCTTCTGCTTTTGACACGGTCAACCATGCCATCCTGCTCAATTGTCTCTGTGATGACCTGGGTATCACCGATCAGTCCCTGGCCTGGCTGACCTTGTTCTTCACTGATCGACCCTCCCAGGTCCAACTTGGGTCCTTCCTTTCCTCTATCTCACTCTCTACCTGTGGTGTTCCCCAGGGGTCTAACCTCTCTCACTGGCTCTTCAACCAATGCCAGGCACCTCTCACATTGCCGCTCTCTGCTCCATTTTTCAGTGCTATGCGGATGACACTCAGCTCATTTTCAGGCTCCCCTCTGCCACCTCTTCTGCTTCTCTTATCTCTGACTGTCTGTCTGCTTTCCAGGAGTGGTGTGCCGCCAACAAACTCTGACTTAATGCCAGTAAGATGGAGATTCTACTCACCAGCACATCTGCACCTTCCTTTTCTGTCACTCTCTGGCCGGCCTCCCTTGGCCCTCTTCCTGCTCCTACCTGTGAGGCTCAGAACCTCTGGGCCATCTTCGACTCCACACTCTACTTTTCTCCTCACATCTCTGACGTCTCTAAGAAGTCAAACTACCAACTCCGCCTCCTCAGAGATAGTCTTCCTTTCCTCTCCTTCCCCCAGAAGCTCACTCTCTTTACAGCTCTGGTTCTCTCTAGGCTGGACTACTGCAACAGCCTCTTTCTAAATCTGCCTGCTTCTACTCTCTGCCCTCTGCAACTCGTCCAGAACAGGACTGCGATAATTGTCCTTGGCCTCAAGTCCAGGGATCGTATCTCTCCAGCACTGTAATCTCTGCATTGGCTCCCAGTGGCTGCAAGGATTAAGTTCAAGACCCTCTGCATTGTCCACAAGGCCTTCTGGGGCCTGGGTCCTCAATACCTCCAACTCCCTCTCTTCGTAAATACCTTCCTACTCGAGCTCTTCGCTCCTCCACCTCCAACCCCCTCAGGGTCAATCACTTCTCCAAGCAACAAGTTGGTGGTAGATCTCTTTATTTGGCTGGGGCCTCTCTCTGGAACAGCCTCCCTGCCTCGCTGAAACTCGAGGAGAACCATCTCCAGTATCGGAAGCACCTCAAGACCTTCCTCTCTGCTTCCCCTGCTGATTTCCTGTCTGATACTGCACTGGTCATCTGGCTACCCTCTTATTTTGGGCCCAGGTCCCTACCTGCCCAGTTGCACACCCGCACTGCCTCCCGGCAGCCTTTGCACTTGGGTCTGTATCTGTAACCCTAGTCCCCCTACCTACACTTTTGGACACCTGCTGTCTGCACTTGCCCTTGCACCTGCCACCTGCTGGCCGCACTTCATGTTATTGGTTTGATCCCATGTACAGCACTGACCCCTCCCCTTTCCCCTGGCACTTTTTCCCTCCTCCCTCTCCTGCACATGCGCGATGTCAGTGTCACTTGTCCTAGTAAGATCATTGTCTCTGTCCTCTCTCTGCTCCCCCTTCCTGAGGTATCACGGCGCTAGTGAAGGTTACATTACAGTCAATGCCAGTGCCGGATTACCCATTAGGTCAGGTAGGTACTGGCCTATGGGCCCCACTCCTTTTGGGGGGCCCCGGCAGGCACCAACGCTTAATTTAGATTTTGTATTTGTGCCCCGGGTCTGGACACACCAGTCTGGCAGCCTATGCTGCGCTAGTATTCTTTTTTTTTCCAAATCATATCGGTCTGTCTGGCACTGTGTCCGCGTGTGGACCCTCCTGCTGAGTCTGACTTGCATTTTCAGTTATTTCAGTTTCTTTTTTTTTTACTAGTGAAGTGGGAGAATGGGACAACACCCTCCCCCCAATTTCATCCAGACCATGGCCTAGGGGATCGCGGTCCAGACACCCCCCTCGGCAGGAGTTCGCGTACTTACCAGATGACAAAATACCCTGGTGCAAAAACATACACATACGAGGGGTATGCCCACCAGCACGCCATGCTCAACCCGACGCCTGCAACATGCTCGACTAAAACAACAGCCACAAGTATCCACATCGTTAGAGATGCCATGACGACATATTCAACAGACAAGAACACACGTGCCACCATGCACACTGGTCACTCACACACCAACCCACACAAAGAACATACTCAGTGCTATGACGTAGCGCACTGACATATCCACGGACATGCATGGTTGTTATTTTTCACATATGCCTTCTACAGCACCATAGAAACGCAAGACGTCTGAAGAGCTAATGTATATGCTTGCTGATGCTTTCTTCTCACTACCTGTCTTTATGAGGACGCTGCCATGTATACCAAATGTTGCGTTTGACGCTTTGTCACCCCTCGACCCCCATAATATGGATTCTGTACCGCCACCCATGAACTAGACCCAAGTAGGCCGCAGAGCAAGAATCCCCAGGCAGGAGCCTCGTAAACAAAAATCCTCCCGACCGAAATGCAAGTGCTGACCATGCAGAACAAGCCCGCAACGAGAGCCGCAGCCAAGGTCATGATGTTGTAAACCACACGCCGCGTGTCCAGCGCCAAGGTTACACCTGCAGGTGCCAAGCCCTCAGAGACAGAATACAAAAACTAATGCTCATAATTTTACTCCAGCTACAGTCTCCCCACACGTGGCCAAGCCGAACTGACAAGGTGCCAAACCTACGAGACGGAGAACCGCCAGGGTCCCAGCTCTGGGACATAATCTGCAACAACGAAGCAACAAGTTGGACACCTACAGCGATGGGAAAGACCTGGCCACCAGCCCATAAGCAGACCTGTCCATTGTCCGCACAAACACATAGTTGCACATTGTTGCTAATGTCAGGTGCACCGTGAGCTTGTAACGGCGGTGGTCCCAGGCTTGGGGGCTCGCGGGAGAACCAATCAGAATACAAGGGGCTCACCACTGACGCCTTTACTCCTAGCCAATCACCAAGGGTCCCCTTGTAACAATTCCAATGTAGCAACTGTTAGGAACAGCCCAAGTGTGCCACCTGACCTGTCCTCGTCCACTAATATCTCTCCCTATACGGGATATATACTAACCCTACCACTCGGGGAACCAACCCGAAGTGTGGATAGGTTTTGTGATGATTTTTCCCAGGTGACGCAAGTAGCACATCATACTGCTGTAAAAAGGGCCTGCGAGCCCTACTAACAACGAGAGCCTCAACGAATGCATGCGGTCTGAGCGTATCCCTGCCGTTACTCTAATAAAAAGCAATAATAGCCTTGCTCCTTGTGTGCGTGTGTCACACTCCTTTTGGGACGCAGGAGGAGTTGGGGCCTCCCCAGCACGGCCCAAGCACAGACTCAGTAAGTCTAAGATGTACCATGGCTGGTGCGGACGAGCAGGCAGGCAGGAACACCAGCAGGAGTAGTCAAGTCATCAGAGGCCCTGGAGGTGCTGGCGTCATCAGCCTTCACCACCGCCAGTCTCGACCACGGCCATCCTACAGTAGGATTCCTACTCATGGGCCAGTGGTGGAAGGGCTGTGGGGAAAACGGTGAAGCCGACTCCCTTGTGTGGCCTGCCTGGGTGGTTTTACTGTACCGCCGATACTCGGACAGACAACCCTCATCTGGTAAGTGGCGTGGCCTGGCCGGGCCTAAGCTCTTACTACACCTTTTCTGCAATGCTATCACCAAATACGCCTAGCCTTTGTCAGTTGTAAGGTGGCGGGTGGGATTGCAGAATGGTGGTATAATGTGTGTCTTTGTCCGTAGTGCTGTACAAAGTTGTCTTCATGACAAGGGTATTTTAAAAAATGCAATGTGTCAACAGACCCTCCAAGATTTTGTTTTATTCAAATCACCATTTTCATGATTTTATGCTGCATTGGGCAAACATTTTCTAATATGGGGATTATTTGCAAATCTTTGGTATGCACATTCAGTGTAAAATGTCAAAAATTATTGTAATTAAAAATGTGCGAATGTACACGTAAATAAAAAAAAAGCAGCATAATGAACATATTGCAATCTACTCCAAACGCACCAGCTGCAATATAGTAAGGTCAGTTTGGAAAAGAGCCACAGAATGGGAAGTGCTCAACGGGCGTGTCTTAAAATATGATCTTGCCACTGCCACTGAAATTGAGTTCAGCACCTCTAGGCAGTGATATAAAGTACTTGGTTGCAAAATACATTTGACAAAACGCACACTTATGTCAATTTACATGTAATGTATCAAAGTGCCATAGCAGTGACAGCACGTAAGAAACCCGTATAATACATGCTAACAGCCACAATTTGCCAATAATTTTACCTAAAAATATCCAAAATTTAAAACATATTAGGAGATAATTTGTGAGCAGAGCCCCAAAAGGGCCGCCACAGGGTTTAATCCGGCACTGAATGTAACACAGAGGGATGTACAGGTTTCGTTGCAGTCAGTACATTTGTGGTATAAATCGGAGGCAATTAGGCATGCTTACTGTTGTGGTGCTTACTGATTCGGTGACTTAACGTAAAAAATGTCCTAGGTTTAGCTAGGTTTTTGCAGTAGGATGTTTTAAAGCGTGAGCCTACGAGAAGTGCATTCCCAGTGCGATAAACTAGACAAGTGAGACACTGCTGCAGAGTCTAACTTTTTTTTAAATCCTGGGCGTTTCTAATTGTAGAACACTGGCACTCATGGATTTCCCAAGAACTCACAGTCCGCTTTTGTGCAAGACAACCTGGCCTGCCGGTGTGAAGGGCTCTGTACGGGAGACATGCAATCTTAAATGACAGCTGTTGATTCATAGTAGGGGGCAATCTGGTGGTAGTTTCTGGCTACATTTATAAACTGGCTGAAATGTAGAATGGAAGGTCTGTCAGCACTGCATTTCCCAAATCTAGGCAAGAAATGAACCAGAACATACTACAACCGTGTATGAGAATACAGGGATGGACTGGCTGTTGTGGCCTTAAAGGACGACAGGATGCTGTGCAAGGGTATAACTGTCTTTATTGTGAGACAAAGGGTGAACCTTTGGTTGTCCTAAAGCAGGGTAAACAATTACTCACAGTTCAGTCCTGTTCACTGTTCAGGAACTCCCCAGTTGACTCACTGGGAAGTGGGTGTGCTTAACGATAGCACGCTGCAAGCTTCTAGGGCCCCCAGGTAACCTGCTCTGGCTGTGGACTTATGCCCTAGAAGCTGGAGTATGAGGCTACTCAGGATCTGATGTCAATGGCCTCTTATGATGTTTAGTGGCTCCTCATAAGGAGCAGCGCTGCCGGCACGACTTGCCTGGCTCACTGCCAGCCTCCGACTGGCGCCAAACGCTTCTCGCGGAGCACGGGCTCGCGGGATCCCGTTGGGCCGAGATCTCGCGAGACCGCGCCCCTGCAGTCACGTGACGTACCCACACTGGCCTATAGGGAACTCTGGATCTTACTGTTTTTATGTATTGAGCATTTGTATGGCACCTATACAGCAGAAAGTGTTTCCAGGCACCACAAGACAAATAAGGGCGGGAGGCAGAGGTAAAACACCAATAAATATCCTACTAGGCCATGTGACATTCAGATTGTGCAAGTTCATTATCAAGAAGTGCATGGGCGAGGGAGAGGGTGAAGGAGGGAGAAATGTTGGATGGAGGGGGCCCAAGGGGCTGGGCGAGTGCTAAGGGGAGCACAAGGCAAGTGCCAGGGGAGAGACGGGGTGGGGGTAATGGTGAATGGGAACCAGCCTAGGAAGGCTAGTCGGGAAGGGTGCAAGAGGGCAAGTGCTGGTAGGAAGGGGTGAGAGGAGGAAGACTGGAAGGAGGAGGGGCTGACCCAGGAGACTCATAAGGGGCACAGGCATCTAGTCGTAATGGCTGGGGGAGACTAGCTGGGGAGGGGGAGAGCAAAGGAGGAAGAGAAAAGGCAGGTCTTGAGTAGCTTCCGGAACTTAACTAGATCCGGATCAAGACAGAGAGGGGCAGGGAGGCCGCTCCTTCTGCTTGGAGAAACATCTGATCTGCAGAGAGTTGGAGCTAGAGGAACGAAGGACTCTGGTCAGGAGATATTTAGGGAGAGAAAGTTTAATGTAGCTAGGTTCCAGGCCCCAGAAAGCCTTGTGGAGGATGCAGAGGGTCTTGAAATTGATCCTTGCAACCACAGGGAGCCAGTAGAGAGATGTTAGGGCTGGAGAGATGCGGTCCCTGGGCTTGAGGTCAAGGATAAGTATTGCAATCCTATTCTGGATAAGTTGAAGAGGGCGGAGTGAGGAAACAGGAAGGTTAAGGAAGAGGCAGTTGCAGTAATCAAGCCTTGAGAGGACCAGAGCTCTGGAGACGTTGAGTTTCTGGGGGAAAGTGAGGAAAGGGAGAATGCCTCTGAGGAGGTGAAGCTGATAGCGGGCCTTCATGGCAAGGTCGGTGATATGAGGAGAGAAGGAGGGAGAGAAGTCGAAGATTACGTCCATGTATATGTCTCACACAAGGGTAAGGTGAGGGGTCCAGGGAGTGCGGCCAGAGTGCAGGAGGGAAGAAAGGAGTAGGAGCCCCAATGAGAAGGATCTCGGTCTTACTGGCATTAAGCCAGAGATTATTAGCAGCACATCATGTCTAAATAGCGGTCAGACAGTCAGGAATGAGAGAGGAAGTAGAGGAGGAGGTGGGGAAGGGAAGCTTGAAGGAGAGCTATGTGTCGTGAGCATAACACTGCAAATGAGGAGAGAAGGTGGAGATCAAGTGGGCAAGAGGGGCGAGGTAAATGTTGAAAAGCCACGGTGAGAGGATAGAGCCCTAAGGGAAGACGTAGGTCGAGAGTAAGGTGGAGGAGAGAAAGGACCTCGTTGAACTTGGGAGGGCCGAATCGAGAGGAAAGAGGTTAACCAATCCAGTGCCCAGTCTGTGATGCCAAGAGTGTCACAGAGCCGATTTATGAGGCTGTAATGATTGACTGTGTCAATGGCAGAGGACCGATCAAGGAGAATAAGGGCGGAGGGAGAGTTGGAGTCTAGATTAGAGAGTAAGTTATCACTGGTGTTCTGGAGAGCAGTTTCCGTGCCTCTGGCAGCTCTGAAGCCAGACTGGTGGTCATGAAGGCAGCCAGAACATTCAGTGTGATGGATTAGTTGGGAGATGGCCAATTCTCCAGGAGTTTGCCCATTAAGGGGGTAGTAGATATAGGGCAGTAATTAGCTGGGCAGGAAGGGTCAGCAGATGGCTTTTTTATGAGGGGGTGCACAAAAGAGTGTTTGAGGGGTGAAGGGAAGGAGACAGTGGCAAAAGAGTAGTGGTTACAGAACTCAGCCAAGGAGGGAGCACAAGAGGAAATGTTGTCCTTGATAGTACTAGAGGAGCAAGGAAGCACCTCTTTGGAGGAGACTTTCATAGAGCAGACTGTCTTGATAATCTCATCGGGTGCTATGGGTAACAAGGAGGAGAGTACGGGGCGTCCAGGGGAGGCCTACAAACAGGCAGGGGAGGGAGGGGCATGGAAAAGAGAGAGGACAGAATGTCCTGCATTTTGATTGTGAAATGGGTGGCCATCGCTGTGCAAAGGGCCTGTGAGGGAAGGGGAGAAGTGGAGACTGCAGTGGGATTGGTAAATTCCTTGCACATTTTGAAAAGTTCAACCATGTTGTTTGTGGATGCGGGATTGGAAATGTGCTCGTTCCTTAAAGTGGATAGAGAGTCTTTATTGCCTTTGGAGCAGGCGAAAGGCCAGTATGTCAGAGGATGTGCTAGAAGGCAGCCACTTCTGTTTTGCAACTTTGCATATGCGTTTCAATTAGGCTAAGTCGGAGTCATAACAACTATTGCGCTTGGAGACAGGTTTCATATGGATCCTCATGACAGGGACAAGGATATCCAGAGTGTTGGTGATGGAGAGATGAAGGTTAGCAAGAGCTGAGTTAGTGTGACAGTAAATAGTAGGAATGGGGGGAGTGAAGGAGGTGGCAAAAGTAGTGAGAGGGTTAGAGAGGGAAATATCAGCTGTGATGAGTGCATACAAGGTGTGCCCAGCTGAGTGGCTTGGGCCAGAGGGAAGAACAGTGCAGAGAGAGAGTCGCAAAGATTGAAAAAGTGTAATGGCCGCGTCAGTAGAATCCAGATGAATATTGAATCCTCCAAGGAGGAGCAGCTTAGAGGAAGAGCTCAGTAGGGAGGAGGCTAGGTCATAGGCCCAGGAGGACTGTAGATGGTAGCGAGAATGAGTGGAAGGGTAGTGTGGATGCAAAGCTTGCAGCAAGACATTTGAAGGAGGAATAGGATTGGGTTGGCATTATGGAAGCAGGGATCCATTCAGGGTAGACAGGGGCCACTCTGTGTCCAGACCGATTAGTCCTGGGCTTGGAGAAGATCTTGTAGCCCTCAGGAAGGAAAGTGTCAAAAGCAGTGATAGATCTGGCAGTCAACCACCGTCTCAGTGAGAGCAAGGACGTCAAGGTCAAAGTCTTCAAGGAGGTGACAGATCTCAGAGGAGTGTTTGACAGCAGAGCGAGAGTTGAGGTTTCCACCTTTAAAGGACTTCCGAGGTGGGGTACAGGGGCGAGGTACACCCATCGGTGGGGGCCAAGAGGAAAGAGAAGGAAAGAGAAGGGGAAGCAGTGATGGCAAGAGAAGGAAGGAAGTTAATGAGGGACAGAAGACGCCTGTCAAGAAGGAGAAGATTGGTCTGAGAGCCCTGGGCCATGATTGTGCCATTCTGGTAGACATTAATGATGCACCTAGAAGATAGAAAGTGTGCCAAGAGAACTTCCCACTTAGTTCCACCATTAATGGGCGAGGAGGAAAAAGGGGAGAGGATAGAGTCAATATGGGGAGTCCATAGGTCAGGAGAAGCGACAGTAAAGAGGATGTCGATAATAGTCTGCCTGGAGGAAGCATTGACATAGGTGTCAGCAATGGGCAATCGTGGATTGGAGACCAGGAGTGCTTTCTTAAATGTTTTCCTTCCAGGCTTCAAGAGAGGAGTAGGAAAGGTGATAGAGTAACAATTAGAGTAGATAGGAGAGACAGATAGCACCATAATTACAGGGGGAAGCAGGCAGATGGAGGGGATGCACAAGCACAAGGAGCACAAGCATCAGGCAGTCTAGCAGCTGGTCAAGTGATGTAGAGTCATTTGCAATAGAAGAAACAGAAGAAAAAAGATTAACAGGGATAGGGCTTAGGTCATAAGATTGCAGCTGGAAGCATAAACAATATTAGCAATGAATATGGCAGCACAGCCAGAAAAAAGAAGGGCTACAAGTAAAAGGCAAATGCAGTCAAGCTACAAGTGAAAGGCATAGTAATTGCCACAGCTGAAATCCCCAGTTCAGTGAGAATCAAATTATGAAGCACAAATTATTGAACAAACGGATTTGGAATACAGAAATATAGTAAAATGAGCATGCAGCAGAATCAGAAATGTCTAATATTGAGTAATCAGGCATAACAACATACACAAGCATTTGAATAGAGCAGGCCGATCACAGAGCAAGCCAGATTGACTCCCAAAAGTAGCAGTAATGTGCAGCAGAGGATCAAGCGCAGTTGGTTGGCAGTTAGCAGTAGGCCTGCATGACTCAGGACCACAGTAGACTTAGGGTAAAAAAAAAGTGGAGGGGGAGAGTTGAGGAAATAGAATATTAGGCAGTATGCAATGAGGTAGGCCGTGTGTCGGTTGCATGGAGGAAAAAGGTTTGGTTGCGGGCTGTCGACGTGCAGAGACTCTCAGTATGCAACCGGTGGCCCAGACACAGCAGTGGGGGGGGTGCTTAGCGTCAGTTCAGGCACCGGAGCGTCAAAAAAGTCAAGTGGCACAGAGCTCAGCGGCATGGAATTAAGGCTGAAAGAGGAAGTTCGAGGTGGAGAAAACAGAGGTTCGGCGCAGCATAGAGGCCTCGGCCAGCCAGGTCAGTCAGGGGCCTTAGAAGTGGGCCCTGGGCAGGGGGCCAGCTTTCGCCTGCTGGCCCCCTGGTTTGGCCCTAAGGAGAACGCTGTGTCCAATCAATCCGGCAGTTGGGCGGTCTTACAAGGCACTTCGGTGCTTGTAATGGTGGTGGCCATTTCATTATTTATTTATTTGTGTATAGTTCTAAAAGACCTTTTACAAATTGTTATCACAAGTTTAAACAATTCAAAACATTCCATTTCATAGCATATCTACCATTTACAATATCAACATGAGTTAACATTTTTGTAAACATGTTTAAACTAACTTAACAGCAACAGCCACAATTCAAATATCAGATTTTCAACTTCAGATTTCCATTTTAAAGTATTAAAGGCCAAAGATTTAACCCAGCCCAACAGGGCTTACCAGAAGATGGTAAACACTTGATGTTTCAATCAGGTAAAAAACGAATCCCACAAGTAACACATCCCATCAGGGCAAATCTATATATCTGCACTCTGAGCCTCTTTTGTGTGGTTACCTATTTTATTTCCACATTTTCTCCTAGGAAAAGGGTTGGGCTTACTGAAAATGTGTAATATGGGGCCACTTTGAACATTAATTTTCAGACCTCTTTTGGTTCTGAGTCCAACCCGCCAGTACCCACAAGCAGGGTTGCTAGGTCTGGAAAAGACCCGGGGCTAGGCAAATGTCAGAACTGTTGGGACTGGGGGCTAGCTAGCCTTTTGGTTGTAGATCCTGGGATTCTATCCGGGGCTACAACCAAAAGACCAGGGGCTATATAGCCCCCTTAGCCCTGCCCTAGCAACGCCTCTGCCCACAAGGCATGGCGTTTGTTCCGCTCTCAGGAGACTGCACAAGATGCACGGCCTGTAGCCATGCTTCAAGTTCTGAATCCCTGCCCTCTGGAACCTCGGGGCATGCCCTCTGGCTGTGTCTTCTTGTGGGTACTTAGTACTGATCATGGCCTGCAGCCGTGCCCCAAGCAAATGTCCCCTATTCACAGTGCCCACAGGGTATCGTCCTCAGCAAACACCGTGTGGGAAACGTATGCAGGGCATGGCCACGGGGGCCAGGCGGGGAGGGGAGTGTGTTATCTAATCCTGCAGCAAGCACAGGGCATGGCCTGCAGCCGTGCTGAGTGAGAACTGCACATGGGGCATGACCTCTGACCATGCCCCATTCAAAGTACCCATGCCCACAGTACCCGTAGAGCATGACCTGCTGCCAAAACCCATGTAGCAAGTAGGGCCTTCCTATGCCAAGATGCTCAGATCATTGCACTCCCACCCAGCCCACCCCGACCCCTAAGAATGTTTTCCTCTTACTGGCAGTAATATGTACTGTGCAAAGTGTCCATACCCCTGCTGCATGGACCCCACTGCAAAATGTAGAACTTTTGTTAAAGGTGTGTATTTTTTTTATTGTGTTGTAGTTTATTACAAAACTTTTTTACACATAAAATCAACCCTTCATTGATCATTTATCATCCCTAAATTCCCAAATAGTAAAATAGAGGCTGACATAGCTAATTGCTTAGTTGTGTCCCAGCTTGCCCCCTACATATTTGTACTGACAACTTCCGTTGTTACATGGGTCAGTGGGTAGGTGGGTATTCTCGTCAGGCTTTCCTAGAAGATCGTCCATAAAATGTACAATTGCACATACAGTGACAGTTTTGTCGCCATATAGAGCCACGGTCCAAAGGTGTGTATAATCCGTTTGCCAGAGCTTGCTTTAGCGACATGTACTATGTCCACAAAAGCTTTTTTTTCAGTACGGGGTCCTCAGCTGCAACCTCGGGCTCATTACCCTAAAATGGCCACCACTAATTATCATTGCAGTTTCAATTAAAATATTGTTTCTGCAGACTCAATCGTCAATTTTACACATACATGTTTTGTATCTTTGTGATCAACTTGAAAAAAAGAATTCGAACACGAAAATACCGAGTATTTTTTGAAGCACATTTCCCGCCATTATATGCCGTGGATGCTCCTGAAGCTCACTCCATAGTACTCCCCTTATATTTTGCATTACCCTATATGCCCCCACAAAAAAATGTGTGTGGACATGTGCTTTCCGAAATTCGGTATTTTCGTGTTCGAGACTTTCTTCGGCTCAGTAATTGGCTGGTACCGTTTTGCTGTCCTAAGGGGGTCAAAGGCACTGGGGGGATTGTATCTGGTCCAGAAGCTATGTCGCGTTTGAGTGACGTCTAAAGCATGGTCACAATGTGCTGTTAGTCAGCGGCCTCTCTAGTGCACTCTTGGTATGGATAACATCTATATTTGAATTTGAATGAGAAATGCAATTTTACGGCTCCCCCAATAAATTCCCCTCCCCCACTTTCCAGGATCCAACTTAAATGGACAACGACTTTTTTGTGAAGTTCCTTACCAATTTGTCAAGAGAGGGCCAACATTATAAGCTTTAAAAAAAAACGCTCTTTCAATGGAGGGACTACATCGGTCATGCTACGAAAACAGCAGCCGAAAGTAGGATTCTAAATGGCACACATCGGAATAGCAGAAGCCGCGCTGGGCGAGTTTGAAGTTGGGTGCTCATTGTAACATTTAGCATTTTGGTGATTATCAGTTTGTACACTTAGCAAATCACCCCCGCCCTTAAAGTAAAATGCCACAGTGAATTTAAATTCATGGCAGAATTATTTTCGGACACTTAACTTGACATGACGCTTTGGAATAACGGCACTACATCTCCTACAGGACACCGACACACGGCTAACGCCCTCCCCTGGCCGCAGACCAGAGCTGCAACTGAACATGCATGATTCATGGAATTATTTGCGTGAATAACGCAGATTTGCGCGCCTTTCTGCCCGAAAATCCCCATACTTCAAACAGGGATTTTCGGGCAGAGAAGCGCGCAAATCTGCGTTATTCACGCAAATAATTCCATGAATCAGGCTGGCGAGAGCCTCGCAGGCGCTGCAATGCGTTTGTGAATACAAATGGTTCCACGCTACTTTCGTGCTCTAGTGGCGCAATTAGTCCCTAAATAATTCGGATTCTGGTCAGTCCTCGATATATTCGTTTCTTTCCAAAACTGGAATACTGAGGTGCCCGGTAGGGTAGCAATAGGTAGCTATATTCAGTAGGAGTATGCAACCTGCGCCTCTCCAGATATTTTGGACCACAATCCCCCTGATCCCTTTCAATTGACTAGGCTGACTCGTGCTGAAGGGAGTTGTAGTCCAAAACCTCTGGCCACAGGTTTCAGAACCACTGATGAAGACGATGCTTTTGTTTGCGCCACATTGAACAGGTTAGCTGTTAAGAAAAAAAAACCGTCAAGACATGTTCACTGAATTTGGAAGAAGCTCGCGCCTGAGGCATGACACGTCACCATCTCACCTGCAGATGTAGAGCAAGAGGCTTAGATTGATTGCTGGCAGGCCCGTCAGCTGCTTCTTCAGCTCCACTATTCCCTGAAAAACATTAAACATTAAGGAACTGTGCCGGAATAAAAAGCCATGTGCAATTATAATACGATTAAAACGTTCCTAGACTGCTAAAATAATATTTCTAATATTAAATGCATGCACAGTTATTTTGCGTTTGGTGCTGAAGGTTATGGTATTACGCATATGTTCCACTAGCCCAACTACAGTTAGCACTAGGCAAAAACAGCATATTCTTTCTATGTTTTCTTGCATTAGGGCAATGTCTGCCTTAGTCCTAGCCCTTGGTCCTGGTGCAAAAATATATTGACAGAGGGCCTGATTTGCAAAGCATTTTTCAATGGGATTGCGTCATTGCAAAAAGCTTTTGCAAATCAGCTCCAGAATGTTGTTTTCACTGACGCAATTATGCTAATTGCATTTGCACCGGTGCAAAGTTTCTGTAATGCTGCTCTTAGTCAATGAAGGCTTCAGACAGCGCAGTCGCAGTCCAGAAACAAAGCAGCGGATCATGGAGATTCGAACACAGGCCAGGCGGCATTTCATTCAGATAGATCAAACAGAAGGAAATGAGTGAGGAGGAATCAGGAAAATATAATGAGGCATAGCTGAGAATACAAAACGTTGAAACCTTTCACCTAAAATAAATGAAATATTTTATTATATATTTTATCTAAGGAAGTTACAGAGCCTGAATCTTATCAATATTTGATTATTTGAGCACAGAACACCGACGGTAAAAAGGACAAAAGGCCATTGCAATACTAATATAAGCAAAACAACAATCAATGGAAAGCACCATACTAAGCGTGACCACTTGGAAAGAGTGGCTAAGCTGCAGATTGATGGCATCACATTATTTGCTAAGCTTCATGCTGGCTTCTCCATGGAGGCTATTATTGCTAAGCTGCTGTATGGTGTGGAAATATGGGCAAACACCAGGTTGAAAGAACTGGACAAAACAGCTGCCCATTGTCTAAGATCGTTGCTCAGTTTCCCTGCGATTTTGCCTATTGAGTTGCTCAGGTAGGAATGTCATGTTCATTCTATGGACTTTCTCCCGAGGGGCAAAAGAATCAGATCCTTTTCTAGTCTGAAGATCATTCCCTACTTGAGGGTTTAGCGGATGAGGCCTGCAAGATGAAAGGTCTCTCGGCCAGTACAGCCCATTCATCAATGGTTACAGAGACTTCACTAGGTTCCATGTATTTATAATGACACCCTAAATAACGACATACATTTTAAATGATTTTTTGTTTATTTGGGGGATCCCCACAAGCCCCCTGTTTCTACATCATTTTTACCCTCTCCAACTACCCCCATCCCTTTTATTCACTTACCCCATCCCCCATATATACTTTGACTAAATTATTTGATTTTTAGTCGTTATTCAGGTGTCGTTTAAAATGTGTTGTTATTTTTTTTTCATGATTAACACTGCATACCCTTCCACTATGGAGTGGCAGACTGAAGTTTGAAATCACCAGGATCTCTGCAAGCAAACAGAAAAAAAGAAAAAAAAACTGAGGACAGAACTTTACTGTGTTAATAACCAGCTGAATCTGGTGAATTCGACTACAAACAAATGTGCCTCAAATGTGCCTCCATTGGTGGATCGCTCTACAGATAGCCTGGCAAGGTATAGACGGGAATTTCCAAACATCTTGGGCCTCATGACGAGTATGGAGGCAGCCATGCCCTTAACAAGGGCATGGCTGCCTCCATACCGGGCTCCAGTACCGGGTTCTGTGAATGAGGAATTACTGGGTCATTCCGACCTTGGAGGACCCGGTAATTCCTCATGCACAAAACCATTCCCCATTCCCATTTGAGCCCCCATAGGGCTCAATGGGAATGGGAATGGACCTAATAACAGGCCCGTTAATAACGGGCCCGTTATTATCTCCTTAGTCCCCTCGCGGAACCCAGAAAGGACATCTTGTTTTACCAGACGCCTGCTCCGGGTCCCGCTAGGGGACCTCGTAATCAGGCATCCCGTAATGAACGGTATCGGTCCCGTACCGGCACCGTTCATTACGGGACCGCCAGGGTCGTAATGAGGCCTCTTGATTCGGAATTAATATGAGAATCAAATTCAATTTGGTTTATGCCCGGGAAGTGCCGAGTGCTAGAGTGGGTATTCCTGGGGACGATCGTAGTAGCAGATTTTGCAGCCATAGTGTGCTAGAACCTGCAAAACAACTTATGGTCTCTTGCAAAGCTTTTAAAGCGCACAGATATAGGGCACTCAGGGCATTGGGAAACCGTGTAACAGGGACTGCTGATGGAAATGACCTTTGGGAACCTTTTATGGAAGTGTAGGATGTCCCTCTGATTTATCATTTTACACGATTATGGGTGAATATAAAAGCACATCTGGAGGGTCTCCAATTGTTTCCACAAAGTAAATCAATTTAATTTACTTAGCTGAAAACATACTTCGAAATATTACTTCAAAATGTATATATGTTTGTGGGTTAAGGGGTAATAGAGTGGTGGGGAGTGGTTTAGGTTAAGGTTTTTGACGAACAGGAAAGGAGGTTTGGTGGGACCCCCCCTATTAAAAAACTTGAAGTAAAGGTTTGAAGTAAGTTCCACATAGAAAATGAACATGACGTAATTTACGTTGTGGAAATTCCGTGGAACCTGCCTGGAGCCCCTTATTTGTCATCATTGATCATGTATAGATGTATTGTGTCACTCTCTGTTTCCTCTTCTTTATTTACTTCCTGTTTTTTATATTGTGCTTCAACGTATTACCTTCTTCTTATTGACATTGTCATGTTATAAAAGTCCTTGATTTTGACTTATATATAACAATAGTAAAACGAAAAGCCAACTACATTCTAAAATAAAGCCAATTTAGCCACCATTACATTGGAATGATTTAACACAACCGTGGTCCTTTTTCCCTGCATTTGAAGGGATTTCAACTTCATGTTCATTAATATTCTAGCAAGTTCTGAGGATAATGCAGGGGCCCTTGAAGCCGATACGAGCACTCACGAGAAGTGAGTGCAAGTAAAGAATAGCAGGCAAGATGTGGCCCGAAGGATTATGGGCCAGGATTAACCAAGCTGGCGCGGGATAAAGTGTCCGAAAGTATTGGGTGGGTTTATCAGCTTTTGCAGTAGTGCAAGTGTGACAGGACAACAGCAAAAGTCACTTGGATTCTTTGGGGCCTGCTCAGTAGCGAGAGGGTACTCCTGAGGACATAGAGCTAGAAATGGGACGTCCTCAGGAGTTCCAGGTCACGAGGTTCAAAGGATAGGCGACTGTCAAATAGAAACCTCAGCTGCTGTGTTACTTATTTTGTACCTGCATCAATTTTTTTTATTTTGTTGCGATAGCTCATGGGATAGGAAGTGCTTTCCTATCCCATGAGCTAGCCTATGAGTTACGGGGCCATCCTGCACTTCTCAAAATTGATTCTAAACCCTTCATCCTTCCCAGGTAAATTAATCATAGACCTAGGGCCAGCTCGAGGATTTGTGGAGTCCTGTGTGGCAAAAGCGATGCAGGGCCCCCTTATTTGGACGAGGGGCTGTGCAGCCACAACATGAGTCTTTAAGATGCGAGGGAATCAGGGGAAGTTACATTAAACGAGTTACCAGGTGTAAGCCAAGAGGCATGTACGCGGTGATAATAAGTATAGAAATGGTCACAGTTAGGCTTTCACATGTAGCAATATAGAGAGTCTGTCTTTTTTGGAGTAGTGGACAGTGTGAGCTGAATCACTTGTAGAGACTTCTGAACTTTGGCAGATAAGCTGCTGTGAGATAAAATGATATGCCCGGGAGCACACACTTTGGTTAGGTTGTGAAGCTGGGATTTAAGATCAGTCTGCAACTCAGGCACGTGAACACATATCTTCCCAACTTTAGTTGGTAGAAATATTGTCTCCAAGCAATGCTTTTATTATTTGTAAAGCATTAGGCAAGCTGGTTACATAACTGATAGCTCTTGCTGTGACCGCATGGTCCAAGGAGATCAGGGATTGGTCCTGGGCCAGATAGGGCAAAGTGCCCCTCCTGCAGCACTGCCTTATATTGTGATTGAAGTAAAGCCTATTTACCGGGATTATCTCGAGGAAGTGGGAGTATGCAATTTCATAGGTCTTCAAAGGTTAACAAAATCAATCAATAATGTAATGTAGTTGTCATTTGTATAGTGCCTTTCACCATTGGTATGCTCCCAACGCGCTCTAGGTTGAACGCCCTTGGGGGACAGAAGTCCAGGTATGGGAAATTCATCAGAGAATTATAGAATGCGTGTGTGTATTTTAGCCAATACGAAGGTAGGTAGGGGTGGCCAAGTCCCTGCTAGTCACCCATGTCAAGTAGGCCTGTGGATGGGTGCAGAGAGGTAGTCTGGAGAGTATGCGAGAGCAGGATAATCATTATGTGTGCAGGCAGACCACATTTTTATCATCTGAATTCTAATGGCAGCGGTGTTGTGCAATATGTTTTAGAGTAGTGCATGACAGCAGATACGTGTGGGTGTTTGGCCGTGCCTTCGTCAAGTATCCATAGGCATGGAGTGAGATACGTACCCCAAGAGGAGAGGCAAACCACCTTTAGGGGACTTCTTAAACTGACTAACCTTCAGGTCCCAAGAAATCCCATACACCTTCTGAGATGAGAACACCATACCATCAGCCACCCGCAAGAGCACCCTCGCCATGACCTCCTTATCCAGTCATTTGTCTCTTGGTAGCTGTCTTGCTCAGTGGAGCTGGACCTACCAAAAGAGCAGGACCCATTTGAAGAGGAAGACAATGAAAACAAGACTTCTTGTGCCCCAGAGCCTCCATTAAGGCTTGCTGCAGAATCTTCTGAACCTTTCTTTCAATAACAGAAAGCCTCTTGTGCTCATTCTGCCTTCTCAAAAATGGAGGGGGGAGACACAGGTGACCCAGACTCTTGAATCACCTCCACATGCACACACTTACATGCCCTCTTTCCAGAACAGCTCATTTCAGCAACAGTAAACCAGCCCTATTAGCAAAATTCGAAAATGCCATATCCATAACACACACACTGGCAAATGGTGTGAAGTGCCAGCACTACATAAATACGCAACTCCGGCACACATCTGATGCCGTTCAACAATGGGCCCAGCTGCCTCACCTTGATCAGAGCCGCAGCCGGTTAGTCGCGCCCTTCCCGCGCAGAGCGAGCAATTAACACCTGTGCACTGCCTAACACACCATGAAGGACATCAGATTTGAGTGGGGACCTACACTACTGTGCCCCGGCCACAGATAAAAAGCCGCCATAATCAAGTGCGGGGATCTGGTACTAAAAAAAGTGGGGGGCTCATTAACACACGAACACACTAAAAATATCTTAAAGTGAAATATGCACATTTCATTCAGTTGGCCTTTCCAATTAGAGAAAATGTACAAGACAAATGAGCATTAGCTTTTTAATAAATAATTCATAAACACCCGTTAAATAACCAGAGACTGGATATTTTCCTATAGCGTTAATAGCAAAGTATAAAGGTGTGGGCCTTTTAACCCCAGCAATCTATATTACAATATTTCCTCCCTGTAAATCAAAATGCCATTATGGGACATGTGCTTTGATGACACTGTTATGCAGTCTTGTAGGTAAGTCTCTTCCCTGGGAACGTGAACCTTGGTTCAAATCCTGGCGGCCAAAACACTTGCACAAACAAACTCTTTTTTTGCATGACGGCTTCAAAAACACCAAAAGGGGATAGCATTCCCTCTCTGAAAAAAGTGGGCAGATGCCGCCAACCTATTGTGCACTCAACTTGCATATTATAGCTTCCCAATGTGTCTTGCAGGCCCAGTATTTACCACCACCTCACTCTTTCTAGAGCAGCATTTGCAACAGCAAATAATAGCACCAATCAAAGAAACAAATAGAGTATGGCACACTCAGTAGTGGTGAGGGAAGGCTGTTCAGAGATTTAATTCCGAATTGAACAAATGAGGTGGGGAGTACACATGGCAGCTCTACGATGGGCTAAATCCTTATTTTCTTCATTAAATACAACTTACAACACTTGCAAACCTTTCTTTACAACAGACATCTTCATGACCTCCTGCAATAACCCTAATAGATTGTTCAGCCTTCAGCACTAGGCCCTCTCTGCTGACACTCTATGCGTGAGCTTATCAACCTTCTTTCCTTGCCAGGCTTGAAGACATGGAACTGCTGTGTCCTTATCAGTAAAATAAATTATATATATCTACCAATGGTACAGACGCCAACTCTACACATTTATCCTATTTTTAGAACAAAGTTTACCATTCAAAGTATTTTATTTATTTATTTTTATTTTTTACATTTATAAAGCACACAAAGCAGCCCTGGGGCACCATGGCGCTGTTGCACGCATGGCTTACTTAGTTAAAATAGGAGGGCAGCCTGTCTGTGGTTCGTGGTTACAGGGAACCTAATAACAGACAAGTAGCAGTTAACTTAAAATGTTACAGATGATGGTGGGGCTCTATGATTCAGAGGGTTACAGGTGAACCGGCTACAACTAATTCCTTCTTGAAACACAGGTGTAGAGGGGGAGAGCCTTGTCTTTCCATACCAGCATATTCTGTTCCCCACCAGCACCACCCGACCTCTAGCTAGCTTATTAAAGCATTGCAGCTGGGAAAGTTGCAGGGGCCATAACTTCCAACTGGAACCAATAGCTAACTATAAATCAGAGGTTGTCCCCAGGACAGAAGTCAGGCATTGAGCCGGTCCTCCAGGAGGCTGGTCCTCCTATAGGCATCAATGAGTGAACCAGATCCAGATACAGTCTGCCCAGGGACTGGGAATGATCTTGCTAGTCGGTACCCACACTCCCATCATGGGGCCTTTAGCCTTGAAGGTGCACACTTTGTTTTCACATCTCCATCTGCTGTACTTCAAGATTCTCCAGGGGTCCAGTTTTTTCAGAATCTCAGAATCGTTGCTGAGGATTCTTGGCCAGCTGTTGTGCAGTACAACTTCCCGGATCCTTTAGAGCGTATTGTTCAGATAGCTTTGCATTTTCCGCACAGGCAATGTCCCAGTATAACATCTTCCCTGATGATATTACTCCTTTGATCATTTGGACCATCACATCTCAAATGATAGTGCAGAGAGTTCTGATCACAAGATACACCAATATTGGTAAATGTAGTGGTAAGTTGTGCCCCAGAGATAAACCCTGTTGCTCGTTCTAATTGACCCAATTGGCCATTCAACCCTTGACCCTGCAAAATTCCCCAGTCTGCAAGGGCTGTACTTGCACCATCCTAAAACCGTCTAATCACTTCCCTCTTACCCTCCTAATAGATAACTCTTCAACCTGCTGCTGCAATATTATTTCCACTCCCTCTGAACAATTTGGAAACTGTGTTGTGACCTGAAATGTAAACAAAGAAATTGACAAACCCACAGTGCCAATGTAGGCATTGACAACAACATGTCGAAACCCAGACCTGTCTATCTATTTAACCATGCCATACCACAGAGACTGTGAACCAATCTTAGTGTGGGTAACACATTCTGTCTCCTCAAAGGCATGTGAGACCATGGAGAAAAAACAATTTGCCCTGTGAGTAATGTACCGGCACACTACTTGAGACAGATTGGAACACACTATGGTTACCGCTGTGTTGCTCCTGCAACTCAAAGTCGTTGTAAGCAAACCAATTCATTGAGACCCATTCCTAACTCAAGTTCCTGTTCTTCTATACTGCACCTGTCTGGTACAGCACCCGAGTGGGAACCCAGAGGAATACCCATTGTCCTGTTAATCTTATTCTCGCTTGATTCTGAGTGGTTACCTTCACAGAGGCTGTGGCAAAACACCCGTTGTGGAAACAAAAGATTGATTGCTGCATTTCCCATTCCCCTTCTCTAAAGTTTATAACAGAAAAACAAGAATGCATTAGATGAGAGATGTGTGTTCGCTCTGTACAGTGTCATCAGTAGGATGAAGAAAACTAGGTATAGTCTCATTCTGAATAACTGGACTGGGAGTACATATCTGTTGCTCAGCCGCTAAAGCTCGGGCATAGCTCTCATCTGAGAGCCAATTTGTGACTGCTTCAGATGGAAAATATACCAGACCTGATTTGCACTGAGCTGGTTTAGGTAACAATCCCAATAGAAGTTCAATGCCACATTCCCAACTTTCATTCAAATCGCAAGATGCTCCTTGCCATGCTACCGTGTACCTGAAGCAATACCAGGGCCATGAGTACGCGGTGGTCACAATGTGAGATCAATTGTATTTTCGTCTGGGCCTATGCTGAGGAGGACTAGGCTTTAGTTCACTTAAAGAAAGGGAATCGTTTGAAGCACAGAACAGGCAGCAGAAAATCACAGCTTTTTGGCAGCCCACGCTTCTCCCACACATTGCTTTTGTGCCACAGCGTGTTTGCACCGGGTAGCATTCACCTAAGTTAGAATTTCCCTAATCCAAGAATTCGTGATGGATAATAGCTGGAAATGTAGCTCTTGATGATAACATATTCCCCTGGCTCCATTTAGTGGCGAGCTTCAGTTGGCCTCTTCAGAATGGATTCCTTCTACTGCTCACAAACAGAACTGATGGAGATAATGGGTGACCTCACATAGCTCAGGAGATTATCCTCTGTCAAATGAAGATTTGCCGCAACATTTTTTCACGTAGTGCAGTCTCATTGGTCACCGTATAACACTTCATGAGGCCTCAACCCTGTCCTCCGGCAGGGCACACAGTGCATATTTAGCAAAGCCAAAGGTAGTGCATCAGGTCTCTTCAGCCAAGTCTTTTGGTACAGCTTGCACAAAGTATTTTGTATTACTCCATTCTGTTGCTCCACCTGCCCATGGATGGTGTGGTCTGTGGAGGTTATGGTGAATATTGATGGCAGTCAGGAGTTCCTTAATTATCTTGTTTAGAAAGTGGATACCCTGATCACTGTTTACAGTGATAGGTATCCCAAAGCTTGGCAGGAAATTCCTTATGACAACCTTAGCAACAGTGATGGTGTCTGTTCTCCTGCATTGGCAAGCCTCCAAAAAACCAGACAAAATATCCAATACTACCAGGACATACTGAAAAGGATTGCAGCGCATTAATACAAAGGCGTCCACCTGAAGGTATCAAAGGGACCACAAGGCATTGGGTGTGCTCCTTGCATGGTTCGGACTGTCTTTTCCATATTGTTCTGGAGGTAGATAACACACTCTTCACAGGAATCTTGGCCCAGAGCAGCAAATACAGGGGTGTCCCAATGTTTGCCTACGGTGGAGATAGTCCCACTCTTTTCTACATGTATTTATCCATGATATAGTCCAGGTAAATATGCCCGAAATATTTTCGTAGCTACCATCCGACCCTGTTAATCTGTCCATAGAGTCTTTGTGCAGGCTGCACCTTTTTGTGCCGAGTAATCCTTCTCACTTGGAGGAGTGTACTTCTGTATTTGCGTCAATTCCTCCAGAGACTTAAGGGGAGGCGTTCCAGGGACCTTTCTCAATGGTAGATTGTAGTAATCGTGGTGCTCAGCAACAGCTGCTCAGTTCAAAGTAGATTCAGCGAAGTCACTGCCACAATCTATTTCATTGTCAAATGACTGGTGTGCTGCACACTTAATTAAGAATACTTGCTTAGAAAGCATGATGGCATCTAAACGAGCTTTCACGTATTGGTGGTTCTTAATAGGAGACCCTGAGGAGGTCAAAAACTTGTGTTGATGCCACGACTGTCCGAAATCATGTGCAACTCCAAAGGCATACCTTACAGAGGCATGTATATTCACAGGTTGCTGTTCTGCTAACTTACATGACCTTGTGAGTGCCACAAGCTCAGCCACCTGTACTGAGGTTACTCAGGGTAGTTTTCCACTCTCCACACTTCCCCTGGGACACCATTTTAATGTCAGTAACAAGAACTATCACCGAAATATATCAGGACTGCATTGTGCAGGGGAGTGTCAGTGAAATCCCATTGTGGTGCTAAAAGAAAGTCAGTAAAAGCATCACAGTCCTGAAGCTCTGTTTCGTGGGGTTCTCCATCCTGGGGAGTGGGAAGCAGAGGAGCTGGGTCCACTACTGGGCGTCACATCAGGGTAATGGGGGAAGAGTTTAATAACAGAACCTCATACTTGATAGCACAGAACACAGACATGTGTTCTATTTGTTTTCAGTAACAGAGACACCACAGAGCGAGGCAGCTGCTTCCAAATGAGGTCCTAAAATGACATTTTCACACTGTTGCACAGCTATTACTGCAGCCACTGACGGCACGCAAGACGGCATTCCTGGGTTCTATGCCCAAGACCTTCCCATTGAAGACTGCCTTCAAAAATGCTGCTTTTTCAAGGCTGATTTGGTGCTGCCTTCAGTGGTGTGAAAATGGCTATTTCAGGGGGTTTAACCCCCAAATACCCTGCCCTCCCATGCTCCTTGTCCCCATCTTCTCCCATTCTTGCAGGATCTTTTAATTGGGGGTTTCACCCCCAAACAACCTTTCAGGGTATTAGAGGCATGCTCTGCCCCTCTGCTTAGGTATGGTTCGTCATGTTTGTCCAGTTCCATCCATCCATCCATGTGACTGAAGACCACAAATTTGAGCTCTGGTGCATTTAAAATACTACTATTTAATAAACCTCGGACGTCTTCCTTGTCTTCGTCCATGCCTTCTGAGCAGGAGTTTCATTCTTTCACACGATTGAAACTAATGTCTGCTCATCCCAGTCCGATAAAACCTTGGCTTCTTGGGGCTGATCCAGACTTGCCTTTTCGATTATTCACTTCTGTAATTCAATAGTTTTTTCAAATGTGACACACTGGAAAATGCCTTCCTTCTATAACACGTTGTGGTTACATCCATTCTTTACTTACTCCTATATATGTATACGTTGGTGCTTGCCGCAATCTATTCACTACATAGGTGTCCTCAAGAATACTTCGTCTGCTTGCGTTTCTTTGCATCTGTACACATGTAAAATAACTTGATATCTTCATTGTTTCTGTAGCATACGTTTCTTCATCTCAAGCCCAAGGTGTCTCTTATCTTTGATACTTTCTTGATGCCTTATAGAATATCTTCATTCTCTTGCCTCTGCATCTCTTCTGAGTGCGTCAGTATTACTTTGTGCGTCGTCACTAATCTGCTCTGTTGCTCCTTTTTCATGCTTCTTCTGGGATTTCATTCAAATGGCCATCATACTGTCTGGTATGCAGGTATGGCTTCCTCAATGGGAACCTTGCCTCCAGGATTCTCCTTGGTACCAGTATTTTCACTGGTGCTGCACGTGTGTCACACTCTGGTTCCCAACATATAGGCAATATGGGTGAGATGCTTGAGGTGGGGGTACTTGGCTCCTTCTCTACAAAGGGCAGGTGACTTGAAAGAAACCAAAACACATCTTTTGATTTTAATCTGCATGAATAAAAGTGTGGTCCATGGAGGCGTCATTTGTTCTCTGAACTTTCTGCACTGAGCCTGTGAAAGGAAAACCACACGAAATAAGGTAAGGAAGGGATTCTCTCTGTTTAACGTCTGTTGTGCTTTGTGACTGTAGATGCTCAAGGACATGAGCATTATATTTGCATATTGATTTTTCTAGCAAGTTAAGCTCTTACCAGCAACAAGTTTCACAACGGAGCTACATTTGGGAATTATCCTTTGTATCAAATAATGTATGCTTGGATTGCACAAAAGTATTTTTCCAAATTCCTGTTTTGTGTGATTTTATCATCGAATTGCATTTATGTGGTGTGTTCATACAGATTAATGTATAGGAGACCCTCTTCCACAAAGGCAATAGATTTTTTGAAACCATACATCTTTGCTACACAACTCTGTTTTGTTTTTTCAAGTGTAGTCATGCTTTGATTGCCTGTCACATACTTTTTACCCTCTTGCAGAGGCAAATGATTTTTAGTCTTACAATGCAATTTACTCTCAAATTATAAAAATGGTGTGTAAACTACTCCTACCTCAGAACCTTATCTGGGCACAGATGTGTGAGCAATGTATAGTTTAAAAATCCTCAGATGAGCAATCATACCAGCGGTCTGATGCATCATGTTCTTCTGTAGTCATGGAGCAGATGCGTCTTGTGTTTCCTTGTCGTGACTTGTTTAGAGGTGTTCTTACGGATGCTTGACATACTTTGGGGAAATGGTTGCTCTTTGGTGAGATATGAGTTCCATACCTAGGTCTTGGGCTCTGTTTGACCTACACTATTGCCACCCTCAACAATAATTTTAAACTCTAAAAACACTTCATAAGTTAATCCAATTTTTGTGGTGAGCAGGAAAGACACTATATCTAGAATATATATCTGCAGCCATTGCTGTGACTTTTAACTTATGCAAATCAATTAAAGCAGGCTGCCATTGTGAGATATTATAAGCGGTTATAACTGCTCTTCTAGGATAATGCTTTCTAGCCTGCTTATGTGGAGTGTGAGAGTCCTTCCCTGTTAACCCATCTATCACGTTCTCTCTTTTGATCCTGTTATCCACAGCTTCTGCAGCTTTAACAAGGGCGTTGACAACCCCGTAACTACCCACACTCTTCATAGGAGATTTTGCGTAACAGTTTCCCTTCCATGTTCCCCTTCCTATGACAAAACTATAAAGACCTTTATTTTTATCACATTTTTACCAGATGTTTAGTTTAATATAGGAATCGGGGTTATAGTTTGTGCTAAATGTTGTGCTGTGCTTTTCACAATTGTATAAAAGATCTTCCTTTCACACCTCCTGAAAGCGTGACTACATAATACGTTAGTTGTGTTCAACAGATCACAAAATGGATGCTTGTACAAGGAATGTCCTTTAATATAGAAGTAAGAGAGGTGAAATTGATCCAGAGCTACTTCTAGATCAACGTATAACATCAAAGAATGTGTCCTATTTTTATACATGGACCAATAACCATTCATGACAGGGTAGAATCTCCTGTTACATATACATTGCTGTTGTCGACAGTTTTCAAATTAAAAAATTCCGGTTTCAGTAGAGGCATTTTTTCTTTAATCAGTTGACAAAGGGGACATGGCCACCTGTCACGTTCTGCAAACCAGGCCCCTTCTTCATTTTGATGGAAGGTATCCCTAAATACTACTCTCGTTTAGGCTCTTTTCTGACATCTTGAAGAACAGTGTGTGCCATGCTGTAGACAGGCTCTTGCTTGACATGGCTTGCTGGAGCCATTTGTGCTGTTTGGTTTTCACTCTGGTCTCATTTCTAGCCATGATCAGAATCGTGGCCAGAGGAAGCGATTCTTTTAGCAGTTTTTCTGAAGGTTGATGATAAGCAGCCCGCAATGATCGATAGGTGTATATCATCATTTTAGAATGTATAATAATTACAGTAAGTTATTAATTAGCAGAGTCTTGTGACATAAGTGTCAACAGATTCTCCTGTAGTTGGCATGCAGTGTTAAATAAATGGCGTTCCTGGTCTATGTTGCATTCTATGTCAAGACGGAGGCGAACATTAAGCTTCATCTTCTATTTATTCTTACTCTCCGGCAGTTTCAACAAATAATACAATGTCAATCTTTTCATTGAAATAAACTTTATTATTATTTTTTTAAACCAAAAAACTTCATGTCCCATCAGTCCTAGGTCCCTGTAACCCCAGTGTCCTGGTCACGTGGCCTAGCCTTTCATCTTCATGTGCTCTTCCTCTTCTTTTCCTTCTCTCCAGAGATAAGTACCTTTCTAACTACAGCTCCGTAGCACATAGAGTGTGAATGTATATGTAAAGCAATATGAATGTTTGGATAAGCTAACACGTTGACTAGAATTGTTTTCACTGATGCATACAGCGTGGGGGGGAAGCCACGCAGCGTTTTTAGGCTAAATTCTGGTCAGAGGAACCGGCGGCCCCGTGCCGCACTACTCAGCACCTCAGGGGCTCACCAGCTGCCTCTTATCCTTCTTATCGCTGCCAATGACAGCGAGTGAACAGCCCCCACAGGCCGCGTAGCGGAAAGGGCCTTCTCCCTCACAGCAGAGACTTCACCCCCACCCTCATGGGGGCGTGGCTTCCCGGCAGTGACCCGGAGGAAAGCATGGCAGAGCAACGAGCAGCAAGGAGCCCCCTTCCTCGAGTAGGAGTCGTCAAAACGTAGTTTTTCTTTATGGAACGGCTTTGACCGTTAAATGCATTACAGAGAGTATCAGAGAAAAATTGAATGAGCCATGGAGCAGAAAATATTGAATTGGAAAGCATGTGGAACAATATTCAGCTCAAAGTTGACTGCAGGAACACATATTACAGCCCTACATTACCACAAACTGCTTAGCAGTGGAGGTGCAGCCTCATTCCAGTAGAAGTGAGTCAGTGGACGTGCCACTACACCTAATAAGGTATTGTCAGGCACCTAACAGCACAAAAATATGGCAGAATTTGAGTGGAGTGAAGAGGAGCAGGAGGCAGTGTACTCAGAAGACCTGGCATACCGCTTTAAAGAGGTGCTGGGGGACTCACTCATAGAGGCAGTGGCTCTAGGGGTCAGACCCCTACAAGACAGACTGGAGACAATAGAATTGTTTCTGAGCCAGAAAGATAAATGCACCGTACCGAGGGCAAGCACGTCCACAAGGGCCATGCCAGAGGACCCACAGGGGTGTACTAAGGCCCAGAAGAGCAAGAACTCTTCTGACCCCCCCGGGCCAGACAGCAGCGTTGGTTCCAGGAGCCCCAGAGGCTACCAACACTTTTAATAGGCTACAAGAAGCCTTCATGAATAAGTCGGGGGTGCCGAGCCTTGAGACCCCCTACCCAGGGTATGAAAATATGGGCGAGATGGAAGAAAATGTTCCGGAAGAGGAACCCGTACACTCTCCGACCTCCTCACAGAAGGAAGCCGATAAGGAAGGGGATGAAGGAAGTCTGCTTCTTCCTAAGGAAAAACGGAGAAAACTCAATAATTTAGTAGAAGAGGAGACTTCGAATATGTTTCACCCGGAAGACATCAGGAACCCAAAATTCTCCGAATGGATGCCATCCCTGAGGGTCGCAAGATACATGACCCAAAGACGGCGCAAGGTGCTGGAGAAAGAGGTGAGGCAGAGAATGAGGGTGGAGTGCCCAAAGCCAGAACTGCCGGGCAAAGTGGCAGAAGCTCCAGAGCTAGACCCTAAGATGCTGGCCTTTGTAGCCAAGTCCAACAGAGACCCCAGGAACGGGATGGACCGCTCATGGTGAAGTTGTCAGGAGAAAATCCTAGATTTAGCCGGGCCGCTGGCTAAAATCATGGATTTATCCGAGCGAGCGAAAGACGTAGGAGAAGAAGTAGACCCAGGGGTTCTAGCGAACTGGGCACAAACAGCGGCATGGCTCTTACGGAACCCCAACTGTGCTATATCATCCGAATGCAGACGAGGGCTGTTGCTCAAAAATAGGCCCTAAGCTAGGAGACTTGTCATCGTACGAAGCGGGCAAGGCAGCTCAAGGGTTGCTATTCGGCGAGACCTTTGGGAAGGAAATGGGAAGGTTTGTAGGGACCTATACCTCATTGGAGAAGGCTGAGGCCTCCATAAAGAAAATCTTCCCGGGAAGAGTTTTTGGTGGGACCGGTCGGTACAGAGGCAGAGCGACCGGTCGATACCAAACATCCAGAAGGCCTCAATCCAACAGAGCCCAGTACTGGGAAAACATACAACCAGATACCTTCTTTCCGCCAAGAGGCCGTTTCCCTAGAGCAGAGGTCTTCAATCTGTGGGGCACGCCCCCCCTTGGGGGGCGCATCCACATGCCTGGGGGGGCGCGTGATGCCTTAGTGAAAAACGAGTAACGACTTTTTTTCTTTTTTTTTTCTGCTGCACTGAACTGAGCATGTGCAATGGGGAGCCACTGGCTCCCATGCACATGCTCAGCAAGTGCGATGTGGTGGGGGCATGGCCATGAAACAGAAAATAAACGCAGCCGTTGTGGTGTCCTGTGTTCCCTGCTGCTTCTGCCCGTTCTGCCCGTGAGAGGTAAGTCAGTGAATACTCACCCCTTTGCGGTCCCCCCTGTGCCCCTCTCCCTCTGCGAGCCCAGCAATCTGCCACGGGGGAGGCACGTTATGAATACAGCACCGATCCCCTGCACCCCTCTCCCTCTGTGGCACCCACATTAGGGGGCATGGAGGAGAGGAGGCGAGCGGGGGACCAGAACTGCTTTGCCAGTGTTGTGTTTATAACGCGGCTCCCACGTGGCAGATTGCTGGGCTCCAGCAATCTGCCACAGGGGAGCCGCATTATGAATACAGCACCAGTCACCTCTGCGCCCCTCTCTCTGTTTTTAATTGAAAACCAACCAATCTTCACATTGATGCAATATTGAATAGCAGGTTTGCAATCATTAGTAAGGCTTGTAGGAAGCCAGGAACCGTGGGTACTGTCACCAGATCATACGCTGTGGCATAAACGGAGCACCTGATATACACCCTTGTTGATGCCAATGTGCAGCTCAGATCCAGCATGTGGCCCATAGGATGCAGATAAGAACCACTTAAGAATGGGGCATCTTCAGAACTATTCTGGAGTGTATGGGCGACGACTATGGGTGCACATCCTACCAAACACAGTAGGAGAGAATAAAGAGAACTGGGATCACACTCTTTCTGTAGATCAAGTTAGGGTTCCACTTGAGCTGGACCTTGGGTGGTGGTCGAATTCATAAGTAGATATACAAGAAAGGGAAGCCATATTCCTGTTGATGAGTGACAGACAGGATTGCACTGGCCAATAGGGCAACCCCAAAAGTACAGCACAACATGCTAGTTAGTGTGAGTCAATGGGCCTGATTCTGAGCTGGGCGGTAAGGGTTAACGGTCACCGATAAGGAGACCAGTTCCGTTAAACTCTTAACGCCCAATTCCGAGGTCCCTTAGCGGGAACCGTAATTAGCGCCTTCCCCATTACCATTGAGCCCTATGGGGGCTCAAATGGGAATGTGGAATGGTGTACTGAATGGGGACTTACCGGGTCCTCCAAGGTCGGAATGACACGGTAAGTCCCCACTCAGCCACACCGGACCCGGGTTTGGAGGCAGCCATGGCGCTAATAGCGCCATGGCTGCCTTCAAACTCGGAATGAGGCCCAATGTGTTTGGTTAAAGTGGACCAGTTGTGTGACATTTTAATGAGTAACTTCACTGGTGGCACTTACCAAATACTTTTTTTAATGCACTATTTGCAACACATTTTACCAACCAAAAAAACCTTGAGGATTAATCATACAGTCTGTCACGAAACAAACCTTTTTGATTGATGCCTGTGCTAATCTTATGCCCTGCCTGTCCTAGGCATCAAGGGAATCAATAAGCCCTCCCCCGATGGCTGTATCATAACGGAGCAGTGCTGGCATTGGGCCAGATTAATCGGGATCCTGCTAAAAAATGTCTCGCCGTAATCCATGTGCACCCCACTAGAAAACCAGTGAATGCAAGTTAAAGCAGCACTTTCGAGTTGGGAAATTATTTATTTTTTGTTAAATGTAAGATGCCCACTTGGGGAACAATAGTGTGTCCAGCATGTTGAAAGCCTGTCTTTAACAGTGATGCCTCCCCACCTCTGCTCTAACACCTTCTGTCCTCCCCCAGACCTGCAGCATTTGCGCCAGAAGACCTTCGCCTTCCTGTACTTTGACAAATCTTTTCTGCCTGTCATCCAATCTTCGTATTTCCCTGGTCGGTGCCAGTGCCGTTTGAGAGTAGGTAGGAAGGGTGTTTGGGGGACAGGGGTGTCAGTGCCATGTGGGTCAGGGATTCGAATTAGGTATTTCACTCCTATCTATTTCTGGGGCTGCACCTATCTGTGATGCATTTTACCCAAGAGCTGGGATTAGCTGCTGCTCATCTAACATCTAATCCTAATTTGAAGTCTCCGGTAGACCCATAAATCCTTGACTAACTGTTCTGTTTTCATTGCAACAGCATTGCTCCAAGCGTCAGTCTACCAGTGAGGCACTTGCCCCAGTCACGCAGGTAAGGATTTATTTTCCCTGTGTGCCTTTGGATGAGTACATATGCTGATGTTTTATATCAACCCTGTGCAAGGTTGCGCCTGCAACCTACTCCGGGACCACACTCCAAAAAGAAACTAGAGCTAGGCCTGCATGATCTGAATAGGAAGTCTTCTGAGACTTGTACCAATGTATTTTAATCCAACCAGTGTTTCTGACCCATTTTTGCGTGGGGCTTCCCTCCCCCACTCCTAAGCTTTTCAGACTGTTTTTTTGGAATGTTTGCTTTTTTAAAATCTCCTCTCCTTTGTTCCCCACCCCATATTTCTGACCCTTTTTTGCATGGGGTGTTTCCCACCAACCCCAACCTTTTCACATGGCTCAGTTTATATCTTTGCATGTAGTGTTTGCCATTTTTATGCTTTTTTTGGGGTGCATTTTTAATTTTTTAAAACCGTTTGCAATGTGACGACAGGTTCAGGCTCCTTTTCTTGATGGATCGTTTTCTAGTGCCCAAAGATGGTAGGGATCTGAAACGTGAAGGAGAGGTGGGAACAGACAAAAGAAATGCAAAAACATGGAAATATGATGACTCTTATTGGACTTTGGGTTCACATGGATCACAGTTGCTGGGGAAGTGAAGCTGCAGTGTGTGATTTGTGGCGCTACATTAGCAAATGACAGCCTGAAGCCAACAAAATTAAGGTGGCATTTGGAAACCAAACATGTCGATTTAGCAATTTCTATGTACGGCAGTTGCAAGGCATAAAAAGCAAAAAGAGACTGTTAAAAATGTGGCCTCTGTACCTGCAAATGCTTTTAAAGCATCTTACCACATTGCGTATTTTCTTGGCAAAGACAAGAAGCCTTTTACAGATGCTGAGAAAGTGATTCTCCCAACCATTCTCACTGTCAACCGGGTTATGCTTGGTGAAAGTGCAGCAGAGAAATGCAAAAGTATCCCTATGTCAGACACAACAATTTGCCGCCGTATTGCTGACCTGTCCTCTGATATCAGTGCAGAATTTATATCGCGCTTGAAAGACAGCCAGTTTGCCTTACAGTTGGATTAGGCCACAGACATATCAAAAGAAGCTCACTTGATTGCCTATGTGAGGTACTGCCATGGAAAGGAGATGTTGGAGGACTTCTTGTTTTGCAAGCCAATTAAAGGATAGTTCCGGAACTTTTTTTTTATTGTCCCTACGGTTCAGCCATGTGTTTTTAAGCATAAATCGGTAGATCGTAGAAAACTTTCCTATGGACCTTACCCGACTTTTCGTCCATTAACGCACTCGAAATCAGCCGCCATTTTCTGATAATCCTATCATTTCCCCCCATCGACCTGGCTCACCTGCTTTTGCGGCACTAAATCAAATCCCCCGCCCCTGAGCCTGACATCAGCAGACGCGTACCGCCCATTTCCCAACGCCAAAGCACGTTTCGTGTCAACAATCGCTGCGCCTCAGCTAATGAAGTGTCGCCATGGAAATGGCAGGACGCCTCTTTCCTCAATAAGTATAAACACACCGTTTCACAACACACAGCAGCAGATTTTCGATTCCATTACTCTCTCTGTGTTACTTTGAGTATTCTGGGACGCGTTTCTGTGCTCTGGTCAGCTACCTTCGCCGCTTCTAGGCCTTGTGAACACCTGTACCATCTCTGTAAATTATTTTACTTTCTTTACCACACAATGGCTACAATAATGCCGTATATGTACGAGCCCGAGTACACCGAGGAAGAACTACTGGAAAGGCAAGCACGCGAAAACGATGGGGATTCGGACAGCAGTTGGGAGGACCAGTCAACGGATGAAGAGCCTGGACCATGTCGCATGGACGGCGTCTCCACCTGGTGCACGTGCAATCGGTGCGAGCTAATGCCAACTGAGGAGGAGAACTGCTGCTGCCGTGAAAATTCCGGGTGCTTGGCCTACATTTCGGAAGGCGAGCCAAGTCCGCAATGCATCACCGAGCTGCCAGAGTTCAGGGAAGCCTGCCTCTCACGGACCGTGTTGAGGATGATGATGGTGCTTATGCACGAACTTCGCGGCACTGTTCGTCCGCGTAATCCGAGTAACGAGTAAGTATACTCTGGTTGTGATGTCAGTGATGCCACTACTATTTCATGGTCGTCTCCCACATATAAAATTACATCTACATATCATTCGAATGCATGTAAATTGGTTCCATATTGTGCATTTTCTAGATAGAATTTTTTTCAAAGCTGAATGACATTTTTTACCTGAATCGACAGTGATAAGAAAGTTTTGTCATTTTAATACAGTTTGCATCTTTCATTTTCACAGGTGGTACAGGCTGGTGGCCTATCGTTGCTTCACTTGGTGGCTTCACGGGAGGCTCGGACACCGCGTTCGGAGAGTAATACCTGCCTGTGCGGTACTTGCCATTAGACAACATTTCCCCAGCGACAGTGGACAATACCGCGGATTTTCCCTGGATGTGCTGCAACCGGAACTTTACAATGTGTAATGTTTATTATTTATGTTCAATTGAAATTAAGATCTAAAATAAAACTCAACATATATTTTAACAATGGTTGTTTTGATTTTTTAAATGAATCTAGTGTGTCTCCATTGAATAGTCTTCCTGTGCCTTGTCTTGTCACACCACATGTCTCCGGCCAGCATCTTCCCTCACGCTGGCCGCCCACCTTCAATCCACATAACCGTTGAACCCATATGCAGCAGACATACATATGTTATTTTGCGGGTTGGCATCAAGCCTCCCGGCCTTGCCTCCTCCCCCAAAAATACTTACCACACCACTTTGTTCAAGCGTTGGCAATAAAAGGCCGTTGGATTTTATTGATACAAAACATGTTTATAGGTAAATAATCAATATGGTTGATCATAATAAATCATCCTTTTGGGCACCGGGTACAGAGATGACCCCCTCTGGCCCGTGCCGCCTTGCCACCACAGGCCAGCCTGCTGCTGACTAACTGCCTAGGCATCCAGGGTCTCCAGGGTGAACTGCACCCATATATTCTCCTGGGAGGGTGAGGTATTTATAAACTCACCCCCCTGCCTTCCATGTACTAGATCCTGCAGCCTGCCTCTTACATGCAGTTAGATGGCCTCTCCTTGGTGAGGCCCTGCGGCAAACGAGTCTTGTCTGCAGGACCACCGCCCCAATCCACCCCCCCGCCCTATCAAAGGCAGTTCGCACCGGGGTACTTGCGCTGGCAAGTGGAGCTGTCAGGGAGCGATAAGGGCCAAGAGGTGCCAAAGACCATGTACACTTCAAAGTGGTCTATAGAGCATGGGTTGTTGTTCCCATGTCTACCTCCAGACCCTGTGTCTCCTGCCAAGCATCCCCCCTCACGCTGGACGGCCCCCTGCAATCCACATAAGTGTGTCTCCATTCACGAGTCTTCCTGTGTCTTGTCTGCACGACCACCGCCCCAATCCACCCCCCGCCCTATCAAAGGCAGTTCGCACCGGGGTACTTGTGCTGGCAAGTGGAGCTGTCAGGGAGCGATAAAGGCCAAGAGGTGCCAAAGACCATGTACACTTCAAAGTGGTCTATAGAGCATGGGTTGTTGTTCCCATGTCTACCTCCAGACCCCGTGTCTCCTGCCAAGCATCCCCCCTCACGCTGGACGGCCCCCTGCAAACCGCATAATGCCACGACATATACACGTCATTCATTCACAAACACACCCCTGTTTCGAATTCTTTATAACCCACTTCATATTTCTAATGAGAACTTCTTTGCGCTTTGCTAGTCAACCCGTGAAGGTGCTGGTTATCTGCTCTTCGTCTCTGTGAACTTCCGTGACCACTTCGAGGAAACTCGTCAGTTTGCAACCTGTGGACTGCTCCCTGTTCTACGACAAGAAACTACTCTGATCCCTGCATCTAACTGTTTGTTCGTCAAGGTAAGGCCATGTACCATAATCATTTTGCGTCCAATTTCTTTTCGTTCAAGACAGTACATGCAAGGAACTAGTCACATGTTCTGAGTTTAGTCAAATTATTTTTCTATTTTTTTAAAGTTATTCAAATACTTATCCGCATGTGAATAACGTGTATAGTTCCAAGAACCAAAACGAACCTTGCATTGAACCTTTTATGTGTCATTTAATTTTTTAACACATTGGTATTCATAGAGAATTGTTGATCTTTACTTTTCAGAACTTTCCACAATGCCTGCCTGTTCCATTGGCGGTTGCCCTTCAAAGACCCATAATAAATCTGAAGGTACTATAATGCATGTTTTCCCTAAGACAATAGATCAGATAAGAGAATGGGTCCGATATTGCGGATATCCACCGTCTGAGCTTGAAAGTAGAGTCCTAGAAGTCTTTGCGGACAAGAGGGGTGATCGATACCGCATCTGCAGCAGGCACTTTAGCTCAGACATGTACTCCACATCATTGCTAATAAAGAAGAACACACCGCGAGCGAAGCGAAAATTGCTCTCAACCGCTATTCCCACTCTATTCGTCCACATCCCTCCACTGGTGAGTCAAGTTTACGTATTTATCTCTCGGCCTTGCGGTAGTGTGTAGCATTAGCTAACAATAATTTCCCCATTTATGTATCCACTCAATATGAAGGCGGAAGATTCTCCATCTGTGTCGTTATTGCAGTCATCAGCCACTTCAAGCGCCTATCAGGTAATCTTACTTGGCTATTCTGCCACTGACTTGTTTTAGGCATGTAAATCAATAGTTTTAATTTATCGTGTAATTATTTTACCTAATGGTACACCCTTGTACTCGTCCTCTAGTCTTTGTTTTCAGTTATAATTATTGTTATCCAAAATAATGCAAGTACTGTCTTTCAGGGAGATGCTGAGGAGTCCAACGTATTGACGACAACCGTTGATGTCACTCAGATGCTCGAGGTACGTTTCCGGACAGTTCCATCGATGGAGATCATCAGATCTTGCATTCTTGTAGCGTGATTGTTACACACAATGTTTCTTTCGTTTTTAGCCATTGATATGTCCTTCTGTCGTCGCCCTCCTATGTGTCTTCTTTTTTCAATATTGTGTTCATTACTAATGAAAGTCCTATGTTTCAGGGAGTCGATGGAGCATTAGTCCAAGAAGAAGGGGGAGCATGCAGTTACGGGTCGGCGCAACAGCTTGCAGAAGTGTGCACCACAGTTACATCGTCCCTTGATGTTCTTATGCATTTCGAGGTATGGATACTGACAGTTCGATCAAGCGAAATCATATGACGTGATTACATCCGCTATACTTCCTTCTTTATTAACGCAAGTATGATATGATATGATATGATATGATATGATATGATATGGCATTTGTAACGCGCCTATACACAAGTGTTTCAAGGCGCGACGAGGCAGGGGGGGGGAACAAGGGGAGACAGACAACGATCTTACTAGGCCAGGTGTCATTCAGATCGCGCAAGTGCAAGGGTAGAGGGGAAGGGAAAAGTGCATGGGGGAAAGGGAGAGGGGAAAGTGCAGTACAGGGTTATAAGCATACAGCATACAGGATAAATAACAAGGGCCAGCTGGTGGCAAGTGCGAGGTAAGTGCAAACAAGTGCTGGGAAGGGGGGCTGTATGGATACAGACACAGTCCCGTAGTGCAGGGGTTGCCGTGGAGGCAGTGCAGGGGAGAGTGGCTGGGCCGAGAACGGTGAATGGCCCAGTTGCAGATTCAGTGCAGTTTCAGTAGTATTAGCAGGGGAGAGGGGGAGAGAAAGCGGAGGCAAAGAGGAAGGTTTTGAGGTGCTTCCGGAACCGGAGGTGGTTCTCCTCAAGTTTCAGGGAGGTAGGAAGGCTGTTCCAGAGGGAGGCCCCTGCAGTGGAAAGAGATCTGCCCCCAACTCGTTGTTTGGAGAAGCGGCTGACCCTGAGGGAGTTGGAGGCGGATGAGCGAAGAGCTCGAGAAGGAAGATATTTAGGAAGAGAGAGTTGAAGGTATTTTGGCCCAAGGCCCCAGACGGCCTTGTGGACAATGCAGAGGGTTTTGAACTTGATCCTCGCAGTCACTGGGAGCCAGTGTAGTGATTTCAGTCCTGGAGAGATTCGGTCCCTGGGCTTGAGGCCAAGGACAAGTCTTGCAGTCCTGTTCTGGATGAGTTGCAAAGGGAGGAGAGTAGAGGCGGGCAGATTAAGATAGAGGCTGTTACAGTAGTCCAGCTTAGAGAGAACCAGGGCTCTAGAGACAGTGAGCTTCTGGGGGAAGGAGAGGAAAGGAAGGATACCTCTTAGGAGGTGTAGCTGGTAGTGTGACTTCTTAGATACGTCGGATATGTGAGGAGAGAAGGAGAGTGTGGAGTCGAAGATGACCCCAAGGTTTTTTGACTTGCAGGTAGGAGTAGGAAGAGGGCCCAGAGAGGCCGGCCAGAGAGCAGCAGGGAAGGAGGGAGTGGGAGTGCCGATGAGTAGAATCTCAGTCTTACTGGCATTAAGGCAGAGGTCGTTGGCGGCACACCATTCCTGGATAGCAGAAAGACAGTCAGAGATGAGGGAAGGAGAAGAGGAGGCCGAGGGTAGCCTGAAAATGAGTTGGGTATCATCCGCATAGCACTGAAAGTAGGGGCAGAGAGCGGCGATGTGGTGGGCGAGAAGTGCCAGATACTGGTTGAACAGCCAGGGAGAGAGGTTAGATCCCTGGGGGACACCACAGGTAGAGAAGAAGATGTCAGAGAGGAAAGACCCCAGTTGGACCTGGGAGGGTCGATTTGAGAGGAAAGAGGTCAGCCACGCCAGAGCCTGACCAGTGATACCGAGGTTATCACGGAGACGGTTGAGCAGGATGGTATGGTTGACAGTATCAAAGGCAGAAGAGAGATCAAGCAAAATGAGAACACATGGAATGTTAGAGAGCAGGTCCTCACGGATGTTCAGGAGAGCAGTTTCCGTGCTTCTGGCAGCTCTGAAGCCAGACTGATGGTCATGAAGACTACCAACACATTCAGCATGGAGATTAAGCTGGGAGATGGCCAGTTTCTCCAGGAGCTTGCCCAGGAAGGGAGTGATAGAGATTGGGCGATAGTTAGCTGGGCAGGAAGGGTCGGAAGAGGGTTTCTTAAGAATGGGGTGCACAAGGGAGTGCTTGAGAGGGGTTGGGAAGAGTCCAGAGGCGAAGGAGTGATTGCAGAAGTCAGCAAGGGCAGGAGCCAAGGAGTCAATGTGGTCCTTGATAGTTTTGGAGGAACAGGGGTGGACCTGTTTTGATGAGACTTTCATAGATCGGACTTGTCTTGAAACCTCGTCAGCAGAAAATAGGGGAAAGGAAGAGAAGGAGAGAGGACGGGTGGCTGCAGAAGAGCCAGAGGAAGGGCAGGGAATAGAGGGGGGGAGGTTATAGGAGGAGAGTGAGGACAGGATGTCCTGAGTTTTTGAAATGAAGTGAGAGGCCAGTGCGTGCAGAGGGCCTGGGAGGGGACAGGAGAGGTAGAGACTGCAGCAGGGTTGGCCAGCTCCTTGCAGATTTTAAAGAGTTCGGCCGAATTGTTAGATGCCGCAGAGATGCGGGCTTGGATAAGGGCTCTCTTCTTGGTGAGAACGGAGAGCCGGTATTGCCTTTGGAGCAGATGACAGGCCAGTTTGTCAGAGGATGAACATGAAGCACGCCATTTCCTCTCTGCCACCCTGCACTTGCGCTTAAGGGTGACGAGATCCGAGTCATACCAGGAGTTACATTTGGCTTTGGGCTTCAGGCAGATTCTCATGACAGAGGCAAGGATATCAAGAGTATCAGATATAGCGGAGTGGAGAGTGGAGAGGGCTGTGTCAGGGTGGGAGTCGGCCGAAGGGGGAGGAGGGGGCAAGAAGGTGGCAGCGAAAGCCTCAACTGACACGCGCTTCATGGGTCGGATGACCGAGAAGGAAGGTGGCAGTGATGGGGGTGGCTTTGCCTGTGGGGTAGGGAGGGTGAGGTGGGAGGAGAGGAGAAAGTGATCACTCCAGGAGAGAGGAGTGGAGAGAGGGACAGAGAGGGGAAGGTCAGAGGAGATCAGGGCATCAAGAGTGTGCCCTGCAGAATGAGTCGGCCCAGACGGGAGAATAGAGAGTGAGAGAGAGTCGCAGAGGTTGCGAAAGAGTCCAGAGGGGGGACAGGAGGCATCCAGGTGGATGTTGAAGTCTCCAAGAAAGAGGAGTTGAGTGGTTGAGGACAGGAGTGAGGAGGAGAGGTCCGCCCACTCGGAGAGGAAGGAGGAAATTTGACCAGGTGGCCGATAGATAGTAGCCACGGTAAGGGGATGGCTAGGAGAGAGAGAGAGTCGGCAGACAAGACATTCAAAAGAGGAGTAGGTCTGCATGGGAGTAACAGTGGCAGGAATCCACTCAGGGAAGATAAGGGCCACACCTCCCCCCGCACGGTTGGGCCTGGGGACAGAGAGGATCTTGTAACCGTCGGGTAGGAGTGTGTCAAAGCTGGTGACAGAGCTGGCCGTGAACCATGTCTCAGTGAGACCGAGTACGTCAAGGTCAAGTTCCTCAAGAAGGCGGCAGATATCAGAGGAATGTTTGACGGCAGAGCGAGAGTTAAGAGTGGCAATGTGGAGAAGTTTGCCATCTTTGAAGGACTTCCGGGGAGGGGTACAGATCAGAGGTACGCCCTGCGGAGGTGAAGAAGGAGCATGAGAGGGGGTGGGGAGGGAGGGAGGGAAGAGGCAAGTTAGTCGAGGACAGAGGAGGGGGCACAGCAGGAGAGGAGAGGAAGTTGATGAGGCGTGGGAAGCGTCTATCGAAGAGGTGAAGGTTGGCCTGAGGGCCTTGGACCAAGACGGTCCCATTAGCATAGACATTAATGATGGCCTTAGAGGAGTGGAAGGAAGCCAAGAGGACATCTCAACGGCTGCCACCATTAATGGGGGAAGAGGAGAAAGGAGAGAGCACAGAGACCATATGAAGGGTCCATAGGTCAGGAGAAGGCACGAAAAAGAGGATGTCAGTGAGAGTTTCCTTGGAGGAGGCACTAGTGTAGGTGTCAGCGATAGGGAGGCCTGGGTTGGAGACCAGGATGTCCTTTTTAAACTTTTTCCTACCAGATTTAGTGAGGAGAGCAGGATAGTCAATGGAGAAGCAGTTAGAAAAGATTGGTGAGATAGAGAGCACCATAGAATAGGAGGGAGTGGGTGGGGGAAGACAGGACAAGCGCAAGTGGATAGGAAGAGAGCGGCAGGCGTTCGTTTACCACAAATTCAGAACACAGTAAGGGGTATCAGGTACACAGTGGAGAGGCCACCTAAGTTTGAAAATCCTGCAGAGGGAGAAAACCCTAGTTTACCACAAATTCGGAACACGGTGAACACAGTAAGGGGTATCAGGTACACAGTGGAGAGGCCACCTAAGTTTGATAATCCTGCAGAGGGAGAAAAACCCTAGTTTACCACAAATTCGGAACACGGTGAACACAGTAAGGGGTATCAGGTACACAGTGGAGAGGCCACCTAAGTTTGAAAATCCTGCAGAGGGAGAAAAACCCTAGTTTACCACAAATTCGGAACCCGGTGAACACAGTAAGGGGTATCAGGTACACAGTGGAGAGGCCACCTAAGTTTGAAAATCCTGCAGAGGGAGAAAAACTCTAGTTTACCACAAATTCGGAACACGGTGAACACAGTAAGGGGTATCAGGTACACAGTGGAGAGGCCACCTAAGTTTGAAAATCCTGCAGAGGGAGAAAAACCCTAGTTTACCACAAATTCGGAACACGGTGAACACAGTAAGGGGTATCAGGTACACAGTGGAGAGGCCACCTAAGTTTGAAAATCCTGCAGAGGGAGAAAACCCTAGTTTACCACAAATTCAGAACACAAAGAAGTGTAGCCACACTGCGAGGAAGTGAACAGGTAGGGGTGGGGTGGGCCGGGGGAGCAGGTGGAGCTCACAAGATGAAGCGGTGGAATGGCCCTGGCGTCCCCTGCGGACACCTGCAGACACACCGGGAGCCGCAAAGGAGGGAGCCGCCCTTAGCACCAATAAGAGGAGGAGGAGACACGGGCCAGCAGCCAATCAGGGGGGAGCTGGGAGGATTGGAGGCGGGAGGGAGGGAGGGGACCAAGGAGAAATACGGAAGGGGAGGGAGAGGGGCTGGGGAGAACACACGGGGAAAAACAATGGCAGCAGCCCAACAATGGGCAGAAAAACAAAACACACGGCCCACGGAGGGCTCAATACCTTATCTGGGGGCCTGCAGTCACCGGCTCTGCCTGATGGAAGTGGCGAGCGCGGTGGACTGCAGGCAGCCTAGCCTAGACAACACACGGGCCGGCAGCCAATCAGGGGGGAGCTGGGAGGATTGGAGGCGGGAGGGAGGGAGGGGACCAAGGAGAAACACGGAAGGGGAGGGAGGGTGGCTGGGGAGAACACACGGGGAAAAACAATGGCAGCAGCCCAACAATGGGCAGAAAAACAAAACACACGGCCCACGGAGGGCTCAATACCTTATCTGGGGGCCTGCAGTCACCGGCTCTGCCTGATGGTACTAAGTACTATGTTTCAGGGAGATGACGGAGCTTCTTCTACAAGAACATCACCCCTAGTAGTTGATCCAGATCTCTGGGTGGTGACACTTCCAACGATCGAGCAAATGGAATCATATTTACATATCCATTATTTATTTTAGACAACTGATCATTTGTGCAGGTCTATTTAGATGAGCCGTTGACGCCTGCACAAAGTTTATGTTCTTTTTAACAAAATAGAAAACCATACTAATGCAATTACTGTGTTTCAGGGAGTTACTGAAGCATCATCTTCAATAATATCATCAATGGAAGTCTATGAGGAGCCCGAGGTATGGATCTTGACAGTTCCATCTAACTAGATCAACAATGCGTGAATAATTGTCGTTTGAATGTTCTACACAAAGCGTTCATTCGTGTTTTGCTATTGAGATGTACGTGGGTATTGGTCCCCAAGTACATTTTGTGTTTTCAATATTATTATACATACTAATGAAAGTTCTATGTTTCAGGGAGTCGATGGAGCGTCAGTGCGTGATGGATGTGCTTATCATGAAAATATAGTCGTTGCAGCGCAAGAGGAAGTGGAGACATGCACACACGAGTCGGAGCAACAGCGTCCGGATGTTGAAGTTCGAGGCAAGAAAGTTTCAAAGAAAAGAAAGCAAAAGAAGGTTAGTGTCCTGGTCACTATATTATGTTGTTTTTCACTGTTAATAGTTCAATACTGTAAGTTGTGTTTAAACTGAACATCCCTTTTCCAATCTGTCCTCTAGTTGCGAGTGGGTGTACGAACTAGATCTACACAGACAGTGAAGCGAACGAGAGATGTTGCTTGTCAAACCTTTTGGCAGGGACTTGAGACTGGAGATGCATCGTGCCAATGGGAAGAATATGAAGTGATTGACAACGGAGCTATACCACCACCAGCCATTGATAGTGAATGTCCTCTTGGTAGTTTTGATGCAGTCGGAGATCAATTCACAGAATCCACACCCGCAAAAACTAAGACCGCGAGAAAGTTGAAGAAATTGTTTTATTCACCCATCGCCGGAGAAGGAACAGATGTTGCAATGGAAGAGAATGAAGTGGACGACAATGAAACACCATCAATATCACTGAACATAGCGGAAGACGATATCAGAGATTCTACCTTTCATGTGAGTGACATGTCCTCAACGTTACAGGCCGAACCAGCTGGGATGCAGAGTGACAGTATAAGGAAAGAGGCCAAATTCATTGTATTCGATAGTTGTTTGATTGATATTATTATTCGGATGAAATGTGGGCATTCGGTTGGTGGGGAAGTATGTGGGGAGCCATTGATTAATGTGACTCGTGCAATTCGAGGCACCAACCTTAAAATACATGCCACCTGTACAAAATATCATCCTTTCTCATGGTCTGCACAACCCATGCTGGGGCAACTGCCAGCAGGCAATCTACTTTGTGCAGCGGCTGCACTTTTTAGTGGTTCAAGTTTTAAAAAGTTAGAGTCTTTCTTTCAGTTTGTGGGAATCCATTTCATTGCGAAAACTCAGTTCTACAAATACCAAACCGATTATCTATTTCCAGCCATTAGCGAAGCTTGGAGAATGGAAAAAATGTCTATTGATAGTACATTCGCGGGCAAACGGTTCAGGCTAGCCGGTGATGGACAGTGCAACAGCCCAGGATTTTCAGCCAAGTACTGCACCTACCACTTTCAGGACATGGAAAGTAAGAAAATTGTGAGTTCGGTGGTCGTGCAGGTGTCACAAAGTACATCCTCAGTGGCCATGGAGAAAGTTGGCTTTGTAGCATCATTGCAAGAACTACAATCGCGGGGTATGGTGATCGACCTGATAGCCACGGACAGACACGTTTCAATTGCCAAGACAATGAGAGAAGAGTACAAAAATATAAATCACCAATTTGACGTTTGGCATCTTGCAAAAACAATCAATAAAAAAATGTCGGCTGCAGGTAAAAAAAAAGATATGCAAGGTATTTCACAGTGGTCCAAGTCAATCAGCAACCATCTTTGGTGGAGCTCAAAAACATGTGGAGGGTCGTTGGAAATTCTACTGGAAAAATGGCGGTCAGTAATGCTACACTGTAGCAACGTTCACCACTGGACCACAAACCAACATTTCCACAATTGTGAACATGGCCATTTGTCCACAGAGGAGGCACGGAAGAAGAAGTGGTTGATTCCTTCATCACCCACTCACAAAGCCATTGAAAAGATTGTATTTGATAAAACTATAACAAGAGATTTGAGGGGACTCACGGAATTCTGCCACACAGGAGATTTGGAGGTGTTCCACAATATGTGCCTAAAGTACAGGCCAAAACGATTGCATTTTGGCATGGAGGGCATGATAAATCGGACTCTTCTAGCGGTCTTGGCACATAACCATAATGTTGGCCGTCAACAAAGTAGGACGACCGGAACTTTAGGGACGCTTCGCTACAATAAGGCCTTCACTAAAAGAAGTAAACAATGGGTGATCAAACCAGTGTTTGAGGATATGCAATATGAGTTTATTGAGAGACTTATTGTTGATGTCCTAGATAGGCACATACATGGAGTTGTGAACGAACCTGTGCAGGGGACAACTGCATTGCCACCCAACATTGCCTCTGTTCCATGTCCACCTAAAGCAGAGCTCATTGAGAAATACACATCACGGTTTAAATGATTGTAATTTGATTGTCTGTTCTCTCGAGTCTCCTCATGTCGCAGGCCTACTGAATATGTGTAGCTATGTATTGTGTAAATAAAAGTGATTGCTCAGTGTACATGCAATGTGTCTCTCCACCCTTGTTCATTTGCGCATTAAATGAAACCAAACAGTAATATAAATCATTTTTCAAAAAATATAGAATGTCTTCGTATTTATGGTTCGCTGGGGCTGCAAATGCACGCAGACAAAATGCAAAGATGGAGTGTAAATTTCAAGTCCTGTGAGATGGCCTTACACTGAATGTAGCTAACTAGGAATGTGTGCTCGTTCAAAGTGAAGGTCAGCTGCTTTGATTTTTTGCTCGGGTGCCGGAATGGCCCACGACTCAGTATAAGGTTCTATTGTTATTTGACCTTGACAGGCCGGGACCATCCCGAAAGACTTCCTTTTTGGGGGTGTGGGGCAATAACGTAAGAAACGATAATGAATATAATTTCAGAAACGAAAGCCATTTAATGTTCTTTCATTAGAAGAAATAACGTCGGCATAGAAGGAGTGGTATTTCGGGGCTGCCCTACGCACAGACACAATGGAAAATGCAAATATAATGTAAGTAACTCTTTAGATGAGTTTATACCGCAATTTAATTACTATACAGTAGCTTTAAAGACGGGTTAAGTTGTACTTGTTCGTTCTATGTGGCATATTGTTTTGTACCGCGCACTATCTTGAGGAGAACCATCTCCTTTTACGGAAGCACCTCAAAACCTTCCTCTTTGCTTCTGCTTTCTCTCTCCCTCTCCCCTGCTACAACTGGTCCACTGTCTGCGACCTCGGTCCTGGGCCCTTCCACTCTCCACCTGCACTGCCTCCCTGTTAACCCCTGCACTGGGGGACTGTCTCAGTATCCTACAGCCCCCCCTTGACGTATAATACCCAGTTGCACTGTCCTAGCTATGAAATAATTTCCCGACCTAATATATAAAATGAATAATTTTTATAAAGATCTGATGGTGAGACTAATTTCATTTTTTATGTTTTTAAAACAGGTACATCCTTCATTATTGTATGTGTCACGAGTACCAGACACCGGCGGATGGCTTTTTCAACCGCCAGTTGCTTCTCCGCGTGAACAACGTTACCACCCTGACCATTTTATGGGACGATCGCCAAGTACAAGTATGCCCTTACGCGGTACTAACGGCTAGATGCAACATACAGACCGTTGTGGTGGCCTAGTGCCTCGTTGTTGGAACAGCCATGCGATTATCAGTGCGACCGAAGAGCTTATTTTATCGTAAACCAACACCCTGTGTACTGCACACGAACATCGCTTGCCTCAAGACGAACTATTTTGGATTGAGAGCAAAGAAAAATGCTAATCGCTGAATATTCTCTAAACATTTGATGTCCAATAAATGTACTTTGCCAAATGTACAATCTTGCTGTTTGCTTTTAAACCACAGTTTCATATTCCGAATTGTGGCGCTGTATTGTGAGATGATCTAAGACCCTGTGTACAGCAAAGGAACATCGCTTGCCTCAAGACGAACTATTTTGGATCGAGAGCAAAGAAAAATGCAAATCGCTGAATATTCTCTAAACATTTGATGTCAAATAAATGTACTTTACCAAATTTACAATCTTGCGGTTTGATTTAAAAGTACAGTTTCATATTCCGAATTGTGGCGCGCTGTGTTGTGAGCTGATCTGTGTTGGTTTCCGGGTTCTGTGTGGAGTCGCGTAGAAGACGCCTGGGCGCGTTTGCCTACGCAGCACAGTCACGTCACGGATAGAGGCGGGGAATATGAATGTTTTGATAAAGTCTGTTTTAGGGGCGGGGGATTTGATTTAGTGCCGCAAAAGCAGGTGAGCCAGGTCGATGGGGGGAAATGATAGGATTATCAGAAAATGGCGGCTGATTTCGAGTGCGTTAATGGACGAAAAGTCGGGTAAGGTCCATAGGAAAGTTTTCTACGATCTACCGATTTATGCTTAAAAACACATGGCCGAACCGTAGGGACAATAAAAAAAAAGTCCCGGAACTATCCTTTAAGGGCAGAGCAACTGCACCGGAACTCTTTGAAATTTTAAACAACTTCCTAAGTTCCAACTGCCTGAAGTGGGGGCGTGTGTTGGTATTTGCACGGATGGTGCTCCTTCAGTGTGTGGTGCTAGAGCTGGGCTAAAAGCAAAAGTATTGGCAGTAGCTCCACATATTGTGTGGATACACTGCATGATACACCGAGAAGCTTTGGCTGTGCGCAATATGGGGCATGAACTGACACAGGTTTTGACTTCTGTTGTAAAGATTGTCAATTTTATTAAGATGCACCCCACAAGAGCCCGTCTGTTTGACACCTAATGTGCAGAAATGGGGGCTTACCATGATGCTTTGCTGTTTCACACAGAGGTCAGGTGGCTATCCAGGGCAAAGGTTTTAAATCGCATCTATGAACTCAGAAACAAATTGAGACACTTTCTCCTGGATTTAGACCAGACGAAAGCAGAGCCTCTGTGTGATTCACGCTGGCTTGTACTGTTGGCTTACCTTGGCGACATCTTTGAAAAGCTAAATTTTCTAAACCTCTCCCTGCAAGGCACAGAAACCACATAATTTGCCATGAATTAAAAAATATCGGCATTCAAGAAGAAGCTGGAGCTTTGGAGGAGGAGGCTTGATATTGGCATTGCCGATGCGTTCCCATTATTGGAAGATGCTCTTGAGGAGGCGGAGTATGATCTTTCATGTGTTTCTGAAGTAATTGGAAACCATTTAAATGCTCTCATAACCAATCTCGAAAACTACTTTCCCGAGGACAATTGCAACATGAATGACTGGGTGGCTCAGCCTTTCCTAGCAGACGTAGGAGCCCATCTCCCAATACAACTCCAGGAGGAACTAATGGAGCTCCAAAGTGACCGCCTACTAGAGGGCCAATTCAGAAAATTGTCTTTGGGTGCATTTTAGCAACATGTGTCTGCAGAGTTTCCAACTTTATTGAAATGTGCAGTCAATGTACTGTTACCTTTCAGCACCTCATACCTGTGCGAGATTGGGTTCTCTGCACTTGCAGCCCTAAAGATAAAATATCGGTCAAAGCTGGAGGTGGAAGAAAGCCTGCGGTTGGCTATTGCAAAAATAGAACCCAATACTGACAGGCTGACTGGTGAAAGGCAGGCCCACCCTTCACACTAGTTCTCCAGTATGCCACTGTCCAACTTGCAAGTGACAGCATTGACAGTACATTGTTGTACTTGAGAAACAAATTGTTACAGCACTTGCATAGCAAATGTTACTACAGGACAGCAATATTGGCTGTTTTCGTTTGTGTGAAATAAATATCCAACACTATTTTTAGTTGAGTCCTCTGTATTATGGCAAAATAATCTGAATGCTTTGTTCACAAATATGTGTCCTCTAATCTGATTTGAATCATTGCAAGCAATGATTTTGAAACAACGTAGTGTTTGGTATTCACTCCTTCGTTAGGGACACTATTCTATGCCAGCGCGCAATAACCGCACGCAACCAAGTACAATTTTTGAGTCCATGTGTATAGGGGGGGCCTGGGCCAAAGAAATCTTTCTTAGGGGGGGCTCGGGGTCAAAATGTTTGAAGACCACTGCCCTAGAGGAAGGTGGAGCAGAGGCCAAGGAAGAGGGCAGAACTTCCCCACAGGTGAGAGTTTTCACTTATCCACCAGTAGGGGGGAGGACAGCGAAGTTCTGGCAGAACTGGCGCGCGCTTTCCAGTGATGCTTGGGTTTTGCAGACAGCCAAAGGCCTGAGCATAGAGTTTACACAGACCCCAACCCAGTACCAAACCTTGTGCCCACTAGACTCAGCAATAGCAGAGAAAGACTTGCTGTACGTAGAGCTGCGGAATCTAACAGAGAAACAAGCTATCGAACCGTGCCAAACAAAGCCAAGATTTATAAGCAATATGTTCCTGGTGCACAGAAAAGACAAAGTGAGGCCGGTGATATATTTAAAAGACATGAACAGCTGGGTAGTCTACAACCATTTCAAGATGAAGGGTACCCACCAGCTCAGACACACGCTCAGACAGGGCGATTGGCTGGCGAGGATAGATCTAAAAGACGTCTATCTTACGATACCAGTGCGAGAAGATTACCGTCCCTTTCTAGCATTCGACTGGGACGGGCAATTATGGCAATTTGCAACGATGCAATTTGGACTGGCATCGGCGCCATGGGCTTTTACGAAACTCATGAAGTCAGTAGCCGCAGCGATCAGGGTGAAAGGGATCCAAATCATTATCTACCTAGATGATATCCTGCTCATGGCAAGCAGCAGAGATACGCTCCACTATCAGACCAACTGGGTGGCGAACCTCCTGACTTCCCTCGGGTTTTTAGTGAATCGCGAGAAGTCAGAGATGAGACCAGCAAAGAGGATGGAGTTCCTAGGGTTCTTCATAGACACCAGGACAGCAACTCTAGAGCTCCCCAACAGGAGAACAAAGACAGATTCCTCCACAATAACTTACCCTTACATGCAAGAGCATCCAAAGTGGTGTGTGGCCGCATGCATAAAAGAATATGAGAGTAGAACAGCTGAACTGAGACAGATGGGGGCAACCCAATTGTTGATAGCGCGCAGGAAGCCACATAAAGGCGTAGCGACAGCCACCATAGCAAGATGGGTCAGAGAGATTATGAGCCTAGCAGGCATAGATATGTCAAAATTTGGAGCACATTCAGTTAGGGGTGCAATGGCCTCAAAGGCACTAGGGCAAGGCACGACTTTGCAAGATATTCTGAGAGCAGCGGATTGGGCTAGCAATACCACATTTAGAATGTTTTATTTTAGAACGGTTAATACTCTACCAGAAGCTGTGGTAAGAAGCTTTGAACAAGAATAATGCTCGCCTCGATCTTGACATAGAATGAAGATTCCCCCTGCTACCGCACAGGGAGCTCTTGATTCTATTAAAGACAAGGAGGCGATCATTACTTTCCCGCCATAGATACACAGGAGAGGGGAAGAGTATTGATAAATGATTATGTGCAATGTATTTCAAGATAGCTTACATGTATTCCTCCCAGAATAGGGTGTGTATCCACCACCCTAAACATGCATTGTTGTTTCTGCCATTAGGAGAAGAACAGAAGAACGGTTGAGTTCAACCTGGAGGTTCGCGAGTCAAGTCTGAAGCCACAAGTTGGAAGGCGAAAGTTCGACTCGACAGAGTAATCAAAGTTCAGAGACTTTGTTGGCGGCCCAGTTTTAGTTCGGATTGCAGTTGGAAGCAGTCAAGAAGAGGAAGAGCACAGGAAGAGTAAGTGCTAGGTCACGTGACCAGGACACTGGGGTACAGGGACCTACAGGGACCTAGCATTGATGGAACATGAAGTTTTTTTGATTAAAAAAAAAAGAAAAAAGTTTATTTCAATGAAAAGAGTGACATTTTATTATTTGTTGAAACTGCTGGAGAGTAAGAATAAATAGAAGATTAAGCTTAATGCTCGCCTCCTTGTCTTTAATAGAATCAAGAGCTCCCTGTGGTATTAGAAGGGGGAATCTTCATTGTGAATCAGAGAATTCTTTGTGACATGCTTTAAGGTCAGCATCTGTGGAGGTATTTTCCTGTGGGAATTTGGGTATTAGATCACCTACTAAGTTAATGAATAAACGGTATGCATACTGAGTAGTTTGCTTCTTGGGTTTCCAGATAATAATATAATAATTGGTTATCTATTACGTGCTTAATACTCAGAGGTTTCTAAGCATGGACCCAGGGATTGAACATGTGTTGCTCCGCGTCATCTAGCTTCCAAGGAAACAGTGTTGCCCCTGAGCTATCCTCCCTGGACAAATACAACCTGGGAGGATAGTTTTCAAACTGCCTAATTCAGCATGCCCACTTGGAGCCTAGTGCTGGGTGTTGCCCATGATGAAAGGAGGAGGGCGGCTGAAAGCAGAGGCTTCAGGATTTTCAGCGACAGTTCTAGAATTCTGTATCTGGTATGGCATTAGATGCAGGAAGCATACTGGAAAAAATATGATATGCCTTGCAGTAGTGCCAAACAATACATATTCTTTGAGTAAAGAAGTAACTGAAAATATATTGCATTTGCTAGTAGTAAGCAGCAGAATATCACATCCCAAGATGGCCACCGTTATTGTGCAGGTCCCATGAAATCTCACAAGACTTGGTGGATTTGGTTTCCTGTGATGTTCCGTGATGGGCAGTGTGTTGTATCCTGCATAAGTATGAATGAGGTCTGAGTCAGTGTAAGAGCTGTGTTGGAATGCTAGGGGAGCCTGGAGTGTTGGGGTACCTGGGGATTCCAAGGGAGACGGTTAGGGACTTGGAGCTGGGCAGGGAACCAGGGAAGAAGCTACTAATGATCTCTCTCTCTCCTATACTATGAACTGAACCTGTAACCAAGAGAATAAAGCCTGTTCCTTTTATACATACCTGGGTCAGCCTGGTTCCTGCTCCTTGTCGTTACTGGCCCAGGGAAGATCGTGCAGGAGGCAGGATACTTCACAGATCACATGGGGGCAGAGGGGAAAAGAGAAGACTCGCCCCAGGGATTGCAGGCTGCAGGAGGGGGCCTCAGGACAGATTCTCCCTCTTCACGCTGCCTCCTCCAGCAGTGCCCGCCGGGCTGGTGAGGAGCCCACGGAAGAGGCCGCTGAACTAAAGGCAGCTTGCACTTGTTGCTGGAGCCATGGTGGATCGCCACAATGTGGCCCACGTAGCTAAACAACAGTGCCCACCGCGGAGGAGGGGAAATGAAGCATGGAGGCAGGCCATGGAACATGACACAACCTCATGTGGGTGATGAAGACATCGGATCCCACCTTCATCGCCAAGCGAGGCGTTCCCCACAAGTAAGCGGATGGAAATGAAGTCAGAGTGACTCAGGGAAGGAGAAGTACATTATCTTTATTCCTAATCTGCTTTTCTCCTCACTCATAATGGCGCCAAAGTCCTAACTCCCTCCCATTGGCCCCAGTCGTTTTATATCCTCCAGCTGCCATAGTGACACGTCACCATGATGGTATGATCAATTTAACCCTTTTTTCTGCACAACAGGTGCCTACAGCCCATGTCATTATCCTTCGAAAAGCTCTTCCAGAAGCCTTCCATATCGTAAATAGAATTCTTGTATGTAAGTATTCGCCAAGTAAGGTGTACTCGTGCTTCTTTTAAACCTAAATAAAATCGCACTTACCTGAGAAATGCACTTTTGACGACCCCTCAAAATCCTGACACTGTGAGAGGCTAGCCGAATTAGACTAACTGCGCATTAATCCGTGGTATAGCCATCCTCACACGGGAGTTCCAGTGCCAAAATCCATGTTTAGAATGCATGCTATGATACCATGTTGCCATTCAGTTATTTCCCGCTCTTCATCGGTCTACCACTTCTACTATCCTCCATTTTTTATTCTGAAAGTCCTACGACTATTTAATCTTTATTATAGGAGCACTGTTTTGATGGGAATTGTTTAAAATGTGCCAGTCTTACATTGCTACTTCTACCAGTTTTGTATTTCTTCTCATCATATTGCCTGTAACTGCTTTCTAACTGTTTGGGTTATGTATGATTGTCAGTCATATCGATAAAATAAGAATGTTAAAGCATGCTGTAATTTTTAGGAAATGCAGTAGATGGCAGCAAAGGATAAAGTTGGCGGATGCTTGTCATATTCACAGGGAGCAGGACGTATTGGCGCGGCCACTTCGGCGCGGGCCGATTCGCCGCCACCGCTTTGGCGCAGGAGACTTTTAGGCGTGCCCACTCCGGCGCGGGAACGTTTCGCCGCCGGGTTAACTGCAATTTAGCCCTCTAGATATGTGTTTTTCCATATATATTTTTGGCGTGAGGGATAACTGTAACTTAGTCCTCTAGATACATGTATTTCAATATACATGTATTTTATCTCCCTTCGCCTGGGTGGGAGTGAGCAAAAAGTCACTCGCATTCTTTTTGTGAGAAAGACAGCTGATGGAACGTGTTCTGCAAAGTTGGTGGTGTAACTTGCGAACTATGCCGTGTAGTGTCAAAATAAAATGTAAATCCAGTGCCATACATGGGATTAATTAAAGCATAATTCTGCGCGCATAATTCTTTTCAAATGCTGGCTGGATGCTGCAACAAAGTTACTAGTGTTGAAGCGGGACACTTAGGGAGTCATTACGAGGTGGGCGGTAAGGGATACCGGGCACCGGTAAGGAGACCGGTGCCTCTAATCCCTTACCGCCCTACTACAAGGTCTCTTAGTGGGTCCCTCCAATAACACCTGGTCTGAACTGGCGTTATCAACGGGACCCGTTAAGGGACCAGGGCGCAAATAACAGGCTTGACATACGCAAGCCCGTTATTTGCACCCTCCACATTCCAGCCCTATGGGGATCAAATGGGAATGGGGAATGGCATTTTCAATGGGGACTTACTGGTCCCGCCAGGGTCGGACTACACCGGTAAGTCCCCATTGAACTAGACCGGTGCTTGACCCGTTATTGGTGGCAGTCATGGCGCAAATAGCGGCAGAACTACCACCAACCTCGTAATGAGGCCCTTAGTCCCCATTATGCAGTCCTCTATGTATAGGTCTTTCTATATACATGCACTTTCCCTCCCTCTGCCTGGATAGCAGTGAACAAAAAGTCACTTGCTTTCTTTTAGCGAGTGAGGGTAGCCTTGTGGTAAGGCCCTTCGCCCACACATGTTAATTTTTTGAAAATGCAACACGTTAACATGCACTGTACCATTGAACGTGCGCATTTTCAAACAACGAACCTTTCCAAGCTGCACTGTTCTGGACGTTTTTGAAAAAAAATGCAGGGATACATACGACATACACTTTGTCCATGTTTTGGCAAATGTCAGAAAATATATCCTAAGTAGGTTGAGGATTCTGTGAAATTGCCATTTGACAATGAGGTCCCACGACTGCTTTATTGATGCTTGCCTGTCTGTTTGCATGTGGGGGGCGGGGGGATGTGTTTTGCAACTACCCAAACTCAAAGATGTAAACATGCTATTGGCCTAATAAAAGGTCTCAGCCTAATGGGCCTTCAACCACTTGATTCATGAACAGCAGTATGTGTGTCCTCACAGCTGTCACTTGCATGGAATTTCTATTGAGCACTCGAAAGGACGTTTTTGATTGTGTATGTTTCTAAGTATTAGATCGGCATCATATTATAATATACCCAAACAAGGTACCAGCTCATGGGCAGGTACTACCATTATTGTAGTATTTGGCAGATGCCTATGGCTACACAAAAGCCAAGACTATAATCTTTGCCACTGCTTCACAAGCAACACTCCTCTCTACGTTTCTGGTGTCTCTCACTTTACCATGGGCACAAAAGCGCTATGCCAATTTACAGTGGTAGTAATTACCACAAGCAAGGCAGATGCCAGCCCTTCAGTTGGCGTAACTTGAGCTGCAGTCCTGCCAAAGTTATTCGTTTAAATCTTTAGAATCCTAACTGCGCTTGCGGGAAGTGAGAGTCATTGCAAATATCTACACACACTCTGAAAATTTGACTCTTAAGGACGACACGCACATCGTATTTGAGGGTGCAAGAAAGTTGTGTCCTGTAAAGTGTTTACTGAGTGCCGTCTTATGTCACTTTATTTGCACAGAAAAACCTGGCATGGGAGGAGGGACATTTAGATTCATTCAGAATTACAAGCTCTGCCAACACAGTGGACCTCATCATGAGTTGGCCGGTAACACCGGCGCTAAAAGCGCTGGCGTTATTAGCCCTACTGCCAAATCCACCGGCACTATTAGCGCCGGATCACGGGTTTGGCGGAACGGGTATTGTCCATTCCCCATTGAGCCCATTCGGAAATTCCTCATTGGGCTCAATGGGGAAATGTCATGCTTTTACCGCCGGTCGATTTCCTGCCGGCGGTAAACGCGCTGCAAATCGGCACATTCTTGGCCGATTTCCCCCCAGCTAAGAGCTAAGAGCTGGGGGGGAAATCAGCTGAAGCCGTGATTTGGCAGACCCTTAAATGCGGCGGTAACATCGTTACCGCCGCATTTAAGGGCTACCACCAAACTCGTGATGAGGCCCAGTATGTGATAATGTGCATTTCAGTGCGGCTTGATGCTGCAGCACAGACCAAAACCTTCAACCCACACCCACACTTCTTTTCAAATGGAACACGTTAACAGTACCTGTCAACGTGCTGCCTTAGAAAAGAATTATGCTTTTGAATTTGGCGTGAGGGAGTTTAGACGTGGCTGCAATGTCAGCCACATCCAAATGTCCCTCGCGCCAAATCGACGGCGCCAGAAAGGCTTCTGCGCCAAAATGAGCATGCCGAACCGCCCGCCGCGCCAAACCGGTCACACCAAACCCACCTGCGCCGAAGCAGCAGCGCCAAAAAAGGGTGTACCGGTATTCACAAAGACAACAGCGGCCAGATTCATAAATTCCGAATGATCATTGGCAACATCCATCCTTGACTCTGTTAAGAATACTAATCTATTGTTCTCTGGGGGTAGAACGTCTTCTCCGTTTGTCTTACCCTGCAAGAGGTTGAGATCGATGCTCACGTGGTGACGCCCAGTTTAAGCTGGTAGAATGTTTAGTGCATATTATTTCCTCGAATTCGGGTTCGGTGCTCGTCTCCCTAGTGGCAATGTTGACCAATGGCAGGCAAAACAGAGGACATAAAAACATCACTTGAGTTGCCCCTAAAAGCCAACACCTTTGGGTTGTCATCTTGTGCAGCAGCAGTGGCCACGCTGAAATAGCGAATTAGGGGTACTCTGACCCAGGCTCCAGAAACATGGATGGGGCGAGGGACGGGGCGTGTCCCTTTATTGGCAATCAGCAATGAACGGGAATGATCGGTTGGCAACTTTGCCTGCATGAGGACTTTAAACAGTTCTATGTGAAATTACCTTTTTTTTAAAGGTCTGAAAAGAAAAAGACCGATTTACTTAGATTTTAAAGGTCTCAAGAGAAAAAGACCTTTACAATGACGGTTTCCCCCCTTTTTTTAATATTCAGGGGGTTTCACTGCTCAAGCCTCACATTGTTCTTTCACCACCGAACACCGCCACGTGGGATTTTGGCCCCAACCCCACCCTCTCTCATGGGATTTCGGTCCCAGCCCCCCCACCCCTAAACTAAAACACATACATACAACACACACACGCGCACACTTACCAGTTCTCCTCGCCTTCTGCTTGCTGGTCCCGCAGAGCCTGTCAGCCCCTGCACGCACTCGTGTGCGACAGGGGTGTGACAGCTCACTTTAGAAAGACCGCTCCATGTGGTCACGGAGCGGACTTTCTAAAGCGACCGTTTAGTGAAAAGATAATTATATAAAGATCTTTCCACTTGGAACGCTTTAACCAAATGTTTACAGGTCACAATTAAACAAATAACTTCCTCAGAAATTAAATAAAAACAAATAACGGTGACACAGTAGCTGAAAAGGGCAAAAAAGCAACCACAATTACTTGTTCTTTGTTGAATAGGAGTAAATATGTTGTGTAAAAAGTGTAAACGTTATAGACGCTCTTTTTTAAATTACTTCATTAGAGCAAACTATGCAGAAATACTGCAGTGCTTTGCCACCAACACCAGTGCAAAAGGACTAGCCTGGCCTTCTCTCTGAGGCCTCTCCCACACTGGCAGAAACGCCACTGTTCAGCTTCCTGTGAGGACAAGGCCGCTCTGGCAGTGTGAGAGTGTTTTGCGCAAAGGCCAGATCCCACCAAGCTGCACGTCCTGCATCTCTTAGTCGAATAGACACTGGGCCTGATTCACAGAAGCGTTTTATAATGGTGAAATCCCATTTTAAAATACTCTGTGAATCCGGCCTAGCAGAGGAGCCAGCTTATGAATTTCCCAGGGGGTGCTCAGATATAGGGAAGTGACATCACCAGCAGTTATATGACTACCTTTGCACTTAGTGGGCAACTTGGTGAAAGTAGGGCGTAGAACAGTAAGAAAACTGGCTAGCATTTATTGCAAATACTAAAGTCAAGTAAGAAGGAGATGCAAGCCTTCCAGTTGCATTCCAGTAAGCCATTGCTGCCCCTCTATAATCATCCAGGTTGCAGCAGCCCTCAAAAGGCAGAGCAACACAACTAGGATGGGAGAATGACAAGGTCGCTAAACAGAAGGTACAGCTGCAAGGTGGAGTACCACCACCACCACAACCAAAAAAAAAGTTCCCAATTCAAGGGAGACGAGAAGTAAAGACGTTTCTTGATTACAAGGGCAACAGTGCTTTGTTATGATCTACATGATACCCTGCATACCGCACCATGACCATCACCCCAATGGTGGTCTAAATGCCCACCTGAAGCTATGGCAGGTGTTCCACTACACCGTTTTGCTGTACCAGAAGGACCCTCATCGGTAAAGTAAAAAAAAACACAGGTTTATGTAGTGCAGGTAGTGGAATGCCAATGTCCCCATCCCAGTGAGCTGGGACTTCACAGAGAAGAGGGACATTAGCATTCTCCATTAAGACTTGTGCCTGCCCCTGCCCAGTGATAAAAGAAACAGACCCGGTGCAGGACCAGTGAGTGGCCTGTGAAGCCTGGCCATGACTTGAGCTAGACTTTTTTTTTCTGTCTGTTCATAAAAAAACAAAACCTTTTTTTTGTATTTCGTGGAGGCAGACCTCCATGAAATACACTAAAAAAACATCCTTTCCCTTCTTTTCAGGGACGATGATGTATACTACACAGCAGAGCAGCCTGAGACTCTGCCAGGGGTTGGTGGAGACTGGGGGACGGCGTAGGTGAGTGTGGGGGGGGGAGGGAGCAGTGATTAAAATATGAAAAGGCCAGAGGACCAGGCAATACAGGGCGGGGGGGTGCTTTCGGACCTCACAAGGGTGGTCTTGCACTTTGAAAATGTGCAGGTAACATGACAGTTACAAAATGTATGGGGAAAAACATTGATTTGTATAGAATCGGCTCAGGCCGGACATTCAAGCACTGTCAGTTTCCCAAGTCACAGCTAGGCAGACACACAGTGTCCATGGCTCTGCAGCTCGTTAAGCACAATTCTATTTTCAGTGGCAGAGCCTGTCATATGCATGATGGAACATTTCCTGAGCTTGCAAAGCACCACCTTGCAAATCTGTGAAGTTAAAGTGAGCAACAACACAACATCATAACATTGAGCTGGAGGTTTGTGACAAAGAAACTGCATATCTATTTTTGTTTAATACACAACTTATTTAATTGCATGTCTTAAATCACTGAAAGTACAGTGGGCTCAATTACATTTTGTAAATTGGCATTATCTTGCATTCTCGGACTATTAGTTTACCATTCACGATGTGAAAATTAAAGCCACAATGGTATTCCTTTGGCTTAACGTGTTTTACAAGTTGTCATGTGGTTTTATTATGCAATTTGTGTTTTTTTTCATGTAAACCCTATAATCAAGATTAATTTGCCCACTGTTCATGCGAAAAAAAAAAAGCAAAATAAGGAGGGCAGGAGGCACGTTCAGATAAAAGCCTCACCTATCAAATATGAAATCAGACCCACCAAAAAACACATTAACACAAAACAATCAGCAGCACAAGGACGATAAAATCTGCAATATACCAAGAAGTCTGTTACGCGAAGATGGGTAAAGACAATGTAAAAAGAAAATACATTTTCTTATAAAAAACATTCCACAAGGAGAAGTAAAGTATGATACAATTGTTGGTACTCTGGCTGCATTCAAAATAGAGAGTGTTGGATGGCCGGGGTGGCTACTTTTGTCAAGTGGGGCTAGGGGTGTACTTTTTTGAGTGGGGGTGACCAGGATCCAAACTTTGGCTCAAATTGTTGGATTTCAAGGTCTACAGTAATAATGTCTTATAGGGTTTACTCTAGCAAATTGGGTACTTTCCCATATTTTTTGTTCACGGGGGATCAGTTTTCAAATGGAAGTGGTTTGACTGTGGGAGAAATAGACACTGGAGGAAGACCTTGCTGGGGAATGATCCCAGAGCTTTAGGGCTTGTGGGAGACACAGCAGAGAGACCCTGCACAAGGTCACAACAAGGGCTGCGCTGGCCAAGTCCAACGCCATGCCCAAGCCAAAGGGGAAACCCAAGTATAAAGGAGTCAAGAAAGACAAAAGAGGGAAATAAAACATTCCCCCTAACTCACCTACCACTGAGGTGGAGGTAGTTGGTCAAACACCTGGACCTGACGAGGAAGAGGCGTTACCTGAAGTGTTTGATCCCAATGACCACCCTGAACTACAAGAATTGTTAGTAGAAGGTGGTCCTGACAGGATTGATTCAGTAAGGGCCAACGTGAGTGCCCATATCTGGAAGGCCTAAGGAGCAAGGCCTGCTCCCAGCATGAGGGTGAACCTCCTGGGAAGCACAGGATTTATTGGGAAGGTGGGCTCCTCTACAGTGAGCATGCAGAGTCTACATAAGGAGACCATCGGAGGTTGGTGGTTCCACTTGCTGTAAGACCCTTCCTACTGCAGTTGTCACATGAAGTGCCCTTTGCTGGTCACTTGGATCAAGAGAAACAATAAAAGGTTATCCATGCATTTCTACTAGCCCAACATGGGGGTGCAAGTAGAAAGTCACAATCCAAGCTCCATTGGTACCATTCCCAGTTGTGGGGGTACTATTTGACAGGGTACGGATCGACATTGTTGGTCCCTTTTACCCCCAAACATCCTCAGGCAATAGGTTTATCGTGGTGCTGGTCGGCCATGCCACCAGGTATCCTGAGGCCATCCCACTGAAGACTGTGACTGCCAAGTCAGTTGCAAAAGCTTTACTTGATACATTTACGAGGGTTGGCTTCCCTAAAGAAGTTGTGTCTGATATGGGCAGCAACTTTATGTCAAAGTATATGCAGGCAATGTGGAAGGAATAGGGTGTCACCTATAAGTTTTCATCCACATGCCAGCCACAAACCAATGGTCTCGTTGAAAGGTTTAACAGAACCTTAAAGAGCATGATTGGAGCTCTGGAAGAGCCCCAAAGAAGAAAATGGGATCTTCTGTTACCATGCTTACTGTTTGCCTACAGAGAGGTACCTCAGGAGGGTGATGGCTTCAGCTCCTTTGAACTTCTGTTTGGTCACCCTGTGAGGGGACCATTAGCAATAGTCAAGGAGGGATGCAAGATGCCCACTCCCCCATCACTACCAACGTAGTAGACTATGTGCTAGGGCACCAGAAAAGAATGGTACTCCCGATGGGTCTGGCTAGTGAGAAACTGAAGGCAGGGCAAGCACTGGTGACACTTTAGTATGACCAGAAAGCTGCCCTCATCAATTTCACACCAGGTAAGCAAGTCCTGATCATGAATCCTATAAGGCCTAGGGCTTTACAGGACAAATGGTCAGGCCCTTACACACTGGGTGAGGTCCACTATTTAGTGGACCTTGGAAGGGCTGGACAAGCTCCAAAAGTGTTCCATGTAAATAGACTGAAGGCTTTCATCCCAAGAGTTGAAATTGCTGCACTGCTGCTGGCTTCAGGTGTTAAGGAGGAGGAGTCAGAACCTCTCCCTGACTTGTTCCAGGGCAGCCCTTTAGACAGCTCCATTGAGGGTGTCAAATTGGCCCCTCACCTGACTTTTAATCAACAAGCTGAGGTGAAAAGTTTGCTTTTCCCCCTTGTGCTCACAAACACCTGGTTTGACACCTTGGTGCAAACATGACATTAACACAGGAGATAGTGTACCTGCTAAATGTAGGGGATACAGGATGTCAGACAAAAAAGGTTTTACATTAAGATAGGGGTCAACAAAGGATCTTGGGGTAATTGTACCCTCCAGTAGTCCTTGGTCCAGTGCTGTGGTTTTGGTTCCAAAGGCAGGCACCTCTGAGTTGAGGTTCTGTGTGGATTACAGGGTTCTGAATGGTGTCACCAAGACAGATGCACACCCCTTGCCTAAAACAGATGAAATGGTGGATACTTTGGGTGCTTCCAAATACCTCGGCGCATTTGACCTCACTGCAGGCTATTGGCAAATAGCCTATGCAGAACATGCCAAGGAGAAGACAGCTTTCACAACACCAGAGGGTGTTCACCAGTTCATGGGAATGCCTTTTGGGTTGAAGAATGCTCTTTCCACTTTCCAGAGGATTGTGAATCATGTCCTTAATGGGTTGAATGAATTCTGTCTAACATATCTGGATGATATAGCTGTTATCATTGCCACCTGGGAGGATCATGTGAAACACCTTAGGATTGTGTTGCAGGCTCTTCACAAAGCCCACTTGACTATGAAGGCCAGTAAGTGCCAAATTGGACAAGGTTGAGTGCTCTACCTTGGACCTGAAGTAGGTGGAGGGAGGATACAGCCACTACCCAGAAAAGTACAAGCAGTAGAAGACTGGCCTACCCCCACTACACAAACCCAAGTGAGAGCCTTTTTAGGACTCACTGGGTACTACAGGAATTTCATGACAGACTATGGCACCATAGCTGCCCCTCTGACTGCTCTCACAACTCCGAAGAAACCCAAGAACGTAACTTGGTCTGAAGAGTGTGGGAAGGCCTTCAATGGCTTAAAAGACTCATTGTGCCAGGCCCCTGTTCCCAGGGCCCCTGATTACCAAAGACCTTTTATTGTGCAGACAGATGCCTCTGACACTGGGATAGGAGCTGTACTATCACAAGTAGATGAGAAGGGGAAGGAACACCCTATCAGATTCATTAGTCGCCAGTTTAAGGACAGAGAGCCCAGATGGTCCACAGTAGAGAAATACTATTTCTCTGTTGTGTGGGCCCTAAGGAAGCTTAGGCCCTACCTCTGTGGGACCCACTTCACTGTGCAAACTGACCAAAAACCCTTAAAGTGACTAATGAACATGAAGGGAGAGAATCCAAAGTTGCTCAGGTGGTCCATAAGCCTTCAAGGCTTTGACTTCACTATTGAGCATAGGCCATGTGTCCAACATAGCAATGCTGATGGGTTGTCCAGAATGTTTAACCGACCTGAACATGAGACTCACCCAGGGGTGGATTCATTCCCCTGTCCTTGGTCTGGGAGGGGCGAGTGTTAGGAAAGATTTCCATTTCATGTGTAATTTTCCCTCCAGTTGTGTACCCCCAAACATTTTGCTTTGTTTCAACACCATAGTCTGACTTTGACAGAGGAGCACAGCCTTCTGCTGCACTCCCCTGGCCTTTTCGCTCACTTTGTTATGGGGAAACTGAGATGCCCTTAAAGACAGTCAGTACTGGGAGACTTTGTTTTCCTTAGTCCTTGTCTATGTTGCAACTTTTCTGCAATATGTTGCAGGTGCACAAAGTACCTTACAGTATAGTGCACCTGGGTCTTCCTGTCATTTCTAAAGGCCCTACATACTCTCTAAGGATTTTTTAGAAGTCCAGATGTGCCTTGGACAGGGCTGGTGGCAGCTTATCTTTTTATGTATTTGTAACCCTTTCCTGCCAGGTAAACCGTGGTTACCACGTTTGGCACAAATAGGTGGCCTGTCTCCAAAATGGCCATGCCACAAGGTTCTTTGTCCTGTCCTTTGGCCATCTTTCCCCTTCCCCTTTCCCAGGTCGAGCCAACCTGGGTCAGTCCTTGTTTGGGCATGTATTCTCCCGCCAAACGCCAAGCTTTTGCGGGCTTCTGCATCCCTTGTGTGTGTGCTTCCAGGATGTGGGCTGGACTGTCTGGTTCCAATACACATCCTGGGTGCCAGAGAGTCTGGTGTGCTGTGAATGCCTGGGACCACCATCGTCCATGATTGGTCCACGTATGGTATGCGTGTATGTGAGCAGATCTCCCATTGGGTCCTCTTCGTTTTGGCATAAAGGAGATTTTGGATAAGAGAAGGCTCCTAACACCCATACCATGTCGATCTCTGGAGTTCTCACTGAACGAAGGATAGGATCCAAGTATTGTGAAACTAAGAAGCTGAGTCGAGGAGCCGCTGGTGACCCGCTGGAAGGTTTGGCACCATGAGCCCGCTGTCGTCCCACTGGACCCCTCTGCATCTGATCGTCCTAGAAGGTCTGCGAAGATGCTTCGACCCATTGGAATAGTGGGACCAACTATTCTCGGCACCTTCATCAAAACCTGCAAGTAAACCTTTTCGGAAGTGTCCCTGGGCCAGCCAGTAGGCTGACCAGCTTGAGCAGGACCTTTACCCTGATCCCGCAGCTGTTTTGAGGAGACCCTTGAAACCTGGTACCCCGCAAGCTCTGTGTTCATGACATTCTCACACTGAATTTCGTACACTTGGCGTTCCCAGGTGCCCGAACCAGAGTACACGGGGTTACCGTGTCACCAATCCGTGGTGACAAACTTTGCAAACTCATTGCATCTGAGCTCCTCTGTGCCCTGAAGCTTGCTCGAGTGGAACTGACCCGATCCATGCACCAGGAGTGGAGAAATCACCACTGTCCCATTTGGGAATCAACGCTGTAACTTCGTAGCTGAAAGCCGCAGAGTCGCGAGATTGCCACATTTGAGCCTGCAACCAAAGTGAACTTGACTGCCGAAGTTTGATCTGGTTTGTGCCGGGGGTCGGTGAATAATTGCAACCCTTACCGGTGGCCCCTAGCGCATCAATCCATTTTTACACACGAGTGGCCCCTGAGGGCCCCGCTCCTTTCCACTGCTAGTGCAAACTAGCAAACTATTCCCAACTCTTGGAAACTGCTTTGCCCGCAAGGGGAGACCCTCCTCGAATAGTGGGAACCTATTCTGCATCACCTCACCTGCCTACCTGAGCTGCAACAGCCCCTACAAGAGACCCTGTTTCGCCCATCTGCACTACCGCGTGCGCCAGCTTTGCAAGTACATTTGAGCGCTAGGCTCCCCTCATCTTAGGGATTGGACTGCCTTTCAGTTAGGATTGTGTTTGATGCAGAAAGGCCTGAAGATTATTTGCACTACCTGCTTCCTTCCCTTTTTAGGTTGTGGACCCATTTTGTGCATTAACCCTTTAGACCCCATTGGTCTTGTACATATGTATATTGATAGGATTGTCTTGGCTTAGAAGTATTACTGTGATTTTATTTGTGTGTTGAATATTACAGGCCTTGAAATAAATGTATTTGTATTTGGAATATATATACATCTAACTGGGAGTGATTTGTAAGTGCCCTTTACTCTGTGTGCTTTATGAGGTCTTTCAGTCACCCTCACCCCTCCGGAGACCTAGTCTTGACCGCCGCCAATGCTACCTTGATTGGTCTGGCTTGTCCAGAAGCTTACCCTGTTCCAAGACACTAGGCTGGCCTCCTGAACCTCTGCCCACCATGTCAGAATTCAGAAATCCGTTTTAACAGCAATTTAACATGTGTACCTCAATTTCATTAAAGCCCCATCCAGTTCAGTGATGCTGTAGCACAAATGCACTTACAAATGCACAGTGTGAAACAAATGAGCCCACATATTAATTACGGAGGACAGTGTTAATGTCAAACTCTCCTGTATAATGGATTTGAATCTTATTCAATATTTAACCTTTAGCTCCTACTTTCCATATAAACCTTTTGGGAGGGGTGACCCGCAATTTCACCTGCTGATGTAGTGAACAATGCTGTAGGTAAACTGGGCAGAACTACGGATGGATGTAACAGGACTGGGATCCAGCACACTGGAGGTGGTATGAGACATGGTGGTCAGCATGGCAATATATAACACATGCAGGGTACAACGCAGCCTGAGAATTCACTGAGAATTCCACGAAGGGATCTCAAGTAGTTTGCCATGATAACTTCCTTAGCAGAGCTTATGCTGCCCAGCATTGCAGAGCACCCAGCTGACCAGGTAACCTGGGGCATACTCCACCCTGATTAGAATGCCTCACTAACGCTTTGTGTAAGGTGGGTAGTTAGCACGGACACGGACCCAGATACCGAAAAAAGCACAAAAGGGAATCAAGCTCATTTTAGGCACTATGATAATTGATTGAATGTGCACTGCTTTGACGTGTGAGCAAATGGGGCACGTGCACTTCTGGGCTAACAATCATTGCCCTCTAGGTTTCAATTGGAGGCCTGTTTATAATGTGGCATTAGCACCCCGCTCCAAGGGCTGGAATGGGGGTAACGGCCAGGCAGCCCGAGTTAACGGGCCAAGCACAGCAAAGGCGATTGACGAGGGTTCCGGGCCGTTACTCCCTGTTCCAGCCCTTGGAACGGGGTGCAGCGGTAACCTGGGGTGCCAAAAAAAAGTATTTTCATTCACTGAAAGGGACGCCGCGCGCCCCGGGCTGCCAGCCAGCGGGTTCCATGGAACGCGGTCTGAGATTAGCCGTTTCATCGTGCATTTCATGGAACATGATTGGCTGCTGCCCCCCGCCCTGGGTGCGAGTGACAGTAGGATGTGTTTTTTTAATCACAAACATTCTGAACCAGCTTGCTTGTGCAGAAAGCCAGCTATTATTGCATCATCAAAGACCAAACACAGAACTACATTTGAAAAATTGGCAAATCATTTAATGTTTTCCTGCTCGAGGAGCATTAAGAACATGACTCAAGTAAAAAGAATCGCAGGTGATGACGAACATATCACATTGCCCTTCAAAAAGGGCCCAGATCGAAATGAAGTCAGAGTTACTGTAGTAGTGCGATTTATTTAGTGGTTGCTACAATGCGTCCATTAACAAAACAGTGAGCATGTATGAAGATAACCTTTCCCAGGCTACGTGTGACATTGAGTCCCCTAGAATGCATTTGAGTTTGCAACTGCTAGTTCCACCTTTTGTGGCACAGAATATCTGTCATGGGTGGGCCGAGTGACACAGAGAAGTCAGAGATGAGAAGGACAAATGGGCATGGCAGGAGGTCTGAGCAAGGGGGTGGTGGGGTGGGCTCCTGTGCCTGCATCCTTTAATGGCCTACCTGATGCCGCCTTTTTGTGACCCGCAGGCAGGCTAGTGACTTAAGAAGACAGACATGGGGCGTCTGTTGTCCTGGGGTGGGGCTGAAAGGAAGCAGTATGGGATGGGCCACAGAGGGGCGACAGGAGAGGTGGGGGGCACAGCTTCTCACAATAAATGTTGCAGGAGCAATCGCGCAACATTGTATGAAATGCTTTCATTTTTCCTGCGCCACATACTGGAATACCGGTCCTCAATATTGAAACGAATTAGAAGTGCCGGCCCATTTACAGCACTGTCTATAATAGAACCCTGCGGGTACGGACTAGTGGGTCGCGGGAGCTTACGGCGCTACTAGATGACGACAGAAAGCGTCATATAAACAAGTAGCTCTTTGGACTGGGTTCTGGATGCACCATATTTGAATGGTTTTACTCATAGTTTTAAGCTATGTAAACTAACCCAACACATGTAGAATTGTTATATTTCCACACAGAGCCTTTACACGTGTGTACTTTGTGGATCAATGTGAGGTAAAAGTAAGCAAATTACAGAAGCAAAACTTTTGAAGATCGAATTTGTATTTCTTTGTATCATTGTGTTGAGCATAGACATCGAGCATATCAGTAATGTGTTGCTGCGTTGATGGCATTTTGATAGGAATATTATTGGCTAGAGTTAGCAGCTGGGAGGGAAGAAACAAGTATATCTGAGAAAGCAATCACAATGAAGAATATTACACGTCACAAACATCTGCATTCATGAGATGAAGCGGGGTGGCAGTGAGCTAAACCTACATTGGTTAGGGGCACCAATTTGCAAGGAAGAATTGGAGGACTTTACAAATGAAATAGCAAAGAACCAAGACAATTAACAATGAGAATGGCGAAAAGAACCAGAATACTATAAACATTGGTTTACAAACTTCTAAAAATACAAATGCAGAACACTTATTAAGATAATTGTACCATGGTTTGTGTAAGTTTGTTAGTTTTCGGGTTGTTAACCAGAGGCAGCAGAGGTGACTTACTCTTGGGGACAGTCAATGTAACAGTTTGAGGCCAGTACAGCAGGGTGAGAATAGAGTTTAGCTTTCAAATGCATGCCCATAAAATGCCTGCTGTACTACGGAAGATTGAAACATTATGAAGAAGGAAGTTCACGTCAAGAGAAGACGTGCTGAAAAAAAAACACGCTATTCATATCTTGTCATGGCAGCACAAACACAAACCAGCTTCCACATCCTGGTTTTGGCTTCCTCACTGACATAAGATCACATACACACAATGACAACACTATTTCTCAAATGTTATTCCATGGCCTAAAACACTAATGGGCAAAGGCCTACTCCTTCCAACACCTTCTCATACACAGTTCGTGGAATAATCAAAATGATCAAATTAGCAAATCCCAAATCATAAGGAATTTTATGCAACTGCATATACCTTATAGGCCCACCGGGATCGCCAAAGATGTCCAATTAATTTAAGAAGCCCATTTGAATTAATCATTGGGGGGAGAGGGTGGCCATGGCGACGATTGAGGCAACATTCTGATGATCAGTTAAGAAAGTGACATGGAGTAACAGTCTTGAGTACCTTCTCTTCATCCTCGGCCATCAAGTTAGCGCATGCCAACAAGTCTGCATATTTGGAAAAGGGCACCACAGGTTCCGGAAGTTTCTGTAAGTAGAGTTTCAGAAGAGAAGCAACTGTGTGTACATCTATGGTACTGAAACGAGAAAAAGAGTAATTTCATTAAGAGTAGTTAAGAGGAAAAGTGCACAACGAGTGAGTCAACTAGCCATTTGGTTAGTGACAAAATGAACGAGTGAACATGGGAGTGAGAGTGAGCGAGGGGACAAGTAACTAAGGCGTGTGTGACTTTAAGGGCAGAAAAAAAAGTGGAGGCCTGCATGACACTTTGGGAGCAGAATTCAAAACTTAGTAACCCGGCCTAAGCAGCACTGGCCTAACATCGAAGAATACAGCCAAACATGCCAGCATCAAAAGCTGCCACTAGCTTAAGGAACTGTCCTTAATCACCAAACAAAACAAGTTCAAATATTGGTGCTTGAAACCGAAAAGCACTGCTCCCTCTAGAAATCAAATAATGACGTTTGGGTTCGAATAAGAATTGCGTCTCCGAGTGCAATAAACATTGGCTGAACAAATTAGGTCAAGACCATGTTAGATTTAATTTCCAAACGATCACCTTATAAAGTGTATTTCATTTGTAGTTTTAGTTTCATTTATTCGGCACACTTTGGCTGCATAGCCTTTGGTGCACAGAGCAATCAAAGACACATTACACTCACAAGGAACATGGGTAGGGTAGAAAATACAAAATACAAGGGATAAAGGGATATGAGGTTCAGAAAAAATATAAACAGTAGTAGAGTCTGTCATATACTAAATATAAAATATTCGAATATATAGCTATTTGATCAACAGAACCAGAATTGCATTTGTCCTAGGTTCGATTCAACAGAATATGTTAATTTTAGGCGGCTTGATTAAGTGTACCCTATGAAAATACATCAGTATACACTTTAACTAGGGGTGTTTTCATTGACTGTTATATTTTGACACTTAGGCCCTTTTCCCACTATCCAGGAAACTCAAATCTAGGTGTGATTTCATTGACTGCTATATTTTGAAACATATGCCCCTTTCCCACTATCCAGGAAACTCAGATCTACGAGTGTATTCATTGACTGCTATATTTTCAAACTTAGGCCTTTTTCCCACTATCCAGGAAACTCAAATCTAGGTGTGTTTTCATCGACTACTATATTTTCAAACTTAGGCCTTTTTCCCACTATCCAGGAAACTCAAATCTATGTGTGTTTTCATTGACTGTTATATTTTGAAACTTAGGCCTTCTCCGACTATCCAGGAAATTCGTATTTAGGTGTGTCTCCCTAACTGCTGTATACGGACATCAGGCCCACAACCCACTAACCAGGAAAGATAATCGGAAGGGGGATATCAGCATCTGGCAAACCTGAAGCTCAGGTCAGTTCCTTTCTCTCCCCTCCATACTAGCCAACCTCCGAGTGAGTTGCTCTCACTGCTGTGCCTAGAAACTCGAAACCATCTCCACTTTTGGTCCGCCTTACACAGGAAAGTGGAACACTACAATACTGTCTCACCATGTGGGTAACACCTCAGACACCCTCTATCGAGACTTTTAATAGCATACAAGGAACATCTGAAAATAAAAGCAAACAAACCACTAAACATCAAAAACTGTGAATCCCTAATCCTGCAGTTGACAGTGAACCACAAAAAAAAACCCTCAAATTCATTCTGGTTTACAGACCACTGACATACAACGCAATATACGTTGACACCTTCATAGAAGCCATCACCAACCTTGCCATCGAACATGAACACCTGATAATCCTTGGGGACTTCAACATTTGGTTTGAAGAAGAAAACACAAACTCACAAAAATCGCTATTCGAGTAACTCAAGACAATGAAACGAAACCAGATGGTTAAAGGAGCAACCCACACAGTGGGACACACGATTGATGCAATCTTTGCCAACAAAAACCTTGTCACCACTGCACCACCAATACAGATACCCTTGAGCAACCACCACATCATTCCATTTGTGATCATGCTATCAGCTAAAGCAGCCAAGCAGCACAAAAAAGTCTTACTATCATGAAAAGAAACTGGAAGACCATCAAAGGTAGCAACTTAATAGAACAACTTGAACTCACAAAACCATTAATCACTAACCTGGAGGAAGCTGGCTCAATGGAAAAACAGACCTATTTCATAAATGGATCACAGAAACAATCGACAGCATCTCCCAGGAAAGACCTTTCACCCCATCATGAAAGAGAGCAATGGCAAAATGGCTTAATCCCCACCTCAGCGCCATGAAAAGGAACAACAAGAAGATTGAACTAGAATGGAGACAAAAATACGACCAGGCAAAAAAACACAATATCAAGGCCAAAAGGAAATACTACGACAACCGAATCACTAAAGTCGCTAACACCCAAAAAGAACTGTTCAATATCATAAACGAAATGAGCAACCCTCCGGGATTCAACAACACTCTGGTATAATCACAGAAACTATTGCAACAACTTCGCAGACCACTTCAAAAATAAAATCAGATACATCCATCAAATCATACAAAGCAGACCAGTCAACCAAAACACACAACCCACACCACCAACCGTGGAACAAAGCTTCCCCCAAATATCAGTAGAGACATTCGTCAAGCTGGTAAGACATAGCAATACAGCAGGTTCCCCATGGACTCCTGCCCTTCAGACATCTACAAATCAATCCTCACTCAGGGCACACCTTTGGAATGCTACAGAATTCTCTTTAACCTATCACTTGCAACAGAGAAAGTACGGCGGTCATTCAAACTGGCATACATCAGACCACTCCTCAAGGACAGTGCAGGCGACGTGAAAGACCTCTCTAACTATAGGCCTATTTCAAACATACCGTACCCAGCAAAACTACTAGAAACCTACGTCTACGGACTAACACAGGAGAACGTTGAAAAATACCAGCTGCTGGAGCAGGCACAAAGCTGCTTTAGGCCTATGAGAGGGACAGAGACGGCACTCTTCTCGCTCTAGGATGACCTAAAGGCAAACGTAGACTCTGATACAAACTCAGCTCTGATACTACTGGACCTCCCTGCAGGGTTCAACACAGTCAGCCATGACATCCTCATCAAGAGTCCCGGGAAGATAGCTCAGCGGCAACGTGCTTGCCTTGGAAGCAAGACGACACGAAGCAACACAGGTTCAATCCCCGGGTCTGCACTTAGAAACCTCTGGGTTTTAAAGAGCATTATATAAAAAAACAATGACGCAACTAAAAAACAAAACAAACAATGCCCGCGGGCTGTGTGAGCGCTTTAAAAATGCAAAAAAAAAAAGAGAGACTAGAAGAAATAGGAATGATCAGTTTAGCACTGCTCTCGTTTAAATCATTCCTAACTGATAGAACGGAAACCGTCTGGATAAAACCTTACCAACTGTGAGGTACAACAGGGATCGTCCCTATCCCCACTGCTCTTCAATATTTACCAGACTCTATTAATCAAGCTCATCAAAAGACACAGCCTTACGTGCTACAACTACGCAGATGACACACAAATCATCTATAAAATCAAAGATGCACAAGAAGAGAACATAACGCTGAAAGACTGTCTAAAAAACTATGAATGGGTAAGCACAAACAATCTCAAACTCAACCCAGGCAAGACAGAAATCATAGCTATATCCAAAAACCAGGGAAAAAGACATTAAATCCCATGGCCCACAGAACTAGGAACAGCACCCACACCATCAAAAACAGTCAAAAACCTTGGAGTCCTAATGGACAACGAGCTAACACTAGAACCCCAAGTAAACGCAATAATCAATAAATGCTTCTTCATCCTACACATGGTAAAAAGGATCCTACCATTCCTCTTCTTCACTCATAAAACACTTACCATCATCTCCCTCATCATGTCGAACAGACTATGCCAATGGCCTATACCTTGGAATGCCGGAACACCTGCTGAAGAAACTGCAATGTTTCCAAAATGCAGCAGCCAGACTACTCCTCAGACTACCACGAAGGGACCACATCACCGCAGAGCTAGAAATGTTACACTGGCTGCCAATCAAGCAGAGAATCACCTTCAAAACAATGTGCAGAACGCACAGAGCAATCCATGGCCAAGGAGCAGAATTCCTACAAAAGAAATTAACCGTTTACCAAACAACAAGAGCACTCAGATCAAGCAACGACATCCACCTGGAACCAAAACCATACACAAGAAAAGCTTGGGGGATTGTTATTCTTCCACCTAGCAGCAGAAACTTGGAACACCCTTCTGACAGAAATACGCAATATGAAGTGAAGGATCACCTAAAATTCAGAAAACTACTTAAAATGTGGCTCTTCACTTCAGAATCAGACAGAAACGACTAGAAAAAACAAAGACACCACCTGAAATTGAACACGCATCAACAAGCATACATGGAACGAAGAAGACGGGGAGGGAGGGAGCCCAGGATATACCCACTCCGAAACAAAACCCCTATGTTAGGCATTACCTAAGAGACAGGCACCTTAGCTACAAACGAGGGAACATCAACCAATAACTGGCACCTCAGGAGGCCTTAGAGCGCCTGGATTTCGGAGGGTGGGGACCTTACGCCAAGAACTCAGGAGGCAATGGCAGGCACACCCCTTGACAACCTAAGAGCAAACCCTTCAACCACACCCATCTCCATCCAGGGGTGGGGGAGTCCTTCACTACCTTCCTGCCCACAGACCGCTAGACAGTTACAAAGACAAGCCACCACATAGGAGTTGTTAGGAAAGATTTCGTAATTGTAGGTAATTTTCCTTCCATGTGGCAACCCCTAAACTTTTTGCTGTTGTTTTTCACCTTGTTCTTGACTTTGCCAGAGAAGTGCAGCCTTCTGCTGCACTCCTCTGGGCTTTCGCTCCTTTTCTTATGGGGAAACTGACATGCCCTTAAAACAGTCAGTACCGGGGAACGCTGTTTCCCGTAGTTTCTTTTATCATGTTGCGGCTTTAGTGCAACATGACACAAGAGGGCACTGTAAGCTAAGTTACAGCTCTCTTGGGTCTCTAGCCTTCTACAGGCCCTAGATACTCGTTTAGGATTGTATTTGATCGGTGCAAGTCATTCAGGGATTGGAATGGTGGCAGCGATCGTTTTGTGTATTTTGAGCTCCTTTTGGCGTTCTGAGCGCGTTTTTCGCACTGAACCCAAAATGGTGGCCTGGCTCCCAAAATGGCCAGACCAAGAGGCTCCTTTGTCCTGTCCACTGACCGTCTTGCTCCCTTCACCTTCCCCAGGTCGAGCCGACCCGGGGCCTTCCTTATTTGGGCATGTACTTTCCCACGAAACACGGATGCTTTCGCGGGCTTCTACATGTCTTTTGTGTGCCTCCAGGGTGTGGGCTGGGATGTCTGGTCCCAATACACATCCTGGGTGCCAGAGAGTCTAGGGTGGTGTGAATGCCTGGGACCACCGTGGTCCGTGATTGGTCCACGAATGGTGTGTGTGTTGATGAGCTGATCTCCCATTGGGTCCCCTCCGTTTTGGCGCGAAGGGAACCGTGGATAAGAGGGGGCTGGAAACACCACTACCATGTCGATCTCCTGAGTTCTCACGAACGAAGGAATACAGGAGCCAAGTATCCTGCAACCAAGAGGCTGGACCGAGGAATCGCTGGTGACCCGCTGAAGGACTCCTCCTTTGCACTGCTGTCGTCCTGTGAAACCCTTTCCTCCTTTGATCGAACCAGAAGGCCTGTACTGGTGCTTCGACCTTTGGAATAGCAGGAACAGCTATTCTCGGCGACTTCATCATCTCCTGCCAGTAAGCCTTCGGAAGCGTCTCTGGGCCATCCAGTTGACTGACCAGCTTACAAGGGAGTCTTGCTCTGTAACCGCCGCCAGGTTGTGTTGTATTTCGAGTCCTTGTCACTCTCACACGCTTAGTACACTTGGCGTTCCCAAGTCTGAAGTGAGTAGTGTACATTTGGCTCAGATACACACGGCCGCTCCGTTGCCCTGCTGTGGTGACAAAACTGTGCAGGTTTCTTCGATTGGGACGTCTTTTTTCTCTACACGACGACGAGGCATTCCCGACTCTTCTGAACCTGCCAGCTGCTGAACTAACGTGGAGAAGCCTGGGTCTGCTTGCATCAGGGACCGGTGAGTAGTATAGCTAGGATCTGGTCGCCCTCCTGCAGTAGCCCATTGCTTTTCCCCGCTGTGTAAAAACAGCACCCTTTTGTCCGTACTCGCGCTCTGCTTCTGCTCACTGTGGAGGCTGCGCTTGAGTCGCGGAACCTGTTCTTCTTCTGTTGTGCACTAACCCGAACTGCCTGACTTCCTCCGAAGAGCTTTTCCTTTTGCCCGTTGGCACCAGCGTGTGCAGGTACTTTGAGCACAAGGCTCCACTCTTCGCAGGGCTCGGACTTCCATCTAGTTAGGTGCCTCTGAAGGCGAACTGAGTCTAAAGCATTATCGCACTGCCTGTTTTCTTTCCCTTTCAGGTGGACTACACATTTCGTGCATATAACGCTTGCGACTGTCGTATTTGTATATATATTGTGTTGATATGGTATGTGTTGGCTTAATATTGTGATATTGTGATTTTCTCGCTACGGTCATTATTTTAAAGGCCTTAAAATAAATGTGTATATATTTTTGATATAACAACTGTTTGGAGTAGTTTGTAAGCGCTCTTGCTTTGTGTGCTCATTGCGGGCTTTCAGTCACCCTCACCCCTCTTGAGACCTAGTCTTGACCGCCGCGATCGCTACCTTGATTGGTCTGGCTCGTCCAGAGGTTACCCTGTTCCAAGTAATTAGGTTGGCCTTCTGAACTTCTGCGCCACCAGGACAGAGTTCAGAAATCCGTCTTAACAAATTGGTGTACAGCGGTGGGATACGACTGAAGGTATCCAGTGTTGCGCACGAACTAAGGCATTTCAGGTTATTCCAACCAGGACACGTAGTGAATTGTTGTAGTATAACTTTAAAAAGGCCATAGTCCTATCTAACATTATGGAAACAAATACCTTGTTAACTTTAAATGCTTCCAAATCAGAAACATTGAAGAAGATGTGTGCGGAGAGAGGTGTTTCCTCTCAAGGCACGAAATTGGAAATGATCCAAAGAATCGTGGCGTGGCAAGAAGCGCAGCTTGACGCTATAACTTCTGAGGACAGTGCAGAAGGTGGTGGGGCTGCTCTCACTGGTAGAACCGACGGTTCTGCCGCTGCACTGATCCATCGCGACCACGAGGACAGGGAGGACGAGATGTCTAATGTTTCCTCTGCCAGTGCTGATAGGGAGGCTTTGCTTGAATTCAAGAAGCAAGAGCTGCGGTTTAGGCAGCAGGAGCTTGAATTCAGCATAGCCAAACTAAAAATCGAACAGGCAGAAAAACAGAAAGACAGGGATCACCAGTTGGAACTGGCCAAGCTTCAGGTTGCAAATGGGTCCAAGGGTCCCGGACATGGGTCTGGGGCCTCCTCTCATCCACGGTTTCCGAAAGATCTGCTCAGTGTGTATGAAGAAAGGAATGACATTATGGACTGGCTGAATGCGTTTGAGTATGCATGCGAAGTTCAACAAGTTGACAATGCTGATAAGATTGCCTGGTTACTCAGCAGACTGCCCCATTCTGGCTGTAGTGCCATTATGGAAATGTCGAAGGCTGAGCGAGCTGATTTCGCAATGTTAAAGCAAACTCTCATTTTAAAGTTTGGGAAGACTCCGGCCCAATATTTGAAACGTTTCAGAGAGTATAAGAAAAAGGAAGGTGGTACTTGGGTATCTTATGTCACTGAATCCTTGAAAAACTTAACTGGCTGGGTCGAAGGTTATAAGGTTTCTACCTTCGAAGGCATGATAAATCTTGTCATGCTGGAACACATTTTTGCTTCTTCTTCCCCGGAGCTTAAGCAGCATTTGGCCGATTCGAAGGAGATAGATCCTAAGAAGCTGGCCATTGCAGCAGACTTATGGGTGTCACATCGAGTGTCCCATAAGGACAAAACTCATCCTGGTAAGCAGGAGGAAGGGAAAAAGTCCAAAGATATGGAGGGTGGAGAATCTGCTAAATCTTCTTCCCATAAGGGCCACAAAAAGAAAAATAAGGGTAAGACACAAGAGAACTCACAGGGTAGTGGAGGACAGCCTCCGAAACAGAACTCTGGTTACAATAAGCCTCCCTATGTAAACAGACCCAATGGATCTTGTTTTGCTTGTGGAGCAACTGACCACGTGAAGGGGGATCCCTGTTGTAAGGTTAGACCTTTGGGGGTCCACTCCGCTAATCTGGCCTTCTCCTCCTACGAGGAAGAAGAGATTACAGGAGCATCCTTCTCCTCAGACTCATTTCCCAGCGGGATAGAGGCTGAGGTAGTTTTAGTGTCCCTGGGTTCCTGGGAGCCTAAAGTCGCAGAGGCTTATGCTAGGATTCCGGATAATACCAAGCACTACTTTAAAGACAGTGTGCTGATCAATGGAGTAGATACTCCAGCTCTTAGGGATAGTGGGTGCAGTCGCACTGTAGTGGATTCTACCTTGGTAGACTCAGAGGAAGTTGCCAGAGCTACTCTGATGCCCACTAAGTTGGCTGACGGCCCCCTCCGTATGTTTCCAGTAATACCTGTAAATCTTACTTTAAATGGTACAGCAGTCAGGATTCCAGTGAGCATTCAGAGAAACGTCCCGGGAAAGGTCTTGTTAGGTAATGATCTCAGAGCTTTAGGGCTCGTAGGAGATACTGCCGAAAGACCCTACACACGGTCTCAAGCACGGGCAGCATTGGCCAAGACCAATACGCCGCCCCAGCCGAAGGGGAAACCCAAGGCGAAAGGAGTCGACAAGTCAAGACGAGGGAAAGAGAATATTCCCCCGAGCTCGCCTACCACTGCGGTGGAGGAAGTTGGTCAATCGCCCGGGCCTGACGAGGAGGTGGCGATGCCTGAAGTATTCGACCCCAACGATCATCCTGAACTAAAAGACTTGTTAGTTGAAGGAGGTCCTGATAGGGACGAATTCAGTAAAGGCCAACGTGAGTGCCCATCTCTGGAAGGCCTAAGGAGACAGGCCTGCTCCCAGCTTGAGGGTGAACCTCCTGGGACGCATAGGATTTATTGGGAAGGTGGACTCCTGTATAGTGAGCCCACAGAGTCTACAGAAGGAGACCATAGGAGGTTGGTGGTTCCCCTTGCTGTTAGGCCCTTCCTCCTGCAGTTGGCGCATGAAGTTCCCCTTGCTGGTCACCTTGGTATGAAGAGGACCAAGCAAAGGTTATCCATGCACTTCTACTGGCCCAAGATGGGGGTGCAAGTAGAAAGTCACTGCAGGAGTTGTGCCTCCTGCCAGTTGTCTGGTAAGGTTGGCGCGACAATCCAAGCTCCGTTGGTACCGCTCCCAGTTGTGGGGGTACCATTTGAAAGGGTAGGAATCGACATCGTTGGTCCCCTTGACCCGCAAACATCCTCAGGCAATAGGTTTATCCTGGTGCTGGTCGACCATGCAACCAGATATCCTGAGGCCATCCCATTGAAAACTGTGACTGCCCAGTCAGTTGCAAAAGCGTTACTCGGCATATTTACTAGGGTTGGCTTCCCTAAAGAAGTTGTGTCAGATCGTGGCAGCAACTTTATGTCGAAGTATATGCAGGCTATGTGGAAAGAATGTGGGGTCACCTACAAGTTCTCTTCTGCATACCACCCCCAGACCAATGGTCTGGTGGAACGTTTCAACAGAACGTTAAAGAGCATGATTGGGGCTCTGGAGGAACCTCAGAGAAGAAAATGGGATCTTCTTTTACCATGCTTACTGTTTGCCTACCGAGAGGTACCACCGAGAGGTACCACAGGAGGGTGTTGGCTTCAGCCCCTTCGAACTTCTGTTCGGTCATCCCGTACGGGGACCCTTAGCCATCGTCAAAGAGGGATGGGAGATGCCCACTCCCCCTGTTACTACCAACGTAGTTGATTATGTGCTAGGGCTCAGAAAACGGATGGTACTTCTGATGGGCTTGGCTAGTGATAAATTGAAGGCAGGACAAGCGCTGGTGAAACATTGGTACGACCAGAAAGCTTTCCTCATCAACTTTACACCTGGTCAGCAAGTCCTGATCATGAATCCCATAAGGCCTCGAGCTTTACAGGACAAATGGTCAGGCCCTTACACAGTGGTGGAGCCCCTGGGTGAGGTTAACTATTTAGTGGACCTTGGAAGGCCTGGACAGGCTCCAAAAGTGTTTCACGTGAATAGGCTGAAGGCTTTCGTCCCAAGAGTCGAAATCGCAGCACTGCTACTGGCTTCAGATGTTGAGGAAGAGGAGTCTGAACCTCTCCCCGACCTATTCCAAAGCGGTCCTTCAGATAGCTCCTTTGAAGGTGTCCGAGTGGCCCCTCACCTGACTTCTGATCAGCAGGCTGAGGTGAAAAGTTTGCTTAGGCAGTTTTCCCCCCTGTTTTCACAGTCGCCTGGTTTGACACCTTGGTGCAAACATAACATTGACACAGGAGACAGTGTACCTACCAAAAGTAGGGGATACAGGATGTCAGACAAAGTACGGTCTTATATTAAGACCGAGGTCAACAAGATGTTAGACCTTGGGGTGATTGAACCCTCTAGTAGTCCTTGGTCCAGCCCTGTGGTTTTGGTTCCAAAGGCAGGCACTTCTGAATTGAGGTTCTGCGTGGATTACAGGGCTCTGAATGCTGTCACCAAGACAGATGCACACCCCTTGCCTCGAACAGATGAGCTGGTGGATACTTTGGGTGCCTCCAAGTACCTCAGCACGTTTGACCTCACTGCTGGCTATTGGCAAATAGCTTTAGCAGAGCATGCCAAGGAGAAGACAGCATTTTCTACTCCAGGCGGCCTTTACCAATTCCGGGTAATGCCGTTCGGGTTGAAGAATGCACCTGCCACTTTCCAGAGGCTTGTGAATCATGTGTTGAATGGGTTGGACGAATTCTGTCTTGCATATCTGGACGATATAGCAGTTTTCAGTGCCACCTGGGAAGACCATGTGAAACACCTCGGGATTGTGCTCCAGGCTCTTCAGAAAGCCCACTTGACCATAAAGGCTAGTAAATGCCAGATTGGACAAGGCTCAGTGGTTTACCTTGGACATGAAGTAGGTGGAGGGAGGATACAGTCTCTACCCAGTAAAGTACAAGCAGTACAAGACTGGCCTACCCCCACTACGCAAACCCAAGTGAGAGCCTTCTTAGGACTCACGGGGTATTACCGCAATTTTATGGCAGACTATGGCACCATAGCTGCTCCTCTGACTGCCCTCACAACTCCGAAGAAACCCAAGAAGGTAACTTGGACCGACGAGTGTGAGAAGGCCTTAAATGGCTTAAAAGACTCCTTGTGCCAGGCCCCTGTCCTCAGGGCCCCTGATTATCAAAGACCTTTTATCGTGCAGATGGACGCCTCTGACACTGGGATAGGAGCTGTACTATCACAAGTAGATGAGAAGGGTAAGGAACACCCTATCAGTTTTATTAGTCGCCAGCTTAAGGACAGAGAGCTCAGATGGTCCACGGTAGAGAAAGAATGTTTCTCTGTTGTGTGGGCCCTAAGGAAGCTGAGGCCCTACCTCTATGGGACCCACTTCACTGTGCAGACTGACCATAAGCCGTTAAAGTGGCTAATGAACATGAGGGGGGAGAATCCAAAGTTGCTTAGGTGGTCCATAAGTCTACAAGGCTTCGACTTCACTATTGAGCATAGGCCAGGTGTCCAACATAGCAATGCTGATGGGTTCTCCAGAATGTTTAACCGACCTGAACAAGAGACTCATCCAGGGGTGGATTAGTTCCCCCTGTCCATAGTCTGGGAGGGGCGAGTGTTAGGAAAGATTTCGTAATTGTAGGTAATTTTCCTTCCATGTGGCAACCCCTAAACTTTTTGCTGTTGTTTTTCACCTTGTTCTTGACTTTGCCAGAGAAGTGCAGCCTTCTGCTGCACTCCTCTGGGCTTTCGCTCCTTTTCTTATGGGGAAACTGACATGCCCTTAAGACAGTCAGTACCGGGGAACGCTGTTTCCCGTAGTTTCTTTTATCATGTTGCGGCTTTAGTGCAACATGACACAAGAGGGCACTGTAAGCTAAGTTACAGCTCTCTTGGGTCTCTAGCCTTCTACAGGCCCTAGATACTCGTTTAGGATTGTATTTGATCGGTGCAAGTCATTCAGGGATTGGAATGGTGGCAGCGATCGTTTTGTGTATTTTGAGCTCCTTTTGGCGTTCTGAGTGCGTTTTTCGCGCTGAACCCAAAATGGTGGCCTGGCTCCCAAAATGGCCAGACCACGAGGCTCCTTTGTCCTGTCCACTGACCGTCTTGCTCCCTTCACCTTTCCCAGGTCGAGCCGACCCGGGGCCTTCCTTATTTGGGCATGTACTTTCCCGCGAAACACGGATGCTTTCGCGGGCTTCTACATGTCTTTTGTGTGCCTCCAGGGTGTGGGCTGGGATGTCTGGTCCCAATACACATCCTGGGTGCCAGAGAGTCTAGGGTGGTGTGAATGCCTGGGACCACGGTGGTCCGTGATTGGTCCACGAATGGTGTGTGTGTTGATGAGCTGATCTCCCATTGGGTCCCCTCCGTTTTGGCGCAAAGGGAACCGTGGATAAGAGGGGGCTGGAAACACCACTACCATGTCGATCTCCTGAGTTCTCACGAACGAAGGAATACAGGAGCCAAGTATCCTGCAACCAAGAGGCTGGACCGAGGAATCGCTGGTGACCCGCTGAAGGACTCCTCCTTTGCACTGCTGTCGTCCTGTGAAACCCTTTCGTCCTTTGATCGAACCAGAAGGCCTGTACTGGTGCTTCGACCTTTGGAATAGCAGGAACAGCTATTCTCGGCGACTTCATCATCTCCTGCCAGTAAGCCTTCGGAAGCGTCTCTGGGCCATCCAGTTGACTGACCAGCTTACAAGGGAGTCTTGCTCTGTAACCGCCGCCAGGTTGTGTTGTATTTCGAGTCCTTGTCACTCTCACACGCTTAGTACACTTGGCGTTCCCAAGTCTGAAGTGAGTAGTGTACATTTGGCTCAGATACACACGGCCGCTCCGTTGCCCTGCTGTGGTGACAAAACTGTGCAGGTTTCTTCGATTGGGACGTCTTTTTTCTCTACACGACGACGAGGCATTCCCGGCTCTTCTGAACCTGCCAGCTGCTGAACTAACGTGGAGAAGCCTGGGTCTGCTTGCATCGGGGACCGGTGAGTAGTATAGCTAGGATCTGGTCGCCCTCCTGCAGCAGCCCATTGCTTTTCCCCGCTGTGTAAAAACAGCACCCTTTTGTCCGTACTCGCGCTCTGCTTCTGCTCACTGTGGAGGCTGCGCTTGAGTCGCGGAACCTGTTCTTCTTCTGTTGTGCACTAACCCGAACTGCCTGACTTCCTCCGAAGAGCTTCTCCTTTTGCCCGTTGGCACCAGCGTGTGCAGGTACTTTGAGCACAAGGCTCCACTCTTCGCAGGGCTCGGACTTCCATCTAGTTAGGTGCCTCTGAAGGCGAACTGAGTGTAAAGCATTATCGCACTGCCTGTTTTCTTTCCCTTTCAGGTGGACTACACATTTCGTGCATATAACGCTTGCGACTGTCGTATTTGTATATATATTGTGTTGATATGGTATGTGTTGGCTTAATAATGTGATATTGTGATTTTCTCGCTACGGTCATTATTTTAAAGGCCTTAAAATAAATGTGTATATATTTTTGATATAACAACTGTTTGGAGTAGTTTGTAAACGCTCTTGCTTTGTGTGCTCATTGCGGGCTTTCAGTCACCCTCACCCCTCTTGAGACCTAGTCTTGACCGCCGCGATCGCTGCCTTGATTGGTCTGGCTCGTCCAGAGGTTACCTTGTTCCAAGTAATTAGGTTGGCCTTCTGAACTTCTGCGTCACCAGGACAGAGTTCAGAAATCCGTCTTAACAGGAGTCTATGATCCATAAATTGCACCCATGCTCAATGAATGGTGTGAACCGAACTGAAGCTGTCGAGGGGACATCACAACTCTCGCTCTACCTCTTCCCGCTATGCCCTACTAACCGATCCTACCCTCTTACCTTTCAGATCTTCCAGAGTGCCAGGGGACCTCTCTGGTGGTCTTAGTGTGCGCTATAAATGTCCTTTAACATTAACATTAACATAACTAAAATGGCTGCTGCAGCATATAGCTGTGTTGCATTTGGTGTTAACTAATCTTTGATTGCTACAAGGGTGATGCCACAGCTATTTAGGAGCTAACACTCAAAGCAGCCTGCTGAATCCTCTAACAGTGGCCCAGAAATTAAGTTAATAGGCAAGCGACTTTAACAGCGGCAGCGGTGCCATTACCAGCATAAACAGCATGATGCCTTGAATGCTATCACCATTAGGACCCAGGTGCACTGTTGTTTTGAAATTAGAGGAGGAAGACTGGGGGTGTTCTAGTATAATGCATGTCAGTCATGACCCCCAGTTAGTTTGGTTGCATGTGAAATGCCTTAGCGTGAGCTCTGGGGTTGTTAACGTTTGAAAGAGGCAGGGTGGAATCGAACCATAACCCATGGGCGTTGATTCTGCAGTGTCTGTGAAAGACCCCCTGCAGGTGCTTGACGTGGGTTCCTAGCAGATCATGGTTACAGGAGGGGCAAGACGACCCTGGAAATAGCAGTTCCTTAACTCTCTGTCATCTACACCAGCAGCTGGAGGAGGATCTGCTGCCAGGTGGAGGGTCTCCTGGAAGTTTCATCTTCTGGCATAGAGAGGGGCTTCATCAAAGCATTACTGAATGTGGTGGGACCACATCTGTCTCTTCTAGCAGGACCCCATGCCCTTGGGAATCTAAGCGAAATGTGATGAAGGAGACCACCAGGTCAAGACTGCTTTTGTGAAATCCCTCAAGTAGACTTCAAGGGAGATTACCATGTATAGTTTATCTGATAGCAGACCACAAGTGCCCGGTCCAGTCCAGGCAAGAAGAGGGCTGCAAGGAACTAAAGCATACCGTCAATTTAAAAGATGGCCGTCCATTATGGGGGTTAGCTAGTAACAGCGAGATGCTCTTGTGAACACTCATTTATGGCAGAGGAAAGCTGCATGATTTAATTGATAAGATATTTGAGGGTGGGCAGATTAATGTGGCCAAAGGTATTTTTTTGCAAGTGACTCCCATGTCATGGAGCCCCATGAGGATTGCTGAATGCAGGCGTTTAATATCCAGGAAGTTCAGCGGGCCCAGGGTCAGCAGAAGGGTTGAGGCCCAGGTCATGATTTCGTAGATGCAGACCCCTACACATTTCTGATTATTGAGTTAATGTGTTCAGTGTGATATTGAAAGAAGGTACATCCTACCTTTATAAAACGAGCCAGTAATTGTGCCCTTTTTTTTTTTTTTTTTTTTTACAAAAGTAGATGGGAGATGGCTCCTACCAATTCTCAAAGGCCACTTGGTAAGGTCCTGCTGGAGAGGATGGATGGAAAAGGGAAAGTATTCCAGCCTGGCTCCGCCGGGTTTCCGGGAAGGGTGGGCCCCATGAGGCAGTGCTTCCTTCTCGATCTGGTACCTGCAGAATATGTGACGGGAAAAAGAAGTGTGCTCTACTTGCACTTTGTTGAACTCAAGCAGGAGTCTGGTTCAGTCAATCATGCCAAAAAATGGCCGGAGTTTTACAGGATGGGATCCAGAGGGCCTTGTTAACCCTTTTGTGGCCTTAGACTCATGTAACCAAACAAGGGTTATGTTTGGCCCTCTCGGTGCAGTTGCCACATCCATTCCCAGTTCATAAAAGGCTAAGGCAGGGCTGTGTGCTCACTCTATCACTGCTCAATTCTTACATCAACAGGGTGGCGGATGCTCTGGCAGGGGTTCCACAGGACACATCCAGGGAAGGCAAGAGTGGTACATGTGATACTCTTTGCAAATGACATGGTTCTCTTGGTAAGGGGTAGACGGCCCTGGTTACCCTTGCGACAAGTTTGGAAACCTTCTGTGATGGCAGTTCCATGAGTATAATTCTACGTTTATGGTTATGAGGAAAAACCCAAGGTGGGGGGGGGGAAATATTCCACTTCGTGGTTAAGGGAAACCCTTTGGAACAAGTATTCAAATGGGACTATTTGGGAGTCCGATTCAGTGCTATCAATAGATGGAGGCGACTGGATGCTAGGACGGGCTTCATAGTTATCAGGAAAAGGCAGTGATGCGGCGGGTGTTTGAGTGACCAAACCTGCTCCAAACCTAGCAAATTGTGGAATGATTTTTCCAGAAAGATCCTGGGCATTTGAGGGGGTGGGCGGAGTCAAGAGAACTCTAATGCAGTTAGAGATGGATATAGCCCCCACAGGAGATCTGCTGGAGGTCGCATGCTGTTGGGGAGGATTTAGTCACACAACAGGGCTCATGCGACCAGGAAGCCATGATAGATCTCCCGTTGGAAAGAGGAATAATGATGCCATGGCGGAGCAGGACCAGAGACGACCATGTACATCTTGGGTTCTGGAAGGCTTAGCATACTCCAGGAATGTTAACAAACCCCTTTCCACCCCCAAAACTAGTACCCTTACTTCCCTGCATTATTTTAATTTTACGAGCTACTGTTGCTAAGAAGCATACATAGCTCCTATGTCTCTGCCCCAGACTAGACATTACATCCAGTTGATGGTCAGCCCGCTCCCACTGCTGATTTTGTAGGGGTCTACCGGGACCGATGCATCAGCAGCCGGGACTGGGACTGCTGCTGCATTGATTGCATGACGATGTGGGAACCGCCTTGCCTTGTCTCTGCCCCCTGTCTCTTCTACAGCAGCCTGCGCTCTGTGTGGCTTAGACCACTGTTTGATTGACTGACAAGCGGCAGATCACCTTCTCAAGAGCCAAATCCCTAAGCCCAGTCTGGAAACGGAGGCAATGTAATGCTGTAGAGAATGGATTAGTTGAGTTGGGTGGATGCTTAAAAGTGGTTTTACGTTCCATGGGAGTTGATTGTGAATCTGTAGAATTTTACTCTGAAACGTCTGCTGATTTTGCGGGTCAGGTTATTGGGGTTTTACACTTTTTTGGAGTTTGTGATTAATGCAATCAATGCTGTAGTGATAACGCCCCCTGAGCCTGAGTTACCAAGGGAAGCAATGCCATTGGCAGCCAGTATAGCCTGCCACCTTGGATTTTATCGTCATTAGTAACTAGACACACTGGCATGTTTTTCTTGCAGGCGTCATCATGCAAAGTTCACAATCGTGATTACAAAGTCGGCCCTAAAAGTTACACCTATGTGAAAAATAAAAGTTGCTCTTTTTGAAGAAGAAAAAACGATACAGTCCTCTTTCAATTTTCATTATGTGCAAATGAGAGGAGAGGACAGCCGGAGAAGAAGCAGAGGAAACACAAGCAAATAGGGTAAGTGAAAGAACAGTTGCAGCTTTTGATAACTCGGCTGTTAGAAAGCTTCGAAAGCAGGCTTGTATGAGTAGAAACAGCGCCTTTTCCGAGCCTGTGGATTGGCTGGGAGACACACAGAGGTTGTCAAGGGTCAGTATACATAATAGTCTGTAAGACTGCGTTCTCAATACTGACAGGCACAACGTTACCATAATACATCATACAAAGCTGTGCAGGTTTAGTCTAGAAGCGTGAATGCATTCTATTATTCTCAAAGAATTCCTGTCTATATGCCAACATTTGTTTCACTACTACTAACACTTTATCGGGACAAAGTAGTATACATTCCACTTGTTAGATTGGTGATCAAGTTTGTCTCTGTAGTGCATAAGCAGAATATGCCTGCATTGTTTGTTTTTTTAAGCGTGTTTCCTGAAGGCTTTGTATGATGTTCTATGATAACTGCGAGGCAGTGACTATAGAGAAGGAAGCCTTTTAAAAGATTAGATACAAACAATCAACATGTGATAATAAAACACTTTGGGCCCGGTTCATAGAATGTGCGCAGAAATCCTGCAAAGTCCCTCGTGCCGAAAATGACTTTGCACGTACCAGCATGCAAAGTTTTCTTTGTGCGCTCTGCGTGTTCCTGGAATTCGAGGGGCAAAGTAACCCGATGCGCAAAGAAAATCGAGTTGCACCTGGAACGTCCACGACACGCACCCATGCAAAGCAGATACAGTCACATATACCAACCTTTGCGCAGTCCTCATCCCTGTCAACATGCACCCCGTCAATACTGTGGACCGTCCCCTGAAATCAAGGCAGCACCCCGGTGATACTGCATATGGTCCCCCGTAACTCCTAACTGCACCCTGATAAAATGCATTACATTTCACGTAACTCAAGTCGGCTCACGGTAAAACTGTGTGTTAACCCCCATAAATGATGGCTGAACCCCGCTAATCTGCATGTGACACCCCTAACATCAATCAGCACCTCAACTGCATGCCGGCCCCTCTAAATTCCTGACTGGACTGTGCCTTAACTTTGCACGTCGGTTCCTATGCAATTGGGACTTTGCGCCTCCTATCATGTGGCGGTGAGATCGCAAGCTATGTATGCATCTTTCCCCAACGTGACGTTGCGCATTCAGATCCATGAATACACTTGGGTTTGCACATTGCTGGGCATTCAATTTATTTGCGTAGCCCGTCCCTCGACACACCCACGTAATTACTTGTTATTCCTCATTCTGCGTGGGTAAAGGCGAATATGCATGTTCCACCCCCTATTTATTTCCTTGCGTAGGCCATCCCACACTTTGCGTGGAGTCTCGCGCAAAGCGCTTGACTGCATGCAAAGACGTTAAGGACGCAAAGTCCCCGCAAGGTCCCGGAAAAGCATCTAAAGTCGGATCCATAAATTGGCATAAGGAGTTTTGCGCACTGAAAAGTGTGCAAAGTCTTTTTTCAGTGGGCAAAAAATTCTATGAATCGTCAGGCCCTAAATATATTATGTGGTTGGTCTGGGATAGCCCACGTTACTTGGATATTATGGACCTGAGCAGTGCCTTTGACCGTGTAAACAGGCAGAAATTATGGAAGGGACCAGCATAGATGGGCCTGGGCCGTGCAATATTGAGCTTAGAGAAGCACTCAGAGTTGAGCAAACAAGGGATGTAACACCATCATTCCACAATGACAGAGGTGCCAGCCGGGGATGTGTTCTTGCCTCGCAAGTGTATAACTACAGTGCCAACAGCTTGAGGGAGGTCATTAGAGGGTCTGGTCCTGAAAGGCCACGGTTAGGTGGGCAACATCTCCCACTGTTGCTCTACTCTGTTAATGCAGTCGTAATTGCATAACACCATATCTTGGTATGGGCTATCTGTCTGATCAGATGAAGGTCGACTCCATTTTATGCTCAGCTCCTACTTGTCGAAAGGATCATGGTGCCTTGACAGAAAGTCCAATAACTGATGTATGCCAGCATCTTTTACCTGGCTACATTATTTCCGAGCTAGTGGTGCTCGGCCCAGCGTTTTTGTTTTCTCATCTGAATCACAATCCCCTTGTTGCTAGTGATTTGCTGTGTGCTAGGCTTCTGGTTTGTGATGTAACTGCTTGAGAACAGTCTGTGATATGAAAGAGCTTATTCAAAGCCTGTATGCAACGTAATCACCCCAAGGGTCTTGAAACCTATATGCCACTGAATTCAGACCAAAGGGCAAGTGGACTCCTGGCTCCTTTTCGTTATAATCAGATCTATGTCGGCCCGGATGTTAGCTTTAGGGCAATGCGCTCGTCTTGGACACAAGTCTATGCTCAGCTTTGAAACCCAGTCCCACGCTTAGCGGCTGGTCTCCGGCATGAAGTGGGATATAAAAAAAACAATTAAATGTTGTATATGCTGAATCCAGCACACCAGATTCTCGGTCCTCTGACCCCACACGCCAAACCTTCCCCATTGTAACTCCTCTGGTGTAGGGCGCTCGCCGATTCTGTCTCCACAAAACGGCTGTCTTGAGCCCACTGTCCTTAATGGGGGGGATCCTGTGGACTGTTTTTAAAGGTGGGGTTTCAACCTCCCCCATACCCAGTATGTTGTCCTCTGTTCCACCGTCACTCCAGACCGCTCTCATTCCCCTTGGGCCATTCCTTTCTCCTCATGCCTCTGGCCTACTCCCCACAACCCCAAGGAAGCCTGCTTACCTCCCTTGCAGTCTGACACCACATCAACCCCCCTCACCCACAACACTGCCCCCTACTGCTCAGCCGGAACCACTCCTGCACCAGGGCCCTCAAAGCAAATGACGGCCATGGTGAGTCTTCCGTCTCTGAGTTCAGCTGTTGGAGAGCACTGTTTTCGGGGCTGTGGTTCATCTATGTAGGATTCAGTGAGGTGGGGTTCAGGGAAGGGGGTAAAACCATTTTAATCTACTTTCTTATTCAAAACTGCAGGTCATTGGTATGATAGGATATTTATAACGCACTTAATACCCAGAGGTTTCTAAGCGCGGACCCGGGGGTCGAACCTGTGTTGTTCCGTGTCGTCTTGCTTCCAAGGTGAGCATGTTACCCCTGAGCTATCCTCCCGAGACATTGACCAAACACACCCTATAGCGAAAGGGTCTGCATCTTTGCTGGACAATTAAGTGATATGTCAACCCGCATTTCCTTCTTTTGCACATTATTTTGGCATGTATTGCAAAAAAACTCATTTACTCCTACTTTCAGGGTTTTGGTCTTCATTGGTGTAGTTTTTTGTATTTACAGTTTTTACCTGATGGGCTGATTCCTGTTCTTTATTATGTCTGTTTTTATGGTTTGTGCCTTGTATTTAGTTATTTTAAACAGCCGAAGGAAAGCTTCAGTTGATATTGTTGACATCACAGACTGGCTACAGCCACTCAGAGATCATGGTTTCTTTTCATTCGATAGCACACTAAGTCAAACTGCATAAAACCTGCCCCAAAAGCTATAAAGTCACCTCTGAATTTTGTTTCTAAAGTTTTTTGCCAATTTGTCAAGATGCGGGGACACTTATACCGGGGTCTCAAAAGTTACTCTTCTAATTGGAAATCACTTGCGGATTTCTCCACATGCGTAGCGCAAACACAGCCTGACAGTTTGATACCAAATTAGGACCAAAAGTTCGTGGATAGACCAACTTTGACTTCGGGAAAATCTGTCCAACTGAAAAAGGGAACAAAATAAAATATATATGTTGTCAGTTGGGTCAACATTGGTCTGGAGAGCCCACATTTGAATTGAAATGTAGTAATGTGGTTGATTGAAGCCATACTGAAAACGTTGGTTATGGCCACCAACTTGGGTCCACAAACCTAGTTCTGCAGACCCCCTTCTACAGAAATGTTGGTCCAGTGGGGGCATATTGCATCCATTTGGGACATGCAATGGCACAAGAGAGGAACAATGTATGCCCCTTAAGGGTAGAAATGCCCTCAATGTACCTATCTTTATGAAGGATCTGCAGGTCAGCCGTTGGTCGCAGGGGTAGGGCAATTCACTATTTCTGCACAGCCGCTCGCACGCGCAGTAAGGTAGGAATATGTGGCGTATGGATTCACAAACCCCTGTTAAGGGTTGAGGGCTCACTAGTGCAGAGCCCTGCAACCTTTGGTTCTCCAGACTACAACTCCCATCATCCCTAACCAGCCTAGTCAATAGCCAGATATTATGGGAATTGCTGTAAAACACATATGGAGAGACAAAGGTTGCAGAACCCTGAACCAGTGGGTAGCATTTCCAGAACATGGGCAAAGGTCACCCCATGCTTGAATTACCTGAAATCCATTGCAACACGCCATGTTTAACTTGTAAAGCAACCAGGCGTCATGCCTCAGCACATGGCAACTTTCTGTAAGGGTGGCCACAGTCCATGCCTTGAAAGCAGTACCAGTAGAAATGCCATTGAGAAGGGCTGAAGGCCATGCCATCAGCAAACTACATGCAGGGCGTTGCTACAGGCCATGCACGGAGGGTATTGCAGGCACAAAGGGAATGCCCATCGGCCATGCCCTGCTGTTAGTGCGGCTCGCCATAGTGCACCCGGGAACCACATCATCCCTACAATGGAAGATTTTTCTTGGAATGGTTAACTTGTTTCATCAACATAGGTTACTATGGCATGTTAGGATTACAGGATACACTCCCTAAATCCAAGTTGTTTCACTGAATGCATGTAAATACAAAAATATATTCATCTAAAGTAGGCAAAAAAGTACAAAATGGAATGAGTCAACAGGCAGCTGGTAAGTCATTCCCTGCCTACTGAAGAGCAATCACGTGGCTCACTTGCAAGACGGCTATGATTTCCTTTGAAGTGGTTGAGGACATACCCAGCAAGCCAATGTCTCTGAACCTTGCATAAAATAAAGAATGATACATGAAATATCTTACTTCTTTTTATCAACAGAAAAAGTGATTTGAGTTTACACTTTTCAAACGTCAATCTAGAGAGTAGGTTTACAATGTAAGAACAATATACGCAAACATCTAGTGTAGTGCAGTCAGTTCGCCTAAACCCATGGTAACATTTGCATTGACCACATCCGTTTTTAAGAAAATGCTTCCCATTCTTTATTTCAGGCAATAAAGAAAAATATTTTGTGTAACATAATGAGGCGGGCGGGGTTAGCACAGCCGGCATCATGTGAACCCACCCAAATACATGAACAGCCTTTATTAGTAATCTGGTCTGATGTTGACCTTGCACATGCGATCTGCACCCCCATCCATCTCGGTGCAGCTATCTCGTCTTAAAGTACTCTCGGAGCAAACCTCGGCTATATGGGCCAGCCGGGGGTCTCCTGAGTACAACATGAACAGCCTTTATTAGTAATCTGGTCTGATGTTGACCTTGCACATGCGATCTGCACCCCCATCCATCTCGGTGCAGCTATCTCGTCTTAAAGTACTCTCGGAGCAAACCTCGGCTATATGGGCCAGCCGGGGGTCTCCTGAGTACAACATGAACAGCCTTTATTAGTAATCTGGTCTGATGTTGACCTTGCACATGCGATCTGCACCCCCATCCATCTCGGTGCAGCTATCTCGTCTTAAAGTACTCTCGGAGCAAACCTCGGCTATATGGGCCAGCCGGGGGTCTCCTGAGTACAACATGAACAGCCTTTATTAGTAATCTGGTCTGATGTTGACCTTGCACATGCGATCTGCACCCCCATCCATCTCTGTGCAGCTATCTCGTCTTAAAGTACTCTCGGAGCAAACCTCGGCTATATGGGCCAGCCGGGGGTCTCCTGAGTACAACATGAACAGCCTTTATTAGTAATCTGGTCTGATGTTGACCTTGCACATGCGATCTGCACCCCCATCCATCTCGGTGCAGCTATCTCGTCTTAAAGTACTCTCGGAGCAAACCTCGGCTATATGGGCCAGCCGGGGGTCTCCTGAGTACAACATGAACAGCCTTTATTAGTAATCTGGTCTGATGTTGACCTTGCACATGCGATCTGCACCCCCATCCATCTCGGTGCAGCTATCTCGTCTTAAAGTACTCTCGGAGCAAACCTCGGCTATATGGGCCAGCCGGGGGTCTCCTGAGTACAACATGAACAGCCTTTATTAGTAATCTGGTCTGATGTTGACCTTGCACATGCGATCTGCACCCCCATCCATCTCGGTGCAGCTATCTCGTCTTAAAGTACTCTCGGAGCAAACCTCGGCTATATGGGCCAGCCGGGGGTCTCCTGAGTACAACATGAACAGCCTTTATTAGTAATCTGGTCTGATGTTGACCTTGCACATGCGATCTGCACCCCCATCCATCTCGGTGCAGCTATCTCGTCTTAAAGTACTCTCGGAGCAAACCTCGGCTATATGGGCCAGCCGGGGGTCTCCTGAGTACAACATGAACAGCCTTTATTAGTAATCTGGTCTGATGTTGACCTTGCACATGCAATCTGCACCCCCATCCATCTCGGTGCAGCTATCTCGTCTTAAAGTACTCTCGGAGCAAACCTCAGCTATATGGGCCAGCCGGGGGTCTCCTGAGTACAACATGAACAGCCTTTATTAGTAATCTGGTCTGATGTTGACCTTGCACATGCGATCTGCACCCCCATCCATCTCGGTGCAGCTATCTCGTCTTAAAGTACTCTCGGAGCAAACCTCGGCTATATGGGCCAGCCGGGGGTCTCCTGAGTACAACATGAACAGCCTTTATTAGTAATCTGGTCTGATGTTGACCTTGCACATGCGATCTGCACCCCCATCCATCTCGGTGCAGCTATCTCGTCTTAAAGTACTCTCGGAGCAAACCTCGGCTATATGGGCCAGCCGGGGGTCTCCTGAGTACAACATGAACAGCCTTTATTAGTAATCTGGTCTGATGTTGACCTTGCACATGCGATCTGCGCCTCCAAGTCAGCACTGGAGGAGCGGGAATGCTAAGATGCAGGCAGTCATGGTAGATGACTCCTTTGTCTACTTTTGCGTATAACATATTCTGCCAGGTGCCTTCATGCAGATGTTAACTAGGATGTTTTCAAAGGGAAATAAGACCTTAGAAGGGCCTCTTTGGCTGCATGTAGCTGAGTATCCATTTCTCTTTATGTATTGAATAGTACAAACAGAAGGATACATGAGGGCCTAGGGCTCAGAAGCTTCAGATAATCCATGTCATGTAAGAAGCTTTGTTTTTCCAGATGGTTGGTATTTTCAAGCATGTATGGGTGTTAAGAAAAACATTTCTCAAAATGCACTTGGATGGATTTTGGGGATAGGCAACGAGATGCACTTAGATGGATTTTCAGGCGCTAGGGAGCGGGAATGGTGTAGCTCTCTTTCATTAGCCTGTCCATTCACACAGATGTTTAAGATGATATCCTGTACCCAGCAGTCTGAAGATCAAAGGGAGAACTGGCCCTAAGCACCTGAAGCCCTCAGAGGACAGACTGTTAATTGCACCAAGAAGATGTGTTAGGACTGCCCCTGCTGTGCTTAAAGATCAGTCAGGTTAGCCCCCCATGCTCTTGGGCCTTGGTACTGGACCCGCCAGTTTCTTGATGTTAGCCGGCTTACACGCTTACAATTCCTGTAAGGACAACCATGGGGTTGTACCTAGATATGCGGGCAGCCTAGCATTGCAACTAGTAGAAAGCACATGCAGGTTCACACATGTGGAACACTTAGAGCATATACGCCTTACAATGTTTAGCCCTCCCATGACGCTCGAAGATATATGCTGGTAACCCTCCTTTGCACTTATAACTGCTTAGGTTAGCCATTGTAATGCACAGTGGTTACATGAAGGTATCCTTCATATCGCGCATGTTAGACTGCTTTGGTTAGTGTTTGTAGAACGTGGCAGGTAAGTAGTAAGACTATAAAGGTAACCTGTGTATTGCCCTCAGAGAATCCCATTAGCCTAGTTTCTATAGTAGCCTGTCTGTCCCGCCTTGAAGATGTTCTAGTACAACCAGTCTATTGCACTAGCCAGTCCATAGTGCCTAGAAAAGTCTACAAAAGTTGGCTGGCATTTTCTTCCCCACAGAAGATCGGATGGCAATGTGACATCAAAATTAAGCTCCATCTGAGTTTAAGGTATGTATAAACGCACCACTTTGGTGGACATCGGCCACAGGCACGGCTATCCATCTACACACGTTAGAATGCATCTACGACTATGACAAATTCGGTCTGGCTGGTCACATAACTACTTTGCACTGGATCACCAGACTTGCCTCAACACCTCTGCCATTAGAATAAAGCGACAACTGTGACAAATTTGGTCTAGCTGGGTACATATCGAGTCTCCTGCACTAGTGCTCTGTTGTCAACTCCCTCAGCACCCGCCCACGTGCCTGACCTCTTGGGTTGCTTACTGGAGCCTAGCCAGCCCTCATAAGTCCTAATGTAGGCCAAATGCACACACGCATCATAAGCCTCCTCTTAGAACTTTCCCATACCTGGACATTGGTCCCCAAGGCATTCCTACCACAGATCGCTTTGAGGCCATACAAATGGGAAAAGGCGCTATATGAATGAATTCTACAATACAATACAATAAACGGAATATGAAGTTTGTGCATAAAGGGTCACAATGTGTGCCTGATTTGATCAACTCACATTTACCTTATATATATTGTTGGTTTGGGAGCAATGCCTTACCTATCAAACGTAAGCTTTTCCCCAGCATCAAATGCTTCCTGAAGCTCTTTAATGAGGCTGGGTTGACCTGGTTGTCGAAAGAGTCCAACTTCATGTAGGCCCCAACTTCTAATGAAATTTACACACTGTTCCACGATCACAGGTGCTGCATGTTCACCGTGCCGCCTTTCATATAGAATTGTATTTTCAAGTGTCTGTCCAAAGACTCCTACAACAAAGAAAAAGCCATTAATACCTTCACCACAAATATAATGTAATACATCTCTGCATACCCCCCCAATTGGTTTCAACACCTTCATGCAACTATGGCCCAGGAAGAACTTGAACGACGGACTTCAAGGCAGGGTGCAAATCAAAAGGGAAGGATCTAGGCACACAATGATAAAATGGGGGATAAATCAAATGCAGTGTCAGGGTATATACGCCAGATGGTCTTCTTTTCCAGAGTCCTTTCTTAGTTCAAGTTCAAAACTCCTAGACTTCCACCATCCGCCCAGGACAATGGGCCTCGTTACAAGGTTGCTGGTCCGGATACAATTGTAATGTTGTATCCGCACCGGCAAACTCTGAGTTGTGCTCGCGGGTGCCTTTCATTCCACCAGGTCTGCCCTGGCGGAATGAAAGGCACCTGCGAGCACAGCAAGCCTGTAGCACCGGCACCGTTATGAACGGGGCCGGAATACCCCGGTAATTGCCCAAACAGTAATTGCCCAAACGCAGGAGCCGGATTTTCTTGCCGGTATGGAGGTAGCCTTGTCGGTAAAACCGGCAAGGCTACCTCCAACCTCGTAATGAGGCCCAATGTTTTGCAAGTCACTCACTCACAGGGATTTTAAAGTGTGCAAGCATACTTCTTTAAACTATTTATTTATTTATTTGCATTTGTAGAGCGCACATGCAGCTCGGGGGCATCGTGGCGCTTGTTACAAGAGATTACAAGGAATTTTCAGTAGGCAGGTTACATCTGACCAACAGGTCTCTTAGTTGCACGTAAAGCATTCATAACGTTTTTCTTTTAGAGGACATACCAAAACAGATAGTTGGTTAGATGAAGAGTTGTGTCTTGAGTGCTTTGTGGAAAGCTAGGTGGGACTGAATTATTCTGAGGTTAGGCGGGAGGGCATTCCAATGTGTGGCTGCTATCTGGCTGCTAGCCAGTGTCTTGGTCTTTGCTCTGGATGTGTGCTTGTGCCTGGTCATTGTCTTGGTTGTTTGTTAGATTTTGCTCACGTCCTTTGGTTGTCTTGAATTTTGTCTTTGTCCTGGATGTTAGGATGTGGCAACAGCCAGACGCTGCTGCACGGGCACTCTCTGTATTGAACCCTTCTTGACCTTAGGGTTTCTGCGGTGCTGGGAAGCATTCTGCACCCTACCGGATAGTTGCTGGTAGAATTAATTCCCCTGTTTTCCATAAGTATATGGGAAGGAAATAGTTGCTATGCAACTGTAAATAGAGTAAGAATGGAGAAATTATATTTTTCATGTGTCAAATGGCCAAACTTACATATTAGAAATTATACAAGGAATATATACGAGGCCATTTTAAGTGAACATTCAATCCTCACCCATCGCACTCCAGAGTAAGGGGAGAACCCTGCTACAATAGAATGCAATCTGTGACGTGAAGGGATACTTACTACACCGCCATAAAATCAGAGAGCGGTGTTCCCATGTACAGCAGATGAGCCAATATCCTGTGAGCTCTAAATTAACAGCACAGATTCCGTAAACCCAAGCCTGGAGATTTGAGTGCAACCTAGCATTGCCTGTATTTAATCTATGTGCACATGCTATCCCCACCACACCACATTGCACATTCCGCATGGAAAATGTATATTCGATGCAAACATTTTAAATTGTTTGACTGAAAAGTGCAATGTGGTTTTTCTGTGCCATTTTCCTCTGATAACAATGCTTGTCATTTATATTGGAGGAAATAAATACCTGTCAAGAATTGCCATTGAAACAAAGCAGTGGTTTATGCTGTGATTGAGTAGCAAAGAAGTAACCTGTTTCAGCTGACAAGTGGCATGTAAAGACCCAACCATATTGTACTGCTTAGAAATGGAGGTCTAGCTATAGATATATTTATTTTATAACGATTATGTCGTTGTAAAATGAGTGAGAATTGTACAGGCAGGTTGATTTCCTTCTGGTTATGTGTGAGGTCCATTGTGGTGACTTCCCCAGCATAACGTTTGGCGACCACCTTTGATTGCATTTTTTCATTAAATAAACTAGAGTGTTACTCCAAATACAGCCTGTTTCCTATCCCAGAATTTGAGGGTGGAATTGTGTATTAGGGGGTGCTAAATCATAGGGTGTACGTTAGGAAAATGAAAACTTTAATCTACAATAATCCCAACAGAGAGTGTTTCCTTTGTTTTGGGTTTGTTCTGTGATGAGTTGCTTCATGTCCATGATGATAAGTTGTTCAAGTCTCTCTGTTTTCTCAGTGGTGTGGTTCTCGGTCGGGTAGGTTGAGACCCCAAGGATGATGTTAGTTGTGCTGTTGATGGAGGCTGTTGTGACGAGGTCTGTGATTTCATCGATAAAGGCTTTGCTGGATGGAGGGGTTGGTAGATCGGATGGATGGGAGCTCTGTCAGCGTGGGAAGTGGCAAGAGTGCAATTCCATGGGTGCAGGTGTGGTGTGCTCTGTAACCGTGCGTGGCCTTGAGGTTTTGTGGATAACAGTGAGCCCCGTGCCCGTTGGGACGAAGACTATAGTGCACAGAAGGTCACTCACCAGAACGCCATTTGCCATCAAATTTTACAGTGATTTACCAAAGCGTTCTGATAGAACAAATAGACTGTTAACATATCGGTTCTAGGTGATTTTGACAAAAAGAATTTGTCAAACTCGATTTTGTCGAATTCTTTTTTTTTTCTTTTATACCATTGGCTGATAATATATGCGGGTAGAGGCCCCCACCTCACCCCTGCCCTTTCCCCGGCCATCATTATTACCTTTAACCACCACTCCCCACATATATTTGCGTCTAAATTTGGTCAAAAAAATGATCGAATTGTCATTTTACGGCTTCTCCTGCGACGATATCTCCCTATCCCAACATATCACATTGCATGCCCCCGCCCGAGCCACCTTTGCTATTATTCAGCTGGACCTGTAGTCTGACATGGACAGTGAAATACAGAAGGAGTTAAGAAGCAACGTACAGCTCTAGGAAAGCCACTGTGAACTGCAGACACATGAAGTGAAGGACTGGTCCTTATGATTTCCTACTAGAGGCTTTTTAATATACATTATTTTGAAAAAAAGTTGATATCTCTAATTATTATTGTGGTGCACTTTGTGTCAAGCTATTATTAATAAATGTAGGTCCCTCTTCCCTCAATAAGAACAGATAACAGTGGAGGTTTGGTGTTATGCATACCAGGTAGCACTTCAAGAAAAGGAATGCAAGGACAATAATGTATTTGAAAGTTTATTAGACAAGGAAAGTTTGCATTCCTCACTAGTTGTTCATCGGGATCTCCCCTGAAGAATGTTCAACATTTTAAGTGCATATTGACAGAAGGGGTTATATTAGATTGAGTTTCATAATTATTTAAATAAATGCTGTCATAATGAACTATTGATGAAAGGATTACTTTGAGACTAATTAATAATGCATTCATATTATTACATAAGAAATCGTGGGCATTTGAGGTCAGATATAGTGCTATCTTGTAAATTCATGAGGAGGTTTTTAATTACCTACATACTGATCATAGATTACAGTTGGATCTCTTAGTACCATCTAGTGCTTTTTTAAATTATATAAGTGTTTGCATGAAACAGTTTACAATAAATGTGAATTTTGGGCACTTTGTGTCAAATACATCACATAAACAAAGGTGGGAATTGGGCAACTACAGGAGTTGTTCAACAGCACTTTGCCAGAGAGTCTCTGAACCAAACCAAGGACAAGGTAGCTGCCTGCAACACTCTCCTCAGCTTGGGGCCGCCCACCTTAAAGGACGACACAAGCCCAGTGAAGAAGCTAGGAGGAGTGCATTGACAAGCATCTACCGATGTCTGCCTTAAAAGACATTTTTGAGCCAGTCGAGCCCCTCGAGCTGCAAACGACTGCACCGCTGACTGTTGTTATGCTGCAGTCGCTAAAGCAGTCTGAGTCGCCTCAACCAGTGCTTCAGAACCGTTGACCAGCACTGAGACAAGGATTCCTGACCCTGAGCCGCTGTTTAGGCCAGCCCATAGCCATCTGTCCAGCTTTGCTCACCAAACCGCCTGCCGCCTGATACCCACAATTGTCTCCCATCTTGAACTCTGTCGCAGAAGCTGCAGAGTGCCCTGAAACCGACTCAACCCTGTCGAGCACCAAGAACTCCTACAGAACAAGGTACATTGTGGTTCTGTCCCCCTGGTCCTTCTCCAAAGGCCCCTAGTGACATTTTACGACCCATTGCTCCCTTTGTGCTGAAACCATGTATCCTTGAACTGTTGTGATTATTTACTATACCGGCTACCTTGCTGTCAGTATCCAGAGTGCATCCCTTTTCATTCTTTGAAACTGTCTGTCCTCTGCATTCGTTTACAGGGTGGGTTGTATTTTGTAGTGTTCTAGAATCGTCTGTTGTGATAATAATAAAGTAGATATTTTTAAACAACCTTCACTGGACAGTCCCTTTTATCAACGGGTAATAATTGTATTTTCGCTGTGTTGCAACTAACCAACGATCCACAACCTTTGCAAGGATAAGCCTGTAGTTCCATCCAGGTAACCAGAATTGGACAAGGAGGTTTATAATTTGCTTGTGTTTCCAATATGTTCGGATCCCTTCTGGTGTACTAGAGGTGTGGGGCCGATTGATGGTTTAGAAACAAATATTCATCCCTGGGCCCCTGGTGCCCTGGAGGTTGATTTGCCACACTGGGGAAGGGTAGAAAAAAGGGGGATGATTGCATTTTGGGGGTAGGGAAGCAGTTGGGAAGAGGAACGAGTGGCAGAGGAGCACATATAATTGGTAGGCACTGCCTGCCAACTCTTAGTGTTCAACTACCTTTGAATTTGTCACCAGCTGCTTCACGGCCACGCTGGGAAGCACTCTTGTCCTGTACCAGCAAATCAATGAGTGGCTGAGGCGGGACAGGAAGTCAAGCGGCACGGGGCCGGATGTCAGATGGGAGCATTTTTTTTTAAACACATTTATTCCCAGATGGGGGGCGGTCGGCAGGGCTCATGACCAGTTCCTGCTTTGGGCAGGCACTGACCCGAGAGGAGGTTTAGGGCAGATGTCAGGATTAGTCAGGCGAGTACAAAGGCAGCAAATATGGCAAGGGAAATGTGCACCCAGGAACAACGACTCAGGTATGCTAGAACCCAGGAGTGCAAATAGAGTGTGACATCAAAACCAATATATGAAAAGGGATGTGGGGTAAGCACCTGACCGCGAGGAAAGTCGGCAAGCACCTTACCCCCAATTGCTGTTACAGGTACTGACAGCGCTAAACCCACGTGGAGGGCCAGCAATGACAGGATCTGTGTACTAACACTCTTGATGGTATTACATAAGGGAACTTAAGAACTGTACTCACGAGGACGAGATACACCTCTTGAATGTCAGCTAGCCCACGAATCCTGTTGATGAATCTGGGACCCAGAAAAGGCTATAACAGCAATGGGAGAAGTAGGGAGGTCCAGAGGACAAGGGCTGAAGGCAGCCGGAATGAGGCAGGCTGCCGGGCAGGGAGCCCAGAGGACAAGGGCTGAGGCTGGGAATCAGCAGAGCGAGATCCGCTGCAATGTAGAGAGCCCGGCAAGGCAAGGGCGGAGACTGGAAGGCAGCAGAGCGTGATCCGCTGCAGAAAACTAAATACCTAAGTTGGAATAGGGATTACAAATTAGTGGGGAAAACATAAGCATTCACACAGGAGCTAGCTACCACCGCACACCACACCTAATGATCAAATGGGAAATGGATGCAGAAGTGAAATGGAAAACATGGAATGGATCCTCTAGAAAGTAAGGATCAGGAGCAGGGAAAAACGAAATAACCTATGCAAACTTCTCCCTACCCCTCCAAGGAAAAGACAGGAAACTAAACTAAGAGGAAGGCTAAGGCAAATGGGTAAGAGCAGCAAAGGACAGAGTCAAAGAAATATAGAACACAGACAAACTGGGCTGCATCTAAAAGGGGAAAGCACTGAGAATTGCTGCCTGCAAACAGGGGAAGACAAAAAGGGAAATCAAGGGAGCAGAAATCAATTAGCGCATGAATCCGAAATTCAGGGCGGAGGAAACAAGAAAACAGGAACAAGGAAGTAGGTACAAAGGCAAGGAACCAGGGACCAGGGACTAGTCAAAAACAGGAACACTGCAAACGATGACCAGCGCTGGACTGAAGTGAGACTGAGGCTTTTAAAGCTGTTTAACGAGCACACGCCTCAGGTGTGCTGACTGCTGCACCTGCAGCCACAGGTGTTGCCTATCCTCCACCCAACCTTGTCCTGCAAGGGTGGAGGTGGAGCAGTGGGCCAGGCATTCTGGGAAGCACAGTCATTTGGTTAAAGAAGCATGCTGGCTGCCAAAAACCTGGAATGGATCCGGAAGGGAAGTAGTTTGGAAAATAGGGATTTAGCGCTCCCAATTCATCACAGCACTGTGGCATTAGGTTCGGAGGAAATGTCCAGCAAGGAATAAGCCCCAAAACATGCCCCCAAGTGGCGGGAACGGGAGCGAAGGGAGCGAGTCGTGACAGTATACCCCCTCCTACGGCCCTCTTCGGGTGCCCGCCACCCGTACGAGACTTCTTCTTTCCATGATGGGAGTGCTTTTTCTTTGGAGGTGGCACTGATGGAAATGGTGGCATGTGGGCAAAGGCAGATGGGCTTCCATGATAGGAGTGTGTTGTCTTTGGAGGTGATACTGATGGAAACGGTGACTTCTGGTGAGGAAGAGACTCATGGTTCGAAGAAAGGCATGAAGAACCTGCAGGACCTGGAGCAGAGTTGGAAGGTCCAGGAAGCTCAGTCACTGGGATTGGACCCTTGTAAGTCTTTGAGGAGGGAGGCAGGCTGGTGCAACTTGCCTTAGAGGATGGTAGAAGTTCTGTTAGCCTTTCCGCCGAGAGCGGACATGCGGGAGGTGAGGAAGTTGCTGGCTTCAGGAAATGTTCATGTTCAGCCATTAGAGAAGGTGGCGGCTGAGGTAGAGGTTCAGATCTTTTTCTGTCATCCATCTGGGAAAAGGCTTGTGGTTGAAAATGATTAAGGTTTGACTGCACATATTCTACGCCTTGGATGCCTGGAAGTCCCATGGGTTGTACGAGGCTGGTACTCCTGGTGACAGTCGTGTAGCCACCTTGTTTCACGTGGGATACCACAGCAGGGATGTTTGGCATCCTGATAGGAGTGATAGACGCAGTACTTGGTATTTCAGGCAGACTCGCAGAAGGAGCAATAACAGACGCATCTTGAACTGCAGCAGTCATTCCCTTCCTTTGGCTACTAGCACCCGACTGGTGCTTCTTGGCGGAATTCTGTTGCACAAGTCCTGTAGGTAATACGCCGGTCTGCACCACCCCTTGTGCACACCCAAGTGAGTGGTTCTGACTCACCACTTGGTCCAGCTTGATGACTCTGAAGCGGGAGCTGGCAAAAGTCTCAAACTCTGATGCTGCATCTTTAGGAGGCACTGATGCTAAAATGAAGCAGTTGGAAGAATCGTCTTGTGGAAAAGGCAGGCATTCTGGTGCTCCTCCTGAAGCAAAAGAAAGGCAGGCTAGACGTTCATCGACTGTAAATGGTAGGGATTCAGGAGGAATCGCTGGCGCAGAAGAAAACACAGCCAAATCTTTTGATGTAGACAGGTATGCCTCTGATATTGGCAGCGAGGCTATGCAGGATACAGGTGTCTCATGAACTGAAGGCAAATACTCAGTATACTCCGGGACTGAAGACATGCTCTTTTGATGGACTACCGGAGGCTCTAAGGCTGAAGGATGATCTGCAGGATGAGTCACTGTAGCTGAAGACAGGCAGGTCAGGGGAAACCTTGAGGCTGAAGGCATGCAAGCTGGAGCAATCTCGGTTGCTGGATACAAACATGTCCAGGTCTTTGGGACTGGCTCTTGAGTAAATGGCAGACATGGCTGCGGTTCATTGGTTGAAGACAGGTGTGCCAAAGATGACGGCAGGGCTGTGGATTGAATTATAGAAGAGTCAATGGTTGTAGGAGGACACACAGAAGTCTCAGAAGTTGATAGACACATTAGTGGCTCAGGAATGGAGGGCACCTTTAGGGCATTAGACTCCTTGGCTCCAGTAACCAAGGACTGAACCGTACCCTTGCAGTCCTTTTCTTTAGTGGGTGACACAGAGTCTCTTTCTTTGTGGAAGTCAAAATCAACCAGTGGAATCACCATAGTAAAGTCTCTGTTAATCAGGATTTCGTCAATTGTCCATTCCTCTGTCTTAGCTTCTGAAAGAGGCAGATTAACAATCAACAGTTCAGGAATCGCCTGCTGGTCTTTTGATTCTGTATCCTGTGGAATGAGTTCATCAGAACATGAAATCTGTACTGTCTCTGACTGTTCGTATTGATCAGAATTGGCAGAAGGAAGAGTGAACCCAGAGGTAACGTTGTTTTCCACATCAGCTTTAACATCTACTTCAGTCTCAGCAGCTGTATCAAGAGCAGGGCCAGAGCCTAGGGTAGTGACTGAATCTGTGTATGCCACCATTGTGGATTGTGTTTGGGAATCAGAGGCTTGTATGTGTGCTAGCTCAGAATTATGAAAAACTGCTACACAGGGTATTTTTGGTAAAGGAGTGGCTTGTAACTCTTCGGCTAACTGCAATCCCTGATAAACAGCAGAACAATTGTTAGAACCCGTGCCTAGATTAGGCGCTGTGCTAGACGAAAGACCTTCACTCCCAATAGATCTAACATATCGACAAATATCATGGTTTACCAAAGTCTCTACACTCAGGGGCTGAACAGTGTTCACTTCCTCCACATCAACAGATAAAGTCTGAGGTGTATTCAGTAAAGAGTGTAAGGTTTTATTTTCCTCTTGTGCAGAAATGAGTTTTTGTCTTAACTCCTCAAGTTTAGCTCTTAGCATGCCCTGCATTAACTGTACATCACTATCAGTAGGCACAGGGGGAAGCATAGTGGCATCAGGACTGGATCCTGCACTAGCAATCTGAATATGCATCGATTGTACATTGTCCTCTACTGCTTGCAGGTTCTGTGATTTATAGTTTGTCTTTCCAACTTGGTCTGTGTTTCCCTTAAACAAACTATTGACTTTAGACCTCTTGGCATTAGGGACTACAGTCTGTACCTGTGCAACAGAGTATGCGTTAGACTGAGGGTAGAAAACAGAAGTTATGCAAGAAATCCCTCCATTCTTTATGTTGGTATCATGAAACTGTTCTATCTGAGGTGAAGCACAACTGGAATCATGGGGTTCAACAACAGAGGTACTCTCGTATAATAAGTCTAACAGTGTGTTGTTTTCTGCGGCTAAGGCTTGTGCTGACATAGAATCGGGATCAAAACCAAAGATAGAACTAGGAGCAGGCCATGTAGGATGTGCCATCCTATGGGAAAAATACTTTGCACGTAAATGCCCATTCGTGACAAGGAGTTCATTGGAGTCAGGACTAGTGATTTGATTGTCACAGGTAAATGTAGGGGAAGCTTTCTGTACAAACTTGTTAGAGGCCTTGCTGCCTTTCTTTCTTAAACTTGCCATATTCAATGGGAATTTTGGGCTGGTCATACTGTCAGGATTAGTCAGGCGAGTACAAAGGCAGCAAATATGGCAAGGGAAATGTGCACCCAGGAACAACGACTCAGGTATGCTAGAACCCAGGAGTGCAAATAGAGTGTGACATCAAAACCAATATATGAAAAGGGATGTGGGGTAAGCACCTGACCGCGAGGAAAGTCGGCAAGCACCTTACCCCCAATTGCTGTTACAGGTACTGACAGCGCTAAACCCACGTGGAGGGCCAGCAATGACAGGATCTGTGTACTAACACTCTTGATGGTATTACATAAGGGAACTTAAGAACTGTACTCACGAGGACGAGATACACCTCTTGAATGTCAGCTAGCCCACGAATCCTGTTGATGAATCTGGGACCCAGAAAAGGCTATAACAGCAATGGGAGAAGTAGGGAGGTCCAGAGGACAAGGGCTGAAGGCAGCCGGAATGAGGCAGGCTGCCGGGCAGGGAGCCCAGAGGACAAGGGCTGAGGCTGGGAATCAGCAGAGCGAGATCCGCTGCAATGTAGAGAGCCCGGCAGGGCAAGGGCGGAGACTGGAAGGCAGCAGAGCGTGATCCGCTGCAGAAAACTAAATACCTAAGTTGGAATAGGGATTACAAATTAGTGGGGAAAACATAAGCATTCACACAGGAGCTAGCTACCACCGCACACCACACCTAATGATCAAATGGGAAATGGATGCAGAAGTGAAATGGAAAACATGGAATGGATCCTCTAGAAAGTAAGGATCAGGAGCAGGGAAAAACGAAATAACCTATGCAAACTTCTCCCTACCCCTCCAAGGAAAAGACAGGAAACTAAACTAAGAGGAAGGCTAAGGCAAATGGGTAACAGCAGCAAAGGACAGAGTCAAAGAAATATAGAACACAGACAAACTGGGCTGCATCTAAAAGGGGAAAGCACTGAGAATTGCTGCCTGCAAACAGGGGAAGACAAAAAGGGAAATCAAGGGAGCAGAAATCAATTAGCGCATGAATCCGAAATTCAGGGCGGAGGAAACAAGAAAACAGGAACAAGGAAGTAGGTACAAAGGCAAGGAACCAGGGACCAGGGACTAGTCAAAAACAGGAACACTGCAAACGATGACCAGCGCTGGACTGAAGTGAGACTGAGGCTTTTAAAGCTGTTTAACGAGCACACGCCTCAGGTGTGCTGACTGCTGCACCTGCAGCCACAGGTGTTGGCTATCCTCCACCCAACCTTGTCCTGCAAGGGTGGAGGTGGAGCAGTGGGCCAGGCATTCTGGGAAGCACAGTCATTTGGTTAAAGAAGCATGCTGGCTGCCAAAAACCTGGAATGGATCCGGAAGGGAAGTAGTTTGGAAAATAGGGATTTAGCGCTCCCAATTCATTACAGCACTGTGGCATTAGGTTCGGAGGAAATGTCCAGCAAGGAATAAGCCCCAAAACATGCCCCCAAGTGGCGGGAACGGGAGCGAAGGGAGCGAGTCGTGACAGCAGAGCTTGAGCACTGACTCGGGCCGGGCCAAGCCATGTCAGGCTCATCCAGCTTTAGCTTGAGTCATCTCTGTTGCACTAGTAGGTGAGATGAAGACAGAGGTCCAAGTGCGGCCCTCGTGACCCCCACCCGACTCGCAGCCCAAAGGCAGAGAAATGACAGATGTACATCACTTCTAGGCCGTGCATCACCATCGTCGATATATAACGCAGGTGTGAGAAACGTTACATACTCAAACAACCATTCAAACCATACCCGGCTGACAATATGGAGGAGAAAGAGTTGTCTTCGATCGAACAAGTGGATTGACTACAACCTCGAAACTGATGATGTCATCCCTAACATCAATGACATCATGACGTAGGTGCACGTAGACATGAAGCATATAGGTATCCACGCACTCAGCTACATGAACACTCATTGGCTTATTACTGCTAGACACAAAACTGAGGTGTATAACTCAGGCAGATAGAGGACTGGCACACACAAATATCCTTTGCTAAGCAGCGACTGCAAGATATCAAAAATACATATATCTAGCTTGCATATGATTAACTGAGACTAACACGGAAAGCCATATGAACATAAAATGGAGGCCATAGGTGCACTGAAGTGAATGGGAAAGATGAGACAGACTTCGAGTACTTGGAAATGCTGACAGCCTGCTTCAGCTAGAGGCAGACAGACAGAGCTTCCAGCGGAGGCACGGTGTACATCCAAGCCAAGGACGAGCAGAGACAGAAAGTTTCCAATTTACCAAGGCGACAAGACACCTGCATGGAATATAGGTTAAAATCTTCACAATTCCAAGTAGGAGAGTTCCATTTTGTGGTCCCTACACAAGTCTCATTACTCACCGTCGATCCTTTCGATAGGTGGTAGAGTTCAGGGACCCAAACTCTAAAGTTTGTGCATAAGGTGCACATCTCTCCATCTACGTCAAATGAATAAGCATTGCCCTTTTATTCCAGGTCACTAGAGTAGGATCCTAACATGGGGAAAAGGGAAAGAGCTGCACTGGGGATCAGGAAGTAAAAAGGAAATACTAGAGTAAAGGACCCTCGTGCGTGTGCATGGTAGGGTCCCTCTACTCAATAAAGAAAAAAATACTGTTGCCGGCGCAGTCCGAGCACCGGAAACAACCTTTGCACCCTGCAAGAGGGTTGATGGCGCTCTGCTCAGCGCCTGTAGCCACTACTGCCTGGGCCCTGTAAACGCTCCCGTGATAGGCAGTGGAGTGCCCTAATCACTGCTGCTGCTCCCAGGGGCCACATTCCCGGGCACATCTAATTACTGGCACTCCCCATAGCAGGGGAGTGCCCAATGTGTGTTTAGCCCTTCTGGGCTTAATATAAGCGAAGGGGCCACTCCCCAGTCAGGTGGCCCATCTGGACTCACTGGGCCACACCTGGCAGATGTGGCCCAGGTTACAAAGTGCTTTGGGGGATCCCCACAGGGCCCCCATGTGCTGGGCCGCATCTGACATACGCAGACCAGCCCATATAAAGACTTTGGGACTCCCCCGCGTTGCAAGTGAGTGCTGGGCTGCATCTTGCCTGCCAAGCAGCCCAGCCCAGTTAAGACTTTGGGGGCCTCCATCCCTGCCTGCTGCTGTCTGCTGCTGTCTGCTGCTCTCACCTGCCACAGAAGAAGCTCCACAGAAGAGCACAGAAAAGGAGAAACGTTGAGACCAGCAGCAAGGACCTTGAGACAACCCTGGCCAGGTTGTCTTACAAGCAAGGTCTTTATAAATAGTTTTAATACAGTGCACTGTAAAGACTATATATTTTTTAAGACATTTTATATTTTTAAAGGACTCTTTTTATATATTTGTGTTTTTTAGTAATGCAGCTGCTAGGTTTAGTGTAATCTGTATAAAATGCCTTGTGCTCTGCCCCTTTTGTAAAAAAAAACCTCACAAAACCCTGCTGGTGTACTGGAAAAGTATATAAGAAAGCTTAAAAAGAACCGTACACCAGCATTCCTTTTGTCCGCCTCTTGTGCTCCAGTTACTCTAATCTTGTGTTTCCTCCTTAGGGGTATTTGGGAAACCTACCTCCCCTAATCGCTTGATCTTCCCTACCCTAAGCTTCCTCCTATCAAAGTACATCAGGGTGATCTCGAACCCAGGAGAGCAGGGTTTGGAGACAGTTAAGAGGCGGGTCAAGTTATAAGTGAAGAGTTTAGCTGTATATTGTGTGCCCGCCTACACCTGTCTCCCTATAAGGTGTGTTGGAAGATCACCCCGTTACACATGCTAGCAAGACCTGGCAGGGGTGGGTGGTTCAACATTCCCATACCTTTTATTTGGCTAAATGACATCTTTAGGCGTTGTTATATTGTGCTCTGGGCGTGCTGCTATTTTCACAAAGTGTCCTTTGTTGTGTATACTTTAGACCCCGCTGTCTCGTCTTAAGATATGTGGCTTCTGCCTGCATTCCTGAGAGTTTGCACTGCTTGCCTCTGCCGATTCAAATCCGAAACCAATTTGTGTGGTTGTTGCCTCCATTTTTGAGAGCGTAGAGAAGTGCACAGTAATAACTTTCTTTCTCAATGACCAAACCATGCAACCGTTTGCAATGTAATACCCGGCTTCAATGGACTAACATCTGCACAGACACTCACTCAGTGGAAGGAGTGCCATCTGCCTTCTTTTAGGGGGCCTGTATGGGGCCCTGGAGTTGCGTTGGATGTTTCTCCAGCGTGGGCAAGCAGTAAAAACAAAATACACAAAGTCATAACTATGCCTATCCTACCATCATGATGAAATGTAATTTGCTAAATTGGGGAGACCAACGTTTTGGTGCACTGGGGTGCATGGAATAGGTTTGGAAACCTTTGTCCGGCTCTACGATGGTGACAGACTAATGGAATAGGGGCATGTTGGTCAGTTTACAGCTATTGAGGTTTTGCTGCTGCGATTGCTTATTTAATTTTTTGTTGTACTTATGCATCTGTTTTACTTCACAATCGAACCTTTCATACGAAATTACAAATGGTGAATATATAACAAGGTCTTTCCACATTACTAATCAATATGATTCGCACATCTCACATTGCTGGGATTCCAAACTCCTGGTCTGCTTCCCTGACTAGCGGCCAGAGACATATAGCGCTAATAAGGAAACCTCTGCATTACTGGGTGATAACAAGTGAGTTAAACGTGCTCTTCTGTCATATAATAAGCATGCCCTGCGCAAGTTCTAATCAAGCGGCAGAGCCAACTCAGCCTTTCATCCTCCAGGGGTTGGTAAATTGAGTACCACTAATTGGGGAAATAATAACTCCTCTTATTACAGCATTTAGAAGTGGGAGGACTCTGGTATTCAGTGCTCTATAAAAACACAAATTATTATAACAGAATGATAGGGGGGAATGCATTATGAGTGCTACGCAGGAAGTCGGGCCTAGCGACTCTTTGCTGGTGGCGCTGCTGTGCCACAGCAAAACATAGCGAGTGGCCTTGACACTTTCCTAGCCCTGTGCCTCACAAAACCTTGTGGCAGCACTGCAACAGAACCTCACTTCACGTGGACTGATTTGTGACATCAGGCCCTGCCCCTGGGCCCTACTGACGTGGGGCAAGGGGCCTGCAAGGTCCCCATTGACACCCCCATCTCAACAGCTTTCACACTTCCATGACCTCTCCACCTGTAAGAAATGATTTCAGGGGCATCATATTGCAGCTCATGCTTGAACACCTCCCTCACCAGCTCCACAACAGCCAGATCCTCCTCTGACTTTGCCATGACGCTCTCCTCTGCCATCCGCCTCCTCTTAAAGATCCCGCTGTGTGGGGGAATTGCTCTGGTCAGGCCAACAAACAGATGGTTTGCGAGGATATTGAGGGGAATGAGGTGATTCCCTCAACTATAAGTGAAGGAACTCCTGGAGGCACAACTGAGCCCTCCTCCACTTCAAGGGACAGGTGTCTTAGCAGTGGAACCCTGGGCTAAGATGGAGAGAACAGGTATCCAGCATCAACGAGGGGTTTATTTATAGGAAGTCAAAAAAGTCTAGGATGGTCTACACTTGGTTATCCAAGTTAATAAAAGGTTAAATGGTAAATTTCCAACTCCTCCACAGGAAAAAGCGTTACTTGGTTCCAACCTTCTAGCAAGTCCTTCTGATGTTTCAGAAGCACTAGCAAAGGTAAGACCTCCTTCAAATTCAGCCACGTAACCAGTTTAACACCAGAAGCGAGAAAGCCCTTTAGGTGAAGGGCAAAAATGTCCAAGTCAACAGTGCCCTGCATAGGTGGGATCCTGGCCATCTCCACTGTCAAACTGTGAAAGATTATCACAGAATGTGTGACAGATTTTCCAATTGCCCGTAAGGAACTGTTCCTACTAGGGTTGTCGGATTTCTGGCAAGTCTCTCAAGAAATGCTGGAAGTGGCTACTTGGCATGTTGATAGATCAGCCAGGCAGATGTTCCTTGGCTCAGACATCCAATTGCAGGCTTGGTTAAAGACTCGAAATGGATACAAGAGGCCCAAGAGAAAGTCAGGATTTGCTGTTCGATGGCCTCCTCCTTTTCCATGCAACTACGGATGACCAAGTTTCTAAAGAAAAATGTTATCTTGGATATAACCGAGCAAGATAAAAGCCTACTGCAGTATCAGGGCATAAGGCAGACAGATCCCCTCTATTCCAGGAATTGAGTGGATGCAAAGCCCTTTCCTAAAGAAGGGACAGGTGTGATACCAGGTGGAGAAAATGACCAGGAACAGTGAATACCTTTTTCAGTACCACAACCTCTTCAGCAGAAAAGCAGATGATTTAATATCTTCCAGGGACGTCAATTCATCAAAAGGCCAGGGATAATAGAAGTGGCATTACACACCTGATGACATCACAAGACGTGATATCATAGGGCCTTTCAACTTGATGACCCCACATGAAATAACATTAAATGACATGTAACCACGATGAAATCGCCGGAAGTGACTGACGGTTGTAAAAAAACCATAAAAGCTTACATTTCATAAAATACCAGATACCAGCCACATCTTAACTAGGGTACTACCTTAATATGTCATGGATGGGGTCGTGCTATGACAGGGGTAGACCTAGTAGAACCAACATAAGCCAAGGACACTGCCATGCATATGCCACTTTAGCCTCATATGGCAGTCTATTGCCAACGTATACCAATTATTGCTGCAAATTTCAGGTCTTGTAACCACATGCCAAGTAAAGACCCACACTCCCCGATGCTGCCATAATACAGCATTGTAATAGTATACTAGAGGACGGGGGGCATTTGCATCAACAATACCACAAGTTAGCAGAGTATCTGGGGCCCATCTGTAACCTTCCCCCCGGCAATAACTCAGCCAACGGGCAAGTACACTGTCTTTATTTTTCAACAGACAGGGATCATACAGGAAACAACATCTCTGGCAATCTCAGCGGTTGAGCCTGTGTCACCCGGTTTTGTATCATGGTGATGCGAAACATTAACACTATCCCTAGAACCTAAGGGGCATTCCCATTGGGTAGCTCAGGTGGTATTACCTATAGAAGTCCCATATATTAATCCCATTGGTCTACCATGTCAAATGGCTTCGGCTGAGACGCCTCCCAAAACTATATCACTTTGTGGCAGGGTCACATGATTACTATTGGCCTGTGCAACATTCTACACACCACCATATGATCTGAGCGTCGGGGTTGGCTGGAGCGAATCTCCCTAGGTCTGGGACCCTGTTCTGTTCACAGCGCTTGGTGTACCTTTTCAAGGTAATGAGAAAGACTATGTGTCCCCATTGTTGCCACTGGTCTGATCACCTAGCCTGGGAAAGTGCCTGCAGGTTGCAGTTTCTGGTGGACAACACATGTATCAATCTCATCTGCTTCGTTGGGTACAGCTCCTCTTCCCACCTTGAGTGAATAGCCATTGTTTGGCTCTGCTGGTTCACGTGTGCAAGGACCACAAAAATGAGCCTTTCTGTATGCAATTATGAGGATTTTATTCTGTATTTCGCAGGTGGCTCACTGCCTCCGGAATCTGGAATCTTCCAACCGCCCTTTGTCCTTGGCTGTGAACGTCTTTGTGCTTCTTGCTGCAGGTACGGCACCTTTCCCACCATGTATTTAAGGCCTGTGGATTTATGTCTATTCACTACAGTCATTCTGTGGTTTACCTACATGTTCTAATATCTTCGTAGAGGTTAGTCATAATAGAGCCCTATAGGTTCCTTATATGTTCCCGTAACTCCTTATGATTAGTTGTGGTAAAGCAGTTGCAAGCTCGGTCCATGTATGCTTGTCTTTTTTGCGTTTCTGTGTTTGGCTAAGGTGTAAGCATGTTCTTCATGTATATGTGTGTCTGTCTGTGTATCTTCATGCAGGAATGCAAGTTTGCTTTGTGACGAATGCTGCTATGTCGTGTGGTCACTAGTGATGTCATCATGGCTGGATCTTGTCATCAGTCAACCTGACCCATCACTGAGGCACCTGTCTCTTTGAAACCGTCAACTGGATAAGGCTTAAAGGGTTGCCTGAGCCAATATCTCTTTGCATATGTGGGATACACTGGCGTGCCTGTTGATTGGCCGAACAGTGAGTTGCAGCGTTCGTTTCTCGTCCTTCTGGCTGACATTCGTGAAGCGTCATGAGGGCCATTCCAGGGATCCCCTCTTCAGTATGGCTGCTCTAGCCTTTGAGGATACTGCCATCCCATGTCTGTCATAGCCTTACAGCCTAGGCATGGTCAAGATATGTAAGTTACAGCTCTATATATCCAGTTGCTTATTTCATATGCCAAGTGCATCCTTAAATGTCCAGTAATGTCACCCAGTATCAGTGAATGCCTCATACACCTGGTAAGAGATAAAGTCAGAGGAATAGCCAACTGACACGAATCTGTCTGATTATATGCAATTATTTGATGTATTTCCCCACCTGGCACGCCATGTGAATATGATTTGCATTTTCAGACTTAGTATCTAATTCCCTATACGAATATAGTTTGTCTGACCTTTTTAGAGGAAGTTGATAATTTTATCAAAAAGTATGTCACATTTTTAATTATGTAAATCTCACACTTCACCAAATTGTATCTTTAAGGTATCATCCCTAATTGGTATACAACACTGACAGTCAGGGACTCGTTTTTCACCTCTAAAATGTCATTGCGTAGAGTTGTCTACGCTGTTTCTGTTGTATTGCATTCCTCAGCTTTTAATGCACATTTTGAACTTCACCAAACCCTACCTAAGAGGTGTCCTTCCTCAGCGGTATAATACGCCGCTGGTGAGGGGCTACTTTTGGACCCCTAAATTGTCATTTAAAAGAACCTTAGGTGCTATTCAGGTTTTGTTATGTTACTCACCTTATAATGAAATAGTTGCACTTCATTGATTCCCACCTTTAAGGTGTTCCTCTCCACTAGTATACTCCACTGATAGCGAGAGGCTGATTTTGGACCATTCAAATCCTATTTTAAAGGGTTCATGTGCTATTTATGAATGCTTATGTTATGCTATTCGCTTTTCATACCGCGGCAATCACCATTTCTGTACATTGTCCATGGTGGCTATGCCAAGCAGCAAGGCACTCCTACCACTGTCCTCCACAGGCAGCTGCCATTTCACTTTTCCACTGCGCCACGACCCCCACCCCATCTCTCTCTCTCTCTCTCTCTCTCTCTCTCTCTCTCTCTCTCTCTCTCTCTCTCTCTCTCTCTCTCTATATATATATATATATATATATATATATTTCTGAGGCTTGTGGAATCCGTTTAGATCACATGCTGTGCATAGGCCGACATCTAGTGGAAGCTGCGGATTATTACAGTTTGTTTTCGAAACTCGAAAATGGGCGTCGACACAGGGCGTGCCAGTAATACTCTCCCTAGTGTGACGTCCACTGTACCCATGATCCCTCACGTGTGTAGGACCATCAGATTGTTTTTTTCCGCAATACTTGACGGAAGCATCCCGCGGAGTTCCCTGGCTTCAGGCCATAATTTTGCTAATACTAATAATATTTCCCAGTTTCTTCCATTCCCACGTCGAGTAATCGAATCTCGACGCCAGCCCGGAGAAGAAAACAACCGTCGCGAGCTGCACGATGGACTGGGCCTCGGAAGGCCTCTGGCCTCGGCCCCTACAAGTAGGGAGAGTGGGGGGTGGTACATACTCTTCACTCACATATATATACATATATATATATTATATTCCTACACACACTAGCCTGCTGCCACAGGGTGCGTATGGAGGGTACCCCTTTCCAATGTTGCCCCAAGTGCAACCGAAAGTACCCTTGGATTGATAGACACACCACCTGTAACCTCTGCTTGCCGAGGGACCACCCGAGGCGAACTGCAGAGCGTGTAGCTGGTTCAAGGCTAAGACTCTAAAGGACCGTTTGACCAAACGTTGGGGCCACCACGCCAGGCAACTTGAGGCCATGGAAGCGGAGGGCACCTTCAGTGATGGCAGCGACGCCGTACTATCGGTCGGGGGACAGCCAAGCGCAAGTCCCCGACCTCGGAAGGTTGTCCGGCAGGGCTGCTATGGGGAACAAACCTGGTGACGCGAGCGCTACCCACACCACTTCCACTAAACACTTGAAGTCCAACCGAGACTCAACGCGCGTGTCAAGTTTTTGGAAAGAGGCACACAAAGAACAGTCGACCGAATCGGTGTCCTCTGGGCGTTCTCGGTCAAGATCGCCGCATGACACCAGGCAACCATCCACTGTTGCCAAGAGTGCCTCACTCACCAAAGTTATGGAGGTACGATTGTCGGAAGACAAAGCCGACCTCCACCCCCAAGCCGCACTCCAGGAGTCGGCGTCAGCAGACCGCACAACGGCTGCTCCCGTTTCCCGACGTTCTCACTCTAAGGAAAGGGACACTGCTCCCGATTCTCAACGCCAGATGTCGAAAAGCTCTGAGAAGGTCAAAACACCAGGGAAGCACTCTTCCACTCAGGGGCGGGGGGAAAACAGCAGAAGAAACCATCTCAGCCTTCTTCTGCACCTCAGGTACATAAAGACAGTTCTAAGTCTTCTGATAAACAGGCCAGGACCCCTGCACAAGCCCTTAGGTCCAGTCTAGTCACAGAGGGGGAACCCTCTCAGGTAAAGGTCATTCCCAGCTGCAAGGAATGGACCAGTGAAGACATAGACAGGGTTATGTCTAGAATGTCCTCCCTAGCAGACTTCTACACCAAGAACCCAGAACACTTCCTCACCTATACCAGTGACGGTGCTACTCCCTCAGGATCTAGGGACCCGCAGCCCCCTGGTAAGAAACCTCGGTTTGAGACCCCTTTTCACATCCAGCCTTACACCCAATATCATGAGGACACGCCTCAAGATGAGGATCCACACTTGGCCTCTTTGGATGACCAAACGGGGGTGGACTACTATGGGGATGACGAGGACCAAGAGGAGGAGGAAGATGACCCAGAAGTCTACAGAACAGACTCCCCGGTAGGCAAAGAACCTCAGGTGACCGACTTCCCAGTCGACAACCAACCTCTCCTGAATGAGGTTTTGTCTAGAGCGGCAGAACACTTCCGCATAGACACTCAGGGAGCACAGGAGGAGCGGGACTTTACCGAGGAACTAGTAGGAGAAAGGAAACCCATTGCCCAGACCATCCCAATTCTCAAGTCTATACAGAGGAGAATTGATCCTTCCCTTCTCAATCCTAACCTCACCAGGGCAGTAAACCCCAGAATCGAAAAGTTATTCAAGCCAGCCCAGTCAAACCCGCTTTACATAAGGGGGCAACTGAAACCTGACTCCCTGGTAGTAACTAATACCTGGAAGAGGGCGGGAACGCCCCTATCATCATCTGAAGCTCCCCCCGACAAGGAGAGCAAGAAGATCTAGGGGTTGGGAAGGAAGGTAGCCTCCACTTCCGCTGTCGTGCTGTCTGTTAAGATTTGCACTGATAGGTTCAACAGGTGGGGCTCAAACGCTCGAAGTGCTCTGAATACTGCCAGGACCTCTAGCAGATTGATATAATTCTTGGTCACTGTGTGAGACCAGAGACCCTGAGCTGTGTGGTGAAGGAGGTGTGCTCCCCACCCTGACAGGGATGCATCTGTAGTAACTACAGCCTGTACTCCTGGATCGTAAAAGGGTTTCCCCTTTTACAGGTTCTCTCTTGTCCACCAGTGAAGACTTTGTACCAGTGTTGGTGAAACGACCACTAGATCGTCCCACTGACCACTTGCCTGAGACCACTGTTTCGCCAACCATTCTTGCATGGGACGCATGCGCAGGCGCGCGTGGGGGACCAGGTAAATACATGACGCCATCATGCCTAGCAAACGCATGGCTTTGCGCACCGTTATCTGGCGATTGGGCTGATATAGAGGAATTTGCAGTAGTAGATTCCGAATTCTTTCCTCCGATGGAAAGGCCAACCCCTCTTGAGTGTCTAGGACAGCTCCCAGGAACTGTTTGGAGGTGCTTGGCACCAGGCTTGATTTTTTCTCGTTTATGGAGAAACCCAATTCGAAGAGGAGGTTGATCGTTCTTTGAATGTTTGAACTGAAAATTACTGGGGTTTCCCCCCTGATGAGCCAGTCGTCCAGGTAAGGGTACACTGGGATTGCCTCCCTCCCTAGGTGTGCCGCTGCCACCGCCAGGACCTTGGTGAATACCCTTGGAGCTGAGGCTATACCGAAGGGCAGCACCTTGAACTGGTAGTGCTGACTGTCCACCTTGAAGCGCAAGAATTTTCTGTGCGCTGGGAACATGGAAATATGAAAATAGGCATCTTTCATGTCATATGTTGCCATGTAATCCCCCTTTTCTAGGAGGGGGATTACCTCTTGGAGAGTAGTCATGCGAAATTTTTGGGGCTTGACATACTTGTTTGCAGGGGGTAAGTCTAAAACTGGGTGCATTGTCAAATCTTTTTTTGGCACAAGGAAGTAAGTTGAATAAATACCCTTGTTTACCTGTTTGCCCGGGACGAGTTCGATCGTGTCCTTTTCTAGAAGATTGACGATCTCCTCCAGGAGGATCTTTTGGTGGTCCAAGGAATGTACTTTCTGCAGTGGGGGTGGTTCCGGGGACGCTCGAGCAGTTCTATGCCGTATCCTGCACCCATCTGTCTGATGTGATCCCTTCCCAAGCTTGGGTGAAGTTGGTAATGCGTCCCCCTACTGGAGATGCGTGGGAAGGGACCCCGATCGCGGCATCACTGTTTTGCGGGAGGCGTGCCGCCACTACTGGGGCTGCCTCTTCCCTTACCACGGCGCCTTTTGTTACCCCTGTTGTAACTTTGGGTAGACTGCTGGTTTTTACGCCATGATGTACCCTGGCCCTGGGAATAGTTGGAGCCTCTTTGTGAATTTTGTCTGCGAGGGCGACGTAAATTGCCATTCCCTCTTTGATTAGGGGGTTTGTTAGTCAACTGTTCCAGGGATTTTAGAGTCTCATACTCATCTTTGGCATTTTTTAATGCGTCCTCTACCGCCTTGCCAAACAGTAGATTAGGCTCCACCGGCATGTCGATTAGGGATGTTTGCGTCTCGGGTTTAAACCCTGACTGCCTTAACCAAGCATGCCTCTTAATGACAGTGCTCTCTGCTATAAGCCTGCCGGCGTTATCCGCAGCATCAAAGGTTGACTTAAGGATCAGGTAGGCCTGCAGCACTGGGTTGACAAGTTATTTTGTCTCTCTCATCTGGGGTGTGGGTGACGCGTTGTGCTGAGCGTTCTTGCAGCAGTGTTTGCTTCATTGTGGTGGCCTGCTGTCTCTTTTAACCACTTCCGGAGTCCTGACTAGTGTTTCTGGCAGAGGCGTTGCTAAGAGGGTTGCTGGGGGGGCTATAGCCCCAGGTCTTTTGGTTGTAGCCCCAGATAGAAGCTCAGGGACTACAACCAAAAGGCTATATCTAGCCCCGAATCCCGCCAGTCCCAACATTAGCCTAGCTCCGGATCTTTTCCAGACCTAGCAACACCCCTGGTTTCCGGGCACCCCTCTCTGCGGAAAACAGTGGTTAAAACAACAACAGTGGTGGCTGTGATGATTGTCTGTAGGAAGCGTCCCTCCACCTTTTGTATTTTTGCACATACCTACTTCCTAGCAGTTTCTGCCTGTCTGATTAGGACTGTAAATACGTGTGTCAACATTTTTACCTGTTGTATATTTTTGTATATTTCTTGTTTCTCTATTTGCCATGTGCTCTTGTAACTAAGCTGTAAGCTGTCATATAAAATGCGCCCGGTTACCCCTGGGTCTGGTGCGCAATACAAGTAATAAAACAAACAAACAAACAAACAAACAAACAAACAAACAAGCGGGCTTCAAACCATTTTGACATGCAGTCTATGAAGTCTAACACATGCATATTTCTAAGGGACTGATAAAAAAGAATCCCTACTTTTTTGCCTCGAGATCCCAGTCCCACTGAGGACATTGGTGAGGTGCCTGTGATGAGGTGCTTGTCGCCGGCTTGGCAGCTGGAACAGGCTGCCAGTGTGTCTCTCCATACCGCTGCCCATTCCGGGCCAAGGGCACTGCTCCAAAGTCAGAATTTCCATAAGGTTATGCCCAGATGCCCCCTGTGGGCCAGAGGTAATAGTATTTTAATGTGAATTGCTGGTGGTATCAGGTTTTCATTTCGATACAAAAGTCGGTCTTCTTTTGTAACTTCAGAAGCTACTTTCCTGAACAGCTGTTTCCCAACAGGGAGCCTTTTCTTGTCTGGTCAGCCTTCTTTAGTGTACAATGTGGTAAGCTGCAGGGTGTGGTCTTGCGGGGTTCACTTCCCACAATTGTGGGCTAAGATGCAAGTGTAAGTGTCCTCCACCACTTCTAAGATGGTAACCACCACACTGTCATTCAATCTGCGTCATCTGTGGTGAGTAAGTGTAGCATTTCTAGAAAGTTGGCTTGCTTGTTCTTCCAACTCGGAACATGCTCAACATGGAACATGAATTCCCACAGCTTTTCCGCCGGTCTTGCTATGCGTGAGGTGATTTACGTTGTGCCGCCTCTGGTGAGGATATTCGGCAGAGGTTTGTGGTCTGTGTGCAGCATGAAGCACCTCCCGCAAATGTAATTTCTGAAATGTTTCATGACCCAGGCGCATGCCAAAATCTCTTTTTCAATAACTGAATAGATTTGTTCAGGTTCTGAGAGCGCTCCATACACAAACGCGACAACAGAATTGCCATCTCTTTTTATTTTCATCATGGCGGAGCCAAGACCATACGAGCTGGGATCCACTGTAATGATGGTGTCCTTATCTGGTTGGAAAGGGTGTAGAGTTGGGCTTCGAGAATGTTTTTCTTGATGTTGTCCAACACAAGAGGTCTTTGTACCGGCCGTTTGTTCCATGCCCCTTTCCTGAGTAGAACGCAGAGTGGTTCCGTTTTTAAGGAGAACGCTGTGACAAACTTCTCATATTTTTGTTTTATTTATTTATCGTGTGACATAGTAAATGGAAAAGCCCGGAGCCACCCTCCAAGGAAGAGTGGATGAAAAAGGTTAAAAACATGTTTATAATGGATAAACTGACTGCCATGGTGAACAATGACATCAGCGCTTTCCTCACAAACTGGTATGGAATACAGCAATCATGGGGTTGGGAGGTCCACTGATCCTTCCGGTGGGAGAATTCGGTCCCAATGGGGCGATCCAAGCAGAGAGCAGTACTTCAGCAGACAGAGACGCTCAGCACCCGGGGCGAGACGGCATCAGGCCTAACGGTGTTAAGGACATCAGCAACATCACACTTGGAGGGAGCACACACTGCGAGTCTCCCGGCACAGCGGACTTGGCTTGGGCACAGGACAGGGGGGGTGGGCACAAGTTGGGGTGGTGGGGGTGCGGGGTGGGGGGACATGGGGAAACTGTTTTTTCTGTAAACTTGAATAAAAATTGAAGTTTAAAAAAAAAACACTTTTCACACACCGCAAAATCCGATAACAAACATAAATACTAATATAAAACATCAAGTTTGTCGCAAATTCTCAATTATATCTAAACATAACTACATTTAAAAAGCAATACATAATATTCGAATACATCAATACATCAAACATCCAGACATTAATAAATACATCAATAAGTAAAACATTTCATCCAAATTGATTCTTCAACACATCAAAAAATTAAAAAAGTTTCTTCAGGCACTTAGTCAGCTAAAAACAATATGATAGTAAAAAAATGAATTATATAGACACAACACTTCATCGTTCATAAATCTTCTACTGACTATGGATAGTTCACAAGTCAGTATGTCCGCCTTAGGGAAATTGATCGGGGACTAGCAGCAACAAAAATCTCATAATGGCAATTGTTAAGGGGACCGGTGGCACCACCAAAAATGTACACGATAATCTTCCCAAGCCTGCCCCCTTTCTATCCAGCGCTTCCCCCAAAATCTTTGCACCGATAGTATCTAAGAAACAGCACCATAATAAGATATAGTGGATGGTTTCAATTTCATGTTTTACAAAACTTACATAGTCTATCTTTCCTTGGGATACATGCTCTGCCTCCTGTCACTTCAAATCTTTCAAGTAGATTTAATTTCACAAGTAGCCAGGTGCGACGCATCATTTCACTTGGGCATTTTAGCAGAATACTGTTCATGGACCTATAGGCCTTGATATCATAAACAAAATGTTTAAATAGCTTATATGATGACAGCAACCCTGTATTATCAGCCCAATCCTGTTTGAACAAACCTTTGCTGCCCTCATCTGACCTTTGTATCAACAGCTCCTCCTCCGTGACCTGTCCTCTGTACATAATAGCCAGACACCTCTGGGCCCACACCAGAAGAGACTAAACTCACAAACTTCTCATGAAATTCTGGCAGTGCCATGAATGAACGCTACTGCTCTTTGTTGGTAGGGCACACCAGGCTTTGCTGATGGCATGCACGAGTGAGTCTTTTTTGTGGATACCAGATGCCAATAGGATGTATCCAAGGTATTACACTCCAAGTTGTTCGAATTTGCACTTTTCTTTCCTGAGAGTTAGTTCACTGTCTTCTAGTTTCTGTAGGACCTTGCTGGGGGTGAGACTGTGTGATTCTACGTCATGTCTATAGACTAACATGCTGCCTTGGAAAAACAGCGATTGGGTATTTTGCAAAGGAAAAACAGAGGCTGAGGATGAGAGTGTGAAAGGCATTCCCATGTATTGGTATCTGGCCTTCAGAGTGATGAAAAAAGTGTATGCTTTGACTCAGGATGGAGAGATGTTTTTTGATATCCAAAAGACCTTGGCCTCCTGGACTAAAAGAAAACGCTATGTAATATAGGGTAACTGGTATGAGTCAGTGACTATGTGGTTGTTGTTGAGACTGTGGAGGTCCACTCATAGGCGGAGGCCTTGGCCAGCTCCTTTTTTAGTGGCTGTCACTGGGCTTAGCCACTCTTTGGCTTTGATTGGTGTTATGATGTTGTAGCATAGTAATCCCTCGAGCAGCTGCCTAAGATTCTTGCATGCCAGAAGAGGCACGGGGCGCATCTTATGGTTCACTGGCACGGTACCCAGCCGTAGTATGATCTTGTGAACATCATGTCCCTGATGTCTTGCAGGAAACATGTTCATGCTGATCGTGAGGCCCCATACCGACGTGTGTTCAACGGAGAAGACTTGTTCTTTGGAAAATAGATATAGTTTGATCTCTGGTCATCCCGGCCTAGTACTGACGGTCCTTTCACATGCACCATTAATACTGGGTAACGGTCTTTGAAGAGGATGCCACTTTGCCAGTAAAGCGGTCTTTCTATATTTGGCCCACCATAGGCACATTGAGCTATGTCAGTTTCATGCAATTTATTCCTGTGGTTATGGAATAATGAAAAGTACTCATCTTCTGGTAGTATGGTGTAGGCAGATCCAGAATCTACAAGTAGACCTATTGAGATGCCATCAATTTCAACATCACAGAACGTTTTTTTGTCGTGGTATGGCATCATGAATGAAGAAGATCTGATTCTCCATCGTTTCAACTGTTTATTCTGTGTACAAGTCTTCTTGCACCACTGATACGGTGCAGTGTCACCCATGGATGCGCATTGCCGTGAAGTGTCCTGTTTTGGGGCATTCCATGCACTCTTTGCCGGTGGCTGAGCAGGTTGTCAAGAATGGCACTCTGTCAAGAGTGGCACAGGGTACCAAGGTAGGTTTTGGGTGGCTGTGCTGAAGTAAGGTAGCAGATAAGCACACACAGCAGGAAGTTCAACAAGAAAGAAGAGTAGGAAACTGTAGCTGTGAGCCAAAAGATACAAAAGGTAGAAACAAACTGGATTCCCTCTTGGGGTGTATGCTGAAATGGGAAAGAGTGTTCCACGAACCTTAGGAAACTCCAGCCTTCTGCACAGATTGCTATAACAGAGGCCCACGCTGTATGCTCATGGCTGGGAACAACAGCAGTGGGTGTCTGTAACACTGAAAACGGGACAAGGGAAGGGGCAGAGGTTGCCTGCCGGAAACCAACAGGCAAGCTCTGTACATAGGGATTACATAAAACACATGAGAAGACAAGAACAGATATATTCAGCGAAAAGGAAGTCAATGAGCAATCTAGCAGAAGGAAATGAAGGAAAGGCAGTTAGATTGAAGTAGATAACCTAAGGTGGAGTACAGAGGACTCAAGGAAGAGAACAAGGGAGCAGCAGTCAGGAAAACAGAAGGGCAGCAAAGTAGGAAGCAGGTCTGCAGTCAAGAGTGGCACTAGGTGCAGGCAAACTGTAGTGGACTGCGGAGGACTGTAGTAGGCTGCAAGGCAGGGAGTCCAGAAGAACAGGACAGAGAGAGATAAGTAGTAGGCGACAGACAGAGAGCCCAAAAGAATAGGGCCGCGAGGTAGGGAGCCCAGAGGAGAAGGGCCGTAGGTAGCTAAGTGTAATACAGGCTGTAAGGCAGAGGAGTGTAGCAAGCCACAAGGCAGGGAGCCCAGAGGACAAGGGCTGTAGGCAGCGGAGGGAGCAGGCTGCAAGAAAGGAGCCCAGAGGACAAGGGCTGTAGGCAGCGAAGAGGTGCAGGCTGCAAGGTAGGGAGCCCAGAGGACAAGGGCTTGGAGACAGCAGAGGGTTGCAAGCTGCAAGGTAGGGAGTCCAGAGGACAAGCGCTGTAGGCAGCCGGAGTGAGGCAGGCTGCAGAGCAGGGAGCCCAGAGGACAAGGACCGTAGGCAGCCGGAGTGAGGCAGGCTGCAGGGCAGGGAGCCCAGAGGACAAGAACCGTAGGCAGCCGGAGTGAGGCAGGCTGCAGGGCAGGGAGCCCAGAGGACAAGGGCTGTAGGTAGAAGGCAGCGGAGCGAGATTGGCTGCAAGGCAGGGAGCCCGGAAAGGGCACTGGATCAAAACAGGATAATGCAGCAACAGGAACAGCATACAAAGTAGCGGGTCAAGGTAAACAGGAGCGGGGAGATCTCAAGATGCAAGACACTGTGCTCCTACAGGCAGCTGCTTATATACAGCCCTGCCCTGTTCTGAGGCAGGCTAATTGACAGCACCTGTAGCAGCACACCTGAAGACAATCTGCCTCCTCCCTCTCTGGTCCTGAGCAGGTGGAAGCAGCACTGGCCGCTAGGGCTTCTGGGGATTGTGGTCCCAATAATGATGAATGAGAATAGCCAGGAATTGAGGACTGCAGCCAGGTGCATTATAGTAAATGTAGTTAATTGAATAAAATAAGAAAGAACCAAAGTTGAGCAAATGGAAATAAAAGACCAAGGCGTGAAAAGGAGTTGTTCAAGGAGTATTAGGAGGATAAATGAGTACCAAGTAGTCCATGATGGTTGCCAATGCGTGCGCCAGCGGTGCGGGCATGACAGTATGCCCCTCTCCATGCCCCTCTCAAGGCCCCCTGAAGACTGACCTACAAGAAGAGCACATCCAAGGCCTGTCACACAGCGAGAGAGTCTTATACCAAAAAGGCACGTCATGAAGCACCAAAAACTGTTTAATGCTGCAAGATGAGAGTCTTGAGGGGAGGAGACATTACCAATGTTTCGAACCTTTGAGGTATAATTCAGAAAAGACAACTTCTTAGGGACCAAAAACCCAACAGTGCGTTCATGAACTGAGGAACTGTGGAGATGTGCTGCAGACTCCATGGCATATATTGCTTTGAAAGAAGTGGTCTTCCTTAGGACTGGCAATGGTACAGTGCTGAAAGGTGGAACCAGTGATTCAGCTGAATTGGTTGCTCTAGGACGGTCGTCCAAATAGTCAGAAGCAGCAATGGCAACATGAAGATTTGCGACAGAGACTTCAGGAGTAACAAATGTTGCAGGAACACCATGAGTTGCAGGAAGATCAGGAATGGAAGCAAGGAAGTTCAGATGCTGTAACAACTGGAAGTATAGGTGTCACAGGAGCACTAGCCGACAGGGACGCAACTGAGACTCATGGCGTCGTGAATGGTAGTTTAGGTGCTGCAGAAGCACCAACATGATCTACTGGAGTTGTAGCCTTAATAAGAAAACTTTTAACTAGCTTTGCAACAGATACTGTCCTTGCAGGCAGAGAGGAAGGGGGTGCTTTGACTGCAGTAGGAGTGATTTGAGATGAGGCATCAGTAGCAGATTCAGGAGTACTAGCAGGGGGTGCAGCCGAGATTGGGCTAGCAGATCTTGTAACAAGTAGCATGGTGGATGTAGGACCAGGAAAGGGTAAGCCTTCCGAAGGCTGGCCTGCAAAGTCTTGTGTGCCCAAGTTGATACATGGATCTGGGGTATTGACAGTAGGCAAAGTTGGATTCCAGACAGGTACTGGGTATGTTTCAGGATCTGACTCATGGTCAGGAGTGCCAATGTTCATAGAAGCAGAATACATCTCAGATATGGTCACTTCAGTAGAGGCTGTAAGTGGGAGTAAAGGACTGAAATCAAGGGCAAGAATGGAACAATCCTTTAACTTAGCGGAATGTCCAGTCAGATGATTACACTTGATCTTTGGTGTAATGGCCGTGTGAGCGATCTGGCCCACTGGAGGAGTCCATTCTTCACTATCTGAACGACAGCCTGTGTTACTGTGGCTAGTAAGTTAATGAGTGGTGTCAAGCTTTAACTGGTATGTATATGCCAAGTTCAGGTCTTCCAACTGCTCTGTATAAGTCTGTATCCTCTTCTGTGTTACCAGTACAGGCCTTAATCTGTTAAACTCTAAAGACAGAATGTCGGGTGTTGGACATAGTGTCAGATGGTCTGGTAAATTGTGTTCCTTAGCTAGATTCTTATAATGCAGATAGACAAATTCATCATAGAGGTCTTCGGTTTGTCTTTTAAGGCTTAAGAGTTGTTCTTGTAACAGGTATGTTCCATTAGCCTGTTCTACAGCTTCAGAATCTGGTGCAGCACAAAATTCGAGTGTTGCAATAGGAAGACTGACCTTAGAGTTATCATGGTTAGTAGTTACTGGGGAAGCATTAAGACAACCGATGGTCAGTATTGTTCTTTTGTACCCAGCACCAGCTGCACTAACCTCAGGATACAGAATGCCTTGTCCGGTTAAATGAGTGTTTACAGCAGTCAGGGGAGGTTGTGTAGCTTGCCAAGCTGATCTTGAGCATATCAAGTTGTCAACAGCGTACTCTGGTTGAGAGTCTGCCACAATGAGTGCAATATCCTTGGCTGTAGCAGTGTTACGACATTGGTCCTGAGACCGGGTAGCCTTGGATAAAGGAATACAAGGTTTGTGTACCGGCTGAATGTCGAATGTAGTGTCTGAAGAAATGCCAGAAACCGCATAAGTGTTTTCCACTGGTTGGGCTAACAAAATCTGCAGGAATTCATTTTCTTGCTGTAGCTCTTCTATAAGACTGCGGATCATAGTTGCAAATGTCATAGTAGATACACATGGAAGGGTCAGCGAGCCAGTGAGTGTGGTACTGTGCTTGTAAACCTTTGTTTACTAGGGCGAGTCTGTCTTTTAAACTATGGTTTTTGTTTGCAGTCCTTAAGAAAACTTTAGATTTTTGCAGAGGTTTCTTGAACCGAAAAGAAAGCATCTTTGGTCTGTGTGTGCCCTTCCTGCCTATGGAACAAGAATCTTTTTGGTCTTGCATTCTGTCAAGAATGGCACTCTGTCAAGAGTGGCACAGGGTACCCAGGTAGGTTTTGGGTGGCTGTGCTGAAGTAAGGTAGCAGATAAGCACACACAGCATGAAGTTCAACAAGAAAGAAGAGTAGGAAACAGTAGCTGTGAGCCAAAAGGGGCAAAAGATACAAAGGTAATGTCTTGATATTGGGCAAAATCTTCCTCGGGGCCAGCCCTTTGAGAGCAAAAATACCCAATTCAGCCCAAAATACAGGTTCTATTGTGCTGAGCAGTGATCTCATGCTAGTGACAAATGACACCCTCAAAGCTTTAGCATATTTATTCTAAGCAGTGAATTTCATATACATTTGGGATTCAAGTTAGAGAATATTACAAAGCATAAAACAAAGAGCAATGCAAAATATAGTGAAACATGGAACTTAGATAAACATAGAGAAACATAGAGAAATATAGAGAAACATAGAGAAACACAGTCTTACGTCCCTTTAATCAGCACTGGGGAGACCTTGGGCCCTCATAAGCTAGCTGTAAACAAGCCCCGCTCAGAGGACAATGCTGAAGGACACCGTATGAGCCAATGCCGGGCACCAGTTTCTGCACGAATCAAGTCCACAGGCGATCTCCCCCTGATCCCATGTGTGCATGGATGTTTTATAATCTCTTGCTGTCAGTCACCATGACGCATAGTTCCAGAACTTTCTCTGTGAGGCTGGTTCATGGAAAAAACCCAGCTCTCTCTGAGATGCTCCCTGCTCGCTCCTACCCCCTCCCTTGGTTCCCATCTGCGCTGGCTGAGGAATGTCTTATCAGTACCTTCCCAGAGAAAAGGAAGATTAGCTTGGAGCCAGGCCTACCGTTAGTGAGGCTGAATATTCTAAGGGAAGCAGGGATGTATTAACCCCATCTGCAAGCTCTAAAAGGCATGCACTCATAGCTTAGTGTTTATAGCGCTTAAGACTGGCTATCTAAGCGCTATATAGGTGCCATGATGTTCCAAACACTCCAAAAATACCTATTAGCTACATAGCTAGGGGCCCTCCCTGCCTGTCTATCAACAATGCTTAATTTGACCTATTTCATACTAGGCCTGCATATTCCTTGTAGCTCACTACTGCATAATGGAAGTGCTACAACAGACTACTGTCAGCATTTTTAGCACATACTTTGAATACACTATTGGCTTTCAGCGGCTAATGCTGTCATCTAAAGCCCTGATTGGCAAGGTTGCAATTTCGTGTATCACTACAGGTACAAACAAACTGGATTCCCTCTTGGGGTGTATGCTGAAATGGGAAAGAGTGTTCCACGAACCTTAGGAAACTCCAGCCTTCTGCACAGATTGCTATAACAGAGGCCCACGCTCTATGCTCATGGCTGGGAACAACAGCAGTGGGTGTTTGTAACACTGAAAACGGGACAAGGGAAGGGGCAGAGGTTGCCTGCCGGAAACCAACAGGCAAGCTCTGTACAAAGGGATTACATAAAACACATGAGAAGACAAGAACATATATATCCAGCGAAAAGGAAGTCAATGAGCAATCTAGCAGAAGGAAATGAAGGAAATGCAGTTAGACTGAAGTAGATAACCTAAGGTGGAGTACAGAGGACTCAAGGAAGAGAACAAGGGAGCAGCAGTCAGGAAAACAGAAGGGCAGCAAAGTAGGAAGCAGGTCTGCAGTCAAGAGTGGCACTAGGTGCAGGCAAACTGTAGTGGACTGCGGAGGACTGTAGTAGGCTGCAAGGCAGGGAGTCCAGAAGAACAGGACAGAGAGAGATAAGTAGTAGGCGACAGACAGAGAGCCCAAAAGAATAGGGCCGCGAGGTAGGGAGCCCAGAGGAGAAGGGCCGTAGGTAGCTAAGTGTAATACAGGCTGTAAGGCAGAGGAGTGTAGCAAGCCGCAAGGCAGGGAGCCCAGAGGACAAGGGCTGTAGGCAGCGGAGGGAGCAGGCTGCAAGAAAGGAGCCCAGAGGACAAGGGCTGTAGGCAGCGAAGAGGTGCAGGCTGCAAGGTAGGGAGCCCAGAGGACAAGGGCTTGGAGACAGCAGAGGGTTGCAAGCTGCAAGGTAGGGAGTCCAGAGAACAAGGGCTGTAGGCAGCCGGAGTGAGGCAGGCTGCAGAGCAGGGAGCTCAGAGGACAAGGACCGTAGGCAGACGGAGTGAGGCAGGCTGCAGGGCAGGGAGCCCAGAGGACAAGACCCGTAGGCAGCCGGAGTGAGGCAGGCTGCAGGGCAGGGAGCCCAGAGGACAAGGGCTGTAGGTAGAAGGCAGCGGAGCGAGATTGGCTGCAAGGCAGGGAGCCCGGAAAGGGCACTGGATCAAAACAGGATAATGCAGCAACAGGACCAGCATACAAAGTAGCCGGTCAAGGCAAACAGGAGCGGGGAGATCTCAAGATGCAAGGCACTGTGCTCCTACAGGCAGCTGCTTATATACAGCCCTGCCCTGTTCTGAGGCAGGCTAATTGACAGCACCTGTAGCAGCACACCTGAAGACAATCTGCCTCCTCCCTCTCTGGTCCTGAGCAGGTGGAAGCAGCACTGGCCTCTAGGGCTTCTGGGGATTGTGGTCCCAATAACGATGAATGAGAATAGCCAGGAATTGAGGACTGCAGCCAGGTGCATTATAGTAAATGTAGTTAATTGAATAAAATAAGAAAGAACCAAAGTTGAGCAAATGGAAATAAAAGACCAAGGCGTGAAAAGGAGTTGTTCAAGGAGTATTAGGAGGATAAATGAGTACCAAGTAGTCCATGATGGTTGCCAATGCGTGCGCCAGCGGTGCCGGGCATGACACAGGTTCTGTTATTTGCAAGGTGGTTATGATCACCGCAGCAGAAACATGTGCGTGCGGCATCGCTACACATGGGGTTGAATGGAAAGTCTGCGTTGGCTCTCCTCTGCCGGATTCCCGTGTGGGCGGCTTCTTTCCTGTTTAGGGCGTCATTGTCACACAACACAAACTTCTCCCTTGGCTTGTGTGCGTGCTTCACTTCTAGAATCAAGTGGGTGGAACGTTCGACTTTGTGAGCTATTTTGATTGCCCGCTCAAGCATACGATCGTTGCTCATACATAAAGTTTTGTGTGTTTCATCATTATAACAGAGTACAATGGGCTGGTCACTGGTGAGTAGATCCGCCGTGTACCCAAAAGCACACGTGCTTGCCAAATCTTTCAAGCCATCGGTGGATTCTGCGGAGGCTTGTAATCATGTGCAGAATTTCTGGCATTCAAAAACAATATTATGTACCTTGCAAAATCTGCTCTCCAGGTGTAACTTGGCTGTGGCTCATGCATCATTATGTGTAGAGCCATCAGGTTCCTTGTCCAGTTCAGCCTGTGCAAACAATCTCTGAACTTCTGTGCCCCGGGCATTACACCGTAGTGCGGGCTTCCTTTCTGGGGCGAATTCGATCCCATCAATGGCCTCCAAATATGTTTGAAAATGGGCCTGTGATAGCGCCCAAGGAATTGGAGTATCTCCTGGAGACTGCAAAAAATGTAGGACGAGGTGTGACCCCTTGCATGGCGTGGCGTAGATGTGGGCACATCCGATTGTGCAACAGGAACACAGGCTTTGTGAGCGACACACAGGTGCCAGTGATGAATGGCGACCTACCTAACCCTTAGCCACTGTGAAGGTCACTTAGGGCTAGAGCACACAGATCGCTAGATGCTGCATTAACATTTGTCTCAGGAGGATAGCTCATGGGCAACGTGCTCGCCTTGGAAGCAAAACAACACGGAGCAACACAGGTTCGATCCCCGAGGCAAGGTGCTCGCCTTGGAAGCAAGACAACACGGAGCAAAACAGGTTCGATCCCCAGGGCAACGTGTTCGCCTTGGAAGCAAGACAACACAGAGCAACTCAGGTTCGATCCCCGGTCCGCGCTTCGAAACCTCTGGGTATTAAGCGCATTATAAATAACCTATCATATGACATCATTTACTTATCCAATGAGCGCTAAAGCCCCGGCACCGGGTGATACTGCATTGCGTGCCGAGTGGGTTCCAGTCCTCTTGCTTTGTGCTTCGTCCATCTCTGCATTTTTCCCTCTGCTGTGTCCCACCTCCATAAGAGCGGGCGTGGCATTTAGAGGGGGGCACAGTGACGTGTCCTGGTGGAAAGCGCCACTCTAAAAGGTCCGATAGTACAGGGTGCCCATGCATCTTCCCTCACGTGGCATGGAGCAACGGCCTGGGGACAGCATGCACACCTCTCAGAATTGTGTGTGATAGACTTTCGGGATGCCTACATGCACATTTCTATATGTCCTCTGCACAGAGAATTCCTCTGATTTGCTCTGAATAGTCATTCGTTCCAAAGTCTTACACTTTGGTGAAAATGCTGGGAGCAAAACTGAGCCCAGAGTTATTTCGGCAGTGATTGAGTACCTGATACAGCTGGGGATACACATAGACCCTTACTTGGGCGGCTGGCTCCTTCCATTGTCCAGCCTAAAAAGCAGCTCTTTGGTCCCTTTAATCCACTCCACAGCAAGCCCATGCACTGGGCCTGTCAGCAAATGCCAGGAAACGGTGTCTCTTTCCTTCCCAGTGAATGCAATGCATTGGTCTAACGTGGAATACCAGGCTGGGCAAAGTCTTCCCTCCTTAGAACATGCTCCTGATCGCTGCATGCATTTTCTGGGCATCATATGTTGCTGCACACACAATTCAAAAGGTGTTGATGGCCTGATGGGTTCTAGTGGATCCACATTCAAGGCAATGCATGTCACAACCTCAACCGAACTTGGCTCACTGTTGATGTAAGGATTTGCACTGTCGCTCTACCATGATTCCATTTCCAGAAGAGGTCAAGTCGGAGCTTTGGGTGCAGAGGCGTAGCCAGGATTGTCTAACAGGTGGGGACTGAAGCTAAGGTAGTTGGTCCCATAGCAGTGACATTAATATCTGTAAATGCCCACTCAGCATTTACAGATTTTGGGTGGGCCTACAGCCATCATTCAATGGCCTTCTAACGAACTAGGTAGGTCTCTTAAGCAGGGGGTGGGGGCAGAAGAAGGGGTACTGGTTGTATGGTGCATGTAATTGACCGTGTTGTTTTCTTTGCAGCTACCGAGTGCCCAGCGTTGCCGTTTCCTGTTCACAATTGGTCCCAATTGCTGGTTAGGGAGCGTGTTTATTCCGCCCTGGCTGGTACTTAGGGAGAAGGGTATACATTCACCTGGGACCTTCAGTCACAACATTCTATGCTGCAATGGATTTGTTCTTACTTGACAAATCACACTTATTCAGTGTCCTTGGCTGGTCTACCTTCCTTTACTCTTTCTCACCAGTATGGGGTGCCTCAAGTCTCGGTAGTGGGTCCCCTACTGTTCTCTCTCTACACAATTTCACTTGGCTCTTTTATTTCTTCTTTTGGTCTCTTTCATCATCTTTATGCTGATGATGTGTAGCTCTTTCTATCATTCGCTTCTTTCCCTTCTTCTATACACTATACTCTTACTTCCTGTCTTCTTGCAATTCAGTCTTGGATGTAAGCCCATTTGTTTCATCTAAATCCCCCCCAAGACTGAAGTGCCTTTCTTCTCTGCTACAAATCTTCCTCCTCCTTTGTCTCCTCTCTCCATTTTCTTTCCCCCCTCTTCTCTTCCCATCCCTCTCTCTGCCCAGAATTTTGGAGTCATTCTTGACGCATCTCTTCCTTTTCTTTCTCATATTTCGGCTCCCTCCAACTCCTGTCGGTTTCACATCATTAATATTCAGAAGGGTAGACTATTTCTATCTTTTTCTGCCACAAAAATCTTTGTTTCTTCTCTGTTTTATTGCTCCTCTGTTTTACTGGGTATTCCTGCTACTCACCTCTCCCCTCTTCGTTTCATTTATAATTCTGCTATTAATCGTCTTTTTTCTTTATCTTCTCGTGTTTCCATTGCCCCTGCTCTTGCTTCTCTTCAATGGCTCCGCTTCGAGTTATGGCTATTGTTTAATTTTCTCTGCCTAGTTTTCAAATGCCTCCATGGTCTTTTCCCACCATATCTCTCCACTCTCGCCTCACTTTATGTGCCATCACGGTCTCCTCATTCCCAGTCCCACTTTCTTCTTATTGTCCTTCGCCCCACTTGTGCTAATTCCCACTGAAGCACTGGAACACGCATCCTCTTTCTCTTCGATCCATGTCCTCTTTTTTTTATTATTATTATGATTATTATTATTATTGTTGTATTTATTGAGTGCAGACCTAGCTTTGTGAAGCAACAAAGCTCTTTACAGAGGTATACAACAATACAGATACACACTGCAGCGCTTTACAGAGGTATACAATAGTACAGATGCATAAAGGAGTGCTTTTCAGAGGTAACAACAGAACAGATCTACAGTGGGGGTAGGATACAGAGGGGCACAGAGGCAGGATACAGCTATACAGGGTGATGGGAGCATAGGGGCGAATGGTGTCTAGTGAGTCAGGTGGCGCAGGGGTGATTTGAAGGCCTAGGTATTGAGACGGAGCGACTCCTTGAAGAGGTTTGTTTTGAGTTCTTTTCTGAATTGTAGGAGCATGGGGGCGAGTCTGATGCTGACAGGGCGGAGGGTCCATACCCTTGGGGTGTAGGCACAGAAGGATTGCTTTCTTGACCTTTCCTTTTTGCAGCAGCAGATTTCAAGTATGCATGTGTCCTGGCTTTTGGTGGCGCGTTGTATGCCAGAGATGCTGAGTTTCTGTGCTAGGTAGCTGGGAGACTTGAGGTGACTGCATATAGATGATGCAGCAGGACTTGAAGGTGATTTGTGCATGCCGTGGGAGCCAGTGAAGGGCAATGAGGGCCGGGGTGATGTGGTCGTATCTGTGTAGACCCTTGAATAGGTGTGTGGCCGTGTGTAGGGCACTTCTTAGGGGCACAAGGGAGGACGAGAGGCCTTTGAGGATGGCATTGCCCGCATCCAAGTGGGATATGACCAGTGCTTGAACTGTGGATCTAAAGCTGTCCGGAGGGAGGAAGGGCTTAATCACCTGCAGGCAGGAGAGCTGATACCAAGCTGTCTGAGTTTTCGTAGCTATGCATGTCTTCAAGGAGAGGTGTTTGTCGATGTAGAACCCAAGGGACTTGTTCCAGGAGGTGAGCTTGGGTGTGAAGTCCTCAGGGTTCATGGTTGATAGCCAGGTCTGAATGTCTGGGTGTTCTGTGTTGTTGGTGAGGAGTAGGAATTCGGTCTTGGAGGGGATGAGCTACAAGTATGCACTGGACACGAAGTCTGGATCAGCAAGAGGTAGGTTTTGAGCCTGCGGATGTCCTTGATGGAGTCGATCTTGAGGTATAGCTGTGTGTCATCAGCGTATTGGTGGATGTTGTGTGTGGCTAGGATGGCTCCCAGCGACTTCATGTATAGATTAAAGATCACTGGGGAGTGGATGGAACCCTGGGGAACTCTCGTTCTAATTTTGCACTGTCATTTTAAATCTCATCTCCTTACTGGTTAACTGTGCTTTTTAATTCTGTTTTTCAAAATGTGTTTTGCATTGCTTGTACTGCTTTTATTTCTGTACAGCACTTTGGCGTATGTCACTATATAAATAAAAATCAAATCAAATAGTAGCCTTTGTCTGGAGTGCCTGGGAGATGCTTTGTTTCTTCCATGAGATGGTCAAATAGGTTACGCTTTTCCTCCACATCCTCTGGTGGCTTGCTCCCTAATTCCCACAGCACCATATCGGTCGAACATGACATGTTTTTAAGACCTGCTAGCCACTATCGAAGTAAAGCACTTGAGCAAAGTTAGGTCCCATAAGCCAGTAGGGGTTCCATTACAGGTAGGGTCAGGCCACCATCGTGGGTTGCATCGCCATTAGCAACTGCAAACACCAGGCGTGGGCGCTAAAGCCTTTCTTTAAATAAAAAAAATGAAAGATAAAATGTACCTGATGTATCTTTGACGTTGCTGTGCTATAATGAAGTCCATTTTCTATGTTGATTATAGCAACGCAATCAGCTTGGAAAATTGACTTCAATAGAGAGGAGACATCCTAGGTAAGCTTGTTTTCATTTGAATAATGTAGAGAAAGGTATATGAACCCACGTCTTGTGTTTGTGGGTGCTTATGTTACTGCTGGGCGGTGCGAGTGGAAAACGGCAAGGGCGAGTTGGAGGGTCTGCTTGGGCTGCTTGGAACTCGGGTGTGTGCTCGTGAATACAGCTCATGTTCCAATGAACCTTATTGGCCGCCCAATCCGGTTAGTGTGCAAATGCTTCTTCGGTGACCAGTGTGGAATGATGCTGCCTGCAGTCTTGTTATTTGCATGGCCCCACAGTCCCAGGTCTTTACCCCTACCTTGCCCAGACCCTAGGGATGAACGGGGAAGAGGGCGCGATTGAACACAGATCCAGGACATTGACCAAAAGCCTCTTGATTACTTAGCCGTCTATCTTTAACTGGTGCCTACAAATTAATTAATAAAAAGTAGCATCAATTTCAGCCTCTTCTCTCTGACGTGTAGATCAAGCCAAGAACTTTCAACTGGCATTGATCCCATGATCCATCACGTCATGAAGCTGGCCGCAGTCCTGGTGCAGACACTGCAGGAAGAAGGGCATATGCAAGCCAAATCCAGCTTGGCTTTGAAAATGCTGAGGCAGCAGTAGCTTTTAGGAACTCTTGGGTCCAAAAATGATCCGGCTCAACCTGCACGGGTCCGCTCGCCGGTCAGAAGACGGGGGAGCGCTGCACGCCGGAATCCTTCCTGATGTTGAGATGTTACCCATATCAATTATGTGATGCATCTGGATTACAATGCAGCAATTATGCGATTGGAAGATAAGTGTCTGTCTGGAATATGTCTTTGTTAATGAATATGTTCACAGAAAAGCCAATGCTAACGGGCTCTTTTCCAGCAAATAAGCGTGGCTTTTCCTGAGGCGGGCGACCACTTAATTGTGACTTTTATATCAGAACCTACCCTGCCCCTAAACAGGTGGCCCGCCATCAACTGCTGTTGCAATGTGAAGAGTCAGTGTTGTGATTGGTCCAACTACCCATTACCTGCCTTGGGTTGAAGACTTGAAAAGGAGCCGCTCACCCCTTCTTCTGATTGATGGAAGGAATGAAGCTCATCTAGGCAGGGTTCCAGTGTGGAAGAGGCCACATAATGACCAATGAGACAGGATGAGGTGAGGGAAAGACTTCTGGCCGACCCACTGACTGTAAAGTGGCTCACATCTTGCCAAGGTTTGACCCAACCATGGGCTTCATTCTTCTGTGGACTATACTTGTTGACGATTCACGTACATTCTTGGGTGCACCTCCTCATTGGACTTATTGCGTGGGCTCAAGTCGAGGGTACACGCGGGTAGAAGGAGTCCCCCCGCTTATTTTGGCACCTTGATATGCTAATTTCTGTTGACGTTACATTCAATTGGTATGTTGAGGAGTCCCCCCACTTTATTTTTAGGACGTGACCCCTGCTTATTGCCAGTGGTGCAGCCAGACTTTCACTCGCAGGTGGGTTTGCACCATATACTCCCTGCTGCAAGACAGGGGTACCCATAAACTAAGAGTGAGCTGTACTTATTTGGAGTGTTTACTTTTGCACTTTCCCGTGACCAGGCCTATGTGTGACCTTTTACAATGTAGCTTCATTGAATTGTAATTGACTGTTGATACCTGTAACCAACGAAATGGACTTATTTCATAGTATGACAAGGGGGAAGGACTCTTTGAATTCAAACATAAGCATGCAGGTTTCACAAAGATCTCTGGGGAACTGCATAAAGTTCTCCCGCCCCCCCCCTTAGAAACAGTGATATTAATTAGCCCTGCTCGCCCCGGGTTAATTCTCTGTATTTCCAGGGACGTTGTAGAGAATATGGGCTTGTGAGTTGTCGTCATGCGAACGCCTTCCGTTTGTGATTGTTTCAGGGAGTGTTGTTCGCGTGACGGCGGTGGCAGTTAGAGAGCAGAGTCGGATGGGGAGACGCTGCTTGTGGGGCCGCTACCAATAAACTTCACTTTTTGATCCTGCTTACCGTGTCAGCCAACATCCTTTTAATGGCGACGAGGATGGGATACGAACCCACGCGTGCAAAGCACAATGGATTAGCATTCCATATCATTCGTGTCCTCACTCCCACTGATAGGCATCCTGGAAAGACAATCCCCCACCACATTCTTTTTCCCGGCAGAAAACTCAGATCAAAATTATATGCTTGGAGACCTAACCCCCATCGACTTATTCTAGGCGAACCCAAGGCCCATCTCCCACTTTCAAACATCTGTACTAGTGGTTTGTGGTCTGAGCAAACAACAAAACACCTACCCCACAAAAAATATTTAAAGTGCCTAATGGCCCAAAACATGGCCACAGTCTCCTTCTCAATAACTGGGTATTTAGGCTCCGCCCTTCTCAACGCCCTCGATGCAAAAGCAATTACTCTTTCTTTGTTTTCTCTGTCATATTGTACTAAGGTCCCTCCTAGTCCCAACATGCTAGCATCCACCACCAAAACTGTTTTATCCACAGGGTCAAACCTTCCAATGGAAGGCGCTTTACTAATTGCTTCTTTAATTTTTTCAAATGCCACACCACACTCCGTAGTCCACTCAAACTTGGAACTCTTCTTTAGAATCATTCTAATAGGCGGAGACACCACAGCGAAATCCTTTACAAATCTATGGTTATATTCGTCAAGACCCAGAAAAGACCTCACTTGGTCTTTGTCTGTCGGTATAGGTGCATTTTTAACTGCTTCCACTAGACATCTCTTAGGTATCACACCAAACTCATCTATCTCATGCCCCAGATATTCCACTCGTTCCACTCCAATCTTGCATTTATCTCTTCTCTCTGTTAACCCTGCTTCAGAAAATCTAGTTAAATCATGTTCCGACTTAGAACCCCCATATATAAGCATGTCATCTTGGAAAACTACAATATTCTCGACCCCATCCATAATTGTGTCCATCACCCTTTGGAAAACAGCCGCCGCCGAGGCAAGGCCGAACGGCATCCTGCAATACTTAAAAGTACCAAAGATCATTATAAACGCTGTAAGATGTTGACAGTCTTCTTTCAAAGGAATCTGGTGACAGGCTTTGGAAAGGTCAATCACCGAGAACACTTTGACATCCTTGAGGGTTGACAACTTGTCCCCGATTATTGGCAAGGGATGTCTGTCCACAAGAATGTTCCTGTTGATGTCCCTCATGTCCACACAAAGTCTTATGGTCCCCCTTGCGACCTCTGTGATCTCCCTTGCAACCTCTGCAAAAAAATGAATATATATATATATATATATATATTTAATGCAAGCTCCTGGGCTGTGGCCAGCACCATGTGGCTCTTTGCTTCTGGAGTGGCTGGCTTTCTTGTTCAGGCCCCTTAAAAAAAGTAGAAGAATAAGAACAGGAGTGCCACAAGTCTAACACTTTCAGCACTGACCCTAAATAAGAAAGAATAGGAATACCAAATAATGTCTCTTTCTGGAATTCTATACAACAATTGCTAGACTCATTAAAGGTTTATTTCAGTTATTTCAGGCACACTTCAGGGGGTGAGTCACTGATTTAGTCTGTTCTTAAATGCCTCAACTCAGCCTTTCATCCTTCTGAGGTTGATAAATGAGTACCAACACAGGTTGGGTGATATTGGGTGTATATTTTTTCTATATAAAGTGCTTAAGCGTAAGTGCTAAATAATAACACATCATTACCGTTTGGTCATGGATGTCTGCTTGCATTCACAGTAATTTGGTAATAAGGGCCTATACACACTGATCTTAACGATACATATGTCGATCCATTCTTGTATGAAAAGTACATTACATTATAGTGATATCGTAACCATATTTTTCGTAGTGTACAATGCTATGTGATGCCATTTCCTGTTTTGTCAATGGGTGAAAGGTTGTGTTCCATCGCTTCCCGCTATATCACTTTGGGGTGGGGTCAAATGACATCACTTCCTGTGATGTCATCAGGGGGTTAAGGGTCGTGTGATGTCACTTCCGCTGCCCCTGGCATTTTGGTGAAATGACGTCCCTGTGTATTTCCCCACGCCCCTTTAGCACAACGTTGCTTACTTTCTAGGTTTGCACTATACAAAACCTAAACATACATGCAACCATGTATCAGTGTATGTTTTCGCTTTTGCCGCGAGACAGTACTCTACATGCAAAACACTGTTGAGAGTACAAATTCAAAAGCTTATAATACAGACAAGTCACTACCCGTTTTTCTCACCCATTTCCTAATTCACACTCTTGTTTCATAAACTTATGCTAAAGCCGGGCTCTCAACTCATGTTCTGTGAGTCCTGGCATTGTACATTGCACATGACATTTTGCATTCATGCATAGTTTTGTAAATGAAGCATAAAAATACCAGAATGCCATATGATATGAAACTAAAAGCCAGGACTGGTTGATTATTCCACGCACAGTATGGAACAACTTGACAACATGCCCATTGAGTTGTGCTACTTTCAAAACTTAAACCCGCCTCAGACAAGCCTGTATGATTGAGAGGCACTCTCTTAATACTTTTTAGACACATGCCTCAGCTTGTTTTTATGCATAACATTTGCAGATCCACAGAAAGTCTAGCACATTATGTGCACACCAACCAAGCATATGCATGTCCTCATCAGCTGCCAGGAACGGCTCTGAACACAGTTGAGCTGTGCCAACATTGCAGAAAGGACCCTGAGACAACGAGGGTGGTCCCGGTCCCTCATGCCTGCCTGAGCCAATGTCTATTCTTTTATATTGTACAGCCGTTTATGATGTAATGTCTTTTGTTCTTCCAGGGATTAACGTAGACTCACCTAGTACTTACCTGGCTTTGGAAGTTTTCAAGCCAGCTTCTGTGTTCATACAGTGCACACTGGTAGCTTCTTTGTTTAACATATCCCCATTAATACTGCAAGTTATGCTATGCTATGATCATTTATTTATACCGTGCACCAAAGGGCCAAGAGGCATACGGGCGCTCTGCTCAATACTAGATGTTAAACACAACAAAACACATGTGCAAACGAATACAAGAACCCAGCCCACAGACTATCCAGATCTAACACCAGGGGACGCACTACCTTAACAAATAGGTTTTTAGCGTCTTCTTATCGAGTTTGCGAGATTTAGTCTCTCTTAAATCAGGCAGATTGCGTTCCATGCCCTAGGCGTGGCTGCAAAGAAGGTACTTTTACTGACCATGGTCAATTTCGACCGTGGAACCACCAATTGATTGGAGTGGTACATCTCAATGCTCTCAACACTGGCTTTCTCGTCAGGGTTTCCGCCAGACACTTTTCGGGCCGGACCCTGCCACGCATTTATGTGTTATCATCAACAGGCAGTGAACTGTTATGGCTTCAATAAGTAGACAGTTCAGGTTTTTTCTAGCATCAGAGATATGTTCTCTTCTCTTCAGTCCTTCTGCTGCTCTCGATGCACTGTTCTGGCTTACCTGTAGTCTCGCACAGTCCCCTTTACTGATACCAACCAAAAGGCTTCTACAGTAATCAATGTTTGTGCTAATGATAGTCCTGGCTACTGTCACACAATTTTATTTTAGAAAGAACCGGCCGTATCTGTGGCAATCATTTGATATGATCTGCTGAAGAACAAGCTGTTCACCTGTGCTCGCATATTCAGGGTTTGATCCAGCTATACACCTATTGTTTTCACCTTCTGTTGCATGGAGATCCTACATCCTTCAACCTGAAAGTGTTGGTACTCTGGGCCCAACTTGTGTATTCTGATCCCTGTGCCTACCACCATCAGCGCTGTCTTCTCATCATTTAAAGCCAGGCCGTTTATTGTCATCCATGCCTGAATCATCCCATACACTTTATTGATGTTACCTACATCCTCATTGTACAAGGGAATTACGCATTGCGTATAATCTAAGCAGTTTGTAAATCACACTCCCTTATCCTCAAGCATTTTGAAAAGTGGTGCAGTTAAGATATTATAAATTGACGGGGAGATGCACGCACCCTGTGGGACCCCATACTCAATTTGAACTGGAGCTGCCTCTGCACTACTACTACATACCCATATGAATCTGTTCTCCCAAAGGGACTTCACCCATGCTGCTACCCTACTAGAGAAAGCTGACACTTTCTGTAGTCTTTCGTTCAATAAAGAATGGTCCACCAGATCGAAAGCGGCAGACAAGTCTAGCAGCATGAGCAGTACTATTTCCCCCTTGTCGATAGATTGTAGCATACTAGACTTGAGGTCCAACGGGGCTCTCTCTGTTCCGTAGCCCAGCCTGAGCATGGACTGCCACTTAATCAGGATATTATTGTTCTCCAGATGCTCTAGAGTATCCACATAGGCCTCCCGATCGAGTATTTTTAACAAAAAAAGCGTGTTGGTAATCAGTGGGTAATTTGATGGAGTCCACATGTCTTTATCCTTGGGCAACGTTAAATCTAACATCAAATATATAGGTAAAAGTCACCAAAATGCACCCACTGTACTACCTTTGTGAGGCGTACAGCAGCCCTGCCAATGACACGGTAAGAATGCCCACTTCGCTCTTTTGAGAAGAGAAATAACCTTAGCAAGGCATGTACATCTACATGACCCACTTTGTGTTGATTCATTGATTGTGTCCCTCTCTTTGATGAATAGAGGAGACTTTCTCTGAGGCTGCTGAACACAGCCTGGATAGGGAGTTCATGACATTTCATGAAAGAGAGACAGATGATCATGCTCAATGGAGTTGTCTTGGGTGACTTACCACCATCTAATGCCTGTCAAAGAGGTACCCAAGCAGGACTAATTGATTACAAATATGTAGACAGAGCTTTATTCTCTGTTGTTGGTAGATTTGATGTAATCACGTAATTGGAAAGTGACCACGAACTGCTTTCTCTATCGTGGCATTGGCCATTGCCTTTTCCTATAAATCGAACATCAAGGGTTCGGTATTTAACAATCTCAAATGGGAAAAACCGTTTTCAGTGGAATCCGGACCTCTTGCACAATTTAAATATGAATTTGAACTATCCCTCGAATATATTATACCCAGAGATTATTAGTGCAGAAGTGATGCATGTGGCAGCTCTTTTGCTGTTGAACACGTGCAAGAGTAATAGAATTAAAGTGAACACAGGCCATCCCCATCAATATGATCCGGAACTTGTAATGATGAGAGCCAATTACCGAGCAAACCAAAGAGCAATGAACAAACCACCAATATTAACGAGGATACATGAATTAAAGATACTAAAATTAAAATATAAAAATTGGATTAAGGGAAGAAGGACAAACATGCTCCAAAAAGATGCAGAGAATATGTTACAGGCAATGGCCTCGAAAAGCAGTGCTTTAATATGGGATCTACTTAATAAAGCGACCAACAACAGACAGATGCCAGCCCAGGTCAATGCTGTCCCGGAAGAGGTCTGGAGAACATTTTAGAAGACATTATATGCCCAGGCTCCCCTTAGTAACCCACTCCGATTGAATCAGGATTCAATAAAGAGACATACAATTTGATTTGGAAAACATATTACATCTCATAAATAAACTTAGCACATCACGAGCGCCGGGGCATGATGGTTTGTCCAATGCCATGTTGAAGCAACGTCCTCAGGAATGGGCAAACATCATTTACACTATATTCATTCAAGTCATAAACAGTCGACAAATTCCACCGACCTGGCGAAAATCAATAGTAGTGCCTATTTATAAAAAAGGAAATCGCCTTAAACCTGAAAACTATAGAGCTGTGGGATTATTGGATGTACCTAGTAATGTTTTTGCAAGATTATTATTGAGGGATTTCAACACATTGGGCCAAATCACGAGGTTGGAGGCAGCCATGGCGCGATTAGCGCCATGGTTGCCTCCAAAACCCTTCCGACGCTGGCCTGGTGAATGGAGTAATTACCGGTCCATTCCGAGGTCAGAGGGACCGGTAATTCCCCATTCATCAGGGCCATTCCCCATTCCCATTTGAGTCCCCATAGGGCTCAATGGGAAGGGGGAAAGCGGCAATAACGGTACCGCAAATTGCGGTACCGTTATTGACCCCGGTGTCCCTTTGCGTGTCCTGTCCTTAACGCCTGCAAAAACCAGGCGTTAAGGAAGAACCCGCAAAGGGAACTTGTAGTAGGGCGGTAATCCCTTACCGCCCACCTCGTAATGAGGCCCCATGTCTTTATCCTGACAGTGATAGGACATAGCAAACTAATTCAGATTTAACAATGGAAGATCCAGACATTAATCAGAATTCATAGCTGCCTCTTATGTTTATAGATTGGGTCATCTGGGAATGCTTATGAAAAATGTGTATTAAGTTGGAATTCCTTTTGCAGAGTCAAGCTTACTGTAGTGGGCTGCAGGTCAAGGTTGGTATTAATAGTTTTTTTGCACAAAGTTTAAGGTTTTTTAGGCACAAAGCAAGGATCTCGTTTTCATTCTTTGGTCTAATATGTACATAAAGCCATTTGGTCAAACGATCCACAAATAACAAGACATATTCCTTGTGACTTTAGGCAATGGCGAAAACACCCAACAAATTAAAAAAGTGCTACATGCACCTAGTGTGTTGCTTCAATAAATCTAAGTCATCACGCATTTATACATGGCCTTTAAAAGCGAACTATGGTTTGGAAATTAGTGGTGTATATGTTGATGTTAAAAATAATTCATTTGATGAGCCTGTGGAGGGGCAGGTGCTGCCGTGATACTGTGGGTGCAGGTTCCAATGTGAGTCCACGTACCTGGCTGTGGCAGGGAGTCAATGCACCCCGAGAAGCAAGGTCAGCGCAGTACCCGAATGTGCTGGTGGTTTAACCCCTGCATGCTGCTACAACAAGATTTCTATTTCTTACCTTTCCCCTGCCTGCCTCAGACATGAGGTATCTGTGGTTTCCATTTTCCTCGCTCCTCTTCTCCATACTCTTTCGCTCAACCCTGCTTTCCCAACATATTACTGCCATGTTACCCATATGGCTCTAGTGCTCATTCCTGCACCTGCACATATGACTCCCGCTGTGCTGGGAGTCTTTCCTTTCTGTCAGTCCCCATTCCAATCTGCCTCCTGCTTTATGTTACCCCATAGCCCTTTCACAATCCATAATGGCTGCCTATCGTTTCCATATTATGGAGAGTTCATGCACTATAAAAGGGAGGCAGCTCACTGTGCAAGTGCAGAAGGTGCAGGGGTGGGGGTGGGGAGGTATTCCAAGCCCGAAGACCAAGCACATAAAAGCGTATACTGCCTCTATGGACGAAGCGAGATGTGGGTACTGCTTATAGCTTTTGAGCAGAGGAATGAAGAAATTGTCCCTGATGATAAGGAGTAATATTAGAGGCCAGGTACGTCGGAGCCAGGCCGTGAATGCACTGAAAGACAATATAGAGGACCTTAAAGAGGATCCGCTGATGTACTGGCAGCCAAAAGAGTGATCGGCGTGAGGGAGACACAGATTCGGTTTTAAGTAGACTAAAATGAAGTCTGACCAAAGTTTGTCCAGTGGTTTATAAAGTACAAATCTGTGTATTGTTATCATTGCATAGGGATATCCTTTAGAGAGAAAACGATGCAGCATTAGATTAGACTAGTATTTTCTTATTGTTTTAGCTGATTACATCCCCCTTTCAACAATTCATTTTTATACACATATAAAATTTGACAATCGTAATTTAGATTTTATTAACAAAGAAAGAAAATGAATAAATAATAAGAAATAGAAACATATAAAAACAAAACATATGCTTTCAATGTACCACCATAGACATATAATAATCACAGTATCTATATTCATTCTAAAATGGCATGCTCAGATTGATCCTTTAAAACAAACACAAAAAATCTTTCAATAGTGTTTGAAATTTGTACATTACATTATTCTGTTCGAGTCTACTTCAATCTCCTATATTCATCATATCTTATAGTGAGTTTCAAAGCTTCTATCATTTCAAGTAAGGTTTCCATACCTGTAATCATCACAATATCTGAGTTCATATTAAAATTTCAGATTCACACTGACACTTAAAAATAAAAAGAAAAGAAAAATCTTTCACTAATCTTTAGATTCTTAGGATGCATCATCCTATATACATACATGTCTGTTCATATCTACTTCAAAAGGTCCATATTTATTATAATGAGTTCCAAAGCTTTTTCCATGTATGATTTCAAATAGGTTTCCCACCATAGCTAGATTGATCAATTAGTTAGTTCAAGCTGTGTCTGAAAGTTTCAGTGCTCTCAAGTAATTTACAACCGCTAGCTTAATACTCTGGTGATTACAGTTAAGAAGCACATTTCACAGTGATTTGCTTGTCATGTCAATATACTCAGAGATAAAATGCTGGAAATATATTCTTTGTTGATCTAACAAAGAACCACAAACAGTTAAAAGAGAATTTATGGTCTCTGATTGTCCAGGTATGGTATCTGACAAGATCTGCATACATTCTGTTCTTTAGTGATAATTCTATGGGTAGCTAATGCATCATTTGTATGCCACAAATTTAATCTAAATCTCAGATATTGATCTCTATATTTAGGATCAGGGAATTTCAACAAATATTGTTCTGCATTGTATAATTTTTTAGGCAGTAATTTGTGCTGCCCAAATAACTGTTTTTGTAAACATTGTTCTCTTGTGTGTATCCAATCCAGATCCCAAAGTTTAGCCTTTGCTCTATCAGGGTTGGATTTGAGCGATTCCTCTGAGATACCTGCTTGTAGCAAGATATCTTGGGTCCTTCGCTTCCATTTTTGAAACATTTTATGAGATTCTATGTCCATATAATTTGTGACAATATTCAAAAGCGTATTCTCGGTATTTGAAGATATGTATTTCCTATAGAGTGCACATAACCTCTACATATATTTAGAATTTTATGATATTAGGCCCAATTCATGTCTCGATATGCAAATTGGCAAGGAGCTCGGGAGGTTAAGTAAATTCTTACAGAAACTTCCCTCAAGTTGTGCCCAGAAGACCTCCGGGCGCCATGATCTGGAGCAGCTCCATAAATGAGAATTTTTGTGACTTTCTGATGGCAAAATGTCACTATTGGGTTTAGGCTAAACTTTCCATATCTGGCTAGTAGTATTTTACCCTGAGATGTTGCCATACTGACCTTTATTCTAAGATCTTCTTGGTAAGATCGGTCTGAGAAGGAATTGTTCGTATTTACCCCCAAATATTTATATTCATCAACAATCTGCAAGTTAACTCCCTGCAGAGTCAATGTCATAATGTCCCTTCTCCTGTTTGACTTTGGAGCAGTTATAATATTTTTTGATTTCAGATGGTTTACCTTTACAAGATTCTCACTTACATACCGTTCCAGCTGCATAAGCAACACCTGCAGTCCCTTGGGAGTTTTTGCCAGCAACACCAAATCATCGGCATAGAACAACCAGGTGACAGCTTGACCGCCAATTCTGGGTGAGTCTGAAATGATCTCTCATATCTGATACATAAAAATTAAAAAGTGCTGAAGCCATTATACCCCCCTGCTTCAGCCCTCTATGTATGGCAATCTGATCTGTTAATTCGCCATCCAGTGAAAGGCGTATCTGTATAGAGGTGTCTGTATGGAATTGATGTATTCAATATTGTACATATATCGGACAGTTTGCTTTAGACAGTTTATATTGCAATCGCTCTCTTGATATTGAGTCGAATGCCGCCTGAAAGTCAATAAACACCATATAAAACTGCTGTTTTTTTCTCCATTTTCCTGTGACTTGATGATATGAAGAGTCTGTACATTTATAGCAGTGCCCATGCTTTTCACAAAACCCGTTTGGTAAGGATCTTGCTGTTTTGTTCTGTCTAACCATGGGCCTCATTACGAGTTTGGAGGCAGCCATGCCCTTAATAAGGGCATCGTTGCCTCCAAACTTGGTTCCGGGTCTGTGGTCCCTGAATGGGTAAATACCGGGCCATTCTGACTTTGGAGGGCACAGTATTTCCCCATTCAGGGAACCCGGACCTTCCCCATTCTCATTCGAGCCCCCATAGGGCTCAATGGGAATGGAGAGGGAGCTAACAACGGGCCCGTTAATAACGGGCCCGTTGTTAGCTCCCTGGTCTCCTAGTGGGACCCGCTCTGGACGTCTGGTCTGACCAGACGTCCAGAGAGGGTCCCGCAAGGGAACCTCGTAATAGGGCGGAATGGGTTTAACGGCGCCGGCACCTTTACTGGTGCCGTTAAACCCATTCAGCCCGCCTCGTAATGAGGCCCATCTCTCACTTGCATCAATTGAGAATTTCCATCAAGAAGTGCATCACCTATTTCTCTGCATGGCCAAACTTTTTCCCAAACCTTTCCTAGGTTAATATTTCTTGATCTTACCTCCATCCGAAAGAATAATCTCTCAGTATCGGCCAGGGCATATATGTATGGCCCCGTTGTCACTAATAAGAATACCCTCTCACTATCAGCCAGGGCATATATGCATGGCCCCGCTGTCACCAATAAGAATAACCTCTCACTATGAGACAGGGCATATATGTATGGCCCCGCTGTCACTGATAAGAATAACCTCAAACTATCAGCCAGGGCATATATGTATGGCCCCGCTGTCACTAATAAGAATACCCTCTCACTATCAGCCAGGGCATATATGCATGGCCCCGCTGTCACCAATAAGAATAACCTCTCACTATGAGACAGGGCATATATGTATGGCCCCGCTGTCACTGATAAGAATAACCTCTCACCATCAGCCAGGGCATATATGTATGGCCCTGCTGTCACCGATAAGAATAACCTCTCACTATCAGCCAGGGCATATATATATGGCCCCGCTGTCACCAGTAAGAGAAACCTCTCACTATCGACCAGGGCATATATGTATGGCCCCGCTGTCACCAGTAAGAATAACCCCTCACTATCAGCCAGGGCATATATGTATGGCCCCGCTGTCACCAGTAAGAATAACCTCTCACTATCAGACAGGGCATATATGTATGGCCCTGTCACCAATACGGATAACCTCTCACTATCAACCAGAGCATACATGTATGGCCCCGCTGTCACCAGTAAGAGAAACCTCTCACCATCAGCCAGGGAATATATGTATGGCCCCGCTGTCACCGATAAGAATAACCTCTCACTATCAGCCAGGGCATATATGTATGGCCCCGCTGTCACTGATAAGAATAACCTCTCACTATCAGCCAGGGCATATATGTATGGCCCCGCTGTCACCAGTAAGAGAAACCTCTCACCATCAGCCAGGGCATATATGTATGGCCCTGCTGTCACCGATAAGAATAACCTCTCACAATCAGCCAGGGCATATATGTATGGCCCCGCTGTCACCAGTAAGAGAAACCTCTCACCATCAGCCAGGGCATATATGTATGGCCCTGCTGTCACCGATAAGAATAACCTCTCACTATCAGCCAGGGCATATATGTATGGCCCCGCTGTCACCAATAAGAATAAACTCTCACCATCAGCCAGGGCATTTATGTATGGCCCCGCTGTCACCAGTAAGAGAAACCTCTCACCATCAGCCAGGGCATATATGTATGGCCCTGCTGTCACCGATAAGAATAACCTCTCACTATCAGCCAGGGCATATATATATGGCCCCGCTGTCACCAATAAGAATAAACTCTCACTATGAGACAGGGCATATATGTATGGCCCTGTCACCAATACGAATAACCTCTCACTATCAACCAGAGCATACATGTATGGCCCCGCTGTCACCAGTAAGAGAAACCTCTCACTATCGACCAGGGCATATATGTATGGCCCTGCTGTCACCAGTAAGAATAACCTCTCACTATCAGCCAGGGCATATATGTATGGCCCCGCTGTCACCAGTAAGAATAACCTCTCACTATCAGACAGGGCATATATGTATGGCCCTGTCACCAATACGAATAACCTCTCACTATCAACCAGAGCATACATGTATGGCCCCGCTGTCACCAGTAAGAGAAACCTCTCACCATCAGCCAGGGCATATATGTATGGCCCCGCTGTCACCGATAAGAATAACCTCTCACTATCAGCCAGGGCATATATGTATGGCCCCGCTGTCACTGATAAGAATAACCTCTCACTATCAGCCAGGGCATATATGTATGGCCCGCTGTCACCAGTAAGAGAAACCTCTCACCATCAGCCAGGGCATATATGTATGGCCCCGCTGTCACCGATAAGAATAACCTCTCACTATCAGCCAGGGCATATATGTATGGCCCGCTGTCACTGATAAGAATAACCTCTCACTATCAGCCAGGGCATATATGTATGGCCCCGCTGTCACCGATAAGAATAACCTCTCACCATCAGCCAGGGCATATATCTATGGCTCCGCTGTCACTGATAAGAATAACCTCTCACTATGAGACAGGGCATACATGTATGGCCCTGTCACCAATAAGAATAACCTCGCACTATCAGCCAGGGCATATATGTATGGCCCCGCTGTTACCGATAAGAATAACCTCTCACCATCAGCCAGGGCATATATCTATGGCCCCGCTGTCACTGATAAGAATAACCTCTCACTATCAGCCAGGGCATATATGTATGGCCCCGCTGTCACTGATAAGAATAACCTCTCACTATCAGCCAGGGCATATATGTATGGCCCTGTCACTGATAAGAATAACCTCTCACTATGAGACAGGGCATATATGTATGGCCCCGCTGTCACTGATAAGAATAACCTCTCACTATCAGCCAGGGCATATATGTATGGCCCCGCTGTCACTGATAAGAATAACCTCTCACTATCAGCCAGGGCATATATGTATGGCCCCGCTGTCACTGATAAGAATAACCTCTCACTATCAGCCAGGGCATATATGTATGGCCCCGCTGTCACCGATAAGAATAACCTCTCACTATCAGCCAGGGCATATATGTATGGCCCCGCTGTCACTGATAAGAATAACCTCTCACTATCAGCCAGGGCATATATATATGGCCCCGCTGTCACTGATAAGAATAACCTCTCACTATGAGACAGGGCATATATGTATGGCCCTGTCACCAATAAGAATAACCTCTCACTATCAGCCAGGGCATATATGTATGGCCCCGCTGTCACCGATAAGAATAACCTCTCACTATCAGCCAGGGCATATATGTATGGCCCCGCTGTCACCGATAAGAATAACCTCTCACTATCAGCCAGGGCATATATGTATGGCCCTGTCACCGATAAGAATAACCTCTCACTATCAGCCAGGGCATATATGTATGGCCCCGCTGTCACCGATAAGAATAACCTCTCACTATCAGCCAGGGCATATATGTATGGCCCCGCTGTCACCGATAAGAATAACCTCTCACTATCAGCCAGGGCATATATGTATGGCCCCGCTGTCACCGATAAGAATAACCTCTCACTATCAGCCAGGGCATATATGTATGGCCCCGCTGTCACTGATAAGAATAACCTCTCACTATCAGCCAGGGCATATATGTATGGCCCCGCTGTCACTGATAAGAATAACCTCTCACTATCAGCCAGGGCATATATGTATGGCCCCGCTGTCACTGATAAGAATAACCTCTCATTATCAGCCAGGGCATATATGTATGGCCCCGCTGTCACTGATAAGAATAACCTCTCACTATCAGCCAGGGCATATATATATGGCCCCGCTGTCACTGATAAGAATAACCTCTCACTATGAGACAGGGCATATATGTATGGCCCTGTCACCAATAAGAATAACCTCTCACTATCAGCCAGGGCATATATGTATGGCCCCGCTGTCACTGATAAGAATAACCTCTCACTATCAGCCAGGGCATATATATATGGCCCCGCTGTCACTGATAAGAATAACCTCTCACTATGAGACAGGGCATATATGTATGGCCCTGTCACCAATAAGAATAACCTCTCACTATCAGCCAGGGCATATATATATGGCCCCGCTGTCACTGATAAGAATAACCTCTCACTATGAGACAGGGCATATATGTATGGCCCTGTCACCAATAGGAATAACCTCTCACTATCAGCCAGGGCATATATGTATGGCCCCGCTGTCACTGATAAGAATAACCTCTCACTATCAGCCAGGGCATATATATATGGCCCCGCTGTCACTGATAAGAATAACCTCTCACTATGAGACAGGGCATATATGTATGGCCCTGTCACCAATAAGAATAACCTCCCACTATCAGCCAGGGCATATATGTATGGCCCCGCTGTCACCGATAAGAATAACCTCTCACTATCAGCCAGGGCATATATGTATGGCCCCGCTGTCACTGATAAGAATAACCTCTCACTATCAGCCAGGGCATATATGTATGGCCCTGTCACCGATAAGAATAACCTCTCACTATCAGCCAGGGCATATATGTATGGCCCTGTCACCGATAAGAATAACCTCTCACTATCAGCCAGGGCATATATGTATGGCCCCGCTGTCACCGATAAGAATAACCTCTCACTATCAGCCAGGGCATATATGTATGGCCCCGCTGTCACCGATAAGAATAACCTCTCACTATCAGCCAGGGCATATATGTATGGCCCCGCTGTCACCGATAAGAATAACCTCTCACTATCAGCCAGGGCATATATGTATGGCCCCGCTGTCACCGATAAGAATAACCTCTCACTATCAGCCAGGGCATATATGTATGGCCCCGCTGTCACCGATAAGAATAACCTCTCACTATCAGCCAGGGCATATATGTATGGCCCCGCTGTCACCGATAAGAATAACCTCTCACTATCAGCCAGGGCATATATGTATGGCCCCGCTGTCACCGATAAGAATAACCTCTCACTATCAGCCAGGGCATATATGTATGGCCCCGCTGTCACCGATAAGAATAACCTCTCACTATCAGCCAGGGCATATATGTATGGCCCCGCTGTCACCGATAAGAATAACCTCTCACTATCAGCCAGGGCATATATGTATGGCCCCGCTGTCACCGATAAGAATAACCTCTCACTATCAGCCAGGGCATATATGTATGGCCCCGCTGTCACCGATAAGAATAACCTCTCACTATCAGCCAGGGCATATATGTATGGCCCTGTCACCAATAAGAATAACCTCTCACTATCAGCCAGGGCATATATGTATGGCCCCGCTGTCACTGATAAGAATAATCTCTCACTATCAGCCAGGGCATATATGTATGGCCCCGCTGTCACTGATAAGAATAACCTCTCACTATCAGCCAGGGCATATATGTATGGCCCTGTCACCGATAAGAATAACCTCTCACTATCAGCCAGGGCATATATGTATGGCCCTGTCACCGATAAGAATAACCTCTCACTATCAGCCAGGGCATATATGTATGGCCCCGCTGTCACTGATAAGAATAACCTCTCACTATCAGCCAGGGCATATATGTATGGCCCCGCTGTCACTGATAAGAATAACCTCTCACTATCAGCCAGGGCATATATGTATGGCCCCGCTGTCACCGATAAGAATAACCTCTCACTATCAGCCAGGGCATATATGTATGGCCCTGTCACCAATAAGAATAACCTCTCACTATCAGCCAGGGCATATATGTATGGCCCCGCTGTCACTGATAAGAATAACCTCTCACTATCAGCCAGGGCATATATGTATGGCCCCGCTGTCACTGATAAGAATAACCTCTCACTATCAGCCAGGGCATATATGTATGGCCCTGTCACCGATAAGAATAACCTCTCACTATCAGCCAGGGCATATATGTATGGCCCTGTCACCGATAAGAATAACCTCTCACTATCAGCCAGGGCATATATGTATGGCCCCGTTGTCACTGATAAGAATAACCTCTCACTATCAGCCAGGGCATATATGTATGGCCCCGCTGTCACCGATAAGAATAACCTCTCACTATCAGCCAGGGCATATATGTATGGCCCCGCTGTCACCGATAAGAATAACCTCTCACTATCAGCCAGGGCATATATGTATGGCCCCGCTGTCACCGATAAGAATAACCTCTCACTATCAGCCAGGGCATATATGTATGGCCCTGTCACCGATAAGAATAACCTCTCACTATCAGCCAGGGCATATATGTATGGCCCCGCTGTCACCGATAAGAATAACCTCTCACTATCAGCCAGGGCATATATGTATGGCCCCGCTGTCACCGATAAGAATAACCTCTCACTATCAGCCAGGGCATATATGTATGGCCCCGCTGTCACCGATAAGAATAACCTCTCACTATCAGCCAGGGCATATATGTATGGCCCCGCTGTCACCGATAAGAATAACCTCTCACTATCAGCCAGGGCATATATGTATGGCCCCGCTGTCACCGATAAGAATAACCTCTCACTATCAGCCAGGGCATATATGTATGGCCCTGTCACCAATAAGAATAACCTCTCACTATCAGCCAGGGCATATATGTATGGCCCCGCTGTCACTGATAAGAATAACCTCTCACTATCAGCCAGGGCATATATGTATGGCCCCGCTGTCACTGATAAGAATAACCTCTCACTATCAGCCAGGGCATATATGTATGGCCCTGTCACCGATAAGAATAACCTCTCACTATCAGCCAGGGCATATATGTATGGCCCTGTCACCGATAAGAATAACCTCTCACTATTAGCCAGGGCATATATGTATGGCCCCGCTGTCACTGATAAGAATAACCTCTCACTATCAGCCAGGGCATATATGTATGGCCCCGCTGTCACTGATAAGAATAACCTCTCACTATCAGCCAGGGCATATATGTATGAGCATTATTTGGGTAGGACCTGCGTGTACCCCATCAAACCAATAGCAGAGGCAGCTTTTGGTGCGGGGGGCGGATAATAGAGCACCAGCGGGAGGCCGGGGGACACCCTGAGCATGCACTGGGCACCAGGGGGGACCCAAGAGGGGCAGCCGCCCCCACCTGCCCCCAGCCTTGCTCGGCCACTGCATCGGATGTCCTTAACTGTGCAGGAGTATTTTGCACCTTAGATTGCGCAGCTAGGAGTTGTTTTGAAAAGGTGTTATGAACTAAAGGAAAATGGATTCTTACCTGAAATAAAGCTGCACATTATGTATTGATTGGTGAGATGTAACTTAATCGCTAAAATATATTCCCCAAATCTGTTCCGCTGTGGAGCCCACATTTTCCTGCATTTACAATGGACATTAACTTCACCATTATGGGGCAAAATGCTCCAATCACATCTCAATGCCAAGCCTTTGGATCAGACAATTGGCTCAAGCCAGCCTCCCAACTAATTAACCAGAACATCATCCATTTTAAAGCACAGCTGCTATACACTTCAGTAAAAGCTGAAGTGACCCTGTTCCTCTTTCTCTCATTCCAGCCAGACATCTAGCATCTCCCACGTGGGGCTTAATTGCTCTGTTACCTTCTGATGTACGATTTGACTCAGTTTAGGACCTCTTATCCGTGATGGAATGGCCTGCATAGTTAACAGCATAGCATATGCAGATACTGGATGCCCAGAGTGTGCCAATCTGATTCCTAGGCACGCGTTGGCAAAGACAACAGTGTTTGGCTTTTCTGTAGGCATGTGATAAGCATTGTCCAGGCACTGCCATAATGGTAATACCTGGCCATAAGATGTGATGGTGTACCTGTGTATGTTATGGCAGCGCCTGCACATTCCCATCTAATGCCCACACAAAAGCCAAGACTGTTGACTTTTGACAATGCTTGTTTGTAACAGGAATTTGGTGCAAAGAACATGTGCAAGAACACCCATATTGCTTAAAAGTGAAGTGGCTGCGGGCACAATTGGTTAAGATATTTTTATTACACCAAGCTCCAGGTCACAGCTCCAATTGAAGCCATACTTTCAGAAGACTGCTTAGAGATACAGAAGTGGCATCCTCTTAAAATGACAGCGCTGGCTCAAAGAGATCCCCGGGTGTCTTTTGGGCAGGCAGCAGGTGGGAATTGGCATAGGGATTTGCCTGGCCATGGGCGGTCAGCGAGTGGGTAAAAAGCCAAACAACACCCAAAGGTTGTGTACCTCCTTACATCCTATCTGTCTCCTATCTTTACTTCCTGCACCCATAGTTTTTGCTTATATGCAGAAAGAACCACTTTATAGCCAAAACTAAAAAAGACAGGTTTATCATTTTGGGGTGCAACTATACATGCCACTGAGAGAATGTGTCAATTAACCCCTATTTGAGAAGCAACGCTTTGTTTTTTTAAGCCCCAAATTGAGGATTAAAATTGCAACCCTCCAGACCAGATTTGTCTGAGGGCAAACTGCCTTCTCTTTGATCCACAGTATATTATTAATTTGCTGTCTTGAAGTCCGTGTGTTTGTTGCAAACACATGGCACATGTTTAACACTTCCAAAGTCATATTTTTGGCTCTTCTGGCATCCAGCCACCCTTATATTATTCCTGGGAAAAAAACTTTAACGAAGTGCCTATTACATAGGCAGTCATTGACTCGTTATTTAAAATGTATATAAGGTATGGTCCTCGAGGGGCACCTTTGCACAGTCGCATGTTTGATGTACACCTGAGAGATTAACATTGCTCCCAATGGGTCAGTCACAAAGGCTAACTACTGATGTATAACTCCCCAAGAAATGCACACACAAAGTGGGTCCATGTAAACCCCCAAAGTCCACTCCAGGCCCACTTTTCTTGATGCTCCCACCCTGGAGATAAATATACTCTGTGTATTGTGTGCTTATTCCCATTGTTGATTATAGGCTAACCTGTTGCGGCTCAGGTCTGCATTTGGGCATGCACCCGATTGCACGGATATAGCAGGATCCGGTTTTTGAGTGTTGTTTCTGCTGTTTTTACAGTACCAGCCACATCCGTAAGCACATTACCTGGCTGTTTGCCCAACACCAGCGAGAGGAAAGTACACATTGAAATAGGACCTGCAGAGTAGTCGCAGGACATATACTGATACTTTGCAGGGACGTCATTCCACTGAAATGGCTCGGGTAGTGGAAGTGACATCACACGACCCTTGACCTCTGATGACATCACATGCAGTGATGTCATCTGACCCCGCCCCAAAGTGACATCACGGGAAGTGATGGAACACGACCTTTCACCCCTTGACAAAACAGGAAGTGGCATCACATAGCATTGTTCCTAAGTACACTACGAAAAATATGGTTACGAAATCACTGTAATGTGATAAATAATGTCATACAAGAATGATCACCATTTGTATCATTAATATCAGTGTGAATAGGCCCATATTACCAAATTACAGTGAATGCAAGCAGACGTCCAGGCCAAACGATAATGATGCGTAATTATACTGCACTTACACTTAAGTGCTTCATATAGAACAAATATACATACAATATCAACCAACCTGTGTTGGTACTCTTTTATCAACCTTAGCAGGAAGAAAGGCTGAGTTGACCTTGCTGGGAGTTGAACCTGCAGATCACACACACATTGCAGCAGCCAGTGCTCAACCCACTGAGCTGTATTACTGGCTATAGCTACTGGAGAACCAGCCACTTCAGAAACAAAGGGCAACATGCTGCTGCTGGCCACAGCCCAGGATGTTTAAAAACATTTTTTAGGGGTAGCAACGGAGTCCGCAGAGGTGACAAGGGAGGCCACAGGGGTCGCAGTTGCGACCCCCAAATGACGTCCATGATACTTTGCAATCCGTCCTTATTTGCTTAGGCATGGAATCAGATTATAAAAGAGGGTACAAGCTGGGGGGCATGGCGAGTAAAGAACAGAACGTCTGTGAGCTTTTTGTACAGAGTGAATCCGTGGGCATCACGGAATGGCAGAATACACTTGCAGCGTTTATACATCAGTGGCCCAGGCCTGTGACTGGAATATTGGAGAGCAAGTCAGGTCAGCCATTACAGAGTACATGGCAGCCATGGCCTTGAGCTTTGGGGACTCGGTGGCAGCTGTAGTACGGGAAGCACTGGCAGAGCGCCCTGCCACAGGAGATGGACGTTCTGACGATGGTCCACCTGACGCCACATAGAAGCGCTGCCATGTCTTGACTGGTGCAGATTCGAGCATGGGTTTGATGGAGCAGTTCAGCATCCACCGGACTGAGGCGCTGTCGGGAGCACAGTTGAGGGGTCACTTTAGTGCACCATGTGGGGCTCCTGTTGGAGGGGATGATGAATATCCGTGGAAGAGGGCTAGGTTAGCAGCCCTCAGGGAGGCCAGTATGGATCCCGGATTGGGATGATCCTCTCCACTGGTGACGATACCCGGCATGCCGCCACTGGGTGATTGGGTGGATTTAACAGTGGAGGATTCTTCCATGTCAGGGGTGGCAGACGATATGGGCGAACCTATGTTTGCCCCATTAGGTTTGACGCACCCTAACTCAATGGACTGTCGCAAAGGCGTGTTAATGAAGGTCACACCTAAGCTCATAGGATTGGCTGATGACACGGAAGAGGTTCCCTTTGTGGACAGTTCCGTTAATGAGATCAGGAAATTCGTAGTCACTTTCACCACCTTAGATAAATCTAAACCCTGCAAAACATTTTTTTCAGGCCCCAGGTGCCTGGTCAAGCCACCCGTTCTATGGTTGAACAAGGTCAGACCAGCAGGTTCACGTCAAATCGACCCTTCCACCGGGCAGTCCAACATCCATTCCATGGATCCCATGGATTTGTCCAAAGGGGCAGACTCTCTCTCTCTCCCCACAGAGAGGGCAACGCAGCCACGAGAACTGACATGAGACTTCACGACCTGCCTACACATGTAAGCATGGTCCCAGTCCCTGTAGAACACCTCTGGTATGGGGGGCGGATTCAATATTTGTTCAATAATTGGTACTTGTTCTCCACTTATCCATGGGTTCTGGACATCGTCAGGGGTTACCACATGGAGTACCTGGTTCTTCCTTCTCCGGCAGGGCCTCCCGGGTGTTCTATGTCAAATCATCGACAGCCATTTTTATGGCGGGTGTTTTTACGAACACCCGCCTAAAAAACGACTGTTAATTGAAACGACGTTGTACCCTCCCGGAAGTCTCAGGTACAGCGAGGAACAAGAACAGGCAATTGCGAGAGAGAGTGCCCTGCTATTGGAAAAGTGGGCCATAGAGCACTGGCAGCCTCACACATCCAATTTCTTCAACAACATATTTTTTGGTTTTGAAAAAAGACCAATCCTTCCATTCAGTGTACTGTGTACATGCACTGAACACCTTTGTTCAATATCGAAACTTCAAGATGGAAACTATTGCATTGTAACGTGGCGTGTTGAGGTCAAGCAATTGGTTGGCTCAATGAGGATGGCTAACTATTCCCATTGCTCTCGAACACATGCATTTACTTTAGGTTGTCTTCTGCACCCTGGTGTTTTTCAAAGTTATTGTGGCCTGGGGTTGTTCTTTGCATCTGTGATGTGTCAGATTGTTCATCTACTGTGACGGTATGCCCCAATCACCAGAACTACTGTTGGAGCATCTCTAGTTGGCAGTCAATTTCCTGATATATTTGGGGTTCTTCATCAATTGGGAGAAGTCCGAATGTCCCTGTTCCCGGGATCCTGGATACCTTAGTTTCATGGTCAATTGTGTATCTGCTTCCCTTTGGCTGCGGAGAGAGAAAGTAGGTGGCATCACAAAGGAGATTGGGTGAGCCTTGCAGGCCCCTTTGATATACATCTGACAGATAGCTAGGATTGTGAATCTGTTAATGGCCTCCATCAAGGTGATTTGTCCAGACCCGTCACATTATAGAGCCCAACAATGGTTGAAATTAAAAAGCACCAGGGAGGGGCTTGAATGATGCTGATTGGGTGCGACTTACTTCAGAAGCTTAAAACGAGTTGCTTTGGTGGCTCGATCATGTTGACACAATCAACAACTGGCAATGTTTAGTACTTCCCCCAGTCTTGTCTTAGAGTCTGATGTAAGGCTCTCTAGGTAGGGTGCAAGTTGCGATGGAATTTCTACTGGATGTCGGTTGTGTAGGACGGAGTCCCGGTGGCATATCAATTGTTTAGAGATTCTTGCTGGCTCCTTTGCAGGCCAATGTTTCACCGAGGACAGGTGGCATTCCTCCATCACCCTGCTCATGGACAATCTGGCAGAAGTTCACTACATCAACAAATTAGGAGGCAAATGGTCCAAGGATACTTTCCGATCTGGCAAATAAGTTTTGGGAGTTCTGCCTTCTTCGACAGTTGAAGGTGCATGCAATGTTCATTCCCAGGTCTTCCAACACTGTGGTGGATTGCTGGTCCTGTTACTGGTGGGATCCAGCAGATTGGCAACTGACTTCAGCGGTTTTCCACAGCCTCCTCCGCCTATGGCGTCCCTTTCAAGTCAATCTTTTTGCAGCATGGCCCAATGCGCCACACCTGCAGATCTTCAGTTGGATACCCTACCTGGAGGCACTAGCGACAAACACGTTCGCCAAGACCTGGGGCACAGACACAGTGTATACATTCCCACCATTTGCTAGTCCTAGGATATGATGGACAACCATGATTCTACGAATGGCAGGGAGGCGAGTATTATCCCTCCATTCTCTCCCAAAGACTTACACATTTTTCTTGTCTCTTTGTTAGTCCCAGAAGAACCTGAGGGCTAGTCTTTTTATTGAATTATGGCACATTTACCTTTGATACCTCCTTGATTTTCTGGCTACCACCACAAGTTGTTTCCTAGCTGTCCTACTTCGGTGATGGGATCGCAGGCATGAAACAAGACAGGGATTGGACAATGGAGGTTTATATGGACCCATTCTAATTGGAGGACTGGAACAGGAGGAGCATGAAGAGTTATGGGAGCAGTAGTTTGTCACTTGTTTTTTTCTTTTTTTCCGGCTGTTGTACAAATAAAAAAAGAGAGTAACGTAATGCTCGCCTCTGTGCCATTAATAGAATCACGATTGCCTGTCGAATCCGAGGACTAATTGAATTGTTCTGAGCCCTTGGACATGAGGGACCGGGAACATTCCTGCAAGGGATTAAAGATTCCAACCTAGGGATCCCCCATGGAACTGCAGCAGAGTGAAGTGTACCTCCACTAGGCTGAGGAAATAAAAACAGCCTGCAGATGGATGAGTCCTCTCAAGTGCTGAATGCAGGCTTTGCAACCAAAGTGAAAGAGGTTCATGTAATAAGGCTGCCGTGAAAAAGTCATCAGGTCCTGGCGACTTTTTCCTGGGTACCAAAGTTCTTTCCCCAAATATTCTAGGAGGGGTATGATTATATATTATTACCTCCAGTCCTAGAATATTTGGAGAAAGTGTTTAATAGCCTGCAGGGTGCATCATTAATGCATTATTTTTTAAAAGTCACCAACCTGACGGCTTTTTTTCATGGCGACTTTATTACCTGATATCAGTGAAAGCAGCGATCCAGAGACATGTTGTCTGGTTGCACTATTGTTTTGGGGTTTCGTCTGCAGCCCAGATAGGCAGCCGGCCAGCCTGCCTGCTAGGTCTCTACAGGGACCATTGGGAGGAGAGAGGAGCGTGATGGGAGCCAGAGCATTCCAACAGTGGCCCAGCGGGGGAAGAAGAGTAGAGACAGATATGGGACATGCCAACCATCAGCAGCCCTGTGAGAAGACCACAAAGAGGAGAACAACATGATCTTCCGGAAAAGGTCTCCTTTGGAAAAATATAACTTCCTGGGTGCCATATAGTGGCTGTAGTAGTGCGATGGGTGATGGGCACTCACCGAAAGAAGCATTGACACGATGGAATGTCGAAGAATAGACGTCTATTGACAACAGAAGTGACACACGTCAGGTCAAGTCCATAGTGCAGACTGTGGAATACATACCTTGTATATGATCGATGAAGGCAGTAGGATACAGTCATACACACCCCTAAAAATAATTGTGAATAAGCGTTGATTTAAGAGTGCTTAATCATGTCTCGTTTCCTTTGTCAATGTGGGATATGTGTAATGATGTAAGTTTGCATGGAGAGAAAATTGTGAAGCACTACACACATTTTTAAGTTTGCGAGTTTTGTTTGAATGTTTTTAGGAGTAACAAGGATGTCTGAGTTTATATTTAGAATGTTGGAATATACACTGTGAATACGGTTCATAATTACGTTCATGAATATAAGACTAGTTGTATACCATAGGAACAGAGTGATGGAAATTAGCAAATCTGTCTATCCAAACTGATCCTGATCAATTGTGAGTTTTATGATTAAAGGCCAGGCCTATATTTCTTTCCGCAGTCTGCAGCTGGGTGGTCAGGCTTGTAAAATTCCAACTCCATGAGTGGAATAGTTGGATTCCATCCTGGCCTCCACCTAGGGGCGACCGAAGAACACGATCGTGGGGCTTATCTCCTAACACCTTCTCATCCCATTTATTTTAATTTGTGAAACAGCTGCGTGCTGTATCACAAGTTAAAAAATATTAGCACACCTGGGGTTTGCCCGGTGGTGCTAAAAGCAATAATATATCTTTCTGCAGGCTTCACCAGCTGGTAACTAGGGCCCTAGCCATTACCAGCCAGTGAAGCCAGTGGAAAGGATATTATTGCTTATATGATAATCACATATCATCCATCTAATATTGACAATATCTGGAATATATATAAAAAAAGGCAGAAATATGCAATCAGACCTCCTTCATCACATCAAGGCAGATAAAGCAAAAATATATAATGTCACTATTCCTGTATTCATTTGAACAAGAGTTTCTTCTAAACTCTATGTTTACCAATAGGACCAATAGGTATATGCCTGACAGAAGATTGTTTTGAAACTCAGTGGACGAATGCATCCAATGCATCTTTGACCGCGTGGTCTTCTGTTCGAATCCCTGCAGGAACATTTAGTCCTCCATAGTTCGACAGAAGGGTATCTTTGAGTGGGTGAACAATGTAGATCTGATGTCTGTCAATAGCACTACAATACCTCCGGAGGTAAAGATTTGATTTACAAATGCACTTGTTATAGTTTCTTCATCATAGATTATCTTACCAAATAAGACCTTGTGGCAACATCTAGCTATGCGCATTGCTAAAAGGAGGTCCTTCAAAGGCCTCTAGGGAAGTGCAGCTCTAGGTATTGGATCCTCTTCCTAATTATCCGGAAGGTTCTTGCTCCTGGCCCGCATCCTTCTTGAGTGAGTGTCAATGGACCACAATACATCTGCGAAATGTACTCAATTACTTGACAGTTTTTCGAGAATTCCACTAGCGATTATCAGGGTGACCCAGTGAAACTATGGGCCTCATTACGACCCAGGCGCTGGACCATGGTGCTATTAGCACCATGGTCCATGCTGGTCTCCGGCATGGTGGATGGCGGAATTACCGCCCCCATCACAAGGTTGGCGGGGCGGTAATTCCCCATTCACCATTTGCCCTTCCCCATTCCCATTTCGCCCCATAGGGCATAATGGGGATGGGGAAGGCGCTAATTACGGCACCGTAAATTACGGTTGCCGTAATTAGCTCCAAGGTCCCTTAGCGGGTTGGATTATAACGCCTGCAAAAAGCAGGCGTTAAAGCCTCCAACCCGGTAAGGGACTTGTAATCAGGCGCTAATGGTTTAACGGCGCTGACGCTCTTTACGGTGCCGTTAAACCATTAGCGCCAGGTTCGTAATGAGGCCCTATGTCTACCTGGTTAGCAAGCTAAAATGACGGCAAATAATAATCACAGGATTAGGCTACCGGCAATTACCATTTTACCCCTACTAAAATAGGGGACTCGTAATAAGTGTATTTATTTACATTAGAATAGCATTCCTGAAGTAGGTACTTCCCTGAAAGATTATAAAGGTGGGAGGAAAAAGCCCTGCCATTTACTGAGACAACAAATACGAAGGAATTATTCAAAATTCTCAAGGAACTTGAGACACCTGCAGCCCCCCTTGATTCCTGCCCTAAAGACAGCAACTGGTGCACGAACATTCAGACAGCACTCCTAGGCAAAATTGCCACCCTCCAAACCAAAATCAAAGCTAAACAAATGTCTTTACAGTCGAACCAGCCATTGCCCACATCCACACCTAGCACCCAACACCAAGCCAACCCAGCCGTTAAACCATTCGCCTTCTCCCCTCTTACCATCCTTGAAGTAGAAGGAATCATAAACAACCTCAAACCATCCAACTGCCAAGGTGACCCTTGCCCGGCTCCTATCATTAAGGAAGCCTCACACTCCCTTGCCCCTTTCATCACAGCCTTTATAAATGCCTCCTTCAAAACGGGTACAGGCCCTGACAACCTCAAGGACGCGTGGGTAATCCCACTACTCAAAAAACCGTCCCTTGACCCTAACATCCCACTAACTTCAGACCAATCACTACGGTCCCGTTCCTGCTTAAGATTCTTGATCATGCAGCTTACCTGCAGATCCAAGACTACGTTGAGTCTAACGAACTCTTGGGGCTAAGACAATCAGGCTTCCGTCCCAAACACGGCACTGAATCAGCCTTGATAGATCTGAAAACCCAGATGGAGACATTAAAGGACAATGGGAAACTGGGAAACTAGCTTTACTCCTTCTCCTCGACCTCTCCGCAGCATTCGATTTGGTCAACCACCAAATACTTTGCCAACATCTTAAATCCGCGGCCTACTTCTCTGACTCTGCCAATGCTTGGATCCATGCTGTCATGCACAACAAATCAGTTGCACAACCACGCACCATATTGCTTGACACCCCGACACACACTGCTAGACTCCCCGGGTCACAGTCCGCCTCCCAAGTCATCACTTCACCTATAGTGCGAGGGAGTCGTCATCACCGGCGGTTTTGGGCCGTGCGCAGAGGCCGGCCCGGTTTGTTGCCTCGTTTTCATTGGCAACTCCCGTGTAGGCTGCGTTCGGGCTTGAGCACCCGATCACGGTTACTTCCTGGTTTTGCGACGGTTTCCCGGTCACGTGGTCAAGTTTCCGCTCACGTGACTGGGAGCCGACGCACGTAAAAGCCAGGAAGTTCGAGTTGCTCACTGCTTCACAGCGGTTTCACAACTCTGTTTGGCGCTCTCAGGATTTTTGTTGTTTGCTTCATCGGATTTTGGACTCAGGCTTACGAACCACGGATTTGCTCTCTTGCTCCACGGATACTGTTAGTCAGAACTTTGTACGGATTTTTGGTACTCTTTTGCTACGCTCAACGGACTGATTTTGGATTTTCCCTTTCTGGCTTTTGATTTTCCGACCATAGACTACGTGATCAGTTTCATTCCCTTCGGCTACGGAAGGGCTACAGGCACCAGCCGGTACCTACCATCTAGGACACGGCTGTCCGGATCTTTGACGCTCACTCGCATCTGACCCTGGGCACCCTAGCTCCATCCCGCTAGATTTGGGTAAGAAAGTTTTTGCACACTCTTTCATATCAAAGTACTGTGTTTGCCTGTGCTAACCTAACTTCCTTTTAACAGCCTCTGGGATCCTCGGCGTCATCAGATCCAGTGAATCATCAAACCACCTGTGGCCTCAAAGCTCGCACAGGGAGTTTCTTTACTTTCTTCCTGTGGGTGATTTGTGGACAGAGGCCCCATTATTCTTCACTACGCGGCAAGTCACGACACACGCGTTCCTCAGTAACAGATCTATGCAGGTCTTCTCACCCTCAGCATCGGCCGACCCCTCTCCCATTCTCTGTGGCATCCCTCAAGGTTCTTGTGTATCGCCTACATTGTACAATGTATTCACCAAGCCACTTTTTCGATGTGCTTGACTTTCTGGGTGTATCCTATACCAACTACGCGGATGACACCCAGATACTCATTCCCATAACTGGTGATTACACAGTCGATACCAAAGCCTTGAATGATGTCTACTTGGTCATCCAGGCCTGGATGGAGCAACACAAGCTCTGCCTCAACGACGATAAGACGGAGCTCCTACTACTAGGATCCACCTATCGTCTTAACAAACTTGACCAAACCTATAAGGCCTTCACTATTGACAGCAACGTCATCAAGGTTTCCAAAGACACCAAAACTTTAGGGGTTTATCTGGACTCCACCCTTTCCTTGAACAGACAAACAAATGCTGTTAGGTCGGCCTCAGCATACACATGAAAACTTATCACCGCCTGCAGACCATTCCTGAACCCTCACAACTGCACTACCCTGGCAAGAACACTCATCATGTCCAAAATAGACTACTGCAGTGCCGTCTACCTAGGGACTAGTCATTCCAACCTCAATAAACTTCAAACTATTCAAAATAATGCCATAAGGGCAGCTCTCAATATCCCTAGACGGTCCCATATCTCCATCATCAGATCTGACTTACGCTGGCTCCCGGTGAAACAAAGAATTGCCTTGAAAACGCTAGCCTTGACTCACAAATGCCTGAACAACAACACCCCTCCTTACCTCTCTTCGCGCCTCACACCTCACTCCTCTTCCCACCCCACCAGATCAGCCCAAACTCACAGCCTAACCCTACCTAGATTTAAACTCCAAAAAGCGGGTGGTGTGAGCTTCCCTGTCCTAGCTTCCAAACTGTGGAACACTCTGCCAACACACATAAGAATCGAACCTTTGTTCCCAACGTTCAAGAACAACGCCAAAGCTTGGCTGTTCAACCAGAAAGCATGAGGTTCCCTTCGCTAGCCCAGCTCTCTACCTGCAATATATCCTATCTGTGTACATATGCCACACTGTATCGATCATAATCCTGTAAATTCTGTATTTGTATATAACCTGTAAATTTGTACTTGTGTATAACCTGTAAATTTGGTATTCTTGTATACTCCTGTTGTAACCTTTACCTAAGATTATGCGCCCGGTTGCCCACGGGCCTGGTGCGCTTTACAAATAAACTAAACTTCAAACTAAACTTCAAACTTCAATGTTGCCTATTCCGGTCAGAGACACCATTTTTGTGACATACCTTCGCATGGAACTTCAATAAATTAGGTTTTTCAACTTTCGGGATCCAAAAACTGTGCTTCATCTTGCACTGTGCAAGGGCACAAATGTGCCTTTGGAGCGAGACTGTGAAAAAGAGTGATGAGCAGTCTGGTGCAGGAATATGCGACGCATGCGCACATGTGGTTCATTCCCGTGCCAGTTCCCCTGATCCTTCCCGTGCCCAAGGGTGCACTGGGAACACAATTGCACAATTACTTTGTCGAATGTTGAAACCTATTATTTGGACGACCCTTTGGATCTTATAATCCTATTCCCTATCATGGAGACACCCAACTTTGATTTTGCATTGCTAGCTTCGCTTCCGATTTTTTTCTTTATGTCTCGTTCAAGGGTTTTCATGTAATGTGTCCTGTTAATAGCGTCCTACATATTATTGTGTGTGCTCTTATCTTCCCGTAGCTCATTTTCTTTCTTCCAGCAGACTCTAGTCTGCATCCCGGCAGGAGTGTGGTGCGCCAATCTACGGACAAGCCTAGATGCTTCTACATTGGTGATTCGGCACAGTATAAAAGCAAATCAACATTAACATATTACTGACTGAACTGTACAATTGAACAAAATCTAAAAAATAGTAAATCAGGTTAAATTGTAACACAAACAAGGCATGTCCCAACATTTATTCCGAATCCATGACTAACCTGTAAATGGTACCCATTTCATGTGGCTGAAGGCTTTCATCCACTTTTCCACCTCACTATGCCTGCCTGCCATGAATAGGTAAGCATCGTGGCTTAGGGAAACTTGTGTGCCATCGCCACCTGTTTGACAAACAAAACTGTACATTAATTCTTGAAAGCACACGACTCGAAAGTAAGCAGAAGGTTATCCACTAGTGTGAGTGAGGTCATTTTTGCAAGTTTTACAGACATAAAAAGGTTCCATTTAAAACAACAAAAAGTGGATTTCTTATAGCTCTCATACAAAAAAATCTTATTTAATTGCATCGCATCCTGACATATCCTATAAGTAATATGTGTGACTACTGATGCGTTCCATGACGCAGCACAGCATGAACCTAAGAAAAAGCATCTTGAGTAATAGAACAGAACCTCTGCAGCATAGAGTATCTTTGATCTATTGCAGATAGATGAAAGGTATCGAAAGGCTCTCTACCTAGCTGTGGCTTTTTATAACCAACGCCCCAGCCATGCCACAATTGCCTGGGTGGGATATTTCCCAGTAGGCATGAGGGCGAGTGTGCTGCTGGGTAAGCTGGTGGCAACCCAATGTCATGACATTTGAGCTAATACACCACCCATTTGTAAACATGTAAAATAAAAACAGATGCGTACAGATGGCTCGGGCCCACAAGGACATGGATCTGGAGCCAACATGTCAGAAGGAGTCGCTAGACAAAGGAAAATATAAGAATATGTCCTTATGGAAATGTAATAGCTCCTTATTAAAAGATGAATTATGTACTACATTTCTTACTGAAATCCATCATCAATTTTTCATGACCATAAAAGTGAAGACACCTCAATATCTAATAATTGGGATTGTTATAAGGCTGTTTTTTGGGGGCATATTATTTCTTATGTTGTGAAGAAAAAGAAAAGATTGAGGAGGGAGTCAGAGTTAATTCTAAAACAATTAAAACATTTAGAAAAACTTTATAGAAACCTGATGTCCCAACTCTAGAACTTATTCTGGAACTACGTATTAAGTTTAACAAAATAGCTGTCAGGATCCATCCCTGGAAGCTATGGCAGAAGTGGAAGTTTTCGCCGCGGAGAACCTTCACTTAGCAGTCCAGTCCTCATCCAACACGGCTGCCTTTGTTATTTAAGCAAGCCCCGCCCACCTCCCGGCGCGTTGTATCTGTGTTATTACTCCTAGTGATACTAGCGCTCAGCTAAATACTCCGTTTAGCTCCTTCAGTGTCCCCCTCGTAGTGTTTTCTCCTACCCGCTTGCCTTACCTCCGTTTAACTCTGCCTTTCCTTACTCCCTTTGTCCTTTCACGGCACTTGTCCGTTACGCCTTTTCAGTCTTTCCCTTTGCTTTCGGCATCTTGCACTCGTACTAGCGGTCCGCCGCCATCCTCGCGTGTCTACTTGTTCCTCACTGTGCCTTTCGTGGATCCAACCATTTCTGGTAAGTAGAGACTTTAACTGCTTCTCCCTCTTTTCCTACCTTTCTCTCTCTGCTCGGTCTGTGCCCCCGTTCCGGGCTCTTTCCCTCTTCTCTTCCTCCCGCATTGCTTCTCGTTGCTGCTACCTTGTATCCGGCCAAGTCTCCACGGATCGGATCCTGCCTTCTTTTCCTCAAGCCATCTTCATTTTGGTGGACAGAACAAACTTACTTGATCCACTTGTTTCTTGGGTACACTCCGGATCTCTCACTACCACATCCGCTATTGGAGAGTCTAATATTCAATACCATCTCAGGAAGACTACACAGGGTTTTTTACCGTCCATCGGTCTTTTCCCTGTCGCGGGGCTTTGGCTCCTCGGAGCCCCCCAAGAGAGGTTCCACTTCCTGTCGAGGTGGCCTCCGAGGGAGCCAGACCCTACTTGCATGACAGGAGGTCCAGAGACAAGTCTACAAAGGAAGATACCAGAACTCCCCGAAGATCCTCCAAACACTCCAAGGACAAGCAAGAGGAAGCCACAGGTGAGGAGAAGGGTGGTGAGGGTGAACAGCCTGACAGAATACAACGCCAAGACAGAATCATGGCTTCCCTTGAACAGTATCAAGAGCTGGTGGCAGCATTGCAGGGGCTAACCCTAGAAGTCCAAACCCTGAAAACCGAAAATGCTGCCCTACGCCAACAAGTAGTCCTACATAGGGACGACCAAGGAGACCTACCACCCATGACTTTATCCTTCGGAAAATATGATGGCTATCCAGGCGGTCTAAAGGAGTACTTAGACGCCTGCCACGTATATTTCACCTTTCGTCCCCACGCCTTTGAAACCGCCAGAGCTAAAGTGGGGTTCCTCATAGCTAATCTCACTGGAAATGCCTTGGCCTGGGCTACCCCGTTGGTAACAATAAATGATCCTGCACTGGATAATTATGACTCATTTGTGGACCTTTTCAAGGCCAGATTCGATCGTCCTGAGGTTCTGTACACCTCTTTTGAAGCAATACTAGATGTAGAACAAGGAAACACGGATGTACAGACCTACATATCTCGCTTCCTGAGACTGGTGGCGAAAACAGATTGGCCAGAATCTGCCAAACAGACGATCTTTCGGAGGGGACTTAAGGATGAGTTGAAGGATGAGTTAGCCCGAGTAGCTCGACCTCCGTCCTTTCAAGATCTCATGTCACTCACTCTCCAATTAGAGTATCGTCTCAACGAAAGCCGCCAGGAATGGAGAAGACCTCGTCTTAGCCAGCCCTCATCCAGCCCAGCTCCTCACCCTTCGAGGGAACCGTCCACCCGAGAGGAACCTATGCAGATAGGGGCAACCCGAGGCCCCCTCACGCCTGCAGACCACAAAAGACGCAGGGATTCAGGCCTCTGTATATATTGCGGCTCTTCAAAGCACCTCCTCAGAGATTGTCCAGAAGTTCCTTCAAGAAGGAAAGAAAACTTCCATCCTCGGTCCTTTGCAAGGGAGGTCTCGGGGGGACAAGATACAGTCCTTGCAACCTTACCAGACCAACAGAATTAAGAGAGGATAACAGCCTGATGGTATTTCGAGTCAAACTCTGGACAACCAAAACTTCATGTGTGGAGGTTTTAGCCATGCTGGACTGCGGTGCCGCAGGGAACTTTATGGACGAAGGATGGGCTCGAGAACAACAGATGCCCTTTAGGCAGAAGGATAGACCCATTCCGGTAGAAGGAGTGGATGGTACCCCCCTTTCCTCAGGCCCAATCCAATCCGAGACGATACCCTTACGTCTGGAATTGGGAGAGCATCAGGAACTGCTGGTATTCGATCTCATTAGAGCAGACCACTTTCCCTTGGTGATAGGAATACCCTGGCTAAGAAGACACAATCCGCAAATAAACTGGACTACCAACTGTGTGCGTTTTGATTCTTCCTAATGTGAACAGCATTGTCAATCTGCCCTTCGAGTCAAAAGAAAGGACAAGGACAATGGAACCCCTCTACTCAAGGTGGTCTCATCGGTTCCCCGTCAGTACCAAGAATATGCTGAGGTCTTCGAAGACACTACACCCAAACTCTTACCTCCTCATCGGCCAGAGGATTGTGCCATAGAACTGACCCCGGAGTCTGTTGTCCCATTTGGCAGGATGTTTCCCCTATCTCTTTCCGAAAGACAGGCCTTAAGAAAATATCTGGATGACAACCTGCAGAACGGTCTAGTACAGGAATCAAGGTCTTCAGGGGGGGCTTCACTGTTTTTCATTCCTAAAAAGGACACCACCGAACTACGTCCCTGTATAGACTACAGAGGGTTAAATGGGATCACAATCCGCGATCGCTACCCTATGCCACTCATAAGGGACATCCTAGAAGCTGTGAGAGGGGCCTCTTACTTCACCAAATTGGACCTTAGAGGAGCCTACCATCTCCTCAGAGTGAGGAGAGGTGACGAGTGGAAGACCGCATTTCGGACCCCATTCGGATTGTATGAATACAGGGTTATGCCCTTCGGCCTGGTAAATGCCCCTGCAGTCTTTCAGAGGTTTATCAATAAGATTTTCTCCGACATGTTGTTTGTCTCGGTGGTCGTTTATCTAGACGACATATTGATATATTCTCAAGAACTACTGGACCATCGTGAACAAGTCAAAAGAGTGTTACATCGACTCCGAGCAAATCACCTCCTGTTCAAACCAGAAAAGTGCCAGTTTGAAGTGACCTCCGTCTCTTATCTAGGTTATGTCCTCTCGAAGGAAGGGATCAAGATGGAACCCGGAAAGATAAAGGCTATCCTGGACTGGAAGGAGCCAAAAAGTGCCAAAGAGATCCAGTCTTTCCTAGGTTTGGCAAATTTCTATCGCCAATTTATCCCCAACTTTTCTAACTCGATGTTAGCCATTACAGGTCTCCTTAAAAAAGGGGTTCAGTACGCCTTTGGACCAGAACAGAAAAGAGCCTTCTTACAGCTCAAGGAGCTGTTTACCTCCGCTCCCATACTAGTGCAACCAGATCAAACAAGACCATTTATAATGGAAACTGATGCCTCGGGGGGAGCAGTGGGAGCCATTCTATTGCAAGAGGCAGAAGACGGTCTCACACATCCAGTAGCGTATTATTCCAAAACCCTGACCAAAAGCGAACGAAATTACTCAGTTTTAGAAAGAGAACTACTGGCCATCAAACTGGCATGCCAAGAGTGGAGGCACTTGTTACAAGGAGCAGCACACCCATTTCAAGTACGAACTGATCATCGTAACCTCAGAGTGTTACAGCAGATGGAGTGTACCAACGCCCGACATGCTAGATGGGCATATTTCTTCTCTCAATATGACTTTAACATCACCTATTTACCAGGGTCAGAGAACAAGATGGCTGATGCCCTCTCCAGATGTCCAGGAGAAGAAACAAACCATAATCAAGATCACAATCTCTTGTTTCCCAACCTTAAGATCACGGCAAGTGTCTCTCTCTTTTTGCAAGAACTTACCTCCCAATACGGTTCGCTATCAACCATTCCAACCACTGTCAATCTGGCCGATGATGGTTTGTACTACCACGGTACTGGGTTGTTTCTCCCGTCTAAAGGACTTCAGGAACAGATCCTCTCCTGGTGTCATGATACCCCCCTCGCTGGACACCCCGGTATCAAGAAGACCCAGGATCTCATAAGCCGAAGGTTTTGGTGGCCAGAACTCCACAAGGATGTAGAGAGATATGTTTCGACCTGCCCGATTTGTGCCACCAACAAATACCAAACAGGCAAACCTTTGGGCAAACTGCAACAACCTACCCTACCTACCCAGCCTTGGGAACACGTGTCTACGGATTTTATTGTCGATCTACCGAAATCAGAAGGAATGACCGCAATCATGGTAACTATTGATTCATACAGTAAGCTGGCTCACTTCTCAGCATTGGAAGGTCTTCCGTCAGCTCCAAAGACGGCTTCAGTCTTCCCCCGGGATATAGTACGCTTGCATGGCCTGCCTCGAACCATAGTCTCGGATAGAGGTACCCAATTTACCTCCAGGTTCTGGACATCGTTGTGTCAACAGTTGGGGATTCACAGAGCACTGTCGTCCGGCTTTCACCCACAGAGCAACGGCCAGACAGAGAGACTTAATGCCAGACTTGAGCAGTACTTAAGATGTTTTTGCAGCAACAGACAGGAGAGCTGGTCTTCCTACCTCGCGCAGGCCGAGTTCGCCTATAACAACAACTACCACACCTCGACTAGAATGAGTCCTTTCTATTGCACTTATGGTTACCATCCTCAGGAGATGCCTTGGTCCGGAATGCAACCCACCAAATCTCCTGCCATAGATGACCGGTTATCAGAACTAAAGAAGGTACATAAGTTGGCAAGAGAAGCATTAGAGGACAGCCAACTCGCACAAAAGAAGTGGGCCGACAGAAGCAGAAGAACCAACCCAGATTGGAAGTCCGGACAAAGGGTCTGGTTATCCACGAGGTATCTACCCAAGTGGATACACACCGGCAAGTTTGCTCCACGATATCTGGGTCCTTATCCTATAGTGAAACAAATAAACCCAGGGGCATACGAAATCCGCCTGCCTAAGAACCTCCAGAGGGTACACCCTGTTTTCCACACATCACTGCTTAAAGAATATAAGGTGGATCCTTTCTCACGAAAGTTTCGGAAAACCAAGACTCCGACCACAGTAGAACCACAAGTGTATGAAGTGGAATACTTAGTGGATTCTCGGTATTATCAAGGCAGTCTGCAATATCTTGTCCATTGGAAGGGTTTCTCCACTGAAGAAAGAACCTGGGAACCCAGACACCACCTGCATGCTCCAAGGTTACTGAGAGAGTTTCACCAAAGATACCCGGGAAAACCAGGGGGCTTTCGGAGGGAGAAGGGTTATACTGTCAGGATCCATCCCTGGAAGCTATGGCAGAAGTGGAAGTTTTCGCCGCGGAGAACCTTCACTTAGCAGTCCAGTCCTCATCCAACATGGCTGCCTTTGTTATTTAAGCAAGCCCTGCCCACCTCCCGGCGCGTTGTATCTGTGTTATTACTCCTAGAGATACCAGCGCTCAGCTAAATACTCCGTTTAGCTCCTTCAGTGTCCCCCTCGTAGTGTTTTCTCCTACCCGCTTGCCTTACCTCCGTTTAACTCTGCCTTTCCTTACTCCCTTTGTCCTTTCACGACACTTGTCCGTTACGCCTTTTCAGTCTTTCCCTTTGCTTTCAGCATCTTGCACTCGTACTAGCGGTCCGCCGCCATCCTCGCGTATCTACGTGTTCCTCCCTGTGCCTTTCGTGGATCCAACCGTTTCTGGTAAGTAGGGACTTTAACTGGTTCTCCCTCTTTTCCTACCTTCCTCTCTCTGCTCGGTCCGTGCCCCCGTTCCGGGCTCTTTCCCTCTTCTCTTCCTCCCGCATTGCTTCTCGTTGCTGCTACCTTGTATCCGGCCAGGTCTCTACGGATCGGATCCTGCCTTCTTTTCCTCAAGCCATCTTCATTTTGGTGGACAGAACAAACTTACTTGATCCACTTGTTTCTTGGGTTCACTCCGGATCTCTCACTACCACATCCGCTATTGGAGAGTCTAATATTCAATACCATCTCAGGAAGACTACACAGGGTTTTTTACCGTCCATCGGTCTTTTCCCTGTCGCGAGGCTTTGGCTCCTCGGGGCCCCCCAAGACAGGTTCCACTTCCTGTCGAGGTGGCCTCCGAGGGAGCCAGACCCTACTTGCATGACAGGAGGTCCAGAGACAAGTCTACAAAGGAAGATACCAGAACTCCCCGAAGATCCTCCAAACACTCCAAGGACAAGCAAGAGGAAGCCAAAGGTGAGGAGAAGGGCGGTGAGGGTGAACAGCCTGGCAATAGCATATGAATGTTCTAGTGCTGTTCTGTTGAAATATAGAGCTACAATGTATCCATTGTTTAATAGAACCAGCCCATCTCTTGCCCCACACATAAAATTAAAAAAAAGAACTACCATGTTTGTTGTTAAGGGTGGATTAGGAGTTAGACAATTTTCAGACAAAGATATATTTAATGTTTTTTCGAAATGTTACCAAAATGTGTACTCCACAGATGCATCACATAACTACCCCAACTTTAAAGAACGTATTAAAGATATCCCACACTCCTCTTATTTGGATTGTGATTGGGCTCGCTTGGAGAATCGTGTTCTCTTGATGAGATCTACAAAGAAATTTGTAATCTTAAGAAAGGTAAAGCCCCTGTCCCTGATGGTTTTGATATTCATTTTGATGTGCATTTTCAACATTTGCTAGCTCCAAAACTCAATGAGCTGTTTTAGACCAAAGGGTGAATCGGTTGGAGCCTTTCCTGAAGCAATGGTAATTTTCTTTTCAAAATCGTATAAAGATCCAGAACTTCCCCAAAACTATAGAGCAATCTATTTACTTTACTTTACAAATTTGTCACACGTTCCTCAGAACCCATAGGCATATGGGCGCAACAAAGACAGACAGTAAAAACATAAAACATGGAGCTCAGCTGATGAGCGGGGTGTAGGGTTGGGCATGGTTATCACATAGGCAGCTACAAGTTAATTAAAAAGATATGTTTTTAATTTTTTCTTGAGATTTTCAGCCAGGATGATCTTTCTCATTTCTCAAGGAAGTTCCAAGCCTTCCGGGCTGCTGCATAAAAAGCGCTCTGTTTAACCTGTGAAAGTGAGCATCTCGGTTCTTTAAGCTGTAATGTGCCATTTGATCCTGAGCGTTCTCGTGTTCAACTTCACATGCAGCTCCCTCGAGAGATATACAGGTCTGGTGCGTGTGATGCACTTGTGTACCATAACTAGTGCCCAAACTGTTACCCTATCTTCAATCGGTAACCAATGCAGGTCTCTTCTTGCTTTGGTTACATGGTCAGGTCTCCTCAGCCCAATAATGGCTCTGACTGCGCTGTCCTGTATGACCTGTAGTCTTACATACTCTGTCTTATTGATGCCCAAGAAGATAGTGCCACAGTAGTTCAGCTTAGACCCATTCATCGCCCTAGCTCTGATATCACAGTTCACTTTTGAGATAAAGGGGTGAATCTGTGTAAGTAATTTTTAGGTGGTATGCAGATGAGGCAACCAAGTGGCTCACTTACGCCCTCATATTGAGATGCTGATCCAGTACAATGTCCAATGTTTTCACTTTTGCTTTAGATTCTATATGGTGTCCTGCCCGGGTGAAGTTTCTGTAATTATCCCCTAACTTCTATTCTTTTTGGTGTTCCAACTACCATATGTTCTGTCTTTTCCTTGTTCAATGCAAGCCCGATTTCTACCATCCATGCTTGGATGATGTCATAAACTTTGTTCAATCTTATAGAGTCCTGCTCATGATTTCCTGACAGAGGGATGACACATTGCGTGTCATACACAATTTTTATCTAGCACATCAAAAGAGGAGCCGTAAAGATGTTGTAGAGATATGTCTAATAACATCAGAAGCAATGTTCCACCATTGTCCATTGTGTGCAGCAGATTGGACTTAAGGTCCAATAATGCTGTCTCCGTACCATGGCCCTGTCTAAAACCAGATTGCCTGTCATGTAGCACCTTATGATTATTCAGGAAATCTGGATATACACAACCCGATGTAAGATCTTCAACAAGAACGGGGTGTTAGTTATGGGACTGCAATTAAGTGCATCAAAAGGACAGAACCCAGGCTTTTTATTCACTTTTTTAATGCTGTTTTCAGGTGATCTGGGCCATGACCTTCTGAGAACTGATGAACTTAGTCAAGACTTCGATCATGGACGCAGATCAAACTTTAAAGTTCTCTGCCGGCCAAGAATCCCCCTTACAATTTGTAGGTCTAAGTTTGTAAATGATTGCACTAAGTTCTGTCTGTGTCAGAGGGTGAACATTAAAAGCAGGCATCATAGTAGTTTTATCAAGAGCTTGCTCAATGTCTACTTTGACTGGAACTGCTTCTCTTCAGCTCTATATTTTGTTTGGTCCCATCCAGTTTATTTAACATTGGTTTTTGTATGGAGGCCACCATTCTGCATATTTAATTGGCAGGTTCTCCGGTGGTGGGCAAGGTGTTTCCAATTCTTTTAGGATTTTAAACAGGTCTTTAGACTCAAGTTGTGCCTCATGTATTCCAATGTCCAGCATGTTTCTCTTTTTGCTTCTATCATGGCCTTTTTGAAAGCTCTAGAGGCCTCGTTAAAGGTTTGTCTATCACTTTCCGAATTAGAAAGTTTCCATTTATAAAAATGTTTATTTTTCTTTGATTTGAGGCTCTGTATTTCTGATGTGAACCAACTATTTGGTTCTTTTGGGTGCCAGAACGTCCACAGCTTTTTGTAGAGTACTCTGAATTTCCTCACTCATTTTGTTAGCATTAGCTAGCAAATCAAAACTTGTTGCTAGCAGCTGTAGCCATTTACTCATAGCTGTAGGGTTACGTTTCTTAATATTCCATGTTGTTTTCCACTGATTTGGGGGTTCTGTATATTTTATCTTGTCTACACATATAATACCCCGCTGAATAAAAAAACTATCTGACCATGAACATGAGCAGTCATACACATTTTATGTGTTGCAATCCAGTCTAATCAACTTGTAAGGACTCGGGGTGTTTAAAGAGGTCAGGACTGTGCCCTCGTAACAGCTATACTACTCCACAATGAAGTCCTGACACCTCAGAACTATATACCCTACAAAGGTATATGTCCGCATGGAACCCCACCTAGCAGAGTTGGCTCAAAAGTGGAAACTGAATGTGAAAAACACAATTTACTATAACAGTTCAACAAGCTCACAATAATACTATTATAAGTATTTTTATTATAACCTCACACCATTTTTTACAAACAAATGATTTATTTAGTAAATAAATTCATTAACAAACACACACATATGAGAAAATTCAATCGTGTTATTCAAACTTCATCAAAAATAAAATGACTGAAACTAAGTGACCATAAGCATACAATTCTCAAATATATTCATACTAAGAACACCAATGGGAAGAACAATGGTCTTAGACATTCCCAAAACATTCCCCTATATATGGGTTGGCTCTCTGACAAGCTCCTTAATAAACTCAGGTTGTAAATTATTTGCTAAGATTTTGGCAAATCATTTGGCCCCCTTTCTCTTTAGGTTGATCAGAAGAGTCCAAGATGGAATTGTTAGAGGTAGATTATCTTCATCCAACTGATTTCATGAATCCAATGATAGGTTTGCTGCCATGGCACTTGATGCAGAAAAAAGCATTTAATAGGGTGCAATGGGATCATTTATTTGAACATTTGAAATGCCATGGTTTAGGATCTCTATTTCTATTTTTACATTATTATATTCAGGGCTTAAAACTTCTATTTTTGTTAATGGACATGTGACCTCTTTTTCCCCATTATTAAGAGGAACCAGTCAAGGGTGTCCCTTATCTCCCATGTTATTCATTTAAGCTTTAGAACCTTTCCTGGAATTTATGAGACTAGATGAAAATATACACGACATTGAGATGTCTAATCTACATATTAAACTTGCTTCTTATGCAGATGATATTCTCCTTTTTTTGAAGAACACGAATACTAGTATTGATCATCTGATGTGCAGAATTTCTCTATTCTCGTCTGTTTCTGGGTATAAGTTAGATGCTGATACGCCTGAAACCTTAACCTTCAATATTCACTGCACAAAACATGATATTTGGAATTCCGGTATGAAATGGTGCCCAAAAGGCATTAAATATGTAGGGCTCCATATCTCCTCATTGTTTAAGGAACTTATGAAAGAAATGTCGTGTCTGGTAAGGTCTGGTATACTCTCCCGAGACCCCTCCTCACCTCTTCCTTCTGATGAGTTGCTCCGGGTCTCCGAAGTCTCTCTTCTCCGGGATTTCTTATCCCTGATGTACTTCTTAGTCTTGACCTTCTTGTCATGCAGGTAAGGACGGGCTCCACTGGAGGCCACCTTGGCAGGATATAGTTTCCTGACCAAAGGGAACCCCAGGAAGCAAGCCTCAAAGGCAGGGAAAAAGCTTCTTTCCACTAAAAAACCAAGCAGTGATGTAGCTATTGATGGCTGCCTAAGGTAGTCCGATATCTTAAGTTTCACTGAGCTCGGAACAGAAGGTTTGAGTCCATGCAGATGCCTTTAAGCAGAATGCTGCTCAATTCCAAAGATAGATCCGGAAGTGAGGATTGCGAGGAATAAGGAAGGAAGGATGAAGCGAGTTATAGAAGTACAAGTATAAACTAGATAGTGAGAAGGAGAAATGCCAGAGTGGCTGCATGGTGTGCAGGAGCACAGCAAAGGGAAGAACAGTCACAGAAAACCAGGAAGTCTCTGATAGAGGTGCAGCGGCAACAGAGGGGAAATTAGCGGAGCCGATGCAGACAGTATTAGTACCTGGAATGCGGGTACCAGCCGTGGGCAGCCTCAGGAGAAAGTGGAAGCAAAAGGCTAGGAAAGAGACGAACGAAAGAAGAAGAGCAAAAACAGCCGTATGGTTAGGGCTCAATCTGGGGCAGGAGGAAAATCTGGAAGTCCACAAAGTGCAGGGAAAACAAAAAGAAGGAAACAGCGAGTCGCTGCAGCGGGTACCAGGATGAAAGTGTCACTCGCAGTCGCGGTCATCACCACGACTGGCGATTTCTTTCGCGTTGGAGTTTGAGAGGACGTAGAGGAGGATTACTTTAGTCCTTTTTCTGTGTTTCGCTCCGCAGCTCCGAACGCGGGACGCGACGCTGCCGGGAGTATTTAAATCCCCGCCTCCCGGCAGGTCGTTGCGTTGCAACCCTCCTCTGTTGTTTACTTTTCAACTCTGGGTCCTTCGCTCTTCCTCTGCACCTCGCTTTGGAATTTCTCAGGGGATTTTTCCCCTTGGATACTTTACTCCGGGGTTCCGGCTTTTCAGAACACCGTACTTGTTTCCTTTTCTTCTTCGCCGCCGTCCCTGGGCGGCACTAGCTGTGCTTTTTCTCCGAAGGGCTCTCGTGCTCTCTCTCTCTCTCTCTCTCTCTCTCTCTCTCTCTCTCTCTCTCTCTCTCACTCTTTCTCCTGTTCCCTCTCCTTGTCAGCGTGGGGTTCCTTCCGTGCTCCTCCGCAGTGCCTTTCTGGAACATTATCGACCTCCACTGCAGCCTCCTCAGCCGCTGCCTTCTCCGCCTGTGCTTCAGGCCTACAGCTATTGTTGGACTTGGACATTTATTGCCCCCGTCAGTTGTTGGAGATCCTTCGCTTCCTTCCTTTCATCTGGGAACAACTGGCCTTCACCGACAAGTCTTGGCACCTCTTATCAGGGTTTTTTCCCCTTTGCGGGTTTTTCCCTGCATTTTCTGGCTTGGTCCCGGAAAGGAGGTCACTGTGCCGCTGTTCTCACCCAGCGGTCACAGTGGCTTCTCCCCGTGACAAGCACACGCACCAGAGAAAGGAGAGAGACTACCTGGCACATCAAGGACTGCAAGGAACCATTGACTCGGAAAGCTCAGGTGAGGAGAACGTGGGTACAGGGGAAACTCAGCCAAGGGTACTTGTCAAGTCACAGATTGCAACGCCAAAGAGTATCACGATGTCAGCTGAGGAACAGGTCCAAGAGCTGTGGAAGGCTTTTCAAGCTATGTCCCAGGAGCTACAAGGGGTCAAGACTGAAAACGCTTTGCTTAAACAAATGGTTACGGCTAGGGAACCGACTCCCTCGGAATTGCCACCCATGGCGCTGTCCTCTGGGAAGTTTGATGGCTCCCCCAAGAAGGTGAAGGAGTTTCTTGAAGCAAGCCTGGTTCATTTCACGTTCAGACCTCGTACCTTTGCTACGGATCAGGCCCGGGTAGGTTTCCTGATATCCAACATGACTGGAAACGCTCTGTCCTGGGCCACCCCATTGGTGACTAGTGGAAACGCCATTTTGCAAGACTATTCGGGGTTTCAGAATCTTCTTAAACAGGCCTTTGAACGACCCGAGCTCTCCTTCACAGCCTGCGAAGATCTGTTGGATGTCCGGCAAGGCACACTAGACGTTTTATCATATATTTCCTCTTTCAAGACGTTAGCAGCCGGAGCAGGATGGCCCGAGACAGCACAATATGCCATTTTTAGAAGAGGACTGAAGGAGGAAATTAAAGACGAACTGGCCAGATCTCCTTGTTCCCCTACTTTCTCAGATCTACTTTCTGCTGCGCTTCATATAGAGTATCGCCTTCAAGAGAGAAGAGTTGAACGTCGGAAGCAAAGGATTCCTGGCCATATCACAGACCCCTCTGTACCCGTTCTCCCTAGTCGCTCTACTAACATCGTTACTGAAGAACCCATGCAGATCGGTGCCACCAGGGCGCCCTTGTCCGCAGCTGAAAGACGTCGCAGAAGAGAGAAAGGACTGTGTGCCTACTGCGGATCAGATCAACATTTTCTCAGAGACTGTTCAGAGCTGTCCAATAAGAGGTCGGGAAACGACTACCCTCGGCGTCAGTAGGGACAAGCGACCGAGGGTCTTTGAGCAATCTTCATCGTCCCTATGTCTCTCTGTCAGTGACCTCCTCTGAAACTAAGGAGGACTCCAGGCTGATGGTCATTCCAGTACAGCTCAACCTCGGAAAACATCAGGTGGAGACACTGGCCCTATTAGACTGTGGCGCGGCAGGAAACTTCGTTGACACCCTGTGGGCAGACAAGGTGGGTCTCCGTAGGATTCCCCGGGCAGAAGGTCAGAAGGTGGAAGGCGTGGACGGTTCACCTTTGTCCTCAGGTCCCATCACCCATACCACCGAAGATCTCTCCTTGACGATTAACCAACATAAGGAAGTCATGGGTTTTGATATTATCAGGGCCGCCCATTTCCCCATCATACTGGGCATTACTTGGCTCCGTCGACACAATCCTCTGATCAACTGGACGGAAAATCAAATAAGTTTCAGTTCCCCGTATTGCGCAACCAACTGTTTTTTACTGGAAGGTCGAGCTGATCTGCAGCCAGTCAAGGTGTTTTCCAACAACCATGTTGGTATCCATGCTTTACCCAATTTCTGCTCTGGCTTCTCTGAGGTATTTCAGGAGGACTGCACTATTGATCTGGAGCCCAATGCCTTGGTTCCGTTTGGACGGATGTTCGCTCTCACCCAAACCGAGAGACAAGTCCTATGGAGATACTTGGATACCAACATGGAAAATGGTCTCATTCAACCTTCAAAGTCTCCAGCAGGAGCCCCTTTGTTTTTCATTAAAAAGAGAGATTCCACCGATCTTAGACCCTGCATTGACTACAGGGGCCTGAATACAGTGACGGTCCGTGACCGGTATCCGATGCCCCTTATTACGGACATTTTTGAGGCGGTGCAAGGTGCTCGAGTATATACCAAACTGGATCTTCGCAACGCATACCATCTGTTGCGGATTGCCAAGGGTGACGAATGGAAAACCGCGTTTCGTACTCCCCTGGGCCTATTTGAATATAAGGTTATGCCGTTCGGTTTGGTGAACGCCCCAGCAGTGTTTCAGAGGTTTATGGATCAGATGTTCTCTGACATGCTTTCTATCTCGGTTATCATCTATTTAGATGATATCTTGGTTTTTTCCCCTAATATGAGAGAACACATCACACAAGTACGACGAGTTTTGGAGCGTCTTAAGGTGAACAATCTACTGGTCAAAGAGGAGAAATGCAGATTCGCTGTACCATCGGTACATTATCTGGGATATGTTCTATCAGAAGGAGGGATAGCCATGGATCCTGACAAGGTACATGTTATTCTTGACTGGCCGGCCCCGACCTCCGTCTGGGAGATCCAGAGGTTCCTGGGTCTTTCGAATTACTACAGGAGATTCATTCCTAACTTTTCGGAGGTGGTATACCCCATCACCCGCCTACTCAAGAAGACGGCCTATCCTTTTTCCTGGTCTACTGAGGCGGAAAAGAGTTTCTGTTATCTAAAAACCCTCTTCTGCTCTGCCCCGATTCTGCAACATCCCAACCAAACTCTTCCATTTATTCTGGAGACAGACGCCTCTGCCATAGCTGTCGGAGCAGTGTTGCTTCAGTCCTTTAACAATGTGGAGCATCCGGTCGCCTATCTCTCCAAGACTCTTTCCCCCAGCCAACTCAACTACTCGGTTCTGGAGAAAGAATTGTTAGCAATGAAACTGGCTTGTGAGGAATGGAGGCACCTTCTCATGGGTGCCCGCCATCGGTTCCTCATTCGCACCGATCACAAGAACCTAAAGGCTTTACAGGACATGGAATGTTCAAACTCCAGACAAGCCAGATGGGCCTACCTGTTTTCGCAGTACGACTTCCAGATCACATACATCCCTGGGTCTCTCAACCGTCTGGCTGACGCTTTGTCTCGCAAGGATTCCCACTTGGAAACGGTAGCTGTCAAGTCTGAGCCAATGTTCCACAGAAATCGGATCCTAGCCATGGTGAGTCCTTTTCTTCAGGAGGTCAAGGCAGCTGTTGCGCAAGAGGCTCCTCATATCTCTTTTTCTGCTGATTCCCCTTTCCAAATCAAGGACGGTTGGGTCTTCTACAAGAAGAGGTGGTATATCCCTGAAGGGTCATCGCACCAGAAGATCCTTAAATGGTGTCACGACTCTCGTCTAGGCGGACACAGAAGCGGAAATGGTACGATGGAACTTATCTCGAGGTCATTCCTTTGGCCCAACATCAGGAGAGACGTGTTCAACTACGTAAAGACCTGCCCCACTTGTGCCAGAATCAAATATGCCTCGGGGAAGCCCCTAGGACTTCTCACCCAAGTGGAGATACCAACTCGCCCATGGGGACTCATCTCCACCGACTTCATAGTGGAGCTTCCTGAGTCTGAGTCATGCAAATGTATCATGGTTACGGTGGACTCTCTAAGCAAGTTAGCCCATTTTTCTCCTCTTCCTGGACTTCCCTCTGCCACCAAGATGGCAGAGACGTTTGCCCGAGATATCTTCAAACTTCATGGCCTCCCCGACAAAATAATATCCGATCGAGGAAGCCAGTACATTTCAAAATTTTGGACAGCTTTGTGTTCTCGTTTGGGAGTGGAAAGGGCCCTTTCCTCTGGGTTTCACCCACAGACGAACGGCCAAACGGAGCGACTCAACGCAACCTTAGAGCAGTACTTGCGATGCTTTATATCCCAGCGTCAAGATAATTGGGTTTCTCTACTCCCTACTGCAGAATTCGTCTACAACAACTCCAGGCACACTGCCACAGGCCTATCCCCTTTTTTTTGTACCTACGGGGTTCACCCGCGTTATCTAATGCCCGAGGTGCCCAGGTTCTCTAACTCCCCGACTGCAGAAGAGGTGCTAAGAGATGTCAAGGAGGCCAGGGACAGTGCATTGCTAAGCTTGAAGGTTTGTAGACAGCGGAATAAGACTGAAGCCGACAAACACCGCAGGGAAGCACCTTCATGGAAACCCGGGGACAAGGTGTGGTTGTCTACCAGATTCCTTCCCAGATGGACAAGACCTTCTAAATTGTCTCCGCGGTTCTTGGGACCTTTCCCCATCCTCTCCAAGGTCAATCCTGTTGCCTACCGTCTAATACTCTCTCCATCTCTCAGACGCATACACCCTGTCTTTCACACCTCTCTTCTTAAGCCCTACTACTCTGATCCACATCACCGTCCTCTCAACCGGAATCTTCCTGTCACTGCTGCCAACCAGGAGGAATACGAAGTTTCTGCCATCCGCGATTCTAGATTTCTTCGTGGCCGGTTGGAATACCTCCTGTCATGGAAGGGCTACCCGGCATCGGAGGATTCCTGGGAGCCTGCTTCTCAAGTCCATGCCCCTCAGCTGTTGGCTAGGTTCCATCGCCTGCACCCGGGTAAGCCCGGGTGGTTGCACTCTAAGGGGGGGCATACTGTCACTCGCAGTCGCGGTCATCACCACGACTGGCGATTTCTTTCGCGTTGGAGTTTGAGAGGACGTAGAGGAGGATTACTTTGGTCCTTTTTCTGTGTTTCGCTCCGCAGCTCCGAACGCGGGACGCGACGCTGCCGGGAGTATTTAAATCCCCGCCTCCCGGCAGGTCGTTGCGTTGCAACCCTCCTCTGTTGTTTACTTTTCAACTCTGGGTCCTTCGCTCTTCCTCTGCACCTCGCTTTGGAATTTCTCAGGGGATTTTTCCCCTTGGATACTTTACTCCGGGGTTCCAGCTTTTCAGAACACCGTACTTGTTTCCTTTTCTTCTTCGCCGCCGTCCCTGGGCGGCACTAGCTGTGCTTTTTCTCCGAAGGGCTCTCGTGCTCTCTCTCTCTCTCTCTCTCTCTCTCTCTCTCTCTCACACTCTCTCTCTCTCACTCTTTCTCCTGTTCCCTCTCCTTGTCAGCGTGGGGTTCCCTCCGTGCTCCTCCGCAGTGCCTTTCTGGAACATTATCGACCTCCACTGCAGCCTCCTCAGCCGCTGCCTTCTCCGCCTGTGCTTCAGGCCTACAGCTATTGTTGGACTTGGACATTTATTGCCCCCGTCAGTTGTTGGAAATCCTTCGCTTCCTTCCTTTCATCTGGGAACAACTGGCCTTCACCGACAAGTCTTGGCACCTCTTATCAGGGTTTTTTCCCCTTTGCGGGTTTTTCCCTGCATTTTCTGGCTTGGTCCCGGAAAGGAGGTCACTGTGCCGCTGTTCTCACCCAGCGGTCACAGTGGCTTCTCCCCGTGACAAGCACACGCACCAGAGAAAGGAGAGAGACTACCTGGCACATCGAGGACTGCAAGGAACCATTGACTCGGAAAGCTCAGGTGAGGAGAACGTGGGTACAGGGGAAACTCAGCCAAGTGTACTTGTCAAGTCACAGAAAGATACAACGCACCATACAGAGGTGACGAAGCGTTGTTATAGAAACGCTGCAACGAAGTGGCCATCTTGGTAGGAGACTAGACTGCGTCTTGTGCTTCTCTGATGACGCTCAACAGAACGAGGTTTCACACAAGAACCACAGAAACCCTTCCATCGATGCCACAATCGCCAAGGCTGCTGCATGACAAGAAAATACTAAAGTTCTTATGTCTAGACTTAGTGAGCTTATCAATTAATGGTCTCCATGGCATTTGACATGGTGGGGTCATTTAGAATCAATTAAAATTATGATCTTTCCAATTAAGCTCTATACAATTTACATGCTACCCATGTCCTTTCCTTCCTCCTTCTTTCGATCAATTGACTCTTGCTTGGTGAAATATTTATGGGGAAATAGGAAAAACAGGATTTCACTAAGTAAACTTAAGAAATTAACTTGTAATGTTGGTGGCAAATTCCACAACTTCAAGTTTTATCATTCAGCGTTTATAGTCAAACAGATTCACGCTTGATACATGCCTGAAGAGTGTCATGATTTGCCTATATGGTGAATATTTGAAAAATTGTTGGTAAACCCCTAATCAATGATGATTGCTTTTATATAGAAGGTAGAAACAGATTGCTTAAAAATGCGAGTATTAAAGTTTCAGCAGACCATTTTAGGAATTTTCTATTCCCACATATTAGAAAAGCTGCTCAATAGATTTCACAATTCATATGGTGTAATACACATATTCATATTACTGGTAAATCTTTCTTTTGGAAACCTTAGCTAAGCAAAGGCACCACATTTGTTAACCAATTCCTTGTGGATGGGATTCCTATTTCCTTTAATGAATTTAAATTGAAATGTTTCAATCTTCCCCCCTTTTGGCATCAGTTTGCTATGATCCTGGATGCTTTCATGAAAAATCTGGTAATCTGGTCTGGTAGTAATGTTTTACCTGATCAGGACAGAATAAAATGTATGGAAAAGTTATGTTTTAAAGCATCAATGTTTTATAAAATTGTTAGCACTAATAGAACGGAGGAACAAAGATGAATTTCAGAACTAACTTGGGAGCAGGAGTATTATCGGGTTAATGGAGAAAATATGTGGCTGGAATTTGGAGTGGGATTTTGCATCCAAACACGTCGGCAACCCTAACTCAAACTCTGTATTTCTTTCAACATAGGGTATTTATTACCCCATTCTAGACTATTTCATTGTAACCTGTCATTAGATAACACATTCTGGTCTTACTCAGAAACAGAAGGTTCTTATAAACATATGTTTTCTGAAAAGTTAAAGTTAGTTTTTCATTTGAAACATCTGTTGTTAGGTAGCATTGTGTTCCATTTCATTGTGCAATAGCACCTTGGAGCGTATCTCATGCGCAGGATGGAATTACCAGAGTAAATGACCTCAGACCCAAATAATCGGACAGAATAAAAGAATGTGAAAAAATACTACTTTATTGTCAGCTCAAATAAAGGGAAATCTGGTGACAATACAAAATGCAGCTCACACACTCTCGGTTACTTTTCTCTTACACAAAGACTTTATACTTCGATGTACATCAGCTATGATGTCATCCTGCATGGCAAACAGTAAAACCTATCGAGGGGAGGGATTGGCAGGGGGAACTTATATACCTACAGCATGTACAAGTGTTAATAACATGAGAAGCGGACCCTTCTCTAGTAGGCATGCCTCGAAATACGTAAAATACTGATTATAAAAATAATAACAGTGGATTGGCTTCTGCATGTGCAGAGAACAACGTCGGACCACTGCCCACATTGGTCAATTAGCCTATCATCTCTCATCAGCTAGACCATGAGCCAAGGATTCATCTTTGTAGTTGACCTTGCTGGCTGTTTTCTTCTCTGGGATCTTTAAGGGAGTCAGGGTACACCACTATCTTCATCTGTGGCTTCATGAATGGACCTTGTTTTGAAGTCTGGCACCATGTGTCAGTAGACCACAAATGTGTCCATTTTTACCTGTTATTTACTGCTATTTAATTTAATTTATTTGTGCTGGGTGCTATTACTCCTCTTGGCCTCTGGAGACTTGGTTGCTCTGTCTTACTTGTGCTGTCTTCTCTCTTGATTATCCAATACTTGGCACTTGCAGATGTTGTCGCTTCTACTTAATCCAAGATAAATGTGCCCTTTGTGCATAGCTTATCCTGGTTCACTTCCTTAGTACTTTCCAGTTATATCTTGCTGTGTCATCCTTAGTCTTAGTAAAAACAGATTTTCTTTGTTCCTCGCAGGGAGCTGGTTTCTGCAGTGTTTTTGTTTTGCAGCCCTGGCTTGGCTCTGAGGTAGTTCTGACACGATTGGACGTCGATCTTTCCATCAGGGCTGCTTTATTCATGTTATAGTTTCTACTGCAGTGGGCTTCTATGCAACTCATCTACCTTGCGTTTCTGTATATTTACATTCATTGAGCTTCATCTCACTTGTCTTCTCAGCATAGATGATTTCTTCATCTCTTTATACTTAATTACTTTGTTACTTGGATTACACTTTCATTCTTTAAGTATTCTTATATCGTTTCTATGTGTCATGGTGTCTTCTCTTTATGGCGTCACTTTACTCTCACCTGTTCGCACTTACTGCTCTTCTATGTCTAATGGTGTATGCCATCATCCTTCCACCACTTTAGTGCAAGGGTACATTCAATATTGTCGTCTGAGTGCATAATGTCTCTCATATCTTTAATGTGGTAATGGGACGATACCTGGTGCCAGGCAGAGTCTTCTTGGTTTGCTTCAAGTATGACCGAGGTGAGGGGGCGGGCACTAGAGATTACGTCATCTGCTCCTCTACATTATGTTTAGAAAGCAAGCGTGGTCCTTGTTTGATCTATCGATACTTACTGCTGTCCAAACAGTCACTTCCAATTGGAAGCAATTGCATTGTATCACTTATAAAAAGTGGTGGAATTCAGTTTGCAATATTCATAGACTTGAAATCTGTTTAGCTTCATATCAATTATTATTGAAAAACATGAATTGCAATTGAACTTATTTATTAACTATACAACTTAATTTAATATTGATTTAACATTTTGTCCCCCTTTTTTTCTTTCAAAGCTGTTTTTGATCCCCCTTCTGTGTGTGTCTAGTGCAGTGTTTGTCTTGACTCAGTAAGTCCTTAAATGTAATTAGTCTAATATACAAAATGTATCACCTTTTCTTTACTATGTCAGTTTTCATTTCACTATTATGCACTGTGTTAACTTATGATTCTGATTTTTCTTTTTTTTACATTATTTTTATTGCAAGTTTAATATGCAAATACAAGTGAGAGGAAACCCTCCTTATGGGTGACCCATGCCACAGAAACAACAATATGAAACCCCAACCCATTGTCCTAATAAGACACCCTGCGAAACCTCTGTTCAGCGGGGGTGGGGGAAAGATCCAAGAGTGTGAAATAGATGTCCGTGTTAAATGCTCTCTCTGTTCACTCAATTCTACCCGCCGCCCTAGCCAATATCGAAGACCCCTACCAGGAGCTGAGCATAACAGCAAATATACAAATATCCGCGCAAGGCACAACCTGTACTATTAACATAACCACTATCATAGTTACATATTATGCAACACATTGGAACCCAATTGCTACGTCAAAGGCATCCACAACTGTAGCAAGAATGGAAAATCATGCACTGCAGATCTAGGAGATACCAGAACCAAGGGAAGGACCGCCGGCACTCATCATCCCTTGTCCTGGCTGGATGTTGATTTCACTGGTATGGTTGCCAACAGTTTCTCACCACTCTCCCCATCCCAAAAAATACATTCTTTCATGTCCCATGAAACCCTCAGTTTAGCTGCTCTAAGCAGTCCTGCCTTAACCCTTTGCACCAAAAAAGACTTCTTTATGATGTTTAACCTTTTCCTTTTCGGTCGCTGCCGCCAGGTCAGGAAAGACATGAACCTTATGCTCCTGTCAACGACGTCTTGGCCACTGCAGCCTTCATAACCCTCTCGCTGTCCATCGCCTCAACAAATCTGACAATGAGTGTCGGACCCGCAGATGTATTTGAGGACGGACTGGCGGTAGTGGACTTAATAATTTAGCATTTGTCCACATGTATGGGTCCTCCTCCACCTCCAAATCCAACACCTCTGGAATATATCTGGCAATAAAACCAATGGGGGTGATATGTGGGTGATATGCAGCCACCAATGCATGGCAGCATCCATGGGCTGTAGTGCCCAGTGGTGCAATATGTGGTGGCAAGGGGCATGTTTCATGCTTTTGGCTACGTGGTGTTCATGTTGACTGTTGATGTATTTTTTAGGGGGGTTAAATGGTGTAGAACATATCTGATTTGGGCCTTAATCTGTGTGATGCATATGGCAGTTCTGCTATGCTATCTTCATGTTGGCTGGGAGACTTTCCACACTACGCTGCATAGGAATTTCAAAACGTGCACCTATCGATAACAATAGGTACATAGGGTACTGACTGCCAGCATCACTGCCTCCTGTAAAATCAGGGATGTCCTACCGTGCATGAAAGGGTCTGGAATGGTTCCTTCACCAGTTGTAATGCACTCCCCTCTGTGATCATATATTATTTGTGTGAAAGCCCCGTCTGGTTATCCCAGCACTTTTTGATAGCTCTTGTGTGGGGATATGCCGACATAGCCATTACTCTGTCCAGCACCCTGTTCAATGTCTGCTCACGGTGGGTTGCAACTGTTTTAGACATCAGGTGGCCAACAATTCTGGGTGTCTCCTTGGCCACTTCCTCTGCTAATTTAGCTAGATCCTGCTTGGAGAACTTTGATTTCTGTTGCCTCCAATCAGATCCTTGACTACCTATAGGGTCCCCTGGCTGTTTGTGATTTTTGATGGATAGCTTTCCCATGCTGTGATTTCTGATGAATTCAACTCCTGTGCTGGCTGCCTGTGAGGTGTTTACTTCCACATGCAAGTGTTTCAACTTCTGCGACCGGTATTACCATATGCTGTGACACATTTCCGACTTTTTTGGATGTGATTCTGTTGTGTTTTCACGTCTGCTAATTACCATTACTACGTGTATGGCAGTAAATGCTTAATTGTAGCCCCTGTTTCCCAGCCCTGGTCCGTGCAATGGTGTACTCTTTGTTAAGATGGATTTCTAAGCTCTGACCTGGTGGGCAGACATTTAGGAGGTCACCCTAATTTAGAGGAACAGGGGAACCTTCTGTGCAAACCAGACCAATCTACGGTAGCTTGGCAGGCTGTCAAGACTAAGCCTCAGGAAGGGTGAGAGTGATCGGAAGCCAACAATGAGCACACACAGATAAAACTCCACAGAATACTCTTAGACAAGTGTATATCAAAAATACATATATTATAGGACTTATAACTGAACACAAATAAACCACAGTAATAATAAACAGTTACCACACACGCCTTACACTATGTACCATATATACAAATGTATTTTGCCTAATGCGGATACAGAGGCGAACACAACCTATAAAAGAACAGGTAAGTAAACATAATTATTACATTAGGCAGTTCTTCAAAGACAATCCCTAGCTTAAGCAGTCAAGTCCTACGTAGTGGGAAGCCTTGCGCTCAAAATGACAGCAGTGCATTAACAACCCGCGGTCGTGTGTAAAGAGAAAGCGAGTCCACTTCAGGGAGCTGTAGCAGTTCAGGAAGGGGCTTTAGTCGATGAAGAATAAAGCCCTATTATTTGAGGAGGGTCTACCCTTGCAGGTAGAGTGACTTTCGGAGTTCGGGAATGGCTGAGGTGTGCAGGATTGCCCAGCTAAGCTGAGTATCTTTTCAGGGATTCTCATGCGCAAAAACAAATAGCTGTGCCAGGGGCCACCGGTAAGTGATGCAAGTACTCACCGACTCTCAACACAGTCCGGGCCAAACTTTGCCAGTCTATTCCAGGTTGCTTGTAGGTTTAACCCCTGCAGTTGCACGTCGCTATGGCTTTCAGCGGCTGCAGGACAGGACGATCATCCGGGGCGGGATAGTAGCCTTTTCTCTGCTCTCGGAGAAGAAAGGAAGACAGTTTTAGTGCAGCACGTCTCAGGGCACAGGCGGGCAGGTATGCAAGGCTCCTACAGCAACCACCACTACAGCGGGCGACACAGGGACTGCAAATGCTCGCAGCATGGCACACTCTCATAAATCGTGACCGAAAGGAGCTAGGGCCTTTGGCAGAAGAGGTCCCAGGACCACAAGTCAGCGATTCCCAAAGTCTTGAGTGTTAACTCAGGACTGCAGCACTCCTATACGATACCCTGGATTCCAGCTGGTCCGTTTGCTGGATGGCCCAGGAACACTTCCGAAGAGGATATTTGCGAGGGCAAGCAGGAAGTACTGAAAGTAGTTGGTCCAACTACGCTAAAGGGTTGAAGAGCTGTTACAGGCCTTCTGTGTTTGATGCAAAAGCAGGGGTCCCACGGGATAACAGCGAGGTCAGGGTGCCAAACCTTCCAGCACGTTTCTGATGGTTCCACGGGTTTGCTCTTTCATTGCAGGATACTTGACTCCTTCTGTAGTTCGGTGTGAACTTCAGTTGATCGACCTGGAATGGATGCAGAGCCCCTTCTCTTATCCAAGATTCATTTCGCACTCAAATCTGGTATAGCCAATGGAAGTTCTGCTCTCTTGCATGCACTCCAGGCGTGGGCCAATCATGGCACATGGTGGTTCCAGTCATTCAGACCAACCAGACATACTGGCACCAGTAGTGTGGATTATGACCAGACAGTCCTAACACTCTTCCTGGGCACTAGCACACGTGACATGCAGGAGCCAATGAAAGATGCCGTTTTTGCGGGAGGCTGCATGCCCAAATAAGAAATACCTGGGTCGCTCGACCTGGGGGAAGGCAAAGGGACAAAATGGCAAAAGGACAGAACAAAAGACTTTGTGGCATGCCCATTTTCGCCACTGGCCACATTCTTGGGCCAAACGCGGTAAACGCGATATGGTCCATCAAAACGAAGTAAAAATACTTTAAAAGTAAACGGCTGCCACCAGATCGTCCTATGCACACGTGTACAAAACACCAAAGAAACCTCAGAGGATGGTTAGGGCCATAAAACTAAAAGGAACCCAATGCGTGGTACTGTAAGATACTTGGCACATAGATAAAAAGTTACCAAGAAATAGCAACATAGTCAAAGACATAGTTTGCCAGTACTGACAGCCTGAAGGATGTGTCAGTTTCCCCAGAACACATGAGCAAAAGGCCAGAGTAGGGCAGCTGAAGGCTATGCTCCACTGGAAAAAGTCAGGGTAGGTAAGCCAAACAAAAGCAAAACGTTTTGGGGGTCCATACATCGAGGGAAAACTGCACCTAAGGGAAATCTTTCCCAACACTTGTCCCTCCCAGACCAAGGACAGGGAGAATTCATCCACCACTGGATGAGTCTCATATTCAGGTGAACTAAACATACTGGACAACCCATCAGCGTTGCTATGTTGGACACCTGGCCTGTGCTCAATGGTGAGGTCAGCCCCTTGCAGGCTTATGGATAAGGCTTCGAGTTTTATGGTATTTATTTTTCTGCCATTTCTGTCTGTATTTATCCAAATTTATTTTTGTGCCTTTTTTCTGTATTTATCCATATTTATTTTTTGTCATATAAAAAGATAATTTGCAACCCATATTTTTCTGCATTTATTCTAATAAAAAATGCATATATTAAAGCACACATACAACCTTATAGGAAAGAAATGCTAGCTCAATTTTTTCCATAACAACAAACGGTTGCTCCTGTGACTGCTGCCGCCTTAAGATATATGATGTCAGCAATTTGAAGAACTTTAAAGCTATTTTTATACAACTTTATCACTCTCCATGCTGGCAATCTGCAATGTGATTGGCCTGCAATGTATGAGTGACATCATGGAGAACCAGACGGAAATACCTGTTTTTAAATTTTTATAAATAATTACAGACAGAAAGCAGATACATGTTTGTCTGTATTTGTGTAAAAATCAGTAAAAGCGGAAAACTGGAAGTCTTACTTACGAACCACCTGAGCAGCTTCGGATTCTCTCGATTCATGTTCATAAGCAACTTCAAGGGCTTATGGTCAGTTTGCACAGTGAAGTGGGTCCCATAGAGGTAGGCCCTCAGCTTCCTTAGGGCCCACACGACGGAGAAACATTTTGTCTGTACAGTGGACCACCTGAGCTCTCTGCCCTTAAGCTGGTGACTCATGACTCCAATCGGGGTTTCCTTGCCTTTCTCATCTACCTGTGATATTACAGCACGTATTCCAGTAAAATCATGTTTGTAGTCAGGAGCCCTGCGAACAGGGGCCTGGCACAAGGAGTCTTTTAAGCCATTCAAAGCCTTCTCATACTCCTCAGACCAAGAGACCTTCTTGAGGTTTTTCAGAGTAATGAGAGCAGTCAGAGGGGCAGCTATGGTACCATAGTCTGCCATAGAGTTTCGGTAGTACCTGGTGTGCCCTTATAAGGCTCTCACTTGGGTTTGTGTAATGGGGGTAGGCCAGTCTTTTCCTGCTTGTACTCTACTGGGTAGAGGCTGAATCCCCCCTCCACCTACTTCATATCCAAGGTAGACCACAGACCCTTGTCCAATCTGGCACTTACTGGCTTTAATGGTCAAGTGGGCCTTCTGAAGAGCCTGCAGTACTATTCCCAGGTGTTTGACATGTTCTTCCCAGGTGGCACTGAAAACTGCTGTATCATCCAGATATGCTAAGCAGAATTCATCCAACCCATTAAAAACATGATTCACAAGCCTTTGAAAAGTGGCAGGGACATTCTTTATTCCAAAGGGCATTACCCTGAACGGGTAAAGGCCTGCAGGTGTTGAGAATGCTGTCTTCTCCTTGGCATGTTCTGCTAGGGCTACCTGCCAATACCCTGCAGTGAGGTTGAATTTGCTGAGGTACTTGGAGGCCCCAAAGGTATTCCCTATAAACACATAAACTCATAAGCCATAAGACAAGAATTCTAGTACTGTAATTAGTATTCAATTCTTTTATTCTTTTGGTCGAATTATCAGACATATTCTATGTCTAAAATCTTTTCAGCTTTGTCTTCTGGAATATCTTCCTACTCGAGCCCTTCGCTCCTCCACCTCCAACTCCTTGATCCAAGCAACGAGCTGGGGCCAGAGCTCGCTTTCCAGCAGGCTCCTCCCCAGGGGTGTTGCTAGGTCTGGAAAAGACCCAGGGCTACGCTGATGTCGGAACTGTTGGGACTGGGGGCTAGCTAGCCTTTTGGTTGTAGCTCCTGAGCTTTTATCCGGGGCTACAACCAAAAGACAAGGGGCTATATCCCCTTTAGCCCCACCTAGCAACGCCTGTGCTCCTCCCTCTAGAACAGCCTCCCTGCCTCTCGGAAACTTGAGCAGAACCATCTCCAGTTCCGGAAGCAGCACAAGACTTCCTCTTTGCTTCTGCCTTGTCTCTTCCTCTTCCCTGCTGATCTCCTGTCTGATACGGCACTGGTTACCTGGCTACCCTCTGAATCACGGCGCCAGGTCCCTGCCCTCCCAGCTGCACTACCTCCTGGAAACCCTGCACTTGGGGCTGTATCTGTAACCCTACAGCCCCCCTACCTGCACTATCTATCACTTGCTGTTTTGCAATGAACCTTGCACTGCCACTTGCTGGCCGCACTTATTGTCTCTTGATGTTTAGATCCTGTGTCCGCAACTTGCCCTTCCTCCCCTTCCCTCTGCACTTTTCCCCCTTTCCACTCCCTTGCACTTGCGCAATCTTAATGTCACTGGGCCTAGTAAGATCTTTGTCTTGTCCCCCCACCTGTTCCCCCTCCCTGCCTCGTCACGCTTTAAAACACTTGTGTATGGGCGCGCTATAGTATGACTTCACTTTCACCTTTTACTCTTGCACCAAACACAAAGGGGTGTGGTCTTAACAGAGCTCAAGGGAATGGGTTCAGGATTCATATTAATTAGTCTGGCTTTCTCTAGGACCACAGTTCACACCCTCTCCTATCTCCCCTGAAGGAGATCTGCTTTCCTGGCAGAAAACAGTTGTCGCTAACAGTCTCTTGGATTCATAATTTCACTAATTCTTACTTGCCCCTCGCTGGGTCTTTCTTGGTTGTCAAAGGATTTGTCAAGATGGTGCATTGTTCCTCCAGGACTTGTAGTTTACCTGGCACCGCAACCCCTGGTGCCTTCAGTCATCTTGATGGTGGTCATGGATTAAGCCTTCTTCAAACCCGTTGAACAACGGCTGTCATCAGGCTGCCCCTCCTGGTGGCAATGGGCAAGCTTGACTGGTGGCCCTTAACGTCCTGTGGCTGCAACCGTAGGTCCCTCAACCACTGGATGATCTTTCCCTCTACCATGGTTCAGACGCCGGTCCCCCGCTACCCTGTTCCACCTTTCACTCCTCCATGTCCCCCTCTCTACCTTTTCTCCTCTTCTTTGCTCTCTTGCCTGTTTCTCTCTGCAACGTGGTTGTGTTGGAAAACGCTGCGGTTTTTCTTTAAGAGTTTCTCAGGCTCCTTGGAGCCTGAGAAACTCGGAAAGAAAAACCGCAGCGTTTTCCAACACAATAACGTTGTATTTATGTTTGCGGTCGCTTCAAAAGCGACCGCAAACATAAATACTTTTTTAAAGCTGCAGTTTTATTTATAAGTTTTCCGGGCTCCTCCAGCCCGGAAAACTTAGAAAAAAAACCGCAGCTAGTGCTTATTTTTTTTTTTAAAAAAAATAGCACTTACCGAGATTCAGCTGCAGCTTTCCTGCTCTGGTCTCCGGTCCCCGTCCTCTGCCTACAGCACTAATGAAGGGAAAGCCACCCAGCCTTTGTTTACTACAGCTGGCTGGCTTTTCCTTCATTAGAGCCGCAAAAGCAAAAGCCAGCACAGGAGGGCCTCCATTTCACAAAATGGATGCGCCCATGTGCTTGCTTTTGTGAATTTTGAGCTTGAATAGCTCAAAATTTGACATAGGAAGTTTTAAAACGGAGAATGCTAGTATTTTTTTTTATGTTGCCTATCTATTTTTTAAATAAAAATGTTTACTAGACCATCCCTTTAAGACTGCCAAAAACAATTGTCCACCGCACAGGATGTATTAGGTGTGTTTGTGGTAGAAAGATAGACTAGCCTGGTTTAAAACATTTTAGAGGGTGCATGGCTAGGCTCAGGGTGAGCCCAAGACAGTCACTGACCATGGTTGGCCTGCTTCATGGACCCCCCAGACAAAGGAATGACCCCAATGAACATGATCGAACTTAAAAAATACATCAGTGCCCCAATAGCTGGTACATTGCACTTCTAATGAGGTACAGACTACTGCACCACTGGTGAAACCAAAACTAATTTAGAACTGCCACAAGCCTCCACCACAACACAATTCTAGGGTGGCAGAATCACAGTGGGACCAAAATTGTATTCTTAAATAGCACCGCTGCCTTGGTAGCGATATGTGCTACGAGGGCAGCACATCACAAAAAGGGTTGTAATGGCAGGGGGAGTTCAGTAGAAGTCTCTCTTTGCCCGAAAGGTAATGTTAAAAAAAACTAGGGGATCCAGGAAAAAGAAAGCAAAACGTCTGAGGGACCCACAAAGCAGGACAATTGAACACCAAAAATAAAATGCTATGCTTACTCTCCCCTTCACCTCCTCTCCTTTGCTATCTCCCTTCCCTCTCTCCTCTGCACTCTCTCTGTTCTTCTGTGTCTTCTCTCTTCTGACCTCTCTCTCCCTCCTCCCCTCTGCCCTGGCTTCCTGTTCTTCCCCACTCTCTTTCCTCTCCTACTCCTGTTCACTCTCTCTCCGCTCCTTCATCAGCTCTCCTCACTACCACGCTTTAACTGCACCTAACTCCGACTGCTAACTCCCACACTCGTTCTTGGCTGACCCCCCATTTAGATTTCCAGGCACAGGGCCTGGCCACGTAACTATCTGAATGCGATACACTTCGTGCTTCGTGTGAGCGTGACTTGAGGCTGGGTGTGGCCTGCGCAAACTAAGGATCTCCAAGGTGACATGTCTTGGCTAGCAGACCGCCCCACCGATCTGCTAGCGAAAGTTACAAAACACGAGTCTGCCATCTTGGAATCATTCTGCCAATGGCTCATGCGCCTTCAACTCTTTGTTTGGGTATCCGCCTCGTCTATTCTTAATCTCTTCAAGCATTCACTTTATTCAGAACTTTGTCGTACCCGTCATTAGGGCCATCTTAAGAGACTTTGGGTCCGAATAGCAGAGGCACCACCTGAATCAAAGAAATGAAGGGATTCAGAATCTCAGGTTACTTCCCCCCAATCTCAGCCTTAGGGGGGGGGGGCGTGCCGGGTGACTGCCTGGGGTGCCACGCCCCTGAGCGCATCATTAGCCCCCGCCATGCCAGCTCGGGGGAGTCTTTCAAGGGCCCCCTCGGGCTGGCGTAGTGAGAGAAGGCACGGCAGGGGAGCTGTTGCTATTAAATGCGCCCACAGCCGTGGGCCCTTAAATGACATTAGGGTGCTCAGCACCCTATTGTTATTAAAAGCACCCCTCCGCTATGGGCGCTTTTAATAACAAAAGTCGCCATTAGGCCCCTATCATGCCAGCTCGGGGGAGTCTTTCAAGGGCTCCCTCGAGCTGGCATAGTGGCAGAAGGCGGCAGGCGCCTCATTGTTATTAAATGCACCCAGCTGATGCACCCTATTCATATCATTACCTCCTCACCAGAGCGAGGAGTTAAAAAACAAAAAAGAAGTGCCACTTCCTGGCGCCTCCCACCCTCTGGCCAGCCTCCCCTCCTCCCCGCCCCCTGTTGACCAGGGGTGCGCGGGGGAAGGGTGGGGTGCCAATTCTCCCAGGGAGCTGCTTCCCCTAAGGCCAGCCCTGCTTCGCCCCAACACCATGTTGTGATCACAACCCCAAGCTTAACATGCTTACCCGGCAGTGATCAAAGTAAGTCACCTCAAAGTAAGTCAGCATAATAAGCTGCATGGAAGGGCCACATTAGCAGTCCACGACGAGAATACTATTGCTCTGGCACATGCACAGGGCACATTTTAACAACAGCATCCACAAGGAAGGCGGGAGGCTGTGGTATAAGTTGCAGGGCACACCCAGTAGCTTTATGAAAAAGATACGCACGCAAAATAACAGAGCTCACACTAGCAGCCTCAAAGGATGTAAACGTCCAAAAGCTTGGAGAAAAGAGACAGATTTGAAGTATTGGACAGGTGCCTATGCCATATGTAAGGTATGCGTACAACAGAGTGATGAGTGTGTTGCGGACACCTGTGTAAGAGAAACGTAAAACCCTGGTTAACAAGCAACCTGTTTATACATAGAATTATAATTACTTCCGGCCGCACACCTTACCGCGCACGCGCGTGTCAAATGATTCCAGGGACAGTATGCCCAGCCAAGGCCTGGGCACTGAAATGGGAACACCTCCCCCCGAACTGAAGCTAGCATGAGCCCCAGTCCCCAGAGCCCCATACCTGAAGGGGAAGAATCCCCCTGACATAAATGTGAACAGTATTACTTTCGAAACATCCAAATAAAATGAATGACGACTTGTCAGCCCTTAAGAAGTTTATACCGTACATTTGAATAAATAACATCCATTGAACTTTTCCACAAGCATACAGAAGGCAAGTGCAGGCATAAATAACAAGCTATTGCACTGCTCTCATGGCATTAGATTGAAAGCTACCCCACCTACACGCCTGGCGTGTTGGTAAGATATAAATACATTCACATATTTATACAATGGCCTGTAACATGTTATTATTAGCCTGAATAACCTGCGTGCACCCAGCCTGTTAGTCTAGAATGTCGAAATAAGTACTGGGTCTCTGGCAACACTTTACCCAAACGTCACCGTTTTTAAATACAATAAAAACACCTTAGATAAATAACGTTTCTGACTGAACATTGTATTCTGATGGCGCATGTAAGGAAAAAACAATGGCCTTAGCCAACATTTCATATCTTCCCTTGCCGCTGATCTGGGGAAGATTCCAACTAGCTACGATAAAGCACCTTAAATAAATAACTGGTCTGACTGAAGTTTAGTACCCTGTTTACGCTGGTTAAGAATTACCAATGGCCTTAGCCACCATTTCACTTTCCTTGAATAAATATATGTGCTTTGTAGTTGTATTCCTCACCCTAAAGTGAGGTAAAGATGACCAACCTCCAGGCTATAATGCACCTTTCAGAATTCATGCAGAGACAGTAGAAATAGCCCACTGACCCTTCAAGGTAGCTGCAGACTGCCACATGACAGGTAAGGCCAAACAACACAAAACATAGATTTACTGCTGATACAGAATGGTATTAGCACTAGGGCAAACTTTGCCCTGATGCAAACATGTCTCAAAAATGTGCCTTTTTAGCACTAGGGCAATTTTAGCCCTGGTGCTTTTAATATGACAAACTCCACTTGTCAAGGTGCAATGGTTTTTAAATGTGTCCCAGCGTTTTTAAAAATAGGGCCAACTTTGCCCTAGTTCTAATACAGTGCAAACTTTGCACCTGCACCGGTGCAAAGTTTCTGTAATCTGGCCCCAGGAGTCTCTCTGGGCACTCACTCTGTCGATCCCCCAGGAAAAGGTGTGAGAAATCCTGAGACCGTGTAGGCCTGCTTTTAATTGCGCAACTGCACGAAGGTTACACGCGTCCCTCTCACAAGACGGCCCCTTCTCTCCTCACACAAAACCCGCACAGGCGCTCTACTCCCCTGAGATCATGCCATATCCAGTCCCAGAGGGGGGTCTTTTGTCCGAAATGTTACAGATGACCTCAGGTGCTGGCGACCGCCCCCCACCCCTGCAGGAAGAAAGTACCAAATCCCTTCACCTTGTGTACCTGGACTTAAACAACAACAAAAATCTGATAAGCAGAACACAATGGATCACTAGATGCTTTAATGAAATCACATCGGTTTTGTTTATCTTTTTCCTTTGGCCAAGTATGGAAATACACAGAAACACGAAATCCCAAAACAACACCAGATACAGATGTCCTAGAGACCAAGCCACATAACACACATACCTAACATGTATATAAAAATATACCCATAACGCCATTACCATCTTTGCATGCACACACATGTCACCTTTACTAAATGCTGATGAACGAATTGTGGGGGGGAGAAAACAGTCCTCCCACTTAGTCAACTGACCCTCGGTCCAGGGCTAAAGTTGCAACCCAGATTTTACTGAAGGGTTACACATAACATAGATAATGGGTATGGATTACAAAATACCAGAAAGGTGCCATGTATTCCAACATAGTAAGATTAGAAGAGGGCCATGGTTTTCAAGTGGCGTTGCCATTAGTGAGCAAAGGAACACACAAATGTGTGGCGTGCAGTAGAACAATGGTAATTTTTCATATCAAGAAACACTGTATCCATTTACACCATGAGTGAAGCATCTTTCACCCTGAGAACAAAATCACGGTTGGGTGCTGACAATTTTTAAGAATTTAGGGACTGGCAATTTGGACAGGTTAGGCACCATGAGATGAAAAGAGTTCCCAGGAAGATTTTAAACAATGAAACAAAAACGGCCTGGCTTTTTTTTTTGTTTTTCAAGTAAAATTGAAGAGCCATGTGGAAAGGGGCCTACCTGTCATTACCAATGAATAAGCAGCATTTTAATTTACAAAAGAAGGAGGAATCAAATATCCCTGTCACTTGGAAAACAGGATTTTTAAACATTTGAAAACAAAAACGGCCTGCACCTGTGTGTGCAAATTTAAACGGTTTGAAAAAGTAAAGGTGGAAAAAATATCACTGCTCACAGAGAAATGTCAGGAAAACAAAACATGATCTGTGGGTTGACAAAGAGCAATGTATATTATGTTTCACCCACAAACCTCCAGTGAAATTTGAAGAGCTGCATTGTCTTCATGAAAACAATGTCATCCCAAGGCAGACCCATTTGCTGGCTTTGGGTAAAACATCTCCCACTTCCAGGCTGGATGTCACATCGCCCATTTAATGACCAACCACAATAAAAATGTCTGCTGACGGTGTCAAAATTCAGTGTTCTCCAGACCTGCTGGTTCTGAAAGCAGTGACTTCAAGAAAAAGTTACTGCTTGGCTGGAGCATGACTAATATGTGTGAAAATGGGGGCACCCACTTCAAAGAGCAAGCTTCCAGCACAAAGAAGATTGATTAAAAAACTGTGGGCCCAGGCTGACCTAGTGAAAACAAATGGTTGGAAGCAGCAGCAGGACCATTTGTCCCACATGAAGATTCACAATTTATTTTAAAGGACTATTATCATTTAGGCATTTTTCTCAGCCGTCATAATTGATGGATTTCATCTATGTACCATTTTTTTATGTCATTTCCAGGAGATTCAGGGGGGTATAAAACTCATCATCCTGTGACTCTGGGAACTGTAAGGGCCAGTTAAACTAGGTTTCTGGCTGAACTGAACATGTTTCAAATGTGAGAGTTGGTGAGCGGATGGAAATTTAACTGAGGGATATGCTTAATAACTTACATATTTATAACTGTTGTCCTTTTTATGGAAACGGCAGAAAGGTGCCACCTTGATGTGGTGGTCGGTTTATCTAATTCCCCAGGATTAGCTGAAACAGAAAATATGTTTCGTCTGGCAGTTGCTAGTAAAATTATGAAGTTGTGATACATAACTAGTTTTTGCCAAAAAGTTGAAAGGAGAACAAAGGATGATGACAAAATGGATTTGCCATATGGTACTCCAGACCCCTAAACCAACCCTGACTTGGAGGCTGTGTTTGTTGGGAGGAGAGTAAGGGTAACTGTCCAGTCCTAGTGGCAGGGATTATTGCAGGGTACTTCCCCAAGATTGTAAAATTGGTGGTGTCATCACTGCTATATAAGGGGGACTGCACTAGGACAGAGACACACAGAAAAAGGAACAAGACAGGCAGACAGAGAGAAGAGACAGACCACCAGGAAGGCTGTTGAAACTTACCATCTGACAGCTTTAAGGAGACACCAGAGGAGATTGCTGAGAGTGCATCTGGGTGGAGCTATCTCTAGGAAGGGCATAAAGCTGGCTGGGTCCTATGGTGGAGAGTGGGAGTCCATCCTTGAGAGTGGAGTGACAAGACCACTTGCCTATCTTTCTAGAGTGTCCTGAGATGCTGATGGCTTTCCTGAACCTTAAACAGAGGCGTGCTATGTAAGTAGAACAGGGCCCTGGGAAACCAAAAGGTGGGGGAGTCTGCTTGCCTTGAATCCGTTCCCTTTCTAGTGGGTGGGGAGTGGGGCAAAACTGTGTGGATCCTTAGCATATGTAACAAAAAATATTAATTTAATTAATTCCCCATTTGGCAGAACACTATGGGGGGAATTGTGTTAAAAGTCGAAATTAGCAAAGCTCACTTTCCAGTGTGCAATGAAACCTATAGCCTTTAACTTAATTTGCTAATCCTTGTTGTCTAGCCGACCCGGATTTCCTTAAGTAAGAGGGGTGTCTTTGTTCTTAAATCAGTCCAACCTTTTCATCCAGCTTCCCCAACACAGGCCTTTCAGTAAGGGGGGTCTGAAATCCAAAATTACCCAAAGCATTCAAATTTTTCTGTCTGACTTCCCAACCTAGACCAAAGCAAGGGGTTGGGGGGTCTGAAAAACAAAGTGATAAATCACCCTGTGTTTATGTTAAACCAAAAGTGTGGGCAAAATCATCATTACCAATCTTGAAATCCTACTGCTAGCCTTTTCAGCCTGCAGGAAAATCAAAATTGCTATACTTGTGCATATGTGCGGATGAAGGCCATGCCCCTCTGCTCAGGAACCAAGACATCCCCCACGCTACCCAATGCTTGCTTTGTAGATAAAGGACCGGGACATGTCAGGCAGACACCACCCTCCCACCAGCCTCCTCTTTCAGGGGGTGCTGAATGGAAGCCGCTTATCCCTCAGCCTCACAGGGGGTCTGCCTGCCACAGGACATGGGATTTTCCGGGCAGCCTGGGCTGATTGAAACGTTATGGGTGCTCATCATGTGTTCACCTTCCGGCACGTTCTGCTATGACTGTGAATGAGTCTCCAAGGTAAATGCGAACTGGGGTTCTCCTAGGGGCCCTGGCACGCCCATCATCCCTGCATACTGCCCCAGTAGGTGGTGGCACAGACCACCACCCGCCTGACTACTGCCCCCTCGCAGTGGCCCAGCACAGCAGCTGCTTGTTCATTCTACTGTCAGATAGCTGAGCTGGTTCAGCACTCCCCCAGTTATCTATGTGCATCGTGCAGGCACAGGTTCGAATCCTGGCAGGAACGACTCGACCATTCATCCTTCCACAGTCAACAAATCGAGTGCCATTAAGTTGTGTAATAGCAGCAATTATTAGAAACCTGCGAAGTAGGAGGAATGTGCCGTGCAGGTCTAGATAAACAATATTAGAAGTATTATTTACCCCCATCCCCACAGGAGCAATGTCATCACCTTATGTGTTTCTAAATGGTCGCCCTGAGTATGTGGGGTGCAGGCCATGCTAGGCCAGACCAGTGAAACCTGATGCATGACAACACGTGTTATCAAGTATTCCCCTTCCCAGAGTGCCATGTTCTGTTTATGCTTGCACGTGGCCCAGTAAGGGAAAACATAGACATGCCAGTCCATGCTGGCCGCCCATTCATCTATTGCCAGCCTGATAGGCTGAGCAGTGTTTGTGTGTGCATTTGTGTTAGTATTCGATGTATGCTTGTGCCAGCGTGTGTGCGTCCCCTTGTCTGTGTATGTATGAATGTGTGCACATCACATGCTTGCGTGAATTGGCCCCTGAGTGCATATTTGCTTGAGTGTGTGTGTTTACGCGTGTGCATCAATGCATCTGTGTGAATATGGTATGGTGGGAGTACCTGGCCAGAGGATGGCAATAACTGGTGCATTTAGGCTGAGTATCTGCCCATAGCCTACTAATACCCTCCAGGTGGTGGAAATACTTGGGCAGGCCAATATCTGTGACTAGTGGGAAGTGCTGCACAATGTGATGCCTTTTCCTGACATATGCGCTGAGTAACTGGGAATATGCTATGATAGCAATATCCGGCCGGCTGTTGGAGTATCTAAACGTATTATTGAAATATCTCGACATATGATGACTATAACTGGCATAAGAGTGGATTACCTGGCCATGGTGTCAGTGCCTGCCCTGTGGTCAGGAAACTCTGGTGTGTGGGTAATGGCAGTAGCAAGTCCCTGAAGCAGTTTCCTGCTGTGAGTGGTGCTTCTCTAAGCACCTAATAAAAAAGAAAATACAGTGTAAATAAACCAAAGCAAATGGATAGAGTGGCTTGGCACCTAATGGCAGTAGCTGCCACATGAGGGAACATGCAGGCCTAATCTGGTGCCAGCTCTCCTATTATGAGGGCCCTGGCAGGCATACGCGTTGAGTACTTGCTCATATGATGGCAATATTAGTGCTGGACACATCTTGCTACCGCATTCCATATTGCCATGACATTCTGCATTTGTACCACGTTCACACCCGTGACACAGCAATACAATATACCAAAAAGCCAAACTATTAGTGTTGCCAATGCTTGTTTCTACTTTCTACATGTACTCATTGGTGATCATGTCTAAGAGGGCAGACAAAGACCTCAGAAATGCCTCAGAAAGAGAGAAGGCGGTGGCATATAGATTTGCTACCATTGCTACATTTTCCTTCCCCGCCACCCTGCACAGCTGCCGCATGAGGGCCGTGAAACAAGTGGAGTCATTTATATAAAGGTAAACTACGTTGCGTACTTAAAAAATGTGTCCTCGCCACGAAAATCCTCTCCGCTTGAGGGAAAAGACAGTTTCTCTGTCGCCACTAACTGGCCAGGCCTAAAAGCACGAGTATCTAGAGAGTCAGAGATTCAAATGCTATGCATTTCCTATAAATCAAGGCTGTGATTGCGTGTCTGCATTTGCAGCAAACTATAGATGATAAACGGAAGTCAGTACATGCGCAATGTGCTTGGAATCGTTTCCGGAGCGGCAAACTATGAGTTCTGAAAGCAGGTGCCTTTCAGCCCGTCAGGTCTGACATGGCAGGCGGAACAGAGTCCAAGAGTACTCAAATGGAAATGGGGAGTAATATTTGCCGCCTCCCGGGAATGGGCAATTACCGGCTCCACCGGGCCTGCAATGCCCCGGTAATTGCCCATTCCCGGGCGCCAGGCCGGTATTTACCGGCACGGCTACTGCCAGGGTCATAATGACACACATTGAGTTATTGAAATGTCCTACATGAACGAATTGAAAACTACGCAGACGTAAGCGGGCCGTTTCTTAGGTAGTGCCCTTCGCCCCAGTTATGCACCCTACCTCTCTTGGAATGCGCGTTGGCTGTCCACGGTTTTATGCAGTTCAGCCCCATTATCCCGCGGAAATTCAAGAGACCGTGAAGAAAGGGCACCGAGGCGACGGGCTGCTACTTCCATGTCCCTGGCTCCATCCAATCTCCTCTCGTATTACAGCGCCAGCAGTAGACCCCATCTTGTCACCTGCCCCATCATTTTCAAAGTAAATCCTGCGCGCCGTCCACGCGCAATTTAAGCATCAGCGCCCCGTGCAGTGCGCCCGCCACCGCGCCCGCCCCCACTGGCCTCTCGGCAGCCTGGTCTGCAGAGAGGGCCGACGGGCTCTGAGCGCCCAAGGACGATCTCGCTTCTTTCCGCAGCTTGCTTGGCTGCGTAGCAATATTTCATGAAAGCAATTTACCTAATGTGTCTTTTTCATTAGCAAATGCAAAAAGGAGGCCAAATCCTGCGGCAGGAAGGGTTAACGCCATTACTGTGAGTTATAGCGACTTTCCGTTAGCTACGTGTGCTACTGTAAAGAAACGACTGACGTTGATGTTCAAGCCTGCTCAAATGGAAAGGCAGCGTTTGTTTAACCATATTAAAAAGCCTGCTCGGTGAAATGATGTTTGATTGGGTATGTCTTGAAATGTCGTTGAGGCGAACGTCCTGCTGGGCTGCAGCCCACCAGCCTCCAGATCCCCCTCGGGAGCTTGGATTTTGCGACCAAAATGACTTCCTACACTCAGCGCGTATGAACCGCCCCCACCCACAGCCCCCCTGTTGCACGGAGGGTGATTGAAGTACACAGCTGAGCAAAAGTTAAGGAATTGGCAGTTATTGTAAAGAATTCATTTACAATGTCTGTGTGCTGTGACGTCTCTTGGATTCGAGTCCCCATTGGGATAGTCACCTTCACCAGATACACAACCAAAAAAACCCCTAACAAATGTAAGATTAATGCCGCCCTATTGTTGTTGTTGTAAAATGCAGACATGATTTTATGAAATGTGTTAACTTCCTCCTTACTGAGGACTTGAAGCAAGAGTGTGAGGGGCTATAACGTATTGAATAAAGGGGTGGGGATGCAATCCTGCAGGGGACAGGAGGATCTAGGCCAGAGAATCGCCATGGATCTAGAACAGTGTGGAACATGTCTATGCCTACCTGGCCGAGGAGCGAAAGGGATCCTACAACTGGGTGCTCACTCTCTTGGCTGTCGCGGACCTTGTGAAGAGGGGTGCTGGATTGGGGAAATGCATGATATATTATGGGGAGAGTGTGACAGAATGCCCGCTGGAGAGAGCAGTTCTGTTTCTAAACGCAAGCTCTGCCAATAAGATCCCACCTTCATAATGGTGCATGCCAAAAAGCATAGTGCTTACATATACCTTGCTGTGATGGTCTACTGACATTTGTCAAAAGCCTTCTTGCAGTGGCAACCGACAGGGGGCGCTTTTTAACTACGGGAAGCATTGCACCAAAAATCATAATTGTGTGCCCTAGGAGCCTGGTGGCAGTTGGCAGTGGTGGAAATGGAAAAAAATTGGTGGGGTATCCCACAAGGGTCGTGGTTTCGGGGGCGGTGCCCGAGGAGGCGGGGCTAAGGGGGCAGAGCTGGCAGTTGACCTACAGTTTGCATTCCATTTTATTTAAAAAAAACTCCCCTTTGTTACTATTAAAACTCTGTGATTTCTGTTCCCCATAAGCAACGTTTTCCTTTACTTGAACCACACCCGGCACAGCTCCTGCAGCTCCCCTCTGAAAGCAGGTGGCTGGCTGCATTGTGTCTGATGTTAATAAGGGTATGTATTTATGCAATGTTTGTCGGATACCTGTATATTTATTTATTTATGCAATGTTTGTTGGATACAAGTAGCCTACAAACATTGCATAAATACATAAATAATCCGGGTCCATGTATCAGACAAACATTGCATAAATAAATAAATAAACCGGGTCGTGGCTGAGGACTGTAACTTCCTCTTGTGACCTCTTGCATGGGGTCACCAGAGGAAGTTACAGTTTGCTCGCATATGTTTTTTTTTTAACTTCTCCCCAGCACAGAGCAGGGGTTTGGCCCAGCTGGCTCTGGCAGGATCCTGAGATCTGGCTACACATCTGTTGCCGGATCGCGGATCCGGCGAAAGCCGGCCCAATGACCAGCTCTGCCAGTTGGTAAAAACTAAATGTAAAAGTAGGGGTCGGGGGCACAACTGTCTTGATGTGGCGTTAAACAATAGAGATAATTTCAGAGGTCAAAAGACGCTTTAAAGTTTCGCTAGCATTTAGAGTTGTTTCAGGTGCAGAAGGGGAGAGTCTCAAGGTCACCCGAGATTAGGAAAAGATGAGATGTTTTCCAAGAATAATGTGTGAATAATGTGATACAACCTATGAGTTGAATGTCCTAGAACGGTTTGGTATACTTGATACATACATGTAATTTGGATTTGTAAACCATTTTTTCTTTAAATTAATCCTTATATGTATTAATATTATGCTTTAAAACTCAATGAAGACTAATGGTATTTCTTAAGGACGATAACTTATCACTTGTTGTATGAATATGATTTGAAATCTCTGCTTTCAGAATCTATCAGATAATGAACATCGAAAAATTGTGGTTGTAATTTTGGTTATGAGGTTATGGCGTAATTTCCATATATGAAGTCTTTTACTATACAAGTGTATACGTGATACCCAGCACCTGGCTATCACCCATCAATGCTTTGAAACAACTTGGGACCTAATGTCCCCTCGGAGTGCACATAAGGGTTACCGGTTGGCAACAACAGGTTTTGTTTGTGAAAAACTAAATGTAAGCCATGTCTGGTTTTGACATGCTGGCTGCTTGTGTTACACAATTATACAGCCACAAGAAATTTATGCCAATGTATTGTCAGCGTAGAGGACAGTGACTAATTGCTGACAGGGCTTGGTGTGTACTAAGCTGTCTGGGCTGTATCCAAAACAAGCATGTGGCAGCGACCCACTAAGCCTTCTTTTTGATCCCCGGAGAAGGCTTGTCAGATCTTCAAGGGAACGAGAACACTTGCTGAGAGTTCATCTGAGAACTGGTGTTTCAAAGGCAGTCCCGTCATTACAATGGCTACCTCTTACCACAGTGCTGATGACCGGAGTCCTTTTGATGTTGCCATACAGAGAAAGTGAGTGGAATCAGAGTAGCCGAAGAGAGAACTTCAGTCCACATACGGGTGCTACCAGCTTGATTTTTTTTAGTTATTCCTGTACCCCACCCCACTTCTTGCAGAGAAAGCTCTTTGGGTATGACATTCGTGGGTAAAAGATAGTGGTAAAAGCTGCCTGGATTGGACTCTTATCAACTGGCTTAGCATGGACCAGTACACAGTGGCATTTTGCCTATATAAGGGGGAGTCCCGCCCCTAGTCGATTCATCTCTGGACAATTCTTGAAGAGGGATTCACCTAGAACTCTGTTGGGGGTGCAGTATGGTCCAAAATACTCTGCTATGGAGGTGAAATCAGGGTGCTCCAAGAAATAGGCAAACTCTTCACCCTAACCATCCCAAGGAAAGATGTGTGCTGACTGCTATGGACCAAGATCTTTCTGCTGCCTGAAGACTGGAACCAAGATCCTGCTGACTGCAGGTAAATGATTCTGCAGGTGCTCTCTGGTGACTTTCCTGACATGAAAGTGCAGAGGAAAAGACTCACAGTGTCCAGGGAGACCTTGGCAGGGTCTCCCAGGAGTCAGAAGCCCAGAAGCAGCCCAAAGCCTGTTTTCTGCCTTACAACATTTTTCGAACTGGCTTGACCATGCTCAACTCACTTCGAGCCGCACAGTACCTGTGGTGCTCCCTTTCAATGCTGGCTCGACCCATTTAAGCTAATTGTCTCGCATCAAAACAACTGCCAGCGCGACTTTGTGGGCGTAATCGACTTGCCATGTCTCGACCACCAACACCATCCAACATAAGGATTGTTGCGACCCAATTCGTACACAAACTTACCATGCGCGAAGCCATCAACTCAACCCAACTCGAATGTCGACTCAATTCACTGGGAGACCCGGCCTTCAATTGTGTCGATGCCAACTCACCATTCGGAAGCCAATCTCAAAAAGTCTCAACACCAGCTTGACTGCGGAAAAGCATCCAGAATCCTGGGTTAATGCAGTTGGGCCCCAAAGAAAAGAGATTGGAGTTATTTGAAGTGGTTCATTCCCTTTGGTCCACCTTAAAGTGCCCTAGTGACTTATAAGACACTCTTTGCTACCTTTCTTAAGACATCTTCATTAACTTTGACAATTGCTGCTGGAATCATTGCCTGATCACCCATGTCTATAATCCCAAAGTGCCCTTTTCCCCTAGAATTCTGCTTTCTGAGTATTTTCCATTAAAGGGACAGGCTCATGGTGCTTTTATTATTTGTGTTCGTTTATTAAATATCTTCTTTTTATAGAAACTTGGCTGGACATTCTTTTATTTTGGCAACGCAATACAATTGTTCGTTTATTTTTCTACCAGCTCACACCCTTCCTGAAAAGTATAGCCTGCGCTACCCAAGGAGGCGATGGTGATACACCTGTTGGGCTGTGCCTGTTTCACCTTCATGACTGGGATCACTGCTTACTTAGTAATAGTGTCGGGCTGAGTAGGCAGTTTATCAACTACTCATCCCTGTACTGCTGCAGAGCAGTAGTCATTTCGTCACAGAGAGTCACTCCTCTAAGGGAGGCCTCTGTCTCAAGGCCCAGTCAGCCCGCCAACTCGCACTGCTGGGACTGTCGGTGGAGAAGAGTGTCTGGTGACCCGGGAGATGTCATCCAGAAATCCAGCCGATGCAGAGCAAGGGAGATGGAGAGGAGCCCCTCCATTGTGGTGCTGTGTTCTGCAACATGGAATGAACCAGGGGGAGCTGCGAAAAAAAAAAGTGGAAGCCAGAAACCTACTTGTGGGTGCTGCACCTTGCTTAATTGGGAGCCCCTGTACCACAGTAAGATTTTTCCCATTTTATGGGTCCAGGATTCGGCTTTTCCAATGCTGTCTGCCTTTGCAAATTTCTTTGGCTTTCCTAACTTCTTATCTGAAGAGTCAGTTTGTTGACTTGCCCTACAGATCTGGGACTTGAGAAACATTGCATTGTGGGACCTGTGGTCCCAAGCATAGACCAGGAACTGGGCTAGGATTGAGGACGTTTGGTTGGGTAAGGCGGGATGGGGGGCGGTGTTAAGCATAGTTCTTTCTTCGTCCGACGAAAGAAGATTTGGTCAGAAAGTGAATATACATGTAATTTTGAGCTTTGACTAGCCTGAAGCACTTGCATAGTGAAAAGAGTAGAAAGCAATTGATTGGTGCTGAATTGGCTGTATTCCTTCATGTAGAATTCGCTTTCCTGTGGCTGGCCCTAACCGCCCAGAAGGAGGCGCTTGCCTTAATGGAGCCATTTACTGATCTGAAACAACTCATGTTGTGAACGTGTGGGTATCCCGTGCTCCCCTGCGCTCCCGTCCAGGTGCTCCACCGCACTGTGCTCCCATCTGGTATCCAGGCAAAACGAGTCTACAATGCTGACACCAGGTTCTGTCTTGCCTATTGATTTGACACACTGTTTTGCTGGCTGTATAAATGAAGTACTCTGCATCACTCACATTTGCTTCCTAGGAACGATGGGCAATATATGCCCCTGTACTGAACCAGAGTGGAAGGGGTAGACCCTGGGAGGCTTGTAATGGCGTAGGAGGTCCCCACAGACTTACACACTGCCAAATGTTTACAGCTCCTAATGGAACCCCTGTGTAATGGCCCTCGGGCACCAGACATCTCTATGGTGCCTGTATGCAACTTTTGCCGCAGGAGAGCTGCCTCTGCACGTGCTTTAATGATGTCATGGTTGGTACCAAAGAATGTAATCCAAACATGTATTTGGATTATGAATGGAAGATGTAATAATGAGAATCCGTACCCTGTAACCACCCCTAAGCAAGCCCCTCAGAGGGTTTGTCACAGCGTCTGATCAAAGTCACTGTGCACTATGTAAAAACAACTGTGAAATATGGATTAGGTCAATGGGAGATTATGCATTTTATTGTATGTAGAGGTCGTTTTTGGAGGAGGATGGGGTTGAGGGATGGCTTTTTGAGGAGGGGTGAGATTTATCCAGTTTTCAGTGCAGAGGGGAAAGTACCATGTGAGAGACGGGAGTTGATGATGTTGAGCCAGTGGAGAGCCAGGGTGCTGATGCAATTGGATGCAGGTTGAGATTGGCATGCATCATCCTGAGAGTGTGCAGGTTTTGTAATGGCCGTGGGGTTAATGAGGGCATCTGTGTCGGCGGGATGGAAAGTCTCCCATGTGTGGAGCGGGGGTGTGAGTGGGAGGGCAGAGGCGAGGGCTGTCCTGATCTGTATTTTGGAGCTGAAGTAGTCCATGAGGGAGTTGCATACTGTAGTGGATGGGGGAGCGGAAGGTGTGGCTATTGGTTTAGAGAAGGACTTGATTATGGTGAATAGTTTCTGGGTACGATTGGTGGTGGATTGGAGTTCTTGGAGGTAATGGATGGCTTGGGTTTTGCATATTGGGCGGTTTTGTACTTGTTGCAGTATTGTCTGAGGGTGTCCTGGTTGTGGGGCATGGGTTCTTTTGCCAGGATCTTTCTAGACAACTGGCTTTCTGCTGGATATAGATGAGGGAACTGTTGAACCATAGTTTGTGGTGATTGTTGTGGGGGGTTTGTGATTTGAGGGCTGCAATTTTGTCACGTGCCTGTCTGATGATGGTGTTGTAATGGTTGAGTAGGGTGGAGGGATGTGCGTGTGGGTTTGGGAAATTGGCAAGAGTGCTGCTAAGGTTATGTCTGTAATGTGTTTGATTTGTCTGGCTGAGGGGCGAGGGTGTGTGTGGTGGGATTGTGTGTGGTAGTGTGAGTGTGAAGGGGACAGCTAAGCCAGGTCAAACCACACAAACCAGATTCTATTTTCCCACATAGACATGATTTTTGCTTGAGATCAAAAGGTCCAGGGTGTTGCCAGCAATGCGTGTGGGGTATGTGATTTTGTATTTGTATTTTATTTATGTAGCGCTTTAGTCCACTGCACTTTTACAACTTAAAAGATGGTTACAAAATATTGTATAGGTAGTGTAGGGTAACCAATAGAGTTAAGTAGTGTAAAAGAAAGAAGATAGACTTTCAGGAGAGAGGGAGAGAGAGAGATAGAGAGAGATAGAGAGAGAGAGAGAGAGAGAGGGAGAGAGAGGGAGAGAGAGAGAGGGAGAGAGTGAGAGAGGGAGTGAGTGAGAGAGAGAGAGAGAGAGGGAGAGAGAGGGAGAGGGAGAGAGAGAGAGAAAGAGAGAGAGAAGAAGAGACAAAGAAAGAGAGAGCGAGAGGGAGAGAGAGAGAGGGAGAGAGAGGGAGAGAGAGAAAGAGAGAGAGAGAGGGTGAGAGGGAGAGAGAGAGAGAGAGAGAGAGAGGGAGAGAGAGGGAGAGAGAGAGAGAGAGAGAGAGAGAGAGAGAGGGAGAGAGAGATCTAATGCATAGCAGGAAGGTTCCAGTGTCTTGGAGCAAGAAATGAAAATGAGCGAAATGATAAAGTGCACAAGGGGGACGAAGAACTGAAAGAAGGAACTGAGAGCGAAGTACACAAGGAGAGTAGAACGATACAAGAGTGGGAGGAGCCAGACCATGTAGGGCTGGGGTGCACAACATACGGCCCGCAGGCCAAATGCGGTCCTCCACCCCGCATAGCTCGTCAAAAGTGTTTACTTTTGTAATGAAATATGGCCCACTTAAAGCAGTTGGTTACTTTCGTTACATAAGTAAACAGTTTGCACATTGCTGGGTTCAGGCATACATGAAAAACGTCTGCACTACACGGAGATCTTGCAGTTAGAAGCAAGCTCTGTACTCAGGCCCGGCTGAAGATGTGGCGGCGCATTTCAACATTATGGTTGCCCCCGCCCGCTCCCATTGCTTATAGCGGAAAGCAGTCAGAGGCAGGGGGGGGGGGGGGGCATACATTATAATGGAGATAAACATAAGGTTAATATCCACCAATTATCACGAGACAGTGAGCCAGAAGGCAGCTGAAACACTGAATGCCCACCTAATAGCAATGGATCCTTCTTTGTAAGCAAGTGGCTGACATGGCGGAACCAGTGTTGCAAGGCAATGAGGTGCTAACACTTCTGTTTTCCCCAATGGAAGGGACGACCGGACGGTCTCCAGCAAACACAGTTTGTAAGGCGAGCGCTGCAAAGCATACACTGTAAGCCTCAGAATGTAAGTAATATATGAAGGAATATATTGATGCGTTGTTAGACTACTGACTGGCAATATGGGGTCAGTTGCTGGGGGCTCCCCTGAGGCTCAAGGCCCGTTTCATTTGAAAGGCCCTGATGCCATCCCTGTCTGTACTTATAAAGGATCTTCACCCTGGTGACTGATGATCTTTGTTTAATTTCCAAGGCCATTTTTGGGAGATGGCAGTCCGTGACTAACAGGTACATAGTGGTTCGGCACTAAAATAGATAAAAACTTCTTGCCCTTGTGGAACATATGTTGCTACAGTCCAGGAACTTCCAACTCAGCATTTTGTTGGTCCTTGGGCATAAATAATTGCTTTTTCGCATTACATTAATGTATGAATTTAATTTGTTGCATGAACATATTTTGCTGTGCTTATTGTTAGACTTGCTCTCATGCCAATGCATACGTAGGCTTATGTGCACTTGCATGGCAATCATTCCTTTTTTGGATCAGTCCAAAAAGAATGACCCATGAGGCCTGGGTGTCATGGTTAAAAAAAAAGGTTTCACCAATTTATTATGCCATTTTAAATTGTGCCGTCAAGCCAAAGTTCCCAGTCTCCGTCTGCATTGCCAGTTGAAGGAAGGAGCAGTCGTGAAGTGGTTGTGCAAAGCAGACTATCCACAGAGGACACTGGAGGAAGGCCAGCCGGGCAGCCAGAGCAGAACAGCACAGCCCAGGAGGGTGTGCATGAACCGCGGCAGACCTGCCACCTGTGTAAGAACTGTCGCGGGAGAAAATGGAGGACTGGAAAGCGGTCCAGGTGAAACCCAGAGGTAGGTGGGAGCAAGCTCCTATAGTTTTGGTTACAGGGTGTAGCGAAGCCGCACCCCTGTCCTTCAAGCAAAATGCTCCCGGACCCCCTCGGCATAGCAATATGCATGTGAGAGAGAGGAAAGAGGAATGGCAATAATGTTAGAGTGGAGAGAGTGTGAGAGTAACTGAGATACAGAAAAGAACGACAAAAAGTTAGGAAGAGTTAAGGAGAAGTGAGTGAAAGAGGGAAGATAGAGATGGAGAAAGCCATAGACATACAAGAGAGTGAGCGGGTGGTAGAGAGAAGAGAAGGGAGAGTTCGAAACAAAGAGACAGAAATAGTAACATAGGGAGAGGGAGAATGAGAGGAAGAGGGGAGAGAAAGAAAGCCAGAAACAGTAACATAGGGAGAGAGAAAGAGGGTAGAGAGAGAAAGCCAGAAAGAAAGTGACAGAAATAGTAACAGCGAGAGACAGTGAAAGAGGAAGAAGGGAAGAGACAGAAACAGAGAAAAAGAGAGAGACAGAAATAGTAACATAGAGGGAGGCATAGAGAGGAAGAGGGGAGAGAAATAACAGAGAGAGACAGAAATAGCATAGGGAGAGGGAGAGAGGGAAGAGAAAGAAAGAAAGAGGCAGAAATAGTAACAGAGAGAGAGGGACAGAGGAAGAGGATCCAGAAATCAACAGAGACAGAAAGAGATAGGGAGTTCTGTTCTTCCTCATCACAGTACTTACTCTCTGAGGCCCCGTCTTCATGACCAGGATTATTTTTCTATTTCTTTTTTCCTTTCCTTGCATGTCCCCTTGCTCATGCAGTGTGATCACTGCTCCATACAACACATTAATAGGCCGGCCCACTGAACGCAGCTTCGAAGGTACATTCGGCCCTCTGCGAAAACCAGTTGTGCACTCCTGATGTAGGGATTTAAATACAAAACAAAGGAAATTAAAGATTATGCGGTATTCAAATGGAAGCCAATGAAGTGAGGAAAGTGCAGAGGAAATAGAGTGATGAGGAAGAAGGCCAAGAAGAGGATTAACTGATGAATTGTCGATGAAACGTAAGGGAGCAAGCTGGTAAGGAGGAAGACCCAGTAACAAAGAGGAGCAGTAGTCTAGTCTGGAGAAAACAAGAGAAGTAATCAAGAGCTTAGTCGCATGAAAGTAGAGATAGGTACGTATTTTCCTGATGTTCTAGAGTTGGTAGCGACAAGATATGAGCCAAACTAGAAAGAGAGGAATGAAAAAGAATTCCAAGATTTCTAAACGATGAAGATATAAGTAAATTAGAAGGTTGAAAAGGCATGGAGTGTGGGGGAATGAGGGAGGATAGAGGGAGAAGGAAAGAAAATAACTTCTATTATGATGGGATTGAGGTGAAGGTTGTTAGCTGACATCCAGTTATACCTGCCTACATTTGAAAATCAAAATTCCTGAGATTTCAGCCCCGCCCACAGCCACACACGGCTCTGCCCACACACCCCGCCCACCTGTCAAAAAGGTAAACTCGGTTGTTGTAGTCTTCAGTTTGCTTAAGACAGCATTGAAAATAATTAATTCAATGCTATAGTAAGCAAAATGAAGGCGGCGCTGCCGCCGAAATAATAATGCTTTCAATCCATGTCATTGGACGGAAAGCACTATTATTACGGCGGCGGTGGCGCATTCATTTTGCTTACCATAGCACTGAAAATCATTCAACGTTATAGTAAGCAAAATGAAGGCGGCGTCGCAGCAGAAATAATGCTGCTTTCAATCCAATGACATGGATTGAAAGCAGCATTATTTCTGCTGCGGCGCCACCTTCATTTTGCTTACTGATGCGGGCAGTGGGCACGAACATTTCGCGCCGTTTCCAGGTCCTGACCACTTCTCCACCCGATTGGCTACCGGCGGCAGCCAATCAGGTGGAGAATATGACGGACCGGAAAGAATCTCAAAATTCCTGAGATTCAAGGGACTTTTCCGGAGACCCAGTGTTGGATGGCTAGCAGACAGCTGGAAAGGGTTGTAAGAAGAGAGTCGGCTAGGGAGGCGAAAGAAAAGAAGATTTGTATGCCATTTGCATGGAAATCGTTAGAGAGACCAAAGGACATGTTTAAAAAGGAGAGTGGGCTGGTGTACAAAGGAAATAAGAGGGGGCCAAGTACAGAACCCTGGGGTACACTGTGCTGAAGAGGAAAGACAGGAGAAGTAGAGTTGGCCCAAGAGACAGGGTAAGTGCGGTTAGAGCGATGAGCGTGAAACCTGTAATGAACTGAGTGTAGGAAGGCAAGGTGGGAGGGAGTGGAAAGAAGAACAGAGTGGTCTACAGTATCAAATGCTGCAGACAGATCAAGCACAACAAGGAGGGAAGACAGCTTAGCCTAGTGAAAGGATAGTAAAGCATTAGTGGCACATAGAAGAGCTGCCTCTTTCAGCTGATGTAGACAGAAATCAGATAGAAAAATAGGGAGAAGAGAAGAGTGATTGAGATGGGCAGCTGCTTGAACGTAGACAATACACTCAAGAAGCTTGGATAGAAATGGGGGTACAGAGGTAGGATGGAAATTAGAGGCAAGTGAGGGATCAAAAGTTGGCTTTTTCAGAATGGGGAGAATGGAGGCGTGTATCGCAAGTCTCTCCCCTTCTCACTTGTCTTTCCTGTTGGCTTGCGACCTTCTTTCGTGACTTCTTCCGCACAGTCCGGGATTTGTATAGAGCTGTGCGTGGGTCTTCGGATTCCAGCGTGCTTCGTTCAGACTGTCCGGGATAGACCAGGAAGGAACAATGTCCGCGCACGGAGGCACAGTAGCCGTGACTCGAGCGCGGTGAAAATCCAGGAAGTTGGGTACGTTTAGAGGATGTAAGGAAAGGAGGAGGAATCAAGGAACCGGAAAAGGGAAAATTCAAGAGGATAGTCCCGAGCAAACTCCGGCAGCACACGTCCAGCTACGGCGAACAGCAGCGTTGAGACGCGCAGCGCCGCGGGTGTGTGTCTGTTTAATAGTGTGTGAAGCGCGGAACGTAAAGGCTGGCAAGCTACGTTTCATATACGACGGCCATGTTGGGAGGGTTACTGCTTTCAGAGCTCTATGGGTCAGGGACCAGGAGGTCCAAAAGGGACGTAGGCGATGGTTCATAACAGCACGTTTGAATGCCATTGGAAATGTTGCAGAAGTTAAAGAGGTGTTAAACATAAGGGTAATATAGGGAAGAAGTAGAGGATAGATCTTGGTTATCAAAGCAGAGAGTAAAAGGTCAGAAGGAGCAGCAGTAGGATGGGCTCGAGGAAGATAAGTAGCAGCCTCAGATTCGGAAAGAGTGGAAAAGGAAGAGATTACTGAAGATGGAGAGGGAAGATGGGTGTTCACAGAAGCTGGGAGTGAGTTGGGTGAGCAGGAAGCCCAAAGAAGATTTACTTTATACGTAAATAAATTGGCAAGATCAGAAGCTGCAACAGAGGAAGTGAGAGAGGAGCTAAGGGGAGGGGGAGTGAGAATATAACTGAGGATGTCGAGGATGAGGGGAAAGTGTGAGAAGATCAACATAATATTATCGTCAGTTAGCAAGGAGGAGTCATAGAAGGTATGAAGAGATGATAGAGGCCCATTGACTTCTTCTTGTCCCTGTAACAGTCCAAAGGTCAATCAAAGAATTAGATGGTGCGCCTCTGCTTTTAAATGCAAAATGTCACCAGATTTGTCTAAAGCAAGCCTGCTTTGGACACATTGCATGGGTCCAATCCCTTGTTGTTGTAAAAAGTAACCATTGCCATTTGACATTATAACCAGAGTGCCTTGTCCTGCGTTACCTCAACGTTCCCCTTTCCCGTCCTAGTACTTACTTGTGTGGTCTCCGACCTCAATCTCTGGAATCCATTCCCTCTTTTTACTAAAACCTATAGCCCCTGACGTCTCCCCTGAGAGTGCAATACTCTCCCACCCACACAACATCTTAGTTTTAATTTTCTTACCTACCTGTCAGGATCTTGTATGGGGGCGGGGCCATCTGCTGCTACGTCGTCCTGTCCCTGCTTGGCTTGGAAAGATCCCTCCGTATTCTCATTCCGCCTGCATCCCCTGCTGGCCTTCTGGGTGTATGGGGTTGGGTCTTCGGTCTCCCAGGTCCTTTTGCTGAGCAGAGGGCCTGGTTGAGCTTTTCCTGTTCTGGAGGTTCCTGCTGGGCGGTTCGGCCAGGATGGCCTCTGCTTTCTTCGACCCTGGACAGAGAGTTGCTTCATGCTGGGTGTCTGATGGCCGGGTCCTCTGTTTTCCGCATTTGTTGCCAGGGTTGGTCACTGGATTTATCTGGTGGTGGGGCTGTGCAGGTACATGGGTGGTGCCGGTCCCTGTCTCTGATGCTGTTTTCAGTTGCGCAGAGACAGGGGTGGGGCATCCGTATGCACGGCGGCCTGCAGGAGCTTAAGGGCAGCTGCACTGGTTTCCTCGACCTCGCAGAGGTGCGGGCTGGGCCTGATGCCTCCTCTGTTCATTTAAAAAACACACTGAGCAGTGGCACGAGCGCTAAGTAGTAGTACTTAGACTTGGAATGTAAGTGAGCCGCATTCTAATCACACATTCGGATGTCCTTGTAGTTTTTTAATTAAACAAATGCACAGTAAATGTTGAGCAGGATTTAACTTCCGGATGAGGCAGGGGCCCTCGACTGCCTGACTGAGTCGGCTAGTCAGGTGGCTTGCTCAGGTGCAAGAAGGTGCAGCCAGTACATGTGCTGACTTAATTGAGAAAGTTGGTGCACCTGCTTAACCCTTGCGGGCCTGCATGTACTGGGGCTCTGCTGGGTTATTCTGGATGCTAGTGTTTCACGGAGCTAGTGCCTGGTGCTCTGACCTTGAAGTGGTCTTTCTGAAGTTCTGTTGGGTCTCTGCTGCTACTTTTCAGGGGGGGGGTCTTGCTGGTGGTTGACATGGCCCCCGGCAATGGGCTGCGTAAATTGAAGCATGTAGACATGGAGGGTGACACAGAAAGCTTACTATCTTCCTTTAGTGGCGATTACCGTGCATCTCCTAAAAACGCAAGAGGGCTTCTGCAAGGTCAGATAAGCAGTTGGTCTGTATTTGACAGAAAAAGCCCTGAAAAGGGGGGCTGGCATGAGGAAGACGTTCAGGAGATCCAGGGTTCTAGTGCTGTCAATGGCTGCTTCTTCTGATGGTGAGTACTCCTCTTCTCCCTCTCAGGCAGTGCCTAGCAATGCTGAGGATCCTAAGGGAAAATTTCTGGACAAAGAAGTGCCAGCTGCAGCATTGCTGTAGATGGATGTGTGGGGTGTAAATTCAGCCCCAGAATGATATGAAATGAGAGGCCATGCAAGGCTACTACTGCGAAATTAAAGCTGGTTGATGGATGAGACACATTGGAACATGCAGGCCAGCCTAAAACACTTATTTTCCATCATGAGGCCTAGTAAATGCAAAAGATGGGCCTCACTCAACTTTACCAAAATGGAAAGGCATTTAGGTGAAGGAAAGTGTGCCTAAGAACTGTAATATTGCTTAATGCGTCCAATGCATTACAAAAAGACACGTGGTACTGCAGATTCTGACATCATGTAAACTGGGAAAAGGCACAATGTGACTGAGAAAGACAAACAGCATGTTACGTTGACTTCTAAGACTTCTATGCAATACAAGACTGTGATCTAGAAATCTAAGTGAAGTTGTGACTTATATCTAAAAGTGAAACCTGGTGACATATTTCATTTGACACAAACAGAAACATTTACTTCCCAACATATAAACTGACGTTAAAATTGAAAGGCCTGCTTGGAGTTTTAAAGTGGACATTGGTTTCCCATGTTAAACTGTGGCCCATGTGTGGACAATTCTGAATAAAAACTCATTTATTTTCAACTGTGAGATTAATTAACTATATTTACCCATGGAAAGAAGGCCCACATGCAATGTAAAATGTTTCATGTAAAACCCATTTTATCGATTTAAAAAGCCCTCCCTTTCAGATTTATACATGTAGTTTGCTTAGCAGCTTCCCCCACTGAACTGTGAGATCAACTGGGCTATCTGCTTATGACTTCTTGAGACCTTTGGCTGGTGCATACCAGGAATGTGCTCTGCATTCAGTTAAATGCAAAGATATACAGTGTTTTGACATCAAATTCACGGGAGAGGTCAAATAAGACAACCTACAGACCTGACCTCTTGGACTGTCATGGACCGAATAAACTGCATCTCATCTGTAAACAGAGAATTTTGATGGAACTTAGACTGGTAAACTAACAGCCAACAAGGAGCCAAGCAGATGTCCAGGTCATGTGACTTTTGGGAAAATGAAATGTGGAACTGAATACTTCGATATTAATACATTGCCATTTGTTTAACATTGGACTTTGTTTACCCTTAATAACAGGAGAACCGTGCATTGTAATGAGCTCATCCAGGACTGATATGAAAGATCACAGAAAGCCTGTCAGTTCTATGTAACTATCAACAACATGCAATGTGTGTAATTTGACCTAGAGATGAAAATGGGATGTGACACTCATATAAAAGACAGAGATCCAAAACTTGGTGAGCTAATAGAAAGTAAAATTAGTGTGTGTTTTGTGAAGTTTGATGTTCCTCACTATCTGGGTGTAGGAATAAACCGCAACAAATGATTGCTCCCCCTAGGATGGTCGTGCCGTGATCAAAGTAGTGTTCCCAGATCCGGCAGACACCGGTGAATCTAAAAATATATATTTTGTGGTGATTATCTGTAAATTGCAGAAAGTTGTCAGGTTGTGACTTTCTGAGAATCAGAAATGTTAACTTTAAATGTCATTTTAAAAAGATGCATTTCTCTCAGAAATCCCTTGCCCTATAGGCTGTCAGAGGGGGAAGAGGAAAAAGATTGTCCAGTCCGATCCGTGGGAAAATGGCTTGGCACATCCCCATTTGGAGTGTGTCACAGGTACTATATAAACTTAAATTCTCTATGGGAAAGGGAGGAGAGCTGCCAAACCATTGGGGTACCAACTTGCCAGGAGAAAAGCGGACTAAAAACCATCTTGGATGGAGACAGCTGCCTACATTGAGAGGACCTTAACCTTGCATGGGAGGCAGAGACGGGTAAACCTAAAATCTGACTGGGCCTAACATTTGAGGAGCCAGATAAGGTCTGGGTGCTGGTGACTATCCTTGACAGAAGACTTTCACCAGATCTGTGCTTTCCATCTGTGAGCCCTGCTGTTTCCCTGAGTGCCCAATAACCAAGTTCTCCCATGTAAGTAGATTGATCCAAATGACAACAAAAGTGTGGGAGGAATCTGCCAGCCTTAATCTCCTTCCTGTATAGTGGGTGAGGGGGTGGGGGGAACTGTGTAGACCCTGGCTATATTTGGCTACAAATATAACTCAATGAATTCCCCTCTAAAAAATACCACATCCATTTTAAACTGAAGTGTCCCATTCCTTTTCATTAGTGGGTTCTCTTCCATTAGTGAGGGGGGGGGTGGAGGGTAACAGTGTCTATATCCTTTGCTTATTTAACTAAACATATAATTAATTAAATATAATTAATTCCCATAGAGTCATTTTTCACAGGGTGATGTTTTGCCAAAATTCGAAATTGACAAAGATCATCCCAGTGCACAGTAAATGACTCAAGTCTTTGATATAATTGGGTAACCCTGCTGTTAATTTGAGTATGCTACTGTTCCCAAAATGAAAATCCTCAAACCCTGTTGTCCATTTGAATGTGCTCTGTCCCAAAACAAATTGTCTCATTGATTCCATTTTCTAAAGCCCTTCATTTCAAATTGAAAAGCCAAACGAAATTCCCAATGTACTCCCACTCCCCAAACCTTACCCTTAAACCAAGGGGTGTCACAGATAACTGATGCCTAGGGAGGGTGCTGGCAGAAAAGAGCATGTTGTTAAGTAAAGTAATGATGGTGGGTTTTTAAAGTTTCCTATGTGTTAATGTACAGAGAAATTCTCTGTGTGATTTAATTATTTAAAGGTCAGCCTGTGTTTTGGGTTCTATGTCATTTTCTGAATGTCACATATCAAAATGACTGATTTCTTTCAGTTGATTTCATGCGACCCCCAGAAAACGGGGAAAGGGACATCACAATTTTTTATTTGGGGGGTTTCACCCCCTAAAAACCTCCCTTTACCCACTGCCTCCCCATACCGCTCTGCACACACACATGTTTTCTCACACGAACACAGACACACACACTCACACACACTACACATACACTTACATCTGACTCCCGCAGCTCGTCCTCTCCATCGCAACATGCCTGTCAGCCCCTGCGCACACTCATATGCGGCGCAGGGGCTGACAGTCCGATTTAGAAAGACTGCTCTGTGCGGTCATGGAGCGGTCTTTCTAAATTGGTCTTGAAAAGGGTAATATGACCTCATACCGTGTTTTGTTGTTGCAATTAAAAGTCTATTAAGAAACACATGTCAGTCTATTCATGTAATAAAATTGTTCAGGTGCTGTGTGTATTGCTTTGCGCCACGGGATTGGGAGCTTGTGTTATTGTGGGGTAGCTATTATTAATTGTGTAACTTAAAGAAATATATATTTCTACTTCTATACACCGGCCTGGTTCCTCGCTTGCTGGTGGCCCAGGGGGTAGAAGCTGAGTGGTATTAGACAGGTTGGAAACCTACCAAGTCTGAGGGCCTCATTACACGTTAGGCGGTAAGGGAATAACAGTACCGGTAACTGATTACCGGTATCGCTAAATTCCCTAGCTAATCACGACCCGGACTGGCCGCTATTAGCGGCACCGCTAATAACGGTGCCACTAATAGCGGCCAGTCCGTGGGAGCGCGAACCCTCAGGTCGGAAATAGCGGCATGGAGCTAGTAGCACGCCATTACAAGGCAAGCAGACATGCAAATAGCGGCATGGTATTGGCCGAAGAAGCCCATACCGGCATGGAGGAAATACCTGCATCGCGAACCACACGTTAAGAGAGCTGAGTAGTGTCCCCACCTGCCACAGGTGGCCACAACAGCACAGGTGGAGGCAATGGAGACTGGGGCAGCACAAAAGGAGCACACCACACCCCTTCCCAAACCCCTTCCCACCCCGAGATGGTTCCAATACTTGCAGCATTACATGGGCTGGAGGACATGATTGCATTGCAGCACCAACAATAACAGGCAGCATGGAGGAGACGCAGGGGGAGAAGTATGGCGATACTGGCTCAGCAAGCCACACCAGTGCACCCAGTCATACCACAGAGGCAGCCATTAATCCCCAGGATTCTAGCCATTCCATTCAACCTAACCCCTGAGAAGATACACACCCTGTGCCGCCTGGATCGGGATACCATCACCACCATGGTGGACATGAATCACAACGACATAGTGAGCCACATAGACATCCGTACTGCCATCCCCCCTCTACTGAAGGTGGTAACTGTGCTCCACTACCTGGCCACAGGCACCTACCAGCATACGGTAGGGCAGATGCATGGCATTTCACAACCAGTATTCACATTCACGCTGACCCAGGTGCTCGATGCCCCCCTAAATCACACAAGTGAACACATATCCCTGCCACAGACAGCCCAGGAGATCTCCAACGACAAAGTTGGCATCTATTCACTGGCATGCATCCCAAGTAGCATCGGGGCAATCGACTGTACCCATGTGGAAATGGTGCCCCCACATCACAATGAGACTGTCTACCGAAACAGAAATCATTACCACTCCATCAATGTCCAAATGGTATGTGACTCAAAAAAGAGAATAACACATTGTCATGACCGATACCCCTGATCAACCCATGAATCAATGGTCCCGCGGAACTCAATGATACCAGGCAACATGGAGCGCCATGATGGACAAAGTTTGGGGCTACTTGGTGAGTAGCAGGGCAGGCACATGGCAGTGTGATGTGGGGTGTGTTTGGGGGGGAGAGATGCATACTCCAAATGGTTGTGGACTGTCGTCCGTACAATAAAGGGACATACATATGTACGCCAATGCCCACCAACGCAGCCCACAATGGAGAGGACACAAAACCACATGCAAGTAGTAAACTGCACAACAAAGACATCAATCCATAACGCAATACATGACACATCTATCCACATGCACATTGCACATCATACCATACCCTACATGACACAAAGCTGCTACATGCAGCCAATATGCATAATGTAAATGTGCGTTGAACAACATCACAACAGATATGCGCCTTTGAGTGCATGCAAAGGGATCACCTGTAGCCATTGTACAGAACCACACCCGTACACCACTACTGATGTGCCGCTTCACAGCATGGGGACATTGGAATCATAATGGAAGTACACTAGCAGTGTCGTACAAAGGTTGTCTGGGCCCAGGAACACCTAGGACCTATCCACACCCAGGACATGGGAAATACTGCCGGAGGCATGCATGGTGCACGTTCACTTGCAGGGACTAGCTTACCTTCTCACATTGCAGTTACACTGATCATCTCCATGCATGCTGGGATTTGTGGATGCCAATCAGAATGCTAACAGAATTAGTGTGAAATGTCCAGGTTGCAATTGAGGTGGCCAGTAACAAGGCCCCATTGTTCCAGCCATGCAGTTGATGCTGGCTATCCCCTGAAGAGTTGGCTCATTACCCCTATACGGAACCCACAGAACAGGCAGGAAGAGGAATAGAACCTTGCACAGACCGTACCCGCGTCGTGATTGAGCAGGCTGTCATTGGCAAATACAACATTGGCATTTGCGGCAAGGGTCTTGGTTAACATGATCAGCTCCTCGCTGGTGAATTTTTCTTTGCGCTACCGATCCGCGCCTTTCTTGATGGCCTTTGGCATCGTCAGGGTATCGGGGATGATTTGGTGTTGGAGTCGTGTGGAAACAGGTCCTGGTGGTCGAGGATGGGAATGGATTGTGTTTTTAAAGATGGCCGCCGTGCTCTTTCCCGTTCCTGTGCGATGACGCTATTTCCGGTTCTGCAATTTTACGGTCACCGCTACTAGCGGTGATCGCTAATAGCGGTGACCGCTATTTGCATGTAGCGGGAGGTCGGAAGTGCTATCAGCGCTTTCGTTGATACCGGTAAGGGACTTTTTGGGGTCTTTTGCGGCATGGCGTTAGGGTCATTACCGGCATGGTGCTGTGCTCGTGTCCGCATAATTGTAATGCCACGCAATTAGCGGCATCATGCCAAGCCAGATACGTTAATAGCGCCATGCCGGTAATGGCCGGATTTTACCGGATAACGTGTAATGAGGCCCTGAATCTGTTAAGCATTTTACTGTGCAATGACTGATTGGGGAGGGAAGGAACTCCCTGAGTTGAGAATGGCCGCCCAATACAAATTTGGTTGAGATTTTGTATTTGTGACATTTCCATTAGCAGCAGACTATTCATTCAGGTGTAATTGCATTACAGTGGATAGAAAGTTGTGTTTACATTGTTAAGGTGCTGCTCAGACGTCAAACCTGGGTTCCAAGGAGGTGCATAGGGAAAACATAAGATTGATCAGTATCAATTTTAATTTGTCATTGTGAGTGGAAGCAGGAACAGGGTGATATTTTTCTCCTGCATAGAGAGAGTGTGTAAGGTTGCAGAACACATTTCAAAACGAGCACCATAGAAATCAATGTTGCCAGGAAGCATCTCCTATTCAAATAATTTATTCAAGGTGAATGGTTGGAGGAAGATCATGAAATGTGGCAAATCCAGAATTATGCAAGAAGTTACCTCTGTAAATGCTGACATGTGGCAGGATAATGGGCTTTTACATCAAGCTCTGACAGACATGTATATGACACAAACTACTAGAGATGAGCAGACTAAAATGGCTCAGCTCACAGCTTATGTGTACTTTCATTTGCTGATAGCAGAAGAACGGCATCACAACAGTGTAGCCTGTGTGCAGAATCAGACTGTGGTGTTGAATGAAGCCCAGCAAGAACTCAAGCAATTGCAAAATAAAGTACCAAAGAGCCACATTTTAGAGTTTAAAAAAGAAAGCATCATTGAGCAGCTAAAAAATTAGTTAAAAACACAGCAACAAGAAAATGCAGAGCGTGAAATGCAGTTTTCTGCAATGCAAGATGTGCATAAAGAGTGTGTGGAAAATCTGAGCGCACTGCAACACAAGCTAAATGATCAGGCTGCTCCGAGTAGAGTCTTATTAGAGGACATTACAGCCTTTCAATTACAAACCAAACAATTTAAAACTGAAAAGAATACATTAATTATCAAAGGGATTGAGTCCATGGTGATTTTGATCAGATGCACCAAGACATCAACACGTTTAGGAAAGAGAAAGACGTATTAAACCCAGATAATAGTGTCCTTTCTCACAAACTGGCTGGCATTAGGTGAGAAAATGCAGAATCAATGGAGCATGTGAGGCAAGCAGAGGCTGACCTATTCCAGGCAGCACAGTGGAGAAACATGCAAGAGGAAGAGATTAGTCACTTGAAAATAAAACACTCAGAATATGCACACACAATGCAGGCCTCACAACACGAAAACAAGTCCAATTGTTAAGAAATGAAGGGATTAAAGATCGATTGATGGCTCAAAGTAAAGTGCTCGAACCATCAAGCAGTTGTGTCAGAATTAAAAATTCAGGTCTCTGCATCCCAGCCTGGTATGGAAAAGGTCCCACCGATCAAGGAGCAGTGACCTCTCTAAAAGGGACCTTGTTACAATTAAGCACTACTTCGTATGTCCAGAGTGCAGCTGACCTCATGCATACCACCTATCAAGAACAAGGAAATATGAGGCAGCTGGACCAACCCAGGCCTAGTCAAACAGAGCCAGAAGTCCTTATCAGATATTGATGAATATTCATCTCTCCCACACATAAGGGAAGGTGGCCATACCAGTGGGTACTGGGAAATCAAAAATACTGCAGGGAGCACTTCGGAGCATGAGGACTCCAATGATAAAAAGATCAGGGGGTTGGACTGGCAGAAAATTAAACTACAAAGGGACCACGTTGTGCGCTTTGCAGAAAGAGAAAAGCCAGAGTTTCAGCCTAGAAAGACCATCTTGAAAACCTCTGCACATTTATGGGCAGGGGAGCTTTCCCCGGTCCACCTGGAAGGAGGGATGAAAGGAATGAGTACTCTCCTGTGCAGAAAGGGGATTACAGGGGAAATTACCCTGAGAGTTCACAGCACCATAGGAAAGAGGAGTCTAGACCCAGCGCCTCAGGGAGGCAGTCCCAATCTCACAGAGATAGGGAGCACCTAGAGAACAGGGAATGGACTACAAACACTAGCAGCTCTGAGTCAGAAGGCGAGTGGACTCAGGTGCAGCGGAAAAGTAAGGCTGCCAAATAGAAGAAAGGTTTGGTGAAAGACCCAATCCGACAGATCAAGGCCACAATGAGCATTGTGACTCCCTGCCACAAGAATGCAAAATATTCAGTAATAATGGCTCAATTAGTGAGAGACTTTCATGAGCATAGGACCTTGGAATGGGTGATTGAACAGGCCACCAGGATCTATGAGGTCCAAAATCCCTCTGAAAGTAAACAAAACCCTAAGACTCCTAAACCATCCAACACACCTGCTGCTGCGAAGGTGGCAGAGGTGAAAAAGACCCATCCATTGCACGTGGAGATAGGGGGCCTTAAAATACTCCACAAGCAGAATGAAAAGCGGAGATCAGCCCAATCAAATGGGAGTAAGGCAGGATACCAGACAAATGACCTCCTCCCTTTCCCCGCTTCCAGGACAATAGTTTCCTGTACCTGGGAGAGGGTAGACCCGGGCTGGACAATTATGGGGGGGAACTTCCAATACCTAAGCTACTCTGGGAGAAGGGATAGTTACCCTCTCCGGGAGCATCATTGGTATGACCAGAGACCTCCTTACAATTCAGAAAATATTTCCAAGCTGGAGCAACAGGTCTAGCAACTGACCAACGATCTGGGATGCATGCTGAGGGCTCAGTCAAACCCTCAACTGGAACCTGCTGTCCAGAACAACCCAACACCCGGGTCTGATGCCCCGGGGGGAAATGACTGAAAGAAAATTCCGACGACCAACATGTTCCTAAGGAGAGGGCCCGCGTGGAGGAAGCTTCCTTTCCTACCGCAACAAAACCACTGGAAACCTTGGAGCCTGAATATGGATCTTCGACTCCTGAAAAGCTGGAACAGAGGGTAAGTAGGAGAAGTCAAAAGAGAAACCACTTTGTGGAAGAACTCTGGATCATCCCCTTTGAAGGATAAGAATCCCTGGAGGATTCAGGTAAGAAAATCTTCTCTTTCAGGGGCGGAGGAATCCCTCCCAAAGAAAAATGGGTCCCAAAAGACCCTGATTTTAACTGGGTAAAATATGGAGACCAACCCAGGACAAGAAGTTCTTACACCCCAACAATGTCACCCAGATGACACTGAAATCACAGAGGTATCCTCCCCCTAAACAGGTTCTGGCAACTGTCTCCATAAAAAAGGCAGCAGCAAAGAATTGGGGGAGAAAGAGGATCCCCCAGCTCTTTGTTTGTCTGGATGCCAAATCTTTCTTACAGATTCCCAAACTCCGACACAGAAATCTGGCCAAGATCACACAGTGTCGGAGTTCAATATAAAAAGGTTGACCGCCGAGCTAGCACATAAGTCACATTTTCTTTGACCCCTTGATGAGAAAGAACAGAGATTTTATGCTCCTATCAAGGTTTGTTTGTTTGTTTGTTTGTTTTTTTAATTTATTTATTTGTAAAGCGCAACCAAACCCGTAGGTTACTGGGTGCAAGCAATACAAGACAATGTTAGGGTTAGTATACAGTATACGGCATATATAAACATGGTTACGCACGGTGACGTACAAAATAATTACATAAAAAATTACATAGTGCAGGTACAATACCGTGTCTATATACATAGGAATCAAATGTACAATAATTACAAGAGATGTATTTTTACTGCACTTGGGCAGAAAAGGGAGCAGGCAGTATGCTAAGTACAGAGATGTGGATTGTTATTCACAGATCGGTGAGGCAGGCGTGTGGTCAAGCAGTGTTGTTGATGGTTTAGACCCCGGGTGATTGTCGTTAGTTCTCAGCCATTTCTGTATGTTACGCCTGAAGCTAGGGTAAGATTGATTAGTACGGAGTGTGAGAGGGAGTGAGTTCCATGTTTGGGCTGCCAGAATTGGGAAGGTTCTGCCTCCAGATTTAGTTAGGTTGAAACGAGGTACATTTAGGCAGAAGGCATTGGTGATTCTAGAAGGGCGACTAGAGATTTTCCTAGCGATACGGTTGGTGAGATAGATTGGGGTAGCATTATTCAAACATTTAGATGTCAGAGATGCTGTTTTGAGTAAAATTCTGTCCTTAATATTTAATCAGTGAATTTGTCTTCTGTGATCGGATATGTGATCTTTGTTTTGGATATTTAGTGCTGTTCTTAAAGCATTATTTAGCAGTGTCTGGATCTTGTTTAAAATGTACTTATTGGCACCCAGATAGAGCGTGTTACAATAGTCTAATCTGGAGAGTATGAGGGCATTAGCTAATGTAATGCAGCTCAGTTCGGATAGGTAGGGCTTACAGGCCCTGATTAGCTTGCATGTGTATGCAGTTGTGGATGCTAGTGAGTTAACTTGTTTAGTCAGAGTCAAGGTGGCGTCAAGGTAAAAACCAAGAGTTTTGACCTCTTTAACTACCTTGATGGAGTTGCCGTCGAAGTGACTGCGGATCTGAAAATAAAAATGGGGCAGCATAGGGTGAAACACCCAGTGATAGTCGTGACTCCAGAGGGCACACCCTGTCTAACCGGGAATTACCTCCTACAGAGGTTATCAGCTCTGATTGACTGTTGAACAAGGTCCTCTGGACCCAGACTCACCGGCCCATCAAACTCAAAAAAGCACACACTATGTAAGCTCGAATGACACCTGCAATTTAATTGAACAACGGTCCAACAAAATAGAATTTCATTTCAGGAATAATCAAGTCCCATACATCACTGTCATCTCTGTAGGAGAACAAACTGGTGATGGGAACTCTTTTCAATTCATTCAAATTAACCTCCCTCCCATGGCAGTGCCTCCCTTCCACACTGGAAGGGGATACTCTGAATTTTTATACAAGTCCAACATCAGAAGAAAACCCGAATCCCATGACGAAAGATGAAGAAAAACTAGCTTAAACTCTGACCAACATTAAAAAAAAGGGTCTGCTGTTGTTTTTTCCCATTCAGATAAACGAGAAGCGCCGGTTCTCGCCAGAGTATGCCTGAATAACGGAAGAAGTTTCATCAGCGAAGCATTATTCAAGAAACTCCCAAAAGGTCAGACCATTCCCACATTTAAGTTGATTGATAAATGGGAATTATGTCTGGAAACCCCAAATTCCAAACTTCTCCTGCCTAGAAGGTGTATGCTAATAATTCCACTGGCGACAAAAGCATAGAACATAATTGTTGGGTCGTGAGAGAAGTCCCTTCTTCCTTTTATTTAGTTAGTGACATTCTCAACTGATTCACAATCAATTTGAACCTGATTAATAATAAAGACTGGTCCGAAACATATCAGTCTTTGTCCTGCCCTGGGGCAGTCCAGCACCAGTTGGACCCCATCAGTAGGGAGGAGCTGTGAAAACAAGGAAATAATATGAGGCAGGGTAACCAAAAAGGAAACACACCAAACACAGGTTACAAAGGAACATACAAAGTACTTTATTTTATACTGAATCCAGTTACAAAAGAACAGAACAAAATTCAGATAGCTATCGACCCTCAGTACAACACAGCGAACTCCAGCGTGGTTCGGTGTGCTCAGTGAGTGCAAATATTCATTGAAACTGTCATGATCTCTGCTTCCAAAAGATCAGGACTTGCCCGACTCCCTTGGAAGCAGACCCATAACCCCGGTTCCGAGTGCCAGCCAGTCCCAATTGGGACCTTTTGGACCCTGTCCTGGCGCCAGTGGCACCAGGCTCATAAAGATGCCCAGTCCCAGCGCTGGAAGCGCCGGGCTCATAATGCTTGGGTGGACTTACCTGCAGCAGACCATGCTGCTTACTTATCTGCCAGTTGAACCTCTGATCCTCTTCTGTTTGGGACTACTTTTCCTGTTGGGTGGGGCAGCAGCCACTCCCTAGGTTCAGAACACTGGAACTCTTCTGGAAAGCAGGAACTCTTTTCTTACCTAGGCGTGGCTATGGAAGGAGACACCTAAGCACTACAGGAGGCTATTTAAACCACACCCGATGGATGAATCTTGCTTTGCGTAATTCTGCATTCTCTGCAGCAGAACGCTCATCGTGTCTTCTGCTTCTGATCCTGGGCCTAAGGGAACAAAGGCTTACCATCCTGGAATCCAGTCTTCAGCAACACCTGTAAAGACAAAGAAAGAACAGGTTAGCACTACGGTCTTCAGTGGCAGCGCATCTCTTACCTGGTCCATCGGCTGTCACCAACGCCTTGCGCTGCATTCCGGCATCTGAAAGACAAAGGCTTACATACTCTATGCATGCTCCGGAGGTCTTCACACTGCATTCCGGCATCTGAAAGACAAAAGCTTACCAGTTCTTCGCACGCTCCGGAGGCCTTCGGCGCTGCATCCCGCATCTGAAAGACAAAAGAAGGTGCGTTTAAAGACATTGGGCAACTTTATTACTCACGTGCCATTACTCCTTCCCACGCCGAATCCAGTGGGTATTCCAGCACCCTTCAGCTTCTCTACAGCTCCGAACTTGTACCTGCAAGATAAAAGGGACAGTTAGTGCGCATCGTGAAGCAGGCTACAAGCGCTTACTTACGTGCTTGCAGGCGCTTCTATTCCTCACGCGGGTTCGATCCTCAACTCTCATCAGCCCGCCATCCGCCATCGCCGGAACCCTGCAAAACAGGAGATAGCATTACAAAAGACTTTTAAGACATTTGAAGTGCCCAGAACTTACCGTTCGTGCAGTTAACGACGGACAGCAGTCCTCTGAGGTCAAGAGGCCTGCACCCTTATCCAGTGAAGAAACTGGTTATGGCACCCTGCCCCGAGGCAGATGGAGAGCTCGGCATTCACTTACCTAAGACATCTTACTCTTCGAGTCAGACATACAGTGCACAGAGGTCCAGCCCAAAGAGCCAACCGTGTGTTACACATCACCTTTAAAGATACGGCATTCACCCAGTCAAGACCGGCGCCTCTGCGGGAATCAGGTGAGCGTTACGGAACGCAAAGCCTACCGCAAAACTCCCACCCAGGCGCTATGGAAACCTCGGATACCGACCAGCTAGCCCAGTTACTTGGGGAACTAAGAGCAGAAGTGCATGCAGCCCGTCAGGAAACAAATGCTCTAAGAAGGGAACTGATTATTTCCAGGGAGCGAACAGACGATCTCGCTAGACAATTGCTACAGTCACAAGCCGGACAAACTCCGTTACCCGCATCAGGGGCAAATCTTCCTTCAACATCCTCTACGAGCCCAGTGCAGATCAACCTACCTGGGAATGTACCTCTGGCTCCGCCCGAACGATTTTCTGGTGACCCAAAGAGGTTTGCAGTATTTATTAATCAGTGCCGGTTGCACTTCTTATGCCGGCCAGCAGCCTTTCCAACTGACCAAGCTAAGGTAGCTTTCGTGCTTTCGTACCTTAGTGGCAATGCGGCAGACTGGTCGATCCCTCTAGTTAATCAAGATGATCCGGTTCTCCATGATTTTCAAGCTTTTCAGCTCAGTATGGAAAAACTGTTTGCAAGACATTCACAGGGGCAGGCCTTGGACAATGAGCTCCTTTCATTGCGACAGGGTAATCAAGACCTTTTGGCTTATATTGCGTCTTTCAACAGACTGATAGTGGAAACTCGATGGCCTGAGGACAAAAGGATTACGCTGTTTTATAGAGGTCTACATGGAGAGCTCAAAGATGTGTTAGCCCAAGTAGTGAATCCCCCACAAGACTGTTCGGACTATATTGACTTAGTCGTTCAAATTGACCACAGACTGCAGAACAGGAAGGCCGATCGTTCCAAGTTTGATGCTCGAGTATTTTCCAAACCACCAACTCCTACCAAAGGAGTAGACTCCGGGGAACCCATGCAAATAGGGGGCCTGAAAGGACCATTAACACAAAAGGAGCGGAAAGGAGAAAACAGCTGCAATTATGCCTCTATTGCGGAAACTCGGGGCACTTTCTTCGAGATTGTCCGGTGAAACCAGCCAAGAAGGCAGTAGGAGCTGCAGTTACCAGGGTCACAAACTCTGAGCAGGGAAACGACCTCGCCCGACAAGAATAGAGGTCCTCTTGCCGAGCGTTAAAACCAGTTCCGTGACCTCGCATTTCGTGATACCTATGGTCCTCATTAGCCCTGAACATCCGGATCGATTACATGCGATTGAAGCTTACGTCGACAGCGGTGCCATCGGCAATTATGTGGATCATGAAATGGTTTTGAGGATGAATCTGACTCTTTGTCCAAAGGCTGTAAAGGACGTCATTACTACGGTGGATGGTACGGAGATAGCCTCCGGACCAGTAACGCATACCACCCAAGAAGTGACGCTAGTAAGTCAAGATGGACACCATGAGAAGATTGTGTTCGATGTGATCAAGGCCCCTCAGTTCCAGATTATTCTAGGAATTCCTTGGTTAGAGAAGCACAATCCTCAGATCGATTGGCGAGCAAGAACGGTTCAGTTTTCAGAATGTGTCTCTACTTGTCACCCTCGACCTGGTGTTGCACTGGAAGCAATTTCCTCGGAGGCTCCCCAGTTACCTCCTGAATAACTAGAATTCCAAGATGTTTTCCGGAAGGATCAGGCTAACTCTCTACCTCCTCATAGGTCTTATGACTGCCAGATAGACCTGATACCTGGATCTACTCCTCCTTGTAGTAGAATTTATGCCCTCACCGAGCCTGAGAATCTTCACCTCCGACAATACCTGGATCAATACCTAGCAAATGGGTTTATTCGTCCTTCCAAGTCCCCTGCTTCCTCAGCTTTGTTCTTCGTTCCAAAAAAAGAAGGGGACCTTAGAACTTGTATAGATTATCGCGCCCTGAACCAGATCACCGTTAAGAATAGATATCCGTTACCTTTGATCCCTGAACTCCTGGACCAAGTCAGAAAAGCATGCATATATACAAAGCTGGATCTTAGAGGAGCCTACCACTTGGTACGAGTAAAAGAGGGCGATGAATGGAAGACGGCCTTCCGCACCAAGTATGGGCTATTTGAATATCAGGTCATGCCCTTCGGACTTTGCAATGCCCCGGCCGCCTTTCAATATTTTATGAACGATGTCCTCAGAGAGCTCATAGATGTGTGTGTTGTTGTTTACATTGACGACATCCTCGTTTATTCTTCATCGGAAATTGAACATCGGAAACACGTGAAAATGGTCCTCGAGAGATTGCGTCAACACAAACTTTTCGCTAAGTTGGAAAAATGTGTTTTCAACGTGACTGAAGTTGAATTCTTGGGATTCATATTATCACCTAGCGGAGTGCGTATGGATTCAAAGAAGGTCGATGCAATTCTCAAATGGCCATCGCCATCCTCCGTAAAAGGTGTTCAAAGCATGTTAGGCTTCGCTAACATTTACCGCAGGTTTATCCCCGAATTCTCTCGAATAGTCCAGCCCATCACTGCCTTGTTAAAGAAAAACAAACGTTTTGAATGGTCTACCGAGGCGGAACAAGCTTTCCAGAATTTGAAGACTAGATTTATCTCTGCACCGATCTTAAAACATCCTCGCCCAGAACTTCCCTACATCGTTGAAACTGATGCTTTGAGCTTTGCCATGGGGGCAGTTCTATCACAAAAGGACCCAGTAACCAATCAGTTGCATCCCGTGGCATTTTGGTCCTGCAAATTCTCGCCTCCTGAAATCAATTACACTATTACTGATAAGGAACTTCTAGCTATCAAGTCTGCCTTTAAGGCTTGGAGGCATTATCTTCTGGGGGCCCGACACACCGTTACTGTGATTACAGATCACCGAAACCTGCAATATTTGAAAACCGCAAAAGCTCAATCCTCTAGGCAACTCCGTTGGACACTATTCTTTGCCGAGTTTGACTTCATAATTACCTATCGACCTGGTACAAAAAACGGTAAAGCTGATGCCCTTTCTCGGATGGGAGTGGAAGAACATTTGATCAATCCTAAACCTGTACCTATCATTCCCGAACAAAGAATTCTAGGTGTAATCGCCACACAATCCATAGAGGAAGTTAAGGATAAAGCCAGGCTACTGGTAACTCCAGCAGACATACAGAATTGGCACCTGCAGGGAAATGACTTTACGGTGAAGGACAACCTATTATATTTCCAAGAACGGTTATACCTGCCCAGCACAGATTTACAGAAAAAGGTAATCTCTTGTTATCATGATTCTTTAATGGAAGGACATCCCGGTATGACCAAGACCTCGGAAAAGATCAAGCGCTACTTTTGGTGGCCGTCTTGGAAAAAAGATATCAGAGACTTTATAATGTCCTGTGGATTATGCGCCCAAAACAAGAGTCAAAAGGAAAAACCAGCCGGCCTCTTACGCCCTATTGACATCCCGCCTCGCCCTTGGCATACGCTTTCTATGGACTTCATCACCGATCTACCTCCATGCTCCGGATACAATACGATCCTAGTAATCGTGGACCTATTCTCCAAGATGGCGCATTTCATTCCACTCAAAGGCTTACCAACAGCAGCAACTCTGGCCCGAGAATTTCTCGAAAACATCGTCTGACTGCACGGTTTTCCTTCAGTTCTAATTTCGGATCGAGGTAGTCAATTTATTTCTCATTTTTGGCGAAGTTGCTGTCGGTCGGCTCAAATTGAGGTGAGGCTTTCGACCAGCCACCACCCTCAAACCGACGGACAAACCGAGAGGACCAATCAAACTCTGGAACAGTATTTGCACTGCATCCTACAACAAACTGAAAAAACTTGGAAAGATATCCTTTGGATAGCCGAATATGCCTACAATAACTCTGTCCACTCGGGAACTGGGAAGACCCCGTTTTTTCTTTTATACAGTAGTCACCCTCGAACCTCGGAGTTGGATCCACTCCAAGATCTTGGAACACCAGCAGTAGACCACCTGCATTCTACAATCACCCAAGCCTTTAAGGAAGCCGTTTCTCACCTTCAAAGGGCTAAAGAACAATACAAGAAAGGAGCAGACCAACATCGGAAGGAAGTCCCCCAATATCAAGTAGGAGATCAAGTCTGGTTATCCACCAAATATCTACCTCTAAAAGGACCACGCACATTCAACCCAAGATACCTTGGTCCCTATTCCATCACTACCATAGTAAATCCAGTAGCGGTCAAGTTGGACTTGCCCCCTCACATGAAGATACATCCGGTCTTCCACGTCTCTCTATTAAAACCCGTGCAACCTCAAACCCGACTAACTACATCTCCAAAACCTATTCTAGTTGATGGAGAACTCGAGTTTGAAGTCAAAAGCATCCTGGATTCCAAGATCTCCAAATCTAAACTATTTTACCTGATTGACTGGAAAGGCTACGGTCCCCAAGAAAGATCCTGGGAACCTGCAGAATATGTCCACGCGCCTCGTCTAATCAAAAGATTTCATCGAACAATTCCTAACAAGCCCAAACTCCCGGAGAAGCCCGGTTTGGGAGGGGCCTTGAGGGGGGGTGCTGTCATGATCTTTGCTTCCAAAAGATCAGGACTTGCCCAACTCCCTTGGAAGCAGACCCATAACCCCGGTTCCGAGTGCCAGCCAGTCCCAATTGGGACCTTTTGGACCCTGTCCTGGCGCTAGTGGCACCAGGCTCATAAAGATGCCCAGTCCCAGCGCTGGAAGCGCCGGGCTCATAATGCTTGGGTGGACTTACCTGCAGCAGACCATGCTGCTTACTTACCTGCCAGTTGAACCCCTGATCCTCTTCTGTTTGGGACTACTTTTCCTGTTGGGTGGGGCAGGAGCCACTCCCTAGGTTCAGAACACTGGAACTCTTCTGGAAAGCAGGAACTCTTTTCTTACCTAGGCGTGGCTGTGGAAGGAGACACCTAAGCAGTACAGGAGGCTATTTAAACCACACCCGATGGATGAATCTTGCTTTGCGTTATTCTGCATTCTCTGCAGCAGAACGCTCATCGTGTCTTCTGCTTCTGATCCTGGGCCTAAGGGAACAAAGGCTTACCATCCTGGAATCCAGTCTTCAGCAGCACCTGTAAAGACAAAGAAAGAACAGGTTAGCACTACGGTCTTCAGTGGCAGCGCATCTCTTACCTGGTCCATCGGCTGTCACCAACGCCTCGCGCTGCATTCCGGCATCTGAAAGACAAAGGCTTACCTACTCTTTGCATGCTCCGGAGGTCTTCACACTGCATTCCGGCATCTGAAAGACAAAAGCTTACCAGCTCTTTGCACGCTCCGGAGGCCTTCGGCGCTGCATCCCGCATCTGAAAGACAAAAGAAGGTATGTTTAAAGACATTGGGCAACTTTATTACTCACGTGCCATTACTCCTTCCCACGCCGAATCCAGTGGGTATTCCAGCACCCTTCAGCTTCTCTAAAGCTCCGAACTTGTACCTGCAAGATAAAAGGGACAGTTAGTGCGCATCGTGAAGCAGGCTACAAGCGCTTACTTACGTGCTTCCAGGCGCTTCTATTCCTCACGCGGGTTCGATCCTCAACTCTCATCAGCCCGCCATCCGCCATCGCCGGAACCCTGCAAAACAGGAGATAGCATTACAAAAGACTTTTAAGACATTTGAAGTGCCCAGAACTTACCGTTCGTGCAGTTAACGACGGACAGCAGTCCTCTGAGGTCAAGAGGCCTGCACCCTTATCCAGTGAAGAAACTGGTTACGGCACCCTGCCCCGAGGCAGATGGAGAGCTCGGCGTTCACTTACCTAAGACATCTTACTCTTCGAGTCAGACATACAGTGCACAGAGGTCCAGCCCAAAGAGCCAACCGTGTGTTACACATCACCTTTGAAGATAGGCATTCACCCAGTCAAGACCGGCGCCTCTGCGGGAATCAGGTGAGCGTTACAGAAACATTCAGGCTTTTATACATTTCTCAAGCCTGTTGTCCAGCCTTTCTTCAGGTTAACCATTCCATAAATAAGTTACTGCTCTAGGGTCCCTTGCCAGGTCAAATCTAGTTCATCTTAGGTTTATACATTAACAAGAAGAAATGGTAATAATGTATGCTCTAGGCCTAACATTACAATGCGGGACTTAATTTATACAATATAGTTAAGCAGGTGTTCTCATTCAATTATAGATCAGTTTCAGTGATACAGGTAATCCATTGCAAACAGGTCAGCAGAAGGACAAGGTCTCAGCTCATGACCCTAACAAGTGGCCTGCAGGCAAGTTATACATTAGCTGTACAGAGGTCATGCCAATCGAGTTCTGTTCTGAATAACATAGGCTACCATTTTAGCTCACATGGTGACTTTATAGAGCAAGAAAACCTAAAATGGCGGCTTGACCCAAAATGCCAGTTTACATGGTTTCTAAGGTCAGGACCTTGCAATGCGAGTTTATTCACATGTAGTTTATAAGCAGCTTGTTAGCAGCTTGGCGTAGGCCAATATACATATATTCATAGCAATAGGAGGCACGATATAATTTCTAGTTTGACAAACCCTCCTTTTGGCCTATGCCAAGTGCTAAACTACTTCTGATCTCCCTGCAAATAACTCCATGTGTCATCGTCCATACACCCTGAATAGCTGTCAGAAATATCTATCGCCATTAGACCTTTTACTAAGATCTCTTTCAGTACATACTCCTCAGAGGTCTTATCCGGGGCATACACTTTATGTCCTATTGTACCTACCGCCTGAGCGCAACATCCCCCTAGCATTGAACATATACTTGGTAGACATTGGATACAACAACAAAGAAATAGCAGAATTCCCAAAATAATCAGCAAGACTGAAAGCACTTTCCAACCCCAAGACCGCAAGAAGTCCCAGAACCAAGCGCTAAGATCCCAATTTCCCTCGGGAACATGCACTTCTGAACTAAGAATGTGCAGATTCTGTATTGCCTTAAAAATAGTTGGGGAGGAATCCGGTACGAAAACACAGCAAGCGGACCCCACTAGTTTACATACTCCACCACGTTCAGCCAGAATGACATCTAATGCCACCCGGTTCTGAAGCGCTACCAATCTGATCGCTTTCTGCTCTAAAGTCATATTATAGAGTATATCTGTGGTCCGGTTGATGGTTCTCTCCAGTACTCTCGCTAGTTTCCTGATATCCTCGGAATTCGATATCTGCCCAAAGAATGGAAGGAATGATTTCGCTACATCTCCTAAAACCTGTGCTGGAGTGTCGCCATTCTCGTCCCGCCGTGGACGAGCCTTCGAAACCTCTACAGTACTTGTTATAGACACCCCAGGTAACAGGATTCCTAGATAACAAGTTCCCTGCCAATCCCTGGGCAACCATGGAAATGCTACATTACCGCAAACAAAATAAACAGGCCCCCCTACATACAGAGGCCTGTTTTCTCCAGTCAAATTTACAATGTTCATACAACCTTCAAAATCTCCCATTGGCGAGTGCCATTTCTTTGTACACAAAAGGGGACCGAATCAGGGCTATGATTTATAGAGTAAGAAGGAGGCATGGCGTCCTTATTGCATATCGGAGCCATTTTAAAGGAAATTAAAGTTTGAAAAGGAAGAGACAGTTTATCAGACGGCCTAATAGAAGCGACATTAGGTTTACTTCTATTTGCAAAAAGAGAGCACCCCAGGGGAGTTAATTCACGTTTCTCGAAATCATTCAAATTAGTTCCATCAAAGTTCCCTGAGATGCTATCATTCCAACGGCCAAAGAATAGTGCTCTAAGAGAGGCATAGCAAGCAGTCGTTAAAGGTAAAGGGTGAATATACCATCCTAGCCCCTTGTTCCCATGTTGCAGTAAATGAGTGAAAATCCAACAATTACTCTTATTAAAAATGGCATGCGTTGCATTCATTACTATCATTAGAGTGTTATTATGATACTTTTGTCTATGCTGGGAGTCTCTAGGGGACAGAGTGTGAAGGTGTACAGAGGGAGTCAAAGCAGTCGGTACAATCTTGGTCGGTAGTAGAGGTTTTAGAGGATAGATTTCTTCAAAGTACCAAAGGCCTACAGCAGTAATTGCAAAAATAACAATTATCATTATCAAAACACAGCAATACGTTTTCGGGGCCCAGGCACATTGTTCATTGTCCAAGTTGGTCACCCCCTTATTCACAAGTCCAGTGCGGGGAGCAGCAGTGGAGGTGGCAGGCATTGTAGTTCCTCAATCGACGACCCCAATGTTCGTTGCTGGCGACGCTACGGTCGGGTGATTTCTTAGTCCTTCCCAACCCTAGCCAGCAGAATCCCTTTTTCTTCCTGTTGTTCAACAGAAACTTTCTTATACAAAAGAAAACTTTCAATCACTTCTCTTTCCAAAATGCACGGAAAAACCTGTGCCGTAGTTCTATTTTCTTCATCGAAGGTTGTACCTGGTGGTACCCAAGATTGTTTGATCCGAAAACAAGGCGTCGTCACTTCCTGAGGGAAGCGACGTATCGGAGGCGACGGAAGTCGCAGAACTTGAAACAGTGTTTTCCAGAAGTGATTTTTCAAAAGAGTGCGGAGATGAAATGGACTGTTCCCCAAGCTCCACGGGCTCAGAGAAATTCTCCGACGCACTCACAGTGCTGTTTGCTACTCCAAGATCAGGGACTGTAGCAACAGCGAGGGGATCTGCTTCTTCTGTAACGTGTGGCGTCAGGTGAGGAAGTTTCTTGACATGCGTCGCGTGGATCCAGTGTTTCTTCCCAGCCACCCGCACTGCTGTCCGGGTGACCAACAGCACCTGGTAGGGTCCCTTCCAACAAGGAGCGAGACAGGAAGACCTTTCGTAGGCCTTCACTAGGACCCAACTTCCAGGCTGTATATCGTGTCCTGGGCCCGTGAACCATACAGGTAAAGTTGAATATACCTGGTGATAAATGAAATACAGGTTTTTAGTTAACTGGTTACAGTAGTCTATAAGCAATACATTTTCCACCTCTCTCAGGGCTTTAGGTTTTGGGAGACCCCAAATGTTAGCAGGTCTCCCCATCACTACCTCAAATGGAGAAAGCCCAGTCTTAGTTTGAGGTGTGGTACGCGTAGCCAATAATACAATAGGTAAGGCATCTGGCCATTTCAGTTTGGTATCAGCACATGTTTTTGCAAGCTTATTCTTTAAGATACCATTATGTCGTTCCACTAATCCGGCGCTCTGAGCATGTCTGGCCGAATGGAATCGTTTGTCAATTTGCAATGCCGTACATATCTGTAGAATTACAGCAGCGATAAATTGCGGACCATTATCCGACCAAATAACTCTCGGCAAACCGAACCGTGGGAAGAATTCCTTTAAAATGGTCTTTGCAGTGGTCATGGCTGTAGCGTCTTTAACAGGGAAAGCCTCGACCCACTTACTAAAGGTGCAAATGACCACAAGGACATATTTTAGATTGTTACATCGCTCCATTTCAATAAAGTCAAAGTGAATCACTTCAAACGGTATCAGAAGGAGGCCCAAAGCTACCTCTTGGAGTTGCTGTCCCCTTTCCCACATTGTGCTGTAGGCAAATCATGCAATTTTGGACATAATGCTGGGCAATTTTTGAAATCTTATCATTTACCCAGACTTTCTCTAACATTCTCGTGATCTGTTGAGCGCACACATGTGTGGGACCGTGTGCCATGGTAACCATCATTACTATATAGGCATTAGGAAGCAACCATTTCCCTTCAACCATGTCCACCCAACACCCATCATCATCAAGTTTCCCCAAGCCCTCAGCCCACCTCTTGGATTCTTCTAATGTGGCATCGGCTTGGATATCCCGTACAGACCCAACACCCTCATCCATTGCATAGGCATCTACAGTCTCCCTTGAAACATACATCTCCGTGAAGAGATCAGTGGCAGTTTGTCTAGCTATTTGATCAGCAAAAGCATTCCCTTTCCCTACATCATCTATAATCTTGCGATGTGCTGCACACTTAATGATCGCTAACTGACTAGGGAGCGCAAGCGCTGAAAGCAATTGTACTATCAGGGAGCCATGTTGGATCTTGGTGCCATGCGAAGTTAAAAAACCCTCTCTCTGACCAAAGTCTCCCAAAGGTGTGAGCCACCCCAAAGGCATACTGGCTATCAGTATATATGTTTACTGTTAGCCCTTCGGAAAGCTCACAAGCTCGAGTCAATGCTATAATCTCTGCAGCCTGCGCAGAGTTATGCGTAATTCTCTTGGTCTCCACAACCGTACTCAATGTAGTGACTGCATAAGCAGCTGTGGATGTACGATCCAGTAGTTTTAAGCAGGAGCAATCACAAAACAGCTCCCCTTGTGGGTTATCCAAAGGAGTGTCCCTCAAATCAACTCTGCCGTTTGTATCTTGTTCAGTAGTATACAGGCAGTCATGTGACTCTTCATCACCGCAAACAGTATTTTGCGGGAAAGGTAGGAGTTCAGCCAGATTAAGAACGCAGCACCTCCTAATTTGAATGTGGGGAGCAAACAAGATTAATTCATATCTTGTCAGTCGTGCGGAAGTGAGGTGTTGCATTTGGGTTTTGTTCAATAGAATATCTACAGAGTGAGGCACCATCAGGGTTAAATCATGGCCTACGACCATTCCCTCACTCTGTTTTACAGACGCAGCAGCGACAGCGCGCAAACATCTTGGCAAAGCGCATGCAACAGGATCAAGGGCGGAAGAGTAGTAACCGCATGGCCTATTTTTCCCTCCATGTTCCTGCGTTAATACAGCCAAAGCACATCCATCACATTCATGCACAAACAACACAAAGGCCTTCTCATAGTTCGGTGTGCCCAAAACTGGCGCCGAACATAATGCAGTCTTGAGCAACTCGAATGAATGTGATTGCTCCGTATTCCATGGCAATGGCGAAGAAATACCCTTCTTCGTCAAGGCCAACATCGGTTTTATCACTAGTGAGAAGTTTGGGATCCATAACCTACAGTAAGAAGCCATACCTATCAAGGCTCTAACTTCCTTTTGTGTATTTGGGACAGACATGCCAGAAATGTGTTTTATTCTTTCATATGTCAATCTTCTTCCCTCCTTTGACAGAAGATAGCCTAAATAGGCGACCTCCTGGCAACAATATTGAAACTTTTTAAGCGAAGCTTTGTGACCATGCTTAGCTAGATGGATGAGCAACAACACAGTGCCCTCTTTACAAGAGCTCTCAGAGTCAGCGGCTAAAAGCAAATCATCAACATATTGAAGCAACGTACAAGTAGGGGGCAATCCAAGGGTATCAAGCTGCTCTTTCAAATCCCTACTATAAATACTAGGACTCTCAGTATAACCTTGAGGTGCACGAGTAAATGTGAATGAGCGTCCCCCTTCGGTGAACGCGAACAAGTATCTACTATCCTCATGTATAGGAATACTGAAGAATGCATTCTTTAGGTCCACAACACTGAAGTGAGTAGCCGTAGCTGGAATCATGGTTAATATTGTCGTCACATCAGGCACAATCGGAAATTGCGGAGCGACGACATTATTAATGGCACGTAAATCAATTATAAAACGAAATGGAATTGCATTATCACCTTTTTTGTACACGGGTAAAATCGGACTATTGCACAAACTTCCTGCAATCTCCTCAATCACCCCACGATGCACAAAATCGGAAACAATGCTCTTCAAAGCTCGCTCGCCTTCAACTGAGATCTTATACTGTGGAATACGGGGCAGCTTAATTCCATGTTTCAAAACTATTTTAACAGGCTCAATCTGCAAAACACCGACATCATTGTCATCAACTGCCGACAAACACTCTGGTACATTACTGAATTGTGGCGGCAAAGGTCTAGTCAAGAATTGCGAAACAGAACATTGCTGTGGTGAAATCGTCAAACGCACCCCATCAGAAGAACAATGAATTACTGCATTTAATTCCTTCAACAGATTCAACCCCAGCAAATTCTCTCCACAATTCGAAGTCAAGAGAAATGGACAGTGGTCCGTAAAGGGACCCAAAGAAATAGGTACCGGTGAAGAAACCAGACAAACAACTGGTGTGCCAGAAAACCCTACAGAAACATTGGTTTGCCCGGACAGTGGAATGTTTGGAACCCGAGAATGATCAATGGAGCACTTCTGTTCTCCAGTGTCTATCAAAAATTGATGTTTCCTATTTCCCACTACCATTTCAACGTAGGGACCTTTCTGATTAACGGGAATAGGTGTAGGTTCCAAACCCTGCTTCGGGCAATCCTAACGAAACAAAATATCATCAAAAGGAAGTCTTCAGATAGATATGCAGCAGAAGGATGATCAAATATGTTTCTAGTATCCACACTCGAAGTCTGATTATCCTGTGAAAAAGGTTGTTGGGGATCCTGCGAAAACTGGCCTCTACCAGGGCCCCCTACACCCGGGCGACCTCTGGATCATCTACCCATATTTCCAAATGTGTTATTCAACCTCTGTCGAAGGACGGGGCATTGTGCACGCCAATGACCCTCCTGGCGACAATAGGCACACTGGTTAATATTCACAGGACCCAAGGGCACATTCCCTTGTGGAACATACTGACCTCTAATCTGCGAACTACCCCCTCTGGGGCCTCTAACAATTTGCTGTAACAATACTTTAGTCTTCAAATCACCTTTTCTCTTCTCGACTCTATCTTTTTCATTATTGACACGGTTCTCGTAGTACTGAGCCATGTGCAGTACTTCTGATTGGGATTTCGCCTGCCAAGCACTGTCAGAAGACATAATTTGTGACTGGATGACAGCAATCCACATACAAATTTGTCCACAAATAATATTTTCCCAGACTCTGTGCCTAAGTCTTGTCCACTATAATCCGAGAATACCTGTTCGAACCGATTAAAGAACTCGGTAGCACCCTCAGATTTTCCTTGGACACAGGCCGTAAGCTTGTCCCAAATAATTCTCTTTTCAGGGATTATAGTTTTCAGTTTTGCAATGATTCTGTCAGGCAAAGTTAGTATCACCTGAGGTGGTCTCTCACCAGCTGGCCTTTCCCCATCATGCCTAACTATGTTAGCCCATGTATCTCCCAACCCTGGTACATCGTCTATAGTTCTAACTTGTTTCCACAAATCTACAGGCAGGAGTACAGGGAATAGCAAATCAGTGTCGCCTAGGGTAAACACTGAGGACTGCAAAATGGACTCTATCTCTTTATAGAACCCTGTAGGATTTTTCCTAATGTCAGGAATAGTTTGTCTAATAGTATTCACTTCCTGTCGTGAAAACGGGACGTGAACAAACTGCGATACATAATGTGCAGGAATGTCCACAGCAGGTGCACCTGCTGCAGCATTAGCAGGAATCTCAACCTTTGGGACAAATGTCGGCGGAACCTCTCTCATAGGCAACTGAGATGTAGGCAACTCCGAACGCTTGGTAAGCAACAGAGCTAAGTCGCGCGCTAAAGCAGTTGAAGAAGTGTCAAGTGAAAAAGCTCTCTTATAAATGCTCAATAACTCTGTGGGACAACTAACCTTTCTCTTTAAACATTCATCCTGCAGGTACTCTACCATTACCTGTATCACTTTCCTCTGCATTTCTAGCGTATATTGACTGTATGTGTCATATACCTCAACTGGAAATCCATCTAATCGCATCTTTTGTACAAATTCGCGCCTCCTCCGATGTCGATTTACGACACGGAAGAAATCGTTTCTGTACATACATACTTTCTTCTTCGTCATCCTCATTCCGTAACCTTTCCAACTCCTTTCTATAATCAAATATCCTCTCAACATGCTCATGTACCTTTTCCACAGTGTCTCTTGAAAACGCTAAAGTATTCAGGTCCCTCAACCCTTGTGGGAGGTCTGCATTATTTAATTTACCCCACATTACACATAACTGAATCCCTAAACCTTCAATGAAAACATTTTTCTCAGGAAAATTATCCAAATTGGAAACTGTGGCAAGAACATTAGCTCGATCATCTCTCTCCATACAATGCTTAGCCCATACAACAAATCCTGTTTCTTTTCTGTAGGAACAGTATTACGAGTAACAATCCTCGACCCCGCACCCTGATCAACTACAAGCGGTACAGAACTACTTGGGAGTGAGGGTGCAAGCAAATTCAATGGAGGTACTATTACTGGTGCAATGGGAAGAGGCAGAGGAGCAGGTGGAGGAACAACAACCGGAGGAATAGGAACAACAGGTTGAGCAGGAATAACAGCAGGAAGAGGTACAGCAGGAGGAAGAGGAACATACGGAGGGGGTGCAGAGGCACCAGGCCTTCGTTCATTTAACAATTTGTCGATAAACTCATCAGAAACATGAAGATCTTTAGAAGGATAGATTTTCTGAATACCGAGTGAGAAAGCCCTGTCCATATTCCTAACCGACTCAGACTGTTTGTCCTGATCATATAACAACGCCTTTTCAGCATTTGTTTTATGACGGCACACATGTTTTTCCCTACTTTTAAGCTGCTGCAACGCTTCTCTTTTCCAATTTTGCAAAACATCAAATGCTGCAGGTCTGGCTTTCTTTTTTAACAAGACTGACTCTAAATATTCAATACGAGGGATCTCAAAACTACCATTGACTGGCCACTGAAGTTCGGAGGCATGTCTGGTTTGTCTGTGCCAAATTTTATTAAATACTACACTTCCAATGCCATACTTACAGTACATAGCAAATGCCGGTGACCCCTCCTGTGGTGCCGGATGGCTAAATTGCAAAGATTGTCTATCGCTGCGGAATAATGCCCTAAAGCAGCTAGACAATTTCCCAGGCATTTCTCAAATACTCGGTGTTACCTGGTCAATAATTGTGTCTGCAGATACAATGCACCAAATTCAAATTGTCAGGGTTGAATTAAGAGTCGGGTAACGACTCACCTGACCAAACCTAAGGAGGACCGATCGGTTTACAAAGGACTTACCTAACGAATTTTACCTTGTGTATGGTGATTTCGGCAAATCTGCCCGCCTCAAAAAATTGACCCTCGTCAAGATGCCGTCTCAGACCACACGGCTATCGTCCAGGGAACGGATCGTGCAGCGCTGTTGAGGTGTTGTGTCTCGTTCAGTCGGGCCCGTTATGTCACACCGTCCGATCCCGGTCCGATAGCGTGCGTCAACCTTCAATAATCCGGCATCAATCTTGAGGGTCCCTATTCCAGGCGCCAACTGTGAAAACAAGGAAATAATATGAGGCAGGGTAACCAAAAAGGAAACACACCAAACACAGGTTACAAAGGAACATACAAAGTACTTTATTTTATACTGAATCCAGTGACAAAAGAACAGAACAAAATTCAGATAGCTATCGACCCTCAGTACAACACAGCAAACTCCGGCGTGGTTGGGTGTGCTCAGTGAGTGCAAATATTCATTGAAACAGTCAGGCTTTTATACATTTCTCCAGCCTGTTGTCCAGCCTTTCTTCAGGTTAACCATTCTATAAATAAGTTACTGCTGTAGGGTCCCTTGCCAGGTCAAATCTAGTTCATCTTAGGTTTATACATTAACAAGAAGAAATTGTAATAATGTATGCTCTAGGCCTAACATTACAATGCAGGACTTAATTTATACAATATAGTTAAGCAGGTGTTCTCATTCAATTATAGATCAGTTTCGGTGATACAGGTAATCCATTGCACACAGGTCAGCAGAAGGACAAGGTCTCAGCTCATGACCCTAACAAGTGGCCTGCAGGCAAGTTATACATTAGCTGTACAGAGGTCATGACAATCGAGTTCTGTTCTGAATAACATAGGCTACCATTTTAGCTCACATGGTGACTTTATAGAGCAAGAAAACCTAAAATGGCGGCTTGACCCAAAATGACAGTTTACATGGTTTCTAAGGTCGGGACCTTGCAATGCGAGTTTATTCACATGTAGTTTATAAGCAGCTTGTTAGCAGCTTGGCGTAGGCCAATATACATATATTCATAGCAATAGGAGGCACGATATAATTTCTAGTTTGACAGAGTGAGGGACTCCCAGGACTCCCCTTGTTATTTGCATAATTTAAGTAACTTTGGGTCTCACCCTAAATTACTAGGGAAATCCTGATGTGGACCCCTTGCTCACTATTCTTAGACAGGCACAGTTCCACCCTACTGATGAGGTCCAACCAGACTGAAAAACGTGTCTGGGGTTGCTTTTGGTATTTTGTTCAGAGGAAAATTGCGTAGCATTTCGGTGCTGGACTGCCCCAGGGCAGGACAAAGATAGATATGTTTTGGATATTTCTCCTCTTTGAAAGATAGTGAGCTAAAGACTCTCGATAAGGCTCTTGTAACCGGGACTAATGTCCGGCAGAGGGACTCCCAGGACCCCCTTGTTATTTGGAGTGCCATTAACCTTACTGCTCGGACCTCTTCTTTTATCGCATTGAAGCCATTCACTGTAGAGTTTATTGTCTGCATCAGCTCCCATCTGGTTATCTGCAACCATTTTGCGTTTATATATGTTTGGACAGCTGGAACTACTGAAGCGAAAACCATCTCTGTCCTGCTGAATAACCGATGTTCAGGTGGTACATTGTCTAGTGATGCTTCTGATTATGATGAGAAATAGTTGTCTCTCTTCCCTCTACTCACTTCTACAGACCGTTTCCTTTTCCCCTTTTCTTCTACCTCCACGGATCTCTTCTTTCTCTTGTTAGGATACAACTTAGAAATGTCACGTCCTTCTGTGGCACCAACTGTGATGGCATATGTATGTGTACCAATGAGCAAACTCCTCCCCAGTTGGGTGGCAGCTTCACGTATGCCTTGGATCCACACGCCCAATAGTGGTCCATTAATACTGCTGTGCATATCTTCATTGCTGGATGCTTTTCTGTGTACCTACACTCTGTGTTATCTCCAACCTTTACTGCACCTTCATTCTTGTAACATATTGCTGGTTTCTTCAGTGGTATTATGGGCATTGGTCCAGCTTCATTGTCTACCGAGGTGAGCAACTTAGTGCTTGCATCCGTCTACCCAAAGGTAATGCTTTATGTCTTTTCCTCACATACTATGGAAACTGTAACCAAGCAAGCTCCCTGTAACAGCGCAGCGATGCCCACGGGCTGTTGTGTGCTTTGTAAATTCAAATAAACAAATAAATAAATAAAATCCCATTCTTTCAGGCACTTATCATGTTCTCCTTGCACTGTGTTCACTGGTGCTTGTACTAGGGTGTGTGCTTTGCTTCCTACTACTCCTTCTTTCCATCCTTCTTCTGTGTATACATGGCCATAAACGAGAATCTGTGGTCTTTCCCAACATCCTGGTTCACTTCCTATTTCTCTGACCCCCCCTTTTCGGGCATGGTAGTTCTTTTAGTAATTCTTTTAGTGTTCTTGTTTTTGTCTCTCCTTTCTGTGGGCCGTCAGATACGTATTGTTACATATTGTATCGCTTGGTTTAATTGCCAGTAATTGTTCATGTCACAGGTCTTTTTTTTTTACAACGGTCTTCAACAGGGAATGTTGCCTGAGACATCCATATCAATGTTTCTGTTTTCCCTTGGAATCTTCCTCAGGTCATAACCATGGATAGGTACATGAGGCAATGTGCTCTCGCTGCTGCTATTTCAGTTGCTATAAATGTTCTGGAGGTGCTCATGGCACAGGGGATTCGTGAACATATATATAGCAGCTCTCCCAAGGGGTTTCCTTGCCTACTTGTACCACATGTTATTAGACACCCAAGCAGTGTCAGTGAGATATAGGTCCACCCCTCCCATGTCTGTGTCAGCACTGCGCTTCTCTCTCCTTACTGTGCTTATAGTGCTTCCCTGTCCACCTGACATGGTCGTTCCACCTGCTGGAATTGGGGTAGTATTAGTAACCGATACATCAGCAGAACTAGATACAAGGGATATTCGGCAAAAGAGAAGTGCAAAAACCCCACCTGGAAATAAGAGACAAGACAAGATGAGCATATTTTTAATAACCCCTTCTATTAAATGTGCTGCTTGGATCCTTGTGCAGCTTGAAGATATCAGTTGCCTGCCTGAAATGTGCATCAACGTTCAAGCCCCATTGATCATATAATCTGTCATGGCAAAAATGAATAGTTGTTCCCACACAGTCTTAATTTTAGGCTCTCTGAGGACTGTGAGGACGGACAGGTTTGCTCTTTCTAGTTGTGGGCAAGCTTGGGTCAAATATGCTATGAAGACGTGATAATACACATTAGGAGGACATGCTCGCAACCTGTTGATCTTCTACTAAATTGGGCAAATTGGCCTTGGAAGGAATCAGGTTGAGGATCAGTGGGCAGCATGGGAGGAATGCAATAAAAACAGTCGCACTTTCACGATGAATGTGTGTGGAAAGAAAAATAACAAACAGGCAGTGGATCACTCTGGATGTGTAGGAAGTCCTTGCCCTAACTCTGCTGCCGTGAGCGAGTAATCATTGGGTGTCCTCTGCTCGGCAGTGCTAATTCCAAATTGTCTCTTTGCTCTTCTTGTTGAGGATCATTGGCCCTGTTGATGTCGTTGCCAGGTGAGGCCACAGCTTTGTAGGGCTTGATGTCTCCTAAATGACTCCAAACACTCTTTCTCACTAATTTGACGGCTCTTTCAGTCACTGCTTCAACTGCGTGTGACCCGTGAACCTGGGTGCATCCCACCGTCTAGAGAAATTCCTAAGGAGAACCTGGTCTCCTGGGTATACAGGTGGCTGTTTAAGTAAGTCTCTTGGCTGTTGATGCTGTCTCTTTCCTCGCCGGCTTCAGGCCCCTCCTGGTGTCATTGTATCTGGCGAGAAATAAAAGAGGCACTAGCAATCAAGGAAGTCACATATTCATACATTTCCTGACACAATACATTTGCTACACTTTCTGTGTCTTTAACTGCTCCAGTGCGAAGAGCCAGTGGATGTCGCATGAGCCGTCCTGTTACCACCTCGTGTGAAGTTAAATGGTGGTCGGACCCGGGATTATTGCGCAGTGCGAACAGGGCTAAGGGTAGGCAATGCAACTAATTCTTGTTCAGACTCTCCTTAGTTTTGGCTATGACTTCTTTAGGCAGGTCATTGAGGCGTTCATACACCCCATTCACTTGTGGGCGATACGCACAGAAAAAATGGTGTTGGATGCCCAGTAAGGGTGTAATGTGCTGAAACATCTCCTTGGCAAAATGAGGGCCATAATTTAGACTGCAGGACCTCACACACGCCCCATGTGGGAACACTCCTCGGATCAGGAATTTTGCCACTCTAAGGGCCTCATTACACGGATGGCGGTAAGGATTTACCGGTACCGGTAAAATACCGGTACCGGTAAATCCTTACCGCCTTACTACGAGGTCCCTTTGCGGGTTGGGGGATTTAACGCCTGCTTTTTGCAAAATCCAACACGCAAAGGGACCTCGGAGCTAATTACGGCACCGCAAAATTGCGGTGCCGTAATTAGCGCCTTCCCCATTCCCATAGAGCCCTATGGGGCAGAAATGGGAATGGGGAAGGGCAATGGTGGAAGGGGGATTTACCGCCCCTCCAACCTTGGAATGGGGCAGTAAATCCCCTTTCCACCAGGGCGGTGCCGGTATTTTACCGGCATGAGACATGGCGCTAATAGCGCCATGGCTCACCACCTACCGTGTAATGAGGCCCTAAGGGTGTCAGGATGAGAACAAGGACCAGCTTCAATCCAACGGGAAAATGGACACACAACCACTATCATGTAGCGGTACCTTTGGCAGACTTGAATCATGTCGACATAGTCAACATGGAGATGTTGGTATGGACCAACTGGGTGAGGTATGGCTCCTCTCCCTACTCATGAATTCGGCCACATGTTCCGCCAAGTTAGGACAGAACCATGTTTCTCCAATATGGACTGCAAGCACCTCCTTCCCTTTATGAGTTGGATAATGTAACTGTGTCAGTGCTGTGTGAAATAATGCTAGTCGCATAACCACTTTCCCTGTGTTATTCTGCCGCCACTGGGCATCTGTTGGAGATACTGTACATCCCATCCTAAGCCACAGTTCCTTTTCCTGCCTGAGTGCAGCTCCCAGCAGCTCCAGTTTGTGTCACTGGTAATACCCCTCTTTGAGTATCATTGTTCTCGCATAATAGCATGCGTGTGATGAAGCCCCATTTCTAAAATGTCCCCAAAGTATGCGGTGAATTTTGCCTCTGCATCTGCTGCTTCATTTCACCTTCAGATAGGATCCTCCCCTTTTGCGTGTGCTTGGCATTTCACGATTACTAGTCATTCTGGGAGATCAATGATGTCTACTAATCTGCCCAATAGGAGTGTGTGCTGCACTGGTGTCCCATCAGCTTGTCTAAAATCCCTCCTCATCCAATGTGACAGCCCAAAATGCACTGTGGATGTCACGTAAACTGAATCTGAATAAATCATCACTTCCTTCCTTCTGCTGCACTCCAATGCATATATTAAGGCCACTGCCTGTGCTGAGTAATGTGATGGCAGTTGTGCGCTTGTCGCTACCTCACTTGTTCTGTTTTCTCACTACTGCTGTTCCAGTATGTCTTTCGTCATTCATTTGGTCGATTGTGGAAGATCCATCAATATAAAGCATGTCTCCCCCCTCAAGTCCGTCCTCCTGTACTTTGCGAGTGTCACTGAATTATTCTAGGTTTGCTGTGCAGTCGTGCCCATAGTCACCCTCCTCTAATGCGCCGGCGAGAAAAATGTTGTCGGGTTGAGAAGTCTGCATCTCACTATTTTGAGAGCTGGTTTAGATAGTAACACCTCACACCCTGTTGTCAGTGTGCTCTTTGGCCTTCCCAGTATTGCACAGCATGCTCCACGTAAAGAGTGGTGATGCATTGCATAGTAATACCCGCTGATTTGTCTACTGCGAGTGAGGCTTCAGCCAAAGCCTCTTTGCATGGATAGCGTCCTCTCATTACCAGGTCAAATTTCCCACTGTAATATGCTAGTGACTTGCGCCCCATGCTGGTCTTCTGTGTTAGTATTGCTGTCCTCACTACTCCATCAGAGTGTGAGAACACAAATAATTCCTTTTGATAGTCTGGGGTCCCTAATACTAGAGCTGGGCATATTGCTTCATTCAGTTTGTTTATTGCCTCAGTCATTTCTGTCGTCCACCTCATTATCTTCTCCCCTTTCTGTGCTTCCTTCAGGGCACTCAATAAGGGCCTAGTGTAAGTGCTGTAATCAAACACTCATGCACTGCAGTAGTTACATAGTTCCAAGAACTGCTGCATATCTCTGACTGTTGTGGGTTTAGCTGTCCTGCGTATGGTCTCTGCCCTTTCTGGTGTCACTCGTCGGCCATTTTGGAAGATCATCTGTCCAATGTATAACACTTCTGTCAGACAATTTTGTAGTTTGGCCTTGTCCACCTATTATCCCTTGTCTGCTAACACTGTCAGCATATGTACTGAGTCATTCCTACACTGTTCTTTTGTCTTGCTACAGATCAATATGTACTCTACGTACTGTATTACTATGCTCTCCATCTGTACGCTGCCTAGGTCCATCTGAAGGATCCTATTGAATATGGAAGTTGATTCACAGTACCCATGAGGAAGCCATTTATGTTTCCACTTCTTATTCTAAATAGAAATTAAGTCAGGTCTTGTGAGTGAGTCTGGGTGTAGTGGTATAGAGAAGAAGGCATTCTGCAAATCTATGACGGTGAAGTAGGCAGCTTCAATGGGAATGCTGCACAAAATTGTCACTGGATTCTGAACTAAAGGATATTCTGCTTCTACAATATGTTTAAGAGGGTGCAAGTCCTGTATTAAACGCCATGACCCCGCCTGTCGTCTTTTTGACAGGGTACACAGCCCTTTGGTGATTCTCATGGCACTAGAATGCCATGCTTCACTAGTGCTGCAATGGTTTCATAGATCCCCTCTTCTGCCTCCCTGGAGAGTGGGTACTGTTTAACTTGTGGTAAAATTGCTCCTGGCTTCAACTTTATCTTCACTGTTCCTATTGTGACAAACCTGAAGGTGTCTCCCTAGCTAGTCCCGGGGATCTGTCATCCAAGTGGCCAGGACATGGCCATCATCATTGGATCCAGTTCTTGGGGGTGGTCCAGTGAGGGAGGATCGCCTGGATGGGGGGTCCTCAGGAGTGGGAGTGGGACACCAATGGGTGAGACACGGTATCCCCCTTCTTTCAACATCTTTTCCCCATCCTACCACGTATGATATTCAAAATCACTGCCCTCCCCCTTTTCCGACAAGAACACTTTCGCACGAAACGCCAGATAATGGACTAACACCAGAGCCATTTACCTGACATGTCCCAATACAAGGGTCAGGCAAAGTCAGGCAATTGATCAGAATCACACACACCTGACAACCCTTTCCCTTCCCTACAGGGATAAAAGGTGGAGCAAGTACAAGCAAGGCAGACCTCACAATGAGACAGCTATCCAGACCCAGCAGTTCAAGAGGAGGAGAAAGGCGGCAAATATCGAGAGGCAGCCGAGGAGAGATACGACCTTGCCCTTTTAAAAAGAAAACTGCGAACCCTCTGCTGAGAGAAACGTAAGACTGAGGACAATAGCCCTTTCAAAGATCTCTGCTTATTCCTACATTTAACTTATCCCCTGTCACGGAACAGGAATTAGAAATTATTATCAATCAACTTAAGCCCACCAAATGTAAGAACGACATCTACACCACCATGCTGATTAAAACATGTGCCCCCTCCTTAATCACTTCTATTTGTAAATTTGTTAATGCCTACATAATCTCTGGCACGGTTCCACAGGATCTTAAGAAGGCCTGAGTCATGCCTATTTAAAGAAAAACTGGCCTTTCACTCGATGTGCCAAACAACTATCGGCCTATTACTAATACAGCATTTCTTCTCAAAATTCTTGACTGTGTGGCCTGCATACAAATTGCAGACCATCTTAAGAAATATCCCGTCCTAAATGACCACCAGTCTGGGTTCCGGCTTGGTTTTGGAACGGAGACCGCTCTTTTGGAACTGAAGTCTAAGCTAATGTCCCGCATGGATCGTAATGAGGCCTCACTACTTATGTTACTTTATCTTTCTGCGCCCTTCGACCTGGTGGATCATGATATGTCCACAAACTTTTCCCACTTGCATCGAAATGGGTTTCATCATTTCTTAACAACCGTGATAGCAAGGTCTTTTGCGGCACCGCAGAATCTGAACCCACCACGATCACCTGCGTAGTGCCTCAGGGAGCCTGCATTTCCCCTTGCTTCTACAATATTTTCACAGCCCCTTTATTTGCAATGCTTGACCATCAGAAGGTAATATTCACTAACTACGTGGATGACACTCAATGTGTCATCCCGCTGTCTGGCTCACATAGCTTAGATGAACTTGCCATCAAAAAAGTCTTCGCCATAATTGAAACATGGATGGTCCAAAAATCGAACACTGAGCTACTTGTTATAGGTTCTTCACATATACTAAACAAACTTGAGCCACGTTACAATAGCTTTCAGCTGGGAGAAGAAACTATCACGCCATTGAAAAAGGTGAAAACATTGGGGGTGACTTTTGACCAACGACTGACTATGAAGCAACACGTCAGCAGTGTGGTATCATCATGCGCCTATTATATTAAACTTTTAGCGCATTTAAGGCCTCCTATATCTCAAGACAATGCGGAGACCATTGCTAGAGCGATAATAGGATCAAAAATTGATTACTGCTCAAGTCTCCTTATGGGCCTAAATAAGACTGACTGCAACAAATTGCAAGTGTGCCAAAATGGAGCGGTCAGAACTGTCATGAAACTTAAACGTAGAGACCATGTCATGACCGCAAGACGTGCTCTCCACTGGTTGCCCGTAGAGTCCAGCATTTTGTTCAGGACTCTAACTTTAATACAAAAATGCAGACTAGGCAACATGCCTGACTATTTATAACAGCTCCTTACTACGAGAACTAATACCAGAACACTAAGATCAAATAACCAGCATTTGTTACTTGTGCCGAAATGCCAAACTGCTAAAGTGGCCAATTCAGCCTTTTTTTTCCATTGGGCCCAAGGTCTGGAATGCTCTCCCTCTGGATATGAAATGCATTGAGTCACTTTAGATGTTTAAGAAAAGGTTGAAGACTCACCTTTTTTTAAAATTTATTCTTAGCTTTTATCTGATGATTTATCTCTCTTTTTAGCACCCTATTATGTACTTCATATGATCTCTGTTATTCGTTGTCTATGGCCCTCATTCCGAGTTTGGAGGTAAGTAACGTTGCTTACCGGCATGGCGTAAATAGCGTGTCCGTGCTGTCACCAGTCCGTTAATAGAGGACTATTACGACTTTGCGGGCACGAGCTTAACGCCATGCCGGTAAGGTCTTTTGCGCCATGCCGCTAAAGGCACCCAAAATGCCCTTCAAGCATAGCGCAGATAACACTACCGACATTGTCCAAAGTGGCATTAGCGGTGACCGTAAATAGTTGTGACTGTAATTAGCGGTCACCGCTATTTACGGTCACCGCTAATAAGCGGAACCGGAAGTAGCGTCATCAAACAGGAACGGGGACGGAGCATGGCGGCCATCTTTAGGACCCCTGGGACCCTGCTTATTTTTGCAAAAGATCCACCTCCAACACCACTATGCCTAAGGCCCTGAAGAAGGGAGCTTCCCGCCAGCGAAAAGAAAGGTTCAATGAGGATGAGCTGCAGATGCTTGTAGACACACTGCAGGAGCATGCTGCCATAGTGTTCTCTAACAACATGAAGAGAGAGGCAGTGCTTAAGAAGAAAGAGATCTGGGCACTTGTTGCCCAGAAGGTTAGTGCTGTGTGGAACACCGCACGCACGATTAAAGACTTTCGGAAGCACTGGGACGACCTGCGACTAAGGGTACGAAACATCCTCTCTGTGAACCGCAGCCAGGCCATGGGAACAGGAGGAGGTCCCAGTTCCCCGATCAAGCTCACCCCATGGGAGGGCATCTTCGTAAGCATGATAGGGATGGAAGGCATCGAAGGAGTTGGCGAGATGGAGTGTGGCGCCACAACATCGGGTGATGGAGGTGAGTGTGCAGAGTAAACATTGCTATGCCAAATCTGATGAAAGTCAACCAATATGTCAGTTCAAAGATTCAAGCCATGGTCCCCCACACACACACACACTCCCAGCAAAGTAGGCAGATGCATTACAGACACATGCAGATGCATAGTGCAAGGCAATATCGTACAGCACACATATCACACAAAGATGAAAATGCCACGAGTCACACAGCGTGCATGGCAAAAATACTATGCATGTCAGATAGCACTGCTCCTGGGCAACATGAGTGATGCCGACGTATGCCTGCATAAACCACCCATTTGTCAAAGAAATGCTCATCCAAACACAAATGCTTATTACCCCCAATTGTGTGGATGAGCAATTGTCCTAATGTATGTATGATGCCTATCAAAACATCACACATGCCGTCCCTCTCTTCGACCCCCACAGGCACTGACCATGACAGCGATGGGCAGGACGCAACCCCTGCACAGGCCACACCCCGGAAGAGGTCCCGGGATGACAGCAACTGGCCTTCAACTTCGAGGGAACAACCCAGGGGGCGCCGTGTACCAACATGCAAGCCACCCCAGGTACCCATTTCACCGGTGCCACCAAGGCCCGTAGAGGGTGAAGCACCACCACCACCACCTCCACCCATTGCCCATCCTGATGACTCATGCGAGGCACCACCATCCGAGGAGTTTAGTTTGGCTGGGGAGGTGGCAGCCACGGCACCCCCGGGTGTGGAGGACACACAGGACGACATCTGGGTGCCCATGGAGGATGATGTTTCGGAAGTCGTCCATACCCCAACTCCACTGGCATCCCCCCAAGTATCGTCGCTTGATACAGAGCATGCCACCACCCGGAGCAGTCTGGTCTGGAGCAGATGGAGGGACACTTCAGTCCAGTTATCACGACTAGGGAGGCTGAGCAGGCTGGGCAGGACAGGCAGAGGCCGACTACCTCCACAGGTGCACCCGCGGGGCCGCAGCAGTCTGTCCTGCTAACTGCCCTTGTGCGGGAGTTTGTCCAGGACAACAGACTGGCCAGAGAGGAGTGGCGTCAGGACTTAGCCGCTCTAGGGACATCCATCACGGACAACACTGCCTCTATGGCCAGATCATTCACTGACAACACCAGCTGCCTCTGCGAGGAGGTCTCGGCCCTACGGCAGGTGTTAGGCCGCATAGCGGATGCCATGAGGCAGGGCATCCCGCTACACATTCACAGCAGGCAGCCACACCGTCTTCCTCCAGTTCTACGTAAACAAGCCCGCTCCGCAGGTCGGCCCGTACCCAGCGCCGGCATGACATGCCGCCCCCTGGACCAGGGAGCAATGTTCCCTCTAAGCTGTGCGCATGTGCGCTTGCCCAGCTTGCTTCTGGGTGCCGCTCAGGAGATTTTTAGCAGCGCACACAGACAATTCTCACCTAACTAAAAAGATATATTAAGGTACAAGGCACAACAATTACCTGGCATTTGCTTTCTCTTAAAATAACTAACTAATCTTAATATTCTGGTAACGCTCTACTATGCAAGCATGACCTTAAACATCTATAAACCCCAACAGAATACACCCACAAGAGGTTAGATACTAATATAAAAAGTGGCTCCATGAACAGCATAATCTAACCAAGATTTGCCTGGACACATTAACCAAATAATGTTTCCTCCCCACCCATGACTCCGATACTTGGCTTTACCATGCTTTTACCTTGGGACTCTAACTTGTGCCCCAGAATTCATTTAGATATCAACCTCTTCCTCTTTTGGCTCTACGAAAAGGTTACCAGACTTGTACCGAGATCCATTTATTTTATATTTGTTGTAATATGAATAACGTTCAAGTACCAGAATTTCTGTTGCACATGGCGCCTCACCAAAAGCATCACCCGCAATATGTAAACCAACTATCAGCCAAAGATTGGTTACTGACTTTGACTAAGCAGTCTACTTGGATGTGTAGCCTCATTTGATGCTTCCTCTTCTTTGTACATATGTCACGTGGGTGTTTTGCAGCGGTCTCCTTGCAATTTAACACATTATGAAACTCAAATAATTTGCCATCTAAGGATTTTGAGTTGACAAATGTTATGCTCAGCATCTCCTACTTTAATACTGCTAACAATACCCTATATGTGGAGAGCGACATTGCAATATCATTTATTGGCCTGCAAGGGAAAATGGGTATCGACTATGCCTAGCATTACTCCTCTATAATATTAGGGCCATGGATATTCAGATAGTTGAATGATTTTCACAAAGTCTTCATCCTTTCCAAGTGTTCAGAGTTCCATTGGGCATAGACCTTAACAAATTGTATGGTAACTCGCTGGTATACAGAAACGGCTTCACTGAGCACTTGTTTAATATTATAGGTGTGGGGTATGTTGCAAGAAATCATGCATGCACTGCAAAATAATTATGTACATGCCGATTAATTACAGAATGAGAGATTAAATATGTTTTGCTTGCAAAGTATTGTTGGTATGCATATATACCCGTGAGTGTTTGCTGCAACATTCCCCCACTTTTTACAGTGCTCTGTCAGCTAGTATTGGAGGCTAGCACAGAAGTCGGGGGATGAGGGAGTACAGGTGGAAGGGCAGGGGAGAACACTCCTTGGTGATGAACAAATCAGCAAACTTAAAAAACTAACGCCTTTCAGCAGGACAGGGAAGGAAATATGTTGTTTGTTTGCTGAAGGGTAGGAAACTGCACCTTGTTACTATCTATGCTCTGCTGCTGAAGCTTTTCTATATAATTGTGTGTTCTTTCGTTTATTGACTCCAGCATCCCCCTGCAACTTATTTAAGTGATAAGGAATTACAGAAGAGGGGTCCCTGGTTACAGAGGAAGGCACTCAATCTGTTGTACTGATGAGCATTTCTGTTACTAAGTTAAAAGGCGTTATATATATGGGAGTTTCAAAAACGGCTCCCTTAGAAACCTAAGTAAGGCACTTGCTGAATTTTGTCTTGGCTGTGGTGAGGAAGGGAGGGCACTCCTATGGGCTGTATTATGAGCCCTGTCATTTCACTTCCTATGTCACGGTTGCAAGCATGGCTCTGATAAGATGTTGCTCCCTACTTGTATTCAAATGATTTTTCAGAGAGTAAAAAAATAATTAACTTTGCCACTAAGGATATGTTATGCTTATTAAAATATGTTCTTTCCTCTTAAAACTCCTCATGAGATCGGGCAGCAATCGTATTAGAGTTCTTTCCTATGCCACTGTTCTGATGGTAACTAACTTGAAAACATATAAGTGCAGCTTTGTGGGTAGAAGCAGGGGTTAGGCTCCCATGTGTTCATTGTTTCCCATTTTTGTCGGGCACATTTTTCTGTTTTTGGGGAGTAAAGATGGATGGTGTATATGTCTCTTAGCTATAAGGCATGTTTTGGGTAAGTGTTGTCACAACTCTCAGGAGATTTCAATGTGGATAGTAAGCAGAGGCCCAGGAATTGTGACCATCATATTATGAGGTGATATTAGTCTGATGCAATTTTCATCATTACACATCCTTACACAAACTATGCATGTTAACCTGGCCCTTGAATTACTTAAGGTAGCACACAAACTCATATTAGAATGTGTTGTGACACATTCCTTTTCTTTGCCATTATCCCATCTGTAAATACTGTATTCTGTCTGAATAGTTTGACAGCTACATCAATTATGCAATATGGTTTTTTTTTAATACACAGGAGTGTTTTTCCAATGGCTTAAAAAAACAGTTTCTTCTGCACAGGAGTACTTTTTTTAGGTACTGAAGCAGATCTTGAAGTCTTGGACTAGTTGCTCAGTGGTCTTTATAATAACATCTAAAATATTTTTTAGCTTATGCATCTGGAAAAACATGTTGTAAGATGTACCTTTTACACAGATTTGTAAAGAAGCTCAGTGAATGGGAAGCGGAAATTCCTTTCCACACTCTATTCAGAGAAAGTAGCTCACTAACTTTGCAGGCTCGCAAAGTGGCTTACCTCATTAGTCAGTTGCGCCCATGGAAAATAATGTGCGCACGACAGCCAACCAGTTCCGCTCATAGATAAAAATAATTAGAGGGAACATTGCCAGGGAGTGCCAATTAATTGTCAGTAGTGAAACAAAAAGAGGCTGCCCTGGATCGGGAAGGACAGGAGGGCTGGAGAAGCTACAACAGGGGGGTTGTCCTACCCTCTATGAATCTAAGAGGTGTACGGAGGGAATTCAGTGTACACTGGTTTTTAGACCCTAATGGGAGCACATACATTCTGAGCAACCATTGTAGAAAGCAACATGCTTGCTGATGCCAAACACATGACTCAAAATTATAAAAAGAATTTTTAATTTAGCTTTCTATTATAAGCTGTTTTTCCTTTGTGCAGCATATTTAAGTTATTCTTTGCATAACAATACATGATATCCATTGGTGAAAACACAGCCATATTTGAAAATTCACTATGGCAAAAATGCAAATGGTATGGGGTATGGGTTAATCATTTGTACATATGACCAACAGTTTGTAAATCAAGTGTCCCATGTCATTGGATGTGAAGAACACACTGTGAGAGTGCAAGTAGAGGAGACGGTGAAGATAGGTCTCCTATGCCCGGCTAAAGTCTGACCTTATAATATGGTCTACGTCTGGGTATGATGTTAGAGATTTAGAGGCAGCACTAGTGATAGCCCATAGAAAATCTGGGTTAGTGTGCTGCTGACGTTTTGGCAGGATAGGTTGTAGCCTTCTTCTGGGGCCAAAAAAGTCAGGAGACTCTGGTTAAAAGAGAAAGACAGGAGAAAATCATGAAAGAAAGTGTGAGAGAGATCAGTGTTTAAAACAGCAGCAAGGTGCTGGAGTGGGTCAGTACGATGTATCAAATACTAAAACACAAGTCCTAAAAGGGATTCCAAAAAAGGGGGTCAACTCACCACTGGTCGTGCTTCCAGTAGGAGCAGATGGACACGGGGTGTTCCATCGTAGGGCAGATGAAGGCGCAGGAGGGAGTTGCGTGGGTCGGGAGGGCGGCCAGGCTGGAGGCAGGGAGCCCGTGGGTGACTGGTGAGGACCCCTGAAGTAGTGGACGAGGTCCGGAGAAGGTCCCAAGGGAAAAAGCCTTAGGAGCACAGAGAAAGAAGAGAAAAGACAGGAGTTTGAAGCACTAGTAAATGAGTGGCTTTGGGTGCAAAATCAGGCATGGAGATAGTGTGGGTCCACTCTCTCAAGCAAAGAAATGTACCTGTGACTGTTTGAGGAGCACGGCAGAAGTTAGAGCAGAGGACCGAGTCAGGAGGCAGCCAAGAGCAAAGTCATCGGGGCTGGGAAGCTTGGGGTGATATGCCGTCCCGTGTGCCCTGTAGGCAAAAAGAATGAAAGACACGGCCAAAAGGGTACATGAATCAAAACCCTAGCATACAGGGTGGGCGTTGTGCACGGGTGAAGGGAGCAGATGGCTATAGTCCGGCGTGCAGACTGGGGGAAGAAAGAGAGACGTACCTGCAAGGAGTATCGGCATGTGTCAGCGAGGTGCAGGCGTCTCAAAATGGTGCTTGTGCTGGCTCTGGAACGGAGAGCTGAGTATTTGAATTGTGTAAAGAAGCGCTGCGGCGCATGCGCGGGATACTAGTGTCTCGTTATGAGTCCGGTGCTGTAGCAGGAGGGCGAGCGGGTAGTGGCTTGATGCTCGAGAGGCTATGCGACACTGAAGGGGTGGGTCTTCAGTGTAGCAGCGAGAAGGCTGCCCATGGAGCCTGTCCATAGATAATGAGGAGTGTGAACAGAGCACACGGCCACAGACTCCCCGGGAACAAGGTTGGTGGAGGGAGTAATATGGCGATTACTGTGGGGGACGACTGGCCTAGGCAGGCTGGGAGGCAGGGCACGGAACGGCCCTTGGTGAAGAATCAGTAAATCAAAAAATCAAAAACCCCTGGGCCAGTAAAGGATTGCGAACTGGCACAGGCCGTTTTTTTTTAAAAACGATTGTGTTGATGAGTTAAAAACAAAAAACAACAAACGTGCATTGGGAATGTAAATGACCCTGAATGAGCCGGGTTGGCGAATATCAGGCTGGAGTTGGTGAGTCAAATGCTTGAGTGCTTACAACATAAACAAGTACATACAAAAAGTACAACGGTATAACCAAGTCTTTTGTGTACTCACAAGACGGTAAGTGAGTCATGGTGGAATAGAGAAAACAGCATTCGTATTACAAATTACAGATTTGCGCCCCTCAAAACTAAAGTGGGCATTATGCAGGTCTGCAAATAGTTACAGTGCAGCCATGGAAAAGCATATGTCCTTTGCTGTAAACATAACGAGTACCAATCATTAGTAGATGCAAATACATACATTTCTAGCATTACAAGAACAGAGAGGTCGTAACAACCTGCTACAGAAATCCAATCATGTACAGAGTAGCAAAATGTCATGGTGATTGATGTCCCATCAGCAACGTGAAATGCATTATTGCAAGGAAATTGATAACGAAGTGTGAGGGCGGTCCCCTAGGGCAAATGAGCCCCCTGGCTTGGGAGTTGTGTCTAAATAGCCAGATGGGGTGGTTTGTAACACGGTCCGGGGTGCAGTTTGAGGGTTCTGGGCTGTATTTTAAATATTAATTGTCAGGGCAGCCTCATGTAGGCTTTGGAGACTCAATGGGACTTGTGTGGGGGAGTTGTGGGGAGAGGTGGAGGGGGGTGAGGGTGTGTGGGGGAATTGTGGGGGGAGTGGTAGGACCTGAGTGGACATTCATCATTGCGCATGTGTCATTTATTCATTTGCATAGTGTAAATGTACCTCCACACCCAGTGCCCTCTGCTGCCATGTGTGTCAGTAATATTGTGCAATCACTGACTGGCGCACAGCACGTCCCTCCTGTGCATCGGCACCGTGATGATGTCCAGCCACATCTTCTTCTTCCCCTTCATCATCACCAGGTGGTAGCAGTTCAATGTCAGGGGGCAGAGGCAAGTTCCGGCGGATGCACATATTGTGCAGCATGACACATGCCATGATGATCTTGGCCACCTTCTCATGCCTGTAGAGGAGTGCCCCACCCGACCGGTTGAGGCAGCGTAATCGTGCCTTCAACAAGCCAAAGGTCTACTCGATGACCACATGGGTACGGGTATGTGAACGATTGTAGTCCTCCTCGTGTTTGTTCTGTGGGTTTTGGATCGGGGTGAGGAGCCACAGTTTCAAGGGATAGCATCTATCACCTGCATGGGAGGCAATTGAAGGTAAATGTCAGGGGGATCATGATGGACAGCCGTACTAGTCACACATGCCTGCAGGTTTACGTTGGCCACATGCACATGTCCCTGGATGTATTGATGCCTTTTTCAGTCCCTCAATGTGTACAGTGCCATGGACTGATGGTGTGGGTTGCATCTTTCAAGATGATACATGGTGAACTGACGTCTTGTTGTACATGCATCGTGTATGCATACAGCTGTGTTAGAATCAAATTAGTGAGGTGTTGTGTTCTGTGAGATTTACTTAGAGGGAGTGTTGGCAGTAGTATGTGCAATATTGGGCAATCAGCGCTGTCCTGTGTGGTTATATGCGGGAGACAGCAACATAGTGCATATGCACTGCACGGTGCAGGATGGCGTTACGGAGGGTGAGGGCCGCTGATGAGTGGTGCACATGTTGTGGGATGTGTGGTGGTTTCCTGTTGGTCATGTAGTGATAGGTGTCAACCTTACTTCCTTCCAATGGGATTTGGGTGTCATGTACCGTTTGTGATGCTTTGGGGCACAGTGTTCGGTGATGTGCACATCGTGCAGTCACCGCACCAATGACACCAGGGTGGTGTGTGCTTCTCTCCCCCCATTTCAATGCCATGTGCCAGTCATGCAACTTACCAAGAAGCCTGGCACGTCGTAAAGCAAGTCGCTCCATGATGCGTGGTAGCGTGGAGTTCTGCAGGACCATAGATTCATGAGTTGATCCGGGATATCGGGCACAACAATGTGTGATGATCTTGCTGGTGTCGCATACCATCTGCACAATAATGGAGTGGTATTGCTTGCGGTTGCGGTACACCGCCTCCATGGCATGCGGGACCAGCAACTCCACGTGGGTGCAGTCGTGGGCACCTACACAATTTGGCATGCCTGCCAGTGCATGGAAGCCAACTTTTGTATCAAATATGTCCTGGGGAGTTTGTGGTAGGGATATGTAGTCCCTTGTGTGCTTTAGGAGGGCATCCAGCACTTGGTTCAGTATCCGGGAAAATAAGGGTTGTGATATGCCATGCATGTGCCCCACTGTGTGCTGGTATGTGCCTGTGGCAAGGAAGTGGAGCACAGACACCACCTTCAGTAGAGGGGGGATGGCGGTGCGTATTTCAATGAGGCTCACTATGTCGTTGTGTATCAGGTCCACTATGGTGGTGATGGTGTCCTGGTCCAGACGGTACAGGGTGTGGATCTGCTCAGGGGTTAGGTTGGAAGGACTGGCTCTGATGCGAGGGATTGGGGGCTGCCGGCGTGGTAACGGTGGCTGCACTCGTTGGGCATGCTGGCCCTGTCTCACCGTCCTTCTCCTCTGTGGTGGCGGCTGTTGTTGTTGTTGTTTATGTTGTGGCAATGCAAGCATGTCCTCCAGCTCCAGTAATGCTACCACTATTGGAATCATCTTGGTGTGGGAGGGGGTATGGTGTGTGGGTGTGCTCCTTTTGTACTGGGCCAGACTCCATTGACTCCACCTGTGCTGATTGTATGCACCTGTGGCAGTTGTGTACACTGCTCAGGGCATTTTACGGTAGGTCGGCGATGCCGGTATTTACGGCATGCCGGTAACCACTTTTTCTACCTTCATGAAGCTGTTATTTGCATGTCCGCTTCACTTTTGATCTACTCCAGTTTACGGCATGCCGCTATTGCCGGCATGGTGGGTCGCGTGCCCGCGCACAGACCGCTATTTACGGCATCATACTTTACAGTGCCGCTAATAGCGGTCGGACTGGTCAGAATAGCCCGTAGCGGTAATCAATGCCGGTATTCCTTTACCGGCATCGTTGTTCCCTTAGCACCAAGCTCGGAATGACCCCCTATGTCTTGTAGCGCCCTCACGCCTTAGGGTCCATGGCTGCGCTTTATAAATATAATAAAGTAAAGTAAAGTGTGCTTCAGCAGATGTCAGCGGTACACAGAGCGTATTGACGCTGAAAAGCCGGAGTGAGGGAGACTCCTGCTTCCACAGTACCGGCCTTGAATCCAGTAAAGAGGAACGCCAAGCGGTTCATCACAGCCAGTGAGTTGAGGGGAGAGCCAATAAGAACCGGGCTGTGGTGAATGAAAATCACAAAGTGGCAAAGTAAGAAAGTTAAAAGAACTGTAAAATTGTAAAGGAGAGACCAGCTGCAGAAGGGGACCAGCACCACGTGGGTGCTGCTCCGAGAAACTCTGGTTGATCCCCATCTGAGTAAAACTACAAAAACCAGAAGGCCCTAGGAGAGCCACCAAGATAGGTCAAAGTGGTCATAAAGGAGGTCGTCAAAATCCCTGTACAGGCGAAAGCCTTTGATCTACAAACTGTAAAGAAAGCAAGGGAGGTGAATCCCGCCACATGAGAATGCAACGAAAGTGAATCCCGAATACATTGAAAGTGAATGTAAAGGTAAAGTTGCCAAGTGTGAAGCAGGAAGAGGGATGCTGACGAGAAGTGGCAAAGTTTAAAGTCCCAATAAACAGTTTGTTGACAAAGGTGAACCCGGCTGAGGGATGTCCACTGGAACTGTTTAAAAAGACACTAAGATTTGTGAGCAAAGGAAAAGCTATAGTGAACCCGGAGGAAGGAGGCCAAAAGTAAAGAGGGATCAGCGCCCGGAAGAGTGGGACTCATGGGTGAAGAATCCTCAGCCAAAGCAAAACCAGAAAACACATTTTCTTTTTCTTGAAAGAACTTTTGTTTTGTTTTTTAATACGTCAGGCCCTCGAAGGCAAGAGACTTTAGTAAAAGCGATAATTGGCCATTGACGGTCCTGATAGCTGCAAGTAGAACTGTTGATTGGTCCTGGGAAAGCTTGAGTGTGTACTGTGCTTCAAGATCCCATCCTGCCCCATGCTCAAAACGCGGGGAAGGGAGATCCAAGCTACCACAGTCTGACATATTATTTGTGAACACTTCTTTCTTTTCTTGAAAACTATCCCACACCCTTTTTTGTATTAGTTGTAAGGTTTGGCAATAGGTTTCTTAGTATAGGACCTTTATATTTGACACAATGCCACAAGGACTACCTTATTTTCATTTAATGGTCAATGCTTCCTCCCCTCTTATATTTAGGTTTATATTAGGCATTTTTTCCAACCTGCGTACAGTTTAATAAACACCCTTGAACTGTGATCACTTGTGTCTGTCTTTACTGTTAAACAATGAGTTCCTTACATATCGTGTCAGGAGTGGGATGTGACTCAATTGATACAAATTGGGGGACCCTACAATTTTTAAAACGTAGTCAGCGAGCCACTAAGCCTTCCATCGCCACCAAGGAATCAATAGGTTTTGATATCTGTAGCAGTAGGGAAGCAATTATACCCAAAGGGAAAAGAGGAATGATTCCTACAGATTTGGTCCCCCTCCAGGGTTCTATATAAGATTAGCCCCAAAGTGTGGCTTAGCATGGAAGTTCGGGATAGATGTCTTAACTTAGCGTTATTGACCCCCACTTCCGGGAGATGTGAAGGTTCTCTTACAGAATCATGGTGAAGTCCCTTTTGAGGTACGCCGGGGAGACGAAATTGCAAAGGGGATTCTGGAAAGGGCTCTGTTCCCTCAATTCAAAGAAAGTGAACCATATAAAACAGAAAGAGGTAATTTAGGCTTTGCGGAAGCTGATAAATCTCTTAGCATCAAAGATAAGAAAGAAGAACCCACTATCTATCCCGACTTAGCCTTTGCCCAGCGAAATCATCCAGCCTTCGCTGAAGATTTCTTACAAGCAGTTCCAGAGGGGGAAGGCATAGAGAAGGGAAGTCCCTTTTTCTTCTAAAAACTTGAGTCATTTTACCGAAGAGAAACCTCCCCAGAAGGTTTTATAAGAACCCAACTGGTAATACCAAAAATCCACTGAAAGGTTGTGCTAGAGATCGCACATTGCCATTTTACAGGAGGGCATTTGAGACATATTAAAACCCAGGTGCATTTTAGTGGAAAGTTTTACTGTCCAGGTATCCACACCGATATAAAGCCTGTGAAATATATCAGAAGACCAGCCCCCACATCCCAGTGCCTGCCCCTCTGAACTTGTTGCCAGTCAAAGAAGTCCCCTTTTCTAGAATTGGTTTGGACATAATAGGACCTCTAGAGACATCTAAATTGGGCAACAAGTATTTCCCGGTGATCGTAGATTATGCAACCCGATATCCAGAGGCATTCCCAATGCAAAATAATAGCACTCAGCAGATTATAAAACATCTTCTACCATATTTCTCTAGGGTCGGTTTTCCAAAAGAAATACTAACTGACCTAGGTTTGAATTGTATGAGTAAGCTTATGGCCGAAGTCAAAGAGCTACTTCACATTACCATCTTCCGAACGTCTGTGTATCATCCTCAAACCGATGGTCTAGTAGAAAGATTCAATAAGACATTTAAACAAATTCTACAGAAACTGGTAGACAAGGACGGGAAAGAATGGGATCGAATGATGCCATGGGCACTTTTTGCAGTGAGGAAAAAACCCCAAGCTTCCATAGGTTTCTCTCCCTTTGAGTTACTCTATGGAAGAGAACTGAGAGATGTCCTGGACATGCTCTGGGAAACCTGGGAAGAACGAGAGGAGGCTCACATTCCAATATCACAAACCGCCACTAGAATGCGAGAACACATCATATTGGTTTGGGACTTAGTTTGTACTCATATGGGAAAGGCCTAGAGCCAACAAATGGCCAATTATGATAAAAAGGTACATTTAAGATGTTTTTCTATTGGACACAAAGTACTAGTACTTTTACCCACCTCAGAGAACAAGCTTGCTTTCAAGTGGGACGGACCTTACGAGGTAATAGAATGAACAGGAATGGGCACATATAAAACAGCCCAACCAGACTGAAAACAGAAAGTCCAATTATATCACATCAACTTCTTAAAAGAGTGGAAGGAGAACCAGTCAGCCACCCATGTGAAAATACTAGCCTGCCAGGTTCACAAAGATATAGATAACTTTGATTTAATTCCTTCTGAATTATCTATCAACAACGAGAAGATCTAAAAGATGTAGTGGTCTCATTCCCTGATGTATTCTCAAAGAAACCAGGAAGATTAAAAGGTACATACCATTATATTCAAACCCCTAAGTAGTTTATTTAAAACCCTATCGTCTACCCGCGCCTGATGCATGAAAACAGATAGTGATCGAGGAAGTCAACAAGATGTTGAAACCTAATATCATTGAGCCATCCTCAAGTCCATGGTCCTCTCCTATCGTGTTGGTCACTAAACGTGACCGTTTCTGGAGATTCTGCATAGACTTCCGTCAGGTTAATGCTATATCAGACTTCAATGCCTATCCCATGCCATGCATCGATGACCTACTTGATAAACTAGGAACAGCCACCTTTCTACCCACCCTAGATTTAACAACGGGGTACTGACACGTCCCTGTATATGTGTCATGAATCTTGCAATATTAATATTGGTGAAAGGATACAGGTCAATGACCACTGAAAAGGATACAATGAAAACGAGGATATCCTGGTCTTGGGTACCTCAAACTAGAGACTCAAATGGAATGAACTGGGCGAAAGGAGACCTTCCAATTGATGACACTCTATGACTGTATAAATACCCCAGTCAGAGGGAGGAATCAATGGAAAGGGCAGGATACACATGATAGCAGCCAGACTGTGAGAACAAAACAAAACGGGTCAGGATGTTACCAACTTAAAGATTAGTCACTATCTAATAGCTATATCACCACTAACCTGTTGGCATGCGGGAATCTTCATAATAAGTCTGTCCTTAACAAGCAGTAGCTCCAAAAGGAAACAACGGCCGGAAAGGGAAGTTAGTAAGGAAACTAATCCCGAATGGCACGAGGATCACGCTAGTGCCGGGTTGGTGCACAATTGGATGGCGTTCATGAAGTCTAGTGCACAGGTGTCAGAGTCAAACTCCAAATTTCCCTCTTCCTCTTCTAACTCCAACCCTCCAACCTCCTCCTCACCTGTGGCTATTGTTTTCCTGGGGCGGTTCCAATCTCTTCTTCCACCAAGCAGTTTTTTTTGACGGAGGATAGGGCCTACCCCGGGAGGAAGCCACCCTGACCTGGTACAATAAGGTCTAGAGGGGGCCTCTCTGCCGGAGCAAGCTAAATGGGGGAAAAAGCCTGATGGCATAAAAAACCCCCTAGCGAAGCTGTGGTAAGTAGGTCCAATGATTAGGTAAGGAGGACTGATGAATCGAGAGCTGCCAAAGCGGAAATTTCGAAGCGCTGGAGTATGACGAAATAGTATGGGAGGCCAGGAAGAGAGAGAGTAACGAACAGAGTGGGGGACCAAAGGGGGACCAGTAGAGTAGCAAGGAACAAAGGAGGGAGAGGGAGATGAACTGGAGAAAAGGGCATGCAGACACATCGAAGGACCGAAACGGGAACGGAGAATACTAGCGTCTCACCCGGAGCCTGACGCGAGAGGGTTGCAACGCGCAGGCTTCCGGGTGTGACGGGAAGAAATAGGCGTACCGCGGCAGAGGCCGCGGAAACAACTAGACCGCTGAACACAGTGCGTGGTGGGACGTGAAGGGGTGGCTAATGGCCGCCCAGTCTCCACCGCAACCAAATTCCCCAACGTTGGCGGCGCATGACAGTATGCCCCCTTCTATACCTGGACCACCCAGGCTTGCCTGGGTGAAAACGATGGAACCTCTGGGTAAGGAGGGGGGCATGAACAAAAGACCCCGGTTCCCAGGAATCCTCTGAACGGGGATAACCCTTCCAAGCCACCAGATATTCCAGTCTTCCCCTTCTAAATCTGGAATCCCTAATGTGGGAAACTTCATATTCTTTAGGAATAGGATCGGGATCCGAAGGGAGATGTAAGTTTCTATTTCTGGGGGTATTGGGATCAGCCGAGTGTAGAAGAGAAGAATGGAAGACCGGATGTATGCGTCGCATATCTTTGGGAAGACTGAGCCTAAAGGCTACAGGATTTATCCTCTGTGAGACCTTAAACGGCCCCACGAAACGGGGGGACAATTTTGTAGGATGCAACCAACGAGGCAGGTATTTAGTGGATAGCCATACGCGATCCCCTTCCTTCCACAGGGGACACGGCTGGCGATGTCGGTCGGCTTGCGACTTATACCTTTCCCTAGCTGAGGTCAAACTGACCAGGGCGCTCTTATGGGCAGTGGAAATGTCGGCTAATGTAGACTCGATGGAGGGTATGTTGGTCGGGGAACCGAGTAAGGGAAGAATTCCTCGGGGATGGAGACCGTAGGTACAAAAAAAAGGGCTAAGGTTGGTAGCCGAGTGTACGGAATTGTTATAGGCAAATTCTGCAGTGGGCAGAAGGGATACCCAGTTGTCCTGGTGGCGATTTATGTAACACCTCAGATATTGTTCTAGAGTGGCATTGAGCCGTTCGGTTTGGCCATTGGTCTGGGGATGAAACCCCGAGGACAGTGCTCTGTTAATCTCTACGCGATGACACAAGGCTGTCCAAAATCGAGAAGTGAACTGACTCCCCCTATCAGAAATGATCCTATCAGGGAGTCCATGTAGTCGGAATATGTCCCTGAGAAACACCTCGGCCAATTCCGGGGCAGTGGGGACACCAACTAAAGGGGAGAAATGGGCTAATTTTGAGAAGGAGTCAACGGTGACCATGAGACAAGTATAGCCCTGGGACACGGGTAATTCCACGATAAAATCCATCGAGATAAGGGACCAAGGACGTGATGGTATTTCAGGTTTTTCTAATAACCCCAATGGTTTACATACAGAAACCTTGCTTTGCGCACAGACTGGGCAGGCCTTACAGTACATCCTGACATCCTTAGACATAGAGGGCCAAAAGAACGTACGAGATACTAGCTCCAAAGTGCCCTTCTGTCCTCGGTGACCGACCGTCACATGGTCGTGACACCATCCCATAACCTTCATGCGCAAAGCTTGAGTGGGAACAAACAACTTCTGTTTGTACCAAAGGAGCCCCCCTGTCCTTGTTAACTCTTGTCTCTTTTTTGGAGGTAGTATGTCTTCCATACCCTCCGTGGTTGCGGATTTCACTTCTTGAAGGAATGTAGATATGATACCCACTATCCTGTTGCGGGGAATAAGAACTTCTGCCGGAGAGGTGGCACCCATCCCTGGGGAATTCCGCCGGGAAAGGGCGTCGGCGAGACCATTCTGGGACCCAGGGATGTAAGTTATGACAAAGTCATATTGACTAAAGAAGTGTGCCCATCGTGCTTGTCTGGAATTAATGCATTCCATCCCCCTGAGAACCTTCAAGTTCTTATGATCAGTACGCAGAATGAAGGGTGATGCGCTACCCTGTAGCAAGTGTCTCCACTCCTCACAAGCCGTCTTGAGCGCTAATAGTTCCTTCTCTATAACCGAATAATTCTTCTGACTCACCGACAAGGTCTTAGAGAGATAGGCCACTGGGTGCTCAATCCCCTGATGTTCTTGTAATAACACGGCTCCCAAAGCTTCGGCGGAGGCATCTGCCTCAACTACAAACGGTATAGTCTGATCGGGCTGGTGAAGCACTGGAGCAGAGCAAAACAACTTCTTCAATTGCTCAAAAGCGTTGTCAGCCTGGTCAGTCCAAACAAAAGAGCCAGCTTCCTTCTTGAGTAAAGCCGTAATAGGTAATACCGTTTGAGAAAAGTGACTGATAAATTTCCTGTAGAAATTCGTCAAACCTAGGAATCGTTGAACGTCCTTCAGTGAGGTGGGTGTGGGCCATTGCAGTATGGCAGATACCTTTCCGGGATCCATAGAAACACCTTCCTTGGATAGGATAAATCCCAGATAGGAAATTGTGTTGGTCTTGAAAACACACTTCTCTGGTTTCACCATGAGGCAGTTGGCCCGAAGGCGATCTAGTATACTTCGTAGATGCTGGTCGTGTTCTTGTGGGGATCGAGAAAAAATCAGGATGCCATCTAAGTACACAACCGCAAAGATAAAAAGGACTTCAGAGAATAGTCGATCCATGAAGCGCTGAAAAGCAGCTGGGGCATTCACTAAGCCAAAGGGCATAACCCGATACTCATAGAGCCCAAAAGGTGTACGGAATGCCGTCTTCCATTCATCACCCTCGCGTATTCGGAGATGATAGGCACTTCCAGTTTAGAAAAAATGGTAGCCCCCTGCACTGCCTCCAGTATGTCGGCGATAAGCGGCATAGGATATCTATCTCTTATTGTGACCTTATTGAGACCCCGGTAATCGATGCAAGGCCTCAATTCTGCAGAATCGCGCTTGGGGATGAAAAACAATGGGGCCCCTGCGGGAGATCTTGAAGGTCGGATCAATCCGTTGGTCAGGTGGGCATCCAAGTATTTTCGTAGAGCTACCTTCTCTGTGAGAGACAGTGGAAACATCCGCCCGAAGGGGACTAATGCGTCTTGGGCGAGTTCTATGGCGCAGTCCTCTGGACGATGCGGGGGCAGCTCTAGTATCATTCTGTCAACAAAGACCTCGTAGAACTCCTCTAATTCGGATGGAATGCTACAGATGTCACACGTGGCGGTAGATTCGGGTGCGAGAACCTTCACTATTTCCTGTGACCGGTGTGGCATACAGACTTCCTTACAGAATCCAGACTCAAAGGTAATGGTATTCCTGAACCAATCTATGGAGGGGTTGTGCCTTCTCAGCCATGGGATACCCAGTATGACTGGAAAGTGGGCTGCTCGAATAAGATCGAATTTCATACGTTCAGTATGATGTTGGATAACCACAGTGAGTGTTTCTGTAGTGTGAGTGATGGGACCAGAGGAAAGCGGGGTCCCATCAACGCCTTCTACCTTCTGGGCATCCTCGCGTTGAACTAAAGGAAGACCTTGTTGATCGGCCCAAACGGTGTCCATAAAGACTCCAGCGGCACCACAATCAATGAGGGCTAGAGTAGTTAGCTTTTTGGTAGACGTTTGTATCTGTAAGGATACTACCATCAAACGAGAGCCCATAGTGTCTCCTTGGGGAGTGACTGCTAAGGTTACATAGGGACGAGAAGATATACCTCGGAAACCTGCCCCCTTCAGTTCCGAGGTCTGTCGTTTCCCGGTTTACGGGGGGGAACCGCTGGACAATTTCGTAGTAGATGCGCATCTGACCCGCAATACATACAGAGACCAGTGTCTCGCCGTCTTCTACGTTCTTCAGGTGTTAATGGGGCTCTTGCGGCTCCTATCTGCATGGGTTCCCCCCTTGCTTGATGCTGAGGGTAACAGGTGAGAAGGAGTTCCTGAAGAGGGTGAGTTGACTGGGGTGCGCAGCTTCCGTCTTTCAGCCCGCCGCTCACTGAGGCGGAATTCTATCTGGAGTGCTATGGACATCAAATCTGAAAGAGAGGTGGGAAGTGCCAGACGAGCCAGTTCGTCCTTTAATTCTTCTTTTAGACCACGGCGAAATATTGTAAATTGCGCGTGTTCCGGCCACCCGGCCTCTGTCGCTAGGCGTTTGAAGGACGAGATATAGGTCCTGAGATCGCTGCTGCCCTGCTGAACGTCTAGCAGTTCTTCTGCGGCAATATGAGTTATCTCAGCCTGTTCGAAGGTCTGTTTAAACAAGGTGACAAAAGCGCCATAGTCCTGGAGTACCGGATTGTTGCTGGTTACTAGTGGGGAGGCACAGGCCAGGGCGTTTCCGGTTAGATTGGAAATAACGAACCCCACCTTGGTGTGAGCGCTGGCAAAAGTATGTGGGCGAAAGGCAAAATAAATGGCACAAGATTCGAGAAATTCCTTGAGACGTTTTGGCGATCCGTCATATTTACCAGAAGACAAGGACATGGGGGGAGATCAGTCTCCCTAGATTCTCGAGCCGTAATCATTTGTCTTAATGCTGCATTTTCAGCTTTGACATTCTGCAGTTCGACGTTCATTCCTTGTACGGCTTGAATCAGCTCTTGCAGCTGTTCTGGGGTAGCCATGGTTTTTTTTATGGCGTTGCAAACTGTCAGAGTCAAACTCCAAGTTTCCCTCTTCCTCTTCTAACTCCAACCCTCCAACCTCCTCCTCACCTGTGGCGATGGTTTCCTGGGGCGGTTCCAATCTCTTCTTCCACCAAGCAGTTTTTTTTGACGGAGGATAGGGCCTACCCCGGGAGGAAGCCACCCTGACCTGGTACAATAAGGTCTAGAGGGGGCCTCTCTGCCGGAGCAAGCTAAATGGGGGAAAAAGCCTGATGGCATAAAAAACCCCCTAGCGAAGCTGTGGTAAGTAGGTCCAATGATTAGGTAAGGAGGACTGATGAATCGAGAGCTGCCAAAGCGGAATGTCCGAAGCGCTGGAGTATGACGAAATACTATGGGAGGCCAGGAGGAGAGAGAGTAACGAACAGAGTGGGGGACCAAAGGGGGACCAGTAGAGTAGCAAGGAACAAAGGAGGGAGAGGGAGATGAACTGGAGAAAAGGGCATGCAGACAAATCGAAGGACCGAAACGGGAACGGAGAATACTAGCGTCTCACCCGGAGCCTGACGCGAGAGGGTTGCAACGCGCAGACTTCCGGGTGTGACGGGAAGAACTAGGCATACCGCGGCAGACGCCGCAGAAACAACTAGACCGCTGAACACAGTGCGTGGTGGGACGTGAAGGGGTGGCTAATGGCCGCCCAGTCTCCACCGCGACCAAATTCCCCAACGTTGGCGGCGCATGACAACAGGTAACACAAAAATCCAGAATAGACTACCAGTTTTGTAGGAGTTCAATTTAGAAGCCAAGTTCACTGCCCTTACAGTAGAAATAAACAATTCCCAGGAGTATCCCAATTGAAGAGTAATGATGCCCTTGAATACAGTTCCCTGGTGTGTCAAATAGGCAAATGGGATGAAGATACAAAAGAAGAAAACTGACACAAGTACCTTATGTTAGATGAGTAGGCACGTGTTAGTAGAACTAAAACACCCGCCGTGTAATCACGGATGTATGCCGGAAATAGGCAGCCTCCGAGTCAATGGGAACAGAAACATTGAGGTAATAAAGCTGCCGAATGAGTGCGGCTGAGTGAAGGAAGCTGCCGGTTCAGCGCGGCTGAGTAAAGGAAGCTGCCGAGTGAGCGCAGCTGTTTAAAGAAAGCCGCCGGTAAGCGCGGCTTCAGGAGACAGCTGCTGAGTGGACCCGGTTGAAGCAGCAGAGGAAACACCACGCCGGGAGTGCGCAGTGGGAGCTGAAAAAGTATCCGCTGCGTAAGGAAACGAATGAATGAAAGGAAACCCCTTTCAAGAGCGGCAACAGGATACCGCTCCAAATGCGGGTTGGAACACGGAGAAGCAGATGTAACCTATATCTGCAGGAGTTCCAAACCAAAGCTTCAAGGAATTCCGAAGTTGGAAAACAATGTAACCAGAAGCAGCGATCTAAGTTTCAAACGCTGCTAAATAACACATATAGTATCACGTGATCAGAAAGCTAACACGTGATCCTAGCAACGTGAAAACAATAAACGCTGGCCTCCTGGCAAATAGTCTGACAGTTTCCATTTCGTGTAGAATGATCTAGACGTTCTACGCGTAGAATGAGCACCTTGTTGGTGAACATTGCTGGAAGAACATAAACCAGGATTGGCAGGCATGACAGTGCCACCCCCCAATGGGACTGACACACCCATTTTTGCGTGGAATTTATGCAACAAAGCAGGAGCATGTATGTTAGACAACGGTTCCCAGGAACGGTCCTCTGGTCCATAACCTTTCCAATCCACAAGGTAGTAAGGCCTACCAAAGCGGAACCTCATGTCATGTATCTCTCTCACCTCATTCTCATCAGAGCCCCACACCGAAACAGCCAAGGGCCGAACAGGCAAACGAGTAAAGGAAGTGCATTGTTTGATGAGCGACAAATGAAACACTGGATGCACACGCCAGCTTTGCGGTAATTCCAAGCGAACCGCTGCAGGGTTTATCACATGAGTCACATTGTATGGAACCGACAAATCTGGGCAACAATTTCTTCTTCCCTGGTATTTTTAGATATTTGGTAGATAACCAGACTTTCATACCCGTACGATAGACAGGGGCTGGTGCTCTATGCCTATCTGCATAGTATTTAGACCGTTTGTGTGCTCTTATAAGTTGTTGTTTAACCTTAGCATGCAGAACGGTTAGATCTTTGATGTTGCTAACTGCAGCGGGATTGTCCAAAGTTAAATCAGGCTTCATAGGAATGGATCTAGGATGCTGCCCATAGAGGGCATAGAAGGGTGTAGTACCCGTCGAGGTGTGCAATGAATTGTTGTACGTAAATTCAGCAGATGGTAACATTGATAACCAATTCGACTGAAATTGGAGACATAAACCCCTTAAGTATTGCTCCATGGTACTGTTGACCCTTTCAGTCTGTTCATCTGTCTGAGGGTGGTAAGAACTGGACATGCGATCGTCGATAAGTAAAGCAGTACTCAATGACTTCCAAAAACAAGAGGCAAATTGTGAACCTCTGTCAGTTATCACAACAGAAGGCAAACCGAAAAAACAGAAATTTTCTGCATGAACAGGTCTGTGAAAACAGGAGCAGTGGGAACTCCTGTGCATGGAACAAATGGGGCGAATTTTGGGAAATAGTCCACCACAACCCATATGGTGTCAAAGTCCTGGATCTAAGGGAATTCCACTACGAAATCCATCGAAATCATGTACCATGGTTTATGTGCTACCGGAAGAGAACGCAGCAACCTCATGGTTTTGCTTGTATTGTTTTTGTATTGTATACACACAGAACAAGTAGATACGTAATCGATCACATCCTGTTACATAGAAGGCCACCAGCACCATCGTTTCAACAACTCCATAGTTTTTTTTCTGTCCTGGATGTGCTGCCACCTTGGAATCATGTCCCCACAGTAGGGCTCGCTTCCGGGTGTGATCGGTTGGAAGATAAAGGACTCCCTGTATGAAGGGTAGTCCGTTCTGGATGTCCACATTGAGATTGCTAATTTCACATGGATCTGTGAAACCCAACTCTGGATTTCTTGTTTAAGAGATGGTTGGGCCGAGCAGCTATAGCATGATCAGCCAGGACTGAACATTGATTCTGGCGTGAGTCACTGACATCAATGTCAATACGAAATAAGGCGTCAGCTTTAGCATGTTGTTTGGATGGACGGTAAGTGATATGGAAGTCAAACTGTGCAAATAACACATTCCACAGCGCCAGACATGCTGTGAGGCTTTTCATGGTTTTAAATGCTTGTAGATTGTGATGGTCTGAGTAAACCACTACCTGATGCTTGGCTCCTAAAAGATTATGCCTCCATTCCTGGAAAGCATCCTTGACTGCCAGTAGTTCCCTTTCTGTAATGGTATAATTCTGTTCATAAGGGGTTAATTTGCGAGAAAAGAAAGCAACAGGATGTTCTTCCTTAGTATCCTTGCATTCCTGTGAAAGTATGGCTCAAATCGCCACCCCAAAGGCATCAGCTTCGACTATGAATGGTGAATCGGGTTCTGGGTGTTGTAAAACGGGCTCTGTGGTAAAAGATTCTTTCAACGTATCAAATGCCACTTGCGCTTCATGGTTCCAATGAAACAGCACTTTGGTACTAGTTAAGGCCGTGAGAGGAGCCACCGTCCTTGAGAACGAACTGATGAATCTGCGGTAAAAGTTTGCAAATCCCAGAAATTATTGCAGTGATTTGACGCTATGAGGGGTATGACACTTTTATATGGCTCTTATTTTGAAATGACTCATCCGAACGCCTTTACTGGTTATGTCGTATACCAAAAATTCGACCTCTTGTGTGTGAAAAACACATTTTTCGGCCTTAACAAAGAGTCAGTTTTCCCATAATCTTTGTAGGACCTTTGACACGTGCTTAACATGTTCTTGATACATGGAGAAATATGTCAAGATGTCAGCTAGATAAATGATTACAAACTGGTCTAGCATGTCACTGAAAATGTTGTTCATAAAAAAATGAAAAGTTGCAGAGACATTACAGAGGCCAAAAGGCATCACTAGGTATTCATATAGGCCATACCGTGTTGTCTTGAAAGCGGTCTTCCATTCGTCGCCTTCACGAATACGAATGAGATTATATGCCCCACATAAATCAAGTTTTGTGAAGTAAACTGATTTACCAAGCTGATCTAATAGAACATTGATCAATGGCAATGGGAACTGATTTTTGATGGTGATCTCATTGAGTGCTCTGTAATCTATGCAGAGTCTAAGGTCCCCTTCTTTTTTCGGGACAAAAAACAATGGTGACGCCGTTGGAGACTGTGAAGGACGTATATGAAACCCATCTCGAGTGCCTTGTCGATATACTCCTTCAGTACGACATCTTCTTGCTGTGTCAATGAGTATATCCAGCCTGTTGGTATCTTGGCCCCTTGTATCAACTCAATCGGACAATCATATTGCCTATGGGGCGGTAACTGTTCTGCTTTGCCCTTCTCGAAAACATCTGCAAAGTCGGAGTATTCGCACGGAATCCGTGAGGTGCTAGGAAGAACAGAACTAATGGTTGTGGGGCCCTCCAAAAAAGCCAGAATCTGTTTGGCTGATGATACATCCTGTGTAGGAAAACAATGTTCATTACAATAAGTAGATGGGTACTGTATCTGTCCCGTAGCCTAGTCGATGGTTGGGTTGTGTAAAGCCAGCCATGTGAGCCCCAATAACAGCTTGTATTGAGGTGCTGCTATAACATCAAAACCCACCTCTTCTGTATGGCCATTTGGCAACACCATTTGTATAGGAACAGTTTCTCCATAACAGAAATCAATGCTGAACCGTCAACAGTGTTCACTTTTTCTGGTTTAGCCTTGGCTATGATTGGTATAGATGACGTTTTAGCAAAGGTAACGTCAATGTAATTGTTAGTGGCGCATGAATCTATCATAGCTGTGGAATGCACATAGCGTTACCTACGTCAAGGGTAACCGAGATGGCTATAGGACATTGGTATTGGAGTCTTATTGGAGACCGAAGAAGGACCTGACACAGGGACTCCTACTGATGTCAAGCTTTGGCGTTTCCCGAGCGTTTGACAGGTTTTTTAGGACAAGTCACCAACAAATGGTCAGAAGAACCACAATACATGCATAGGTTATTCTTTCGTCGATTTTCCCTTTCTACAGTAGACAAACGGCCTCTAATAGCCCGATCTGCATAGGTTCAGGTTCGCTGGAAGAGGCAGTAGGTACTTTGTTCTGCATGAGTGATTGCATGTTGGGTTTCTTCTCGCACTTTCTGGTGGCTTTATGTGCATCTAACTGAAGGATTAGATCCAAAATCTCAGTGAAACCAGCGGGAACCACTGGAACAGTAGACAAAGCACCCTTCAGCTCTTCTGACAGCCCCTTATAGAAATCAGCTGCTTTCTTCTCTTCAGGCCATTGTGTCTCAGAGGACAACTGATTGAACTTTGCAATATAAGCCAATAATGATTGAGAGCCCTGTTGTAGCTCACTAATTCCAAATCAGTAGCTTGGGTTACGTATCTCATATCAAATACTTTACTCATGGGCGTTAATAAAGCATCACAATCATAAAGCAAAGGGCTGTTAGTTTTCAACAACGGGTTTGCCCAAGCGGCTGCAGTACCCCCTAAATGCGAGAGTACAAAAGCGGCTTTGGTAGTCAAATCAGGAAACAAGTTAGGCGTACACAGGAAATGAAGGCAACACTGGTAGACAAAGGTACGATAAGCCTTGGGATCCCCAGTAAACCTTTCTGGTGCAGCCAAAGGGAATTGGGGAGGCATTACCACCTGGACAGGTTCTCGAGATGAAGGAGAGACCCCTGAGCCAGATGCGGACGTGGCCGGTATGTTTGACCCCTGTGGAGATGAATGCATGGCGTCTTGTAAAACGTCCATGCGATGACGTAAGGTATCCTGCGATGTTATCATCTCATTCCTTAAGTCAGCTGAGTTAGGACAACCAATGGATCTGTACCTTCCATGGCTTCTGATTCTGTCATGAATCTTGCAATATTAATATTTGTGAAAGGATACAGGTCAATGAAAACTGAAAAGGATACAATGATAACGAGGATATCCTGGTCTTGGGTACTTCAAACTGGAGACTCAAATGGAATGAACTGGGCGAAAGGAGACCTTCCAATTGATGACACTCTATGACTGTTTAAATACCACAGTCAGAGGGAGGAATCAATGGAAAGGGCAGGATACACACAATAGCGGCCAGACTGTGAGAACAAAACAAAATGGGTCAGGATGTTACCAATTTAAGGATTAATCACTATCTAATAGCTATATTACCACTAACCTGTTGGCATGAGGGAATCTTCACAATAAGTCTGTCCTTAACAAGCAGTAACTCCAAAAGGAAACAACGGCAGGAAAGGGGAAGTTAGTAAGAAACTAATCCTGAACGGCACTAGGGTCACGCTAGTGCCGGGTTGGTGCACAATTGGATGGCGTCCATGAAGTCATGAAGTCCATGAAGCACAGGTAACACAAAAATCCAGAATAGACAACCAGTTTTGTAGGAGTTCAATTTAGTAGCCAGGTTCACTGCCCTTGCAGTAGAAATAAGCAATTCCCAGGAGTATCCCAATTGAAGAGTAATGATGCCCTTGAATACAGTTCCCTGGTGTGTCAAATAGGCAAATCGGATAAAGATACAAAAGAAGAAACTGACACAAGTACCTTATATTGGATGAGTAGGCACGTGTTAGTATAACTGAAACACCCGCCGTGTCATCACGGATGTATGCCAGAAATAGGCAGCCTCCGGGTCAATGGGAACAAAAACGTTGAGGTAATAAAGCCGCCGATTCAGTGTGGCCGCGTAAAGGAATCTGCTGAGTCAGCGCTGTGTAAGGAAACAGATGAATGAAAGGAAATCCCTTTCAAGAGCGGCAACAGGATACCACTCAAAATTGCGGGTTGGAACGCGGAGAAGCAGATGTAACCTATATCTGCAGGAGTTCCAAACAAAAGCTTCAAGGAATACCGAGGTTGGAAAACAACATAATCAGAAGCAGCAATCTAAGTTTCAAACGCTGCTAAATAGCACGTATACTGTCACGTGATCAGAAAGCTAACACGTGATCCTAGCAACGTGAAAACAATAAACGCTGCCTTCCTGGCAAATAGTCAGACAGTTTCCATTTCGTGTAGAATGGTCTAGCCGTTCTACGGGCGGAATGAGATCCTTGATGGTGAAACTTGCTGGAAGAACATTAACCAGGATTGGCAGGCATGACAATATGGGCCAGATAAGGAATAAATTGCGTTTTCAACACCCCTGGGGAATATTCCAGTTTAAAGTCCTCCCTTTCAGCCTACACAGTGCACGCCTACATTCCAACACTTTATGGATAACATTCTACAGCCCTATTCTGATTTCTGTGGAACTTACATTGATGATATTGTAATTTATACTAAAACCTGGGAGGACCATCTCTTCCATGTTCATACCCCCATGAAAGTCCTCAGGAATGGTGGTCTACGTGCTAATCCAGCTAAATGCAGACTGGCCCAATCAGCTGTGAAATACCTTGGCTTTTTCTTAGGGAATGGGAATGTACAACCCCAAGATGAAAAGGTAAAGGCCGTCTTGTATACTCCAACTCCCAAGACCAAAAGAGATCCTAGGGTTTTCCTTGATGTAATAGGATATTACCATAGGTTTATATCTAACTATTTGGATAAGACAGCCCGGCTAACAGATAAACTTAAAAATGCCAAACCCCAGAAACTCCATTGGAACAATGATGACGTGATATGCTATATCATCTTAAAGCAGAAATTATGCCAAAACTCAATCCTAAAGGTAGTTGACTTCTCGAAAGAGTTTGTGCTTCAGACGGACGCCTCTCTTACAGGGTTAGGAGCTGTCCAGTCCCAAATTTGCAACTAACTAGAACACCACCTACTATACACCAGTAGCAAGTTATTCCAACGTCACATAAACGACTGTGGTAGAACCAGAGGCCCTAGACATCAAGTGGGTCATTATCCATCTTAGATATTACCTATTGGGACGAAGGTTTAGACTGGTTACTGACCACTCACCCTTAGTTTTGATTAGCCAGTGTAAACAGTCCAACCCTCGGGTCATGCAATGGTTTCTAGACCTACAACCCTATTTTAACACAATGGAACATTGGAAGGGAAAAGACCAGGGGAAACGTGGATTTTCTTTCCCATTTCCCCTGTGAAACAAATGTGGCTACATCACATGAAGGAAGGGCATGTGAGAAACCTGAAGATGTCTCCCTAGCTAGTCCCCGGGTATCTGCCATCCAGGTGGCCAGGACACGGCCATTGCTATTGGATCTAGTTTCTGGCGGTGGACCAGTGAGGGAGGATCACATGGATGGGGGTCCTCAGGGAGTGGGACACTGACGGGTGAGATACGGTATCCCCCTTCTTTCAACATCTTTTCCCCATCCTATCACATAGAACATTCAAAACCATTGCCCCCCCCCCTTTTCCGACACAACACTTTTGCACAACACATCAGAGAACGGAAAAACAGCAGAACTGTTTACCTGACATGTCCCAATACAAGGGTCAGGCAAAGTCAGGCAATTGATCAGAATCACACACACATGACAGCCCTTTTCCTTCCCCACGGGGATAAAAGGTGGAGCAAGAGAGCACAGTACGAGCAAGGCAGACCGCACAACGAGACAGCTATCCAGACCCAGCAGTTCAAGAGGAGAAAGGCAGCAAATATCGATAGGCTGATGAGGAGAGATACAACATTGCCCTTTTCAACAAAACCCTGCAAAGCCTCCGTTGAGAGAAACATAAGATTGAGGACAATAGCCCAAGTGTGCTGCAGCAGATGTCAACGATACACGGTATGGGATATATTGACCCAACTCAGCTGTGCTTCCCCACATCACCAAGCTGCATTTCAGCAGAAACAACAAAATGGCTGCGCTGGCTCCAGTAAGCACCATTGCACCAAAACTGCGTTTTGCAGCAACAAAAAGATGGCTGCGCCATCTTGCCAAGCACATATTGGGCAGGATGGAACAAGGGGGCACACTGAGGGAGCTTGCCAGTGTGTTCTTACATATACAAAAGAAACAGGGTGAAAAAGCAGCGCTGTTTTGCTGCCAGCCCAAAGTCCCCATTGAAAAGGGGGTATTTTACCTTAAAATGATGCTGCTCTGACGTTATTTGTATCTGTTCTTCCTCAAACTACTGTTAGTAAGAAGGCCCTGCCATGTCCATTCATTTTTTTTAAAAACGTATTTTATTGATTTTAGTGGAAAAAAAACGTGCAATACAACAAGAAATCAAACAGTGGTTCAAACAAAGGAGGGGACGGTGCAAGGGGGGCAGGGGAGGGGGAGGGAACAAACAAATCAACAACAGTCTTCATGTTACAGCGAACTCACAGTGGATGGATGGGTTAGGGCCTGCGACCCGGAATTTCAGGATGCAGGGGGGGTCGCATATGAAGGCTGTCCCTCCAGTGCTGGCTTCAGGGGATAGTGTCAGTGTGATACTTCGAGATTTCAGGGGGGTTTGTAGTCGGCGCTGAAGCGTATGTCTCTGAGGAGGGCCTTCCATGATTCCAGGGTGCCGCATTCGGCTTCGCCGCTTAACGTGATTCCCTCTTGCCAGGCCCTGGTTTCTGCAACTGTCCATCTCTCGAGTTCTTTGAGCCATCGTTCATGCCTGGGACCCGACGGCGTCTTCCAGGCCATTGCAATTGTTCTCTTGGCCAGGATGCATGAGATGTCCATTAGTCTGACAGCATGCTTGGACTTGCTAGGTCTGGGGTAAATCCCCAGGAGGCACTCGCTGGGGGTCCATTTGTACCTTGTCATTCCGGCGTCCATGCAAGTCTGTTTGGCTTTAGACCATAGTGTCATCGCCTTAGTGCAAGTCCAGAACATGTGGATCATGTCCGCTTTATCATTCCCACACCATGGGCATGCAGGGGAGGATATCTTATTGAAGGAGGCAACCCTGTGAGGGGTCATGTATGTCCTGTACAGGACGTTCAGTTGGATCTGACCAAATCTGGTATTCCTGGACACTTTTTTGGGAAATATTAGTGCTCTCTTCCATTCTTTATCCGTGATCGAGGTCCCGAGATCCGCCTCCCATTTCGCTCTCAGTTCTTTGCCTTTAGGGTTATGTTTGTCGCATAGTCTGCTGTAGAGTCTGGAGACTGGTCTCCAGCCATCCGAGAGGTCGTGCATTTCCAGAAGTAGGGGGTCAGGAGAGGGTTCCTCCGGCCAGCCTGTCCACTGTTTCTTGGCAGTCTGTTTAAGGCGGTGGTACCAGAGGAACTGGCCCGGGGGTATTCCCTCGGTGGCCTCAAGAGATTCAAAGTCCCTGAATTCCCCTTCCTCGTACATGTCGCCCCATGTGTATATGCCGGCTTCTTCCCACCTCCTTGCCGTAGAGAGGTCTGCATCCGTTCGGCAGGCATCTGCTAAGATGGGGTTATCCGGGGAATATGGGTGTTGTACTCTCCTGATGTAACAGGACCTGGCCCATATCTTCCTTCCCAGGTCAATCAGTTGTGAGATGACCGGGGATTGCCGTGTAGGATGCCACAGGGTCTCCTTGGGGATCACATTGTTCGAGGATTGCCTCAGTAGTTCCGTCTCAGCCGAAGATTCGTCCGAGAGCCATTTCGTTATGTGACTCAGCTGGGCGGCCAGGTAGTATAACTGGAGATCCGGCAGCTTTATTCCACCCTCTTTGTGTGGTAGGGAGAGAACAGATAGTGACAGTTTGTGCCTGTGGGGGCCCCAAAGGAAGTCCCTGATGATAGCCTCCAACTTCTTGAAGAAGGGTGGTCGAACGTAATGACAAATGTTCACAAAGAAATATAGGAATCGGGGGAGTACGATCATCTTGACTATCGCTGCCCTGCCCACCATGGCCAATGGGAGCTTGGACCAGAATTTAATGGAGCGTCGAAGACTCATGATGGCGGCCTCAGTGTTGTGTTCGTGCGTGAGTAGCGAGTTATGGCTTACATTGATCCCCAGGTAACGGAACTTGACCAGTTGCCAACCTATTCCTATCACTGGAAGTTTGCTTTCTGGAATGTTGCGTAGGCCCGCCAGGGGAAAGGCAGAGGATTTTCTTCTGCTGAATCGGATCCCCGAGTACTTCGCGTAATTATCTATAACCTCCAGTGCTATCTGCCATGTCCATTCATATCCTCATTGTGCTTCAGTAAAACCAAGCATGACCCCTGATTGACAGGCTCTGTCAAACTAAATCTGAGAAGAATCAACAAAGAAAGGTCATTTTCCGCTGCACGGGAAAGAGCTTCACTTTTAAGTTACAAAGTGTCAAGTATCAGTAATTCAAAGGAACTCCAGCTCTGGGCTATGTCATGTTCAGTGCACAGGTGGTTCAAATAAACTACTGCCTAAATGAAAATAACCATAGCTGCAAAACAGTGTGGAAATCCAGAGGGAAAGTCAAAAACTGAATTTGAAAGCAAAGTGCTAGCAGCTTGGACCTCATGTGTAAAAATGGGCTTTGCAGACTTAAGGGGGAAAATGCTTGTTTGAGAGTACTAGGTTGAACAAAAACGTCTTGCCTAACAATGTGAAAGGGGATTGTACTGTGAAAATACAATGTATGAAATGGTTAGATTCAGCAGATTTACTTCCAATTCAGAATAAAAATAAATACAAGTAAAATATACTTCAGTGGCTGCATGGGGGGAGGAATCAGCCCAAGACAGGTTTCTGCTGAGAGGATGACAGAAAAAAAGGGACCCTCTCAGTAGAGTCTAACACCCCAGTGATAATTACTAGGTTGGACAGAATCTGGTCTGGGCTGAGCCCTCTACAATGGAATTTCCAGGAAACGGACGTGCAAAGTGGACAAGGGGCAATAAACCTTCAATCAAGCTGGGAAAATCCCATCCTCCCTCTGGGGGAAGTGACAGTTGGTGGCAGCTGAAAAGAAAAACAATGGGCCAGTGTATGACAAAGGATTCCCATTTGTTTCAAAAGACTATTTTATTAAGAAACTTTGAAGACGGTTATCTATGCAACAGGACTTTGCAAAAATGTAAAAATGTAGTAGTTCAAAGGTGATTTTTGTGGCTTTCAAATAAGAGGTATTGGCTGTCAATAGCATGCATGGGACACGAACGCCAGATGAATGTGAATCATAGGGAAAGGACACATGATGGAATGTTAAAAATTAACAGAAAAAGGCCCCATGATACTATGTACAAACGTGTAAAGTCACAGAATTTTAGGCCGAACATTTCACACTGAAAATGACCAAAGACTATTAAATGTACAAAACAATGTCTCACAGATTGCAGAATTGGACTGCAATGGTCTGCATAAAATATGTAACCTGTTTATGTAATTTGCTAAGAGACTTCAACTGTATAAATGTACCATTTGTGGCAAAACCAGATTTTAGCTAAAGTAACTGTGGATTTTTTTTGAACATTGTAAAACCCACATCATAAATCTGACATCCTGCCCTTGAAATCCAACCAGCTGCGAGTGAGGCAGGGACAGGCACCTCTAACCAATCCAGTGGGGTAGAGGTGTGGTTAGCTAAGCCCGCCAGCCATATACCTCAATGATGCTACTATGCATTATAAATAAGAGTCCATGACAGGACTCTAGACACAAACCCGCTCCTGAATTCCTGAACTGCGTTCCTGATCTCCATTCATCTTGCTGATTCAGATTTTCCCTACAAGGCCAAAGCATTGCTGACCCTACTCCAGAGCCCACTGCAAAACCCAAGCATAGCTAATTCCTACTCCAGCAATGCTATTGATCCAGAAAAGAAACACTAATATCCCATTAACAAAAAGGGGATCACAGTGGTACCTTTTGCATCCTGAAATCAGACTGGCTTGCTGCCCACTATCTGCATGCCTGCTGACCTTTAGTATCCAGTGACCAGAATTGCCCAGCTGTCTTTGCCATCCGGTCACCAGAACTGCCCAGCTGTTGGCTGTAAAGGTGCGCTCGCCGTGTGGTGACCACACCCTGTTGACTGTCCAAAATCCAAGATTCAAAAGTGGACTGTGAGTATCCTGCATCCCATAACCCATAGTCTACCCCATCCTGACCCTTTTGTCTGTATTACACTCTCCAAGCAATCCTATGTACACCCTGGTAACTTGTTGAAACTGTTAGAATTATCTGTGTACCTGTCCTTGACTTTCTAAAGTGCTAGCGCCATCTCTGTATTAATTGTGTCTTGTGTAAATTCTAAGCCCCTAGTCATATTTTGAGTGATCAGACTAGTTTCAGCTTTGGGTTGGATGCTGGGGTGATAAGGTTGAAGTCACGAATCAACCTTGGATCTTACTGTGTCCCTCTTTGGCGGTGTAGTCTGAATAGTCTAGTTTAAAGTAAACCTGTTCTTGTCTCAACTGATTTTCTTTCCTATTTCACGGCTTCATTTTACTCAAATCAACCCTTTTTCTATCTTGCATATCTCATCATTTTTTTAGCTAGAGACCTTGCACTTTTGTCTTGTCCCTATGATAAATATCTATCCCCAACCCAAAAACCGCATTGCGTTTTTCACTGAAACCGTTTGTGGCATTTTAAACGGGAATTAGGTAAATTGCTAGTTGTCCCACGTGTCATTTGGCTGCAGCATGTTCTAAACTTTCCACTCATTTTCAAATTGTATGCTCTTGGTGATCCTTTGTGATTGCTAGTGTTTGTGCATTGTTGCCTTAGTGAGAAATCATATTTACTTCAAAGTTTTAACCGCATATTTTTTTATTCTTTTTTTATTTGTATTTGGTTTATTCAAACCTTTACAAAACAGAACCATACTATAAAATCCAAAAACATTACAGAAAAAAAATATAATTCATCATCAACATTAATAATAAAATGAATAACAGAAATAAATATACACAATAAACAGTACAACCAAACTTTTCCAATAATCCTTCAAAAGAAATAAATAAGTCCTACTTAAAAGGTAATAATGTAAAAATCAGGTAAAAAAAATACATCAAATTCTTAAAACATTAGCCATACACATTACACAATGAGGTTTTAAAAGTAAAATAGAAGAAATATGGCTGCGTATTACAAATTTAAACTTTTGATAAATCCTGATAAGGCTAAACCCTCATGAATAGTTTGGATATTAAGGCACTGTTTCCATGCCAACTCTTCCCGATACAAAATAGAATTCACATTGAGGGGCTCCAAAAATGTTGCCCTAAGCGCCTGTAATAACACACACACCATGACGAGATGTTTTAGAGTCTCCATGTTAGCCGAACAAAAACTGCATCTGGCTTTGCCCAACAGAATTAGCGATCTCCTTGCTAAAATGTCCGTAGTGGTACGATATTCCATCTGGCCCTAAGAATAGTTCCTCGATACGATCTATCTGGAAATTGCAAAATAACCTTTGTAGGCAAACCTCGGGTTCTGTGGAAGGAAGGGTAGGAGTGAAAGAGGTCGACAGTTTGACACCAATCTAGATCAAATAAGGCTTGTTTAACATTCATGGGATTCGATATCAAGATCTCAGTGGACATTCCAATCTCATCGAAGATGACTTCCGACCTATCCCTCAAAGAGATCAGTGTCCGAGAGAAATCCAAATTTCTACCCATCAGATGGTACAGCGTATTTGGCATTGCAGTTTTAATTTTTGGGTACAAAGATATGCAGGCCCACTGTACTCGTGCCCACATCGAAACTATCCCCAATTCAAACCTAATTTCAGAAATAGGAATCGCACACCTAACATTCTTCTCCAAATGCAGCGCTCTATTCGGTTCAATATTCCACTCACTTTCTCTGATAGTAATTCCAGGCCATAGATTAATTTGGGAATGATTTTACTTTCAAAGAAGATCAAAGTGGGTTTCAGGGAAAATTTACCACATTTTCGATCGATCTTGACTAGCTGAGCTTCCAATAATTTTGCTTTCTGTATAATGGGCTCAGTAATTACCTTTGCAACCTGGTAGGCTGAAAAATTAAATCCCAAGTATCGCACTGACCTAGCAAGTTTCAGGGAGTCTAGCCCAACTTACCAATAAACCCTGAGGCCTTTGCCCTCGCTTTCCTGAAGGATAAGATTTTAGTTTTATTGGGATTAATTATTAGGCCATTGGCTTTAGCATGTACTTCAAAGTTGTTAAGAGACTGTTGCAACCCCACCCTAGTGTTGTAAAAAATGAATATGTCATCAGCATATGTGAGACAAATAATGTTTTCCTTGCCAATCTTAGGAGCAAGGAATCCCTTCTTGATATGGCGACGTCAGAGAAATATTGGTTGAAGAGCCAGGGAGCCAATGTACAACCCTGTCTAACCCCCTGATAAGATTGAACTCTCCTCGAGATATCACCCCTTTGATTCAAGCAGACCCGAACACCACCATTTTCCTAAACACCGCTGATTAGCCTCAAGAGTCCTAAGGGCAGGCCCAAATTGCCCCACTTTTTCCATAATCTGCCTCGATCTACCCTATGAAACGCGGCGGTCAGGTCAATTGAGGCCATGTATCTGCAGCCCATGATGTCAACCACGCCGCTTCTTGCACGCACTTGAGGGCAAGCCCATTAATGTTGGTCGAGTGGCCCTTCCTGTAGCCAGACTGTTCGGTCCGGAAGCCCTTGATCGCTTGCACCTAGAGATCAGTTTTTGGATGGTTTCAAGGTCCAGAGGTGGATTCCACCTTTCCGCTCCCAGAGGTGGATTCCACCTTTCCGCTCTGGTTAGATCTAATACCAATGGGGGGGTCCACCATAGACTTCCCAAATTGTTCCCCATAGAACTCCATCCAGTCTAGTTTGGATATTGAGTTCGATTGACAGGTGGAATAATTGGGGTCCTCCCCAATCATCAAAAACCAAAATCCACTCACGGCGGCAGCAATTAGGGTCCCAAACATCTTTTCTGCATCACTCTGAAGCATTTCAAATGTAATTGATTTGCAGTAGTTTTATATGATTGCTTGAGCTTCCCAATTAACTCCGTACGGGTGGCCTCATCATGGTCAGCACGCTTGATCTGTTTCACTGATCTCCTCAAGTTCTTTTTAGAAGTGCCAGATTGGCATTATAACAATGGACATACCTAACCTGAAGATGACTTTTGGCTCCACACCTCGGGCCCAGCTCATCAATCATCCGTCCAACAAATGATTGGAGCGCAAATACATTAAAGTTGGTAGGTTTCCACTCATAGGTCGAACAATTCAGTGCATGCTGTATATTGGAATTCAAGCAGTGAATATTCATATCAGTCCATCTGACAGCATTGCCCGTTACATTAGCCATCAGTTGGAGCTTTTGCCGAGATTTCCTGATGTTAGGAACCCAATTAAACTGTGCAGTAAGGATAGAATGATCACTCCAGTCGTTCCTATGCCACGTAACCTAATGTTACGTGAGTCAGTGGTTCCTCCCACCAGAGGGAATAGCCCCCTACCACCCAAACCTACACACCACTTCTGTCCCACAAGTTTCTTCATGGAGTTACCCATGAGGATCTCTACCGGTTCCCACAATTGATGGGAATAATCACAATCTGCATTCAGATCGCCCATGACTGTAACCTTCCCCTCTGGATGTATTTCCATCCACTCATCCACCATCTGACAGATCCCATCTACAAACGGATCTACTAGTTTCATTCCCTTTTGCCAATAAATATTGAGCAGTAGGAGGTTGATCGATCCATCTACAAACCTACAATCAACACCAAAGACACCAAAAGGCAGGCCCGCAATTACTACCCCACTAAGGCCCAAAGAAATATCTACTGCAGTCAGGAGACCGTCTGAGGGTCACCCCCCCATACAATCCTGTGGAAGGCTGAATGAACACACTGTATCCATCAAGACTGGGGGCTGATGTCAACCATGTCTCCTGCAGACAAATACAATTGGCCATTCTCAACACATTCATACAGGCAATATTAGAGAAAAGATGGGCAATGCCTCAGGTGTTCCAGGATTTTTTTTTTTTTTTTTAAACTTCTTTTTATTATAAAGCGTGGCAGCAAAACACAGGCGAACGGCGTCAGGCAGTTACAGTATGAAAACAGTGTACATAAAGTAGGTGCGCAGAGGTTACTACACATGGTGAAACAATAAAAAAAAAACACAGTCACCGTGTGGAGAGGGCAACAGGAAACTATGATAGGGGTGAGGACCCAAGCTGGTGGGGGGAAGCAGGGCGGGGGGAGGCATCCGGTGTCTCGACAAGGTCAGACATGTAGGAGCGGAACCTGAGCCAAATGTTTCTAGGTCTGGAGTGGGTGGGTTGCATGTGGGACCAGGCTTCCTCAGAATCAGAGGCCCACATGACTGCTCTCAGCCATTGGGCGTGTGTGGGAGGTGAGGGGCAAAGCCACCAGAGCAGGATGGAGCGCACCGTGAGAAGCAGGCAGAGACCAGCTAGTTTCTTGGAATCTCGGGGGAGGCCTGGGAGGTCGTGAAAAAGGCATACCACCGGGGAGAGAGCAATGGGGTGGTCAATCACAGCGAATACTGTCGAACACACAGCCTCCCAAAATTGTGAGAGGCGGGGGCAGGACCAGATCATGTGAATATAGTCGGCATCATCCCGGCCGCATCTGAGGCAGCTGGCAGGGTGATCACCGGACATACGATGTAGTCTGATCGGGGTGTGGTGAAACCTGTGAAGCACTTTGAATTGAATGAGTTTAAACCGGGAGTTGAAGGAAACACGATGTGTGCGTTCGCATAGGTGTGCCCAGCGTTCATCCGACAACTCAACACCGAGGTCTGCCTCCCAAGTGCGTTTCAGTTTAGCGAAGTCTGGGACAGATCTGGATTGTAGCATAGTATATAACCTAGAGATCTTACCCCTCGTGGGGCTGGGGGAGAAGAGCTCCTCAATGGCAGGGTCGTCTGGTGGCAATGCAGGGAACGTTTGGTAATTACGCTTAAGGGTCCTACGAAGGGATGTATATTGGAGCCATACACACTGGTCGCTTCTCAAGGGCAAGGGGAGATCGGGCCACTCAACGAATACACCCTGGTCAAACACGTCACGTAGCAGCTCGTAGCCCGCGTCCGCCCAGCGGCGAACCGTGCCCGGTGGAACCCGCGGGACCCCAGGGAGAAAATTCCAAAGAGGGAGATTACTGTGGAAGGCATAGGTAGTTCCCGTCAGCTTCCACATTTTAGCCAGTGCGATGGCTGTGCAGGCGACCGGGCTCTGTGAGTCCTGTACCAAGGGAGCGGGTTGTAACACCAAGGAGCGGATGTCCCGGTCAAATACCGCAAGCCTCTCAAGTCAGACATGCGGGGGGGGATCCGTAGTATTAAACCAGTAAGAAGTATATTGGATTTGGGACACCAGCCAGTATTTAAGAAAGTCAGGGGCACCGAAGCCCCCGTTAGACATGGGAGTGGAAAGGGTACCGATTTTAAGGCGAACCGCACCCGAGTGCCAAAGGAAGGAATTCACGGTGCGGGTCAAGTCGCGAAAGAAGCCCACCCCTGGCCACAAGGGTATGTTGGTGAACCTGTAAAGCAACTGGGGCAACACCACCATCTCCAGCAGAGCTATCCTGCCAGCCAAAGAAATCGGGAGTTTATCCCAGACCTGGATCTTAGCTGTCAAGTGTGTGAGATACTTCTGATAATTTTCCTGGAAGGTCAGCACCCGCTGGCGCGTCACCACTGTCCCCAAGTAGGTAAATGTGGATTGGGCCCATGTGAAACCGAGGGTGTCGGGGGGAGGAGAAGTGCATTCCGTGAGCGGGAAAAGAGTGGATTTCGAGCAATTCACTTTAAGGGCCGAAATTCGACCAAACCGAATGATGTCCTCTAGTATAGGGGGTAAATTGGTGGAAGGAGAGCGCACAAACAACAACGCGTCATCTGCATAAAGGGACACTATGTCCGTCTGTCCCGCAGAGCGGAGGCCCCTATGAGCGTGGAGTTGGCGGAGCATGTCGGCAAAAGGCTCGATTGCTATAGCGAAGACCAGGGGGGAGAAGGGGCACCCCTGTCTCGTCCCTCTGGCGATCTTAAAAAGGGGGGAGCAACGGTCGCCGGTGCGGACCCTGGCAACCAGAGCTGAGTAAAGCAGTCTGATCCAGGAGAGAAAGGAGGGGCTGAATTTGCAACCATCGAGGACCCGCCACAGATACCGCCATGAAACCGAGTCGAACGCCTTTTGCATTTCAAGGGTAGCAGCCACTGCGTGCGTCTCGGGGCTGATTCTGTTAATAATGTTGAATAGAGGCCTCAGGTTCAGGGAGGTAGAGCGACCCGGGATAAAACCAGCCTGGTCAGGGTGGATGATAGATGGTAGGAAGGGAGCCAGCCGGAGAGCCAGAGCCTTGGCGTATATCTTGACATCGCAATTTATAAGTGAGAGCGGGCAATACGAACCGCACTGCGAAGGGGGTTTACCAGATTTAAGTAGTACTGTGATTGTAGCCTCACGGAGTGAAGGGGGGAGTACCCCGGCCTCCACAGACTCCTCCCAAAGAGCCAGCAAATGGGGGAGCAGTTGTGACTTGAAATGTTTGTAAAATTCGACTGGGATACCGTCCGAGCCAGGGGCGCGGCCCAAAGATAGGGAATCAATAGCGTCCGACAGCTCCTCCCGCGTGAGAGGGGAGTCGAGGGAACCCGCGGTCTCCGCAGACAAAGTTGACAGAGGAAGGGCATCGAGAAAGGAGTCGATCTCTGCCACCGATACCTCATCAGTGTTGGAATATAGGGTTTCATAGAATGTGAAAAATTCCCTGTTGACATCCTGTGAAGAGACAGCCATAGAGCCATCAGGCGTCTCAACCCCAAGGATGTGTGGGGACCCCGTCTCGTGCTGGATCAACCGAGCCAGAAATCGGCCGGGGCGCTCACCCTCCCCATACCTCCTTGCCATGCCAGGGTTATCCAAGAACCTCTGCTCACGGTCCGCAAGGGAACGGAACTTGTCCAATTCCATCCCGATGTCAGCCAGGTTGCCCAGGGAAGAGTGAAGTGAGCATGTAGCTTCCAGGGTCGAAAGTCTAGATTCGCTGGTGGCAAGGTCTCTACGGATCGACTTAAGGACCCCATTTCCTTGGACAATGCAATCCCTCTTATATAAACCTTGAAGGACTCCCACAGAGTGGCCTGAGACGTTACTGAGCCCGTGTTGGTCTCGAAGAACTCCTCAATCGACAGCTCGAGCTCGGAGCAGAACTCCGGGTCCAGTAAGGAGAGGGGTTTCAATTTCCAGTAGCGGGTACGGGCGGGATCGAGACCCCAGTCGACGGTGACGGTAACAGGAGAGTGGTCAGACAGGGTTCTGGGAAGGATCATTAACTGTGTTACATTCTTAACCAATTCGTTAGAGATCACCCATCTATCGATGCGAGAATAGGAATCATGAACAGAGGAGTAGAAAGAGTAGATGCGGGAATCCGGGTAGAAGAATCTCCATGCATCCACCATGGCCAGACGGGGTAGGGAAGACAGTGCAGCGTAAGCTGCCCTGGAGAGGTGACGGGGCCTGGAGCCTGATCTATCGAGAGCTACATCGAAGATCGTGTTGAAGTCTCCACCCCAAAGGATTGGAACAAGGGGAAAGCCATCGAGAAGGGAGGTGACCTGCACATAAAATTCCGGGTCATCCAGATTAGGGCCATAGATGTTCAGAAGAACCACTTCCTTGTGGTGTAGCATGGCATGGAGCAGTACATATCTGCCTTGGGGGTCGATTGTCGAGGAAATGAGGGTAAAATGGAGGCTCTTGTGAATGAGGGTCATGACTCCCCGGCTTTGAGTGGAGTAGTCGGTGAAAAACCTATGGGGGCCCCAGGATTTGGCGAAACGCATGCATTGTTCGGAACGGGCATGAGTCTCTTGTAAAAAGAGAATCTTGGAACCGTGGCGCTCGGCCTGCAACTGGAGCTGCCTCATCCTTCTGTAATTACCCAGTCCCCGTACGTTCCAGCTCATAAAGGTCAGGGCACTCTCAATCACAGTGTGGTGGCGTTTGGGATGAGAAGAATGTCAATGACCAAAGGGTCGGATTCGCGGTCCTACGACACCAGTTCCAGAGTGCCTCAGCACAGTCCGCCTTCGCTGCCAGCGCTAACTTTTCAATAACAAAAACCCCAACATGACCCATCCCCACCCACACCCCCCCCAAACAGAGGGATGACAAGCCCACCCCCTTGCAGACAAAACCAAAACAAAGGCATCAGCGCCTGGGGGCCTGTGGGCCTGACTGGCCGTATCGCTCCGGGTTGCAGCAGAGCAAGTAGAACATAAGATGCCCACAATAGAAGTCACATGTAGCTTGGGCAAAGTACTCGCACATGGCGATCCGGGAGGACTCTGTAAGTTGAACTGAACAAGCAGGCTATGGGATGAAGGATCAGCGTGGCCCCGGAGCGGGATGGCGGAAGGGCCCGGGCGCCCCCCGTCGGGAACCTAGGATAACTGCTGAATCGAGGTCAGAGGAGAAGGATCAGCCAGGGAAGTGTTCGTCAATGAATTTGGAGGCCTCCTCTGGAATCGTGAAGAACAACACCTGGTTGGCATGCTCTATGCGGAGCTTGGCAGGATAGAGCATAGCATATTTGATTGAGTGGTCTCGCAGCCTGCGTTTCACCGCCTGGAAGGTCCTGCGTTCCCACTGGACGGCCATTGAGAAGTCCGGGTAAAGATGAATCCTTGCGCCACCCAGTAATAGCTCGCCTTTGTGTCTTGCGGCCCTGAGGAGGGCGTCACGCTCGCGGTAGTTCAGCACACGAGCTATGATGGGCCGAGGTGGGGCGCCGGGCTTAGGTTTAGCCACCAGAGCGTGGTGTGCTCGCTCAATTGCGAAGTGTGGGGAAAGCTCAGGCTCGTCGAGGAACGACAGCAGTGTGGGCTGAACAAAGTCCTCCATTGGCTCATGGATTTCATCCTCGGGAACCCCGATAATGCGGAGATTGTTGCGCCTCGAGCGGGATTCCAAATCTTCGTTTTTCTTTTCCACCTCGAGGACACGGTTGGAGAGAGCGGCAACCTCGGAACGTAGGGCCCCCAGCGCATCCTCAGCGGAGCCGACCCGCGTCTCAACCTCCGATACCCGGCTGTCAGTCCTCTCAATGTGGGTCTTGATAGAAGATATAGTGCCGTTCATATCGTCTAATTTTGAGTGAAGAGCAGTGAAACCCTCCCGTATAAAGTCCATCATATTTTGGGACTCCGGGGCTGCATCGGACGGGGCAGTAGGGGCCTGCTCGGCAGCCTCCCCAGGTGATCTCACCGCAGCCTTCGCGAACATGTTGATGGAGCTCTGCTTCCTCGCGCCCCCTTTGGTCATCCTGGCAGTATCGGAGGTCGAGGAAAAGGAAGGGGGAGATATGAGAACTTGATATTAGTGTGAGGACCGCTCCCCAGATCACCAGGACCGATGCCTGTACAGGGTCAGTGCAGGCGTGGGGCAACTAGTGAGCTCACCAACAGCCCGGGTGGTGAGGAGTAGAAGAGGCTATGACCCCTCGGGGGCTGGTGGGCAGATGTCGTAGAAATTAGTGGCGAGGGGAGACCGCAGGAGGGGGACTGGAGGGCCGCCCGTGTCAGGCCAAGCGTGACCAGGCAATGAAAGACACAGTGGCAGGTGTGGTGCTCCAGTTGAGCCCGTGGGGGCATTAGTGTTATGTGTGCCACGACTCTGCAGCTCCAGGACGCAGACAACAACAGGGTGTGTTGCCGTGGAGAATGTACTGTGGTCCGGCGGGTCTCGGTGTTCGGGGCCCCCCAATCGGCATCAGGTGGGGTCAGCAATGTCAGCAGGCAGGCGGGACCCAGGCAGGCGTGTGGGGGTCAGTACCGCATCAGGCCCAGCGACGGCACCGGCCCGTGTGCAGGGAGCCCACTCACGAAACAGGAGAGAGAGTGAGTCTCTGGTCAGGGGCCACAGTAGCCAGGCACACCCCCTCACATGCCCCCTACCTTTGAGCACTCCGGTGTCGTCGTCTGATGGAGTGGAGGAGCGGCGGGGGGGGAGGGGAGGGAAAGCGGGAGCCAGGTCCGCCACCGGAGCGCCTCGGGTTATGGCTCGAGGGCCCGAAGCCGGCCAGAGCCGGGGGGGGCGCCGGATGAGGTGGAGGGGCCGGCAGTCACCGACGATCCGGGTCAGGACGTGTAGAGGTACGGAGAGAGGCCCGGCCGGCTGCGATGGTCCGGTGCGCCTCGCCGGGCGGGCGCCCCTCCCCCAAGGTGGCCTGCGGCGCCGTGGCTTCAGGTGGATAGGGGAGCTGATGCCGCCGGAGCCGTAGGGCGGGGAGAGCGGGAGGCCACAGCCGCAGTCAGGGGAAGGAGGCGCAGCCCCGTCCTCGGGGCACGCAGAGGCTCCAGACTTCGCACAGCCACAGCGGTAAGGCTCACGGAGGATTGGAGGTGGCCCTGCAGGGTCACAGCAGCGACGGGCGGTGTTAATCAGGATCGATCGCTCTGCCAGTCCGGAGCGAGACGTTCAAGCGGCCATCTTGTTTCAGCGCAACAGCGCCCCCCCCAGGATTTTAAACCTTAACGGTCCAGAAATCGCCCAGTGTGATATCCTTCTCATGAAACCAGTTTTTACCATAGGGAAGAGATGATTGATGCCCAGTCCCTATCTGTCGTCACCCCACTCTGGGCTATCTTGTCGGGGTTAGCTGTAGCCTTAGGTTGATTATCTGTGGGGGGAGTCTCCCTGTTTGGATGCATCCCTGTGCCCAGCTCATTGATCTGAGAGATTTCAAACCTTAATTCAGATAGTGCTTCACTTTGAGTAGGGATACATTCTCTTACTAGGGGAGAGGACAGATATATAGTACTAGTACTCAAATCATCTCTCACTGGGAAGGAAACCCTCCCAATATCTGACGATGACACCAGAGCCAAACTTGGAATGGCAGCAAAAATTGATAGGATATTAGGCCGATTCATACAAATCCGATAGTCGAATCCCAGAGTACAGTGAATTTTGATTTGGTGCAATTTATTACTAGAACCCATCGCAGTTAGCCGTGGGTCAGCTGTCCCCTTAAGGGCATCAGAATAGGAACATCTACTCTGTGGCACACTTACAGGTCCTCGGGGTCCAGCATTGTTAAAGACTCAGGCCTTGGTGAGATCTGCTGCATCAGAACTGGTGGGGTAATGAAGACGCTGCAGCAGATCCTTCATCCCAGCTCATACTCAGGGATAATTGGATTCAGGGGGGAGGTCAGCCAGATCTTTCAGGAAAGTTGATTTACCCATTCCAGAGCCAACCTCCACCCTATCCAAATTCATTATAGGATTAAGTCCAGAAGGTAGAGGTTCAGAGCTGCCCACGTTGTCCTTAATAGGAAAGACTGGACAGTTTACACCTCGTAAACCCTCCATGCTAAGCCTAGCCGGGTTCACAGAGGGTCTTTCCGTTACACCTGTAGACCCAATTTTTCCTGTCATATTCTTAGCAGGCAACGACGCAGAGGTCGACACTCCTTCGGGTGGTCCACAAATGGACTGGAGTTGATTGGAGATCGATAAATACCCCCTCCCTGCTCACCCCATAACACAGGGGGAAAAGGGATAGAAAAAGGCGTAACAGGAAAACCATTCGCCTCCAAACCATAACTCATATCGGGGACACCCCTGCCCTCTAAGAAATACACACTCTTTACCAATGTATCAATAGTAGGGGTTGGGCAATAGGTACACAATCCTGCCTACCAGAGTCAATTGGTACAGTGTCAATTCGTACTTGAGCATTTGGCACAGGTTCTGAATTAAGAATCACATGTTCTGGCACAGGAGACAGTCTAGTGCGAAATAGGGTATGGTGAGACGTTCTAAGAGATAGAATTCTATTTTATCTAGCCTCCATTCTACGCTTCATCAATTTACCTTTCAATGCATTGATGGATTTTTTTTAAGAGCGGGGAACTAGCTTGAACTTTAAGTAGACCCCCCTCTCCTCCCATGTCCCCTTTCACAACTTCACCCACAGTAGATTGTTCATTAGTGAGGTCAATGATAGTGGCAGCAATACCAGTAATACTATGAACCGGATGAATAATTGGTGGTTAATCCCACCCAAGTCAATAGCCGATTCCTAGATGGTCGGCTGGTCATTCACACATAGATCATCTGAAATTTCAATAACAGGCCCTGGGTCATTATCCAAATTTAACATCAACTGGTGATCTTTACGCACTGCCACCTCCTCCCTCAACCCAAAGTGGCCAAAGCGAACCTCAGACCCAAACTCGTCAAGTTTATGGGTAACATCGGCCAAAGCAGCGTTGGTGGATTTCAGTTCAGCCCAGATGTTGTCATATAGGGCAACAAAAGAACTTCACACCATATTTAAGGCCTATACAGTGGGGTGAGACAGGCAAATACGCTCGTCAACCTCCCTCAAAGTATGTTGTAGCGCTGACAAATCACCCTGGCCTCCTGTGCCACCCCCTACTTGGGAGGGTGGCTGTATGTTTTCTTGATTGTATCTGGATATGTCTTCATTTATCATTTCAACCAATGGAGTCGGAGAGTCAAAAGTGGGTGCCTCACATGGATTGAGGGGCTGATGTTTAGAAAGTTCTAAGTTCAAAGCCACCAATTCGACCTCCGCTTAGTCAGCCAGTTCAATTATACTGATATCAGTCAAATCTTTGAGCCCCCCAAAGTTAGGCTGTGAGGCCATCACCGAATGGTCAAGAATTGCTGTACCCTTCAATGCTGGCAATGATTTAATCTCTGTACTGCTCGTAACTGGTTTAACAAAGTAATGATCCATAACCCTTTGCCCAGAGATTGGTCTTGAGGAAAAGGTTAGTTTTGGTGTCCTAGGTATTTGTGAGTTGGTGAATGCCCCGTGGCTCGCCTTCTTCTGGGGATTCACGTGGGGGTGCATTGATCGCAATTATAATCCTTTCCACCCCAGCATCCACCCTCTTCTCTGCATTACAGATGGTCACCACTGGTTCAAGGGGAGAGGTGGATTCCCTAGAGTGAGCCCCAGTTTAGTACCAAGATTTTGGACACCAGAGGCTCTTGCCTCATCTTCTGCAACCAATGTAATGTAGGAGTTAACAAGCCGGCCCCGCTCCGCAGGCCTGATCTCATAGGGATTATAGGTATTATCCGGTAGCCCGTCAAACCGGAAACACAGCGTAGGTAAAAGCGTAGGTAGTAAAAGATAAGACTCTGGCCCACAGGGTAATTCCTGGGTCAAAGGGTGAGACCTATGGTGACGCCCCGCAGTCCCTGAGAGTGAGGTTGCACCAAGCGTAGGGAATGCTATGCTGGGCTAATCCAAATAACGGCCAAGAATGCCAGTTAGAGGAAAAATCCCTGCACCTCAAGGGTCCTCAGCCCCAGGGTGCTTAAGTATATGAATAGAGTCCAGTGAATGAGATTAGTACAGCTTTTGTTGCAGTTTGTGAGTACTAATATGTTTCGCCCGCATATGCAGCTCCTTACCTTGCTCTTATTAGTGACTGGGGATTTCAGGAGTCAGCAGGATTATCGGATTGTCTATATCCAGCAGAGCAGCAAACAGCCAAACAGCCGAGTTAAGAATATTGTGCTTCACGCGCTCGGGCTTAACGCTGCAAGGGCCGATGGAATCTGCTTTTGTCCACACACTTCCTGGATGGGGGGGCTTGCTGGACCTTCAGTGAAAACACCCCAAAGCAAGTTAATCACAGCCAAACAGCCGAGTTTAGAAAATCGCCCTTCACGCGCTCGGTTTTAACAGCCTATTAATTATTTATTTGCCATTTCCGAGTGTCATTTCATGCTATTGCAAAGGGTTTAAAATCCGGTCGGATTCTGTTTTCTCCCCCTTATTTCTGACTACCTGCCACTTCTTTCTATCCACACGGAATTTATTAATTGTGGGTTGAGGGAACATTGCAGGGGGAGCCTTAACGGGTGCTATCTATCCTAATTCTAAAAGTGCTCCTATTCACTTGTGCTTTGCACAAGTTCTAGGAGAAGGTTCATTAAGTGCTTTGCTTACATTTTCATTGTTATTATCACCACATTGGTGATTGCTGCCCCATATTAAAATTGTATGATTTCTTTGAATTTTAAGAATAAATAAAATATGTATTGATTGCTGCCCCATATTAAAATTGTATGATTTCTTTGAATTTTAAAAATAAATAAAATATGTATTTTCACCAAACAGCCTGGGTCATGGTCCTTTGTGACCTGGGGTGTTTGAAAAAGGGTGTGTGATACGAGTTGTATACCATCTCAAATTGAATTTGCATAAAGTAAAGAAAAGGGTATTTCAGTTGTGCGCAACATACTAGGCTGAGACCAAGGTGTGTGTCGCCCGATTGAAATCCTTAACAACGGAGCATAAGGATGCCGATAAACCAGAGCGAGGGAGACTCCTGCTTCTGTGGTACCGGCCTTCACCCCAGTAAAGAGGAAAGTCAAGTGGTTCAGGGGAGAGCCAATAAGAACCGGGCTGTGGTGAATGAAAGTCGCAAAGTGGCAAAGTGAGAAAGTTAAAAGAACTGTAAAATTGTAAAGGGGAGTCCAGCTTCAGAAGGGCACCGGCACCACGTGGCTGCTGATCTGAGAAACTCTGGTCGATCCCCATCTGAGTAAAACTACAGAAACCAAAAGGCCGTAGGAGAGCCGCCAAGATTGGTCAAACTGGTCCTACAAGAGGTCAAGCAAAATCCCTGTACAGTCAAAAGTCTTTGATCTACAAACTATAAAGAAAGCAAGAGAAGTGAATCCTGCCACATGAGAAAGCAAGGGAAGTAAATCCCGAATACCGGCACCATTCATTCCGGGCCGCCACATTACGGGTTTCCTCGCGGGTGGCCGAATGCACGTCTGGTCCAAACCAGACGTGCATACGGCCACCCGCGAGCAAACCAGGATGCTAACAACGGACCCGTCATTAACGGGTCCGTTGTTAGCATCCTCCCCATTCCCATTGTACCGGGTCTGGGTCCCGAGAATGGGAATTACCGGGCCCACTAAAGTCAGCATGGCCCGGTAATTCCCTATTTTTGGGACCCGGTACCGGGTTTGTGGGTGCCATGCCGATAAGAACGGCATGGCTACTTCCAAACTCCTAAGGAGGCCCAGTGTGTTGACAAAGGTGACCCCGTCTGAGGGATGTCCACTGGAACTGTTTAAAAAGACATTAAGATTTGTGAGCAAAGGAAAAGTCATAGTGAACCCGGAGGAGGAAGGCTAAAAGTAAAGAGGGGTCAGTGTCCAGAACAGTGGGACCCAGGGGTGAAGAATCCTCACACAAAGCAAACCAGGAAACAAACTTTCTTTTTGCTGAAGAGACTTTTCTTTTGTTGTTGAATACATCAGGCCCTCGAAGGAAAGATACTTTCAGGATAAACAAGACTTGGCCATCGATGGTCCTGATAGCTGCAAGTGGAACTGTCGACTCATGCTGGGAAAGCTTGAGTTTGTACTGTGCTTCAAGATCCCATCCTACCCCGTGCTCAAAACATGGGAAAGGGACATCCAAGATACCGCATCCCGACATAATATTTGTGAACACTTCTTTCTTTTCTTGAAAACCATCCCACACCCTTTTTTGTATTAGTTGTAAGGTTTGGCAATACGTTTCTTAGTATAGGCCCTTTTTTATTTGACTCAATGCCACAAGGACTGCTTTATTTTCATTTGATGATCGACGCTTGCTCCCATCTTAGATTTAGGTTTATATTAGGCATTTTTTCCAACCTGCATACAGTTTAATAAACACCCTTGAACTGTGATCATTTGTGTCTGTCTTTACTGTTGCCACCATTAATTCCTTACACTATCCCTTTGAGAAGCCCCACATCAAAGGGACTTGTTGTCCATACGATGCAGAGTACCTTTTCCAAGTCCTCCTCGAGAAAGGTCGGCGACGCTTTCAACGGCATCACCATTCTCTGTGGTACCTCTCTCTGTAATGTATTTTCACCCAATATGTGATGTTCATTTCAAACACCATCTCATGATCTGTTCTGTTGTCTTTGAATAGTTCTTCGTCTGTGACCGTGGTCAACATGTATCCTTCAGCTATAGTGATCACTGCTCGCCATGGTCGCCTTGTGTCATCTGTCCCATGCACTGCTATACAATCGTCTCCCACAATTACTGCCTCTAATTCTAGTGGCACTATCGTCCCTTCCTCCTCATCTAATGCTATCTCTGGCCTGAACACAGTCAACCATTCCGTCTTCATACAAAGGCTCCACGATACCCTTGGTATCTCGGAACGGGCACTGGACTGGCTGACAACCTTCTCCTCTCCTACTTCCTTCTCCACCTACGGTGTCCCCCGGGGTTCTATCCTCTCCTCTTGGCTCTTTACCCTCTATCTAGCCCTGCTTGCACATCTCATCTCCTCCTTCTCCTCCAACTTCCAGTGTTACGCAGATGACACACAGCTCTTTTTCAAACTTCCTGCTGTCCCTCTTGCACCCTCCGTCATCCCCGATTGCATATCTGCCATCCACTCCTGGTGCAACTCCAACTATTTCTGCCTGAACACCTGTAAAACTGAGATCCTTCCTATTGGGACCCCTGCACTCTCCTTCTTCCCTTCACTCTGGCCTTCCTCCTTGGGCTCTCCCCCGCTCCTTCTTTTGAGGCCAGAAACTTTGGAGTCCTCTTCAACTCCTCTCTCTTCTTCCTCCCTCAAACTCAGGAAATTGCCAAGAAGTCCCACTTTCAGCTCTTCCTTCTCAAAGGAATTCTCCCTTTTCTCACTTTCCCCCAGAGGCTCAATGTTACCCGAGCCCTGGTTCTCTCTAGGATTGACTATTGCAACAGCCTCCTCCTGAATTTACCTTCTTCCACTCTGCGACCCCGCCAGCTAATCCAGAATAGGGCAGCAACACTTATCCTTGGTCGTAAACCCAGGGACTGAATCTCTCCTGCCCTAAAAAGTCTCCAATGTCTCCCGGTTGTTGCACAGATTAAATTCAAATCCCTCTGCATCATCCACAAGGCTGTCTGTCACAAGTTTCTCCCCTTCTCACCTGTTTCTGTTGTGTACTTGCAACCTGGGATTTCTTCTTCCTTCCTGTCAGGTTTCCTTAATTACTGTCATCAGGTTTCCTTTAATTACTGTTAGGTTCCCTTTAATTATTTCCCTTTATTTCTGTGTGGGTTTGGCCTTGACCTTTCTATACAGATTCCTGGCTCTGGCCCAAGGCAAGATGGAGTTTTACAATAGAAGCCTTGATTGGCTAGAGAGAACTGCAGGACAACAATGAACATTCTAAACTGTCACTCTTTGCCTTTCATCGTCGTAACCCCAGCTGAGAGGACGTGTCTGTAGTTGCTCCTGCTGAAGTCTTGGGCCTAGTGGATTTGAACCTTCAAATCCTGGCAGTCGAGCGGCTACTTATGCGGGGTTGTTCAGGAGAAGAATTCAGGTTCACAGGAGAGTTTCTGGAAGTTCTTTTGGAGAAGAAATAATTCTTAAGCTAAGTGACTTTATTTGGATATGTAAATCTTTGTTACTCTGTTTATAGTTCAACGTTTAATTTTTAAACGCACGTGAACAATGTTAGACTGTTAGACTGTTACGAATGAACGTAGCGCGAGTGCGCGAGCGCGAGAAAAGACTGCTACGTGAAAACTACAGTGCGTGAATTCATTGCGTGTGTACGCATGCGCGAGAAAAGACTGCTATGTGATTTCTATAGCACGGGTGTTCCAGCGCGAGTGTTCATAGCGTGTGTGTTCATTGCGCGTGCAGTCATAGCGCGAGTACGCGTGCGCGAGAAAAGACTGCTACGTGATTTCTATACTGCGTGTGTTCCAGCGCAAGTGTTCAAAGCGCGTGTGTTCATTGCGCGTGTAGTCATAGCGCGAGTACGCGTCTGCGAGAAAAGACTGCTACGTGATTTCTATAGCGCGTGTGTTCCAGCGCGAGTGTTCAAAGCGTGTGTGTTTAAAGCGCATGTACGCGAGAGTAAGAAAAGACTGTTACGTGATTTTTTCAGCGCGTGTTTTCTTAGCACGTGTGTTCCTCAGCGCATGTTTTTTCTCCGGCGTGTGTTTTCCTCAACGCGTGTTTTGCGTGGGTACATTTTTGCGCGTGTGCGCGAAATGGTTTCAACGGACTTTAGAAAAGTTTGCAAGTTCTTCAAGAGACTATGAACTTTATTTATTAAGAAGAAAGAACAGGATTCATCTAAGTCTTCTTAACTGAAACATTTAACAGTTTATAAGGCAAGAATCAAGGTTCTTAAGAGTTCAATAATCAAAGGAGTTGCTGTTATTTTCAAGACTTTCAAAGCAACAAGAAAGGTAGAAAGATTTTATCAGCTATTACTCCAATCTTCTCTAAGATCTTAAAAGAGAAGAAGCAGGTATGATTCTTTACATTTTAGTTAAGGTTATACAGTTTTCATAATTTAAAGGTAGTAAAGTAATTTGAGGATTCTGTATGTTCTTATGTATTCACTGCAGGTTCCCCATCAGCTAGTCAGAACGTCGCCAGCCTGGTGTTTCTTATGTTATCCACTTCCCCCTTTCCCTTTGGGGTGTAGTTAACAGAGCCGAGAATTATCGGGTTCTGAGGATTACATTTCAGGGGTATTGTCGGGGGTTCAGCAGCTTCCGCGGGCACAGGATAACTCTCAGCCTGACAGAATGAAAGTCCATTAACATTAGTCCGCCTGAGCTGTCATGAACCCCGACGAGACCTCAATGGAGGCTTTAGGATCTTTGATCCGGGAGTTACGGGAAGAGTTAAAGATTTCTCATAGTGAGAATGCTTCACTTAGTCAAAAGGTGGATGATTTAAATGGAAAAGTGGCACAAATTCAGCAGATGGGAGCAAGTAGAGAGGATGAGATGGCTAGGGGTTCAGTTTCTCCACCTGTGTTAGTAAGGGAGGAAGGTGACCGGTTATCACATTTATTACGGCCCTCACATGCTAGTGAAGGAATTAGAAGTTTAGTAATGTCGGTTCCCTTGGTGCCCCCTGAACGTTATCAAGGAGACTCCAAGAGGTTTAGGGTGTTCTTAACTCAATGTGAGTTACATTTCATGAGTAGGCCTGAGATTTTTCCTACAGATGCTTCCAAGGTAACTTTCATGTTGTCTTATCTCTCGGGGGAGGATTTTGCTTGGGCGGGGTTGTTGGTGACTCAAAGGAGTGAAGTTTTGAGAAATTATTCTAGTTTCCTGGAAACTTTCAGAAAAATGTTTGACAGAAGGCAGATATCTTTGGGGGTGGATGGGGAGCTTTTAGAATTGAAACAAGGCAATAAAGAATTAGTTGCTTACGTTACTCAATTTAAGTCTCTGGTTTTAGAAAGCAGGTGGCCCGAGGATAAACAGGCCTCGTTGTTTTATCCTGGTCTTAGAGATGAGTTAAAGGATGCTTTATCAGGAATTGTAGATTGGCCCTCTACTTGTGATGCTTTAATAGATTTAGTTATTCAATTAGATTTTAGCTTGAGTGAAAGAAGAGCGGAACGGCGTCATAGTCAGAGTGATTTTAAGTCTCTAGTCAAAGTGGATAAACCTAAAGTGGATATGAAGATGAAAAGCAATGATTCACCTTCAAGGTCCCGGGGTCCTTTAACTAAAGAAGAAAGGGCTAGGAGAAGAGAAAATCATCTGTGTTTATATTGTGGAAGAAGTGGACATTTTTTAGGAAATTGTCCTTTCACACCAAAAAGAAATTCTACTTCAACAGGCAAGGTGCAGCAGATCGCCAACACCGTGCAGACTGCTGTTCCATATATCACAATGGATGTATCCTTGTTTTTGGAGACAGAGTTTAAGGGAAAGGGTCCAGTTATGGTAGATTCAGGAGCCACTGGGAACTTCATGGATTGGGGTCTTGCAAAATCTTTGGGAATCCCTATTATTCAGAAGGAGGTTGTGGAGCAAGTTAGAGCAGTTGATGGGACTTCTCTTTCTTCGGGTCCAATTACTCACAGAACTAGTTTTTGTATTCTGGAGTTAACAGGGGGTCACAGTGAGAGGATATCTTTTGAGTTGATTGATGTCCCTTTGTTGAAGATGATTTTGGGGATGCCTTGGCTTACTCTGCATAATCCTTTGATTGATTGGAATGCTAGGACAATTGATATGCAATCTGATTTCTGTCACGAGAATTGTTTCTCGGGAAGGCCTATTGAGGGAGAAGTTAAACAGATAAATTCAGCGTCTTGTTTCTTGGCTGAGTTTGGAGTTGGAGGTCATGATGTTGGAGCAGTTGTTGGACAACTTCCACAATGTTATCAAGATTTTTGGGATGTTTTTGATGAGAAAGTAGCAGGAGAATTACCACCTCATAGAACCTTCGATTGTAAAATTGAGTTAGAGCCAGGAGCAATTTTGCCTAGTAGCAGAGTATATGCTCTCACAGAGAAAGAAAATGACTATCTAAAAGAATATTTAACTGAGAATTTGGCCAAAGGTTTTATTCGTCATTCTCAGTCTCCTGCAGCGTCACCTTTATTTTTTGTACCTAAACCAGATGTAACCCTCCGAACATGCATAGATTATCGAGCAGTTAATAGGGTCACAGTTAAGAACCGGTATCCTCTTCGTCTCATCTCAGAAATGCTTAATAAAATTCAGGGAGCCACCATTTTTACTAAATTAGATTTGAGGGGAGCTTACCATCTAGTGCGTGTGCAAGAAGGAGATGAATGGAAAACAGCGTTTAAGACCAGGTTTGGACTATATGAATATCAGGTGATGCCATTCAGACTATGCAACGCTCCAGCGGCTTCCCAATATTTTATTGACAAAGTTTTTAGAGAATTCTTGGATATTTTTGTAGTTGTCCATATAGACGACATTTTGATTTTTTCTTCTGATTTGGATCAACATCAGAGACATGTTCGTCTGGTTTTGCAAAAACTACGGGACAATCATTTGTTTGCCAAGTTGGAAAAAAGCCAATTTCATGCAGATTCAGTGGAATTCTCGGGTTTTATAGCCAAAAGATTTGGAAATGAATCCTAAGAAGATACAAGCAGTTCAGGAGTGGCCTGCCCCCACAAAGGTTAAAGATATACAGAGTTTCTTATGCTTTGCAAATTTCTATAGAAGATTTATAGAAGGATTTTCACGACTAGTTGCTCCTATAACCAGACTGCTAAAAAAGGGAGTAAAATTTGAATGGGACCTTGAAACTGAAAAAGCCTTTCAAGAATTAAAGAAGAAATTTACAACCAGTCCAATTTTGATACATCCAGATGTTTCTAAACCTTTCTTTGTGGAAGCGGACGCTTCCAATCTAGCAATGGGGGCGGTGCTTTCACAGAGACATGAAAAAACTGGTTAGTTACACCCAGTAGCTTTTTTTCTAGAAAGTTCTCTACGGCAGAAATTAATTATACGATTTCAGATCGTGAACTGCTAACTATCAAGTCCGCTTTTGAAGAATGGAGACATTTTCTTAAAGGGGCAAGGCACACGGTTACGGTACTTACGGATCATAGAAATGTATTGTTTTTGAAGTCTGTTAAAACTTTGTCGCCACAACAACTTCGTTGGTCCTTATTTTTTGCAGACTATGATTTTGTAGTGACTTTTAAACCCAGAAGTTTGAACCGAAAAGCAGACGCCCTATCCCGTCAATTTTCTGGAAGTGAGGTGAAAGAGGTTCAAGAACCAGAACCGCTTATTGCTCCTGAATTCTTTCCGTTAGCTGGAATTTTGAAAGGTATGGATGTGTTGAATGAAGTTCGCCAATCTATGTCATTACAGAAGATGGAAGAGTGGGTGAAATTGGATCCAGCTAGGAGTTTAAAGGAGGGTCTTCCTTTTTTTGATAATAGGCTTTATTTGCCCACAGTTGAGTTAAGAGAAAAGATCTTGAAGAATTGCCATTAATCGATCTTGTCTGGACATCCAGGATTCAGGAAGACACAGGAATTAGTTTGTAGAAATTTTTGGTGGGAGAAGGTTCGTCAAGATACTTTGAACTTCGTCAAGGCGTGTGCAGTCTGTGCGCAGGCAAAAAGTCAAGTTGGGAAGCCGCATGGTTTATTAGAGCCGTTACCTGTTCCTCCTCGACCTTGGCACACAATTTCTATGGATTTCATCAGTGAGCTTCCCCTGGATAAAGGTTGTACAACTATTTTAGTTGTGGTGGATCTTCTTACTAAGGAAGCGCATTTCTTGCCAATGGAGGGAGAGGTTACTGCTGAAAAACTGGCTCATCAATTCTTGCAAGGAGTGGTTAAGTTGCATGGTCTTCCTTGTAAAGTTATCTCAGACAGGGGGTCTCAATTTATCTAAAAATTTTGGAGGGCCTTCTGTAAAAAACTTGGGGTGGAGGTTAGTTTAACTTCATGGTATCATCCAGAGGCTAATGGACAAGTTGAGAGAGTCAACCAGGAGTTAGAGAAATGTTAAAGATGTTATCTACAAGCTAGTGAGGAATGGGTTGATTTGGTGTGGTTGGCTGAGTTTTCCTACAACAATTGTGATAAGGATGCTACTTCAATGTCACCTTTTTATTAGGGACGTGGTTTTCATCCTCGTTTCCTGAGTTTTGAGGTTTTGGAAGATTCAGGGAATCCTGGAGTGGAAGAACGTTTGTTGCTGATGAAGAATAATTTGGATAAAGCAAAAAGGGTACTCAGAGAAGGCAAATTGAGATATAAAAGGTGTGCAGATGTGAAAAGGAAAGTTGGTCCTAAGTATGAGGTAGGGAACTTAGTGTGGCTTTCTACCAGACATTTAAGAATTAAGGGGAAGAATAAATTTAGTCCTCGATTTGTAGGTCCATTTGAGGTTAAAAAAATCATAAATCCAGTGGCAGTGCGATTAAAGTTACCCAAGCAGTTGAAAGTAAACCCCACTTTCCATGTTAGTCTTTTGAAACCCGTTAGTCCAGGCACCATGTTTAGAACTCATCCCCCTCCTGTGATTATGGAGGATTCTTCAGAGGAGTTTGTAGTTAATAAAATTTTGGATTCTAGGAAAGTGAGGGGAAGGTTGCAATATTTGATTGACTGGGAGGGATATGGACCTGAGGAACGTACCTGGGAAGATTCCTCTAATGTACATGCTCCTAAGTTAGTTGCTAAGTTTCATGCTAAAAATCCACATAAGATTGGCCCAGGGACTGGGCATTAGAAGGGGGGTACTGTCAGGTTTCCTTAATTACTGTCATCAGGTTTCCTTTAATTACTGTTAGGTTCCCTTTAATTATTTCCCTTTATTTCTGTGTGGGTTTGGCCTTGACCTTTCTATACAGATTGTTGGCTCTGGCCCAAGGCAAGGTGGAGTTTTACAATAGAAGCCTTGATTGGCTAGAGAGAACTGCAGGACAACAATGAACGTTCTAAACTGTCACTCTCTGCCTTTCATCGTCGTAACCCCAGCTGAGAGTACGTGTCTGTAGCTGCTCCTGCTGAAGTCTTGGGCCTAGTGGATTTGAACTTTCAAATCCTGTCAGTCGAGCGGCTACTTATGCGGGGTTGTTCAGGAGAAGAATTCAGGTTCGCAGGAGAGTTTCTGGAAGTTCCTTTGGAGAAGAAAGAATTCTTAAATTAAATTAAATGAAATGATAAGGCATTTGTAACGCGCCTATACACAAGTGTTTCAAGGCGCCGACGAGGCAGGGAGGGGGGAGCAAGGGGAAGACAGACAACGATCCTACTAGGCCAGGTATCATTCAGATCGCGCAAGTGCAGGGGTAGGGGGAAGGGAGAGGTGCATGGGGAAGGGGAGGGGGGAAGTGCAGTACAAGGTAAGTAGAATAAATAACTAAAAGGGCCAGCTGGTGGCAAGTGCAAGGTAAGTGCAGAACAAGTGCTGGGAAGGGGGGGCTGTAGGGATACAGAGACAGTCCCACAGTGCAGGGGTTGCCAGGGAGGCAGTGCAAGTGGAGAGTGGCTGGGCCCAGGACAGAGGTCGGTGAGAGTGGCCCAGATGAAGATTCAGTGCAGTTTCAGCGAAGAATTAGCAGGGGAGAGGGAGAGAGAAAGCAGAAGCAAAAGGGAAGATTTTGAGGTGCTTCTGGAACCGGAGATGGTTCTCCTCAAGTTTCAGAGGGGCAGGAAGTCTGTTCCAGAGGGAGGCCCCTGCCGCGGAGAGACATCTACCCCCTGCTCGTTGCTTCGAGAAGCGGCTGACCCTGAGGGAGTTGGAGACGGATGAGCGAAGGGCTCGGGAAGGAAGATATTTAGGAAGAGAGAGTTGAAGGTATTTGGGCCCCATGCCCCAGAAGGCCTTGTGGACAATGCAGAGGGTTTTGAACTTTATCCTCGCAGCCACTGGGAGCCAGTGTAGAGATTTCAGTCCTGGAGAGATACGGTTCCTGGGCTTGAGGCCAAGGACAAGTCTCGCAGTTCTGTTCTGGATGAGTTGCAGAGGGCGGAGTGTGAATGCAGGCAGATTAAGATACAGGCTGTTACAGTAGTCCAGCTTTGAGAGAACCAGGGCTCGGGAGACAGCGAGCTTCTGGGGGAAGGAGAGGAAGGGAAGAATACCTCTGAGGAGGTGCAGCTGGTAGTGTGACTTCTTAGAGACGTCAGATATATGAGGAGAGAAGGAGAGTGTGGAGTCGAAGATAACCCGAGGTTTTTTGCCTTGCAGCTAGGAGCAGGAAGAGGGCCAAGAGAGGCCGGCCAGAGAGCTGCAGGGAAGCTAAGTGACTTTATTTGGATATGTAAATCTTTGCTCAGATTCATTAGAAACTTTAGGAGATTGTAAATGAAAATTCAAAAGAAAAACTGATGTCACTCTGTTTATAGTTCAACGTTTAATTTTTAAATGCGCGCGAGCAATGTTAGACTGTTACGTGTGATCGTAGCGCGATTGCGTGAAAAGACTGCTACGTGAAAACTACAGCGCGTGAATTCATTGCGCGTGTACGCGTGCGCGAGAAAAGACTGCTATGTGATTTCTATAGTGCGGGTGTTCCAGCGCGAGTGTTCATAGCGCGTGTGTTCATTGCGCGTGTAGTCATAGCGCGAGTACGCGTGCGTGAGAAAAGACTGCTACGTGATTTCTATAGCGCGTGTGTTCCAGCGCGAGTGTTCAAAGCGCGTGTGTTCATTGCACGTGTAGTCATAGCGCGAGTACGCGTGCGCGAGAAAAGACTGCTACGTGATTTCTATAGCGCGTGTGTTCCAGCGCGAGTGTTCAAAGCGCGTGTGTTTAAAGCACATGTATGCGAGAGTAAGAAAAGACTGCTACGTGAGTTTTTCAGCGCGTGTTTTCTTAGCGCGTGTGTTCCTCAGCGGGTGTTTTTTTCCGGGCAGTGTTTTCCTCAACGCGTGTTTTGTGCGGGTACATTTTTGCACATGTGCGCGAAAAGGTTTCAACGGACTTTGGAAAAGTTTGCAGGTCCATGGTTCTTAAGAGTTCAATACTCAAAGGAGTTGCTATTATTTTCAAGACTTTCAAAGCAACAAGAAAGGTAGAAAGATTTTATCAGCTATTACTCCAATCTTCTCTAAGATCTTAAAAGAGAACAACCAGGTATGATTCTTTACATTTTAGTTAAGGATATACAGTTTTCATAATTTAAAGGTAGTAAAGTAATTTGAGGATTCTGTATGTTCTTATGTATTCACTGCAGGTTCCGCATCAGCTAGTCAGAACGTCGCCAGCCTGGTGTTTCTTATGTTATCCACTTCCCCCTTTTCCTTTGGGGTGTAGTTAACAGAGCCGAGAATTATCGGGTTCTGAGGATTACATTTCAGGGGGATTGTCTGGGGTTCAGCAGCTTCCGCGGACACAGGATAACTCTCAGCCTGACACTTACGGTCCGCGATTTGTATAGACCCGAACGCCGATCTTCGGCATCCAGCGTGAGAGTAGCGGTTCAGTTTCCAGGAGCGTTCCAAAAGTCCAGGGTAATTCCAGGAAGTAAATAAGGTACGCTCTGAGGCACAGAGGACCGTGACTCGAGCGTGGAAGGTTTTCCAGGAGATTGGGGAGGAAAGGGAACAGGAGGGAATTCAAGGGACTGGGAACAAGGAATCAAGCAAGAGCCCCGATCCAACTCCGGCTAAGCACGTCCGACTACAGGTAGCGGTAGCGTTGAGACGCGCAGAGCCGCGGGGCGTGTCTCTTTTGTAGGATGAGCAGCGTGGAACGCATAGACTGATCCGGAGCATTCTGTTCCGCGCGGCCATGTTGGAAGGCTAACTGCATGCAATCCCCTGCGAGTCAGGGACCAGGAGGTCCAGAAAGGACGTAGACGACGGTTGATGACACTGTCTGGGCCGGGGCCCGCACTATCTCCAACTTTATCTTACTAAATGCTCTCTCTCTAGACCACTTTGTTCCTCTGGCACCAACACTTTGAGTGCAAAGCGCTTTGCTAAAGAGAGGTGTAGAGGAGGTCCCAAATAAACCCTGCACTCCAGTCGCCCATTTTGAAGTACCAGGAACGTTCACACCGAGATATGTGACGTATGATGAGCAAATAAACCAGCAGAGAGCTGCAGTAGGGCTCTGCCCAGTGCCTATCAGGAGAACAACACCTGTTGAAGTACTGATTCCTAGAAAACCATGGACAGTAAGATATCCATTGAGAAAACCCTACCAGCAAGTAAGACGAAATGAAAATAGCCTTCACACTGTCTCGGAAGAAACTCAAAAGGCCTTAATGGAAGACGAATGGTGACATCACGAGGGCCCGGACTAATGTGCAGAACCAAAAAATGCCGAAATGCCATGAATAAGGATATTGTGAACCTAGAAGAAGAGACGATGTTGAAATATAAAGAAACTTAAGCTGTAAAGCAGGATGAAGTCATTCAACCAGATAACGCCTGTACATATGCTTGAAACCACAAGAAAGATGAGAAAACCATGCGGCTTGCTATGCTTAGCAGAAGACAGATTGCGGCAAGCGCCACCTATACATATCTACCTCAACGAAGCACACTATACAAGTGCGAGTCCACTTTGCACAAAAGCAGAATGAACTCAGGTTACTAGAGGTCAAACAGGACATGATTCGTATTCTAGCTAAAACGAGAAGAGATGGCTGAATCGAACCTCAGCAAAGGCGACGTGAGCCAGGAATAGCCAAAGTCAGACCAATGGAAGGAGTGAACAGTAGCTTTGCGGAATCGAAACTTAAGAACACAATAGCCTATCTCAGGAAGGCTGAGATAAGGAGGCGTAGGCAGGTGGCAAGCCGAATATGAATAAATGCACAAAAAGAAGGAAACTAGGCAGATTCAAGGTGTGAGTAGCACGTGACCATCCAAGCGAGAAGGAGCACAGGTTCACACCTACTCCTGGCTGCTGCCCAGACAGAGATATCATACCTTTTCCTGACAAGAAGATACAGTTTTGAGGCCGACCACAGCAAACTAATTGACACATAGCCACTAAAGTAATGATGGATTGAAGGAAGGCCGGGTGAATCTTGGGGCACCTTGCACCTGGCTGGCCATTCTGCATGCTGCAAGTAAAGTGGAGATTTATGCATGGGGTTGAAGCCAACCCATCACAATGGACCAAATAATCTAGGGTCATAAAGATAGTAGAGCCAATGGGACAACATAATCTTAGTGACGTCTACAAGAGTAATGTTAGAAGGAAGGGCTTAGATGCCCACCTGATAGTGTTTATCCAATCCTCTCACTTGTTACCATATACAGATATAGTGCCTATAGTAAAGTTACCTTTTCCTAACCAATAGAATTGTATATTAACTTTTGAGCGTTACACGTCAATGATGACGAGTTTTGGGTATAAATGTTACTGTTTGTATGACGTTCGCGGGAGTTGAAACGAGACGGACTATCGCATCACTGTTGATTTCCATGTTTCCCTGTTTTTTGTACTTGTCATTAAACAGACTCCCCTTTGCCAAACCATTGAGTTGTCCTTATTGATTGGTGTTGGAGTAATATACCTGCACCCCCATCTATCTCAAAGGTGCAGCTATCTCGTCTTAAAGTACTGCAGAGCAAGCTCTATGGGCCAGTCGGGGGTCTCCCCAGTACACTTGGTAGCAGAGGATGGTTATCGACTATCGATTATTTGACTAAATTAAGACAACTATTGACCGTCGACATAAAGGAACTCGAGGTCTTTGGCAATATCGTGAGTACTTTGCCATTCGGCTGAGTAGAATGTGAAGCTCCCCATAGACAATGGTAGCGTAAGCAAGAGTCTGCAGAAAGGGCCTGAAGGGGCCCGTTTTCCCACACTTCCCTTCCCATTCCTACGGGCAGCTGAGCGAGCGAAAAGCTGAAGAAGGCGGTAACAAAGGCGGTGATCCCGAGGGTCCGGAGAGGAACCATGCGAACGGTGAGTGAAGCAAAAAATTGAATGCTTTGGCAAATAGTGCATGCCTTAGAACAAGTAAAGGGAAAAAGGTAACGGAAGGAGGAGGGAAAACAAAATATAGTTAGAAGTAGAGAAGACTGTATATATATAAGGGGACAATGACTCGAGAGTAATAAAAGGTAAATGAGAGATTACCGGGGTAGACACCCAAGAAGAGAGAGGTTACCGGAGTAGACACCCGAGAAGAGACGGGATTCGCCTTATTCCTGCTCTTTAATATTGCGGCTAGAAGAAACGTGTACCCAGAGTCCCACATAATGGGGAACGACTAGGCTACCACAACGTTTAAAGACGTTGTGAAAGGGGTACGTTTATACTCAATGAAGGGGTAATGATTAGAGGCAGAGATATTTGTGTCCTGCTGATGTCCGTCTAGTCTGTTAAGTGTCAGTTTTACATGTTTTCTCTGTTGTGTCGTCACACATATGTATTGACATTTTTTTGAGAAAACTGATTTAAAAATGTAATGCGATTTGATAGCTGAGACAGAATCGCACATGAATTGATGTTTTTTTAACAAATCGGTAATATAAAATGTTTGTGGAAAATTTGGGTTGGTGCTTATGATATTTGGTGCTCGCTCCTATTGTTGGAAGCTGTTTAAACCACACAAAAGCATTGACAAGTGTTATATAAGAGGAAAGGGAACAGATTTGAGCATGGAAAACATAACTCCATTGGCACACTTATGCAAGCAATTGCCAAAACACGCACCCAAGCTAAAGAAATATAGTACCGAGTGGGTTAAGGGTACCGCCCACAAGATGTTTATGCCGTGGCCAAAAATGGGTTTTTATCCAAAGCCATTTTACAGCATATGATGACATATTGGCATGCCACATATACAGGAAAGAAGTTAGAAAAACCCCTTGCTGTTCTCGAGTTGTGGAAAATGTACGAACAGGTAAAGGAGGAAGAGCCGCCAACAGATTGGATACTTAATGTATGCACAGAGGAGGGTGAGACGCCTACCGCGCCACCTGCCACACCCAAAATGAGAGTTTAAGAAAGTAAGGACGAGGGATTATACCCGTTAAGGGAACTTAAAGCAGCCACAGGGTACAGCAACCCAGCATATGAGTCACCTACACATAGTAGTGACGAGAATCAAGGGAAAGATAAGGACAAGAATATTCCCTCTGCAGTCCCAAGGGACAAGGGGAGACGCGATGACAAAAGGAAAGATCAGGCACAGACAAGAGAAGAAGGGAAGAGATGGAAGGGAAGCAAAGACAGAACTGATGAGATAGCATTCGCAAAGGATGAATGGATGGGAGGACACATTTATTGAAACTCAATGGGAAAGGCATTGATGACGCAAGACAAAAGGAGAGGTTAGATGAGACAGAGAGAGAGGGGAAAGAGAAGGAGTTAAGAGATGAAAGGATAAGAAGGAAAGACAGACAAAGACGAGAACAGCTATATTGCGAAGAGCAAGAAAAACAGCTTGATCGCAACCCAAGAGCGGCCTACGATCAAGACAGACAGAAACAGCAAAGGTTAGAAGAAGAGCAAAGGATACGTGAGAAAAGAATAAGGAGACAAAGAGATGAGGAAATTAAAAGGGCAGATGAACGAAGAAATGAAAAGACAAAGGAAGAAGATAGGGTCAGAGAAGAGGTGAGGAAGCGCAAAGAATTTGATGATGATATCGAACGTAAGCGAAGACAGAGAGCACGCAATCTTGAATATCTGGGCAGAGAGGTTAAAAAACTTGCTCCAGTAGTAGATTGGGAAGACATTGAAGAATTCTTTCCTGCGTACGATTCAGTACCAGGCATGACTAGGGCAAACATTGATGATGACTTCGACACCAGAAGCATCGGAGAAACGATTGATAGAATATATGATGAAATGGGGCTAGAACAGACACCCCAAGGGTAGGGGGAAGACGAGCGCCTGGAAAGCACTCAGCTGTATGACACTGAGGAGCTCACTCGAAGTAGTGGGAATAGAGAGCTATCCCTGGATCGATTAGAAATAAGCAGGAACAAGGAGGATACGAGATGTTGCGTGAATTGGGGACAATATCTGACTCCGAAAGGGAAGAGCGCAAAGAAAATGAAGAAGGGAGGCAAAGTGAAAGGTGACTCCCAGAGGAAAAGGAAATAAGATGGTCAGACGCTAGTGATTCTGCACCAAGAGCGTCAGAGTCCGCCACGCAGCCGGACCGATATGAAGACGTATCTCACGGTCAGAGGGGGGTGTCTTCGCCACCTTATATAGATAGACTAAGGACATTGCCAGGTAGACGGCGATGCGGGAATATTACCTCTGCAATAGACAGAAGAACAATGAGAGAAGAGAAAGAGGGCAACACATTCCAATTTCCGCTACTAGAGAAGGGGAAGTAAGACCACAATATATTCCATGGCCACACATGAATCGTGAACATTTGAAAAACAAGCTTCCAATGCTGACATCAGGAGCCGGAAAATGGATACATGAGGTAGAAAAAATGACAGGAGGCAACACGCTAGCTATAGGGGACATCAAAGGTCTCCTGACGCCATACTTGGTGAGAGAGCAGACGATGTGTGGGCACGAGCAGGGTATCCCGGTGTAACCACAATTAATACCTTGCATGACGGAGCTCCATTTAACAATTGTAGAGCCGCAGTATGTAAAGCATTAAGAGTACTTTACCCAGATACTTCTGATATGGGAGCTATAATGACTCGAAAAATGGAGGAGTCAGAAGATTCGTTGATTTATATACAGAATCTCCAAGACACGTGGGTGCACGAAACGCATAAGTCTTGGACGAAATCTATACCTGTGTTTTACCATATATTGTGCCAAGGGTTGCCAGAGCCAGTGCAAAAACAACTAAAGAAATTGGTGGGAATCAAAGCCAAACCTTGGGCAGAAATACAGTTGACCATCGCACATTATTGTAGACTGTTGCAAGAAAAGAATCGCAAAAAGGAAGCGACTCCTAAGGGTGAGGAAGCAAAGTTGGTGCAAAAGAAATTGTCAAAGTATGCTCTTGAGGGGAGCCATGATAACTAGCACAGCTGAATCAGGCAAGCAGCTGTAGTGATACACGAAATTGCAACCTTGCCAATCAGGGCTTTAGATGACAGCAGTAGCCGCTGAAAGCCAATAGTGTATTCAAAGTATGTGCTAAAAATGCTGACAGTAGTCTGTTGTAGCACTTCCATTATGCAGTAGTGAGCTACAAGGAATATGCAGGCCTAGTATGAAATAGGTCACATTATGCATTGTTGATAGACAGGCAGGGAGAGGGCCCCTAGCTCTGTAGCTAATAGGTATTTTTGGAGTGTTTGGAACATCATGGCACCTATATAGCGCTTAGATAGCCAGTCTTAAGCGCTATAAACACTAAGCTATGTGTGCATGCCTTTTAGAGCTTGCAGATGGGGTTAATACATCCCTGCTTCCCTTAGAATATTCAGCCTCACTAACGGTAGCCCTGGCTCCAAGCTAATCTTCCTTTTCTCTGGGAAGGTACTGATAAGACATTCCTCAACGTTCGCAGATGGGAACCAGGGAGGGGTAGGAGCGAGCAGGGAGCCTCTCAGAGAGAGTTGGGTTTTTTCCATGAGCCAGTTGCACAGGGAAAGTTCTGGAACTGTGCGTCATGGTGACTGACAGCACGAGATTATAAAATATCCATGCACACATGACTCGGGGGGAGATCGTCCTGTGGACTTGATTCATGCACGGTCAAGTGCCCGGAATTGGCTCTCACGGTGTCCTCCAGCATTGTTTTTCTGAGCGGGGCTTGTTTTTACAGCTAGCTTATGAAAAGCCAAGGTCTCCCAGTGCTGATTAAAGGGACGTAAGACTGTGTTTCTCTATGTTTCTCTATATTTCTCTATGTTTCTCTATGTTTCTCTAAGTTCCATGTTTCACTATATTTTGCATTGTTCTAAGTTTATGCTTTGTAATATTCTTTAACTTGAATCCCAAATGTATATGAAATTCACTGCTTAGAATAAATATGCTAAAACTTTGAGGGTGTCATTTGTCACTAGCATGAGATCACTGCTCAGCACAATAGAACCTGTATTTTGGGCTGAATTGGGTATTTTTGCTCTCAAAGGGCTGGCCCCGAGGAAGATTTTGCCCATATCAAGACATTTGGTGGCAGCGGTGGGATTTGTGAAGAGCAGTGCCATGCTATGACATGACAAAATGTGTGAGAGAACACAGTGTAGAGTGGGGAGCAGGCTGTCACATTTCCTTGATGGTCTCACTGCAGCTCTGAGACTTCAAAAGGCAGCAATGTTGTGTCGGCTTGCCGTGGCCGATAGCTTGTGTGGTTAAGACTCCCTTCAGTAAATCAGTCGTGACTGACTTATTGCTTGGGATTGGTGCCAGGGAGTACAAGGCGATAAACGAGCGGGAAATGGCTTTGTTTAAAGCACTCCGATGAATGGTCAAGAAAGATGTATGCTCAATTAGAAAAGAATTTTATCATGCGGTTTCCCCAGTTTAAAGTTGTAATTTGGAATGCATAGTGAGACGGAGTTCTCATCTCTATTCTGTCATGAGGGCAGGGAAAAATAATTGCAAGGATTTGACATGCAAATTGTGAATAGTGATTTAACCATTGACTCAGCCCCAGTGTGCTAGCGAGTGGGGGCTGTAATGTTCGGAGGCGAAGGTTCGCTTTTTGATGTATGCTTTTGAATGTTGGCATTCCTGAATAATGAGGAGCCATGCTTAGGAGAATGAGTAACATCTGTGCTGAGAGCCTAAAGGGTTTGTTTTTCTTTTGGCAACTGTAAAATTCCATGTGCTGGTGGTGGCGAATTTTGTTTAAAGGAAACACACTAAAATGATTATATTGTATTTTAAGCTGTTCCATCCTATTAATGGGCGAGACACTCACTTAAAAGGAAAGTGAGTGAATGTTATTTGGATTTTCGATTTTTGTGTATTGATTTGAATTTGCAGAATCAGTTTGCAATGGTTTGGGGGAAAAAACAATTTATATTTTTCTAAATTGCCCCTGGAGTATTTTTGTTCCCATGCTATGCCATGGATTTGTGCTGTTGCTTTATAAGTGATGTATGATTTGGAAATAGTGTCCTGTTGACTGTGATACATGGTGAAAAATGTTGTTGACACATTAAACAGCCCACAAGCAATATAGAGTGTGGGTTGCTCTTGCAGGAAAACAGTGCAGAGAGCTGCACTAAACTAAATATGGCATTTTTAATTTTTATTATTTAAATGCACTGAAATAAGTGGTTATATTTTGGCAATGGTACAACAGAATGAAATATCTGTGTGTGATAAGATAGCACAAAGATTTAGTGGGTTGTGAGTTCTCTTGAAAGATCGCACATTACAAGAAAAGAAAACGTATGCTTTTAAATGGGACATTAATCAGGTTAAAACAGGCAAAAAGACGCTTTGACATTTTGCAAAATTACATGGAGTAGAATCTGATGACAAGAAAAGTGCCTCTTTTGAAAATAAGAGTCTTGCTGTGTGTGCAGAGCTTGTGCCTTGAAGCTGTCTTGGGCGAGGTGCGCGAAAGGAAGGCAAACAAAAGCAGAATACTGCACTTCTGTTGAGTGAAATTATGCTTTTCTGAGTAACAAAAGCAGAAACAGTACAAGAAAGAGTTAATCTGGATGAACTGTCTGAAACGAGTGCCTTTCCATTGAAGCCGCCACAGTATAAGAGTTATAGTCAAAAGAGATAAGCCTGCTGCGTGCTCATGGCGCTCCCAGGTGCACACGAAAGATAAACATGCCTGCATTCCTGAGGAAGGGGGTGCAAAGACAGAGAGCTGTTCAGAAGTAAAGAATTTGCCCAGTGACACTGTGGTAGGGAACAAAGGCATGCAGGATGGCAGACGGGCACATCACATCTGAACATTTACCTATGCATCTGTGAATGGGCCAAGAAAAGACAGCTGCCCATTCCAACAGACATTACTGTACAAACCGCATTCCAATGTGATGTGATGTGATGTGAAGTGAAACGCTATTGCTGTGCAAGCTGCATTCCAATGCTCCATGTGATGTGAACTGAAGTAAAGCGCTGTGCACTGGAGAAGAAACCTCTAGGCGCTTTGAGAAGAGAAAATACACATCTGGCAAACTGCAAGCTACATTGCCAGGGATGGAGTAACTGACAAAGACATTATGGCATTCCAGATGGAAGCAAAACTGACAAAAGTGCTTAGCCGTTTTGCAAGAGACAACATGCAGAGCGGGGCTTTGAAGGACAACATGAACACTGCACATTAGCCATGATCCAGAAGCCACACGGCTTAGTGCAAGAATGAATGATTTGTTGAAGCAACAAAAGAAACTGACTTAGACTATCGCACTCAAAGGGGTGGTTCAAGAAACAGCAAACACCCTTTGAAAAATGACAAGTGAAAAAAACCAGAGGCTTGAAAGACACTGCCTGTATGGAAAAGAAAAATAAACAGCTGCTTGTGCAACTGTAAGCGGTATTGGACTGAAAGACTTTACCTTTGAAAAATGGAGTGATGCCAGCAGGGCAAACTAAATCAAGATCATGAGACACTGGAAGCAAGTTGGCGCCTGGCATTTATGATCGCTTTGGTGAAAAAAGAAAAGCATTGTGCGACCTGGGTACTTATTATATGGCTTTGTAAAAGCACAGATCAGTCTGAGGTACCATTGACCAACTATGATCGCATTGCACAAATGAGTTTGTGATTAGGCAGTTACACCCCGTATGGTTGAGTGTAAATAAGCCCCCAGAAACATGCAGAAGGGTGATAAATAATTGCAGTAGCAATGATAAAGTGTGTAGTTACCTGATGAGACTTTTTGAAGATGGGGGTGGTATTATGGGAAGGGGTGGATAACGCTGATATTGAAGTTTTGATGACATCCTAACATGAAGAATAATGATATTGAACTTTTGATGAAATCCTAACATTTCTGTTTGTATTTTGCCTAGGCAAAAAAGACAAGGCATTTCACAATATCAGAAATAGATGTGTGCAGTTTGTGAGTGACACTGATCTCATAGAGTATGCGAGTTACTGATATGCGAGTCAACTTTAACGTGCCCTGCACCGCACTCAACGCTGCTGCAACCTGCGAAAAGTGTCCAACAGAGTAATAACTTCTGCTGAACTGGCACGATGCAGACTTGGCTAATTACCAAGTATTTGATGCTACACATTCAAATGATTCAGTTGCTGGAAATAACTTAAATGACATGGTTTGCCCTTTCTTGTTTAAAGGACTATGGACAATGAGTTGTGGACTGTAACATCAGGCACCACAAAAAGCTGTGTGACACAGCAATTGAATGCTAACACATTGAAAAATGTTTTTTAAATGCACTGTTGAGATGAATCTGAAAAAAACGAAATGGTTTTACTCTTCCAACTGAATGGCTTTAACCAGAGATGTTTTGCTTTGAAAAAAAAAAAACTTCTACGTTACACGTAGGCAGGAGAATGATTTATGAATTGTTGGGGCAGCAGAATTATGCAAGCAGGAGCGTAATTTATTTTGAGATAAGATGAGTGCGCACATCAAAGTCACCTGTGCGTAGGTTAAGATTCTTAATTGAAGTAATGCTGCCAAGTGTGTGAGCTATAATTTGAAATGGTAATCTTTGAAACACTGGATACTTTTACAGCCAGCTTAAGGCAGGTAAATGAAACCATGACTGACTTGATGTTTGATTTTATGACACAGAGTGTGACACGGTTTTTGTTAAACCAACCAGTTTCATGTTTTTGTGGGGACAGCTGTCTCCAGCACACTAATGCAAAGAGTCACCTTTTGATTGTAGACATTTGGAATAATTCTTTGGAAAAGCGCTACAAATGAGTATCCACATGGAATTGCTAGTGTACTGGCCTGGCACATTGTCGGGCATCTTTTGTCACTGAATGGATACGATTTGTTTAATTTGTCTAATGTGATGTTTTTCTGACCAAGAACTGCAGCGAGTTTCTCGCCAAGATTTTATGGACTATAACTTGACTAATGCATTTTTATACCATGGTGTGATGAAACAGCCACTGCCGGATAGTAGTATGGTGTTTGTGGCTAAAGTTAATATTGTATATGGTAGATATCCCACTTGAAGAAGAGTATTCTCCAAGTCACAATAGGTAGACTGGTAATGCACACCTTCATTATTACAGTGATACACTTAGGCATAGATTTATCATGAGGCAATGTTTCCTTAGTAATACCAAGCTGCTACAAATGGAGTCCATTTCTATGGCCCATCACTAGAGTGCGCGTAGCTAGGGAGCTAGATTCATTAATTGCAGGTGCTTTATATGCTTGTGACATAGAAACTGTGCACAATAAGCTAGCCACTATGGGTTCTGATGCCAGCTCTGCTATAGAACTTCTGGCCTAGTGGGGCCCATTGATATGCCCAGCACTGCTACAAGTATTGACAGCCAATTGAAGATGACAGAATTTTAGACATGAAGACATTTTTGTCTGCCATAGGGCAGGTCAACAAGACTGCTAAATACACACGATGCATTGTATGGCAAACATTGTTAAATCAGCAGGTGTTGGCTTTTTACTGGGTGGGGGCGACCATCCTCCACACACTGGCACGCAGAGCTACAGTTACCAGCATACATATGGATTGAATTGCTTGCTTTTAATTGCATGAATAACACATGCCATGCTTTGATGTAAATTAGTAGAATTGTTTTTATTTAGATAACCTGGTGCCCATGGGTTCACCTTGTTCACGAAATTAGATGGTTTCTGGTTGGGTTCCACATACATGGGGGAAGTGTCTAGTCACACAGCCCACAGTCACGCTTGAATGCCCTGGGATCAGGGGGAGGGTAGGCCCTTAGAGTGAAAGGCTGCCAGGTTTTAGAATTGGTAACCATAAATAAATGCAATAGTGCATTGTAGATTAGACTACACTGGATTGCCTTGACATTTTAACTGCATGCTGCTTTTTAACTGACAATCAGTTATACAAAATTGATTTAGGTATTTTTGTGTAGGCCAGGTTTTGGCTAGAGTAAATGTCCATGTTCACTTTGTGTAGGTATTTTTTTTTGTGTAGGCCAGGTTTTGGCAAGGGTATATGTCACTGTTCACTTTGTGTACATTTTTGTTTAGGTAGTGTTTTACCTTGCATGCCACGCTAACTAACCGCTAGAAGATAGTTTGCTTAAACCTCTTGCAAAGCCCCAAGGTCTTTATCACTGCACTAAATACTATATTGATAGGTATTAGTCAGCATTTGTCGCACAAACGTTGAATAGGGGTGGAATGTAGTGATACACGAAATTGCAACCTTGCCAATCAGGGCTTTAGATGACAGCAGTAGCCGCTGAAAGCCAATAGTGTATTCAAAGTATGTGCTAAAAATGCTGACAGTAGTCTGTTGTAGCACTTCCATTATGCAGTAGTGAGCTACAAGGAATATGCAGGCCTAGTATGAAATAGGTCACATTATGCATTGTTGATAGACAGGCAGGGAGAGGGCCCCTAGCTCTGTAGCTAATAGGTATTTTTGGAGTGTTTGGAACATCATGGCACCTATATAGCGCTTAGATAGCCAGTCTTAAGCGCTATAAACACTAAGCTATGTGTGCATGCCTTTTAGAGCTTGCAGATGGGGTTAATACATCCCTGCTTCCCTTAGAATATTCAGCCTCACTAACGGTAGCCCTGGCTCCAAGCTAATCTTCCTTTTCTCTGGGAAGGTACTGATAAGACATTCCTCAACCTGCGCAGATGGGAACCAGGGAGGGGTAGGAGCGAGCAGGGAGCCTCTCAGAGAGAGTTGGGTTTTTTCCATGAGCCAGTTGCACAGGGAAAGTTCTGGAACTGTGCGTCATGGTGACTGACAGCACGAGATTATAAAATATCCATGCACACATGACTCGGGGGGAGATCGTCCTGTGGACTTGATTCATGCACGGTCAAGTGCCCGGAATTGGCTCTCACGGTGTCCTCCAGCATTGTTTTTCTGAGCGGGGCTTGTTTTTACAGCTAGCTTATGAAAAGCCAAGGTCTCCCAGTGCTGATTAAAGGGACGTAAGACTGTGTTTCTCTATGTTTCTCTATATTTCTCTATGTTTCTCTATGTTTCTCTAAGTTCCATGTTTCACTATATTTTGCATTGTTCTAAGTTTATGCTTTGTAATATTCTTTAACTTGAATCCCAAATGTATATGAAATTCACTGCTTAGAATAAATATGCTAAAACTTTGAGGGTGTCATTTGTCACTAGCATGAGATCACTGCTCAGCACAATAGAACCTGTATTTTGGGCTGAATTGGGTATTTTTGCTCTCAAAGGGCTGGACCCGAGGAAGATTTTGCCCATATCAAGACAGCAGCAGGTGGCTAATCCACAGCAAAATAATCAGGGCAATACGGGATTCTATCCCAGGGGAAGAGGATGGCAGAGCAATCAGGGAGGTTTCCAAAATACTCAAGGAGGCTTTCAAAATATGCAAAATGGTAGCCAAGATATGTCTAATGGGCAAATGGTCCGACCACCACCAGTTTGTTGGCTGTGTGGTATGACAGGGCATTTGGCGCACACATGCAGAAGTCAAGGCATGATGCAGAATGGCCAAGGAACATGAGTAGGGAGGATAAATCCACCTGCATGGTGCAACAAGCACAAGGAGCGCAGCAAGGGGTGCAACCACAAAGCATGGGGAATTTTCCACAAGACAATCCCAACAGGCACCGCTGCAACTATCAAAGACCATGAACCCTGGAATGGGAGGTAACAATGGGAATGGGGGAAATCCACCAGCACACGGTGGGCCGAATTTATTTATAAGTTAGGACAGCTCACTTTGGAGCTCTATCCTATCAGTGACACCAGACCCTCATAGGGAACATAGGGTGGATGTCGTAATAGGGGGTAAAGAATATTTCTTCCTAGTTGAGACGGGTGCGACACGCACGTGCATACGTGAAGGCAAGTTTTCCTTGTCCGGCGAGGCCATAGATACTCAGAGTTTTACAGGAGCTCCCAGTCGAGTTCCCTTTACAAATGCACTCTCAGTCTCCAGAGGAGAGTGCGAAATTAATGTACCTTTATTATATTCGCGTCAGACCCCAGTAAACATTTTGGGTCAAGACTTAATGACAAAGTTGAACATGACAATTTCGTTCACGGAGGAGGGCATAGTACGCACCACTCCAGGAATGCACTATTCAAGTGTATGCAAAATGGTTAGAGCATACTTAGGACACATAGCCACGAGGGCCATACCATTAGAGCCAGAAATCTTCCTATGTGGCATGCGTGTGCTTATGCCAGGATTGCCAGGTCTTGCAGACAGGATCATGAGAATCCCTGATGAGTTTTTATTCAGACCAAGAATACCTATGCACGAGGAGAAGGGACAAGTATTTCCCTTGATGATACACACGGCAGCAATGCGAGAGAAAGTGGTTTTGGTTGACGGTTATGATGATGAAGGCAGACAATGGTGCACGATAATTGCCCTTGAAGAAGGATATCGAGTGACTGACGTCCCCGATGATGATCTGTTTGAAGAACAAGCAGAAATGGGAGAGACAATGGTGGAAGTGAGTCTCACCTTTTGGGTAAAGATGATTAAAAGAGAAGTACCTCAGAGAATGATGTTGTAACTAAAACGTCGTGAATATTTTGATGACGATATAGCTAATGTGCCTGTCTCAGTGTGGACTACCGGACCCTATGACGTGGGTCTCTTGAATGGGGTTGGAGAAGTAAGGATTAAACTGAAACCAGGAGCAATTCTACCAAGAGCCCGACAACATCCCATGTCCAGAGAGGCAGATGAAGGGATTTTTAAGACAGTATCTGCCATGATGGACCACGGCATCTTAGTGACGTCAGAGTCACCATGAAATACGTCAGTATATCCTGTGAAAAAAAGTAAAGGGGGGGTCTTGGAGGCTAGTGCAAGATCTTAGACCAATAAACGATATTGTTGAGGCCGAGTTCCCTCTAGTCCCTAACCCATCTACAATATTATGCAATATACCCATTGAGGAAAAATATTTCACAGTGATTGACTTGAAAAATGCATTTTTCTCAATCCCGTTGCACCGTGACTCACAAGATCTGACGTCATTCACGTTCAGACAAATGCGTCTGAAAAGCACAAGGCTGCCACAGGGGTACTGTGAGTCCTCTTCTATTTTCAACGGAGTCCTGCAGATGGATTTAAGCAATATTGCAGTAAAAAGTGTTGTATTGCAGTATGTGGATGACATCCTAATCTGCAGCACAACAGAAGAGCAGTGCAGGCACGATTCTGTTCAGCTATTGACTATACTGGCTGAGAAAGGATATAAGGTTGACAAGGAAAAGTTACAATATTGTCAACAGGAAGTGTTGTACATAGGCCAGCTTATCTAACACGAAGGAAAGAAGGTAACCCCAGAAAGGGTTGAAGCCATATTGAACATGGCTAAGCCACACACGATAAAGCAGATGCAGAGCTTTCTAGGCCTATGCAACTATGTCAGGTCATGGGTCTTCGACTACAGCTCTTACACTAAGCCTTTACTTCAGGCCCTAAAGAAGGCCCAAGTGATGAAAGAAAAGATCGAATGGTCTGAGGCCATGGAGAAAGGATTTGCTGAACTCAAAAGACCTATTTGCCCAGCTCCAGTTTTAGGGATCCCCAATTATGCAGAGGAATTTTATTTGTTTTTGCACACAAATGGCAGCGTCGTGACGGCAGTGCTCCCTCAAAGAACCTTGTTGGGGTACAAGCCCCTGGTTTATTACAGTGGGAATCTGGACCCAGTAATGAGAGGCCACTTCCCAATGCGAACAAAGTTTAGCTGCCGCAGCGTTCGCCATAGAGAAGGCGACAACCATTGTAATGGGATGCTCAATGACATTGTACGTCGAGCACTCATTATTTGCTATTCTAGAGAAACCAAAAGGCACATTGACATCTCAGAGAGCTTCTGCTTATGAAGTGATCATATCGAATCCCTCAATAAAAATAGTCTGATGTAAAATAGTGAACCCAGCCATGTTCATAGCAGAGCCAGTCACTGAGGGAGAGCCCATACATGAATGTGCAAATTATGAAGAATTCTATATGAAATCCCCAGGGTGACAGAAAGTGCCTTGGCAGGAGGAGAGATCGTCTTTATTGACGGGTCTTCAAGGATCGATCAAAATGATGGACAAAGATATACAGGTGTCGCTGTGGTGAAACACATAGCAAAAGGAGAATTTCAAGTACTTGTTAGTGCGCGAATCCCATCTCATTATTCAGCACAGGCTGCAGAATTATTGGCATTGATACTCGCCATTGAGAATCACGCGGACCAGGAAGTAACGGTGTACAATGACTCCGCCTATGTGACGTCAACAGTGCACAGAGGTCTAGCGCGCTGGAAAAAGAGGGGCTACCTCCGAGCAGACGGCACACCAGTGCAGCACGCAGCCTTTTGGACAGGCTGATTAAGGTACTACAGCTCCCAGTGGGCATAGCGGTCGTGAAATGCACTGCCCCATGAAAGGGACAGATTTTGTCTCACAAGGAAACCAAGCAGCAGACATGGAAGCCAAGTGTATGGCATCCAAAAGTGAGACGATTATGGAAGTGGAAGTTGCCTGTACCAATGAAAGAATGTTGTTTGCACGAACAACACCTGAAGCCTGTAACAGTCTTGGGCAAACACAGTTAATGGAACTCCAAGGGGAGGCACCATAGGAAGAGAAAAACCTGTGGAAACGTTGAGGGTGTTCTTTAAACCCCGCTGACAGCTTGTGGCGACAAGACAGCACTGGTAAACCAGTAATGCCTGTAGCCCTACTAAAAATAGCGCTGAAGCAGTTACATTACCCGGCGCATATGATAAAGGAGAATCTAGCAGCAACGCTCGTGAAAGACCGATTCATACAGAATTTAGCAGAGCATGTTGCATTTTTTTATGGTGAATTGCATGATCTGCCAGCAATTCACCGCTGAGCACACATTAAAGGTAATGAGAGGAGTCATCCCCCGACCAAATGGGACTTTTCAGCACTTGCATGTCGATTACATCGACATGATTCAAGTATGCAATGGGTACAGATACTTAATTGTTGTGGCGTGTCTATTCTCTAGATGGATAGAGGCAGGTCGATGTACACACCCAGACCTTACTTGTGCGGCCAACATTTTTTTGAGGGAAGTGTTCCCAGGGTGGGGGGTATGCCAAGTCATGAGATCAGATAATGGCCCTCACTTTGTTAATTGAATATTTGAGTAGATCAGCTTGCTGCTTGGTATATAGCACAAGTTCTCGTCGGCTTATCATCCACAAGGTAATGGGATCTGTGAGAAGCTCAACGGCTTGTTGAAGGAGAGAATAGCCAAGTTGAAGCTTACTCTAAAGAGGGGATGGTTGCACTGCCTTCCACTGGCACTGTATGCACTTCGGAACCAACCAGGCTCCGACCATCATCTTACGCCACACGAGATAGCCACAGGAAGAAGAATGAGAACTCCCCTAACACCCCGAGATAGAGCTAGATGTCATGCCCAGAGCAACAGGAGAGGTTTTAGGGTCTGAAATGCAAAACTATCTGAACTGCATGACATCTTGCCTTACTGTAATTTCAGACCAGCTGCACGACGAAAAGTGTGCAGCGCAGCACAAAACGCAGAAGGAGACACTGCATCAGACTCAGTTCAGGGTCTACGTGTTCCACTCATCTTCCCTTGAGACGCCGTCTTCGTGAAAAACCATACAAGGAAAAGGTGGGACGAGCCAAGATTCAATGGTCCTTTTACCGTAGAGGACTGTACTCTGTCCGCTGTGAAGCTACAGGGCAGGAGAGCATGGATTTTTCTCGGTGATATCAAACCCTACATCGGAGAAGGCCCCCTGCCTGCACCCCAATGAGAGGAAACGACGGGGAAGAACTACAGCACGTGCAGACGAGATCCATGACGAGGAAGAAGGATGCATGACCAGCAAAGTAAAGACAAAGAACTTTTTGCAAAGTTGTGGTTTTATTCGGACACTTCCTCTAAGCAAAAAAGGGGATAGGGACATAAAAACGGACACTCTGTCCATCCTAGTTGCAGGGTGAAGAAGGAAATTGTGCGTATAAACCACAACATATTCTGGTGATTTGAACTTTGAACTGAGGCACACTTAAGCCTTGATGAGAAAAAGACTATGACAAATTTTGACCGAGGATATTTATATTGCAAGCAAATACAGTATCCCGATTCATACAGTACCGGGACCTTATTCGGAATCACTTATGGTGTCCCACAGTAGAGACATCACAAAGGACCTAGTCACCTATTTCAACTTAGTACTGAGGTCATAGCCGTCACTGGTAGGGAGCCTCACCAGTGTCACAGACTTTTTACAAGATCCTGAGAACGAAAAGCCAATAAGACAACTCCTCACTCTCATTGCCGAATAACTCATCCTACTCCCTGAGCACAGTGAGAAAGAATCAAATGTTCTCAACGCAGGCGGAAATAAAAGAGCTTGTCAACACACTGTTCTTTCGCATAATCGAAGACTGTCCAACAGTTATTGGAGGAACAACAGACACACTTACGTTTCTTCGAGACCCGGCAAACACTGAACATTTAAGTCATCTTTTAAATAAGATTGTCATTTTAGTCGCACTCCATGCGACCGGACAGTGCAGACATTGTTTACACCAAGGAAAAAACATATAATCCTGAACCCAGCAAGACAGGACAGATGTCCCTGTCACCCGAAGACAGCAGATTGGCGTACAATGTCCTTTTTTGCCTAGTCGCTGACTTTCCAGAGCTGGTGGGTAGACCTATCGCAGTTGACGTCCTCACCTTCATCAGAGATCCAGCTAATGTCGCACAGATGGGAATGCTCCTGCATGGAATCATACTCCAAGTGGAACTTTCCAACCATCAGAGAGATTATCTGAGGAGATATTTTAAAAAAAAGAGCCTTCCGCCTAGGGACAGATCGAAGAATCAGATTCAAGAACTTCACTTGTTATACTTGTTGTTATTTTTTCCCTATTTCTTCATACTGATCAGTATCCAATATGTCCTCAGGACTGAAGCAGATTCGAGGGGTGGACTGGGAGCTTACCTACTTTGAACATGCACTGTAAAGGGACTTACTGAAGTATTCTTTTATTTGATTTTTTTTCCCATAGTTTACAAAAGGAACTGCATCCTGAAATAAGAGACAATTTGTCATTTACAAGAATGGGGACACTTGTGAAGCACCTGTCATTCATAATGATAAAATCTGAAAGACGATATTGGTTAAGGGAATATAATAAATTTGACATTTTGGCGAATGATCGAGATGGGGGTCCAGAGCAGCAACCTGATCCTCCCACAAGCAGAGAGGCACCCCGCTTCTCTGGAAGAAAATGCTGCTGCCTGACCTATAAGAGCATAATGTACTTATGCATCATATTTGTCATTTTTTTTCTGTCATTAACGATCAGAACTGCGTTCTTTATTGATGCACGAAGCGTTCCAATTTCAGGGCACCCACCTGATGATACACGCATGAAACCCACAAAAGCACCCAGACCTTATATAGTCATTCCAGTCCCTAGAAAATCTGATGGTAGAGTAAATGAACTTGAAATGAACGCGATTAATAATGATATACACACACTTATGGCAACGAATGAGCAGGAAAGTCGGAGACAGGGTCGCATGAAATTAATGAAGAAAAAACACTGACAACTACACGCACACACACACTGAATGCACATAAAACAGCCCTAGTTTCAATGACCGCAGAACCACAAACGAAAGGTGCAGAGGGGTGAGAGGGGGAGAGCATTCCAAAGCTTGGAAGCTAGGATGGGGAAACTTGATCCGCCCGCTTTTTGTAGTTTGAACCTGGGGATAGTTAGACAGTGGGTCTGGGCGGTTCTTTGAGGGCGGGTAGGCGCGCGGCGGGATAGCCGGCTGCAGAGATACGGGGGGGCTTGGTTGGCTAGGCATTTGTGGGTAAGGCCTAAAGCTTTCAGTGAGATTCGTGATGTTCATGAATTCGTATGAATAGCCTCCAAATTACATACACAATATTAGAGAAGAGTATATTTATAATATTGCAAACTACATACATATATGCATATCATTGCAAGATAATTAAGTTTATAAAGATCTAAGCCCCCAGCTCATAAGATCAAAGGCAGGGCCAATAGAATTAAGAGGAAGGAAGGGGAAGCAAGTAATATTTCAAATGAGGAGTTGCAAAGTTGAGCTGGCGATGAACAGTTCACAATGATGGGAACAGTGAGACGGTGCCAACCGATGAAGTCTTTTAGGAAGAGGATGCAAAAGTTATCATTTTGTTTATCACACTGTCACATCGCACACAGTGATTGGTTGAAATCCATCAAGTCACTCACTCTACACATACTCCTCCTGGAACAGCCAATCAAGTACCAAGTTTAGACCATACAAAATAAAAAGAGTAACATCCATCATCATGGGAAACAAGATGATCTCAATCCTAATTAATTAATAAACTGATGTCTTGTTACGGTCATGTGGATACAATGAGCCAATAGGGCAAGGTATTGAATAGATTCACTCATAGTGCAAATGACGATGCCCAATCAGAGGCCAGGAAAGTGTGAATAACCTGTAACATTTGTTGTCATTTCACCTCGATATTTGCAATAAATTCTGCCCTTTTCTGTCACCATGTTGAATGTCTTTCGATAATTCCCCGCCCTAGCTGGTGTTGTAATAAACCTTTTGTTTTTCTCACATCTTGTGCATTATTTTTGGCTCTTTTGATTGTTTTTTTATTATTGAACTTGGGACTTGCCCTCCAGCTCTGTGCTGAGTTTACTCGTTGAAGCGCGATCGAGAGTCTCCTGGGCCTGGGGGACAGAGCAGGGTTCAGGCAAGACGTTTTTGCCAGAGTGCTGCTCGGTCTTGTTCAGGCCCATTTTCTGCACTGGTGGTACATACCTAGGAGTACCAGGTCCATATATGCATAGCTCTCAACTCATACGCTTTTGGTGGGTATCAACGGCCTTGCAATCAGCTGACTCACCCGCCACGACCCCTGTATGCCCATTCACTTCAATGGGCTGTCTCTCGCGCCCCCCGAAATATGTGGTGTTTACTCATGATTTAGTGGGAAGACTCTCAATTTGTTTAACAAAAATGTTGCTATTTTTCCAATGTTTTAAGTTAGGTGCAAATTGAGGGGGGTGCTCTTGTTAGGGGCGTGCCCCCCCTAACAAGAGCCCCCGTTGCAGCTCTTTCATTCAAGGAGCCGTGTGGTCAAAGGGTTGCCTGCACTCCTTGAGTGAATGGGCTGCCTGTTGTCTCTTTATTCAGAAACAGGAGGGATTCCAGCTGCATGTTAGCTTTTACTCATAAACAAAAGGAAAATGCGGGCAACCCAGCCCTCCCCCTGTGTCTTAGCAAAGAGACATCAAGCAGCTTGCAGCCCGTTCAGCAAGCGCAGCATGGTTAAAAGGCTGACTGCAGGTGTCAGCAGCACTTTGGATTCGAAAAAAGAGACACTGCTTTTTCCTTTTTCTAATCCGAAGTGCTGACACCTGCAGGCAGCCCTTTAACCGTGCAGAGGTTCCGCTAAACAGGCTGCCCGCGGAGCCTGCACGACTGGGGCTAGTCAGAGGTGAAACCCGCAAGGCCCCAGCTCATGAGCCCTTTATGGAGACTTCTAGGGTCCCACCGGCCCACTTAAAGCCCTGTCTAACCCCAATGCATTCCAAATTGAAAATTCACTTCTACTTTCTCTGATAAAATCTCACTCCCAGGTGCTGCAAAATGTTGCCATGTATGGTGCTCCTAAGTGATCTCTAGATATTGTCTGAAGAGCAGGGTCGATCGAATTATTAAACTGCAAACTTTTCTTCAGTACGATTGCGAACGGGTTTCAGTAGCCTGCGTAGTTTAAGAATTAATACGTTTCGATTGCGAAAGGGTTTCAGTAGCCTGCACAGTTTAAGAATTAATGCGTTTTTCCTTTTTTGCTGGCAGTTTTGTATCGAATGTAATAATTTACAAAACGTCCTGCAATTTTCGACTTTATTTATTTTAGTATAGAGCGCATTAGGCCCGAAGGCATCAAATCGCATGTAGGTTTCCACGTACACGATACATTCCGCTTAGGTCCAGGCAGGTGGTTGTGACGGACAGTGTCCATTTTGCTGCAGGTAAGGCGCCGGTACCTCTGTTCACAAAACGATCGTTGGATCACTGGCGAAACTTTTACACCTATTAATTATTCACTTATACTGGAGTGAATGTGTTTTGAGATGTGAACCAGCTGTAAAGTTTCCGATTGTATTCTTACTGTTGCCTGCTGTTTGCTAATTAAACTTCGAACATAAGATGGCTGGCTAGTCCATCACTCAGGCCGTGAAAGAAGGGGCGCTAATAACGTTGGTTGATTTTACCTTGCAGCTTCCTTTTCTTTATCTGACGTACAGTAGTACACTCCTCTCGTCTATGCTCTCATTGGCTAAGGACCCCGCTCTATACAAATGAAACAGGACGTGAATGTGACGCCTAGGAACCGCAGTGAATTGAGCGTGTTACGTAATCACGCAGCATAATCAGTCGCTGTCTTCTGGAAGCTACCCATAGTGCCAGACGCCATTTCGAGGTTGTTGTTCGGTAGCAGCGGTCGCTTCGGGGTCGACAGATCGGACGTCGTTCGGAACTGGTTTCGGCACTACGCAGCCTTTGCAGATAGGCACGGTAAAGACTTTTTGTTTCTCTAAACAGTCGTTGATTTGATTAAGTCTCGTTTTTCTCACGCAAGACGAAATTTGATATTTTCCTGTGTCGGTATGCGGACTTCGGTCCTCGCCGTGAGAAATCGTTCTCTGCTGTCAAACGTAGTTGTGGAAACGGCGATTGAGTGAATTTTATGCCAATTTAGGTGACCTATGCGACTCCAGTACTTAAAGTTTTATGACCACAAAATGGCTGCCATAATCTTGTTTTGTATTACGGAGTGCCCGCCATGTTGGGTCACCCAATAGTGACAACATGGCGGATGCGCCTCAAATCAGTGAGGGCGGGGTTGAGTGCGGCTTTTTCTAGTGTGACTTAGAAACTGGTAACGTAACGATATGATTCAGTTTATGTCGTTCGCTTTCGAGCAGTACCTGTATATGAAAACCTCATATATTTTGAGTTGTAGGGCGGCAGTTGACAGCTGCTACGTGTGAATTGGGTTTTTGTTTGGTTGTTTACTTGGGTGTTGGAAAAGGGGAGATGCATCGCATGTTCTTAACAAGATTTTGTTTTTTGTGGAAGATGCGGCAGTCTAAACGAGTGCATTGTCCTGATGAGGATGACCGAGATGGCCTGGATTACAGAAAACACGGCAGTAGCCATAAACGGAAGAAGCGTTCCCATAGTAGTACCCGGGAGAACAAACCTCGCCGACAAAGTGCAGATGACAGCAAGTCAGAGGACAGGTAAACTATCCAATATATGCGAATCGTTTTTCTCTTCGCGGATGAACGTTTTCTTTTGAAAAGGGCAATTTCGGCTACAACATTGTTTAAGCTCGCATGGCGGTAGTGTGGAGTCTTCAACCCGCCAAAACTACGTTTCTATCGGATCATGCGCAACATTTAAACTCAGATTTACTGTAGTGGGTTATTCCATTTCAAACCACTGCTACACCAGTTCGTCTGCCCTAACCCGCACACAGTGTTGAGCTATATGGGAGTCGGTACAAAACCCGTGGAGCGACCTGGTGTATGATGGAATGAAACGTAATGGCTCTCCCCATCACCTACTGCTCCAGTTGTGTTGGTGCATATATGATCGGTTCTGCTGGATGACCAGGGACACTTGTAGAAGAATGTGTTTTGCCAGCAGGGTCGTGACGCGCATGGCAGAGTTGTCAGCAATTGAGCAGTGCGTGGGCTTTCTAGTTATCCCAAAACTTAAGGGATAGCTTAAAGGAGGTGGTCATGGGGTCGAACAACTTTTTTTTTTAAAGAGTATTTCTACCATACACAGGTGTGGTTTGGTGCAACTATACTCTGTCGGTGCAATAATGCGCACCCTTGACGAACATTGTACTTTGTATAGAATCCGCGTGAATGGTTTTAATGTGTATAACATTTGCTTGTAGTCAATATTTGAGTGTCAAATCCTTGAATGAGCGGGATTGCCGTGACCGGAGGTATGTTGAATATCGTAACAATAACTACAATGACAAGTACGAAGATGGCCACCATGACGGTTACCATACGCATGGCAGCAAATCATCTGGCCGAAGTGGACGAAGTAGTCGTCACAAAAGAAAGCACCGAAAGCATTGTAGCACCAGTCGCCCTTTACAAACGGTATGCCAATATTTGTTTGCTACTATGTGCGCACATTGAGGCTTTTTCTGAACAATGCCAGTTTTTAACTGAAGGTGTTCCGTTTTTCCAGTTAGTTTGGATACCCCTTACTGAGCATGAAACCTGAGTTAGTATTAAATGCATAATATCCTAGTGTGTAGATTGAAGGATCGGCTTTGTTTTGTTGTGAACTGATTGGCATTAGTGGTTAGCGTAACGCCTGTGTAAATTTTTTTACTATATACATTTATTTGCCTACCACCCGGACCATTTGTGATCATCATATGTTGATCATATGTCGCTAGGATGAATGCGTGGCAATAGCCAGCGACAAAATGTTTCAAATTTAGCCTGCAGTTTAAATTTCTTTTAATGTAATTGCTGCTATTCTGGCGGGCATGCTTAGTCAATTTTGTTAAATGGTTTGAATCTTACCATCCTAAATATTGACAAACACGAAGATTCAGTGCTTCAATGTTACTGTATCTTTTACAATGTTGTTGCTTTGCAAAAAACCTTTTTTGAAGTTTCTTACCTGAAAATTTGTTCCTTGCCATGTTTTTCTTCTGTAACATAATCTGTGTGCCCTGTGAATTACTGGGGACTGAATTTGAAATGGCTCCTGCCAACTGTTCGTGGCCTGGTGCGTTATCTGAATGCCCGAATATCTCCCCGCTGAATGATTGAATTACGTGTTCTGCCCTGAATTCACACTGGTATATTGATTGGCTGGACGATCTTGGTGGCGCCCACTTGACGTTTCCAGAAGAGGCACCGCAGGAAAAGATCCAGGAGTGTAGAGGATGATGAGGAGGGTCATCTGGTCTGTCAAAGTGGAGACGTACTAAGAGCAAGATGTATAGAATATTTTTTCAACACTTTCTATCTTTTTTTATTAAAAAAACAGAATAGACTGTCTAGATTAGGGTCTTTTGTGAAAATATATATATATATATACATATATATAACATTTCTATTGTAAAATAAACGAGCACTTAAACTTAATTATCCTTTATATAGATAAGAAATTAGTCAGCTTCATATTTTAATTACAAAATAAAATGTAACTAATTCTAGTGCTGACACGTTAATTTAAACCTAAAACACTACAGCCTAGAATATGCATTGATAGCATTTAAAAATATATATATTTATTTATTGGGACACCTTGTTACTGAAATACCAGTCGCTGAATGTTTTATCTGTTTATAGATGAGATTGTTGGGACGCTGGGAGAAGGTGCTTTTGGAAAAGTAGTAGAATGCATCGACCACAAAGGGTAAGTCGGCCAGATAAAGTAACTGAGTCTTGGTATAATGTAATTGCCACTTGCCTGCGTATTTCTATTTGACCTATGCAAATTAAATTGCCAATTGTATTTGAGATTTCGGTGTGTGGTGGAAAATGGGCTGCCTAGTTGATGCGAGCATAAGTTGCACATACACCCTTTTGCGAGCTCTTCAGACAGTAGGACAACCTTTTCCGAATTGACTTACCCCCCCCTCAGATCTGGCGTTTGTATATCTTGCAGGGCTTCCGTCATGCTGTTCAGCCTCCACCAATATAAAATCCCTAGGGAAAAAGTGGTCTTTAATTGTTAATGCATAGACCTGCCACGTCAGTGTTGTAGTTCTGGGCTAAGTCAAAGTGGCGGCTCGTCTCCACTTCAGTCCTGTTGTCCCACTCGCCCTGGACAAGCCATACATTTTGTGCTTGCGCACATGCTCAGTCCAGTTCCAGGAAGGAATTTTATGTATCCCAAGCTGTACCTACTCGACTTTTCTATTTAAAAGTAGTCCTCATAATCCCCTTTTTGGTTTTGGCTATAAGCTATCTATTGGTGGCCCTCTCCTCACTCACTGGGGGGGGGGGGCACATCATGCAGTCCTTCCTAGGAGGCTCAGGGAGGCCTGCGTGAGGTGTTTCCCCCCTCAGCCATTGGGGGGGGGGGCACCACAAAAGGTGGGGCAGGACCCCCAATAGATGGGGCCAGATTGGCACACTAATGTGTCCATCTGCGCCAAGCGAAGTTGCGTCAATCGTAGACTGCTTTTTAGGGGGGCTGAGGGGCCCCCCTTCAATCAGTAAAAAATCCATGGTGGCTAGTGGCCCCCCCAGCCCTACTTTTTTTTTTTTTACATTCCCTGGGGGCAGATGGTCAGCCATCTGCCCCCAGGGTTCATGTGCATGTGTCCCCATGCTCTTGGTTGGTGGGGGGGGCTGCTTACTTGAAGCAGCCCCCTCACCCCCCCAACTTAAAAACAAATCAATGGTGGTCCAGTGTGTTGCTGGTCACGGTGACCTTGGAAAGGGGAGAACCTCCCCTTTCCAGGGAAACACCTTTTTTTTTTTTTTGTCATATCCCTGGTGGTCTAGTAGGCCCCAGGTCCCCAAACCCCCTCCCACCTCCCCATCCCTTTTGTTTTAACCCCTGGGGGCAGCCCCCAGGTGTCTTTGCCCTGGGGCCACGGGGGGAGGGAGCAGCCAAGCTAGTAAGCAGCCCCTCCACCCGCGTCACAAAGGGATCTGTATTGATCCGGTGGCATTGTTGCATGCGGATCGTGCGCCCTGTGCCCGATCCGCGGGCAGCAATGCCACACAATGGGTATCGTTGGAAAGGGGAGGATTTCCCCTTTCCAACAATACCCACCTCGATCTCTGGCTTGAAATACTGCTGGAGATCGAGGCAGAACAAGAAGGTCTCTTACCTCTCTTACCCGTAGCAGACGAAAATGGCCGATGCGTGGAATTTACTTTCACCTTCATGCTGGCGTGAAACTGAAGGTTATCCAGCCCCCCTGGTAGTGAGGGGAGCCTCCCCCCTCACATAGCCCAGGGGTTGGATTACAGTTTTGCTCCATCTCTGCGTTGCAGGGATCGAGCAAAACAGTGCCTACACCGACGAGCCGGCTCGTCGGTGGCCCTTAAGGGGGTTAAGGGGCCTAGTAGGAACCGCTACAGCAGCATGGGATGAAATCAAATTTTGGCATAAGTTTTCAGCATGTCCTTCAGAATTAGCAATGCTAAAGATGTGCAGAGAAGCAAACCTTTGCTTTATGGCCCTTCCAATGGGGCCTGTTAAATGTCAGGTATCTGAAATTGGGTTAGTCTCAACCCACAGCAGCTGCTGTATGTTGCTGTTTCTTTAGTTCCATGTTTCCTTCCCGTGAAGTAGCAATACCGATGAGCAGCAATCGTCTCGACAGACATTGAATATTAAAAAGCAAGCAGGCACATAGGTTAGTATGCATTTTTATTGGTTTAAGGCATTGGTGGAGCAGAAGACTTCCTGCTCTTGAAACCATGGCTGCCTGGCCTGGAACTTTTTGCATATTGCAGACGGTTTATAGTCATAATGTCAAAAATAAATGTCGACAAACCAATGTCAGGAAAAAACGTAGAAAACAATGTCGACATCCTATACATATAATGTAGTCATTTTTTTTAGAAAAATGTCGACAAAAAAATGTCTCAGCACCTCACCCAACACCCTCTCACCCCTCATACTCAACACATTCTAATTATATTTTTATTTTTTCAATAAAGTATCATTTACTATGGGGGGGCTCCCCCAACCCCCCTCACCCATCCCCTGCCACCCCTCATTCTCAACACATTTTAGATATATATATATATATTTTTTTTTTTATTTATGCAATAAATAGAAAATTTCAAAAAAAATATTGAAAAAATGTCCATTATTTTTTCCGCCATTTATTTTTCGAAATTTTGACTGTCGAAATTATGACTGACCACCATTACAGACTTATCGCTTTATTTGGTGCCTTTTCTGGAACTGGGCTAGATGTTTGGTTATCATAAAGTGCCTTCTATGCACTGCTGAATGTGAGGGAGAAGAAACGGAGTAACTGCCCCCCTGTGCCATACTCCACCTTACCCATGGCTGAATGTTTTTTTTTTCTTTTGATTTTTCAAGGGGAAGTGTTCACGTTGCAGTGAAAATCATAAAGAATGTTGACAGGTACCGGGACGCAGCTCGTTCTGAAATTCGGGTTTTGGAGCATTTAAATACTCGGGATCCTAAAAACAAGTTGTAAGTATGTGTGTATGGACAATCCATGCTTTGATTGTAGACCTTATTTCAAAAATGTTTTAACCCTCACTTTTTCTTCCTACCTTTTTAAAAGCTTCTGCGTCCAGATGTTGGAATGGTTCGATCATCATGGTCATGTTTGCATTGTTTTTGAGTTGCTGGGACTAAGTACCTACGACTTCATCAAAGAGAATAGTTTCTTGCCATTTCACATGGACCAGATTAGGAACATGGCATATCAGATTTGCAAGTCTATAAACTGTAAGTGGCTCTTAGTGTGTGGTTATTTTCTCGTCGCAAAAATAGGTGCGGTTATGAGATTAATACTTCTGCTGTTTTTTTTAAATTTATAGTTCTGCATCGGCACAAGTTGACGCACACTGATCTGAAGCCAGAAAATATTTTGTTTATCCGGTCTGATTACGTGGTACATTACAATGCTAAAATGGTAAGATGTCTATGGGACTTACATACCTGTTCTGTTTCTTTTACCGGCTACCCTTGACATTGGACACATTGGCAGGGTTCATACACGACAGGCTGTATTGGAAGACACGTGCTTTGCTGTATAAAGCAATACACTGGGTCCACGTGCTTGTTGAAAACTGGGATGGTTTAACGGTTGAATGATTGGGGGGAGGGGGACTACGAGTGTAATCGGTGCACATGCAACTGCTGCATTGCCTTTTAATGGTGCATACTAAGGACACATGGATTATCATGCACTGCAGTTAAATGGCTTAATATGTGTTTTACAATGTGATACACTGCGGGATGTGATTCCAGATGTTTTACTAAAGTGCGCCCTCAATTTTAAAGTTCTACAAATTTGTAACTGCATTTGTTTTTCGTTGCGTCTGATGTGCATGCTTGAATCCACTTTCTACCAAATGTGGTTTCCCCAACATGTGTTTTTAAATATTTTCCTAGAAACGTGATGAGCGGACATTAAAAAACAGTGATATTAAAGTTGTGGACTTTGGAAGTGCAACCTATGATGATGAACACCATAGTGCTTTAGTATCTACGAGACATTACAGAGCTCCAGAGGTTATTTTAGGTTTGTATTTTTACATTTCTTTGGTGTGTGCTCCTGGGTGGCTTCCAGGCTGTTTTTTTTCTCGTTGTCAGCCTGTTTTTCCCAGGTTAACCGTTTGACCAATATTGCTGCTTGGATGGATTGTGCAAATTTGGTCCTTCTGGTCATGTTTGCGCCACATTGGAGGTTGTAATTGTTTCCCTTTTTCTCCCCCCCCCCCCCCCCCTTTTAAATTTAGAACTTGGGTGGACACAATCCTGTGATGTTTGGAGTATTGGCTGTATTCTTATCGAGTACTATCTTGGATTAACAATTTTTCAGGTAAGTAAACGCTTCCACCGAACAGACTGGAAATCGATCACTAGCTTTCTGGAAAGCGAAGGGTTTATTTTTTTAAAACATTTTTTTAGGGGTTAATCAATACTATGCTCACGGGACTCGTTTTTATGACTGAACTTTGAAATCAATTTTATAGTTACAAATTCTTTATCTTCCAGACACATGATAGCAAAGAACACCTTGCAATGATGGAGAGAATACTGGGGCCAATTCCAGCACATATGATAAAGAAAACGCGGTACGTGTGGACAGCCAGAAAACAAGTTGGTTGACGGCAAGAGTGTGATTTTCAAAGAATGAATTGCAAATGTTTAGTCCTGCTTGATTTTCGGACTGTTTCTGGACCCTGGTATTTTTGTTGTTGTGGATTTTATTTTTTTTTAGTTTGTAGTGCTTTCTGAAGCTCATGACTTTAAAAAGATCTTATTATGCTCAGTCCAAATATAATGGCCCTGCTTCTATCGCAAATGGCCAGATATTGACGGCTCACACTCTGTTTGTTTTATGTTGCAATGGCATTTTGTTTTTAGATTTGCTCATAACACTAATGTCACTTGCAATTAATTTATAAACTATTTAACTTGCAGGAAACACAAATATTTTCATCATGAACGACTAGATTGGGATGAACATACGTCTGCTGGTCGCTATGTTAGGAAACGTTGTAAACCATTGAAGGTGAGCCAGTAATGGTATACACTGGGGCTGTACATATTAACTGAACCTATGTTTTAAGGTAGAAAAAACTGCTGATAAGCATTGTGAAGACTGCTCTTTTAAGCGGAATAGGAAAACTGAAAATGTAGGCAGTTAGTATTCATACAAGTGGTTTCAATGTTTAGTTTTTACTTTAAAAGTTGTTGTACTTGGCAACGGAAACGTCCAAAAAGCCTGCATGGTAGACTTGGGCGAATTTCAGCCAATCGAATGTTCTGCACTCGGTGCTTGGGGCATATGGGGGTGGGTGTCCCCCACACTTTTTCACTATATTGGCTGCAGGGATGTTCCTTCTGCCCTGCCTCCCTGCTGCAGTGCAAAAGGTCCCTGTGGTGCCGATTCCTGAACACGGAAGTTGAAGGGAACAAGTTGTCAGTCATACTTGTGTGCTGCGCAGGGTGCGGGGGCGCCAAGTCGGAATGGTCAGAGAAAAGACCAAAGGTTATTTTAGAAAATTCATCTTCAGTCTTTTCCCCTTCTAGCATTTCCATCGCAGGATTCCAAGGCAACATGGATTAGGTGTGACAAGGAAAGTGGTGAAGTCCTTGTGTAACCACATCACCAACTTAATTGAACCTTTCTATTTTTGCTTCTTGATATTATAGACTGCTTGGGATGCCTCTCTAACACCCAGCTTCTGAAGCCAATCTTGACAAGAAAGCAATGCAGCTCCCCATGGATCCTTAACGTGCCATCACCCACTGGAGCAGATTTAGCAATCTACCCCACCCCCTTAATCTACCCCCTCTTGGTGGGCGGTGTCCAAGCTCCTGCTATAGAGGACCACCTTCCCTTTAGCCAGGCTCTCAAAACCTGGCTCTTCATGGTGGCACAGTAACTGACTTGGTTCGCACACAAGGGAAATCCCGGCTATCGCTCACCCCGCTCGGGGAATTAACATGCATGCGAGAACTCTATAGGTGGGATATAGCACTACCTAGCCAGATCTTGGTCTTCACCCCACCCGCATTCACTGTATCCCAGGGATTGCAAGCGTTCTGCACAGCCACATCTGCAATATACCCTAAACGCATGTTAAGATGGACTTCTGAATTCTGTCCTGAAGGGGCAGAGGTTCAGAAGGCCAGCCTAGTTTCTTGGAACAGGGTAACCTCTGGACAAGCCAGACCAATCAGGGTAGCGATATCGGCGGTCAAGACTAGGTCTCAAGAGGGGTGAGGGTGACAGCCCGCAATGAGCACACAAAGCAAGGACACTTAAAATCACTCCAAGCAGGTGTTGGATTAAAAATATAGGCCCATTTATTACAAGGCCTCTGTAACATTGACCATAGTAAAGAATCCCGGTAAAACTCAAGTAAACCAACACATCACAATCAAATATATATTTACCGAATGGTCTAAAGAGTTGGTAACCGTTAGACCCAGTTCGCCTTCAGAGGACAGTACGAGCCCTAGAGTGGAGCCTTGTCCTCAAAAGTACATGCATGCGCTGGTGCCAAGGGGAGTCTCTAAAGGAAATCGGGCAGTTCAGAGCTGTGAGACGGATCTCCGCTACTCAAGCTGTCTTGATATGGGCAAAATCTTCCTCGGGGCCAGCCCTTTGAGAGCAAAAAATACCCAATTCAGCCCAAAATACAGGTTCTATTGTGCTGAGCAGTGATCTCATGCTAGTGACAAATGACACCTTCAATACGTTTTAGTATTTATTCTAAACAGTGAATATCATATACATTTGGTATTCAAGTTAGAGAAGATTACAAAGCACAAAACTTGGAGAAATGCAAAATATAGAGAAACTTAGATAAACACAAAGAAACATAGAGAAACAGTCTTACGCCCCTTCAATCAGCACTGGGAGACCCTGGCCCTCATAAGCTAGCTGTAACAAGCCCCGCTCAGAGGACAGCGCTGTCGGGATGCCTTCAGAGTTCCAAAATTCCAGGCACTTGATCTTGCACGAACCAAGTCCACAGGACGATCTCCCACCGAGTCATGTGAGCATGTGTATTTTATAATCTCGTGCTGCCCGTCCGTGACGCACAGTTCCAGTACTTTCCCTGTGCAAAATATAGGCTGGCTCATGGAAAAAACCCAACTCTGTTAATTTCCACTGCTCCTTCTTCTGAGCCCCTCCCTGGCTCCCTGGAGCCCATCTGCCAAAGCTCAGGAATGTCTTATCAGTGCCTTCCCAGAGATTAGCTTGGGGCCATGCAGGACTACCGTTAGTGAGGCAGAATATTCTAAGGGAAGCGGGGATGTATTCACCCCATCTGCAAGCTCTAAAAGGCATGCACTCATAGCTTAGTGTTTATAGCGCTTAAGACTGGCTATCTAAGCGCTATATAGGTGCCATAATGTTCCAAACACTCCAAAAATTAGCTACAGAGCTAGGGCCCTCTCCCTGCCTGTCTATCAACAATGCATAATGTGACCTATCACTCATACTAGGCCTGCATATTCCTTGTAGCTCACTACTGCATAATGGAAGTGCTACAACAGACTACTGTCAGCATTTTTAGCACATACTTTGAATACACTATTGGCTTTCAGCGGCTAATGCTGTCATCTAAAGCCCTGATTGGCAAGGTTGCAATTTTGTGTATCACTACACAAGCGTGGCCTCCCCTTGTGGGCAGAGCGCGAGTGCGAAAAAGGTGTGCTGTTTAACACAGCGAGGGAAAGCTACAGGCTACTGCGGGAGGGCAACCGGTTCCTAGTGTTGCTACTCACCTGTCACCGATGCAGGCAGACCCAGGCTTCTCCACGTCCGTTTCAGTGCTGGCAGGTTCAGATACGAGCAGGCGACGTCTCTGTGTCGTGTAGATTCCGCGGCAGCAGAAGTTAGAGTTGAGGATGTCCCAACGCAGCGAACTCGCACAGGTTGTTACCACAGCAGGGCAACACGGCGGGCGTGTGTATTTCAGCCCAATGCACACTTGTCACTTCAGACCTGGGAATGCCAAGTGTACAAATCGTGTGCGCGTGCCAAGGACTCGGAATGCAGCAGCAAACCTGACGGCGGTGACAGAGCAAGGCTCCTGGGTAGGCTGGTCAATCCACTGGATGGCCCAGGGACTCTTCCGAAGGCTTATGTGCTGCAGGAGACGAAGATGCTGAGAATAGTTGTTCCCACTATTCCAAAGGGCCGAAGTGCCAGTACAGGCCTTGTTCGATCAGAGGCAGAATGGTCTCACGGGGCGACAGCAGTACAGAGGAGCATTCCTTCAGTGGGTCACCAGCGATTCTCCGGTTCAGCCTTAGTTGCAGGATACTTGGCTCCTTTATCCACTTGGGAGATCGCCATGGTAGTGATGATTCCAGCCTCCTTAGCCAGAGTTCCCTTCGTGCTAAAAAAGGAAGAGGACCCAATGGGAGATCTGCTCACAAAACACTCAAACCATACGTGGACCTATCATGGACCCTGGTGGTCCCAGACATTCAAGACACACTAGACTCTGGCACCCAGGATGTGTATTGGGACCTAACATCCCAGCCCACATCCTGGAGGCTCACACCACGCCCCTGTAGAGGCCTACGAAAGCATCTGTGTTTCGTGGGAAAGTACATGCCCAAATAAGGAAGGCCCTGGGTCGGCTCGACCTGGGGAAGGTGAAGGGGGCAAGACGGTCAGCGGTCAGGACAAAGAACCTCGTGGCTTGGCCATTTTGGAAGCCAGGCCACCATTTTGGGCTAAGCGCGAGTAACACGCTTAAAAAGCCAAAAGGGAGCTCAACACACAGACGATCGCTGCCACCATTCCCGTCTGTGATTGACTTGCACAGTTTGTTGACAATCCAATGAGACTTTCTAGGGCCTGTAGAGTGACTAGAGACCCAAGAGAGCAGTAACTTAAGTTACGGTGCACTCTTGTGTCGTTTTGCTGCAACATGAGAAAGAACTACGGAAAACATTTCCCGGTACGGACTGTCTTAAGGGCATGTCAGTTTCCCCCTAAGAATGGAGCGAAAGCCCAGAGGGGTGCGGCGGAAGGCTGCGCTTCTCTGGAAAAGTCTAGATCAGGGTGTAAAACGGCAAAAAGTTTAGGGGTTGCCACATGGAAGGAAAATTACCTACAATTAAGAAATCTTTCCTAACACACATCATCCTCAGCCCGAGGGCCACCTACTTGACTGCTCTGATTTTCTTAGTACCCACCACCCCCTTCCTAATTACAGGCTGCTGTTGGGGACCTAGCCCATGAATCCTTTAGTAATTCATCACTTAAAATCCTGACTACAGTTTTACAAAGGGCGTTCAACCCCACAGCTGTTCGAAGCCATACCAATGGCAGTTGGTGGTATACAAAGAATTTATAATCGCCCCATGCTGAATTTAGTGGTCTTAAGCTTCCAAGATTACATTGGCATTCCCCCCCACTATGGTGGTGAGGCTACTTGTCTCCAGGTGTGAGAACAGCATTATCGAGAATTAAGCACTGGGCGAATGTGCAACCGAAACCTGTGACGCTTGGGCTCTAATTGAGGGGTGGCACCTTGTGCTTCACATTGGGTTGGTATCTTGCTAGGGTTGCCTGTCTGCACCAACTTGCTGCACTGTGACTGGCGCGCATGGAGCCTTGAGTTGCCCCATCACTGGTGGACACTGCTAGTTTATGCTTTCAATCAGCAGATGCCGGGCAAGTTTTTGCAGGCACCTTTGTTTGGCCTGGAGACCCAGAAACCGAAGTACTTGGCTGTGTTTAACCAGGATCTGTGTGAAGGGGTGCTTATGGGGCGTTACTGAAGGTGCCCCAACTATATCTCCTTTCTCTGACTGCTGCTCATGAAACGTGTGATGCCATTTGAGCTCAATGTTCCACCCTCCAGCAGGCATGGTTGAGAAGGATCAACTTTGGAGGAAGAAAATTGTGGGGGGGCTGAATGTTAACCAGAGGGAAAGCGAAGCGTCTTACCTGAATGCTCATTGCTCATCGGCATGAGTGATGGCACAGATTGGACAGAGCCCCACATAACCAGATATCTGCCTTGGCGTGCACAATTTTGAGTGTGGTGGTAGATAATCTGCTCTGTTTCACTTAAATGGCGTGATTAATGTTGTGCCACCTTTTCTTTAAGCCATGTTTAGCTGCATGCAACAAATGTGCAGGTGGACCCATGTGCACTAAATTCCTTCCTTGGGGTTTCCATTATACAGAGGCATGCATTTGATATCCATAGCCACATACATTGGGTGCTTTCACTTTGCATGGCCTCGTCCATCTTGGTCATAGTGTGCAGGTTTGAGCAGCTGGGGTCACTTGGAACCAAGATTGCATGGGGGAATCTGGGCTGTGCTGACTTGTGGTAAGCCATTCTACTGTCTTGGTAAACTACAGGCCATGTAGGTCTTTAGTTTGGTAGAAGGGTTGGGGTGATGCAGGCAAACTTATTTTCGGGCGTTTCATGCTGGTTGGAGTGGCACATCTTTAAATTGGCGAGTGAAAGGATCCATATGTTCGGTTTCCTCCTTGGTGGGGGTAAAATTCTGGCAGTAAACCGCCAATCTGATCACAAATTATCCATTTGGTAATCACCTGTATTCATGTTTGCTACTTAGCAGAGGTGTTGGAATTGTTGCCTTATTTTGTCTCTCCCTCCTGGGCGTAACCTTCCAGGTCTGTGGGTCCCATGTTTACAGGATTGGGGCTGTTCAGTATCTCGTTTATCGTTCATTACAATGAACTCCTCATTACAATTAACTCAAAATTCCTGTCCGTCGGGGTAGCAAACTAGTGTGGCATACTGTTGATACTTGCCCACCCCTCTAGAATGGAAAGCTGTAGTTCAACAACCTTTTGTGGTCTCACTCTGTACAGTGTTCCCTTTACTTGGGGTGGAGGGTGCGGCACGCCCTTAAACCTACCCCCCAATGAACGTTTTCCAAATGCACTGAATCAGTGACTGCCTTTCTATTAAAGATCTGGTCTAGAGCTAGAAAGAGCTTAACTATCCTGAACCACACTTTACTCTGCTCGCTGACACTGTCCGGTGGACTTTGGGCAATATCCCATTTCATTAAAGTACCTGGATAGCTAATAGTTTGTCTAGAAGAAATGCAGGGGGTGGTGGGATGGCGCACGCCACACTAGTCTCCCATTGGGTTACTGCCATTTTGCACTTTCCTTGCCAAGGTCCTACCGGAATTTCTGACGTATCAATAAATGCCAGAGACTGGGAGTGCAAGAGCTCACAGTTTGTCGGATTGCGTCGTCAAACATCCCCGTGTGAGCAACAATAGTGATGGCTGCTTTTGTCTTGGGTTGAGGATGCTGCTCCAATTATGGCTTGTACGGTGTTGTTGCCCAGAGAGTTCAGACAATGTTTACTCCTTCATTTGTTAGGGATTCACATGATGGTATTCCAAGGAATGTTTTGATTTGCTAACTAGTATAAAGGATTCATATCCAGTGACTTTTCTTTGCTGTCATACACAATGCTGTTTGCCATGTATATTTGTGCTGCTGCATTTGATGGTGAATCAATTTTTTCCCATCCGCATAGGCGCAATACATTGCATGAATCCATTATAGACGTCACTGCTGAAGTCCGCATGCATCTATTTCCATTCCATTCCATATGAAAGATGGCAAGAACTCGAGTAAAACCTTCTCAAATCTTTCTTTGTTATTGCAGGATTTCATGCAATCTCATGACCCGGAGCATGAGCAGCTTTTTGATCTTATTGGAAGAATGCTGGAGTATGATCCTTCCAAGAGGATAACGCTTGAAGAAGCTCTGCAACATTCTTTCTTTGACTTATTAAAGAAGGAGTAACCAGTGTAATTTTTGTTACATTCCTAATTCATTCGGGAAAATTGCATTGGCTGTGTCAGCCAAATATATATTTATAACTTATTTGTATATTTTTTTGTAAATAGAGATTTTTCTATTATGTAAATATTGGAAACGTATGATCTTGGCAAACACTACTGAATGAATAAAAAACAAATCGTTCAATTCCCTTTGTATTTTGCTCTTCAACTGTGCCCCTGTTAAGTGAATGAACATCCAGAATCGCACGGGGCTCGAAGTGTCGGTAGCAATAAATAAACTTTAATTGGGGATAATTGCAGGGCAGTACCATTGGCTGGAACCATGCCATGCTCGGAGTTGCCCCCGCCGCCCCATGGTGCCAAGTTCCAGCCGGCAGATGCCAACTTAATGGTAAAACATGTTAACATAACAATAGAACAGCAACTGTACAATTAATGTGAGACATGCAGCACTCTCGACACCTTCTGTTAGAAATGGTATTCCTATTTGTCCCCTTGCTTAATCCTTCCCTGTGCATGGTGTCTGCAGGTATGAGGTCATGAATGGAATACCAGGAGTGTAACGACTGGAATGTTGAGTGTATGAGATTCCACCCAGGGCAGTTGGTAATGATGTAGCCTTGGTGGTGGGAGCCAGCTGGCTTCCCTGTGACTATACTTCCTATCTTGTGATATAACATGATTACAGTAATGTGAAGATCACGGCTAGATTACCTCAGTATCCTTTATGTACCCTGACTTATGGACCTAACAATTACAGACGAGCTGGTCTTTGCGGACCTTGGAGAACCTAGGAAACGACAGGTACCTGTGTGAGTACCAGACAGGAGAGGAGACTGCTGTGGGGGAGGGAAGGGGTGCATAACGGGAGAGAACTCGGGAGACGGGACCCACTGCCCCCAAGTCGTTCCATCCAGGGGGGAGTAAGGGAGCCTGTCCTGGTTAGCACCCAGGGGCAAGCAGATGCACTAGGGACTATATTTAAGCAATTCGTCAGTTTGTGAAAGGCTGTCCTTGCGTTGCGAAAGCTACTTCTTGAAGGGTTTTCTTCTCCCTAGCCGAGTAAGTTGGGGGCCAGGGAAGTCTGACATCTGAGTGGAAGCGCCCCCAAGTTAGCACGATCCTCCCCGCAATGGGAGACAATAATGGATACTCCCGCAATGGGAATAAAGCCAAAACAGAGTGCGGGTGAGCGTAAATGGGAGTTTATCAAAAGAATATGGCATGCAAAGAACTCTGCAACCTCCGAGAGCGCTCTGCCTGACAATCGCAAAGGCAGGCGTATTTCTAATACAAAAAACGTCATCAGAACTTACACACTATAGGGGGCACAAGTTAATTGGGATTGGGTGGCGTCGACTAACTATAGGTGTTGCTGCAGCGTGGTTGGTCCGGGCGAAAGGACGTCACTGGTCAGCCTCGTGGGTTGGGCCTGGCAGGCCGGCTTGAGGTCATCCGGGCGGTGTTGGTTCGCTGGGGCAGCCTGTGACAAAGATGAATGCCTTCCCTGACTTGGGTGCCCTAGATCATGCACATTGCAGTTACTTAAAACCCCATATCTAACTTTTACAGTAAATCTTTCAATCAATGAAATACAACACAGGAGGAATGCACCTTGTGAGGGGTCTGGTGGTCTCCTATTGGATTTACCGGTGTTCTGACGTCTGGTATTTCAGGTCGAGGGGCTGGGCTCTGAGGGCTTGGGCCGGGTGGTACATGTTTCATTACTACGTTAGAGGCTACTATGAAGGGGGCTCTGTGTCTTGTCCCATTGTCGGGGGTAGTGTTTGTGCGGGGTCAGACGTCTTGGGATGGTCTGGGGGATTATGGGATTTACGAGAGGGTGCTGGTAGATCAGTGGATTCAAACGTGAGTTTATTACCGTGCTGTAAATAACACAGGTGGCGGCCGGTGGCCTTGGATGCTGTGTTGGGGCCTCTGACTCTCTGAAGCGGTTCCAGCTTGGTCGGGGGAGGTGGGGGAGCACGGCACAGGCCTTAGCTTTTTTCTACTTGGCAGGCTTCGTAGGGTGGGAGGGAGAATGGCCTTGCATATATTCACAAAAGGTATTTTCCTCGTGTGTTGCTTTAATTTTGAATACAAAACTTTTATATCATTTGTCTTAATTAAACTACTATACCATACATATATACTTCGAGTTCATTAAACATTTCGTTAATATATTCAGTCCGAGTACCTTTTCGTTACCTAACATTATATTCACTACAGGGGTGAATTATTTTTTGTACAATAGACGTTACATGAGGTAGTTCTAGGTTATGGCCTACAGAGATTAATACTCGCCGCTACGGGTGACTAAGAAAACATACGAGTTCAGGTTTCTACATAAAACTGAAAGAACACTTATACATATAAAGGTTATACGTTTCGTCGACATCTTTCTCTGTGTTTATAGCAGCACTAGTCCAGGCCTGGGGTTATATCATATAACGTTACATCTTTATGGTTTATTCACAGTTTATAGGATCTGTTTAAACAGAGGTAGTTCGTTAATACCAGTACTTGAGTTATTTTCTACTTTCTTCAGATAGTGATGCTTCAGCTTTTTCCCCGTCACCCCGGCCTCGCGGACCAGGTCATGCGGGGTGCAATATTACATTGTGAACGATGAAATGTTAGTGTTGGCATCTCGGGTTTAGCTCATACCCGACTTTCTCATGGGAACGCGCTCGCAGCGGATCTACCAGGGCTACTGCGGCAGGGATACTTGGAAAGCCCTCCAAAGGTGGGGGCCGCACTGCAGCGCGCTGAACTCACGCCATCTTTGCTGGGCAAAAAGGCTTCTAGGCCTGTCTAAACGTTAGTGTGTGTGTATGATGGGTACGTGGGGGCAATGTCATCGGCGGGCAAGCCCCCCTCCACCTGGGCCCGGGTGGCATGAGGGATCGCCCGGCGAGCCATGGTCCCCATCGGGGGGAGAATAATGTAAGAGAGGGGGGGCCCTAAGGCCTGTCCTCCCCTACATTTCCCCCCTTTCGTTACTAAAGTAACGAATTCTTCAGCTCTTCCAACCTTCTACACTCTTGCTCCTCAGCTATCGCGTCATCCCATGCAGGTGTTCCCTTGATGGGCATCCATGCCCTACACACCCCCCTTAAGCTCTCTCCTCTTCTAGCATATTCGTGTGGTGTGCACGTTAAATATATACAGTCACCACTTTCCTCCAAATCTACCCAGACCTCTGTGTACCATTCTAATTCCACATCTCGGGGCTCCTTGATAGTGGTATGCCATAGCTTGTCTACTATGTACTTGTCACGGTACATAGGCAGTAACCGGTACTGGGGGGTGTTATCAATTCCTGTCTGCACATGCACTTCCTGTGTTGCCCTCATTGTACCACCAGAGTTGCCCATTGTCACCATCATCATTGCGCCGTTAGGGACCGCATTTGCACAACATCGGAGGCCCAACTGGCACAGGCAGAACGCCACGAGGAGGAACACCACAGCTGGTACCAGAAATTTCATCGTCACTCCAAGCCAAGAGGGAACCCAAGAGAAGATATTGTCGAACCACGTGCTGGCTTCTGCTCCACCTTCCATCTTCTCTCCCAGATTATGTACTGCTTCGATCACGTGGGATAAGGACCCATTTTCCGCGTCTTCAGAAGGTACGAAAGTGCAGCAGGCACTTCCTATTTTTCGGCAAACACCTCCGTCCATCGCTGTCAGTAGGTCCAGAACATACCTGTTCTGCATGGTCATTAGGCGTAGAGCTCGCAGTTCTACTTTTATTATGTTGAACCCTTCTTCAGTGTCATTGGCTAACTGAATCAGTTCCCACCGTGTTATCTGGAGCCATTTTGCGTTTGCCCTTGCTTGGACACTTGAAATTAGCGAGGCAAAGAATGTCTCTACAGAGCTGAACAGCCGGTACCTGTCTGGAATCTGTGCCAATAAATCAGATGAAGCTTGAGATATGTAGTTTGATGCCCTTCTGTTCCGTGATAGCTCTTATCCCTTTTCTCCGGAGGATAGGACATAGAGGTGTGATTTAGCAGTGGGAGGAACTACACCCTGGTTCATGTTCCCTGGCATCCTTTTATTTCCGTCAACGTGGCTTTCTGGGATCACCATCAGGGCCGAGTGCAGAGTGGCCATCGAGCAGCTGCCACTCCATGCCTGGGGAAGGTGTAGGTAGGCCTGGTTCCCACATGCCCAGTATGTGTCCATCAGTGCAGCTGTTCCTTTTCTCATCTCTGGGATGGTGAGGGTTTTGTTACAGTTTTTATTCGTCCCTATCGCCACTTTTCCTTCTCCCTTAAGACATAGTTCGCTCTTGATCTCGCTTTGTAGCTTGAAGGGTTTTTCCATTGCTGTTACCCATGTTAGTTTGGAAATGTGCTCCTTCCATACTGGTGTGCATGTTTCTTCCATCCATCGCAGTCTGGCTGGTTGGACACCTCTCAGTGCTTCCGCCTTGCACAGTACTTCTTCATCTTTCCATTTGTTTTCAGAAAACAGTGTCCCTTGTATCGCAAAAAATGGTTCTTTGAGACATACCACTCCAGCTGCTTTTGGGTAGCACGTTTTTTCAGTCTGTATCATCTTGAAAGTGACGTCGTGTGCCTGGAAGGTGTTTTTTATTCGGCATAGCGTGAGATGAAGGAGACACTGGGCATCTACAATGGGCAATTCCCTGGGCAACAACACTTTAGGAGTGCCTGATGCATGGGGAATGAGCGAGCAGACATAACAGCTCTCATTTGTCGTTTGTTTGGCTGTGGCACTCATATCAGCATACCATTTATTTGCTTGGTGGGGGTGCCGAGGGTCTTCCATTTTGTCTAGACCTAACCCATAGTACTCATCATACCCCCTCCTGCTTGTCTCTCTTCTCCTACGTCTGCTGTTTTTAATAGATGGAAAAATGGGCCCCCCTTTCTCCTTCCCACCCCCCTTGGCAAAGTTCGGATATGTTTCCTTATGTTCTTTAATGGTTATAATTTTCCCATCTTCTTCAATAAACAAGTCACTTCCTTCAGATGGGGTGGGGAGGGTAGTGGGGCTGCTATATAGTTCAAGTATGGACATTGTATTGTTTTCCATTTCTGTTTGTATACCTTTTGAGTTTGACAGGGCGACAGTTGGTGGTTCAGTGTAGTAACCCCATACAAAGTGTGATCCATCCCATACTAAAAAATCACCTTCTTTTATATTTACACTTGTGGTTGTATTGTTCCCAGGAGCTCGGGTGATGTTACTCCCCCCTCCCCCCTCGGTCATCTCGATAGAGATGAACGCTATAAACCAATATATCACCAGGCAAAATATTGATAAGAAAAATACAATAACACAAACTGACAATCCGCATTCGTATGAATATGTAAGTCTATCAACATTTCTCTAATTCTAACAAATCTGTTAGTTGCAGGCTGCCCATTAGATGCCATGGTAATTCCTGTTTGAGATACAAAAGTGCATTAAGTACAGGCATGTTAACATTTCCAACGTTATTAACCATGTTTTTTATTTAAAAATTTTTTTTTTTTTTTCTGTTCATAAAGCATGGACGTGGGTAGGGGAAGGGTTTGTTTCCACAGACAAGGGTATTTGCAATCAATACGTTTAGATCATTGTATAATATATATATATATATATATATAAAATCTTCAAAAGAAAAACATTTCAAAAACCGAGACAATAAAAACATTCAAAAAGGAAAACATTTTTTTTTTTTTTTTTTTTCGTACGAATGCCATATCATCAGTTGCATTCATTGTCAATCGCTGCACATACACAAAATCACCTTCACTCATTCCCCATAACACCACTGTCTGCTGTTGCCTGTGCCTCGTCCTGCACCTCACCTTCCGCTGCGCTATAGGCTCTGCGTACGTCTGTCAAATGCACCCAGTATCGTAGGCCCTTCACCTTTACTGCCGTGGGCGTGCAAAACACTACCTCATAAGGGCCATGGAAACGTGGCGCATTCCACCTTCGCACAAAACTTCTGACATATATAAAGTCACCAGGCATTAGTTGTAATGGTTTTTCAGGCAGTGTCTCTGTTTCTGTTGTGTTCCCCTGCTCTCTTGTAGAGGGGGGGGCTAGTTGCTTCGCAATTACGCGCGCTGCCCGTGTTAGTTTTTTCAAGTACTCTGTGAACTCCTCTCCCAATATTGCGGCGCTTCTGTGTGCATCAGAACGTTCACGGAGAGGCGAATGCGCTGTGTGCATTCTCCTTCCCGTGACGATCTCATGCGGGGACAAATGGTGGTCTTTACTTGGCTGATTTCGCAATTCGAACAGGGCCAAAGGCAGGCAGTACATCCAGGTCTTTTTTAGGGAAAAACAGTTTTGACAATCTGCTTTTTAACAGACCGTTCATCTTTTCCACTACGCCATTACTTTGAGGATGATAAATCGAACATAATTTGTGCTTTATTCCCAATAACGTAGTCACTTCTTTGAACAGTTCATTAACAAAATGCGTGCCGTTGTCTGAGCGAATAACTTCGCAAATTCCCCAGCGCGGGAATACTTCCCGCACTAAACTTCGCGGCGCCCTTCGCATCAGGGCGCGCACAGGGGCCCGCCTCCACCCACCTCGAAAATGGACATACAACCACAATCATGTAGCGAGCCCCGTTACATCTTTCTCCCATGTCTACATAATCAATGTGGAGCTCTCTGAATGGGCCATTTGGTTTTGGTATCGTACCTCTTAGTGTGCGCAATGTCATACCTGAGTTGTAAATCTGACATGTCGTACATTCTAAAGCCAGCCTTGTGATGTGTTCCTGGAGGCAAGGTGCAAACCAATCTTCTTGTATCTCCGCCATTATGTGTTGCTTTGCGTTATGTGCGGGAAAGTGTAGTTGTTGAAATGCCATTTCTAACAATGTAACTGGCATTACCGCTTTTCCTGAACTTTCTTGTCGCCACAATAAATCAGTCAGCGATTTGCTGCATCCCCTTTTAGTCCACAGCAATTTTTCTTCTGCACTAGCTCCCTCTTGCAGCTCTATTATTTCCTGTGTGGGCATCATGTTGTATCCTGTGGGGACCTCTTGGCTTGCTGTGTGGTGCAACATGTACTCTCCTACTTCACCTATCTGTAAATACGAAGCTTCTTTGGCAGCGGCGTCTGCTGCCGCGTTCCCCAAAGATATAAAATCTGTATTTGTGGTGTGGGCTTGGCATTTTACGATGGCCACTGCCGTGGGGTCTTGCAGGGCCTCAATCAGTTCTTTCAATAATTCTGCATGCTGAACCGGTGTTCCATCTGCTCGGCGAAACCCTCTCCGCCCCCACCGTGCCAACCCGCCGTGTACTGTTGTTGTCATGTATGCTGAGTCTGTATATATTGTCACTGCGCACCCCTTGGCGGCACGCAATGCTTCTATTAGCGCTATTAGTTCTGCTGCTTGGGCTGAATAGTGTGATGGGAGGCGGTGTTGCACTAGTGTCTCGTATTCATCTTCCTCCAATCGTACAACTGCCATACCCACATGTTTCTCTCCTGTCTCCATGTCTATGGATGCTGACCCGTCCACGAAATACACCTCTCCCTCGTTCAGGGCATTCTCAAAAATCACTTGGTCCTGACCTTCGTCACCTGTGTACGTAGCGCAGTTGTGGTTCTGCATGTCCTCTACGGTGCACGCCTCTGTGATGAATGTGGCCGGGTTCACTGTTTTACATCTTACTATATGGATGTTTGCGCTGGACAATATTATTTCATATGCTGTGGCGCGTTGTGTCGTCAATGTGCTCTTTGATCGCTCTAATATTGCAAAGAGTGAGTGTTCCACAAACAGTGTCACAGGACTGCCCATTACTATCGTGGCACTTTTTTCAATAGCGAACGCGGCTGCAGCTAGGGATTGCTCGCACGCGAAATGACCTTGCATTACTGCGTCTAGGGTGCCACTATAGTAAGCCAGTGGTTTGTGCCCTAACAATGTCTTTTGTGTCAGTACTGCTGTCATCAGTGTTCCTTTGCAGTGTGAAAATAAGAAGAATTCGCGCCCATAATCTGGATTTGCCAGTACTGGAGCGCTTGATATCAGCTCTTTTAGTGAGTTAAATGACGTGTTCATTTCTTCTGTCCATTCTATGTGTTTGTTTTCCTGCTGTGCTTCCTTTAGTGCCTGTAACAAGGGCCTGGTGTACGCTGCATAATCCAATATCCATGCTCGGCAATAGTTGCACATACCCAGGAATTTCTGCATCTCTTTTACTGTTTTGGGCTCCCCAACTGTTCTAATCGCCTGTGCCCTGTCTGGTATGATCCGCTTGCCATCCTTTGATATCAGCTGTCCCAAGTATAGGACCTCTGTCAGACAGTATTGTAACTTCCCCTTGTCCACCTTGTACCCTTTATTGGCCAATAATGTCAGGAGTGTTATCGAGTCCTTTCTACACTCCTCCTCAGTTTGTGCACAAACCAATAAATCATCAACGTACTGAATCACTGTGCTTTCTACAGACAAATTCCCCAGATCTTCATGTAGTACCCTGTTGAATATGCTTGGGCTCTCGCAATATCCTTGTGGTAGTCTGCAGTGTTCGAACCTCCTCCCCCCTAGCGTAAACGCTGTTAAGTACCTGCTCTCTTCTGCTAAGGGAATCGAAAAAAATGCATTTTTCAAGTCAATAACTGTGAAGTGGGATGCCGTTTTCGGAATGTTGCATAGTATTGTAGCCGGGTTCGGCACTAGAGGGAACTCCTTCAGAATCACATCATTTAGTGGGCGTAAATCTTGTATCATCCTCCAGGAACCTCCCTTCGCCTTTTTAATTGGGTAAATGCATGTGTTGCATGGGGAGGTTGAGGGCACTATTATTCCTTGTGCTAGCAGTGCATCTATTGTCTCTCTGATCCCTTCTTCTGCTTCGCGTGACAATGGATATTGTTTTACCCGGGGTAGAATTGCTCCCTGTTTAAGTTTTATTACCACAGGCTGAACCCCATGTAGTAACCCCACATCGTGGGGACCATTTGTCCATAGGTTAGTGGGTACTAACCTCATGTCATCATCAAAAAATGTATGTGGTGCTCCTACTACTGCCATTAATTCAACTTTAGTTTTTCTGGCTGTAACTACAATGTCGCACGGCATTGCTAGTTCCATCACTATTTCGCCATCTGTCTCAATGTCAGAAAATAGCTCCTCGTCCGAGAGCTCCCTCAGTGGGATATTTGCATTTGTACACAGTACTGTCCGCCACTCACATCCTTCCATATCAATGCCAATCACACATATTCTGTTTGCTGACACATGTACTGCGTGCAAATCCAACGATAGCACTGACCCGGGAGCAGTGTCGGGGCTCACTATGGGGCGGAAAAGGAATTCGGCTGGAATCCTCCAATCCATCCTTTTTAGTTCTGGTACTATGAGAGCCAATGTTCTCATGCCCTCAACAAACATCTCCTCGTTTCTTGGTAAACCTCTGATCTCTTGCACGATTGTGTGGCCGTGTATTACTGCTAATATGCGGAGGGGACATATGCCCGGTGTCGAACATACGATACCGCTCCCTGTGAATGATATTGTCATATTTAGTTTGCTTAAGAGATCCCTCCCCAGCAAATTAATGGGAGAGTGTTCATAGTACAGTAAGGGTGCTTTCACTGTTTTACCCCCCACTGTCACATCCAATGCCTCTGTGTAAGGAACTTCAATTACAGCCCCAGAGAACCCCTGCGTCTCTAACGTTCTATTAGATAACGGGAACCGGCCCTCTCTAATGCATGATTTCTCCGCTCCCGAATCCACCATGAATATGAACTGCTTGTCTCCTATCTGCGCTCCTATCAATGGTTCCTCTGATGCATTGTGGGTCGTAGATAGTACTGGACACGCAAGTGTTCTCTGTGGGCTGTCCTATGCGGGGTGTCTCATTGCCCCCCCTTGATCAAAAATGTTCCCCGAAACTACCGACACCCCGCCATAAGGTGCGGGGGCAGGCGCTCCATTAGCTACTGTGGCGAAAGTGTTACCTGGCGTTTATTGCATATTGTCATTATTCTGTGGGTGGTTTTGTGTTCTGTACTGATGTCCGTGTAGTTGTGCGTTACTTCTTTGTCCTACATTTTCTGGTTGCTGGTATTGTCCCATGGGGAGGCCGTAGGGGCTTCCTGGGTGGGGGTGACCGTACTGCTCTGTCTCCTGGAACCCGTTGTTTTGTCTGCTCCTGCACTCTCTTGAGTAATGCCCCCATCTCCCACAATTCCAGCAGCTCCCTTGTGGACCTCTGGGACCCTGCCACCCATTTCCTCCCATTCCTCCATACCCTTGTCCTCCTCTTCGGCCCCTGTACCCACCTCTTCCCCCTCTTGGGGCCCACTCTTGCCACGCGAGACCTCCGTTCTGCTCTTGTTCGTTCCACTGTCGCTGTCCTTGTCCGGCCCAATTAGCTGCAATTCTCCCTTGTATTGCTATCTGCCCCTCCTCTCCTTCGTCTCCCTCCCTCATGAGTGGGAGCCCTGCTACCGCTGCTGTAACCTTCACGAGCTTTGATTGTACCAACTTCGCTTCGTCTGCCAATCTTTTCTGCGCTACTTCCTTCTCTTTCTTTTATTCTTTTGCAATGGTGCACTATTATGCTTTGGATTTCCGGCCACCCCTTCGCCTCAACACCTGCTATTTTGTCGAGTGCCTTCTGCACCTCTTTTGGGAGCCCTCTCTTGATGATAAAGTAAAACAGAGACGTTGACTGATGCCAGGGCGTGCCCGTTTCCGCTCTCCACATCTCCTGCACCCGGAGAATGTAATCCATAGCATCCTCCCCGTCATTCATTGTACATTGCATTACTGACTGTAAATCAGGGGTATCGGGGAATGTCTCCCGCAGTGCGTCCCACACCCTTGCTCGTACTGTATTAAAGGAAGCCCCATCATGGCGATCACAGTCTAACGTCACGGCCGGGAAACCAGCCTTAGCCCATACTCTATCCGCTTGATCTCCTACTGCGGATACTAGTAGGCTTTTCACATCGCCTACTGCTAACGGTATGCCGGCGGTATGTTTCTCAAATGCATATATCCACTTGCTCGCCCCTCCTGACAGCTGGGGCAATAATTTCATTAAATTAGCCTTATCCATCTGAGCCCATGGTATATAGTTTGGTCTCCCCCCCCCCTCTGTGTATCAATGGAAGTTGTAACTTCCCTTTTGCTGTTGTACCCTCCCCTGCCTTAGTCGCTGCTGACTCCAATGACGCCATCTTCCCCACCCTATTTCTTAGTCGTCCCATCCATTCGTCGTCTATAGTCCCTAGCGAGCATGCACCGTCCACCTCCTCGCTTTCCCCTCCTACTGCCATACTCAACCTATCACTCTCATCCATCCCTCCTCGGACATCACATAAGTCCTCTCTGATCCCTCTCTCTCGTGATACATCACCAATGCTCCCTTCTACTGCTCCTACCTCAATTATTCGTGTCGGCTCTTCCTCAATTCTGAACAGTATTTCCCCCTTTTTTCCATCCTTCCTCAATTTGTCTACTTTCGCTTGACGCTCTAGACGTGCGTCCTGATTGTGTAGGGGCGCACGCTGTGCGCTCACATATGTCTTTTATCCTTGAGAGTTCATCCCTTGCCACAGTAAGCCTCGACTCTAAGTCACTCGTTAGCTTCTCTATATCCACCCTCTGTGTGCTTCCCTGGGCGCGCTCTCTGGTGCTTTCGTATGGCGGGGGGGCTGTTGGTCTTTGTGGTGTAACAGTTGTGGGGGGAGGCACATAAGTAGGGTCGCTATATCCTGCTGCGGGGGCAGGTTTGTTTAATAGTGGGTACAAGCTAATCACCTCCGTAGGTTGTTCTGTATTTAACTGGTCCTTTTCCCCTCTTGGAATCATGAGTGGGTTGTCTGTTGTGGACGGCAGATCGACATTTGGTGCCGGATCTTTGGGTGGGGGTACTTCCTCAAACAATCTCCAGAGGTCTAGTATCTCCTTCCTATTTTGCCATTGTTTCCCCTTATACTTGAGGCTAATGCATGTTCGTACCATATCAAGAACGCTTTTGTCAAAAGACCCTCCCTCGGGCCAAATCTGGGGCAGACCCTCCCCTTTCAATTCTGTTACCCATTGATCATGGTATTTATTTATTCGTTCAGCGTACCCCGGTAAGCTCTTACAAATATGTGACAAGGGGGTTTCTGCCCCCATGTTCTAAATCACTAGCAACGACCGTGTCCACCTCCTCTACTTTTAGTTAGGTGTGGATATATGTATCTATATCTTTGTGGCACAGACAAGAGCGGACGTCTCAACAATATCACTCAAAGTTATTCACTGCGCAGATCCTTTCTTACTCACCACAACTCATCCCCTTCCCATTCCCATATATTCTCTCGTGATTTCTCTTACAATCAATCAATTACTAGTTATGGCCAACACTCTCTCGCACCCCCTCTTGGTCAACCGTTCTTCTCCAATACTCACACGGTGCGCGCACCCTTCACAATGCTTTCCCACTCACACCTCGTCTTTTTTCCTCCCTTTCCTCCCTGGCCAGCTGTCCCTGTTTTCTGCTAAAGTTACTGTGTTCACGTCTGTACGTGCCACTACTTAGTCCCCACTGCTCCTAATGTGCTCCCTATTTTATAGTTTTTCTACAAGTATATTTGCCTTATACCCTTTTCGCTTTCACCCCTTGCCCCGTGGAATGGAAAAAAGAAATAGAAAGAGTAGCAACCACTAAAAATATTCCCGGTGTCTCCCTTTGCCAGACACCAATAACTTATTTCTTACTTCTTCATATATTCCCAGTACTAGTTTAGATAGCACTATGCGGCGCCGCCTTCCACCCCCTTTCGGAGCTAGGTTTCCGTCACTTCTACCACTTCACTTATTTCTTACTCCTAATGGCCATATGCAAAGAAAAGATAAAGAAAGTTTTCAGACCTGTCTTTAGTAGACACCCGTTATTCTCTCCTCTACCTGCCCACGTTTTCCTGTTCACAAGTCCCCCTCCCTCTCCCTTTAGGATCGCTCGCACTCGGTACTCACGTGCCCGTCTTGAACCGATAGTCTCCGAAACTGGGTCCGTCCAGGCGGTGTTGCCTTTCTGCTCAACGGTCAGCCCCGGCTCCGGCGAGCGGTACTCAAAGGGGATTTTGCAACCGGGATCCCGTACCCCTTCTAGTTTGAGTGCGCACTTCTAAGCGTACCGGTCGCCGTTGGCGGGTATCTTCCCGGAGCCGGCCCACCGTGCGTTTCCCTTTATGACCGGAGATTCTCGTGCCAAAAGGGGGTCGTTAAAAGGAGTTCAGGAAAAACTAAATTTGGAAATATCACGCTATCGGGGTCACCACTGAGTGGAAGCGCCCCCAAGTTAGCACGATCCTCCCCGCAATGGGAGACAATAATGGATACTCCCGCAATGGGAATAAAGCCAAAACAGAGTGCGGGTGAGCGTAAATGGGAGTTTATCAAAAGAATATGGCATGCAAAGAACTCTGCAACCTCCGAGAGCGCTCTGCCTGACAATCGCAAAGGCAGGCGTATTTCTAATACAAAAAACGTCATCAGAACTTACACACTATAGGGGGCACAAGTTAATTGGGATTGGGTGGCGTCTACTAACTATAGGTGTTGCTGCAGCGTGGTTGGTCCGGGCGAAAGGACGTCACTGGTCAGCCTCGTGGGTTGGGTTGGGCCTGGCAGGCCGGCTTGAGGTCATCCGGGCGGTGTTGGTTCGCTGGGGCAGCCTGTGACAAAGATGAATGCCTTCCCTGACTTGGGTGCCCTAGATCATGCACATTGCAGTTACTTAAAACCCCATATCTAACTTTTACAGTAAATCTTTCAATCAATGAAATACAACACAGGAGGAATGCACCTTGTGAGGGGTCTGGTGGTCTCCTATTGGATTTACCGGTGTTCTGACGTCTGGTATTTCAGGTCGAGGGGCTGGGCTCTGAGGGCTTGGGCCGGGTGGTACATGTTTCATTACTACGTTAGAGGCTACTATGAAGGGGGCTCTGTGTCTTGTCCCATTGTCGGGGGTAGTGTTTGTGCGGGGTCAGACGTCTTGGGATGGTCTGGGGGATTATGGGATTTACGAGAGGGTGCTGGTAGATCAGTGGATTCAAACGTGAGTTTATTACCGTGCTGTAAATAACACAGGTGGCGGCCGGTGGCCTTGGATGCTGTGTTGGGGCCTCTGACTCTCTGAAGCGGTTCCAGCTTGGTCGGGGGAGGTGGGGGAGCACGGCACAGGCCTTAGCTTTTTTCTACTTGGCAGGCTTCGTAGGGTGGGAGGGAGAATGGCCTTGCATATATTCACAAAAGGTATTTTCCTCGTGTGTTGCTTTAATTTTGAATACAAAACTTTTATATCATTTGTCTTAATTAAACTACTATACCATACATATATACTTCGAGTTCATTAAACATTTCGTTAATATATTCAGTCTGAGTACCTTTTCGTTACCTAACATTATATTCACTACAGGGGTGAATTATTTTATGTACAATAGACGTTACATGAGGTAGTTCTAGGTTATGGCCTACAGAGATTAATACTCGCCGCTACGGGTGACTAAGAAAACATATACGAGTTCAGGTTTCTACATAAAACTGAAAGAACACTTATACATATAAAGGTTATACGTTTCGTCGACATCTTTCTCTGTGGTTATAGCAGCACTAGTCCAGGCCTGGGGTGATATCATATAACGTTACATCTTTATGGTTTATTCACAGTTTATAGGATCTGTTTAAACAGAGGTAGTTCGTTAATACCAGTACTTGAGTTATTTTCTACTTTCTTCAGATAGTGATGCTTCAGCTTTTTCCCCGTCACCCCGGCCTCGCGGACCAGGTCATGCGGGGTGCAATATTACATTGTGAACGATGAAATGTTAGTGTTGGCATCTCGGGTTTAGCTCATACCCGACTTTCTCATGGGAACGCGCTCGCAGCGGATCTACCAGGGCTACTGCGGCAGGGATACTTGGAAAGACCTCCAAAGGTGGGGGCCGCACTGCAGCGCGCTGAACTCACGCCATCTTTGCTGGGCAAAAAGGCTTCTAGGCCTGTCTAAACGTTAGTGTGTGTGTATGATGGGTACGTGGGGGCAATGTCATCGGCGGGCAAGCCCCCCTCCACCTGGGCCCGGGTGGCATGAGGGATCGCCCGGCGAGCCATGGTCCCCATCGGGGGGAGAATAATGTAAGAGAGGGGGGGCCCTAAGGCCTGTCCTCCCCTACACATCCTTGCAGATTTTGTGAAGATTTTTTCACGAGCAGTGATGTGGAAGAGCGCTCTGCCGCGTGTGGCCTGTATGGGCGCAGCCTTTCAAAAAAGACGAGTGGCGGGACGAAAATGGTACCTCTAGCTGTGTTGACCGTTGGAGTTGCAGCGCCGAATGTAAGAATGGTGACCTCGGGGGAGTTGGCGAGCAGATGGAATGTCAGCAACGTCCTCATTAGGCTCCCGTCTGAGTCGGCTGCAACTGCGTAACAAACAGACTTTCGAGTAAGGCACCCTGTTAGTTTGACCAGGATCTGTTTTTCTGGTCAGACGCTTCGAAGTGGTCAGCTGAAGTGAACTGTTTAACGTCACGAAAATAACAGCAACCGTTGTGTTCCGTCGCACTGCCATTTATTAGGTGGGGTGTGCCTTGCAAATGACTTTGCTGCGGATCACACACGTCGGATAAGGATGTGGTGATCTGAAAGATGTACTTTCACCGTGATGCCATAAGATATCGTTTGTGTTTACATGCTAAAGCAGGTTTGGGTCGGTTTCTACACTTTGAGTCATCTGTGTGAGCTTTGTTTTTGGAGTGGTGTTTAGTTTAAATATTGGTAGATTACAAGAAAGTGTGCAATAAAATCTTTATTGATAGGTGTGCTGGATTGGCACAAAATAGTTTAGATTGCAGCCTAATATGTCGGAGCTAGAGAAGATTCTCCCAGAGAAGGGTACACCCATAATGTTTGGATAATGTGCAGAATGGGGGTTTTCCAGATGTTTTGCATGTTAGTTTAATGCTGTTGCGGATTTGCAGGATGTTTAGGTTGCACCTTCTATTTATGCAACATGGACTTTTAGAAATTAGTCTTCTGTAAAGGCACTGTTAATATTTTAGGGGGCTGTAATATGTATTGGGTCACTGGAAGGTTTTAGAAAAATGCTGGTACATTAGGTTAACATGTCATTTTGCAATTGTTCCCAGGGGTGTGTAGTTCGGCATGATGTGGATAATGGGTTCACATATCGGTGATAACCAGCCCATTTTACAGTGTGAAAGGAGTGACGTGCATGTCTTTGAAGTTTTGAGTATTGGTGAGAGTTGTAGCCGAGGTGAGTTGCATACATCTGGTGTGGAGCAGGGCCCTGCCTGCATGTTTAGTACTGGTGTGGTTGGGATGCCTTTCACATCCAGTTGCCTGTAGTTTAGTGTTTTTCAGTGTTCAGTATGGCGTTCAGTGGGTTTGCTGGGCCAGAGTGTTTCCTAGTGGTATTGTATCCGGGTGTAATTGTCGGTGACCTGGATGGAAATTTCAGAAGTGAGATGGTGTCCCAGGTGGAGGACCCATGTTCAGGGTGGTGAAGGTGCCCGTTCCCTGACATATCCCAAAATCTGAATGGACACCGCCAGTAGGGAATGAGACCAGGAGATGGATTGAAAGTAGAACACATTTTATATAAGACGTTATGCACACAGAACTCTGCTGCCCAGAGAGCGCTCTGCCAACAGCACATTAAAAGGCATCTAGTGTCATGAGTGATTATATTACACATGTACAATTCTGCAACTCCATTGGGTCAAATCTGTGTTATATGGATCCATAAGTCTCGACCTCATGGGATTGGTGGGTGCTTAGACATCACTCCTGTAGCATGTGGGTCAGCTGGGCTCATCTTTGCAAGGTGAAGGTCAGGCCGGCAAAATTACTGACTAACTGGTTGTGCAAAAACAGCCTCTGCTGTTAGGAATGTGGGTGCTTCCCAGAGTTCATACACAAGTTATAGGCAGGCATTGTACCCTCTGCACCCTGGTACCAATAAACTTAGAATCCCCTGATGCCACATGGTACAAATAGACAAGTGTTGGGATTAGAAAGGAGTGTCTGGGGGTTGGGGGGGGGGGGGAGACCCACAGGGGTGTCTTAATCTGGTCACTACAGGGCGCCAGATGTGTATCTGTATCAAAGAGCAGAGTGGCATGGGTCTGGTAGTTTACAGCTTAAAATGGCCGGGTCATGGGAGGCACTAGTGGAGATGGATGTTATGGTCTCACAGTGCAGTGAGCTCTGTTCTCGGATGGCATTAAAGGTTGCAACAATGAATAGCTGAACTTGTGTGAGAACTGGGTTTGTAGGAGGCTGTGGGGGTTGAGCATGGGTGAGGTGCAGGCCTGGGGGAGACAGGCTTTTAGAGATCATTTTCTGACCCAGTAAAAGATGGCGTCTGACAAATTATCCTAAATGGGGTCTTCATGTGTTAGTGTCAGGTCCTGTTACTTGATATGCAGGAGCTGCTGTGCCCCAAGATGTGTAGTCCACTACTGAATGCAACAGCAGAAGGCTCTACACCTCAACGGGAAAGTGGATCAAATAAACACAGGGAAAGTGGATCAAATAAACACAGGTCGCTTCCGCTCCAATCAGCCAAGCTCCACCTGCAGGAGATAAAAAGCGAGACATTAATATCCTTCAGTTCCCCCAACCTCCTAAATCTAGAAGCCAACTGTGCCTGTGTAGTCTTCCTGGGAATCTGGAAGACGGGATGGCATTCCAAACGCCCTTCAACTTTGTAGCTCTTATTTCATTTTTTTTTTTTTGGGTGAACAATGTACATTTCAGGAAATGTGTCCATCAGCTTCCTCATATTCTGCAACACTGTTCATAAGAGAAAAAGTATTTCCTCTTGATGCAGATGAAGTGCTCTCCACAATACACGAAGTTGATTCTGTCTGCAGAACTGAAAGTTATATTTATTTGATGTACCTATTCTTGCTAGTCTGTGAAAATGTTAACTCCTTGCTCTTGCTTGAAGAGTTCTTTAAATTCACCTCCCGAAATGACCATGAATTGTGTCAAATGGAAACTTTCAATTGTGAAACTGAGATGGCTAGTGTTTCTTTGCTATTGAAACGGACTTCACTTTTTTGGTTCTTCTGACAACTAGTTCAAATATAACCCTCTTTTGAAACACTTTGAGCCTGCTCGTTACGACCTCCGACACGATTTCATTAATGGTCGTTGCGCATGCTCAGATGAAACGTGACGCTCAACCTTCAAGAAAAAAGCAGAGACACTCCTTTCCGAATATGCGTGTAGGAATGCAGACTTAAAATAAATGTTAATATTGTATCCGCAACTGCGCATGCAGAACGGGAAACAGGGTGTTTCCTTATTTTTTGCCAGCACACTATTTTCTGCACAAGCGACTGCCCAAGTTCACTCCGGGGAAACGGATCGCTGCGCGAACACCGTGGAATGACCCTCAACTTGAAACAAGCGATTACGCTAACCAACTTTCACTAAGGGTCCAAAGAGAATGTGAAATATAATTGTTCATCACTCCTCACCGAACATGTTACAGATTTCAGTTTTTTTGTTTGAAGACAGTTCTGAAATGAGCTTCAGGTTGGATAGATTATTTTACCTCACTAAATGCCTAACTAAATAATTGAGTTTCAAACAGTGCTTCTACAGAGATCATTAGCTCTTCTCTTCAGAAGATGAGCCATAGTCACTATCAGTCTTTTCCAAGAAATCAGAATGCAGTGCCCCACCAGTTTCTCCGCATGTCTTGTCCCACATAGATTCACACCAAACCCTGCTCACTCTCCAGCCCGAAATTACTTATTGGGACAAAATTTGGGCCTTAAGGGGATTCATAAAACGGGACCTTCCTGTTTACAGCAGAAAAATTAAAGGCAGTTTAGAATTCTCAAACTGTCTGCAAGCCCGCTCAGTCTTCAATCACCTTGCAGCATGTTCCCATCCAATCAAGACCCTGCATCATGACCACCATGATGGCTTGGGAACCTTCTTGAGAAACAAAGGTAGCTAAGGTAAATTAAATAGCAGAACTGTTTATATAATGCTAAAGTAAAAATGAAACTGTACGAGTACCTATATTAAGCAAATGATTGAAAATACCAAAGAATGAACACCCAACTAGCAGCAAAACCTGACAGTTGGTAAGGCATAATTTCCTTGTTAGTAATTAGTAACAGATTAGTTGGGGGGGGCGTTGGTCCCCCCACCTTCAGCACAAGTGCAATCCATGCATGCGGGAGTGACCACTTTTCTCCCAACAAGTTAGCCCTGCCATCTCAATATAGGTTTTTCAATTTATTATCCTTTCAATTTTTTCAGAGCGAATGCCAGTAAACTTGTGGCATTTCTTGTGAGGATGTGGCCACATTATTTTCATCTAGTTGCTTGGGGTTCTTGGTGTGTAGGGTTGAATTCCGTTTGAGATCTTGGACATCTTATAGCCCAGTTTATTTGGCCAGCAGGGTGGGGTTTGAGGGTTTTCTTGTGATTGGAATCCTACTGTGCATGGTTGTTGCCCAGGTGCATTTGTAGTGAGTTTTGGGTCTGTGCATGTGTGCAGTTGGTTGATATAGCGCTCCAAACCCGGAGGTAGAAATAAGAGGGTTAATACAAAGGCAATTTACATAGATAAAGGCAGTATATTCATCCTAAACGAGACATGGAGATGTTCATGCTCCTTTTCCTAAAACTAAAGGCGTACTGGTCAGCGCTTAAGGGAGTGTTGGTTGTATCTCAGTTACTGGTTAGACCTGCTTGTATTCGTTGTATCTGGATGTTAGCTAGATTTCTCGTTTTGGTGCAGTGGGGCTACGTGACATTCCATATAGGGACAGTTTGTGTTGGGGTAGTGCGGGGGGGGGGGGTTTGCCAGCTCCAAGATCCACGAGTGGCTGTGGTGGATAAGTGTTTGTGATTTTTAGGGTTTCTGGTTGTATGTTTTGTGGCCAAAGAGGGGGCAGGTAGTGCTCAAATGTGCAGGTTTGAGGCTCTCCAGTGGCAGCGGTGGGCGGAAGGTGTTTGGTATTGTGGTGTTTTGGATGGTCGTTTTGTTGGTGTGGTTCTGCTGCCAGTGGGTTAGTTACACCTGTTTGAATAACTGTCCCTTGTTTTTGTAATCTGGTTGAGTGTTATTTGAGGGATGTCTGTGTGGAAGAAAGGGAGGTGTGATGTGTCTGGTTGGGTGTAAGGAAGGAAGGTGTTAGGAATGGTATTACTTTTATCTGTTTGTCCTCTTGCTTAATCCTTCCCTCTGAATGCATGGTGTCTGCAGGTATGATGCACGAATGGAATACCAGGCGTGACTGACTGGAATGTTTAGTGTATGAGATTCCACCCAGGGCAGTTTTTTTGGTATTGCGCACCAAACCCTTGGGTAGCCGGGCGCAGCAGAGGTCAAGACAACTTAAGCTTAGTTACATAATGTGTACAAAGAATCAAATAATATACAAAACAGTTGGAAAATAGGTGCTGCCAGGATAGTTACAATGGCATATGGAAGAAAGCACGGTAAGAGACATGCAACAGACAGCAGTACAAGGTACCGAGAGGTAAGCGAACAGTCATTCATAGCCATTTAATTATATTGAGTCTAAATTTGGGATACGGTTGTTCCTTTCTGAGGTCATACTGTAATGCATTCCAAGTTTGTGCTGCAATAACAGGGGAACTAGATCCTCCAGCAGTAACACTTAAATCTAGGCGTTTCCAAGGTATCGGCATTGGCTGCTCTCGTTGGACGTGTGAACGATCTTGTGTTTATCCTTTCAGCAAGGTAGGGTGGAGCTAAATTGTTGGAGCATTTGGAGGGGAGGGAGGCTGTTTTTAGGAGTATCCTGTCAGATATTTTTAGCCAATGAACCTCTTCTAGCATCTGAGATGTGTTCTCTCATAGGGATATTCAGCGCTGCTCTTAGGGCATTCTTTGTATTTTGTCGATATTTTTGTTGGCACCTGAGTAGAGAGCATTACAGTAGTCTAGTCTTGACATTACGAGGGCATTGGCCAGGGTGATGCAACTCGAGGTAGCGAGGAATGGTCTACATGCTCCGATAAGCTTACAGGTATAAGCTGTGGATGATGCAAGTGAATTGACTTGTTTCTTGAGTGAAAGAGTGCATCAAGATAGAAGCCTAGTGTCTGACCACTGGCATCATCTTGATGAAATTGTTGTCGATATTGAAGGCGGTATAGCTAGGGCTAAGTTTTTTTAATGTTAGTTTCAGAGCCTAGGATTAGTATCTTGGTTTTATCGTCATTCAGGCAGAGGCCATGAGATGCCATCCATGCCTGAATGAGGAGGTATACTAAGGCTGTGTCCTCCAAAAAGTTGCCCGAAAGGGGGATGAAGATCTGTGTATCACTTGCATAATTTGTGTAGGTGATACCCAGGCGGTCCAATTTGTCAAACAGAGGCTTAGTAAAGATGTTATACATAGTAGGTGAGACACAGGATCCTTGGGGTACTCCGCAGGAGATTTGAGTTGGGTCCACAGCCGTTAATGGGGAAAAGACTCGAATTGTCCTGTTAGCCAGGAAGGATTCAACCCAGGCTATGCCTTCCCCTGAAAAGTGCGCCGCCAACCTAAGGTGGTTGCAGAAGACTGCATGATCCACTAGGTCAAACGCTGCAGAGGTCCAGGAGAAGGAGCATAGCTGTTTGTCCCTTGTCCTTCAACTCGTCAATTTCAGTTAAGGGCTAGCAGGGCAGTTTCCGTTCCGTGGAGTGGGCGGAAGATGGACTGTCGTGATCCTAGTAGATGATTAGCTTCTAGGTATTCCTGAATTTGAATATAGGCGACTCTAGCAATAATTTTGAGTAGAAAGGGGACAGTGGTAATGGGTCTGTAGTTGGTGGGGATGGTAGGGTTTAGTGTTTGCTTTTTAAGTAGGGGGAGGACCCAAGATTCTTTGAGGTTATTAGGTACTGAGTTGGTTTTAAATGAAGCGTTAATGAGCTTGGCGATAAAAGGGGCAAGGTCTCTAGCAGCATCCTTTATCATTTGTGCCGGGCAGCTGTTGCCGTTGCAATTTGAAGGCTTTAAAGAGAATGATTTTTTCCATGTCAAGGATAGAGATTTCTTTGAAGGTAAATAGTGTAGTTGTGTTACGCCCTCTGTCAGGGGATGGTTGTTGCTCAGAGGGGGGCAGAGAGGCCTTTTTAATTGCTATTTTCTGTTGGAGCGTGGTGATTTTATTTAGGAGGGCTTTTTGAATTGCAGTGCACCATGGCTTATCCTTAGGGACAGTGTCTGCCGGTGGAGTTGGAGCTTCCATTTCTCAGAGGATGGAAAACAATTCCTTGGTATTAGAGCTAGCTTTGGCAATTCTATCATTGAATATGTTTTTTTTGTGTTGGTTATTTCTTTTTTGTAGTGTTTGGAGAGTTTCTGTTAATTTAGCCATATTGACAGTAGGTGGGAGTGGCGCCAGATAGTTTGCAGTTTTCTTTTCTGTAATCTTAACTCTTTAAGTTGAGGTGTGAACCATGCGTTGAGGTGGGATTTTTGTCTGGCTTTACGCATTTTAAGTGGGGAGGTGGCATCCAAGGCTTGGGTCATGGCAGTATTGAAAATGTCTACTAATGATTTAGGTTCAGTATTATTGACGTTCTTCAGAGATGGGAGGAGGTGGGAGAGTAGTTTTTCTTCTGTGATGTCCTTTTTACTTGTGAGGAGTGGGGGTGCCATCTCAATGGTTTTAGGTTTAAGGAGGTCGAGCGTGGCTGAGAAAGTAATGAGGTGGTCGGTCCATAATTGTGGTGCATTATCTGTTATAATAATGTTAGTTTAAGTCAGCCACCCAATCCGGTGTTCTGCCTTTGATGTGGGTAGAGAGAGGACTTTTTGTGAGTCCGTGATCTTTGAGAAGTACAGTTATGGCTTGGGTGTGTTTGTTTACAACCTCATGAAAGTTGAGGTTGAAATCCCCCAGTATCAGGGTTTGTGAGTGGTTTTTAGTGTTGCTGGCTATGATCTCTGTAAGGTCCTCCTCAAAGGTTCCTAGTGGACCAGGAGGTCTGCATATCGGGTGGATCGTTAAGGTACGGTTGTTAGAGCAAGTTTAGCTGTGAGCACTTCACATGAGTGACATGTAGGTGGAGTGGCAAGTCTAATGGAGAGGCTGGTTTTGGAGATATGGTTAGGCAGCCACCACGAGAGTTAGGTCTATCCACTCTGAGAATCTGGTAACTCTCAGGTATTGCTATCATAAGGGCAGGACCTGCAGCATCATGGAGCCAAGTTTCAGTTACGGCTAGTAGGTCTAGATTCTCATTGTGTAGTGTCTGCAATTTCAGAAGCATGGGCTACTAGGGATCTGGCGTTGATGAGTGATCCCGATAAAGTGTGCCTTTTATTTGTGGGCTAAGGGGGAAGTTTGGTTTCTGATTTATTAGGACTGGCAAGGTTTTTTTTACTATATTGGTCGGAATCCGGTTATAAGGAGTGGGTAACACTGTGCGGTTGGTAATGATGTAGCCTGGGTGGTGGGAGCCAGTGAGTTTCCCTGTGACTATACTTCCTATCTCCTTGTGATGTAACCTGATGTAACCTGATTATCACAGCTGATTACCTGAGTATCTTATAAGTACCCTGACTTGTGGACAACACCTTCCTCCCGACAATTTGTCAAATAACTAACATTTCTGTCCTGCAACACAGCCAGTCTCCTTGTTCCAAATACCCCCACCCTTCACCAAAACCGTACCACCCAGATGCAAGGTTCTGAAAACCTGGAATAGCCTTTTCTCACTTTAACTGGCTATTTTACTTTGATCACATCACCAGGACGAACCTCAATTTCTACAATAATTCTCAACAAATTGTCGCTTGGCTTTGTATCCACTGACCCATCCCCTCTCACTTCATCTACCTTTTCACATCTAGACCTGCCCATCCAACCAAATCCAGCAAAACTTCATCCCACGTAACCGTGGCACTGTCCCACACTTCATGGGAGGCCTGTGGACCTCAAGTCCTTTGTCACCTTCCACACTCTCGGAACACTTCATTTCTTCCATACCTGGTCACCAAAAATCACCTCTAATGATGCCCTTTGTCCTTGCCGGAACCCAAATGTCCTCTATGGTCCAAACCTAGGACCTCCTACCTCATGTCTTTGGAAACAACCTATTATACCGTGTACACAAGCATCCATAACCTGCCTAAAGAGTTCATTCTCACCAAATCAAGAACAAACTATTCAGGATGGGGTCTGGCATGGATTCACATGTTCATGAATTTTCCCTGTCAGGCTGGGAATCCTTGGTAAAAGAATTCACTTTAGTTTATATACTGTCTCTCCTATAAACCAATCACTGAGTTCGGAGTCATTCTGCCTTCTCCCTAAGCCACCTCCTCAGGCAGCCATCTTCAGATTTATACTGCACGTTCAAATGTTGGGAGTCCTCGTGTTTCGCTCTTTGTGCTTTGTGCGTGTTTTGTGCTTTTTTGGTAGGAAAACCCTTTTTGTTCAATCGAGCCTGTGTGCTCGATCGCCCATTAATCTGATTAACGGATCAGTTTTTCGGCATCTTTCATTGCTTCTCAAGGGCAGCATCGTCGAGTGTTTTCTTGTTTGTAGAAGACCATCAGGCCTACACCGTGCCGGATCATGTTGGAGGAGGATGGCGCTTCTCTCTTCAAGCTCTGCTCCAACTGCGTTTTGCGGAATGTTTTCATGTGAAGCATTCCCAGTGCCTGCATCGCCTACACCCAACAAAGGAAGAAGATTGCAATATCTGCTGTGGCTTCTCCAAGCGCACAATGAAGGATCGACACGTCCGTCTGGCGACGTGGCTTAAAGCCGGTGCCTCTACCCAGTGTGGCTCACAGGGGCATGCCTCACCTGGCTCCAGCTAGCCAGAGTGGCTTCTAAATACTTTTGAGGGTGCTCCATCCATAGGGGCCCAAGACAAGGCCAAGCACAGAGTCTGCTTCCGTTGGGGTCGCCACGCAAGCAAGTCTCGGGACGGTCAGGGCACATTCATCGTCTGTCTGCCTCATTTCCCAGCCCACCGCTCCAGCCCTTTGTCAAAGAGAAAGTCCGCTACCCCAGGGAAGCTGCAGGAGAAACCGTAGAAGGCAAAGCAGGACAAGGTGTTCGACCTGCCCATGAAGGCCAAGGTGATCCAGGCCAAATCGTCATCGATCGAGTTGGTGGTGGCCTCCCTTTAAAAGGCAGAAGGGGCTGACTTGGTCCAGGGTGCCCCAGTGGCGGCCAGAGTGGCGCTTCGCCCAAGCCAGTTGAAAAGACTCCGGAGAAGGGGATGCTGACCTAAGCCTGACACTGAGCCCACAGGACCAGAAGAGGGGGGTGGAGAGATGGGCGTGGAGAAGAACTCGGGGCACGGACATCTCTTCGTCTGACGAGGAGATGGTTTTTGTCCACACCATCCCAGACAAGGGTGGTGACCATTTCTGGGATGACTACATGGGCGATGGGCCTAGAGATCTGTCGCAGGATATTTTCTCGACCCTCCATGCACTGGTGTCAGTGATTCAGAAGAGGATGCTGGCGGTGACCCCGTTGGCACCAGGACAAACAGTCGATGAAAAGGAGACGCCCTATGCCTCCATTCCAACCATCGCTCCCCTTCCCCAAACATCCCCCCGCCCCCATGGTGGACGTGGACGGACACATGCGATGGCATGTAACCGCCACCAAGGGCTTCTCCGCCAGACGAAGTGGGATCCTTCCACTCCATGATTGCCCATGCGTCAGAACTCTTCCAGCACACTCTGGAAGAGGAGGGCTTCCTGTACCAGCGCTGGGAGGCGAAAAGTAACACCATTCTATATGTACCGCTCCTGGGCGACGTCTAGGATGAGAGGCTGGAGCTGCTGAGGGCCTCGGCCCCAGTGAAGAGGGACCGACTTGAAAAGAAATACTGGGTATGGATTCTGCGACCAAGTGTCTGCAGTCTCAACTATCGCCGGACTCTGTAGTCTCGGTGGCCGCCAGGAAGAAGTAGTCAAACTCGTTATTCATCTGCGCCCTCAGACAACAAGAGGAAGAAATTGGATTCCAGGGTTAGAAAGGTCATCTACTCAGCGGCAATGACGGTCAAGGCGGCCAACGCCAGATACGACCGGAAGCTTTGGTACAAAATGGCTCCTTTCCTGGATTTCCTCCCCATAGACAAACAGGTTGAAGCATTGGAGATCCTTCAGGAAGGCGAGGTGTTGTAGGACCATGCCATCACCATGGCCTTGGACATTGCGGACACAGGTTTCTGCTATATGGGAAACAAGATTTGCCTTCGTCGCCGTTGTGGCTGGCTCAAGGCCACCAGCTTTAGGCTCTATGTCCAGACTAGGGTCCTGGACATGCCGTTTGACGGAGACACCCTTTTCGGGAAGGCCGTTGATGAATCCCTGCAGGCCATCAAAACTGACAGACGGCCCGTGCCCTGGGCACATGCAATGGTAACGTCCGGCCTTTTGTTTCTCAGGAGGGAAGTCGAGCAGGTCTTTGGTTTTCGGTGGGTAATCATCCTCCTACCGCCAACCCTCCCATTCCATGAACCAAGATGCCAACCGGGATCGCCCCAGGGCCTTCAGAGGTGGCCAGCGTCGTCAAGGCTCCCACTGACCCTTTGGAGTTTCAATGCAAGTGGGCTCCGTGAATACCGCCAGTGGCCCAACAGGAACACATCCCTCAGCTGCTGCTGGAGGTTCGGGCCATGTTGAAAAAAAAAGGCGATAGAGTTGGTTCCAAGCGACTCCGGGCTCGAAGTTTACTCAATATACTTTCTCATAAGAAAGAAGACTGGGAGCTGGAGGCCCATTCTCGATCTACCAAGACAACTACATAAAGTTCCAGAGGTTCAGGATGATCATGCTGCAGCCCGTGTTAGGCCAACTGGGAGAGGGAGACTTTCTGTCGTCGTTGGATCTTGAGGACGCGTACTTCAATGTTCCCATCCACGAAAAGCAGCGGAAGTGCCTGCACTTTGTTGTTCAGGGGAAGCATTACCAGTTCAAGGCTTTCCCATTCGGACTGAAGTCGGCGCCAAGAGTCTTCAAGTGCCTGGCTCCGGTGGCGGCCCATCTGCGACTACAGGGGATTGATGTGTATCCTAACCTCAACGACTGGCTCATCCAGGCCAAGTCAATGGACATCACTGTGGATCACACGGCAAGGACAGTCTGGCTGCTGACAGACCTGGGGTTCTCTGTGAATTATGCATAGTCCTGCTTGACTCCATCGCATGACATGCTGTTCCTGGGATCCAGACTCGACATCGTAGGAGAGGATATCGGCCATCTTGGGTGAGGTGCAACGGCTGTTAGCACTGAAGATAGCCATGGTGAGGACCATCAAGTCGCTGTTCGTCATGTCGTCATCTATATACCTGATCTGGCTCTGCAGATTGCGGATGCGCCCGCTAGAGGAATTCCTGTATGCCCATTGGATCCAGGTGTCTGGAGGCTTCCAGGACAGAATCGCACTCAACAAGTTCCGTTGAGCGATAGGGTGGTGGGGCGTGTGCTCCAACATTGCCGGAAGCATGGACTTCCAGAGCCCCCCGTACCATGATACTGTCACAACAAACATTTTCCTGGAAGGATGGAAAGCCCACACCGGACGTCTTCGCACCAGAGGCCTGTGGCTGCTGGAGAAGACGCTACACATCAACATATTGGAACTACGGGCAGTGTTTTGGGCCCTCATGTCGTTTCTGCCATTGTGAAGGGCAAAGTGGTGAGGGTCTTCACGGACAATACCACCACAATGTTTAACATCTGGAAGCAGGGGGGCACCAGATCCCCAGCGCTCTCCAGCACTCTCCAGAGGCGCAGGACTTGTGCCCTGGGGATGTTTCTCATTCTATTTCACCTGGCAGAAGTAAAGCACACTGTCGCTGACTCAGCAGTGAGCTGCGCTCTTGCCATGAGTGGGGGCTTCGGCAGGATCAAGTGGACAACCTTACTTCAAGTGGGGCAGTCCCCAGATAGATTGGTTTGTGATGGTGAAGAACACCAAGTGCTGAAGGTTCGCCAGCAGGTTCCCCCAGCCGGGGAGCATGGTGGACGCATTCTCCTTCCCTTGGGAAGGCCCTTTTCTATATGAGTGCCCTCCAACCCATTCGTTGCCAGTACTGCTACGAGTCATCGGTTAACTCAGATGGTACCGTGCAGGATGATCCTTCTCACACCAGCGTGGCCGAGGCAGATCTGGTACCCGGACCTTCTCAGTGTCACCTCCAGTCAAGCTGCCAGTGGTCACAGATCTTCTTGCCAGGGAGGGAGGTGCAATTCTGCACCACGACCCGGGGTCGCTGAACCTGAAGGCCTGGCTCCTGCAGCACTAGAGTTTGGTGGTTATGAGCTGCCGGTGTACTGCAGGGACGTCCTTGCCGGAGCGTTGTTGACTAGAAGTGTTACGGACAAAAATTGAAGCGTTTTACGACTTGCTGCCAGTCGCAGAATATTATTCCTCTGAGGGTCATGGTCCCCCAAGTCCTTTGTCATTGGCTAAATCGGGGCTGGCACACACCTCCATCAAGGTGCATCTGGCGCTATCTCCTGCTACACCCGATCTCCAGGACGGTCTTCCCTTTGGTCGCACCGTCTAGTCAGAGTTCATTAAGGGAAGGTTCGGTTTGTTCCCGCCGGTGAGGGAATTCAGCATGGTACTGACTAGGCTAATGAGCCTATGCATCAAGCTCCGCACAAGTTTGTCTTGAAAGACCGCTTTCCTCGTGGCCATCACCTCTGCCAGAAGAGAAGGTGAGATCCCTGCCCTGCAAGCAGCCTTATTTCACTTTCCACGAGACGAGGTTGGTGCTGCGGATGCACCCCTCCTTCATGCCCAAGGTTCTGTTGGAATTTCCTCTCAATGAACCCTTGGTGTTAACCTGTGTTTTTTCAGACTCCTTTGTTGCTGACTGAGAGAACTCTGCACTCGCTGGGTGTGGCTCGAGCGATAAAGTTTTATGTAAGACTAATGAGCTTTTTGTGAACTTTGGCCCTGTGAACCATGGGAAGGCCTTGTCCAAGGCTTCCATTTCCAGGTGGCTGTCCGGCTGCATCACTCATCACCGGTTGTCAAACCGACCGCTGCCTGGCTGTTCGAGAGCCCATTCTACCAGAGCGAATGCTGCCACAACGGCGTTCCTGTGCTGGACATTTGTAGGGCTGCTATGTGGAGGTCGACTCACACCTTCATGAAATTCTACTGCGTCGACAGGGATTTGAGGGAGGAGTCCAGAGTCAGCCAAGCAGTGCTGCGCAACCTGTTTGCTTGAAAATGAGCTTGGTGAGGCGGTGAGAGTAATTGCTTCTGTTGAGCTTTGCCACGTCCCGTGGTTGTGTAATTATGTACTGTTGTGTATTCATTATTCATGAGCATGTGAATCCATGCCAGGCCCCATGCTGGAGAAGGAGCAAGTTACTGGTAACTGTTGTTTTCCAACATGGGTCTGGCATGGATTCACATGCGAACACACTCGCCTGCCCCTCTGAGGCACTTCTCTTGGTCCTACTGCCACTCTACGTGCTACCAAAATCTGAAGATGGCTGCCTGAGGAGGGGTTTAGGGAGAGGGCAGTCATTGGCTGCGAGCAGTATGAGCCAAAGCTCAGTGATTACAGGGGGAAGACAGTGAAACTATTTTTTTTCTTTTGCCGAGGATTCCTAGCCTGATGACTGGGAATATTCATGAGCATGTGAATCCATGCCAGACCCATGCTGGAGTACAGTTAAAGGTAAGTAACTTGTTCCATCTGCTGCATCCGAATTACCTTTTTTAATACTTTCCTGTACCTTTAAAATCTGCAATCTTCAAAATCCACGCCAGATTCACCACACAATTGTTCAGTCAAGGCAGATCTAGAAAGCATCCGCAGTAACATTGTTCTGCCTCCCGAACATGCTCCATTCGATACTGTAGGCCTTGCAAACTACTGACCCACTTCATAATCCTTCTCTAAATGCCTTTCAGACCACCTTTAGAAAAAATACGAATTAACGGTTAATGATCTGTCCTAATGGTAAATTCGCAGCCCCACAAGTATACCTTTTTAACTTGTTCACCTCCCAGACAAATGCCAAATGTTCCTTTTGTAGGGGAGGATTGGTCCAAGAGACCCCCTAGCCTGCGTTTTCTCCCTAGGTGAGGGCTATGGCTCATTGGGCGTCCCCTCATGCCACCCGGGCCCAGGTGGTGGAGGCTTCACCCGCTGGAGACATTGCCCACACGTATTGATTGCCCAACACATATTGACTGCCCACATGTATTAAAATTTAGTTAGGCCCAGAAACCATTTTATTTGGTAAAGATGGTGCGAGCTCAGCGCACTGTAGCGCGGCCCCCACCCTTGGAGAATCTCAGTCATCCCTGTTGCCGCAGCACCCTGGCAGATCCGCTGCGAGCACGTTCCCACGAACAAGACGGACATGAGCTAGCGTAATACACTAACGTTGTATCAGTTCACCTCCCGCAGTGTACCATCGCTCCCAGTATGACCCGGCCAGCAGGCCTGGGAAATGAAAAGAACGGTAAAACAGTCATCAGATGGCAGACAGTCTTTATATATTAATATCAAGACCACTCGCAAAGTATGCTTTCTTCCACAAAACCCTTTATATTACAAAAGCCTGTAAAATGTATAAACATAAGAAAGCATGCTTCCATGACATAAGCGATGGCGAGCCCACACCATTGCAGTTGGGTGCTAATAACAAAGGAACGCACCAGGGATCTATTTGTTACGTGTATCACTGGGAACCTTACACTCTATGGGCTTGCGCCATAACTGAACTGAACTAATGCTGCTAGAGGACACGAGAAGATGAATGTAACCATACAGAGGGCTTATGTGAAGGATGCACGAGAAGGCGTTTGTCATGTGTGCATGTCTAGGCCCCACATGTGCCGCCACCGTCACGAACGGTGGCGGGTTATTTTCTGTGTACTCCACCAATTCTAATTCTACCTCACTTACTGCAAATATATATGCATATAACTAAATACTGTAGTTGTTAAAACATAATGTATGAATAAGGTGCTCAGACTGGATATAATCGAAACACATCCAGCAAAGTTTAAATGCATGTTTTGTATTGATTTGAATAAGTATCATAGAGTGTTCAAATGTTTGTAATGTCTTTACCTAAAATCGGCAACACACGAGGGAGATACCTTTGTGAAATACGGGCAAGGCCATTCCCCCTTCCACCCTGCGAAGACTGCCAAGGCATGAGAACAAAGACCGCGCCGCACTGCTTTACCTCCCCCAACCAGACTGGAGCCGCTTCAAGGAGTTGTAATCCCCTCTGTAGCACCCAAGGCCGCGGCCCGCCACCTGCATTATTTACAGCTCAGCAGTAAACCTCTGCCTGAACACACGCGCCCCCTTGTAAACCCCTCAACCTACCGGACCATCTCAGACTTATGGCCCGGTACAATCAGGACACCCAACACTTTGACAACACACAGAAGAACATCCATAACAACTTCTAACAAGGCAGAAAGACCTGTACCGCCCGTCCCAGGCCCTGAAGCTTAGCCCCTCGACCTATGGCCCCGGTCAACAGGACACTGGTAACCATGTCCTGACGTATTACCTCCAGACCCCTCACAAGGTACATTCCTCCTGTGTTGCATTAACCTGTAGAATAACCTATTGGAAGATTTACTAAAGAGAACAACACTGTAATGATTGAATGACTGCGGTGTGCATGGCCAAGGGCAAATAAGTCAGGAAAGGCATTCATCTCTGCCACAGGCTGCATTGGCACACCAACATCGCCCGGATGAACTCAAGCCGACCTGCCAGGCCAAGCCCAACCCACGAGGCTGACCAGTGACGTCTTCCAGCCGAAGCCAACCACGCCGCAGCAGCACCTATAGTTAGTCGTCGCCACCCAATCCCATTAAACTTGTGCCCCCTATAGTGTGTAGGTTCTTATGACGTTTTTTGTAAATATATACGCCTGTCTTTGCTATTGTCAGACAGAGCGCTCTCGGAGGTTGCAGAGTTCTTTGCATGCCCTATTCTGATTGATAAACTCCCATTTACGCTCACCCGCACTCTGTCTTGGCCTTATTCCCATCCTGGGAGAGTCCTTCATTGTCTCTCATTGCGGGGAGGATCGTGCTGTTTGGGGACGCTTGCTTTCACTTTTCCACTACCGAATATCCTTTGCCTCAAAGTTCTGGAGGCAAATGCCAGTAGTCAACCCTCCACCCAATTGTAGCATCAAGAGAGCCCCCAACCCAGTGTCACTGGCATCCACATAAATGACAGTATTGGGCTCTTCCACTAATCCTAATGACACAGGAGCATTAGCAATGCATTGTTTGACATTTTCAAACTCATTGGAACACTTATCCCATTGATACCCTTCTTGATGAGTTTCCTTGCATTTCTTATATAATTTATTTCCCCCTTCTGCTATGTGGTCTAATGGGCAGAGTTTCTACTATTATGTGTTTGTGGGACCCTAGTTATTGGAGAACTGCTGTCGCTTTGAAGCTCAAAGGACAGAGCTAAGTGATCACTTCATCTTGAAACCCTATTTTGATTTTCTGGCAAGCACACCAGGTCTGATTGCAATAAATCTAGACCAAATAACTGGACAGACTCAACGAAGATGGTAAAATACTGCTTTTATCTCAATTACGGATGGCAGGGTGAATCGTCATGCAACAAATTGATTCATGCAGGATCACAATGTCTTTTTGGTCCTACTTCACGTATATAATGCTAGATGCGCCAACTATGATGTCATCCTATGGGGCATATTACAAAAACCTATTGCAGGGTGGGATTGGATTAGGGGCACATGTCTATGTATAGAATGCATGAACATTAAACCCCATTGGCGGTCCCTTGTCTGTAGGACACACCCTGAGCTACTTCTAAATATGCATAACTGATTGCAGCAATAAATATGGCAGCAGAATAATACTTTACAACATTGTATGTAAAAGTCTGTGGCAGACTTTTCTGAATGGTTGTCAACCCAAATCTAACCTTGGAGATGCAGCTCGCTAGCAGCACGTTCATAGAAACGAAACCAAGGTGCTTGGAGACACGTCAGCTCTCCCCTTGTTTTTCCAATTAGTCTACTCTCTCGTTGGTAGGCCTTGTGCCAGTATGCTCTGTTTGAAGGCTGACCTTGCCAGTCTGCACTGTTTCGGAACATTAAAGCGAGTGTAGGCACTCCATTATCTTGGCTTCAAGCCTAATGAATAGCCCTGGTTTGTGAGCTCTTCGTAATGCATCATAAAGCCACAAATGTGTCCATTTCGATAGTGTATTCAACACTATTTAATTCAATTATACTGGGTTCAGTTTCTCCTCTTGGCCTTTACATACTTGCTAACTCTATCCCATATAAACTTTATGCACTTTTAATTGCCCAATACTTGGCATCCATAAATGTTCTTGTTACTCCTAATCTTAAGAAAAAAGTCCTTCGCACTGGTCTGGTTGTTGGACTCCCTTCGTACTTTGCCTTCATCTCTCAAAATAGCATCCTTGGTCCTCGGCTAATGTACTCATCTATTTTGCAAGGGAAAAATAACTTCAACATCTTTTTACTTTAAGATTATGGGCTCGTGTTTTGAAGTAGCTGGATTGATTGACACTGTCAGGTTCCGGGCTAGGTCATTCAAGTGTGACTTTGGGTGTGAGGAATCTAGGGGTGGCCCTTCACTATTTATCTACAAGCAGAGGATTCCCCAAGCCATCATGGCTGCTAGTGAAAGAGAAGCTTATTGGCCAGGTTGAACAGGGTAGTTGATAGATGGACAATTGAACTTGGATCCTGAACTGACCTTTCCAACTGCCTTTCATTTTTCATCCTCAAGAAGGAAGGTCCTGTGCAGGAGAAACTCTATTGTTTGGGCGGATTAAAAAAGTTCAGTGAATAATCCCTTTTGAAAATCAACATCCCTGTGCGACAAGACAACTGGAGTTTGTGGTGGGAGCGCAGCGCTCTGATTTGTGACTGGATTAAGTTGGAGCAGGAAACTCAATTTCTGAGAAATTCTATTAAATGTATTGAGTTTAGGTATTTAGGTAGAAACCAGCCTATTGAGGTAGCGCGCAATGTTTAATTTTTAATTGTGCCTATTTTGAAACTTCAGCAGTTTTTTCCTCATTTGAAAAACGTGTGCATCCACTCTGCATTTCTGTCCATTACTGAGTTTAATGCTCATGTGTAAAAGGTAGCATTCAAGAAAAGACATTTGTTTCTTCCACACATGAGAGAAGATAAGCGTCAGTCTTTTAATTCTAGTTGCGCACAGAGACCCTTGTGCGCATGCTCAATGGAAGTTGTTTGCTGCCAGTCGGAGATTAGTGGTTCGTCAAAAAAGTCAGGCAACCTAGGATCTCGTGTGCGCAGCACTAAAGATTAATGCGCATGCTATGAAAGACATTTCTACAGATTTGAAACACTGATCTCCTGAGTGCTTTGCGCTCTTATCTATTGCAGTGGCAGTACATCAAGGTTGTAGAAGAATAAAAAAAAAAGGAGAGCGCGCGCTAATAAGAAAGCATTTCTGCAGCTGATGTAAAGGTTTGAACTAACAAAACCAGCATTGTGGAAAAGATATAAAAATGAATCTAACACGTTTGAACCAGCAGAGTTATGATCTAGACGCATAGAGGCCAATCTAGTCTGATTCAAGGTGTAACACTAGTAAGCTCGACACGGCTGCTTCCTCATCTTCAGTTTGTTTGTGCAAAAAGACTTTGGTCATGAAAAAATTAATTTAAGAAGAATTTAGGCACTTTCCGGAGTTAATCAAAGTAATTACTTAGCAAGTCCAAAGAGATGATTTTTTACTTGAAAGTTAAACCTACAGAACAGTATTTACAGGAGAAAAGCAATAAACAATTTTCCTGGAATTAATTGGTCCCTTACAGTTATATTAGGAGACAAACAGGTATTTAAAATTGCTAGGGGTGAGAGTCTGGGGGGTAGTGAAGTGTTGATGCTGCATAGAAGTAATTTATGTTTTGTTTCTTCCTCTTCTACAGATTCTCAACCAAGTTGAAGATTGAGGTCTGTGTTTTTTATTGTATCCACTTCCCCTTTCCCTCTGGGGGATTGAGACTTCTGCTGTTTTTTAGATCAGTAGTTGACTGAACATCTGAGGGCGTCGCTGGGGTTCAGCAGCTACTGCGGGTGAGGAAATCAGGACCTGACAGACATTCGCTGCCATCGTCCATCTTCTTACAATGGTTTTCCTAAACTTTTAATTTATACCTCTCATAAGCAAGCTTCTAGATGTTCTTTATACCTTGCATTTTGACGTATTTACAGTTGTTCACCAGTGAGTCACTTCATTTTTCTTTGTTCATGATTACTGTATTATAGGATACATATTTCTCTTGGTGTTTGTTACATCGTCATTCTTAAGTATTTTCATATCTTGCAGAATAGGGTATTATCTTTGATGTTCCTTTGCTGTCATCAGACTTTATTTTAACATACATTCTGTTCATTGCTGCATTTCGACAGCTCGGCAAAGAGCATCCTTCTTTGTAACTTTCCTCCATTAAGTCAGCTTTTGGATACACTCTAAATGGTTGCCTGAGTGCATATCGTCTCTCGTATACTCAACATGGTACAGGAATATTGCAAGGATTCATGCATGGGTTCCCAGTTGTGGCTATTTGTGCGTCATTCCAATTGGATGATGCTAAGGGGGCAGAGACCAGGGTGAAGGTGTCCACCTGTGTCTTGATATTGGGAAAATCTTCCTCGGGACCAGCCCTTAGAGCAAAAATTACCCAATTCAGCCCAAAATACAGGTTCTATTGTGCCGAGCAGTGAACTCATGCTAGTGACAAATGACACCTTCAAAAAGTTTTAGTATTTATTCTAAACAGTGAATTTCAGCAACATTTTTGGGATTCAAGTTAGAGAAGATTACAAAGCACAAAACTTAGAGAAATGCAAAATATAGAGAAACATAGAACTTAGAGAAACATAGAGAAACACAGTCTTACGCCCCTTCAATCAGCACTGGGAGACCCTGGCCCTCATAAGCTAGCTGTAACAAGCCCCGCTCAGAGGACAGCGCTGCAGGGTGCCGACAGAGCCACAAATTCCGGTTACTTGATCTTGCTCGAACCAAGTCCACAGATCGATCTCCCACCTGAGTCATGTGGGCATGCATTTTTATAATCTCGTGCCGTCAGTCCATGACGCACAGTTCCAGAACTTTCCCTGTGCAAAATATAGGCTTGCTCATGGAAAAACCCAACTCTGTGAATTTCCACTGTGCTCCTTTTCTGTGCCCCTCCCTACTTGGAGCCCATCTGCACGAAAGCTCAGGAATGTCTTATCAGTGCCTTCTCAGAGAAAGAGGATTTGTTTACGAAGCCATGCAGGGCTACCGTTAGAAAGGCAGAATATTCTAAGAGAAGCCGAGATGAATTAAGCCTATGTGAGCAAGCTCTAAAAGGCATGCACTCATAGCTTAGTGTTCATAGCGCTTAAGACTGGCTATCTAAGCGCTATATAGGTGCCATAATGTTCCAAACACTCCAATAATGTCTATTAGCTACAGAGCTGGGGCCTTCGCCCTGCCTGTTTATCTACAATGCATAATGTGACCTACCACCCCTACTAGGCCTGCATATTCCTTGTAGCTCACTACTGCATAATGGAAGTGCTACAACAGACTACTGTCAGCATTTTTGGCACATACTTTGAATAAACTATTGGCTTTCAGTGGCTAATGCTGTCATCTAAAGCCCTGATTGGCAAATTTGCAATTTTGTGTATCACTACAACCTGCTCCTCTACATTCTCCCCTCTGGTCGAGTCCTCAACCAAACACTTTGCCTCCTGCAATTCCTGTTAGTCGTCTTCTATCATTTCACCATATTTCCTTTTCTTCGGGACCCATATCTTTGTCACCCTCTCAGGTGACCGGCATTCATCCACACTCTGTCATGTAACAGCAATCCCCTGCTGGTGAACAGAATAACCATCGTCCCACATACTTCTTCCGATCGTTGGGATAAAGATACTTAGTTCCTGGAGGTGCAAGAGTGCTTTTCTTTATGTACTCTCTGGTACTGGCTTCAGTTTGCTCAATTGATCCAGCGTCCATGTCAATCATTATCTTTATTCCAATAACTTGCTTCATTGTCTTTTTGCATTATCCCACGATGATCCTTATGAGACAGAATCCAAGCAATACGCACACTATTATTGGTCCAAGGATCTTAAAAGCATTTTCTGGCCAAGTTGGAATCCACGAGAACCGAGATGTAAACCAATCATCATTTTCAATTTCATCTACTTCCTTTTTTTGTGTGAAGTTAGTCAATGTAGTTATCGCTTCAGGTAAGGTTCAATTTTCTTCATCATGCGCAGGAGTGTTCGTAAAGCAAGAAGGTCCGACCTTAGCACACATGCCACCTTCCATTGCTGTAATCAAGTCTAGGACATAACATTTCTGAAGGGCCATATGCCTTATTGCCCTTAATTCTTCTCTGATCGCATTGAATCCCTTTATTGTTGCATTGATCGACTTCAGCAGTTCCCATTTAGTGTTCTGGAACCACTTGGTGTTTACTCCAGGCTGGAGTCCTGGCAAGAATATGGATATAAATATCACTGCTGTCTGGCTGAACAATTTGTGTTCATCTGGGATTTCATGATACGCCTCTATTGATTTTGCTGAGAAGTAATTCACTCTTTGTTGTCGGTTTCTGTGAAGCAATCTTCTCTTCCTCAGGTGTATTTTCATCTTCGGGAAGGCTACTATCTGTAGGTCGCTCGGCAGTACTACCAAGGCTTACCAGTACTAATGAACAAAGTCCCCCCTAGTCTTGTGGTAACTTTATATATACTCTTGTTCCACAGGCCCAATAGTGATCCATCAGGACTGCAGTGCCATCTTTCATGTCTAATACATCAAAAATCCGGCCACACTTGATGCTTTCTCTAACTTTTATTTTGCCATTATTTCTTAAGCACAAGGATGCATTCTTGAGGGGGTAACAGCTGTAATTGTCCCCCCTCCTCATCAACCCACGTGAGTCATTTTACAATTTTAGACCACTGATCTTTACATTCCTATTCGGCATTCATCACGACTTCTTCCCATTGTCCAGTTACTGCCAGTGTTTAGCACATAGCCAATCCTTCAGTCCATCCTTTGGGAGTAAGCGCTGGCCCCTTTATTTGCAGTTGTCCTCTCTCCCAGCATGTTCATATTTCTTCTTCACTCTTGCCCTTGCAGTTCAACATCTTGTTCTCCCCTCTCTTGATTCTTTCTCCATTAATTCCAGTTTGTTCATATTTGATAATTTGATGTATTTTTGGTTTCTTTTGATTTTGTATCCTCTACATAGTCTTCTCTCTAATTTGTGCCATACTGTGGATGCTGTTCTTGCCTGGAATTGTCCTGTGGTTAGACAAAGTGCAAGGTGTGTCAAACAATGCACCTTTTTAATTGACACTTATATAGCTATGAATGTTTTGGTTGTTCCCAAGGAAAATACATAACGTCTCTAGTCCGTCGTCCTCCTTCCCACTTCTTTCATGTGCTGGTGTATCATAGGTTCTTTCTTTAATGTGCTACCTCATCTAAATATGTGTTTATAGTTCTATGATCTTCCCCACTCAATCTTTTATGTTGAAACATGTGCATTGCTATATTATGAAATCTAGCCATTATATCTTTGGTAGAGACAGCAGTAGCTGTTTCTGTATCATTCATTATGCCATCTTTTATTACCTTTCCAAAGGCCATTATAATTAGGAGGGAAACACAAATCATAGTACTGATTGATTCACTTTTGGTATCACATGAAAGCCTATCAATTTCCTAGAAAGCAATGAATCTTTAAACTGTTGAAAAGTCTCCATTGTATAAATATGCAAATGTGTTACCACCTGTTTTTAGTCAATTCTATATCAGAAATTGGAGTATTGCTAAAATTATCGCTCTCCAAACGATCCAACTATTCTTGGGTTTCTCCAAAAATGTGACTGTTTTCTCCCCTTTGGGTAAAAGCTGGATATGTCTCAGAATAACTAAGAATGTATATACCAATATAAGTATCATCAATGAAAATCAAAAACATTTTCTTTTTCTTCTTTCAAAGCTCAAACTCTTCTCACATTGACTCTTTGGGCGATTACTGTTTAATCAGTTCATAAGACAACCCTGATCTAAAAATGTTTCATGTTTCTTTATCTGTGTTCTTGGCCATAGATCGCTTTGTCATTGTTTGCCACTCTTCTCTTGCTTCACTGTGGGCGGGGTAGGTGCAGGAGAGGTAAATGCTTCACCTGTATAGGGCTTGAAATCGTGCAGATGGATCCAATCTCATTGGCCCTTGTCCTTTTCAGCGGTAGGGCTTATTTCCTCCACTTCACACAGTCCATTAAAACGAGGGATATTCTAGGTACAAACATATTTTCTTACTAGCACCTGTCCCCTGGGTACAGAAAGGGAGGTTGTAATGAGTCTTTCAGACTAATAGGAAAATTGTCCTCTTTGTTCACTTTGGATCCCTCCTGTTGGTTTTTGATTTGTAGAGAATTTAAAGAAAAATGTTGTCGTCATTTTCAAATAATCCTGCATCTCATCGCCTAATGCCTTCGCTACACTGTGGGCATCTGTATTTGCCCTTGTTGGGTGGTGAGAGGAGTTCTAATTCGGCATCCAGTAACCAACTCATGGGGGCGTTAAGTGGTGATCTGAACCAGGCTGGTTGCGTAATGCACACAATGCAAGGGTAAGCAATGCAGCCAAACCTTTAATGTAATTTTAAGCCGTGCTCTTCTCTGTTTTAGAAGGCCATTTCATTTCTCACATACTCCATTGGCTTGTGGGTGATAGGCGGAAGCAAACATATGCTTGTTGTCAAAGAGTGAGACTATATTTTCAAAGAGTTAATTCACAAAATGCAGTCTATTATCAGATCGCAGAACTTTGCATGCCTCCAATCTAGGAAAGACTTCGCAAACTCAAAACTTTGCAGTACATGCAGAATCAGGATGCATGCACTGACCTGCTTCAAGCTAGCTACAAAAGGGACATGCTACAACTAACATGTATTGATAACCATTACATGTTTGCAACATATCTACATAATCTATATGCAGATGTTGGAAGGGGCCATTAGGTATAGGGATGGCTCCTCTCACCGTTTGCAGGACACACAATACAGTTTACAATGAACTGTGCCACATGTTCACTGAGGTTCGGTACGAACCAGTCTTCTGCTATTGTAGCAGCTAGTCTCTCTTGAGTCACATTGTGATGCTGGAAATGCATTGGGGGACAGGGCCTCTATGTCCTTGTCCTATAGACCTTTTATCATGTTTGTTCTGTGTTATTCTCTGCACAGGAGTCCATGTGGGATTCCTGGCAGTGCAGCTCTTCCTCTTTTTGGTTTGGTGAACAGACCCATGGGATACCCTTATGGCATCAATGGGTGGGGGTACAACCCTGTGCCCCTAGTGTATATTTTTGGGCACCTGTGTTGGCCCACAGAGCAGGGTGTAGGCTGGTGGCAGCTCCATGCTGAATTTTACAGGTGCTGAGAGTATCCTCTATTTTGGGATACCCAAGCCCTGCCATCGGAATCAGTTGACTGCTGTTACCTTCGACGCAATCTGAAAGCTGTCGTGCCATTGAGGACTGATCCAAGAGATGACCTGGCTAGGAGACCTCTTCCTGAGCTACAAGGGAACATTGTGCACCTGCCTAACCTTTGCCAAGTCTCCCTGGAAGTCATTCCTCGAAAGGCTGCCGACCAGAGACGGAGACTGCTGAGGAATCTCGAAGTGCAGCACCCGGACATAGAAGTCGATCATGGTTCAGAGGATCGTTGAAATCACTGGAGGCCTGTTGAAGCCGGGTTGCCCAGAAGCAGGGATAGCTTGACGCTGTGCCACCGATGACTGGAGCCACAACACTGCATTGCCTAAGAACATTTTAAATCAAGGACTCCCTTGCTCACCACCGTCGACCGCTTTGTCCCGCTGGAGAAAGTCAAGTTCGCCGCCGAACCGAGAAGAATCCGCTGGTGGGTTTCCCGCCACCTGAAGTCCACAAAGATGCCAACGCCCGACGCCCTTGCTAGGTCTACGTTCTTCATTACCTCTTTGCGGCAATGAACAATTGCCCAGGTGCACCGCAAGCCTCATCTTCTCAGGACGTCCACAAACGATCGTCGGAGAGCACTGCCAGGACCGAAGCTGCTGCCTTTGATGCCTTTGTTCACCCTTTTCTTTGAGGGATCTCGACGATCCGTGGCTCCTACCTGAAAGAAGCATCTGTTGACGACCTGACGGTACGTTGGGGTAGTAGAACATTTGTAGAGGGAAATAAGACTCTGCTGAACACTGTATGGACTGGCCTTTTTATTATATTATTTCTCCAGCATTGGATCTTTCATGGATTCACATGCTTAGAATATTCCCCGTCGTCAGACTGGGACCCCTCGGTACACATATATAGCCTTTTTCAAAGGAAAAACTTTCGACACTTTTGTGTCCTATCTACGTCCTTCTAGGACCCGCCCTACGCATGCTCCGCAGGCCGTGCTAGTATAAGAGGCCCGCCCCCGCGGCTCCCCTTCAGATTTCAACGGTCTCCAAAGTAGTGGGATCTCCTCGTGTTGTCCTACTGTTTTGTACTAGGCTACGTCATTGGATTTCGAGTAATAATGTCCTCTGTCAGGTAAAGCGCTGTTCCGTCCATGCGCGACATGCGGCTTAAAAAAGGTTTACGAGGGGGACGGACATATGGACTACATATATTGCCTCCACCCTCACCATTCGGCGGATACCTGCGACATATGCAAGGGGTTTTCTCAAAAAACCCTCAAAGACCGAAACCGACGCCTGGTGGCATGGCTGAATGATGGATCGGGGGCATACCCCCCCTCGGAGGTGGGCTCCACACAGTCGGCGAAAACATCGCGCCGAGCGGCCTCGTCTGAACCGCCGGCGAAGAAATCTAGACCGTCGGAAAAAGAGTCGTCTGGAAGTCACTCCACTAGAGACTCCTCGGCAAAGAAATCATCCTCATCAAAAAAGCATGAGAAGGAAAGGAAATCCTCCTCTGGCGATCATCACAGATCGACCACGAGTCGAGAGTCGAGTAAAAGCCGGCACAGTGTGGAGAAGGCGGGACCGCCAAAACCACCTGCAAAGTCTTCGTCGACGGCGGTCCAGTCATCGACCGCCTCCCTACCACTTGCACAGGGGGCATCCACCGTCCCGTCGACAATGGCGTCGACGAGGGCCTCGTCGACGGGGATCCTACAGGAGGCCTGGAGGCCTGAAGTCTTTAACCCGACCCCCCCGGAGCCTTTGCTACAAGAACAAGCTATGTTGCTGTCCTCGGAGGACGAGAACGAGCGAGTTGCTGGCCCAGCAGACCTAGGGCTACGAGCGGCTGACAAGTCGTCGACGAGGGCCTCCGTTACACCGGTATCTGCCCCTCTCCTCAATCCTCAATCGGTTTTGTCGTTGGATATTCTGTCCACGCTTCAGTCCTTGTTGCAGTCGTTGGACCAGCGACTACCCCGGGCAAGCCTGCCACAGTCACTCGTCGACGAGCCGGGCCCGTCCCATCAACCGACGCACCCACGCACGCCAATCTCAACACTGGCACAGGAGGAAGGTGAGCTGCCAGATTCGGAGTCCGACAGGGGGGCCATGTCGCATATCTCATTATCCCCCTCCAGGGATCCTACTTGGGAGTCAGAGGCGGAGTTGGAAAACCCCAGAAGCCCAGCTCACCCGTCCCCTCCGGACGACATCGTGTCATTCCATTCTATGATGGAGAAGGCATGCAAAGAATTTGGTCTGTCCCAAGAAGAACAGAAAAAGGATTGTTTTTTGTTCGACCACATGGGCAAGAGAAGGAGGTCGGTGTTCTCGATACCACTACTGGACCATGTATGGAAAGAGGGGTTGCAGACAATGAGACACCCATTCTCAGAACCAGCAGTGAAAGGACGCCTAGAAAAAAAGTTTAAGGCTCCAGAGTCTACCCCCAAGTGTTTATCCTCCCAACCAACACCGGACTCGGTGGTGTCGGCGGCAGCAGCAGCGAGGAAGGCAAAGGCACAGCACAAGTGCACGACTCTTCCTGAGAACGAGGCGAGACGCCAAGATGCTTTTGGCAAGAAAGTGCTCTCCGTGGGAGCGACCACAGTAAAGGCCGCAAACTCTCTGGCAATTGTGGCCAGATACGATAGGGAGATGTGGAACAGATTAGCTCCGCTGCTTGATCATCTTCCAGAAGAACAGAGGAAGGCGGCGATGCTACTGGTCCGAGAGGGTGAGGAAGCCTCAAATCACGCAATAAACATCGGGGTGGATCTCGCTGAGTCAGGCTTCAAGCAAGTCAACAATGGGGTGGTATTGCGTCGACAGTCATGGCTTAAGTGTACTTACTTCAGGTCAGAGGTGCAATACAAGGTCTTAGATATGCCCTTTGAGGGAGACCTTCTTTTCGGCGAGAAGGTGGACGAGGCCCTAAAAGGGATGAAAGAAGATTCGGACACGGCACGTTCATTGGGTGCCCTCCAGAGTGGCAGAAGTTACAAGTCTTTTCGTCCCTTTAGAGGGGCTTCAGGTAATTCGAGATTCTCTTCTGGAGACAGATCCTTTGCCAGATCGGCTTACCCCTCCCAGGGATACTGACGTGCCTCACAATCGGCTAACCGTCGATGAAACTTCCAGTCTTCCAGAAAACGACCATCATACCCATCGTCGTCGAGAGACAAGCAAAATAAAGATCAGCAGTGACATACCACACACCGTTCTGGGGGGAAGAGTCTCAGCATATGTCGACGAATGGGAAAGGATAACGACGGACCAATGGGTGTTAGACACCATAAGAAACGGACACTCTCTGCAATTCAAACACAACCCTCTGCAAATTCCACCTGCGTTCACCGCTCAGTCCCATATGAAGGTACTGCAACAAGAGGTTACACTCATGTTAGAGAAGGGCGTGATAGAATTAGTTCCAACATCACAGAGAGGTCAAGGAGTCTACTCAAGATACTTCATTGTAAAAAAGCAGAACGGCAAATGGCGTCCCATTCTAGACTTACGCGATCTCAACAAGTCCTTAAAGAGCCTAAAATTCAAGATGCTCAATCTGCAGGAAGTGTTCCGCGCAGTTCAAAAGGGAGATTTCCTGGCATCCCTGGATTTACAGGACACGTATTTCCATATTCCAATGTGTCGGAAACACAGGAAATTCCTACGTTTTGTAATAGGGCGAACTCACTACCAATTCACGGTTCTTCCTTTCGGGCTCAAGACCTCCCCCAGAATGTTCACAAAATGCCTGGCTTCAGTGGCTGCCTGGCTAAGGAAGCAAAGCCACCATGTATACCCATACCTCGACGACTGGCTGGTAAGGGGATCCTCCCCAGCATCGACCAACACAAGTCTGCAAGCCACCAGGCAGCTTCTACAACGACTAGGATTCGCCATAAACTTCGAGAAATCCTCTCTGCGGCCATCGAGAACGGTGGTATTCTTGGGAGCACAGTTCGAGACTCAGTTAGGGCTGGTGAAACCTTCCCTCGACAGGACCTCAAGACTCATTCAACAAGCGGCCCGGCTACGGCGGAACACCAGGATCTCAGTGAGAACGTATGTTTCGGTCCTGGGGGCCATGGCATCCTGCATCCATCTGGTGAGAAACTGTCGACTATTCATGAGGCCAGTCCAAGAATTCCTCGCGGACCGATGGACACAGGTTCAGGGATCGTGGTCGGACAGGATAACCGTCGACGACGACAAGCTACGTCGGACCCTCCAGTGGTGGCAGAGTTCCCACAATCTGAGCAACGGTGTGCCCCTACAGGAGCCGGAGTTTCAGAGCACCATAGTTACGGATGCGTCCCTAATCGGATGGGGAGCGCACATGGGTGCTCTCCAAACGCAAGGTCGCTGGTCTTCAACGGAGTCACTCCTACACATAAACGTACTGGAACTCAGAGCGGTACGATGGGCTTTGAAGGCGTTCCTACCACACATCAAGAGTTTGTGAGTGCGAATACTGACCGACAATACAACAGCCATGTTTTATCTGAGGGAACAAGGAGGGACACGATCGAGGACTCTTTCCATAGAAGCCCAGAAAACATGGCATTGGGCATCGAAACACGAAATTTCCCTCGTGGCTCATCACCTTCCAGGAGTGAGGAACGGCCAAGCCGACTCCCTCAGCAGAAGCATGGCCCAGATACACGAGTGGGAAGTGGACATGGGTCACTTGAGGAAAGTGTTCGAGAAATGGGGTCACCCCCCTCTGGACGCCTTCGCGACCAAAGACAACAAGAAATGCGAGCAATTTGCAAGCAGATGGTCCCAAGAGGGATCGGTGGGGGAGGCGTTCTCCTTCCCATGGACGGACATGTTCCTCTATGCTTTCCCCCCGTTTCCCCTCATACGGAAAACAATACAGTGGATACGCAGATACAATTGCCGGGTGATTCTAGTGACACCATACTGGCCGAGGCAACCGTGGTTCTCAGACCTCCTCCATCTATCGCTGGAACATCATATAGCGTTTCCGAAAGTCCCGCACCTTCTATCCCGGGACAGAGGCATGGTGTGGCATCACGACCCAGACAGTCTCAACCTTACGTCCTGGCTCCTGACTTCTCGGAGTTCGGCGCCTTAGACATTTCAGAGGATTGCCAAAAAATTCTACAGGCGGCTAGAGCACCTTCTACTAACAAATCTTACTCCTATAAGTGGCAGAGATTCTGTGAATGGTGTAGAGGACAACGGGGCCTACAACCATTGTTGGTGACGCCGGAACAAGTTCTACCTTACCTGCTCCTCTTGGCAGAAAAGGGATTGTCCCCCTCGTCGATAAAGGTACACCTGGCAGCCATCTCGAGGTTCACAAGGAAGAGGCAGTCGTCTCCTCTATTCAGTGACAGACTGGTAAAACACTTAATGCGGGGTTTATTTCGAGCCTTTCCCCTGGTGAAACGTTTTCCCCCAACGTGGAGACTCAACACAGTGTTGGCAGGCTTGATGAAACCGCCTTTCGAGCCTATGGCCACGTCCGACATAAAATTCATTTCGTGGAAGTTGGCATTCCTGATAGCTATCACATCACCCAGACGTATCTCGGAACTACAAGCGCTGGTCGTGGACCCGCCCTACCTAAGATTCTTTAAGGACAAGGTAGTCCTGGCAACTAACCCTATGTTCGTCCCGAAGGTTCCGACGGTATACCACAAACACTCATCCGTGGTTCTGCCTACTTTCTTTGCCACTCCATCATCGCCAGCAGAAAAAACTCTTCATACCCTGGACGTTAAGAGGGCCCTGAAATTCTACCTACATCGTACACAAGACATCAGGGCTACTCGGCAACTGTTCGTCGCATATGGTCCGTCAACGAGAGGAAAAGCAATCTCTAAACAGGGACTGGCTAGATGGGTCTCGTCGACGATTGATTTTTGTCACTCTAAGGCCAGAAGGCCACTGCAAGGACATCCTAGAGCTCATTCTACAAGGTCGATGTCCTCCTCAACAGCGTTATGGGCTGGGATTCCGCTGACGGACATATGCCAAGCGGCGGCATGGTCAGTGCCCCACACGTTTACCCGCCACTACTGCCTTGCCAGGCAGCATGCAGATGAGGTGCAGATGGGAAGAGCTGTCCTGCGCCACTTGTTTCAGTAAGGTAAGCTCTTCCCTGTGGAGATTCGGTTATCTACCCTCTTAAGGGCGATATACTTTATGTGGGCAATGTTATATGACTTATCCCTACGGGAGATATGCATTGTGTAGTAGGGTGAGGATATATATTGTTACATTACATTCTCACCGCCGTCTCAAGCGTTACTGCTATACAATCTATTCTAAGCATGTGAATCCATGAAAGATCCAATGCTGGAGAAGGGAATAGTTTCTTACCTGTAACTCCATTTCTCCAGCATTGGTATCTTTCATGGATTCACATGCGCCCGCCAACCTCCCCGTATGTAATGTATGTGATAAATTTAACCCTTCCTACTTTGGAGGGGCCGAAATCTGAAGGGGAGCCGCGGGGGCGGGCCTCTTATACTAGCACAGCCTGCGGAGCATGCGTAGGCGGGTCCTAGAAGGACGTAGATAGGACACAAAAGTGTTGAAAGCTTTTCCTTTGAAAAAGGCTATATATGTGTACCGAGGGGTCCCAGTCTGACGACGGGGAATATTCTAAGCATGTGAATCCATGAAAGATACCAATGCTGGAGAAATGGAGTTACAGGTAAGAAACTATTCCCTTACAGGTTGCCCAGATGGGGGGATCCTCACACAGAACTGTGCCTGGTGGTAGGGGCCTAGTATTCCGCCAATTGTTTAAACAACTTGTTTTCCTCCTTAAGTCTATTGGTGGTTCACTTTATTAATTGATTTGTATGCCATTTAAGACTGTCTACAGTTGATACATTTTAATAGAATCAAAGGAGTAATTGTGGTACCACATAGACTGTATATATTTATCATAGAATTGCTGAGCTCAAAGTGTGTTATTGTGTGTGTACATAATCAAAGCCTTATTTATATAAAGAACTGTTTTCACTAACATAGTGTGTGTACATTCCTTTGTGGGGGCTTGGGGACTGCACTGTACTTAAGAGCCAGCCTGCATTGGCTCCTGAGAGCTAAGCCTTGATTGCTCGTCCATTGCTACCAACAATAGAGAATCTTGGCTGGGGTGGTCTGTGCTTCTACTCTGTCATATAGAGGGCAGGAGTACAGATTATCCCCCCCCCCCAGTCTTTACACACATGTGCTGGGTAATGGAGCTGCCCCAAAACTACTCTGTACAATGTTAGAGGCATAACTGGCTTTCCTTTACTCTCCTGCCTGCAAATTGCCTCAGTGGGGGATTACAAAAAATGCTTTTTCCATAGCTCCTTTTCTTCGAAATGCTCGTCCTTGTATCTCATTAACTGTACAATGGATGTCATATTAAATCCTTCTTTAAGCAACACGCATCATCTTTCTGCTTTCTTTGTATCTTTTATCTCATCTTCAACTATGGTTGAATAATATGTGGCACGTTTGGCCTCTTAAGTCTGCTGCTACGTTCCTGCGAGAGATTAAGGGCCTCATTCACAGAACATTTTCCAATGGGATTGCGTCATTATAAAACACTTCTGTGAATCAGGCCCTAATCTTTTCTTTTTGAATGCGCTGCACACTTCATAATGGCTATGGTTTATGGAAAGCTTAAGGTTTCTATGAGCTGGTCTAATAGCCCTGCATGTTGCACTGGAGTGCCGTCTGTGCGGAGGAAGCCCCCCGTCTTCCAACGTGCCAGGGCTGCGTGTACAGTTGACGTCACATAGGCGGAGTCAGTGTACACCATCACTTCCTCATCCTCAAAACGTCATAGTGCATAAACAAGCACTGCTAATTCTGCAGCTTGTGCTGAATAGGTTGACAACAATCTTCTACTTATAAATACTTTAAATGTACCTCCTCGGGTCAGTTTTACTACTGCTGATCCTGAATGTCTCATCCCCGTTCTTTGATTGATTCTAGATGAACCATCAATGAAAACCATTTCCCTTCTTCCTAGAGCATTCACTCCAACATGGGGAATATCTTAACACTCGGTGTATGTAACAGTCATGTACATCATCATCTCCTCCCACTGGTTGGTTCAGCTATGAACATTGCTGGATCACTTTCCTACACCTAACAATTTTGATTGCAGGGTTCGAGATAATCACCTCGTACCCTGATGATCTTTGAGTAGTCAATATAATTTTGGGTTTTTCCAAAATTGGAAATAATGTATGCTCTACAAATAGAGTTACAGAACATTCCATAGTTATACTTGAAACCTTTTCTACGGCAAATGCAGCAGCTGCCAAAGATTGTCCGCAATGATAGTGTCCTTTCATAACTGGATCTAAAATCCCACTGTAATAAGCTAATGGTTTATGACCATGTCGTTTTCTGTGTAAGGACTGCTGTCATGACTTCTCCATTTCAATGGGAAAATAAGTAACATTCTTGATTGTAGTTTAGAATTCCTAATACAGGAGCAGTACTAATCATGTTTTTTAATTAAATCCTCAGTCATGTCTTCTGTTCACACTTATTTAGTTTTAGCTACCTGCGTCTCTTTAAGCGCTTTTAAAAGTGGTTGAATATATGTACTTACTGTATATGTACTGAATATATTTCCTACGAGAGATTAAGGGTCTGATTCAACCCAGCAATAGTTGCATAGACCTAAAAATTGCTGCATTTGTGTCTCTGTTTTTGGCTGTAGGGTTCTCATAATGGCTTTTGCTCCTTCAGGTGTCACTTTTCTTCCTTCATGCAAGATTAACTGTCCTATGTATAATACTACTTCTTGACAATACTCTAATATTTATTTGTCTACTTTGTACCCTGTTTCTGCAAGTATCATAATGTTGACATTTTTTTTCTGCATTGTCTGTCTCACTGCATACTAAAATGTCATTGATGTATTGAATTATGGTGAACATTTCCCAAGTCTAACTGAAGGACTATATTAAAAATAGAAGTGGACTCATAGTACCCTTGGGACAAACGAGTATGTCTAAGGTGGAATCGTTCTATATAAAAAGGAAGTCGAATCCTGTGAGTCTTGGTGTAGGGGGAATTGAGAAAAATGCATTTTTCAAATGGACAACAGTAAAATACCTGGCTGTTTGACAGGATATTGCATAATTTTGTTGCATGGTTTGGAACTAAAGGAAACTCTGTCTCGACTATTATTAAGGGGAGGGAGATCCTGTATAAATCTCTACTAAACCCCAACCCCTTTGATGTTTTGACAGGGTACACATCCTTGTTGCATGGAGAATCTGATGGTACTAGAATGCCTTGTTTCATTAAGGCAGATATAGTTTCGAATATCCCCTCATCTGCTTCTCTGGACATAGGGTACTGTTTTGAACATGGAAAAATAGCTGCTGGTTTAAGCTTAATTTTCACTGATCCCACTCTTTTCAGTAGACCCACATTATTATTATTATTATTATTATTATTATTATTATTATTATTATTATTATTATTATTATGTGGACTTATAGTCTATAAAATACTTTTTTTTTTAAATGTTTTTATTTTATTTTAAAATCAAACAAACACACTACAATTGTTTCAAAACATTGAAAGCGTGATCATCAAAACTCCCCAATTCCCCCCTACCCCCTTAAACTAGAGCCGGTTCTCACATGTCGTTTACGGGAGCATCATTGGGTAGCACAATACTTAGGCAGTCATCATCCGGGTCCTCTGTTTCGTTGTCACCCTGGTGAGGGTTTGCCAACGAGGCCACCAATTGCTGCCAGGCCAGCAAGGGCCCTACTTCCTCCTCGCCCCCCCTGGTGACCGCTTCAAACCAGACTACAGATTCAGCTTCCGCCCACCTCAAAAGGTCCATCCACCATAACTCCACCCTAGGTCTACGGGCCGCCTTCCAACCCATAGCAATCCTACGTTTGGACAAAACATAAGCCAAGTCCTTCATCTTGCTTATGTGTTTCAAATGCTGGGGTCTAGGGAAAAGCCCAAGCATGCATGACCAGGTCGATTCCACATCCAGCACCACCCCCCCACCAGCCAGTTTCGTCTTGACCTCGTCCCAAAATCTATGCACCTCCGGGCAAGCCCAAAACATGTGTAGCAGTCCCGCATTCACCTCCCCACACCTGGGCCATTGCTGCGTAGCTGTTCCCCCAAACTTTGCAATCTTCTCGGGGGTTAAATAAGCCCTGTGGGTAATGTACAATTGAAGCTGTTGGAATCTCGCGTTTCGGGACACCTTTTTGTGGTTCCTCTGGGCCCGTTCCCACTGCCCATCCGTCATGGGATGGGCAGTGGGAACGGGCCCAGAGGAACCCTCCTCCTCCCAATCTTGTCTCAATTGGGGCAACTCCTTCCCTGCCCTTACTCGCAGGAGCTCATATATCCTCGATATTTCGTGCCCGCCCTCTGATGCATACATGGTTTCCAGGGAGGCGTCTGGGTCTTCCGCTAGCACTGTCCCACCTCCTCCTCCTCCCAATCTTGTCTCAATTGGAGCAACTCCTTCCCTGCCCTTACTCGCAGGAGCTCATATATCCTCGATATTTCGTGCCCGCCCTCTGATGCATACATGGTTTCCAGGGAGGCGTCTGGGTCTTCCGCTAGCACTGTCTCAGGCCATCTTTCTCTAGTCTTTTTCACAAGCCTAGTGTAGGTTATATATTGGCCACCATGTACTCCCGTCTCTTCCTGCAACCTCTGAAAGTCCACTGCCTCCCCGTCCTGCCATATGTCCCCGAGGGTGGCTAAGCCTACCTGTTCCCAGTATCTGCGGAACGATTCCAGTAGTTGAGAGTCGCTCCCGCACAGCGCCGCCAAAGGGGCCTGCTGGGAGTACGGCTCCGAGTCCCCCCCAATCTTCCATGTCCTATGCCAGATCTCCCAGCCCAGCCTCAGTAGCCGCCCCTTGCCCACCAGTTTGTCTCTGCACAATCACACCATTTCCATCAGAAAATATGGGGCTGTATCTCCACGCAGGAGCCTGGCTTCCGCCGAGTCTTCAGCCAAGAGCCACCTGGCCACGTACTGCAGCTGCCCCGCCAGGTAATAGAGTTCAAAATTAGGCAGGCCTATCCCCCCCTGTCACATGGGTTCTGGAGGTTCCACAGAGCAACCCTATTCCTAGAGCTGCCCCACACGAAACCCCTACACACGCTATGAAGTTTCGCAAATAGGCTCCTAGGTATCAGAAACGGGACGTTTACGAAGAAGTGCAAAAGTCTAGGCAGGACCACCATCTTGAGCAAGGCCGCTCTCCCCATCATGGTCAGGGGCAATCTGGACCAAAATACCATGCTGTTCTTGATCCCCTCTATCGCCGTTTCCGTGTTGTGCTTGTGTTCTGCCTCGACCTTGTGGTAAATATGTATTCCCAAATACCTGAATGTCACGGACTGCCATGATATTCGCAGGACAGGCAGCCTCTGCACCGGGACATTCCTATATCTGCCCAAAGGGAACAGACTGGACTTTCCAGGGTTCACCGATATACCCGAGAGGATGGCGTACCGTTCTATTACCTCTAGCACATACTGTAGGTTGTCCTCTGGGTAACGCAGATAAAGGAGCATATCATCCGCATATAATGATATCAGATGCTCTCCACTGGCAGTGCTTATACCCACCTCCCCATATTGTTGTCGCAGGCATATTGCCAGCGGCTCTAATGCCAGTATATATAGCATGGGTGACCAGAGGGGCATCCCTGTCTGGTCCCCCTGCAAAGTTGCCAAGAATCTGAGACTGTGGACCCTGTCTTGACCCTCGCCATCGGGGTGCTATAAAACAACTGGACCCATCTGAGGTATCCAGGTCCCATTCCGTACCCCTTCAGGACCGCTTTCAGCCAGGGCCATCGTACCGAGTCAAAGGCCTTGACCGAGTCTAACGACTCTATAGCCAGCTCGCCCGTGTCTTCCTCAATTTGGTCTATGACATAGTGTAGCCTCCTGTGGTTATCAGTGATGTTCCTACCTGGAACATATCCCGTCTGATCTGGGTGTATCAGTTTCTTAATCACCCTCTTCAGTCTGTTAGCCAGCACCGCCATGAGTATTTTGCTGTCCTGGTTAAGCATGGACAACGGTCTGTAAGACCGGCACTCCACGGCCGGCTTGCCTGGATTCAGGAGTGGGATGATTACAGCCTCACAGAGGGACAATGGGAGTTCTCCCTGCTCATAGGCCTCGTTGAAAGTGGCAAGCAGTGGCTGAAGCAACTCTTGCTGGTATGTTTTGTAGAACTCGCTGGGCAGCCCATCCGAACCCGGTGTCTTGCAAGTGGGCAAGTTCCGAATCACTACCTCCAGCTCATCCAAGGTGACGGGTGCGTCTAACTCAGCGCGCTCTAGATCATCCAAGGTGGGCAGCTCAATGTCCCCCAATGTGTCCAGTATGTCTTGACACACATCCTCCCCCGTGTCCTCATACAAGTGTCTGTAAAATTTAAGGAATTCCTCATTTAGCTCTTTCTGGGTGTTGCATATGCAACCTCTCTCGTCCTGAATCTCACTAATCACCAAGCGGGGGGTCTCACTCTTATACAGCCAGGCCAACAGTCTGCCCGGCTTGTCGCCCCCCTGCGTGTATCCTCTCCGTATATTTCCTGTAGTTGAGTCTGCACAGTCTATCCCAGTGTGTGCTGCAGGACAACTGTAGCTCCTCTACTTTGGTTCTATTATCATGAGCGGTGCTCTCGCAACGCGTGAGATCCTCTAGCTCCCTTTCCACCTCCTGGAGTTCCCTTTCGATGCCCCCCCTGTAGCCCCTTAGCTTGGGAAATAGCTACCCCACGCACCACCACCTTAAACGCTTCCCACAGTGTGCCCACAGAGCTTACGCTTCCCGTATTTATATCAAAGTACTCTTCGGTGGCATCCCTCAGGCCCTCCCGAAACCCCTCGTCCTGCAGAGCCTCGGTCCTAAGTCTCCATGTAGGGATCCGCGGTCGTGGGGGCTGGTGTCTCCAGTCTACCACCAAGGGCGAGTGGTCCAATAGTACTCGGGCCTTGTATTCCGCTCCTTCTATGTGTCTCACTATCTCGGGTGTTACAAACATGTAATCTAACCTTGTGTGCAAATCATGTGGCGCTGCGTAGTGTGAGTACTGTTTATCCGTGGGATGCAGCCTTCTCCACGCATCCTCTAGGCCTAGGTCTTTCAGTAAGGTACTCAGCGCTTTAGCCGCCGGTGGCGTGTGTCCTGCCCTGTCCTTGGATCTATGGTACAGTTAAAGCCCCCCCCCACACTACCGTACCCCCTGCCTAAAGTAAGCCGCTGTATCGTTATTGGGGGCGTACAGATTTATGATGTGCACTTCTCTGTTTTCCAAGAGACCCGTTACTACCACCATTCTACCCTCCGGGTCCACCGTAGAATCAAGCACCCGAAACGGCACATGGGGCGCCACCCAAGTAATAACCCCTCTAGCATACGCCGGGTACGCCGCCCCCACAACAGTGCCCTTCCATTTCCTCCTGAATACCTTCAGCCTTTCCCTAGTGAGGTGGGTCTCTTGCAGCAGGGCTATGTCTACGCGTATCCTCTTTAAATACAACATCACTTTGTTACATTTAAGGTAGCTGTTGAGGCCCCGTACATTCCAGGTCACAATTCTGAGATTACCCGATGCCATCCGGTCGGTCTATCTCCATCCCATCCCTTCCCGTAATGCTCCCCACGTAGGGTCGTTCCCTGGCTCTTTCCCTTCTATTCACGAACAGTGCCCCCCTCCCCCTTCTCCAACTTCACACCACTGCACACAACTCCCCCTCCACCCCTCCCCGCCAACCCCCAACAATAGCCCAGCTCCATCCCTGGATCTCAGGCCTACCCGCGTCTGGACCCGTCTCGTATCCGAGAACGAGGACCCCGCGGGGTGTTACCAATCTAACAGTGACCTAACTAAATGTACTACTATTGGGTGCAGAGGTTGCACCCCAGGGGCTCACAGTCGTCTATTTAGGAGAAGTGAATTCAACGGGACCCGCCGGCAGATACCGTGACTTCCCCCCCGCAAGCACAATATCATACTATATTCCAGTCCCAATGTCATAACTATGGCCTCACGGGTGCCTCTGCAACGTGCTACTTATCTCCAGCCGCTTCTGTCTGGGCATCCGATTCCTGAGGTCGACCTTGCATATCCAACCATTCCATTGCTTCGGTCGGCGTCTCAAAGAAGAGATTCCTGTTCCTATGAAACACCTTTAACCTGGCGGGGTAGAGCAACATGTAGCGATGGCCTGCTTCTCTAAGCCTCCTCTTCACCGTTCCAAAGTTCATTTGACTCCATTGTACGAGCAGCGTATAATCCGGATACGCCGTTATATTCGCTGACCCCCTTTCTATCGTGCCTCCTTTCTGGAAAAATTTGAGAATCTTCTCGCGGTCACGATAGTTCAAGATCTTTGCGATCAACGGCCGCGGGGGGGCTCCTGGAGCCGGTCTCCTGGTCAGGGCCCTATGCGCCCTTTAGACCGCGAACCCCTAGGTCAGCTCCCCGCCTGTAACCTCCTGCAAGAGCATGGTTTCAATGGAATCCGTGGGGTTCGATCCTTCCATTCCCTCCGGAACCCCCACTATGTGAATGTTGTTGCGCCTGGCGTGCCGCTCTGCCTGCTCTGTCCTCCAAATTGCCCACTCGTTGCACGAGGGCAGGAAGCTCCTTGGCGTGTGTATTGCACGCCTCCGTGGTCGGGGCCAACTCCTTCTCCAGTTCCCCAGTGTGCTCCGCGATCTTTCGCACGTCCTGGCGCAACAGGTTCACCTCTTCTCGGACTGCTCTGATCTTAAGGTTTAGGCCCTCTTGCAGCTCTTTCATGGCTAGGCCCAGCTTCGTCTCCCAGGCCACCTTCAAGTCGGCAATTGCTGCCAGCACCTCCTGGATAGTACCCGGTGGATCCATCGCCACCGCAGGCGTTTCTTTGCTCTTGCCCCCTTCCGCACCCGAGGTCGACCTAGCGTAGGCCTCCATCGTGGGCTGTTTGATCCAGGGTCGCACCACCTTGGAGGACATCCTGCTGCGTCGGTTGGACCCACGCGCCCAGCTGTATCCTCAGCGCTGCAGAGTACCTCGCGGGGTTCACTCGCCGGCCCCTTCACAGCGAGGTTCCGCTGAACCCGGGTTCACTCTGCTAGCCCGCCACGATCCAGGACCTCCTCAGTAGGGGCTCGCCCTTATGCTCTTGCCTTCAGCCAGAGGCGCATGCGACATGTCTATCTGGTTGGGCTCGCCCACGTTCCGACCAACTTTGTCTTCCTCAGCTCCACGGACCATTTATGGCCCTTTGTCCACAGGTGGCCATCTTGGGTGCTGCCCTTCCATTGCGCGACCACCACCTTCTTCGAAGTCTGGTTCCGTGGATATGCAGTTTCGCTGGTGGGGAGGGCGCTTACCATGTGCCCCCACTTTCATGCGCCCTTGGATGCACCTGTAGTGATACACAAAATTGCAACCTTGCCAATCAGGGCTTTAGATGACAGCATTAGCTGCTGAAAGCCAATAGTGTATTCAAAGTATGTGCTAAAAATGCTGACAGTAGTCTGTTGTAGCACTTCCATTATGCAGTAGTGAGCTACAAGGAATATGCAGGCCTAGTATGAGTGATAGGTCACATTATGCATTGTTGATAGACAGGCAGGGAGGGGGCCCTAGCTCTGTAGCTAATGGACATTTTTGGAGTGTTTGGAACATTATGGCACCTATATAGCGCTTAGATAGCCAGTCTTAAGCGCTATGAACACTAAGCTATGAGTGCATGCCTTTTAGAGCTTGCAGATGGGGTTAATACATCCCTGCTTCCCTTAGAATATTCTGCCTCACTAACGGTAGCCCTGCATGGCCCCAAGCTAATCTCCTTTTCTCTGGGAAGGCACTGATAAGACATTCCTGAGCTTTGGCAGATGGGCTCCAGGGAGACAGGGAGGGGCTCAGGAGAAGGACCAGTGGAAATTAACAGAGTTGGTTTTTTCCATGAGCCAGCCTATATTTTGCACAGGGAAAGTTCTGGAACTGTGCGTCACGGACGGGCAGCACGAGATTATAAAATATACATGCTCACATGACTCGGGTGGGAGATCGTCCTGTGGACTTGGTTCGAGCAAGATCAATTGCCCGGAATTTGGAACTCTGACGGCATCCCGACAGCGCTGTCCTCTGAGCGGGGCTTGTTACAGCTAGCTTATGAGGGCCAGGGTCTCCCAGTGCTGATTGAAGGGGCGTAAGACTGTGTTTCTCTATGTTTCTCTCTGTTTATCTAAGTTCTATGTTTCTCTATATTTTGCATTTCTCTAAGTTTTGTGCTTTGTAATCTTCTCTAACTTGAATACCAAATGTATATGAAATTCACTGTTTAGAATAAATACTAAAACTTATTGAAGGTGTCATTTGTCACTAGCATGAGATCACTGCTCAGCACAATAGAACCTGTATTTTGGGCTGAATTGGGTAATTATTGCTCCCGAGGGCTGGTCCCGAGGACGATTTGGCCCATATCAAGACATTTGGTGGCAGCTTTGTGGGATTTGTGCAGAGCAGTGCCTTGCTGTGAAATGACAAATTGTGTGAGAGAACACAGTGTAGAGTGAAGAGCAGGCTGTCGCATTTCCTTGGGGGTCTCACTGCAGCTCTGAGACTTCAAAAGACAGCAGCGTTGTGTCGGCTTGCCATGGCCGATAGCTTGTGTGGTTAAGACTCCCTTCAGTAAATCAGTCGTGACTGACTTATTGCTTGGGAATGGAGCCAGGGAGTACAAGGCGATAAACAAGCGGGAAATGGCTTTGTTTAAAGCGCTCCGATGAATGGTCAAGAAAGATATATGTTCAATTAGGAAAGAATTTTATCATGCGGTTTCCCCAGTTTAAAGTTGTAATTTGAAATGCAAAGTGAGACGGAGTTCTCAACTCTATTCTGTCATGAGGGCAGGGAAAAATAGTTGCAAGGATTTGACATGCAAATTGTGAATAGTAATTTAACCATTGACTCAGCCCCAGTGTGCTAGCGAGTGGGGGGCTGTAATGTTCGGAGGCGAAGGTTCGCTTTTTTGATGTATGCTTTTGAAGTGTTGACATTCCTGAAAAATAACGTGGGGAATGAGCCGTGCTTAGGAGAAAGAGTAACTGTGCTGAGAGCCTAAAGGGTTTGTTTTTCTTTTGGCAACTGTAAATTCCATGTGCTGGTGGCGAATTCTGTTTAAAGGAAACACACTAAAATGGTTATATTGCATTTTAAGCTGTGCCATGCGTATAATGGGTGAGAGACTCACTTAAAAAAGGAAGTGAGTGAATGTTATTTGGATTTTCGATTTTTGTGTATTGATTTGAAATTGCAGAATCAGTTTGCAATGGTTTGGGGGGAAAAACAATTTATATTTTTCTAAATTGCCTCTAAATTGCCCCTAGAGTATTTTTGACTGTTCCCACGCTATGCCATGGATTTGTACTGTTGCCTTATAAGTGATGTATTTTTTTGGAAATAGTGACCTGTTGACTGTGATACATGGTGAAAAATGTTGTTGACACAATAACAGCCCACAAGCAATTTAGAGTGTGGGTTGCTCTTGCAGGGAAACCGTGCAGGGAGCTGCACTAAATATGGCATTTTTTAAATGCACTGAAATAAGTGGTTATATTCTGGCAATGGTACAACAGAATGAAAAAAATCTATGTGTGATAAGATAGCACAAAGATTTAGTGGGTTGCGGGTTCTTTTGAAAGATCGCACATTGCATTGGAGTGAGCTCGTGAAGCCAAACTACAAGGTTACGAGGAAGAAGAGAAAAAAAAACGTATGCTTTTAAATGAGACATTAATCAGTTTAAAACAGGCTAAAAGACGCTTTGACATTTTGCAAAATTACATGGAGTAGAATCTGATGAGAAGAAAAAGTGCCTCTTTTGAAAATAAGAGTCTTGCTGTGTGTGCAGAGCTTGTGCCTTGAAGCTGTCTTGGGCGAGGTGCAGGAAGGCAGACAAAAGCAGAATACTGCACTCCTGTTTAATGAAATGGTGGCAGCTATGAGAGCTTTTCTGAGTTGCTGGAACAGTGCAGGAAAGAGTTAATCTGGATGAACTGTCTGAAACGAGTGCCTTTCCATTGAAACCGCCACAGTTTAAGAGTTATAGAGCAAAGAGATAAGCTTGCTGCGCGAAAGATAAACATTGACATTCCTGCATTCCATCCCCTGTGAGAGAGACCCAGTGTGAGCAAAAAACTGAGGAGAGGGGGTGCAAAGACAGAAATGCTGATCAGAGGTAAAGAATTTGCCCAGTAACACTGGAAGGAAAACAAAGGCTGCATGCAGGTTGGCAGATGGGCACATCACATCTGAACATTGGGGAACCTGTGCATCTGTGAATGGGCTAAGAAAAGACAGCTGCCCATTCCAACAGACATTGCCATGCAAACCGCATTCCCATGCACCATGTGATGTGAAGTGAAACGCTATTGCTGTGCAAGCTGCATCCCAGTGCTCCATGTGATGTGAACTGAAGTAAAGCGCTGTGCACTGGAGAAGAAACCTCTAGGCGCTTTGAGAAAAGAAAATACACAGCTGGCAAAATGCAAGCTACATTGCCAGGACTGGAGTAACTGACAAAGACATTATGGCATTCCAGATGGAAGCAAAACTGACAAAAAGCGCTTAGCCGTTTTGCAAGAGACAACATGCAGAGCGGGGCTTTGGAGTACAACATGAACACTGCACATTAGCCATGATCCAGAAGCCTCACGGCTTAGTGCAAGAATGAATGATTTGTTGAAGCAACAAAAGAAACTGACTTAGACTATCGCACTCAAAGGGGTGGGCCAAGAAATCAGCAAACACCCTTTGAGAAAATGATAAGTGAAACAACCAGAGGCTTGGAAGACACTAGCTGTATGGAGAAAAATAAACAAAGCTGCTTGTGCAACTGCTGGCGATATTGGACTGAAAGACTTTACCTTTGAAAAATGGAGTGATGCCAGCAGGTCAAACTAAATCAAGATCATGAGACACTGGAAGCAAGTTGGCGCCTGGCATTCGTGATCGCTTTGGTGAAAAAGAAAAGCATTGTTCGACCTGGGTACTTATTATATGGCTTTTGTAAAAGCACAGATCAGTCTGAGGTACCATTGACCAACTATGATTGCATTGCACAAATGAGTTTGTGATTAGGCAGTTACACCCCGTATGGTTGAGTGTAAATAAGCCCCCAGAAACATGCAGAAGGGTGATAAATAATTGCAGTAGCAATGATAAAGTGTGTAGTTACCTGGTGAGACTTCTGAAGATGGGGGTGGTATTAAGGGAAGGGGTGGATAACGTTGATATTGATGAATAATGACATTGTACTTTTGATGAAATCCTAACATTTCTGTTTGTATTTTGCCTAGGCAAAAAAAGCAAAATGCATTTCACCATCTACAGAAGTAGATGTGTGCAATTTGTGGGTGACACTGATCAGTCAAGCAAACTGTGCTCGGAGAAAGCGAGTCAACTTTAAACGTGTCCTGCACCGCACTCAATGCTGCTAACATGCATGACGTATGAGGACATTTGTTCTGCAACCTGCGAAAGGTGTCCAACAGAGTAATAACTTTTGCTGAACTGGCACGGTGCAGACCTGGATAGTTATCAAATATTTGATGCTACACATTCAAATGATTCAGTTGCTGGAAATAACTTAATTGACATGTCTTGCCTTTCTTGTTTAAAGGACTATGGACAATGAGTTGTGGACTGTGACATCATGCACCACAAACAGCTGTGTGACACAGCACTTGAATGCTAACACATTGAAAAATGGTTTTTAAATGCACTTTTTGAGATGAATCTGAAAAAACGAAATGGTTTTGCTCTTCCAACTGAAATGCTTTAACCAGAGATGCTTTGCTTTTTGAAAAAAAAAACTTCTACGTTGCACATAGGCAGGAAAATGACTTATGAATTGTTGGGGCAGCAGAAATATGCAAGCAGGAGTGTAATTTATTTTGAGATAAGATGAGTGCGCACATCAAAGTCACCTGTGCGTAGGTTAAGATCCTTAATAGAAGTAATGCTGCCAAGTGTGTGAGCTCTAATTTGAGATGGTAACCTTTGAAACACTGGATACTTTACAGCCAGCTTAAGGCAGGTAAATGAAACCATGACTGACTTGATGTTTGATTTTATGACACAGTGTGTGACACGGTTTTTGTTAAACCAACCAGTTTCATGTTTTAGTGGGGACAGCTGTCTCCAGCACACTAATGCATAGAGTCACCTTTTGATTGTAGACATTTGGAATAATTCTTTGGAAAAGCGCTACAAATGAGTATCCACATGGAATTGCTAGCGTACTGGCCTGGCACATTGTCAGACATGTTTTGTCACTGACTCATATGACTGGTGTCTATGAAGTCATAGGCCCAAATGTTTCAGTGAATGGATACAACGATTTGTTTAATTTGTTTAATGTTGTTTTTCTGACCAAGAACTGCAGCGAGTGTTCTCGCCAAGATTTTATGGACTATAACTTGACTAAATGCATTTTACACAATGGTGTGATGAAATAGCCACTGCCGGATGGTAGTATGGTGTTTGTGGCAAAAACTAATATTGTATATGATAGATATCCCACTTGAAGAAGGGTATTCTCCAAGTCACAATAGGTAGACACTGTGAACATGTTAGATTTTCCAGTAGTAAGGCAACATGTAAATTGTAGGCTGGTAATGCACACCTCCATTATTACAGTGATACACTTAGACATAGATTTATCATGAGGCAATGTTTCCTTAGTACTACCAAGCTGCTACAAATGGAGTCCATTTCTATGGCCCATCACTAGAGTGCGCGTAGCTAGGGAGCTAGATTCATTAATTGCAGGAGCTTTATATGTTTGTGACATAGAAACTGTGCACAATAAGCTAGCCACTATGGGTTCTGATGCCAGCTCTGCTATAGAACTTCTAGCCTAGTGGGGTTCATTGATACGCCCAACACTGCTACAAGTATTGACAACCACTGAAGATTGCAGAATTTTAGGTATGAAGACATTTTTTCTGCCATAGGGCAGGTCAACAAGACTGCTAAATACACATGATGCATTGTATGGCAAACATTGTTTAATCAGCAGGTGTTGGCTTTTTACTGGGTGGGGGCGACCATCCTCCACACACTGGCACGCAGAGCTACAGTTACCAGCATACATATGGATTGAATTGCTTGCTTTTGATTGCATGAATAACACATGCCATGCTTGATGTAAATTAATAGAATTGTTTTTATTTAGATAACCTGGTGCCCATGGGTTCACCTTGTTCACGAAATTAGATGGTTTCTGGTTGGGTTCCACATACATGGGGGAAGTGTCTAATCACACAGCCCATAGTCACGTTTGAATGCCCTGGGATCAGGGGGGAGGGTAGGCCCTTAGAGTTAAAGGCTGCCAGGTTTTAGAATTGGTAACCATACATAAATGCAATAGTGCATTGTAGATTAGACTACACCGGATTGCCTTGACATTCTAACTGCATGCTGCTTTTTAACTGACAATCAGTTATACAATAATTATTTAGGTATTGTTGTGTAGGCCAGGTTTTGGCTAGGGTAAATGCCCATGTTCACTTTGTGTAGGTATTTTTGTGTAGGCCAGGTTTTGGCAAGGGTATATGTCACTGTTCACTTTGTGTACATTTTTGTTTAGGTAGTGTTTTTTACTAACCTTGCATGCCACGCTAACTAACCGCTAGAAGGTAGTTTGCTTAAACCTCTTGCAAAGCCCCAAGGTCTTTATCACTGCACTAAATACTATATTGATGTGTATTAGTCCGCATTTGTCGCACACACGTTGAATAGGGGTGTAATGTAGTGATACACAAAATTGCAACCTTGCCAATCAGGGCTTTAGATGACAGCATTAGCTGCTGAAAGCCAATAGTGTATTCAAAGTATGTGCGAAAAATGCTGACAGTAGTCTGTTGTAGCACTTCCATTATGCAGTAGTGAGCTACAAGGAATATGCAGGCCTAGTATGAGTGATAGGTCACATTATGCATTGTTGATAGACAGGCAGGGAGGGGGCCCTAGCTCTGTAGCTAATGGACATTTTTGGAGTGTTTGGAACATTATGGCACCTATGATAGCCAGTCTTAAGCGCTATGAACACTAAGCTATGAGTGCATGCCTTTTAGAGCTTGCAGATGGGGTTAATACATCCCTGCTTTCCTTAGAATATTCTGCCTCACTAACGGTAGCCCTGCATGGCCCCAAGCTAATCTCCTTTTCTCTGGGAAGGCACTGATAAGACATTCCTGAGCTTTGGCAGATGGGCTCCAGGGAGCCAGGGTGGGGCTCAGGAGAAGGAGCAGTGGAAATTAACAGAGTTGGTTTTTTCCATGAGCCAGCCTATATTTTGCACAGGGAAAGTTCTGGAACTGTGCGTCACGGACGGGCAGCACAAGATTATAAAATATACATGCTCACATGACTCGGGTGGGAGATTGTCCTGTGGCATTGGTTCGAGCAAGATCAAGTGCCTGGAATTTGGAACTCTGACGGCATCTCGACAGCGCTGTCCTCTGAGCGGGGCTTGTTACAGCTAGCTTATGAGGGCCAGGGTCTCCCAGTGCTGATTGAAGGGGAGTAAGACTGTGTTTCTCTATGTTTCTCTATGTTTATCTAAGTTCTATGTTTCTCTATATTTTGCATTTCTCTAAGTTTTGTGCTTTGTAATCTTCTCTAACTTGAATACCAAATGTATATGAAATTCACTGTTTAGAATAAATACTAAAACTTATTGAAGGTGTCATTTGTCACTAGCATGAGATCACTGCTCAGCACAATAGAACCTGTATTTTGGCTGAATTGGGTAATTATTGCTCCCGAGGGCTGGTCCCGAGGACGATTTGGCCCATATCAAGACAGCACCGTGGGCTTGAAAGTCAGCCAAAAACCGTCACTTCTTCCCAGGATCAGGATCGGATCATCGGGAGCTCCTCCAAGGAACGTCCTCTCACGTAGCCATCAAGCCACGCCCCTCTAGTCTATAAAATACTTGACACCTTTTCCACGTCTTCCTGAAAAAACTGCGGTTTCGTTTTTACCAAGGCAATTCTCTGTGGTACATATATGTTCTCAACTTTAATTCAATAAGTGGGACTTATAAAGAATACTAACTCATCATCTGAATAGTCATCCCTGAACAGTTCTTCATCTGTCAAGTCTGTCAATCTATATACGTAATTGAGGGCTATGCCTGTTCTCCATCCCCTTGCATCGTCGTCTGTCCCATGAAGCATCAACCTTTCTTCTCTTACCACTGCTGTTTCTAATTCCAGAGGAATAACTTGCCCTACCCCATCATCCATAGGAATTACTGGCCTGAACAAAAATGTATCAGGCATCCTTATTATTTTCCCTGCCAATTTAGGTAACCATGATAACAAAACGGTCACTCCATATAACAACACTCCCTCGTCTAGAAAGATTCCCCTTAAGGCTTTCTTTCCTGTAAAGGCTAATATAAATTCACTCACATTCATATATTGTATCCCCAGGGATTGAACACGTTATGCCTTCGTCAGTTACAGCTATTGTCATATTAAGCTTTGTCATTAAATCACGCCCTAGTATATTCACAGGTGTCTGTTTAGAGTATGGTAATGGCATAGCCATCAGTAATTCATATGTAAATGGAACTACATTTGTTGCCCCAGAAAATCCTTGAGCATTCATGGCAGTGCCTGACATTGAATATTTCCCCTCACAGACACAGGAACGAGTCGCTCTGGTGTCTCCAAGAAATGAGAATGTCTTGCCTCCTATGGTCACCTTGACCCTTGGTTCCTCTTGGGGGTCTGTTACAGATAGTACTGAACACATCCGGCCATCCTGTGGGCTATCCTATTGTGGCTATAAATTCATTCCTGTGCCTGTGAAAGGATTCCCTCCCACCACAGTCACACTCTCTAATATGGGGTTTGCTGCTTGTGTAGCTCCTGTGTCCATTTGCCATTGTGTTGCGTCTGTCTGTTGCATTGGGATGTATTGTATTTGTTGAGTGGGCACCTGTTGTAGTTGCATGGGTGTTTGCTTTTGTTGCCCCTGTAATGACTGTGTCTGCATTTGTGCTTGATGGAATTGTTGGTTGTGACAATTGTGTCTGTATTGGCACTTACTGAAACTGCTGTGATGGTGGTGCATATGTCTAATTTTGCGTGTGATCTTAGGCATAATATCCTTGTGAGTCTGTATTATTTTGTGGAGAACATCCTGCCTCCCCTCTTGGAGATTGCCAATTCTGTTGTTGCATGCCTCTATTTCTACATGCTTTAGCCATGTCCTATTTTTTTCCACAATTCCAACATGTTGAGGGCTGTCCGCCATTAGATCTTTCCGTGCCTTTAGGGTTTTGAAATCCTCCTCGAGGCCCATTCCATCTGCTTTTTGGCATATAATTATACCCACTCTGATCTTGGGCATTGGCTATATTATTTTGCTGTGGGAACTGCATCACTTGTGTAGTGCTTTCCTCATTACGTGTACAGTGTGAAAGTTTTTGTAATATAACCATAAGCATTTAAATATATTTTAAAAAAATTAATTGTCAACACCGTTCCCTCTATGGAGAAGTTTGATCATTTCTTCTGCACCAACTTTGCCTCTTCTTGCTTTCTACCCTCAGCTTTCTTCTTATCGTTTAACATCCTGCAACAATGCACAATTGCAAATCGTATCTCTAGCCATGGTTTTGCATCCATTCCCACCTGTTTCTTTAACTGCCTCTGTACTGGTTCTGGCAGTCCCTAACATAATATGTTGTAAAATAACACTACCATTTTATCCCACGGTTCATGCGTCTCAGAACTCCATTTATCCTGAATAAAAGCAATGGGGTCTTCATCCTCCCTCCTTTTCCTAGTCATTATCGCTTGCCATATGTCTGCTCTACAATCATTGATCGGAGATCCATCGTGCACTGTGTTTTGCACAGTTACTTTTGGGTACCCTGCTCTTCTCCAAATGTCATCAGCCCTCGGATAGCTGATAGTAGGCCTTTTAACATGCCTAAGGCTAACATCATTCCTGATGTCCATTTCTCTAATTCTTTAATCCATTTTCCTGCACCGGAATTTAAACTCGGCAGTGTGCATTTTAAATGTTCCTTTTCCATCTTTCGCCATGGTATATATTGTGGTCAACCCTCTCCTTTCTCTAATAGTGGGCACTGTGAAATTCCCAACCTTGGCCATACCTACCCACACTCCTTGTTCTCCAGTCTGCTCACGTAGGGCGGGGACACATCCCTTGTACTGTGCAGTCGTACCTCTGGTTGTTCAGTATATGGTATAGGTTCTGGTGTTGTTATAGGGTCTTCTAGATCAAACTATTTTACCCCTTTATCTACACTTGATTCTCTTGAAAATCCATATGTGCCCTTTTCTCCCATCCTCTCCTTTCCTGGTTTTACATTAATACGCCTCAACTCATATGACTTTTGTCCTCTTCCGCGTCATCAAGATCTAACCTATTTAAAGATAATGCTCTATTATCGTCTGGTCTCACATCATCTAAGCTTTCTCCTATTTCTCTAGTAAAGGCTCCTTGTTCACCCTCTTGGGTTCCATATTCTTTCTAATCCCGTATTTTTCTACATAATTTCCCCATCCTTTTCCCTATGGTCTTTGTCTTCTCTCCATGTTTGTATCTCTAATAATCTTTGCAAACCTCCACAGGTTTTTATGGGTATCATGCTTCTGTGACATGAATATTAAATCTCAACTTTAAATCCCCTACTTCTGTTCATTTCTCGCCTTCTTTGTAACCTATGTGCTTTCCATCTTTGGGCTTCTATTCTTGTTTCTCTTCTTCTAGCCTCTCCTTCTCCCTTTTTGCTACATGCTTTCTTCGTTCTTCCCTTAGTTTAGATTCCTTTCCCTTTCTTGTTTGTATATCCTCTCTTCTTCCTTCTCTTTCGCTTTCTTATCATGCTCCTCCCTTTCCTCTTTCTCGAACTCCATCAATATTTATCATCCAGTTTGAGCAAAACTATTGTCGTACCGTTATCTATATCCTTTATTCATTTTTGTTTCTCTGCCTCTTCCTCTATTTCCATCTGTTTATTTTGTTTATCCCTTTTCTCATCACGCTGTTTACTTTCATTGTGTGTCTGTATATATTTGCATTCTCTGCTTTTACTCTCTTCCTCTATCTCTTCACTAGTAGAGGCAGGGGGGGTTGTATTGTGGATGAGCATACCCTGATGCTTTCAGTTCCTTAAGAGGGTAAAATCCCTTCTCTTTATCCTCTACGTCTTGTTTCTCGGGAGGGAAAAAAGTAGCTGAAGGCATTACATCTTCCCCTTTATGCTGACACAGCACCCACTCCCTATAGACTGTGTCTTCGTTCTCCTTCTGGTACATTTTCCAAAGCTCCAATACTGCCAATCTTTTCTCTAGCGTCTTTCCCTTATGTGTGCATGTAGATATTTTGCCAGATTACATAATACCGTATTTGACAACAAACCTCCTGGAGGCCAGAGCATAAATGTCTTATTGGTCATGTCCCAAATCCATTCAGAATGATACTGCCTAGTTTTGGCTGTATATCTTGGTAATGTTCTGCATAAATGCGGGAGAGGTGTTTCTTCCATGATGCCAAGTGAATTCAGACTGCCAATACTTACCCAATTCTTTCCTCTTCATTCCAAAGGTATTAAATAAATCATGTTAATATTTGAGCAGGCACCATCAATCACTGCTCGTATTCCACAAAATCTGAATATTTTCCCTATCTTTGACTATTTTTTGCAAAAAACAATTGACACTATTCTTCTTACCCCTTCGTTTACACTTTCCATCAATTCCTTCTATATCGTTCTTTGTTTTTAGTGTCCATAAACTGTCTTTATTTATATTTTGGTTTAGTAGGTTTCTAATTATTAGATTGACATCAATCCTTTGGCTAACATTATTTTGGTCATCTGTTTAAACACACTGTCCTTTATACAAACATATTATACCCCTTACATATGTGCACTTACAATATATATATATATATATATACATATATATATATATATATATATATATATATATATATATATATATATATATATATATATATATATATTCCCTTTAAGTACGCCTTCCTTTATTGCCTTAGTAAATGTAACTCTTCTCTTTTTGTTACTCCCTCTGGGAGTTTGACACGCGCTCTTCTAACTGGCTCTGCTTTAGGAATCCTTAATGCTCCAATATGAAACTATAGCGTGTGCCCTTTCCATCTCCCTTGAGCCCGTGAATTCGAGGTATTCGTATCTCTCTTCCTTTGATACTCTCCAAAAATCCAGTTACTCTTTGTCTCTAATATATACAACATAACACAATTACGGTCCTTCCCCTCTGTTTTTACCAGCTGCAATGGTCTCCTTACATCCGTGGCTCACCTCGAGTCTGTTGACATCAACTCTCCCTCAATGGACCAGTTAGCCTTTTGTCCGCGCGAACCGGAATTTCGTCAAAGGGGGACTTGCCGACCGTATGTTGATCACATGACTATTTGTGCGCTGCTCTCCACGATAGCCTGGCTCGTGGCGAGAGCCGTAGATCGTCCGGAAATCAGGGCTCTAGGTCAATTAGACTGAACCATCCGTACTGCTGCCAAATGTGCCCTAGAACCTTGAAGCGTCTTTGTGCTAGATGGAATTACCAATAAAATGTCTCGGACAAAATAACCGGACAGACTCAAAGAATATGGTAAAATACTGCTTTTATCTCAATGAAGGAAAGCAGGGTGCATCATCTTTATATAATGCTAGATGCGTCATCTATGATGTCATCCTACGTGGCATATTACAAAACCCTATCGAGGGGTGGAATTGGATTAGGGGAACTTGTCTACATATAGAATGCGTGAATATTAATCTCCCAGTGGCGGTACCGTGTCTGTAGGACATGCCCTCCGCTACTTCTAAATACATATAACACTGATTACAGCAGAGAATATGGCAGCGGAATAATACTTGTATGTAAAAGGCACTGCATGCTTTTCTGATTAGTTGGCAACCCAAATCCAACCTTGGACATTCAGCTTGCTAGCAGCAAATACATAGAAGCGAAACCCAGGTGCTTGGAGATACGTCAGCCCTCCCCTTGTTTTCCCAATTAGTCTACCCTCTCTCTTTGGTAGGCCTTATGCCATTGTCCTCTGTTTGAAGGCTGACCTTGCAAGTCTGCACTGTCTCAGAACATTCAAGTGAGTGTAATCACACCATTATCTTGGCCTCAAGCCTAATGAATAGCCTTTTTTGTGAGCTCTTTGTCACATATCACAAGACCACACATTTGTCAATGTCCACAGTGTTCACAATATCTGCTTAAATTATACTGGGTGCCGTTGCTGCTCTTGGCCTTTAGAGACTTGCTCACACTATCCCATAATAACATTATGCACTTTTAATTGTCCAATACTTGGTATCCGTAAATGTTCTTGTTCCTCCTAATCTTAAGAAATATGTCCTTTCCACATGATCTACTTGTTGGACTCCCTTCATACTTTGCCTTCATCGCTCGAAATAGCATCCTTGGTACTAGGTCAATGTACTCCTCTATTTTGAAAAGGAAAAACAACTTCTTCAACATCTTTTTACTTTAAGATACTGGGCTTGTATTTTGAGGTAGCTGGGTTGATTGACATAAGCCAACGTCCATCTTCTCCTAATGGTTGTCCTAAACGTTGAATATATACCTCTCATAAGCAAGCTTCTATATGTTTTTTCTACCTTGCGTTTTGGCGTATTTACAGTTATTTACCAGTGAGTCATTTCATTCTTCTTTATGTTCATGATTACTGTATCGTAGGGTACATGTTTCTATTAGTGTTTTAGTTACATCGTCATTCTTAAGTATTTTCATATTGTTTCTGCATATGTTCTTACATCTTCTTTATGATGTTCTTTTGCTGGCGAACTTTGTTTTAACGTACATCCATTCTGTTCATGTCTGCATTTTGACAGCTCTGCAAAAAGCATCCTTCTTGGTAACTTTCCTGCAATGGTTGCCTGAGTGCATATCGTGTCTCATATACAGGAATATTGCAAGAATTCATGCATGGGTTGTGGCTCTTTGTCTGTCATTCCAATAGGACGGTGCCAAGGGGACAGAGACCAGAGAGAAGGTGTCTACCTGCTCCTCTACATTATTCTGGAACTGTAAATCTGTTGTAGCAAATATTGAAGAATCTCAATTTAAAACCTTATTGGAACTCTGTTGCCCTTAATGTAATAGTGTTGAGAGTACTTGGCAAACTGTTCCTTTTTTCTGAAATGAAGACTTTCTTTTTTCTCAGTTAAAGAATAGTAACGTGTTACTTGAGCATAATTACTGACTTTCAATAGTTCAATGTTATTGCCGCTCTGTGAAACTGCGCGCTCAGTTCCCAGCTATTTGGAATTCTCCTCAGGCTCCCTGCACTGTACACTGTCTCTATTCTGTGTACGTTACTGTCAGGTCCGTCAGGTCAAGGCGGGGAGGAAGAGGCCCTTTCAATAGGATAAAATAGTTTTTTTTTGGGGGGGTTGAACTCTGGGTGGTTTAGAGTCATTGTTCATTTCTTTGACAAACATAGGGAATGGGATCATCCCATTCCAAGATGGTGAAACTGCTATTCGAGAAAGATTGGAGGAAGGGCAGCTGTGACTTAACTTAGAACCTCCATCAAGGCTCTAAACTGCCTTTCATCAGAAAAATGGATTCAGAGAGGTAACAGCTACAGAAGCTCCATAGTTCAAGGAAGAAAGAAACACAAGAAAAAAAGTAAGCTAAGTCAAAACTGTAGTTTTAATAATAATTCTTGGAAGAAGTTAAAGGTGGTTTTTTAAATCGTTTGTAGGTGAATTGTACATAGAACTGTAAATCGTTCATCGAATTTCTCACTGAACTATTTAGTTTCCTGATAATAAATAATGAATTTTGAGTGAGTTTAAGAGTTGCCATTTGAAGAATCCAGGTGTAGCAGAGTACAGCAATCTATACAGTATGTTTTTCCTCCATGCATAGTCTGAGTTAGTTTGCACCGCAACCAGCTTGGGTTTAGAAAAAAGGACCTAGCAGCGTGTAGGAACATTGCGATGATCCAAGAAGGCATTGGGCCCCTCATTACGTGTTTGGAGGCACCATGGCTGCCTCCAAACCGGGCTCCTTTACCGGGTTCCTGCAATGGGGACTTACTGGGTCATTCCGACATAGGAGGACCCAGTAATTCCTCTTTGCAGGAACCATTCCCATTTGAGCCCCCATAGGGCTCAATGGGAATGGGGAGGGAGGTAATAACGGGCACATTACAGGTGACCCGTTATTACCTCCCTCTACCCCTCGCGGGACCCGTGAAAGACGTCTGGTTTTACCAGACGTCTGGTACGGGTCCTGCAAAGGGAACCTCGTAATCGGCGCTGACGGAATGAAGGGGGCCGGTCCCGTACCAGCCCCCTTTATTCCGTCAGCGCCAGGGTCGTGATGAGGCCCATTGTGTCATAGAAGGGACATTGCCAGGCAACTACGATGAGGCCCGATTCAGCTGGAGAAGTGCATGTTCATTCTCAGCTTTCACAGAGACATGCGCCCGAAATTCTTTCTGTTGAGTGACAAGGCAGTACAGCTGAATGCTGTGAGTGCCAGCGCTTCCAGGAATGCAATGGCTCAGGTTTTTAGGCTACAGTGCGTGTGAGCAGAGGCGTTGCTGGGGGGGCTAAGGGGGCTATAGCCCCGGATCTTTTGGTTTTAGCCCCGGATAGAATCTCAGGAGCTACAACCAAAAGGCTAGTTAGCCCCCAGTCCCGACAGTTCCGACATTACCATAGACCCGGGTCTTTTTCAGACCTAGCAACACCCCTGCATGTGAGGCAAGCAGAAATGAGCTTCACAGAGTGAATATGAGCTTCATTTAGTTTAAACAACAACTCAATGTTTTGTAAGAAAAATAAAGAAGAGTACAAGGAGTGAAAATGGAGAGGTCAAGAGAAAAAGAAAATAGAATAAAGTTCACAACTAGAGGAGAAAAAGGAAGAGTGAGAGAAAGAGACTCAGCACATTTGTACTTGTGTTTAACACTAAGGGTCTACAGGGGAGAGCCAGAAGAGAACCTAGAAAACTATTTTTGAACTCTAACAAGAAAGAGAGGAAGTAATCGAGCACCTGAAGTTTTCAAGACCCAAAGAAGGTGTTTACTGAAAATAAAGGATCAGCCTTGCAGAGCTATAGTAAGGCAATAAGGTAATTGGAAGGGGAGATATAGTACAGAGGTTAGCAAGGTCTAGGAAAGAACCAAGACCGTGGGCCTCATTACGCGGTAGTCGGTAAGTAACGGTCCTTACCGGCATGGAGTAAATAACGTTTGTATACCAACCAGCCCGCTAATTGCGTGACATTACGAGTCCGTGGGCACGAGTATTGCGCCATGCCAGTAAGGACACGACCGTCATGCCGGTAAAGACCCCAAAAGTGTCCCTTTGCGGCATCAATCAAAGCACTGATAGCACTAGCGCCATCCATGAATCCGGCATTAGCGGTGACCGTAAATAAGCGGAACCTGAAGTAGCGTCATCGCACAGGAACGGGAAGGAGCATGGTGGCCATCATTAAAAACACAATCCATTGCCATTCTCAGCCCCCAGCACCTGCAGCAACACTAAACCTCATCCAACAACACTTGAGAATGCCCAAGGCCCTAAAGAAAGGTGCTGCGCGCCAGCGCAAGGAACGTTTCTCTGAGGAACTAACCATGCTTGCAGATACACTAGCTGCAAATGCAGAGGTTGTGTTTGCTCTAGACATGCGGCGTCCCGCCCAGATAAAAGAAAGGAGATCTGGGAGGAGGTGGCACAGAAAGTCAGTGCGGTGGGTACCACCCCCCGCACCGTAAAAGACGTCTACAAGCACTGGGAAGACCTGCACCTCCGTGTACGGAGCATACTCGCAGCTATCAAGGATTGGTGACTGGCCTGCAGAATTGCCCACTAGGTCTGTAATGTCCTCCTCCTCACTTGATAGGAAAGGTTCCCCCAAAATACCGTCCTCCTCCTCACCTGATGTTGAAGAGTAGTGGGTTCTCCTTCGACGTGGTTTCTCCCTTTGAGACTTCTTCTTGGAGAGCAGGATACGGTCTGCCTCGAAAAGAAGCCACCGTGAATCTCAACAAAGAAAAACTCACGATGACCCCCTCCCGTGACAGCCAGTTGTTATCGGGGGAAAAAGCCTCCGAGGCCCAAAAAACCCCCACAAGTTGACAGAAGACTCCTGAAGCAGGTCCGTTGAAGCGTGGAGTACTAGAAGCAGTATCCAGAGAAATCGGCTCCCGGCAGAAGCGGTGGAATCACAAGAAGGTAACGAAGCAGCGTGAATGGGCGTCACAGAGGAGAGAGCTCCTGAGACACTGACAGGAGAAAACGGCCAGCAGGGAGAACCTCCGATAGAGTAGGAAGCGAGGAAAAGGGGAGAGAGCAAGCGGGAGAGAGTGTAGCAGGAATTGGGGGTGGAAGATCGCTAAGAGGGGACAATGCTACTGAGCGCACGCAACGAACGGGAAAGCAAGTTGCAACGCGCCAGCCAGCTGAGATTCGGATAGAGAAATACACGGCGGGCGGCCATGTTGGAAAAACACTAGACTGCACCGTACGTTGAAGCGAAAACGTAACGGAACCGTCTAATGGCGACGGAACTTCCACCTTCGCCAAACCTTCCAAGCGCCAATGGTCGTGACAGTATGCCCCCTTCGAAGGCCCCTTCCTCCAGGCTTACCCGGGTGGAGACGGTGGAATCGTAGAAGCAATCGGGGGGCAAAAACCTGTGCAGCCGGTTCCCAAGTATCCTCGGAAGAGGGGTAGCCTTTCCAATGTATGAGGTACTCCAGGCATCCTTGATGGTACCGAGAGTCTCGAATCTGGGAGACCTCATATTCCTCCGAGGTAGAAGTAGGTCGAATCACTAACTTGGGAGCAGCTTGTTTCCTGACATCAGGGACAAAGGGTCGAAGGAGGGAGGAATGGAACACCGGATGTATCCGTCGGAGAGTCTTTGGCAACTCTAAACGGTAGGCAACAGGGTTGATCATTGTCTCTATCTTGAAAGGTCCAATGAAACGAGGGGACAACTTAGAAGGGCGGACCCAACGGGGTAGGAACTTGGTGGACAACATGACCTCTGTACCCTTGTCCCAAGAAGGCACTTATCGTCGATGTCTATCGGATAGTTCCTTATACCGTCGGCTAGTCTCACTTAGACTACGTTCCGCTGTGTCATGAGCTTCATTCAGGCGATTGAGAGTGGTCTCTAAAGACGGGATGTTGGTCTCATTCCAGGCTGTTGGTATGATGGATTTAGGATGGAACCCATAAGTGCAAAAAAAAGGGCTGATGCCCGTTGCGGAATGCACAGCATTATTATATGCAAACTCAGCTGTTGGAAGTAGAGAGACCCAGTTGTCTTGTTGTTGATTTGTGAAACACCTTAGATACTGTTCCAGTGAACCATTGAGTCTTTCAGTCTGGCCATTAGTTTGAGGGTGATACCCAGAAGAGAGAGCCCTCTCCATGCCCAAGAGCTTACATAAGGCCGTCCAGAACTTGGAGGTGTATTGAGTACCACGATCAGATACGATCTTCTGGGGTAAGCCGTGTAATCTAAAGATATCCCTGAGGAATACTTCAGCCATGAATGAGGCTGTAGGCAGCTGGGATAAGGGAGAGAAATGAGCGAGTTTGGAGTAGGTGTCGACAGTAACCATGATACAAGTACAACCCTGGGAACTAGGTAGTTCTACGATGAAGTCAGTAGAGATAGATTTCCAAGGACCCGACGGAACAGGTTCTTGTTGTAACAATCCCAGTGGTTTTTGGGTAGAATACTTGTTCTGTTGACACACTAAACAAGACCGTACATAGGTCTTGGTATCTGTCCTCATGTTGGGCCAATGAAAAGAACGTTTTAACAGTTCCAATGTTCCTCTAATTCCTCGATGTCCGGCGGTCCTGGCGTCGTGACACCACTGAAGAGCCTGTTGGCGATGTTTCTGCGCGGGCAAGAACAGTTTTCCCTGGATGAAGTATAGACCATCTTTCCTACAGACAGGCAGCTTATTGACGTCTAGAGCAGGAACATCTGAAGAGGCTTCCCTTACCTCCTGCATAAAAGAGGACACCGTTGAGACAATTTGGGTATGTGGGAACATTAACTCCTTTCTGTAGGTAGGGTTCAGGTCGTCTCTGCGGGACAAAGCATCAGCAATCTGATTTTGAGTACCCGGGATGTAGGAAATGGTAAAATGAAATTGAGCAAAGAAATGAGCCCACCTGGCCTGTCTAGTGTTGTAACATTCTTGTTGTCTGAGGACCTGTAAGTTTTTATGATCGGTGCGTATTTGGAAAGGATGAAAGCTTCCTTGGAGTAGATGTCTCCACTCGAGGCAAGCCAGTTTCATGGCCAAGAGCTCCCGCTCGATGACTGAATAGTTCCGTTGGCTCGCAGTCAGTGTCTTTGAGAAGTAGGCCACAGGGTGTTCCTGGCCCTGGTCCAATTGCAGAAGAACAGCTCCTACGGCTGCCGCTGAAGCGTCGGTCTCCAGAATGAAAGGACTCAGCTGATCGGGCTGTCTAAGTATAGGTGCAGAACAGAAACTACGTTTCAGGTGGAGAAAACTATCCTCAGCGGCTGTTGACCAGATAAAAGGTTCAGAAGATTTCTTTAGCAGCGAGGTTATGGGTAGAGTGAGTTGTGAGAAGTTGGGTATAAACTTTCTGTAAAAATTGGCTAGTCCCAAAAACCGTTGTATCTCTTTGACAGAGGTGGGGGACGGCCAACCAAGAATGGATTCAACCTTTTTGGGGTCCATAGTAATCCCTTGCTCGGATAGAATGAATCCTAAGTAGGATACAGAAGACTGGGCAAAGGTACATTTCTCCGGCTTTACTAGAAGGTGATGTTGTTTAAGCCTACTTAGGACCTCTCCAACTTGAAGAATGTGGTCTTTTAAATTGCGAGAGTACACCAGAATGTCATCCAAGTAGATCACAGTGTTTTGACCCAGAAGATCTGAAAATAGGCGGTCCATGAACCTCTGAAATATGGAGGGTGCATTTACTAGGCCAAACGGCATTACTTGATATTCGTAAAGGCCGTAGGGAGTGCGAAAAGCCGTCTTCCATTCATCACCCGCTCTTATCCGGAGTAGATGGTAGGCGTTTCGTAGGTCGAGCTTGGTGAATACTACAGAGCCCTGAACGGCTTCCAGGATCTCATGGATGATAGGCATCGGGTAACGGTCTTTGATGGTCACTTTGTTGAGACCCCTGTAGTCTATACACGGTCTCAACTCTTTGCTCTCGCGTTTAGGAATGAAAAACAAAGAGGCGCCTGCGGGGGATTTAGAAGAATGAATCAGTCCATTGGCGAGATTGTCGTCAAGGTAGCGCCTGAGGACTGCCTTTTCTGACAATGAGAGGGGATACATCCTGCCGAAAGGAACCAATGCCTGAGGAACCAGATCAATACCACAGTCTTCGGGTCTATGCGGAGGTAGTTCAATGGGTACCTGCTCTTCAAATACTTCAGTAAATTTGGAATAGCAACTGGGTATACAATTTACGGTATTCTGTTCCGTAGCACATACCGTCTTGACCAATTCATGTTGGGGTTCAGGTAAACACTCCTTCAAACAATACTTGGAATGAAAGCTTAACAGGTTGTTTGTCCAATCCACAGTTGGGTTGTGCTTCCGGAGCCAACCGATACCCAAGATGACAGGGAAATGGGCTGCTCGGATTATGTCAAATGATAACTGCTCCTTGTGTTGCTGTATAGATACTTGTATAGCTTCGGTGGTATGAGTTATGAGTCCGGAACATAGGGGTGTTCCATCCACTCCTTCCACCTTTTGATCCTCCTTTTTTGCAATTCTAAATAGACCCACCTTATCCGCCCACAAGGTGTCCAAAAAGTTTCCTACGGCTCCGCAATCTAACAACGCTTGCGTGTCGATTTCCTTGTCTCTGAAACGGAGCGTGATGCCTATCACCATCAGGCGGAGGTCCTCTGGCGTTCTGGCAGAGGTAACGGAAAGTGTGGTGTAAGAACAGGGAAGCACCCCTCGGTAGTCCGTCCTACCAACTACCGAGGGCGCTCGTTTCCCGACCTTCGGGGGGGCACAGAAGGGCAGTCCCTCAACAGGTGGGCAGCAGAACCGCAATACAGACAAAGATTCTCGTCACGTCTCTTCCTCTTCTCTTCGGCGGTCAAGGGAGGTCTAGTGGTTCCGACTTGCATGGGTTCGTCTCGGATCTTTCGAGTAGCAGGTGAGGAGGCGGGGGTGTGAGAGTCTGAGAACAGGTTTGGGCCACGGCTCTTCTTTCTTTCGTTTTTCCGTTCGGTTAAGCGGAAGTCTATTCTTAGTACTGCTGCTAATAGATCCGAGAAGGAGTCAGGACGAGAAATCCTGGCAAGTTCGTCCTTTAGTTCTTCCCGTAAACCTCTGCGGAAAATCGTGTACTGAGCCTGTTCTTGCCACCCAGCTTCCGCAGCCAATGTCTTGAATGTTGCTATGTAAGATAGTAAATCTGCGGTCCCTTGCCGCACATCCAGTAAATCCTCACTAGCTATGTGGGCACATTCCGTCCGCAAAAAGGTCTGTTTAAGGAGATCCTTAAAGGCAGTATAATCCTGTAACACAGGATCTGACTGGGATACCAATGGTGTTGCCCATGCCAAGGCGTTCCCAGTTAGGTGTGTGATCATGAAACCCACCTTAGCATGATCCGTGGAAAACGCATAGGGTCTAAAGGTGAAATGAATATTGCAGGCATCAAGGAATTCTTTTACCCTTCTCTCAGTGCCATCAAACTTTCCTGACACTAAAGGCAAAGGGGGTAGATCAGTAGCCTGTTGTTCTCTAGTTGCTACTCTCTGTTGGAGTGCTGCGTTGTCGGTCTTGAGTGTTTGGACCTCGACATTAAGGTTCTGAACTGCGGCCACCAGCTCCTGTAACTGCTGTGGCGTGGCCATGTCTTCTTCTTTTAGGCGTTGCAAGCTATCAAGGATTGGTGACTGGCCTGCAGAATTGCCCACTAGGTCTGTAATGTCCTCCTCCTCACTTGATAGGAAAGGTTCCCCCAAAATACCGTCCTCCTCCTCACCTGATGTTGAAGAGTAGTGGGTTCTCCTTCGACGTGGTTTCTCCCTTTGAGACTTCTTCTTGGAGAGCAGGATACGGTCTGCCTCGAAAAGAAGCCACCGTGAATCTCAACAAAGAAAAACTCACGATGACCCCCTCCCGTGACAGCCAGTTGTTATCGGGGGAAAAAGCCTCCGAGGCCCAAAAAACCCCCACAAGTTGACAGAAGACTCCTGAAGCAGGTCCGTTGAAGCGTGGAGTACTAGAAGCAGTATCCAGAGAAATCGGCTCCCGGCAGAAGCGGTGGAATCACAAGAAGGTAACGAAGCAGCGTGAATGGGCGTCACAGAGGAGAGAGCTCCTGAGACACTGACAGGAGAAAACGGCCAGCAGGGAGAACCTCCGATAGAGTAGGAAGCGAGGAAAAGGGGAGAGAGCAAGCGGGAGAGAGTGTAGCAGGAATTGGGGGTGGAAGATCGCTAAGAGGGGACAATGCTACTGAGCGCACGCAACGAACGGGAAAGCAAGTTGCAACGCGCCAGCCCGCTGAGATTCGGATAGAGAAATACACGGCGGGCGGCCATGTTGGAAAAACACTAGACTGCACCGTACGTTGAAGCGAAAACGTAACGGAACCGTCTAATGGCGACGGAACTTCCACCTTCGCCAAACCTTCCAAGCGCCAATGGTCGTGACAGCAGCCAACAGGAGCCAGGCCATGGGTACAGGAGGCGGAGGAGGATCCCCAATTAAGATGCAAGCTTGGGAGGAGACATGTCCCAGCACTATTGCCATTGAGTCCTTCGAGGGAGTGGGGGAAATGGAGCGTGGTGTGCCGTCATCGGCAGATGGAGGTGAGTGTCCACATGAAACACTGCAATGCAAATCATGAAGTTCCCCCCCAAATGTGACCTTGAAATTAGCTAATGCATGGGGCATCACACACACATGTACACAACCCTACCCATATGCTGTGCACATCCCCGTCACAACCCCATGCATGCAGCACCTCATACATGTGTCACCCAGATGTATGCCTGTATGACACACCCATATTGCAGGCAACCTGTATGCCCAAACTCGAAGCCAAAATGCCCAGAACTGCAGCAATATCAACATATGCATGATGCACGTTGACCCATCACCGATGCTATCCCTCTCTTGGTCCCCCACAGGCTCACAATCTGACAGCTAGGAGCAGGACTCCGCGACGCAGGCCACAACACCGCTGAAAAAGGCCAGGGGCATGAAACAAGGCACCAGGCCCAGCACATCCAGGGACACTGGCAAACCTGGGTCATCACAGAGGCCCAAAGCCACTCATGTCGTGACATCACCAAGGCGTGAAAGGACAACCAACACTGTAATGGCACCCACACCAGACAGTCCAACCACAGAGGAGCCACCGGCAGAAGGCTCACTCTCTGCTGCCAACAGCTCAGTTGATGAGGCAGCTGCCACGGCACCCCAGTCTGACGTTGAGGAACCATGCCATACACCTTTAGGCCAGCACACACCTAGCCCGCAGCTGTCATCCCACCACAGCCCACGCCCCACATCCGATGGCAGCGGCTATGAGCTGTCTGAGGGTGGATCATTGGCAGAGAGATGGAGTCCCATGGACAGCTCACCTGATGGCGGACATATGCCGCAAGCTACACCAAGACCAAGCAAACACAGGGACACAGTGCAGGGACTCGGCTTCATCCAACAGCACCAGGAGGAGCTCACTGCACTAGTTGGACAGCACGTGAGCGAGGTTGCCCTGGCGAGGGAGGAGTGTCGCGAATTTGCAAAGGACATACAAATCGCCATTGAGACAAGCACGACACGCATATGCGCAGAGTTGGCAGCTGTGAGGCAGGTACTCGGCCGCATTGCGGATGCAATGGAGAGCCACCGTCCGGCACAGGGCATGGATCAACCAGCTCCAGGCAGACCAGCCCTCTGCGCAGATCCGCGCGGACCTTGCGTCGGCCAGGCTCCCAACCACCCAATGTTGACAGAGGACATGGAAAATAGGGGCAGACTGTCATTGTTGACCTTTGCACAATAATGCCTCACTGATGTGCACACAATGTTTGGGGGAGTTGTGGAGGGAGGGGGGAGAGGGTGTTTGGGGAAGGTGTGGGGGAAGGGGGAGAGGGTGTTTGGGGGAGTTGTGGGGGGAGGAGTGAGGGTGGAGAGGGTGTTTGGTGGTGGAGGGTTCATGCACTTCATTTTCATGTAATGGTCAATGCACCTGTTGTGTCAAGTACAATCACATGACTGGACATTGATTATTGTGTATGTGTGCTTTATTGGTGAACAGTGCACAGTGTTCATGTCACCCCAACACCCAGTGCCCCGAGTCCCACATCCATTGCACCCTCTTCATCTATGTGTATTAGAAATATTGGTCTATCAGATGCTGGCGCACAGCACGTCCCTCCTGTGCATCGCCACCTGCTTGACGTACAGCTCCTCCCTCCTCGTCAGGCGGTTGCAGTTCAACGTCAGGGGGCAGAGGCACGTTCCGCCTGATGCACATATTGTGCAGCAAGACACATGCCATGATGATCTTAGACACCTTCTCATGCCGATCTTAGACACCTTCTCATGCCATACAGGAGTGTTCCCCACCCGACCTTCTGAGGCAACGAAACCGTGCCTTCAAAAGGCCAAATGCCGCTCGATCAGCGCACGGGTATGGGTATGGATATGTGCACGATTGTAGTCCTCTTCGTGCCTGTTCCGCGGGTTCCGGACAGGGGTAAGGAGCCAACTCTTCAAGGCATAGCCAGCATCACTTGCATGGGTGCAACAATGGTTATGTGTAAGTGATGTCATCAAATGGAACCCATACCTATGACACAACAACATGCATTGATTTCCTGTTCTCAACCACATATACCTGCATGAATTGAGCTAATCAAAGTAACTGATGTGTGTAGTCACATGATCGACAGCCGTGCGTAGCATCGTCTAGTGCAGGCTTGTCCAACCTTTTTGAATGTGGGGCCGAAGCATGAACTTTTTGTCACCCGGAGGGCCGGCGAGCCAAAAGTCAACACCCTCACCCAAAGCAGTATATTCAAAATCGATGGTGTGTGACTTTTGACACAATTGCATCACAGGCAGTGATAGCCATGCAGTCCCAAAGATGTGTCAGGGACAGTGATCAAAGGTTAGTTTGTTGTGATTTCTTCCACCAGTTTGTGATATTCTACTGAAACGGTGGGGGCGACCGAGCGTAGCAAGGGAGATATAACGATCTAGGGAGGGTTTGGGGGGGTTCCCCCCCCAAGATTTTTTTCCAAATATGGGGATGAAATGGTGCATTTTACAGCAGGAAAAGTGACCAAAAAGCCATAAGTTTACAATCAGTTCTAAAGGGGAACATGTACATTCCATGTCACCAACAGCAGACAAGAACATTGTAGAACACCACATTTTAATGATCAATGTGTCCTCAGTGTAAGACAGCACTGTCACTGATGTAACATATTGGCATGCTGGTTGTGGCCAAAATATGCCTCTGTAGAAACATGTCTATGCTAGTTGTTCCAAATTTAGGACAGCATTGTCCTGTACAAAGCATGATTGATGCTGCCTGAGCATGTGCAGTGTGCCCAATACATATGCCAGCTTATCTCTGTAATACACATTCATTACTTCTGTGGTAATGAAAGAAGCATAATCCCATTCAAAAGATAAACTGTTGAAAATTGATCATCCAAAGGTGAACCCAATTGAAGAAAGGCGATGCGAGCCCAATCTAAAAGTATGAAGGACTTTTTTTATTGCATGATTAGTCACTTGTAAAGTTGCAACTTGTAAAGCATTCAGCACAGTTAAGAATAATTCTAACACTGAACATATTTTCAGTGTGACACTTGGCATTGTTTTTGCTTGCACAAATGCTCAATATCCGCTGGCACACTTGATGTGGCAATGCGGAGTATTCCAGATAGGTGTCCATCTGTCAAAAGTGATCTTGATTTAGTTTTTATGCTCTTCAATCTTGAGAAAAGCTGTTCACAGCAATACGTGCTGCCAAAAAGTGCAATGAACCGAAGTGCATGATTAGACAGATTTGGGAAAGAGTCCCATGTAATGTATTTACTATAAAATGTATGCAGGGTATGTTCAGAAAAGGCTCTCTTCATCTCTTCAGGTCACCATTACTTTGCATGTCAATTAATTCCATTTGAAACATGTCAGGAGCATTGGTGACATTAGTACCAAACGGATCTGCAAAAATCTTCAGCTCATCACTGTGCTCCCTGAAATCTGAAAATCGTTTTTTAAATTCATTCAAAAGATTCCCAACCAGTGCCGAATACTTGTCATGGTTGATGCTGTGAGCAGATCTGGTCATCAGTACTGTGAAATGAGTAGCATTTTTTTCATTCAGCTGTTTCTGAAACAATTCCAGCTTATGAACAAAGGATTGGATGTGCTCATACAGCTTGTTCACAAACTGTTCCTTCCCTTGCAGTTTTATATTCAGGTCTGAAAGATATTTTGTTATGTCAACAAGGAATGCCAAGTCATTCAACCAGCTCGCATCTTCCAAGAAGGTGACATCTTTCCCTTTGTTCGTCATGAATGTTTTAATTTCATTAAGCAGTGACCAGAATCTGGATAGTGTGGCTGCCCTGCTAAGCCAACGAACTTGGCAAAAGTAGATCACATCATCATGGTCTGCTCCCATCTCCGCAAGAAATGCTTGGAACTGTCTATGGTTGAGCCCTTTTGCCCTTATGAAATTCACTGTAGAAACAACCTTTTCCATCACATGCGTCATCTCCAAGGCCTTTGCGCACAGTTGTTCCTGGTGAATGATGCAGTGATGCGTGATGACATTCTGGGGAACTGACTTTGCCATTAAACTGACAAATCCATTGTGTTTGCCGATCATAGCAGGGGCCCCATCAGTTGTCAGACCACAGAGTTTGTCCTCTGGCAGATTGAATTTCAACAAGACACGTTTCACTTCATTGAAAATGTCTTGTCCTGTTGTTTTGCCTTTCATTGAACATAGGTCAAGTAGCTCCTCAACAATTTGGAATTCTTTGGTCACTCCTCGTACAAAGATTGCCAGTTGGGCGGTATCACTCACATCTGTGCTTTCATCCACCCCCAAGCTGTAAAACTGACAAGCACCCAATCTTTTCGTCAGTGAGTCTGCAATGTTTGATGATAGGTCATCTACTCGTCTAGCAATTGTCTGATGTGAGAGACTGATTTTCTCCACCATTGCTTGTTTGTCAGGGAATGCCACAGATGTCAATATTCCCAAGCAATCTTTGACAAATTCTCCATCGGACAATGGTTTCCCTCTCCTCGCTATGGCCTCGGATATCAAGTAACTAATCTTGGTTGCTGCCTCAGAGTTCTGTCTGCCAGCTTTGAAGAACGACTGTTGCCCGATCAGGGCCTGCTTCAGCGAGTTCGCCCGATCAATCCTAATCTGGCCAATCAGGTTGTCAAATTCAGTGGCATGTTTTGTGGTATAATGCCGCTTGACATTGTATTCCTTGTAGACAGCTACTTTTTCCTGGCAAATGAGACACAAGATGTTCCCCTTTTGTTCACACACAAAGAAATCCTTGGCCCAACTATCCTTGAAAACACGACATTCAGCATCAATCTTTCTTTTCTTCTGATTCGCCATCTATTGAGAGTTGGGTAGGTTTTAGTCATATGAAAGCTACGTTGTCACAGGCCCATTACAATAAAATCAATTCAAACTTACTTGTATTGCTAAGTAATAATGTAGTGGTTTTAATATAGGCAGAACATTGGGCCACACTGTATGGCATGATTAAAAAAGCCTCACTCATACTATTGTCCCACAAATCTATAACAATGCCTGTAGAGAAGCAGTGTTTGGCACGTGATATACAAGTCACTGGGGGTGGGTGCGGACACAGGCTGTGGCACCCTTGTGATGCTACTTAAATATGAATTAATGCAAAGGAATGCTCTTATTCTCACGTGGCAGGCAGCCAGAGGGAGATAAAACACTAAAATGCCACAGAAAAAAATAGTAATTGCTCTGTCAGCTTTGTTCTAACGCACATAAACTCAGAGAACAACATGTTTTATTTGTTACGGCGTGCTAGTTGCCAGAGTCTTCCAGTTTTGTAGTACTGCAAATTAAAGGCAAGGCTATTAACCAGTACACATAATGTCATTGTATAAGTGGGAAGGCGCAATTTCTTTCACAATGCTTTTTTCCCCAAAGTATATATGACCATGACCAAAGCCCATGACCCCTACTTTTGCCTTTGGCCCACTCTTTGCCCCTCCTAAATTTGAATCCTGATGACACCACTAGATTGACCAACTATGGCGGCTCATGAGGAGCAGGGGGCAAAATTAGTGAGCTGCAACTAGATCCATTTCAGCCTATATGTCTGCTACCATAGGTGACTGGTCCAGGGGGCACCATAGGCAGCAACAGTCCACCGCCACGGCCCAGAAATAAAATAACTCGGGTCCACGTACCCCACAAACACTGAACACATTTCCTACAAGAATGGATCACCATATGTATCATTAATATCTTTGTGTATAGATCCAGATTGTCAAATTACTATGAGTGGAAGCAGACGTCCAAGGGCATTTAATCAAAAGGGAAACACTGCACAGCGAAAGGAAACAAAAACAAGTTCCAGAAGATACCCGGGCCAACACAGGCTGCTAGTAGGCTTCTGTACACCTGTCATCTCCCTGAGGCGCTGCATGTGTCTGTTTCTGAGGGCCTGCTCTCTGGCACTGGGTGGTACAATGTCCACCTTTGTGCAGTCCATGAACCAATTACTCAAGACTACCATATCATGGAAATTACCAACTACACCCACTGATTTGGTATGTGAACATTGCATTGATGATACCCAGAAGGTGCATGATGGTGCCATAATGCACGTTCCATCAAGGTGTCCCACATCACGATAACGGAGCAATGGAAAACGGCGGATAGCATTGGCAGATAGTCTTGGAAGCAAGGCCACGCAGAGCAACAGAGGTTTAAATCTGAGATCCGCACTTAGAAACCGAACTCAGGTATTACATTTAGCTTATAAAAAAACAATTAAATAAAATGCTACCATATGGAAATATGTCAAGTTGAATGGGACATGTTGGCGCAAGATTGTCCCAACTCACAAAACACGTGACACTAAGTTGAACACTGCAACTACAAGAGTGAATATTTATCCCAAATCATATATGTTTGGGGACTTAAGGCTTCACCCTAAGGTACCCTGGCTAGTCCAGACATGGACATGGCCCAACCAACATTGCGGAAATAAATCAATTAATCGGGTCCATGGACCCGACAAACATTGAATAAATTAATAAATAAACTGGCCCGTGGCCTGTTACTGCCTCTGGTGCCCCCTTACAGGGGGCACCAGAGGCAGTAACAGTCCCCCACCACGGCACATAAATCGGGTCCAAGGACCCGACAAACATTGTGCTGCCTACAATGCACTGGGCCTGTAACTGCCTCTGGTGCCCCCTGTAAGGGGGCACCAGAGGCAGTCACAGTGCTCCGTTGCCACGGCCCCTGTAAGGGGGCACCAGAGCCAGTCACAGCCCACATTATTTATTAATTTAGTCAACGTTTGTCGGGTCCATGGACCCGATTAATTTATTTATTTCCGCAATGTTGGGCCCAACCAACATTGCGGAAATAAATAAATTAATCGGGTCCACGGACCCGACAAACATTGAATAAATTAATAAATAAACTGGGCCGTGGCCCGTTACTGCCTCTGGTGCCCCCTGTAAGGGGGCACCAGAGGCAGTCACAGTGCTCCGTTGCCACGGCCCCTGTAAGGGGGCACCAGAGCCAGTCACAGCCCACATTATTTATTAATTTAGTCAACGTTTGTCGGGTCCGTGGACCCGATTAATTTATTTATTTCCGCAATGTTGGGCCCAACCAACATTGCGGAAATAAATAAATTAATCGGGTCCACGGACCCGACAAACATTGAATAAATTAATAAATAAACTGGGCCGTGGCCCGTTACTGCCTCTGGTGCCCCCTGTAAGGGGGCACCAGAGGCAGTCACAGTGCTCCGTTGCCACGGCCCCTGTAAGGGGGCACCAGAGCCAGTCACAGCCCACATTATTTATTAATTTAGTCAACGTTTGTCGGGTCCGTGGACCCGATTAATTTATTTATTTCCGCAATGTTGGGCCCAACCAACATTGCGGAAATAAATAAATTAATCGGGTCCACGGACCCGACAAACATTGAATAAATTAATAAATAAACTGGGCCGTGGCCCGTTACTGCCTCTGGTGCCCCCTGTAAGGGGGCACCAGAGGCAGTCACAGTGCTCCGTTGCCACGGCCCCTGTAAGGGGGCACCAGAGCCAGTCACAGCCCACATTATTTATTAATTTAGTCAACGTTTGTCGGGTCCGTGGACCCGATTAATTTATTTATTTCCGCAATGTTGGGCCCAACCAACATTGCGGAAATAAATCAATTAATCGGGTCCACGGACCCGACAAACATTGAATAAATTAATAAATAAACTGGGCCGTGGCCCGTAGAGGCAGTCACAGTGCTCCGTTGCCACGGCCCCTGTAAGGGGGCACCAGAGCCAGTCACAGCCCACATTATTTATTAATTTAGTCAACGTTTGTCGGGTCCGTGGACCCGATTAATTTATTTATTTCCGCAATGTTGGGCCCAACCAACATTGCGGAAATAAATAAATTAATCGGGTCCACGGACCCGACAAATGTTTAACAAATAAATAAATAAACTGGGCTGTCACGTACCAAAAAAAAAAAGAAAACAAAGAAAACTTACCAGGCCTCGCTTGGTCACGTAATGCTAGGCTGGGCTGGGCTGGGCTTGGCTTGGCTTGGCTGGGCTGGGCTTGGCTGGGCTGGGCAGGAAAAGAAGTGTGAAGGTGGTGCCGGCACGGTATACCTTACCTTCACTCCGCCCATAAACATGACGTATGTGATTTCCATTGGCTGAGAAACAGCCAATGGAAATACTGTGACCATGCAAGGTTTTCTTTTTTTTTTAATATGACGTACCTTGCATGGCAACAGTATTTCCATTGGCTGTTTCTCAGCCAATGGAAATCACAACCCATGCCGGCTTGTTTGTTAGTATTTCCTTTGTTTGTTTGTTCGGCCTCGCGGGCCACATGAAATGGCTCGGAGGGCCGCATTGTGGCTCGCGGGCCGTAGGTTGAACAACCTTGGTCTAGTGGATGCAGGGGTGTCCTATTCCTTGTGCGTGTTCATGCAATGTGGTTGTCCGCGGCAGTGGTGCTATGTTCTAGGTGATGTGTGGTTGGTCGTATGCTTTGATCCTGTCACAGTTGAAGCCAGACTCTTGAAGATCTGCCATTCCACGCTGGCATGCTGCACTTCTGTGGTAGTGCACAAGTGAAAATCTGTATATTGGCTTGATGTGATTTCTTTTGAAGGCAATAATGGATGCAATATCCGTTGTGATGCTGTACATCGATCATTTGCATTGGCCATGCCAACAGCATGCCGCTGCATTGTGTTGCACAGGATACGGTCAGATTATGTGCAGTGTACATGTGGATGCCCATGGAATGGATGCAGTACTGGCTTGTTGTCATTGAGGTGTAGCTTACGTCTTGCATTTTGCTTTCAGGTGTCAGGTCCAGTCTGGCCTGCTGTGGGGCACAGTGTATTGGAGTATGGGCATTGTTCATTATCTCACCTAATCTCAGCCATGTGAAGTATGCACCCCCCCCAACACTCATTTCCCCACATCACACTGCCATGTGCTTGCCATGCAACTCACAGAGTAACCAGGAACGTTGTCCTGCATGTCGCTCCATGTAGCGTGGTATCGTAGAGTTCCGCAGTACCATTGAGTCATGGGTTGATCTGGGAAATCGGGCACAGCAATGTGTGATGATAATGTTTGAGTCACATACCATTTGCACGTTGATGGAGTGGTATATCTTGCGGTTGCGGTACACTGCCTCCATGGCATGTGGGACCACCAATTCCACATCGGTGCAGTTGAGCGCACTGATGCAACTTGGGATGCCTCCCAGTGAATGGAAGCCAACTTTGATGTTGGAGATCTCCTGGGCAGTCCGTAGTAGGGATATGTGGTCGCTTGTGTCCTTCAGAAGGGCATTGAGCCCTTGGTTCAGCGTGCGTGAGAATAATGGTTGTGATATGCCATGCATCTGCCCTACCCTGTGCTGGTAGGTGCCGGTGGCCAGGAAGTGGAGAACAGACACCACCTTCAGTAGAGGGGGGACGGCGGTACAGATGACTGTGAGGCTGATGATGTCGTTGTGTATCATGTCCACAATGTTGGTGGTGGTGTCCCGGGCCAGGCGGTACAGGGTGTTAGGTTGAATGGACCGGCTCTGATTCGAGGGATTGGGGGCTGCTTTAGTGGTACAACTGCCTGCACTGGTGGGGCATGCTATGCCTGTCTCACCCTCCTTCTCCTCCAGCGTCTCCTCTGAGCTGCCTGTTGTTGTTGCTGGAGTTGCAATGCAAGCATGTCCTCCAGCCCCAGTAATGCTACTAGTATTGGAATCATTTCGGTGTGGGAAGGGGTGTGGTGCGCTCCTTTTGTGCTGGCCCAGTGTACATTACATCCACGTGTGCTGATTGTGTGCACATGTGGCAGTTGCGAACACTGCACATGGCCATTTACGGGTGCTTCACGATGGCGGTCTTTCTGCCATGCCGGTATCCACTTTTAGCACCTTCTTCATGATACTATTAGCATGTCCGCCTGACTTGTGATGTTCTCCTGTTTACGCCATGCCGCTATTGCCGGCATGTATGGTCGTGTGCCCGCGCCCATGCTGCTATTAGTGGCACCGTTGTTTACGGTGCCGCTAATGGCCGTTTGTCGAGTCGTAATAGCCCGGAGCGGTTACCAATGCCGGTAATCCTTTACCGGCATCGTTTTTCCCTTACCGCCCGTGTGTTTATTTGTAGCTTTCTACCAGAAGAGTAGACCCCTGAGAATTCCTGAGCAGTGAGAAGAACCAATTACCCTGCCCTACCCCCCCAAACTGATTGGTCAGAAGTGAGTTTCTAATCTCCTTGGCCCAAACGGTTGGGGAGGGGTTGTGTGCTCATCTTCAATTCCTGCAGGACGGAAGGCTGGGATTTCACCTCATGTGTTTCATCGCTGTGCACTTTCAGCGGTTTCTCCATTGCTACAATCCATGTTAGTTTTGTGATGTGTTCAGTCCAGAACGGGGCACATGCTGCTTCCTCCTGAGCCAGAACCCCTTTGTCGTATCCCATTAGACCCTCTGCCATGCAGCTTACTGTTGTTTCTTGTCATTTGTCTGTGTATTTCAGTCCTTGTATTACAAGGTAGGGTCTTTTCAGGCATTTGCTACCTTTTGGATTTTTGTTGCATGGCAGACGATCTGAATCAACAAGTTCAAGCCTCATATTGTGTGCTTGGAAAGTGCTCCTGATGTAAATAATATCAGTAATAGTGTATAGGTGCACCCAAACATACGAGACAAGCATGTGGGGTGAAATACAATGCTTCTCCAGCATTGGATCTTTCATGGATTCACATGCTTAGAATATTCCCCGTCGTCAGGCTGGGAATCCTCGGTAAGTTATATAGACCTTTTCCATAGGAAAACCTCCGACACTTTTGTGTCCTATCTATGTCGTTTTGGGCCGCATACGGCAGCGCCACTAGGATGTAGAGGTATACATAGCCCGCCCCCGCGGCTCCCTCAGATTTCAACCGTCTTTCAAAGTAGTGGGATTACCTTGAGTATCTACTATTTTATTAGGTTATACGTTCTTCTGCTTCTTCGACTGTTTCTTTTTGAAGAATGTCTGGAAAGGTGTTATTTCGTCCGTGTGCTACATGCGGTCCTAAGAAGGTATATGAAGGAGACGGGCATATGGACTGTATCTACTGTCCTCACCCTCATCATACGGCGGACACGTGTGAGATCTGTCAGGGCTTCTCACAAAAGACCCTAAAAGACCGCAACAGACGCCTAGTTACTTGGCTCAATGACGGAGCGGGTGTGTACCCGGCATCGGAGGTAGGCTCTACAGCCTCGACATCTAAGTCTCCTGTCCCCCCTCGTCGCTGAGTGTCGGCAGAGCCTCCGGCGAAGAAATCGCGCTCATCTGAAAAACGCCCCTCAGAGAAACATCCTGCGAAATCCTCCTCCTCTTCGCATAGGGCGCTGTCTTCTTCCTCCTCATCTAAAAAGGAGAGAAAAGACTCATCGAAATCCTCCTCAGGAGACCGTCATAAGTCTACCTCGAGTCGAGAGTCCTCGTCCCACAAGTCGAGGTCAAAAACGGCGGGAACGCCTCAAGGCCCTGCGCCACAGACTTCGACGACTATCCGGTCGTCGACGCCTGCTTTGTCTTCGGCGACGGCTCTTCTTACGGCTATTTCATCAGGTCAAACAGCGCATATGGAAAAGATGTCATCATCGACGGTGGCCCCGTCGGTGGGATGGCAATTAGAGGTTTTTGATCCGATCCCGCCTGAGGCCTTGCTGCAACCAGAAGCGGCTTTCTCCATCTCGTCAGCGGTGGATGATCGTGATCCGGTCGCACATCCAACCGATCTGGGATTACAACCAACTGGTTTGGGGTCGCTCTTGAGTGGAAGTGCCATTCCAGTTACCTCTTCCTTACTGAATCCCCAGGCTGTTCTGTCCCTGGAAGTGTTGAACACATTACAGAAGCTGTTGGAGCGGTTGGATACTCGGTTACCTCAGCTGGTCCCGACAGTGTTACAGGCTTCGCCAATCGTCGACGAGCCGGGCCCGGCTCCTCGCCCTCCATCCAGAATTCCTACCGCTTACCCGGTTGAGGAAGATCATCCTCGTCCACAGGAAGAAGGAGAACTGTCAGAGTCGGAACGTAAAGGGTCGGGTTCAGACATCTCGTTATCCCCCTCCAGGGCCCCTACATGGGACTCTGAAGCGGAGATGGAAACTCCAAAGAGTCCGGCGCAGCCATCACCACCTGATGACGTGGGTGCTTTCCATGCCATGATGGGTAAGGCGTGTGCAGAGTTTGGCCTAGTCCCAGAAGAGAAAAAAGATTGTTTTCTGTTCGATCATATGAGCAAGAGAAGAAAGGCGATATTTGCTATCCCCATTTTGGACCATGTCTGGCAGGAGGGACTAAAAACCATGCGTCACCCTTTTTCAGAACCGGCAGTAAAAGGTCGATTGGAAAAGAAATTCAAGGCTCTGGAATCGACTCCCAAGTGCTTGACGTCTCAACCTTCGCCGGAATCAGTGGTATCCGCCGCGGCGGCCAGAAAGGCAAGGTTGCAACACAAATGCACTAACCCGACAGACAACGAAGCCAGGAGACAAAATGCTTTTGGGAAGAAAGTGCTATCGGTTGGAGCTACTACTGTTAAAGCGGCCAACTCCCTGGCTATTATGGCCAGGTATGATAGGGAGATGTGGCATCGGCTGGTTCCTATCTTGGACCATCTCCCGGAGGAACACAAGAAATCTGCCATGCTGCTCGTACATGAGGGAGAAGAGGCTTCCAATCATTCCATTAACATTGCTGTCGACCTGGCAGAATCAGGCTTTAAGCCAATCAACAATGGCGCAGTGTTACGAAGGCAAGCCTGGCTTAAGTGCACGACGTTCAGACCGGAGGTACAATATAAGGTCATGGATATGCCGTGCGAAGGAGAACATCTTTTCGGGGAGAAAGTGGATGAAGCCTTGAAGGGCATGAAAGAAGATTCTGACACGGTTCGTTCCCTTGGAGCCCTCCAGAGTGGTAGGAATGTTCGTTCCTTTCGTCCCTTCAGAGGAGCATCAGGTAACTCCCAGTTTGGATCATCTAGAGACCGAGGTTTCAGCAGACCCTCCTACTCTTCCCAAGGCTGCAGACGTGCAGCCCAGGCTACTCGTAAAAGCAGAGATTACCAAACCTCCAGACGACGAGGTGCCTACTCCTCGTCGACGAAGGATAAACAGGCCAAAAGCCAACAATGACAACTTACAGAACGTCCTGGGGGGCAGAGTGTCTTGTCACGTTGACGAGTGGGCGCGCATAACAGACCAATGGGTTTTGGACACGATACATCTGGGCCATTCTCTACAGTTCAAGGGCAAGCCATCAAGTCTCGACGCAGCCCCACCTTCAAATACTAATGCAAGAGGTGGCGCTTATGCTGCAGAAAGGGGCTATAGAACTGGTCCCGGTGGCAGAAAGAGGACAGGGAGTGTATTCCCGTTACTTTGTCATCAAGAAACCCAATGGAAAATGGCATCCCATTCTAGATCTACGAGCTCTCAACAAACTGCTCAAGAACCTAAAATTCAAGATGCTTATGCTCCAAGAAGTGATCCGTTCGATACACCCAGAAGATTATTTGTCGTCGCTAGACCTTCAGGATGCATACTTCCATATCCCGATGCGTCGACAACACAAAAGATTTCTACGGTTCGTCGTCGGACGAACCCACTATCAGTTCAAGGTCCTACCTTTCGGACTGAAATCGTCTCCCAGGACGTTCACCAAATGTCTGGCTCCAGTAGCAGCCTGGTTAAGGAAAGAAGGTCATCATGTGTACCCTTATCTGGACGATTGGCTGGTGAGGGGATTGTCACCGGAAAGGGCACAGGAAAGTCTGAATGCCACCATGTGCCTCCTACAACGTTTGGGCTTCGCAATAAACTTCGAAAAAAAGTCCTCCTTATCGCCATCAAGGACCTTTGGTCTTTCTGGGAGCGGAGTTCCAGACGCAGTCAGGACTGGTAAAGCCATCCGTCGAAAGGGTTCTGAAACTGCAGCAAAAAGCATCGGATTGGAAAGTCGATACCAGAGTGTCAGTGCGAAGGTACATGTTCCTACTGGGGACCATGTCGTCCTGCATACCATTAATCAACAATTGTCATCTCTTCATGAGACCGATTCAGGAATTCTTGGCGGATCGATGGGCACAGAGTCAAGGGCGTTGGTCGGACAAATTGACCATCGACAGCATACTCGTGCAGGAGCTTCAATGTTGGAGAATTTCCATAAATCTGACAAAGGGAATGCCCTTGCTGGAACCGGTGTTCCAGATTACAGTGGTGACGGATGTGTCTTTAACTGGATGGGGAGCTCATCTGGATTCCCCTCAAGTTCAGGGTCGTTGGTCATCGGAGGAGTCCGGCCTTCATATCAATGTGCTGGAATTAAGGGCGGTGCGTTGGGCCCTGAAATCCTTTCTTCCACGGATAAAAGGATCAGTTGTACGGATTATGACAGACAACACAACAACAATGTTTCATCTAAGGAAACAGGGAGGAACTCGCTCCAGAACTCTGTCGACCGAAGCCCAGGAGATCTGCCATTGGGCCCTTCAGCAGAAGATATATCTATTGGCGTTCCACTTGCCAGGAGCCAAAAACGTGCAAGCAGACTCTCTCAGCAGGGAGATGAATCGACTACACGAATGGGAACTGAACGACCAACAACTACACCGTGTCTTCGAGAAATGGGGTCAACCGGCCCTCGATCTCTTTGCGACGAGAGACAACAAAAAATGCCCACAATACGCGAGCAGGTGGCCCCAGCAAGACTCACTAGGGGAAGCGTTCTCTTTCCCATGGACGGACAAGTTTCTGTATGCCTTTCCCCCGTTTCCGCTCATACGTCGGACGCTGCAATGGATCCACAGATATCCATGCCGGGTGATCCTGGTGGCCCCGTACTGGGCCAGACAAGTGTGGTTCTCCGATCTACTCCATCTTTCAGCGGCAGAACCAATGAGGTTCCAGAAAATCCCGAACCTTCTGTCTTAGGAGAAAGGGGTTGTTTGGCATCACGACCCCGACAGCCTCAGTCTGACAGCCTGACTCCTGATTTCTCCGAGTTTGGTACGTTAGAGATTCCAGCAGACTGTAGTCGCATTTTGCAAGCAGCGAGGGCACCGTCCACGAACGCTTCATATTCATACAAATGGAAGAGATTCTGCATATGGTGCGCAGGTCAAACAGGTTTGGTCCCGCTTAATATCACACCGAACAGCTTCTACCATAGTTGCTACTCCTAGCTCAAAAAGGCTTGTCTGTTTCATCCATAAAAGTGCATCTGGCGGCCATTTCGAGATTTACTCGGAAGAGACATTCAACTCCGTTATTTAGTGACCGGCTGATTAAACATTTCCTTAAAGGATTGTTCAGAACCTTTCCTCCCACGAAAAAGTTTCCTCCAAGCTGGAGTCTTAACCTGGTTCTGGCAGCGCTGATGAAGCCCCCTTTTGAGCTGGTGTCATCGTCATCATTGAAATTTTTGTCGTGGAAACTGGCTTTTCTGGTGGCTATTACTTCGGCTTGACGACTGTCAGAAATACAAGCTTTAGTGATCGATCCACCGTACTTGAGGTTTTTCAATAATAAAGTTGTCTTGGCTACTAATCCTCATTTCATTCCTAAAGTGCCTACCGTGTTCCTTAAGCACTCTTCTATAGTGCTTCGGACGTTTTTTCCAACACCTTCGTCGGTTGCGGAGAAGACTCTCCATACATTGGACGTGAAAAGAGCTTTAAAATTTTACCTCCATCGCACTCAAAGCTTCAGAGACACGAGACAACTATTTGTGGCTTATGGCCCTTCGGCTAAAGGTAAACCGATCTCAAAACAAGGACTAGCCCGATCGGTGTCGTCTGCTATTTCCTTTTGTCACTCAAAAGCCGGAAAACCACTGGAGAAGCATCCAAGGGCCCATTCGACGAGATCCACTTCTTCGTCGATGGCATTGTGGTCTGGAATTCCGCTGGGAGATATCTGTCAGGCGGCTTCCTGGTCGGTACCACACACGTTTACCCGGCATTTTTGCCTCGAACAGCAACATGCTGAGGATACACAGATGGGTTGTGCAGTCCTACGGCACCTGTTTCAATAAGGTAAGCCCCAATTAGGGGTCACATCCTTCGGCTAATGTACTTTTAAGTGTGGTGTTTTCACTGTTAACATGCTATAACGTGATGTTTTACCATGATGAATATGCATTATGGTTATTGTGATATTGGTTTGCATACACACCTCCAAGGTTGAAATCTGAGGGAGCCGCGGGGGCGGGCTTATTTATACCTCTACGTCCTAGTGGCGCTGCCGTACGCGGGTCAAAATGACGTAGATAGGACACAAAAGTGTCTGTAGTTTTCCCATGGAAAAGGTCTATACAACTTACCGAGGATTCCCAGCCTGACGTCGGGGAATATTCTAAGCATGTGAATCCATGAAAGATACCAATGCTGGAGAAATGGAGTTACAGGTAAGAAACTATTCCCTTCTCACAGGCTTGGTGTCGACTCCATAGAAGATGTGTGTCACCCAGAACTGCCCATCCCTAATTACTCTTCCTCCTTCCAAAAATGACTTAATACTAATTCACCTTGTATGCTGTCAGGTTCCAGAGCAAATAGAGAGGTAATATGCATCATTATCTTATTTGAGCTCTATCATTTCATTTTATAGAGGTTTTATGTTTAATTATTTGTTATTCTCATTCTTGGGTTGGTGTGAGCCTTAACCTTTGTTTTCAGAATGCCGGAAGGATCCCAAGCCAAGATGGAGGGAAGGAACAGGAGTCGTGATCGGGTGAGAGGAATACAATGGTCAGATTCTTACATTCTAAACTGCGTTTAATTTTTGAAACCTTCAGTGTAGGTCATGGTTTTTATTCTCTACTGAGTTTTTGGGCCTAGGTTCCTTGAGAAAGTTATTGTTTTAAGAAGACACTTCCTCACAAGTCCAGATTCAATCTTCTAAGAAAAGAACCCCTGAATAGTAAAGAAGGAATGTTGAAAAGCCTCCAACGTCCGGCATTGAAGCTAAGTACCTTTAAATGGTTTTAAAATATGTTGTGCTGTTCATCCACAAGAGTTAATTTCAGGTTACTGTTTGTAGAGATGTCGCGACAATGCATTCTCCGTGTAGGAATGTGGTAACTCTTTCTTTGTTCTCTGGCAGTCTCGACATGCAGTCGGCTTGCGAGTTTTTCCATCCTGAGATGTGATGGATTTCGAATGTGTATTCCTGTAGTTTCGCTGCAATGCGAGCTAGTCTGGGCGTGGATGTTTTGGTGCCTCCTGGGCTGAGCATGTGAATGAGCGGCTTGTGATCTGTCACCAGCTTGAACTTTGTGCCCCACACATATGTTCTGAAATGTTCGACTGCCCATGCGCATGCTAGCATTTCTTTTTCAATCGTAGAGTAGTTCTGTTCCGCTCTGATAGTGCCTTCGACGCAAAGGCCACCACATGTTCGGTGTCACCTCTCCTCTGCGTTAGCACTGCTCCTAGTCCGTACGCACTGGCGTCAGTGGTAATGACCGTATCCCATTCTGGGTTAAAGGGTTGCAGACATGGAGCTTTCATGATGTGTTGCTTTATGGTGTCCATCGCCCTCTTCTGAGGTTCTCTCCACACAAATTCTGTCCCTTTTTTGAGTAGATCGCGTAGGGGTGAAGTGGTTTCTGAAAACTTTGGTATGAATTTCGCATAGTACTCAGCCAATCCCAGAAACGACCTCACCTCTTCTTTGGTGGCGGGTTCAGGAGCTTTGGTGATGGCTTGCATAAGATTTTGTTTAGGGCTGATGCCCTTTTCCGAAATTTTGTACCCCAGATATTCAACTTCTTTTACTCCAAATGAGCATTTCTCGTGACGTAAGCGCACTCCTGCATGCTGTAGTTTGTTGAGAACCACTTTGAGGGTGGTATCATGCGTCTGCTTGTCCCTTGCATAAACCAATATGTCGTCCTGAAAATATACCACATTTTTGACTTTCCTTAGTAGGACGTCCATCATGCGCTGAAAGGCCGACGCGGCTGATGACAACCCGAAAGGCATTTTAGTGAATTGAAATGTGCCAAATGGCGTGATAAATGCTGTAAGGGGTTTCGATTCTTCGTGGAGCTGTATCTGATGATATGCATTTCTCATGTCAAGTTTTGAGAATATTTTGGCCTCTTTCATTAATAAGATGAGTTTGTTTATGCTTGGGAGCGGGTAATTGTCCGTGATAACTTCTAAGTTGAGGCTGCGCAGGTCTATGCACACCCTTAATTCCTGTGATTGGGGTTTCTTTATCAGGACGACTGGGCTCAGCCATTCGGACGCTTCAATTTCTTCTATCACTCCTTCCCTCTTCATTTTGTCTAGCTATTGTCTAAGGGTGTCCCTTGCTGTGGCCGGTACTGGTCTCACCCGGTGCTTGACAAGGACGGCATTTCTTTTGAGTACTATCTTGTGAATGAAACTTTTAATGTGCCCCGGCTCCTCCGAGAAAAGTGTTGGGTAATCGCTCTTGACAACGGATTCGCTCCTCGTATGGACTGATAGAACTTGGTCTTCTGTGATGGGATCCAGTCTGATTTTTAGCTTGTCTTGATCATCCCAGCCCAAAACTGCAGGCCCTTCATGGCTGAAGTAGACTCTGGTGATTGTTTCTCTTCCTTTGAATTCGACTTTGCCGTTGATATACCCTAACAGTTCGACTGAGGCCCCCCCAAACACCGTGGGCTTGTGTCGTGTGGTGAGTACTTCCACTTTCTCTTTACCCACCATGTCTTTATATGTCTGAAGGGGTAGGATGGTGAGGTCCGACCCGGAATCTGCCATGACCCTTGTCTCTCTTCCATCGATTTTGATCACGCAGTGGGGCTTCTCTCTCCTGGCTCGGGTGCTGTTCACCATTATGACTGTGGGTCTACCCTCCTCATCTGACGAGGATTCCCTTTCCCTTGTGTGTTCTGTGGTGAGGCTTGTGACTTTCTTGTTCCTCCATCGACACACTATCGAGAAGTGTCCAATACGTTTGCAGACTGAGCACTCCTTGTCTCTGGCCGGGCACTCTCTGTCAAATGCCAGGTGTTTGGTGCTGGTGCACCTATGACACTTGAGGGGTTCTCTCTTGCTGTTTCTTGCCTCTCTCGTGTCTGGTGCAAACTTTTCCTTTCTTGGACGGAATCCCACCGCTTGTATTTCAGTGGGAACTTGGGCCCCTGTAAACTCTTTCCTTCTTCCTGCAGTTTCCTCTACTGCTCTGGCAATTTCGACGGCTTTTTCCAACTGTAGCTCTTTTTCGAGGATGAACTAATCCTGGACCTTCCCACTGTTGGTGTGGACGACTAGCATGTCGCATATGCGGTTTTCCGCATTGGTGCCGAAATTACACAGGGCTGCTAGTTCCCTTAATTTCGTGACGTAGTCATCGACGGGTTCGGACTGCTCTTGTTTACGAGTGTAAAACCTTATTCTATGGAGTACAGTGTTCTCTTTGCTGGCGAACCTCTTAATGATTCTTCTAACCGCCTCCTTGAACTCATCATCATTGTCATCATCTACTGGTATCGGGGCAAGGCCCTCGAATATTCTTTGCCCTTCCACCCCTAAGGCGTTGAGTAGCATGGCCCTGCGTCTTACCGCTGAAAATCCTGATCCACCCATTGCCTCCACGTACATCGTGAACAGGGGCTGCCATTGTGGCCAAGGGATGGCAGGCCTACCTGGCGTTTGTAGAAAGGATGGCGGCGGTGTGGCTCCCTGCATGTTTCTGCGCGGTTTCTTGTGGTGATCCTCGTCGCCAATTTATGTAGTATACTGATGCCTGAAGAAAGACAGGAGCCAGGCAGGGATTTCACCAGGGCTTTATTTCCTGATAACTCTGGATAAGATGTTGCATAAGTAGTGTCCAGGATCTCAAGAGCCAACGTGGCCAACTGGGGCTGGGCTGCAATAGCTCAATGGGTGCAGCTGAAACGCTAAATTTGTCCCGTGCTCGGAGGAGCCGGAAAGACGCCGCTGTCCGCGTCCTCAGCTCGTCCCGTAATGCACGCGGAGCTGATGGCGCGAGCGAGATCTCGCGAGAGCGGGGCTCTCGCGACATCTCTACACACCTCATCCAAAAAACGGACCCTAGGAACGCGTTTTCACCTTCTTCGGTTATCTAATACCCACGAATTGGCACTTGGCAGCCTAGAGTCTAGTTTCTGGGGAAGGACCATGATTGGGAAGGACCCAATCATGGCCAAGATTCGCAAATGGATCAAAGAAGGCTGGCCAAATGAGAAAATTCTGCCAGAAGGCATGAGACTATATTGGAAGGTGCAAGATGAGTTGTCGGAAACAGAGGGGATAATCATGAAAATGGATCAAATCATTCCCCCCACAGGAATGAGGCGCACCATACTCTGCAGGGCCCACGCGGGACACCTAGGGAACACGATGACTCGCCGCAGGGTGAGAGAAGCTTACTGGTGGCCGTCTATGGACCAAGAAATACGCACCATGATAGAGCGCTGCCATGAATGCCTAAACAGTGACAAAAGACTGAAGGTTCGACAAGCACCTCTCATTCCCACGGAGATACCAGAAGCAGTATGGTCCAAAGTGGGCATAGACTTCATAGGGCCCCTGGAGGCGATGGAAACGGAACACAAATACGGCATAGTGCTGGTCGACTATTTATCCAAGTGGGTCGAAGCCGAGTTTGTCCCGAGCATAACCACGGAGACGGTCATAGAGGTACTCACTGAAATATTCCAAAGGGAAGGTCTCCCCAAAGAAGTCGTCACAGACAATAGAGTGCAACTAGTGTCCAAAGACATGGAAGCATTTTTAAGAAAGAACCACATCAAACAAAAGAAAGCGGCCTTATATCACCCCCAAGCGAATGGACTTGTGGAGAGGGCGAACAGGTTCATAAAAGGGGCCATCCAACTGGCAATGGCGTCGGGAATGGACCCCCTCAAAACTACCAAAGAAGCCATAGCGGCCCACAGGCTCACGCCTAATGGAATCACTCAAATATCCCCGTTCAAAATGTTGAGAGGGAGGAGTGCGGCATCCACCCTCATTCCACCATGGCTGGCGAAAGTAAGGGAAGATGAAGCAGTTGACATGACAGAAGTGGTATGGCGCATGGATAGAAACAAGTCAAGCATGAAATCGTGGAGTGATGAAAGAAGAAGGACGAAGCAAGCGCCCAACATAGAAGAAGGGGACTGGGTCAAAATCAAACTGCCAAGAAAGGTCCAAGCCACAGGATCCCGGTATAGTCAGCCCCTAAAGGTAACTCACAAAGGAACCAATCACGTCCGCACAGAAGATGGGCGCACGTGGAACTTTGAAAGGGTAGCTTTATACCAGCGAAGGCAAGAAGAAGAGAGGACCAAAGAGACACCCCACGTAGAAACCGATAGAGATGACTGGAGAAACGAGGAACGAGAAACAGAAGGAAACGATGGAGTAAGAGATGAAACCGAAACAGAACGGGAAGAACCCAGTGAAAGTCCAGAACCGGAGCAGCAGAGACCATGCCCTGCAACCAGTGAGAGGCCCCAAAGGGAGCACAGAAGACCGGTGAGGTACAATGACTATGTGTTACAGTGAACCCATTCCGCCTTTGGAAAAAGGGAGGTGTGTAGAGATGTCGCGAGAGCCCTGCTCTCGCGAGATCTCGCTCGCGCCATCAGCTCCGCCCCCGCACGCTACGCGCGCATTACGGGACAAGCTGAGGACGCGGACAGCGGCGTCTTCCCGGCTCCTCCGAGCACGGGACAAATTTAGCGTTTCAGCTGCACCCATTGAGCTATTGCAGCCCAGCCCCAGTTGGCCACGTTGGCTCTTGAGATCCTGGACACTACTTATGCAATATCTTATCCAGAGTTATCAGGAAATAAAGCCCTGGTGAAATCCCTGCCTGGCTCCTGTCTTTCTTCAGGCATCAGTATACTACACTGTTGTCTGCCTAAGACTTTGCTCCGGGTTGTCAGGGGTTAACTACTCCATCGGTATGGGAAAGCAAGAAATGAGAAATGCGTGCAGCGTTTGTGTAAGATGACCACGCTTGTGAACGTAATCCTACGTACTTTGCTTACCTTGGTAGCTTGTGTGCGGCCCCTGTATGAAGGCAGCAACAGTGTCATGCTTCATAAGAATCTTCTGAGGTGAGAGATCCAATCCGCAGTGAATCACCTGCTTCGCGGTTGAAAGGTGAGAGTGGGAGTTTCTTTTCGGACGCCTTTCTCTAAGCAAGGTAAGCAAGCACATGTTTGTTTTTGTTGCGACGTGTTGTTTTTTCGGATACCAGATTGCACACGATTCTCTTTGAAGAGACTGAAGTTAGTTTTCCCTGTTTCGTGTTCTATGTCCGTGCACGGCAATAAATGTCAGCGTTAGGACAAGCAGGGTGTACATTGACTGAACTTTATTATTTGTTAGTCTGAAGCAGCGCATGCACAGGACATTGTGTGCAACAACAAGTGACTTCATTTTCTCCTAAACAAAACAACTATTTTCATAAGTCTTTCATCACGCCTCAGTGGGAACTAAGATTTTGTTTACAATTGTCTACTGAAAGCAACGTTCTTTACTTCTAATGCCTCATGAGTTGTGCTGCTCATTTTCTAAGGGAGTAGTTCAAGTTTGAGTGGATATTGTAAAGTGTTTTGAAGATTTCATTTAGACTATGTCAAGGAAGTTCCTAATTTAGGGGGACATCTGAATCTCAAGAAGAAGGTTCACTACAAACCTCATTGAACACAATTTTTCAGTGCCTAAAAGAAGTTGGGTGTGCTCAAATTCGAGAACTCTTTCTGTTGAGACAGCTCAAAAGAATTTGATTGAAGGTAGTGGACAAAACAATTAATCTGTAAAGAATTTCATACTTACACTCTCAAGGGAGATTCAGTTGGACTTCAGATTTCAGCACTGTATTCTAGTGTTGGATACTGAGTAAAGAGAGTGTCAGGAGGTCACAATTAAGCACTAGAGTTTAGATCCTCTAGGCAAAAGCAGAGGAGTTATCAGGTAATATTTCTAAGGTGTTTGTTGAATATTTTGTTTGCTAAGTTAAGTAAGTTTATGCTAAATGTTATATAAACTTCTCATCTATGCAGAGACCAGATGAAGACAGAGGATCCAGTGTCTGAGTTTATTTACTCCACTTCCCCTTCCCCCCGGAATGTCTCAAACTCAGCTGTTTTAGTTGTGAGCGCTACATATTAGTGGGACTGTGGGGATCAGCAGCTCCTGCATTGGATAGAAGACCGGTCCTGACATATGCCACCCTAAATAAAGTGTTTATGTACTATGTGTCCCAGGACTCTGTCAGCGGGCTGCTCCGCTAGGTGGCCCATGGCTTTCTTCATCCGAGTTTGCCTTGGATGCCAAACTGGGGACTTTAATCGTCACCGCTCCACAGGGTGGAGTGGGCCTCCGCTGCACGACTGCTGCACCTAGCTTACGTAGCCCCAGAGAACTTTACTGATAATGGGCTGTGTTAGGAGGTGTTTAGACTTACATCATTGTGTTTATACTTACATCATTTCAGCTGCTGCCATGTAACCTAGTTACCAAAGAATCTTTGTTGTTATGATTAAGCAAGGGTTCCAGATTCGAGCAGCAGAGATAGGATTGAGAGCAGGAGGACAGCCCACAGCTGGGGGCCTTTCTCTTGGATGAACTGACTAAATAAATCCTCACTAAAGACAAGGATTGCAGTGAAGTGTGGTCATTTACTTATTAACATTGGCGACGAGGACTGGGCCAAGGAGAAAAGGCCCCCAGCAGCAGCAATATTGATTACAGTTTGGATGCAACCGGACGGAGCGGCACACTACATGTGTAATAGCAGGCGAGAAACACGGCCATTCTCCTGGAGCGGAGTAAACCAGTAAGGTGTATCCTGGAGTGGAGTACGAATTCTGAGGAAGAAGTCAGTGCCTGGGAGTGAAGTGAACCACGAAGGAATCCTGGAGCAGAGCACGAATACTGAGGAGGTTGATTTGTGGTTTGTGATTTGCAACTACGAGAGACTGCACTGACAACACCAGCAGAGGTCCCACCTGAGGTCACTCACTATTTGGATTGCCATTGCCTTGATTACTCACTGTCTTGCCGTTACACACACGGCTGCGGCTTGCAGTTGTTTATCTTTGAATGGAACCCGGCTGTCAGGTGAACGAATAGTCGACCAAGCGAGCGAGGAATTCTTGGAATGTTGCAGCCTGGGGTCACGTCAGCACGCAAGTAGACCAAGGGACGTGGAAACGTGGCGGCCATTTTTACGTCGTGTCAATAATACGTTTCGAACAAACGAGACTGTCGAGTACTTTGACACACAGCAACTGGTTGTGCAGTTGGACGCCGGACCTGGAACCGTGGATCACACAGGAATCTACCTGGTGGGTGCACACCTTGTAAAATTAAGTACAGTTGAGTGACATTGTGGCTGTGTAGGGTTTTAATTCACAGCATGGCAAATGTCCCAGCCCCAGTTTTCTTCCTTCCTACACCAGGTGAGCCTAGAGTGCGTTGGATAGACTGGAACGAGGGATTTCAAAAATATGCACTGGCAGCATTTGGACCCAACTTCTCCAATGAGCGCAAAGAGGCGCTCCTATTTCACTGTTTAGGCTCCGCAGGGCAGGAAGTGGTAAAAAAACTACCAGAACCTCCAGACATTCCTGATGGGGGTCCATATGAGAAAACATTAGCAAAATTAGACAAACACTACTGTGTTGAAGAGAATATAATTCTTGAAAGGTACAAATTTGCTACGAGAGCTCAGAAAACTGGAGAGAGTATTGAAGAATTTGTAACTGCTCTCAGAGGTTTAGCCATCAAAGGTAGATTTGACTATTGTTGAGATGAGCATGTCAGGGATCAACTCATGATTAAGTGTTCTAACGATAACATCAGGAAGGAGTTATGGAAGGAAAGAAATCCTTCTCTTGATAGATCAATTGAGATAGCGAAAATGATAGAACACACAGACAAATTTATACAAATGCTTCAGTTGGATAATACATCTCAAGATAAGCCCAAAACAGATGACAATGAAGCTGCCATACACAAGGTTTCGAGAGTGATGCAGAGAGGTGCGGCAACTTCGCGCCGCCCTTGGCAAATGGGTAGGAGACCTGAGGGTCGCCAAGGTCCCTCTACCAGAGCATGGGGACAAGGATCATCTACCAGAGGGTCGCCCAGTGAGAATGTTACATTCAGGGGTGGCAGGGACTCTGGTTAACCTATAGGTGCATCAACTAGGAGGTGTTTCAGATGTGGGAGTCTATCTCACAAAGCATCTGACAAAGAATGTTTTGCAACACACATTGTATGTAATGAATGTGGGGTCAGGGTCACATGGCTAGATGCTGTAGGAATTTTTATACTGCCTCAGGTCAAATACATGAAGTCAATGCTGATCAAGAATTAATATCAATTGATGATGCTGGTAGGGAAGTTATTTTTTCTATCAATGCCATCGATGGGAAGGTCAGGAAACAGAAACCATATGCAACTGTGTTAGTTGGAGGGGTGCCAGTATCAATGCTCATGGACAGTGGAGCAGATTATACTTTGATAAGTGTGCAAGTGTGGAAGGAGAAATTTGGATGTTGTACATTGTGGGAGAATGTAGTCAGAGCAAATGCTTATGGAGATGTGCCCATAGAAATTTTAGGGTGCTTTAAAGCCGAGCTCCAATTCAAAGACAGGAAGGCGATAGGGACTGTCCATGTGGCCAACAGAGGTGGAGAGCTGTTGTCCTGGAGTGATCAGGCAGAGCTCAAGATAAGACCTGAAGCAAGCTACCCAGAACAGGTGTTGACTGTGGAAGGTGAAAAATCTGGTGGAAAATCGGTCTCGAGCACTGTTATGGAAGGGGCCAGAGGGCAAATGAGTGTCACTAAGTTAGGGTGCTTGAAGGGATTTGTGCACAAAATTCGTTTGAAAAGAGATGCTATTCCCAAAGTTGCCAAATTGCGGACCATTCCCTTGGCCCTGAGAAAAGATGTAGAGAGTGAATTGAAAAAAATGGAAAGTGAAGGAGTGATAGAGAGAATTGATTCCTCGGAGTGGGTTAGTCCTATTGTAATAGTGAGAAAGGGCAATGGATCTCTGCGGATATGCATAGACCTTAGACACCTGAATAAAAATGTAGTGGCTGACAAATTTCCTTTACCCAGAATAGATGATTTATTGGCAGGTGTGTCTGGTTCCAAAGTATTTTCTCTTATTGACCTCAAATCTGCATATCACCAAGTAGAATTACACCCTGATTCTAGAGATCTCACAGCGTTCATTACCCCTATTGGCCTTTTCAGATGTATAAGAATGCCATTTGGATTGATTTCAGCAGCTAGTGTATTTCAGAACGTCATGTACAGATTACTGGGAGGAGAGAGAGGTGTCATGTGCTACCAGGATGATGTGCTAGTATGTGGGAAAAATGAAGCAGAACATGATAAAAGGTTAGAGAGAGTGTTGAACATATTCAAAGAGGCTGGCCTTACAGTATCGTTAGAGAAATGCATATTTAAAACTGACAAAGTTGAATATCTAGGTCATGAAATTACAGGTGAAGGGATAAAACCCAAAGAAAAGGCCATAGAAGCCATTCGCAAGATGGAAGCACCAAAATCCAAAGCAGACATACTGTCTTTTCTAGGTTTGGTTGAATTTTATGGCAAGTTCGTTAGAGGGTTGTCAAATTTGTCAAGGAATATGAGGATGTTGACTCGTAAAGGTGTTACGTTCAAGTGGAATGAATCATGTGAGGAAGAGTTTGGTAAGATTAAAGATGCCATAGTTAATGCACCCATTTTGAAAACGTTTGAAGAAAGTAGACATTCATTACTATTTGTGGATGCTAGTGACTATGGAATTGGGGCAGTCCTAATGCAGGAAGATCAGGAGGGATTACACACCATAGCATTTGCATCTAGATCTCTCAAAGGACCTGAGAACAGATACTCAGTGGTATAAAAGGAAGCATTGGCTTGTGTCTGGGGAGTGGAAAATTCAAGAGATATCTGTGGGGCAGAGAATTCACAGTATGTACTGACCATAAACCCCTTATAGGAATATTTACCAAAGGTGGTCTGGAGGGAGTCTCCAGACGCATCATGAAGTGGGTGACGTCCCTACAAGGCCTGCAATATGACATGCTTCACGTTAGTGGTGAAACCAACGTAGTTGCTGATGCCCTATCTAGATCAGTAGTGAGAGAAATTGTGTCTGAGGAGTCTTCTCTGACTCGTGAGAAAGGTGTTGAAATATTTCAAGTTCATGAGTCTGTAAAAAAAGAGGAGTGGGACAATGCATGTTCTGAGGATGAATTGTACCAGAGAGTTTTAACATTGGTGACGCAGAACAGAATTAGAAATTATCTTGGTGATTTAGGTGGGTTTGCCAAAGTTAAGGAAGAACTCTGGATTGATAAAGGATATTTACATAGGGGACATCAGATGGTTGTACCTATCAAAATGAGAAAATTAATAATTGAGCTAGCTCATGTTGGGCATTTGGGACTGCCTAGAACCAAAGGCTTAGTTAGAGCAGAATTTTGGTGGCCCAATCTTGACAAAGACACTGAAGAAGTGGTCAACAATTGCTGCGATTGCATTGAAGGTAATAAGGGTCTCAGAATTCAGAAAGTACCCATGACTGTTAGGAAGCCATCCACGGTTCCCTGGGATGAGGTTGCTTTAGACTTACTAGGTCCTTTCAATATCAGTGGTGGGAGAGACACCTATGTATTGGTTGTCATAGATTTATTATCCAAGTGGCCTGAAATATTTACACGAAGAGATATATCCAGCAGTAGCATCATTAAATGTTTGGAGCAATTATTTTGGAGAGAGGGATTTCCCAGGAAGTGTTTATCAGATAATGGCACCCAATTGGTTTCCAAGGAATTTAGAGAGTTTTTGAGTAACCATGGCATAGAACAAGTAACTACCTCATTATATCATCCCCAGACCAATGGGTGCGTAGAACGCTTCAACCGTACACTCATGGATGCCATTAGAATTGCGGTAGCCACAGGAGGTGACTGGGTCAGGACCATAATGGAGAGAACATTCCAATATAGACTAGCACCGCACAGTGTTACGGGTGTATCTCCATTTGAATTATTAAGAGGGAGGAAACCTAACTCACACATGTGTCCAGGCTGGATGGGAAGGTCAAAATTTGTAGGAATAGATCTGGAGGGAGTGAGAGAGAAGATATTTGAATCAGGGGTAAGATCCAAGGAGCAATATGACAGGAAAAATGCTTGTAGAGAATTCAGTCTTGAGGAAGGTGATTGGATCAAGATCAAACTTCCCACCAAGGTGCGCAAAGGTGCATCCATATTTTCCCAGCCCAAACAAGTTGTTAAAGATTTGGGATCTTCGGTTCTTGTTAAAGGAGGTGGGGTCTGGAACAAGGAGAGGATAGCAATTTGCAAAAAGGTAAACAACACCTTGTAACTGCACTGCACGGTATTTACTGCATTTTACTTATTCCTCCACATAGCGGTGCATCAGATACTATGTAAATAATGAACTGTTTGATTTTCAATGAAATTGTTTATCTACTTTAGGCAAACACTTATATTTTGGTAAAAGGAAGGGAGGTGATAGGAGGTGTTTAGACTTACATCATTGTGTTTATACTTACATCATTTCAGCTGCTGCCATGTAACCTAGTTACCAAAGAATCTTTGTTGTTATGATTAAGCAAGGGTTCCAGATTCGAGCAGCAACTGACTAAATAAATCCTCACTAAAGACAAGGATTGCAGTGAAGTGTGGTGCTAGTCTATATTACTTATTAACAGGCTGGCTTTTGAGGGCACAGCTGGGCAGCCCCCACCACCACACGCAGTTCTGGCCAGGCTGTTCTTGGTGAGCCTAGGTGGCCCTTGCCACACCTCCTCGGCTGATAATATCTTTGGGACCTGTCTGGTTTAACCCCCGGGTGGGCCGACAGGCACCACGGCTAAGGTGCAGCGGAGCCACCCCTGACATAGCAGCTCAGCACCCCTGCTGAGTCTCTGGGGGCTCCCCAAGCACCACCTGGTGCTATTGGACAGATTAAGGCTATAGGGGTTGCATGAGGCAGCAGCCCCACACAGCTAAGTCTTGTCTCTCTTTTTCTTTTCTCTCCCCTCAACTGTCTTAACTGTCTCTCCTTTTCAGATCCTCAGGATTCTCTTTTTTCCCCCTGTTAGGAAAGATTTCGTAATTATAGGTAATTTTCTTCCATGTGGCAACCCCTAAACTTTTTGCTGTTGTTTTTCACCTTGTTCTTGACTTTGCCAGAGAAGTGCAGCCTTCTGCCGCACTCCTCTCGGCTTTCGCTCCTTTCTTACGGGGAAACTGACATGCCCTTAAGACAGTCAGTACCGGGGAACGCTGTTTCCCGTAGTTTCTTTTATCATGTTGCGGCTTTCGTGCAACATGACACAAGAGGGTACTGTAAGCTAAGTTACAGCTCTCTTGGGTCTCTAGCCTTCTACAGGCCCTAGATACTCGTTTAGGATTGTATCTGATCGGTGCAAGTGATTCAGGGACGGGAATGGTGGCAGCGATCGTTTCTTGTGTTTTGAGCTCCTTTTGGCGTTCTAAGCGCATTTTCCGCGCTTAACCCAAAATGGTGGCCTGGCTCCCAAAATGGCCAGACACACAATAAACTTAAGAGAGACTAGAGGTAATATTTCCTATGACCGATAGTGAACAGCCCTCTATAAACAGAACTCTTAAACAATACACAATGTTCACTCGGTCCCTTGCTTGCCCAAGTCCATATTTGGTTGAACCTTACTGTATGAGGTTAATAGCCATTAGATTCTCATACTACACCACATTGTATCAAAAAATAGTATTTTATTTTTCATATTTCAACAGTAAAAAACTTTTTTTCTTTTATCTTTTCTTCTTCACAGTTCCAATTTTTTAATCTTTTTTTAAAAAGGAGTATTTCTGATAGTATGCAAATCACAATATCTGCACCATTACCATGCAATATCGTTGTATACATTTAATCTCATGTAACAGTTGACCATTTAATAATTAGCAAAAATTCATCTCTTAACCTGAATCTACAAGTTGCTCACCCCTCTCGTCGAGACAAGCAACCCAGTCCGTAAAAACCTTTCACTTATTCTTCCTAAAAATCATGCTTACTTTCATACCACATCCATACCATACCCGACATGTTTCATTCCTTACACACTTACACACTATTGACAAGGAAATTCTTCAGGGGTAAAATTTACACAGCATTCAATTAAATGCACAATCGTATCAGTCTTCTTGTAGACTTAATTTCTTGCGGGGTCAGCTTTCAATGAGATCCCATCACACTTTTCTTTAGGGTCCAACCTTCAAAAACGAATACACTGTGGGAAGCAAGTGTGGGATAATCGAAATTTAGTATTCGAGATAATATCCCGGCCGACATTTATATTATGCACAACCTGCTATGTGTCAATCATCAGCGGAAGGGTGTCATTACTTAGACCATCACCTTCTTTACATCTGTTATATCTTCACACCTCCACCCCTATCTGCAACTAGGTCCTTCAAGACCACACCCATGCTGTTATCACTTCAGGTCTAATCTTAAACTACGACACTGAGTATTTCACAACTTTATAATCAATTAACCCAATCATGCGGTACAGTTAAGTTGTCCAAGTCTGTCTATGAATTTGCTTTACCTTCTACAGGCTGACTTCTTCTTATGTGTCTTCTTGGGGGGTCCCCCTCGATTTACAATCCTCTTCCTAGTTAAAGTCTGTCTGATGTTGGGGTGTGCTTGGCTCTCAACTGGATACCACTATCTGCGATCACTGGGAGGCATTCCTATTTAAGACAAAAACACAGGTAAACCAATTTGTGTAGCTTGGCTTGATGTTTATTCTATTTGTCAGTTCATTGTGCTCAAAACAACCCTGCATATCTGTATACTGACCTAGCGTGATTACTTTGTGGATTCCTGTTCTATTTAATAGGTGACTTTATCCCGTGCCGCTCCTCATTTAGATAAATCTTCTAAATTTTCTCACGTGGGATGGGACGACTCTCTATATATAGTTTTCTAGAATGGAGAGAGGCACATCAGGTACTCGGTCGTAATTCTTCTTCGTACCGCTGTTCATTTAAAATTAGAGTGGGGATATCGCCAAAAGACTTTATGCTCTTACATTTAACGAGCTTGCCTTTGCTGCCTTGTACGGGGTTACAGTCGCTGCTCACATGTGGCTGTCCTCTCTCTCAAGTCACACTCCTATCTCCGCCTGGTGTCCGTTTCTACCTGTTCTCATTACGTTCTCTCGCTTGTTATTGGATTTCGCCCCCCACATGACCAATTAGTCACGTGATCGGGAGACAGCACCTTAATGGTCTCTTTCTCTTTAAAGACTATGTTTTCCGCGCTTAACCCAAAATGGTGGCCTGGCTCCCAAAATGGCCAGACCACGAGGCTCCTTTGTCCTGTCCGCTGACCGTCTTGCTCCCTTCACCTTCCCCAGGTCGAGCCGACCCGGTGCCTTCCTTATTTGGGCATGTACTTTCCCGCGAAACACGGATTCTTTCGCGGGCTTCTACATGTCTTGTGTGTGCCTCCAGGATGTGGGGTGGGATGTCTGGTCCCAATACACATCCTGGGTGCCAGAGAGTCTAGGGTGGTGTGAATGATGGGACCACCGTGGTCCGTGATTGGTCCACGAATGGTGTGAGTGTTGATGAGAGGATCTCCCATTGGGTCCCCTCCGTTTTGGCGCGAAGGGAACCGTGGATAAGAGGGGGCTGGAAACACCACTACCATGTCGATCTCCTGAGTTCTCACGAACGAAGGAATACAGGAGCCAAGTATCCTGCAACCAAGAGGCTGGACCGAGGAATCGCTGGTGACCCGCTGAAGGACTTCTCCTCTGCACTGCTGTCGCCTTGTGAAACCCTTTTCACCTTTGATCGAACCAGAAGGCCTGTACTGGTACTTCGACCCTTGGAATAGCGGGAACAGCTATTCTCGGCATCTTCACCATCTCCTGCCAGTAAGCCTTCGGAAGCGTCTCTGTGCCATCCAGCTGACTGACCAGCTTACACGGGAGTCTTGCTCTGTAACCGCCGCCAGGTTGTGTAGTATTTCGAGTCCTTGTCACTCTCACACGCTTCGTACACTTGGCGTTCCCAAGTCTGAAGTGAGTGGTGTACATTTGGCTCAGATACACACGGCCGCTCCGTTGCCCTGCTGTGGTAACAAACTGTGCGGGTTTCTTCGATTGGGACGTCTTTTTACTCAACACGACGACGAGGCGTTCCCTGCTCTTCTGAACCTGCCAGCTGCTGAAACTGACGCGGAGAAGCCTGGGTCTGCTTGCATCGGGGACCGGTGAGTAGCATAGCTAGGATCTGGTCGCCCTCCTGCAGGAGCCCATTGCTTTTCCCCGCTGTGTCAAACAGCACCCTTTTCCGTACTCGCGCTCTGCTTCTGCCCACTGTGGAGGCTGCGCTTGAGTCGCGGAACTTGTTCTTCTTTTGTGCACTAAAATGAACTGCCTGATTTCCCTCGAAGAGCTTCTCCTTTTGCCCGTTGGCACCAGCGCGTGCAGGTACTTTTGAGCACAAGGCTCCACTCTTCGCAGGGCTCGGACTTCCATCTAGTTAGGTGCCTCTGAAGGCGAGCTGGGTCTAAGCATTATTGTGCACTGCCTGTTTTCCCTCCCTTTTAGGTGGACTACACATTTCGTGCATATAACGCTTGAGACTTGTTGTATTTGTATATATATTGTGTTGATATGGTATGTGTTGGTTTACTATCGTTATATTGTGATTTTCTCGCTACGGTCATTGTTTTAAAGGCCTTGAAATAAATGTGTATATATTTTTAATATAACAACTGTTTGGAGTAGTTTGTAAGTGATCTTGCTTTGTGTGCTCATTGCAGGCTTTCATTCACCCTCACCCCTCTTGAGACCTAGTCTTGACCGCCGCGATCGCTACCTTGATTGGTCTGGCTCGTCCAGAGGTTACCCTGTTCCAAGTAATTAGGTTGGCCTTCTGAACTTCTGCGCCACCAGGACAGAGTTCAGAAATCCGTCTTAACAAATTGGTGTACAGCGGTGGGATACGACTGAAGGTATCCAGTGTTGCGCACGAACTAGGGCATTTCAGGTTATTCCAACCAGGACACGTAGTGAATTGTTGTAGTATAACTTTAAAAAGGCCATAGTCCTATCTAACAGTATGGAAACAAATACCTTGTTAACTTTAAATGCTTCCAAATCAGAAACATTAAAAAAGATGTGTGCGGAGAGTGGTGTTTCCTTTCAAGGCACGAAATTGGAAATGATCCAAAGAATCGTGGCGTGGCAAGAAGCGCAGCTTGACACTATAACTTCTGAGGACAGTGCGGAAGGAGGTGGGGCTGCTCTCACTGGTAGAACCGACGGTTCTGCCGCTGCACTGATCCATCGCGACCACGAGGACAGGGAGGACGAGATGTCTAATGTTTCCTCTGCCAGTGCTGATGGGGAGGCTATGCTTGAATTCAAGAAGCAAGAGCTGCGGTTTAGGCAGCAGGAGCTTGAATTCAGCATAGCCAAACTAAAAATCAAACAGGCAGAAAAACAAAAAGACAGGGATCACCAGTTGGAACTGGCCAAGCTTCAGTTTGCAAATGGGTCCAAGGGTCCTGGACATTGGTCTGGGGCTTCCTCTCATCCACGGTTTCCGAAAGATCTGCTCAGTGTGTATGAGGAAAGGAATGACATTATGGACTGGCTGAATGCGTTTGAGTATGCATGCGAAGTTCAACAAGTTGACAATGCTGATAAGATTGTCTGGTTACTCAGCAGACTGCCCCATTCTGGCTGTATTGCCATTATGGAAATGTCGAAGGCTGAGCGAGCTGATTTCGCAATGTTAAAGCAAACACTCATTTTAAAGTTTGGGAAGACTCCGGCCCAATATTTGAAACGTTTCAGAGAGTATAAGAAAAAGGAAGGTGGTACTTGGGTATCTTATGTCACTGAGTCCTTGAAAAACTTAACTGGCTGGGTCGAAGGTTATAAGGTTTCTACCTTCGAAGGCATGATAAATCTTGTCATGCTGGAACACATTTTTGCATCTTCTTCCCCGGAGCTTTTGGCCGATTCGAAGGAGATAGATCCTAAGAAGCTGGCCATTGCAGCCTACTTATGGGTGTCACATCGAGTGTCCCATAAGGACAAAACTTATCCTGGTAAGCAGGAGGAAGGGAAAAAGTCCAAAGATAAGGAGGGTGGAGAATCTGATAAATCTTCTTCTCATAAGGGCCACAAAAAGAAAAATAAGGTTAAGACACAAGAGAACTCACAGGGTAGTGGAGGTCAGCCTCCGAAACAGAACTCTGGTTACAATAAGCCTCCCTATGTAAACAGACCCAATGGATCTTGTTTTGCTTGTGGAGCAACTGACCACTTGAAGGGGGATCCCCGGTGTAAGGTTAGACCTTTGGGGGTCCACTCTGCTAATCTGGCCTTCTCCTACGAGGAAGAAGAGATTACAGGAGCATCCTTCTCCTCAGACTCATTTCCCAGCGGGATAGAGGCTGAGGTTGTTTTAGTGTCCCTGGGTTCCTGGGAGCCTAAAGTCGCAGAGGCTTATGCTAGGATTCCGGATAATACCATGCACTACTTTAAAGACAGTGTGCTGATCAATGGAGTAGATACTCCAGCTCTTAGGGATAGTGGGTGCAGTCGCACTGTAGTGGATTTTACGTTGGTAGACTCAGAGGAAGTTGCCAGAGCTACTCTGATGCCCGCTAAGTTGGCTGACGGCCCACTCTGTATGTTCCCAGTAATACCTGTAAATCTTACTTTAAATGGTACAGCAGTCAGGATTCCAGTGAGCATTCAGAGAAACGTCCCGGGAAAGGTCTTGTTAGGTAATGATCTCAGAGCTTTAGGGCTCGTAGGAGACACTGCCGAAAGACCCTACACACAGTCTCAAGCACGGGCAGCATTGGCCAACACCAATACGCTGCCCCAGCCGAAGGGGAAACCCAAGGCGAAAGGAGTCGACAAGTCAAGACGAGGGAAAAAGAATATTCCCCCGAGCTCGCCTACCACTGCGGATGAGGAAGTTTTTGACCCCAACGATCATCCTGAACTAAAAGACTTGTTAGTTGAAGGAGGTCCTGATAGGGACGAATTCAGTAGAGGCCAACGTGAGTGCCCATCTCTGGAAGGCCTAAGGAGACAGGCCTGCTCCCAGCTTGAGGGTGAACCTCCTGGGGCGCATAGGATTTATTGGGAAGGTGGACTCCTGTATAGTGAGCCCACAGAGTCTACAGAAGGAGACCATAGGAGGTTGGTGGTTCCCCTTGCTGTTAGGCCCTTCCTCCTGCAGTTGGCGCATGAAGTTCCCCTTGCTGGTCACCTTGGTATGAAGAGGACCAAGCAAAGGTTATCCATGCACTTCTACTGGCCCAAGATGGGGGTGCAAGTAGAAAGTCACTGCAGGAGTTGTGCCTCCTGCCAGTTGTCTGGTAAGGTTGGCGCGACAATCCAAGCTCCGTTGGTACCACTCCCAGTTGTGGGGGTACCATTTGAAAGGGTAGGGATCGACATCGTTGGTCCCCTTGACCCGCAAACATCCTCGGGCAATAGGTTTATCCTGGTGCTGGTCGACCATGCAACCAGATATCCTGAGGCCATCCCATTGAAAACTGTAACTGCCAAGTCAGTTGCAAAAGCTTTACTTGGCATATTTACTAGGGTTGGCTTCCCTAAAGAAGTTGTGTCGGATCGTGGCAGCAACTTTATGTCGAAGTATATGCAGGCTATGTGGAAAGAATGTGGGATCACCTACAAGTTCTCTTCTGCATACCACCCCCAGACCAATGATCTGGTGGAACGTTTCAACAGAACGTTAAAGAGCATGATTGGGGCTCTGGAGGAACCTCAGAGAAGAAAATGGGATCTTCTTTTACCATGCTTACTGTTTGCCTACCGAGAGGTACCACAGGAGGTTGTTGGCTTCAGCCACTTCGAACTTCTGTTCGGTCATCCCGTACGGGGACCCTTAGCCATCGTCAAAGAGGGATGGGAGATGCCCACTCCCCCTGTTACTACCAACGTACTTGATTATGTGCTAGGGCTCAGAAAACGGATGGTACTTCTGATGGGCTTGGCTAGTGATAAATTGAAGGCAGGACAAGCGCTGGTGAAACATTGGTACGACCAGAAAGCTTCCTTCATCAACTTTACACCTGGTCAACAAGTCCTGATCATGAATCCCATAAGGCCTCGAGCTTTACAGGACAAATGGTCAGGCCCTTACACAGTGGTGGAGCCCTGGGGTGAGGTTAACTATTTAGTGGACCTTGGAAGGCCTGGACAGGCTCCAAAAGTGTTTCACGTGAATAGGCTGAAGGCTTTCGTCACAACAGTCGAAATCGCAGCGCTGATACTGGCTTCAGATGTTGAGGAAGAGGAGTCTGAACCTCTCCCCGACCTGTTCCAAAGCGGTCCTTCAGATAGCTCCTTTGAGGGTGTCCGAGTGGCCCCTCACCTGACTTCTGATCAGCAGGCTGAGGTGAAAAGTTTGCTTAGGCAGTTTCCCCCCCCCTGTTTTCACAGTCGCCTGGTTTGACACCTTGGTGCAAACATAACATTGACACAGGAGACAGTGTACCTACCAAAAGTAGGGGATACAGGATGTCAGACAAAGTACGGTCTTATATTAAGACCGAGGTCAACAAGATGTTAGACCTTGGGGTGATTGAACCCTCTAGTAGTCCTTGGTCCAGCCCTGTGGTTTTGGTTCCAAAGGCAGGCACTTCTGAATTGAGGTTCTGCGTGGATTACAGGGCTCTGAATGCTGCCACCAAGACAGATGCACACCCCTTGCCTCGAACAGATGAGCTGGTGGATACTTTGGGTGCCTCCAAGTACCTCAGCACGTTGGACCTCACTGCTGGCTATTGGCAAATAGCTTTAGCAGAACATGCCAAGGAGAAGACGGCATTTTCTACTCCAGACGGCCTTTACCAATTCCGGGTAATGCCGTTCGGGTTGAAGAATGCACCTGCCACTTTCCAGAGGCTTGTGAATCATGTGTTGAATGGGTTGGACGAATTCTGTCTTGCATATCTGGACGATATAGCAGTTTTCAGTGCCACCTGGGAAAGACCATGTGAAACACCTCGGGATTGTGCTCCAGGCTCTTCAGAAAGCACACCTGACCATAAAGGCTAGTAAATGCCAGATTGGACAAGGCTCAGTGGTTTACCTTGGACATGAAGTAGGTGGAGGGAGGATACAGCCTCTTCCCAGTAAAGTACAAGCAGTGCAAGACTGGCCTACCCCCACTACACAAACCCAAGTGAGAGCCTTCTTAGGACTCACGGGGTATTACCGCAATTTTGTGGCAGACTATGGCACCATAGCTGCCCCTCTGACTGCCCTCACAACTCCGAAGAAACCCAAGAAGGTAACTTGGACCGACGAGTGTGAGAAGACCTTCAATGGCTTAAAAGACTCCTTGTGCCAGGCCCCTGTCCTCAGGGCCCCTGATTATCAAAGACCTTTTATCGTGCAGACGGACACCTCTGACACTGGGATAGGAGCTGTACTATCACAAGTAGATGAGAAGGGTAAGGAACACCCTATTGGTTTTATTAGCCGCCAGCTTAAGGACAGAGAGCTCAGATGGTCCACAGTAGAGAAAGAATGTTTCTCTGTTGTGTGGGCCCTAAGGAAGCTGAGGCCCTACCTCTATGGGACCCACTTCACTCTGCAAACTGACCATAAGCCCTTAAAGTGGCTAATGAACATGAAGGGGGAGAATCCAAAGTTGCTTAGGTGGTCCATAAGTCTACAAGGCTTCGACTTCACTATTGAGCATAGGCGAGGTGTCCAACATAGCAATGCTGATGGGTTGTCCAGAATGTTTAACCGACCTGAACAAGAGACTCGTCCAGGGGTGGATTAGTTCCCCCCGTCCATAGTCTGGGAGGGGCGAGTGTTAGGAAAGATTTCGTAATTGTAGGTAATTTTCCTTCCATGTGGCAACCCCTAAACTTTTTGCTGTTGTTTTTCACCTTGTTCTTGACTTTGCCAGAGAAGTGCAGCCTTCTGCCGCACTCCTCTCGGCTTTCGCTCCTTTCTTACGGGGAAACTGACAAGCCCTTAAGACAGTCAGTACCGGGGAACGCTGTTTCCCGTAGTTTCTTTTATCATGTTGCGGCTTTCGTGCAACATGACACAAGAGGGCACTGTAAGCTAAATTACAGCTCTCTTGGGTCTCTAGCCTTCTACAGGCCCTAGATACTCGCTTAGGATTGTATCTGATCGGTGCAAGTGATTCAGGGACGGGAATGGTGGCAGCGATCGTTTCTTGTGTTTTGAGCTCCTTTTGGCGTTCTAAGCGTGTTTTCCGCGCTTAACCCAAAATGGTGGCCTGGCTCCCAAAATGGCCAGACCACGAGGCTCCTTTGTCCTGTCCACTGACCGTCCTGCTCCCTTCACCTTCCCCAGGTCGAGCCGACCCGGGGCCTTCCTTATTTGGGCATGTACTTTCCCGCGAAACACGGATGCTTTCGCGGGCTTCTACATGTCTTGTGTGTGCCTCCAGGATGTGGGCTGGGATGTCTGGTCCCAATACACATCCTGGGTGCCAGAGAGTCCTGGGTGGTGTGAATGCCTGGGACCACCGTGGTCCGTGATTAGTCCACGAATGGTGTGAGTGTTGATGAGCGGATCTCCCATTGGGTCCCCTCTGTTTTGGCGCGAAGGGAACCGTGGATAAGAGGGGGCTGGAAACACCACTACCATGTCGATCTCCTGAGTTCTCACGAACGAAGGAATACAGGAGCCAAGTATCCTGCAACCAAGAGGCTGGACCGAGGAATCGCTGGTGACCCGCTGAAGGACTTCTCCTCTGCACTGCTGTCGCCTTGTGAAATCCTTTTCACCTTTGATCGAACCAGAAGGCCTGTACTGGTACTTCGACCCTTGGAATAGCGGAAACAGCTATTCTCGGCATCTTCACCATCTCCTGCCAGTAAGCCTTCGGAAGCGTCTCTGGGCCATCCAGCTGACTGACCAGCTTACACGGGAGTCTTGCTCTGTAACCGCCACCAGGTAGTGTAGTATTTCGAGTCCTTGTCACTCACACGCTTCGTACACTTGGCGTTCCCAGGTCTGAAGTGAGTAGTGTACATTTGGCTCAGATACACACGGCCGCTCCGTTGCCCTGCTGTGGTAACAAACTGTGCGGGTTTCTTCGATTGGGACGTCTTTTCACTCAACGCGACGACGAGGCGTTCCCTGCTCTCCTGAACCTGCCAGCTGCTGAAACTGACGCGGAGAAGCCTGGGTCTGCTTGCATCGGGGACCGGTGAGTAGCATAGCTAGGATCTGGTCGCCCTCCTGCAGGAGCCCATTGCTGCTCCCCGCTGTGTCAAACAGCACCCTTTTCCGTACTCGCGTTCTGCTTCTGCCCACTGTGGAGGCTGCGCTTGAGTCGCGGAACTTGTTCTTCTTCTTTTGTGCACTAAACTGAACTGCCTGATTTCCCTCAAAGAGCTTCTCCTTTTGCCCGTTGGCACCAGCGCGTGCAGGTACTTTTGAGCACAAGGCTCCACTCTTCGCAGGGCTCGGACTTCCATCTAGTTAGGTGCCTCTGAAGGCGAACTGGGTCTAAGCATTATTGTGCACTGCCTGTTTTCCCTCCCTTTTAGGTGGACTACACATTTCGTGCATATAACGCTTGAGACTTGTTGTATTTGTATATATATTGTGTTGATATGGTATGTGTTGGTTTACTATCGTTATATTGTGATTTTCTCGCTACGGTCATTGTTTTAAAGGCCTTGAAATAAATGTGTATATATTTTTAATATAACAACTGTTTGGAGTAGTTTGTAAGTGATCTTGCTTTGTGTGCTCATTGCGGGCTTTCAGTCACCCTCACCCCTCTTGAGACCTAGTCTTGACCGCCGCGATCGCTACCTTGATTGGTCTGGCTCGTCCAGAGGTTACCCTGTTCCAAGTAATTAGGTTGGCCTTCTGAACTTCTGCGCCACCAGGACAGAGACAGAGTTCAGAAATCCGTCTTAACACCCCCCAGCCCATTCTTGGGCCGGGGAGTTATTTTTCTATTGTTTCTTTCTTTTTTCTTATTTCAATATTCCATACAGCCCCATGGTGGTGTGGTGGAAATGCACACTAAAAGGGGAGGGGGACTCACTGACAGTTAAATAATTGTAGGTGTGAAACTTGAGAATGCCCTAAAAAATTAAATTTTAAGTAGATGGCATATAAATGATAAAGATAGGTTACAGGTAAGTATGCAGGGTTCAACATTAGATCGAGGTGCTGTAAACAGGCCTCAAAGCATGCTGCTTCAGCAGAAATAAACTTGCATGTTTTCATTTGCTTAGCAGCCACAGGGACTGAAAGCACATTGCAAAAGTACACGTTCCCAGGATCATACAAGAGGGAATGCATGAACAATTTATGATACTTTTGAGGTCACATAGCCGAGCTCACAGATGCAGGGGAAAGGAAGCAAACATAACATCATTTAATAATTTGGTATGTTATTTATGAAACTGGTCTGCTGGCAGTGTCAGAGTGTCCCATCGAGGTTTCAAATTGGCCCTGAGCACAATTCAGCCTGGGAAGCAGTTTGAAGTGTTCCTAAGATGCAAACATTAAAACGGTAACTTGTCTTTAGTCCAATGCTCTGTTAGTGTCATAATCGGTAGAGTTCTCATGGGAAGCGAATGATCAGCGGCAGATGAATAAACATCCGCTGGTCATCCCAAATGTTTCAATACCTTGGCTTCATGGTGGGGGAATTTTGGGTTGTACTGTTTCATCGCGGTGGTGTGGTAAGACTTTCGGGACCCAAGCATTGCAGGCTAATGTATGTCCCGAAATAGAGGAATGATGTGTTTGCTCCAATGATTTTCGTTTAAAGGATGGATCAAGTGTGTCAATATGTTTTTGATGTTGATTAGTTTAGATCGTTATAAAAGCATCTGATTTAGGGGTATATCTTTGACAGCGCTTTTCATGCAGATGTGTTCCACGTGAATTTTGTTTTCCCAGGTGCACCTGGTGCCGTGAATAAATTGCGTTACTTCTTGCCCAGTGTACACTCCTTTTTGGATTAACTGTGTAATTTTATTGGTCAGTTTTTAAGGCAACCTGCAGTACTGTGGGCTGGGTGGTTTAGTCCAACATAAAACACACACAGGACACATGTAAAACACACACAACACTTTTAAATAAACGTTTTATTCACCTGGTGTCGGTGTCTTTCTCCCTGTGTGTTCCCTCAGAGGGCCAGCATATAGCCCACTACCGTAGACCCGTGGGGGCCACGAGCTACTGATAGCACTCATTGCAAATGTGCCCCTAGAGGCAATTTGTTCACTCAACATTACTGTATGGATACTCAAACACGAAGCTATTCTCAGGTGGGACAGGCAGAGTTAAAACATCTTTGTGCCACTCTACCTTTTAACACCCAAACTCCAGGTACTGCTAGTCTATACAAAGCATGTGATTCTAAGCAGATCCACAAGCCTCAGAAGACAAACAGTATATTCCAGTAATTGTCTTTCTAACACTTGTATGTGCTTAGTTTCACATGTGCCCACCTTTCCTCCCCTTGTTTGAAGTTTAAGGTACATAAACAACTTGCACCTTTCTGTACTCTCATTCACACATCAGCACACAAACTGTGCTTTCAGCCATTGAAGCAGCCTGAAGAATCGATGCACATTATGCACTGTAAGGTAAGCCCTGTGGGGCTCCTTACACAGAGCATCTGCTCCTTTCTAACATGGCCGCCCGTTCCCCATCCAAAATCCCACCACGTTGCAGCTCTGCCGACCCGAGTGCCACAATGTGCTGAATAGCAACTACTTTCTCCCACACAACTGGTGCTGGTATGCAAAGCCTGCCCCCACCAAAGGTCAACACCTAAGGCCTTCAAACCCTGTCGTGGCCTGTTTGGACATGGAGGGGCTCAACCATATCCTGCCAGCCACCCACCCTTTGCAGTCTCCCTCACTACCTTGCTGCAATCCACTGCAATCTGCGTTACCGCTCCCAGGTAAGCCACCTCACTGCAGCCGCTCATTCTTCAACAAACTCAGCCTGTACAGCACCCATACCCTTACTGCCTGCCACTAAATTCCTCCATCCTTTATTTCTTCTCTCCAGCTCTACTCCACAGCCTTCTACACAAACAACCAAGCATCACTGTCCTCAAGACTTACCCCAGGACTAGCAGAGCAACCTAAGCGTTGGACATTCTCCTCATTTGGATAGATAATAGAAATTAGAGTCTTCCCAGAAAAGGCTATTCACTTGTTCGGTTCGACCCCCCATGAACGTGCTATACATGCTTTTGTTTTGGTTAATGGCACCACTATAGGAGGACATGTTGTGAAGTGCTGCTGGGGCAAAGAAGAGTCAGATATGCTGAATCCAGTTCAACAGGTGACTTTATGCAAGAAATGTCTGCTTTCTTGTGTTTCTTTTTTAATGGTATCTCCAGTTGTCCAGTGAGTTGTTGTCCGGACCGACTCATATACAGGTGAGTGATCCTGGGCAAAACATTTAAACTGCATCTGTTCCCATATCTGCCAGAATTTGCAGTGCTAAACATCAGGCTAATTTATTGTGGTATATGCTAATATCAAAGTTGGTGTTTAAAATATCATTTTGCAATGTTTCTTTTTTGATTTGATATTCGTAAGGTGCATATGCAACAAATGGTGATTCAAGGCACCACCAGACAAAAAAGGGTGGGTGCAACAAGGGAGAAAGATACAATAATGGTCCTACTAGGCCTTGTGAAATTCAGATGCGGTCCCTGGGCTTGAGGCCAAGGATAAGTCTTGCACTCCTATTCTGGATTATATGAAGGGGTGAAGGGAGGATAAAAGAAGATTGAGGAAGAGGATGTTGCAGTAGTCAGAGAGGACCAGAGCTCTGGAGACATTGAATTTCTGGCAGAAGGTGAGGAAAGGGAAAATGCCTGTGAGGAGGAGCAGCAGCTGATAATGGGCCTTCTTGGCAAGTCTGCGATGTGAGGAGAGAAGGGTAGAGAGGAATCAAAGATGACACCAAGGTTTTTAGCCTCACAAGAGGGTGCGGGGAGGAGAACCATAGAGAGCGGCCAGAGGGAAAGTGGGAGCTGGGGTCCCAATGAGAAGGATCACCCTCTTACTGGCATTAAGGCAGAGACCATTGGTATGGCACCATACTTGAATAGCAGTCAGACAGTCAGGGATGAGAGAGGAAGAGGAGTCGGTAGAGGGAAGCATAAAGGAGAGTTGCATGCCGTCTGCTTAACACTGGAAGTGAGGAGAGAAAGAGGTCATCAAGTGGGCCAGAGGGGCAAGGCAGATGTTGAAGAGCCATGGTGAGAGGATAGAGCCTTGAGGGATGCCAGAGGTGGAGAGTATGATGGGGAGAGAAAAGGGCCGTGTTGAACCTGGGAATGTCAGTCGGAGAGGAGCCAGTCCAGTGCCAGGCCCAGGCCTGAGATTCCAACGGTGTTGCAGAGCTGATTTGTCAGGGTGGCATGATTGACCATGTCAAAGGGAGAGGAAAGACCCAGAAGGATAAGAACGGAAGGAGAGTTGAAATCAACATTTGAGAACAAGTCTTCACAGGTGTTCAGTAGAGCAGTTTCCGTGCCTCCGACTGCTCTGAAGCCAGACTGGTGGTCATGGAGACAAAACCGACAGATTCAGTGTTTTGGATCAGTTGGGAGATGGACAGCTTCTTCAGGAGTTTGCCCAGGGGGGGGTAATGGAGATAGGGTGGTAGTTAGATGGACAGGGGTCGGCAGAGGGCTTTTTGAGGAGGTGGTGCACAAGGGAGTGCTTGAGGGGTAGCGGGAAGGAGCCAGTGGCAAAAGGAGTGATTACAGAAATCAGCCAGGGATGGTGCAACTGAGGCAATGTTATCTTCGATAGTTCTGGAAGAACAGGGGAGCACCTGTTTGGAGGAGTCTTTCATAGCTAGGACTTATCCAGCGACCTCAGCCAGTGCTATGGGTGAGAAAGAACAGAGTAGTATGGAAGGTGAGAGGGGAGCCAAGGGAGGCCTGAGAGCTAGGGAGTGGAGGAGAGGAGAGGAGAGGAGAGGAGAAGGGAGGGAGGGGAGGGGAGGGGAGGGGAAAGATGCGGAGGGGAGGAGAGGGGAACGAAGGGAAGAGGAGGGGAGGATGTCCTGACTTTTTGAAATGAAGGTGGAAGTAAGAAAGGTACAGAGAGACGGGGATGGCAGGGGAGAAGTGGAGACTGTGCTAGGATTGGCGAGTTCCTTGCAGATTTTAAACAGTTCATCTGAGTTATTAGTGACCCAAGAGATGCAGGCTTGGATATGTGCCCTCTTCTTCAAGCAGATGAAGAGTCTGTATTGCCTTTGGAGCAGGTGGTAGGCCAGTCTGTCAGAGGATGTGCCTGATGCCCGCCACTCTGCACTTACGTTTCAGAAAGGCTAGATCAGAGTCACACCAGGTGATGCACTGGAGGAAGGCTTCATTCTGATCCTCATGACAGGGGCAAGGATATCCAGGGTGTTGGCGATACAAAGGTGAAGATTAGCAAGGGTGGGGGAATGAACATGGTGGCAAAAGCAGAAAATGACACTCTTCATCTTTCGAATGACGGAGAAGGAGACAAAGTGCGGGCAGAGGCTTAGCTGGGGGACCTAAGAGATCCAGATGAGAAGACAGGAGAGAATGGTCAGACCAGGAGAGAGGTGTAGTGAGAGGGTTAGAGGTGGAAATGTCTGAAGAGATGAGAGCATCCAAGGTATGTCCGTCAGAGTGAGGTGGACTGGAAGGATGAATGGTGAGAGAAAGAACATCACAGAGGCTGTGGAGGAATCCAGTGGCTGACTTGGGAGAGTCAAGGTGGATAATGAAGTCTGCAAGGCAGAGAAGCTTGAAGGTGGAGGCAAGAAGGCAAGAGGTGAAGTCATACCACTCCGAGAGGAAGAGGGAGACTGTACCAGGCGGTTCTGTAGATGGTGGCAAGAGTCAACGAGAGTGTTGGAGAGACAAAGGAGGAGTAGGTCTGAGTGGGAATGATAGTAGCAGGGATGCAATCAGGGAAGATCAAGGCCACTCCTGCTCCAGGCTGGTTAGGCCTGGGCTTATAGAGGATATTGTAGCCCACAATAAAACAGTGTGTCAAAAGCAGTGACAGAGCTGGCAGTGAACCACGTCTTGGTGAGAGTGAGAATGTCAAGGTCAAAGTCTTCAAGAAGGAGACAGATATTGGAAAGCGTGTTTGATGGCTGATCGAGAGTTGAGGGTAGCTAGGTAGAGCAGGTTGCCAACATTTGAAGGTCTTCCGAGGAGGGCTATAGAGATGTGGTGGTCTGCCCGTCGGTGGTGGTGAAGGGGCAAGAGGGGGTGGCCGCCAAAGGAGTGGCAGGAATAGGAAGGAAGTTGAAGAGAGACGGGAGACACCTATCAAGAAGGGAGAAGTCAGAGCCCTGGGCCATGACAGTGCCGTTATAATAGACATTAATGATGCACCTAGAGGATGAGAAGCCTGACACAAGTACATCGGGTGCCACCATTAATGGGCTGACGAGGACAGAGACCATATGGGGAGTCCATAGGTCCGGGCAGGGAGTGGCAAAGAGGATGTCCATGACAGTCTGCCTGGAAGAAGCATTGACATAGGTGTCAGCGATGGGCAGGCCTGGATTGGAGAACAGGTGATTTTTTTTAAAAACCTTTTTCTTTCCAGGCTTCGAGAGAGAGGTAGGATAGGGGATAGAGTAGCAGTTGGAGTAAATAGATGAGATGGAGAGCACCAAGGAGGTAGAGGGACAGGGAACTGCACAAAGCATGACAAACTCACCAGGCGGCCTAGCAGCAGACAGTTGCAGACAAGTCGGGTGCAGACGGTGACCTATCCAGACTCTACAGGGCCATCTCTGGCCAGGGAGGCCCCCGCCCCCACCTCCAATAGGATGGATGTGGCGGGCGATAGGCTTAGGTTTGAAGTCTATGGTGCCTTCAATGTAGGTAGATTTCCTCTCAGGTGAAGGCAGCACAAGATGATTCAGAGTGCTTTGTCCATGCAATGTCCCACTACACACAATATGAAAACACTTAGCTAATTATAATACTAAGCTGTGGTCCCAGCTCCCCCCACCACTAGGGGAGGGTAGAGACACCCAGACATCAATGCAAGGCAAGCCACAAGGCCCTCAAGCAGGCCCCCCTTAGGTACACACTGGGCCCACACCGGTGCCAAGAGCCAAATTCCCCAGACATTCAAGCGAAGTAGGAACTCAGTTGGAGGTGCCAGGCCATTCTCTCTGTGAACTCAATCCCTCATCACAGCAGGGAGGCCCCAGCCAACCACGATGCTCCTCAGCACCCCCAGAACCATGCCATCGCGAGTCACAGGGCCAGGGAGCATTAGTGGGAGGGGCCACACTACCGCATGGAAACCATGGGAGCTTCCCGTGACCGTCACCAAGTGTAAGAGAGGTTTGATGCCAAAAAAGAACCAGCGGGGCAGGTGGCCACTCCTTTGCCCAATAGTGATTTCACTCAACGCGGTCGGGAACCCCCGGCGAGAGAAACCGAGAGGCAGGGAGTCTCACAGCAGGAATCCCAAGCCACAGTGTTGTCAAAAAGCAGGGGCTCACAACGACCTTATTGGAGTGGCGGGGGACCACAGCTCTATTTGATTCCTCTGAGGTTAAGGGTAGGAGCAACAGGTGAATTCCCCTAGCCCTCCCGGGGTCAGGGGATCAGCCAGTGCCAGCAGGGTGCGGGAGATCCCACACGATCTTTGTTTCGCTACCGCCTCAGCCTCATTGATTTCAGCGGGAAAAAAACGCTGTTCTGTACTGTTCCAGCCTGGAAGTGGTTCAAGCAACAGGCATATGTGAGATTCTGCAGAAAACGGCTAAACAGATGCTCAAAGAGATTCCCTTTTTTTAATACTGATCCTAGATTATTTGTGCTGGTGAGATCGACACAATATTTGAAACCATCTCTTAGCTCGGTATTGCCTGATTGCTACCATCAATAGATTTACAATTACCCACGCGGTGCCACTGCCGCAGTTGAATTAGGGTGCACAGATCACGCCTTCATCAGAATCACGTACCTAATGCAATATTCTATTTAGTTATAGTGAGAGCCTTACTTAATTATGGCTTGTAGACATGCCTCAGCGACCAGTGTTTGATAACATCAGCCAAACCACCACCACCAACAACAACAACACTGGTTTGAAGCGGGGACGATCTTACCCACAATTGGATCATAAAGCTGTGGACCGCTTCCAACTCCATCGATCAAACACCAAAACGCTCTCCACACTCCGTGCACTCCGCGCTGGGTGAGGTGTTTGTAAGGAAGGGCAACCTCTGATGCTGGAAAAGTGCTGTTATCAACTGCAAGTTGACTGTACACTAAGAGGCGGGCCACTGGCCAGAACCACGCAGCCACAAGATCTTAGGCAATCCTTTGCTCAACCCTGCCTATGTTCGCCGCTGGGGCTGCTTCTCGCAATTCCCGGGTGTCTCAGTTTGAATCCTGCCTCTTCTCCGATCCCTGAAGGGATCTGCCACACAGAGTACCCCAAATGCTCAGTGCCCGGACCCCCTGGCAGCGCAGCAGCGTCTCCTGTCCCCGGCTAAAAGCAGGCACCAGGGTGTTGAAATCTTCAACATATAGGTGCATTTTTCACATTCAAACATTTGTTTTCCTCAGATTTGGCATTTATTCAATTTAACTGTACAGTACTTAATGGTGTTAAGATGGATTTTCTGAATCTGCCCTGTGGACAGAGGCCAACCTGTTCTGTTGAACTGGTGAACAGGTAATGACACTGTCTAGCCAATCTATATCTGGGTAGGGTGACTGAACAGCAAGACTTAGAAAGTGTGAGCTTGATGAAGGGTTCAGTTAAGCACACACAGAACAGTTTTTTATTTATGCCTTCGACTAACTTAGCAAAGAAAAAGCAGCAGGTAAATAACAATCTAAAACATTGACTATTATACACAGATTTACTTTGTGCTCTAAGAGCTCGAGCACTTCACTTTTTTAAATGGATCTTTTCACCTTCCCCCACCAAACACTCCCCTTCTACCGCTCCTTCTATCCCCCACTCTGCCCTCCCTACTCTCCACCCATCCCCACTGCAAACCCTCTCGGGGCCTCTACCAGGGGATCACCGCCCCTGCCATCCCTCCCGACCCCAACTGGCCCTCTCTGCAGCTCGCCCTGCGCTCGCCCTGCCGGGGACCAACAACTCCTGTTGTGCTGCCCTACTCTCATTTATCCTCCATGCCCGATCAGTCGCCAAGAACAGACACAAGATATTCAACCTTATTTCCTCTGAAAACCCAGACATCCTCTTCATCACAGAAACAGGTTTTCAGGTGACTTCCTCCCCATCGCACATGATGCATTCACCTCCTCTGGCTACACACTGATCACTTGCAACAGAACGAGCAGAGCGGGCGGGATAGCCATCCTTCTACAAATCACACCTATCCATTGCACACTCTGAGAGACAAGCCTGCAGTGCAGACGTTTAATCCCTCCTAGTGACATTTCTCCCCAACCCCTCTTACCCACAGCTTCCTACTGATTCGCAGATCCCTCCCCCAGCTACAACAGAGAATTTGCTAATGCCCTAAGCCGCTCCCTAGCAGGTATCCTGGTCGACCCACCCCTTACTTACCATGCTTGGAGACTTTAACATATGGTTCAATGCCCCCGCACAATCCCATGACATAACCTCTGCTAGACAGGTTGGAAGCACTCAACATGACCCAATTGGTATCAAGTGCCACTCACACTACAGGACATGCCCTTGATGAAATCTTCAGTTTCTCCTCATCTCCACGTGCCGCCACCACCTCCAACCACTAATATGGACAGACCACACAGCTATTCTCTTCTCACTCTCAATGCCTATCACTCCTCCCTGCTTCTCCAACAGCGGACCATCCACCCCCTTTCTGCTGTGGAACAAGGTAATAGGATCACCTGACCTAGCAGGCTCGTGGCTTTCCTTCATTCCAAACTTGCCACTTGAGGGAGGTTTAATTTACCACCCATCAGCCATTTTGACCAATGGCTCTCCAATGCCCTCAAAGCTCTCACCCCCTCCAGATCAGCCTCCCACAGACAAGGCCCCTCCCCTAGATGGTTCACTATCTCCCTCAAAACACTCAACCACACTCTAGAACACAGATGACGGTCCAATCCATCCCCTCCTAACAGAGCGGCCAACCTCAGTCAGATCCATGTCTACAACGCAGAAATTCTGAAGGCAAAGACATCCTTCTACCAGAACAGAATCTCCTACGCCTGCAACAGCACCAAGGAACTCTACACAATCATCTCAGAATCCAAGGCCCCTCTTTGCGTGCTACCTCTCCTCCCATGAACATTTCTCTAGCACTCTGCAATACTCTCTCAGACCACTTTTACAACATCTCAATAGAAGGAACTCCCACCTTAGATGCAAAACCAGCAGCACTTCCACCTGATCTCCAGCACCATCCACCTCCTTCCCTCCCTCTTGCCCTATCTTCTCTTTCACTTCCAACTCTCGTCCCAAATTCCTGGAGCTTCTTGCTAACAGCTGCCTGAATGATCCATGCCCTTCCGCGCTCCTGAAAGAAATCTTCTCTTTCACCTGTTCATGCGGCATCGTTGGATCCATTATTCACCCCTCTCTCACCTCTGGCCTATTCCCATTGGCATTCAAGACATCACACATCAAACCTTTCCTCAGAAAACCCACCCTCGATCCCCTCCTTCCAGCCAACTACAGACCTATTTCGAATAACCACTTCTTAAGTAAACCTAATGACTGAACGGCCTACTTCCAGCTTTACCTGTTCACCGAATCGAACCATCTCCTCGACTCAGTCTTATCCGGTTTCAGACCCATCTGTGGAACTGAATTATCATCATTCTTTATTTTTTTTGTAACTTTCACCATTTCAGCGTTTGCCCTTAACTCTCCCTTCCTTCCCATATTCTCTACATGTTCTCCTCCGGCCTCCCGCCTCCTAGCCATACACATTAGACCTGTGGCCCACCAGGAGACCCCAAAAGGGGCTATTGAACTTGCCTGGAACTTTTGAAAGCATTTCTGCCCGCCGCCGAACTCGGTGAGTGTTTCCCGTCTGCCCCTACCGGTATGTGGATTTGGTGTGCTTTTATTCTGCACATTCTTCATTTTCTTGCAATTCGTGTCATGCCAGCCGTTGCCCTTAACTCTCCCTACCTCCCCATATCTTCTTCATGTTCTCCTCCCCCCTTCTGCCACCCAACCATCCCCCGACCGCTAATTGGGCCTGGGACTCACTTAAGATAACCTATCAGGCTAGCCTCTGCCTGGGCAGCTTTTGGACAAGGGCCACAAGGCAAAGAAGGAGCCTGTGTTCGCCTGGGAAGCCTGCAGCAGTCAACCAGCAGTGACTGATAAGGGAAGTGTGGTGTAGGTGGGGAGTACAAACCCCACCACTTTATTACCTATTATAAATATAACCTATTTGTCTAAGGTATCTATATTTTGCCATTAGCCTAATGATGTAGTGTAGCCTCACCTTGCTTTTAGCCCATTTGTGTTAGTCAGCCATATCTTGCACTTGGCCTATTTGTGTAAAACCCCAACTCTCCTATCAACTAATATCATATACCTACATGCATTTATCCCAATTGCACTAGTTAGCCATATTCTGCTTTTAGCCTAATTGTCAGGTAGCAATTTTCTGCTTTTCGCCCAATTATTCTGCATTTAGCAATTGCAAGGACCAGCCACGCGTCTCACTTAGGTAGAATTGTGAAGATTAGCCATGCATCACGCTTAGATTGTGAGGTTTTAGCCATGTGGCACATTTAGATTGATATGTGAAGATCAGCCATGCCACACTTAGAAAGACTGGTGAAGATTAGCCCTGTGTCACACTTAGATTTGTGAACATTAGCCATGCATCACACTTAGATTGTGAAATTAACCATGCATACCACAGGATAGAATTGTGAAGATTAGTCACGTGCCACATTGGATAGAATTGTGTAGATTAGCCACATAGAAGAACTTGTAGAGTGGCCAATGTACGAACCACCCCGCTCCTGCTTCCTCCAACACACCACTCAAATAGTATGCACTTGCCTAGCCAACCTATACACTAACGCACACCCAACACAACTAACACACGCTTACAACAAACCCGGATACTGGACCTTATCTATACGGATACAACAAGCCAGTGCACACAACCTTAAAGACTAGCCATTCTACACATAGACACACTGCAACATAAGTCACATAGAAACAACCCAGGCATTGGACCGTAACCCTATGGATACATCAAGCCAGTGCACACAATCTTAAATACCAGCCAATTGTCAGGTCTCTGCTCGGGTATGTTAGGTCTATGCACTGTAATAAGGGGTATTGAGTCTGGGGAAGAGAAGTTCTGTGTGTTAGATCAGGGGTAGTGCTTTGCGTGTATGAAAAGTGTATAAGAGTCCAGAATTGTTTTTTCCTTAACTAAGGCTTAATATGACAAAGGGATCATCACATTCCAAGATGGTGAGGACAGGAGTTCTCAGTGATTGGCTGAGGGGGCAACTTGTGATTGTTTGGAAACTTCTTGGGAATTCTAAACTGGCTTTCATCCAAGAAGTCACCTAAGAAGGTTGCAGTATCTGCAGCACCTGAAGACAATTACCTGTAGTCAGTCAGAAGACTCTTTTCAGCAATAAAATCTGAGGTAAGTGTAGAGAATTTAAAACTAGAGAAAAGTAGTGAACTCAATTGCATTTTGACTCATCTTGATATGGGAAATCTGTGGTTTCAGCAAATGTCATATACACATATTGAAACGCTAGACTGCAGTATTATTTGCTGAGGAAATTGTAAATATAACCTAGTTGTTTGTGACTTGTGGTGGCACGCATTTTTTTTTTGTGGCGCTGTGTGAGACTTTTTGCAGAGGAGGAAAATCTCTGATGAGTGCAAGCCTTTTCGAGTAAGGCACCCTGCGACGTCTAGCTTGCGTGTCAGTCGCATTAGTAGAGTGTCCTTGACAACGCTCTGGGATGGTAATGCAATGTTGCGGCGGGTACACCGTCCAAAAAATAAAGAAGTAGCTTGTGCATGGGTTTAGCAGGTGATAATTGAATTTCAGAAGCATGGGAAACATTATATAAACAGATGCGCAGAAGCACAGCAACTATTAATGTAATTAGTTACGCACAGAGCCCCTGCAGCAGTAAAAAGATAAAGACTCAGAAAATAAGGAAAAGAGAAGATTTCCTTCAGACTGTTTGTTCAGAATTGAAGCTACAGCAACAGAGTGAAACCTTGATAGTCAGTTTGAAACTACTGAAGATATTTAAACAATTCAAGAACATCAGAAGACAGTTTAAGTCTGAAAATTCTTTGGCAGATTGAGCTGTCGATTGAACCCCAATAGCCTTCCAGCTGAAAGCAAAGGCATCTAGGTAAAGAGAGGTCGGGAAAGTGGGAAGAAGTAATTTTTAGGAGTCCAAAGAACAGCTTTTCATTGTGTGCTTGTCACCTGAAGGAAGAATCTAGAGAATTGACACTAAAATCTGGAAGTTTGTTTTTTTGTCCAATTCCTCTTTGCCCCCAGGGTGTCCAGTCGGAAGTTAATTTTAAAAACCCTCTGTCTGTGCAGTCCAGTTGGGGTTAATGGTTTCATGGTCAATCTCAGCAGGCCAGGCAAGCTGGGATCTTGCACCAATCTACACATAAAACACACAGACACCACAATCTAACAAACAGTCACAACGAAAACAACCCAGGCATTGGACCTTACCCATATGGATACAACAAGCAAGTGCACGCAACCAACCATCTGCAAGCCAACACACACAGACACAGGTTTCTCCTGGTTTTGGACCAATCATATCACTCTGCCCTCACCAACCAACCCTGTCCTCTTTCTTGCAAAGCCATGTGAATGCATGCTGACTGCCTGGTGGTAGCGGTGCGTGGTATAAAGCCCTCAAATACCTGCCTCAAATACCTGAAACCTCCTTTTCCTTCCCTTTCACCTCTCACCAGAAAAGCCTCTTACCATCAATTAAACCTGGCTGCATGCTGCTGCCGGTCTGGCCTTATCTGCTGCCATACGTGCAGGCTATGACATACACTGCAGTGACAGACAGAGGTGGTGGTGTGGCAACCATTTACAGAGATCCCATCCCCATCAGAACTATCTCTTCAAACATGCCATCCAACTGCAACCTGCTCTTCATGAAACTCACTATTACCCACTGCTCTTGAAGGAACAGCTGGAGAGAGGAGGCTGCAGGGGCGCAGAGCAGACCACAGCCTGCCAGCAGGGAAGGAACAGCAGTGGAGATCAGAGGACAGTGCAGAGCAGGTGTGAGTCGGACGCAGCGGCGGAGAACTACTAGCGGAAGACCCGACTAGCTGAGATGTCATCATGGGGGCAGGGATCATCGTCCTCCAGCGACAGGTATGAGTGCAGCGCGGGGTTAGTCTACGGGGGAGACCCAGGTGGTGACTGAACGCTGAGGCAGGTCTAGTCCTGTGGCTTCATCCCTTCCTGGGACGGGCAGACTCTGCAGTGGTACATGCTGCATAGTGTAAGGACCTCTCTCTCTCCTCTCTCTCCCCCCCCACTCTCTCTCCCTCCCTCTCGCTTAAAGTTATATGGGCTATTTACAGCCATTGTACTATTCACCACTACATGTGACGTGTATTAATGTCACCGATTGAATCGGTAGGTATTTCTCAGTTCGTTAATGCCCCTGCAGCAATTGCTCATTATGCAGCCCAAAGTGATTGTGCAGGATATATTTTAGCAAGCTTTTATTTAGCTCCATTCCGTTGCCACCCCATCTGTACGGAATGACACATGCGGAGCTCTCAGTGGGCCCTTGTCAGCTGAGCTTTGAGCAGCACACACACATTTTCATTGGAGTCCGGGGGCTTGCAGGTTTGCAAATACGTGGACAGCAGGAGCTATTCACGCCGGTGTTGTATGATCTCCTGCACCCCCATGGCAGCATGGGGGTGGCAGCTTCCGTGGGGTGCAGGATATCATACAACACCGGCACGAACAGGGGCCTGCCAAAGTAATCTTTAGAGACTGGGATTAGTGTTAACACATTTATGGCACAAATGCCCAGTTCTTAAAAACAGCCTTTTCTAGCTGCTCCAGTTACCGCAGACCTCAATCCAAACCGTCCATGTGCTCCTTACCTTTAAACGCAAATACATCTCCACAGAAACGCTTCATGGCTGTGAGGAATAACATACCTGCCCACTGGAACGCTTTTTTGGGGGCAAAGGTGAAGCAACGTTTCCTCTTATACTGACTTTTCATGCATTACTGCGTATGTGTGTGCGTGCTTGTGCGCGTGTGAGGGTGAGACCCTCCTTGCCACTACTTGCTTGAGGCTGGCTATTCCCACCCCGGGATTACACGATTGGCTGGTTGCTGTATTAGCCTCTAAACCCAATGAAAGCGTTCTTCGCCCCACCCCCTCCCTCGATGCCTTTCACGCACCCGCGCAAGGGAATGTGACTTGCCCTCAAGTACCCTTTTCTGCGCGCCTTTTAGTTTTGGCTGATATGTGTTACTGCTGCCAAACTGACAGCATTAACTTTAATGTGAGAAGAGTAACGCCGCAAAGCGAGCGCTCAGTGTGGCCCTCTCTGCATGGATTGGGGGTCACTGTGGCATTCACAGCATCACGTGTGAAAAGTTGAATTCAGAAGGTACAATTAGATAGTTACATTTAGAAGTGTGCCCAATAGCCTCTCTGTGCAAATTGAATTTAGAAGTGTGCCCAATAGCCTCTCTGTGAAAGTTGAATTTAGAAGTTTACTCAATAACCTCTCTGTGAATTTTAGAATCATGCCCAATAGCCTCTCTATGAATTAGAAGTCTCTGAAAGGGCATGTAAACCATCACATCTCACCAACACGCTTACTCTCTCCTTACATCACCACTCAACTAGAACACAGAGATACTATGACACCATTCGGTATAACTGTTCTCATATCAACATCCGCCGCTTACTCCACATCACTCTAAATAATCAATGCTGGTTACACACCCCCCAGCGAGGCGTTCTCCTCAGGCCTAACGCAGCCACATCCGATCTGGATAAATCCTGCCAGAACGAACACATACTCCTGACGTCTCAACCACCACACCTACCGCTAGAAAGCAGCTATTACACGATACCGCACGAGCTGAACACATACCCGGTGCTCACACGCACCTTTTGATTCTATCTACTCTCTCTACTGATAACAACTTCGGTTCCCAAGGGCGTTCAACCTACCAGCGCCTTCAGACCATACCAATGGTATATAAGGCGCTATATAAATGCAAAATAACATAACTTCCACAATATCCCTCCACCTGCTCTATCACCCTCCTAGCCCAATCCCCACCTTTTGAAGACCTCTCACAACTAACTTCAAACCTACCTTCAAACTTATGTTGCTTTGTGACATGAACCTTGGCTTCAATGACACTACCGACTCCAATGCCACTTCCCTTGCAAACACCCTCCATAGCAGTGGAAGCACACAACTTGTCTTGACTCCCTCCCATATCCTGAGCTGCACCATAGTTTGGCTTGTTGACTTCAATTGTAACATTCTACTCAAATCCAATACTCCCTGTTCCTGATGCAGCCACCACATTATCACGTTTTCCATCCCCTACCTCACACCAGTGTGCCCCTGCCCCGCACTTGCTTTCTCCATGTCAGGTTCAGTGTTGTTTCTTCTAAGGTAACGACTAAACCCCACAGACCCATCTAGTGCCATGGGGGTAGGTCAGTCCATCTATCCAGCCCTTCCTGGTTCCAAATCCTTAGCCATAAAATAACTGGTTTAAGCTTAAACAGAGCAGCCTCGGGATTACCATTGAGTTCGGGAAAGTACTAAGGAGGAAGCAGCACTCTTAGGGAGAGGGACCAACTTTTTTACAAACATGCGTTAGCTTCTAATTTCGTCATGCGTGGCAAAATATCTAAATTACAGTCTTCTGATTAGTTTTCTAACGTTTTGCTAGCGATTGAAAAGAACAATATAAACTTATTTCTAAAATAATATTTACACTAGTTACATTTTTACTAGATACTAGTTACATTTTTCACAAAAACTGCAATGTACTTAGCTTAAGGTAAGTGCTGAGTTGCCTAAATCTCCTGCTGAATTCTAGAAGTCCAGAATTCTTCCCTGGATCTCTCTGGCCTAGAAAACTGGAGCTTACTGAAACAGAACCTACACGAAGGACAAATACTAATGAAAGGCAGTTTAGAATGTTCAGAGAAACTCCTGTGTCCTTTCAACACCCAATCAGGAATCTGGTTCTCTTCCTCCATCTTGACTAGGGGTCATCATAACACTCTGAATACAGTCAGCTAAGGCCCAAACCATCACCATAGACAATGCATACAAAAGGAACATAGAAAATGAATAAAAAAACTAAACAGTGACAGTAGTGTAATGCACATTATTTCTAACATGAGAACTGACAGTGCCCCTCTCAAAGGACCTGTCCCACGGCCTGGCTTGTAAGGATACCTTCTGTGAAACCTAGCTATCAACAGAGCAGCCTCTCAAGAGTGTTCTTCAGGACGAAAACCCTTCCAATCAATCAAATACTGCAGTCTCCATCTGACTCTCCTGGAGTCAAGGATAGTCTTAATTTCAAATTCCTCTGATTGATCCCGAAAAAATGACTGAATTCCGAGGAGCACCTAGCCTAGTCCCTTGTTTAAAGGTTTAAGCTGACTCACATGGGAAGTTGGATGGACCTTAATGTTAGTGGATAAAATTAATCAGACAGCTGCAGTGTCGATAACACTTATTATAAACTGGACTCGATTTTCAACAGCAAATCTCTTGTATCTGACTTTACTCTGTCGAAGAGCCTTAGCAGCATTCTCCAAATTCTCCCTCATAGCTCGCAACCTCTCCTCAACAGCTGGACAGGTTGTTCCAAAATTGACCAATTCCCTTAAAAATTGTGGATGAAGTCCTTGACTACAAATGAATGAGGACATAATAGTGGAATCTTTCACAGAATTATTGTAAGCCAACTCCGCTACCCAAATTAAGTCACTACCTTGTAAATAACATCTCAAATACTTCTCCAACTCTTGATTGACACGCTCCACCTGACCATTGGTTTCAGGGTGATATCCTGAAGCCAATTTCACCTCAACCCGAAGCTCCTTGCAAAAAGACCTCCAAAACTTGGACACAAACTGTTATCCCCTGTCTGAGATTACCTGACTCGGAAGCCCATGCAAATGGACAATGCTGTATGAAAAACTCTGCGCAAGATGTTGAGCCGTTACCTCCCTTTGATTGGAATAAAATGTCCCTCCTCAGAAGGAGTACCCACAACCACCAAAACTGAGGCGCATACCTTATCCATGGTGAGGTCTACAATAAAATCTATTGAAATAGTATGCCAAGGATGTGATTGAAGAGGAAGAGGAAGAGACTCTAGCAGACCCATTGGTTTCCCCACATGAGCCTTCGCATGAGCGCAAACATCACAAGTCTTAACAAAATGTAAGGTATCCACATGCATTGTTTTCCACCAAAATCCCTCTGCATTTCCAGAATCTTCCTAAAACCTGGATACCCAGTCAAAACCAATTTGTGACATTCTTTGAAAACTCTCTCTCGTAGATCTTCAGAAGGAAGGTATAACTTTGGATTCAAACAAGGCAAACCTGCTCTACTACTTCTTGCCTGGTCTTGTCGTACCCAACTTTCCAACTGTTCTAGAGTCATACTCTCTTTGACCTCTTTAAGAATAGTTACATTACCATGGGTTCCCGCTAGAATAAATCATTTAGACGCAATCAAGGGTTGAGAATGTAGAGGAGCAGGTGGTTACGTCATCCCTTGCTCGGCACTCTCACCTCTGTCATACTGGAATAGCAGGAGAAGAGCCCCATGTGGAACACCAGTTATCATCCCAATACCAGATGAAGTGTATGAGAGACGATATGCACTCAGACAGCCGTACCAAATGTACCCTCGCACTGAAAGGGTGCAAGGAGGTCAACATACACCTTTGGACATCATAGAACTATTAGTGAAATTTGACATGGGCAGAGTGATGTCATGAATGAAGGGAAGACACAAAGATGCACTGATTAAATACAAATACTTGAGAATAAAGATGTAACTGAAGTAACAAGAGAAACGTGAAATTAAATATGGAAAAATCATATATGAAAAGAAGATAAAGTAACCTGCTGACTAATAAATGTATATTGCAAAAACGCAAGGTAGACAAGACATATAGAAGCTTGCTGCAGAGGAAAACATAACATGGCTAGAGTGGCCATGATGGAAAGATGGACACCAGATTTGTATTAAAACCAATCAAACTACCCAGGAGACAGACCAGGGCTGCAGAGTCAGGAAACACTGGTAAAACAGTTGTGTAAAGAATAAAGAGGAGTCTATTGGCCTGGGATCAAGGATGCTATTTCAAGGAATAATTGCAAGGCACAATGGGAGTCAAAAGGATAAGCCATGTAAATAAGAAATATTTCTCTTAGTTTAAGCAAAGAGAAAAACATCTGCAAGAGCCAAGTATTGGAAAATTAAAAGTGCGGAAAGCTTATGCAAGGTGGAGTGAGCAAGTATCTAGAGGCAGAGAGGAGTAATGACACCCAGTACAATTTAATCAAATAGCAGTAAATAGAAGGTCGAGATGGACGTATTCGTGGTGGTCTCATATGTGATTCAGAAGTCAAAATCAAGGGCTATTCATGAGCCTGTAGACGAAGATAATGGTGTACCTACACTCCCTTAAAAGTCCCAGAGTAATGAACAGACTGCAAGGTCACTACAAAGGAGAGTGGGGAGCAGTCTGAAGTTACTCTCAGCAACTGGGTTTCAGTTTGCTTACTTGCTGCTAACAAGCCGAATGTCCAAGGTTGGGAAAGCATGCCAACCAATCAGAGGGTCTATGTAGTAACATGCTGTAAAATGTTGCAAAAACCAACCCGTAGCCATTATTCACTATAATTGGTATTATATGTATTTAGAGGTGGTTCGAGGGGTGCCTAATAAATAGGAGGCAAACAATGGTGTCACTAACACCTATACATACTATAAGTACATATGTTCCCTTAACCAATCCCTCCCTTCAGTAGGTTTTACATTTTGCCACGTAGAATGGCATCATAACTGATGTACTTTGAGGTATAAAACCTTTGTATAATCATGTTTGGATGTGATTGTGTGGACTGCAGCTTGCTGTTCGCCAGATTGCCCTACTTGATTTTATGCTGATAATAAAGTAGCACTTTGTTTGCCTTATTCTTTGAGTCTGCCCAGATATTTGGGTCAGAGATCGTTATTGGTAATTCCATCTAGCACATGAGATGCTTCAAGGTGCTAGAGCACATTTCGTTAGCTGTGCAGATGGTTCTGGTCTATTCGATCTAGGCCCAGATCAAGACTCTCAGACTCTCGATCGCTTCAGCCATTAGCCAGAAGACCGTGGAGCTTCCTGTGGGTATTGGCGCACAAGAACGCACGTATGAGAAGAATCGGTTGGCAAGTGCCCCTTTGCCAAAATTTCTGTTGGGTCCCCTCAGGTGCCTCGTGGACTGAAGGCGAACTGATCGATTGAGGGAAGAGTTGAAGCAGAGGGAATCGAGCTGAGCCACGGATGCAAGTAGAACATCGGAGGTGGCATAAATAGGGGGAGGGACTGTATTGTAAGTAGATGTATATATGTAACATGATTTTTGGGGACTAGAAAGAAAATAGGAGATACCTTGTTTTCCTGGTTCCAAGAGAGGCAGAAGGGTATGCACTAAAAAACTCCAAGTGGGAGTATTAAGGATTCCTGAGGAAAGGCCAAAAAGAAGAGGGCGTATCAAACTCCAAAATGGGGTAAAAAGTGAGATGAGATACATTTACTGGAGATAGTAAGGGAAGGCATACGCAGCTTTTATCGTGTTTAGATTAGGAGATATAAAACTATAGTAAATAATTAAGGTGATTATTAGATTTTTAAATCAAGATATTGACGTCAATCCGGAGGGTAATCATCAAAGGAGAATAATAAATAAAGAAGAGATTCGTAAAACATCGATAATAAAACAATGAGACGGTTACCACCTTAACTGCTGAGGGTTTTCCCTGCCAATGCTGAGCCCTTTTATGGTGATTTCGGTGTGTCACCATTCATTCTCTTGTAACTTTGTTGTTACATGTGATACCCTGGGCCACATTCGTCGCCCTTTCTTCCCACGTGTAGGTGGTCATAACGCCATCAAGGAATCCTAGTTTGCTGTATGGGGAGAGAGAAAATAACAAAAAAGAGAGCAAATTCTGAGTTTTTCCAGAAAATGCCAATAAAATGATGTACAAAGAAGCCTGTGTTTTTTTCCTTTTAAGAGCTAGGAACAAATGGTTTACTGTTCTGAATTAGCCATTTTCCAGGTTTTCAAGAACAGGTTGAGTGGAAACAAAACAAAACATATTTCTATATGTTTATTATCAGTTTTGTGAGAGGTAGGCGATTTTTCTCTTTTTTCCCCAATAGGACATGCGTGGACGGAATGGAAGAGGATAAGAGGATGGTAGGACGGCATACATTTCTGAAAAGTGACAAAATTCAGAGTCTAGGAAGGGGTCATTTGCGCAGGTCAGACAACAATTATGTATGTAAAATTCCCATAGATTTGGTAAAAATTGAGAAAATGACAGAAAAAATGTACTGGGCATGTTTGGAGCTGTAAGGTAATGGCTTCTGTGAATATTGAGAAAAGCATTGCACCGCTACATTCCCCCGACTCTTCTAGTTTGGAAATCACAAAACAAGCAATACCACAAGTCAAAAACAGAGCCATCATACACAGGATTGTTATGCTGGCACCTAAACAAGCATACATTTTTTGTAAGAGCACAGGCAGACCTTTTGAAGCATAGGTGACTTGTGCAGGTTACAAAAACGTACAGTGCCTAAAGCAGTGACTAAATGTAGGTTACATTTGGGAAATGAAAGAGTTGTGTAACAAGGTGCAGTAGCAAACGCATGAAAATGTTATCAAAACCAAGAGAAAACAACACATATCCTACCTTTCCGCATTCCCACAGGTGTCCTGATAAAAGCGATAGCTCACATGAGTGGGTACACCTACCTGGGCTCAAAGGAAGATGGCTAAACCACTGGTACATCAAATACCCTGGGGAAGACTGCATTTGGCTTTGTGAACAAGCCAGAGATTTGGGCGTAGGGTGTCGCAGCCACCAAGAAAAATGGGGGACACCCGTGGGAAACCATAGAGGTTTGACTTGCGTAAATTGCCCTAGAATTCATTACCCACAAGGCCCGGGAAAGTCACAAATTTAGGGGGAAAAACTAAATGTTCAGACATTTGTCACCAGGAAGCCACCGAAACACGCTGCCAACAACACATGTCCTACCTTCCCACGTTTCCACAGGTGTCCTGACAAAAACGGTACCTCACATATGTGGGTGCACCCACTTGGCACAAAGGGAACAGGCTAAACCCAAAGGGTTTTGGGAGAGGAAATCTTTAGGATTTTGGTCTTGTGGACAACCTACAGATTTGGGCACTTGGGCACAAAGGGAACAGGCTAAACCCAAAGAGTTTTGGGAGAGGAAATCTTTAGGATTTTGGTCTTGTGGACAACCTACAGATTTGGGCCTGGGGTGGGTGTGAAACCTGACGGTGTCTCACCCAGTAGTCCCCGGGGATCTGTCATCCAGGTGGCCAGGACATGGCCATCGCTATTGGATCCAATTTCTGGGGATGGCCCAGTGCGGGAGGATCACCTGGACGGGGGGTCGTCAGGAGTGGAAGTGGGATACCGAAGAGTGAGACGCGGTGTCCCCTTCCTTATGACACCTTTTCCCATCCTGCCCAGTAGGATATTTAGAACCCCCCTCCCTTTTCGAACACAAACACTTTCTCACACCGTGAGTGACCAAGGACTACTACCAGAGCCGTTTACCTGACATGTCCCAATGCAAAGGTCAGGAAGAGTCAGGTAAATGCCGACAACTACACACACCTGACTGCCCTTTCCCTTCCACACTCTAAGCAAGGCCAAAAGCACAAGGAAATAGCTATTCCAGGATGGCACTTCAAAAGGAGGAGAAAGGTGGCAAGACCTGAAAGGACATCAAGGAGGGAGTTGCCCATGTCCTTTTCAACCGCGACCCGCGAATCATCCGACAAAAGGAAACATAAGACCATGAATCACAGCTGGCGAATGGTGTGATGGATGTCAGCGGTACATGGAACCCTCCCACACTGATAGCCAGGGCGGGGAGACGCGGTTGCCATCATGGTAACGTCCTTGACTGCAGCGTCAAAAGAATCGCCAACAAGTTCAGCACAGATGGTGAGGCAGAAAAACATGATAGTGGACCGGACTGTGTTAGGCTGAAGGTTGCAGTGGCAACATTAAGAAGATAAATAGACGGAGGTATTTTGTGTGAATTAACTTGGTATCAGAGATAGCATGGTCTGACGCCACGTGGGCGCTCATTCAAAGGTCTCTGACTGGTACACCTCCCCTGAACAAACACAGTGTTGAACTAAAAAGGTATGGAACTACAAGTAGCAAGGGCCCATAGGAATGGCCGGCTTGAGGTGTCAAGGTGGTCATACAAGGGTCAAACCAAACCCCTTGTACAATTGAAAGTTTTAACAAATGTGAAATTATGAACCCGACTAAGGGAATTGTGAAACAGGCTTTTGTGCCAGCTGAGCGGAACGTTGTGAGTACTGTGATTTTTGTGAAAACTGCACTTGCCACAGGCTAACAGAGTAACCCAGCGAGACATGCTCGCCCTTTGGAAGACTCTGTTTAAATTGGCAAGTGTTTTGAGCCCGGTTGAGGAGGATCCTAGGTAGAAGAGTCATTGCCCGGCGTGGAAATACAGAAGGAACTTTTGTTTTGTTGTTTTGACATATAAGGCCCTCTGAAGCAAGATACTTTGCATGAGAAGAGACTTGGATGCAGAAGGCCCTGATATAGAGACAAGGAACTGTAAGTTTGTATCAGAGTAGCCCAGGAGTCTGATGTGCTCAAGAGTTCCGCCTTGTCCCATGCTTAAACTTGAGGAAGGGAGACCCTGGCTATAACATCCTGACTTATCATTTTTTGAACACTTCTTTCTTTCCTTGTGAACATTATCCCACAATATTTTGTAGCATAGCAGTAAGGAATGGCAATAGTTATTTATTTATTTATTTATTTTTTTTAAAGTATAGGCCCTTTTCATTCGACTAGATTCTTCTAGGACTGCATAATTATTATTTGATGGTCGTAGCTTGCTCCCATCCTGATCTAGGTTTAGATTAGGTGTTTATCTCACTCATTTTACAGTTTAATAAACACCCTTGAACTGTGATCAGTTGTGTTTGTCTTACTTCGATACCATGCCTTCCTTACAGGTGTCGCAACCACCAAGGAAAACAGGGAACTCCATGCATTTCTGAAAAGAAGACACCCATGCAAATCCACAGAGGTCTGACTTACGCAAATCGCCCTAGAATTTATTACCCACAAGGCCCGGCAAAGTCCAAAATGTAGGGAAAAAAACATACATTTCAGACATTTCCCATCAGCAAACCACAGAAACACGCCGCCAACAACACATGTCCTACCTTCCCATGTTCCCACAGGTATCCCGACTAAAACAGTTCCGTCACATGTGTGGGTGCACCTACCTGAGCGCAAAGGGAAAAGGCAAAACCACTTGTAGCCCAAAGGGTTTCGGGAGAGGTCATTGTAGGATTTTGGTCTTGTGGACAATCTACAGATTTAGGTCCGGGGTATCACAGCCACCAACAACACGTGTCCTACCTTCCCACTTTCCCACATTCCCACAGGTGTCCTGACGAAAACGGTACCTCATGTGTGACTGCACCTACCTGGGTGCAAAGGAATAAGTCTAAACCACTGGTATCCCAAAGGGTTTCGGGAGAGGACATTTTTAGGATTTTGGTCTTGTGGACAACCTACAAATTTGGGCCAGGGGTGTCGCAGCCACCAAGGAAAACAGAACCCGATGCATTTCTGAAAAGAAGACACCCATGGAAATCCACAGAGGTCTGACTTGTGCAAATTGCCCTAGAATGTATTACCCACAAGGCCCGGCAAAGTCCAAAATGTAGGGAAAAAACAAAATGTTCAGACATTTGCCACCACGAAACAACCAAAACACGCCGCCAACAACACATGTCCTACATTTCCACAGGTGTCCCAAAGAAATCGGTACCTCACATGTGTGGGTGCACCTACCTGGGCGCAAAGGGAAAAGGCAAACCACTGGTATCCCAAATGGTTTGGGGAGTGGAAATCTTTGGTTTTTTGGTCTTGTAAACAACCATAAGATTTGGGCCTGGGGTGTGTGAGAAACCGGAATGTGTCTCACCCGCTATTTCCTGGGGATCTGTTATCCAGTTGACTAGGTCACTGCATTGCTATTGAATCCAGTCCCTGGGGGTGGACCAGTGCGGGAGGATCACCTGGATGAGGGGGTCATCAGGGAGTGGAAGTGGGACACCGAAGGGTGAGACACGGTATCCCTTTCCTTATGACACCTTTTTCTCCATTCTGCCCAGTACGATATTTAGAAACTCTACCCCCCTTTTCCAACACAAATACTTTCTCACACCGTGAGTGACAACAGACTACTATCAGAGCTGTTTACCTGACAAGTCCCAACACAAGGGTCAGGCAGAGTCAGGCAATTGCCGACAACTACACACACCTAACTGCCCTTCCCTGCCACAAAGGGATACAATTCAGAGCACAAGAGCACACGAGCACACTTTGAGCAAGGCCCAATGCATGAGGAAGCAGCTCTTCCAAGACGGCACTTCAAATGGAGGAGAAAGGCGGCAAGACCTGAAAGGACGTCAAGGAGGGAATTAATTGCCCTTGCCCTATTCAACCCATACCCATGAAGTCTCAGACAAAAGAAACATAACACCATGAATCGCAGCTGGCGAACAGTGTGACGAAGGTCAGGGGTACATGGAAACCTCCTGCACTGATAGCCAAGGCGGGGAGACGCGGTTGCCATCGTGGTACTGTCCTTGACTCCTGCGGCAAAAGAATCACCAACGAGTACAGCACAGCCGGTGAGTCAAAGAACCTGATAGTGGACCAGACTGTGTTAGGCACAGTTTATAGTGATTCCATGGAAGAAAAAAGCAAAGACAAACCAAAGCATCTAATAAAAAGCATTGAATGCCAAAGCATCAACAGGTTTTTTAAAAGTGCCTTTCCATCTAAACTAGTCCATCGAAAATATAAATGAACTGGTTTCAATTGAAATGCACTTTTACATGTAAAAGAGAGCATTTCAATGCTTTTTTCTTGTAACTTTAAAATGTTACAAGGAGCTGTCCAGTGCTGAAATTTCAGCACAGGCCAGGTTCTTGTAACATTTTATTTTTTTTGTATATTGGGGTGGGTTCCCCCTGCCCAGCCTCAACCCCCCATCCCACACCTCCCAACCCTAACCCTAATGTAACCCTTAATCTAACCCTAGCCCCAACCCTAACCCCAACCCCAACCCTAACCCTAAAGTAACCCTTAATCTAACCCTAATGTGACCCTTAATCTAACCCTAACCCTAATGTGACCCTTAATCTAACCCTAGCCCCAACCATAACCCCAATGTAACCCTTAATCTAACCCACCCTAGCCCCAACCCAACCCCTAACCTTAATCTAACCCCTCACTTAACCTTAGCCCCAACTCTAACCCCACTAATTTCGGTGGATCCATCGAATTATATCAAACGATGTGGCTATTCAATAGAATGGAATTTTGTTGTATATAATTCAGTGGTTTGGTATTAGATGCTTTGGTGTTCGATGGATTGACCAGATACTGTTAGGCTCAAGGTTGCAGTGGCAACATTGAGAAGATTAATATACAGAGGCCTTTTGTGTGAACAAACTTGGTACCAGAGATAGTGGTCCGATGCCACTGGGCGCTCATTAAAAAGGTCTCCGACTGATACCCAGATTTCTTATTTATATAGCGCTTTTGCTAAAGGGCTGTACAAAGAACGTATTTACATGCAATTACCACCCAACTGAAGTTGGTAATGATTGATCAACCTCTGAAGGGCGAAGGGCTGAATTGGATTTGCTGGAATTCGAACCTGTGATGTACACATCACTCACAAATTCCAGCAGTGATCGCTCAACCAACTGAGCTATCTTGCCGGCTAACATGCTTCAGAAGTCGGTAGACAAACTATCGAATGAGGTATAACAATCAGAGTACCTAGAAGTTGAACATACCATGCATGAAGCGCTACAAAAAGAAGTTAAATGCCTATCTGTATTACACTACATGTACAGGCTTTGCTGAGTTTATATTTCAATTACAAATGTAACTGTTTCATGCACTTCTTGGAGACTCAGGTTTTGGAACGTTTAATTGTAGTCTTGAAGATTTGACAAAGGCTGTGACTCCTGTGATTTCTGTAAACACAGTCGCTCACCCTTGAGCAAGGACTATGCTGCCACCGACCATTTATAGTCATTTACCTCATTGACTGCAAGTTAAGGGTGAATGGATGTATACTAGATCTTGCAAACTCATCATTTTACACATTGTTTTTAAAATGTAAATGGAAATTAAATTATAAAAGTAAAAATGATTTACCTCTGCAAGAGTGTAAAAAGTATGCAAAAGACAACCAAAACATGGGGGGGTGCTGTTGAGCGGCGAGCTGATGAAGGACTAATCCAACAACTCTCTGCTCGGACCCACGCATTTCATGCAAATAATACCATACTATTGCATCCTCCTGCCCATCCTGTGCTGGATGCAGTGTCTGGAGGGTGTGAGCTTCCTGAACCGGGTTTTTCATCTGAAAACCGAGCCGGGGACCCTTGCTTCAACGTTTCGTAGTGAGACGCCATTTAGAGGCAGCACCACTACTGAAGAGAAAGCGCACCAAGTTGGGGGTGGTGGCACTTTGTGGACACGGAGTGCGCTGACCAAACCCACCTTGCTCATCGGGAGTCTGCAAGTTAATTACACCAAAGGGGGCTTGACTGTTCAGGCTCCGTTGGGCTGCGGGGGCGCCCAATACTGCCTTGGATAGCTGCAGCGACGCTGATATAGGAGCGGGCTCTGTTACCACCGATCCGGACGCACCTGAGGAGCCTGCTGGGAGGCCCGGAGCGGGCTCCCTACCACCAACAAGGGATCCAAGCGCTGAGGTGAGGAGGAGCTGTGATGGGGAGAATGTGCCTCGGAGAACCAATTGACGGCTACGGGCAGAGACGGCTGGGCTGCTAAGCTGTAGGAGGAGGTGGGCCGCCAAACCCGGATACCAAGGCTGTTCCTGGAGCTACGCCCCGTGATCCTCAACATTATTGACTGAAGGCATTGGAACCGCGGTGGAGGGGGGCTGCCGTCTGATACCGAGGTGAATGAGACCCCGGAGGGAACAGTGGAGTGGTTTGCCCTGCAGCGGCAATCACTGGTGGCTGACATTTACACAGGAATAGATCTGGCGATCTCTAGGACAAACGCCCTGCATACCTACCCGACAGGTCCAGCAGCGGGGAGTAATTGAGGACAGGCCTGGGAAGACTATTCCATGTGCGGGACGTTCGTTTGGAATATACTCTGTTGGCAACTATGGGGTGCATTAGTTCCATGAACAGTTCCTAGGGGTGGTGACAATTGTGCCTCCGGGTGTGCCTTGCCAGCCAAACTCCCCTCTAGCCGTGTGGGGCTATGCCCTGAGCTACCAAAGCAAAGTGATAGTGTGAGCGAACTCCCTGGCTCATAGCAGCCCATAATCGTCCTGCCACGCAACAAGAATTGGTTGTAAATCCTCCTAACATACCACTGCCAAATACACTGGAAGGACTGACCTACACAGAGGATCGTGTTGGGCTTTGTGGTAACTGGGAAGTCGGGGACCCACAACCGTGGATGATTCTATTTGAACTTTAAGTCTAATCCTCAATATTACATGTGACATACAACTGCAGGGAAGTGGTGTTATAGCCGAGTGCGGTATACATCGATGACAGCCAACCATGAAAACCAAAATACGACCTGTGATCCTTACCATCGACGCCATGCCAAAAGGAGGAGGCAACGGGAAGAAAACTGGAACAATAGATAAGTACACCACTTCCAATGCCAGGGAGTCCCCCGGGATTGCACCCACGCCAAGCATAAACTACTCACAGAATGTAGCAACCCCCGCCCCAGATCTTGCAAACATGATGGAAACTATGGCCAAAAACTTTGCAGCTGTACATGAGAAGTTAGACGACATCATGGGCAATGTTGCCTCCCTAAGAACCCAGCTCGCCAGAGAATTGGGGCGGATAACAGAGGCCGATACGCAAATCAGGACAATGTTCAGGACTTCCAGTGCACCTTTGCGATCCTGGTGAAAGATATGAAGGCGGTAAAATCCAAGTGTGATGATTTAGAGTCACGGTCAAGAAGAAACAACATTAGGATTGTGCGGGTACCAGAAGACGCCCTCAAGGGAAGCATTGAGCAAGCAGTAGAGATCCTACTCCAGGAGCTCCTAGGATCGGCATCCTTGTACCCTTTTTCCTTTCCTCTACCCTCAGGTGATTTCCCATGGTTCATCATAGCAAAAATCCTTAGTTATTGGGACAGGGATCACCTCCTTCGACTGGCTTGGGAAAAAAGGGAACTACGCTTCAGATCCCAGATAATCAGACTCTTAACAGACTTCTCCCTAGCGGTACAAAATGAACAAAATAAACACCTGCAATTCACCAGAGTAAAATAACTGCCCCGTAGTTGCAACATCCAGTATGCCATGCTGTTCCCGGCTTGAAGTTCCAATTTAACGGAAAGCTCTACTTCTTCACAGTCCCAGACAAAGTGGTTAAATTCATTGAAGCATAGATCCCGATTCCGGACGAACCTGAACGGGTCGCTGAAGACTCACCACAGAGTTAATATCCAACCAACCATTGAACGGTCCACGTTGTACCGTGATACCCCCTGTCTGACTAATGATGATATTGTTTTGATGATAATATATCCACTTATGACACATCCAATCCTGTTGCACCTTTGAGTACATAGGTAATGCAATATCTCACGCTGCATGGTTGATTCCTAAAGTAGTATGGTTGTCAATTATGCGTATATAGCGGATCTGAGCACTGACAGTATCCCCATACCAGTTGCTATTGTTACGTTGATTGTTGGGATGAAGGGGAGGCCATGTTGGGGAAGGCCGACCAAGGGCAGAATTGGGGGGTGGGGCACATACACTGCCTGGTAGGGGAGGGCAGTGAGGGAGAGGTGTTTTCAAGTTGGGACGGGTAAAAATAAAACCGGCAGGAGCTATGTTACGCTCACCTGGCTCCCACAGGGGCGTTGGTCGGACCCGGACGGCTGCGGTCTTCACCAAAGTGATGCGTAGTGCAGAGATGACTGACTGGACTGGCCCTCTTAATCTTGTCTGCTTGACCCGTAGAAGTATTCTCCTGCAAGTGGAGAGATGGATTTAGCCACCAATGGATTCAAGTGATGGCACCCCACAGTTCTCCCACTAATCACCTCCGAAGTACCCTCTCAGCAATCTCACCTTATACTCTTGAAAGATGAGCTCTCCATCCTGCATGGATTACAGGGGCGCGTTGATGCCAGTTACTTCACTGGTTTTAAGGCGTGGGAGAGTTCCGGAGAGTATTGACTCTGAGGTTCCTGGCGAGGACCAGTAAGTATCAAGTTCATAGAGTTCAATATGTCCGATGTTCACTCTTGTTCCCCCCTTCCTTCCTTGTCTTGCAGCTGAGTTTGTGAGATGATGCTCTTGTGGTAGCTGGTGGTGCTCAGGTAAGAGTCTGTATTACCCGACACTGTCCGGTGAATGTTGCACGTGTTTAACGTGTTGTTTTTCTCTCTCTTTGCAGGTGCGGCGCATGAAGATGTGGAGAGTTATAGAATAATGCCTCCTGTGGTAAATCAGGTAAGTCTATGGTGATAAGAGTTATATTTGTTGGTTTTCTCGGCTCACCTTGTTGTTTTCTTTTGTCCCCCAGGTGCCGGAGTTCGGCGAAGAAATGATGGAGGCAGTGCCGAATCGAAAGATGCTGCGAGGACTGGTGAGTATGGCGCGGCGCTGCAGCTGGAGATGCGACGCGTACTGAAATGATGTTCTTTCCAGGTCCGGAGGCGAGATGGATCCGGAATCAGGTGAGGAATTTGAAAATAGTTTGTTTTCTAACCTTGTCCTTTTCTTTCCTCTTTGTTTTAGGAACTCCAGATTCGAGGCGGGCGTGGCAGAAGACTGGATGCTGACTGCAGGCACGGTGAGTGTTACGCTGCTGGATGCAGAATAACGCGAAGCGTGTGCTGCTGTTCGGGCGTGTTTTAAATAGCCTCCAAAGTAGTTCCAGGTAAGAAGTTCCCCAGAACCACGCCCGAATAAAAAATAGTCCCTGTAATAAAATAGTCCCATCCAGGCCTCACGTTGGCTTGGACTCACTTGCAGCATGGTCTGCATAAGGTAAGTAAAGTCTATGAGCCTGGCGCCAGGACTGATTTCTATGATGAGCCTGGCGCCTAAGGCGCCAAGACTGAACCCAAACAGCCCCCAGCCGGGGCTGTTGGGGTTTTAATAAATATCTGGATGCCTGCTTCCGGAGCTGATGGGCTTGGTCCTGAAACCCGGGGGTAGGCATCATGACAGCAGCCCCCCCCCTCCAAGGCCCCTCCTAAAGTTGTTCTTCCCCTTGGCCCTGGCTTGTCTGGGAAGTCCTGATGGAATCTCTTCACCAACCGAGGTGCATGAACGTGGTTACTAGGCTCCCATGACCTTTCTTGTGGTATGTAGCCCTTCTAATCGATTAAATAAAAAAGTTTTGATTTAACCATCTTGGAGTCCAGGATATTTTTACCTCGAATTCAGGTTCTCCATCTATCAAGATGGGGTCGGGCTGTTTGGTTAATCTTGTCCCTGGTTGAACTGGTTTTAAAAGTGAAACATGGAAGACAGGATGAATTTCCATATTAGAGGGTAGTTCCAATTTGATGGCCACCGGGTTGATAATGGCCTTAATGGTGTAAGGTCCCAAATATCTAGGGTTAAAAGTCCGAGTTCCCTTCAGAGGTATGTGTTTTGTAGCCAGTCAAACTTGATCCCCAATCTGGTATTGTGGAGTTTCACTTCTATGTTGATCAGCATTTTTCTTATATTTCTCTTTTGCTTGTTTCAAATGTTCTGTTGCCGCCTTAAAGGCTTGTGTAATAGTAGAGTGCAAATGACTAACTGCGGGCATTTGTAAGTGCTGAGGCTAATCTAGTTCTGAGGTTCGAGGGTGATGTCCATATATAGTATAAAAGGGGCTTTGTCCGGTTCCTGAATGTACAGAGTTATTGTAAGCATACTCGGAAATCCATAAAATATCTTTCCAATTACTTTCAGGCTGGTGTAGCATGCAACGTAGGTACTGTTCAAGGGTCTGGTTGGTCCTCTCCGTCTGACCATCGGTCTGGGGATGGTGACTGGTTGGTAACGTCATGTCGATTTGCGCCAATTGACAACATTTCTTCCAAAAATGTGAAATGAATTGACTACCTCGGTCAGAGACCAATACGGAAGGAAATCTGTGTAGTCGAACAATGTTTTCGAGGAACTCCTTGGCCAGAATTGAAGCAGAAGGTAACCCCTTTAAAGGAATAAAGTGGGCCATCTTGGAAAAAAGATCCACAATAACTAGAATGGTGTTAAATTCATTACATGGAGGTAGATTTGTAATAAAGTCTAAAGATAAGGTGTGCCATGGTGTAGGTGAAATATCCAAAGGTTGTAAAAGGCCAGCTGGTTTTTTCTTCTGACTTTTGTTTTGGGCGCAAATGCCACAAGACATCACAAATGTCTTTTCGCCAGGTGGGCCACCAGAATTGTCTGTTAATTTTATCTTCAGTTTTTGCGATACCTGGGTGCCCTTCCATCAGGGTGTCATGATAATTGGAGATGACTAGTTCTTGTAGTTCCTTGTGTGGTAGAAATAGTCGCCCTTGATAATAAGGTAGGTCATTGATGACTGAGTAGTCCGGGCCTTTCTTTACCCAGTCCTGCAGGGCTGTTGGATCGAAGAGTTGTTGGATTTTTACATGAATATCCTCTAGTGTCTGTAGAGTAGTTATGCCAAGAATTCTTTGTTCTGAAATTATAGGCACCGGTTCCGGGTTCGCATATGCTTCTCCCATCCCTATTCGGGATAAGGCATCTGCCTTGCCATTTTTACAGCCTGGTCGATAAGTGATCACGAAATCGAACTCGGCAAAGAACAATGCCCATCGAAGTTGGCGCGACAATTGGGCTTTGGCTGTTTTTAAATGCTGCAAGTTCCGGTGATCATTGATTACAGTAATGGTATGCCTGGCACCGAGAAGATAATGCGGCCAAGCCTTGAAGGTGGATTTGATGGCTAATAACTCTTTATCGGTAACCGCATAGTTTAACTCGGGTGCCGAGAACTTTCTGGACCAAAATGCTACTGGGTGAAGTTGACCGGTTTCAGGATCCTTCTGAGACAGGACAGCTCCCATGGCTAAACTTGATGCATCAGTTTCAACTATGTATGGAAGTTCAGGGCGGGGATGCTTTAAGAAAGGTGCAGACGTAAATTTCGCTTTCAGCTCTTGGAAGGCCTTTTCAGCCTCTTCGGTCCACAAGAAGCATTTGTTTTTTCGCAAAAGTGCTGTGATGGGGTGCACAACGTGTGAGAAATCTGGAATAAATCTGCGGTAGAAATTAGCAAATCCGAGCATGCTTTGTACCCCTTTAACTGAACTGGGTGATGGCCACTTGAGAATTGCGTCCACCTTTCGAGAGTCCATTCGGACTCATTTTGGAGTCAGGATAAATCCAAGGAATTCATCTTCCGTAGTATGAAAAACACATTTTTCCAATTTTGCATATAACTTGTACTGGCGTAGTTTCTCAAGGACTGCACACACGTGCTTAACATGGTCTGATTCTGAGGAGGAGTACACTAGAATATTGTCTATGTATACGACAACACAGACGTCAATGAGTTCACAAAGGACATCGTTCATAAAATACTGGAAGGCTGCTGATGCATTGCACAACCTGAAGGGCATCACCTGATATTCGAATAATTCGTACTTGGTGCGAAAGGCAGTCTTCCATTTGTCGCCTTTCTTTACACGTGCCAGATGATATGCCCCTCGGAGATCCAATTTAGTGTAGATGCAAGCATCCTTTACTTGGTCTAGTAATTCGGGGATCAGAGGCAATGGGTATCGGTTCTTCACCATAATCTGATTTAATGCACGGTAGTCTATGCATGTTCTGAGGTCACCTTCCTTTTTAGGCACGAAGAACAAAGCTGAGGATGCAGGGGACTTGGATGGACAAATAAAGCCATTAGCAAGGTATTGGTCCAAGTATTGTCGTAGGTGAAGGTTTTCGGGTTCCGTAAGAGCATGGATCCTACTGCATGGAGGTTGTGCACCGGGTATGAGGTTGATTTGACAATCGTATGATCTGTGAGGTGGTAAGGTGTTTGCCTGTTCTTTTTGAAAAACATCCTGGAATTCTTGATATTCCTGAGGTAACTGCACGACTGGATTAGCGACCTTGGCCAGGCCTTTGTTCAAGGTTTTTTCCGGGTAACAGGTGTGTGCACAATCCGGGAAGGTTATCCTCTTCTCTCGCCAATCAATACTAGGATTATGTGTTTCCAACCAAGGTATCCCCAGTATTATTTGGAACTGCGGGGCTTTGATTAAATCAAACACAATAATCTCTCGATGTCAATCTTGACCCAACAGTGTCATCTTTGTGGTGGAATGAGTTACAGGCCCAGAGGCAATTTCAGTTCCATCAACTGTGGTGATGACATCCGAAGATGTTTTTTTGCAGAAAGGTAGATTCATCCTAGAATCCAACTCTTGGTTCTCATAGTTTCCTACGGCCCCGCTATCAATGTATGCCCTTACTGCGTGCATATGTGATGGCTGCCTTGGATCAATAAGGACCATTGGTATGATTAGGTGTGAGGTCTTAGTGTCCTTCTTCAAGCTCGGCAAGCGGACCTCTACGCTTGTCGGGCATGGTCGTTTCCCGAATCAGGTTCTGTTTGATTTCTATCAGCGACTCCGACTATTTTCTTGGATGGTTTTATAGGGCAATCCCGTAGAAAATGTCCTGAGGCCCCACAGTATAGACACAGTTGCATCTGCCGTCTCCTTTCTCTTTCCTTTGGATTTAAGGGTCCCTTAACCCCCCCCGATCTGCATAGGTTCTGCTGCATCTGTTCCTTTGGGGGTGACGTTGGGTTTAACCAATACCCGATTCTCAAACTTAGCTCGGTCAGCCTTTCTATTCTGAAGTCGATGGTCTAACTGGACCACTAAGTCTATATATTCTGCGCAATCCTGAGGTGGGTTCACAACTTGGGCCAAAACATCTTTAAGTTGTCCCTGAAGTCCACGATGAAATAGTGTAATTCGTTTTATCCCTGGCCATCCGGTTTCCACCACCAACCTATTAAAGGTTGCGATATAGGTTAACAGATCCTGGTTACCTTGTCGTAGGGATAAAAGTTCGTTATCCAGGGCCTGTCCCTGGGAATGCCTAGCGAATAATCTTTCCATGCTCATTTGAAAACCCTGAAAGTCCCGAAGAAGAGGGTCATCCTGAGTGACTAGTGGAATCGACCAATCAGCTGCGCTGCCACTCAAATATGATAATACAAAAGCTACTTTGGCTTGGTCATTTGGAAAAGCTCCAGGTCTGCATAAAAGTGCAAGCGACATTGGTTCATAAACACGGCAAACCTTTTTGGGTCCCCAGCAAAGCGTTCAGGTGGAGCTAAAGGAATAGCCCCTGGTAAAACCACTTGCACCGGATTGCTCGATGAAACAGGAGTTGGATTCCGCCCCCCCCCCCGAGTCCTGGTAAAGGTGTTTGCCTTGCTTAGTTTTGCAGCAGCTGCCTAGCCAGATCGTCAGTGCGTTCCTTCGAGTCAATCAGTTCTCTCCTGAGGGCATTAGCCTCTTGGCGAGCGGAGTGCACTTCCGCCCTAAATTCCCCCAATAATTGGGCCAGTTGGTTGGTTTCTGAGGTTTCCATAATGCCCGGGTGGGGATTTATAGAAAGGCTTCGCATTCTGTTACGCTCACCTGGCTCCCACAGGGGCGTCGGTCGGACCCGGATGGCTGCGGTCTCCACCAACGTGATGCGTAGTGCAGAGATGACTGACTGGACTGGCCCTCCTAATCTTGTCTGCTTGACCCGTAGAAGTATTCTCCTGCAAGTGGAGAGATGGATTTAGCCACCCGTGGATTCAAGTGATGGCACCCCCCACAGTCCTCCCACTAATCATCTCCGAAGTGCCCTCTCAGCAATCTCACCTTATACTCTTGAAAGATGAGCTCTTCATCCTGCATGGATTGCAGGGGCACGTTGATGCCAGTTACTTCACTGGTTTGAAGGCGTGGGAGAGTTCCGGAGAGTATTGACTCTGAGGTTCCTGGCGAGGACCAGTAAGTATCAAGTTCATAGAGTTCAATATGTCCGATGTTCACTCTTGTTCCCCCCTCCCTTCCTTGTCTTGCAGCTGAGTTCGTGAGAAGATGCTCTCGTGGTAGCTGGTGGCGCTCAGGTAAGAGTCTGTATTACCCGACGCTGTCCGGTAAATGTTGCACGTGTTTAACGTGTTGTTTTTCTCTCTCTTTGCAGGTGCGGCGCATGAAGATGTGGAGAGTTATAGAATAATGCCTCTGGTGGTAAATCAGGTAAGTCTAGGGTGATAAGATTTATATTTGTTGGTTTTCTCGGCTCACCTTGTTGTTTTCTTTTGTCCCCCAGGTGCCAGAGTTCGGCGAAGAAATGATAGAGGCAGTGCCGAATAGAAAGATGCTGCGAGGACTGGTGAGTATGGCGCGGCGCTGCAGCTGGAGATGCGACGCGTACTGAAATGATGTTCTTTCCAGGTCCGGAGGCGAGATGGATCCGGAATCAGGTGAGGAATTTGAAAATAGTTTGTTTTCTAACCTTGTCCTTTTCTTTCCTCTTTGTTTTAGGAGCTCCAGATTCGAGGTGGGTGTGGCAGAAGACTGGATGCTGACTGCAGGCACAGTGAGCATTACGCTGCTGGATGCAGAATAACGCGAAGCGTGTGCTGCTGTTCGGGCGTGGTTTAAATAGCCTCTAAAGTAGTTCCAGGTAAGAAGTTCCCCAGAACCACGCCCGAGTAAAAAATAGTCCCTATAATAAAATAGTCCCATCCAGGCCTCACGTTGGCTTGGACTCACTTGCAGCATGGTCTGCATCAGGTAAGTAAAGTCTATGAGCCTGGCGCCTATGGCGCCAGGACTGATTTCTATGATGAGCCTGGCGCCTAAGGCGCCAGGACTGAACCCAAACAGCCCCCAGCTGGGGCTGTTGGGGTTTTAATAAATATCTGGATGCCTGCTTCCGGAGCTGATGGGCTTGGTCCTGAAGCCCGGGGATAGGCATCATGACAAGCTATGCATCAAAACATGTGCCAGGAAGTGTATATATGAGTATTACAGACGCAATAATTGGTGAACAAGGGCAGAACATCTGGGCTGTCTCTTGAAGTATGAGATGGCAACTAAGCTCATGGAATGTCAGAAGGGTGGGTAATTTCACTAAAATGCACAAAATGATTGCATATGCACAGAGACATGGAGTGAAGACACTCCTGCCTGAGACACACACTACGAGACATATAGCGGCTGGCATAGCACCGATATGCGGCTCTAATCAACACCACCTTCTCATTGCACGTGAGGGGGGGGGTTCTGACGCTAGTTCATAAATCGTTCAGATTCACCTTAAAAATGAGCTATACCCTGAAGGCAGTTATGCGATCCTGCATTGTGTAATAGCTGGTGGGGAGTATTTTTTGGTAAACACGTACTGCCCCAACGTTGACACCCCAGAATTCTTTGACAATGTGGTCTCAATTTTAATGGGACACATTGAGATTCAGATAATTTGGGGAGGTGACATGAATCTAATCCTTGATGCCAGCTGGGATAGGACAGGAACAGCCCCTAGGTCTTTATCTCACGCAGCCCGCAGATCAATCATACACATGGCATTGTTGGGTCTACAAGATGCCTTGGAGTGTTGCATGCTCAAGAAAGGCACTACACATATTATTCTTCTGTGCACGATAGCTCATCATGGATTGACATGTTCCTTACGTCCGGTTCTTTGATAGGCAAGATTGAAAATACTGAAATATTCGCCCGTACGTTATCGGACCACTCCCCAGTGACACTGTCAGTGGTGCTGGGGTCTGGGCCACCCACCCACACCACCTGGTGCTTTAAATCAGAGGCACTGTCAGATATTGTGTTCAAGGTGGAGATCCGATCTGATATTGAGACATTTTTTGACTGCAACACTGTACACGACACAACTGTAGGAGCAAGATGGGAGGCCTTCAATGTGTCAATACGGGCATGTCTATATCCAGGAAATCAGGCATATTAAAGGTGATTAGGAATGACCTCTGACGTTCAGAGGTTAGACTCAAGGGACTGGAGCAGGAATGTTCAATGGCGACGAGCCCTGATAAACAAGCACAGATACGAGCCGCATTAGAGATCTTTGAGGCACATGCCCTTAGGGAAGTACGCTACTTCTCATGTCCGCAAGCGGCATGAAAGTATGGGGAGGGCAAAAGGCCAGGTAAGACACTAGCTGAGCTGACTAGAATAGAGAGAGGTCAAACCCAGGGAGAATGTATTACCGACGAACATGGTGACCTGCAATGGGCGGAGCATCGAATTCTTGAAATTTTTTCTAAATTTTATAGTACCCTGTATACAGCGAGTCAGCCGCACGAAGCAAACGCTATTCGTGCCTTCCTTGACCAGATCCCCATGTCCTCCATTTGCCCCCAGATTAGGGATGCCCTTGAAAGTCCAATCACATTGGAAGAAATAGTGGAAGCTATAACCGGACTCCCAAAGGGTAAGGCTCCGGGACCGGACGGCCTCACTCCAGAGTTCTATCAGGAGCACGTGGCGCTTCTTGCCCCACAGTACTGGAGGTCTGGACCGAATCACTCCTCGAGGCCACTCTCCCCCCTTCCCTGTGCAAAGCGACCATCACTATCCTCCTAAAACCGGGCAAACCGGCGACCGAGTGTTGGTCATATAGGCCATTGTCACTTATGAATAAAGAAATCTTCGTGAAAGCCCTGGCAAATAGGTTTATGACACTCGTGCCTCACTTGGTACATGATGACCAAGGAGGGTTTGTCCCTGGAAGATCAACATCCCTACATATTAGGAGACTCTTCAATGTAATATCCAGTGTCGATCAGATGGTGGAAGCAGTGGCAGCTACACTGGATGCTCAGAAGGCCTTTGATATGGTCTTGTGGCAATACATGTGGGAGGTCCTAGAGCAGATGGGTGTTGGCACAGAAGCGATAAAGTACATCAAATTATTATACACATGTCCCACGGCAAGTATGTTGTTCAACTCTCAGAGGTCCGCCCCTTTTACATTGAGCAGAGGTACCCGGCAGGGATGTCCATTCTCCCTCATCCTTTTTGCATTGGTCATAGAACCAATGGCTGATTATATCAGAGAACGGCATGCCCAAAAAGAGATACGGCTAAAGGACCAACCTGAGATAATATCGATATATGTAGACGATGTGCTTTTATACATCCGAGATCCGTCCACGAATCTGGATCCATTACTGAGGGATGTGATCCGGATAGGCACCTTCTTTGGCTTTACGATTAATTACAGTAAGTCTGAAATCTTCCCACTCACCAGGGCAACCAAATGTCAGGTACTTGGGGGTCCAGATCTCCAGATCTAAGTCGACGCTGTTGACTGATAACTACATCAGAGCAGAAAAATATGTAGAAGCTAAAATTGCAAGATGGCGCACCCTATGGCGGGTAGATTGTCCCTACTGAAAATGATCCTGGTCCCGAAATTCCTGTATGTCTTCGCAGATGTCCCTATATGGCCTGGAAAGCAGTACTTCGATAGGCTATACAACACCTGTGCACAATTCCTCTGGCATGCTGGGCCTTTACGCAAAAAGTGGGCACATGTGACTCTACCCTACGAGAGAGGTGGCTTCACTGCCCCTAACTTTAAATTATATTGGATAGCATCACATGCCCAATATGCTTCGTATTGGTATGCTCACTCTGGGAGTCCACCTCATGTTTAATTGGAGCAGCTAGCTGTGAATTAAATGAATATTAGAACGCTAATTCTACATCAGACCTACGAGGACGACTCCCAGATTGACCCCACAGGCGCCACGCTATTGGAATGGGGCAGGGTGTTACAATCACTGACCGAATCACGCCCCTATTATAAGTGGTTCCCGATTTGGAGATTTCCTGGACTTGAGCCCACACATGATGCAACATTGGCACGGATTGGGTTACAGAGCTCTTACTGATTTATTTCCGGAGGGGCGATTAATCAAATCCCAAACATGGCGAGCCGAACACACCGGGTCGGCACTGGAAATGCTACAATATTATAGGCTCTGCGGCTCTTTCCATGCCATGTGGCCTTGCTACCCAGATGAGCCCCCTGACACACCAGAAATACATTCCATTGCCAACTTCAGTGGAGCTCGAGGGTGGTCTCCTCTTTATATAAGATGCTACTAGAGAAAATCCCTGACCAGCCACCCAGAGTGCGTGATACTTGGGCAAGAAAACTGAACATTGAAGTCTCGGATGCCCTATGGAAAGATGTGTTCCCACACACGAAGGGTCTCCCTTAATTTCCAATTCCGATGCATGCAATATAAACTTTTGAACAGGTTATACTACACCCCCCACAGGCTCACAAGGTTTGCCCGACATTCAACTAACACTTGCCCGAGATACCATCGGAGGCTGACCATATACACATGTTTTGGTCATGTACCAAACTTCGAGACTTTTGGAATGAGATCTTGCAAGCACTGTCCGAGATTGTGGCTACTAGCTGAAGCCCGGACCCAGTCAGGGTCATGTTTGGTGTATGGTAAGCGATCATAAATAAGAAAATGCAAACCTTTTTTAATGTAAGCTGTGTTGTGGCCGGGAAGTGTATTCTTCAGCATTGGAAGCAACCTGCTCCCCCGACCTTTGCAATGTGGCTGAGTGCACTAACCTGGACTCAAGCAAGCGAGGAGGACTATATAAACTCACTGGCTCTACATTCTCGTCCCAAATATATATGGTCTGAATTTTGCACCTACCTCTCCAACCAATCTGATACCAGACCTTAATGATGTGTACTGCACCTATTTACTAACCTGACCTGGGCTATGTCTCCATGTGATAACTCTGCTTGGTTATACTATGCTTGTAGTTACTGCTCGAACATATGTAACTTGTCTGTATACATATACTGTAAAGAAATAACTGGACATGTATGTTGCAAGCACTGCCAATAAATAAAGGTTTTTTTTTTATAAAAAAGAAGACAACCAAAACATAACAAAACATGCAAATGAATAGGACCAATTAGGAACAAAACAGTTGTTCAGCAAAGATGTCTGGTTTCAAACTATTTATTACATTTGTGGAAAACCTTCTCCTGCACCACTCGTGTGTATCAACACACCATATAGATGGATATTGATGATAAATGAACAGAGCACAGGAATTCTGAAAAATACTTTTGTGCAATACTGGTTTGCTTTCACTGAAAGAAGCATCATTTGTAACAAAAGATCATTCTCAGGTGTAACTCAGTTTTCCATCTTAGTAATTATATGATTATAAAATGCTAAGAAAACAAAAATATACAATACTTCAAAAAAAAGGTTTTAATGTTTTTATTGGCTTTATTGAACATTACACTTAAGTCATTGAAAGATTATTCCATTTGTTACATTTCAACAACCCTTCAAATCCTGTTAACTCCCAACTCCTCTCTCCCCCACCCAAAGCCTGCCTGTAGTTTGAGCCGCATTCCATTGTAGATCTTACATGCCCATTCTTGACCTGTACTGCCTAGTTCATGTTATCGTTCTCGTTTCGGCTGAACAATGTAACTGTGAGGGCTATCCGTTGCATTATATCTGTTCTGAGTTCTTGTTTTTGCTCTCCCAACGCCTTCTCCCACACCCCAGTTTCTGTTGTCAACCATTTCTGCAAGTCCCCCCACCACCTGCTAACACTTGGTGCAGTGGCTGCCTTCCATTGCATTGCTATGCTGCGCTTTGCCAGTACATATATGAGGTCTTTGATCTTACCCATCACTTTCTGTTTGGTACCCCTCTTAAACAGCCCTAATATGCATGCCTCTGGGGATTGTATATCCAGGGTTACTCCCTCGAGGCGACCTTGATTGCAATACACTTCCAAAATGCATGTATAGTACTACATTCCCAAAACATACGCATTCTCTTTATTGCATTTGGGACGCATCCGTCTACTTGCACCTTTAAACTTGGATATCAACTCTGGCGTGAGGGATGGCCTTTAAGTAATGTATAATTGAAGCATCTGCAGTCTAGCATTCCTATAGACTTTCTTGTGGTATAAGACTATGTTACCCCATTCTTTTTCTTCAAAGGCTCTCCCCAATTCTCTCTCCCAGCCCACTTTACATTTCATATCTTCCCTCGAGTTACGCTCTATCAGGACCTTGTACAGCCTGGATATGGCGTGTCCTCCCTCCGAAATATTAATTATGGTTTCAATGTCCTAATTTTCTTCTGTGGCATGTGCGGCAACCGACCACCTACGCTTTATTGTGTGCAGCATAGCCCTATGCAATAGGAATTGGCCCTCATGTATACCAGTAGTTGCTTGCAATTCCGAGAAATCTAGAGCTTGTCTCCCTCCCATAGGTCCCCAATTGTCGCAATTCCACAAGACTCCAAGTGCGCTCGTATTCCAGCTTGCAGTCCCCTTTTTTCTCTCATTACCGCCGCTAGTGGTATCTGTGGCGATATCGGGTCCTTGATCCCCATAGCCCTACAGGCCCTTTGCCATGTTTGAATACCTAGTGTCACCAGGAGTGGGTACTGCCTTGAACCCTGCGGGGGCACCCATACTAGGTCTCTCAAGTGTATTTTTTTTTATTGTAGGTTGTAGGAGTGCACTGTCTGCTGTGGGATCGCCTGCCATCCAATTTACCACATACTGCAACTGGCACTCTAGGTAAAACAATTCAAAATTGGGGATCCTTAACCCTTCCTGTGGATAAGGTCTTTGTAGCGTATTAAGGGCTACTCTGTGCCTGCCAACTTGCCACAATATCTTTCTTGCATTCTTTATTTAACCCCAGGAAGAATCTCCTTATATGTTGTATGGGATATTTCCAAAGCAATGCATTAGTATAGGTAACACAACCATATTTAGTAGGGCCGCTTTACCATCCATCGACAGGGGCAGTTTACCCCAGAATTGCATTGACTTAATCAATCCGTCCCTTGCAAGTATGGTATTTTGTTCATATTCCTGCTTGGGGTCATGATATATATTTAGTCCAAGATATCTAAAGGAGGTCCTACTCCATGGCAGGGGTAGAAGCGGTAACTCTGTGTCACTCTTTGTTGCCGCTAACTGAGCCAGCGGGAATAAACAGAATGTGTTCTTATTTATACCTATCCCAGTTAGTGTACTGAAACTGTCCAGTACCTCCAACACATACTTTAGATTCTCTTCCGGGTCAAGTAAGTATATGAACATATGATCTGCCTACATTGATACTATATGTTTGACCCTGTCTATGTCTATTCCCATATCGCTGTATTCCTGCCTAAGGTATGCTGCTATAGGTTCCACTGAAATTATGTACAGCTTTGGGGACAGTGGACAATCCTGTCTAGTGCCCTTCTGCAGCTCCCATCTATCCGAGTAAGTAGCACCTGTCCTGACCCTCGCCATTGGTTTAGTATATATTAATCTCACCCATTTCATGTAGTGCGGCCGGAATCCCATTTCATTGTGGCATAGAGCCAGTCTCAATGGACTGAATCAAATGCTTTAGTCGCATCTAACGATGCCACTGCACAGTATTCTTGTCCGTCTTTAGTGCTGTCTATGACGTGGTGTAAGCTTCTTAAGTTCCAGGATATATTTTCGCACTCACATATCCAGTCTGATCTGGGTGTATGATCTTTTTATCACTTTTCGTAGTCTGTCTGCCAGCACTGCCCTGAGAATATTACTATCCTGGTTCAATAAAGTAAGACAGAGGTCTATAAGATCTGCATTCTGTTGCACTTTTATTTGGTTTTAGAAGTGGGATTATTAAAGCCACTCTCATGCTTCCTGGGATGATCCCTATCTCGTATGACTCATTATAAACCTTTGCAACGACCGGCGCCAGGATACCAGCATATACTTTACAATATTCTCCTGGTAAGCCATCCATTCCTGGGGTTTTATTAGAGGGCAGGGATCCTATCGTAGCCAGCACTTCTTCCGTAGTTATAGGTTCATCTAACATAAATCCGGCGCATCCTGAAGCGCTTCATCCCTGTCTACATGAGTGTCGTTATATAGCTCTTTGTGGTACTCCTGAAATGCTGAGTTGACCCCTGCTTGCGTTTGCTCTACCTTGTCTTCTGCTGTTTGTATAGAGTATATTGGGACTTTTTTTATTAATGCTTCTGTACAACCATGCTAAGATTTTACCCGGTTTATCTCCCTGTGAATGGGCTCCTTCGAGGAACTTAGCGTAACTGAATTTACCCAGCCTGTCCCATTGAGGAAGGCAAGTCTGTTGCAGTCTAATCTCATCCTCCAGGTGATAGGTGATCTCCCCCTCACTATTTCTCCTCTCAAGTTCCGTGATTTTTAATTTGGTTTCCTCTATCTCTGTAGTAATAGCTTTTCTAACTCCCCCCACATTGGCTATAATTTCTGCCTTGATCACTACCCTGTATGATTCCCATCCCATACCCACCTGCTTAACAGTTCCTTCGTTGACTTCCATGAACTCTATTGTGCGTTTCGTGACATGGTCTTTAAATGCTGTATCTAACAGAGCTTTGCTCCTGAGACTCCAGCTGGGTATAGGAGGTCTCGGATTGGCTATTACCCATTTGAGTTAGAGTGGGGCGTGGTCAGAAAGAACTCTGGATAAATATTTTGCCTCTACAAATTTGGTACTACGTTCCCCAGATGTGAACAGGTAGTCCAATCTGGTGTATACGCTGTGTGGGGATAAATAGTGAGAGTAATCCCTATCATTATTATGAATAATCCTCCATATGTCCGCTAATTGAAATTGAGATAGAAGAGATTTCAGGACTTTATCCGGTGGGGCCTGCCTCTTGAACCTATGGGACGATGTGTCATTGGGGGTCCAGGGTGCAATTAAAATCTCCACCCCATATCATGTCTCCATTCCTATAAGGACCTAGCCTTGTATATAGTGACTTAAAGAAAATAGTGGCATCATGATTGGGTGCATAGGTGTTAACCATGTGCCCTTCCCTGTTTTCAAGCATACAATGTATAATGACCATCCTCCCCTCATCGTCCGTTTTAGTGTGCAGAACTTTAAAGGGGATTGATGGGGCTATCCACGTGAGGACCAACCTAGCGTACACCGAGTACTTCGAGCCCACGGCAACCCCACCCCATTTTCAGCTAATTTCTTCTGTTTCTCTTCATTCAGATGGGTCGCTTGCAACGGTGCAATCCCCATTTTATGTCTTCTTAGGTATGTGATCAGTCTCTGTCTTTTACTGTAGTTGTTCAGACCCCAGATGTTCCAGGTCATTACCGGGATGTCCCCAACCATTGTGTAAGTGAGCTCTTAAGTGCAAGAGGAGCTATTGCCCAGTTTGGGGAGTTGACGTTTTCTGAGTGTGGACTACATATATCTATGTCAGGCTTCCCTCCTCCCCCCAAACATGTGACCACACTTCCCCTAACTTAAACTGTCCAGCGATGCAACGCATGCTTAGACTTTTCACGCTTGCGCTTCACAGAGGCGCAGCCAATCGACAGGGCTCTTGGTGCCCATGTGGGTACGACACAGTACCCTAAGAAAAGGAATGTGGGGTAGTAGTAGGACCGTCTTGGATGTGTCCATCCTACAAGTCTTTCGTGTCCGATCCGTGTTGCTCCTGTAGCAAGCATCTACTTAGTGCTACAGAGTTTATGCACTCACTCAGTGTCATCCTGCGAACCGAGTATGTCCCTCCTAGCAGGTCCCACGATCTTCCTTGTTTAGTCCCTAGAGGACCTTCGAGCTCATTTGTGCCATTAGGCTTCAGTTACTGGTATCTGTGCACTGTCCATCCAGACTTTCGCTTCAGACAGGGTTTCAAAGAACAAGGCCTTTGCATTGTGTATGATCTTCAATTTGGCTGGGTATATTAACATGTATGTACGACCTGCCTTTTTAAGTCTTTCCTTCTTTGAGATAAATTGTGCCCGTCTTTTCTGTGACTGGGAAAATCTCCAGCCTGGCAGAGGACCTTTGTATGTTGCCCCCATTCCTGGAGAAGGCTAGGATCTTCTCTCCTTATAATTGAGGACTTTAGCTATGATAGGCCTGGGTGGAGCTCCTCGTGGAGGTCTTCCTACTAGGGAGCGGTCTGCACGCTCTATGGTGAACCCGTGTTACATACCCAGGACCTAACTCCTGCAGCAGTAGATTCTCTAAGTAATTGGTGGGGTCCGAGCCCTCCATGCCCTCCGGCAGGCCGGCGATCCTGATTTTATTACGTGTCGCTCTACCCTCGGCATCTTCCACTCTTTTCTCCAGCCGTTTGACTTTTTGCTGCAGAATATTCACTTCTGTGGACATTTGCACCCTCTCTGTGGTGTTTTTCTGCACTTGAGCTTTTAATTTGCTTGTGCGTTCCGCCAGGCCATGCACGTCTTATCTCAATAAGCCGACGTCGATCCTGTTTCCTCTATTTTGGATCCCAGGGTGGCTTGCAATGCAGCAATGGCATTTAGAATCTGTTGGTATCAGTCAGCAGCTTCCCTAGGGTCCTTCGCTTGACCCACTTCCCCTATTTTGTTCATATCATCCACCGGGTACTCTTGGCTCTTTGCAAAGGACTCCATGGTGGTCTGCCTGTCCTTGGCTTTGTTATTTTTAGCTGCCATTGATTCCGTTGTCATCTGTCCCCTGACCTGCTTTGTACCGTGTGCGCTCTGGATCCTTCCTACGGCGCAGTGGACACTGGTTCTCTGTGCGCACCTGGCTTGATTCGTTCTTTGCGTCACCTTTTACTTGGTCCTTTGTAGGGCCGGTAGCAATAGAGTGCTTCTAGAAGGCAGGACCGCACTCAGCCACTATTTAATATGTTTATGTGGCAACCAATATCTAATCTGCCTTACTCCGGGCACTGCAGGTTTCCGTGTTGACCTTTAGTTGCTATCTTTCACATCAGTAGCGCCTAGCATTGGGCTTCCCTTTTGCAAGCTTAATTATGTGCACTTCAGTCCTTGCAGGAGCTGTTCCCAGCCTGCTTGTTACTTGGCAAGGGGGGAAGTTAGTAATCGTGATAGACAACCAACAAGAGCACAGTGACGTGCCTCCCTGCATGAATTATAGGTCTCCCTTCAGCGTTTGAGCCTCATTTATGAAGTACATTATATTGACATATGGCTCCGATCCGTGGTTCAGTCCGCCTGTGGTGTTGCGGGGAGCTCCTCAATACGCCCCAGCTATAGTTCCTCTACTTGCTACAATATTGCTCCGGAAGTGCACGTCATGCAGCTGGCGTCTCTATCACTCGGTAAGGGCAGGTTTATCCTCTACCACCCCCGCTCCTTACAATTATTATTTCGCCATCACCTCAGGCCACAGTGTCTATAATGCCCTGCTGTATCGTGGATCCTCCGGATTCTGGATCCTCCATACCAGCACCAGGCGCCGCCAGCGGTACTACACCACCTCTTCAATATGTGTGGGGCACCCACCCGGACCACTTCAGTGGCTTAGCTCCGTTCCCGCACAGTCTGGTCCCCCCACGAGGGACAGCCCGACTCCAGGGTGTGCTCTCTCGATCTAGACCCAGCCCACGTGGCATGCTAGTCTTGCTGAGGCTCCACTTCCCAGGCTCACCTACCACATCCCTAGTCAGGGGACGTGGGACTTCGGCATTAGTCGTGCCGCTGAACAGGTTTTTCACAGTCTCACTGGTAGTCCTCTGTGTGTCGCATTCACAAGGACAGCTGTATTGCCTCAATGATATCAGTTGACGCTGTCAGTGTAACGACCCGGGCTCTGTGCTGTCCCGGCACTGCAAGCAAAGTCCTGCGATCTCGGCCGAATGACTCCACTTTAGCCGCCATTTTCTCCAGGCAGGGTTCGGCAAACAGTGTTTGTGCGCAGTTAATCCCACCAGCAGGGCGCTTTCGGGCTCAGTAGTTCTCGCAATCCGATTGCCGAAAGATTCCCACGTTTACTTTTGTTAATTTTTTCAGATCGTCAGGAGCTTGTCTCGAGCATGTTTGCTTTACATGGCGGTTGGCCACGCCCCCATATATTTACAATACTTCTGCTCCATGAGCTTCTAAACGCAAAACACAGCAGAATCTGAACAGAAAGAAACCATTCCTTATACCACTCTGTGCTGTTTCTTCCTGAAGGGCTTCAGAGAAAACATTTCTGTACCAGAGGCTTTTCTCCATCTCCTGCAATTACACCCATGTAGATGAAAATCAAAAGAAGACTTCTGTTTTTTGTCAAGTATCCTGACCTTTGCACTGCCCTCTGCTCTAAACTGATGCATATCATTATGTAGGAAAATAATAAATCTGTCGTATTTACAGGATTTTAATGCATAAAAAGGCCTAGTGTGACCCTTAGCTGGAGGACTGAGCCCAGTGTACAATTGTCATGGCCCTTTGGCTGGCCATTGCCACCATGCTAGGAGGGGGGGTGGGGAGGGCCACCACATAAACTCCCGACCCAGTCTAGCCGCAAAGGGAGAGTGAATAATTTGACAGCCAGCAAAAGAATGCATGATAAGAATGCAACAGATGTTGGCTACCATAATGGCTTACTAGATGATAATTGTAAGCAATATCAATGCAACACGCCAAGGATGCTTTGCCCCAAAGGGAACTCTGTTGATATTGCCACCACTGTCCAGAGACACCAAAAACAATACAGACAGTCAAACGCTTTAACTCTAATCAATAGATCAATACTCTCCATGGTTCCTCACAGTGGGCCACTTCCCCACACCAGACCACACCTTCTGATCATGCTTCAAGAGAGCACTGTGGGGGGCCTTGGGAGAGGAGTGCTCCGCTAACATCTCTTGCCAGTTACGAAATGGCCCAACACATGGCTTGTCCATTAGTAAAAGCCATGGTCAGATTCCCACCTGCCCATGTTTGCCCCTGGGTCACATCTCAAAAGGACCGCCCGGGAACAGCCCAACTGTGCCTGCTTGTGACATTTCCATCCCTTGCCAAGCACGTTCATCTACACATACTCACCAGCTTAGTTGTGGTTAAAGTTACTTCTGGTACACAACCTTAGCAACTACTGTATAACTCACCAAAAGCCCAAGATGACCTAAGCCCATAGAGTTATCAAAACATCGACCTGGATAACCTTCCTTACAACTTGTCATTTCTGTCCTTTGCTACTGCAGTTGGCAATCCCCAACCCCTCTTCGGGTCCCAGCCTGGGGCCCCAATGTCACCTTCCCCAGTCCCTCTTTGGGTCCCAGCCTGGGGCCGCAATGTCACCTTTCATGCTGACTTTCATCTCCTGCATGCAGCTTCCCCATGGATGCACATAGGCTGTTTGAATGGGTGCCCTTTGGAGGTTCTGCAAAACTCACTGTGCTGCACGTGGGCGGCACTTGCAAAAGGCGAGGCTGGCCAAGGCCCATCCCTGGCGAACAAGCCTCCTGTTCCCCTCCTTTGTTGTGGGCTGCTGCAGCCGAGGTGCCCAGGCAGAGAGGGGACAGATAATGACGAAACAAGACCACCCACTATTATATCCCAGCTCTGTAGACTCCACAGCCTCCTACAGCCCCCTCAGCATGTCCTTATTGCCTGGGGCTCTCCTACACCCGAGCCGCTTCATTTCCCTCAGCCGCCCTTCTACCCGGACATGGACCACAAGACCTTGCAGACTGCTTCCATGCCTGCTGCCTCGTGTCGGGTCTTCTGTCACCCCAGCCATTCTGCAACTTCACAGCTCAGGCATACAAGCCAGTGCTCCACCACAATTGTGCATGGCCACACAGCCTCGGATTCTCAGTCCTCACCAGGCCCTCCTGCCCCCAAAGCGTGCTGTGAGTTGTAGGATGTTTTAATTGGGTGACAACCAGTTTGGGGGAACTTTCTACCCACCGCAAATCAGGCATGCACATTTTTTTAATTTTTTGAATAACGTTATTTTTATGGACTTGGGATCCCCATTTTAACAATATTGATTTCCTACATCCCCCTCTCCTCTCGGGACAAGAAACGCACAGGGTTGCACAGATGTTCTATTTATTAATAAAACAGAAATCACTGAATCCAAATAAATATAAACAAATTATACATCTATGGAATTCCAATGCCAATAATGACTTCAATTAAGAATAATCAATGCACTGGTTGCATAACTTTTCTATGCTACTTTTACATGAATGTGGACTTTGTAACACACACACAACAGCCTACATACATTTTATTTACCCTGAGCGCAAATGCACCATAGATTGAAAAATGCATTAGGGTCCTGGCTAAAGCGTTCATTTCTAAAAATCAAATGAAATCAGAACATCGATGCCTATCTAAATCTCCCTAATTTCCCTTTTTTGAAAATAGATACCTGCCCCTTTACTTAATGGACATGTTAGAATTTCAAACAGCGTCCCTTAAAACTCAATTAAAATGCAAGCCACTTGATGTGATAGGATCTTTATAACGCGCTTAATACCCAGAGGTTTCTAAGCACGGACCCAGGGATCGAACTTGTGTTGCTCCGTGTTGTCCTGTTTCCAAGGCGAGCACGTTGCCCCTGGGCTATCCTCCCGAGACTTAACATTCCTGCATGTAAATCACTTACAAAATTAAATTGTTTGCTAAATTCCCTTGAGTGACATTTCAACTGCATTAATGTGAAAACTATTTACATTTCTCATTTTCAATAAGTAGCTTAAAAGAGAAATTTTTTTTGCGAATAATCACCCTTTCTCCTTTTTTTTGGTTTATCACTGGTAACATGACTCTGGTTGGTGATGTAAACAGGCAATGACTTCAATTATCTTATTTTTGTAGTTGTGCACACAGCGAGATACCATTTTACTCCCAGAATACTTCTTAGGGGCTTGATCATTACACAGAGATAGAGGCGGGTTACCTCCTAGTATACACACCATAGGTTCTATTCTATCAAATCTATAATTCCATAAGCACATACACTTCCAAAATATGCATTATTTTCTCAGGATGTTCAATGTATCTACTCTTCCGCCCCCTCGGTGCTTTCACTAATAGAACAGGGCTGGGATTGAATCTATTCTCCTTTAGAGTATCGCTCACCACAGGATTATTTCCCCGTAAATATTATACATTTCTTTTGGCTGTCTCACAGGCAGGTGGTCATCCTCTTAAGAACAGGTTTAATTCTCCCCCTCTAGGAGCAGGTCAGCATCAGTCAGCAAGAGGGGATCAGATTCCCTCTACAGCCTGCTCGCCCCCTTTCTGTATTGGGGCCTATGTGCTGTATTTCCACTAAAGACCTGGGTCTTTAACACCAGGTAGGCCTCACTGAAAGTGATCTGCTCATTATCCAAAAAGGGTCCAATGGAAATAAATCTATTCCATTCTCCTTTCTGTTGTTGTCAATTCTCTTTTTTCTCCTTCTTCCTCTCCATCAGCCAGCCAGTGAGTGAGTGAGGGAGTCAGTGAGTGACTCCAGAATGTATGGGTTTTAATTTTAAGACACTGGGCCTCATTACGAGGTAGGCGGTAGGCATGGTGCTATTAGCACCATGGCTCCCCCCTTACCGCATTCCGGCTCCGGGTTCCTGAAATAGGGACTTACCGGGTCATTCCGACCCTGGCGGGACTGGTAAGTCCCCATTCCGGGAACCATTCCCCATTCCCATTCGAGCCCCCATCGGGCTCAATGGGAATGGGGATGGAGCTAATAACGGGCCTGCTAATGGCGGGCCCATTATTAGCTCCCTGGACCCTTTGCGGCTCCCGCTAAGGGCGCCTGCTAAAACCAGGCGCCCATAGTGGGACTCGCTAAGGGACCTCGGAATAGGGCAGTAAGGTTTTACCGGCACCGGTCTCCTTACTGATGCCGGTTAACCCTTACCGCCCACCTCATAATGAGGCCCACTGGGTTTAGAATCTACAGTCAAATGTTGCCTGCACACCACTATCTATCTTTTGTTTAGGAATCCTGGTAAAATAAGTTAGTGGTAGTAGGGGTGAGGGGATGAAAACATGGCTCTGGCACTGAAAGCGATTCCAATAGTCTACACAAAAACAGTGTCCTATAATTATTGTCACTGCCGATCCCTGCACTCCTTAGTAACTGAGATCAATCAACTAGTACATATAGTAATACGAATTGTATGTAGTTTTAAATGATAATTTTTTGTCAACAGTAATAGAGAAGACGCATAATGCTACATTCAATGAGCAAATTATTTAATCAATATAAAGTAAAGTGAAGTAAAATTATTCAACGCGTTATGGGCTTGGCCCTTCCTTGAGAGCAAATTCTTCTTGTGAATTATATTTCTGCGTTAAATGTTCAATATCCAGCGGATAAGTGCAGAATTAAGAAATGTCAATCGTTGTTTACTTTAAAAGGTTATTATAGAACATTGAATTGGCACAAACTCGTGATAGAGGATTCCCAATTGAATCACCTTTTTGACTTCAATGGTTTCAGAGGTTCTAATGTCTATACTGGTCCATTATGCTGGAGCAATAGAATAAGTAATAGTTTCCTTTATATATTTTTACAGTCTGATCAATGAAACTTAAGACAGGCCCAGACTGTGGACTCAATGATACCCACGCCTACTCCAAAAGGTCCCCAATCATGAGTTCATTGTTTTTGTTAATGTTTTTCATTTCAAGTCCCAGAACTCTTGACTCAGACATATCAATGTACAGTGATGGGGGATGGAGCAAGTGCTGAGCACTGGGATCCTTATGAGTTCCTTGATTATGAAGCATCCATGTTTTTCTGTGGGGGGGACCTCACCTTTGTCTGAATCTATCCCAATGATGAGGACATGGGTTGCTGAAAGAAGTGGTGTAAGGCTAGGACCTTCCCCAGCATGGGTGTCTCACAGGCTAGTTTCAGGGCACCACGAAAAAAGGGCATTAGGCTGTATTTTCATTTTGGCATGGTGCCATTTGTCGCTGCATAGCTGCATAGCTGCGGTTCTATGTCATTTCATCGTCAGGCATTTCAAAGCCTGCAATTTAAACGCGTTTGACAGTTCGTAGATTTTTTTTTTGGGGGGGTGGTCCCCCTCCCAACCGCCCTCTTGCACCTATTTTTTAACTATACCCAACCACTCCAACCACTTATCTGCCCCCCGCCCCCCCCAAATTCGATGAACTGGCAAACACGTTTAAACTGCAGGCTTTGAAATGCCTGACGATGAAAGAACGACGTACTGCTGGGGAATACCACTGCCATGGGGCCGGCCTCATGCTGATGCACTCTCCAAGAAAACCCCCATACAAATATGCAATATGCTGATGAGAGTGTGCACTTAGCCCAATGGGGTGTGATAGGACTCCCTTGTCGCAATAGAAGTGCTGGCCAAAAAGGAGACATGAAATGGTGTGAATGGGTAATAAACGCCTGTGTTCCTTGCCACCCTCCTGTGCCTTTCCCTCTACCTCTCCGAGCTGCTCCTCATTTCTTGTAGCTCACATCTGCAGGCCGCTGTCTTCCCCTTTCTGATGTCACTTCTAGCTCTCGCTTCACAGCTGACATGCCCCCTCAGCCATAGAAATGTTAATCTTAAAGGTATTTGTTTCGCGCACCGTCACCAACGGAATTGGTCGCGAGGCGCTCAGGAGGATCTGTAAACAAGAAAGCGGGGTGGGTTAGTTGGGTGAAGAGGGAATAGGAGAGTGAGAAAAGTGGTGTGCTGTTGGCAGCTTCCGTTTGGTTTTCACCGTGCGCAGAGCTTGGATGTGAGTATCGGATCGATGTGAGTCATCGTGTGCTGTTGGTGCAATGTATGTGTTGTTGTTTGTATGTGTTGTTTGTTGTTGCGGTGTGGCGAAGTGCATGCGGTTTGCTGAGCGAGAGGTAGGGTATCTGGTCATCATTTCAAATACAAAAGGATCGAATGCAATACATTCGAATCAAAAGGACCGAAAAAAGACTGAATGCCTTTTTTTAATGTTTTTTGTTTTGTTTTGGTATAGGTAAAATTTGTGGTTTTTGGCCAAAAAACGGGAGTTTGGGGGGGACTCCCCAAAAAGAAAAAAAAAGAAAAAGTGAATTTGATTTTTTTTTTTTGTTGGTCCTTTTGTTTTGAAAGTATTGCATTTCGAATCTTTGTATTTGAATCTTTAACTATAAACCGAGAGGTAGTTGTGTGAATTTTTGTGTGAGTTAAGTATGCAGAAATTTGAGCTTTGGGACAGTGGGATATATGTCTCTTAGTTGTTATAGTTCTTTTTCTATGTATCCTATTATCCTATGGGTAGGCATATTCTTTTTCTTTCTTTCCTGTCCGTCTGTTGTTAGGAGTGATGCCGTGGCAAGTTCCCAGCTATGTTATTTTCGACCGTAGTGTACCAGGTTGGGCGTGCATTGTCTCCCACTCTGGTGTTGGCACTCTACTTTAACAATCACCCTCTCCCTTCATATCTATTTCCTGTGGGTGGTTCAGTGCTTCCTGTGTGTACTCTGTATGACAGGGAGTTATTGATGTATCATCCTTACCCTTCCATCCCGATCTCTCCGTGATTGTTCTTTGGTATGGTTCTAGCTTATCTATCTTTCAGTAGGTGGGATGATATGCCGTAGATTGTTCTTCCCTAACCTCTGTAGATGAGCGCTAGCATAGGCGATAAAGGGATCAGTTTCCTCTCTCAGCATTGTTTCAGCTGTGAATGTGCCCCTATAGGCATTCTTCTAGTTATGGGGTGAAGAGCCAAGATTTGAGGAGTTTTCTGAAAAGGAGGTGATCTGTTGTGTTACGTATGTTCTTTGGTAGTTCGTTCCAGGTTTTTGGGATGAGGTGAGATAAAGAGGATCCTCCGAATGTTCTTTTGTTGTATGGTTTTGGTTCCAACCGGATGTCGCTGCTGGATCTGAGCGACCTTGTTGGGCGATGTAGGTTTATTTTTTCTCTTAGGAACTCTGTGCCTTGGTTGTGGATTGCTCTGTGCGTTATGCACATTGATTTGAACTTGATTTGTTGTTTTATTGGTAGACAGTGTAGCATTTTCAGAGCTGGTGTGATGTGTTCTTTTCGGGGCAATTTGAGGAGCAGTCTGGCCACTGCGATTTGTATGCATTGGAGTTTGTTTAGGAGTCGTTCCGGCATGCCTAGATATAAGCTATTGGCATAGTCTACGCTGGACATAACGAGAGTGATGACAGTGATTGTTTTCTAAGCGAATTACAAGAATGGTAGGATCCTTTTTACCGCTCACTCGAGAAAGAAGCATTTCTTGATTGGAGCGTTAACTTGTGGCTCTAGAGTACGATTGTTGTCCATCAGGACTCCCAGCTTTTTTATAATCATGATGGAGCTGAGGTAGTACCCAATTCTGTTGGCCAGGGATGTAGTGGTTGTCTCCTCCATTTTTTGTGATGATCATTAATTCTGTTTTGCCTGTGTTGAGTTTGAGGTAGTTTGAGTTCATCCAGTTGTATATTTCTCCAAGGCAGTTCTCTAGTGTTGTGTTTTCTTCTTGTGTGTCTTGTATTTTGCAGACTATTTATTTTATGTGTCGTCAGCGTAATTGCAACAGGTGAGGCCATGTTTTTTGATGATCTTGATTAGTTGAGATAGGTAGATGTTGAATAATAGCTGGGAGAAGGAGGATCCTCGTGGTACTCACACTGAGAATTCTCTTGGGTTGGATTTGAAGGGTTTAATCCATATGGTTTCTGATCTGTATGTTAGAAAGGATTTGATCCATAGTAAGGCGCAGTTGTTGATTCCAATTTCTTCCAGTCTCATGATGAGGATGTTGTGGTTAAGTGTGTCGAATGCCGCAGAGAGGTCTAGAAGTATCAGAGAGGTACTATTGTCTGAGTCTGCGTTTGCCTTCAGATCATCCCCTATTGAGAGAAGTGCAGTTTCCGTTCCTCTCATTGGTCTAAAGCCTACATGTGCCTGGTCTAATGGGTGGTGCTCTTCTATGAATTATTTGGCTGTTCTCTATATGTATGTTATGTTCTCTATATGTATGCTATGAGATAAGGGCGTCGCGCAGACTCTCGAATTTCATTTCTATTCCTTATTTCTTAATTAATAAGAACTGTAAACCACATTATCAGGACCCGGTCATGTGCCAGGTGATAATAGTTTAAAGTCCTGCATTGTGCACAGGTCAGTATCCATCATTGCATCTATTAGAGCTCTGTCCAGGCATTCTGGGGCAAAATACATGCAAACCTCCTGATTTGCAAATGGATTGCACCAACAGAAGTGACTTCACAGAAAAGGACATTTCAAGGCGCATCATCAGTCTTTGTTACTTGGTGCTACCATGGAAGTGACTTTAGAATAAGTTGCCATAAGTAAGTGAAGTGGCAAATAACGTTGTGGAGCAAAATACCGAAATTGCACTAACATATGTGGAGCAACTCTATAGTCATTAGGCTTTTTTTAATAAATGCATGATATATTAACATTAAGGTCTGAAGTGACTCAGAATCACTTACAACGCTGCAGATAAGACACAGTGCGATGATTAATTGATTTTCCCAGGAGCACACACTTTGGTTATATGGTGAAACCGGGATGTGGACAATTTAAGCAACTGAGCACATCTTACCAGGTTTAGTTGATATAGATATTTATTAAGGTTTGCTTTGCACTTTATTTATAGCAATGCCTTGGAAGAAAACCAGATTACATAATAAACTACCACTGCCCACCCGGGCCAATGTCTAATTAAGACAGTAGGAACAGAAGTGAGCCCACCATCCAGGCCCAGAATAGATGAATGCTAACCTATAAATATTCTCCACCTGGCAATTGAGAAACCACCAATTTAGCCTTGATAAAGACCCTGAGAGGTCGAAACACGTGTCGGCTGACCACCTATATCACCAGAATAAAGAACACAAAACCCACTGGAAACCAGAATTTGAATAGTATTTATTGAAGTGCACGGTATCCGGGCTAAGCTACCTTCAAGTCAATACTCGAGGTGTGGGCAACATCTCCTCCTCCCACGACCTTGCTGCAAAAGTATAATAGCACGTCAGAATTATCTCAGTACTGTGCAAGCTGAGTCAAAATCTAGTGGCCAACCCTTTGTACTTACATAATAAACTAGCCTTTCATAGTAAAATAACTATACACTATATACATTGTCATAGAAATATGTTGAGCAATAAGAGTATGGCTTTAGTTTTTTCTCCCCGTCCTGCATGCAAAGTCACAGTAGTATCATGTAGATTAATGTCAGCCTAACAAATCCCCTTGGGTTTTAAAGCCATAGTCAATATTTCAAAAAGCCTGCAGCATCACGCACCCTTCTCACTTCTGATCACTCCCTCCCATTCCCATTTCTAAAGGGACAAATGTCCCTGCTAATATGTCACATTGTAATGCTCTGTTGACACAGAGGAACGTGAGAGCCCCTCTGCTGCCCAGAGCTCCTTGGGACATTGTCCTAGCAGCGGGACACCTCCACCATTGGGCACCCTCATTGAGGTGCCAAACGGGAGAGGTGTCCCACTTACAAATGTCCCAGTCTGGCTCTTAAAAGAGCCACAGATGTGGAGGGAGAGGGGGCAGCTTGCCCCCATTCCCCTTCGCTCGGTATGCCACTGATTGTTCAGAGGTCTTTGACGTTAACAGCTCTGATCACTTCGATCTGGACCCCTAACTTGTGTTAAGAGGAAATAAGTGCCAGTATCCCCCTTTCCCCGATCACCAATGCTTTATTCGAATGAATAAAGAAGTGGACAAATTTGAATCAAAAACCAGGACTGGTCATTGGGCCGGCTCTCGCTGGATCAGAGATCCGGCACCAGATGTGTAGCCCCCCTTAACGCCGCCTCCTCGGGAACCGCCCCCCCCCAAACTCCGCCCCTACACCGGCCCTTGTGGGATCCCTGACAATTTTTTTCCATTTCCACCACTGTCAAAAACCCACATCTTTTATATGGTTTCCAAGGTGCAGCACCCTAACTACACGCTGCCCCAAAATATACTTCCTAATATGTTCGTGAAAGCACGAGCACATTTAAAATGGTTATTTCGAACAAAATTAATGATGAAAGGTTTCGTTTTGTGTGCTATTTGCAGTTCGTGCATTTCTTAGCAATTCTGAATTTTTCCACTGGGTGGCACACATGCCCACAAATAAGAGAGCCGCACTGACAACGTAACTGCAAACATTACAAAAACGTAGTGACTTGTTCTCGTGGTTTGTGGAAAGAACGCGGTGTCTTCTTGCGATGGCATGTCAGGAGAAACAGTCTTGCAACAATCAATGATGGCCAGAAAGAGCTTATAGCATTATCTCTGGTAGCATGTAACCCACAGGGTTGTTTTCCATGTTGATTTTTATCATGGATTTTGTACTTTAAAAAAAAAAAAAATTACCAAAGTGATGCACCACCATACATACAAAGAGCGCCAACGCGATAGAGACAAACGTAGAAACGGGCTGCTTTTCCTGTACAGAATTGTTACTTCCAGTGGTGGAAATGGAAAAGAATTGGTGGGTGATCCCACAAGGGCCGGGGTAGGGCCCGAGGAGGTGTGGTTTAGGGGGACGGAGATGGCAGTTGACCTCAGATCAAAAGAAATGTCCAAAATAAGAGTTTAAAACGGTGCTATTGCTTAAATGCTGCCTCTTTCCAAACTATATATCAATTCCACTTTAAACCACTTCCATGGCACTGGTGATGAGTTACTTCACTTTGCGGATAATAGTTTTGACCGGTGTTGCTGAGCAAATATTCTTTATTCACAATGCACAAGTTGCATCCCATTTTATTAAAAAAAAGCATCCCCGTTGGGTACTATTCAAACAGGGTGATTTCTGTTCGCCATAAGCAATGTTTTCTTTTACTTGAACCACACCTGGCACAGCTCCTGCAGCTCCCCTCTGAAAGCAGGTGGCTGGCTGCATAATGTGTGATAGTTTCAATGTTAATGGGGTATTTATATATTCATGCAATGTTTGTAGGATACCTGTATATTTATTTATGCAATGTTTGTCGGATACAGGTATCCGACAAACATTGCATAAATAAATAAATAATCAGGGTCCATGTATCCGACAAACATTGCATAAATAAATAGGTTTGTGGCTGAAGAGCGGGTCGTGTCTGAGGACTGTAACTTCCTCTGATGACCCCTTGTACAGGGTCACCAGAGGAAGTTACAGTTTTTTTATTCTCCCCACCAGTGTTGACTCTGGCTGGATCCCGAGCTCCGACTACACATCTGGTGCTGGATCTCGGATCCAGCGAGAGCTAGCCCAATCGCCAGCGCTGGTTACTTCCAACTCCAAAGCACCCTGGAAAAGGTCAAAAGAAGACAAGAGTAGACATAGGGTAGAAGCACAACATGGAAGGGATTGTGCCAAAATGGCTACTGCTCACCAGGAGTGCATGGGCCATTAGTGGCAAAGCTGCCTACTCAGCCCCGCTTTTGGTAACATGGGCCGAGGCCAGGCTATATCTTCAGGAGTGGTGTGAGCTGATAACAGTAGAGACCCAAACAATGTAAGTACAATAGTCCAAAATAAAAGAATGTCCAAACAAGGTTCTATAGAAATAAAGATTTTTAATGAAACGAAATAAAATGCAAACTAATTAGAAAGGAAATCCCAGCCATGTAATCAACACAGAGAATGCAGACATTTGTTAAAGGGACTCTCTGGGTAGATGAGCACAATGGACACAGTGCTATTCTTCATGCCATGAAGAACAAAGTCGAGGAGGGGGCTTTAAAGTCATAAATGTCCGTAAACGTTCCCAAGGGCACAGGGCCCATTCACAGCACTTTATTCTTGTCTTTGTGACTCAACAGCGGTGAGCCAGGTTTTTTGGCTTTGTTGCATGCTTTTGGCGTCACTCCGGGATCGAGTCTTTGAGTGCTCGCAACAGGTTCCAGTGATTCAGTGATGTTTAGCAGTGGCATCAGTTAGCAGGTTGAAGACGCTGGAAATGGCAGGCAGTGTTGCATCAGCGGCGCATGGAGTCTCAGTGACCTCGGGCACAGCCAAGTAGAGTCTTGCCTTCCGCAGTGAGCAAACTAGACTAGCTCAGCACGATGCTGCGGCACTGCAGCAGCATCGGCTGGGAGCTCAAGGGAGCTGGTGAGCAGGCAGCGGTGTCCAGTTGGGGATGCTAGATGTCTTGGCGGGTCTCAGATGCAGAGATGGCTGAGCTTCAGCACCAAGTGAACTCGGAGATGCAGAGATCAAGGATGACTCTGGCAGTTCCTTTCAGAAGCGTGGATGGGGTGAAGGTGCCCAAACTGGTGTCTAAGTGGTTCTGAAATGCAAGAAGGACCATACTGTTTTCCACTCCCACTGCAGGATGTTTGGCTTGCACCTTCATGGGATCCTTAATCTCCAGTGAACGGCAGCCTGGTAACAGTGCAGCCAGTAGAGAGGCAGCCGTGACCCCCACTCTTCGCTGGGGATGGTCGGGGGACAGGGATTGCCTCCGCCTTGGATGGCTTCTGTCTTCACCTCACTGATGGAGGATTTTGGAATGCACTGCACTCACAAAATCAGTCCAAAAATGTATCCTTCTCTTGATGGTCCAAAAAGGAGCCCAAAAATGAGGGGATGCCCCTCTCCTTTTAAAGACAAAATGCCACAGAGGATTGATCCAAAGCATGCTTGCTGCTGTCATCCATTGCAGGTTGTTGGATCAAGTGTCTTTGGCCTTATGACATCACACCCAGAGTACTTTCCCTCCAATAAATGAAGGGGACAGTAAAGGTAAGAGAGCTCTAACAGAAATCAAGATGTTGGGACAATTCTCTCGGCCCACCTCCACTCTCTGGCTTCTCTAACTCTGCCCCTTCCCATGTCTACTGACGTCAAAGGTACTCCAGTGGTTAGCACCCTGGTGCGAGAGTGGCTTTAGGTCATGTTAGTTCTGCCACTGAGGCACCAGTTACCAGAGGACCTCCTCGGGGGAAGTTCCTAAGGCCTGAGAGAATGTGTTGCTTCCCTGTACCGGGATCAAAAGAGGCAGCATCTTAGCCATTGTATCACACAGCAGATGTGGAGACATTCAAATACACATGCATGATTACAGCAGTCCTGTCACCGTGAGCCCTACTCACAGAGCTGACACTAGTGTGATATCAAATCGCTGTGGCTGTATAATGTTGTGGTCTTAGCAGTCATCAGGCCACAACCAGTAATGGTTTATATATTTAAAGATTTACATGCCACCATACCGACTAAGGGATGCAACTATTTATAATTTAAATCAGAGCAGCAGAAGATTAAAAAGCAGTGGTGTAACTTTGCTGAAAATGTTTGGGAGGGGGGACATGACATCTGAAGAAAAGGTGCCCAAGCCAAATGAATGGGGACAAAATGGTGTGTCATGAAAGTTGGGTGGGGGACAACCACCCCTGTCCCCCCCTAAAATTACGTCCATGTTAAAAAGGCACTTCTGCTTGCAGGAACTTTGTGCTCAGGCAGCTGTCAGGAATGCATACCAAACCCCTGAACTGGCCCTTTGCCACCGTGGAGAAGCCCCTGAGGGTGTTGTAGGCTATCTCAGCAAAGGCAAATATTTGCGCTATACGTTTGGCAGGGAGCATTTTATGAAACGGGGGTATGATTATCAGACCTCCATTTCAGTGACAGAATTAATAACTGCATCATTTTAGCTTTCACAATCGAAAATGCTAGGGCTTTTACACTCTGGTAGATGTTCCCCCATCACATGAATAGTGATGAGTGGTGGGGAAAATGGACAAAGCAGAGGGATTACATGGTCTACAATGAATGAACGAGTCCAAAACGGCAAACACAATTTACTAAAATAATAACCCCCTTAAGCCGTGTTTCAGAACTGACCGCCCCTCCACCCCAAATGCCATAAAGTAGCTGAGCATGAAATTCCAAATTTCACAGAGCAGGCTAATTGACCCAGGCAGAAGTATATACATCCTCCAGAGGAAAACCTCAAGCAGTTCAGATAAGAGACAGGCGCGCCTCCCCAACATCCGTCTTGGTCCACATCCTTTGTAGGAAAGTCTGTCTCCTCCAGATCCTTAGTATGACATGGATGGCTTGTTGTCAGAAAACACCATCTGTTTCGCCGGGATTCACACTGACGTCTTTCAGGTCAGACAGGGCAGCCTACACAGTCAAAGGTGTTCGCCTCCTAGCCATCAAAGGGTCACTTAGATCGGGTAAGAGGAGAACATGCTGGCCCTGTAAGTCCAATCTCTTAAACCTTAAGGTATGTAAGAGGCGATGGTATTAGTTCTTCTCTATACCATTGCCACTGTTCCCCTCCTCAGAGCCTTCTTCGCCCTTCTTTTGTAAGGATTGTAGCATCATGGAGCTCAGTGGATTCTGGCATCACAGGTATGATATGATATGATAGGTTATTTACCCAGAGGTTTCTAAGCGCAGGCCCAGGGATCGAACCTGTGGTGCTCTGTGTCGTCTTGCTTCCATGGCGAGCACGTTGCCCCTGAGCTATCCTCCCAAGACACTTGGGGCCACCACCAGTATCTGATCCAGGAGCCACACTTTCTGCTTTTATTCTCCAGGGTCTCATCTAATTGTGTCTTTGTCTCTTCCAGGACTGTCCTCCACCATCCAGTAGACTGCAAGCACCGATCCGTCACCCACACAGGACCTTCCATCGCTGTCAAGCGTGACTGCTCAGAAGCTATGGAGTGCTTTGATATGATATGATAGGTTATTTATAACGCGCTTAATACCCAGAGGTGTCTAAGCGCGGACCTGGGGATCGAACCTGTGGTGGTGCTCCATGTCGTCTTGCTTCCAAGGCGAGCACGTTGCCCCTGAGCTATCTTCCTAAGACACTTTGGTGGTAAAGTTGGAATAGATTCCAACACAGCCAAAAACCTTGAGTGATGTCGACCTCTGCATTTGAAGAGGAATCCTCCACCTATGCATTTCTAGAGTACTTTGGGAGGTTGATAAAATACACCCCCTTTTGCTTTTCTGTCTTTTTTGTCTGTCCTGTGGGATCCTCACGAGTCCCCCATGCTTTTGTATCCTGCACGTCAGCAGGGAACCCAGCTCAGGTATACGTCCACTCCTGGAAAGCGAATCACTGCTCAACACTCCAGCCGTTTCTATGATATAATATTGGCGGGAAACAAACTCCAGTCCTGGAATATGGGGGGATAGTGCTGCAGGGGGGAATAAATAAAAACATTATTCCCATTGATGTTATTTACCAGAGATACCAGGACCCCCGGTTGAGTTGTCCCTTCCCGCTGCCAGGCATTTGACCCTCTAGGCGTGCCTCTCACTCACCAGAGCTCTCTCACAGACCCCGCAGGAGAAAACGAGGTGGTCGCCCACCCCCATGCAGCTGTTTCTATCTCGGGCCCCTTATTTCACTGCAGCCGGTCTGAGGAATCCCGGAAGAAGAGACACTGGGTGCCGCCGCCATTTTCCGATGCCATTTTTAAAACCCGCGGCTGCTCCCTAGGGTTCCCCTCGGTAGATGCTCGCAGTAGTCATTACCCCAGTACTACGAGCTGATGGTCAGAGCGGGCATGTTCCTACCCTTCACCACTCCCCCCCCCCGCCTACACATTTGGTACTTTTGACATAGTTTTGACAGGACATTTGACCAAAGCTTTGGCTCACAGGTAATTACTGGAAGCAAATCCGTAATTTGAGGAAACGTGTGTAGAGTCATAAGGCTCATTTTTGCAGCAATATTCAGTTCAGTGTTGATAGGATTTATCAGCTGCTTCTCAGTGTAACACGTCCAATTACACTAGCATAGACGCAGATAATTTAAAGATATCTTTATTAACATTCGTGCAATAGAGGGACTCCGAGAACCCTCTTGTTTTGCATATTAAGTAGCTTTGAGTTTCACCCTAAGCTAGCAGGGGAATCCAGACGTGGACCCCTTGCTCACTGTTCTTAGAGAGGCCCAGCTTCACCTCACTGATGATGCCCAACAAGGCTGAAACACGTGTATGGGGTTGCTGTTGGTACTCTTGTTCAGAGGAGAATTGCCTAGCATTTCGATGCTGGACTGCCCCTGGGCAGGACAAACACTGATATGCAGGGAATGTCTCCTCTGTGAAAGGGACAGTGAGCTAAAGACTTGGTAGAGTCTCTCCCAGGGGCCATCCATCCAAGCACAGCCAATGGGCTGTAGTCGTGCTGGTAGAGAGACTCCCAGACCCCCCTGGTTTTGCATAAATTAACTTTGGGTCTCACCCTAAGTTACCAGGGCGATCCAGACGTGGACCCCTTGCTCACTGTTCTTAGAGAGGCACAGCTTCCCCTCACTGATGATGCCCAACAAGGCTAAAACACTTGTATGGGGTTGCTGTTGGTACTCTTGTTCAGAGGAGAATTGCCTAGCATTTTGCTGCTGGACTGCCCCTGGGCAGGACAAAGACTGATATGCAGGGACATTTCTCCTCTGTGAAAGGGATAGTGAGCTAAAGACTTGGTTGAGACTCTCCCGGGGGCTGTTATGACTTGATGGTCGAGAAGACTATGGGGCCTCTGTCCACAAGTTCCACTCAGAAAGATACAAATAACTTCCTGAGCGATCCTTAAGGCCACAGGTATTTGAGTGCCGAAGATACCAGGAACACCGGTGACCCCTTGACCGTTGTAAAGCAAGCAATGGGTCAGTATAATGGCAAACAATTCACTGAATAGCAAGGTAACAAATATCAAGGGGCTTACCAAGGTACAAAGGAGTCTGGGGACGGAAATAGCACAGATGAAAATGGAGGTGTTCCGTGTGGCTGTAATGTGGAGCAAGCGGCAGCGGGTAGGCGCAGTACTGGAAGATTGCTGTGGAATTTGGCACTGCAACACCTGTATAGAGAAGGCACTACAAAAGGTAACAAAAGAGGAAATCCGAAAACAGTCCGTTAAGAGTTCCAAGGTCAAAAGCCAGCCAAGTTTGTTGAAACCAGGGGTAATCCAAAGGAATCCAAAACACAGTCCAAAAGGTCCTGAAACAGCAGAGCAAAACAGTATCTGAGGGCTTGACAGGGGAATCCAAGAAAAACAATCCGTAGTCCAGAATCGAGATGTGGAGACAGGAAGACACCGAACAGTGCCTGATTGGGTCAGCTGTGAAGCACTGAATGAGCGTTCCCTCTCCCGTTTTGAAGGGGCCTAGGAGTGTCACATGACCCCATCACGTGACCGATGATGTAGCACGTTTCCTTGTCACATGACCCAAGTTTTCAAAACGCTGCCGGGTCTTCCTGAGGGCGTGATGAAGCAAAGAAAAAAGCCGGTGTCTCCGTCGACTGTCTCCAAGACGCCAGGGCAGCTGCCAACGTTGCAATGGGTGAGTATGACCATAGCGCATTAGATGGCCTTGTGTGCGCCGCTGCCGTGCTGCTTGAGGGAGTGAGGACATGAGGTTAGAAGGGGAAGGCCTATCAGCACCTGAGATGGAGGGCTTAGTGGCTGCACAGGTATTTGTGTGCTTAAGGTGACCAGTGGATGGTGTAACAAAGCCTCCCCAAAGGCCCACGACCCCGTGGGCAAGCAGGAAAATCCTGATGAAACTGGGCCACCAAACGAGGGGCATGCACATCCCGGGTAGGAACCCAAGAGCGCTCCTCAGGACCGTAACCCAACCAATCCACGAGGTACTGGAGCCGACCCCTGAAGAGACGAGAGCCTAGAATACCCCCAACCTCATAAACATCAGGGTCATCCAGTGACACAGGGGCAGGGTGAGAGACCAGACGCGGAGGGCGAGGGCATGGTTTCAGGAGGGAAGTATGAAAGACTGGATGGACCCTCCAGGCTGAAGGAAGAGATAGGCGGTAAGCCACCGGACTCAGGACACCAGACACCCGAAAAGGACCAACAAACCTGGGAAGTAACTTGTGACAGCCAGGCAAGTGTAGATAGCAGGATGACAGCCAAACTCGGTCCCCCACATGGTAAACAGGAGCAGCAACCTGTTTCCTATCGGCTGAAGCTTTCATGGCCAACTGGGCTTCCCGCAGATGGGCAAGAGTCTGGGCATGAACCGTGGCCAAGTCGCGAACACAAGACGAGGCAACAGGAGCACAAGCAGATGCATAATTGGGAATGGGCAATGTACGGGGGTGTTGGCCATAGAGGGAGTAGAACGGGAAAAGCCAGTAGAGGAGTGCAAGGAGTTGTTATGGGCGAATTCAGCGAGGTGTAGCAGGTGTACCCATGATTTCTGATGTTGTAGTGAAAGACAGCGTAAGTATTGTTCCATGGCCTGATTTACCCTTTCCGTCTGGCCGTCGGTTTCCGGATGGTAAGCAGAGGAGAATCGGGCATCAATACCCAATAATTTAGTGAGCGCACGCCAGAAATGAGACGTGAATTGTGAACCTCTGTCAGAAACCAAGACCGTAGGGAGCCCAAATAAACAAAAAATGGACTTGAAAAACAGGTCTGCCAATGTAGGTGCAGAGGGTATACCAGAACAAGGAATAAAGCGAGCCATCTTTGTGTATGCGTCCACTACAACCCACACCGTATTATAACCCTGTGAACGAGGGAGATCAGTCACAAAATCCATTGTAAGGGTATGCCAGGTTCTGGGGGGGATCGGCATGGGCTGTAGAAGACCGAAGGGGCGGCCCCTACGGGACTTACACTGGGCACACACTGAGCATGTGTTGACATAGTTCTCAACGTTGCGCCGCATCGAAGGCCACCAGAACCAGCGTTTAAGTAGATCCATAGTACGCTTTTGTCCTGGGTGGCCATGGATGGCAGCTTCATGAGACCATTCCATAGCTAGATTTCGAGTGTCACTTGTGGTAAGAACAACCTGTTGTAAACAAAAGGCAGGCCATTGTGATAAATGGGATCCCATTCTTCTAACTGTTGTTGATGTTGGGAAACCCATGTGCGTATGGCTGACAACATAGGAGGCGAAGGAGTGCATAAGCATACTACATGCCCGTGGTCAAGCACCGTTTCTGTGAAGACCCGAAGCGACATCCCTCCAAGAGAGCGGGATAGAGCGTCTGCTTTACCATGAGATAGACCAGGGCGGTGTTTTACAACAAAGTCATAGGCTGCGAAGAATAAGTGCCAGCGCACATGACGACTGTTGACGCATTTGAGGGATGCAAGGTCTTGCAAATTCCTGTGATCAGTGAAAACCGTGACTTGATGTTTGGCCCCCATCAAATGGTGCCTCCACACCTGAAATGCGTCTTTGATCGCCAGGAGCTCCTTTTCGGTAACTGTATAATGGGACTCAGTAGATGTAAACTTGTGTGAATGGTAGGCTACATGATGTAAATGACCAGAAGTTGGTCAGGGTTGTGACAATACCGCTCCCAAAGCAAAGGACGATGCGTCTGCCTCGACAACGAATGGCAACTCCGGATCCGGGTGTTGTAGGACCGGAGCTGAGGTAAACGCAGACTTTAAGGACTCAAAAGCGGCCTGATGTTCTGGGTCCAGATAAATGGAACACGTGGACTGGTCAACGTAGTTAATGGCGCCACTATAGTAGAAAAACCAGGGATAAAGCGCCGATAAAAATTGGCAAAGCCCAGGAAAGACTGTAAGGACTTCAAGTTTACCGGGACCGGCCATTCCAAAACGGCTCGTACTTTAGACTGATTCATAGTCAACCCACCCGGTGAAATGTGGAAACCCAGAAATTCTACTTCTTTGGTATGAAACTGGCACTTTTCACGCTTGGCAAATAGCGCATTCTTGCGCAAACGGGATAGGACTTCTCGGACGTGAAGGACGTGTTCATCTAAAGAGGAGGAAAGATCAGAATGTCGTCCAAATAGACCACCACATAATTGTCCAGTATGTCCCCAAAAACCCCATTCATAAATCGCTGGAAGGTGGCAGGGGCGTTGCACAACCTGAAGGGCATCACCAGGTATTCAAATAAACCCTGTCGGGTGCAAAACGCTGTCTTCCACTCATCCCCTTTGCAGACACGTATCAAGTTATATGCTCCCCAGAGATCTAATTTGGTGTAGATGGAGCAGTGTGTTAATCTATCCAAGAGTGGAGAGATGAGAGGTATTGGGGTATCTATCCTTGATAGTGATGGCGTTCAAACGCCGGTAGTCTACACAGGGGCGAATATCCCCCTCTTTCTTTGGAACGAAGGAGATAGGGCATGCAGCAGGCGAGGAGGAGGGCCGAATGTGGCCCAAACGTAATGCCTCCTGCAAGTATTCTTTCAAGGATTTGTCTTCTACTGGTGATAGAGAATAGATTCGGCCCTTGGGGATCTGAGCGTTAGGGACCAGATCTATTGGGCAATCGTAGGGTCTGTGTGGAGGTAGACTCTCTGCGGGGCCGCCCTTGTCCAAGACTGACAGAAACTCGTGATAAACTGGAGGTATGTTGGCAAAGAAAGCACCAAACATGTGCGAAGTGGAAGAGTGGTGTTCATCAGTCACAGACAGGGTCAGATGTCCTACTGCACCCTACGCTGCAGCAGGTGTATCGATTACCTCCTCTCTCTCGATAAGACAAAAATGTTGGCATACTTAAGATTCAAAACAGACCTGGCCAGTACCCCAATTGATTAGCAGATTATGTTTCTTTAACCAAGGGATGCCAAGAATGATACCAAACTGAGGGGTGGTTATGAGGTCAAAGGCAAGGGTTTCCCTATGTGTTTCCTGGATGATTACTTCCAGGGGAGCAGACTGTTGTCGAATAGGTCCAGAAGCAAGAGAAGTCCCATCCACAGCCTGTACAGGCTCGGGATATTCCTTGGTAACTAATGGAAGGTTCAAGGCATAAGCCATTTGTATGTCGATAAAGCAGCCAGTGGCCCCGGAATCAATGATAATCTGAACGGGGTGCATTGTGTCAGGAGTAGGCTTTAATAAGGCGTGGACTGTGACTGGTCTAATAGGCCCAAATGCCAGAGGAGAAAAAGAGGGGGACTGTGGAGAACTCGTCCTGGCCCCCATATTCAAGGACGAGCAGTCGGAAAACCCGGATTCTTTTGCTTTGGGCAGCGTGGACAATTCTTGACGTAATGTCCATTAAGTCCACAATAAAAGCAGGCGTTGTCGGTTCTCCGCCTTTCCCGTTCCGTCATAGTTATAGGGCTACGTATTCCACCCACTTGCATGGGTTTGCTGGCTACATCAGGAGTAACCGACAACTGTGGACCCAAGAATCTGGCTTCTGCCTTGCGCTTGGTGCATCGAGCGTCTAACTGGAGTGTTATGTCAACCAGATCAGAGTACTGAGTCGGAAGCGACAGCACCACTGCCAAAGCGTCCTTAATGGAGCCGCTTAGACCTCTGTAAAATACCACAGCCTTTTTGTTTTCGGGCCAGGATGTTTCTGCTGCTAACTGGTTGAATCGCGTTATGTATTCTATAAGGGTGCTTTTCCCCTGAGAGAGATCAAGTAATTCCAAATCTCTGGATTGAGCTTTGTGTCTGGTGTCAAAAACCTTAGACTTTTCAGTCACTAGAAGGTCAAAGTCATAAAGGGCTGGATGATCATTTTCAAGTAATGTGTTGGCCCATGTGGCGGCAATGCCAGACAAATAGGAAAGCAAGAACGCAGCCTTTGCAGGTACATCAGGGAACGCTGAAGGTCTACAAAGGAAATGTAATTTACATTGATTCAAAAATGTACGGAATTTCCTGGGGTCTCCCTTTAATCTCTCAGGGGGTGCTAAAGGAAAAGGAGTGGGAGTTATTACTGGTGTGATGATGGAAGGGGTGGCAGAAGGACCAGGGGTTGGAGGTGTGGGGTCCCCAAATTCGGAATCAGGAGGTAGGGAATGGCGAGCACTCTGAAGGGAGTCAAGGCTGTGGTGTATCGCCATGGTGGCTGCGGCCATATCGGCTCTCAAGGCAATAACTGCTTGCAGTAGAGCGGCCACAGGGTCCCCAGCCGATGCCGCCATAATCTGGACGACCTGTAGGCTTCACAGTCTGTTATAACCTGATGGTTATGAAGATTATGGGGCCTCTGTCCACAAGTTCCACTCAGAAAGATACAAATAACTTCCTGAGCGATCCTTGAGGCCACAGGTATTTGAGTGCTGAAGAACGCCAGGAACCAGGAACAGCGGTGACCCCTCGACCGCTGTAAAGCAAGCAATGGGTCAGTATAATGGCGAACAATTCACTGAATAGCAAGGTAACAAATATCAAGGGGCTTACCAAGGTACAAAGGAGTCTGGGGACGGAAAGAGCACAGATGAAAATGGAGGTGTTCCGTGTGGCTGCAGTGTGGGACAAGCGGCAGCGGGTAGGCGCAGTACTGGAAGATTGCTGTGGAATTTGGCACTGCAACACCTGTACAGAGAAGGCACTCCAAAAGGTAACAGAAGAGGAAATCCGAAAACAGTCCGTTAAGAGTTCCAAGGACAAAAGCCAGCCAAGTTCGTTGAAACCAGGGGTAATCCAAAGGAATCCAAAACACAGTCCAAAAGGTCCTGAAACAGCAGAGCAAAACAGTATCCGAGGGCTTAACAGGGGAATCCAAGAAAAACAATCCGTAGTCCAGAATCGAGATGTGGAGACAGGAAGACGCCGAACAGTGCCTGATTGGGTCAGCTGTGAAGCACTGAATGAGCATTCCCTCTCCGGTTTTGAAGGGGCTAGGAGTGTCACATGACCCCATCACGTGACCGATGATGTAGCACGTTTCCTTGTCACATGACCCAAGTTTTCAAAATGCTGCCGGGTCTTCCTGGGGGCGTGATGAAGCAAAGAAAAAAGCCGGCGTCTCCGTCGACTGTCTTCAAGACGCAAGGGCAGCTGCCAACGTTGAAATGGGTGAATATGACCATAGCGCATTAGATGGCCTTGTGTGTGCCGCTGCCGTGCTGCTTGAGGGAGTGAGGACATGAGGTTAGAAGGGGAAGGCAGATCAGGACCTGTGATGGAGGGCTTAGTGGCTGCACGGGTATTCGTGTGCGTAAGGTGACCAGTGGATGGTGTGACAGGGGCCAACCACCCAAGAACAGGCCAATGGGCTGTGTTCGTGCCATAGAGGGACTGCCTGAACCCCCGTTTTGCTAATTTGAACATTTTACTGTTGATTTGCTTTCTGGTTTTGCTCTGGACATTGTTGCTCTATTTGCCATAGTTGAGCTTTTTAATGTACAGGTGCTTCTTTGCGTTCTTACGGCCATCAGTGCTCAGTTTCCCACAATTCAATTCTTCAACCTTCAAATGCTTTCTTGTTTCACTCGGGTCATTAGTCCTCTGTTTCCCATAATTCAGCATTCCAATGTGTACTTGCTTTAAAATGGTACCGGCTATGGAGCCTCAACATGTCTTCTCTGACTACTATAAGCTTTGCCCTTTGGGTTTGTGGTACTGGTTCCTCTGACCTAGACCCGCCTCGCTCCCCTACCCTCTAGGGTTCTTTCTCTCCTTGGGATCTGGCTCTCTCAATGCCCAATTATGGATTCTGTGGGTTCTGCTCCCACCCTTTCAGCGGCCACGTCCTCTCACCAGATCTGCTTGTGGATGGTGCCCACGGTTTCCTTCTGCTCACCCAGGACAGGGCTCTATGTTGGCAGTATTCTGGATATGTGTTTTTCAGATAAGGCCTTGTTAACGCTCATATCTCTGCCAGCAGGTTTGTGAACTCAGCATTCCGCTTTGGCTTGCCAAGAACCTAGCCGCTTCGAGTCCAGAGCAGTTACAGGGTACTCAGCCCTGGGTGAAGACTCCCCAATGCTGTGCCACCAGCATTTCCCACCTTAGCTCAGCTAATGGCTCAGGTCACCTGATCAACAAGGTGGAAAACAGACTCAGCCTTCACATTTCCGCAATCACTCACTGAGTAGGCTTCAACTCCACCGCCTACTGTGGTGGAGGAACAGAACCCATGATATGTAATGTATATTGCAAATACTTTATTCTTGTCAGACGGGTAATAGGATAAATGCATATGGGTCGTAAGCAGTTTTCCACAAATAAAATGGTGTTCCTCTCTCAATACAGTGAAAGCAAAAAAGTGCAGGAAATGGATACACTTTCTATCAGGAGCCCTGATCTCCCTCTCTCTACTCCATTTTCATTCCCTAGGGTTTTAGCACTAGGCACGCTTCTTGACAATTTACCAGAACACATTCACGGATATAGTGACCAGAATGCTTCTTAACACTTCACAAAACACAGTCTCTGGGACGCAGCGCCCTATGTGAGCTTTGTGAGCTCCCAGGTATATAGTGTCAAGCTCACTTTCTGGTATATAGTCCTCCAGCTAACTGTGCACCTAGAGATAGTGCACCCTGCTCACTCTGCCACAGACTCAGGGATATAAATCCTCCCATCAACTATGCACATAGGGATATAGCATCCCGGCCGCTCGGGCAATAGCCTCAGCTTTTCTCCAGTTCACCGCTCAGTCTCTGCTCCTCACAGGACTCCGGCAGCTTTGGTAGCTTCAACGTGATGTCCCCCTTCAAGTAACCAAGCCGGTAAGCGAGATCTGGCTTCGGCGGGGGAGTGCTGTTCTCAGCTCAAGTGCTTGTGCAACCCCAATGAGTTCACAGTGAACTCAGGCTATGCAGCGGCAACGCGGAGTGAATTCTCTCATTTGGAACTAATCACAAAAGCTCATATTCTTATTCGCTCTCTTAGGATCAAGGGCATCTCTCCCAGGCCTCCTACACAACCGTGACTGAGGGACTGGGGATAAGTACCCTTACCTAAGGTCAATGCTTCACTGATCAGGGGGCTGGTATGGATAGTGAGGAGCGCTGTTAATCTCATCCTTCTCTGCCATCATTTAGTTCATGGCACTGCCTCGAGGGCGCCAGTGTGCTTTCCAGGGGGCTTTCTTGGTCCACAGAGTCCCATCCAAAGAGAGAAGCTATAACTTTGTAGAATGCTTGGCAGGTGAATTTGTACAAAACAAATGAGGCAAAATATTAATATGTGTTTGATTGTGCACTGCTATTAATGTAAAAAGTTGAAGACCCAGATTAATGAATAAAGGATAGATCAGGGGAAACGCGTTTCTCTTGGAAGCGAGGAAATGCGGCGCAACACAGGTTCTAATCCTGATCCGCGTTTGGAAACAACTTTCTGGCAGGGTTGTCGTATTGTCTGGGAAAGATCCGGGACTAGGCTAATGTCGGGATTATTGAGACTCAGGGCTAGCTAGCCCTTTGGTTCTAGTAACCCCTTTGCTCGGGGACATGCTCTCAGAAAGCATGTTCTCCTATTTGTGTCTGTCCTGCTAATCAAAAGTACTCACCCTTCCCTACAATGAACGACAGTAGGAAACCGTATTTATTTTAGTTCATAAGGGTCAAGCACAGCTGGCTGGCTGCCCTAATTTATTAAGGATATGTAGATATCTAGCAAGACTGGTCTGTTAGATATTCATTAAATGGTGAACTGGCACAAGTCTACAGAAATAGGCTGGAACGCTCTCTGCCGCTCACAGTATTTGGCAGGACTTAGTCATGGTGCTGCCAGCAAAATGGCAGCCCTCTCGCGAGTATCATTGGTCGCTCTTAGAACTGTAGAGTGGTGCCAGCAGGGATTGGTTCCCCAGAGGAACTTTGGCAAGCTTGTTCTGCATTTTAGAGTTAAAAGATACCCTCTGTAGTGTTTTTTCTTTTTTAATTTAAATGCCCATACCTCAGTATAGTGTAGTCCTTGGACTGTGGGTACCTATGCTGACATCTGTCCAGTCGGAGGAGGCCTCATCACAGGATCCCAAGAATAGAAAGGTTGAAGGGGCTTTAAAAATGCCCTTTTATGCCATAAACCTTTCAATGAGAATGGGTGCCAATGCTGCCCAGAGAGGCCAGTCAATTATCAGGGATTTGTATAACTTGTATGATTAGGACCAACAAGGAAAGTGTGGAATGTCGACGATGGAGAAATGAGGGGTATTTCTGTCAGACCTTACCGTGAATGGGCTTTGTTCTGCCGCTGGCGCCTAGTACTCAGCACTGGAGGCCAGTGGGCTGCCTTGGATGTAACCATGGAAGATTGAGGCATCTCAAAAAGTGCCCCTGGTGCATTCATCCTTTCATGGCTCTCATCTTTCTGGCCCACAGGCGAGACACCGAATAAAGCGAATAGCAGAAAACAGAAAGAATATTCTCCCTATAAAGGTGACAAAGAGGTAGGACTTGCTCAGCTCCTGCTATGAATCAAAGTTGCTGTCCCTTGCAATGTGTGGCCTTTGATTGGGGGGGGGCTATCTATCTTAATAAAGCCCACTCTCAACCCCAGCCATCACCTTCTGTGCCTTCACAACCCAAATCATGCCTCTGCCTTTCTTAAGGAGGCTACTGCCTTGATGCCAGTGGGGTGGGAGGACTTTCAGTGTTTTTACAACCATGGATAGATTCAGTCCAGGATCTTTGGATTGTGCAAATAAGCAGACATGGCTATTCCATAGACGGAGTGATGGCACCAGGGCATGCTGATATTATTGTGACCCAAGTTACATGTTGCCCTCTGGCCTCGAGTTTGGATTCCATCTGGTTTCTGTCCCAAAGCCACCTGGGATCTTCACATGCCGAGTAGGAAGGATTTACATGGTTATCTTGGCCTGTAGGTCATCATTGCAGCTTATGCAGAATTTAGCATACTGATGGAGAAACATTTGGTAGCACTAATCTGGGGAGGAGGATGTAACGGATGAGGGAGAGCGCGGTAGCGCTAGGGCCCAGAACGACTTAAATGAAAACCAATGAAGCATCTTTGGAACGTATGTCCCATTTGCAACAGTGGCCACCCTCCACCCCTGGATGTTGAATGCCTACCTGAAGGTTAGCCTCGCCAAGATTGTTTTTTTCCTTATTGGCCCCCCTGACAAACAACAGCACATCCACATGTGGCTTGACGATAGGCACCTGGAAGGATTTGCCCTGCAGCTGTCAGACTCAGCTACATCTCTAGGCTTCATTGTCGACAGCAGTCTCTCCTTCCAAAAGCACACTGCCAGGAAAGCCCAAAGGGCACGTAGAGCCCACATTCCACAAAATCAAACCATTCATCCCCCATACCACTTCCGCACTGATTTTCCACACTAACTGAGGAAACCCCCTCTTAACCAGACTCCTTGCCATGCATCCGACCCCCTCAAGGCTGTCCACCACTCTGCAGCACATCTCAGTACCAGCACCCACAAATTTGGTCATATCCCCAAGCAACACTGGCTCTCCCCGCCTGCAAAGATGCTATTCAAATCTGCTGGCATCGTCTGCAGATTAATCTTGAACGGCACCCCAGCATACCTCGCGGCTAAACTCCACACATCTGTAGGCTTTGGTGCACCCCCCAGCAAATGCATCGAAAGGTTACAGTCAAAGCTAGCCCGCATAGATAGAACCCACAAACAGTCTCTATCCTGCCACACCCAACCCTCTGGAACCGTATCCGGCTGCAGGTGCGGAACACCCCCACCATCCTCCAGCTCTGAAAAACACTAAAAACGCGACTCTTCCATCAAGATCGCCTGCATAACTAAATCCATGTTTTCCTCCCGCCAACAGAACCGCGCTACTGCTCAAAAGCGTTATGCCCAATGCTGGCTTCCCCGCATTGTAAAGCGCCCCGCTGCTCACGAGCTAGGCCTGTGCTATAAATGATAAAATAAAAACAAAGTAATATTTTGCAAGGAGAGAGAATGGAATCCCAAAGCATTATGGTGCTGGAGATGAAGTGTGAGGTTTGAGGGACTATTTGCCACCTGTGGAGAAACAGGGGTGCTTTTATTTCTTTTGGAAGGTAAGATGATTATGTTCTCATCTTAATATAAGTGATATAGAGACCGTTTTTATTTAAGCAAGGAGGGCTTGGCGCCTTGGCATTGAAAATAGATGTATGGGTCAAGCACATTGATTTGAATGCGGCTCGGCTGGAAACCGAGAGCCAGTGCAAGTGTGTTCAAAGCGGGGTAGATGTGTTAAAACTTTCCCAGGCCCGAGATGAGAGCGCCCACTCTGTTTTGAACCCTCTGCAGGAGCTTCAGTGATGTGCTCGAGAGGCCCAGTTAGATGGTAGCAGCAAGACACGAAATGGTCAATAATTTCACTTCCAAACTTTTGTACAGAAGTTCCAGCAGCTGGGAGAGGGAAGCTCCTTTAGAGTTTTTTTTAAAAAAACTAAACAGTATTTCATTGGCGATGCAAGCTGGAAGGGAAGAGACAGATCAAAATCCGCATTAGCACCCTTAGGAGAGACCCCAGCCAATCAGATGGCCTCAACGCCAGCTCAATCAGAAAATGAAAGCTTGCATTGCATTCCGGCCACCATCTTTTTTTCCAGGATGCTAATAGCATTAACAGCAAATACCTTGGTCTTCCCAATACTGGGCCCTAAGTGGTTTGCAGACATCCTGCCCTTTATTGATGTGAGACTTAATGTGAGACTTTCTCTGAGTCAAGCCAAGGTGAAAGCCCACTAACCTGCAAGTTTTATGGAAATCTGTGTATCCTCTGAATAATTAAAAAACAATTAAACCAAATTAATCAAAAGGTAACATATAGAGGAGAAGCAAAACAGGGGCATAGTGGAGTCCTGTGCAGGGCCATAGGGAAACGGCTTTGGTAGAGGGTGGAACGGAGAGACTTCACCTGAGACTGGTCTACCCATTACAAGGCATCCTGCCGTGGTGGCTGGTGGTAAGCCAGTCCCCCTTGTAATGGGCTAGAACCACCACTGTCACATTTCTGCACCTACACAGAGCATGCATCTAGTCATCAGAGAGCATGCCGTCAATCGTCAGAGAGCATGCTGGATCAGCCATCGCAAAGCATGCAGTCAGCCATCACAGAGCATGCAGTCAGTCAACACTATGAGGAGTCAGAAGTGTGAGGCAGACAACATTTTGAAAGGTTTTAACTTCTGCCATTTTATTAAATAAAACAGGCTGAATAAACGCCTCACTATCCCAACCCTAACGTGGATGTCCCTGCCTATAGTAAACTAAAAGGGAACACTCTAACCAAGAGATCTCTAACCGTCACACTTATTCAACAATCAACACAAACAGGTATAATATGGCAACTCAATTCAACAGATGTAAACAACGTATAATCTGGTTCACAGTATAGTCAATTGGCCTCATTACAAGTCGGCCGGTCCGGAAACAACGGTGGTGGTAAAATCGCCACCACGGTGTCCCCGGACCGGCAGAATACGAGTTCTGCAGGCGGGTGGTGTCACTCCTGCCAGGTTTGACCTGGCGGGACTAACGCCACCCGCCCGCAGACGGAAATCGAAACACTGGAACCGTTATTTACGGTGCTGGTGGTTCCATTGTCCCCATCCCCATGAAGTATGGGACTCCATGGGAATGGGGATTAACGGAATTACGCCTCCGGAATTTCCGGGTCACCGGGGTTGTAATGCCCCGGTGATTCTGGCAATTACGGAGGCGGTAATTCATTTCGCCTCTGGTGGCAGCCTGCTGGTTTTTTCCGGCACGGCTACTGCCAGACTCGTAATGAGGCCCAATGTCTCTTGTCATGGATTGGGTGAACTCCCCTTCCCCAGATCCAAACAAGGGGTTTTTCCACAGTTCAACAGAGAACCAAGGAAATCCGACTTTAACACAAAGTTCCGTTGTTTCAATGAAGTAACTTGTCAAAGTCAAAAGCTTTCACTCCTCCTGAAATAAGAACTCCCCCAAAGTATCTTGAAAAGGAAATGTCAAAAGCTTTCACACCTCCTGGAATGAGAACTCCTTCACGCCTTTGGAAACAACAAATGGTTTGGTCAGAATGGTCTGCTTCAAGAATGACTGCCAGGAACAACCAAGCCATTACAACTTGAAATGTTGCTTTCCAGTAGTACCACTCTTCAGCACTTGCTCCTATTACCTGGCATAACCTTTCACCAGGTTTCTGCTCGGCAATCACCTTTTTGACCAACGGATCTACTCGCCTGCCCGTCTACTTTGTCAGAACCCAAACAGATAAGTGCTTCTGTGGTAACTTTCGAAGTAGCATAACAGCTTCAAAGGCCTTCTTTGACATAAACATGCCAAGAGATTTCAGGGAATAGAACTTTCACACTGACCCTTATCAGGACCTCTCCAAAAAGGATGCTTCTCTCCCTCTGGACAACCACCTCCAGAAGGGCAGCCTGTTTGCCACCCTCCTTTCCCTTCTGCATCAATACCAAAAATAATTTTCAGGATCAAGTCTTTTCCTGCTTATATTTTGGTTGTAGCACTGTGAATCTACATCAACCACACTGATAGGCACCCCAAACCTGAATGGCAACCTTTATAATGTTGGGGCTTCTGACCATTCCCCTCTTGCATTTGGCAACCTTTAGTGGACTGATACTGTCCATTTCTCAAGGTCTCTTGGCTTGGGTATTGGTGGTTTTCCGGGGGGGGGGGGGGGGGTATTGGGCCAAACTCACACTTTCATTCCTGGACCTCGTTTGGGTTAATATCAGCCACTTTTGCAAGTCTGCAACAGTTCAGTATTGATAATATTTATTAGCTCTCCTTTGGAAATGTAACGGTTTATTGAGAGTCCCCCCTCAACATGGGGAGTTCCTTCCCTCCCCAATCAAGGTGTCACACAACAAACTGTTTAATGGATTCTTTGTTCAGAATTATTTCAGACTCATATCATGCCCCTTGGTTCCCTTCCGCTGTGCCCCCTATAAGCCAAGAACCAGGCCGGTGTACAGAAAATATATTTATATTTATTTGAATTACAGGAAATGGAGGTTGCACTAAAACTGCACACGCCATCTTCTTTGTGGCTCACAATTAAACTTCTTTTTACATAAATAAATCACACAAGTTGGTTTGAAAAACACAAATCAGAAAACTTTTCTTTATGCAGATTTCAATTCAAGGAATAATCAAAACTGGTCAATTACCAAAATCGATGTACATATGAAGTACTGTGCAATTTAAATTTTCCTGCACGTTTACAATGGCCAGCAGTTTGGTTTACAGATTTGTACAAATGCATATGGCTATTATTATTTCACCCAACATGTTGCGTTGAAATAAACACAGGGTGACATTTTAACCAAGGCCTACATCACATGGTCAGTGTTGGATACATGAGGTCTCACTTTTGCAAAGCACTTCTCCTCCCAGCCTCAATAACCAAAGCATCAATTACATGCCACACCCTTCTATTCAAAGGCCAGGTCTACGGAGTGGGGGCAGTTTAGAAGTTTGTTTTTCAGACCTCCCACACTTGAAGGCCCGTGTTGGGGAAATGGGACAGAAAAATGGGGATTATTAGGAATTTTGGATTTTCAGACTCCCCCACCCCACTTAAAGGCTTGTGCTGGGGGACGTAGGCAGTTTAGGGATTTTAGTTATGGAACAGGACACCCCTCTTCCTTTAAGAAGTCGGGGTTAACAGGAAAAATAGGATTACTCAATTATATTACAAGCTATCATTTTTACACTGGGAATGAGCTTTGTTAATTTCAAATGTTAACAAGAATCACACCGGGGTGTTTTGCAAAAGGGGAATTAATTAACTTAATATTCAGTCAAATAGGCTAAAGATTTAGACAGTTTGCCCCTCTGACCCACGAAAGATCACAGCCTCTGTTTTTCTGGTCTACCCAACAATATTTACACCCAGATGAAACTTCAGCAAATCTCCTTTGGTAATTATTGCACCTATCTCTTAGTAATCTTTTTAGCAGCTCTCCTCTTCTCTCATAGTGCATCCACTTTATATACCAGTGATGACACAATCAATATTTCAATATTGGGCAGTGCCCTGCAAGCAATCTTGCACCTTTGATTGGTCTGTCAGATTTCTCTCTAACCCCCATGCCCAGCCCCTGTCTAAGGATTGGTTCAGGAGTCTAGAACAGAAATATTGCAACTCCCATTTGAAATTCACATTTTTTCTATGTCCGTTTCAGCCAGAAAGTAGCTACATGGCTAAAGGTTTTAATTTATCAATGAATACTATGATATACGTATTTTAATATTCTTCTCCTCAGGGTGGATCAGTGAAGCGTACCTTCGTTTCAGCACCTTATTGTCCTGGCATATGGCAATTTTGTGCCTTTTACACCCAATGTATGATAGTTATGAACATGCGATTTAACCTCCAGATACCTAATTTTACATTTCATCAGCTCGCTAATTCTTAAATTCTGGACATTTTCAGGGCATTCAGAAACACATTTTAGCTTGTTATTTCAATTCCATAGGTCACATGTGGATAACCTTTATTTCAATATAATCAACTTGGAATTAGCCTTCTCATCACACTTTCCACAAGACTGCAACTCTAACAGTTCATCAATTGCTGAATAAAATCACATGTCCAATGTAAATCTATGACCACATCATTAACATATTTAGTTTCACATCACAGCTCTCATTTCTCTGCAATCATGTGACCAGAGCCTCCTGGGTTGAATGTTTTTCTAAGCCGGAGTCAAAGCCATTAGTCTCTTTGTTCTTAAAAAGTTGATTGGTTGATGAGATCCTTATCAGGCAACAGACTGTTAACATCGGGCCTGTAATGCTATTAGGTCATTCTGACATCTGGTACTTGGTTCTGTTATCTGAAGTTGACCACCATTTTGATCTTCAAACTTTCTATTTTCTTGTATTTCTCTGAGATCAGCTTCCCTAGATTGTAGCCCCTGTTTACACAGCCGCTCCATACATTCCAGTCACACTGGCTATGCCATTTGCCCTGCAGAGAAATGAGCCTTCAGAGACAACAAATCGTACAATGGGGCAAGTTTGTTTTGCACACCCACCCAGAGCTCCTAATCACTTTATTGCAGTTGTAAATAGCTGGTATGCAAGAGCTTCAAAGGAATTCCCCTTCCCGATCCAGAGGCCAACAGGCTTGCAGTAGGGGAATCCCTGTGCAAATTCTACCCAGAGACCAACAGATTGTCATTGGCTGAAATTAACTCACAAATTTCATTTTCTAACATCAGCCTTAATTCTTTGAAATAGGTACCCAGTCATTTTACCGAAAATAAATCAGATTGGTAAGTTTTACCGAAAGCCAAAATACAGACAACTACCGTAAATTGTAATTAAATATGTGTATGGTAGTGGCATAAATGGTTAAAGTGGGTGGGAATGGGGTGGGGTTTAAAGGGTAAAAAACATGGGGTTTAGGGGGACCCTGCTAAATAAAATAAAAAACAATTCAGTATTTTTTCGGTATTTTGACCACTCTGAAATTTACCACTCTGATTTCACCTTTGGCAAAATCACATATAACCTTTGAAATACTGTGTATTTTACTGATCATGGTTCACTTTGCTTTTGCAACAGTGGATTTTTTCTTTCTTTTCACACAACATTGGCTTTTAAATATGACAGCTGAAAGTACATGGCTGTTTATTTCAGTAATTCATAAAATATGCTTTTAATTATCTGCTGTTCGTTTTTATGCTGGACAGTGGGTCTGGGTTGTCATAGTGCACCACCTTTTGATGGGTGGCAGTTTCAGTGAAAATGCTGCATTTATCTCCCAGCCAGCAATGTGATGTGCCTTTCCAATCTGCACTCTGATTACATTTTTCTCAGCTTTCTCTGGATTTCAATTGCAGAAAGACACCCACATAGCCTGCCTAAATAGGCCCATTTTCAGTGTGAAGCTTTTTGAAGGCTGCAGGTCATTCTTTTAGTGGGCGTTTCAATTATGTTTGTTTGGGCCTTTGATTAAACCGCACAGAAAAGCGCACTAGTTCAGTATTCATAAGATTTGCTAGCTTGGCTTGGTAAACATTTAAAAGTGATATTTGTGATGCTTATTGGCTTGGTTTTGTAGGTTAACAACTGTTCAACACTCGTAATGTTGTTAATTCTGCTTCTCACTCGCGAGTGATTCTGCCTGCACTGACCACGCAGGAATCACAGGAGCGCCCCAGAATCACTTGCGTGGCCTAGGCTCACTGGGTAAGTCACTGGTGCTCCTCTCAGCAGGACTGATGCAACCATGGCTTCTCCTGACCCAGTGCAGCTTCTCTCTTCAGTCGCTGTGCCTATGCCACATTGATTTGGAGTCGTTCTGTAATGGAGGTGCCGAATTGAAGATGAGGTACCGACAACTGAATGCAGTAGGGGGCTGCCCCCCACTTAAAGCCAGGCAGAGAAAATTGTATGGAGTGATGTAGTATTGTAAATATGTGAATATAGAACTCATATGGTTAAAATACATTAGGACTTTTAGTGGTGTTATGTTTATAAAGTCGAAAATACTTTTATCATGGTTTAGTAAGTAGGCAAGGTACAGAATGCATATCATAAAAATTGAATGGGAAAATTATAACTTTTTTCCATACCCAGACAGAAAACTGACAATGCCTTTATATGAGTAAAAGGAATGTATTAAATTAAGCTACTATCTGTAGACAGTGGCCGCATGATTCAGCCCAGAGTTGAACAATTCAAGGCCGCTGCACCTTGCAAGAATCAGATAAGCAGTCTGAAACCAGACAGTTCATTAAGCTGTGCCTGAAGTTTTAGCCAAGGGAAGCAGCTGCGTGACCATATTTGGGGTAGTGTGGCTGGGAAAGTCCTAGGATGGGTGCCAGAATGTATTTCATTTTGAAGGTTTAAACAGATAAACAATAATTGCCTTGTGCACGAGTATGTTCAACAAAGAGTTTTGCCTGGACATGTTTAGAAAAGGTGGGGGGTTTGAATCATCTTTCTCTCACAGATATAAAAGGAAGCTCTGTTTTCAGCTGGCAGAGAAGTTTGTGTATTTGACAACAATGCTGTTTGTGGTCTGTGTCAGTCTGGCATGAAATAAAACCTGTCGAACCTGACTCTGCCTCCTGCCTGCTGCTTGAATTGCTTTTGCTGAAATGCCAGAGGGTCTCAGAGGGTAACAGAGAGCCCCAGAGAGCAACAGAGGGCCCCAGAACGTCCAGGAGAGCCTGACAGGATGGAAGAGGTGAAGAAAAGCACGATCAAGGTCTTAGCAACTCATCTTCATATGGCGAGCCAAACCACAACGGATAGGATGATGAACAGACATCTCTGCAAGCCAAAAAAAGCCTGGACAGTCAAAACTAAAAGACTAAGGTGAGCCATACAGTTCTGACCAAGATAAGAGTGGAGTAAAGGGGATAGAAAATAAGATAGGAATGGAGCAGACTGCAGTTGCCCTAGCCGACAGAAAGAAAAATGGATAGGGAGAGCGAACAGTATGGCAGAAAGGGGAATACATATTTATATATATATATATCTGGTGGTAACTTTTCAGGGAAAAGTAACAATGGCAGTCCAGATTTGGGAAAAAAACAAGAAATTAGCAGCATTTAAAAAATCATAAGAGTAAAATATTCATGAGGGACCCCAGCAAAAGGTAACTGAGGGAGGTGGGATATGAACAAAAAATAACATTTTAATAAAAGTATAATGTGTATATATGAGGGAAAAAAATATTGACTCAAGGCACCCGAGCAATAGAAAGAGATACCAGGAGGATACCTGAGAAGAGAGAGATACCAGGAAGATACCTGAGAGAGAGAGAGGATACACCCATTTTCCTAGCGTTTAAAGACGGGTGGATGGAGTTTTGCACCCAGAGCCCACTTAATAGGGTGATTAGGAGACCAAGAGAATTTAAAGATTCCTTGAAAGGGGTGAACTCACGTTTTGTAAAGAAATGCACATATTTAGGGGTAGGAGTGTACCTTCAGAGGCAGGTGACACTAGGAAGTGCACTTAAATGTAGCCGGCCGGAGTCTGTCTGATTTCTGTCACATGTCATGTTATGTTGTGTGTCTAATTGTTATATGTTATGGCTGTTCATTTGTTTCATTTTATGGCGTAACTGTCTTTGTGCACTGTAAAACATTGGAAATAATATAAAATTATATTTTCAAGCTAATCTAACGAATTGGCATTCCGCCAAGGTTTTGAAAATGCCAAAAATAACAATAATGTAGATGACATGATGCTATGACTTAAGGTACACAAATTTGTGGTGATTTCACCTCAAAAAAGTCAAACAGTACTGAGATAAGTGTAAAAAGCTTTTGCACTTGTAACCATCAAAAAATAAAAAAAATAATTTTCAAACTAGCAACTATGGAGATAAAATTGTGATTTCCTAGTATTAGACAAGATAACGAATGGATCGCTCGAAGTACGGTAGAGTTTCGCATTTTAATGACAGAGTTACAGCGATTTATAGAAGTATTGCTGTCACGCTTTGAAGAGTGCTGAGAAAAGGAATGCACTGTGCAGAAGTATTTTTTTTTTTAACTGTGTGCGGTAGAAAAGCCCAGTAATTTTTGACTTAAGAAATGAACTGTGAGCCTGTGAGGTGTGAAAAATAATTGGTTCTTAGACAAGAAATTAGTGAATGATTCTTAAGGCAAATACAGAGCCTGGTGAAATGCTAGCCGATGTTTTATTTGCGTTTTAATTAGGAAAAGTGTTGACAAGGATGTCTCGCTGAAGTGAAACAAGCTGTTTTTTTTGATGAACTATTCTGTTTGGGGCTTGGGTGCCGTGGTTTAAAAGATATTTTTTTTATATTTCAATTTAGCTTGCATTTGTGAGATGAAAGAAACATAAGTATGTTTTGTTTAGCATGAAAAATAAAGTCAGAGCAGCTGCTTGAAAACACGCAATGGAGAATTAACAGTTTAGCAGGATGCAACTAAATTAATACACGAGAAAAGAAAAATGCTTTCATTTACCCAGAAGCAAGGTTAAAGATGACCGATCAGAGCGAATACAGTGAGTCACCAAGAAAGGAATGCACGATAGCTGTTCTTTGAGATAACACTGCCAAGCTAAGCAATTGCTCCATGAAATGCAAAATGATCGTGCAAGGCCATACTTATCGCATACAAGCAAGTACAGTAAAAGACAGGCTTTATTTTATTAAAAACAATGTGCCAAATACAGATTACAGATGCAAAGGGTCGTTCTGAGCATTGTTGCGCATTGTGGAACAAATGCCCACACTTGGAAGTGTAACCTCTTATGAGTGCAGTTGCAGCTTACCCATTTAGTAACCCAGCATTAAAGGGAAACTAATTAAAGGAGACAGCAGCTGTGTATTTTAGTGATACGCTGGTAGACGCAGGGTTTGGATCTGGTTGGGTCATTACATTCTGCATTTATGTTTCATTATGACTCGTGGTGGTCATTTTGTAGCAGGGCAGCAAACTAGATACATTATTTTAAAATATGTGGTAGTAAGACACATTTAAAGGAGCAAAGATGCCATGTTATTTTGCAGTCATATAGCGCTTTACATATTCAGTGGTATTACCTTAAAGCACTGATAGGTTGAGCACCCTAAAAACCATAGATTAAGTGAGTAGAGAGAGAGAGCATTGCATGATGCATGGATGTATCAGCTATGTGTACAGCTAGTGTAATTGTTAGATGAAAAGTATTTAGTAATTTAGTAAATGCTCAAGCGGGCTGTGTTTTATACGTTGCATTTATTATGAAAATAAAGTGCATTACATACAAAATGAATTTGTTGCAGAGGACAAGTAAGTGAGTTTACATGTAGGCTCAGCAATATGCAAACACAGGATACACAGAGACACCTGGGAATAAAAGGTGTCAACCAAAAAATAAGAAATATTTTTGCAAAACAGAAAAATGAATGTGTAACACAGTGGGACCGCCCCAGAGGTTGATCAGATGTGTTTAGAAGAGTTAAATGGCACTAGGATTTTGGAATGCAAGGAGAAATATGGCAAGAAAAAAACGATTTTGGTCTTATGATAGACACTGGGACTGTGTATCCATGGTGCACAGACAGCTTTTAAGATTACAGATGTGGCAGTCTTGTGAGGAAAATGTGTCAGCTGTGGTGTGATTTCAATAGGCACCAGTCAGTGGTATTTATTTAAACATGTAGGCGCACATCAGCCCAGGGGCCTTTTGGCGCAAGTACAGAGGATGCAATGGTGCAGGTACAAGAACACATTAAACAAGAGAAGAATTAGCACATGGATGGCATTGCCGTAGTCAGCTTGGCTATTCGTTATGATGAGATCACAAAGAGGATTGGTTGAACATGAATGTTTTCAGCATTTTATGAGGAAAGGCAATGTAAGATTCTTTCATTTCCTAGTACTAGTGGGAAGGCATTCCAGTTTTTATGAGCCAGGTGGCTAAAACTGGGGCCCCTAGTTGTGGATCTTTAAAGGCAGAAGGGTCTGATGGACTTACAAGAGTGATTCACTCTGATAAGAATGAAAGTGCGTAGACAAAAAGGTAAAAAAAAAGGAATGTATTTGTTTACTGATAGCCAGTGCACTTTTTGTCTGGCTTATGAGAGGCTTCTGTATGGGAATATTCGGTATCGCCTAGGGGCATTATTCTGTGTGAGATATATTTTTTATTAGGGAGTTGTCCATGAGTGCCCAGAGAAGGGGCGTTGTAGTGATTCAGTATTAGTGCCTACTGTTGTTTTGGCAAGGAATGAGCAATTCCCAGTAGAAAGGAAAGGCTTGAATGCATGAAAAACCCTTTATTTATTTATTAGAATGTACAGAGCACACAGAAGCCCTTCGGCATTGTGGTGCCATTACAGAAAAGAGGCTTGCAGATTACAATGAAAATGGCATACATAAGTGGTTGCATGCCACAGCTTCGCCTGTAGTTATAGGACAAACAATTACATATTGTTGTAGTTACAATGGATGAGTTTCATGTTTAGCGTACATTGGATAGAGTAGAAATTGAGTAAACACATGGCATACAGGTTAATTAAGCAGCAGGGGGAATACGTATAGACACCGCTGGGGGAAACTGATAGGGGTAGTTAAACAAGGTAGTTTTGAGGGTTTTGACGAAAAACTGAGGAGGGATGGTTCTGCCCTAAGTTCGCTAGAGGAAGCATTCCACGGTTTGGGAACAAGACGGGGGAAGCTTAGACCTCTGGCATTAGCGCTTTCGGTTAGTGGGACTTGTAGTTGAGTGACATGGTGACTTCTTTTGGGTCAGGCGGAACTGACTCTATTAACAGCATCAGTTAGATATGCTGGTGCTGTGTGAGACATACATTTGTGCATAATGGTTAGGATTTTGAAATTACCCTTCCATCACAGGTAGCCAGAGAGCAGCTCGCATGGCGTGAGTAATAAATATCCTTTTAAGAATACTGAGAGTTGCACACAGCATCACTCTGTACTTTTTAGAGCCTGTGAAGATTTTTGTTAGGATGCCTGAAAGGATGGCAGTGTAGTAATTTAATTTGACTCTGATAATGACACAGGAAATGAATGAGCAGTTTTTGCAAGTATTGTGGAGAAAGGAAAGGGCCGATGGCATTAGTGAATGTGGTAGTGAAGTGGAAGCAATGGCACTCAAATGATTAGTGCAAAAGAGCAGATTGTAGCATGTAACCTAGCATGACACGGAGACAGGTGAGTGGAGGAACACTCTTAAGGGTTGTTTTATAGCTGTAGAAATAGCTTTGGGATTGAAGGAGGTATTGGTGAAAGTCATGAGATGAAAAGCAAGTGATTTTATATGGGGTTTTTAAACCTAACGTGCGGGCAGGGGCAGGCATCACCTTGCAGCTGAATGGTCTAATGTTATTCATGTTCTCTATTATTTTTTGACTTAGGAAGCCCTCTGAAGTTGAAGAGTGTTATTGGGTTCCATGTGGCCTGCTTTTTGGGGAGTTTTGAGGACATGTATAATGTAATGAATGGGGATTTTCGGGGGCTCCTAAAGGTCCTTTTTCAGGAGCTCCACCTTGCGTGATAGGACAGCCTGAATGGTGTTATACCAGGGGTGGTATTTTATAATTTTGGAGGCCGTGGCGGCTGGCATGGAGAGAACCTTTTGAAAAAATAGTGAAAAAACCTTTTTGATTCAGGACGATCAGTTGAGATTCTAGTATTATAGGATTCAGATGGTTGGAGAAAGGATTGAATGACAAAGCGTGAAAGCATGATGATGGTGTTTAGGATATCAAGGAAAGCATGTTTGTGCATCTGGGACATGCACCATTTAGACACAAGCATCATTTTGAGGGCATGAAAACGACAGAAGGCCGATGAGATTGTTTTGGCAAAAACTAAAGAATTTTATTATTTTGGCAACATGGTAATATAGGCAGCTGTATGACCTGGTGGAAAAATAATGAAAATATTTTATAAATTCAGGCGCAGTCCATGAACATTTATGAACAAGAGGAAAAGACAGATGACCTCCAGGAAATTAGAGGCAGCCATAACGTATGGAAGCATGGCAAATGATTAAGAAGCAAACAGAATGAAATAAGAATCATGAAGGACAGTAATGGTTCAGATAAAAAGATTTAGGTTAAACACGTCATAGATGACAATGCAGCCATATAGGGCTTCATGAAGCATGAAATGGTACTTTCCTTACAGCATCACGCAGAAAAAAAAACAAAGTGTGTTTTAGTATACATGAAAAGAATAATGAAATAAATGCCCAACATAAATAATAGATGATTAGAATAAAGGATTAAAAACGTTAGGGAGACTTTGGGCCTCTGTTACACAGGATCAGAAAAAATAAATCGGGAAAAGATGAAAATGATTGATTATCTTAAATAAAAAATGAATAAAAAAAAATTGAGGAAGGGAACAATTGTCATGATTCCTGCCCCTCATGTCCCCAGCCCTCCAAGATGTCAGGCTGGAGCCAGGCCACGATCACCTACATGGCCCTCAAGGGCCTCTCCATCCCTCCAAAGACCCACTTGGAGGCAGACTTGGCGCTTGTGGCACCAGACTCCCCCACTCCCATAGGATAACATTGGGGATTGGATTTGTAGTGCACTGATGGGGACAAGATGGATGCCCCCACATATTTCGGTTCCCAGAACTGCATGTGGTTCAGCCCAGAGACACCTGGGATACCCAGAGACTATTTAAGCCATGCCCAGGCTGAGAAACATGCTTTGTGTTTTCTGCACCTGCAGCGTGACACTCACCGTGTTCGGATCGGTCTCCAGTAGGCCTGCATCTTTCTTCTGCGCTCAGCTCCTGCAAGAACAAGAACACCGTTAGGAACAGTCTTACCTTGCGGCGCTTCTGCCCATCATTCATCGCTCCTTCTGTTCTGCGGGCATCTTCGGCGGTGTCATTCCCATCCCGGCACGCCGCTTCCTAAGAAAAAGAGAAATGAACAGAAAAAAGGCATTAGTAAGCATTCAGCAAATCTTCGCTTATTTTTAAAGACTGTACGAGCTTCAAACGCTTACCTGAATCCCAGCCGCTCTGGGGGAATTCTGTCTCCGGAACTTCTCATCCATCTGCAAGAGGGAAAAGACACTCCAGGTTAGTGTGGAAACATCTAGAGGCGCTGCATACCGCGCTTACTCACCGCATTTCTTCTTCATAACCGGCATCCACGCTGAAAACGTCATGGCACCTAAAAGACACAGAAAAAGAACTCAGTTCAATACAAATACGAAAGGGTCGCATCGCACATCGCGCTCTCACTCACCTTCAGTGCTACTCATCTCAGCAGCACGTCGCCATCCCTGGACGCAGGCCATCATCTAAGGAAGGAAAGGAACGAAGTTAGAGAACTGTTCAAAAGATTCATTATACTTACCTGTCGGACTCTTGCCAATGAAGTAACTAGGCAGCAATGAGCCCGCATCAATCAACGCGCCCCTGTGCTGAAAGCAGGACGGAGAGTACACTTTCCAAGAAAACAAGGTGAGCTGTGGATCAAAGGGAAGGGTTGGGCCCCAGGGAAGAAGGGGTTCAAGCACACAGAGACAATAGGGAGTTAAACTCTACCAATCCTGTGTTTCAGGCCCAGTCTCCAGTCGAGTAGACTCCAGGGAAGAGTTCGGGGTCGTAAGATGTCAGAACAGGCTGAGTGACGTCCCCGTGGATACCAGGTGAGCGTTACAAAAATTGGGCTAATGAATAAAAGGATAGGGAATAAACTCAAAAGCATAAAACGGACAAAGAATCAAAAAATTCAAAATCAAATAGCACTTATGAGGTTTCCTGGCCAACAGAAAAAAAGGAGCGTAGGGCAAAATAAAAGCATCAGTGACCATGAAGACCGAGAAAAGGAGTATGGCTGACAAAAAATTGGGTCAACCAAACAAGGGAAAATCACACACAAGCCATTTTAAGAAAATATAGTGAGGTAAGTAAAAAACAATTTTTGAGGGCCTGTAACGATTTTGATTTATTTTACAGATAAAAGTTATGGACCTTTGCGTGGAAGCACGTGAAATGTCTGCATGGCCTTAATTAGGGAGAAAAAGAAAAAGGTAAGTAATAGTTCACGCTAAAAGGGAGTGGACACACAATTGATCAGCACTAAAAGTAAGAGGATCCAGGTGGGTAACAGGAAAAGTGGTCGTATGAGACACAATGTCTTCAAGTGTTTAGCTGTTTTCCCAAGATAGGTACAATCAGGTGTGGAAAGAGTAGAAAATAGATGACAACATGGCCATTTCAGACAAACCACAGAAAACAGAAGTTAAATTGAAGGTGAGTAATTATATTTTGTGTTCATAATGTCAAAGAAGGTTGATGCGATAGGGATATGCAATTATTAGAAGAGGCAAACATTATTGGGTACGATAAAAAATAGAGGCACATAGTAAGAATTGATGCCATAGTCTCGGAAAACAGGGGTAGACTATATTAAGTTAGGCAGGGATGGTGTGCAGCGAAACGCCTCTGTTTTGTCTCCATAGGATGAATGCAAAAGCACAAGCAAAGGCCAAGAAGAAAAGAGGAAGAATGACTGCTAAGGAGTATTTACTGCTGAGCTGAGGAAGTATTTACTGCTAACCAGGAAGCATATGCAGCTAAGCTGAGCAAGGAACCAGTCCTAAACTAAGTATCCTGCGGGGTGGTTGGAAAATAGTTGTTCATGTGCACCAACGAATGGGGGCGAATGATCCAGAAAGTATTTTTTGATAGCAGAAAAGGAGGAAAGGGTTGAAGTTGGGAAGAAAGCCTGACCCTTTACCAGTGCCCGAATGACTTTTGTCCCTATTTTGACTTTCTACAGACGACGGGGATCCCCAAGGACATTTCTGTCATCTGCTATGGGTGTGCCTAGAAGAGCAGAAAAGAAGAAGACGTCTTTCTTTAATTGTTATTTTTGTCTCCTTAGGGTTGCATGTGTCACCCTCAAGAGAATAATGTGTCCTACATGGATTCTGCTATATCTAAAAAAAACTCAGGTTCTAGCCAGCTGACACAGAGCAAACAATGGGGTTGTGTTTTGTTTTGAGGCAGGAATGACCCATAAAAAGGAAATGTTTAAATGAAAATGTCTTGTAGCTTTTTCTAGGAGGCAGGGGTGTCCAATAAAAGGGAATGTCTCGCGATTTTTTAGGAGGTAGGATATGAGAGCTAGGAATGTGAAGAAGAGGGGCTTTAAGGAAATGGCTTGATAGGGAATGTGGCGAATAAAAGAGACATGTTTATTTTACAAAAGAAACTCATTCCGTGTTATATTACAGGTATACGTCGAGGGACCTGTATGCCTCAAGAAATTAACGTCCAACCTTGTGAGGAAAGAGGGAGGTCGTAGAGAAACCCAGTGAAAGCCTGACGCAAAGTTGATCATCTAAATTGTGTCTGCACAAGACTCCCTGAACCCTGTGTCCCCATGCTGAAACATCCCCTCTTTTGGACTCATTTGAACAAAGTATTTATTGAAAGAGAGACACTGGAGAAAAAGTGAACTCTTTGTGAAAAAGGAAATAAAAGCAGGGTAGTTGCTAGGTCTGGAAAAGACCTGGGGCTATGCTGATGTTGGAACTGTTGGGACTGGGGGCTAGCTAGTCTTTTGGCTGTAGCTCCTGAGATTCTATCCGGGGCTACAACCAAAAGATCAGGGGCTATAGCCCCCTTAGCCCCTCCCTAGCAACGCCCCTGAATAAAAGACAATTGACTGCTGGTCTAAGAATGAAAAGAACCTGGGAGACTGACTGTGAAAACAGCTCAAAAGAAAGGACAAAGGCGACAGGACACAGACGGTCCACCAATGCCAAACTAAAGATGAGTAAAGTGGAAGATACGGAAGAAGAAAATGTGCGGAACAAGAGGGAAAGACACAGTTTGAAAATTATATATATATATATATATATATATATATATATATATATATATATATATATATATATATATATATATATGCATGGGCAGAAGAAGAAGATGAAGGAAAGATTATATTTTGTTGGGGTGGGAGTTGCAGACAAGACATGACATACGGAGAAACGATGGGCTAATGGGTTATCTCAAAGCTTGACCAACCTCTCGAGTCTCACAATGGCTGTGAAATTATCTAAGGCATATAGTTAGTTTAAAGCAAATTGAGAAAGGAAGCAGGGTTTAAAGGGAAGAAGATAAAATCATTTAGAGACACACACAAGTTTTGCTTTAAGAATAACAATATGTTAGTAGGTGACAAATTGTAGGATTGTAATGGGATGTTTTTTAGATAAATATCAAGGCGGGTGGACATGAGTATGGTTGGAAGTCATTGTTTTAACAAATAAGAACTTTAAGTATGGGGACGTGTAATGGAGGTGCAGAAATGAAGATGAGGTACCAACAACTGAATACAGTAGGGGGCAGCCCCCCCACTTAAAGCCAGGCAGAGAAAATCGTATGGAGTGATTTAGTATTGTAAATATGTGAAAATAGAACTCATAGGGTTAAAAGACATTAGTACTTTTAAGGGTGTTAAGTTTATAAAGTCGAAAATGCTTTTATCATGGTTTAGTAAGTAAGCAAGGTACAGAATGCATATCATAAAAATTGAATGGGAAAATGATTACTTTTTTTCCATACCCAGACAGAAAACTTACAATGCCTTTAACTGACAATGCCTTTATATGAGTAAAAGGAATGCATTAAATTAAGCTACTATCTGTAGAGAGTGGCTGCATGATTCAGCCCAGAGTTGAACAATTCAAGGCCGCCGTGCCTTGCAAGAATCAGATAAGCAGTCTGAAACCAGACAGTTCATTAAGCTGTGTCTGAAAATTTAGCCAAGGGAACGAGCTGCGTGACCATATTTGGGGTAGTGTGGCCGGGAAAGTCCTAGGATGGGTGCCAGAATGTATTTCATTTTGAAGGTTTAAACAGATAAGCAATAATTGCCTTGGTGCACGAGTATGTTCAACAAAGAGTTTTGCCTGGACATGTTTAGAAAAGGTGGGGGTTTTGAATCATCTTTCTCTCACAGATATAAAAGGAAGCTCTGCTTTCAGCTGGCAGAGGAGTTTGTGTATTTGAAAACAATGCTGTTTGTGGTCTGTGTCAGTCTGGCAAGAAATAAAACCTGATGAGCCTGACTCTGTCTCCTGCCTGCTGCTTGAATTACTTTTGCAGAAATGCCAGAGGGTCGCAGAGGGTAACAGAGAGCCCCAGAGAGCAACAGAGGGCCCCAGAATGTCTAGGAGAGCCTGACAGGATGGAAGAGGTGAAGAAAAGCAAGGTCAAGGACTTAGCACCTCATCTTCAGCTCTGACTGCCAAGAGTCTACGTGCAACCCTGTCACCTGAGACCTCTCGCTGCTTCATACTACAACTGTTTCCCACTGTGAAAGCTCTACATAACGTAGTGTTCTTGGATAAGCGTTTCTTCCACATGCTTCTCACTGCGCAACCTATGTAGACTACGATGATAGAGGCACAGACCCTCTCAGGACTCGCAATGGTCGCAGCATCTTCTAGCACCTCTACTCCTGTCTCCTGCAGCATACGCACCCCCACACTTCCTCTGCCTCTCCTGCTGCCTCTGCTGCTTCTCTATTACCTGCACCTGAGGGGGGCTTTTCTGCTTCTCATTCACCCTCAGGTGTAGGTCATTCTTGTTAATTGACTGACCACTTTTACATCTTTGTTCCTCTGTATACCTCTTCCTCGTCCCAGTACTGAGGGAATTATGGGACTTGAAGTCCCGACTGAAAGAATGTGTTTCCTTAACTTTTTCTACGTTTTGAATTTTATTTCCACTTTCTACAACTTACAAGAGCCACTCATAAGGCATGTTTGAGAAGGGGAATATGGTTCTTTGCTTTTAAGACTGCCATTATTATAGAACTTCCTCTTATTAGGTTTTGGGAACTATGGGGATGTATAACTGCATGCATTTCTTGGGTTATCACAGGAAGTTTGTTATGTTTACCACCACCATGTTCATGGCTGAATTTATTCCTACGCAGATGGTCTATTTGTGGAACAACAGAATTATGATATGATATGGCATTTATAATGCGCCTGTTCATAAGTGTTTCTAGGCGCGACAAGACAAGGAGGGGAAACAAAGGGAGGGCAAACAAAGGGAGGGCAAAACAATGATCTTACTAGGCCTTGTGTCATTCAGATCACGCAGGCTGGCAACAAGCCCTTGGATACTGTGGTGTTGGTTGAACCTCCTCTTGAAAAGAGGTTAAATACTGTATCTCATCCCCTAGCTATTCCTCACTTTCCTGACCGTTTTCTCCTCCCGGGTGATTCTCCCGCAGTGCACTACCCCCAAGGTCAGGATCAGGAAGCATCTGCCTTTCCTTGGACACCCAGGAGGATACTTTAGGTAGGGTTTCAGTGAGGGATCCATAGGATTCATCACAACACAGAGCATGCAGTGAGATATCATAGAGCATGCAGTCAGTCATCACAATCAGATGAATCAGTTGTCACAGAGCATGTAGTCAGTCTTCACAAAGCATGTGGTCAGGCAACACAGAGCATGCAGTCAGTCGTCACAGAGCATGGAGTGTGCCATCACAGAGCATGCAGTGTGCCATCACAGAGCATGCAGTGTCTCATCACAGAGCATGCAATGTGTCATCACAGAGCATGCAATGTGTCATCAAAGAGCATGCCGTCAGTCGTCAGAGAGCAGGCAGGATCAGCCATTACAAAGCATGCAGTCAGCCATCATAAAGCATATAGTCAGCCATCACAAAACATGCAGTCAGTCAACATAAAGCACGCAGTCAGCTGTCACAGAGCATGCAGAGAGTCATCATCGAGCATGAAGTGAGACATCACAGAGCATGTAATCAGTCATCACAAAGCATGCGATCAGTCATCACAAAGCATGGGATCAGTCATCACAAAGCATAAAATCAGTCAACACAGAGCATACAATCTGTCATCATAGAGCAGGCACTGAGTTGTCACAATCAGATGCATCAGTAATCACAGAGCATGTGGTTAGTCAATACAGAGCATGTAGTCAGTCATCACAAATCATGCAGTCAGTCATCACAATCACATGCATCAATCCTCACAGAGCACACGGTCAGTCATTGCAAAGCATGCAGTCAGCCATCATAGAGCATGCAGTGTGTCATCACATAGCATGCAGCCATTTGTCACAAAGCATGATGAAGGTTCTCTACTGATGCTGCTTGATCTCTCAGCCGCTTTCAACCTGGTGGACCATTCCATCATGTCCACCAGGTTGAATGAGGTTGCTAATTTTCCCCACTGGCTATCCAGTGGGTTACCTCGTTCCTTTGCAATCAAGATAGTAGGGTTTTCTGTAGAGAGGCCGAATCTGTGCCTATTACTATTAGGTGGGGTGCACCACAAGGGGCTTGCACCTAACCTTGTTCTTATAATATCTTCACTGTCCCACTATTTGCCATGCTAGCTCATGAGGGTGTGATATTCACCAACTATGCCAATGACTCATAATGTGTCATCCTGTTGTCCGGCTCTCATGACAGGGATGAAGCAGTTATCAATAAAATCTTTGCCCTTATCCAAACCTGGATGATTCATATTAAGCTAGCGCTCAACAGTGATAAAACTAAGGTGCTGGTAATTGGGACATCCCACATGTTACGGAAACTGGGCCCTAGTCATGAAAGCTTTCACTTAGGAACTGAAAAAATCACCCCTTTGATGGAAGTTAAAACTTTAGGTGTGATATTTGGTCAGTGTCTTACTATGAAACATCACGTAAGTAGCTTAGTATCATTTTATGCCTATTACATAAAGCTGCTGGGGCATTTAAGACATTTTATCTCACAAGATAATGCGGAAACCATCGTGAGAGCAATCATAGGTGTGAAGATTGATTATTGTTGCAGCTTGTTAATTGGTGTTGATGAAGCTGTTCGAAACAAACTACAAGTTTGCCAAAATGGAGCCATAAGAGTGGTAATGAGGCTTAAGCGCAGGGACCACATCACGGCGGCAAGACGCACTCTTCATTTTGAGTCCAGAATTCTATTTCGAACCCTGACTATTATACAGAAGTGCAGATATGGAAAAATGCTGAGTTACTTACAGCAGCTTCTGACTATAAGAACTTGTGGCAGATAACCGAGATCAAACAATCAGCACATCCTGCTTATTCCTAAATGCAGAACAGTGAAAGACTCTAATACAGCCTTTTTTGTCATCGCACCTAAAGTTTGGAATTCTCTCCCTCCAGGGCTGAAAGGGATTGAATCCATAGACACTTTTTAAAAGAAATTGAAGACCCACCAGTTTAATTAGGCTATCAACTCTCTGCTCCCACTACGAATCTTCAAATCAGACTATAATATCGGCTCATAAATGTTAATTGTTGTTTATGTCTTGTTGCGCCTTCAAGCCCCAGGGTCCATGGCTGCGCATAATAAATACAGAAAAGTAAAGTAAAGCCATCACAGAGCATGTAGTCAGCCACCAAAAATCAATCGATCAGTCATCACATGCATCAGACATCACAGAGCATGCAGTTAGCCATCACAGAGCATGCAGTGGGTCATCCCAGACCATGCATTGAGTCATCACAGAGCATGCAGTCAGCTCTCACAAAGCATGCAGTCAGCCAACGCAGAAGATTCAGACAGCCATCGCAGAGCATGCAGTCAGCTATCGCAGAGCATGCAGTCAGTCACCACAGAGCATGCAGTCAGTCCCCACAGAGTATGCAGTCAGTCGTCACATTGCTTCTAGTTCCCTCCTTGAGCCAAGCCAGTATTGCTAAGTAAAGCCATATCTGAAGATAGCAACGATAAGTGCTGGTGACCTCATTGCCAACCTCCCCTCCCCATATGCAAGCAAATCTGTGTGATGCCACCCATTTCTTTACTCAAAACAAGGCTAATTTATTTCTGCTTACAACAGCTTGCATAGCTTGGTCAGGAGGATAATGCAGCAGAGATGGATTTCAGGAATTTTGGGGGATCGGTTCTCGTGTTTGAAGGGTGGTCTTCCTGGAACAATGTAGGGTCTGTGCCTGTAACCTGGCAAGCTCCAACTGATGGTCTCTATCCTTCTGCCTCTCAATTTTATCAAACTCCGACTTAGCCATGTTAAACTGAAGCTCTCTCTGCCTGAGTTTGAGCTTCTTCTTCAGCTCCCACATAACCTCAGCTTCAGAATGTGTTAGAGAGACATTGGTAGAATCATCATCTTCCTTCATCTCCTCCCTCTCAACAGTGGCAGTCACAGCCACTCCATTACTGCTGCATCACTATTTACTGGAAGGAAGAGGAACTATCCTGCTTTCTGCTAATCCATAGACCTCTGTATAAGCTCGGATTTGTTTCCAGAAGATGGCAGTCCTCTTTTAACACAAAACATTCTCGACTTATCCACTTAAGATGCACTCAAAGTGGTCATAGTGACTGTTTTCATAATTTCTATGATAGTAGGAGCCTGTTACCAGACAATTCAAATTCACAGTGTTCTGTATAGGTATTATCCAGATACTACACCAGTGAACAACACTGGGGTACCCAAGACCTTATCCTCACAGCTGTGCTCCTACTTGAGAGAATGGATTTCCAAACTCTGGTCTGGGGGAGAGAGTTTAGGAGGCCAACCTAGTTATAGTGAACAGGGAGCAACTTCTGGGAGTTTAGCCAAACCAATCAAGATAGCATGGAGAGTGGCCAAGGCTAAATCTCAGGAGAGGTGTGTGGGGAAAAGGGCGCTCAATGAATGAGTACACACAGTGAACCAATCAAATATTATACGTAGATAATAAGTTATACAAAATATTATGTTTATTATAAGCCCAAAAACATACTAGGAAAATGACTTAGAACAGGTTATAATATCACACAATACTAAATAATATGAAACAGGAAAACAATCAGTTAGTCAATGCAGAATAATCAATTCACCCCCCACAATATCTGAAAGGGAAGCTACGTAATTAATTATAGCACTGACAGTCAACAGGAATTACAACCCGATCTTATAAAGTCTAACCCTAAATTGATTGGGGCTGTGTGCCCAAAGTTCAAAAAGTTTCCAAAGAGTTTTAGGAGTTGGGAAAAGAGAGGGGATGGTTCATGAGGATGTGAAAAGGGCTCCAAAAGGTTGTCTAAGGAGTTTACAAGTAAGTACAATTATTTTCCAGCCTTTTAAGGGCTTTGGGAACAAGTATTACCAAAGCCAATAGGTTATATAAGAAATCAAAGTTCTTCACAAACTTTAAAAGGTGGAGATAGGGGTACGGTAAGTATCATTATAATTTACTACTCACACTATGATTTTTCCTCAGATTTGGTAGGTCATTGGATAGTCACCTGATGTAGGGCTTTCCATCATTGGTTCCGGGCAAAGAAGACCAGGAGCTGCGGGTGCAAGAAGAGTACTGGTCAGTTACAGGAGCTGTGTGCATCCTCTTCCTGTGGAACAATGCAGCAGGAACCAATGCATGCCTCTTCAGGATCCTCAACTAGATGTGGGAAAGCTGGTTATAGCGATTGCCAACGATGCATGGCAACAGAAGGTGTCACAGTTGTCACGGATGAAAACAACCTTCTATCTCAAGATCCTTTGATGCTGGGATGCCAAAATCTTGCAGGAAGTCTGCTTACAGGGCAAGCCAAAGTCAAAATGCGAAACAGTGATGCTTCTACCATGGTAGTCCAGACTGGAGTTGGTCAGCCCACTGGATGGCCCAGAGACCCTTCTGAAGACTCCAGTTTGCAGGGCACTGAGAAGACGTTGAGACTGGTTGTTCCCACCAGTCCAGAGGGTTGAAGCCCCGATGAGGGTCTTCTGAGAGCAGTAGCCAGACAGGACTCCACCTGGACTGGAGCAAGAATTGGTAACCAGGCCTCTTCATGGATCGTTCTCGTGTCTTCCACAGTCTTCACAGCTACACAGGATACTTGACTCCTCCTTAGATCTGCTCAAATAACTGTAGGACTCCTCTTATTATCCCAAAGTCAGGTGAGTGATCAGACTCAGCCCTCAAATGGAAAGATCTGCCCCACACATGCACTCCAGCAGTGGTCCTATTAGGGACCACTGTGGGTCTGACTCATGCATGCACACCAGAAATACTGCAGCAGTATGTGCATTGGGCCCAGATAGTCCCAACCCACTTCCTGGGAACCAACACACATGGTAGGCAATAGCCCGCGAAAAGCAAGGCTTTCCCGGGCAAGTGCATGACCATAAAAAGGAATTCCTGACCTGGAAAGACAGGAAGAATTCCAAAGAACCAAATTGCCAAAGAACAAGCAAAAAACCATGATAGGTAAATATGAAAATGGTTGCTTTTATATTAAGAGCACAGCAGTGACATAGGCTGGCCACTCATTTGACCCCCCTGAATTACTGTTTTACAGCGATGGAATAACAGATTGACAACACAAATGGGCTTATAGGAAGAATAACTTGTCACTATAAGAACTACCAGGGACACAGGCATTTCTAAGTGAGACACGGCAAGGTAATATGCAAAAATGAAATATTTAATGCACCAATAGTGGACAAATGAGGTGTCTCATTTGAGATTTATACATAGCATTGTACGAATGTAGGCTAGGGACTAGATGGCCCTACTCAGGCTAGATCACATGCAATTCATACACTAGATACAGTTGGATTACATTGCTGGGGGTGGCTAATTATGGAATCCCACGAGGGTGCGCTTTTCTACCCTAGTAATCAAATTGAACCAAGCAGTTGACACTATTCCTAACAGGGCAAGGAGAATTGATATTACTAGTAAGGATTTATTTCCTCAACTCACACATTCCTTTCTTACTTTTTCCACTCTTGTCCACAGGTGGAACTCCAAACTATATTGGAAAAATGTTTATGAAACCACATTGTGTAAATAGCATATGTGTGCTATAGAACAGGAATCGGCCCAAACAAACACAAAGGGAATTTCTAATGGTAAAAGAAAAATATGTTTGAATGCAGTAGCCTATTAATACTGTGTTTAGTGATCTGCTAGACACCAGGAATGTTTCGCATAGCCTATAGGAAGCCAATGGATTGGTGAAAAAATAGTCACATGCTCCAAAGGGTTGTTGTTGGCTAAATCAAAGTTGCATATACTAATTGAATATTATTCAATATTCTCAGAATATCAACTAAATTAAACCAAATGGATTGGTGAGACAAATTAATGTGTGTGTTTTATTGAGGAGCATTAGACACTGAACGCACAACTGTGGGGAGATACGTTTGTACATTGTATTTATTTATGTGACTGGTAAGGTGTTACAGTCTTCTCCCTGCTAGATGCAGACAGTGTAGCCTATTCTAATTCAAAAATTGAAACGCTCTAAGTAGCGTTGGCACAGTGTCACTTAGCAACACCTGTACATTCCCTGCTTTTGGATTTAGCCACACTAGAACTGTACTGATTGGGCGTCTGCTGTATTTTTAATTTAGCCACACTAACTTTGTAATGATTGATAGTTAATGCTGCTTTTGAATGTAGCCACACTAGAACGCTATTTGCAGCTCCCACTTACAGCTCTGCACTGCCTTCCCGAATGTAATATGTAGCCATCCTGTACAACAGCTACTTGGTAAGCAGTTTAGGGCTTGTTTGGTGCCCTTTTGGAGGGATTTATCTGTGCTTTTACTGTGATTTGAAATCTGTTCTTTGAGCTGAATTGCTCCTAGAATGCACAGTCTTTGTTGTCTAGTCCTTTGTTTCTTTTTAGTCATTTTCCTTCCCCCTGCTACGCTCCATTCCCTAAGCACTGCTTCTAGGGCAGCCTTTCCCAGGCAGCCGTGAAGGGCACATGCCAAGGGTGACTTCCTTGGGGCACCTATCATCCCTGTTTGCTGTTTGCCCTGGTGCCCCAGTCCTGCCACACGCACAGTTACTCTCAGGTAAGAGACGCAGACTTCATATCTCGCCACTGTTTGTGTAGTGCCACTACTTGCATTTAGCTCACAGAGCGCCCCAAAAGTAGACTTTGCTTCCTTGTTATCACACCACTGTTTGTATTTTGGCACTACTTCCATTTAGCACCTAGAGTGTCACAAAAGTAGATTTTGCTGCCTTGTCATCACGCCACTGTTTGTGTAGTGCCACTATTTGCTTTTACCCCCTAGAGTGTCACAAAAGCAGATTTTGCTGCCTGATATCTCTCCACTGTTTGTATTTTGGCACTACTTACATTTAGCACCCAGAGTGTCCCAAAAGTAGATTTTGCTGCCTTGTTATCACACCACTGTCACAATCACAAGATAGGTTCCACAAGGAGGCTTCCACACCGGGGTCCCAAAAACTCTGCACAGCTCAGCACCCAATCAATCAAAAGCAAACCAAACAATGCAACCACGAGACAAGACCACGGATAGAAACACGCCACCACAATCCTTCAAACACAGCAAGGCAGATGCCAATGTGTGTCGGAGCATATTGACTTACTCCTGAGACCAGGAAAGTAATCAACCCAGGAGGGTACACGTCACTGGAATATATCACAAAAGCAAACCCAAAACTGAGGTGAAAAAGCAAGCCACCAAAATTCTACAACCACAGCGAGGAAAACGCCACTGTGAGCTACAGCACGTTGACCTATCACCAAGACAAGGAAAGAAGTCATCCAAGGAGGACCTTGCACCCAGGACAAAGGACAAATCAGCAACACCTGGGACAAAGCATGCCACTGCAAACCTAGAACCAAGTGTGACAAATCATGCCACTGCAAACCTAGAACCACCGGGAGGCACCCACCATTGCATATAAGCACACATCAATCTTCCCAACCAAATAAAACATTTAACACCATGGGCCTAATTACGAGTCAGGCCGTAACCCTGCCAGTGCTGCTAGTCGGTTGCCGCCAGACTCGCAGTATTTTACTGGTGCCTGACTTCCCAGTGCCACCAGGCTATTACAAGTCTGGCGGCCCGGGAAGTCAGGCACCGGTAAAATATAAGTCCCCATTCCCATAGTCTTATAGGATTGTATGGGAGTGGGGACTCAGAAGACCGGCACCGCTGCTAACGGTTCTGGTGCTTCCATGAATGGTCTGCCTACCATGGCCGCAGCGCCTGGCAGGGTCAGAACTGTCGGGCACAGCAGACACGGCAGGCAGACACGAAGTTTGCCGGTTTCATAAACAAGGGTGCAGGAGAGCTTATCTGCACCCTTATAAGCAGGTGAGCTTACCAGGTGAGCTTACCTGCACCTTTGTTTCTGCACCGGCAAACTTATAATGAGGCCCCATGATTCATCTAGTCAGATCAAAACCAAAAGAGAATCAAGCAACATCAGAGAACTGCACTAGCAGGGAGCCAAACACCGAAAATAACGTAATTGCACAACCAAACCCGCAGTTCACCACCAAGCCACAACAGCATGACACATCAAGGCCACACACATTCCACGATACAAGAATGACAGAGAAAAAAGAATGGAAAACAGAATAAGGAAGAGGAATGAAATTGAACCGCCATTGAACTGCAACCACCTACCAGAATTCGCAACACCTCAAAATCCTTACCATCCACCACTAAGCGGACTAAAGATACAGAGGAAGACAAGAACAAAAACACAATACGTCTCCCGTTAACTCTCCACCTACAATCCTACTAGAACAGAAAACAAAGAACCCATATCTAAGGCTCCAAGAAAGCCTTGACTGCAGCCCACCAAACTACCAAACAACACACCACAACACACAGAACTCAGCAACTACAAAGGCATTTTCTGGAAAAAACCCAACATAAATCAGAGCCAAACTAGAATCCCTAACCAGCCACACGCATTACATTACCAGAAACTGGAAAAAAGACAACAGGGACAACCAAACATCGGACTACTATGAACCAGAACAAAGAAACCCATCATTCAACTTAATTGAACTCCTCAATGATGGCATAGAGGACCCAACTACACAACCAGCAAATAACAGCACCACCCAAAGAGAGAACCGGAAATTAAACAGGCACCACCCCAAATGAGACGTGATTAAGGATACACAACCAAAAACAAGGAAAAATGCACACTCTACACTACAGTCTACTCAACACAAGATCCATGGCTAAGCACAAAACAAAATTATACGACCTCTAATCGAAGGTGGCACTGACACACTCTTCCTCACAGAAACATGGCTATCAGACAATTAAAAAGAAATTGCCCACAAAGCCATACCTGAAAACATAAAAACGAATACATTCTAACAGAGAAAGCTGAGGAGGAGGAGGAATTACAATAGCGCACAAAAAACACATCTGCTGCACACCACTCCCCTCAACCGACATAGAAGATTGTGAATCACCTAATCAACATCAAGCTCAATGACCAATCAGCCTACTGTTCCTCCTGATCTACAAACCACCATCCTACAACCCCAACTTTGCTACAAATCTCACTGGCATCATTGACAACCTCTCCACTTATCATGACAATATAATTGTTCTGGGGGACTTCAACATAACTATGTAATAGCAATCTACTCAAATTCTTATCTGTTACCAACTGTATATAGTATACCTTGCATACAATGTTTCAACTGCATAACTATTGCCACAACTGCACAGTCTGTAACCAACTGCAATATGTAATTACCATAACCATCAATTCGTATGTAATCTAGCTCCTAGTTGCCTGCGGGTTAGGTGTGCTATACAAATGTCCAAATAAATAAATAAATAAATACACATCTTGTTTGAAAGAGGAAATGAAACCACAGTGCCTTACTGGAAACCCTCCAATTCAAACAAATAGTAAACAGCCCCACACACAGTGCTGGACACACCTTAGATTCAATATTCTGCAGAGATGGACTACCGCCCCACCTCTACCAATCATATGGAGCGATCACCATATGATCCTATGCCCTGTCAAAATTCCAACCCACATGATGCCCACAGATGTAAAACTCCCTGCGACAGACAAAAGAAACTGGAAGAGCCTTGACCTAGAAATACCAACAGAGCTAGCGGAATCAAACAAACCAAACAACTCCCAGCTAAATAGAATGACTCCAGACGCAGCGGAAGAGAAACTTGACACCTGGATCACAGACTCCCTAGATCAATTAGCACCTGCAAAACTCTTCAAACCCACTGTTAGGAATTCATCCATTCGCACGTGGAGTGTGTGCTCGCCTGGACTTTTTTTCAAGTTTTGTTATTAAAAGGAATGATGGGAGATCAACCTCAGAAAATGTGTGTGGCTAATCCGCACCCATGTTCCTATGCTCGCTGCACAACAAACACATAGTCAAGTGTACTCCGGGGGGACTCAGCCTACAGACGCAGTCCTCCCTGTCACATTTAGCTGGAATGTTACAGCCACAGGTGCATCAAAGCATCGCTGAAGGAGGGAGGCAACAACTTCCTCCGGCCATAGCCAACCTAATTAAAGTATCAAAGTCTCCATGGATCCGTCCTGTTCTATTGTCAAAGTTCTGTGTGGTGGCAGCGCATACTGATGAGAGTTAAATGAAAATAGGACTGCGAAGAGGCCTGGTCACAGAACTAACAAAAGGAAACAGGAAAACCCAACACCTTTTTGATATGCAATGTGTCAACTTGAAGCTAGTTTGCACCCCTCTGTATGAAGGGCAGTGAATGGCATGTCTGGGACAACTGTTTACAGTAGGCAACTTCTGCAGGAAGACCCCCTTTCAGAGGGAAGAAGTATGTGAATTGATGGAGAAAGAAAGTCTGTTCTTGCCACAAACTTCAAGGTAGACCTGCGCTTTGACCAGGAGTTGCCGAGAGCTCAATTAACCAGAGAGACACTTTGATCCACAACAGACAGGAAGATGGATGTTATTTAGCAGTACTTGTTGTCACTCCCTACCTTTCCTGTTGCAAAGCACTCTGTTATGACCTCACGCATAACAGAAGATTGTTGGTTGGGACCCAGGATTGGTTAATTAAAGTAGGCTTAGCCTGCACCAATCACACATTTGGCTTTAAAATAGAGCTGAGCCCTCACTTTGCAGATCATCTGACGACTTCAAAAGGAGTAAGAAGAAGGACTCATTTGAACCATGGCTGAAGTCCCCTAAAAATCTCCCAGGGAACAGTCAGCTCCAGAACCGGTACCCAGTCAGCACATGGCGTGCTCTGCTAGGTTCTGCAAGCAAGCTTCCTAGGTCAGAAGTGCCAGAGAGTCTCTCACCAAAGGATAAGGCTGTTGCCTGCAAACACTCTCCTCAGCTTTGGGCCGTCCGCCTTAAAGGATGACACAAGCCCTGCAAAGAAGCTAAGAGGAGTGCCAAAACAAGCATCAGCCAGTGTCCATCTTTTAAGGAAATTCTTGAAGCAGTCGAGCTCTCGAACTGCAACGAAAGCACGATTGACTGTTGTCACGCTGCAGTCACTCAAGCCGCCTTGACCAGCATTCCAGATCCACCAACCAGCACAGAGACAATGATTCTTGACCCTGAGCTGCCGTTCATACCACCCTGAAGCCATCCGTCCAGCCTCTTTTGTCGAACTGCCTGGCGCCTGATACCCGCAGCGGTCTCCCATGTTTGTACATGTTGCAAGAGCTGCAAAGCATCCTGGAACTGACTCGCCACTGTCGAGTAACAAGATCATCTCAAGCACCAGGTACATTGTGGTTCTGTCCCCCTGGCCCATAGTGAAATTTACGATCCCTTGCTGCTCCCTGTAGATGGTGGGTGAAAAATCGGCTAACCAACATGGCGCCGATATGTGGCCATATTGGACACTCACCTTCATTACCGCAATACAAAACCCATGAGACCCTATGTTTTCGTGGGCTCAGCAAGAAAACATGTATTTCTGCACTCGAGGCAAGGTCACGGATTGATATTGGTCGAGCTAATTGGAGAATAGTTATGGTATTGTGCTCTGAAGGACAAGTTTGGAAGGGAGTCGGTGCGTGCTGCAGGTGCAGTGATAGGGGACACTGTGAACGAAAGCAAGGAGGGAAGTGGGGGTTTTTCCACTTCTGACTGGAATTCCACTCTTGACTCTTCATGCTTGTCCTCTGCTCTTCGGCCGGGAGCGGTGGTCAACCATGAGGGGCAGGGACCGAAGGTAGCCCATAAAGCAAGAGGGGATGTTGAAACTGTTCAGTTGTTGGAATCCGGACCCCGGTGATGCAGTCTAGCTGAGTTGGAGGACGCGCTGCTTCAGATTCCCGTTAAGACGAGTGCTCTCTTTGCCGACCTGATCTGGGACTAAGCAGTGTCATTGTGGCTGAGATTAAGGTGTCTTCCGCTACCCTTTTAATGGTGATGTTACATTTGTATGATTCTTATATCTAAATGTATATTATTGTTTGTCTTATTCATAGAGATATAGATATCGTATTTTAACAAAGGGCCTATAACGAGCCGCTTGTATAATCATTATAGCACTTGTGTCACATGTATTTATTTGCCTATCTGAGTCTAATAGCTAGTTCTACAGAGGGCTGGGGGGCATAAGTGTAAGCTCTCCACTTGTGGCCAGACAAAAGTAGAACACTCCCTTGGTGCCGAAACCAAATAACCTTGAACAGTTAAGACTGATTGCTTTACCGTCTACCTTCCTGCCAGTATCCAGAGTGCATCCCTTGCCTTCATGAAACTGTCTGCCCTCTGTGTTCCTTTACAGGGTGGGTTGTATTTTGTAGTGTGCTAGAACTGTCTGTTGTAACAATAATAAAGTGAATATCTGCATACAGCCTTGTCTGGACAGTACCTTTTATCATTGGACAATAATTGTTTTTTTTCTGCATTTCAACTAACCAACATTCCACGACCTTGCAGAGATAAGCCTGCTGTTCCGGCCATGTTACCAAAAACAGACAAAGAGGTTTATAAGTTACTTGTGTTTCCAATCTGTTCAAATCCCTTCTGGTGTACTAGAGGTGTGGGGCTGATTGATGGTTTAGAAACCGATATTCATCCCTGACGACTGGTGCCCGAGAGGTTGATTTGTCACACTCACCCCAAAGAAAATTGCAGCAAGATGGTTCACAGAGGAACTGATGGAACTCAAGAAAACAAGCCACAAACTGGAAAATCATTGGAGAAAACACTACAACCAATCGGACAAAAACAAATAACGATCACAAATCTGAATTTACAAATCAGCATCCTGAAAGCAAATACAGCATATTACACTGCAAGAATCCAATTGGCAACAAACCCACAAAAAGTATTATTCAAAATCAAGGAAATTAAAAACCCAACCTTGTGCAACAAATGCATCGTTCCATCACAATCCGTATGTGACATCACAACCCAGCTAAGAACAAAAACAGAAGCAATATAACAGACCATCGATGGAAGCGGCCCTTCCAAAACCGTCCCCCCCCCCAGAAATGCCAGAAACCAACGTGCCACAATCCACCACAACACTCAATCGTTTCAAACCTATAACTCTGGTTTCTCTTCAAACCGAATAAATCTTTCGCCTTTTTTTATAAGCGAAGAAACTTTCAACAAATTAATAAAAGACACCAACCTCACTGGATCCCACTGGGAATCTTCAAAAAAGTCCTCAACCACAGAGCGCCAGCCTCATACTTCAGACTACTAATGAACTTATCCCCAAACACAGAAATAGTACATAAAACGTTTAAATCAGCATACATCAAGCCCCTCCTAAAAAACAAAACAGGAAATGCGGAAGACCCTACCAACTACAGACCTAGATCGAGTCTACCTTACCTAGCGAAAATCCTTGAGAACCATATCTATAAAGTACTACTCAACCTTGTAGAAAGCAACAGAATACTGGACAACTCCCAAGTCGGCTTCCGACCAATGAGTGGAAATTAATCATCACTTCTCTCCATATGGGACAACCTAAAAATAAATGCAGACAACAACACCCAATCGGCTCTCATACTACTAGACATATCAGCTGCCTTCGACAAAATCAGACACACAACACTAATACACAGACTGGAGGAATGCAGCATAAAAAACTCTGCACTATAATGGCTGAAATCTTTCCTCACTAACCAAACAGAAAGAACACTTACCAGCATTTACATCTAACACTAAAAACATCACCTGCGGCGTACCACAAGGATCAAGGCTCTCCCTGCTCCTCTTCAACATCACTGTGCCCCCCTAATGAAATTTATTCTAACCCATGGACTGATTGCCTACAACTACACAGACAATACCAAACTCGTCTTCAAGATGCGCCTTGATGCAATTTGGTTTTCCAATAGTAGCACGATACAAATCCTTCCATCAATCAATCAATCAATATAACCTCTTCCTAAGACCTAAACAACACGCTCAACAAATGACTCACAAACATATACACCTGGATGACAAACAACAATCTGAAGCTAAATCTGTCAGACCAAGACTTACTGGCGTACAGGATGGGTTTTGGAGAGACAGGTTTCTCTGGGAGCCATGAAAATAATGCCCATGGACCTCTCCCTCAAAGGACAGAATCAGGTTAGCGATAATAAACATTACTCTAATGATGTCCCTCAGGTTAGAGGGGACTAGATAAGCACCCCTACATGGAACTCGAAAACCCAGACCTGGAGCTGGACATGGTGGCAGCAAGGCACTGTTAGTATCAGGAGGTATGTCTAGAATATTTGCATTAATCCCTTAGCCCCAAGGAATTACCTGGCTGTCCATAAATCTGTGCTTTAACTATCAAGTCCATATAAAGTAAACACATGAAGCTGGTAGTCCAAGATGTTACAATGAGCATGATAGGAGCTTTGACAGAGCTCCGCTAAAGAAATAAATTAATTACCTAGTTCGTAGAAGTCTGCAGGTCATAGCTGGAGGAATGGTGTTGCAAGATACCAAACCAGCTTAGTTTCCAGTGTTTTATGCGATCTGGTGTGCAGTGGACATCGGAATGCTGTCACGACACTTGGTGGCCGTCGTGGTTGGGGATATTGTTTCCCAGCTTGGTGGCCATCTTGAAAGGGTTGGCATGGATTTCTCTATGTTCATAGGAGATGCAAATGATATTGGCTCCTCTGTTCATGGGCCATAAGCATGCTGTCGCTCCAGAGAGCCTCTGCCCATGACCACCGCTGTCAAATACTGGCGGTCCATTAAGGCTGCCAGAGATGCCCAGGGAGAAGTGGCAAACCTGGTAAGTGCTGATGAGGGTCCTAACAAGATCTGACCAAAACAGAAATAATGATCTCCTCTCCAGAAGACAATGCAACACAGACATACCTGAGCTGGCCACTGTGCATGGGAACCCAACCAGGGACATCGTCAGTGATAAACAAGCTGTGAATCCTCCAGTAAATCAGACATTCCCTAGAACCACAAGTCAATGCAACAGCAAAATAATGCTTCTACCTCCTACGACTAATAAGAGGGATACTCCCATACCTCAACTTCTCAAACAGAACCCTTGCAATCATCTCCTTGGTACTATCGAGATCAGACTAGGCAAACATCCTCCACCTTGGAATGCCAGAACGCCGCACAAAAAAATTACAATGCATCCAAAATACTGCAGCAAGACTACTCCAGAGACTAAATAGAAGAGGCCACATCACACAACCCTGAGAAGTCTACACTGGCTACCAGTAAAGAAATGCATTAACTTTAATGCCCTGTGCATCGCCCACAAATTACACAGACAAGGAGCAGCATTTCTCCTAGATAAAATCAACTGCTAGAAACCTAAGATCGAGCAATGATATCCAAATAGATACAAAATGGTTTATGGTCTTTTCATCGAAAAGTTTGCAACGTAAAGAAAATGAATTGAAAGTTTTCCATTGAAATGTTTACCATCAAATGCATTTTTTATTTTTGGGGGGTTGGGTCAGCCCCCCCAAACCTCCTGTTTTTTACCATTACAAACCCACCTCAAACAAAATTAACACTTAAACCCACACAAACATACATTCGATGGTAAAAATTTCATTGCAAAACATTTGATGGAATTCATTCTGTTGTAAACTATTTCGATGGAAATACCAGATACCAAACAAAACATTACGAGAAAAGGAAATTCAAAGGAACTGCATTATCCTATTTGATAGCTAAACTATAGCACTCAGTACCAAAGGCAATAAGAATGATGGAAGACCACCTTACTTTCAGAAAACAATGGAAAACCTGGCTATTCAACTTAACAAGACAAGCATACAAACGTGCACCCCCACATACCATACTCTGGGACAAAAGCAAAAATGGGACAACATGGATCAACAAACCAACAATAAAACAATTGCACACCCAAATCCAAACAGAAACCAACTAACTGGCCCCTCCTCCTTTCCGCACCTGAATACCTCTCACATACTACACATGCCCAAAAAGGCCAGTAGAACTACACACAAAAACACACAAACCACACACCCACAGCTAACCACGCCACAAGACCAAAAAGTTGCAAACAACAAACAACCCAAACACTAGAGGCTACCTGTCCAGACCCAACAGGCCACCCAGAATGTTGAAAGAAACCAGTCTATCCTGGTTCTGCAAGCATCAACAGAAGAGCACAACTTTGAATGGATTGTATCCTCCAATGTATTCCTCATCTTTGACGTGATGTCCAGCTTCAGCTGCTTCTGAACATTTTCGGCAGAGGGCGCCCTGTGTGGATGGCGTTGTGTCAATGTCTCTCGAAGGCCTTCATCAAGGGTGACATCATCCGATGTTATAAGTAGCACGCACGGTGCCCATTGGCCTCAGTTCTGTTTTTCCACAAACGTGTTTGCTTTGTGAAACTCAGCGCGCCTCATACTTCTGAAGTACTGTTCTTTGCTTATTCTTCGATGATGTCTTTGTCTTCAACTCTGACAACTCCTCGTTCTGGGTTCAAAAAGCGTAAGGAGTGCAGCTCCAAGATGTCGACTACGGATCTGCATCAGGTCTGTCTGTGGTGCCTGAGCGAGGGCCACGAGACGGATACTTGCTCAAAATGTCAAGCCATGACAGGAAAGGCCTTGCAGGAATGAAAGGGGAAATTGCAGGTAGGCAAGGTGTCCAATCCCCGTAAATCCCGGCCGGCTGCAGCTTCGGCCGACGAGTCGGGGGGCGACTCCCCTCGTCGGAAGAAGTCTAAGTGCTCATGGTCCCGTAGTGGTTCCCGCCACTCTTCGTCCTCATTGAAGCAGTCGAAGCCAAGGCACCGCCTGTTGCCTTCCTCGTCATCTTTGTCAGGTGGTACCCTGAAAGGGTGACATGCCCGTCCAAGGCATCGACACTGACGGAGTGGGAAGCTTTTCAGATGGAGATGCTCAACATTTTTGAGAGACAGGGGAGGGCTCCATCCGCACCTTCTGTGGAAGCCGGCAAGGAGTAATGTCGACCCGATACCCACGCGTCCTTGAGCCCGGGTACTCTGCGTCATTCCGACCTAGAGCCCTCAAGGCCTCGAAATAAGGCATCCAAGGATCATTTGAAGCGGAGAGCGAGGTCTCGGTCTCCAAAGCTGTTGAAGCCCTTGACGCCATTGAGGCCGTCGTTGGTGCCAGTTGCGTCTTCAATGCCTGTCAGGCCTTCAGTGCCATCGGCACAGTTGTTGACATCGACATCAGAGCCGTCGACGCTGGTGGGGCTTACTCTACCGGCTCGGTCCACAGGACATGTTGATCCTCCTAAGAAGGCTTTGGCTAAGTCTAAGTCGACGCCTTCAACGCATTCCAAGCCTCTGGCCTCCATGACAGAGAAAACATTTGTCCTTCTTCCTAAAAAGGATTTTTTTTAGGAACCTCACTTCTATCTTTGAGGTGGAGGAACGTTCGGAGGAGGAGAAGGAGGTCCCATTTGGCCACCAGTATGTGCCGGAGTGCCTCATTGTGGAGGAGAGCAGGATTCAAGACCTGTGTCACACTTTGCATAACGCAAGTGGAATCGATACCTCCTTCGAGCTGGAGTTCGGCAAGCCAGGCCCCGGTGAGCATGACGACTCTTCATATAGATGCCTTATGTCTAAGGTGGTGGAATAATTGGGCTGGTCCAGACCTCCAGCGCCTTATGATCAGGAGGACGGTATGGATATTTTGGACAGGGGCCTGCCTACAGATTCTGTGTTACCGTTCCATGTGGCTCTTCATAAAAGGGTGGCCAGGAATTGGGAGACCCCAGAGACTAATTTGGCGGTAGACAAATCTCTGACAAGAAAACACTGCCCCTCCAGTTGAGGCCTCGGCTATCTTGCACAACACCCAACTCCCAAGAGTCTGGTGGTCCAGGCAGCCATGGCTACCTCGAAGCAGGCCGTGTACCCTACCATCCCTCCTGATAGGGATGATAAGCACGTAGATGGATGGGCACTGAAGGTATTTTCGGCGAGGATTATGGCATTGAAATCAGCCAACTCCCTCTGTGCACTTGCTACATTTTCGTACACTCTGTGGGAGTGCATCTCCATGGCGGCGCAGCATATTCCAGAAGGGGAGGAGAGGGACGGCTTCCTCGCTATTTTAAGGATGGCAAGGAGGCCATGTGCGAGTCCCTCCAGTCTGGATTGGATTCTGCAGATAGTGTTAGCAGATCCATGGCCACAAGCACTGTGATACGCAGGTTTGTGTGGTTGCGGAAGTCAGGTTTTGCACCTGATGTGAAGTCTCCTCTTCTCAACATGCCATTTGACGGGTCTCATCTTTTTGGAAGCAAGGCTGACGAGAGCCTTGAGAAGTTGCAGACCTCCAAGGCGGACGGCAGATCTTTAGGCACCACCATTAGGCAGCCTCAGCCTTTTTGTGCTAGTGGACACCCATGGAGGTGCAGATCCTTTCGTTATTACTCCTCGTTTGGAAAGGCAAGAGGAATGGCCAGTCAAAGGGGCCAATGAAAGTTCCCTCGTGGTGGACGAGGTAGAGGTGCCAAGTCAGCTCCAGCAGCAGCTTCTGTACCATCGGCATCTGCAACAACTGCTTCAAAACCGCTCTGAAGGCTTCAGTCACAGTTTGCCAGTGGGGGCAGGCTGTCTCAGCATCACAGAGAATAGCAAGCCATTACTTCAGATGCATGGGCTCTGGAAACAATAGCCCATGGATACTGCCTTCCCTGTCTCAAGAAGCATTAGATCAATCCACCGGGGAAACATTCTTTGAGGATTCCGGATCCGCTCCTTGGGAAGGAGATTTTAACCCTGCTGGAGGTTAATGAAGAATATGTTGGAGGAACATCCAGTCGAAAGAAGGTTACCAGGGGTAAGTTACTTGTTCTTCTATCCTATACCTATTTCCTCACTAACCAACCCCACCCACTGTTCTTATAGAGCCATGTGAGCGCCTGGAGACCATGCAAATGGCAGGGGTGCACGGTATATAAACCATCATCCTAACATAATGTGTTGGTGCTCTGCAAAACATATGAGCTGATGCCTGTCAGACCAATGCCATCCCGGTCTGGCTCACCGAAATATTTCTGCAACCCAGAGCAAAAGCAGGGTGGAAAATGAGTGTTTCTATGGAGCACAGCACCCTGTCATTGTCTCGATCCTCAGCTAGTACAATAGCTAAGGCGGCTGTGCATTGTTGTGCTGTGCCATAGTGATTTCTACAACGCACCACTGCCATTTTCATGGTCTCCAAGCACTGGCTGATCTGAAAATGAAGGGTGGCTGGGAGGGCTTAGCTAGTGGGATGGACAGGGAAAGCTCTAGAGAGCTGTGATGTGCTATTGGTAGATATTCAGTGCGGGAAAAGCAGTCACTGTGTGCTAGGTTTGTTTTTTAGTTGGTAAGGGTTAGGTTAGGTGGTGCCTGTTGTATGCGTGAGTGTGTGTGGTTTGGTTTGTGTGCAATTGGTTTAGTTTTGTGTAGCGTGTTCTTATAGTTGGGTGTTGCTGAGAGTGTGCATTTTGTGGTGGCTTTTAGTTTCTGCTGCGGTAGAGGTATGTGTTTTGTTTAGTGTTTGAGGGCGAGTATGCAGGAGTTTTTAGCAGAGTTAGTTAATGATGTTAGCAGTCTGTGTCCTTCTATGCTCTGGTAAATTATATTAATTACTGGCTCTTTCTAAATTACCCTGCGGAAACACTTGCGCTATGGGTCCTGGAGCGAAGCAGAGATATCAGGAAGTTGGGCCGTGAACTCGTCATGGGAACTAGGGGAAGGAGCGAGAGGGCAACATCCGGAACTGAATGGGATCTCATTGGAAACAATTCAAGCCTCCGAAGCAGGGTGTTGCTTCCGGATGCTGCATCTTGACAGCTAAGGAAACCCCCGCCAAAGTGTCCATGCTCCTGCTGCGAGCACATTCTTCGGCTCAGCCCGGGAGTCTGATGAACAGATGATTAAATGAAAGCGAGAACAGTTTCGCTCTCATAAAGGCGAACGTCACGCTCATCTTCAATGAGCCACTTTTCATTCAGCTCCAATCATTTGCACGAAAAGTGTGAAGGGAAATACGTATTTTCAGAACAATTAAACCTGGTCTAGCCCTGCGAGTTGAGTGCCAGTTGCAGAGAGCTGTGAGTTTTCATTCCAGTGGGACAAATTAATTGACGCTTTAACAATGCATGGTATTATCCAACTGAATGGTACTCATTTTACCATACAGTTGGATAATAACATGCTCATTCCCCAATTCAGATGGGTGAAAAATCTGTCCCAGCCCTGTCTGAATGTAATCATGTGGGCTGCAGGGTACACATAGATATCTGCAGTGAAAGCATTCATCTATTGAGGTACCTCACTAAAAAGTTAGGATCACAAAGCACACACAAAATATGAATTCCCTTAGTATTTTGAATATTAGTGTAATTTCCTAAATAGACTTCTCATTTCTGGAGAGGTGTTAAATGCAGCAGAGCAGACCATGCTCGCTGTCCACTGCTAAATTTTAAACGTTTTATACCAGAGGTGGGAAACGGCATGGACATCTGGGAGGAGGTCAGGTGTCTGTGCTGGCATGGCATTGATCGTAATGGCGGACACCATGCACACAGATGATCGAATTCCTTACTGGTAATCTTCATTACTCCTAGACCTACTCTTCCTCTTCCCAGTAATTACATGAGGAATATCAAGTCTAGGTAATGAGTGAGCCTAGAATAGAAAATAGCAGACACCAATGGTGAAATTCACACCCACCATCACCAGATTTATTCAGGATAATTAGACCACAGAACCCTTGTCCGTGTTCCCAATAGTGCCACACTAAATAGCCTTGTACCAAAAGGCTCTGCATTCTGACGGTGTAGGCTAAGGCCGTAGAGCTTAATTAAGGAGTTAGGGTCTGCCCAGGTGGCTGCCCTGTAAATGAACTGAATGGAAACACCCTTAGCCTCTGCCCAGGGAGACAACATGCCCATGAATCCCTGGAGGAGGAGGTGAGCCTGAGGCCCCGTAGGCCAGGGAGATGGTGTACCGCAACCAGCGACTGACCGTGACTACAACTGCCTTATTCATAAAGGTGACAAATAGCCAGGTGGAACCACAAAAGACCTGGCTTCTCTCCGGATATCTCAGGACGAGCCTCCTAATATCTACAGTGCCCCAGAGCTCCTCTGCTGGGGAAGATGAGTTGGGAAAAAGACTAATAGAACAATTTCTTGTGATTGTTGACATTTACAGTCCATCTTGGGGAGATCAACTGGGTATCATCCCCAGGTGGACTACTAAATACAGAGCCTCACAGGACAGTGCACATAGTTCTCCCACATGCCTGGCCGAGGTGATGGCCACCAGGAAGATGGTTTTATATGTCAGGAATTTCAAATGGACATCCCCCCGGGGATCAAAGTGGAGGGATTGTAAGACATTGAGAACCAAGGGGAGATCCCAGGGAGGAACACCCGATACCGATATGGGTCTGGAAAGGGAGAAATTCTTCAGAGTCTGGACTGCAAATCCTGAAGGTTGGAGTCAATACAACCAGCAACCTAAAGGAGCGATAGCTTCCCATTGAGCCTTAGGAGTAGACACTGATAAGCCCTGATTGAATCCTTCCTGCAGGAATTGAAGGATGCATGCATCGGTGCCTGTGGTGGGAGGAAGAGATTTGGCCTCACAGCAGGAATCATAATTCCTCCAATTCCTATCACAGGCTTTTAGAGTGGAGGGAGGGAATTCTAGCTACTTTCTCTGGTCAACCTCTCCCCGCAGTCTTTTCCTCTCAATCTCCAAGCCCCCAGACCATTTTCCCCAGGAAGAATGACCCACCGGGGATCCAGGATAGGAGGGAGGGGCACCATTGGAGATACCTCTAGATCTAGGAGGAGGGGGAACCAACTCTTGTGTGGCAAAAATGAGGTCACGAGGATGACCTCTGATCTGGAAGTCCCGATTTTTAGCAGGACCTGTGGGATCAGGAGAAGTGGAGGAAAGGCATAGAGGAGGTCCTCAAATATTGTGTTCACCCCCCATGCCCCTGGGGATGGAAACTGGGAGCAGAACCGGGTCACATTGGCATTCTGTGGGGGATGCAAACAGATCTAGGCTTGGGGACCCCAGAATACTGCAGATATGCTAAAATACTTCCACTGTCAGCTCCTAATTGACTGAGGCAAGAACTCTGTACTGTTTGTCCACATCTAGGTTGTCCTGTCCCCTGTTTTGCACATGCCGAGAGCACCAAGAGCTTTGTTTCTGCCCAGGTTCCCATATCCAGTGCAAGCTAGCCCAAGGATTTTGACCGCAGACCTCCCCATTTCTTCACCTATAACAGCCTGGTAGTATTGTCCATCTGAAGGAGAATTGACTTCCCTTTGAGAAGTGGTGAACACACCTGGAGTGCTCTGCCTTACCTGCCAACTTCCTCCAACTGGAGGAGAGAATTGACTCGTGATCCGACCAAAGCTCTTGGTGGGCTGGACCTTGTACCATGGCCCCCATCCTGCCTTGCTGACATTAGTACTAACAGTGGACTTAAAATATTATTCTAGGAGAAAGTCCTTCAAGAGGTTGGGCAAATACAAGCACTATTGGAGCTGTTGGCGGAGGGATAGGAGAACTGGGATCCTGACTTTGAAATCCATAGACTCCTCCTTGCAGAATTTGTGGAGGTGGCTCAGGAGAGTTCTTAGGTGCAGATGGGCTCAGGGAGCCAGAAACACACAGGAGGACATATGCCCCTAGAGCTGTAGAAAGTCTACAGCTGACGCTTGTTGGAGGGCCAGCATCAGCCTTAGGGCTGACTAGTTTGAGAGCACTGTCTACTGGAAGAAGGCCCTTCCCCTGTAGCATACAGAAGCATGCCCCAATGAACTGCAGATTCTGGGACAGCTGGAGCTGGGATTTAGATAAGTTGAGGATACACCCCCATGCTCATGTTACATCAGGAGATCCCAGGAGTTCACCTTGAGGAGCCAGACGTCCAAATACAGAAACACCTGGACCCCCGGAGATGCATCCACCACTCACCCTGGACATTGGTGAAGACATGCAGGGCGGATTTCAACCAAAATGGGAGGGCCCTGAACTGGAAGTGATTCCCATCAACAGCAAAGCTGAGGAACTGCTGGTAGAGCCTCCACACTAGAATGTGGAAACATGCATCCTGGAGATCTAGGGTAGCTAGGAAGTCCTTCTCTTGCACACAGGGGATAATTCCCTGAAGGCATTCTATCTTGAAGTGTTGGGTGGTCACATTGAGGTTCAACTGCCTCAAGTCTATGAAGAGCTGAAACTTCCCTGGAGGCTTAGGGATGGGGAACATGATGGAATATATTCCCTTCCCTTTCTTCTGTATGGGCACCCTCCTTATGGCCTTGATCCACAGTTCCTGGATTGTTTTGTGAATTCCTTTCCTCTTGGCCCATCCTTTGGGGAGCAGTGTGTGGATGATTCCCAATGTGTGTGGATGATCCCCAATATGTGTGGATGATCCCCAATGGGGGATCCAAACTCTACCTGTAGCCTCAACAGACTAGCCTGTTGACCCAGGTATCCCCAGAAATCCAGCTGCATTGGGTCCAGAATCTGTGTAGGTGACCCCTAACTGGCCTAGCATCCGGACTTCTGCTTTTTAGGGGGAGAAGGAGGTTGGGATAGCCACTTCTACCCGGCTGTGAGGTACTTACGGCTACCCTGACCAGAGGGCTGGAGGAAGGGTCTGGGCTTTGGCTCCGATTTCTTTTGGCACTTCCCTACATGCTTATCTGCCTTGGAAAGTGATAGGCCTGGTCCTCAAGAGTCTTGTAGAGGAGGTCCCAAGCACGACCCGCACTCAAATCGCCCATTGTGAAGTACCAGGAACTTTCATGCCAACATATGTGACGTATGATGAACAAATGTACCAGCAGAGAGCCACACTGGGGCTCTGCCAGTACCTATCAGACCGACAGCATCTACTGAAGTACCTGCACATAAGAACCCTTGGACAGTAAGGTACCCATTGAGAAAACCATATCGACAAGTGAGACAAACTGACGATTGCCAAAACACAATGCCTGAAGAAGCCAAGAAAGTCCTAAAGGAAGACGAATGGTGACGTCACAAGAACCTGGACCGACTCACATATCGAAGATATGACGACCTGCGAAGGACGAAAAGAGACGAAACAACATGGTTAAGTGACATTCTGAGTTTAAAGTGAAATGAGTGATGTCAAATGTAAGAAGCTTATGCCATAAGTGCGATGAATACATACAACCAGTTTACACTTGTACATATGCTTGGAAGCGCAAGAAAGCTGAGAAATCGTGCGGCTTGCTTATGTTTAGTAGTAAGATAGATTGCGCCAAGCGCCACCTATACATATCTACCTCAAAAGGAGCATTTTATATAAATATACTTCCACTATGCACAAGAGCAGAATCAACCAAAGGCTATTTAAGGCTGCAGGAGAGGAGCCCCTCAACACGTGAATCGAAAGCTAAGAACAGAAACTCAGACGCATGCAACCGTGCCAAGAAGCCAAGGTCATATTGGCTGACATAGACGAACAGTAGATAAAATGAATGAAGCAAAGAGCAGAGTATCCTGTTCAAAGAAGTCAAGATAAGCAGCAGAAGACAGGTGGTGGGCAAAAAGCTAAATCAAATACACGAATTGCATGGAGAATGAGACAACTTCACAGTCTCTGAATCACGCGACCTGCCAAGCAAGAAGAGTTGGAGCCTTCACACCTACGTGCGGCCTTGTGCCACGCACAGATATCTGACCTCTTCCAGACAGAGATGCAGTCTCAAGGCCCACCAACAAGAAATAATTGACACATGGCTATTGAGGTGGTGATTGATAGTAGTAATAATATGAGGAAGGCTGGGGGAGCAGACAAACACCCTGCACCTGGCCGACTGTTCTGCACTCTGCTAAACTAGTGGAAAAGTATGAGTGGGGTTGGTGCCAACCCAATCATAATAGACCAAGTAATCTAGGGTCCTATAGTTTGTAGAACCAATGGGACGTCATACTTTTAGTGACGTCCACAAAAGCCATTCTGAATGAAGGGCTTAGAGGCCCCACCTGACACTGGTTATCCAATCCCCTCACTCCGTTATCATATAGAGATATAGCACCTATATTAAAGTTACCTTCCTATAACCAATAGAATTGCATGCAACAGTTTAAGCGTTACATGTCAGTGATGATGAGTTTTTAGTATAAATTATGTGTTTTTTGTGAAGTTCATTGGAGTTGTCGAAGCGAGAAGGAAGATCAAGCAACAGCTGATGTTCATGAACTCCCCGTTTTTTGTACTTGTCATTAAATGGACTCCCTTTTCCAAACCATTAAGTTGACATTATTGATTTGATGCTAGAGTACTAATCTGTATCCCCATCCAACTCACGGGTGCTGATGCCTCATTATAAAGTGCCATTGGGCAACCCCCAGCTTTATGGGCCGATTGGGGACCTAGTGCACAGTCTCTCCAAAGCCTCAAAGAGGATTTTCATCACTATGTTATGATCTCCCCTCCTTTATATCTCCCTGCAAAAATGCAGCCTAAGGCCATTGCTGATGCTTTGACACTATCATAGACCAGGTTGGACAAGAATTCAACCTGTGACTTGACTGCGTGCAGAATTGGGAGTGGATCTGCGCCTTCCTCCAATGCTTTGGTTGCTGCTTTCAGGTCCACCTAGTGCTGTTTCTGCCTTATTGGACAAGTAGGTAGCCAATCTAAGGGCTAGATTGGACCCCGCCCTTGCGGCCTTCTTTAGTGCCTGTCTGCTTTCTTACCCATGGAGTCTTTGATGGCTTGTTCTGGTGCCACTAGGTTAGATAGTATATCATCAACTTGGATACTTCGTGGCATCATCTTTTCTTTTCCCTTCTGAGGATAACGTTTTGCTAGAAGCCTAGGCACCGATGTCTTGTCTGGCTCCCTCAATTTGCTTAGGATTTCTTCCTTCATCTCTGTAAAAAGGGTAAGCCCCCCTCACAAGGTACATTTAAACTAGAGGGGATGACACCATCATAGAATCAGGAGTTGAAGCTGAAAGTCCTGAGTCTGGGAAACCCAAACAGTGGGTCGCTTGTGTCAGGATATTAGCCACTGATTCCTTATCCAGGTATTTTCCCCTTAGATTTTCATTCATGGAAGAAAGGGGGGCTTCCGAAGGAAGAATATGATGTTACAGAATAGGAGGGTGGAATAATGTCTGTGCCTGCCTCTCCCCCCTCAAGCCTTCCTCCTTGATGCTTTCCTAAAAACCTGAAGCAGGAGTTCTTCTGATATTTTTCCTTGTTTCCTCTTCTTGGTGGCTCTAACAGGAGAACTGGAGGAAGGGGGAATTTGTGCTCAGAACGCTATGTAATAAGGTACCTAGAAAACTTCTGGGGCACCATCAACATCTTACATGTGCCTTGTGCGAGAGCTTTTGTGGCTACACTGAGGCTCTGCGGTCCTGCTTGCACTGGGTCACTAATTTGAGGGCGGTGCTCAACCAGAGCCCAGTGCTCAGCATGGACACTGACAGTGGTGGATCCGTCCGCTGGCTCAACTGGCAGGCCCTCACTCTGCAGGGCCTCTGGGAGTAGCAACCCTGGGCAAGGGGAACTCCTGCTCAGCAGGGATTGTCCTTCTCCTGGGCTTCAGGGACCTTGCTCCTCCTGGTCCAGCTAGTAGAGGTTAGGACACCAAAGTCATCACCCTGGGTCCCTGCCAGAGGTAGGAAAAAATGTAACTAACGAATGTTGGGAATGGGGCACTACATGCTCCGAAGAGAGGAGTCGTGGGCAGGTAAAGGAAATTCAAAAGTGAAAAAGAGTTCCTGAGGAGAGGTAAGGTTACTGCATATGTTCTCCTCTAACTTTCAGTGTTACTCTGATGACACACAGCTCTCTTTCAGTCTACCCTCAGCCTCCTCTCCCGCCTCTCTTATTCCTGACTGTCTATCCGCTATTCAGGAATGATGCGCCTACAATGATCCCTGCCTTAATGCCAGTAAGAGAGAGATTCTTTTCATTGGGACCCCTGCTCCTGCTTTCCCTCTATTGCTTTCTATTTCTCTCTCTCTCTGGCCGCCCTCCATGGGCGCAGTCCCCTCACCCTCTTGTGAGGCAAAAAACCTTGGTGTCATCTTTGACTCCACTCTCTCCTTCTCTCCTCACATCACAGACCTTTGCCAAGAAGGCCCACTTCCAACTGCACTGCCTCAGAGGTATTCTTTGTTTCTTCACCTTCCCCTAGAAACTCACTGACTCCAGAGCGCTGGTTCTCTCCATGCTGGACTATTGCAACAACCTCTTTCTCAAACTTCGCAACTCTACTCTTCACCCATTTTAACTGATCCAGAACAGGACAGCAAGACGTATCCTAGGCCTCAAGCCCAGGGACCACATCTCCCCAACTCTGAAATCTCTCCACTGGCTCCTAGTGGCTGCGAGGTTCAAGCCACAACGCTTTCTGGGGATATGGTCCTCACTATATCCAACTTTATCTTCCTAAATAACTTCCTTCAAGAGCCCTATGCTCAGCTACCTCCAACTCTCTGCGGGTCAGACGTTTCTCCAAGCAGAGAGTGGGGGGTAGAATCACATTGATCATGTGTCTTTAAATAATAGAAAGAGGCCGTGTTTGGTCAGGGCTTGCCATGTTACTGGGTCCCGAAATACGTTTTTCTATATTGTTCAAGCCTTGAAGAAGACTGTGCTGGTGGAAACTTGTGCAAGGCGACCCGAACCAGTCTGTGCGGCCCAGAGGAGAAAGATGTCCTGGGGCGATTTGCGCGTGGCAGCACGGGTTAAGATCAGGAGAGCGCTGTGAGCTGGAATTTACCTGGAGCCTTGGCCGCAATGACCTATCCGGCCGGGTCTCATCGCAATGTGCGTCGGCTGTGTGCTGACTCCGCAGACCTCAACCGAGGGGTTTCCCCGCCTGAGGAAACACCACCACTGAGGAAAGAAACCAAAAGGGATCTCAAAGCCCAAGGACTGTGTTTGCAATGGTTGAAAGAAACTAAAGGGCTCTCAAAGCCCCAGGACAGTGTTTGCAATGCATGCAAAAGTGCACCAGCATGGAGGAAACCTTAACCTCGGCCTTGCCTGGGAGGAAAGCAGGGCTCCTAAAGTCCTAAGGCAGGAGAAACTCCACCACAGGGGCAATCAAGGCTCATAAAAGTCCTATGGGGACACAGGGCTTCCAAAGGCCAGACAGATGCCCTGTGGCAGCCACCAGTGGCAGAGCAGGGTTTTAAGTTGGGGCGGTCTGGTGCATGACAGCAATCATGCCACAGATGAACAAAAGTACTGTATTGACTAGTTTTAATTTATTGACTGTGTGTGGACTTGGCTAATAGGGGCAATCTGCAGCTGCCCATGCAATGTAACTGGTGGAACTCAGAGGGGAAAGTGGGTACAATGGGTGGTTGAGATGTTTGGGAAGCGATGCTTAGAGAGAGAAGTGGGGATCCTGCTAAAGGTTATCATGCAGAGTGGGTTAGGTCATGGGTATCCCTTACCCCTATCTATGGCAGTATCAAACACAGCAGGGGAACATGGAGTGGAGCATGAGTGTAACTGAAGGTATTGGAGATGTTTGACGAATGAAGTATGTGCATATAAAAGCCTTTCAGGGCACAAAAATTCCCCACCGGTGTACTGTGCCTTATTACAATCAGGAACTCACCCATTTCCTGTATTAGCAACCATTTCATTTGCAGGTTGCCCAGTGCTCCCCAGAGCAGATACCCTGGAATGGTGGGGAGGTGCCACCGTGTTTGAGCTCTGGCACAGAGTATTTTTAATATTGAACGCCCGGGCCATGGAGAAAAAAAACACAGGGGCAACACTTGCATTAAGTAAATAGAATTATTGCCATTGCTGATACTGGGGTCCTGATGCGAGAGACCAACAGAAATGGGGAAAGGTGTTTCAAGTCCCCAGATGGAACATGACTAGGCAGGCTGCAGGCCCAGGGGAGTAGAAAGGACCACAAGATAGTAAGGTGAGTGCTGGCGAGATTCCAAACAGGATAGCAGCTGCTGTGGAGCAGCACCTCACCCCTTCTTAAGCCGACTTCCCACTTCCATTTCCAATTGTGCACAAGCACAAAAAGTGCCTCTGCGTCACACCTGCAGAGTTCAGGATGGTGCTCGGGGTGGGAGGTGCATGTGGTGCGCCAGAACATCCTAGTACATGCAATCACAGTAGGTGTCCTCCCCTCTATGTCCCTTGCCTGCTTGCCAGAAGGGCCCCGTGGCAGCAGGGCCCGCAGGAAGCTTTAATTCCACCACTGCAGCAGAGTCTGGACCAGAGCAGCCTTCAGGCAAATCCTGGAAGGCTCTTGTGTTTAAGTTGGCACTGGCTCCAGAACTACTGCCGGTCTGGGTCGCCCGTGTTTCCTCAAACTGTGACACCATTGCAACCATCTAGCAGGGTGGCCATTCTGGGCAATGAAGAGAGCCCATGGGGAAATCCTCACCCATGAACTAACTAGCTCTGCCATTGGTGGGGTTGCTAGCAGGAGTGACGCTGCAGCATGCTTGGGGATTCATATCTGTAGCGTGAGATGAGAAGGCGAGTAGATTAGCAGTGGGGGGGGTGGGGTGGTGGGCATGGTGGACAGGGGTAACGGGCAATGCTGGACTGATCATATACATCAGGGTGAGTCCCCTTGCCACTCTTTGTTTTATTGTTAAGTTGATTGTTGGGAGGTGGTAGGTCATGAGCTCCAGGTTTCTTTGCCTCTATCTGTTGAGTAGTAGTAAACGCTTTATCTGGCTTACGCCATTTACAAAGTAATACAATTAAACATGTCAAACGTATATATGTACAGAATTTAAAATAGACCAAAATACAAACAGATCTGAACAATAATTTAAATACACTGGATGCCAAGTTAAAATAAATAGAAATTGCCGAGATAGGCTAAGTTACAATTGTCCTGTTAACCATTTAAAGGAGGCATTTACATATTCACAAAGGTCAGAGATAAAACACTTATCATCACAAGACAAGAAAAACAACATTGCCTGAGATACTGATCTAACACTATTACGTATAAACTGACAACGCAGCCACTGCCTCCTTAAGTCCAATAGTGTATTGCAGACTAACAGGAAATGTGGTAAAATCCTGGATAGCCCCACAGGAACAGGGCTTATTTTTAAAAAGCCAGGACATTCGATCCTTTAATGGTAGATTATTAAGCCTAACCATTGCCACAATGTGCCTTTGGGCGGTATCTGCAGAACTGATAGAATAATACAAAAACACCTAATGAGACATGACTGCATTCTGTTGTCCGAATTCGTTAGGGATTTTAGTTTATTTTGATTAAAAATAGATGGGGGTGGGGTAAGGGGATAGGTTGAGATAGGGGGAAGTTGGGGAGTGCGGGGGGTTAAAAAAATGAGCTAAAAAACAATTCTGTAATTTCTCAGCAGGTCCTTTTTTCCGATCATTTCATGGTAATGCCCTTCGTGCAGGAGTTCTTAATGTGTTTATTGGGGTGTTTACTGTAGTTAAGCTACGTGCAGCCACTAGATATCTCAATGAACACAGCTCTACCCTCCTTGGCCCACGTACATTCCACCTCCCTTGCTTTTGTTTTTAGCTGTTGTTTGTTCATGGCAGCAGCCATAACTCAGTAATATCTACACCCAATTTCTTGCACAAGACGGCGCACTTCCTAAACCAGGGGTAATTAACATCGGGCCCTTTAACAGTCCTCCATAGCATTCCTAACATTTGGGTTTTCTGGGGGCATTGCGAATAATTTCCGGAAGAATTCAAGAAATCTCTATTCAACCCGCAGACGAATGCTAAGAATACCTGCATGCAAGCACAGGGCCACCCTGTTGAGTCCCTGTGGGGAAGGCTTGGCAAAAATGTGCGAGTCCCTTTACTGAGAACAAACATGGCCAAATAACCTGTTCTACAGGATGGTTCCCATTCAGGAGGGTCTACGACCATGTTTTAGCACACTGTACCTTACCAGAGGAGACATTTTCATTTGCATATCAGTTTGGGCCCACCCACAAAGACAGTCCAGCACCGAAATGCTAGGCAATTCTCCTCTGAACATAAGAACCATCAACAAGCCCAGATGCATGTTTCTTCCCTGCTGGGCTTCATTGGTTGGGGAACCTTGTGAATTACAGTGAGCAAGGGCCCACATCTGGATTACCCTTACTGACTAAGGGTGCAACCCCATGTTTTATCAAACTTGGCAAAAAATGTGGCAGCCCCTCTAGTGAGAATGAACACAGCCACATAACCTGTTCTGCAGAATGGTTCCCACAGAGTTAGGCCTGCAATCATGATTTAGCTCACTGCACCTTAATGGAGTATACATGTCCAGCCATTTACATATCAGTATGGTCCCACCCACAATGACAGTCCACCACTAAAGTGCAAAAATGAAATGGGGCAACCTCTGTTCGGCTGCGCTTGGCAAAGGAATTCTAGTCGGACTGCTGCTTGGCTAGATGTATATAGGTAACTGCTCAGTCTATACAGAAATTCAGATGAAAAAGGTTTTATACCTCAGAACATTTGCCTGTCCCAACGCCTCTTTTGTTTTGCTTAGTTACCCCGAATGGGACGGGTATGCCCAGACGTGAGTCCCGTGCCTGCTGGGCCTAGAGACCCAAGCTACTTCTCACTGATAAGGCCCAACAAGGCTGAAACATGTTTGAGATTCTTGTGGTCTCGTGTAGAAGGGATGTGACCAAACAGTTCGGGCAGGACTCCCCCTTTTGGGGTGGGACCAAGCCTGATTTGCATATGGGCTTTCTCCTTTTGTAATGGCTCGGTAGGTGAAGAACGATGGTCTGGAGGGTTGCCCAGAACAATGCCAGAGGTTAGGATTCATTCTAAACCTTCCAGCCATCACCTCCTTTGTTTTGCTTAGTCACCCCGAGTGGGACGGGTATGCCCAGACGTGGGTACCGTGCCTGCTGGGCCTAGAGACCCAAGCTACTTCTCACTGATGAGGCCCAACAAGGCTGAACCATGTTTGGGGATGCTTGGGCTCTTGTGCAGAAGGGATGTGACCAAGCAGTTTGGGCTGGACTGCATTGTTTGGGGTGGGACCAAGCCTGACTTGCATATGGGCTTTCCTTTTCTGTAATGGCTTGGCAGGCGAAGAATGATGGTCTGGAGGGTTGCCCAGAGCAATGCCAGCGGTTAAGATTCATTCTAAATCTTCCAGCCATCACCCCTTTTGTTTTGCCAACCTGATAATTGCTCATTAGCTCTAAATTACAATGGCATGTTGATGTAAGTCAGCAGTCCTGGTCTTACGCATCTTGCAGAATTAAGGTAAGCCACTGTTCAGGTTGGTTATAATGTGTCAATCATATTCCAAGCAAGCGATATATATATATATATATATATATATATATATATATATATATATATATCTTGCTTCAGCTGGAGGAGCACTCCTTGGTCCCAAAAGAATTTACAGAATCAGGAAACCAAAATGCAAAATTGTTCCACTTTATTTAAGTATCAAAAAAGAATACATAAAATCATTCCACATCCTCGTGGCAAGAAAAAGTTTTCACAAGCCACTCACATTTTGGCCCTCCCAAGGTAGCTGGCGCATAGTAGATGGAGTCATATATAGTAAGCAAGTGCCCAAATGCCAACACTTGTTTCAACCTGCTGTCGGTCTTTCTCAGGGCCGGATTTGTTTGAAACGAATATTCTTATTCTAGTATGGCGGGAGTGGCCCATGACTTGTACTGGGAAACGATAGACCGTCCTTTTGTCCTTGATTAGATATAAAAATATTCAAAATGCAAAGTATGAAGAGATATTTATTAGAAAGCAGCCATTCATAGCCCTTTTGGGTTGAATCCTGAAGAAAAGTCGTGTCTCCTGATTAAGAGATGAATCTGCTGTTTCGGCGTTCCACATTCAATCACTGCCACTAAAATGATTGCCAGTTCAACACAACCATACCTCACTGGTGATTCCCAATAAGCAGATACACATGTTTGGGGTTGCTGGTGGTACTCTCATTCAGATGATGCAGTTAATTATGTTTCTCAAAGGGAAGTATGCTAATCAGAACTCCCCTTTCATAAATGATTAATGTCAAAACTGTAGTGCACACATGTGCTCTTTCTGCAAGCAGTCTCCTGACATCTACAGCATCAGCTCTGTAGTGGCACACAGCAGGTTTAAAGGTCATTTGTGAATTCCTGAAACCTGCTAGGACACAAAGTTTCTGCAGGTAAACGTGGCTTTTTAATTGTCTGCATTTATGCTCTAAATTAAAATAATAGTGTAATCTAGTCAAATCTGTAAATGTAAGCCCTGCCTGGGTTGGCAAAGCGGCTGCTAGAATTGCACAGTTATAAATCCAAAGCAATTTGGTATCACACGAGTGTTGGCTCTGTAAAAAGGGCTCAGCTATGATATGATTAATACAGATTATTGTCTAATCTGACTGTCTCCACTACAGCCATGTGGAAAAATGGCCAGGATGCAGCCTCTTTGAATCTTCTGCAGGAAGAGCACCACCTTTTCTCCGAGCACAGCAACTTCTCCCAAGTGGTCGCCTGGAAAACAGTGCCTCAAAGGCAGCACTAACATGGTAAATCCACTCTCACACCACTGGGAGCTGTCCACTGGAGTCCCTTTGAAACCAGCAGGCATGGGAAGGGGCAGAGGGGAGAGATGGGCTGAGAGAAGGGTCCCACTATTTTGGTTTCTGTAATGGTTTTCTTCATTTTCCTGTCCCTTCCCTTTCCTGCAGGCAAGGTACTCTGGGTACCATGTCATAACGCAAAAGGCATTTGTTGCAACAAAAGGGATTGGGCCACTTACAGCAGGCTTGCTTTGGACCAATCCCCGGTGACGTTTTGCCTTCATAAAAGAGAGGGGCACCCCTCATTCTTTGATTCATTGTGTTGAGCTAGCCGAGCCTGCTCACTGCTGAAGGCAAGTCTATGCTTCTGCATCCCCAAAGCCAAAGAGTCTTCAGTGCTGCTGACCCAACACTGCATGCCGTTCCCAGCGTCTTTGACCCCCAAGCCGGCACCACTGCATAATCGCACTGCATCATTGGGAACCATCATTGCTACTCCACAACTTGACCCCGGGCCATGGATGAAAGCACCCTAACTAACGATTCGACACAGAAAAGCCTGGCTCAATGCTTTGGAGCTCCCAAATACAAGAATAAAATGTACTATGGAGAGGCCTTGCCCCCTGGTCAACTTCTGGCACAATAGTGACTTTTAGGGCCCCCTTTTAACTCTCTTCCCCCCAAGAGATAACCTTCATCAGTGACAGTGTTGCACATTGATTGCCTGGACACCCCTGTGGATCTACCCATAGTTCCCTTCTGCAAAATATTTCGTCTGTGTGTTTTTATTTAAAATGGTGGGTTTTTATAGTGTTTTCTAGTTAGTTGTTTCCATTTAATTATTTGATTAGATGTCTACTTTTGTATAAAACTTTGATCGGAAATTCTTTTATTTTTAACTATGTACTTAGGTTGTTTGAGTTGCTACTGTTTTCACTTCACACTCCTCCAGAAGAGATTAGCTTGCCTTTGGCCTGCGCTACCAACAGAGGCGTAGGAGGTTTACCTTTTGAGCTATGCCTTTTTCACATGTATTATTTATTTTAAAATTTCTTTATTGGGATCACTACTGGTTCAGTAGTAGTGTGGATCTGAGTAGGCACTTTCTCCACTACTCAGCCCTGTACCCCTCCAGATAAGTAGTTCTTTTGGCACAACTACGCTTTACAATTGTTATTATTGTAATTATTATTAGGGTATTTATTGAGTGTGGACCTAGCTTCGGGAAGTACCAGAGTGCGTTACAATCATAGAGGGAAGAACACAGTGAGGGAAGCAGAGAAAAAAGGAGCAGGCAGCTAACAGGGGAAGGTGGGGAATTGGTTGCATGGGAGGAAGACAGTGAGGAGCAGATCACTGAGTCTCAGGTAGGGTGGGGAGTGCAGGGCATGTGGATCTAGGTGTTAAGGAGGAGCCATTGCTTGAAGAGGAAGGTCTTAAGCCGTTTCCTGATCTTGAACCGTACAAGTGATGGAGCAAGTCTGATGTTGGCAGAGAGGAGGTTCCAGAGTCTCGGAGCGTAGACAGAGAGGGCCTGTCTTCTGGTTCTTTCCTTCCTGCACCATCGTAATTCAAGTCTGTACATTTCCTTAGTTCTAGTGGATTGCGGGCCTCTGGAGATGCTGTGTTTCTCAATGAGGTAGCTTGGGAACTTTAGGATGACAGCCTTGTAGATGATGCAACAGGATTTGAAGATGATACAGGCTCGCAGTGGGAGCCACTGCAGTTCAATGAAGGTTGGGGTGATGTGGTCGAATTTGCAAAGTCCTTTAATGAGCCTTGCTGCAGCCTGCAGTAAACATTTCAGGGATGCCACGGTAGTCACTGGAATGCCTTCCTCAAGGGCACTGCCATCATCCAGGTGGGACCCCATCACGTTACAAGAATGTAAAACCGAGAAAAGAAAGTTGAGAGCCAAGTTGCAGGGGATAGTTTACAATCACAACATTTCAATCCATTGAAGATCCTGAGCCAATGCAAATAGAAGACACAAGAGGTCCCTGGTATGAACAGGAGAATTGTAGGGAGCGAATAATGGAATTATGTATGTATTTTGGCTCCAAAGACCACATACTTCACAAATGCCCTATTGCTCCCCAAAGGGAGCAAATAATGGAAGAAAGAAGTGCGTCCTGTAATTCTACCACCTCCCAGGACTGAACAACTTTCTGGTTCATTGTGATCAGCATGAACCTATCATGGAAAAAAGGTAAGGTGTGTTGTTGTGCTACCTTAGTCAAATGTGGTGTGGAACAAAAGGGCGACCTGCCACTTAGTGTTTTGACCTACCATGATTTATGTAGGTTTCCATTATTTTGAGAGTTGTAGCTTGAATCAATCTGCTCTACGGAACCCTCCCAGGGAGCTATTATTTGGTTTGCGGGTTTTGGTTAAAATACAGATACACCTACAATCAGTGTGAATATGCCCAGCTTTCTTTATTTGGCTGATGCCTTGTTTTTTTCATTATATTGTTCTCATTTTCTCTTTTCTCATAAAGGTGCAGAGAATGTACAAGTAACTCTACTACTTCTTCACCAATGGACAGATATGTACAAAAACATCAAGTATAAACATTTCAACACAGAGAAAGTAGTGTTGGACAAACACTGAGAAATATAATATACAAATGCATTTAGTCAATTCAATGCTAAGACGGTATCAAGCAAATTTGCCACAATTCCTAGACCAACTTTTAGACATACTCTAGACAATACTCTAGACTGTAATTCTATGCAGCAAAGATTATTGAACTAAATAAGTGTCCTCTTTCTGGACCTAACTTAGGTCAAATTTCAGGCAAAGGTGACCAGTCCATGGGTCAAATGCGGTGCTGCTGGAATATTTATGGATGATGATTAGGCAAGGTCCATGGTGTACCTAGAATCCAGAAGGCACACGCTCTCCATTTGGAAGGGGTTGATGGCCAACCCTGAGTTTCTGGACCTCTTATAGAGAACACTTCCACCCTGAACATGAGGCGGTCTGCTCATCAAGAGATCACATGTGTTCTAATTAAGTCAGCACATTTTACTATCATATTACATTACGTTTACATTTATTTATTTATACCGCGCACAATTGACCCTCAGGCATGATGGCGCAACAAAACATACATACACATAAAATAAATAAAGAAACTAAACATAAGCAAGGCATTAATGATATCAAGAGTGAAGCAGAATAAAGTGCCCAAAAATGAGCGGTCCACACAACTAAATCTAGTAGATCAGTTCAGAACAATGTTCAACATTTAGGACTGAGGTAATTTGTTTAATTTTGGTTATTCTGTTTAAAAACATAGGTAAACTACTCAATCCGCATCCTACCACAATACAATCAGTGTTATGCAGATTACACCATTTCTCAATGTGGATTCTCAGGATAACTCTAAAATCTGAGGTTCTAATACAATTAGGGGCCACTTTGGTATTAAGCCAGGCTAAGATTGTGTTCATTAGGGCCTCTCTTGATTCAAAATAAGACTGTTTCTCTACATTAGTTATTATAATGTTTCTGGGGTCCAACACAAAGCTCCTTACAGCCGGATTAATGATTTTTGTCATTTTTGTTTTTTTCAATCGTGGATCCTTTTGGCTTATGGTGGACGGTAGACCTGTGGGCTTGATAGTTGGGCAAACGCCCTTTAATGGGTCTTCCATCCCTTGGGTATTGACAATGGCTGCTACTGTCATCTGTAAAGGCGTCGCCAAATGGGTAGCAATAATGGGCTCTGTTTGAGTTCCTTGATGAAATCCACGATGGACATAAGAGTTTCTCATCACATTGGCCTCACCATTTACGGGATTCTGCAGGCTAGACATCCGAGATTCAGTTAGTATCTGCCCGACTGTCATCGCCCAAGAATGACATTCCTCGAAGTTGTGGCATGCCCCAAGGCCCTGCAACAACTGGTCCTTATAATCAGGCCAGTTAGAAGTAATCTTAGGGGAATCTATTCCACAAATAGAGCCTTCTGGCGTTTGAGTAATTTGCTGACCACTAGAAAACACCAATGGCTGGGATAGTTCCAAGGAAAGGGGCAGATCAAGAGAAAAACACGATGAAGAGAAGGTGGTGGCTCTGAGACCATTATTGGTATCATTATTGAAATGTTTATTATCCCCTAGCAACTCTGAAAGGAGACACTGTTCCCTTTAGCGCTTCTCTCTTCTTTTAGCACTTTTGGCATGGTGATTGTGCCATCAACTCATTGCTGGGTACAACTATTACATTCAGGAGGATGTATTTGGGGTCCTTGCCAGAGAGGGCGGCCCCTCTGAAGTACTTAGACAGCAATCTGAGAAAACGGTTGATCACTGAATTAAAGTCTCTTGGAGGGAGGGGTTGTTCCAAAAAGAGATAACCATGACCTCCATCCTTGCCTGAATTCCTCTGGTTTTAACAATATCAACATCTAGTACAACTAGCTCTTGCTCTTCATTTCTGACATCTTGGAAGCAGTCAGGAGTTAATTTCTTCACCAAACATGATTCAGAGGGAGGTCACCACCTGATCAACATCAAAGCCAGAGATGAATGGAAGACCACCTTCAGGACCAGTTTTCGTCTTTTTGGGTACTGGGTGATGCCCTTTGGCCTTGCTAATGCTCCTGCTGTTTTTGAGCAGTTTACAGACAAGGTTTTCTCATCCACTTCATGTAAATGGGAAAGTGGATCTGGATGATTGTTTGTTGTTTTCAGCTTATTATAAAGAACACACCCCTCATACTTTGGAGCTACTACATCAGTTACAAGCCAACCAACTTCTGAAGAAACCTGAACAATTTCTTTTTGGTGCCTCTTCAGTAACTTATCTTGGTAATATCCTATCGAATAGAGAAGTTGACATGGATCCACAGAAAGCCTCGCCCATAAAGTATTGGCCATCCCCTTTGTTCGTAAACAAGCTACAATGAATGATTTATTCGCTTTCTCCCAAGCTTCTATACCATGCCACCCTGATACCAACAAAGCCTTTATTGTGGAAACCGATTCTGAAAGTAGATTTTTAAAGCTAGGAACATCCAGTGGCCTGCTTATCAAAGACCTTGACAAATACTGAACACCATTTTTAGGTGCTAAAAAAGGAACTGTTGGTGCTGAAGCTAGAAAGGACTGCCGGGAGTGTAGACACTTTCTACATGATGCCAAATAGACAGGGAAGATTAGAACAGATCATTGAAATGTCCAAGTGCAATAACAACTAGAGTGCAGAAATTGCTGTTAAGCTTAGTGGGCATACTTCTTCACCCAGTATTATGTCTGCCATCATCTACATTCTAGAAGTCTCCAACACTGTAGCAGGTACGTTGTCTAGAAAGGATTCCACGGAATCCATTCAACAGTCAAAGGAAGACCGCATTCTGGAAGGGAAATCATCTTTGCTAGATCTTTCTTTTAGACCAATGTTCTACAGGTTCAAGTAAACCTCATATCATGACCACACTACCCGTTAAGATATTATTGTCAGGTTGTCAGATGAATCATTGGGCCTCATTACAGGTTTGCCGGTCCGGTAACAACGGTGCTGCTAAGCTACTGGCACCGTTGTTACCGGACCGGCAAACTACGAGATCTGCGGGTGGATGCCTTTCCGCCCGCCAGGTGTGACCTGGCGGGTGGAATGGGACCCGCTCGAAGACCTTGGCGGATGCCCCGGCACCATTCATGAATGGGAATGGGGAGTAATATTTGCCTGCACCTGGCAATGGGCAATTACCGGTACCGCTCGGCTGTAATGCCCCAGTAAGTCCCCATTGCTGGGTGCCGGAAAAAAATGACTCCGGCGGCAGCCGTACCCTTTTTTACTAGCACGGCTACCGTCGGACTCATAATGAGGCCCATTATGACTATAGCAACAGGTTCCTAGGATATGGGTCTCATTACAAGTTTGCCGGTAACAGGTGAAAGTGCAGGTAATACTGATTACTGCCACTTTTACGGGTTGGGCAAAGTATGGGATTGGGTTACCAGCACCGGTATCACCTCATCTGTAATTATCGGCGCTGGTAATATCAGCAAGGAAAATACTGGCGTTCTTCTCTTTCTTCCCTCTCTCTAACACCATCAATGCCCTTTCTGTCTAACTTAAGTAATATCTATCCTCCCTTCGACTCCTTTTGCACTATGGTCCCTTCCTTGGCTATGTCCTTTACTTCCTTTTGTCTTTTCGCCTTCTCCGCTATTTCTGTCTATATCTTCGTTCATCACGCTCTTTACATTCATCACATGCTGATATATTTTTCTGTTCCTTAATCTTACTCTCTTCCATACTGTCCTCACTGTTATAAACGGGAGGTGCGTATGTTGGATTAACATACCCCGCCACTGCCTTCAATTCCTTTAAAGGATAAATTCATTGTTTATCTTCCTTTGTGCTATCATATTTAGGAGGAGTGAGAGGAGCTGAGGGTATTACGCCCTCCTCTTTATGCTGATCTACTTCTTCTTAGGTGGGTCTGCTTTCTCATTTTGATACATCTTCCATAGTTCTAAAATGGCTAACCTTCCCTGTGTATGTAGCATGACAAATACATTGTCATTTGTCGCAATACTGTTTTTGACAACAAGCCTTCTTGAGGCCATGGCATAAGTGTTTTATTAGTCGTTCTCTTCACCCACTCCACGTGATACTGTCCAATTCTAGGTGTATATCCTGGTAATGGCCTGCATATATGTAGAAGGGGTGTCTCCCCCATGATAACAAGTCGATTTTGACTGTCAATACTTACCAGATCTTTTATTCTTTTATTTACTTTATAAAATATATCACACCAATTGACTCGAGCAAGCACTATCAATCGCCACTCACTACCACAAAAGACCAATATTTTAACCAATTCAAAACATCTATACAATAATATTCTTTCTATCAATTCTTGCTGTCTCGTTATTTTATTATCGACACCTGAAGAATCTCCACTTTATTTATTTTTCTCCTTTAATTTGTATCCCCCTGATTGACGTCAATTTCTTGATTGAAAGATCTGATTATCACCTTAATTTACTTTTGTTTTATATCTCTTAATCTAAACACAATACCAGTTCCATGCTGGCACCATACACATGTGCACTTTTAATTTTCTGCATACCGCCTTCCTTTACTATCTCTAGTAAATGTATCTCATCTCACTATTTACCCCATTTTGGAGTGTGATTCGCATTCTTCTTATTGGTGCTTGCCTCAGGAATCCCTACCATATACCCTACTTAGAGTCTAATGCGTATTCTTTGGTCCCCTTGGACCCTGAAATTGAGGTATCGATCTCTTCCGTGGGGCACTTGCGCGGACCGGACAGGAATTTCTTCAATGGGGCACCTGTCGACTAATTCTTTCCAACGTGTGTTTGCGGAACGCTCTTCACAGGAAGCTCCACGATTTTCTGGCTAATGGCATAAGATCGTCCGAAAGTCTAGATATGGGCATAGCTCAATGGATCAAACCATCCTCTGCTACCAAATGTGTAATAGCACCTTGAAGCGTATCATATGCTCGATGGAATTACCAATGGTGGCCTCAGACCCAAATAACCAGACATTCTCAAAGAATATGGCAAAGTACTACTTTATTATCAGCTCAATAAAGTAGGGCAATCTGGCAAACATCAAGCTGCAGTCCACACACTCACACTTCAATTTTGATTTCACAAAGGTTTTATACCTCAATGTATGTCAGATACTGTATTGCATGTTGCTACATAGACCTCTATGTTTGGTTGGCATTGTCTCCCAACCTTGACTTTCGGCTCATTAGAAGCATGTAAGCAAAACGAAACTCAGGTGCAGAGAACAACATCCGACTACTACCCACTTGGCCAATTAGTCCATCATCTCTCATTGGTCAGTCCTCAAGCCAAGGCGTCTTCTTTATAGTTGACCTTGCAGTCTATTCTCTGCTCCAGGACGTTTCAGGGAGTGTAGGTACACCATTATCTTCATCTAGAGCTTAATGAATAGCCCTCATTTTTTACTTCTGAGTCACGTGTGAGGAACCCACGATTTTGTCCATTTTAAACTTTTATTTACTACTATTTGATTTAATTGTGCTGGGTGCTATTTCTCCTCTTGGCCTCTGGAGACTTCATCACTCCATCTTACATATGCTTTTTGCATCCTTGATAGTCCATTACTTGGCACTTGCAGATGTTTTCACTTCTGCTTAATCTAAGACAAATATACCTTACCTACATAACTTATCCTCTTTTACTCCCTTTGTGCCCTGCAATTATTCCTTGATGTGACATCCTTGATCCCAGGCCAATAGACTCCTCTTTGTTCCTCACACAAAGTTTTTTTCCCGCTTCTCCTACTCTGCAGCCCGGGTCCGTCTCTGAGGTAGCTTGACTGATTTCAACATAAGTCTGACGTCCATCTTTTTCTCATGGCCGCTTTAGTCATGTTATATTTTCTTCTGCAGCAAGCTTCTTTATGTCTCAGCTACCTTGCATTTCTGCGTATGTACATTCACTTTGTCTCTTCTTACATATTTCTCTGGTGCACATGATTTCTTCATATTTGATTACATGTTTCCCCTGTCACTTCAGTTAAATCTTTAATTTTTAAGTATGTGCATATCGTTTCAGTGCATCCTCGTATCTTTTCTTCATTACGTTACTCTGCAGCTGTCAGTTTGCACTTTCAGCTCTTCTATGTCCAATGGTGAATGTCGACATCCTCCTTCCATCTCAGTGTGAGGGCACATTCAATACGGCTGTCTGATTGCATAGCGTCTCTCATACACTCAGTGTGGTATTGGGACAATACCTGGTGTCACACATAGGGCTCTTTTCCTGTTGTTCCAATATGCCAGAGGTGAGGGGTGGAGTCTTGATGTACTCGTCTGCTCCTCTACATTGGCATGCTGTGATCCCTCGCACAAGGGCTACACCCTGGGCCCTCACTGACAGGTATACATTAACAGCACACTTCCGGCCTACATCATGGAGCGTCACAGAGGACTGGAAGAGGTACTCACATTACCATTGTATACCTTCCATTTTGGAAAAGGTCCTTGGAATGTTATCTAGCAATTGGTGCATTACATTCATGCCCCTGTTTTGGTTTAGCACTTTCACAGACTGCCTTCCAGTAAACCAGGAGGGCAGTTACTAGGAAGGGGGCATACTTTCACATTTCCTCATAGGTGGGGCATTGTTCACTTTGGCAGCAGTGGAAGATGACCAGAGGAATGGATCAGCGAGCATGGGTCACAGTGGTGCTCTAGCTAGTGTTTCCTACCGCCAAGATGGTTGCTTGTCTTTTAGCTACTATACGTCACTGCCTGGTGGTTATCATTTGATGAGACAGGTGGATCCCTGCATCACAACGCTTGAGGTCGGCGCTGTCCAGCGATGTGTGAGGTTTGTTCCTCGTTGTCCCCATCTTCAGCTTGCGTTTCTATTACCAGTGTTTTTCCTGGTCCTGGGCCCTTCGTGTTACCTTCCATAAGATCCACAAATTCAGCTCCTCCTTCTTAGATCTTAGACTCATCATTGCCTACCTTCCTTCCGGAGCGATCTTATCCTTAATTCCACTCCAGTGAAGTCTGCATTTTCCCCCATTTAGTTTTTCTGCTTATGCTGGTTACCATACCCAGAAAATAGCAAGTTGGCTACGACCATAGATTGCCAATATGCCAACATGTCAAGACTTTATCAATGCCCCACGGTAAGGCAGGTCACTGACAGCTCAACACTTCCATGTAGCACAAACCGGCACAATTATTTTAAGTTTTTAGATCACACTGACGAATCAATTCTGAGGCACCAGTGGTCCAGGGATGAATATCAGTTTCTACTCCATCAATCACCTCCACACCTGCAGCACACCAGAAGGGATCCAAACAGATTGGAAACATGAGCAAATTTTAAACCTGCTTGTCCAATTCTGGCACCGTGGACGGAACGGCAGGCTTATCTTCGCAAGGGATCGTTGGTTAGTTGCAACACAGCAAAAATACAATTATTACCCAAAGATAAATGGGGACCGTCCAGTCAAGGTTGTATAAAAATAGCTACTTTATTATTATTACAACAGACAGTTCTATCACACTACATAATACAACCCGCCCTGTAAAGGAATACAAAGCAGTGACAGTTTCAAGAAGGAAAAGGGATGCACTTTGGATACTGACAGTAGGGTAGTCGGTAAAGTGATTATTCTCAATAGTTCAAGGATACTTGATTTCAACACAAGGGGAGAAAGGGATCGTAAAAAATGTCACTAGGGTCCTTTGGAGAAGGACCTGGGGGACAGAACCACAATGTACCTTGTGCTTGTAAAGGTTCTTGGTGCTCGACAGTGTGGAGTCGGTTTCAGAGCGCTTTGCAGCTTCTGTGACAGAGTTCAAGATGGGAGACAGCTGTGGGTATCAGGCGGCAGGCAGTTTGCCGAGCGAGGTTGGACAGTTGGCTGCAGGCTGGCCTATATGGCAGCTTGGGGTCAGGAATCATTGTCTCAATGCTGGTTGGTGAGTCTGAAGCACTGGTCAAGGCGTCTCAGACGATGTTAGCGACTGCGGCTTGACAGCAGTCAGTGGTGCAGTCGGTTCCTTTAAGGCAGACGCTGGTTGATGCTTGTCGATGTGCTCCTCCTAGCTTCTTCACTGGACTTGTGTCGTATTTTAAGGCAGACAGCCCAACGCTGAGGAGAGTGTTGCAGGCAACAGCCTTGTCCTTGGTTTGGTTCAGAGACTCTCTGGCATTTCCCACTTATGAAGCTTGCTTGCAGAGCCTAGCAGGGCATCCTGTCTGCTGGCTGGGTACTGGTTATGGAGCTGCTGGATGGTCCTCTGGATGCACTATCTCCCTCTGTTCCCTGGGAGGTGTTTAGGGAGGGATTTTGCTTCCCTCTTTGGAAATCCTGACCTTCCTTCAATGGCAGAAGATGTAAGGCAGACCATACCTTCAGTCAGGGTCCAAATGAGTTCTTGTTACTCCTTGCAAAGTTTTCAGATGATCCGCCCAAAAGAGTGACTCAGCCCTCTTTTAAAGCCAAATGGGTCACAGTGATTTGTGTAGGCTAAGCCTACCTTTGTATGAACCCATCCTAGGTCCCCACCAACAATCTCCTTAATTCCTGAGGTCATAGCGAGAGTGCTTTGCCACAGGAAAGGTAAAGGGTGAAAACATGTAATACTAAGTCCCACCCATCTCCCTGTATGTTGTGGATCAAAGGTTCTCTCTGGTTAATTGAGCTCTCTGTGGGTCCTGATTAAAGCGGCAGGTCGCCTTTCAAGATGAGACAAGAACAGACTTTCTGTCAACATCAAGCCACATACTCGTGTCTTCTGAATGGGGTCCCCCTGCTGGGGTTGCCCACTGTAAACACAGAGTCCCAGACATAACAGGTCACTGCCCTTGATACTGAGAGGCGGGAGCTGGCTTCAGCTTGACACAGTGCATATGACAGGTGTGTTGAGGTTTCCTGTCTCCTTTGTTTTAGCCTCTGCAGCCAGGCCCCACGTTGGCCTGTTTGAAGTATACTCTATTATTATGTTAAATATGTTAATTGCTGTCACCATCTGCAGAGGGTAAACAAACGGACAGGGTGGATCCATGGAGCCTTTGATAGTTAATTGGGCTGGTCGTCATGGCAGCAGGAGGTTTTTGCCCCCCCCGCCCTTCTGAGATGCATCATGCACTCCACCTGTCAGAGCCCAACTAAATATGACAGTGGGACTGCGCCTGCAGGCTGTGTCCACCCAGAGTACACAGGTCGATGTGTATGTCGTGCGGTGAGCATATTAAAATGTATGCAGATCAGCCCTACACATTTTCCGGAGGGTGAGCTACCATCATTCAGTTTCATTTAAAATTTCCAAAAATCTTAGGCGAGTGCACACCCACCTTGCGGAAGGTCAAATTCCTCACAATCACTTAGTTCTTGAAGTCGTCTTTGTATTGGCCATTTTTGCCAGATCAGAGGCATAGAAAGAAAGCTATTTGCCCAGGATCAGAGAATGTAGGTGATATGGGTAAGCTGGGATAGTAACTCGTCTCCTGGTTCCAAATTCCACATTTCCTACTGTTTGAAACACACATATTGCCTGGCAAAGCAAACTTAATAACAGACGTCCCACCATCACGTTTCTAAAACATAAAACATGCATTAGAGCAGTTTCAAGGAACATCTGTGTTAACCAAACACTGCTGTGGGACAACAATGACTGGTGAAATTAATGGCAAAAGACAACCCTGCTTTGATGCTTTGCTACTTACTGCTCATTGCATAGAAGCAGCAGAATGGAACTCTTGCACATCAAGCAAACATAGGGTTGGTTAACAACACAAGTGGCAAAATATGCATTCTCAAAAATGAAGTTGCAAAAAAATGAATTAACTTTGTATCTGCAGAATTGGGCTGGTTTACCTTACAATTTGTTACGCGTCTAATCAACACTCACGTAAGGCATTGGGCTTCATTACGTCTGTGGCGGTAAGGCAACAACGGCGTCGGTAGTGCTACTGGCATCGTTGTTACCATGCAGCCACATTACGAGTTCTGCTCGCGGGTGCCGCACTGCACGCCTGGTCACACCAGGCGTGCAGAGCGGCAAGCGAGCATAACAGGATGGTAGTAACGCCGCTGCTACCATCCTCCCCATTCCCATTGAGCCCTATGGGAGCTCAAATGGGAATAGGGACGTACCGGCTCCGGGTTCCGTGAAAGGAAAATTACTGGGCCCTCCAAGGTCGGAATGGCCCAGTAATTCCCCTTTCGCGGGACCCGGAGCCAGACCCGAGTTTGGGGGTAGCCATGCCCTTATTAAGGGCATGGCTACCTCCAACCTCGTAATGAGGCCCATTGTGCTTAGCCCTTGCCTTTTCTGAATACCTTAGACTTTAATAGGCCGCTCGCTGCTAGTTTCATTGCTAATTTGCAGTAGCCACGAGCCAAAGGCGGCAGGGGGAGGCAGGCAGTAAAAGCAGCTCATGGGACTGGAAGTCGTGAAACAGGGCTCTTTGGACCTCCACTAACAGGACCAGCCTCAATCAAAACAAGCATTGGCAATGCCATCAGGTTTGGCGTTTGTGTAAGCAAGGCAAAGGCTTTTGCTAAGCATTGCCGTACTGGTATTAATTGGACATCGATGGTAGCAGCTCTAAAATGGTGTGAGTGCCTGGGCATATAATAGCAGTGCCTGGTAAATGCCTAATTGGGCTTAGGTAAGGCATTCGTGTTTCTTAACGAAACTTTATTTTTTGCCGTTTTCTTTTTTTTGCTTAGGGTCGGTTGTTGAGATTTCTTTTTTGTGTAGCTCTATTGTCAATTTTAGTACCCCACTGGTCTTGTGTGGTGTTTCTCTCAGGGGAATCGACACTTATCCAAGAGTCGTTTTTTCTTTCGCCGGTGATCTCTACACTTTCTACAGGACGGATGATATTGGTAAATGCAGGCAAAACTGAGTCTGTCATGATAGGTGGGTTGCAAAGAGACTCTAATGCTACGAGTCTCTGTGCAATACTTGCACCAACATGAGATTGACCAGTTCGGTTGGACAAACAGAAGGTCTCTAAACTAGACAATCTTTGCATGATATTTTCCATTGTCGATGTATTAGGGACAGGGTGAGAGCTAACTTTCAAGTCATTTCCAATTAGATCTAGCTTAGAGGCAAGACTAGTGATCTTACACTCTAGGGACTCGTACAGTTTAAACAAACTAGATATAGAAGTGTTTATGGCTCCAAGGGTAATCTCCATAAGAGCAGGATTGGCCGAATGTTCACAAGGTTTCCTCGTGGATTGACATCGGCGCAGTGTTGGTTGTAAAAAGGATATGTCCTCACCATGTCTTGTTGAGTCCATAGAGCCAGGTTGATTATAATCTGTCAGCACTGATGCTCTTGAGCTTTCTAAATCTCGGCCATCTACATGGACTGATGTATCTAGTAACGGGACCTCCTCAGACACCACTTCTATTATTTCAACATTCTCTATACCCATTACCGAATCACTCAAAGGTATTTCTTCTATTACCACTGTGAAAGGTTGTGGACATTTTTTAATTTTTTGAGGGGACTGTGCAATAGTGAGTATAGTAGAATCAGAGATAGTGATCCCTAGTTTCGAAATATTGGGAGCACAAGATGACACTGCTACTTCTTGTGGGACAACCATGGGCAATTGAGGGCAAATGGGTTCAGTAGCTTTAGATATTAAAGTCGAATTATCACTGTGATTAGAGGCACTCGTAATCTTCTCGTAATAATTACGGATGTCATGCTTAGAAACAGGTGTTTTTTAATTGGTGTCAAAGTTATGTTTTTTTTTTTACGTTCGTGTAAGACTTTTGGGTTTGTCACCTGATTTAGGTACCAAATCGTTAGTCGGAGTGTTCAAAGAATGATTTGCGAGTGCACCAGTTGGTGTTCTGCAAGAATTATTGTCAAACATAGTCTTGTCCATCACACATGGCATTCCTGTGGTTAAATTATACATAGTTTCGGTCCCTCGGAGTCGGAATCCACTTGTGCAGGGAATGTAAAAAAACAAATTAAAAAAAAGCTTGACTCTTCAAAGTTAAAATGGCATATAACTTAGTTACCTGCAATAACAGGCACGTTCAACTTTTATACCATTGGTCACGTAGAATGTTGGTATCCGGAGAGGATCAAAGAGACTAAGCCTCCACAGTCTCCAAACCGGAATAGTGCCACCAGCGCCTAACAGCCGCACAACAGCACAGCTAGCGGCCTTGTCCCCTCCGGGCTTAACGCTGCAAGGGTGGCAGCCTCTGCCTTTTCACGGCGAGGGGGAATCACGTGATGAGACACGTGTCCTAGGAAGCTCCGCCTCCTCCAGGAAGCGGATTGATTCCGGCATGAGCCCAAGAAATGCTCGCAGTGCCGGCAAAATGCTTGCAAATGCGTTCGTTTTCACTCGACAGTTCTTTTCCAGGCAACACACTCCGCTCGGGTGGCGGCCTCTGCCTTTTCACGGCGAGGGGGAATCACGTGATGAGACACGTGTCCTAGGAAGCTCCGCCTCCTCCAGGAAGCGGATTGATTCCGGCAAGAGCCCAAGAAATGCTCGCAGTGCCGGCAAAATGCTTGCAAATGCGTTCGTTTTCACTCGACAGTTCTTTTCCAGGCAACAAACTCCGCTCGGGTGGCGGCCTCTGCCTTTTCACGGCGAGGGGGAATCACGTGATAAGACACGTGTCCTAGGAAGCTCCGCCTCCTCCAGGAAGCGGATTGATTCCGGCAAGAGCCCAAGAAATGCTTGCAGTGCCGGCAAAATGCTTGCAAATGCGTTCGTTTTCACTCAACAGTTCTTTTCCAGGCAACACACTCCGCTCGGGTGGCGGCCTCTGCCTTTTCACGGCGAGGGGGAATCACGTGATGAGACACGTGTCCTAGGAAGCTCTGCCTCCTCCAGGAAGCGGATTGATTCCGGCAAGAGCCCAAGAAATGCTCGCAGTGCCGGCAAAATGCTTGCAAATGCGTTCGTTTTCACTCGACAGTTCTTTTCCAGGCAACACACTCTGCTCGGGTGGCGGCCTCTGCCTTTTCACGGCGAGGGGGAATCACGTGATGAGACACGTGTCCTAGGAAGCTCCGCCTCCTCCAGGAAGTGGATTGATTCCGGCAAAAGCCCAAGAAATTCTCGCAGTGCCGGCAAAATGCTTGCAAATGCGTTCGTTTTCACTCGACAGTTCTTTTCCAGGCAACACACTCCGCTCGGGCGGCAGCCTCTGCCTTTTCACGGCGAGGGGGAATCACGTCATGAGACACATGTCCTAGGAAGCTCCGCCTCCTCCAGGAAGCGGATTGATTCCGGCAAGAGCCCAAGAAATACTCGCAGTGCCGGCAAAATGCTTGCAAATGCGTTCGTTTTCACTCGACAGTTCTTTTCCAGGCAACACACTCCGCTCGGGCGGCGGCCTCTGCCTTGTAACGGCGAGGGGGAATCACGTGATGAGACATGTGTCCTAGGAAGCTCTGCCTCCTCCAGGAAGTGGATTGATTCCGGCAAGAGCCCAAGAAATGCTCGCAGTGCCGGCAAAATGCTTGCAAATGCGTTCGTTTTCACTCGACAGTTCTTTTCCAGGCAACACACTCCGCTCGGGCGGCGGCCTCTGCCTTTTCACGGCGAGGGGGAATCACGTGATGAGACACATGTCCTAGGAAGCTCCGCCTCCTCCCGGAAGCGGATTGATTCCGGCAAGAGCCCAAGAAATGCTCGCAGTGCCGGCAAAATGTTTGCAAATGCTTTCGTTTTCACTCGACAGTTCTTTTCCAGGCAACACACCTAATGCCTAATACTTATACGCAAGCCAAAACTAATGGCTCGGTCAATGCTGGGTTTTAACATAACATCAGCGAAGGACACCCATAGCCTTTATAAAAAGTGGATGAAGGCAGGCCTGGTTAACATTTTTTATAACAATAGTAGAGCGTTATTTACAGCTTCAATTAAGTTATGGCGGCCGGTGAGGGCAGTGCACAATCATCAGGCCTGACCTGCTGGGAGTTAAGCCCCCTACCCACAAGAAAATGCCGGAATCATTGGCACCAGTACTACCAGTGCCAGTAATTCCCGAAATCCCATCCTAAGGAGCCCTATGGGAGCCCATGGAATGGGAATTTACCTGGAAACTGTAAGGAAGTTTTGCTGGTATCCTGCTGGAATTACTGGCGGGATACCGGCAAAACTGTAATGAGGCCCATTAAGTCTTAGAAGAGTGCTTTGAAAAAACACTGGCAGGCACTTCGAACCCAACGTTTGATGGCAAGTGACGCCTTATAGCCAAAACTAAAAAGTGACGGGGCAGAGTCCCAGTTTGTGGTGGTGGTGGCGTTTAAGAAGCTTTCCCGGGTGGAGGACTTACCCCTTTCAAAGTCCTCAATTGCACTATAATGATGGCTGAATGGGGTGTCACTGAGTTACACATTTTCCCAAATGGTTTCTGTTCTGTTTGGATCTACCCTTCTGTTTTGATCCATGTTGCTGTGTTTTCCTTGTCCTGCTGGTCGCCTTTCTCCTGCAATTATTTTCTGGAACAAGTGAATGCTGAAATCAGCAGGTTGTGATACCATTCATCTCTGTTATAGAAAATATGCCTCGAATACAAGTTAAATTAGCATTGGAAACCCAAAGAACCGAGGTCCAAATGTTAAAGCATGAAGGTTCATGGCCCCTCAAGATACCTAAGCACCTTGTTCACCGAGTTGTATGTTCACACATCTTGTGCTCACGCAAAAATGAATGAATACCGTATTGTATCAATGGAGCACATGATAGTTGTCCGATACATTGGTGTTCCTAGTGCGTTAGTTGCATTAGAGCACATCCTTTAGTCTGGCTACACTCTTGATTACCACTGAAACGTCATCGCTTGAGGACTATAGAGTTCCGGGAAGACACTCACAGTGCACCTGATTGAATAAACTTTTGTGAAATAGCCATATGCAGCCAGGGCTTTAAGTGTGCCAGGGCTAGCCCGAATGTCCCCTGGCAGCCCCATCTTATAAGGCTGGTAGAGGCCAAGGCTCATGTGCGAGAGCTTCAGGCTTTAGAAAAAAATGCCTTTTCTCCATAATGATGCAGCCGGCACCTTTCAAGCATCCCTTTAACCAAGAGATGCCCTTTGGCCCAGCGCCACCATTATGGAAGAAAAGGTGAGGCCGCTGGAAGCTGTGGCATTTTTTTTTTACAAAGCCTGAAGCTCTTGCTCATTCGTGGGAGCCTCAGGCTTTAGAAAAGCAGCCCTTGGCTTCCAGCAGTCTCACCTTTCCATCCTTAATAGATTGGCGCCTCACCAGGCATCCCTCTAACTAAGAGGGTGATTGCGGTATCTCTTAGTTAAGGGAATGCCTGGCATGGGTCAGCCCCACGATTAAGACTAAAAACATGTGGTGCTGCCCCTTGCAAGGTATCCCTTTTATATGGGTTATACAGGGATCACCCCCACACACCCTGGGGTGCAAGGGTAGTGATCCCTGCAAAGGGATGCCTGGCAGGGTTCAGCGCCACCTTTAAGGAAGGAAACGGGTGGTGTCGACCCCCGCTAGGCATCCCTTTAGTTCAGTGATGCAGAGGTCAGCACCCTCTGCCCTAGCCGGAGAAGGTGCTGGTCTCTGCAAAGGGCTGCCTGCAGGGGGTCACCTGCATCCCATTAAGCCTGGGCTCAATAAGGGGCCCTGGTCTAACGGGTGGCAGGCGACGCCTGCCATTAGCCCAGACCCCTCGACCAGGCCCCGCTCGTTTTCCCATGCCACTTAAGGCACTGTATGCAGCCCATAGGGCCGATTCACCAAGATTCAGGGAATGTTTAGTCATTTGCACTTCTATTTCCTTTTGTTAATCTGGTGCATTGTGCTCGCGTGTTACTAAACTGTACTTGTGTAGATTGTACTATCTATGCCAATAGAGCTCTATATAAAGATAACCGAGGAGTAAGCGCGGGCAAACATATTCACCCACCTCCCAAATCACCCGAAAATAGGGTGTTTCTGTAGAATCGGGCTTCCTGAACCTTTATATGAGGCTTAGATAAAACAAATGTTGGCTGGTTTGCGCCAAAACTGAACAAATAGGGAACGCATATTTCAATTTCGGAATCAGTTTTTTTGCTGAGGCAGGAGGTTGTCAAAGCAGTTGAGGTAGTGGGCTTCTGATGAGGGAGCGGCAGTAAGTTATTAGGTTTACACATTGGGAATAGGTTTAGGGAGAGGTCGAGAACTAACATAGGATAAACCATCCTTTTTGCAGCTTCTGACTACAAGAAGGGGAGTAGAGAAGGACAACGACCGGCACCTAGCAGGCCGTAAACGCACAAGACATTTCTTGTCAGAGCGACGGTAAGGGTATCCCGGCATTGCTTGGAAACAGGCCGTGGATTCAGTGGCTGTAACTGTGTGCGCCATCTTTTTGTGACAGAAGAGGGGGAATCACTTGTTGCCTTCTTTGGAGGCGTGGCAGATAATATTCAGTGCGTGTAACCCGGTGAAGCAGATTTCTGTGACGCACGAGAGAAAGGCTTACTGTGAATAAACCATTCTTATAATCATTTGGAGGCAGTAGCAGATTCTTTTCAGCAGCTGCATCTCAGTGCACCATCTTTTTGTGGCAAACAAGAGACAAGGACAGTTACATAGAAAACTATTGGATTAGGAGGAGATTATATGAATGGGAACTGGGGCCTGAGCAAAATTACCATAGGTGGAGTCGAAGAAAAACCCCAGACTATTCAAACTCCACAACAACAAAACCCCTTGCACATATATCAGTGCATAATACTGTGGGGATATATCAGAGAGAACATTTTAGCTGCAGATACAATGTGTTCGAATTCTTTGTAGACAAGCAAATAAATTCAGTGGTTGCACTGAGTGTGCCAACGTTTTGTGACAGACAATAGGAAAAACAATTTGCAGAGAAAAAGGGTCTTCTGATTTTTGAGAGGAAGGGCAATATTATTTTCAATGGCTGCAACTCAGTGAGCCATGTTTTTGAGAAAGAGAAGAGATACTAGTTGCTGAGAAAATGCCTTAGAATTCTTTGGTGACGGACTGACATTATATTCCGTGTCTTTAATTTATTGTGCCATCTTTTATGTGATGAATGAGTGACTGTAATTCCGTGTGCAACATATGCGCCATCTTCTTGTTGCTATGGCAACATTACTTTTTTGGGTGTCCCGGGCACCTAACAGCGCCAGTAGGAGATGGATGCATACGACTAGTGGTTTTTGAGTGAATCAGGGATGGCAGAAATGTGAATGACAATGAAACAATATTACATGGGCAAGTGGGGCATTACCAGGCCAGGCAATGCACTGGTGCCATATTTACAGGCCAGAGCAAAGCCTGAGCGTGTAATATTGCTATTAGTACCCCAGGGACGATATACAGGGATAGTAATAGTTTGAAGTTGCGAAAACCACAACTTTCAACAACAACCAACAAAAAAACAAGAGGGCTCCATGGATCCCTTTCCATGGCTTCCTTGCTAATGTTGGTACTGCGCCGGGAACACTACTGTTCCCGGTGCAGCCAATGGACAAGGAGCAAGAAGGTATGTGGGGAGGGGGCAGCGGGTGCCTTAATGGGTTCCAAAGGGGGTTGTGGAAAGGACATGGGGCGCAGGGAAGCGGGGCAGTGCACTTACCTGGAAAACCCGGCGAGGGAAGATGGCGATACCTCGCTCTGAGGATGCTCGTAGCAGGGGCTTTACTGTGTAGTAAAGCTGCCGCTCTGAGCCTCCTCATTGGCTGTGAGGCTGCTACACCCCTTCACCGGGTACTAAATTGAAGTAATCAATGTCCGATCCTTCAGCAGCACCTTCGACCACTCCTCAATGTGGTGTGCAAGATGAAGTAGTACATGTTCAGGTATTGTTGCCCACGCAGTAGCATGTGGAGGTCCAGGCAACTGTCTGTGGGCCTGAAAGAGGAGAGGAGTTGCAGATCTGCTGGCGAGCTCGTCAAAACAACACACAGCACAGAGATGCAGGCTATGGGAAGTGCCTGGTCTCCCACTGCATACCAACCACAGCCACTGAGCAGTCTGAGGATAATGCTAATGCCACGATAACGGTCACCCACCCACATCCAGGCTGCAACAAAGGACTTTGGAAACTAGTGATGCCAAGGAGGTGAAGGAAGAGAACAATATAATGGTTACAGAGACAGGATGGAAAGTTACTCTTCCATGTTTGTCCAGGGTTTTACTTCAAGGAATAGTACACTCAAAAATATTATTGTCCCTAGTGTTCGGGCAAGTGTTTTTAAGCATACGTTGATCTATCGTACAAACATTTCCTATGCACCTTATCGTAGTTTTCCTCACGTTTACACATGCGAAATCAGGCTGCAGGGCGCGGCCATCTTGTGCTAATCTTATCCGTTGCCGCATCGCCCTAAGGTGAACTGCCCTGGCGCCACTAAATCATATCCCCGCCCCTGAAGCTGACATCACTAGACTCGTTTGGCCCATTTCCCAACGCCAATGCACGTCTCGTGTCAACGTTCTCTGCGCTCCAGCTATTGACGTGTCTCCATGGAAATGGCAGGACGCCTCTTTCCTCAATAAGTATAAACAGACCGCTTCTCATCAGACAACATCAGAGTTGCTTTTTCAATCGTTTTACTGTCTTTTTTTGTGTATCCTGTGGCTCATTTCTGCTCTGTTCAGCTATCTTCGTTGCTCGTAGCCCATGCGAACAAATACTATCATTACTATCTATTTTAATTTTGTTGCATAATGGGAACAATACAGCCCTACCAGTACGAGCCAGAGAATTCTGAGCCGGAATTAGTCGAAAGAGAAAGATGCAGAAACGATGGGGTTTCGGACGACATTTGGTAGGACGAATCACCGGATCAAGAGCCTGAGCCTAGTTGCATGGAAGATGTTTCCACCTGGTGTACCTGCAATCGGTGCAAGGTCATGCCAACCGAGGAGGAGAACTGCTGCTGCCGAGAAAACTCTGGATGCTTGCCCTACATATCGGAAGATGAGACATGGCCGCAATGCGTTACCGAGCTGGATGACTTCAGGGCAGCCTGCCTCACACGGTCCGTGTTGAGGATTATGATGGTGCTTATGCACAAACTTCGTGCAACAGTTCGCCCTCGCAATCCAAGTAACGAGTAAGTGTAGATTTGATGTCACTTTGACCACTGAGGCCACTTACATTTCTTGTTTGTCTCCTGTATTGTCGTAACTTTGATCTATCACTGCCAAATTAATGTAGTCTTGCAATTCTATACATCACTCGCGATTTGGGGAAATCATACTGGTCATCTTATGTGTCTTTCACGTACAACCAAGAAACAATATTTCTCTGTGCCCCAAACGTTACGGATGCATAGCTATTCACTTTTGTAATGTGTCTACACTTTAAAGGCCAAGTTGATTGATCCATGAAGTAACATTTGTACTGGCAACTATGCCATAGGGTACAAGATTGCATTTTCAACTAAGGTTTGATACATTTATCATGTTCATTTAAATACAGTTTGTATGTTTCTCTTCCACAGGTGGTACAGGCTGGTGGCCTATCGTGCATTTACATGGTGGCTTCATGGGAGGCTTGGATACCGCATTCGACGAGTAATACCCGCCTGCGTCATTTGTGCCATTAGAGCCATATTCCCCAGTGACAGCGGTCAGTACAGGGGATTTTCCAACACTGTGCTGCAACCTAAAGAATATAATGTGTAGTTTGTTTACATAATGTTTCATTTATGGGTTTTAAATTATATGTGCCATTGTCTGCATCCGATTGTCTCTGTTCAATTTCACTGTTTTCATCCATACTAAAACAAGTACTGTGTTACAGGGGGATGCTGGTACTTCGACTACAATTACATCATCCTTTGGAGTTGGTCCAGAGTATGAGGTATGCGTACTGACATTTCCCTTGAATGAAAGAAAGTAAATCCCACATCTGATACTATTAGACAGTGACATTCATATAAACGTGCAGTTTTTCAAACTTTTATCATTTAAGTTCTAATGTTACAATTTCTACCCTAATGCCGAATACAATGCAAAATGCTTGAATGCAACATTACAATCAGTAGGTTTTGCACGGTGATCTCTGATCGAGTACACTTGCCATCAATCCAGTGAAATTTGAAATGTCTATTTTGACTAAATGACGTATGCTGTTTACAAGGGTATGTAAGTGATGTGTGCGATGAAGGAATTTGATTTCAAATCCAGTTTACTTTTTGTTAATGAATATTCTATTCAAGGGATGTATACAAGACTGGGAACTAGAAGAGGAGGCACATGGATCAGAGGTGGCAGACCAGCTTGCTGGTGCGGTCGTTACAGTGAAGAACACAGTTTCACAGAAAATCAAGAAAACAAGGGTAACTTACAAATGATTTCGTTTACAAAAAGTGGGTTGGGCTGGTGTTATCTTCATAACATGTTTTAAAAAAAATCTAAAGTGCTATATACTGTATGTTGGATTTACATTGAACATAGTAGTGTGAACTGTGTGGGATAGGCTGTTGAGGGTGAAACAGACGTAAAACATCTGTCAAAATTTACATGTACTCCAAGATAAGTCTGTAAGTTATACAAAATGTTAATAAAGCATTTCTTTTTTAAAGTATGGAATAGATTGAGATTGTGTATTGTCGGTGTGAGTTGTGTTGATATTGTAAAGAATTGTGAGGGGGTTAAAAGGGAAAAAGAATGGCGAGAGTATGTTGAAACGGCGACTATCAAATTTTATTGGTAAATTACGTTTTTTGTTTATTATAATGGCAGATACACCAATTGCTATTTTTCTAAATCGCTTCCCCAGCATAAGGAAAAGATCCTTAGAAATCATGTACAATGGGTGAAAGACACGATTTGCAAGATAGTCCAGCCATGGCCTCAAGAAGGGACACACTGGATGCATCTGCTGCAACATATGCACACATATTTTTACACCACACACAAGGGAAAGAAATGAAAGAGCAGACCAAGCATATTCAATTTATGGAAGATGTTTGAGGAGGAGCAGATTAAAAAGGAAGGTATAGGCAGAAGATATGATGAAGTGCATGTGCGGCCCACAGCGGCTCCTCCCCCTCAACTATACACTCTGTTCTCAACCGTGCAGGATTATATCCATTGCAAGCTGCTGCAGGTTACAGTAATCCTTGATATGTGCCCCTGGAGGTGGAAGGTAATTTTAAGGAAATGGAAAAACAAGGTGGCCCAAAAAGCACATTAACAACACGAGTGGAAAATGATAAATGGTGCTGTTTTGAAAAACAGCTAAAGGAATGAAAGATGAGTTAAAAAGTGTGAAAAGCATAGAAGGAGGGGATCAAGGAGCCTCAGTTAGACCAGACAAATTGGTGAGAGAACAGATATTATTCAAAATAGATGGACAGAGAATTGACAATGACAACATGAAGGTCTTGGAAATAGAGGGTGAACAGGAGAAAAGGAGAGAAGAGTATAGGAGGGAAGTGCTAGCATTAGTAGAAAGGTGATGGAGGACAGAGAAGGAAAAGGGAGCATGAGGAAATTCACTGACCACGTCAGCAGAAACATAATAGATGAGATAGAAAGAGGAGTGTATGTTAGGGAAGGTCTTGGAGGTGTCAGCAACGAAATGCTGGAAGAGGTAGAGTGAGAAGAAGATGAGTGAGAAGATGAAGGAGAGGAAGAGGAAGCAACACATACTCCTCAAACAAGTGTACCAGAAATACTAGAGTATCCACAAATACATTTGTGGGATGACGAGCTATCACCACTTCCAGAGCTTCTCCCAATAAATTCAGGAAAGAAAACACCCTATGTGAACAGATTAAGGAATTTGCCAGGCCGTCGGACAAGCCGCATGGTGGTAAGATCACAGGAGATGAAGGGTGCAGTTGCGCCCATGCACAAGGCAGGCATAACATAGGTAACCCGACTACAAAAGGGGCGGGGTTGGCTCAGTGTATCGCGTGGCCTCAAATAGACAAAAGCTATTTGATGGGTAATTTACCATCATTGACGGCAGGGGCAGGAAAGTGGTTTATGAGCTGGAGAAAAGGGTGGCAAGAATGACATTGGTGGTAGGGGAGATGAAGAGTTTACTTGCTTTGATAGTGGGAGAACACTCTGATGATGTATGGAAAAGGGCAGGTTATGCCAATATGATGGCACAAAACAACACGCATGATGGTTCGCCTTTTAACAATTGCAGAACAGACATTTGGAGGGCTTTTAGGGTGCCATACTAATGTTTTTCACTCAGAATAAACAGGGTTATTTGGTAGTATCTCAGCCCCCTTTTTTCAGGTATTCTAAATTAGATTTATGATTGAATATTTCTTTTGAATTGTTCTTTTTGAAATGTTTTTTTGGAAATGTTTTAAAAAAATGTTTTCATCAATAATTTAATTACATGGTTAATAAGATATTAAGTTGTATCTTTCTCTATCTTTTTCTAGAAATTGATTGTGAAACATGATTTTTGCCCCTGAAGAAGAGTTTTTACTGGAAACGCGGCGGGCTCAGAGATATTGTACAATAAAATGTTGTTTGTTGTCTATATAAGTTTGGTGAACTTATTATTTCTCTGATTGCTCCATCTATTCAACTGTCAATTGAAAGAAATGTTATGAAATTTAGCAATACACAATACTAGAAAATTATTGATCTGCTCCGCAGATACCAGATAGTGTGCAGGGGCCGCGAGTTCCTAAATTTTCGGAACAACCACTTCTTTCTCCTATTTCTTCCAACCTAGTTGCCAAGGTTGAGCTTTGTACCCCCGCACCTCAAATTATTGTTAAATTTACTAAAATCACTTCAAAAAATACTTTCACATTTCCCTTTTCAAACCACTGGTGTGCCCTGTGTTTTTGCCCTTGTCCTTATTGTTTGTTTCTCCTGCCAGCTTTGGGGAGGGGTTGGCAACTCCTTCTAACACTGGCACCCAGCCACACTAAAATAATTTGTCATTTTCTAAAATGAAACCCTTACTGATAAATCAGCTACCACTTTGGCCTTCCCTGATGAAGAAGCAGTGAGAATACTCGGACTCATCAAAGATACCAGTAAGGAACCACTGAGCATAGACAATCCACAAAATCTAATCCAAAAACTAGAAAGATTGATCCGAAGAGAAATTTCTCAAAAACTTCACGCTACTACCTTAGCCCAATACTTCAAATCCAAAAGAATACCAAGAGGACTTCGGATATACCTTCGACCTACACTTTGTAAAGATAACCTTGAATTTGTGAAATGCTGGGAGCAAATATTGAACAAATGCTTGTTGGACCTCATCCTACTTACAATTAAGGAATTATCAAAGTCTCTATCTCAGATTAATCAGGAAATTGAAGAAGTCTCTTCTCAATTATCCAAACTTAAAACTGCAACAGAATTACAAACCATACTGGAAGATACCAATAACAAATTAGGCAACTATAAGAAAGAAATTGAACAACAAAAAATAAGAAAATTCAGACGGGATACTCTAGATTACGCCAGGGATATTGTTTATTCTTGGCAAGAATTTTATAACAATAAACAGACAAGTTTTGCTCCAAGACAACCCAAACCACGACCTACTAACAACAATACTGATAGTAGCGAAGTGACCAGCGGAGAATTAGAAGAAATTCCATCAACCGTCAGCACCCCAGTGCTATAACCTACACCTACTGAAGGGCAAAGTACTGTCCCAACACCTGCACCAATACCAACACCGGAAAGCTTTTTAGGAGAAAGAGAAAAACCAGGAGAGGGAAAAAGAAAAGCCAGACAGAAGAACAAACATTGAAAGATCCTATAATAGTCAACATTTCTTCTAAACCACTTTCGCAATCCCAGTTCAAAACCCTCAATTTACGTATATCATTTATACCAACAAATAGTACAAGTTTGTTTGAAGAAGAAGTGAATCTTTTCAAGTTAATACATATTATTTATACAGTGCGGACGCATACGCTTCCTCTCTTAAACACTTGCCATCTTCTGGACATTGTGCATGCTTCAACTATGCTTATCCCATAGTTGGTAAATTGCATGTTACACCTATTTTTTTTATATATCTAAAACTGCAGAGTTTATTCTTGATTCATCTCTGAGACAATTAGATAGCTGACTTCATGTTCAGTTGAGTAAGGATACTTCTTCTTTCTCCATAATACTTTTTGAATGACTATTGATCTGACTGGACTAATGTTTTTCACTCAGAATAAACAGGGTTATTAGGTAGTATCCCAGCCCCCTTTTTTCAGGTATTCTAAATTAGACTTATGATTGAATATTTCTTTTGAATTGTTCTTTTGAAATGTTTTGAAATGTTTTTTTGGAAAACATTTTTTAAAATGTTTTCTTCAATAATTTAATTACATGGTTAATAAGATATTAAGTTGTATCTTTCTCTATCTTTCTCTATCTCTTTCTAGAAATTGATTGTGAAATATGATTTTTGCCCCTGAAGAAGAGTTTGTACTCGAAACGCGTCGGGCTCAGAGGTATTGTACAATAAATTGTTTGTTGTCTATATAAGTTTGGTGAACTTATTATTTCTCTGATTGCTCCATCTATTCAACTGTCAATTGAAAAAAAAATTATGAAATTTAGCAATACACAATACTAGAAAATTATTGATCTGCTCCGCAGATACCAGATAGTGTGCAGGGGACGGGAGTTCCTAAATTTTAGGAACAACCACTTCTTTCTCCTATTTCTTCCAACCTAGATGCCAAGGTTGAGCTTTGTACCCCCTCACCTCAAATTATTGTTAATTTTACTATAATCACTTCAGAAAATACTTTAACATTTCCCTTTTCAAACTACTGGTGTGCCTTGTGTTTTTGCCCTTGTCCTTATTGGTTGTTGAAAACATTGCAACTTTGTGTCTGCCTCTCATTTCTCGGCCCTTACAGAAGCTTGATGTGTCCAGTGCTATCAGTAACTGCCGACACGGAAGAGGAACCCCGGATGGGGGTGACAATACAGGATAGGACATTTTCTTTTTTGGTTGTCAGAGGGGCGACAAGCTCTTGTGTCACCACCAACTACTTTTAGCCTTCGGCTAATTTTACATATTGCGTTGCTCACAGCCTTAAAGAGCATTCCAGCCCGGTACCACCATTACGGTACACGAGTTCCCAATACTTCAAGATGGCCGCCCACTGCTAGGCTAGCATCCACACTGCCTAGCAAGCCATCCCCGGCCTCCTCGGATTGGTCCACCTACACTCTTAAGGCCCATTGGATGCCGGCAGGCGAAGCCGGCCCACCTCCAGCAAGGCCAACGACAACAAGGCCGTTGCCTGTTCCCTGCCTGTTCATGCCGATTATGCCTTATGCCAGACCCCCTGGTCCACACACCGGCCTGTAAAGGTAACTTCCATAGCACTGCTGTCATCTTGTGCCCCCGATTTTCAGCGACTGTATTATACTCCCACAGTCACATTGCAAGTTACGTTGACACTGCCCCCGTGCACGGCATCCCGGGATTTGCAATCACCCTGACCTGCCTTGCTAGATACTATCAGCAAACTACGGCTCCACTGGAACTATCTGTTGAATCACGGTGTCTAGCACCTCTGTGTGTCACTATTTTAACATATGTGCTATACTCTACGCAGTTGTTGTGCTACCTGTATGACCATCTGCCTCCGCCTATGTCTCGAATCTAGATGTCCCTCTGCATCTATTCATAGTGTGTTATCAGTGCATATTTGCCGCATTCAGTAATTCTCAAATCTAGGTATCCCACTGCATCATAGTCCATGTGCTCTCAATGTGTGCTATTAGTGCATTTATGCCTCTGACTATGATTTCGCATTTTCATATCTAGGTGACCCATTGCATCATATTTCATGTCTTTCACTGTGTGATAGTAGTGCATTTATGCCTCTGACTATGATTTCGCATTTTCATATCTAGGTGTCCCATTGCATCATATTTCATGTGCTTTCACTGTGTGATAGTAGTGCATTTATGCCTCTGACCATGATTTTGAATTAAGATGCCATATTGTATCCCATTTAATGTGTGACATCTGCGCATAATTGCCTACACTGTGATCCTGAATTAGGTGCTCACCCTGCACATCACCTGTAGTTACTTACATGGCCTTCCTCACTGTTAATTAGCTTCTTGATTAGGACCCTACCTTAAGTAGAGTCTGGCACCTCACCCTACTTGTCAGCCTATCTTCCCGGTGACGCCATGTGGCTGTGGCACCTTGCTTGCCTCCACCTTATACATCTAGTCACTGTAGGGTACACTATACCTACTCTCTGCACCCACTCCACCAGCGCTGCCAAACCACAACACACCCACGTCCAACTCAACGTCCTTTCATACTCCCCTAGCATGCATCACTGCACAGACTACTCTTTTAATCCGTACCTCAACAACCCGGCTCTGTGGCTCAAGCACTTTGCCACAAAACCTACACCTAACCAACCTTGCACACTACAATCCAGAAACACCAGACTCAGACCTAGACTGCCCCGCGCACCTTGCGCACAGCGTAGCCTCATCTCCCGCGCACAACATGATTCACCTCCTAGGCCCAATCCTCCCCCCTCTCCCACCCCCACCACAACGCTCAAGGGAGCTCTTATCAATGCCAGATCCCTCACAGCACACGCTCTTGACATTGCTGACCTTACCACCGTCCAAAATCTCGATTTTTTTTGCCATTACTGAAACTTGGCTACATGCTGCCTCTGGCCCTCTTCTCGCCTTAGCCTTACCTACTGGCTATTCCATCATTAGAAACGACCGCCAGTCCAACCTGACCAAAGGAGGTGGAGTCGCATTTATACACAAAGATAACATCACTATGCGGACCACTACCTGCTCCCAACTCAGCTCTGCAGAAAACCTTTCCGTGAAACTATCCCTCTCACCGACTAACACAGCTACACTACATCTCATCTATAGACCCCCAGGTCCCCTTGGCTCGTTCACTGATGACATCACATCTTTACTGTCTACCAACACCAAGCCCAATTCGCAGGTGTTGCTACTAGGTGATCTCAATCTGGGCCTCTCTGACCCTAAAGACCACATGGCCATCGAAGTTGCCACCACCCTTGGTAACCTAGACTTCCAACAACGCATTCTCTCACCTACCCATAATAAGGGCAGAACGCTAGACTGGATATCTGACCTTAATTGCAACACCACTATCACCTCTAACTCCCCCTGCGCGTGGTCCGACCATCATATCATCATCTTCCACCTGCCATCCACTAACCCCCAGCCTAAACCCACTATAGCCCCGGCTATACACACTAGGAACAAAAAGGACATTACCAGAGACAAATTGCTCCCTCTCATTCTCCCTATCCTCAACAAATGTGCGTTGCAGCACAAGGACCCTACTGTCCATGTAGACACCTTCAACTCTACACTCCTCAAAGCCATTGAGACTATAGCCCCTCTAAAAATACGCAAAGCAAAACAACAATCCCATCTGAACTCATGGTTCACCCCGCAGCTTAGAGTTCTACGCAAAGAAAAGTGGAAGGCCGAAGCTCTTTGGAAAAGCAATCCTAACTCAGCTAAGAAAGACTCCCTCCTCATTACCTCACTTAACTATAAGGAAGCCATCCTCCAAGCCAAAAAAGAGACATATAACCAACGCATATCCCAAGCCGAATCCAACACAAAAGAGCTATTCAAAATTCTTAAAGAACTAGAATCCCCGTTGCCCATCCCTGACTCCTGCACCAAAGACAGCTCTTGGTGCAATAATATCCAAAATGCACTTCTCAACAAAATCTCTACCCTGCAAGCCAAAATTAACGCCAAACAAAACACCCTCTTCACCTCCCTTCTAAACACAACCACGCCACCTAAAACGACCGTCCCACCTTCCCTCAAGCCTTTCAGCTTCTCGTCACTCTCCATCTCTGAGGTGGAAAAAATCATCAGCACCTTAAAACCTTCGAACTGTCAAGGTGACTCCTGTCCAGCTCCGATCATTAAGGAATCGGCACATGAACTTGCTCCTTTCATAACCACTCTCATTAACTCTTCATTTCAATCTGGAGTGGTCCCTAACAATTTGAAGGATGCCTGGGTCATCCCACTTCTAAAAAAAACGACTCTAGATCCGGAGTTACCAACTAATTACAGGCCCATTACTACGGTCCCATTTCTTCTAAAAATATTAGACAGAGCAGCTTACTTACAGATACAGAACTATCTGGAAACAAACAATCTGCTAGCCACCATACAATGCCGCTTCAGACCCAAACATGGGACTGAAACGGCCCTTTTAGACCTTAAAACCCAAATTGAGGACCCAAAAGATAATGGCAAACTGGCACTACTTCTCCTTTTGGACCTATCTGCTGCCTTTGATCTGGTCAACCACCAAATCCTTTGTTAACATCTGAAATCTGCAGCTCACTTCTCAGAAAGCGCTACCAACTGGATTAGATCCTTCCTAGACAATAGACACATGAGAGTATTCTCCCCAACCTCCGCAGCAGACCCAGCGCCAGTCCCCTGTGGGGTACCGCAAGGATCATGCGTATCCCCCACCCTTTACAATGTGTTCACTAAACCCCTGTTCGATGTGCTTGACTATCTGGGTGTCACCTACACTAATTACGCCGATGACACCCAGATACTCATTCCCATCACAGTTGACTCTAAATCACTAAATGACATATACCTTGTCATCCAAGCCTGGATGGCACAACATGAGCTCTACCTTAACGACGATAAGACCGAGCTCCTCATCCTGGGCTCTCAAAATAGACTCAACAAGTTGAACCCTCTGTTCAGCTCCTTCAACATCGATGGTAACACCATCAAAGTATCCAAAGATACAAAGACCTTAGGAATCTACCTAGATTCTACACTCTCACTTCACAGACAAACTAATGCGGTTGCATCCGCATCAGCTTACACATGTAAGCTGATCACGGCTTGCCGCCCTTTCCTATCCACGCCGAACTGCATCACCCTCGCCAGGACACTGGTTATGTCCAAATTGGACTACTGTAACGCACTGTACCAAGGCACTAACCAGGGCAACCTTAATAAACTCCAGATCACTCAAAATAATGCCATCAGAGCAGCCCTCAACATCCCTCGATCAGCACATATCTCTGAAACCAGGAAGAACTTACATTGGCTCTCTGTCACCCAAAGGATCTCACTCAAATCACTTGCCCTCACCTACAAATGCATTCACAACCAAGCCCCTAGCTACTTAGCCTCGCGGTTCACTGAATATATCCCTACAAGGCCACTCAAATCTGCCCACAGCCAAAGCCTTGCAATCCATAGATTCAAGCTCCAAACAGCTGGAGGGGTCAGCTTCCCAGTCTTGGCAGCCTAACTCTGGAACACTGTGCCCCCCATCATTAGAAATCTACCATCTCTTAACTCATACAAACTGAAGGTCAAACTTTGGCTAGCCACACCGATGCCCATTTGTCCACTGAATAGCCGAATCCCTAGTCATGTGATGTATGCCTGACTGATCTGCACTGCTACTATGTATACCTATGCTTTGTAATATGCTCCTGCATTGTTGTAACCTTTGTTTTGAAGATATGCGCCCGGTTGCCTCCAGGCCTGGTCTGCGCTATACAAATAAAATAAATACAAATACAAATTGAAGGAGGGTTTCCACTGTCATAAATACCGATGGACACACAAGGGTTCTCTGGGGCTATGACAAAGGTTCCATTCACTGAAGAGCTACTTATACCTGTGGGAGAAGATACAATGGTGATGCCATTGCTGTATTCTCAAAAGATACCACTTAACATATTGGGAAGAGATCTGATGAGCAAATTGAACATGATGATTTCATTTACCGAGGAAGGGATAATATGTTCAACACTAGGCTTTCATTATGCAAATGCAAGAGAGTTCCTACAAGCAGTTTACGGATGGAAAGCATTACAAGGGATGCCTTTAAATTCAGAAATATTAATTTATGGGGTACAGGTGTTGCTAGAATGGCTCCTGCGAAAACAGGATAAATTGTTACTATTACCCACAGAGTTGTTGTTCAGAGCAGAAGTACCCACAGATGTGGTAGAAGGGGAGATAATAACAATACATCTAGAAGTAGCTATGGTGCGAGCAGACAGAGCAGTGTTATACTGTAACAGTTTATTGAGAGGATACTCTCAACACTGGGAGTTTCTTCCCTCCCCAATCAAGGCACCAAACAACAAACTGTTTAATGTAATTTCTTTGCTGTGCCCTATTTCAGATTCCTCCCATGCCATTTGGACCCCCTACCCCCTTGTGCCACTAAAGAGTCAAGAACCAGGCTTGTGTACAGGAAATATATGTATATTTATTTGAATGAGAGGTAATGGAGATCACAAAAAAACCACTCATGCCACCTTCTTTGTGGCACACAATTAAACTTCTTTTTACATAAATAAATCACACAAGTTGGTTGGGACAAACACAAATCACAATACTTTACTTTGTACCGATTTCAATTCAAGAAATAATCAACACTGGTCCATGAACAAAATTAATTAACATATGCAGTGCTGTGCAATTTTGATTTTCCTGTATGTGATCAAAAGACTAGCAGTTTGGTGTACAGATTTGAACAAATGCATATGGAAATTATTATTTCACCCACACTTTTGCTTTAAAATAAACACAGGGTGATTTAGCAGTTTGTTTTTCAGACCCCCGCTCTACTTTGGTCTGTGTTGGGGAAGGCGGAAAGAAAAATTGGAATGATTTGTGAATTTTGGATTTCCGACCCCCTTCACTTAAAGGTCTGTTTTAGGGGGAAGTTGACAGTTTAGGGATTTTAGTTTATGGGCAAGGACACCCCTCTTCCTAAAATAAGTCGGGGTTAACAGGAAAAATAAGATTACACACTTACATTACAGGCTATAGTTTTTAGCGTACACTGGGAATGAGCTTTGTTAATTTTGAATGTCAACAGAAATCCCCCCTTTGTGTTTTGATAAAGGGGAATTAATTAAATAAATATTAGCCAAATAGAACCCTCCCCTCACCCACTATAAGGTAAAGGATTTAAGGCAAACAGATTGCTCCACCTTTTGGATTCAAATGGTTCAATTCTACTTACATTGAAAACCTCTGTTTAAAGTTCAGGAAAACCTGCTGCATTTCAGGACACTTTTTGAGGACAAGCAGGTGTCTGGTCACACTACTCTCAAGGATGGCCCCCAGCTCTTAGCCATTGGGCCCAGTCAGATGTTAGGCCTCCCCAGCAATAAACAGCTCTAGCCCTCTTCCAAGCTCCACCCAAATGCAATTTCAGCAAATCTCCTTTGGTGTTTCCTTGCAGCTGTCAGTTGGTAATTTTTAGCAGCTCTATGCTTTTCAAGATTTCAATATTCAGCAGTGCCCTGCAAGAATTATTGCAACCAGGATTGAACAGTTACCCTTCTCTCTCTCCCCCAAGTCCATCCACTCTCTAAGGATTGGTTTAGGAGTCTAGAATAGAAATATGGCAACTCCCATTTGAAATCCCCTTTTTATGTCAATTTTTTTTTTTTGGGCGAAAATGTGGTAGAACTTCACAATTTACTAGTAACTGCCATTATATATATATATATATATATATACATATATATATATATATATATATATATATATATACATATATATATTTCAAAAGAAGGAGGAAAAGGCAAACCGCACTCCCGCAGGCACATAAACTAGTGCCAAGTTCAAAAATGGTCGGACAAAACACACCGGACAGAGTAGAAAAATTACTGATGTCTTTGATGTTTTGCAAAATTTAAAAAAATGCATCGTGCAGAAACAAATGCACAACAAATGAGCAGCACATAGAAAACAAAACAACAGCAGGACGCCTAGGTGTAGCAGCCTGCAAACAACGCGTTTATATGATATATATATATATATATATATTCGACTTTAGCTAACCATGGGGAATTCAATAAAACGACAGCCGGGTCTGCACCATGTTGCACGGACATGTAGCAATTTTCTGCCGTTTATACAGAAAGCATAATAGTTATGAACATGCTATTTACTCTCCAAATACCTAATTTTAACCTTCATCAGCACGCTAATTATTAAATACGGGACATCTGCAGAGCAGCCAGAACACACATTTTAGCTTGCCATTACGATTCCCTAAGTCACAAGTGGATGAATTTTATTTCAACAGAATCACCTGGAATTTTTCTGAAAAAATACACATAACTGAATGCAGTATAACTTGTGGTTGCTGTGAAAAATGCATACGTTATAATAGTCCTTTTAAACTAATGGGTAATCTTCATGTGTATGCAAATCAGAGCTCTGCCGTCTCCATGCCATTTGCCCTTTATGGCCAGCATGTGACCTGTTATCTGAAGTTGACCACCATTTCGATCTGCAAGCCTTCTATTTTCATGTATTCTTTTCAGAGTTCAGCTTCCCTTGATTGCACAACTCCTCTCCACATTCCAGTCACACACTGGCTAGGCCATTTGCCATTCTGTTGTTTGAAGTTGGCGAGCTGCAGATCATAAATAGCTGGGATCCACGAGCTTCAAAAGAATTATCTTTCATCGTTTGTGAAATTTTCCCAAAAAACGGCAAAAGGGTCTTCCTCTGGCTTAAAGGCAAATTGCATGTGACCCAAGGAAACAAAGTGGCCTTTTCGTTCAATTGTTGCCGGTATTTTGCATGTGAAGCATAATATACAGTGCATCTTGTCATCACACTATAAGGGCCTGATTCCCAGAAGCGTTTTATAATGGCGCAATCCCATAGGAAAACATTCTGTGATTCAGGCCCTACGTCTTTTCCCTGATATGTTTATGTTAGCATGGGAACATTTTTCTCATGTCTTGCTTTAAAACTACAAACACACGTGCAAACCAATTTTGGTATCTGAAAATCCTCCTTTTCATGTGAAAGGGACCTTTGAATTTCTTCAGCCACTATGCATTAAAAGGCTACTTTTCCTTATGTAATGACAGATAGGCCTTTTTTAGATAGCACTGCCTTGTGTTACTTGCAAAAACCCCCAGAGTCTGCCTTAATAGGCCCATTTTCAGTGTGAAGGTTTTTGAAGGCTGGCTGGTCATTTTTCCAGTGGACCGTTCAGTTCTGTTTGTTGGGGCCTTTGATTAAACCCCATGTGCCCACCCCCCTGCGGTTCTTCCATGATTCTTTTGTGGGGAAGAGCAGGGCAGAGTGGAGTTTTCATCCTAAGTCCCTTTCTTTTTTTTCTTATATATATATATGTGTAGATACATATATATATATATATATATGCATGTATACTTTATCTTGGAGCCCCTCCGGCTCAATTTCCTCCATTAGGGAATGGGCACTCCTGCCCCTGGCCATCTTTCTGGTTGGGGGCTGCGGGCAGAACCCTCTCCTTCTCCTTCCTTAGGGAGTGGGCGATCTGGCCTCCACCTCCGTCTTTGGGTTGTGGGTGTAGTGCGGACCCCCTTTTCTTCCTTCTTCCTGGGGTCCTCCCCAGACTCCTCCTCTTACCCACAGGCTGGAATTGAAGGAAGTTAATTATCTAGCAATAGAAAGAAAATAAAGGTTTAGTACATTTTACACAACATATTTCCCCGGAAGATGGACATTGCATTCGAGGGAAAATATTACATAGAATTAGACATGACATTTCAAAACATCTATTCGTAGAGGAAAACTATACATAAAACTAGAAACATTTCAGAACATCAATTCAACACATTTTCTTAACATTTCCAAAGAATATTAATTAAACTACTCACCTGTTATAAGTCTCCATCTGGGGTTTTCACCCTTTCCTTCGACTCTTTGGATGGTTTGTCTGCTTACATTTCATTTGGCGTCTCAATCAGTCATAAAGCTTGTCAGGGATGACAGCTTTTAAACTGATTGATGTTAACCCATTGTTCTTCGGTCTGTTCTCCTTTTGGGATGCAGATCTTGTAGGCAACAGGTGATATTTTATCTATAATTTCAAAGGCACCATGCCAAGACGGAAGACATTTCCTCTCCTTGGTCTGATTCCTTTGAAAATTGTATAGGTAAACCTTGTCCCCTACCTCGTACACCTTGTTGGTCTTTAGATCATAATAGGTCTTCATTCCTTCAGCCGACTTTTCTAAATTGTGCAAAGCAGAAGCAAAAGCATGTTAGAGGTGCTTCCTAAAATGTTCAATGTACTTGTGAGTGGTGGACACATTTATCAGTGTCTGCTCCTAGAGCAGATGCTGAGGTAACACAATTGTTCATCTAGTAATAAGCTCAAAGGGAGACATCTTTGTTTCAGAAGATGATGTAGACCTAATAGCCATCAGGACAAGTGGTAATCGGCTGTCCCAATTGGGTCTACAGTCTGCCACAAACTTCTGTAAGATACTCACAATAGTCTTGTTGTATCTCTCTACCACACGCTTAAGGCCAGGTGGTAGGCAATGTGGAGTTTTTCTTTTAACCCCTAGAATTTCCCACATCTTTGCCATCACCTCGCTGGTAACATGACTTCCTCTATACCACTCAATCCTTTGCAGGAGGTCGGAGGCCAGAACTAGAGAAGATATGGTTGACCATTAGTGCGGCAGCTGTCTCCGCCTTACAATTCAGGGCTGGAAGACATTCTACCCACTTTGTGAAGAAGACATTCTACCCACTTTGTGAACAAGCATGTCACAATCAACATGTTCTTGTTTCCTCTAGAGGAGCGAATCACTGGCCCAGTGAAGTTGACTTGCAAATCTGACCAGGGCAGTGTCATTCCCCTTTTATGTAGGGGAGCCCTGTGTGCGAGTGAGCTTGTAAAAGCAAAAGGAAAATATCGAGGCTGAGTACCCCAAAAGGAAATGCACCAAACACGGGCTTATAAAGATTCACAGATCTTTATTCTATTACTGCGCAGTTACAAAGAAACAAAAACAGATCTGATACAGATAGCTATCTGGCCCTCAGAAAATCACAGCGAATACCAACCATTTTGGTGTGAGAAGTGAGAGGTACTGGACATCTAAACAGTTGTGCTTTTTATACATTTTTGGTAATAATGTCCAGCCCCTCTGCAAGTTAATAATCCATGGTCTAGAGTTCGTGCCGAGTTCACTTATGGCTTGTACGACAATATGCACATGGATCATCCTCGGTTTACATACAAACAGGTTACAATGGCAACAGTGTATTCTTGGATTCAACAGTAAGCCATAGCACATGTCCTTTACAATGCAGTTCAGCCAGTGTCCACGTTCGATATTTGCTCAACATTGTGGTCGATGTATGTCCATGGATCAGACTTATTGGTGCAGACAATCCTCAGTCTACAAGTCAGGCATGGGACAAGGTCTCTTTACTTAACCCAAACATTCGGCCAATGGACAGTCTAAACATTAACTATTGTACAAGGTTCAGGAAGGCTCAGTTCACAAGTGAGAAACACTGTCCACCATTTTAGAACACAGAGTAACTTTTGAATGGAAATCAAAATGACGGATGAACCTAAAATGGTGGCAAAGTCGATCTAAAATCAGAACTTTGCAACACGGTTTTCTTCGCAGAGCGACTGGGCTTAGGCCAATATATTCAAGAAAGGAGGCACGATATGAATTCCCGTTTAACAAACCCTCCTTTTGGCCTAAGCGAGGGGCTAAACTAATTCTAGTCACTTTACAAGTAACTCCACGTCTCAATGTCCATACATCCTGAATCACTATCAGAGATATCGATCGCCATGTGGTCAGATACTGAGATTTCTTTTAACACAAATTTGTTGGTCATTTTCTCAGGGGCGCATACCTTGTGTCCTAATGTTCCCACGGCTTGTGGACAACATCCTCCTAACACCGAACACATGCCAGGAAGACATTTTATACAACAACAGAAAAACAACACAATACCCAAAATGATCAGCAAGATTGAATGTAGCTTCCATCCCCAAGATCGCAAGAAGTCCCAGAACCAAGCGCTAAGATCCCAGTTTCCCTCAGGAACATGCACTTCTGAACTAAGGACGTGCAGATTTTGTATTGCTTTAAAGATAGTTGGGGAGGAATCTGGCACGAAAACGCAACAGGCGGACCCCACTAATTTACATACCCCACCACGCTCAACCAGGATGACGCCTAATGCCATCCGGTTCTCAAGTGCCACTAACCTTATCGCTTTTTGTTCTAAAGTCATGTTATAGAGTATGCCAGTGGTACGGTTGATGGTCCTCTCCAGTACTCTCGCTAGTCTTCTGATATCCTCAGAGTTCAATATTTGCCTCCAAAATGGTACAAAGGATTTTGCTACATCGCCTATAACTTGTGCTGAAGTATCGCCATTCTCGTCCCGCCTTGGACGAGCCTTTGAGTATTCTACAGTGCTGGCTATGAATACCCCGGGTAACAGAATCCCTAAATAACAGATTCCCTGCCAGTCCCTAGGTAACCATGGGAAAGCTACATTACCGCAAACAAAGTAGGCAGGTTCACCTACATACAAAGGTCTGTCCTCACTAGTCAAGTTCGCAACGTTGGCGCAGCCCTTGAAATCACCCATTGACTGAGTACCATTCCTCTGTATGCAGAAAGAAACTGAATCGGGCTGTGGTTAATAGTATAAGAAGGTGGCGTGGCATTCCTATTGCCTATAGGAGCCTTCTTGAAAGAGACCAAAGATTGAAAATGGACGGGACAATCTATCAGGCCTAATAGAAGCAGCATTAAGTTTGCTCCTATTCGCAAAGAGTGAGCATCCCAGGGGTGTTACAACACGTTTCTCAAAGTCATTCAGATTAGTCCCATCGAAGTTCCCCGAGATGCTATCGTTCCATCGGCCAAAGAATAGTGCCCTTAAAGAAGCATAGAATGCAGTAGTCAAAGGTAAAGGATGAATATACCAGCCAAGCCCCTTACCCCTGTGTTGCAGTAAATGCGAGCAGACCCAACAATTGGACTTATTAAAAATGGCATGTGTGGCATTCATGATGAGTAATAGAGTATTATTATGGTAACTCTGTCTGTGCTGAGAGTCTCTAGGAGATAGAGTGTGCAGATGCACGAAGGGTGTAGAAACAGTAGGTACATTTTCAGTGGGTAACAAAATTTCAAGCGGATGTACTTCTTCCAAATACCAAAATCCTAAGGCAATTACTATTGTGAAACCAGTTAACACAATCACAAGACAACAATAAGTTTTCAAGGCCCACGCATTCGATTGTTCATTATTACGATTGGTCACATAGTCTCTTATCTGTTCCGTACGACTGGGAGCGGTTGCAGGCATTGTTTCTTCAACCAAATACGCCAAAGTCAGTTTGCTGGCGTTCTCCAGATCGAGCGTTTTCTTAGTCCTTTCCCAAACCCTAGACAACAGAATTCCCTTACGTGCAAAAGAACGGGCCAAAAAGACAAGCCCTCCGATGATTTTTTCCTAGTGGAACAGCTGAACCGTGCAGTAAGTCTAACTCCTCGGACGCAGATCGTACCTTGTTACTCCTGGTACTGTGTGATCTGCAAAGAATGCGTCGTTACTTCCTGATGGAAGTGGCAAATTTGAAACAGGATTTGACAATGGTGCAAAAGGATCTGTTGGAGAGTGTGGAGATAAAGTGGCTGTTTCCCCAGGCCCCACGGGCTCAGGGAGAGTCTCCGACACACTCTCGATGTTGCTTGATGCTTTGTGATCGTTGCTTGCAGCACAGGTAGGAGAATCTGTGTCTTCTGTATCGTGTGGCAAAGGGAAGGGAATCCTCTTGATGTGTGATGCGTGGATCCAATGTTTCCTCCCCGTCACTCGCACGGCAGTCTGTGTGACCATGAGAACTTGATATGGGCCCCGCCAATGAGGTGCGAGGCAGGATGATCTTTCAAACGACTTGACTAAGACCCAGCTGCCTGGCCGTATGCTGTGGCCTGGGCCCTCGAACTTAATAGGGAGAGCTTTTCGCACCTGTTGGTAAATCAAATACAGATGTTTAGTTAACTGGCCACAGTAATCGGAAAGAAGTACATGTTCAATGTCACGCAATGATTGGGGTTTAGGCAGATTCCGAATATTAGCTGGCTTATCCAAGACCACCTCAAATGGGGAGAGCCCAGTCTTAGTTTAAGGGGTTGGTCTCATTGAAAATAACACGATCGGTAAGGGGTCGGCCATTTCAGTTTGGTGCCGGCACACGTTTTAGCGAGCTTGTTCTTGATGATGCCATTGTGTCTTTCTGCCAAACCAGCGCTCTGAGCGTGTCTAGCCGAATGGAACTGTTTATCAATCTGTAATCCCGCGCATATCTGCAGAATTACAGCAGCGATAAAATGTGGACCATTGTCCGACCAGATGACTCTTGGCAAACCAAACCTAGGAAAGTATTCCTTCAGCATGGTCTTCGCCGTTGTCATGGCTGTGGCATCTTTAACAGGAAAGGCTTCAACCCATTTACTAAAAGTGCAGATAACTACTAGTACATATTTATAGTTATTGCAACGCTCCATTTCAATGAAATCAAAATGTATCACCTCGAAGGGGACAGAAGGTGGACCGAAACTACCCCTAGGAGTCGATGTGCCCTTTCCCATATTATGCTGCAAACAAATCATACAACTCTGGACAAAGCGCTCAGCTACTTTGGAGATTTTATCGTTCACCCAGACATTTTGCAACATTTTGGTAACTTTCCGTGCACAGATATGGGTGGGACCATGAGCAATAGCGACCCTCATTGTAATGTGCGCATCTGGCAGCAACCATTTTCCTTCTACCTTGTCCACCCAACACCCGTCATCATCCAATTTTGCCAAACCCTCAGCCCATTTCTTAGATTCCTCTAAAGTGGCATCAGCTTGAATACTTTTCACAGATTCGATACCCTCATCCAAAGTACAAACATTTGTGGCTTCCCTTGAAGTACACATTTCTGAATAGGGATCAGTGGCAGTCTGTTTGGCTATCTGGTCAGCGAAAGCGTTCCCTTTTTCCACATTATCTATGATCTTCTGATGTGCTGCGCATTTCATGATTGCTAATTGAGTGGGGAGTGCAAGTGCTGAGAGTAACCGTACTATCAAGGAGCCGTACTGGATTTTAGTGCCATGTGAGGTCAAGAAACCTCGTTCTACCCAAAGTCTGCCGAAGTTGTGAACCACCCCAAAAGCATACTGACTATCAGTATATATATTTACGGTAAGCCCTTTGGAAAGTTCACAAGCTTGAGTCAATGCTATAATCTCTGCGGCCTGCGCGGAGTTATGCGTGATTCTTTTGGTCTCCACACCCGTGCTCAATGTGGTGATTGCATAAGCAGCCGTGGATGTACCATTCGGAAGTTTGAAGCAGGAGCCATCACAAAACAGCTCCCCTTGAATATTGTTCAAAGGAGTGTCTTTCAAATCGATTCTGCCTTTTGTCTCTTGTTCTGTGGTGTAGAGACAGTCATGTGATGCTTCGTCACTGCAAGCAGTACCTTGCAGGAAAGGTAAAAGTTCAGCCGGATTGAGGACACAACATCTCTGAATTTTAATGTGCGTTGCAAACAAGATCAATTCGTATCTCGTTAATCGTGCGGAGGTGAGATGTTGCATTTGTGTTCTGTTTAATAGAACATCTATAGACTGAGGTACCATCAGGGTTAAAGCATGGCCTAGGACCATTCCCTCGCTCTGTTTTACAGACACAGCAGCAGCAGCGACAGCTCTCAAACATCTTGGCAATGCGCATGCGACAGGATCAAGGGCGCAAGAAAAGTAGCCGCACGGCCTATTCTTCCCTCTGTGTTCCTGCGTTAATACAGCCAAAGCACATCCATCACGTTCATGCACATACAACACAAAGGCCTTTTCATAATTGGTTGTGCCCAAAACTGGTGCTGAACACAGTGCAGTCTTGAGCAGATCAAACGCTTACTGGTGTTCCAAGTTAAACGGCAATGGCGAAGAAATGCCCTTCTTTGTCAAAGCCAACATTGGTTTAATCGTTTACGATAAGTTGGGGATCCACTGCCTACAGTAAGAAGCCATTCCTATCAAGGCTCTGACTTCCTTCTGTGTATTTCGGACAGACATGCTAGAAACTATTTTTATTCGCTCAGGTGTCAACCTTCTTCCCTCCTTTGCCAGGAGATAGCCTAAATAGGCGACCTCCTGTCGACAATATTGAAACTTTTTAAGCGAAGCTTTATGTCCATGTTTAGCTAGATGAATAAGCAACAACACAGTGCCCTCCTTACAGGCACTCTCTGAGTCAGCAGCTAAAAGTAGATCGTATACATACTGAAGCAGTGTACAAGTGTTGGGCAACTCGAGTGTATCGAGCTGCTCTTTGAAAACCCTACTATAGATGCTAGGACTCTCCGTGTAACTTTGCGGCGCACGGGTAAAGGTGAACGCGAACAGATATCTACTATATTTGTGTATAGGAATACTAAAGAAAGCGTTCTTAAGGTCCACAACACTAAAGTGAGTAGCAGAAGCCGGAATCATAGTTAATATTGTTGTCACATCAGGTACAGTGGGAAATTGTGGAGCAACAATCTTATTGATGGCACGTAAATCAATAATGAAACGAAAAGGAATTGCATTATCACCTTTTTTGTACACGGGCAAAATCAGACTATTGCACAAACTACCTGCAATTTCCTCAATTACCCCACGATGCACAAAATCGGAGACTATGCATTTCAAAGCTTGCTCACCATCACCCGATATCTTATACTGGGGAATATGTGGCAACTTTATTCCATGTTTCAAAATAATCTTAACAGGCTCAATTTGTAAAACACCGACATCGTTATCATCAATTGCCCACAAACACTCCGGAACATCACTAAATTCCGGCGGCAAAGGTCTGGTCAGGAACTGAGAGACAGAAAGTTGCTGTGGTGAAATCGTCTAACGCACTCCATCCGAAGAACAATGAATTACCGCATTTAATTCCTTCAACAGATTCACCCCCAACAAATTCTCTCCACAATTCGTAGTCAAAAGAAATGGACAGTGGTCTGTGAATGGACCTAATGTAATCGGTACCGGCAAAGAAACTGGACAGATTACTGGTGTACCAGAAAACCCTACAGAAACATTGGTTTTCCCTGACAGTGGAATGTTTGGAACCCGTGAATGGTCAATGGAACACTTCTGTGCTCCTGTATCTATCAAGAATAGATGTTTCCTATTTCCCACTATCATTTCAACGTAGGGACCTTTCTGATTAATGGGAATAGGCGTCGGTTCCAAACCCTGCTTCGGGCAATCCTAATGAAACAGAATGTCGTCAAAAGGAAGTTCTTCAGAGAGGTAAGCAGCAGAAGGATGATCAAAAATGTTTCTATTATTCACACTTGGTGCCTGATTATCCTGTGAAAACGGTTGCAAATTTTGTGAAAACTGACTTCTACCAGGACCCCCTGCCCAAGGGCGGCCTTTGGATCGTCTACCCATGTTACCAAATGCGTTATTCGACCTCTGCTGGAGGATCAGGCATTGTGCACGCCAATGACCCTCTTGTCTGCAATAAGCACACTGGTTTATGGTTACAGGAGCCAATGGCGCATTTCCCTGTGGAACACACTGTCACTCGCAGTCGCGGCCATCGGCGTGACTGGCGATTTCTTCCACGTTGGAGTTTGAGGAGACGCAGAGGAAGGTTACTTTAGTCCCTTTTCTGTGTTCGCAGCCGCCGCTCCAAACGCGGGACGCAACGCTGCCGCGAGTATTTAAATCCCCGCCTCCCGGCAGGTCGTTGCGTTGCAACCCCCTCTGTTGTTTACCTTTCAACTCTGGGTCCTTCGCTCTTCCTCTGCACCTCGCTTTGGAATTACTCAGGGGTTCTTCCCCGTGGTTACTTTTCTCCGGTGTCCCGGTCCCCGGAACACCGTACTTTTGTTTTCCGTTTCTCTCTGCCGCCTTCCCTGGGCGGCGCTAGCTGTGCCTTTTTCTCCGGCGGTCGGGCTCTCTCTCTCTCTCTCTCTCTCTCTCTCTCTCTCTCTCTCTCTCTCTCTCTCTCTCTCTCTCTCTTTCTCTTTCTCTCACCCTTTTTCTTCCCTTGCTCTTTGAGTCCAGTCAGCGTGGGGTTTTCTCCCGTGCTCCTCCGCAGTGCTTTCTTGGAAGATTTCTACCTCCACCTCAGCCGTTCAGTTGCTGCCTTCTCCGCCTGCTCTTCAGGCCTAGTGCTACCATTGGACTTGGGCGTTTTGCGGCCACTACCCTCAGTGTTGGAGATCCTTCGCTTCCTTCTTTCATCTGTGAACAACTGGCCTTCTGAGACAAGTCTTGACACCTCTTATCAGGGTTTTTTCCCCTTGCGGGTTTTTCCCTGTATTTTCTGGCTTGGTTCCGGAAAGGAGGTCAGTGTGCCGCTGTTCTCACCCAGCGGCCACAGTGGCTTCTCTCCGTGACAAACCCACGCACCAGAAGAAGGAGAGAGACTACCTGGCACGTCGAGGCCTGCAAGATACCATCGACTCGGAAAGCTCATGTGAGGAGAGCGTGTGCACAGGGGGAACTCAGCCAAGGGTACCGTTCAAGTCACAGATTGCAACGCCAAAGAGTATCACGATGTCAGCTGAGGAACAGGTCCAAGAGCTGTGGAAGGCTTTCCAGGCCATGTCCCAGGAGCTACAAGGTGTCAAAACTGAGAACACTTTGCTTAAACAAATGGTTGCGGCTAGGGAACCGACTCCCTCGGAATTGCCACCCATGGCGCTGTCCTCTGGGAAATTTGATGGCTCCCCCAAGAAGGTGAAGAAGTTTCTTGAAGCATGCTTGGTTCATTTCACATTCAGACCCCGTACCTTTGCTACAGATCAGGCCCGGGTGGGTTTCCTAATATCCAACATGACTGGAAACGCTCTGTCCTGGGCCACCCCATTGGTGAGTAGTGGAAACGCCATTCTGCAGGACTATTCGGGGTTTCAGAATCTTCTCAAGCAGACCTTCGAACGACCAGAGCTCTCCTTTACAGCCTGCGAAGACCTGTTGGATGTCAGACAAGGCTCGCTAGACGTTTTGTCATACATCTCCTCTTTCAAAACATTAGCAGCCGGAGCAGGATGGCCCGAGACAGCGCAGTATGCCATTTTCAGAAGAGGACTGAAGGAGGAAATTAAAGACGAGCTGGCCAGATCCCCTCGTTCTCCTACTTTCTCAGACCTGCTTTCTGCTGCCCTTCATATTGAGTATCGCCTTCAAGAGAGACGAGTTGAACGTCGTAAGCAAAGGACTCCTGGCTATACCTCAGACCCCTCTGTACCCGTTCTCCCTGGTCGCTCTACTAACATTGTTACAGAAGAACCAATGCAGATTGGTGCCACCAGGGCGCCCTTGTCCGCAGCTGAAAGACGTCGCAGAAGAGAGAAAGTACTGTGTGCCTACTGCGGATCAGAGCAACATCTTCTCAGAGACTTTACAGAACTGTCAAGCAAGAGGTCGGGAAACGACTGCCCTCGGCGTCAGTAGGGACAAGCGACCGAGGGTCTTCGAGCAATCTTCATCGTCCCTATGTCTCTCTGTCAGTGACCTCTTCCGAATCTAAGGAGGACTCCAGGCTGATGGTCATTCCAGTACAACTCAACCTCGGAAACCATCAGGTGGAAACACTGGCTCTATTGGACTGTGGCGCGGCAGGGAACTTCGTCGACACCCTGTGGGCAGACAGGGTGGGTCTCCGTCAGATACCCCGGGCAGAAGGTCAGAAGGTGAAAGGTGTGGACAGTTCACCTTTGTCTTCAGGTCCCATCACCCATACCACTGAGGATCTCTCCTTGACGATCAACCAACATAAGGAAGTTTTGTGTTTTGATATTATCAGGGCTGCCCATTTCCCCATCATCTTCGGCATTACATGGCTCCGTCGACATAATCCTCTGATTAACTGGACCGAGAATCAGATACGTTTCAGTTCCCCGTATTGCGCAACCAACTGTTTTTCACTGGAAGGTCGAGCTGATCTTCAGCCAGTCAAGGTGTTTCCCAACAGCCATGTGGGTGTCCATGCTTTACCCAATTTCTGCTCTGGGTTTTCAGAGGTTTTTCAGGAGTGCCTCCATGCCAGACTTCCACCCCATCGGCCAGAGGACTGCACTATCGATCTGGAGCCCAATGCCTTGGTTCCATTCGGACGGATGTTCGCTCTCACCCAAACCGAGAGACAAGTTCTTCGGCGATACTTGGATACCAACATGGAGAATGGTCTCATCCAACCTTCAAAGTCTCCAGCAGGAGCCCCTTTGTTTTTCATCAAGAAAAGAGATTCCGCCGACCTTAGACCCTGCATTGACCACAGGGGCCTAAATACAGTGACAGTCCGTGACCGGTATCCTATGCCCCTAATCACGGACATTATTGAGGCGGTGCAAGGTGCTCGAGTCTTTACCAAACTGGATCTTCGCAACGCATACCATCTGTTGCAGATTGCCAAGGGTGACGAATGGAAAAACGCATTTCGTACTCCTCTGGGCTTATTTGAGTATAAGGTTATGCCGTTCGGTTTGGTGAACGCCCCAGCGGTATTCCAGAGGTTCATGGACCGAATGTTCTCTGACATGCTTTCCATCTCTGTCATCATCTATTTAGATGATATCTTGTTTTTTTCCCCTAACATGAGAGAACAATTAGTACAAGTACGACGAGTTTTGGAGCGTCTTAAGGAGAACAATCTACTGGTCAAGGAGGAGAAGTGCAGATTCGCTGTACCTTCGGTACATTATCTGGGATATGTTCTGTCAGAAGGAGGGATCGCCATGGATCCTGACAAGGTGCACGTTATTCTTGACTGGCCGGCCCCGACCTCTGTCCGGGAGGTCCAGAGTTTCTTGGGTCTTTCGAATTACTACAGGAGATTCATTCCAAACTTTTCGGAGGTGGTGTTTCCCATCACCCGCCTACTCAAGAAGACGGCCTATCCTTTTTCCTGGTCTACTGAGGCGGAAAGAAGTTTCTGTTACCTGAAAACCCTCTTCTGCTCTGCCCCGATTCTGCAGCATCCCAACCAAACTCTTCCATTTATTCTGCAGACGGACGCCTCCGCTATAGCTGTCAGAGCTGTGTTGCTTCAGTCCTTCAACATGGTGGAGCATCCTGTCGCCTATCTTTCTAAGACTCTTTCTCCCAGCCAACTCAACTACTCGGTTCTGGAGAAGGAACTGTTGGCGATGAAGTTGGCTTGTGAGGAATGGAGGCACCTTCTCACGGGTGCCCGTCATCGGTTCCTCATTCGCACCGACCATAAGAAACTAAAGGCTTTACAGGACATGGAATGTTTGAACTCCAGGCAGGCTAGATGGGCCTACCTGTTTTCGCAGTACGACTTCCAGATCACGTACATTCCTGGGTCTCTCAATCGTCTGGCTGACGCTTTTTCTCGCAAGGATTCCCACTTGGAAACGCTAGCTGTCAAGTCTGAGCCATTGTTCCACAGAAATCGGATCCTAGCCATGGTGGGTTCTTTCCTTCAGGAAGTCAAGGCTGCTGTTGCACAAGAGGCTCCTCATATCTCTTTTTCCGCTGATTCCCCTTTCCAAATCAAGGACGGTTGGGTCTTCTACAAGAAGAGGTGGTATATCCCTGAAGGGTCGCTGCGCCGGAAAGTCCGAAAATGGTGTCACGACTCACGTCTAGGCGGACACAGAAGTGGAAATGGTACGTTGGAACTTATCTCGAGGTCGTTTCTTTGGCCCAACATCAGGAGAGACGTGTTCAACTACGTAAAGACCTGCCCGACTTGTGCCAGAGTCAAATATGCCTCGGGGAAGCCCCTAGGACTTCTCACCCAAGTGGAGATGCCGACTCGCCCGTGGGGACTCATCTCCACGGACTTCATAGTGGAGCTTTCTGATTCTGAGTCATGCACATGTATCATGGTTACGGTGGACGCTCTAAACAAGCTAGCCCATTTCTCTCCTCTTCCGGGACTCCCTTCTGCCACCAAGATGGCAGAAACATTTGCCTGAGATATCTTCAAGCTTCATGGCCTCCCCGACAAGATAATATCCGATCGAGGAAGCCAGTACATTTCCAAATTCTGGACGGCTTTATGTACTCGATTGGGAGTGGAAAGGGCCCTTTCCTCTGGGTTTCACCCACAGACAAACGGCCAAACGGAACGACTCAACGCAACCCTGGAGCAGTACTTGCGATGCTTTATTTCCCAGCATCAAGATAATTGGGTTTCTCTACTCCCTACTGCGGAATTTGTTTACAACAACTCCAGGCACACTGCCACAGGCCTATCCCCTTTTTTTTGTACCTACGGTGTTCACCCGCGTTATTTAATGCCCGAGGTGCCCAGTTTCTCCAACTCTCCAACTGCGGAAGAGGTGCTAAGAAATATCAAGGAGGCCAGGGACAATGCATTGCTAAGTTTGGTGAATAGTAGACAGCGGAATAAGATTGAAGCCGACAAACATCGCAGGGAAGCACCTTCATGGAAACCTGGGGACAAGGTGTGGTTGTCCACCAGATTCCTTCCCAGATGGACAAGACCTTCTAAACTGTCTCCACGTTTCTTGGGACCTTTCCCCTTTCTCTCCAAGGTCAATCCTGTTGCCTATCGTCTACAACTCTCTCCATCTCTCAGACGCATACACCCTGTTTTTCATGCCTCTCTTCTTAAACCCTACTATTCAGATCCACATCGCCGGCCTCTCAACCGGAATCTTCCTGTCACTGCAGCCGACCAGGAAGAATACGAAGTTTCTGCCATTCGTGATTCTAGATTCCTTCGTGGTCGGTTGGAATACCTCCTGTCATGGAAGGGTTACCCGGTATCGGAGGATTCCTGGGAGCCAGCTTCCCAAGTACATGCCCCTCAGCTGTTGGCCAGGTTCCATCGCTTGCACCTGGGTAAGCCTGGGTGGTTGCACTCTAGGGGGGGGCATACTGTCACTCGCAGTCGCGGCCATCACCATGACTGGCGATTTCTTCCACGTTGGAGTTTGAGGAGACGCAGAGGAAGGTTACTTTAGTCCCTTTTCTGTGTTCGCAGCCGCCGCTCCAAACGCGGGACGCAACGCTGCCAGGAGTATTTAAATCCCCGCCTCCAGGCAGGTCGTTGCGTTGCAACCCCCTCTGTTGTTTACCTTTCGACTCTGGGTCCTTCGCTCTTCCTCTGCACCTCGCTTTGGAATTACTCGGGTTCTTCCCCGTGGTTACTTTTCTCCAGTGTCCCGGTCCCCGGAACACCGTACTTTTGTTTTCCGTTTCTCTCCGCCGCCTTCCCTGGGCGGCGCTAGCTGTGCCTTTTTCTCTGGCGGTCGGGCACTCTCTCTCTCTCTCTCTCTCTCTCTCTCTCTCTCTCTCTCTCTCTCTCTCTCTTCTCTCTCTCTCTCTCTCTCTCTCTCTCTCTCTCTCTCTTTCTCTTTCTCTCACCCTTTTTCTTCCCTTGCTCTATGAGTCCAGTCAGCGTGGGGTTTTCTCCCGTGCTCCTCCGCAGTGCTTTCTTGGAAGATTTCTACCTCCACCTCAGCCGTTCAGCTGCTGCCTTCTCCGCCTGCTCTTCAGGCCTAGTGTTACCATTGGACTTGGACGTTTTGCGGCCACTACCCTCAGTGTTGGAGATCCTTCGCTTCCTTCTTTCATCTGTGAACAACTGGCCTTCTGAGACAAGTCTTGACACCTCTTATCAGGGTTTTTTCCCCTTGCGGGTTTTTCCCTGGATTTTCTGGCTTGGTTCCGGAAAGGAGGTCACTGTGCCGCTGTTCTCACCCAGTGGCCACAGTGGCTTCTCTCCGTGACAAGCCCACGCACCAGAAGAAGGAGAGAGACTACCTGGCACGTCGAGGCCTGCAAGATACCATCCACTCGGAAATCTCAGGTGAGGAGAGCGTGTGCACAGGGGGAACTCAGCCAAGGGTATCGTTCAAGTCACACACACTGACCCCTAAATTGTGAAGTACCCCCTCTAGGGCCTCTAACAATTTGCTGTAATAGAAACTTTGTCTTCAGGTCTCCCTTTCTTTTTTCGATTCTTTCTTTTTCGTTATTGACACGATTCTCATAGTACTGAGCCATATGCAACACTTCAGACTGAGACTTAGCTTGCCAAGTGCTCTCCGAAGACATAATTTGCGACTGGATGTCAGGCAACAACCCACGCACAAATTTGTCCACAAATAGTCGTTTCCCAGACTCTGTGCTCAAATCTTGTCCACTGAAATCTGAAAACACTTGTTCGAACCGATTAAAGAATTCGATAGCACCCCCAGACTTCCCCTGGACACAAGCAGTACATTTGTCCCAAATAATCCTTCTTTCAGGAATTATAGCTTTGAGTTTTGTGACTATCCTATCAGGCAAAGTCAGTATTACCTGTGGCGGTCTCACGCCAGCTGGCCTTTCTCTATCTAACCGAACTATATTATCCCATGTATCCCCTAACCCTGGTACATCGTCTACAATCCTAATCTGTTTCCACAAATCAACAGGTAGGAGCACGGGAAATAACAAATCAATATCGCTCAAGGTAAATACTGATGACTGCAAGACATACTCTATCTCTTTGTAGAACCCTGTCGGATTCTTCCTAATATCGGGAATGGATTGTTTAATGGTGTCTCGAGAACGGGACGTGAACAAACTGTGACACATAATGTGCAGGAATTTCTTGAGCAGGTGTACCTGCTGCAACATTAGCGGGAATCTAAACTTTTGGGACAAATGTCGGAGGAACCTCTCTCATAGGCAACTGAGAAGTAGGCAACTCCGAATGCTTACTGAGCAACAGAGCCAAATCGAGCACTAAAGCAGCTGAAGCAGTGTTAAACGAAAAAGCTCTCTTGTAGATATTCAATAATTCTCCGGGACAACACATCTTTCTTTTTATGCATTCATCCTGCAGGTATTCTACCATTACCTGTATCACTTTCCTCTGCATTTCTGGCGTATACTGACTATACGTGTCATATACTTCAACGGGAGTTATCGACATGTCTGAAATCCACCTAATTGCATCTTTTGTGCAAATTCGTGTTTCCTCATTTATCGACTTGCGACAAGGAAGGAACCGTTTTTGTACTAACATAGCGTCCAAACTATCACCATCAATATCTTCATTCTGTAACTTTTCCAACTCCCTTCTATACTCAAAAACCCTCTCGACGTGCTCATGTACTTTCTCTGCAGTACCTTTTGAATATGCTAAAACATTCAGATCCCTCACCCCTTGTGGGATATCTATATCATCTAATCTGTTCCACATTATACGTAAATGAATTCCCAAACCTTCAATAAAAACGTTTTTCTCAGGAAAATTGTGTAAATTAGAGAGTGTGGCAAAAACATCAGCTTGTTCACCCTTCTCCATACAGTGTCTAGTCCATGCAGTCAATTCATGCTTTCTCTCTGGAGACACAGTATTACAAATTACAATCCTTGATCCCGCTCCCCGATCAACTACAAGCGATACAGAACCACTTGGAAGAGGATGAGTAGAGAAATCTTGTACATTCAGTAACAAAGGTGCTATCACTGGCGCAGCAGGCAAACCTACAAAACCCGTAACAGCAGGCAAAGGTGAGGAGCAGGTGGAGGAACAACAATAAGAGGAGGAACAAAAGCCGGAGGAAGTGGAACAACAAGAGGTGCAATAGGAGGAGCAGGAACAACTATGGGAGGAGGAATAACAGCAGGAAGAGGCAAAACAGCAGGAATAAGGAACATACGGAGGTGGCGCAGTGGCACCAGGCCTTCGTTCATTTAGAAGTTTATCAATCAGCTCATCAGATACATGAAAGTCTTTAGATGGATACATTTTCTGGCTACCAAGCGAAAAAGCCCTATCCATATTCCTAACTGACTCAATTTTGATCATACAACAATGCTTTTTCGGCGTTGGTCAAATGACGGCGCACATGTTTTTCCCTACTTTTAAGTTGCTGCATAGCTTCTTTCTTCCAATTCTGTAATACATGAACTGCTGCAGGTCTAGCCTTTTTCTTTAATAATATAGATTCTAAGTATTCTATGTGAGAAATTTCAAAACTACCATTGATTGGCCACTGAAGTTCGTAAGCATGTCTAGTTTGTCTGTGCCAAATATCATTAAAGACTATACTATCAATGCCGTGCTTACAGTACATAGTACACGCCGGCGACCCCTCCATTGGCGCTGGTCGGACAAATTCCAAGATTGTCTGTCACTGCGGAATAACGCCCTGAAGCAGGCAGACAATTTCCCAGGCATATCAGATTAGTGGTGTTACCTGGTCAATAATTGTACTCACAAGTGCAATGCACCAAACCAAATTATCAGGATACTTAAGAATCGGGTCACGACTCACCATTTCAAAGTTCTAAGGAGGTCCGATCGGATTTCTAAGGACTCGAAGGACCCACACGGTTGATGATTTTGGGAAATCTGCCCGCCTCGATATATGGACCCTCGTCAAGATGCCGTCTCGGACCGCGGGCTCACCGTCCAGGGATCGGGTCGTGCAGTACTTGTGAGGTATCGCTTCTCATCCAAGAAAGGCCCCCTTTTTCACCGTCCGATCCCGGTCCGATAGCCGCGTCAACTTTCAACGAGATGGCATCAATCTTGAGGGTCCCTATTCGGACGCCATCTGTAAAAGCAAAAGGAAAACATTGAGGCTGAGTACCCCAAAAGGAAATACACCAAACACGGGCTTATAAAGATTCACAGATCTTTATTCTATTACTGCACAGTTACAAAGAAACAAAAACAAATCTGATACAGATAGCTATCTGGCCCTCAGTACATCACAGCGAATACCAGCCCTTTCGGTGTGAGAAGTGAGAGGTACTTTTTATACATTTTCGGTAATAATGTCCAGCCCCTCTGCAAGTTAATAATCCAGGGTCTAGAGTTTGTGCCGAGTTCACTTATGGCTTGTACGACAATATGCACATGGATCATATGATTGAAAGCATATACATTTTACAATCTGTGTACAGAATTAAAGATCATATTCCCGCTAACAATTACCTCTGAATACTAGCAGACCCGCCTCTTTCTCGTGTACAATATTATTCTATAAAATTGGGCGATGAAAAATGTATATGCTTTCAATCATATGGGCCGACCAAATTATACCACAATATAGTGGGATATACAAAGACTAGTATTCAGAGGTAATTATAAGCAGGAATATGATCTTTAATTCTGCATGCAGAATTGTAAAATGCATATGTTTTCAATCATACGGGCCGACCAAATTTACCACAATACAGTGGGATATACAGAGACTACAGTCAGGTATTTGAGAGATACTGTCAGTATTGTGGTTAGTGGGATCATGATCCTTAATTCTGCATGCAGAATTGTAAAATGCACATACATTTAATCACATGGGCTAACCTAATAATGCACCGCCCATAAAAAGAGAGATAAGGGCATATATACTTCAATCTCGCACAAGCGGAATGGAAGTAAATTAAAAATTGAGGGATTTTACATCAAGTGCAGCATGACGTGTTATGATCTATACTAAGATGGTGACTGTTCTTCTCTAGATGAAGAACCCGTCCCAAGATGGCCGCAATACCATTCAATGCGGTCCCCATCCCAATATGGTCGCCAAAAGATAGTTACAAACAGGATATGTAAATACGTTAATTTCCTGTTTAACAGAAGAAGTCCAATGCCATGAGGAGACCGTGGCTCTCGCGGACAACATTGAATGGATCCGCTGAAAACAGATTGAGTAAGTGGCTAGATAGAACACGCGTATTTTAGAGTGAGAGCGTGTCCTGGAATGCATGCTTTTCGCTCATTATTTGGGGCACGATACAAGCACACGGTGGTTACTGTTTTCAGAAGCATGAGGCGATTCTATAGTTCATGCCGGGAACGGGTGTTATAGAAATTATAAACAACGAGAAGAGCACAGGGATGGTGAACAAAAAAGAATGTACAGAAGGTGTATAACACTTGTAACAATTTTCTGGGCTGTTTACAAATTGAGTCCCTTTGTTTGTAGGACTGTCCCAGACATAACAACAGCAGTTTGCTTCACCACTGACCCAACCAGTCTTGGAGTGGGATATACAAAAAACTTCAGTCAGGTAAGTAAGAGATACTGTTAGCATTGTGATATATAACAAATACGTTCAAAAATGAATGTAATGCAAACTAAAAGAGGAATAAAAGGGGTGATATCCTTGCTTTTCAGATCAGGCATCAACAGAGGTGCATTCACCTGGCGAACAAGAACTGCCCAAAAAACCTCGAATTGGGTGTGCTTTAGAAGTGCACGTACAACGAGAGATTCAGGTATGACCATCTATACCTAGAATTGTCCAAAATAATGTCGCCCACCTTTTAAGGGTGGGAGTAGGGTAGGGAGGGGGACCTAGCCTGCCAAATAATGTCTCACATGAGACTGTCATTAATTGAATATGCTTCTCCCAAAAAAAATACATTTGTAGAATATGAAAATTCAAAAAATTGTCAGACACTATTTTAAATATGGGAAAAGTCATTTTGGCTTTGTCTCTGCTTGCCCCACAGAATTTGCAGTAATTACGCATCTGAGGGTCGCACAGATTGGGTCTAATAAAAGAAGTAATGGGTCCTGAAGAAGATGATATACGAAAGAAGATCATTGAAACCGGTCGACCAGACTTTTAGATGCCGCATAATTAAGAGCGACACACAGTGGATTTCAGCTATTTGGATAATCGAATTTATAATGTGGACATTCTAAATTGTTTTTTATGTGTAAATTACGTTCTCTCATGAACACCAAACTTTGTGTATACTCCTATGGAGAGACAATGTGTGGGGGTATAACAACTTGTTGAGAGAGTTATTTATATTTTTAAATGTTTTATATGTCACTTGGCACAATTTGACATACTTCGCGGAGGGCAAATAAATGGTCCAAATTTGTGACCTTTAGTCCCACGTGAACTGTCCATTGTGCCATAGTGTGCAGATAGGTGATGTGTATTCCTATGCTGCAATTTTAAAATCACTTTGTGTCAAAATCAGAATATCAATAAAAATATATTCTGGCAATGGCTGTTTGTAAATTATTTCACCATGTGTAAAGAGTGGGGTGATTTCTCTTCTTCTATCCTTTATAGGTAGTCTGTGCTACAGCGCTGCCTAGGGCCAGTAGCACCACGAAGGGACAGGATAGATTTCCTTTTCTTTTTCCCAACTAAGGAGAGTGTAAGGACTGTGCATTGACAGCTTAATAAGTAATTAGCTCGAGAGAAGCTGTTTTTCCGATTTCTGTTTTGTGTTTTGAACAATACAAGTATAATCAATACAGAGTAGCATGGGGTCCATGAGAGAAGTGACATGCTAGGTACACCAGATGAGATTGCCAATTGGGGACAACTTAAGTAGGCAGTAAGGAGGAAGAGGAGGAATCATTGGAGTCAGAATCAGCAGTTGCCGACAAAGAGGAGAGATAGGAGTAAAATGGAGCCCAGACATTCCGGGGACGTGACACCAGCAGTTGCTGAGCCGACCATGCCTCCTCCATGTCCGAGGTCCACGTCACGGCCCGAAGCCACTGCATATGTGTAGGGGCCCCAAGGCGGAGCCAGCATAGCAAAATATAATAAACAGCTAATAGCATGCACAGTCCTGCTAGTTTCTTGCCATTACGGCTCAGTTCAGAGAATTCATGAAAAAGACAAACCAGAGGAGACAGGGTTATCGTGCAAGTCGAAACGTTCGACATCGTGGAACAAACCTCCCCCCAAAACTGAGAGAGGCGCGGGCAAGACCATAGCATATGAATGTAATTCGCAGCATCTGATCCGCACCTGGGGCACTTGGGGGAATGGTCCCTAGACATGTGGTGCAGTCTGATTGGATTGTAATGTAACCGGTGCAACACCTTGAATTGAATCAAATTGAAATGAGAGTTGAACGAGATGTCATGAATGCGTGCGCACATACGGCTCCAACGCTGGTCTGTCATTTCGATTTCCAGGTCCTCGCTCCAACTGTGTCTGAGTTTATCAAAGGGAGGGGGGACCTTAGCTTGAAGTAAAGCATAAAGTCTGGAGACTTTCCCTCTGAAGGAGCTAGTGTTTAGCAGTTTCGATGATACAAGATCATCAGGTGGAATTTCGGGGAAGTCTGGAAATCTATTTTTGAGGAAGCGGCGAAGACCTATATATTGAAGCCAGTTAGAGGGTCTTCTACGCAGGGATAGGGGAAGGTCTGTCCATTCAGTGAATTTACCATGGCTGAAGACATCCCAGATCGAGCCAAACCCCTCAGTCGCCCAACGGCGTGCCATCGCCGGGAGAATGGAAGGTGCCTCTGAGAAAAAGTTCCACAGAAGTAGATCGCCATGAAAGGGGTGTGGGGTGACAGTCAATTTCCTCAGTTTAGCTTGAGCCAATGATGTAGAGCCTACAGGATCCAAGGGTTCAAACTTAAAATGTTGGAAGGGAAGGATTAGGGAGCGGATATCACGGTCCTCCACAGAAGGTCGCTCAAGTCTGGTGTGTGGCGGGGATCTACAGGGACAAACCAGTATGAAGCAAATTGTGCCTGGGCTACAATCCAGTACTTTTCAAAGTTAGGAGCACCGAGGCCGCCCTCCGACATGGGCACTGTTAGGGTGTCTAACTTGAGGCACACTGCTCCAGAGTGCGTCAAAAAGTTATTGACGGTATGAGTCAATGTCTGAAAGAAATCACCGTCCGGCCACATGGGGATATTAAGGAACTTGTAGAGGGGTTGGGGGAGCACAACCATCTTCAGTATGCCAACTTTACCTGCCAGGGAGATTGGCAGTGCAGCCCAACCCGTGCATTTCTTAGCAAGGGTTGCAAGATATTTCCCAAAGTTGGCTGTATACAGAGGATCAGATTGCCAGGCAACCACCACTCCCAAGTACGAGAGCTCATTCTGTGACCATGTGAAGCCCAAGAGATCTGGAGGAGGCAGAGTGACTTTGGTTAAAGTGAATAAACTAGATTTGGAGCAATGTACCCTGAGCCCAGAGATCTCACCATAGCGTATGTTATCGTCCAGGATCGGGGCCAGATTTTCCGCAGGGGAGCGGATGAAGAGAAGGGCGTCGTCGGCATATAAAGAAATAACCTCAGGTGAACCAACAAGTCTCAAACCCCTGTGCGCATGCTTCTGCCTTATCCTATCAGCTAGGAGCTCAATGGCGATGGCAAAAATCAGAGGTGAGAAAGGGCACCCGTGCCACGGTTGATCTGAAAGGGGGAAGAGCATCTGTCTTCAGTGCGGACCCTGGCCACAGGGTGAGAATATCGGAGTTTGACCCAAGACCGGAACTGGGGCCCAAAATTGCACCTCTGAAGAACCTGCTAGAGATAGCTCCAGGAGACGGAGTCGAACGCCTTTTGCATGTCAAGGGTGTGTGATTGGGTCAATGCGCGCTAGGATATTAAATAGTCGGCGCAAATTAAGGGAAGTTGAGCACCCTGGAATGAAGCCCGCCTGATCTGAGTGTATGATATAGGTCATGTATGGGGCCAATCTCAGAGCTAGCACTTTGGCAAAGATTTTAACATTGCAGTTAATAAGAGAAAGCGGACGGTACGATCTGCACTGAGTGGGGGGTTTGCATTGTTTGAGGAGCACCGAGATAATGGCTTCATGGAGGGATGGAGGAAGGACACCCGTCACACAGGATTCCTCCCATAATGCATGCAGTAGGGGTACCAAGCGGCTCTTGTATTGTTTATAACATTCAACCGGGAGGCCGTCGGAGCCAGGGGCCTTCCCAGAGGACAGGGAGTCTATAGCTTTAGAAATTTCTTCGGGAGTGATGGATGCGTCCATAGAATCTGTGGTCCCACCGGATAGGACTGAGAGTGGGAGGCTGTCCAGATATGCCTCCACCTCCGATGTCGAGACGCTGTTGGTATTGGAGTAAAGGGCCTCGTAAAATAAGCGGAATTCAGTGTTTATTTCAAACAACGATAGGGCCAGCGTACCGTTGGGCCTTTCTATGGCTAGGATATGTGGTGAGCCGGTCTCCTTGCAGGGAAGCCTAGCCAAGACACGGCCAGGGCGGTCCTCCTCCCTGTATCTGCAAGCCGAATGTGGGTCATACAGGAACTTTCATTCTCGTTCCGCATGCAAACGAAATGTATCAAGTTCCATGCCAATCTCAGAGAGGATGGTGAGTGAGTGTGAAAGGGCATATTGGGCCTCAAGAAGTGAGAGTCGAGATCCACTCCTTGAGATGTCACAACGGATCGCCTTCAGGATTCCAGATTCCTTGGCGATTGCTATGCCTCTAATGAAAACCTTGAATGATTCCCAGAGGGTAGCCTGTGTGCGGACTGAGCCGGTATTCAGTGCAAAAAAGTCATCTATGGCGGTCTCAAGTTCAGACTCGAATCAACGTCTAATAGAGCATACGGTTTCAGCCTCCAAGTCCAGGATGTGTTACCATCGGGGCCCCAATCAATAGAGATTGTCACCGGAGAATGATCTGAGTATGTTCTGGGGAGAATTTCCTGGTGTGTGATGTTTCTAAGTAACATGTCCGATACAAGCCACCTGTCGATTCGGGAATGGGAGTCATGCACTGAGGAATAGAAGGAAAATGATTGGGAGTCCGGGAACACCACCCTCCATGCATCCACTATGTTAACCCAGGATTGGATTTCTAGTATGGTCCTGGCTGCTCTAGTGAGTTGCTGAGTCCAACCTGTCCAAATCCACATCTACGATCGTATTGATGCCCCACCCAGTGAATAGGGACAAGGGGTCATCCAGACAGCAGGGACGATAAGTGTGAATAAAATTCAGGGTTGTCTACATTGGGGCCGTACAAATTAAGGAGTACAACTTCGCGATCTGAAAGGGTCCCAAATAACAACACATAGCGACCTAAGGTGTCTATATGAACTGACTTGTGCTTGAACTTAAGGCTCCTGTGGATTAAAGTCATGAAACCCCGATTCTGAGTAGAGTAGTCTGTATAGTAACATTGGGGGCCCCAGGATCTAGCAAACCTTTCACAGCCACCAGAACATGCATGGGTCTCTTGTAGAAAAAGCAGTTTCACATTGTGCCGTTTCGCATACAGCTGCAACTTCCTCATCTTCGAGTAACTCCCCAACCCTCTAAAATTCCAGCTCATGCAAGTTAAGTTATCAATCGTCATCAGGCCAAATAGTTAATAAAACGGGATGTTGAGTCAACAGTAGAAAGGTTAGCAACACAGGGTTGCAGTTAGTCACTGATTGGAGAGTATGTGACTGGTTATATTTAAGCTTTCTTGTACCTGGTTGCATGCCAAGCAATTTTCAATACAACTCCCTACACCCCACCCTCCCCCAACCCCACCCCAATCGGAGGGGTGAACTCTTTGAAAACAACCCACAAAACCAAAAACAGCGGCAGCATCGCCTGGGGGGCTGTGTGGCAGCTATGAGCAGCAATGCTCCGGTAACGGGAAAGACTAGGTGATTGAGTGGTGCTTAGCGTACATCAAATATATTATGTTCGAAGCTGACAAATTTGTGACACCGAAAAGGGAACCAATTAAAACAAGGTGAACGGTAGGAACGAGAACTTCTCTCCAAAAAGTACAGCATATAGCAGGAGAAAGAAGCTATAGGGGGTATCGATGAACCAACCGTACCAGGCACAGCAACCTAGGTGTGTATGATCATCCTGGAAAGTGTTAATCAATAAATTTGGAGGTCTCCGCCGGGATGGTGAAGAAGAAGACTTGATTCAAGTGTTCAATCCTGAGTTTGGCCGGATATAGCATCGAGTACTTGACCCCTTGGTCACGCAGCCTCTTCTTAACCGCTAGGAAGGACTTGTGCTCCTGTTTGACGGCCTCAGAGAAGTTGGGATATAGGTGAACCCTGGAGGAGTCAAGGAAGAATTCCCCCTTGGCCCTTGCCGCCGGAGGAGCGAGTCTCTATCACTGTAATTCAATACTCTCGCAATAATTGGACAAGGGGGCGCTCCAGGATTAGGCTTAGCAGTCAGGGCTTGGTGGGCCCTCTTTATAGCAAATTGTGGGGAAAGTTGTGGGGAGTCCAGCAACATAAGCAAGGTGCGTTCGACATAGTCTTCCATAGGCCCATCTATCTTATCCTCTGGGACCCCGATAATACGGAGGTTGTTGCGCCTAGAGCGCGATTCCAGTTCTTCATTTTTCTTGGTGACATCCAGGGCCTGTCTGGAGAGTGCGAACAGCTCAGTGCGAAGGGCGGATATGTCGTCCTCAGCCACTCCGACCCTATTTTCTACTTCTGTAACTCAGCCGTCGGTTCTCTCCATCTGTGCTTTGATTAATGAAATGGTTCCATTTATGTCATCCAATTTAGAATGCAGGGCTGTGAAGCCTTCTCACATGTAGACCATTTTCTGGTATTCAGTAGGCTCTGGGGGTGACGACATGGCAAGTTCAGTTTCAGGCACGAGCTCCGAGGATATTGGAGGTCCTTTTGCAAACATGTTAATGGAACTCTGCTTCTTATGGGTTCCTTTTTTCAGGATTCCAGACGTCCTCACTCTGCAGGGGCCACGTAGCACACCCGAAGTGGCACAGACACCCCGGGTCAAGAGGTGCACTTCAACCGGTCGCCGGCAGAGTTGTGGTTGATCAGTTCCAGTAGTTAGCAAGTATCAGACCCTGATCAGTGGTGAGGGCCCCTGGACGGTGAGGGCTCAGCCTCAGGCAATCAAGCCCAAAGGGGGCAATAGGCCAAATTTGAGAGTTCCAGGACCATTCGCCAGACGCAATGGGAGTCTGAAGTTCAGCTGAGGCGCACCTAGAATATGCGCACACTAGGGTGGACTGGCACAGAGTATCAAGCTACTAATTGGTATTAAATGGGGTGTCTGAACGTCTTAGTGAATAACCAGAAGAATAGTTGGAGGGGCTCCATGCTTCAGTGTGCAGCTTGGTGTGTAAACCAGGTCAGGGTTCCAGGAATTTTTAAGGAGCCATGCTCGCACTGCAATGGGAAAGGGGTGCATGAACTGACTGAAAGTCAGCAGGGTGAGTTATAAATCCAGGCAGGGGTCTGCCGCAACAATGAGGTCCAGCGGGGGCAGGCCAGTCCCTGAAGGGAGCAGGATCAACCGCAGTACTCCCACGAAGCAGGTCCACCAGTGATTGAGCGGATTGTGCTCCCCAACGTATATCAGCCCCATAATGAACACGAGGCGAGATAGGCGCCCAGGGGGGTAAGTTGCTGAAGTGATGTGCCGCTGGTACACCAAAAGTATGGCAGGCCGCAGGTCACCGGTGGGTCTCACCGCGTACCAGCAAGGTTCTGCGCCGCAGCCCAGACAGTCGAACTCCTTTCTGCCTCAGAGCGGGAATGGCCAGGGGGCCACGGCACGCAAGCAAGCGGGACAAGGGCAGGGAGTGCGCAGGCGGATACAGACCCGGATTCGTCTCAGGAGCGGTGTAGCCAGTACTCACTGCGCTGGGTCTGAGCTTGGCATTCAACATCCATCGGCTTCCAAGGGTCCAGGCCGCGCCTCGCCCCTCTGGGTCCCGAGGGACCAGGTCAGACCCTGCGACTCGGCCCGTCACGATCCACAATCCGAGAGGGTCGGGCGCCTCCGGCAGCAACGGCGGATCCGGTATATGACGCTGAAGCAGCACAGGCAGTTGCGGGAGCTCCGGTGTTCATTCTCGCCACCCCGGATGTATTTATGCGGTGAGCCAGATCGCGGGTAGCCAAGATCAGCAAGGAGGCCAGGCCCCGCCGAGCCGCCTCTCCCGCCAGCGGTAGGGCGAGTCAGCACAGGGCACCCTTCCCCCAAGCAGGCGTCCGCTACATGGAGCTCGCGCCTGCAGGGGACTGCCTCTCCTGGAAGTTGCTCATGGATTAGGGCGAAGGAGACTCCAGTCTCCTTTCAGGCCGCAGTATCTTCGCTTGAGTGAGCCCCCAATGCAAGTAACTACAGCATCGGCTGCAGGGGGTCACCAGTGGACAGACCGTCGTCACTCCGCAGGAAATTCGGGACACCACCGCAGTTTGCAGAGTTATGGATTTTCCCCAAACAGGAGCTCACACTAAAGCGTCCATCTGTACGAGCGCAACAGTGCCCCCCCCAGAAAAACACCTACTCTAAACCTAACACTAAGACAGGAGCAAGCGTCAACCATCAAATGAAAAATAAGGCAGTCCTAGTGGAGTCGTTTCAAAATAAAAAGGCCTATACTAAGAAACTATTGCCAAACCTCACAACTTATACACAAAGTGGTGGGGGATAGTTCTCAAGAAAAGAAAGAAACGTTCTTAAATAATATGTCAGCATGTGGTAGCCTGGGCCTTCCTTCCCCATGTTTTGAGCATGGGGTAAGATGGGAGCTTGGAACACAGTACAGTCTCAAGCTTCTCAAGCACGAGACGACAGTTCCAATGGCAGTTCTCAGGACCATCGATGGCCAAGTCTCATTTCCCTTTGAAAGACTCTTGCCTTCAGGCTTGATGTGTTCAAATAACAAAAACAAAACTTCCTATAACCAAATGAAAGTTCTTTTAGGGTGATAATGGTTCACCCCTGGGTCCCCCTCTTCTGGGCGCTGACCCTTCTCAATTACAATCCACAGTTCAGGAAGGGTGATGGTTTCACCCCTGAGTCTCCTTCTTCTGGGCGCAGACCCATCTCAATTGTATTCCTCAATTTATATGTCAGTTCTTTTCTTACTTGAAGTTTGGATGATAGCTTCACCCCTAGATCGCCCTCGGCCGGGTTCTGACTTCTCTTGACTGCTAGTACTTGAGTAATAGCTTCATCTTGGTGTCTCTTAACTTTTGCTTTCACTTTCACTTTTCTCAATCTTGGGGTGATGACTTTTCACCCTTGAATCACCCTCTGCCAGGCTCTGACCCCTCTCGATTCTTAGCCTCGCTTCACTGGGTTTACAGTGGCTCTCGATCAGGGTGATAGTGGTTCACCGTGGGTCCCCCTCATGCTGACCCCTCTTTACTTTCAATGTTCTCCTTTTTACACAGCTCAATGTTTGTGGGATTCACTTCCCTTTCTTTCGCATTGCTTGTAGATCAAAATCTTTCGATTGTACAGGGATTTTGCTTGACCCTATGAATGACCACTTTGACCTATTTCACTGGCCCTCCTACTGCCTTCTGGTAATTGTACTTTTGTTCAGATGGGGATAGACTAGAGTCTCTTGTGATTAGCACCCATGTGGTGCCAGTTACTCTTTGTAGCTGGTCTCCCGTTAACACTTTTACAATTCATTCATAGTTCATCAAATTTGGTGCAGAAACTTGCCACTTTGTAATTCTCACTCAACACAGCCCGGTTCTCCCCTGGACTAGCCGGCTGTGATGAACCGCTTGGCTTTTGGCTTCTCTGGAGTCAAGGCCGGTACCATGGGCACGGGTGCTTCCCTCGATCTTGCTTATAGGCGCAAGCTTGCCCCATTTACCATTGACATCTGCTGCAAGACCCTGGTGCTATTGCTCATGGTCTAGGGTCTCTTCCATGGAGATTCCGTGGGTCTGGGATGAAAAGGGCAAGGTCACTTCCCTCCTCGCCACCCTCTCAAATCTTGCCACCTTTCTCCTTCTCTTGAACTGCCGCACTTGACTAGCCGTTCCCTCGTCCTATCTGCCGTGCTCGCCTTGCCGGCATAGTTCTTTCTTACTGCACCTTTTATCCCTGTGGGGAAAGGAAAAGTCTGTCAGGTGTGTGTGATTTTGGTTAATTGTCTGACTCTCGGGTTGGGACATGTCAGGTAAACAGATTGCATATTAGTCCGTTGTCTATTGAGTGGTGCGAAGGTGTTCATGTCTCAAAACGGGGTGGCAGTGTTTTTGACTGTCCTACGTGAGAGCATGGGGAAAAGATGTCAAAGGAAGGGGGATACCGCATCTCACCTGTTGGTGTTCCACTCTCACTCCCCAAGGAACCCCCATCCAGGTGATCTTCGCTCACTGGTCCACCCCAAGGAACTAGATCCAGAAGCGATGGCCGTGTCGTGGCCACCTGGATAATGGTATCTTTACTCCACTCGGCAGTCAAGAGTTCACTATTCACACGAGTTTGTGACCTGGTGACAGCGGCAACTAGGATTTCCCCCAGCAGGGATTCCATTTCTATGAAATCCGCCTGCTGAGCTCTGGTTTTAGCCAACTAGTCAGCCAGGTCATTCCCAGGCTTATCTGGCCCGTCTCCTTCGAATGAACCCTTATTTTCTTCCAATAGATGGCCAACTCATTGGAGGTCACCAGATTATCAATTGACTAGATTAGTTTGGCATGCGTTAAGGGTTTATTGTTGGCACAAAGCATGCCTTGATTCTTCAAGTTAATCAGGTGCTTCACAAACCCATTCCTGACATAATCAGAGTCAGTGATTATGACCAATTCTTTGAGTTGGTGGTGCACTGCAGTGGGGATGGCTTGATGAATGGCTATCAACCCTGCAACCTGACTACTTCAGGGTCCTATTTTGTAACGAGCAGTTATTCCCAATGCCAGCCACTCGTTCTTTTTCGCTGTTTTTATCAACATGGTAGGAGCACCCATCCACGTGAACTGTGGGTATCCTCTCACACGGATCTTCTTCGTAGACCTTGTGTGGGGAAGATAAATATGCCTCCATGATGTTGTTGTTCATTAGACTTTCTTACTCGAGACACAATCATGCAAGCCCGCCAAACCTTGCGCTATGGGACTCTTCTTGTTTTGGCCATATCTGACCTCCACAGGAAAGCCTTCCAGGGACAGAATTCAGGATGTAATTCTGGAGTTACTAACGTTCCTCATGCTGATTCTGTCAGTTTGCAGATATTGCAAGGGTTGGTGAGAAGTCTCAACAATGATATGCTCCCCCTGGATGAATGCGCAGTAATTTTTCAACTCCCAAACCATTGCCAGGATTGCCTTGACGCGGTCATTGAATTTCTCCTCGACAGAGGACAAAGCTTTGCTCGCGTACGAGATAACTCTGTTGACCTTTCCATGCTTTTGATACAACCCTGCTGTTAGGCAAGTATCTGAGAACCCTGTCTCCAGGATGAACAAGGAGCATGGGAAAGGCTTATTTTCAAACTGCCTCTGCTCGTTCCGGACCCCACTCCCACTTGACTCTGGCCTTTCATAAATGGACCAAAGGTCAAGTGACCTCTGCGTAGCCTTCAATTAATTTTTGACTATAATTAGTGAGCCCAAGAAGGCTTCTTAATTCTCGCAGAGTAGTAAGGTCTTTTCATTTCAATAAGGCTTGCATCTTCTTCGACTGGGGATTAAGACACTCAGGGGTGATATTGTGCCCTAAGAAGTTCACTTGGGTCTTACGCCACTGTGCCTCCTGAAAGGACACATTTTCTCTGGCTTTCTGCAACTGGGTTTGAACATAGCAGATCTCTGCTATATGTTCCTCCACAGTTGAGCTCTTGATCAGAACATCATTGACATAGGCCAGGTTTCCCCTTTTCCCCATGTCGGGCATGGCCTTATGTGGAAAGATGTTGAACTCATTGCCGGAGTTTATGTATCCAAAGGGGGTTTGGGTCCATGTATACTGCTGCCCCCAAAGGTAAAGGCAAGCTTGTACTGTCTTCCCTCCTCACAGGTATTGTCCAGTAGCCATTGGTCAGGTCAATGGTGATGTACACCTTTTACCCTTGGATCTATGCCAGCCCCAGATCGATGTAGGGAAGTGGCCATCTTGACATGTGGACCCGTTTGTTCAACTCCCTCAGGTCTGCACATAGTCTCCATTGGCTGTTTGGTTTGAGTATCTCCAGTTCCGGGTTGTTGAAGGTATTGTTGATCGGATGAATTATCACATGGGATTCTTAGTTCTTAATATTCTCTGCGAGTGATTCAATGGAAATGAGAGGTAACCGGTATTGTTTCACAAATACTGGACCAATCTCAGGATTTGTGGGTATGGCGGTTGAATTAATGGGTTTGCGTCCAGAGTTGTATGAGTCCACTGAAAAGATATCTTGGAATTCCACAAAGACCTGTTTCAGCTTTTGTCTTTGCTCCTCGGTCTCACAGGCATCAGCAAGTTTGATCTTTTCCTCAACCATCTGCTTGTAACCCTGAAAGACCTTGGGCTTTGCAATTTCAGCAGTATCCTCCAGTTGGGTGGAGAGATCTCTTTTGATGGTGTTAACCTGCACAGGAGATTCCAGCGATTTGAGGTAGTAGTCTTTGACTCTGAACACTACCTCCTCCCTCCTGATGTCACAGATCACCTCTTCCACTGACTAGGGACAGGAAGAATACACCATGAAATTCCCCCATGCCTATTAAAAATATTTTTTGGAGGAATGCAGTTGCTGATGTCGAAACAGTCCTGATGTTTGAGGTTCTGTCCTCATTACATTTTGAGGGGAATAGTGAATTGTCGCACCAGTCCATGGATGGTAACCTCTTCTCACACTTGAACTTCAACCGCAAGAGGAGAAATTGAGCTAATTGAAATGGTCTTTCGGTGTTGTCAAAGCCCATGGAGTCACCCCCCAGCCGTGTCCAGGATTTATTATTAATTAGGTCCACATTGACTGTGAATCGGTTGAGAATGTCACTGCCTAAATAAAAGACGGAAGAGACATCTGTCACGACACAACAATTATGCTCTATGCTTTTGTTGCCAAATGGCATTTTTAGCATACACCTTCTAGGCAGGAGATGTTTGGAATTTGCGGTTTTCAAACCTATTTCCCATTTGTCAATCAATTTAAATGTGGGAAAGGTCGGATCTTTTGGGGGTTTCCTGAATAATCCTTTGTTAATGAAGCATCTTCCATTATTCAGACTTACTCTGGCGAGCACCAGCTCCTCCCCCTCATTTAACTGAATGGGGAAAAACAACTGTTCGCCCTTTTATTTTTTAATTTATTTTATTGTCATAGTTTCAAGTGAAACTTTTTTACAAACACATCTTTCTCATATCATTCATCTCTCATCTTAAAACACAAAAAACAAAAAAGAAAACAGGAAAACACATCTTTACAATTCTCGTCCTCAGGCTATCCTTAATAGTCTTTTTAAATAATTAACAACTGCGCATATCAGCATATAATTGTGTCCTACAATTAATGAAGACCACCATTCTTCCGTGTCATTGTTAAGAGGAGCATACTTTCTTATGTCAATGTTCGATCTTCAATCAAGGCATTACATTCCACTACCATGATATAGTGATTCTACCTGTTTATCACAGAACCGACAGATATTATTTATGACATTTGCATCATGTCTTTGCATCAGCATTTCTTTAGTCAGCATTACATTAAGTCTTAGTCGGAGAAATTTATCACAATGGAATTTTGATGGAAAAAACTGCAGATACTTTGGGACCTGATTTGTGGAGCGAATATCATGATTGTTAGTTAAACGTGATTTCAACCATGATCGATTTCAATGATTTTGCTCCAATCAGAATTTCTGAACTTTTTTTTTTACTGCATCTGGGTTGTTATACAACATATATAATGAAGCTCCTACATGATCAAGATTCATTACCACTCGCCCAGACCAGTCTTTAAGCAGACCTTTATAAAACAACTGTTTGCCCTTTTTCTGAATGCCCATCAGACTCAGCAGGTTCTTCATTCTCTGGTTTCATGGGACTCAAGGTTTCTCCAGACTTTGGACTGGTTTATAATTTCAATGTATCCCCTTCTAGTGAGGAGTGCCACTTAAAACTGGGAGGAAGGTTGATTTTCAAGACTGGAGAAGGGATCCCATCACCAGTGTGTTCTCCTACAGAGATGACAGTGATGTCTTGGACTTGGTTATTCTTGAAATGGAATTCTACTTTCTCAGCAAGTCAATCAATTCAATGACAGGTACCATTCATGCTTACATAATTGGTACTCATTTTAAATGTTATGGGCCGGTTAGTCTGTGTCCATAGGACCTTGTTTACATAGTCGATTCGATGTGATAACCTCCTCAGGAGATAGCTCCCCAGTAAACAAGGTGTGCCCTCTGGAGTCACGACTATCGCCGGATGTTTTAATCGGTCTCACCCCAATTTTGATTTCCAGATCCGCACTCCCTTCGACAGAAATGTAATTCCCGTTTAAATTTTGGAGTTGTCCTGGAAGTGGTCTGAGGGGAATTTGGTGACCCTCCCCCCATGTCCTGAATTGAGTTGGTCAAAGACCTTTTTGGACAGGAGGGTGCTTGGGATACAGTGTCCACAAGACTGGTGCATAAAATCTGCCTTCTTTCTCCTCCAGGGTGCAAAGAAAGTGTGAGTACCGTGCCAGCCCAGTGGTCATTTTCTTAATATTGAACTCTGACTTTGGGAACCTGTAAAGAAAATGTTACAACTAATAATGGGTGGATTTGGGGAATCCTCTTTCTCCCCTGATTCTTTGCTGTCCCCCTTTACCTGGAGGCAGTTCTCAGTATCTCTTTGGGGGAAGGACACCTCTGTTTGTATTCTGTCTGGCTCACATTTGTGGGGTAGAATAGTTTCTGGTTCTGTGTCAGTCTCCATAATTACGCTGTCCCACTCAGGGTTGTTTGGGACCCATTTTTCTTTCGGAGGGATCCCCCCATTTCTGAAAGAGAAGGCCTGCTTACTAGAGTCCTCCAGGGACTCTACTCTTTCAAAGGGGATAATCCTGAGTTCTTCCACCTTTCTGGGGGTAGAAGAGTCACTTTCAGACTGAGAGGTTTCTAGGGGTTCTGTCTGGGTGAGAAAGGAAGCTTCCTCTAGGGCTTGGCATCTCCCCTTCACTCGTGCCCACTCCTCAGGAACATGGAGTTTGTCGGACATTTCCTGATGTCATTTCCCCCCTGGGGCATCAGCCCTGTGTTTTGGGGCATTCTGGGAAGCAGGGCTAGGTTGAGGGTTGGATTGAGCCCTCAGCATGCACCCCAGGTCGTCGGTCAGTTGCTGGACCCGTCGCTCCAGCTGCAAGACATTTTCTGGGTTGTAGGTAGGTCTTCAGTCATAACTCTGCTATTTCCGAAAAAGGGTAACTGTCCCTTCTCCCGGAGCAGCTTGGGTACCGGAAATTTCCCCCATAATTTTCCATTCTTGATCTGCCCTCTCCCGGGTTCAGGGATCTATTAGCCTGGAATCGGGGGGGGAGAGAGGAGGATTGTTTTGGAAGTTCTGGTTTGGGGGATATCTGGGAAAAAGTTCAGATTGGGAGGTGGAGTGGTACTCCTCTCCTGAAGGAAGTTTGGAGGGAGATTTCCTGGGGCAGTACTTACCTGATTGCCCCCCCCCCCTTCAGCCGGGGGAGTGTATACAGACCCAGGATCATTGTTCTGGGGCCTTGCCCAACTACCCTTCATTTTGGCTGGGTCAGAGGGTCTCCCCTGCCTTTCAATCTGCTTGTTGGCAGAAGGAGTATTTTTAGGCCCCACCCCACGTCTCCAGATCCAATGGAGGAGTAGTTATTACCTCCGCCACATTCGCAGCAGCAGGGGTGTTAGATGATTTGAGGGGTTTTGGGTTGCTTTTTCTCTCAGTGGGCTTCTGGACCTCATAGATCCTGGTGGCCTGTTCAATTACCCAATCCAGGGTACTGTGCTCATGAAAATCATACACCAACTGAGCCATTATGTATTTGGGGAGCACATGGAAATATGTAGTCATGAACTCCTTACTATTTGTGTTCACCTGCCGGGAAGTCTGAGCAAATGCCTGCTTTAACTCCTGCACATACTACCTAGGCGCCTGATCCTCCCAACATTGCAAATTATATGCCATCTTATGAGCATCTTCTGGGTTCCTATGTATGGGAAATTTTTTCAAAATAGCCGCCATATAGGTGGACCCTTTATAATGATTCTGGTCCTCTAGTCCTGAATAATAGAAACTGGAGTACTCAGGAGAGAATGTCCATTTCACAATCTCCATACAATTTACATCATTTTTAATTCCAAATGAGGACATCATTTGTTCATACAATTCTAGATGTTCCCGCACCAAATACATAGCGTTTTTATGGTATGGTGTCATGAAGCTCTTTATGGACTTGATCTGTCTGATTGAGTCTTTGACAAAACCCTTTCTTTGTTTCCTTTTCTTCCTTTTTCTCTGCACCTAGGTCCATTCACCTTCTGACTCAGCTGCTATCTTCTAGGCACTCCCTATCTCTATGAGCCTGGTAATACCTCCCAGAACCACAGGATGTGGACACCTCTTGCCTGTGCTGCTGTGAATTCTCAGGGCCATTTCTGCTTTAGTCACCTTTTGGCACAGGATGATACTCGGTCGCTTCCTCAGACTGACTCAACTGTGTAGTCTCTGCCCTTGCAGTTAGTCTGGGCAAATTCACCCCTTCCCCTGAATGTAAGGAGGTTTTTAATATGCCCCTCCTGGGCTGAAGCTTTGAATGTTCTTCTCCAGCGAAGTGAGCTAGGTGGTTTCTCTGAAACCCCATTTTGTTAAAGTCCAACTCCCTCACTTTCTTATCAAGGGAGTTTTCATGGTCTGAAGTGCTCAAAGGATTATTCTTGACTTCCCAGGACACACTGGTCCGGCGACCATCCCTTCTGTGTGGTAGAGGTGGGCACTCATTAATCTCAGGTAAGGACTGACCTTCTGGATCAGTTTGGGTAAGCCTAGGTGCCTCATGTTTCCTTGGGCGTTGCAGGTGGTAAGCATGAGGTCAGTCGCAGTCGGCCCATAGGAAGTTGTGATTAACTGGCATGAGGTTCCCGATGGGGAGGGCATCACCCCTGGATCAGAGTGCCCCTTCCCATAACCTGATTGGTCAGGGTGCCTCAATGGCTGTGTGTATTTTTCAATTTAATTTGTCCAACTCTCACACCTGCTTCTCTCTATCCTTATTTTCTTATGGTATTCAGAGAGCTGGCTCTTTAACTCTGACACCAGGGAATGAGCACTTTACTCTGGGCCATTAATTGATGTTTCAATTCCCTGATTTCATTCCGACTTGACTCATTTTTGGTTTGTGCAGCCTGCATTGTACTCACATTTTCAAAGCGGTTTGCTTTCAAAAGACCAATCTCTTTCTCTTGTGCGTTTCTATGTTGCGATCCCTGTAACAGGCCAGCTTCTGCTTGCCTCACACGCTCCACGAGTTCTACATTTTATTGCCCGTTTCCAGTCAGTTCGTAAGAACCTGACTGACACTTTTCTGCATCCATTTTCAACTGATGCACCTTGTGTGTAAGGACACTATTCTCCTGCATTTAAGAGGTCTTTTTTCTTCACCAGTTGAATTTTCTGTTGTTTTAAGGTACCTTCATCTGATCAAAGTCATTTTGGGAATCAACCTCTTTTATAATTAACTGACTGCTTTCATTTTCCAACTTCTTCATTTGTAATTGAAATGCCATAATGTCATCTAACAGCCCTCTATTATAAATAGTCTGATCATTTACCTTATGTTGCAGTGTGGTCAGATTTTCCACACACTCTTTATGTGCATCTTGCAGTATAGAAAACTGTGTTTCACGCTCTGCACTTTTTTGCTGTTGGGTTAACTCATTTTTGAGTTGTTCCATGAGGCTTTCTTGTTTTAACTTAAAAATATGGCTCTTCTGTGCTTGATCTTCTAACTGTTTACGTTTTTCTGCTCCTCATTTGGAATCTCAGTATGGATCTGCACACAGGCCTCACTCTTCGGCACTCGCTCTTCCACTACCTGTAAGTGGAAGTATAGATAAGCTGTGAGCCGAGCCATTTGACTCAGTCCTTCCTCAGCATTTCGGGTCATATAAAATGCTTCTAATGCATTGTGTCATATCCCACCTTCACACCAAATGTCAATTCATTCTGATGTAACATCTTGCATCATTTTCGCTTGCCAGCTCTCTTTATCCACCTCTGTCCACTCACCACAAATTAACAGCTTAGTGAGGAAATGTCTCCTGGTATCATCTAATTCAATTGCATTCATATTAGAACTGCAGAGGCAAAAATCACTCTGTTCCCGCTTAATTTCCTCTCACAATGCCGAATCAAAAATCAATTCTTACTGAATATTGATTTTTCACCTATACACCTCCCTGGAACTCAGAGGTCAAATCCTTTCGGCACTTTAACAAAGCAAAGTTGACTTTCCCTCCATCTTAATGCAATGACATCAAAATGAATAGTCTGTCACAATGCATTAGTCATGAGTCAAAAATAGACTACCAAATCCTGGCCAGAGTCCCCAATATGTAACAGTTTATTGAGAGGGTACCCTCAACACAGGGAGTTATTCCCCTCTCCAATTAAGGCACAACACAACAAAGTATTTAATGTCAATTCTTTGTTCAGCCCTATTTCAGATTCATCTCATGCTCTTGGATCCATCCCCACGTGCCTCTAATGAGCCAAGAACCAGGCCGGTGTGTAGGAAATATATTTATATTTATTTGAATTATAGGTAATGGCGATCACATAAAACTACACACCACCTTCTTTTTAATGAATAAACCACACAAGTTGGTTAGGACAAAGACAAATCACAATGCTTTACTTTATACGGATTTCAATTGAAGAAATAATCAACACGGGTCAATGAACAAAATCAATTTACATATGCAGTGCTGTGCAATTTAGATTTTCCTGCGCGCTTAAAACGCTAGCAGTTTGGTTTACGGATTCCTAAAAATGCATATGGCAATTATTATTTCACCCACACCTTTGCTTTAAAATAAACAAAGCGTCATTTAGCAGTTTGTTTTTCGGGACCTCGCTACTTTGGTCTGTGTTGGGGAAGTTGGACAGAAAAATGTGAATGTTTTAGGAATTTGGGATATCAGTCCACCCTCCACTTAAAGGACTGTGTTGGGGAAGCTGGCTCGAACAATTGGGATGATCTAGGAATTTTAGATTTCAGACCCCCCTCCACTTACAGGCCCATGTTATGGGGAAGTTGACAGTTTAGGGATTTTCCTTTAGGGACAAGGACACCCCTCTTCTTAAAGTTAGTCAGGGTTAACAGGAAAAATGAGACTATCCAATTACATTACAGGCTATAGTTTTTAGCCTACACTGGGAATAAGCTTTGTTAATTCACACCTTGGTGTTTTGCTAAAGGTGAATTGATTAAATTAATGTTTGCCAAACATGCTAAGGATCTACACAGTTCCCCCCTCTTCCCTGCCCAATATAAAGGGAAAGAATTTAAGGCAAACAGATTCCCCCACCTTCTGTTTAAAGTTGCTTGGGGTAATTCCGGGGCCGGCAGAGCCGCACCTGGGGTCCGTGGACCTTCGGTTCACGGAAGGCGCTAACTCCTTCCCTTGTCACAAAGAAGTCGAGGTCCACACAAGCAGCAAGTGTTTCTGCATTTTATTAGCACAAACCACAGGGATCATCTACATGGAGTACTCCAGGCAAAATCACGCATTCTCCGGCTCGCAGGCCGGTTTTGTAGGAAAATGACGTTGCTATTTCTGTCACTCAGCGAGTTCCATCCCCGAACCTAACACCACACAGGATTGGCCCCTTGAGTGGTAGGTCCAGTATGAGGACATATAGTGCACAGTATTAGTGGAGGCCACTGGGTCAGGTGGTGTGCTTGGATCCTCCCTAAAAATTGTTACTCTGGATGTGATACATTAGCCATCACGCTGATTAGCTAGTGATTCCCGCCACCTGCCACTGGTTCCCAGTGTTCTGATTGGTCACACCGCGGGCCCCCAAGCCTTGGACAAACTTTGTTCCCACCCCGCAAGACACCTAGTCATGGATAATGTGTATCACAATGTGTGACTATGTGACAGTGAGTAACAATGGTGTGGGTATACTACTGCCATCAGAGCGTGCCATTCCGAGCATATATCGTTGTTGATATGTTGCTTTTTGTTGCAAGCTCAGTCGTAGGCGTGAAGCTGCTTGTACTTTCCCAGCCTGCAGGTCTTGGCATCACATCAGCTTTGGCTGAGTCACGTGTGAGGCCACCGTGTGTGAGGCTGAATTACTTCGATTTGTTTTGTATTTTGCATAGATGAGTCTCTGTTGGGGCCGTTATCACCTTGGCTCGGTGTGTGTGGAATGTCGTTTGCAACATCGTGGCCTTGGCTGCCGTTGCATCTTGCTATGGCGGTTCTGCTTGCACAGCATCTCGCTGCTTGAAGTTCTGTTTGGTGGATTTTCCTGAGGCCTACTCTGGCTCTGAATAGGTGTTCTGCATAATGTCCATAGGTTAGAATGATAATGGTCGGTCAGGTCCCTCGAATGCTCCTGTCCTTCCATAGGGTTAATAGCAAGTACCATCTGCAAGCATCTGCACAATCTCTTCTGGAATCTTGCGTTTCTGCCGTGCTGTAGCAGCCTAAGTGGCAAAATAATAAACGTGCAGACAGTATGAATATGTTACCGTCCTCCACCTCATAGAACTGTACGCATGTATTCTTTGTGTAGGTTGGTGTGTGAATGTCCCGGGTGTGCAGAGTGCACGTGTGCGTCCTGTCTACTGTAGCTATGTCGTCATGATGTCTCTAACGACTTGCAGCATGGCTTTTGTTGTGTTGTTAGTTGATTCTGTCCATGTAGTCGTCTCCAGCTCGGTCTTTCCTTTCCTCGCACACTTTGGGTAGGGTTCGTACTACTGTAGGGTTGTATGGTCAGCTGGCCGGGTATCTTTCGTGGTACATGCCGATGGTGGGAGAGCAGTGGGGATCGGTGCAAATTCATAAGGTCGGTTGTTGTTTTGTCATGGATACTTCTTCCGGTTGGGGGGTCCATCGGGAGGGAAGGTATGGTCAGGGTTTTCCCTCTTCAAGCTCAGGAAAACCAGCTGCATTTCAGGACCCTCTTTGGGCACAGGCAGGGATCTGTCACACCACTCTCAAGTAGGGTCCCCAGCTCTTTGCAAAGGGCCCATTTCAGCAAATCTCCTTGGGTGTTTCCTTGCGGCTGTCATTTGGTAATTTTTAGGAGCTCTCTCTTCTTCTCATAGTACATCCACTTTATATACCTGTGATGACACCATTAAGATTTAAATATTGGGCAGTGCCCCGCAAGAATTAGTGCAACCAGGATTGCACAGTTGCCCTTCTCTCCCCCGCCCAAGTCCATCCTTTCTCTAAGGATAGGTTTAGGAGTCGCAAACAGAAATATGGCAACTCCCATTTGAAATCCTTTCTTTTTCGTGTCAATTTGTTGGCTAAAAGTTCTTATGTGGCAGAAATGAATACTTTACTAGTAACTGCCATTATATATATATAAATAAATTCTGCTTCAGCTAATCATGGGGAATTCTATCAAATGACAGCCAGGCCCACACCGTTTCTACAAAAAGCATAATAGTTATGAACATGTAATTTACTCTCTGAATACCTAATTTTACCCTCCACTAGCACACCAATTGTTAAATTTGGGACATGTTCAGAGCAGCCAGAAACACATTTTAGCTTTCCATTGCGATTCCCTACGTCGCAAGTGGATCAGTTTTATTTCAACAAAATTGCCTGGCATTTATCTTTAAAATGTCACATAATGAATGCGGTATGGCTTGTGGTTGCTGGAAAAAATGCATGTTACAATAGGCCTTTTAACCTAATGGGAAATCTAGATGTGTATGCAAATCAGAGCTCTCCTGTCTCCAAACCATTTGCCATGACTTGCCAGGATCTGACCTGTTATCTGAAGTTGATCACCATTTTGATCTGCAAACCTTCTATTTTCTTGTATTTTTTTCAGAGTTCAGCTTCCCTTGATTGCACAACTCCTCCCCACATTCTAGTCACGCACTGGCTAGGCCATTTGCCATGTGGTTGTTTGAAGTTGGTGAGCTGCAGATCATAAATAGCTGGGATCCATGAGCTTCAATGGAATTCTCTTTCCAGACCAGAGGGGCAACAGACCTGCAGCGGCAGATTCCTTTGTGAAGTCTGCCCAACAAGCAAAAGGGTCTGCCTCGGGCCTAAATGAAATTTACATGTGACCCATTGAAACAAAGTGGCCTTTTCTTTTCAATAGTTTCTGCTATTTTGCATACATTACATCTTGTCAACACATACTAAGGGCCTCATCACAAGTTGGGCGGTATCCTAGTGGTTATTTTGCCAGGATACCGCCCAATGAGTGTTACAGGTATTTGGTCCAGCAACATTTGCGCTTGATCACAAGTAGTGCTAAGTCATTAAATCCCCATTCCTGATTGGGTCCATTGCCCTGAAATGGGGTTGGGTGATGCAATTACCACCAGCGCAACTACCACAACTGGTAATAGCGCCAAAAATGCCCATGCTGCCACCGCATTCACCTCCGGCCCAGAGCTGGAGGTGAATGTGCCCAGGTAGGGCATTACTTGGGATTTGGTGGAGTGGTAAATGCACCAGTAATAGCATTACCACTGCATTTTCCAACTCCAGATGAGGCTCTAAGTCTTTGCCCTAACATCTTTATGTTAGCTGGGGAACATTTTTCTCATGTCTTGCTTTAAAACTGCAAATACACATGCAAAGCTATTTCAGTATCAGTGTTTGAAAATATTGCTTTTCATGTGAAAGGGGCCTTTGAATTTTTTCTGCCACTGTGAATTAAAAGGATGCTAATCCTTTTGTAATGACAGATAGGCCTTTTTCACATAGTACTTCCTTGTGTTACTTGCAGAAATCCCCACGGTCTTCCTTAATAGGCCCATTTGCAGTGTGAAGGTTTTTGAAGGCTGGCAGGTAACTTTTCCAGTGGGCCCTTAAGTTCTGTTTCTTGGGGCCTTTGATTAACCCCCCAAACATGGGACAGATGAGGAAGGTGTTAATGGGCACACAGCCATAGCACTGGACTCAACACAGCGGTTGAGTGACATGACGGATGATGAGCTATTCGAAGACAGCGATATAGATGAAGTGATTTTCGAAATTTGAATTCCAAACCAGTAGCAAATACAGCACAGGAAATACCTCCAATGATATTTTGGCTAAAAGGTACCATCTTTCTTACAACAAGATTTGACAAAAGTTCCAACTGTACTATGGACTAGTGGCCCTTACGATGTAGGTCTGCTGAAAGGGATTGGAGCCGTATGAATGAAATTGAAGGAGGGAGCACTCTTACCCTGAGTTAAAGTGTATCCATGTCAAGGGAGGCAGACAAAGGCATTTACTCGCTGATTGCCGCGTCGATGCGAAAGGGTATCATTGTGCCATCTGAATCCCCCTGCAATATGGCAGTGAACCAAGTGAAAAAAGCAAAAGGAGGATTGTGGAGATTGATACATGATTTACGCACCATAAGCAATATTGTAGAGGCGAATTGTACTATTGTGTCCAACCCGGTTTCGATTCTGTGTAACATACCGCCAAATGCCACACATTTTACAGTAATTGACCTACAAAACACTTTCTTTTCCATTCCATTACACATAGGCTCTCAACATCTTACAGCTTCTAAGTGTCACAGAATTAGGCCTGAATTAGGCTCCAACACACAAGACTCCCACAGGGGTACTGAGAGTCCTCCAGTGTCTTCAACAGAGTTCTACAGATGGAATTTGGAACCATACCCAGTACGATTATACAGTATGATGATGATTTGCTAGTGTGTAGCCCAACAGAGTAAGAGTGCAGGACAGACTCAGTAACGTTATTAACAGTATTGCCTGAGAAGGGATACAAGGTGGTGTAAGGAAGGCATGGTATCAACGGTAGACACAGACACAATAGATGCAAGTTTGGAAAAACCTTTATTTTATAGTTTACTGGGGTTGGTTAAATTCCTAACTGGCCCTAACTCTAAAATGGGAGTAATCTCAACCATCAAATAAACAACAAATGAGTCCCAGTTGGTCTAGTCAAAATAAAAGGCATATACTTAGAAAACCTAACCTTGCCCTCCTTCTTAAATGACAAATGTGTAAAGGGAATGCAAAAAGGAAAAATAATGTCTTACAAGAAATGCCAGTATGGCTTAGGTTACAACTTCCTTCCCCACATTCAGAAGCAAGAGTTTCTTAATAAGGATAGGTGGATGGCACAGTTCTATCAGTCTTGCGCACTCTGGCTTGTTGTTATAATTCACCAGTTCAGGCTTGGGCTTCAAGCTTTTGACAGTTTACTTAATACTTTAGGCATTGTCTGCCTTACCACAAATATACAGTTCTTCTCTTGGCTTTTACTTTGCCCCTATTCAACACAGACTTCCCCCCACCGGGCTTGAGCCTGCCTCTCTTTTCACATTCAACTCTTCATTTCATCACAGTTCAGCACAGGCTTTCCACCACCGGACTCAAGCCTGGCTTTCTTTTTGTGGGTGTTCCCTTCCCTGTGTTGTGTCCTTCAGACTTAACTTTCTTCTACCACAGTTAAGCACAGGCTTCCCTCCAGCGGGTTCGAGCCTGTCTTTCTCTTTTGCTGTCGAAGATTTTCGAAACTGCATGTATTTTACATAGACCTCTGCATGACTACTTCGACCTCCTTTCAAACAATTTGACAATCAACAATCTTCACAACACCGATGCTCCTTGGTACTTGTAGTTTTACATTTGCCCTCTTGGCTCCTATAAAGTTCACACGCAAAACCAATGCCTCTTGGTACTTGCAGTTTTACTTTTGCCCTTTTGGCATCTTTCAAAGTTCATGTCTGCTTTACTTTTGCACTCTTCTCGGTTTTCCAAGTTCAGATAGATTGCTTTTCACTCAATCAACTCTTATTCAGGATCACGGTTACTTTCTTGCCTAGTTTCTCGCTTTTCATTACTCAGAGCATTTCACAGAGACTTTCAAATGTGCGATTCCACCTCTCAGGACCACTCTGTTACTTTGTATACCTTTCTCAGCATTCAATCATTGTTCAATTCATTACATGTCTAATCAGCACACGTGCAACCTTCAACTCACGTTATATGACTCTTTTGCTCTTTACACAAACCGGGCTTTTGTCTGCCTTCGATAACTCACCGGTTATGTCAATTGGGTTTCTATCTTCAATGGTTTTCTCGTAGCAGTCAAGGCCGCTACCAATGCCTCCTCTGCTCCTCCCCAACTCCGCCATTCACCCGGGAGGGTAGCGGGCTAGCTGGAAGCACTGTGAAGGTTTTTCTTTTCCGGTCACTGGTTTTTGGTCTTACAGCGCTTACAGCTTCTCGAAAGGATGGAATTCTTGCCTGGCTCTCTCTCGTTCTCTGCAGCAGCCGATCAGGCCCTTGACCTTGCATAGCCTGATTCACACCAGCCCCGAAAGAGCTGTTCCTTCTTGCACTCAGCCTCGCTCAGAGTGTGCCTGTGCGTGCCACCTTTTTCCCTGACAGGGGACCTCATTCCGAGTTCGGCGTTAACCCTGCCGGTGCTACCGGCGCTACTGGCTGGTTGCCGCTGGACTTGGAATTAATTACTGGCACCTGACTTCCCGGTAACACCAGGGGATTACAACCCCAGCGGTCCGGGAAGTCAGGCACCAGCAATTTGCATGGCCCCATTTCCATAGATTCCAGTCGGACTCTATGGGAATGTGGACCATGGAAGCACCGGCACCGTTGTTAACGGTGCCGGTGCATCCATGATGACTTGCTTACCATGGCCGCTGTGTCCAGCAGGGTCAGCCCTGTCAGGCACAGTGGCTCCGGCAGGCAAACCCATAGTGTGCCGGACCAGAAACAGTGGCGCTGGTAAGATTACCAGCAATGTTGTTTCCGGACCGGCACTCTTGTAATGAGGCCCAGGTAGTGTTAACAAGTGAAGGTGCATGTAATAGGTATTATATGCCTGACTCTGTCTGATCTCATTAGAGGGACAGAGCTATTGCAAGTCAGTAGAGATAATCCTCAAGGCCTCATTCCTCATCTTCCTCGGCACAGTAGTGTTGTCAATGTGAAGTGGGGAGGAATTATGGGAGTTGTAATTCACTATACAATAAACCGGGATAGGGGTTAGCTGGGTTAAGGAAAATTGGGGATACCATGTCTCACCATCAGGTGCTTCACCCCCACTCCCCGAGGACCCCCTACCGAGGTGATCCTCCCTCGCTTGTCCACCCCCAGGGTCAGGATCCAAAAGCGATGGCCTTTCCCTGGCCAGATAAGTACGGGATCCCTGGGGACTAGGCTACGAAACACCCTCTGGTGAAATTGCAGTATTGCCAGGAAGAAGTATTATATTTGGGCCAGATCATATCGAAGGACGGGAGGAGGGTGATGCCTGACAGAGCAGAGGCAATTGCAAAAACACCCTGCCCAGAGACAGTGGGCCTCATTACGACCTTGCAGTCAGGAAACAAGGGTGCCGGTAATCCTACCAGCACCCTTGTTTCCAGACCGGCAAATTGCAAGTTTGCCTGCCGGGTCCGCTGCGCCTGACAGGTCTGATCCTCCAGGCGCAGCGACCCCGGTAGGCAAACTCATCACGGAAGCATAGGCACCGTTAGTAACAGTGCCGATGCTCCGTGAACCCATTCCCATTAAGTCCTATGGGACTCTATGGAAATGGGGACTAACTTTTACTGGCACCCAGCTTCCAAGTCCGCCATGACTTATAATGTCCCAGTGGCACCGGGAAGCTAGGTGCCGGTAAAATGTTACGAGCCCAGCGGCAACCTGCTGGTAGCACCGGCAGGGTTACCTCTGACTCCTAATGAGGCCCAGTGAAAGAATTACAGCTATTCCTGGGGCTATGGAACTATTGTCATGCATTTGCCTTTGACTACAGCACATACATTTGGCCCCCTTTAGAAGGATTGAAGGAAGCACAGTAAGAAAAGATCCCTATAATGTGTATAAACAAGATGTTCAATGCATTTGAGGAACTGAAATAAGCGATAAGTACAGCCCCCGTGTTGGGAATACCAGATTACAAGGACAAATGTTATCTACTCTCACATTCAAATGGATACGTGATGATGGCGGTCTTCACGTAAAAAAACCTCAATGGGGGACACACCATTGGCATATTAAAGTGGGATCCAGTGATGAGAGGTCATTACCCATGTGAGCAATCACTGGCTGCAGCAGCCTTTGCAATAGAGATATTATCTGCAATAACGATGGGCTGTGCAGTAACGTTGTATGTGGCGCATGCCCTGTTTGCCATTCTTGAAAAACCAAAGTTCACTCTCACTACACAGCGAGCATCTGGATATGAGGTTACAATTAAGCAATAAGCCGAGAGACGCAGGGCTTTACCTGAATCGGTAATGCCCGGCATCTCAGGGCTTATTGCTATTAGGACCCTGGCCCGCAAGACCGGGGTACTAAAAGCAATATTTTTCTGTTCCGAAACGCTCCGGCATTTCGGAACAGAAAAAGAAATTGCAAAAAATGTCTGCCGGGCAAGGGAAACAGAGTCAGTTTTCCCTTTCCATGGCGCAACATGAAAGTGAGTCTGGTACCCCTCTTTCCATTCCCCAGTGTTCTAAAACAAAGCCACAATTAAATCAACCACAGATGCCTCACATATAGGCTACTGTCTACAAACCTAAACCCAAAATGTATATAATGATTAAAAAAGACTTTATTGAAAAATGTATTATTTGCACATGTTGTATAGCATTAAAAAGGCACTAAGTGCCAAACACACAATAAGACACATTTTAAGGCACTTTGCCAATGGATTAAAAAGGTATGAATCACAAGAAAAACCAAAAAAAACGTTGTTCAACAATCAAACGTCTCAAAAAGGGGATACACACAAAAAGGTGTTATAACAAGGTTTCATATCATTCTAACCACTTTGTTCATGTGAAACACAATCCCATAGTGAATTAGCATGGGTATTCTAGATCGTTGTCGACATGTTTCGGCCTTTAATTTATTCCAGACACTATCCCTAGTGTCTTTAAACTTTCTTTTCTATGGCCATCTTCAGGACAGAATTTCTTCAAAATAAGTCAAAATAGACTTTATACCCCAACAGTAGATTTGAACAACTGAATCTAAAAAAATATAAACAAAAACAACATATCAATCTCAAATACATTCATTTCATGGGTTCAATTATTTACAAGGTCTAACCACCTAACAAATTACTGTTAGGTGTATTACTTTGGCCTATTACTACTCCTCATTTAAATAGACCTATTTAAGACTAAAACAACACAAAACATGCTTCACTTCAGAAACTATTTAACACACCAGGGCAATGTAAGAGATCTGTTCAAAGACTACAGCTCCTTTACTTAATTTACAACTAATAAATGATGTTCTGACTCTTACAGTCTTTCTCCAAATACAATTGCAGCTAAACAATTAATAGGCTTTCCATCTCTTATGTAAACTTTTTTAGAATGCCAGATGTCACATCTAATTACTGCACCAGGATGCGCTCTGTAATCTACTTATTTATTTAACTCTCTGCTCATACTTATTGGCATTGGTTTTTAACCTACAGGTAAGGGACATACCACCAGCACCTATCATAGCCCCTAAAAAGGGGCCAGAGTATTATATGGACCATGCATATTTTAATCAGCCTGATTCTGTTTCAAATGCCTAATTCTATTTAAAAATCATGCACAAAAAGTGTAGTGATGCCACTTACTGTTGTTATCTAAAAATACGAATTTACCTTTTCCAAATATAGCCCGTGATTTATTATATATACAGGCCTCTCATAAAAAGTATCCCACGGCACAGCTACACGGCTTCTTGTGTTGCCAAAATCATCCGGGGGGAGCGAATGCCAAAAGACAAAGGTCATTTACGCTGTCCTAGGGAAAGAACAAAAAGCGGCGAAAGAAACTTCGTCACCACCACTTTTCCAATTAAAAGTTGCTATAGTCACAGTGGAGCTGGCAATTGTTCCATTGTTTCCACAGAAACCCACCACATCAGACTATTTAGACACAACCTTCCCTCATAGTATGCTTACCCTAATGCAGCAGAGCCCACGTTGGTTTTAGAGGGATGCGCGGGTTTGCTTTTATTTCAAAAATCGCGGCATTGCAACGCGATACAAACTTCATTTCGGAAGGTTCGTGAAACCCCTCACAGCAATCAATCTGTACTCAGTCAAGGACGAGAAGGAGAAAAACAAAAACAAAAGCACGCGCGATGCGGTCAGAAAATGCATGCCCAACTGTTGTCTTTTTACAGGATCAAAAACAGAATTATCCTGCAACGTTTATGGCATTCGCTTACCTTCTTCCGTCGGTGTCCACGGTCACGCCGTGTTGCTTCAACTGCATTCACAAGCGAGCCGCTGGGTGGGTTGCTAAATATAGCTCTAACTCAAATCACATGGCGTTTTTCAGAAGCCATCTGAAAAACGTCCTATCACGTGAGTGCTTCGGCAGCTCACGTAGTAGTTACTTCATTAGAAGTTTTCACGGTGTGTTTACTTGATGTAACTCACATCCGGGTGGAAATAATATCGAGTGCTGTGTTTTTCTGTTTCCTTAATATCAAAAGGCACTGTTAAAGTCACGCAACAAGTGCTGTTACACGGTATCCTTTTTCTTCTTTTCTTATTTCTTAAAGGTACAGGAGCGAGAAGTAGGTTCTCTAGTATCGAGTGTTTTCGGTAGTTTACTTGTCTAACGGTTCCCCGAATGCATTGCACAAAACACAGTGTACAGTGCCGAAAAAACAATTGAGAATACTCATAAAGGACAAAATATTTTTCAAAACAAATTTTTTAGGAGTAACCAAAGTGTTTTTTATTAAACAATTTTTTAAAATATAAACAAGGAACTCGCCATCAGCCGATTACAGATCATGGCTTTACAGAAGGGTGTTCCATTCTACTGATAAGTTCAGGCCATGTTGGGCAGTCTTTAAAGTGTAAATCCATCTTTGTTCACACAATGCCAATTTCCTTTCTCTATTGCCCCCTCTAGGAGTGTTTGCGATTTTTTCAATAACAAACCACAGAAAATCTGTGTGTTTATGTTTTCTTTGTTCGAAGTGGGCAACTAAAGGTTTGTTTGCCACCTTATTTTTTAGGCACGATCTGTGTTCACAGATACGTTGCCTAATTGGCCTAGTCGTTTTTCCAATATATAGTAAATCACACGGGCATTTAATCCCATAGATCACCCAATCGGTAGTGCAGGTCGTAAAAGAACGTAGTTGCCACATTTTACCATTTAAGTCAACTGAAGACATATTCATTGTAAGATCACACACGGAACAGCGACCACATTTATGATGGCCTTTTACTCGTGGCAAGTTCCAAAGTGTGGACTGAGGTATACCACTTTGTTTAAGGGGATAAGTGTGTACCAAAAGGTCCCGATAGTTCTTTTGTCTTTTGAATGCAAATCTTGGAATGGTTGGGTTGAAATCAGAGGTTTTTAAGAAATGCCAGTGTTTTTTCACGATTCTTCTCAGATCGTTACTAATGGGACTATATGTCGTGACACATGTTATTTTATCATCTTTGATAGTTTTTTCTGGGTGAAGGCACCTTTCTCGGTTGGTGTGTTGGGCCCGTTTAAAGGCTCGTTGGATTATTCTTTTTGGGTACCCCCGTGACTTCAAGCGAAGTTTTAGATCTTTACCTTCGTTCATGAAATCACTAATGGAGGAACAGTTCCTCCTAATTCTCAGAAATTGCCCCACTGGAAGGTTATCTCGAAGACTGAGCGGATGGAAACTGTTGTATCTCAACAGGGTATTCTTATCAGTCGGTTTTCGGAAAAGAGTGGTTTGTAAGTGTCCTGTGGGCATCTTCTTAATTAAGATATCTAAAAAAGATATTTGTTCAAGGTTACTTACCATGGTAAATTGAATGCAGTTGTTTTGTGCATTTAACCAATTCAGAAAAAGATTTAGTCTAGCCTGATCGCCCTTCCATATCATCAGCACATCATCAATGTACCGGAACCATCTGGTCATGTTACCTTTGAAAGGATTACCTTCATGGAAAACTGATGCTGCCTCAAAAGAGTCCATGAATAAATTTGCTAGGTCTGGGGCAAAGGTTGCACCCATACTTGTCCCGTGGATCTGTTGGAAAAAACCACCATCGTATAGGAAAAAATTCTCTGTGAGGGCAAGACGTATACACTCTAAAATAAAATTTGTGGGTACCGCTTCTAGTGTTGTAGTGCATTTATTCAGGTAGAATGCCATAACCTTTAAACATTCCAGTTGCGGTATACTAGTGTATAATGCTGTTACATCTAAAGTAACTAGCAGATCTGTTTGATCGATCACCAAATCTGCCAAATGATTAATCATACTGGTGGTGTCCTTAATGAAGGACTTCATAGTCCTCACAAAAGGTCTCAAAAACCAATCCGTGTACACAGAGAGGGGTTCCAAAATTGAATTTAAAGCCGAAACAATCGGTCTTCCTGGTGGAGTAATTTCATTCTTGTGAATTTTTGGCAGTAGATAAAAAGCCGGGATAGATGGATTTCTGTTGATCAGAAAACTGTGTTCGTCAACAGTGATCCAACTCTCTCTTAATGCGTGATCCATCAGACTCTTAATCTCATCCCTAATTCTCGGGGTAGGGTCACGCTCTAGTCGTTTATAGAACGTAGGGTTGTTTAGTTGAGCCAGAGCTTCTCTCTCATATAGCACCGTATCCCACAGCACTATTCCCCCACCTTTATCCGCAGGTTTTATCAAGAAAGAGGAGTTATTTTGAAGAGATTTTAAAGCTTCTCGTTGTCCTTGAGACATATTATCTCTTACATGATTCTGTGTTTGTAAAAGCACCTGAGTGTCCTCTAAAACCTTATTTTCGAACGCCAATACAGCTGGCGACACCATTGAGTTATTCGGGCTAAAGGTGGAAGGGGGTTTTAAGCCTGTAATGCTTTTTTCTTTATTCGAGGGAGGAGCATTATTAAAAAAATATTTAAGGCGTATTAATCGAAAAAACCTATGTAATTCGATCTGTGTTTCAAAATCCCGAGCTTTTGTGGTAGGGACGAAACTAAGACCGTTTCTTAAAATGTCGCTTTCTAAGGCAGTTAGAACATGTGATGAGAGGTTAAACACCGGGGTCACCAAGTCGGTGGTGGACCCCGCCAACTGCGGGTCTGCATTCTTGGTGGTCCCTGTTGCCAGTTGCGGCCCCGTTTCCCTCTCCCACGGAAAAAATGTGGTTGTCCACTGGTGTTGGCCGATGTTGAAGGGGCTGTAGTATCAGAATCACTTCCAGAACTTGAATTGGATGTGTTTGAAAAACTGACATATTTGTTTTTTCGTCGTCCTCCAAATTGCCCTCTGTTTTGTGTCAGTTTATTTTGGTCAGTGTAATAGGACTCAACAAGGTAAGGGTATGTTATGGTTTCTTTATAATTGGTTATATCTTTCTTATATTTCCAAATCTTTTTATCTAGAGTTAATTTCTTAAATTTTTGGATCTCATCTTCTATTTTCTCAAGTTTTTCTTTGATATTCTGAATCAAATCACTACCCTTAATTTTATTTTCTAGGGTTGCGATTTCTTCCTTTTGTTTGTCTGCTTCTTCCACAGATGTGTCTATAATGAGAATCAAGAAATCTCTAGAACATTTATTGCCTACTGCACTGAATTGGCCTTTAAACTTCGGGTTGTCAGTGAAGACGCAAGGAACATTTTTAATCTGTAGGCCTTCAGGAATAATGCCAGCTTTTAAATATGCAAGCATCATCTGACCATGAGACTCTGTTCTAGTCAATTTTTTCTTTTTTTGAATCAGAGTATCAAAATCATTTAAATCAGTCAGGGGAACATCCCCTTGACGTTCAACAGCTACTATCGAGGGAAGGCCTATCAACCTCTGAAAGTATTCATCGGAAAACGCTAAAGTGTTAACGCTGTCCATTTCACAAAAATGTGGTCAGAATATCTAACAATGATCACTCTGATACCCACTGATTGATTCAAAAAATCAACCTGCCAGCCAAAGGGCTGTCCTCAGCAGTGTTACCAAAAAACAGGTAAGGTTCCCAAACTTTTTTATCGGGGGACCCAGACTCAAAGGGAACTAGCTCGTAGATGAGCACAATATGCAACATGAAAGTGAGTCTGTTACCCCTCTTTCCATTCCCCAGTGTTCTAAAACGAAGCCACAATTAAATCAACCACAGATGCCTCACATATAGGCTACTGTCTACAAACCTAAACCCAAAATGTATATAATGATTAAAAAAGACTTTATTGAAAAATTTATTATTTGCACATGTTGTATAGCATTAAAAAGGCACTAAGTGCCAAACACACAATAAGACACATTTTAAGGCACTTTGCCAATGGATTAAAAAGGTATGAATCACAAGAAAAACCAAAAAAAACGTTGTTCAACAATCAAACATCTCAAAAAGGGGATACACACAAAAAGGTGTTATAACAAGGTTTCATATCATTCTAACCACTTTGTTCATGTGAAACACAATCCCATAGTGAATTAGCATGGGTATTCTAGATTGTTGTCGACATGTTTCCTTTCCATGGCGGCCATTCAAAATCAAAGTAAAAAAGTAAACAAAAAAATGGAGGCCATGGAAAGGGAGAAGGGACTACACGTAGTCCCTTCTCCCTTTCAATGGTGGCCATTCAAAAAAAAGGTAAAAACTTAAATAAAAATAAGGGCCGCCATGGAAAGGAGAGAAGGGAGTAAACGTAGTTGTTTCTTCCTTTCCATGGTGGCCTGTGCAGATCGGGAGCAGAAGCGCTGCGGACAGAAGTATTCCCAGCACGTTTGCTTCCGAAGAAGGACCCGGCGGGGGAGGATGGCAGCCTCCAGCCATGTGGTGGCTCAGAGCGGGGATTACCCTGTTACGAGCCTCCTCATTGGCTGAGGGGATTCCATCCCGCCACCCCCACTGGGAACTAAGGAAAGGAACGCCAGGCGAGGGATTCCTGGTCAGGTAAAGCCCCAGCGAGGGCCAATCAGATTGATTGTAACAATCTGATTGTCCCTCACCGGTTACCGATATCCAATCCACCAATAAACATTGTTAGATGTCACACAGTAATCCTGTGGGATTGATTGCTGAACCAGTAGAGGGAGGAGAATGATGATGAACCTTCAGTAAAGGGAAACAAAGTTAGAGGGGGAAGAGGTGGTATTTGTTGGCGGTTCCTCGACAATGGATCAGAGCACTGGATTGAGGCATTCAGCAGCAGCAGTGGTAAGGAGTAGGGATGATGATTTTGAGAGTGAGACAAGTATCCGATTACCAGCTCATTTTTCTGCGCAAGCAGCTGAGTTACTACCGTTGATATTAGCATTCGAAGAGCACGAGGGACAGGCACTGACAATATATTCTGACTCTCTCTGTGACATCAGCTGTACACTCAGGACTGTCATGGTAGAGAAGGAGGGGCTTTAAGCAGAGAGATAGCACACCAGTACAGCATGCCCCATTATTAGAAAGATAACTAGACGCACTGGCATATCCCTCAGCGCCTGCCGTGGTGAAGTGCACAGCTCACACCAGGTGCACAGATTTATTTTCTTGTGGTAACGGAGCATCAGATGCAGAAGCAAAAAGGGCAGCATATTTTCCCCAAAAAACTGAGATAACAATTGCTCAAAACAAAATGATGTGCAACTTGAAGATGGAAGAGGGCTATAATGCATCATCATTGACACAGATAGTGGAACTGCAGGGGTCGGCGCACCACAGATGGAACAAGATCTGTGGACAAAGCAGGGATGCTCATTATCTGCCACTGACCTGGTGTGGCGATAGAATAGCACAGGGAAACCTGTAATGCCCCTTGAGTTACTTACAGTAGCGTTAGAACAGTTACACTACCCAGCACACACCACAGGGAATATGTGGCACCAGATAGTTTAAAACATTGCTTCATCCCAAACCTGCAAGAATATATCATGAATGTCATTGTTTTAAACTAAACGTTGTTTAATAGGGTCCACATCTCATACAGGTACACATATTGACAATGTAAGATGGCCGTGCAATGCAATGAGCTATAACATGCATGTCTACAACACACAATATATTCACATTCCAATACAACACATTCACATTTTCACTGATACAGAATTTGAAATACAGCAATGGACATCAATGTGTGCTGCCCTCAGGCTCTTTCTACCGCATTGGGGCTCATTATTCTTTACTTAGTACTCACTGTCCCATCTGACTCCCCAGAAGCTGGGGATACCACCCCTTCCACCATATCAGTTGGGCATTAAGGTATGCTACAAAAGGCCTCAAATTTCTCTAGGCCTGTTTGTCGCTGCAGAGAATACACCATGCTCCCGATCAATATCACTAAACCAAGTCATAGCCTCCCAGGACTTAGAAGCAGGGGCAGAATTTCTGGTCCACTTTACTAAAATTCATCTGCGTGCAAGTATCATGTCTGTGCCAGCAATTTTTTGATTACTCTTCAGCAAGCCCGGGAGCCACCCAAACATACAATACAGTATTTAGCAGGGGACCACACAACCCAGTATTCTTGTAAATATCGCTGCAACCTCCATCCAGAATTCTTGAATCATTCTAATCGGAATTTTCCTTTGAAATGGAGATCACATATATTAAACGCACTGGAAGATGCACATGTTACAATTGATCTCTTAATAACAAACCCTGATAGAGCTAAGACCAAACTATATCAAGCTGACTGGCGACACACACAGGAAAAATGCCAATTGCTGGTAGACTTTAACAGATATTTATTTGGTCACAAGAACTTGCGTACTATGGCAGACTATCTGGTTAAATGCCCTTCTGTGCAACTAAGGACAAGAATCCTGAGATTTCGTCTTAATTTATGGCCTGTAAATGATATTCTGGCTAGAAGAGGCATAATCAGAAAAGATTTAGGCTATTGTCGCTTCTGTAAAGTAAAAACGAATATGGAAACGCTTCAACATACCATTACTGAATGCAAAGTCTTTATGACTCAACGTTTTTGTTCTGAGATATTTGCTACTCGAAAGATATCAGTCAGAATTGCGACAATGAATATGTTGGATCTTGCATTCTCCTCTCTCTAAATGTTATTAATCATACAGCCTAAAAAGCGTTCCTGTTCTGTTGGATGTACACTACCAGCATATCGAGTGAACCAATGGATCTCATATGATAAATTGTATCATGTTGAATGAAAGCAGCGAACTGTAAACTGTAAACTGGACAATACATGAAATCAATGTAAAAGTTTGCGAATGTGATCTGTGATTTTAATAATATTAATATTTTTGTAACTGAAACATTTTGAAAGGTTAAACCAAACAAAATTTGGATTAAATTAAAAATAATTAAAAAAAAAAAAAGAATTCCTGAACTTGGGGACAGGACCTAAGCATGTGAGTAAAGTTTGCTGCTTTCACCCTTCATCTGGGGCACCTATCGTCTCTAGTGGCGTAGAATAATCATAGACGAGAGGGGGCTAAGAATGCCCTGTGAAGGGTTTTAAATGATATAAGCTTGAGTCTAGTGCTTACCATGCAGCTTTGTTTACATTCACATAGTATGCCCCAATGCTTTTCTGAGAATGAAACGCCTGCGTACTCTTCCCATTTCGCTTTACATTTCAGTCCCGCCTTCGGGGTGCCCCACGGGATTATCCTATAGACAGAGGAGACTACATGTTTCGCATTGGCTGATTTCAGAAGATATTGCAACAGAGGCATAGGTACAGGTTTAACTGGAAAAGAAGAGGACCAAGCCCTAAAGAAGCCCAAATTAAAAAATGTAGAAATCTACGGTGAAAATCATTTCCCACTTTCTCTTCAAATTAATCTGGAGACACAAAAACAGCTGGATATAAATCAAACGTGTGCCCTATGCTCAATTCTTCCCATTCCGAAGCTATTACAGCATCACGTGTTGGCTGTAGAGATTCTATATTCAAGAGTCCAAGTGCCATAGCACAGGGAGTTTGAGTTTGCACCTGCAAACGCCTGATGACCCTCTTACATGCCTGAATAGCACAAGCCACCGGATCAAATGGGTAAGAAGTTCTTTGTTGTTTTATTGCCAGGATTTCTAATGCCTGCTGTTTCAACGTGGATGGAATAACGAAAACGTTTCATCGATTTTTTTGGGGGGTAGATAAGGGGTTGGTGGTCGGGAATAGTTAAAATGTGGACATTTGGGGGTGGTACCCCCCTAAAAAAAAATGCAATGAACGTCTTCGTTATTCTTTCCGTGTTGAAACAGCAGGCGTTAGAAAGCCTGTCGATGAAAGAACATGGAACCATCAAATGTACACTTATCCATAACCTTCTTGGATATTAAAGTGCCCTGTAAAGATAAGGAGAAGACTGAGCGCCTCTCAATACGCCCGAGGATAGGATATGTAGCTCGGCATCCAAAAAGTCCCAAAGTGGAGTTGTGAAGCCAAAATGTATAGCTCCATGTCTAGGGCCCCAAGTCTACCACTATCCCACGGCAGAACTAACGTGTCCCTCTGAACCCGAGGGGGGCTAAGGCACCACACCAGCCCAACCATTAGGGACTTCAATTCCCCCCCACAAAGCTTGTCCCGGCCAGATGGGGACATTTTGAAATAATTACAATTTGGGTACAACCACCATCTTGGCCAAGGCAATGCGTCCTAGTAGGGAAAGTGGCAGTGCACACCATTTATCCATCTTGGAACAAAGAATTTGCAGGTAAGACAAATGGTTTTCACAAAAGAGTGTGTATCAAAACTCCTACTGACTTACATCCCCAAATACTTAACCAAGGACCGCTCCCATCTATACACTCCTATATCCATTGGTTCTATCGTATTTTAATTAAACTGGAATTAAACTGATTTTGACCAATTAATGCACAGACCTAAGAAACTCACTAACTCCTTCACCTCACACGTTAAGGGAAGCATATTATTATATTATTATTATAAAATGTATAAAGCGCGAACTAAGGCCAGAGGGCACCTAGGCACTGAGGTTCTTAAAATACAAAATCATGTTGTCTGCATATAGCAAGATAAGCTCCCTCACTCCTCCCAGGGCAACTGCTGTCCCACAATGCCATGTTCAAATCCAGGCAGCTAACGGCTCACTTGCTATGGCAAAAAGCAGGGGTGATAGTGGGCAACAATGTCTTGTCCCACGACCTAATGCGAAAGGTGCTGAACGTTTACCGAATAGGCCTATACGGGCATTAGCCCCTGCATACAGAAGCTGTACTGCTGCAAGAAGGTTGTCTGGGAGGCCCACCTGTTTCAAGACCGAAAACAAGAAATCCCACGCGACCAAATCAAATGCTTTCTCTGCATCTAATCGAGTCACTGCCTGTACCTTGGGGTCAATTTGCAAGAGAATAGCAAATAGGCTCAGTCGACTCACCCAGCACGCTATGGGAAACATTAAAATGCTACACGAGGGGCGTATGCATGGCTAAAGAAAATGGCATCCTGAAGCTGATCAGGCGAGAGTTAACAGATAGTGAACGACGTCTCAAAGACCTGGAAAATAAGCAAACAACATCCCCAGACGCGCAGACCCGGGCCGACCTAAAGATGGAATTACTGAAATTCCAAGCAGCAGCCGAACGTGAAATGAAATTCTTGGCCCGCAGACATAAGATCAGACAGTACGGCGAAGGGCAGAAACCCGGGGCGCTCCTGGCCCGCCTTTTCAGACTTGATCAGACACCCCCCAGGTGGAATGCATCCGAGACACGAACGGGAACCTAACATACACTGAAGAAGACATTGTGCACACATTTCATAAATTTTACCAAGACCTGTACAGCTCTCAAATCACTAGTAACCCGGAGGAGCTCCGGAACTACCTTAATGATACTGAACTATACTGGGCTATCCATGACCTTCGCGAACCTTTGAATGAGCCCATCACACAGGGGGAAATCACCGAGGCAATAAAATCTCTCCCAAATACTAAAGCACCTGGCCCCGACGGTCTCACCGGCGAATTCTATAAAGCTCACGCACTCACGCTAGCCCCACTACTCCTTCAAGTATACGAAGAGGCCTTAGAGCAAGGGATTCTTCCGCCCACCCTCCGCGAAGCCAATGTCACTCTCATTCACAAACCAGGCAAACCCCGAGACGACTGTGCCTCTTATAGGCCGATCTCATTGATCAACCTCGACAACAAGATTCTAGCCAAGATCCTAGCAAACCGTCTCCTTCCCCTCATGCCCGCACTGGTCCTGGGTGACCAAGCCGGCTTTATTCCCGGACGCAGCACGACATATGGCATTCGCCGACTGTTTGGAGTCATCGCTGCACTCGACCCATCACAGCAGGCCATCGCAGTATTATTAGATGCCGAAAAGGCATTTGACTCTGTCGAATGGCCATATCTCTTTGTAACACTCACACAAATGGGTCTGGGGAAAACCTTTATCAGGATGGTCTCATTACTATACAATGACCCCCGCTCCTACATCACCCTCAGCTCTACCAGATCTCCCGGAGTTAAATTGGAACGGGGAACTAGGCAGGGATGCCCCCTGTCAGCCCTCATATTTGCCTTAATTATGGAACCACTTGCCTCCAGGCTAAGAACGCACCGAATCGATAGAGGCCTCACCCTGGGCCCACACAGACAGATCATCTCCCTCTACGCGGATGACGTAATGCTGTTCATCAAAGATCCCCAAACAAATCTCAATCCGGTCATGCGCGAGGTGATCCGATTTAGCGGCATCTCTGGTCTCAAAATAAATCATTCCAAATCAGTAATATTTCCGCTAACAACAGCTACCCCTCAGTTCCGAGACGACCACGGATTTAAGTGGGAAAGCACTGGGGTTCGCTATCTCGGCATTCTCATGTCACTTAATCATGACGAGATATTTAAAGATAACTGTGGCCAAGTACTCCAATCCCTCCGTGAGCGTGTCCAGAGATGGAAGTCGCTCCCCCTAACACTATGGGGGAGGGTTTCACTGACTAAAATGATGATTCTCCCCAAACTTCTCTATCTGTTCACGAATATACCCCTAATACTCCTACGCTCATTCCTGCAGAAAATTAGAAGTCTCATTTTAGAACTAATCTGGGCGGGCAAACCGGCGAGAGTCGCCTACACAACACTGACATTACCGGTGTCACACGGTGGCCTTGCACTTCCAGACATTGAAAAGTACTACTGGGCCGCTCAGGCTCAATTTCTTAGCCATTGGTATGCCTCTGAGTATGTCCGTCCACATATGCAGGTTGAGCGCGCCCTGGCCTCCCCAGACTTCTTAACAGCTGTTATCTTCAGTAATCTCCCGGTCCCATATGGCACGTTGAATACAGTCCTATCCTCATACACCATCTGGAGGAAAATCGCCCGTAATTACGGAATACAGATAAGATACTCCCCGCTACTACCTGTCAAGTTTATTCCCGGCATTCCCCTAACCAACAAAAAAGTTTTCCTGATCTGGCTAAATAAAACCAACATAAACTCTATGGGGGACCTGTTCCCAGAGGGCGTGTTCATTACCCCACAACTAATCAGGGAGAGGGGCGGCACCACTTCACTCGACATTTTCCTTTACTTCAGATTGCGTCATACCCTGCAGGCCCGCTTCCCAACATTCCCTAAACAACCACCAACGTGGACCCTGCTGCACAATGCGATCCAGGCCAAGGGAGAGGGAAGATTAGTGTCCATAATTTACAAATCATTGCTCACTGACTCAACTGTGACCGCCGCTAAGGCGAAGCGCAGATGGGAAACGGCCCTTCATACCACGATACCCGAAGACGACTGGACTTACATTCTCCGGCAAACCCAAAAAGTAGCGCTAAATACTCGCTACAAGCAGACCCATTTTAACTTTGTGCACCAAACATACTATACTCCCCAGAAGAAACGATATCACCACCCCGAGGCCTCAGATCAATGCGAAAGATGTGGCACCCCCTCCACCGACTTCGTCCACCTCGCGTGGCACTGTCCAGGTATAGCCCGATTCTGGTCCTCAGTTCTACAACACACGAGCGACATATTGGGCGAGGTGCTGGCCACTGACCCAACAGTCGCGCTCTTGGGTATGACAAGACACCTGCAAACCCCGGTGCGGAAGCTGGCTTCTCTGCTCCTAGTACTCGCCCGTAGAAGGATAGCCCTGGCCTGAGGACGTGGCCCCCTTCCCTTGCTCACCGCATGGAAGAAAGATATCCTTTACTGTCAAGACATGGACACTGAGTTCACACGGACCCTTCCCCTACATGCGCGACCACCTGACATTTGGGGTCCTTATATTCGATACTTACTCACTACCACCGATGTTGCACATTCCCAATCTCAGACCCAGCAATCACAACCCAGATAAAGACCCAGGTCCCACTATTCACACGAGTACCCGTAGAGTGGACTTTCCGACAGAACAAATAGCCCGATGAACATGTGATCCGCAATTATCCGATGTGTATTGTGTGTGCTATGAACGTAACGTTTGGCTTTTTCTTTCCTTTTTTTGTGTTAAGTAAATCTGTTGTCACAGGTGGTTTTTTGTACGCTTATGTTAAAACCTTAAAATAAAGTTTAAAAAAAAAAAAAAAAAAGAGAATAGCAAATAGGTGACGCAGGCTCACTGATGTGGACCTTCCAGGAAAAAACCCAGGCTGATCCGGGTGGATGATTGTCATCAGGTGGGGAAGCAGCCTGTCCGCTAATATTTTGCAAATATTCTCGTGTCCAAATTCAGCAATGAAATCTGCCTATATGAAGTATAGTCTTAGGGGTCTTTCACCGGCTTCAGTATCAAAGTGACTACCGCCTCACGAAGTGTAGGGGGAAGCAACCCCAAAGCATTGCCTCCTGCCACACATTCAACAACTGGCCAGCTACCTATGGGCCAAACTCCTTAAAGAACTCAGCCATGATATGATCTGTACATGGAGCCTTAAGGTAGGCAACGATTGTATGGCAGTCAAAATATCTTCAACTGTAAATGGGGTTTCAAGTGCTTCAATAGCATTTTGGCCCAGTTTTTTTCACAGAGAAGCCCAAGAGGTAATCCTGTAGCGTGCTAACATCTGCTGTTCCACGCGAAGCATAAAGACGCTCATAGTATATACGAAAAGTGTCAAGAATTTGTTCCGGATCTGCAACCACCAGACCACTTTCAGTGCGTACCTCCGCTATGTCTGTAATACCCCCTTCCTGTCTAACCATTGTAGCTAAATGTCAGTCAGGCCTCCCCTCTTCTCCATATTTCCTAGCCAACACAGGCTTTGCAAGGTACTTCACCTCATGATCAGCTTCAGTGCGAAAATGGTCCAATGCCACCCTGATCAATGCTAATGTGTCAGCATTATTGGCCGACCCAAGCCGAAGCTCCAGATCTTTTAACTCCATATCCAACCCAGTTAATTGCCGCCTAATAGCCTTGATCACCCCAAATTCTAAAGTCATACATCTACCCCTCAGGAATACTTTAAAGGCCTCCCACACAGTAGCCATGGAATCAACTGAAACTGATCCCAGGTTAATCTCAAAATACATCAATATCATTTCCAACACTTCACTACGAACCACTATATCAGTCAAAGCTAAAGCCTTGAAACACCAACAGGTTGTGCCCCCAACTCCCGCACCAGGTCTATTGTCCATCAAATCAGGGAATGGTCCGTTAGTGTCCTTGGAAGAAAGCTACATCCCGCTATCATGCACACCATCGCAGGACCAGTCAAAATATAATCAATTTGTGATGTCATAGCATGGACAGAGGAATAAAAGGAGTACTCTCAATCCTCGGGGTGCAACGTTCTCTGCACATCCAACAAACCCAATTCATTCATACAGCTCTAGATCTTATGGGCTGCCTGTGAAAGGGGTTTGGCACTTCTGCCAGATCTATCCTTGGACTCGTTCAAGATTGTATTGAAGTCTCTGGCCCAAACAATATTAGTGTGCATATACTTGTAGCATTTATGAAGGAGTACATAAAAAAGACTCAGGGCATCCACATTTGGGGCATAAACAATTGTAGTAGGGGTGTGAGCCAAAGCACCCAGCACAATAACAAACCTACCCATTGGATCCACCACTTGCTCCACCAGACGAAACCCAAGTGACTTATGAAATAATGTCATAACCCCCCTTGTGTAAGCGGAAAAAGAAGTATAGTGTCTGCTGCTCCCCAGGATTTAGCCACTACTTCATTTGCTGTTCCAACAAGATGGGTCTCCTGCAACAGGATTAATTTAGCACCATGTCTTTCACAGTAGTTAATGACTTTACGCACTTTATGTGGGTTATTAAGCCCACGGACATTCCAGTTTATAATATTACAAACCAGCATAGATACCCAATTGTCATGGTCATCGGGCCAAGTACACAGACAGGGCCCGGTTGGACAGAGTCCAGGCACATTGGCGCCAGGCTCATAAATAACAGACAACAAGAAACATTTATTGGGGACAAAATGCTTTTATTGTAAGCATAGCACCTCATTCCGGGTACAAGGTGCATTTAACATGGACACTCATCACTTAAAGCAGCCCCACGTGCACTCTTGGGTGGGGCTGCTATTTACTGGGTTGCCTTGCACATGCTGACTCACAAGGAGTGTCAGGGAGTGGCAGGCAAGCCAGGCCTAGTGGGTGTGCCCACGCTCACAGCTATATAAACTGCTCCAATCCACGAGGCAGACGCTTTGCGTTATTCTGCACATCCATGCAGCGTAACGCTCACCGCCACCTGGGATATGAACTTGCCTTGGAATTCCTGCTTCCTGCCTCCATACCTACCATCTGGGGAATCAGCTCTCAACTGTGCACATCTTCTTCACATCTTCCGGAGCGCCGAACTTTTCATCTTGGTACCACAGCTCACCTTCAAACCTTCCAGAACGCCGAACTCTTCATCTTGACACTGCAGCTCACCTTCAAGACTTCAGGGATGCTGAAATCTTCTTCTTGACACAGAAGCACTACGCGCTTCGTCTGCGACCGCAGCACCTGCAAGAAAAAGCAAAAAGCAAGGTTAGACATTAAAAAGACATTGAGTTTAAGGTGGCGCTCCCATCCCATCTCGCGCTTTCCCTTAAACCAGCACTCACCTGTTGTCGGACATTGAGGTTTCATCTATCTTCCTCCCGGCCGCGTTCCAAACCTCCACAGCTGCTGTTGAGCCGCAATTCCATCTATTAGGAAGAAAGCAGAAGAGAAAACGTTATTCAGAAAACAACAACAAAATCGAGAGCAATAATACAAGACAGAAAGCGGAAAGGGGATAAACAGAAAGAGGAAAAGACAAGAGGCATTGAGAAACACTTACTACCAATCAAGAGAAGAATAGTCACAGCTGGTCTGGACTGTTACTCACCAGGGATCAGTGAAGGAACTAGATCCCATCAAGCGCCCCTGCCAGAAGTAGCAGGACGGAGAGCTCACCATCAATAATTACCAGGTGAGCCTTATGGGCCGGTACATGCCCACAGAAATCGCACCTTGGGTAGAAGGGTTTGAGAGGTACCATAGTCACAGAGCAGCGCACTCACCTTTTCTCATATCCGTGCAGGAGCAGAGTAACTAATTGTCGCAGTCCACAGCCTATCCGCAGGGGGAGAGATCCGACAGGGGTGATCAAATTCCTGGGAGGGCTGCAACCGTGCCCCAACGCCTCCGCAGAGACCAGAGGAGCATAACAGAACGCGAAGCCTCAACAACGCTCTGCCTGGGTGTTATGGAAACTTCTGAGAAAGACCAATTGGCCCAATTACTAGGGGAATTACACGCTAAAGTACATGCTCCAAGGCAGGAGACCTGTCCATTAAGGAGGGATCTTATTGTAACTTGAGAAAGAACTGATGATTTGGCAAGTCAGATGCTACAGGCACAAGCAGGACAGGTTCCCTTGCCTGGGATAGCCCACTCTTCCACTCCACTGCAATCAGCACCGGTTCAGGTGGTTCTTCCAGGGGCAGTGCCTCTAGCCCCGCCCGAACGTTTCTTCGGCGATCCAAACAAGTTCGCCATATTCATGAACCAATGTTGCCTTCATTTCTTATGCTGACCATGAGCATTTCCTAATGATCAAGCCAAAGTTGCATTCGTACTCTCATATCTAGGAGGCAATGCAGCAGACTGGTCAATACCATTGGTAACTCAAGACAATCCTTTACTTCGGAACTTTGGGGATTTTCAGCACTAGATGGAGAAATTATTTGCCCGACATACTCAAGGACAAGCTCTGGAAAATGAATTGTTGTCTTCAGACAGGGGAACCAAGATCTGTTGACCTACATTGCGACCTTCAATCGTCTCATAGCCCAAACCAACTGGCCAGAGGAAAAGAGAACTACACTCTTTTATCGAGGGTTGCGTGGAGAACTTAGGGATGTGTTCGCTCAAGTTGTGAACCCACTTGAGGGGTGTGCGGACTACAAAGACCTGACAGTGCGACTCGATCATAGGTTGCAGAATAGGAAATTGGATCGAGCTAGGACAGAAGGAAGGTCAGTTTATGTGTGACCCCGTGAGAACCAGACCAAACCACACAAACATTCTGATCCAATAGAAATTGGTGGTTTACGGAGCACACTTACTCAGGTGGAAAGAGAGAAAAGAAGACAGCAACAGCTCTGCTTATATTGTGGTAAAGCAGGTCACATCCTGCGTGAATGCCCAGTAAAACCACCCAAGAAAATTGTTGGAGCAACCGACAAAAACAACGAAGAAAAAGAAGTACAGGACTCGGGAAACTCCAATGCCCGGCAAGCGTAGGGGTCCACTTGTCGAGCGAGAAAAAGGAATCTGTGCAGACCTCACATCTATTCCTTCTGGTACTTTTGGTGAATCACAAGCAACCGTCAAAAATACATGCCTTGGAGGCGTACATTGACAGCGGAGCGGTGGGAATCTACATTGACCAAGATTTGGCTATTCGAATAGGCCCTCCACTCCACCAGATGCAGAGATCGGAAAACGTCACTGCAGTGGATGGTTCTCAACTATCATCCGGGCCGTTGACACAACACACCTAGAAAGTCAAGCTTCTGTTGCAGGATGGACATCAAGAGGACATTACCTTCGATCTCATCGGTGCTCCTTAGTTCCAGATGATATTGGAAATGCCATGGGTGGAGACTCATAATCCTAGGATCGACTGGCGAAAACGAGTTCTGACCTTTCCTCAAGACTGTGCCGACACCTGTTACAACAAAGACGTTGTCAACCTGAAACCAAAGAAAGGAATCATGCTGGGACTCACTGGCTCTTTACCACTTGAATACCAGGACTACCAGGATGTCTTCCAATGGGAGCAAGCCAAAGTTTTACCCCCACACAGGCCCTACGATTGCCAAATAGACCTTGTGCCTGGAGCCCAAATTCCCTGCAGCCGAATTTACGCTTTAACAGAACAGGAAAATCAACATCTTAGAACTTACCTTGATCAGTCTTTGGCAAATGGCTTTATCCGCCCATCCAAGTCCCCTGCTTCATTGCCCCTTTTCTTCATGCCAAAGAAAGAGGGGGACTTAAGAACCTGTATTGATTACAGAGCAATCAATCAGATCACAGTAAAACAACAATACCCCTTACCACTTATACCAGAGCTCCTGGAGCAGGTGAAACACGCTCAGATTTACACAAAGTTGGATTTATGAGGGGCCTACCATCTTGTAAGAGTCAAAAAAGGAGACGAGTGGAAGACGGCCTTCCGTATGAAGTATGGCCTCTTCAAATATCAGGTCATGCCCTTCGGGGTATGCAACACCTCCGCGGCGTTCCAATTCTTTATGAATGACGTACTCCGTGAATTATTGGACGTTTGTGCACTTGTCTACATAGATGAAATTCTCATCTACTCAAATTCCAAAGAAGAACATGTCGGTCACGTCCGGGCAGTCTTAGAGAAGCTTCGACAACACCAGTTGTATGCCAAGCTGGAAAAATGTTTCTTCCATGTAACTGAGGTTGAATTTATCGGTTTCATGTTCACACCACAGGGCGTACATATGGACACACGAAAAATGGACGCAATCCTCCAATGGCCCTCACCAACATCCACGGAAGGAGTACAAAGTGTGCTCGGATTTGCCAATTTCTATCATCGATTTATACCTGGATTTATAGCAAATTGTACCCATCAACAAGCACCCCTGCCAGAAGCAGCAGGATGGAGAGCCCACCATCAATAAATACCAGGTGAGCCTTATGGGCCGGTACATGCCCACAGAAATCACACCTTGGGTAGAAGGGTTTGAGAGGTACCATAGTCACCGAGCAGCGGACTCACCTTTTCTCATATCTGTGCAGGAGCAGAGTCACCAATTATCACAGTTCACAGCCTCTTCGCAGGGGGAGAGATCCGACAGGGGTGATCAAATTCCTGGAAGGGCTGCAACCATGCCCCAATGCCTCCGCAGAGACCATGTGAGCGTAACACCAATGGGAAGGTAAAACGCACATCACAGCCGCAATCGCCTATTACTTTTGTCAGCCCACCCATACAGCCACTCCTGTTCTATCCATACACAATGAAGATGTGAACCAATTTTCAATATAGACCCCCACCAAGCAACAGCCCCACTCGCCATCCACCCCCACACTGAATGACCCCAACCCGCAGTGAAATGCCTACCCTCTTCAACTCTAACCCCCTGCAACAACATGGGTATTCACAGAGGGAGATCCGACTCGACGACTTTGTCGACCAAGCCTTTAGAAGCAAATCTCCAGAGGAGGAGGCCATATACTACAGGACATGTAGCAATTAAACTGCAATGTTATAGAGACAAAAATAACAATACCGGTGCTGAATATAGCCAGCAGAATCAGAGCAATTTAACCACATGTAACTAACATCCAAGGTCAAAGTACCAAATGGACATACTACCTGTGGGCATATAATGCACATTATAAAGCCACCCGGACCCCAAATCCACACATATGGAAAAACCATGATACCATAACAATGCCCACATTAGCTATCATGGCAACCCTTCAGTAAACATTTCTAGAAAATGTTGCACTTCTGCTGGGTCTGAAAAAAAATGAGTTTTGTTATTGTGGATACCTCTCAACTTTTAGGGGTATAGCACAGCGTACTGTAAAACGTGTTGCCCAAGTTAACATTTAGCCGCCAGGAAGGATAGGCAGGCCCTCTAGACTGTCTGAGTGAAATCAGGATAGAATGAAACTCTAGCTTCTTTGTACTGGAAGTCTCCCAGTTCACAAGCTCTACACAGAATCATGCCATGGTCCCAGCATTTTAGCAGGCATGCAATAACTATAACAATTGCCTTTGCCCACCAGAGCAAGCCTTGTGGCGTGCAGAGACGAGCCCATCAGACTGCCAGAGGACTGCAGAGAACTGATCCAAGCAATCTGTACCAAACCAGACAACCCCCACAGTGCACACGTTGGAGAAGCTACGCAAAAATGCTTCTGAGTTGTGAGTGCAGGGTGGCAGGAATCCAATCTCAGCACCCACACAGCAAGGCTGCCTCTAGTTGACCTCTTTCCAGTGCACCCTGGCCTATGGCTGATTTCTATCCAGTGCTCACATGGGCTGAAGGGGAACAGCCCATATAACATGAATACTTTGCTCCCTGGATCTCTAAAAGAGGCAACCTGTACAAGGCTCTGATCTTGTCTTGCTCTGATCAGTCAAAGCACCAGTAGCCTCTGGCACTCCCAGATCTCAGCTGCTGGAAGTTCAAAGGCCTAAAGCTCTCTCCTCAAGCCTAGCAGGCACAATCACAGGACTCCATCTTCCTGCACCTCACCAACGCCCACATGGAGAGCAGCCAGTCTGCTCCCGTGCTCCGGCTAGATCTTACTACCAGCAGTGGGTCCATGCCAAATCAGGGAACTGGACGTCCAAGGCATTGCCTTCCAGCTGCCACGCTGCTGCCCCTCTGGGCTCCACTCCACCACAAAAACCACTTCCGCCCGGGGCAGGTGTCGCTCACACTGACCTGGTCCGGTACCTTCACAGGACTGCACTGCCCTCTGGGCTCAGAGTGTGCCTTTCCAGTGGTCTGCACCTCAAGGATCCCCCATCTACTTCCCCAAACACCAGCTGCTCACATCCTATAGAGGCCCTCCCGCAGCTCCTCTGCACGGCCAGTCCACTCACACTCTGCGCTCCACCCAGCACATCTACCAGTAGTAGTTTGGGGCTTCAGATCACTCCAAAATGTTGGCGGCAGCAGCTATGGGCCCTGCAGCAACAATTTCTCCTGCAGGTTCAACCCTACACTGGACACATACAGTAAGCAGCCCAATCCTCACAGTGCCCTATCACAGAGCTCAAAAGACAGCGCCCATCTTGGTCGTCAGTGCCGCACCCCATGAATTTCATTGTTAATTGCTGTAGAGGAGGTGCTAGATCCCCCACCCCCCTCTCAAACTGAATGCAGAAAACCTAATAGGTTGATCAATGGTTCCAGTATTGGAAAAATCAGAATTATAGTGTTTTAGGGCGACATATATTGTTTGGGGTCAGAATGTCCCAGGGGGTGGAGGGCATCTCAGGAATTATATGTACATAATGAATATCTAAAAGTATAGCCTGAGAACTGGACAGAAACTGAGTTGCTGTCACGACCCTCAACCCTGATCCCCACTGGCAAGCCCATTGGCCAGGTGGAATCAGGGCTCGGATCACTAATAAGGCCTGGCATCCATTCCTCAGGCCCTCTTGAAGCCAGTCCTGGCGCCTTTGGTGCCAGGCTCATCAGTATGGAAAGACATCTACTTGAGGAACTACTTTATTTAGGCTTTCAGCCAACATGGAGGCATCCACATATCTTGATTCCTAGAACCAAGCTATGCGATCTAGTGTTTTGGGTGTGGTGGCCTAGGGACTACTTTACAGTGGCTATTTAAACCACACCCGAACAAGACAACACCCTTTGCGTTACTTTGCTTCTAGCAACGTGACGCTCACCGTGTCTAGCTTTCTCACAAGCCTGGTGAATTCCGGACCTGCAGAAAAACCAAGAACATCGTTAGCAGCAGAATCTTACCTGCATTCATCATCTTTCACTGCTCGCAGCTCCTGGGCAGCTCTGTTGGTGGAGTTCACCGCCCGGATCGAAGGACCTGAGAAAAGGAGAAAGACATCATTAAAGGAGGTAGTGGAGACATTACAACCACAAAGCGCTTAGAGACTTACCTGGTTGGTTGCTTTTCGGCTGGCTTAGCTCCAGAACTCCATCTGCGCTGGGAACTCACTGCAACCTACGAAAAGAGAAAAGCACAGGTCAGTGAGGAAAAGACATCGCTGCACTACGCAAAGCGCCTACTTACTGCATCACAGCGCTATAGCGCGCCATCATCTCCCGGTAAGAACCAGCATATCCAGTTCTCCAAGCGGACACTCTGCGAGCCTAGGGAGATAAAAAGAGACATTTAGAACAGAGAAAAGGCATGCAAGAATTACAACGCCATCAATCGCAATATGACCTACCTGAAAGACACTACAAGGGCAGCAGTCAGTGAAGTAACTGGACCGCCAGCGCCCACAAAAGACAGCGCACCCCTGCCCAGTGAGCAGGACGGAGAGCCCATCGATTCCGACAACCAGGTGAGAAGAGAACCTGGAAGGGCTGGAAACACAAGGGAGGTGGGGGAAAACTTATCTTGATCCCCCAGTCGTAATATAGTCTTCATTTCCAGGTGGAATCCCATCGACACCGAGACCACACCAGGGAATCATTGGGAAGGGCATCACGACCAACTGGCTGGGTGGCGTCCCCGTGGATACTAGGGGAGCGTAACAGAACGCGAAGCCTCAAATAAATAATCCACCTGGGCGCCATGGAAACATCAGAGATCGACCAATTGGCCCAATTGTTGGGGCACCTTCTTGCTGAGGTTCATTCAGCCCAACAAGATACTAATGCAGTCCGGAGAGACCTGATAGTGACCAAGGAGTGCACAGACGAAATCAGCAGACGATTCTTGCAATCGCAGGCAGGGCAGACTCCTCTGCCTGGAGGAAATCCACTGATGCAAAATCCTATCTCGCCATCTCATACCTCCACACCAGTACAGATCACGCTGCCTGGAACAGTTCCCCTGGCACCACCAGAAAGGTTTTCGGGTGACCCACGGAAGTATGCAGCATTCATAAATCAGTGTCGCCTTCACTTCCTTTGTCGCCCTGGGTCATTTCCAAATGACCAAGCTCGGGTAGCTTTCATCCTATCATACTTGTGTGGGAGTGCAGCTGATTGGTTGGTGCCATTGGTGACCCATAATGATCCGCTGTTACAGGACTATGGGGGGTTCCAGAGAGAAATGGAAAAACTGTTTGCTCGCCATACCCAGGAACAAGCAGTGGATAACAAACTTTTATCCCTCCGGCAGGGGAACCAAGACTTGTTAACATACATTGCGACTTTCAATAGACTGGTTGCTGAAGCCAGGTGGCCAGAAAACAAAAGAACCACGTTATTCCATCGAGGCTTAAGAGGTGAATTAAAGGACGTCTTGGCCCAGGTAGTTGATCCCCCCAGAGACTGTACCGAATTTATAAATCTAGTCGTGCAGCCAGACCATCCGTTGCAGGACCGAAAAGCAGACGGGTCCAAAACAGACTCTCGAGTAGTTTATGTTCGGCCTAAAGACAATGCATCACGGGGGCCAGACAACGTGTAGAACCTATGCAGATTGGAGGGATACGACCTCCATTAACAAAACAAGAGCGGTATAAAAGAAGACAACAGCAACTTTGTTTGTATTGTGGAAAACCAGGACTTTTCTGAAAGACTGCCCAATAAAACCCCCAAGGAGAACAGTCGGATCCACAGAAAAGGATGAAGTTAAGGAATCGGAAAACTACCAAGCTCGGCAACCGTAGAGGACAGTTTGTCGAGTGATGAGAAAGAGCCACTGACCTAACACTTTGCGATACCCGTGATCTTAATAAATCACCAACAATCGTCAAAGATGCATGCCGTAGAAGCGTACATCGACAGCTGAGCAGTTGGGAACTATATAGATCAAGAGTTGGCAGCAGAGATGGGGCTCCCTTTGTGTTCTAAGTCTACCAGGGACAAGGTGACTACCGTGGATGGGACAGAAATCGCCTCCGGACCAGTAACCCAGTGCACAGCAGTAATAACCTTGCTGTGCCAGGATGGACATCGGGAGTGTATTTCGTTCGATCTTATAAAGGCACCTCAGTTCCGATTGATACTAGGGATGCCATGGTTGGTTGCTCACAACCCTTTGATAGACTGGCGGGCACAGAAATTAACCTTCTCCAGCAACGACTTGCTACTCTCCTGACCCGGAACCCGACTCCTGTGTCTCCAAGACTTTCAAAATACTAGAGCCTCTACTCTGGGAGTAACTAATACTTTGCCAGATGAATATCGTGACTTTCAGGACGTATTCCAAAAAGACCAGGCTAACACATTGCCGCTGCATAGGTCTTATGATTGTCAAATTGACTTTATTCCTGTGGCAGAAATCTCTTGCGGCAGGATCTACGCTCTTACTGAACCAGAAAACCTTAACCTGAAATCCTATTTGGACCAGTACCTTGCAAACGGATTTATTCGCCCATCTAAGTCCCCAGCAGCCAGTCCTTTGTTCTTCGTACCGAAAAAGGAAGGGGACTTGAGGACCTGTATTGATTACCACGCAAGAAACCAGATAACCGTGAAGAACCGCTACCCCTTGCCTCTTATCCCAGAAATGCTAGACCAAGTCAAAGATGCCCAGATCTATACCAAATTAGACCTTGGGGAGCATACCACCTGGTCCGGGTCAGAAGCGGAGACGAGTGGAAAACCGCTTTCCTTACCAAATATGGCTTGTTTGAATATCAAGTCATGCCTTTTGGCTTATGTAACGCTCCTGCAGCGTTTCAATATTTCATGAATTATGTCTTGAGAGAACTGATTGACGTTTGCCCCTTAGTGTACATTGATGACATCTTGATCTACTCAGCCTCAAAACAAGATCATATCAGGCATGTTCGTTCAGTCCTCACCAAGCTCCGCCAACATCGTTTGTATGCAAAGCTGGAGAAATGTTTTTTTCACGTCACCGAAGTAGAATTCCTTGGTTTCATCTTTTCGCCGAAAGGCATCAGAATGGACGTACATAAAACTGACGCTATTCTAAAATGGCCATCACCAACATCTCTAAAGGGGATACAGAGCATGCTAGGCTTTGCGAACTTTTACCGCCGGTTTATCCCAGACTTCTCTCAGGTTGTGCACCCGATCACAGTACTGCTACGAAAAAGCAATAAAATATTCGCTTGGACTGAGGAAGCAGAAAGAGCCTTTCAGGAGCTGAAACAAAGGTTCACCTCCGCTCCAATCCTGCGGCACCCGCGTCCAGACCTCCCTTATGTCGTAGAAACTGATGCTTCCAGTATGGCAATGGGAGCGGTCCTTTCACAGAGGGACCCATAAACTTGCCAGCTGCATCCTGTGGCCTTCTGGTCAAAAGAATTCTCACCCCCGGAAATTAACTACGCTATCACAGACAAAGAACTCGTAGCCATCTAGTCCGCTTTCAAGGCATGGCGACACTATCTTCTGGGAGCTAGACACACCATTACAGTGATCACAGACCACCAGAACCTGCAATATCTCAAAACAGCCAAAGCCCAGTCTTCACGCCAGTTACGGTGGGCCCTCTTCTTCGCCGAATATGACTACATGATCACCTTTCGACCAGGGGTCAAGAATGGGAAAGCTGACGCCTTATCTTGAATGGGCATCGATGAGACGGTGTATACAACTCCAGACCCGGTACCCATCATACCTGAAGACAAACTGGGTATCACAACAGCGTTATCACAAGCCGAATTACGAAACAAAATTTGACAGTCAATGAACCCGGATGCCTTCCTCGCATGGCAAACTCAAGGAGAACATTGCATCAAGGATCAGTTACCTTATTTTAGGGACTGGCTATATGTACCCGAGAAGGAGTTACAACAGCATATCATTTCAGGTTGTCATGACTCTCTGATCGAAGGACACCCTGGAATCGCTAAAACTTTAACCAAGGTAAAAAAGAACTTTTGGTGGCCTACCGGCGTAAGGACATTGTCCAGTATGTTCAGTCCTGCGACGTATGTGCACAAAATAAATCACAGAAACAGAAACCATCGGGTCTCCTACAACCACTGGGCATCCCTCCCGCTCCATGGCACACTCTTTCCCTTGACTTTATCACTGATCTGCCACTGAGTCAAGGCTTTAACACCATTTTTGTAATCGTGGATCTGTTCTCAAAGATGGCGCATTTTATTCCTCTAAAGGGCCTCCCAGACGCATCCATTCTAGCAGAAGTATTTCTGGAAAACATTGTCAAGCTGCATGGCTTTCCATCAGTTCTGGCCTCCGATCGAGGCAGCCAATTTGTATCCAATTTTTGGAGAGAATGTTGCGCAATGACACAGATTGACGTCCGGCTATCCACCAGTCACCACCCCCAGACAGACTGCCAAACCGAGAGGACCAACCAGACCCTCGAGCAGTATTTACGGTGCATGCTGCATCATGAATTGAGAGATTGGAAGGACTTACTGTGGATAGCCGAGTACGCATATAACAACTCTGTACATTCTAGCACGGGCCAAACACCTTTTTACACCTTGTATGGCAGACATTCACGTACATCAGAACTTGACCTTCCTGCCAGCTTGGAAATGCCTGCAGTAAAGACTCTTCATACAACCATCAATCAGGCGTTGAGAAAGGCGAAGGAACATCTTATTCATGCTAAAGAAAAACAAAAGCACTTCGCCGACCTGCATCGGAAAAAGGCCCCAGACTATCAAGTAGGAGACCAGGTTTGGTTAGCCGCCAAATACGTACCCATCAAAGGGACCCGGACCTTCCATCCTCGATATTTGGGACCCTATACCATCAAGGCAATTATCAAACTAGCAGCCGTCAAATTGGACTTCCCAACTAATATATGAATCAATCCGGTATTCCATGTGTCCCTCTTGAAACCAATGCAACCCGGTACACGAATCAAGACACCACCTCAACATATACTAATAGATGGAGAACCAGAATTCGAAGTCAAGGGCATCCTGGACTCTAAGTACTCTAGAGCCAAGTTGTACTATCCCCTGTGCTTGCTTTTTCGAATTTTGAGATTGAATAGCTCAAAATTTTACATAGGAAGTTTTAAAACGGAGGATGCTAGTATTTTTTTTTTTACGTGGCCTATCTATTTTTTAAATAAAAATTTTTACTAGACCATCCCTTTAACATGCTCAAAGGAAGGGACAATAAGTGCAGACCATAGAGGACAGTGATGGTTCTCAAGGAAGGTTCTAGGTTGTTTGACGTCACTGATGATGACATATTTAGACTAAAACGATGACAAAGTGGCTTTTATTTAGGAGCGTCACACATTGAAAAAGAAAAGGGAACATCTTATAGCATGTGGCAATAATGTAGTAGCACTCAGCATAATTTCAGGAAGGCTTGGAGAGAGTGCCAAGTGTCCTGTATACCATAGGCCCATATGGCATGGGTCTAGTGAAATGAATAAGGAGAACAAAATAAAAATATATGCATGCAAGGGATTATAATATGACAAATATGAAGGTTTGTGTTATGATTAAACAAATTAGTGAAAGATAATAATAAACAGTTGACCTTTACATCACAGGAATAAGAAACTCAAAACTAAAAGGAGTGATGGCAATTTAGGGAAGTGAAATAAATAAATGAATGGATATTACAGCAGCAAAAAGCATAATGGATGGTGCTGGCTATAATTGAATAATGTAATGTATTTTAATAAAAAGGAAATGATTAATGAAAGGTCAAAGGGGTATGAAGGGCTGAGATTGATCTAGCAATATAAGAAAACCTTTAGTAGAACTGCACGAAAGAACATATGAGAGTATGTAACAAAAACATTATTTGAATGTATATGATGGTGTTCACTTATATTTTACAGATGAAGATTATTGCCATCCTTGAGCAAGGGAGGAATGTCTACATGGCCTTAGCAGGGAATAGCAAATATAATGAGAAGAAACATTATATTATGCCAAAAGTATTTAGTGAACAGGCACAGAAGAAAGAGGTTCGTATCAGTTCACACCACATTGTGTGGACACACTGTTGATCAATATTAGTCGTAAAAGGACCCAGGTGGGTAGAGAAAAAAGGCAGTAAGGGATACAGTTTTCTCAAATACATAGCATTTTCCCAAGATAGGTGCAAACAGGTCTAAGTATAGAATAGCATGTATATGCATGTATGGCCATATCTAACGACAAGGACACAGAATACTTTGGATAAAAGGTGGAGTAACCTTTTTGAAATTCTGGCAACTGGCGACATGCCAAATGCGTACATTTGTTAAAATATATGGAATATTTAGAATAGGAAAAACAATTTATTTCTTATATGACACACTTGCATACATTTAATAAAAACAGTGCTGGGTTTCAAATAACAGGGGTAGTTAAGATTAGTGTAGGCGTAGCGGCAAGCGGCAAGCGGCGAGCAGCAAGCGTCGGAAAGCGAAATATGTCAATTATATCTCAACTAAATAAAAGGCACAGCAAAAGAAAGAAGAAGACCATGGTCAGTGGGCTGAGAGTGTCAAGAAATGACATCAGTAAAAATCATTTTTTATTGAAAGGAAAAAAGCAGAAGTCTCCCCTGAGGAAATAATGTATTGCTTTGTCAGCAAGAATATGGCTGTAACTCTATTTCGGTTTTCTACAGGAAGCAAGAACCCATACCAGCGTTGTCTTCTTCAGCTACAGATGCACCAAGAAGACAGAAGGAGGCGTTTAAAGAAGATACAGCGTTTAAAAAAAAAATCCAAATTTGTTTTGTTGCCTGTTGGTTATTTTTTGACTCTCTGGTATGAGAATGTCGACAATAGGGGAAATTGTTTTTCTTAGTACTATGCAGTTTTTGAAACAAGGGAGCCCAAAGGCAGATGCATTTATTGTAAAACCTCAGATCATAAGCCAGGTCCCGATATCAGCCAGTATATATTTAAATATAAATTGAAACCGATATGTGTGAAGAGAAAAGAAGAAAAAGACATTCTGTTGCATTAGAAATTGAGAAAAATGCAGTATAAATTGTTTAGAAGGCAGGAAGGTTTAAAAGAAACACGTCGCTTTTTAAGGGTTGGGGTTGAGAAATACTGATGATAGAGACACTTATTTTTCAAAGGAAACTCATTCAGTTTTATATTATAGATGGACGGGAGAGACCTATACACCAGGAGATTGGTGGCAATCGAGTCTGCGAGCAGAGAGAAAAGATCGAGGGACCCAGCCAGATGTCCAGTCACAGAAATTTATTCTCGGTGATTCTAAAAGCAAACATTTACCTGAGAAACTCCCCAATCCTTGTGTCCCCCAGAGACAATCCAGTGCCCCTGCCACCATTGGCTATCTGACTTTGGATAAATGAACTAAGAGTCTGAGTTCTCTGTGAGATAAAAAACAATGAACTATTGGCCTATGTTTAAAGGGCCCATGAACTTGCTGCAAAGCAGCCTAAAGGACAAAATTAAGTATGGACTAAATGGAGAAGTCTGTAGACTTGGAATAAGAAGAATAAAGAGATCGGGTGGAAGATGTGTCGATTAAAGACGAATAGAAAAAAGAAGACAAGCACTAAGGATGTGCTTGGGAAGAGAATGGGAAGCAAGGAAGCGTCATGGGGTGGGAGAAAGGAAGAAAAGTGTGCAGTAAAAGCCACATTTGAACAATTACAAAATGGGCTGGTGGGTTCCCTCAAGGAATGATTTTCTCTTGATTCTCGTAGTGGCCGTAATTACCTTGTGTGTATAGTTAGTTTATAGTAAATTAGGTAATAGATGTGGCATTCAGATAAATGTAAACGAAGGTATTCTTTAAGGATACATACAAGTTTAAACTAAGAGAATACAATATGTTATTGTTCACTTTGTAGAAATGTTTTATAATACATCCCATGTTGACAATAATCACCACACTGAGGGGGGTGATTGGGACAGGGATGCATAGGTACACTGAACATGGGAGACGGTAGACATTGGGTGTATTGGTCGTATATTGAATAGGCATTTGAATACAGACCAGGGGGGGACTGTACTGGAGGTGCTAGACCCCTCTCCCTTCCAAACTGAATGCGAAAAACATAATAGGTTGATCAATGGTACCAATATTGCAGAAATACAAATTATAGTGTTTTTCAGCAACATATATCTTTTGGGGTCAGAATGTCCCAGGGGGTGGAGGGCATATCAGTTATTATGCGTACATCATGAATATCTCAAAATATAGTCTGAGAACTGGACAGAAACTGAGTTATGCCCAAAAGTAAATAACAAACTCCCCAATGGTAGCTGAATAGAACATTCAGGCTGAACAGGCTCAGGCAGATTCTAAGATAGATGCCAGAAACAAAATGGCTTCTGGACCAGATCTTAAAACAGATGACTCATTGTGAATCCAGAATATTCTTTGGCAGCAGTTCATTGTAGACAAATATGTGGTATTTCATATTTAGAATTTCTTGGCAGGCATACATGCATACTATATTCTTGGGCTAGTCTTAGTGACTTGGGCCCTGCACAACAAGTGACACTTATGAATGCACAGAATTACAAACTGTCCTGTTATTGAACAGTTTATTTTCTAATAATGTATTCCTTTCATGGTTTACAGCACACACATCTTTTATAGACAGCAAAGAAAAGAAATGCAATAAAGAATGGATATACATATTTTCAAGTCTGTTTTTAATTTACCAAATGTTTTTCTTGTCTACATAACTTTATTTATTAAAAATGCAACTATTTGGCTCCATATTCGGCTCTGGCCAAATACTTGTCCAACTATTCGGTATTGGGACAAATACTTAAATCTACTATCTGGTACACGCCTAGTTCTGGTATTGGTACTACTAGGTTTCTGCATCTTGCAAATAATATTAGCACAGTGTCGGTGATTTCCCAGAGGCCGGCAGAGCTGTCCTCGGACCTCTGGGGCTGGGGAGGCCCCAACTCCTTCCGCGTTCCAAAAAGAGTATGAGGCACACACAAGAGCAAGGTAGATACTGCTGTTTATTATAGTAACGGCAGGGATAACTCTCAGACCGCATGCATCCGGAGAGGCTCTCAGCATCAGTGGGGCTCGCAGGCCCTTTTTACCGTGGTATGATGCGCTACTTGCGTCACCTGGGAAAACTATCCCCAAAACCTATCGCCACTTCGGGTTGGCTCCCTGAGTGGTAGGGTCAGTATGGTTACTTATAGGAAAGAGGGTTATTGGGTGAGGATAGGTCAGGTGGTACACTTGGGCTGTCCCTAATAATTGTTAGACCGAATTTGTTACAAGGGGACACTTGGTGATTGGCTAACTATAATGGTGTCAGTGATGAGCCCCTCGTATTCTGATTGTTTCACCCGCGAGCCCACAAGCCTGAGACCACTGCCGTTCCCAGCTCGCGGTGTACCTGGTACTGGCAACAATGTGCGATTATGTGTCAGTGGTGGACAATGGACAGGTCTGACTATGGGCTAATGTGCATGTCTTTCCCATCGCTGTAGGTGTCCAATCTCTCACTTTGTTGTTGCAGAATGTGTCCCTGATGTGGGACTTCAGCGATTTTCTGTCTCGTAAGCTTGGCATCTTGTCAGGTCAGCTTGGTCACGTGTGGAGAGACCGTGGCCGGGACAGAATTATGAGCATTTGATTTGTATTTCGGCTCTGAGGAGCGTTTGGCATTGGCAGGTGTAACCTTGGCGCGGGGAGCGCGGCATGTAGATGGCAACATCGCGGCCTTGGCTGTGGTCTCTCGTTGGGGCTCGTTCTGCGTGGTCAGTACTTTGCTTTTTCGTCTGAGAGGATTTTCGTCTGAGAGGCTCCTGCCTGGGGACTCTTGCTTTGCGGCCTACCTTGGCCTAGCTTCTGGGTGGCGGTACATAATCCATACTATGGGGGTTGCGAGGGGTGACAGAGCGTCACAAGCAGCAGTAGATATATATATATATAGGGTGGCGTCTTCATAGTGATAAGTGGCGAAAAAGCATCTACAAGCATATATAAACAATCTCGTCAGGCGTTTTGCATTTCTGCGGTGCTGTAGAAGGCCTATGTGGAAAATAACAACGATGCATGTCTGTGGGTGTGTTGGTCCTCTGCGTCATAGCACTGAGTATGTTCTTCGTGTAGGTTGGTGTGTGAGTGACCAATGTGCATGGTGGCACGTGTGTTCTTTTCTGTTGGCTATGTCGTCATGGCATCTCTAACAATGATGATGTTTGTGGTTGCTGTTTAATTGAGTTGGTCCATGAGGCTGATGTCAGCTCCACCTGAGGATCCTGGATGTGGTTTAATTAGTGGGCAGGCTCCCTGGGCCTGTGGGGTGTGGCCACAGTAGATCTTGCCATCTTGTGTAGAAGTGAGCTGGTCGAATTCCTCTCGCAGGGGGTGCTTGGGCCGTGATGTCCTAGGCCATGGTTTAGATGAGAATGGGGCGAAGGTACTTTCCCATTTTCCCTCTTCAGTCCCCCTCTGGTCGACTTGTCGACTACAAAATTATCCACTCTCTTGTCTCTGCATACTCGCCATACCTTCATTATTCCTGCCAAGTGTCCGTACTGGTTCACGTGATCTTCAAATGACCAGTACATATATACACATCCACCACCAGGCTTGCAATAAACCCACTTTCCAACGTAACTCTTCGGGTTCCTTGGGTTCTCTACCTTTCCTGATGGTGGGTATAAGTCTGCTTCTATTATCTGCTGGCGCAACCGTTCACATTCCTTTATAATGATGTCTGTGTGTTTGTCGTCTTCAGCTGGCATTAAGGTGTGCATGTCGATCATTTCAATCATTTCTTCAGTAGTGCTCACTGATCTTGCTCTCCATAACTTCATTCCCATCAGGGCGGCCATTCCTAATTTTATGCATCCTGCCACAATTTTAAGGCCATCGGAAAGCCAAGATGGCATCCATGACCACAAGTAGGAAAACCAGCTACCATCTTTCTTTACTCCCTTTGCTTCTTCTTCCATCTTGGCGTGCATCTTAGCAAGCTGTGATACTGCCTCAGAAAGCGTGCCATTGTCTGTGTCATTGGCAGGGTAAATGTGCAACACAAACTCCCAATTTTTGCACAAGCACCACCTTCCATTGCTGTTAGGAGGTCCAGCACGTATCTGTTCTGAAGTGCCACCATCCGTATTGCCCTCAGTTCTTCTTTTATCACGTTGAATCCATTGACGGTGGAGTTAATCGTCATCATTAGTTCCCATCTTTTAATCTGGTGCCACTTTGCATTTGCATATGCCTGCATCCCTGGATGTATCATGGAGGAGAAGAACATTGCCACTCTGCTAAACAGTCTGTGTTCTGGTGGGATGTCACTCAGAGCTGTTTCAGACCTCCTCCACAGGTAGTTCCCCGTCAGTGGTTCTCCTTGTCTCTTTACCCTTGACAAAATGGTCGTGTCATTCAGTCTGTCCTTTCCTTCTTTCTACACTGACCTTTTCTTCCTTCTATTCCCTTCGTCCATCCTAGGAAAATTCCCCAAGTTGACATTTTCTGTGGTACTACCAGTGATGGTACGTTGATGTGTACCATTAGTGCATACTCCATTCCACAATGGTGGTAAGCTGTGGTATGCCTTGCTTCCGCAGGCCCAATAGTGGTCCATCAGAACTGCTGTCCCAGCACCCCCCTCTGGAATCTTTATTGTTCTCTTACAATCAGCATTTCTTCCAACATCAACTTCTCCGTCATGCTGGTAACACAATGTTGGCGCTGTGAGTGGGAGTATTGCTATTGGTTCCTCGTCTTTATTCAACCATGTGACCAGTGCTGCACTCCTCGTCCATTCAGTGTAGCATTTGTCATTTTCTTCTTGAACTGTCATCACCGATGATTTCCTCAAAGTCACTATGTTACTTCCTACAACTCCTTCCACCCATCCTTCTTTAGTGTATACCTTGCCATATATTAATATTAGTGGTCTTTCCCAGCATCCGGGCACAGCAACTTCTGGTGCATGCCATTCGCATGGTAGGTAGTTCAATGTAACCTCCTTAGTGTCTCCCTTGTCGTGTCCATCCGTCATGTATGTAAACCCTTGTGTATGTTGCCAGTAGTTGTCCTACATGGGTAGCGTTTTGATGAAGTTGTCCTCATATGGGTATGTAGATCTTGATTTCCATCTTAGCGTTGCTTTTCTTCCTTGTAATCGACCTTGTGTTTGGAACAGGGCCAAATATATTAAGCACTCCACTGATGTTGCAGGTTCCTCAGTTGCCACAAATGTTCTAGATGCGCTCATGGTGTATGAGATAAATGAGCACACATAGCAGTTGTCCTTAGTTATCCCCTTACCAATTTTGGACATGTGCTGGTACCACATGTTATTTGAGACGTGTGCGGACCCCGTGGTTATCAATAGGAACACTACGTTTATCTCTCTTTCTTTTTTCCCTTGGGCTACTTGTACCACCTGACACCGTACCTGTTGCAGCCGTGGTGGGGACATTGTTAGTAGAGGGTGATGCCATAGCATAGGAAGCATAGTGTGCCTGCCAGACAGTGGCAGCAAGTAGACCAGTGATGAAAAATATCCCTATCATCTTTAATACAATTGCTAATATCACTGGCATACCTCTCTTGCCTTTGCTGCAGTCCTGCAGCCGCTTTTACTTTTAGATGATATAGATGCCCGCCTGAAAATTTCTCAAAAATGTGCGTTATTTTGTCAGTGCCTTTTATTCAAGCCCTCCCTATCAAATAATCGTTCAATGCCCAGGCGAAAAGCTGTTCCCACGCTTTCCTCACCGTCCTATTTCTTAGGGCGTGTAATGCTTCATGGAGATGTGGGGAAGATTGATCTATTATCAAAAGGAACATGTTGTAATACACGCGTATTCTTCTTTTCTTTAAGTGTTTTGGTCTTTTTATAACGTACACAAATTGGTGTGACAATGCTTCTGGGGTGTTGTCGTCCGCAGGCAGCATTTACCCCTTGGCAATGACGTATGCGTTAGTAACTTATATTCAACTATCATTATATTACATATACAACAGTACTGTGAGGTACCTGCATGTGCGAGACAAAAAGAGAAGAGAGCATGCACGTGTCTACACAGTGTGGTGTAAATTTGCAGATCGTTGGACAATGTTCTTTATTAGGTGGTGGCTGGGGCAGTGTTTGCTTTATTCTGGGATCTCGTGACCATGGGGTTGGCTATTGATAGTTTATCGTTTATGTCTCTTGTGTGGGTTTGGTGGGGAGTTTGGTGTCTGGGCAGTGTTGTTGTTGTCGTTAGTTGTCATTGCTGATGTGTTGGCCCTTTCATTGACGCTAGGGGGGGGTCTGTGCTTTGTAGGGCTTGATGTCATGCAGGTGGGTCCAAACGTTTTATCCATCAATTTAACAGCTCTAGGAGCTGTTTTTTCCACCTGATGGGGCCCAGTAAAACAGGGGCTGTTCCACCGGCAGTTAAAGTTTCTTAGAAGGACCTGGTCCCCCTCTTTTACTGTGCGGCTTGTTCCTGTTCTTCGTTTGTTGTTTCTTCTTGTTGAGTGTTCTTTGACCCGCCCCGTGTCCGTTCGATCTGTTGAGAGATGAAAGCAACACTAGTAACCAAGGAAGAGACATACTCGTACATTTCTTCACCAAAAATATTTTGTGTACTATGACAATCTGTTACTGCTCTTGATGGTGGTGTGAGTGGAAGGTGCATTTGGCGTCCGGTCACCACCTTGTGGGGTGTGAGGTGGTGGTCTGACCCTGGACTATTTCTTAATTCGAACAGGGCCAAGGGGAGGCAGTAAAGCCAACTCTTTTTGGTTGTTTGCTGAATCTTTGCTATCTCTTCTTTTAGGAGGCCGTTGAGGCATTCACAGACGCCATTCGCTTGTGGATGATACGCGCATGAAAACTTATGCTTTATTCCCAAGAGTGCAGTTATATGTTGGAACATTTCATTGGCAAAGTGTTGGCCATTGTCAGACCGCAGCACTTCGCATACCCCCCCACCTCGGGAACACTTCTCTTATCAGAAACTTCGCTGCTCTGAAGGCGTCTGCATGGGAGCATGGACCGTCCCCGATCCACCTTGAAAATGGGCATACTACTACAATCATGTATCTGTACCCTTGACATGCATTGATCATGTCAATGTAGTCGATGTGCAGGAAGGGTCCTTCGGGCCGGGGTATAGTACCTTTGATCACTTGCAGCGTGTGGCCGGCCATAAATTTCAGACATGTGAGGCAATTACTAATGAAGTTTGCAACATGTGAATTTAGCTCGGGACAGAACCACGCCTCCTTTAATCGTGCTGCAATCACCTCTTTTCCTGTGTGTGTGGGGTGGTGTAGTTGGGCCAAGGCTGTTTTGAATAGGGCTAAGGCATCACTATTTTGCCTGTATTATTCTGTCTCCATAATGCGTCTGTGGTAGACATTGTGCATCCTCTTTTTACCCATAGTTCCTTTTCTGCCATACGTGCTGCTGCCTGTAATTCCATTATTTGAGTTTCAGGGATTTGTGTGTACCCATCCTTCATCAACATCTGTCTTGCCCCCACCCCCACTTATCTTTTTGTTTTTCTGGGAGGGTCCATGTCTCGCCAGAGTACACAGCATATTAAGCATGTGCATCTGCTGTTTCATTACCTTTTGAAATTGGATCATCCCCATTAGTATGCGCCTGACACTTTACCAGGGCTATTTCCCTAGGGTCTTCAATTACTACAATTAGCTCAGCAAGTAGTAGAGCATGCTGCACTGGGGTGCCGTCTGCTCTTCTGAACCCTCTTCGTTGCCATTTCATTAACCCTGAGTGCACTGCTGATGTGACATATGCACTGTCAGAATATATTGTCACCCTCTTGTCATTGCTCTCCTCAAGTTCTAAAATTAGGGCCACTAGCTCTGCTGCTTGAGCTGAATAGTGTTGTGGTAACTGAACGTATTTTACTGGGACATAGGTCCAATCATCTCTCAGTCGTACCACTGCCGCACCTGTCCGTCTCACCCCATCACTCTGGTCAATTGGTGAAGACCCTTCAATGTACATTATCTCTCCCCCGTCTAGGGCATTTTCCTCAACTTTTCTTGTGCTTGGGTAAATTTCAATGGCCTGTGTGCAATCATGAGCGTAGTTGCCGTCTTCTACTACCTCTGCTATAAACCTTGCTGGATTTACATAACTGCACCTCACAATTTTTAATTCAGGTCTGGACAATATTATTTCATAACCTGATGCCCTTTGGGTGGTCAATGTTGATTTTGGTTTATTTAGTATTGCAAAAAGGGCGTGTTCCACGTACAGTGTGGTGGGGCAGCCCATTGTTATTGAGGATGATTTTTCTACCGCAAAGGCTTCTGCGGCCAGGCTTTGTTCGCACGGGAAGTGACCCAACATTACAGGGTCCAAGTGTCCACTGTAAAATGCTACTGGCTTGTACCCCATGCTTGTTTTTGTGTCAGTACTGCTTTTATTACTGCTGAGTCACAATGTGAAAATATGTACAATTGTTCTTCATAGTTTGGGGTGGCTAGTACTGGTGCAGTTGAGATGGCATGTTTTAATTCATTGAATGCCTCTGTCGTTTGTCTTGTTCATCCCAACTTCTTCTCCCCCCTCTGTGCTTCTCTGAGGGCCTCAAGCAGTTGTCCTATGTATGAGCTGCAGTCAAAAACCCATGCCCTGCAGTAGTTGCATAGGCCCAAAAATTCTCTCACTGTCTGTGGCTGTGGTGTGTTTGTTATGGCCTGCGCTCTTTGTGGTGCAATGTTCCTTCCATTTTGTGAGCCTATGTACAGCACTTGTTCTTGGCAGTACTGCAATATTTCCTTGTCTACCTTGTACCCTTTCTCTGCTAACACTGTGAGCATCCTAACAGAGTCCTTCCTGCACCTTTCCTCTCTGGTGCTGCAGATGATGATGTCATCTACATATTGTAGCACCGTGCTTTCCATGTCAATGTTACCCAAATCCATTTGTATCACTCTGTTAAAGATGGATGGTGACTCGCAGTACCCTTGTGGCAGCCTTGTGTGTTTCCATTTTGTGTTGCGGTATGTGAAACTTGTCAGATCTTGTGAGTCAGGGTGTAGAGGTATCGAGAAGAAGGCGTTTTTGTGGTCAATCACAGTAAACCGTGATGCCTCTGCTGGTATTCCACATAGTATAGTGGCTGGGTTAGCCGCTATAGGGTATTCCGCTTCTACAATGTGGTTGAGGGGCCTTAAATCCTGGATGAAACGTCAAGACTCTCCCTTTGCTTTGCACACAGGGTACACAGCAGTGTTGCATGGGGACTCTGATGGTACTAGGATTCCTCTTTTTATTAGGTCTTTTATTCTTTCATAGATCCCCTCATCTGCTTCCTTGGATAGTGGGTACTGTTTTACTCTGGGCAGCATTGCTCCTTTTTTCAACTTTATTTGTACTCCTCCAATGCTTTTTATGCATCCCACGTCATATGGACTGGTGGTCCATAGAGATGCTGGTACTGCCGCTACGTCGTCCTCGTAAAATGGCACTTCTGTAGTTGCCGGTGCCTCTACTGCCATTGCCATCTTTTGTGCTACCTCCTTGTATGTCACGTTTAACCAAATGTTTAGGCTCATCTCAAACACCATCTCCCCCTCCCCATTATCATATGAGAAGAGCTCCTCATCTGATACCTGTGTAAGTCGGCACCCCTCAGCCAGTGCTATTACTGTCCTCCATGCTCCCCCCCCCCATCTAGGGCATGCACTGCAATGTAGTCTGTTGTTGCCACAATGCTCTCAATGCTCACTGACATCATGGCCCCCTTCCTTTTCACTACCTGGTGTTTCGGGTTTAAAAAGGTAAGCTGCTGGTCTCCTCCATATATTTCCTTCAATTCCTAGTAGCCATGCTATTGCCTTGTCTGTTCCATATTGGAAGATGTCCCCATCCACTAGTTCTGCCCTGGCCACTGTCTTTCCACAATAAGCCTGCACTATTTGGCGTGCTGTGAGCATGGTAATGCCTGGTGTGGAGCATACTATTCCATTTTCAGTAAAGGAGATGGTCATGTTCAACCTGCTCATGATATCTCTCTCTAGTATGTTTACTGGTGATTGTTTTGAATACACTAGTGGGAGGGACATGTCGTGATCTCCTACAGATAAGGAGATGTTATCAGTGAAGGGAACCAACCCTCGAGCCCCAGAAAATCCTTGAGTGTGCATAGCTTCGCCTGACAAGTTGAACTTTCCCTCCCTGATACAAGACCGAGTGGCCCCTGTTTCAACTAGGAAGGAAGGTTTTTTGTCACCTATCGCCACCTGTATGCATGGTTCCTCCGCAGGGTTAGGTGTTACCGATAGGATGGGACACATCAAAGACATCTGTGGGCTGTCCTATTGTGGGTATAGTGACTGTCCGTTCCCTGTGTAAGGGTTGTGACCCAACATTGTCACGTTCCCCAGCTGTGTTTGTTTTGTAGGTGTGTCTGTAGATGATATTGCATTGTCCTGTATTTGTGTGAGCTGCTGCACTGTTTGCACTTGTTGTTGTTGTGTGGTAACTACCTGTTGCTGAGGTTATTGTGGTGTGTATGTTTGTATTTAAAGCTGGGGTTGCGGTGGTGCTTGCTGTGCCTGTTGTTGTGGTTGTTGTTGCATTTGTGGTTGTTGTGTGTATGCTTGAAGTTGTAGCTGGGGCTGTTGCAGTGGTTCTTGTTGTTGTGGTAGTGGTTGCTGTGTTGCTTGCTGTTGTTGGTAAAATTGTTGTTCCCCGTTAGGCCCTTATTGTCCTTGTTCTCCTCAAGCTGCTTGTGCCAGTCTCATTCTACAAGTGCGTGACATGTGTCCCACCATTCCACATATCCAGCATATTGGTGGTTCCCGGGCTTGCCATGGATACCCCCGTGTTATCTGAGTACCCCTGCTGTCCATATTTATTGTAACCCTGGAACCCTCCCCCTTGTTGTTGTGCTGGTGGGCCAAATCGCCTCCCTCTCATTTGGCCGCCCCTCCCTCTGTAGTTGTTTGAGTACCCATTTCCCATTTGCATATAACCCCCTCCCGTGTGTGCTGTGTATGGTGGGTGTGGAGACATCTGCTGTATCATTTTTTGTGCTTGCTGTAGAGGTGCTATCTGTTGTTGTGTTGTATCTTGCGTTACTGTGACCTGTGTGGGCTCGGGTGCTGTTATCAGTGCTCCTTCCATATCATATTTAGATAGCTTTTTTTGAACTAACTTCGCCTCTTCTGTTTTTCTGTCTTCCTCTTTTTATTTCATCTTTTCTTGCCACATCCTGCAGTGGTGTACTATTGTCAGTTGTATTTCTGGCCATGCCTTGGCTTCCATTCCCACTAATTTCTTCAACTGCCTCTGCACTTGTTCCGGGAGCCCTTGTACCAGTATGTGGTAAAATATTTCTAGTGTCTTGTGCCACGGTTCCCGCGTTTCCAGGCACCACTTCTCTTGGATATCCTGGATGTAATCAACAGGATCCTCAGTCTCATGCATTTTGCGAGACGTTATTGCTCCTATGTCTGAGGTGTCTGGGTATTGGACCCTCAAAGCCTGCCATAGAGCGTGCTTACAGTTAGCAAATGGCGCTCCATCGTGTGATGTGTCATTTATTGTTACCCCTGGGAATCCAGCCCTCTTCCACATGTCGTCTGCAGCATCCCCCAGTATTGAAATTAGTGACCCCTTTACATCACCCACCACTAAACTTTGACCGCAGTGTGTTTTTCCATTTCACATATCCATTTCCCAGCTCCTCCACTCAGAGATGGAAGTCTGCACTTAATATTTTCTTTATCTGCATGTTTCCATGGGACATATTGTGGTCTAGATCCCCCTCTCTCCAGGAGTGGCATTAAATTGTACTCCCTCACTTCCCCTGGCACTCGTCTGTGTGGGGATATGTTAGTGTATTCGTCATCTTCTTCCATGTTAGGTAACTCTTCTATACTGTCAATGTTACAGTATGTTGCTCTATCACTTCCTATATTCTTGTTCCCCCTTCCGTTACCTTCCTGCCCCATTCTATGTGTGTCAACTCGCTCCTCTTGCTTGCGCCCCAGGTGGTCCTTAAGTCTGTTGACATATGGCGTGTTTGCTGGGGTTGGTGTTAGTGGCCGTGGTGTTTTCCTGTTTACTTGTCTATTCTTCATTTGTTTGCGTTTTCCCCCCACCGTTACTGTTTTTAAATCTATTAAGTCTATATCCGTGTACTCACCTCCCCTCTCCATGGCCCTTTGTGTTGATGTTGTCGCAACTTATCCTGACGCGTATACTTTTTTGCCCCATACTCCATCCTCCTCTCTCCTCTTTCTTCATTCTGTTTCTTTACTACCTCACCACCTATTTCCGCTCGTGCTCTGCCTAATTCATCCATTACTGCGTCGCTCACCTTTCCTAATATCTTTTCCTCCTCTTCCTTGCTTCCCCATATTCCCCCCTCCCTTTTCAATATGCTTTCTATAACCTTCCCCTCTTCATATTTCCGCACGCTCTCTGATAAAATTTTCTTTTTCCATAGTCCCATTTCCCTGTCATTCTCTTCTCGCTCCTCCTCCCTCCTTCTCATCTCCCATTGCTCCATGCGTGTCACTCTGTCCGCGATCGCTCCTATCCACGCTTCTTCCTTTTTCCCTTCTTCCTCTTGTACCTTCACCTTCGTTTTTCATCCGTATTTGCTTTCCTTTCTTCCTTTCTGTCCTGCGCTTCCTGCTCGAACTGCCTGATCAGTGTGCTCCGTACTTCCCTTAATTCTGACAGTCGTTCCTCCAACATTTCTTGTTACTTACCCCGTGCCCTGTCTGTAGGTTGTCTGCCTTTTCCTTACCTACCTTCCTCACTACTCCCTCCTCTTCCCCTGTTAGCGTCCCCCGGAGTTTCAGAAGCACCTGTGCTGCTATCCATTCATCTGGCCCTACGTTTGCAAATTCTCTCAGTGCCCGTTGTCTGTCCCCCGTGTTTGCCTCTTTTATTTTTGTGTCTGCTGTGCTCTTCACCCCCTCCCCCTTTTCGTACTATCCATTGGCGCGTATGGCAGTGGGCTGTATGCAGGGTTGGAATATCCCTCAGCTGCTGTTAGTTGTGGTTTGGCGGCTTCTCTCAGTTCTGTTAGTGGATACAACCCTCCTTCCTCCTTCTTTACTACCTTGGCTATCGGTATTTCCTCTGCCCTTTCCTTCTTCACCTTTACCTCTGATACCGCGAACGATCCTTCTGCCTCCTCCTCACTTTCTTCAGTACTGGGTGGGTTTTTTGGCACCGTACCCCCGCCCTCTCCTTCCACTTTCTCCTCTTTTACCTCCTTTTCCTCCTTTACCCCCTGCATTGGGAACATCCCTGGTACTCCTAGTGCGCACCCCTGGAACATCTTCCATAAATCGAAAATCTCTAAATGACTTGCTAACTTCTTTCCTTTGTACGTGTTGTGTAGATATGCCAGCAGGGAGTGTTGGGTAAATGTGTCGAAGCTGCCGTTGGGCGGCCATGGTACCCTCAGTTTGTTGTCTGTTCCTTGTGTCCACTCAATGCTATATTTTACAATTTTTTCTTTGTGCGGTGACAATGTTGTGCAGATGTGTTGGAGTGGTGTAGTCAAGGGCTTGCTCTGAGCCCTAGCCCCGCTCCTGCCCCGACCTGTAGTACGTGGCAATGTTACAATTTTACTTTTCTCGATGTCACCCTTTTACCTGGCACCGTAAGCTGGGGACTTCCGACCGTCCGCTGAAAAGGAAGGCAATTTCAATTTTACAATGCTTTTACTGTTTTTCTCTCCCGATTTTCTATTATGGCCCCCTTCGGCCATGGCGCACGAAGCCCCCTGCGGCTGTGTGTCCTGTGTGGCATGCTTTTGAGCCACCCCACCTTCCTGTGCTGCCAATACTTGGCCCACCTTCAACTTAGCTCGTCCTCCTCCCCCCTCACCGCCCACGCGGCTTTGTACTTCCTTATCCCCTCCCACCCCTCTTGTCGAGCGCAGGCCGGCGTTCTCCGTGCGCGGCCGCCTCTCCCCCTTCGCCCCTCCCTCACTGCTGTTCCTTCTCTCGATAACCCCTGGATGTGTACGAGGTGATTATCGTGTCCTATACAAGCCTTATGGGTGACGTCACCAACTTCTACAAGCTACTACCGGTACGTACAATTACAGAACCAATGAACGTGTGATATCTTTGACACTCTTATTCCCCGTGAACCCCACAGCTGTCTTCCTACTGTGTCTAGAGTGGAGTAATCAACAATCAATTAACTATTACAATCAGACTGCGCACGCTGCGTCACCTCGTTTGTGATACGCCCCCTCTCTAGGGAAGCTTAATCAGCCAATTATCTTCCGCACTTGGGAAAAAATCTAGCTACCTCCTGCGGGAATATGTCATCTACCTCCGAGCTAAAACGCTCAACTAGTAGGGATCCTCATCTAATCATTGATCTACAACGTCAATTCATAGGAAAGCCACACCTCCCTTATACAGGTGTCCGTGATCTAGACCAATCAGCGCGATCTGTCAGTCATACGTGGGTGCTCGAAGCCCCACCCAATTTACTCTGTGACGCTGTAGGGGACAGCCCTCATGCCTGGCCCGCTACACCTCACACACCTATCGCTGCTTATTAATCAAAATCCTTTCCAACACCCTGTAACAACCTCATGCCACCTGTTTTACAATCCCCCCCACAACATTACATTGCTGGTTGGGTGTGCCATACTCACATCAAGTTCTCGTGTGCCGCGGCCGCTCGACTGCGGGCACCCCTCCCAATTCGCTCGCCGCCTCCCCTCGTCTGGACCACGTCTGGACACTCGCCAACCGCGGGCGGGATACTTCTCAAGTCGGCTCCCGACGGCCAATGTCCGGATTGCGCTGTCCGGTCTTCTCGCAGTTCCACGATGGTCCTGTAGTCCTCAAACGGGGTGACAAAGTAAAAACAAAGAGGTGATGGCTGGAAGGTTTAGAATTAATCTTAACCACTGGCGTTGCTCTGGGCAACCCTCCAGACCACCGTTCTTCACCTGCCAAGCCATTACAGAAGGGGAAAGACCATATGCAAATCAGGTTTGGCCGCACCCCAAAAGGGGCAGTCCAGCCCGAACTGCTAGGTCACATCCCTTCGGCACGAGACCACAAGCATCCCCAAACATGTTTCGCCCTTGTTGGGGCTCATCAGTGAGGAGTAGCTTGGGTCTCTAGGCCCAGCAGGCACGGGACCCAGGTCTGGGCATACCCGTCCCACTCGGGGTGACAAAGCAAAAACAAAGAAGTGAAGGCTGGAAGGTTTAGAATTAAATTAACCACTGGCGTTGCTCTGGGCAACCCTCCAGACCACCGTTCTTCACCTGCCAAGCCATTACAGAAGGGGAAAGACCATATGCAAATCAGGCTTGGCCCCACCCCAAAAGGGGCAGTCCAGCCCAAACTGCTAGGTCACATCCCTTCTGCACGAGACCACAAGCATCCCCAAACATGTTTCGCCCTTGTTGGGGCTCATCAGTGAGGAGTAGCTTGGGTCTCTAGGCCCAGCAGGCACGGGACCCACGTCTGGGCATACCCGTCCCACTCGGGGTGACAAAGCAAAAACAATGAGGTGATGGCTGGAAGGTTTAGAATTAATCTTAACCACTGGCGTTGCTCTGGGCAACCCTCCAGACCACCGTTCTTCACCTGCCAAGCCATTACAGAAGGGGAAAGACCATATGCAAATCAGGCTTGGCCCCACCCCAAAAGGGGCAGTCCAGCCCGAACTGCTAGGTCACATCCCTTCTGCACGAGACCACAAGCATCCCAAACATGTTTCGCCCTTGTTGGGGCTCATCAGTGAGGAGTAGCTTGGGTCTCTAGGCCCAGCAGGCACAGGACCCACGTCTGGGCATACCCTTCCCACTCGGGGTGACAAAGCAAAAACAAAGAGGTGATGGCTGGAAGGTTTAGAATTAATCTTAACCACTGGCGTTGCTCCGAGTCTGCCGGGCCTAGAGACCCAAGCTACTCATCACTGATGACGCCCAACAAGGCTGAAACATGTCTGGGGATGCTTGTGGTCTCGTGCAGAAGGGATTTGACCTAGCAGTTCGGGCTGGACTGCCCCTTTTGGGGTAGGACCAAGCCTGATTTGCATATGGTTTTTTCCCCTTCTGTAATGGCTTGGCAGGCTGAAAAATGATGGTCTGGAGGGTTGCCCAGAGCTTTGCCCGTGGTTATGATTAATTCAAAAGCTTCCAGCCATCACCTTTCTGTTTTGCTAAAGTCACCCTGAGTGGGACGGGTATGCCCAGACGTGGGTCCCGAGTCTGCCGGGCCTAGAGACCCAAGCTACTCATCACTGATGACATCCAACAAGGCTGAAACATGTCTGGGGTGCTTGTGGTCTCGTGCAGAAGGGATGTGACCTAGCAGTTCGGGCTGGACTGCCCCTTTTGGGGTATGACCAAGCCTGATTTGCATATGGTTTTTCCCCTTCTGTAATGGCTTGGCAGGCTGAAAAACGATGGTCTGGAGGGTTGCCCAGAGCTTTGCCCGTGGTTATGATTAATTCAAAACCTTCCAGCCATCACCTTTCTGTTTTGCTAAAGTCCTCAAAAGGGGGCAACGGCAGAGAGGGCCGCACTGCCGGGCCACCTCGTCGAAAGAGGCCTTCTAGTTGTTGCCCTTAGGTTAGATAGACCTCAAACAGATCTCAGCAGTGCCTCCAACTTGTTGGGGGGATTTCCCGGGGGCCGGCAGAGCCGTCTGCGGACCTCTGGGGCTGGGGAGGCCCCAACTCCTCCCGCGTCCCAAAAGGAGTATGAGGCACACACAAGAGCTACTGCTGTTTATTATAGTAACGGCAGGGATAACTCTCTGACCTCACACATCCGGAGAGGCTCTCAGCATCAGTGGGGCTCGCAGGCCATTTTTACCGTGGAATGACGCGCTACTTGCGTCACCTGGGAAAACTATCCCCAAAACCAATCGCCACTTCGGTTGGCTCTCCGAGTGGTAGGGTCAGTATGGTTACTTATAGGAAAGAGGGTTATTGGGTAAGGACGGGTCAGGTGGTACACTTGGGCTGTCCCTAATAATTGTTACACCGAATTTGTTACAAGGGGACACTTGGTGATTGGCTAACTATAATGGCGTCAGTGATGAGCCCTCGTATTCTGATTGGTTCACCCGCGAGCCCCCAACCCTGGGACCACCGCCGTTCCCAGCTCGCAATGTACCTAGTACTGGCAACAATGTGCGACTATGTGTCAGTGGTGGACAATGGACAGGTCTGGCTATGGGCTAATGTGCATGTCTTTCCCATCGCTGTAGGTGTCCAATTTGTCACTTCGTTGTTGCGGACTGTGTCCCAGACGTGGGATCGCAGCGATTTTCTGTCTCGTAAACTTGGCATCTTGTCAGGTCGGCTTGGTTACGTGTGGAGATACCGTGGCCGAGACAGAATTATGAGCATTTGGTTTGTATTTCGGCTCTGAGGAGCGTTTGGCGTTGGCAGGTGTAACCTTGGCGCTGGAAGCGCGGCATGTAGATGGCAACATCGCGGCCTTGGCTGTGGGCTCGCGTTGGGGCTTGTTCTGCGTGATCAGCGCTTTGCTTTTTCGTCTGAGAGGATTTTTGTCTGAGAGGCTCCTGCCTGGGAATCTTGCTTTGCAGCCTACCTTGGCCTAGCTTCTGGGTGGCGGTACATAATCCATACTATGGGGGTTGCGAGGGGTGACAGAGCGTCACAAGCAGCAGTAAATATATATATATATATATATAGGGTGGCGTCTTCATAGTGATAAGTGGCGAAAAAGCATCTACAAGCATATATACATGATCTCTTCAGGCGTCTTGCGTTTCTGCGGTGCTGTAGAAGGCCTATGTGGAAAATAACAACGATGCATGTCTGTGGGTGTGTGTCGGTCCTCTGCATCATAGCACTGAGTATGTTCTTTGTGTAGGTTGGTGTGTCAGTGACCAATGTGCATGGTGGCACGTGTGTTCTTTTCTGTTGGCTATGTCATCTTGGACCCCCAGGCACCAGGTTCGAGACCCCTTTTGATCCTGAAAATTATATATGATATGATATGATATGGCATTTATAACGCGCCTAAACACAAGTAAAGGCGCAACGAGGCAAGGAAGGGGGAACAGGGGAAGACAGATAACGATCCTACTAGGCCAGGTGTCATTCAGATCGCGCAAGTGCATGGGAAGGGGGAAAGGGAAAAGTGCAAGGGTGCAGGGAGAGGGGAAAGTGCAGTACATGGGATAGAAGGATAAGAATAAATAAAACGGCCAGCTAGTGGCAACTGCAAGGTAAGTGCAGGCATAAGTGCAGGTAGGGGGACTGTAGGGATACAGAAACAGTTTCCAAGTGCAGGGTTGCCAGGGAGGCAGTGCAGGTGAGCAACTGGCAGGGCCGGGCCTGTGAGCAGAGAGGGTGGCCATGTAACCAGTGCAGTGTCAGCCAGGAATCAGCAGGGGAGAAGAAGAGAGAAAGCAGAAGCAAAGAGGAAGGTTTTGAGGTGCTTCTGGAACCGGAGATGGTGCTCCTCAAGTTTCAACGAGGCAGGAAGGCTGTTCCAGAGGGAGGCCCCTGCTGAATAGAGAGATCTACCACCAACTCGTTGCTTGGAGAAGCGACTGACCCTGAGGGAGTTGGAGGCGGATGAGCAAAGAGCTCGGGAAGGAAGATATTTAGGAAGAGAGAGTTGAAGGTCAGCACTGGGTCGATTGTGAAGGAGATGGGGATTGCTGCTTTATGACATATGGGCCAGAGGAGTATGTAGAACAGGGAGGTAGTTTAAAGGGGGGGTGTAAGTTATGGATACCTAAATATGGATATGTCAGTATGATGGAGAATGGAGGCGTGGTCCATAAATTGACCAGAGAGGGGAGTGTGATAATGGAGATGAGAGTGGCACCGGGTTTGGCCATGCACCCACCCTTTCCTAATCACAAAAAAAAATACAATCTAAGAAACGTTCAGTAAAACACCAATGGTCATGCAGCCGCCATGAAGCGTAGAATAGATTGCGCGACACAAGTAGTGCGAGAAGTAGTGTGTATTCAGAGAAGTTGGGACAGATTGCAGAATACACAAAAAGGGTTATTCAAGTAGTATAGAGATGGGCAGGTAAGAAGAGGTTGCAGTACAGTCATTCCGAGGTTGGAGGTAGGAATTACCGGCACCGGTAAGGGTGCCGATGCCGCTAATCCCTTACCTCCGTATGCCGAGGTCCCTTTGCGGGTCCTTCCTTACCTCCTGCTTTTAGCAGGAGTTAAGTACGGGACCCGCAAAGGTACTTCGGAGGTAATTACGGTACCGTAATTTACGGTGCCGTAATTACCTCTTTCCCCATTCCCATTGAGCCCTATGGGGCAGAAATGGGAATGGGGAAGGGCAAAAGGTGAATGGGGAATTACCGGTCCCTCCAACCCTGGAATGGACCGGTAATTACTCCATTCACCATGCCGGATTTGGGGCGGTTTCGGAGGCAACCATGGACCTAATTAGGTCCAAACCCGGAATGAGGCCCACAGGCAGGATATATTGAATGGCAGCATGCAAGACAGGAAGAACACATATTGCAGAGACAGAACCGAAGTACCGCCATTACTTAGACCAAAACATGCAAGGCTTCAATTCTGAAATACGGCATCCTGACATAACATTTCTTAATCATATGTGATGTCTGTATACAAATCTGATTTTGGCTGTAAGTATATTAAATAAATAAAATTGCTTAACACAAAATTCAGAAAGTCGCCCAAGCACCAAGGTCAGTGTACTGAAAGGAGTTTTGCTTAGAAGCTCAAACTGCACCAGATACTATTTACCAGATCACACAGCATGCAATTATTAAGGTTAATTTGTTTCAATTGGTAGCCCTGAGAAATAGATAAATCCTTGGATGTCAGGTGCAAGGTATGCCATAATGAATGAATACACAGCACCCAAGGGGCTGCTGAAAGAATGTACACACATGTTAAGACAGCAGAAAATCAATTGTGATTGAAACAATGGTCATTTATTCCAGGCCTAATTAGATATTGCACCCGGCACGTCCTTAGTACACCCAGACATAGAGACTATGGGGGGTCATTACGACCTTGGCCGTAAGGGGTTAACGGCGCTGGTAATGGTGCCGGAGCCGTCAACCCTGTATCGCCCCATTGCGAGTCTGCTTGCGGGACCCGCACAGGGCGCCTGGTAATACCAGGAATCAGCAGGGGATCATAAGGGGGTATCCATGCCACAAATTGCAGCATGGTTACCTCCAAGGTTGTAATGACCCCCAATATGCCAAAGCCACTAACAGACTGGTAAATACGGCCTGAAGCCTGGGAATGAGAAGGGAGTAACTTCTTTAAACTGGATCATAGCGGTTCGTTCATCTCCGCTTCCCCACCACATACCTTGGCACAGCATTTAAGTGCCTAAGGTCGGATGAACAAATAACTGAGCAATTAAATTACAATCTTTTATGGAGTAGTGTGGTAGAGTGACAACCAATGGCAGGATAGATTGAAATGTAGCATTTTAGAAGGATCAACCTAGGAGGAGTTATTAGTTGTAGAAGAACCAATAGTAAAAGGTTCACCTATAGATAATTATATGTTCTATATTGCACTAACCAATTGAGTAAGAGAGCAGAGTTTTTTTTTAAATATGATTACTAACTATGACATCAGGTATGACATTTTCCGTGCATAAAATCTTGTTGTTCCTAACGCCATTTTGAGATTGCCTTTTGTACACTCTCCAAGCAGCTTTTTTTATCTGAATAAAGCTGGGCTTTCTCATGCAATTGGAGTTACTTCGTTATTGAGTTTCTCTCTTTATTGGTGAATTTGGGCCTATATTAACAATGTACCACAATGTAACTAACACCTAACACTTGTACTAGATGTGCAGTTGTGACATGATAGACGTACGTGGCCAGTAGTCCAAAGCTCTCTAGACCAGCCAGACCACGTCAGTCACTGGTCTTCTCCCCCAATTACTGAAGTTGGAGATATGATGGGGGTTGCCCCGCATGGCAAGGAGCGCCATCAGACTTTCTACCACTTTCCTGCGGTTGCGTCTCTTTGGGTCTTTCTATCTTTTATTTAGACCTTCTATGGTGCTGAGCTGCCTGCAGGCCACGCCTTTGACACTTAAGTGAGCCTCCCGCAGAGTGTGGCCATGCTCCTCGGAGTCAGTGACCTAGAGAGGCAGCATGCTCCTCCTTGATACAGTCAACTCCTGATCAGAGAATGTGATCTTTCTTCCATCGCGTTATCTAGTCCTGGGGGTCTCTATGGTAAGGGGGCATGGTGGTTGATGCAAGGCAATGCAAGGCTCCACCACAGATGCTTTGCCGCCGACGGTAGATACATGTGGCAGTAGAAGGCGGCTGATAAAAGACGATGAGAGAAAAAATGGGCGGAACCCTCTTTTTTGTAAAGGGGCCCTTACTCCTGAGGGTGGGTATAATGGAAAGAAAGAAAATGGAGTCAAAGGCGCACTACCTGTCCTTACGAGGAACGCATCTCATTATCCACGGGACCGAGCGCCGGACGCAGCACAGCTCCCCAGCCGACTAACACCAGGTATCTATGCTTGTCCCTTCCGAGTCACCTGCCCTATCCCAATCCTCGCACACAATCAATCCGTAGGCTGGCACGTCTATAGGCAAGAGTGCTCACCTTGCTATGTCCACTGAGACACAACCCGCTAGGAATTTAAAGCCCAGGTTATTCTCATTAAGACGAGCAATGCACCAACGATTACCTGCACTAATAGTTCTGCATGTTTTCACACGCCGCTATGATGCCTTCCACATCAGCGGTGAGGTACCTCTGCCCAACCAGCACTGGATGCACCACCAGTCCTTTGTACATAATAATTTTTACACGACCACCTGTACCCAACACAGACGGTTCTCTCTGCCGCATCACATGCAGCACAGCACTTTGTAGGCACTTTCAAGTATTCGTTGCCACAATTAGGGTAATACCTATTTACCTTTTCATTTGTGTGACTTACAGCTCCTGACATCTGACTTAATCGCAGATGCCCGCCAGTCCAAATATAATTGTATTGTACCTTGACCTAGACGCACAATTATCCGAACATGGTAGGTCTACTTTTTTGCAGCGTTCTTTCTTCATATCTTTTAATCATTGACACCACCGCCCCTAGACTAACCCAGTCCTTTCTCACAAAATTTAGATGGACGCACTTCACCACCATGGCTCCAACCACAACTTATAGTCCTGAAGACCGTTCGGTACATCCAAGCAGCGCGGCTCCACCTTGTACAGCCACTCAACATATCATCAAATACACCGAACCAGAACCACCAGTCTTTGTGTCGACAAAACGATTGTATTGTGATTCCAAGCAATACATGTATTAAGTTTTCACTCTGCCTACTAACCCACGAAAAAGATGTTATTTTTGTGCTCAATGATGCACACCCTTAGTGCAATGGCACTCTTTTGAAAATATGTCTCGTTTTTGAAAATATGTCTATTCTGTTAATAAACCTTTTTCTTGATACACTCTTCCTTTTTAAGGTGTTTGTCTTTTCAAGCTAGCCACTACCTAGCTTAGCTGCAAATGTTGTGACCCCCTGTCACGTCTTGGGTTAGGGTAGCCTTTGGCTGATAAAAGACTGCATAATGTGAGGGTTGACTGTTGGGGCAAGGGAGGTCAGTGTCCTTCCCGGAAGGCAGCAACAGGTAGTCATAATGCCAGGAGCATGAGGGAGGCAGAGGCTGGAGGGAAGCATGGGTTAGCAGGCCAGGCCTCAAGTCTCTGATGGGCACTGGCCCAGATGCAGTCATATTAGTTTAGCAAAATCTACACTCCAGGCGCCTCTAGTCAGGGCCAGACTGGGTCATTAAATTGTCTCGGGTACCAATGAAAATGTGTCCCACACTTGCAAATAGCTATTCATTCCTTTTGTGGCACTGTTTGAATAGTACCCAAGGGGGAGTTTTTTGATAAAATGTGATGCAAATTGTGTATTTTAAAGAATATTCAGCAACACTGGCCAAAACGATTAGCCGCATAGCGATGTAACTCATCAAAACTGTCCCACATTGGCCAAAAGAGTGGCCCACTTTGATTAAAAAAACTGGCCCACACCATCATTTTGCATTTTTGGTTCGGCCTTGGACCTAATTCCCTATAGGCCAGTCCGAGCCTGCCTCTAGTCCTTTGGACCTTTACAATATACAGGCCACTGCCACCCTTTGTTGCTCTCCAGTTCCAAGCATCACTTTTTTTCATTGTGAAGCCCTGTGCACGCATGGTCTATCACACACGTGCACAGCTTCTCCACAGCCCTGCAAGATATGTGGGCAGATTGCCTGCATGGAAAAATCCGTGCGCATGCCCTGTGGGCCAGGGTTGGCACCGCAGGCTCTCTACCTGCTGGCAGATTCCATTGGGAGTAGAACAGGCAGTGTCTGGCCTACAGCAGGTTTAGGCTCCTAGAGGTGACCATGCAACTATCCCCGAAACTCAGGTGGTCTTAGGGTAAGTCAGAGCGTTGGCCTAACACAGCATGGATAGAGTCCTGTGGAAATGGGGGCCCACGCCAGGGGTGTAGTGGCCACAGGACCCTCTGGGCACACGTGTGTAGTGGCTGGGTTCAGTATTTCACCTGTGCGTGTGGCAGACTGCTGCAGAAGCGGGTCTCAATGTCAGGCTTGCTTTAAGCGCCACGCAATTTGACAGTATGCAATGAGCTCCTGGATCCTTTCGGTGACATCAATGTTGCTTTCTTTCTTTACAAGAGAGGCGATTTTTATACAAAGTAAATCATAAAAAATCATCACAGTTCTTGGAACATATGCATGTGTTTCATAGAAAGGGTCTAACAAGCATATTGTGGGAAACTCTCCAATTCTTCGCTCGTACGGGCTCATCTCGAGTTTAGCTGCTCTTATGGGTGAGTTTAGTGTATATATATATATTTATATATATATTTCGATATGTTCTTACCTCTTGTGGATAAGTGTCACTAGCCTTCCTCTCTTATGGAGGCGTCTCAAAAACATGTCCTCTCTTTCCTCGACACCTGTTCCCTCACATTGAAATGTGCTGTGGGTCATCAGGAGGGTCTTAACAAAAGCTATTATAAACTTAAAGGAGGGCAGTTGTACTGTATTTGTCATTCATACAGCGCCCTATCCCCACTTGTATGGCCTCAATGCGCTTTGTGGTAGGGACGCCTTTGGTGTAGGAGGTTAAATTAGAATTGCATGTGTGCATTTTGCCAGGTTAGGGCTTAGGTGGGCTGGCTAGGCTAGGTGATAGAACTGTTTAGAATATTTACAATAAGTGTTCTGGTTGTTAGCCTATTTTTTACTAGTATTCTATATCGTTGCGTGCCGCATATCCATTGACCATGGTTGTTATGCGGTTCTTACGCTGGTTATTATGAACTCATTCCATACTCTCAAATTGTCTGGCACATAAAGCAAGCCTTACATTGAAAAACTGCATTGTACGTATCGGGCAGACGCAACACATGGGGAGTGCGTTTTTTTGGCGACAGCAAATGCTTGAATGAAATAATATCGCCTGAGAAACAGTGTATGTCTGCATTAGTTTACTATGAACGACTGCTGCAGCAGCGTGTTGATACTAGGAAGACAACGGGTAATGTTTCACCTCAATTGTGTCACCTTAACTGCGGAAACGCGTGGAATTCGTAGGCATTTCACGTTTACATCGTTTCTCTTTTTCTTGTTTTTTCTTTTGTTCTTGTTATCGCAGAATGTGTCCCTGGAACGGGCTTGGATAAGTCTAAAATGAATTGGCCACCTGAATGCCTAGTTTTTTTTAAGGGACGGCGTCAGGGGCTTTCAACTCTTTTAAATGAAAGGACCTTGAGCCTCAAAGGGCCCCCAGCAACTGCCCCCATATTGCGAGTGGGCAGCTTAATAGCACAGCCATATATTGCTTTATAAATTACTTGCATTCTATTCATTATTTTAGCTTTCTCAGTATTTCAACTGCAGAAAGACACCCACATCCTCCGCGTGCAGGTTTCTGAATGCTGGCAGGTCATTTTCCCAGCTGGCCCTTCAGTACTGTTGGTTTGGGGCCTTTGATTAAACCCCACAATATACAGCGGGGGAGGGGTTACAGAGGGGCACAGAGGAGGGCTACAGTTATACAGGAAGGTGCAGTGATAGAAGTGAGTAGGAACGGTGGGGGCGGCGTTCCACTACTTAATTTTGTGCCGTTTACCATTACTCTACTTTTTATGACCATATTCACCATTCTATATAGAAGATGTGTCCAGACATGTCCCTGTGCAGGTGTAAAGTTGTCATAAGAGCCTTAGTTACTAGTCACTTCGACTATTGCAATGCCCCGGCCGCAACACCTTGCCACATGTTGCACTTTGCTTCCGCCCACCCTCTCCCCTGCCCAGACCACAGTTCCGCTACTTTTTTCGGTGCACTTCTACCACTGGGGAGGAGGGGACCAGAGGGGCAGACGGCGTCAAGCGAGTCCGGTGGCGCAGGGACGACGCGATGACCTAGGCGTCAATCGCCCCTTGCCCCTTCTCTCAGAGCTAGGAATGCACCGCACCTTCTGCGAGAGGACGGTCCTTGCTTCAGGGTTCTGAAAAAGTCACCTGTGGGCGGACATGCTCCTCCACAAATGATGGCACTGCAGCCTTGGCCTGGCACAGGACCCCCGTTGAGGATGGTGAGTAAAGTGTGGAGATGGAGGCCGCTGAAAGTGATGGCGTGACTTTTGACACTCCCATACCCCCAAAGTATGGGTACCGCAGAGGTCACGTTCCTAATTTGGAGGAGGTAAAGCAAAACCACTCCAATAAAGGACTCAACACATGATAGCACTCCATCCGACCCTTATGGGGGGACCCCTGGGAGAGCGCCCTGGGTAGTGGGAAACGCTTGGGAAGTGCCCTTGCAGGAAGGCGCAGCCTCCCACGGGCCGGGGAGCAAGGGAAGCCCAGCGGGGATGGGGCACTCCCTCGCTGGGAGGGGACCCCGCATGCAACATCGTCATCCCAGAACTTGACGAGCCCCAGCAACCTCTTCTCCTCCCACCCTCACCCCTCGACACAGCCCCGCCCGGGGGGAGGGGTCCTGCTCCTTATCGGGACAGGTCTGGTTGCCTAGAGGAAGCGTGCTGCCGCGGGACTGCTGCTGTGTGATTCCTGCGCTGCCCGGGAGCCGCGTCCTGCGCCCAACAGCCGCCGCGCACTCACTGCGCTGCACTCACTGCGCTGCACTCAGAGACGCGCAGCGGAGCTCCGCGCACACCCGCAAGCGCCTCCCCACCTCGCACAGCGCAGCTCTGCAGCCGGATCCAGGCGTCAAACTTCCAAGCACTTGAAGACTTTAGCCCGCTGCCCAGTGCCGGACAGAGAGGGAGAGTCCTCGCCAGGGTTGAAATGAGCGTCCCGGAGGAGCTACTGCTGCGGGGGCGGAAGGCGGAGGTCGCCCCCCGGGAAGGAGCGGGCGGCGGCCGGGGGCTATGGGCGGCCGCCGGCTTCCTGCTGCTGCTCTTGCTGCTCCTGGGCACCGCGCTGGCCGGCTGCCTGCTGCTGAGCGCCAGCATGGCCGAGCTGCAGGGACGGGTCAGCGCCCTGGAGATGCGCCGGGGCACGGAGGAGGCGCGCGCCGCCTGGGCAGGAGGGCCAGCGGCCGCGCTGGGGTCCCTGCGGGAGGAGGCGCTCCTATCGCTGCTCCAGCCGCGGCTCGACCGGCTTCTAAAGGAGGTGAGTGACCGGGAGCGGCAGGGACACTGTCCAAACTAGTCAGCATCTAAAGTTGAATGGGTACCAATCACCGTTAGATATGCTGTGTTGTCCTATTTGGGGGCATTTCTTTTGTATCTGGAATAAAAGGTGCGTGCCATTTATTGGGTCTCTTTTTATAAAAGCTCTTTACGGTGGCGTATGCCCCACCTCGGACCCTGCTGAGTGACTTTTCCCGGGCACTCGGGATGGGCAGGCTGTCACTGTAAGGACGAGGGGAACAATTCCATCAGGTGAAAGCAAATTGCGCTCAGGTGTACAGTGGAACGATGACACGCGTGTCGTTTTGGGCTTGCCTGTAATGGTCAGGGTAGCTACATAGATAGCACATCAGCGTTGTTGCTCTTTCTGCGACGTGTGATGCGTGGCATTGCACGGCATGGCTATGGCGCGCCAGAGCGGTGCGGCCAATGCTCCGCACCGGGAGCCTTGCCCCACGAGCTGGCTCTGTCCTGGGAGGGCAGCGCTTTCCCTTCATAGTGCGTAAGGGGCGCTATGGAAGGCGGACTCCCATTCAAGGGCGCTGTGTGCGGGGAAGTGCTGCCAGGGGCGCCGTGACCGCTTCCACGCTTCCTTTCACAGAGCACTGGCAGGGCATGGCGTGCACGCTACTTTGAGCATGATTACATGGACCAGTCGGTTCTAACCTCGGTACCTCTCAGAGGATGAACGCCGAGTACACTCGCCCGTGCCGGCCCCCATATCAGCAAGGAGATGAAATGGTCGAGTTTCCCGGGGGGAAGCCCCAATTAGCGCACGGCTATTAATGATAACGACCTTACATTTATCATAGCCTTGCAATGGCCCCCGGAGCCGTGCTTGCAGTGAACGGCATCCGAATCGTCCAAGACACAGCCCCGCAATAGCGCCCGTGCTGGGTGGGCGGGCAGATTCAGCAAAGAGGCCAAGGACTGACGGGGGCTTGAGTCCCGCAATAGCGGGCGTGCCGGGTGGGCAGATTCAGTAAAGAGGCCAAGGACTGACGGGGGCTTGAGTCCCGCAACAGCAGCCGTGCCGGGTGGGCAGATTCAGCAAAGAGGCCAAGGACTGACGGGGGCTTGAGTCCCGCAACAGCGGGCGTGCCGGGTGGGCAGATTCAGCAAAGAGGCCAAGGAATGACGGGGGCTTGAGTCCCGCCACAGCAGCCGTGCCGGGTGGGCAGATTCAGCAAAGAGGCCAAGGACTGACGGGGGCTTGAGTCCCGCAATAGCGCCCGTGTCGGGTGGGTATATTCAGCAAAGAGGCGAAGGACTGACGGGGGCTTGAGGGCAGATTCAGCAAAGAGGCCAAGGACTGACGGGAGCTTAAGTCCCGCAATAGCGCCCGTGCCGGGTGGGTAGATTCAGCAAAGAGGCCAAGGACTCACGGGGGCTTGAGTCCCGCAATAGCGCCCGTGTCGGGTGGGTAGATTCAGCAAAGAGGCCAAGGACTGACGGGGGCTTGAGTCCCGCAATAGCGCCCGTGTCGGGTGGGTAGATTCAGCAAAGAGGCCAAGGACTGATGGGGGCTTGAGTCGGATTTTCACACTCTGCGGGCAGGGAGAGCTGATCTGGCCTCTCCGTGCAGGGCAGTGGGTGGGGCGGGTGGAGCTGTCCCGGGTCGGAAGATTTGAAGCGGGTCGATCCCGGCCCCACTCCCAGCTGCGACTTCCATCCACCGTGCGCTCCCTCCTCTTTGGCATGCGCGCTAAGAGATCCCACATAAAAGCCAATCCTGCTCGAAGACCAGCATTCCTTAGTGCGTGCCTTACACTCCCTGCCACATGCGCGTGTGCGGCCGGTACCCAGCAGGGGGCAGGGATGCGGTGCCCCTTGAAACACAAACATATTTTGAAAGGCACATTACATTTCTTAAAGGGAAAAGAGTGATCATTTTTGCACCTTCTAAAATGTAATAGATGTTTAAAATATATGCATATATTTTCCCATTGATGAGCGTTCTCTGCTTGAAATGGGGGCTTCATGGCCTGGCCTCTGGAGTGCGGATTGGAGGGGACTCGAACCTTTGACCTCGGGCACAGACCTCTGCTTATCAGCCCCCACCCCCACAATTATTCAGATACGCAGAAGCGTTAAGAAAGATTTAAGGGGCTCGAGTCGGAACACGCGTCTAGATGAACGAACAGCTGACTGATTGCCACCAGCCAACCTGCCCGCGCGCGGGGTTTCTGGCCTGGCATTATTCGCCCCGCCTCATGATACACGGCTGGCACACAACGCCTGTAACAGTGCTGGGAAATGACTTTTTGTAACCGTGGGATCCCACCAACGACGTGGGGGGCTCCCCCCCCACGCACAAGTTTAATTATATACACCTGGAAAATAACCCAACGGAGAAGTGTGCTTCCTATAATGTTGAAAGCAAAGTGTAAAAGGCGCACACATTTTAAAACTTACAGTTGTACTTAAATTTCCGGCAGATTTGCTTGCCAGTTTAAACATCGACTAAACATCGGTCCATTCAAAGCTATCCAAACACATTACATCGCACAAGTGGTGCCCGTGTATTTCCCGCTCCGAACATACAGAAATACAGACACAGGGGCGCGCTCTCGCAGAGAGGGTGGCAGGGGGCGTAGCCACTTATTCCAGCCGGGTGCCTCCCGCGTTGAAACGCCGCTTCCTCTCGATGTAGGGCCTTTGAATCCCTCGTCGGGGCTGTTTGATGAGGGCATCGTGCCTTCCAATGGTCGGTTGCTTTAATCCCGGCGTTTCCATGTAGCCGACATTCTGTGATCTTTGGCAATTCGCCTCATCGCTACGTTCTCCAATCTGGGGAAATGTGCAGCTTCTGAGGGAGGGGCCGTGCAATGAATGGTTTACACTGAATTCTGCGTTTCCTTTTCGCGGGGCGACAGTGCACGCGCCCGTCACTCGAGAACTGGTGCGTAGTTGTGAACAGGCGGGGAGCGAGTCTCTGAAACGTAAACCGATGTTTTATTTTAACCCAGGGTAGCGGAGGAGGGCACGCGTGCCCACTCCATGCCAGGCAGCGCTGTGGGGGTTGGCAGCCCCCCACAGGAGGACGCCCGAGTTGTGCCATGGTCGCGCTCACACGGGAACGGCACTTCCACGTGGACCCAAAAATAAACAAATCCACCGAATTGGTGCTGAAAGTGTCTACTTGCTGCCTCGCCCGGCCCCGCGTTGCTTCCGCGTTTTGAGGAGGTGGCGAGCGGCGCTGTCAGCGCCGGGCACTTTGGGGGGCTGGACTCTTTGATGTACTTTAAACACGGGAGCACTAATGCGTTTATTGTTTCCGTGTTTACAGAAGCCGCCAGAACCCCGTCTCCGTCCCAGGGTGTGCGTGTCACCAGGCAGGTCATTACCGTGTGTGTGTGGGGGAGGGGCGACATGCCGCCGGACAGGGTCCCATCAATGACCCCGGTACCCACTCCACAACCCTGCCCTACCTCAGGCCCGCGTCACACGCCCACACCTGGATGCGCCATTGCATCCTGGGACTTGGAGTCCAGCCAATAAAAGGCACGGGGGGGGGGGCTACTACTATCACAGCACTCTAGCTCTGCTCTTAACTTTGTGAGATATGTAGTCCCGGAGTTTCCGGTTTTATAAACCCAACAATTCAGAGAATCAACTGGGCCTGGAGTGACAGCTCTCTGCTGGAATGGGGCCTATTGGCATGTATGCGTTAAGATGACCCGCGGTGGGCGTGGCCTGTGATGCTAGACGATTGGCAGCTAGACGATGAACCGGAAGAACAGCAGAATGAATGTACTATCCACAGGGCACAGTGGGATCTTCCAAGTTCTGTACTTCTTAATCAAGCACCACAACTCTAAGGCCCGCGTCACACGCCCACACCTGGATGCGCCATTGCATCCTGGGACTTGGAGTCCAGCCAATAAAAGGCACGGGGGGGGGGGGCTACTACTATCACAGCACTCTAGCTCTGCTCTTAACTTTGTGAGATATGTAGTCCCGGAGTTTCCGGTTTTATAAACCCAACAATTCAGAGAATCAACTGGGACTGGAGTGACAGCTCTCTGCTGGAATGGGGCCTATTGGCATGTATGCGTTAAGATGACCCGCGGTGGGCGTGGCCTGTGATGCTAGACGATTGGCAGCTAGACGATGAACCGGAAGAACAGCAGAATGAATGTACTATCCACAGGGCACAGTGGGATCTTCCAAGTTCTGTACTTCTTAATCAAGCACCACAACTCTACGTAATACGAAATGGAAACTGGCAGTAAAATGCTGAAAACATTTCGAATGCTGATGTCCAATCAAAATGTTTTCACAAACTCCCATCCGTTCCAAGTGTAACTTTGACAAGATACAAACAGAATCAATTGAACTACAGCTACAAAAGCCCCCGTAGGGCAGTTTAATGTCAACAAGGAGACAGAGTGGGTGCTTCATAGTTGGGGCAACAAAGGGGCCAGGGGGTTAGCCAGTCGGGATGTAGCTCGATCCCGCCTGGCTTCTGAAGAGGGGGCGATAACGACAGTAGGGTTGGGGTGACCACATTGGGTGCTACAGAATTAAAAGGATTGCCCTGGAATTCTCGCGGGAAATATCCAGCTGCTACCCAATCCGGTGACTATGGAGACCTTGAAGAAGGGGGCCATTATCTTCCTCCAGGAAATTTGGCCTACTACCCCCCCATGTGTTAGATGGCCATTGCACTTTTGCTCATACAGCAAAACCTAGTAGGGGAGGGGTGGTTTCCCAGTAGGCAGATTGCTATCCGCATTGGATTGGGCCTAACAGCTTTTCAGATCCCGAATTCTACAGACAAGGAAGTGGTAGATCCGGAGGAAAACATTACAATGCTTCTGTTTAATATATACTGGCACCTTGGAACAGGAGCTCTGCATGAGTTTATCTCTACTCTAACCACCTCAGAATGCCCTGCCAGTTGACGAAGGGCCTCCGCCAGGTTGTGTTGGGGGGGCGATTTGAATGTAGAATCAGGGCCTTCTTAAGCACTTTTGGGGCCCTGGGCACGGACATCTTTGGGCCACCGTCTACCAATCCAAAGGAATTAAGGGATCAAGAATACTGGTCGCGCCCCCCATTCCCACACGTTGCGCTCACAACCTATAGGTTGATATGCTGTTTTGCAGCATAATAAGCACGTTTACTCCCTTTAAGTCCCCTTAGCCTCTTCTTTCAGAATGATAAACAAGTAGCATTTGAAAACCAACATTAGCAGTCTACAAAGGGGTTACTGTTCTAGTACATACAGGATTTTTTATCAATAACATCCAGGAAGGTAGATGTAGTATTAATGCAGGGCTGTATGTAAAAGGTACATGTAACCCGTAATAGACATTAGCTGCCTCAGAGAATGCAAAAGTGCCTAAGCATGGATAGAGACCACCAATTGGAAGGAAGGAGAATGCTATACATACCTTAGCATGGATAGTGGAGGCAGACTAGAAGCTACCAGGAAGGTGTCTTCATCCAGACAGACTGAGATTAGAAGTGGGATATCGTTTTCAAATAGTGTTGCCTTTAGATATTAAAGTAACAAATGCCTGTGATGTGCGATTATAAATATGCTTAACACAATGAAACCATGAATTTTGCTTTTATGAAGATCATACCATGAGAAGAAAATCACTCAGAAGGGCTGACAATTTTGAAAGGTTTAGGGACTGACAACATTGAGAGGTTAGGCATTACAAGATTAAATGACATGCCCAGGATCACACATTGGTTAAGGGGTGAAGCTGGGATTAGTGCCAAATCTGCAATTGCTGCATTTGCACACTTTCTTTTCCAGTTCTTACCATGAACTAAAACAATCTAATTTTTATCAAAAAACAGACTTGGAAAGTACACAAATCACATTACCAAACATGACCACTTTTAAACAAAATATTATAGATGGGTGTTATGCAAAATGGGAATGATTCTAGCTTCATTCTCTCCATCATCAAGGGAAGTATATAAGAACCAGCATACCAATGTATGTGATTTAACACATTTAATCTGTGTTTATCTTTTGTATTTTAAAGCTTTAAATACTTCCAAAACAATGGCTTTTTTACCAAAAAGCAAACAGTTTTTGTGACAAACAATCAGACCTTAAAATATGCTTGCCTGAGGCCTGCAACATATGGTCCGCTCTCTTCTGTCTACCATCCCTTCCACCCAAGTGACCTACATAAGAAGAAAGATCAAGTAATGGGCTAAACTATTCCAGCAGCATCCAAGAAGGCAAACCTCACAGAAGACAGCACAGTAATGTAAGATATATTGGATGATTTCCAGGATCACTGTATCGTCTGTTGGCAAATCCAGGATACAAGCATAAACGCTTTTGTTCCATAGTCTTGAATTTGGATACTTATTCACCTCTCATACTAACAGTTCATGCCATCATTAGAGGCGATTGCCTAGGTTTTACAACCCCCATCTGAACAAATCAATTTCTACACTTTCACCATAAGGAAGATATGTTAGTTTTTATAGCACCCCCTAGCTGCTGCAGGTACATTGCTGATAATAGCAGATGTTTTTCTGCAAAACCAAGTACGTATGCAGGCAGGGTTATAAGCTTCAGACATAGGAAAGGCTCAGCCAGCCTTGCTGGAATGTGATATTCTAATTGTGCATATGAACACATATCTCTGCAAGGGGTGCTTCACACACTGAGCTAAATTCTGAACCACAATGGCACTCAGTTTACCAATATGCATTTCACCGTCGCCTATTGCACATCATCAACATAATTCCCACAGGAAGGAAAGAATGCTACATGGTTGTGTCGTAAGGAACACATAAACTATGTATAACACAGTGAACACAGAGAGCAATACATGATGAATTGATCAAGGCAGTATGTACTTGTCAAAACCGAAAGGCAATGAGTTCAGAGTCTTAGCAGCACCCCATAAGATATCCTGACGTGGCTATTTAAGACTGGTGAACAATGGAATCTTACTTCTTCAGATCAGCTAGCCTTGTGGACACCCCCCCCCTCCAAGGTGGGGGCCCTGGGAAAGTGCCCCTTTTGCCCTCCCATACAAACATCTCCGTGCAGAATGTCTGAAATGTCTTTTTCTGAAAAGTTACCCACTATGTGGGACCAGTTTGAAGGGGAGGAAACTACACATGGTGTAGGGGTTTGCGTAAGTCTACATTGGACTGCGTTTTGTGAGTCATTACCTCTATGATCTATGAGTTCGGCATATAAAGAAACCCTTGGAGTGATCATAGCATTGTGAGTGCCACATTTAAAACCCCCCTTGACTATAAACCGCTGCAGTATTTGGAAGGACCACCAATAGATCTTACTGTGCTAGCGGGGCACAATGGAATTAGATGGTCCCACGAAATATAGACTCTCTATATGACTCACTTAATCAGGTCATGAAGTCCTCAACTTTGGAATGGAAGTTGAGGGTCTTTAACGTCCTAACTTTCGACTCCACTATAGAGGAGTTCATGACTAGCTTGGTAAGAGGAGGGAGTGCCAGGGGAAAGCGCTGTCCTAGGCGACACCTGCATGTACAGGATGAAACTCTTGCTCACAAGAAATGAATGATGAGGCGTGAAATGAAAGTATTGAGGGGAGAAGGAAGAGCTTGTCCTCTGCAAGCTGAAAGAGTTAGATTAGTAAAACAAAGGTACAAGAATGTTTGTAAACAAAAGAAAGTAGATCTGGCTAAAGGGGATGTGGAAAGTATGCTTCAGGTACTGATCAGTAAAGATGTCGGTGCATTTTGGAAATTGATTAACGGTCTGGATGTTCCACTACTTCTCTCCCAAACTAATACAGTCTTGGAGAAGGATTGGGTTGTTCACTTTTCCAAACTTTATTCCCTGGGGAATGCAAAACGGGAATCCCCGGAGGTTTTACCACCGATAGAATCATCAGTAGGATTGGAGATGAGGGTAGACATCAAGAGGGTAGCCCAATTAATGAAATCATATAAGCCCTCTAGGGCGGCCGGCCCGAACGGTTTGACCAATAGTACTTTATGGGCTGATCCCTTTAATTGAACGAACGCTCTGGTAATTTTATTCAACAGTATAATTGAATCACACGTTTTTCCACCCTCTTGGCATACAGCTACAGTGGTTCCTCTATTTAAGAGGGGTACACGAACGGATACAAGGAATTATAGATTGAACTACAGCTGTGATGTAAGCAGAGCTTTAAGGAGCCTGGGCTGAGCCCCAGGAGGCTCCTAAAACCTCAATCAGCCGGGGCTCACACTACCCCCCCCCAACAGCCACTTTCTTTCTTTGGATTTTTTTATTACGTTCCATGCGTGGGTTTAGGACCCGCGCACTACCATGTCACGTGGCACTGTGCTGTTACGTACATGGTGGATTTCCTGTTTGGTTCATAGACTCTTCTGTGTCAAGCAGTCTATTGTATAAAAGAAAAGAAATTGCGCACCTATGAAATAGCACAGTGCCGTGCAACACTAGTTTGTCAGCGGCAGGGCTGGGCTGGAACCCCCAGTAGAGACAATTAAAAAAAGAGCAATTAAAAAAAAATCTCCTCTGCTCAACCATAGCGCAGCAGATGACAAGCCAGTGTCACATCGCTCTGTGCTATCCCGCAGGTGCTGGAATCCCATAGTTTCATTCAATAGGCTGCTTGACACAGTCTATTGAATTCAACAAAATAAATTGGGTAACAATGAGACAGCACAGTGCAAGTGGCTTGTCACTGGCAGGGCTCGGGGGAATCCCCAACGTGGGACAAAAGAAAACAGTAACCCAACAACTTCAATTTTGTATTGTCCCATGCTGGGGACACTTCAGGCCACGCCCATGATTTAGGCCACACCCTTCGTTGCAGCCCCCCCACCATGATGTCTCACCCCACTAAAAGCACTGGATGTAAGTGTGCATTGTGAAGTAGTGGCGTTGTTTGAGTTATTTATTTTACGCTGGATGCTGTAGACTTGGGAGGCCCAGGGAATTCATGGGAAGGTCTGAGCGAGGTCTGTGTCAGGCCCAAGACTGGGGGTCTGGCCTGGCTCTTCTGGGCCACATAGGAACCAAGCCAGGGAAATGGGGTGGGGTCTCTGTCAGGGGCTTGGGGGCAAGAGAAGGTGCTTGTGGGCAAAAAGGGACTAAAGGGGCAAGAAAAAGGCCTTGGGACCGCAAACAGGGCTTAAGGTGTTGGGGCAAGTAAAGGGGCTAAAGGGGGCTAGGGGCTTGAAGGGCAAGAAAGAGGGCAACTAAAGTGGATAAACAAGACTGGGGCATCAAAGGGGGCAACAAAAGGGGCTAAAAGGAACTGGGGTGAGGAAAAGGGGGCAAGAACAGGAGCTAAATGGGACTAGCGGACTAAAGATGGGCAGGCAGGACTGGGGGCAGCTAAAGGGGCGGAGGGGCAATAAAAGGGGCTCAATGGGACGGGGCAAAACGGGACTGGGGAAGCTAAAGGGAATGGGATCAGCAACAAGGTCTCGGGAGGATAGCTCAGCAGCAACGTGCTCACCTTGGAAGCAAAACGACGCAGAGCCGCACCGGTTAGATCCCTGAGTCCGCGCTTAAAAAACTCTGGGTATATCATAACAAAGGGTACTTGGGGGCAAGAAAAGGAGCTAGTGGGGCTCACTTACCTTTTGTAAATTTGCTGCCACTTCACAGCACCACCAGGAAGCGTTCTGGGCCTGCCCCAGACATCCAATGAGTGGCTGGGGTGCGACAGCCAAAAAAAAACCCACTCCTGGTGTGCCAACAACACTTACCGCAGCGAGTCTGCCCGACTTACAGTCCCGGCCACCTGACTTCCTGTCCTGCCTCAGCCAATCAAAGAAGCCGGGCAGACACGCCCCCTATGTGCTGTCAGAGAGCCGTAGGTGATGTGGGGCTCGCCCAGCTCTAGCAGTAGTGCACACTTAAACACGCATGCGCCATAGAGGAATACATTCTTATATGATTCTGCCAGTAGGCATATGTTACGTGTAGGTGTGCTGCAGGCATGGGTTTTCGTGCGTGTTGATGTTGGTTGTGACAGGGCCTTGTAATGGCGCGCGTCATACCCCAAAGCGCATATGATTACATTCTGCCTGTAGGCTCATGAAACATGCATGTTGTCTGCACATGTTACTTTGAGCAGGTTCATGTTGGTCATGGCCTGAACTGGTATGGTAAGTCACATTTATATAAACAGGATTTTTTAAATAATACTGTTCGTTACCACCATTGTCGTGTTTCAGCAGCAAGGCTTGTGCGGTGGGTCGCCCATTTGGCCCCTAGCAGTGATAACAAGGCCCTTAGTCTGCAGAGGAATAGTGAGAGTAGAGGGAGGGTGCAAGGACATGAGAGTAGAGGGAGGGTGCAAGGACATGAGAGTAGAGGGAAGGTGCAAGGACATGAGAGTAGAGGAAGGGTGCAAGGACATGAGAGTAGAGGGAGGGTGCAAGGACATGAGAGTAGAGGGAGGGTGCAAGGACATGAGAGTAGAGGGAGGGTGCAAGGTCAAGGACCTCCGAGTAGAGGGAGGGCGCAAGGTCAAGGACCTCCGAGTAGAGGGAGGGCGCAAGGTCAAGGACTTCCGAGTAGAGGGAGGGCGAACGAGCATCCGAGTAGAGGGAGGGTGCAATGGTATGAGAGTAGAGGGAGGGTGCAAGGACATGAGAGTAGAGGGAGGGTGCAAGGGCATGAGAGTAGAGGGAGGGCGCAAGGTCACGGACCTCCGAGTAGAGGGAGGGTGCAAGCGTATGAGAGTAGAGGGAGGGTGCAAGGACATGAGAGTAGAGGGAGGGCGCAAGGTCAAGGACTTCCGAGTAGAGGGAGGGTGAACAAGCATCCGAGTAGAGCGAGGGTGCAATGGTATGAGAGTAGAGGGAGGCAGCAAGCACATGAGAGTAGAGGGAGGGTGCAGGGACATGAGAGTAGAGGGAGGGCACAAGGTCAAGGACTTCCGAGTAGAGGGAGGGCGAAAGAGCATCTCAGTAGAGGGAGGGTGCAATGGTATGAGAGTAGAGGGAGGGTGCAAGGACATGAGAGTAGAGGGAGGGTGCAAGGACATGAGACTAGAGGGAGGGTGCAAGGACATGAGAGTAGAGGGAGGGTGCAAGGTCAAGGACTTCCGAGTAGAGGGAGGGTGAAAGAGCATCCGAGTAGAGAGAGGGTGCAATGGTATGAGAGTAGAGGGAGGGTGCAAGGACATAAGCGTAGAGGGAGGGTGCAAGGTCATGAGAGTAGAGGGAGGGCGCAAGGTCAGGAGGGCGCAAGGTCAAGGACTTCCGAGTAGGGGGAGTGCGAAAGAGCATCCGAGTAGAGGGAGGATGAAAGGGCATCCAGGTAGATGGAGGGTGCAAGGACATTAGAGTAGAGGGAGAGTGCAAGGGTCTGAGAGTAGAGGGATGGTGCAAGGGTCTGAGAGTAGAGGGAGGGTGCAAGGGCCTGATAGTAGAGGGCGGGTGCAAGTACATCTGAGTAGAGGGATGGTAAAAGGACATCCGAGTAGAGGAGGGTGCAAGGACATTAGAGTAGAGGGAGGGTGAAAGGGGAGGAGAGTTAAGCAAGGGGATGGGAGGTTGGGGTGTAGAGTGTGATTATTCGCATTATTGCAGAGACATTGAAGAGCGATCAAAGAGCACCCCTGAGCAGGAAAAGGGCTGATGCATAATGCTCCCAAGAACACGTCTATAACCTATGAGGGCAGTGCTGTAGTTTGTCGGGAAGTGCTTGCATGATGGGCTTGAGTTGTTCTCGGCGTACTCTGGAGGTATGGGAGCTTGATTGTTGCGTTTTATTATTATTATCAGAGAAAACTTGCACTTCCCACACCACTGGGCCCTTGCAGCCACATAGACACACCATTAAACTCCTCTGCAAATCTCAGCCTACCCTACCATCCTCTCTGACTGCCCCCGAGACTCTCACCCTGTGATGTGGGTACCTCGCACCTGCAATGGAATGCACTCCATTTCTGCAAAAAAAGCGACCCGGAACCATAACCAGACATGCAAAATTGAGAAGCCCCAACAATTTCTGCATGTCCACCAGCGTTATCTTACGTGCCGCTATTGCCCTCTCCTGCAACTGTAGCAGCTTGCTCACCTTGACGTCCGGCAAGTGTGAGGTCATGGCCACTGAATCCAGCACAATCCCTAGAAAACTCAGAACCACTGTTGGCCCCTTAGTCTTATCCTCTGCCAATGGCACTCCCAACTCAAGCATCAACAACTGAAAAACCTCCAGCATACGCCGGCACTCCTGCTCTCTGCCCACCCCACTGGTGAACAAGAATTCATCCAGATTGTAGAGGAGCAGCTAATTGCCTCTACAGGAAGTCCCGCTCGTGACGAGCTGTATGTTGGAAGCCTGAGATTGTGCCATGCTTGACGCCAGCAGTTGCGACTATTCCATGGAGAATACTTCTCACAGTAGACGCTACCGTATATTATAAATGCTGAGGTCGATAAAAACCGGTACCCGCGGTCTCGCAGCCAACTCCCGCTCCTCCTCCTTTGACCCCTATTTAGCTCTCACATCCCTATGTAAGTGCTTGAACACATTCACAAACTCTCCGGCCCAAATGTTCTACTTTGTAGCCGTCATCAGATGCGCGCACAAAGGCTTTGTAATACCAACATAGGGTAGCTTCTTGAACTTCTCTGCGCTCTGGCACCTCCACCACACCGGGGCCACAGGATCTGGTACTTTATCCGTCTGCACTTCTACTGAGGCTACACCTCTCCCCTCCAGCCTCACCAAGGCAACTGCCATCCCCCCATCTTCCTCCCTCATCCAGGTGCCCCGATCTCACCTTTCTGTGGCCCCATCAAGCCCCCACCTGACCCATGCCGCAGACCATTCTCTGCCTTGCTTACCTCTTTCTGCCCTGTCGCCTCCTAGCCGTGACATCCTGGCTGCCACTCCTCATTTCTTTCCTCAGTGGGCTCCTACTGCAAGGTTAAAAAACATCAGGAGAGTCCCCAGCCCATCGTCCCCACAGTATCCCCCTACTCCTGCTATCCCAGCCCGCCCTCCCCCTCACTCCTCTCAACACGCATCCCCTTTCTCTTCCAACCCACACCCCGCACCCTCTCTCTTCTCACACTCTGCAATACATACTTCTGAAAGCTCATATTTGGACTCGTCCTGTCCTTCTGACAGATGGAAGTGAGTTAACAAGGCGTGTGGTTTGGGGCATTGGCCGCAACGGACAACAGTGCTGTGCAAGAGACTCCTGGGGGCTGTGCATATAAACGCAATCGCTCCATCAGGGATGGAAGCCGTGACTGTATGCGCATGTGCTAAGCAACTGTTCCCCAGCAGTGGCGTTTCCCCACTGGCCCGGCCTCCTGGGAAAACACACCCCGCAACACCACACATCTAACATGGGCAACAGAACGCCTTTTCTGAAAAGTATTGTGCAGAACAGCTCACAACTAAATATGTCTCTAATCCGCGCATTAGCATTTTATCCAACGCTGCACTTTCGATTCACTCTTTTGTTACCAAAGGCTGGCGGCAATGCTAAGTCCAGGGCCTCCAAGCATCTGCGGCAGGGATTTCACAAGCATGTTCTTTAGATTGGATGTCTGTTTGCTGCCTCGAGACGCCTACACGATGCACACTACGCCAGTAGTGGAACGCAGACGCAACCCAACCAAGACACCCAACTCTCCTCTTGTGTTTCTGTGAAGTGATGATCAAGAAATCGGCAAGTCTGTCGGATACAGCAAGGCCCATGTTGGGGCGTTAAAGGGCGTCGCACGTCATTGCTGGCTGTGCAAGCTAGGGCCGCAGTGGGAGAGGACCTCCCCCCAGGGCTTTAAGTGGGCCGGGGCCTGCCGGGGCTGGGCCCCGGCAGGCTCCGAAATTTCGTTTTGAGCCAGGGCCCTGCCGGGGCCCACTAATCTCCCCTGGCAGCCCCGGCCACTACACGAAAAGGCATTTTTTTCTACAGCCTGAAGCTCTCGCTCGTGTGCGAGAGCTTCAGGCTTCAGAAAAAAATGCCTTTCAGCCATAATGGTGGCGCCGCACCTACGAGGCATCCCTTTAATCAAGTGATGCACGTGGGCCGGCGCCACCATTATGGAGAAAACGTGAGGCCGCTGAAAGCAGAGGCCTTGCTTTCTAAATACTGAAGCTCCCGCGGATTCGCGGGAGTTTCAGTCTTTAGGAAAAAGGCCTCTGCTTCCAGTGGCCTCACCCTTTCAGCCTTGATGGTGACGCTGCCCCTCCCCAGCTGGCGAGGGGCAGCACCACCATTAAGGCTGAATAGGAGAGGCGCTGTCCCCTGCCAGGCAAGCCTATAGAATAGAAATGCAGAGATCAGCACCCTCTTCCCCATAGGGGAGAGGGTGCTAATCTCTACAAAAGGCTGCCTGGTAGGGGTGCCAGTAGCCCATTGAGCCGGGGCTCGTCAAGGGGGCGTGGCCTAACGGGCCATCAAGGCCCCCGCTGTTAGGCCACGCCCCCTCAATGAGCCCCGGCTCGATTTGTAGTGCCACTTAAGGCACTGCCTCCCCCACTGCAACAGGATGAACTAGGCACATGGGAATTCGCCACTGGTGTATATTGCCTTATGTAACGAGCAAATTCACTTTAAACTGGAACACTTGCGGAGACCCACGTCTAGTGCATTTGACACCTGATGTCTGCACTTACCCTTGCACTTGCCACCAGCTGGCCGTACCTTTGACTTATTCTTTATTTATTATATTATCACATGTACTGCACTGCCCCTCCCACTCCACCCCCCCACCTTCCCCCTTCCCCTGCACTTGCGCGATCTGAATGTCACCTGGCCTCCCATCCCGGGAGGATAGCTCAGCGGCAGCGTGCGCGTCTTGGAAGCAAGACGACATGGAGCAACAACAAGTTCGATCCCCGGGTCCGCGCTTAGAAACCTTTGGGTGTTTAAGCGCGTTATAAATACGTAACTAAGTGAAAAAAAAACACACAATTACGCAACTAAGAAAAACAAAAAAGACAATTCCTGTAACAGCGCCTCGATGCCTGCGGGCTGTGTGAGCGCTTAATAAATATGAAATAAATTGTTGTCTCTGTCTTCCCTCTGTTTCCCAAATGCCATATCATATCATATCACTGCATGAAGGTCCCTTCGCATCTTTTTATTATCACACCAAAACTAAGTTTTCATAGATTTGATCAGACTGACTGAAAATTGTTTGCAAAACATTAGCTGAGGGCGGTCCTGTTGGCTTTGTCAGTGCTTGTTCTAATCGTAATGCTTACTAGCTGCTCAGTAGCAGGCTGAGCAGCAAGCTGATTTGGGGGCACTGCTTTAGCCAACCTGGCAGTTTAAAGTGGCTGAATGTTGAAAATAATTAAAAATAACACTTTGGTAAAAGAATAAAGTAACACAATCTGTAACCTGGCCTTAATTTACATTTAAATGCCCATCATGCTGCTGATGGGGACCAAGTATCAGAAACACTCGGAAGCGTGTGATTTATGAGGTAACTTTGACCCTGAGCGGGCAAAATAATAAAGGGGATAGGCATAAATCAGACGGAAAGTTCTGGAATATTCCACTGGCGGTGGCTAACCAAGCCTTTCAGCAAACTGCAAGTTCAAAGTGGCTTCGATTCAGCCTTGTGCGTTTCTCGGGTGCCCCTCCCGGCTGGACACTGTTCCAAAGGAAAAGGCCTTACAAGAGCCCCTGGGGGTTGGCAATGGAGCATTCTCTGGTTGTCCCTGTGCTGGGACTTGCCTGTGTTCCATGTCCTTGGCCGGCCCTCCGGCGGCAGTTGCCTCATACAGATGTTGCCCCCTTTATCAACCAACAATTCTAGTTGAAATAGTGATGGGGTGTAAGAACTTGCATGCCAGGGGAGTGATTGGAAGCGTTGGGGCGACAGTAGACCACTAATTCTCCCCGCAGTTCTTAAGTGTGTGGTTTCAGACATGAAGGAGAGAGTTAACGGTTTGTAACATTGAAGTTGCACTAGAATAGTTTTATTACAAAGTATAAAGAACTTAGATGCCCCCACACAAGTAGGTGGAAGCGGTCCCTGACTAGCCCTTCTCCCAAAATGTAAAGGGTTAGCCCCCCACCCCGGTATGACAGTTTAGTCTAGGTGCACCCCTGCTAGCAATGCCAAACTGTCTGTCAGAGAAATGGGCTTTTTTGTTTATTACGTGGGCTCTGTATCTCAGACGCTGGCCATGCCACGTGATCCTATAACTCGTCAGGGAAATACTTTCGCTTAATCTACCATTGATTTCCGGGGACTGGTGGGAGCTCTGCTGTGTGAAAATCCTAATTTTTGGAAGAACTTTAGCAAAGATGCCAGTAAATCGTCGGTAGGCTTCGGCAAGGCTGTTCATTTACTTGTGGAAAGTTGGGTTCTCTCGCAAGAACATCTTCTAGTAGATTTGAATCTTTCTGGAAACCCCCCACCCACATGATAAACACAATGAGGACTTGATTAGAAGACACATATTGTAAGTAAATTGATAAACAAAAAGCTGCCCACATATCACCGCATTTCACCAGTATGCGCAGCCTGAGGTGCCCTCTGCCAAAGGGGCAGCAGACGGACCCCACAGAGGTCAGAGTACAGCGGACCGAACCAAGCATCCAGAATTACTACATTACCAGGTGGTCGTCTCACAACATTTGATATTATGGTCTCTTACATTTATAAAGAACTTCCTGCCATACGTAATGGCGTCGAAGCGCTGATTTTTGTGCGCACTTGTTATTTTATTCACATCACCTCTTCCGTGAACAAGCTTTTTTTTTCAAATGTGTTTTGCTGAGTCATCCCTTAGACTCCGGTTTTTCATTATTTATTTATTTAATTTATTTATTGCATTTGATTACACGCCCAAACCTTTGGGTATCATGGCGTACATACGTCTTGATTGTACATCTTAGGTGTTATCAGCGTAAAGACTTGGGTTGCAGCAACATGGTTACATCATATTCATACATTTTGGTGATTCGTTGTTTTTTGGTGATTTACATGGATGGAAATGGAAATTCTGAATTGTGGGATTTCAGCAGCGAGAAGTGCGGGGGAGGGTGTGTGGGGGAGGGCAGTTGTCGAATGCGGGACATTTTTTCTAAGCTCCCCCCCCCTCCCATAAATAAACATTTACATTTCAGGAGATTAATTATTGACACCTGGAAAATAACCCAGGAAAGGAGTACTTCCTATGATGGTCCAAGCAAAGCATAAAATGTGCACACCGTTTAAACATACACAGTTTACCTAAATATTTTCCTCAGAATGCAATCCTATCACGTATTTCACTTGATGCTGAAGCTGTCTAGTAGGCAAGGCTCACGTTCGTCCTGAAAATACCAGCTTTGCCAACCCAAAAAAATGAAAACCATCAAAACCCCTCATGGGTACACTGGTTTCCCGGATCCGAGATCCGGGAGACATTTTATTTGCCAGATCTCGGATCCTGGACAATGCGGCACAATGACCAGCGCTGGTGGTTAACTGTGCACCAAAGATAGCTTCAAAAGGACTCTCCTCGGGATGGCAGCAGGCAGGAAAGGGGTGCGGCAGGGGCAAATATGGGACATGGGGAGCAGGAAAGGAGAGGCACGAGGAAACCAAAAAAATAGCAAGACCACTGGGTCGGTGGGTACATGGCGTTGGCAGCCATATGGTGATCAGGGGCTAAACGTTCTTGCTTAGTTATACGCAGACTCACTTCTAATATTGTTGAGCTGTGTGTCTGCTGTCAAACATTGAATAGATTTGAGCATAAGTCTATATATTGTTGATAGTCCATTCGCTGGGACCTGCGTCTGGGCGATGCTGATCAAGAAGAAAGCGCTTTGTGGAGTCTGGGATCCACAAGTCTGCGAGGCCTGGGCACGGAGAACGGTTGCCTTCTCAGAAGTTCCACGTGAGAGGTCATCTACTATCAAAAGCTCTGAATGAGCGGCTGCAGTAGGTTCTAGAGTGCTATGTTGTGGTTTCTACTGTGCACCGCTGCCCTGCTCATGGTCTCCAGGCACCCTGGTGGATCTGCAAAGGAAGGATGGCGGGGAGGGCTTAACTAGTGGGATTAGGGAGGTGTCAGACCTGGTACTCTCAAGCTCCGGAGGAGAGTCTGTGCACGCTCTGGATCTAGGAATACATTCGTGGTTGCTATCTAGAGAGCATCGCCAGCCTAGGCTTCATGTTGAGTGCGGGTGAGGAATGCCTAGGATCGCCTCCCTTACTTGGGTGCCATTTGCAGGGTTAGCAAGAAAGCTTGGGGCGTCTCTAACACACTGTGAATCCGTCTCATCCAAGCACATTAGGCACAGCTGGGCATAGACTTAAGTGGGTGATCTTAGGAACACATGTTTTTCCTAAGATTTAGAACTTCAGGTCTTGAGTGCAAGTCCTTCATTGAATCCAGAGTTTGTAGGTTTGTTGGGAAAGGTATCTAGCGTTTCCATCGAAAAGGCTTCCAACTAAACCTTTTCCATTGAAACCTATCCATCGGAAATATATGCATCGAATGCATATATGTGTAGGTTAAAGGATTAATTTTCGATGGGGTTGGTTTTTGAGGGTAAAAAATCAGGTTTTTGGGGGGCTCACCCCCCCAAAAAAATACAAAAAAATGTATTCGATGTAAATATTTTCGATGGATAGGTTTCGATGCAAAACACTTTCATTGAAAGTTTTTGTTGGAAAGACCATAAACCGTTTGGAAAGACCACGGGGGTCATTCCGAGTTTGGAGGCAGCCATGGTGCTATTAGCACCATGGCTGCCTCCAAACCCGGGTCCGGTCTGGCTGAATGGGGACGTACCGGTTCATTCCGACCTTGGAGGACCCGGTAAGTCCCCATTCAGTAAACCATTCCCCATTCCCATTGGGGCTCAATGGGAATGGGGAAGGCGCTAATTACAGGCCCGCAAATAACGGGCCCGTTATTAGCACCCTGGTCCATTAGCGGGACCCGCAAAGGACATGTGGTCAGACCACATGTCCTTTGCGGGTCCCACTAAGGGACCTCGGAATTGGGCGTTAAGGGTTTACCAGCACCGGTAAGGATGCCGGTGCCGGTAAACCCTTACCGCCCAACTCGGAATGAGGCCGACATCTCTTTAGAGGAGAGTTGGGACTACTAGGAATGCGTTTCTAAACCTCCAGTCATAACCCATCTTTACAAAATGTGTGACTGTTGAAGTTATGATCCAACCAGATGTTTATGGATTCGGCGAGCAGCTGTTAACTTCCGGTAGGCGGTCACTGAGGGCCTTGGCCATGATGTCAGCTTTTGAGAGGTGGGTTCATGAATGCACTTATGAACTGGACAGCCGGATGTGCAACACAATCCTCGTCAGAGTCAGGGCTAGTAGACAGACATAGTGCTCATTAGTGCGGCAACCACTTGTTTGGCATCCGGGACAGAGGCGGAAGCTTGCAAAGTACATACAGTTGACATAGAAAGGTCTGAGGCCCACAGTCTCAGACCGCCTCTAACCCGAGTTAGAAGGAACCTTGTTTATGATGGCTTCACTGCGCTAGCCAGCGACTTGCAGACATGAGACAAGGCTGCCTTTTATGTTCCATGGATTGGTGGAAACTATCTACTCTGTCACGCACTAGCATTGATAATTCTGTCACATCATCTTCCCCCCTATATATACACACACCCTCACCCTGCAATTCCTTTTCACTCATGAACCAATGCTTGTCAGCTGCTAATGTATTTGGGCAGAAAGTAACCCTTACTGTCTGGTTAGTTTTGTCTCTACAATGGCGCTTTAGCACCACCTGTAGGTTGGGATATTTCAGAAGTTGTACATCCTTCGTCTTTGACTGAACGGTAATGGCCTAAAATGTCAACCTCACAATTACGATGGCTGAAAATGGAGACTAGTTTTTAAGACCCCTTTACACCATATATATGTGTGTGGGGTATGTGATATAATGGTAATGTGGGGGGCTGCCGGGTCTCCCCAGCATATGTATGTGGTGTAAAGGGGGTTTTAAAAAAAAGTGCGCATTTTCGGCCATCGTAATTATGGGGGTCGCAATAATCACATAGATCCGACTGAACTGCTCTGTGTCTCCACTAGCAGCCATTTTATGGGAAGACGTTTTATAATGTCGGAAGTAAAAGAGCCAAGGATTGGCTGTCTCAAAAAGTTGAATGTGGTGAAAGCATGGTAGGAGAGCAGGAATAGAGTGGATGTACGGGCTCGCGCATACACCAAGTCGGTCCACCATGACCGAGGAAACCGGACCAAGTTACCGATCCCAAACTGAGCCCTCCTGAAATCCATGCGCCAGCACACCTCCAACAACCATATCCGAGGGGGCGCCTAGAGGGTTTATGCCCTGGTAGGTGTAAGAGGATTCAATTCAACACTACAGCTAAGTCAATGCCTAGTCTGGGATACTGAATGGAAACCCTTATTGATATATCTTTATGTCCAGTTCATGCGTTCTGGATGACTACCGCTATATAACACCCCTCTCTTTGAATCCCCCTGACCCCACTGAGCCAAGAAGTAGTTCTGTTTTGCAAGTTAAAAGGTTTATTTGAGAATTTAAACAATATATATATATCACACTTTATAATAAATTAATAATTGAATATCACACTTAATCTGAGCAGTAATCAATAATGGATAGTCTGGCACTAGCACACTTGTGAATAGGAACAGAAGAATAAGGTGGTAGAGAATGCTTTATATAAGTTCAGATGGATGTAATGTTGAATGAAATGCAATACAGAAAATACTCAATATGATTTCAACAAAACAATGTAATCACTTTTCTCTGGCAATCCCCTCCCCCCTTTATGCAATGCAAGGAAATGGAAGGAAAGCACACAGTTCTCAGAAATGCAATCAAATGTAATTCAGTTCACCCCAGCAAGCTTAGACTACAGAAGTTGGAAACACAGGCCCAAAATGCTTTTATATGTGCTGGCAATGAAGTGAAAAATATGCTAAAATGCTTTTAATTCCTTCTAGAGGTTCAGGGTGAGTGGTATCAAGTTAATATTAGTCCAGGCTCACTTTAGCAAGGATCTAGGAGTAACTAGCAGGTTAAACGAATTTTTGGCAACTGAAAGCAAGAAAAACTGCTGTTTTCACACGTTGAGAAATTTGCAAATCGCGGTAAATTCGCGAGTGCGTTTTTCGCGATTGCGGCAAAACTATAGGAATCGGAATGCGGTTCTAGGTTCGTTGAAAAGCTGAGATTCTAAGCTTTCAAAGGAAAGTTACTGCAAGTCTCTAGGACAAACGGTTACGGAGTTATGAACGATTAAATAAAGGTAGTTTTTCGGATTTGGAATGTTAAAATTCAAAGTGACAAGTGCAGCTTGCAACTAGAAAATGACAGGTGATAGCTTGGATTATATTATTTTAACTAGAAGATTGGTTCTGCACAGTTCTGCTGGGTACTCACAATATATTTTGGAAATAAATGGGCCTCGCCACGGATCTGGTCAGGTTTTAGACTGGACTCTGGTCTGGTCTCTGCACTTCACAGTGATCTGGGTCAGCTCTCTGGTTCTGCTAACAGTGGTCTGGGTCAGCTCTGCTCTCTCTCTAGCCTCTCTGGATTCTGGAGATTGATGGATTTGAAGTCTGGATCTCTGGATGTGGTATGGTCCGGCAGAGCGCGTTGCAGCAAATGGAATTGAAGGTCTCTATCTGTCCTGACTGTCTGCTTTTATGTGTTTTGAAAATGGGTGTGTGTGCAGCATCACTAGGCTCTACCCCTCTCCACTTGTCATTGGCCACTTCATCCTCTTCCCCTTGATTGGGGGAATGAAATGAAGTGTCATCATGATGAGGTCTGTTTATGGTACAGAGAACCCACCCCTGTCAAATTACACACAATCTATATTTTGACCCAAAAGACATATTTGCACAGGTACACATTTGTTTAAAATTACATGCACCCTTCACATATCACAGGAGGTATACCCTGTCCAAATCTGCTCTTCCTGGGAGCTTGCATTCAGAAATGGCAACATTTGCACTTTTTAACTGATTTCGTAATATCGGACATTACCCCAAATTTATACACATGTGCGCAAGGAGTATGGACATTACTTGATGAAGTGTCAGATTTTTAACATGCATACATTTTAAGTAATACCCTCTTAACTGCTAGTTTGCCCCCAGATCAAGCCACCTGTTCTAAAAACCTCTTAAAATGTGGGCAGAAAAATCACAAGAATTATGGTATCATTTAAATAATTATGACAAGTCCGTACTATGAGTTATTCATCTTTTTCTAAAACCATATTCTGGCTACAGGGGTGTGGTTTCCCCCCAGCACAAGGTTGAATTTCTGGTTTTTCCAGTTCTGCCAAGCCAGCTTGCTCTCACAGGCAGTGCTCCTCCCCTTTACTTCCAGGAGGAAGCCACTTTTATTACCCCTGCAATAAACCATCTGCCTGGGCACTGGAAGGCCCTTTGTTCAAGAGGAAGCCATTTATGGCCACTTCCATAAACCCTCTGCCTGGGTCCTATGTTTAGCCTCTAGCAGTCCCTTGATAATCCAATCAGAGAAGTGTCAGATCCCTTTTGGTGGGAGCAGCAAAAAGGCAGCTAGGCCTGGGAACACAGCAGTTGTGCAAGTCTCAACTCCTGTCGGGGGTAGCTGGTGGGCAGAATTCAGTTTCATTAAGCCAGGTTTCAGATAAAATGTCACTTTTTGTTACCCAGTTTAAGTCAAGACAATGTTTACATATGCAGCTAGAATGCTGATTCTAAGTTCAAAACTATGGCATTTAAACAATTGCAACCTATGTGACACTCAAAAGTAGGTCACTCATTTCTTTTAAACATTTTCGATTTTTGGTAGTTTTAAATCCAGTTTCAGTTAGGCTGCTGCAGACCTGCAGAGCTCAGCCAGTCTTGTTATGAACATTCAAGTCACTTCAGAATATAACTTTACATTGGATCCACCTCTCAGTAAGTCTTTCTTTGGCATGCTTTGGGTTCATCTATTCAGTTTTACACATATAAAAAAATCTGGTATTGTTTTAAAACGCTGGCTTTCTGATAGTGGTGAGTACTGGTACTGCACCCATTTTTGGGATTTAAGAAAATGAGTTCCCCACAATTCTAGGTTGCTTTTGGCAATCAGCATTGCCATTCCCAATGGTTTCAGGCTACTGTGTGGGTAGTCCAATGGTGGTTTTAGGCAGTGCCCTTCTGTGCCCATAACATCGGCAAAATGGGTGCCAGCCTATTCTTCATGCACTTCCCTGGGCATTTTCTGGGAAGCTCTGGCCATCATGATGTTTTCAATGCCAGTACTGCACAGTTTTTGAGGCAGGGCTTGGATGCATGGGTAAAAACATCCCACAAGCCCCCCTCTTGCGATGGCCACTCTGTTTCCATGATGGAACTCGCAAGACCTGGGATGTTTCCTCATCTTCTTCCAATAGATGGCACAGTTCAGCATCTTTTTCTCCATCCGGTCGGATCGATCGGTTCTCCTCGCCGGTCCTGATGGGAAGATTGGGCGGTACCCCGGGCCCCTTGCGTCTCTGCTCCCGGTCTCTGGATCGTCCTCCTTTGGCCAGTCTCGAGGTTTTCTTTCTCCTAGGACGACAAAGGAAGAGCGGAAATACCTATTCATAGACATTTTTCCCCCACCATTGATATAGTGGGGTGGCATATAAATTTATAGTCAAAACAGATGGACATGCACATTTCTTTTTGCATTCAAAAACGAAAACACCCACATTGAGAAACTCAGAATTGGATAGGCGATATGTAGGATATTTTAAGTTAGAACTGAATTAATCTGAGACAGTACCCTCTAGGATTCCAGAGGATTCCTCCAGTTGTTGCAGAGTGTGCCTGGGATGGCAACACTTCAACTGGTTAATGTGGACCCACTTGTCTTCCCCCTCTGCCGAACCGCCTTTGGGGATGAGGATCTTGTAGGCCACAGGGGAGATTTTGTCTATAATCTCAAAGGGTCCCTTCCATGTAGGCAAAAATTTTCGCTGTTTGGCCTTGTTCCTTTGGAAATTGTATAGATAGACCCGGTCCCCCACCTGATATTACTTCCTGGAAGTCTTCAGGTCATAGTGGGTCTTCATGCTATCAGCTGATCTTTCTAGATTCCGCTGAGCATAAGCAAAAGCATGTTGAAGGTGTTTCCTTAAATTCTCCACATACTCATGAGTTGTGGAGGCATTTATCAGTGTCTGCTCTTGGGTCCTGTAGAGCAAATGCTGAGGAAGCACCATCTTGCGTCCAGTCATCAACTCAAATGGTGACATTTTGGTTGCAGATGAAGGGGTAGATCTGATGGCCATTAGGACCAGAGGTAATCAGATATCCCAACTTGGCCCAGAATCTGCCACAAACTTTTTTAGTATGCTCACAATGGTTCGGTTATATCCCTCTACTGCCCCAGAAGAAGCTGGCCGGTAAGCAATATGCAACTTCCTTTTGACCCCCAGTATCTCCCACATCTTTGTCATCACTTCATTGGTGAAGTGGCTACCTCTGTCTGACTCAATCCTTTGAGGTAGACCAAAACGGGAAAAGATGTGGTTAATCATCAGGGCAGCTGCAGTTTCTGCCTTGCAATTTGGGGCTGGGAGACATTCCACCCACTTGGTAAACAAGCATGTCACAGTCAACATGTACTTATTCCCCCTAGCAGAGCGAATCACGGGGCCTACAAAGTCGATTTGTAAATCTGACCATGGCAGTGTCATCCCCCTCTTTTGGAGAGGCGCACGGTGCGTGAGGGATGATGGCTGAAATTGTGCACACACAAGACACCCCTTCAAGTATTGGTCGAGGTCCTGCCCCATGTGTGGCCAGTATGCAACCTCTCTCAAGATTTCCAATGTTGTGTGAAACCCCCTATGACCGGCGGTGGCCGCATCATGGGCGTGACTTAACATCAGGCTTCGGAATGAGGTAGGAACCACCCACTGATCGTGGCCAGCTTTGGATTTCCTTACCAGCAAACCGTCTTGGATTCGGAACATTTTTGGACATTTCATCAACACTCTTAGGTCCTCTTTCCCAATGTAATCGGTATCCGTCAGGGGAAAGTTCTCAGGGTCCTCAAGGTGCTGGTAAAATTTACCAATTATTGGATCCCCCTTCTGGGCTGTAATCAAATCAGCATCAGGGGTCTCCTTACTCCATTGTGCAATTGAAAGGTCGTTGTGAGCATTTGTCTGGGACCTAGTGATAGCAGTGACCTGGATTTCCCCCAACAGGGACTCAATCTCAATTAGATCCCCTTGGATGGCCCCGGTTTTGGCCAGCTGATCAGCTAAGTCATTTCCAGTTTTGTCTGGTCCCTCTACTTTGGAATGACCCTTGATCTTTTTCCAATAGATGGTCATCTCATTCGAGGTGACCAGATCATCAATGTTTTGGATCAACTTCCCATGTTTCAAGGGTTTGTTATTAGCACATAACATGCCTCTGGTTTTCCAATTAACCAGGTGCTCCACGAACCCGTTCCGTACATAATCCGAATCTGTGATTATGACCAGTTCGTGGAGTTGATGGTGGACAGCAGTGAGGATGGCCTGATGCACAGCCATCAATTCTGCCACCTGACTACTTCGGGGACCAATTTTGTATCCAGCGGAGGGTTCTGGGGACTCATTCACCCATGCATTCCCTACGCCAGCCACCAGTTCTTTCTCCCCGTCGTTGTCAACATGGTAAGAGCATCCATCCACATACACAGTGGGCATTCCCTCACACTTGTCCTCTTCAAAGACTTTGTGGGGGGAATTAAGGTATGCCTCCATGTTGTCCTTTATTTTTAGACTTTCGTCCTCGAGACAGTTTTCTCTGGCACAATCATGCAAGTCAGCCAGACCTTGCGCGAGGGGACTCTTCTTGTTTTGGCCATATCTGACCTCCACAGGAAAGCCTTGCATTGACAGAATCCAGGAAGTAATTCGGGAATTACTCACATTTCCGGCCCGGATTCTATCACTTTGGAGATATTGCAGAGGCTGGTGTGGAGTCTCCACTATGATGTGTTCCCCCTGGATAAACGGGCGGTAATTCTTCAATGCCCACACCGTTGCCAGGAGTGCCTTCTCACAATCGTTGAATTTTTCCTCCACAGAGGATAAAGTTTTGCTCGCATAGGAGATTACTTTATTGACCTTGTCATGCTTTTGGTATAATACTGCTGTCAAGCACGTATTAGAGAACCCCGTCTCCAGGAAGAACTCCTTGATTCTGACAGGGTAAGCTAGGCAAGGCGCTTGTGAGAGGCTTCTTTTGAGTTGTTTTACTGCCTCGGCTTGTTCTGGACCCCATTCCCACTTGACCCCCCCCTTCAGGAGATGAATCAGGGGTCTGGTGATCTCTGCGTAGCCCTCAATGAACTTTCTGCTGTAATTAGTCAGTCCAAGGAGGCTCCTTAGTTCCCGCAGAGTTGTGGGGTCTTTCAGTTTTTGAAGTGCTTCCACTTTCTTTTCCTGGGGACAGAGACCCTGAGGAGTAATCTCATGCCCCAAGAAATTAACACGGGTTCTACACCACTGTGCTTTCTGAAAGGAAAGTTTTGCTCCGGCGGCCCTCAACTGCGTCAGAACATAACGGATCTCCGCTATGTGTTCCTCCACAGATGAACTTTTGATGAGGACATCATCTACATAAGCCAGGTTACCCCTCGCACCCAGGTCGGGCATGGCCTTATGTAGGAAAATGTTGAACACGTTACCGGAGTTAAGGTATCCGAAGGGAGTCCGGGTCCATGTGTACTGCTGGCCCCCAAAGGTAAAAGCCAGTTTGTATTGGTCCTCCCTACTGACAGGCACAGTACAGTATCCATTGGTCAGGTCTATTGCAGTGAATACCTGTGACCCCTGGATCTGGGCCAGCCCTTGGTCAATGTAGGGCAGAGGCCATCGGGAAGTATGGACCCGTTTGTTGAGCTCCCTGAGGTCGGCGCAGAGTCTCCACTGGCCGTTTGGCTTTAATATTCCCAGCACCGGATTATTGAAGGTGCTGTGGATGGGACGGATTATTCCCCTGGACTCAAGGTTCTTAATTATTTCAGTAAGGGACTCCATTGATGCGAGAGGCAAACGATATTGCTTCACAAACACTGGAGTCATGCCAGGGTCCGTGGGGATTGTTGTTGTGTGGATGTCAGTGCGACCACAGTCATATGAGTCTACCGCAAAGAGATCTTGGAAATCCAAGAAAACTTGTTTCAACTTTTGCTTTTGTTCCAGAGTCACACAGGCATCAGCTAGGTTGACTCTCTCTTCTACCATCTGCCTGAATCCTGGAAAGACTTCTGGTTTGGCTATCTCAGCGGCCTCCTCCAGCTGGGTGGAGAAGTCCCTGGTCAGAGTGCTGATTTGGACTGGAGGCTTCAGGTGGGAAAGGCAGTCCTCATGGACCTGGAAAATCACCTCATCCCTTCTGAAGTCACAAGTCACATCTTCCTTACCATAAGGGCAAGAAGTGTACACCAGGAAGTTCCCCCCATGCCGGGTAAAAATCCTGTCTGGTGTCGTATTGTCATCACTGTCACTGTCAAAGCAGTCCTTGGGGATTGGCCCTAACAGTTCATTACCTAAATCTATGGAAAAATGTCGGTCATCAACCGCCATTCCAATAATGGTGCCTGCGGCTAGAGTAATACTCTTTAAGTCGCTGTTATCCACCTCTATTGGAATGGTGTCATGTTCTATGCTGACTAATGGAGTTGGGTTTACCCCCAACCCTTGCTGTTGGAGAGAAGCGTTTAGATGTATGTAAGCATCAGGGTTTTTCAAATGTTGTCCTCTTTTAGCTTTCACTTCCAGGGAGAATTGTCGGGTCCTTTCTGGGATGGTGACTTCCTCTTTGATCTGAATTTCAACTGCATAAGGTAGCAATTGAGCTGACCTAAATGCTTTTTCTGGATCATCAAAGCCCATGGGATTATCCGCTAACCGGGACCAAGCTTTGAAGTTTATTAGGTCCAAACTAATGGCAAAGCGATTGAGAATGTCACTGCCTAAGTAAAAGGCGGCAGGGACGTCTCGCACGACCCAACAATTGTGGACTATGCTCTTGTTGCCAATGGAGATTTTGAGCATACACCTGCTTGGCAGGAGATGTTTGGAATTAGGTGCTTCCAGGTCCATTCCCCATTTGTCTATCAGTTTGAATGTGGGAATGGCTGGATCTTTTGGGAGTTGGCGGAACATGGCTTCGCTGATGAAGCTCTTACCGTTGTTCACACACACTCGAGCGAGAACAGAGTCCTTCCCATCATTTAATTGGACAGGGATGAACAACTGCTCTCCAATTTGCTGAATATCAGCCAGGCTCTGAGCTGATTTCACATCTTTCTGGACTATAGGAGTGGGAGTTTCTGATTGTGGATTAGTATAGAATCTCAAAGTGTTTCCTTCCAGCGTGGAGTACCACTTTAGACTGGAAGGAAGGTTGATTTTCAGAAATAGAGAGGACCCTCCATCACCAGTCTGTTGTCCTACTGCTATTACTGTCACGTCTGGAATTTGGCTATTCTGGAAGTGAAATTCTACTTGGTCAGATTTTTGTTCAACCATGTGGCAGGTGCCGTTTAAACTAACATGGTTGACACTCTGTTTTAATTTTATTGGTCGGCTAGTCTGGGTCCAGAGGACCTTGTTTACGCAATCTATTAGGGGTGACAACCTTCTCAGGAGGTCATTCCCTAGTAAACAAGGGGTGCCCTCTGGAGTCACAACTATGACCGGGTGTTTCAACTTGTGTCGCCCAATTTTAATGTCCAAGTCTGCCGTCCCCTCACGGGAATTTCCTTCCCGTCAAAGTTCTGGAGTTGTCCAGGAAGTGAGGTGAGAGGAATTTGGTAATTCCCTCCCCTTCCTGCATTCAGTTCATCAAAGGCCCTTCTGGACAGAAGGGTAGCTTGAGATCCAGTGTCCACCAGTGACAAAATTGTACCCTGCCCCTGTACTTGTACCGGGGCATAGTATCTTCCCTCCTTCTCCTCAAGGGGGCACAGATAATGCACATTTTTGGACAACAGGTGGGCTAACTTTCTGGTTTTGGACATCGCTAGCGAAGAGATTTGGGCAGAATTCTGTGGAGAGCCTTGGGAATCTGAAAGAAAAAGTTGGCAACTGGAGATCAGAGCCATTGTGGGTTCCCCTGGCTCCGGTTCCGGGCCGCCCCCCCCTTTTGGGAGGCAGTCATCAGGATGGGTTTGAACCAGGGGATTTTCTTGCTGTTGGTTCTGGGATGAGATGGTGGGCGGCGGTAGCTCAGTCTCCACATCTCCCCAGTCTGGATTTGCATCCCTAGGGACCCATTTTTCTTTGGGAGGAGTTCCCCCATCTCTGAGGGAGAAGATCCTTTTCCCAGGATCCTCTGAGGATCCCTCTCCCTCAAATTGGAAGACCTGTACCTCCTCCTTAAACTGAGTCTGTTTGGGTCTTTTGTTTCTCCTACCCCCCCTCTGCTCCTTAGGAGGCAGACTTTCAGGGGCAAGAGATTTTGTTTCCGGTTCCTGGGTTTCCAGGGGCTGTTTACAAGTGAGGAAGGAAGCTTCCTCCAAGGCTTTACACCCCCCTTCCCTTTGTGCCTCCTCCCTGGGAACCGGAGAGTTATCGGGGTGCTGCCCCCGTCATTGTTCTGGAGCACCAGGTCCAGAGTTGGGTGCGTTCTGCGCTGGCATGCCGATCTGAGGGTTCTGCTGAGCCCTCAGTATGTGACCCAGATCCCGCGCCATGTTTTGAACCTGGCGCTCTAACTGGGAAACCCGCTCAGGCTGATACGGGGCCCTGTTTTCTCCCCTGGGCTGATCCCGGGAAGGGTAGCTATCCCTTCTTTGGTAGTACCCCTGGTTGGGAAGATTTGGATACCCCTCCACCCTTGGCCTCTCCTCTCCCGGATTCGGTTGTCTGGGCTCAGGGAATTGGGGAAAGAAGGGTGGAGGATTTTGGGGCTGGAAATTGGGTGGATACCTGGGGAAAAAGTTCTGCCCAGGGTTTGGAGAATTTCTGCCCTCCGGTGGGAAGTTAGGAGGGAAGTTCCCTGGGTTAGGTGCTTGGCTGGATCCCCCCCCTTGGGCTGGAGGAGTCCACACATAACCCAGGATGGGTCTGTTTCCCTTGTAACGGGGGCTTACATAATCAGGAGAGCGAGGGACCCCATTTGTGGGGCTGCCTCCCTGGCTCCCTGTCTGTGACTGGCCCGAGGGCCTTCTGGGCCTAGCATTATTAGGTGCAGGTGGGTTTTTAGGCCCCCCATCTCCAACTCTAAAACGGGGGTGACCTTTACCTCTGCCACCTTGGCAGCAGCAGGGGTGTTGTTGGCTTTGGGGTTTTTGGGCGCATTATTTTTATTTTCTATTGGCTTCTGCACCTCATAGATCCGGGTCGCCTGTTCAATGACCCAGTCTAAAGATCTTTTCTCGTGAAAATCCCTCACGAGCTGGGTCATTATGTATTTGGGCAAGGCATGGAAAAACGTATTAATAAATTCTCTGCTATCCGTGCGCACCCTTCTTGTGGTCTGTGCAAAAGCACGCTTTAACTCCTGCACAAACTCTTGTGGGGCCTGATCCTCCCCACATTGTAAATTGTAGGCTGCCTTGCGAGCCTCTTGGGGATTTCTGTGAACAGAAAAATGTTTTAATATGGCCGCCCTATAGGTGGACCACCTGGAATGATTTTGGTCCTCCAGCCCTGCAAAGAAACTGGAGTACTCTGGGGAGAATGTCCACTTTACATATTGGATAGAGCTTTGGCTGTCCTTCAACTGAAAAGTCTCCATCATTTGCTCATAGAGCTCCAAGTGTTCCCAAACAGAGTACTTGGCGTTCTTATGATAAGGCGTGATGACACTCCTGATTGCCTTAATCTGTTTCAATGGGTCCTTAATCAAGGCCCTTTTTGCATTATTGGCCTTTTTGGTTCGGGTAACCCTTGTCCATTCGTCCTCTGACTCAGAGGCACTGCTCCCAGAGGTTCCTGTCTGATCTTCCAGGTTTTCCCGGATTCTGCGAGCCTGGGAATGGCTGGCAGAATGTGGGGACCTGGTCTCCTGTGTCCTGTACCGCTCAGAGGAGTCTTCAGATCCCTCCTTGCTGCCAGGATTTGATGGGTACCCCCCCCCACTGACCTAACTGGGCAGAGGTTTTCAGGATGCCCCTAATGGGCCTACTCTCCTGGGGTTCCCCATTAAATTGCACTGTGCTTGGGTGCCCATACCCGGATGCCCGCCCCTCCATTCCTGGGTGGTACTGGCCTATGAGCCCCATGCTTCTGGCTGGATAGTAATCTGCCATCCCTGTGGCCCTGTGCTCATGTGCGCCAGGGGACATGGGGGTGGCAGAGTCCAGGGACTGAGAGAGATAAAGGCCTCTGGTACTAGGGCTCCTGGGGTTATGCTCAGGAGTTTCTCTTTCCCAGCGAACCTCATCTCTATCCGCCCCTGCTCCCTGTTACAATGCAAGAGCCTGCGCCTTCAGTTCCTCAGTTAAGGCCTTACTAGACTCTATCAGTCTCTCCTGCATCGCTACCTGTTGTTGGAGTCTATCATTGTGCTGGCAGAGAGCCTCCTTCTCTCTCTGTGCCTCCTGATTGGTCCTGGAGCACTGGGCCAGTCTTTGCTGCAGGAGGGTTACCTCCTGAGCTGTGTCCCTATTGGCCTGCTCCTTTCTTGCCAGAGCATCCTCCACCTTCCTGGTGTGCTCTAACAAGTTATGGTGTTCTTTTTGGAGGTCACCCAGTCCCTGGAGGGCCAGGTGATTTTCTTCCATTTTCCTTTTTAAGTGGCAGACTTCCTGGCCTAAGGTATCCCTTTCCTGACTAAGAGCCTGCATCTGTGCCACCAGGTCGTCCCTTTGCCTTTGGAAGGCACCAGCTTTCTGGCGCTCCTGATCAAACTCTGCCTGGGTATCCAGGTCTTTCAGAATCAGTTTATTGCTCTCTGCCTTCTCCCTATCTAGGTGGCTTTGCAGGGTGACTACCTGCTCAGCACATACCCTATTGAAGTCTAACTGTTGCTCCAGCTTTTTCTGGCTCTGCAGTAGGGAGTCCAAACCTTCTTGGTACTCCTTCTGCAAGGCCAGAAATCTGGTATCCTGGTCAGCCTTTTCCTGTTGCAGGATGTCCATATCCCTCTTTATTTTAATGATGTGCTGTCTACTCTCATTTTCTGACTCCTGGCTCCCCTGCAGCCTCTGCTCAGAAGAGACCAGGTCAGATTGGACCTTCTGTAATGCCAGCAGTTGCCTACTCGCCAGATCTTGGCCTTCAGCACATTTGTCCTGCATGGCCCCCATATGTAAATATAAATATGCCGCTACCCTGGCAATCTTGTGGTGCTCATCCTTGGCCTTCGGGGCCAAATATAGTTCACTCAGGGCCACATGTAAGGGACCCTGGTCTCTCCATATATCTGACCCTGTTTCCGTGATCTGGGGTGCGATTGCTTGCAACCAGACCGTCTGGTCCTGATGAGTCCACTCACCTCTCACAAATAACTTATGTAAGAAGTGCTCTCTGGCTATTTTCATGTCTACTAAGGTCGTCATTCTGGAATTTGAGTTCCTTCCTGATTTACAGAAGTTTGTATTTTATTTTTACAAAACAGACCTTTTCCTTAGGGCGTTCCTTTGAGGAGTGCTTTACAGCGTAACACAGCGTGTGCTCCGACCGGATATGTGTATCTGGTCAGCTGGCACGCTGTATTAATCTGCACAAGTGATAGATCTAATCCAAACGTCCGGCACGAGCCCCCAATTTGTAAGAGGATTCAATTCAACACTACAGCTAAGTCAATGCCTAGTTTGGGATACTGAATGGAAACCCTTATTGATATATCTTTATGTCCAGTTCATGCGTTCTGGATGACTACCCCTATATAACACCCCTCTCTTTGAATCCCCCTGACCCCACTGAGCCAAGAAGTAGTTCTGTTTTGCAAGTTAAAAGATTTATTTGAGAATTTAAACAATATATATATATCACACTTTATAATAAATTAATAATTGAATATCACACTTAATCTGAGCAGTAATCAATAATGGATAGTCTGGCACTAGCACACTTGTGAATAGGAACAGAAGAATAAGGTGGTAGAGAATGCTTTATATAAGTTCAGATGGATGTAATGTTGAATGAAATGCAATACAGAAAATACTCAATATGATTTCAACAAAACAATGTAATCACTTTTCTCTGGCAATCCCCTCCCCCCTTTATGCAATGCAAGGAAATGGAAGAAAAGCACACAGTTCTCAGAAATGCAATCAAATGTAATTCAGTTCACCCCAGCAAGCTTAGACTACAGAAGTTGGAAACACAGGCCCAAAATGCTTTTATATGTGCTGGCAATGAAGTGAAAAATATGCTAAAATGCTTTTAATTCCCTCTAGAGGTTCAGGGTGAGTGGTATCAAGTTAATATTAGTCCAGGCGCACTTTAGCAAGGATCTAGGAGTAACTAGCAGGTTAAACGAATTTTTGGCAACTGAAAGCAAGAAAAACTGCTGTTTTCACACGTTGAGAAATTTGCAAATCGCGGTAAATTCGCGAGTGCGTTTTTCGCGATTGCGGCAAAACTATAGGGAATCTGAATGCGGTTCTAGGTTCGTTGAAAAGCTGAGATTCAAACGGTTACGGAGTTATGAACGATTAAATAAAGGTAGTTTTTCGGATTTGGAATGTTAAAATTCAAAGTGACAAGTGCAGCTTGCAACTAGAAAATGACAGGTGATAGCTTGGATTATATTATTTTAACTAGAAGATTGGTTCTGCACAGTTCTGCTGGGTACTCACAATATATTTTGGAAATAAATGGGCCTCGCCACGGATCTGGTCAGGTTTTAGACTGGACTCTGGTCTGGTCTCTGCACTTCACAGTGATCTGGGTCAGCTCTCTGGTTCTGCTAACAGTGGTCTGGGTCAGCTCTGCTCTCTCTCTAGCCTCTCTGGATTCTGGAGATTGATGGATTTGAAGTCTGGATCTCTGGATGTGGTATGGTCCGGCAGAGCGCGTTGCAGCAAATGGAATTGAAGGTCTCTATCTGTCCTGACTGTCTGCTTTTATGTGTTTTGAAAATGGGTGTGTGTGCAGCATCACTAGGCTCTACCCCTCTCCACTTGTCATTGGCCACTTCATCCTCTTCCCCTTGATTGGGGGAATGAAATGAAGTGTCATCATGATGAGGTCTGTTTATGGTACAGAGAACCCACCCCTGTCAAATTACACACAATCTATATTTTGACCCAAAAGACATATTTGCACAGGTACACATTTGTTTAAAATTACATGCACCCTTCACATATCACAGGACATATACCCTGTCCAAATCTGCTCTTCCTGGGAGCTTGCATTCAGAAATGGCAACATTTGCACTTTTTAACTGATTTCGTAATATCGGACATTACCCCAAATTTATACATATGTGCGCAAGGAGTATGGACATTACTTGATGAAGTGTCAGATTTTTAACATGCATACATTTTAAGTAATACCCTCTTAACTGCTAGTTTGCCCCCAGATCATGCCACCGGTTCTAAAAACCTCTTAAAATGTGGGCAGAAAAATCACAAGAATTATGGTATCATTTAAATAAATATGACAAGTCCGTACTATGAGTTATTCATCTTTTTCTAAAACCATATTCTGGCTACAGGGGTGTGGTTTCCCCCCAGCACAAGGTTGAATTTCTGGTTTTTCCAGTTCTGCCAAGCCAGCTTGCTCTCACAGGCAGTGCTCCTCCCCTTTACTTCCAGGAGGAAGCCACTTTTATTACCCCTGCAATAAACCATCTGCCTGGGCCCTGGAAGGCCCTTTGTTCAAGAGGAAGCCATTTATGGCCACTTCCATAAACCCTCTGCCTGGGTCCTATGTTTAGCCTCTAGCAGTCCCTTGATAATCCAATCAGAGAAGTGTCAGATCCCTTTTGGTGGGAGCAGCAAAAAGGCAGCTAGGCCTGGGAACACAGCAGTTGTGCAAGTCTCAACTCCTGTCGGGGGTAGCTGGTGGGCAGAATTCAGTTTCATTAAGCCAGGTTTCAGATAAAATGTCACTTTTTGTTACCCAGTTTAAGTCAAGACAATGTTTACATATGCAGCTAGAATGCTGATTCTAAGTTCAAAACTATGGCATTTAAACAATTGCAACCTATGTGACACTCAAAAGTAGGTCACTCATTTCTTTTAAACATTTTCGATTTTTGGTAGTTTTAAATCCAGTTTCAGTTAGGCTGCTGCAGACCTGCAGAGCTCAGCCAGTCTTGTTATGAACATTCAAGTCACTTCAGAATATAACTTTACATTGGATCCACCTCTCAGTAAGTCTTTCTTTGGCATGCTTTGGGTTCATCTATTCAGTTTTACACATATAAAAAAATCTGGTATTGTTTTAAAATGCCGGCTTTCTGATAGTGGTGAGTACTGGTACTGCACCCATTTTTGGGATTTAAGAAAATGAGTTCCCCACAATTCTAGGTTGCTTTTGGCAATCAGCATTGCCATTCCCAATGGTTTCAGGCTACTGTGTGGGTAGTCCAATGGTGGTTTTAGGCAGTGCCCTTCTGTGCCCATAACATCGGCAAAATGGGTGGCAGCCTATTCTTCATGCACTTCCCTGGGCATTTTCTGGGAAGCTCTGGCCATCATGATGTTTTCAATGCCAGTACTGCACAGTTTTTGAGGCAGGGCTTGGATGCATGGGTAAAAACATCCCACATAGGGTTCTATAGAGCTTGCTTGGGCACTAGCACACTGAATTAGACAGTTAACTGCATGTGGCGGGCAGGGCTCAATGATGGAGGCGAGGGAGATGAGCTGGCTAGACCTTACTCCACTGAAAAACCAAAACCCTATTATGTGTGACCCGAAAACCAAATAATGTCAAGGTGGGATGCCCTAATGCAGGGCTGAACCACCTTGGCTGCAGTTCCGACGAGCCCAGGCCAGCACAGCCAATGGTGAGGTCTGGTAGGAGTGGTAGACCGAAACATCTGCCGAGCCATAGGCTGCAGACCCCCGCCCTAATACTATGAGTGGCGCGCAGGGAGGGTGCCAGGGCCTTTCCCCTCTTCAGCTGACGTGGGTCTGGAACCCCCCGTGGCAGTCTTATCATTCTTCCATTTAGGACATTACATTTTGTAGTGTGCATGTTACAGGCTGCCATGGCTGGCAGACTCAGGGGCAAGCAGCAGGCATCTGCCATATGTTCTGTTTGCTCACTGCTGGACCGGGTTGCACCATGAGCTGTTAAACTGAATACCCTGCCTGCTCCCCCCCCCGCCCACCTCTTCGGAGAGCCACTCACCACTCCCCTCTTCGTGAGTGGTCTGACGTCCTTCACATGTCCCAGCCCCCGAGGCCACTTCTCTGTAGCTCCCTGCTGTTGGAATATATGGTTTGGGGGAGTACAGCCCCCCTTCAGTGCCATGCCGCTGCCATCTCTAGGGGCTTCTGTGTTTACATTTCTGCAGTAGCAGTCCCTGGGCCTAGGCCTATCACCAAGCCAGCTCTGCCATCTTCAGAGGCTGAGCCAAGTCCAGGCCTGGGCAGGGGTGGCCTATTGGGAACTATGGAATGTACCTAGTAGTCCTCTGCACTCTGGGCCTTTTTTGTGTGGTAGCCTATTTTATTTTCAATTTTTCCTCATATGATATGATAGGTTATTTATAACACGCTTATTACCCAGAGGTTTCTAAGCATGGACCGGGGATCGAACCTGTAGTGCTCCTTATCGTCTTGCTTCCAAGGCAAGCAGGTTGCCCCTGAGCTATCCTCCTGAGACAGCAAAAGGGTTGGGCTTGCTGATAATGTGTAATATAGGACCACTTTGAACGTTATTTCCAGGCCTCTTTTTGGTCCCAGTCCGCCCGGGCCCGAGGCGTGGCAGAGAAATATGCTCAGAGTGTGCAGACGGAGCCTTCTGGGGCCTCCAGCATCCTCCAGCACAGCCCTGAGCTTCAGAAGCATTATCCCATGGCCCGGGGCTGGCTCCTCACGGCAGCATTGCTTGCCTGTGGGGAAGGCTTATTGGGTTCAGAAGACAAGGCTTGGTTATCGCGCACCCATCTTGGCAAGCGACTTCTAGCGTTCTGAATACAGTAGATCTTCACCAACACCTTGATGTGGGATCAAGGCTCGGTCAACCTGTGTGCGTCTTATTGCAGGCATGGAGCCTATAGGTCTGTGTGGGTGAGCTCGTCCTCTTTTCATGCCCCAACCCTGTCTTGCTCCACTCGGCTCCTGTCGGGCATCTCCCCAGTGTTCAAGCGGGACAATGAGGAGAAAGGTCGCCGGCTGTCGGTCCATGATGAGATATTGCCTGGGTCCTGTACATGGAGAGAATGGGGGACTAGCGAGGGGTGAGAAGATACACCAAAACATTAAAAAAAATACTACTTATGAGCTTTTTGTAGCTAAAATTCCAATACAAAATATGGTGCAGTTGGCTAAGGGAAGTTGGCTGCTAAATTTAAAAAAGTTCTAAAACCATAAACCTCTGATCTGAAAGGCTTCTTAGACATTAGGGACAAACTAATAGGCAATTGTGACTCGAACACAAAATCTGAGCCTGATCATTATTTCAGTGGCAAACACTTGGTTTAATTTTCAAAAGGTCAGTATTGATAAGCTGTGAGTAATTCCAGTCATCTTAAACTCCTTCTTTTGTTTAGCTAATTCCTTTCCTAAATGTGTACTTAAAGCGTATATCATTAGAATGCGGGTTAATACTCTCAACCTTGGTGTTGTCTTGGAGACACTTAAGAGATCACGGACCACCCTCTTCCTGAATAAACACTCACTTGCTCATGATAGCCCATCTTCTCATCGCCTCACAGGTCATGACTATTCAGCTTCTTCTTCTTAATATTAATAGGGGACTTATTGATTGCGGACTTAGGTTCAGGAAGCAACAGAGCACTTTACAATGAAAGGGGGAAGAACATGGTGACGAGCTAACAACAGACGAGGGGGACAGCGGCAATTCATCAGCAAGGAATCCAGGAGCAGCTAAGGGAGGAAACAGTGGAGTTCAGATCGTCCAGTCTCGGGTACGGTGGGGCGTGGAGTAGGGTGTGTGGACCTGGGTTTTATGGAGGAACCAGTCCTTGAAGAGGAGGGTCTTGAGCTCCTTCCTGAACTGTAGAAATGAGGGAGTGAGTGTGATGTTGACAAGGAGAAGGTTCCGGGACCTTGGGACATAGACGAGAAGGCCTGCATTCTGGTTCTTTCCTTGCACCGGCAGAGTGCAAGTTCCCACACGTCTTTGCTTCTGGTGAAAGCTTCATGTATATTTTGCAGCATGTTTCAGACCTGAGAGAGATACGGAGACCACCCGGCAGGATATGCCGGAAGAACTCCTATGGTATATCGAATAACATCATGGCACCCTCCTGATTTGGGTTGGTCTCTAGGCGGACCAACAGATTATCATCCCGAGGTTAGGTTCATTGGCCGGGCTGTGAGGCTTGCCATCTGCTGGTTCAAACCCTTCTCATCCCAGTGCTTGAACTGTGTCCGCCAGGAGGGGAGGGAATAGAGATTCTCCTACCTCCCCCACTCAAGGTTCGCTGTAGAGTGCTGCAGGGAACTGAACAGTCACCGAATCTGTTCAGTATTTATATAAAGCCTTTTCACGACCTGCTAGCATCCCTGGGCGCAGGATTTCATTGTCCTGCTAACGACTTTAGGCTTAACTACAAGCTCAATAGAACATTGGTAAAATATTTGCCTTTAAAAAAAACTAGATGTAAACCAGCTGCATTGGTTTTAAATGGCAATAAAAGTGAACTAGCAATCAAGAGCACGTAGTCAAATGACCACCGAGTTTGTCCTGACCTTCCAGCCATCATTTTCATAGCCACAGGGTTACCCATTGCATTGCAGGTTAAAACCTTGGGAGTCTTGAATTCCCAAGGGAACATGGTGACAAAATGGCTTCTGCTCTTCATGAGTATTGGAAGAAGTACCGGTTTCGAAACTCTTACTCAGTCCCACACTACAACAAATCTGTGAGGAATTCCACCATATGCACGGTGAGTGGGCGCTCGCCTGGGCTTTTAAAAAACTTTTTTAATGAAATTGAATGATGGTAGATTAACCTCTGGAAAAAGTGTGGGGCTAATCCACTATGCTCACCGCACAACATATGCATGGACCTATGTACTCTGGGTGGATACAGACTACAGGTGCAGTCCCTCCTGTCATATTTAGTTGGGATATGACTGCAGGAGTACACAATGCATCTCCAGAAGGAGGAGAGCCAAACCTTTCCCCTTCCGTGGCCAGCCTAATTAACTAACAAAAGCTTCATAGATCCACCCTGTCCTTTTGTTGGGTCCTGCAGTTAGTGGCAGCAATTCGCATACCATTCATGGGTTAATTCAAACAGGCCCACAGGAGGCCTGGCTGCAGAGGCTAACAAAGGAGGCAGGAAACTCCAAAAACCTTTCATATGCAACTGTGTCAACCTGAAGTCAACTCCCACCCTCCGTATTGATTGACAGTGAACTATCATGTCTGGGAATGCATGTTTACAGTAGTCAACCTCTGCAAGAGGACCACATTCATAAGGTATGAGTATGGGGTTTGCAGAAGCCAGAAAGTCTGGTCTCCACGCAGCTTCAAGGGAGACTTGCCGCTTTAATCAGGAACCACAGAGAGCTCCATTGACCAGAGAAACCCTTTGGTCCACAACAGACAGGAAGATGGGTGGGACTTATTATTACGTGTTTTCACCCATTTACCTTTTCGGTTGCAAAGCACTGTGATTATGACCTCATGCATACAGGATATTGTTGATGGGGACCCAGGATTGGTTCATTAATGTAGGCTTAGCCTACACCAATCCATTTGGTTATTTAGCTTTCAAAGAGAGCCGAGCCCCTCTTTTGGCAGATCATTTGAAAACTTTGCAGGGAGTAGCAAGAAGGACTCATCATTGGACCCTAGCTGTAGGTACAGCCTGCCTTATATCTTCTGCCGGTGAAGGTCAGTATTTCCAAGAGGGAATCAAGATCTCTCACCTAAACATCTCCCAGGGAACAGAGAGAGATGCCGAATCCAGAGGACCCTCGAGCAGCTCCAGAACCGGTACCCAGCCAGCACACAGCATGCCCTGCTGGGCTCTGCAGCAAGCTTCCTAGGTGGGAAGTGCCAGAGAGTCTCTGAACCTGAAACCAAGGACAAGGCAGCTGCCTGCAACACACCCTCCAGCTTTGTGCCGTCTACCCTAAAGGATGACACAAGCCCATTGAAGAAGCTGGAAAAGTGCCTCGATGAGCATCTACTCACGTCCGCCTTAAAGGACATTTTTGAGCCAGTCGAGTTCCTCGAGCTGCAACCGACTGCAACGCTGACCATTTTAAAGCCACAGTCACTTAAAGACATCCAAGATGTGTCGACCAGTGCTTCAGAACCACCAACCAGCACTGAGACAATGATTCCTGACACAGAGCCACTGTGTAGGCAAGCCTGCAGCCGTTCATCCAGCTCCGCTAGTTGAACCGTCTTGCCACCTGATACCCACAGCTGACTCCCATCTTGAACCCTGTCGAGCACCAAGAACACCTACAGAAAAAGGTACATTGTGGTTCTGTCCCCCAGTCCTTTCCAGAAAGCTCTGAGATACATATTAAGACCTGTTGCTCCCTTTGTTCTCAGGCCAAGTAACCTCAAACTGTTGTGGTTATTTACCATACCGACTACCCTCCTTTCAGTATACAGACTGCATCCCTTTTCCTTCTCTGAAACTGTCTGTCTTCTGCATTCCTTTACAGGGCGGGTTGTATTTTGTAGTGTTGCTAGAATTATCTGTTGTGATAATAGTGAAGTCGATATTTTTATACAACCTTGACTGGGCAGCCTCTTTTTTCATTGGGTAATAATTGTATTTTTCGCTGTGTTCCAACTAACCAACAATCCACAAGCTATTGGAGATTAGCCTGCCGTTCCGTCCGCGTTATCGAAATTGGACAAGGAAGTTTATAATTTGCTTGTTTCCAATAAATAAAAATAATAATAATAATAATTGATAAGGATTGAAGAACTGTTTACCATGACTCGAAGTGTGACTCCCATCTTGAACCCGGACTCCCAGTGTGACTCCCATCATGACTCGAAGTGTGTAGAGTGACAAAAGCAGCTCCAGGGTCCTGCGGCATCTTGAAATGATTAACACGGTTGAGTTTGCTTGAAGAGTGGCTTGAGGTGGGAGAAGGAGCCCAAGACTGTTCCTTTGTCTCTTGGTTGCGAGGTGACAGTCTAGTGCAGTGGTCTTCAAACTTTTTGACCCCACCCCCCCCTAAGAAAAATTTCTCCGGGCCAGGCTCCCCCTATACACATGGACTCCAAAATTGTACTCGGTTGCGAACGGTTTTCGCGCGCTGGAGTAGAATGTTGCCCCTAACAAAGGAGTGAATGCCAAACTGTCATGCCTGCGCCATGGGCACATCCATTTATGCTCCATTTGGACTTTGCTGCTTAATGATTATTGTCAACTAACTACGCATACCATAATGCACCTGGCCGCAAGCATTGTTTCCTGGCCGTTCCTATTGGTTTTCTATGGAACTACACCCCCCAGAAGCCTTAGAGTCTGGTCCTGCTTCCACCAGCCCAGGAACAGAAAGGGAGGTGGCCGATTGCCTGCAGGTGTGATTCGCCAGGTGAAACCAATTAGCCTGCCTCTGTGCTGGGCTAGGCAGTATAAAGGCTGCTGCCTGCAGTGGCTCAGCCTCTTGCATCTGAGAGTCCTTCCTCCACCTTTCGCTTCTGACTACGGATCCTTGTTTGCTGTTAATCATCACTCCTGCTTGGACCCTGCCTTGTAGCTTGCTACAACCTGCTGCCTACAGCCCTAGCCTTTTGGGCTCCCTGCCTTGTTGCTTGCTCCACCCTGCTGCCTCGAGCCATAGCCTTCCAGGCTCCCTTCCTCACAGTCTTGCCCTGCCGGGCTCTCCACATTGCAGCGGATCACGCTCTGCTGCCTTCCAGTCTCCGCCCTTGCCCTGCCGGGCTCTCCACATTGCAGCGGATCTCGCTCTGCTGCCTTCCAGCCTCTGCCCTTGCCCTGCGGGCTCTCCACATTACAGCGGATCACGCTCTGCTGCCTTCCAGTCTCCGCCCTTGGCCTGCCGGGCTCTCCACCTTGCAGCGGATCACGCTCTGCTGTCTTCCAGTCTCCGCCCTTGCCCTGCCGGGCTCTCCACATTGCAGCGGATCACGCTCTGCTGCCCCTTCCAGTCTCCGCCCTTGCCCTGCCGGGCTCTCCACCTTGCAGCGGATCACGCTTTGCTGTCTTCCAGTCTCCGCCCTTGCCCTGCCGGGCTCTCCACATTGCAGCGGATCACGCTCTGCTGCCTTCCAGTCTCCGCCCTTGCCCTGCCGGGCTCTCCACATTGCAGCGGATCTTGCTCTGCTGCCTTCCAGCCTCCGCCCTTGCCCTGCAGGCTCTCCACATTGCAGCTGATCTCGCTCTGCTGCTTTCCAGCCTCAGCCCTTGTCCTCTGGGCTTCCTGCTCGGCAGCCTGCCTCACTCCGGCTGCCTTAGCCCTTGTCCTCTGGGCTCCCTGCTCTACAGCCTACCTCTCTCCGGCTGTCTTAGCCCTTGTCCTCTGGGCTCCCTGCTCTACAGCCTGCCTCACTCCGGCTGCCTTAGCCCTTGTCCTCTGGGCTCCCTGCTCTACAGCCTACCTCTCTCCGGCTGCCCTAAACCCTTTTCCTCTGGCTTTCTACCTTACCGTCCTACTCCTGTGGACTTACTCACTACTTCCCTGCTCCTCGGAGCTCTCTACCTTGTACCTTACTGTCCTCTGCTATCCTTTCCTGTTACTCGACTTTCCCTTCTATACCTTCTGCTAGTTTGCTATCTCCTCCTTTCCTGGATTTGTCTGTAGTAACATCTCTTGTACTGTTTGTTGACCCTTTTGTTCAGAGCTTGTCTGTTGGTTCCCATCAGTCAACCTCTGCCCCTTCCTTTGTCTTGTTTCTACATTACAGACACCCATAGCTGCTGTTCCAAGTCATGAGCAAACAGCGTGGGACTCTGTTATAGCAAACTGTGCAGAAGGCTAGAGTATTTCCAAGGTTCGTGAAATACTCTTTTCCTATTCTGCATACACCCCAAGAGGGTATTCACTCTGTACCTTTTCCCTTGCTACTCTTCCCTACTCTTCGTTCTCTTTCCGTTCTGCAGTGTGTGTACTTGGCTGTCCACTTTATTTCAGCACCCAAACTCTTCTGGGTGTCTTGTGCCACTCTTATTAGAGTGCCATCCTTGACAGAATGCAAGAGCCAAAAATTTCTTATTTCATTGGCCGGAAAGGCACACACAGACCTAAGATGCTTTCCTTTCGAGTTAAGAAACCTTTGCATAAACCTATGGTTTCCCTAAAGACAGCAGACAAGAAACCTAGTCTAAAGGACAGACTCGCCTTAGTAAACAAAGATTTACAAGCACGATACTATACTCTCTGGCTAGCTGACCCTTCTTCCATGTACAATTATTATGACATTTGCGACTATGATCCGCAGTCCTTATCTGTTTCAGAGCTACAGCAAGATAATGAATTCTTACAGATCTTGTTAGACCAAACAGTGGAAAACTCTCCTGCGTCTTCTGATAAGCCTTCTAACACCGCAACAGCTAAGGACATATCACTCATTGTGAGAGAATCTAAACCAGAATACGCCGTTGCCAGTGTAATATGCGCAAGATCAGCTTGGCAAGCTCCCCAGAATGCTGGAAAACCTTATTCGACAGGACAAGGCAGTTATTATCCTGAGGTTTGTGCATCTGGTTCCGGGTACAAAAGACCTATACCAACCATCGGTTGTCTTAATACTTCCACAGTATCTACTAACCACGATAACCCTAAGGTCAGTCTTCCCATTGCTACAACCGAATTTTCTGCCACACCAGCTTCTGAAGCTTTAGATCAAACTAATGATACTTACCTGCTACACGAACAACTCCTACGCCTTAAAAGAAAGACCGAAGACCTCTATGACGACTTTGTTTCTTTGTATTATAAGAATCTTATGAAGGGACACAAGTCACCAGACCTTCTGACAATATGTCCAACACCTGACATCTTATCTTTAGAGATCGACATGATAAGGCCTGGAGTTGCCATACAGAAAAGTATACAGACTTTTACCAAGCAGATGGAAGACCTAAGTATAGCATATGTATCCCTTCTAGAGATTGACACAGCTCTTTCACCTTCCAGCCGCAGAAACTCAGGTTGTTGTACTGACAGAAAAGAATTAACTCCTCCGGTGGGTCAAATCACGCACACAGTCATTACACCACAAGACAAGGGTGGTCTACTGATTGAAAATCCCTCTGAGTCAAAGGATGATTCCGCCCTCACCCTTGCCTATCGTCCAGTACTCACACCTACAACCTCCTCTGCAATGACAATGGCAGCTGAAGAGACTGGCACAGTTCACACCGAGCATGCTGAAGTGGCAAGCGGGGCTTGCCAAAGTGTGGCTGTGCTATCAGACATCACTCTCGAGCAATTAACATCTTCTGTTTCTTCGATACCCCCTGAATCGCCAGTGGTTGTGGTACCCGATCTACCAGTAGTTGCAACACCTGATCTGTCTGTAGCTGCTATAGCACTCGAACTTCCAACTGCTATTCATGATCTGCCTGCTGCTGTGGTTCCTAAACCCCCGGACACATTTGAGACTCCTGAAGTCCCTGCTACAGATCTTGAGGTTGCTATAGCTATTGTGAATCCTGAAACTACTACTCCAGTTGTTCCTGCTGGTATATCTATAGCACTAAGACTGCCAGACTCTACTCTACCAGTCTCAGGTGCTTTCCAGCCCGCTGGCTCTCTCATGGCTCCCTCACACCTAGTTGTTACAGCATCGATACCCCCTACAGCCATCCAAGATCTCACCGCTGCTGTATCCTCTGAACTCTCTATGGCTAACCCTAATGTTGTCATTACTACTTCGGATGTCTTGGAAAACCTTCCTAAAGATACCAACTCTGCTGTACCTATGGCTCCACTTTCCAGCATCATACTGTTGCCCGTCAAGGCAAAATCTATCTTGGAGCCTGCAGCAGTTTTTCGCAGTTCCTCTCTTCATGCACACACAGTTGGGGTCTGTGTTCCAAAGACTTCATCTTTTCTGAATTCTACATTAAAAGGTTCAGAACATTGGTACCGGCTCCGTCATTCAAGACTCTCACCTTACAACTCGTTTCTGGTGCCTCATGATGTGTCTTTTTGGAGTAAGACTCTTGTACTGTGGAACAGACACTCTTCCTACAGGTCGGTCTTCAGGGAGCCTGGAGAGGGGCCTGGAGAGGGGCATACTGTCATGCCTGCGCCATGGGCACATCCATTTATGCTCCATTTGGACTTTGCTGCTTAATGATTATTGTCAACTAACTACGCATACCATAATGCACCTGGCCGCAAGCATTGTTTCCTGGCCGTTCCTATTGGTTTTCTATGGAACTACACCCCCCAGAAGCCTTAGAGTCTGGTCCTGCTTCCACCAGCCCAGGAACAGAAAGGGAGGTGGCCGATTGCCTGCAGGTGTGATTCGCCAGGTGAAACCAATTAGCCTGCCTCTGTGCTGGGCTAGGCAGTATAAAGGCTGCTGTCTGCAGTGGCTCAGCCTCTTGCATCTGAGAGTCCTTCCTCCACCTTTCGCTTCTGACTACGGATCCTTGTTTGCTGTTAATCATCACTCCTGCTTGGACCCTGCCTTGTAGCTTGCTACAACCTGCTGCCTACAGCCCTAGCCTTTTGGGCTCCCTGCCTTGTTGCTTGCTCCACCCTGCTGCCTCCAGCCATAGCCTTCCAGGCTCCCTTCCTCACAGTCTTGCCCTGCCGGGCTCTCCACATTGCAGCGGATCACGCTCTGCTGCCTTCCAGTCTCCGCCCTTGCCCTGCCGGGCTCTCCACATTGCAGCAGATCTCGCTCTGCTGCCTTCCAGCCTCTGCCCTTGCCCTGCGGGCTCTCCACATTACAGCGGATCACGCTCTGCTGCCTTCCAATCTCCGCCCTTGCCCTGCCGGGCTCTCCACCTTGCAGCGGATCACGCTCTGCTGTCTTCCAGTCTCCGCCCTTGCCCTGCCGGGCTCTCCACATTGCAGCAGATCACGCTCTGCTGCCCCTTCCAGTCTCCGCCCTTGCCCTGCCGGGCTCTCCACCTTGCAGCGGATCACGCTTTGCTGTCTTCCAGTCTCCGCCCTTGCCCTGCCGGGCTCTCCACATTGCAGCGGATCACGCTCTGCTGCCTTCCAGTCGCCGCCCTTGCCCTGCCGGGCTCTCCACATTGCAGCGGCTCTCGCTCTGCTGCCTTCCAGCCTCCACCCTTGCCCTGCGGGCTCTCCACATTGCAGCTGATCTCGCTCTGCTGCTTTCCAGCCTCAGCCCTTGTCCTCTGGGCTTCCTGCTCGGCAGCCTGCCTCACTCCGGCTGCCTTAGCCCTTGTCCTCTGGGCTCCCTGCTCTACAGCCTACCTCTCTCCGGCTGTCTTAGCCCTTGTCCTCTGGGCTCCCTGCTCTACAGCCTACCTCTCTCCGGCTGTCTTAGCCCTTGTCCTCTGGGCTCCCTGCTCTACAGCCTACCTCTCTCCGGCTGCCCTAAACCCTTTTCCTCTGGCTTTCTACCTTACCGTCCTACTCCTGTGGACTTACTCACTACTTCCCTGCTCCTCGGAGCTCTCTACCTTGTACCTTACTGTCCTCTGCTATCCTTTCCTGTTACTCGACTTTCCCTTCTATACCTTCTGCTAGTTTGCTATCTCCTCCTTTCCTGGATTTGTCTGTAGTAACATCTCTTGTACTGTTTGTTGACCCTTTTGTTCAGAGCTTGTCTGTTGGTTCCCATCAGTCAACCTCTGCCCCTTCCTTTGTCTTGTTTCTACATTACAGACACCCATAGCTGCTGTTCCAAGTCATGAGCAAACAGCGTGGGACTCTGTTATAGCAAACTGTGCAGAAGGCTAGAGTATTTCCAAGGTTCGTGGAATACTCTTTTCCTATTCTGCATACACCCCAAGAGGGTATTCACTCTGTACCTTTTCCCTTGCTACTCTTCCCTACTCTTCGTTCTCTTTCCGTTCTGCAGTGTGTGTACTTGGCTGTCCACTTTATTTCAGCACCCAAACTCTTCTGGGTGTCTTGTGCCACTCTTATTAGAGTGCCATCCTTGACACAAACACCACATTGTTTCAAAATCATTGCTTGCAATGATTCAAATCAGATTAGAGGACAAATATTTGTGAACAAAGCATTCAGATTATTTTGCTATAATACAGAGGACTCGAATAAAAATAGTGTTGGTTATTTATTTCACACAAACGCAAACAGCCAATATTGCTGTCCTGTAGTAACATTTGCTATGCAAGTGCTGTAACAATTTGTTTCTCAAGTACAAAAACATACTGTCAATGCTGTTACTTGCAATTTGGATAGTGGCATAATGGAGAACTAGTGTGAAGGGTGGGCCTGCCTTTCACCACCCAGCCTGTCAATATTGGGTTCTATTTTTCCAATAGCCAACCGCAGGCTTTCTTCCACCTCCAGCTTTGACCAATATTTTGTCTTTAGGGCTGCAAGTGCAGAGAACCCAATCTCGCACAGGTATGAGGTGCTGAAAGGTAACAGTACATTGACGGCACATTTCAATAAAGTTGGAAACCCTGCAGACACATGTTGCCAAAATGCACCCAAAGACAATTTTCTGAATTGGCTCTCTAGTAGGCGGTCACTTTGGAGCTCCATTAGTTCCTCCTGGAGTTGTATTGGGAGATGGGCTCTTACGTCTGCTAGGAAAGGCTGAACCACCCAGTCATTCATGTTGCAATTGTCCTCGGGAAAGTACTTTTCGAGATTGGTTATGAGAGCATTTAAATGGTTTCCAATTAGTTCAGAAACATATGAAAGATCATACTCCGCCTCCTCAAGAGCATCTTCTAATAATGGAAACGCATTGGCAATGCCAATATAAACCCTCCTCCTCCAACGCTCTGGCTTCTTCTTGAATGCTGATACTTTTGCATTCATGGCAAATTATGTGGTTTCTGTGCCTTGCAGGGAGAGGTTTAGAAAATGTAGCTTTTCGAAGATGTCCCAGAGGTAAGCCAACAGTACAAGCCAGTGTGAATCACACAGAAATAATGGTCTGAAAAGCTTGGGAGTGGGGGAGGGAAGCCCCACACAAAAATGGGTCAGAAACACTGGTTGGATTAAAATACATTGGTGCAAGTCTCAGAAGACTTGTTATTCAGATCATACAGGCCTAGCTCTAGTTTCTTTTTGAAGTGTGGTCCCGGAGTAGGTTGCAGGCGCAACTTTGCACAGGGTTGATATAAAACATCAGCATATGTACTCATCCAAAGGCACACAGGGAAAATAAATCCTTACCTGCGTGACTGGGGCAAGTGCTTCACTGGATTATTCTTGCCGGAACACAGGTGGTTTGGCTGATAGACTGACGCTTGGAGCAATGCGGCTGCAATGAAAACAGAACAGTTAGACATGGATATATGGGTCTTCCAGAGACTTCAAATTAGTATTAGATGAGCAGGAGCTAAACCCTGCTCTTGGATAAAATGTATCAGAGTTAGGTACATCCCCAGAAATAGATAGGGTTGAAATCCCTGATTCGAATCCCTGACCCTCATGGCACTGACACCCCTGTCCCCCGGACGCCCTTTCTACCTACTCTCAAACGGCACTGCACTGGCACCTATCAGGGAAATACGAAGATCGGATGACGGGCAGGAAAGATCCGTCTAAGTATGGGAAGGCAAAGGTCTTCTGGTGCAAGTGCTGCAGGTCTGGGGGGAGGACAGAAAGTGTTTGTCATGATCACTGCTTCCAAGGAGCCAGGACCAGCCCAACGTCCTTGGAAGCAGGCCCCTGACCCTAATCCTAGGCACCAGCCGGTCCCCACAGGGACCTTTTGGACCTTGTCCTGGCGCCGGTGGCACCAGGCTCATCAGAATCATCGGTCCCGGCACTGGAAGCGCCGGGCTCATCATTGGTGTGAAAGTGCTTGGGTGGATTTACCTGCGGCAGACCATGCTGCTTACTTACCAGCCTCTTAGAAGCCCTCGGTGAACAGGGACTACTTTCTTACCTGGGTGGGGCAGCTCCACTCCCTGGATACAGCACTGGAACTCTTCTGGAAGCAGGAACTCTTTTCTTACCTAGGTGGGGCCGTGGAAGAAGACGCCTCATCACTCCAAGGCTATTTAAACCACACCCGATTGATGAAACATGCTTCGCGTTATTCTGCATCTGCAGCAGAACGCTCACCGAGTCTGTTCCAGCCCTTCTTCTTTTGATCCTGAACCTGCAAGAATTATACTTACCATTCCTGTACCCGATCAACATCAGCACCTGCAAAAGACCAGAAACAACAGGTTAGCAAGACGAACTTTACACGCAGTGCTTACTCACCTGATCCATCGGCAGCGGCCGTGTCTCACGCTGCACCTTCGCCTGCAAAGACAACAGCATAGTTATACTTACCGGCACGCTGTGCATTCCGGATTCTTCACGCTGCATCTTCACCTGCAAAGACAACAGCATTGTTACACTTACCGGCACGCGGCAAATTCCGTATTTCTTCATTCTGCATCGTCGCCTGTAAAGACAAAGAAAGAGACATTAAGCAGGTACTTACTCACGCCCTTCACGCTCGTCGCCATCAAACGCCTGCGAATACTCCGGCGTCTCTTCAACACAAACTAATCTGCAAGGAAAGAGACAGTTAGAGCGCTTGCCATACTTACGAATTTCCAGGCGCTTCACTGCCACGCATTAAAAGACTATTAAGACAAAAGGTGTCCAGAAACTTACGGGTTGTGCAGACAACGACGTTAACCATCCTCTGAAGTCAAGAGGCCAATGTTTCACCAGTGAAGGAACTGGCAACGGCACCCTGCACTAGACGCAGATGGAGAGCCCAGCATTCACCTATCTGAGGTGAGCACGTTGACCTGGGAGGGGGGCTCTACAGACAAGCTGGGAAGAGAGAGAGAGAGAGATAGGGACATTCAACAACCCAGACCTTTAATCCCCATATTCTTTCACCTGCAGAAACCTCACCCTTCGAGTTCGACACACAGTGCGAAGAGGTTCGACCCCAGAAGCCAATCGAGTCCTGCACATCACTTTTCGAGTCACAGACACCTTCCTGCCAAGACCCGCGCCTCCGTGGGAATCAGGTGAGCGTTACAGAACGCGAAGCCCACCACAAAACTCCTACCCAGGCACAATGGAAACCTCAGACACTGATCAACTAGCCCAGTTGCTTGGGGAATTAAGAGCAGAAGTACATGCAGCTCGTCAGGAAACGAACTCTCTAAGAAGAGAACTGATAATTTCCAAGGAGCGAACAGAGGACCTTGCTAGGCAGTTGTTACAAACGCAGGCAGGACAGACACCTTTGCCCGTTCCAGGAGGGAGTTATCCTTCTGCATCAGCTTCAAATCCAGTGCAAATCAATCTGCCCGGTAATGTGCCCTTGGCTCCGCCCGAACGCTTTTCTGGTGATCCAAAGAAATTCGCAGTGTTCATCAACCAGTGCCGCCTGCACTTCTTATGTCGACCAGCTGCATTTCCAACAGACCAGGCCAAGGTGGCTTTCGTGCTTTCTTATCTCAGTGGCAGCGCTGCAGATTGGTCGATCCCTTTAGTCACCCAGGATGATCCGGTTTTACATGATTTTCAGGCCTTCCAGTCCAGCATGGAGAAACTGTTCGCAAGACAAGGGCAGGCCTTGGACTTCTCTCATTACGACAGGGTAATCAAGACCTCTTGACTTATATAGCCTCTTTCAATAGACTCATAGTGGAAACACAATGGCCTGAGGACAAGAGAATAACGCTTTTCTACAGAGGCCTGCATGGAGAGCTCAAGGATGTGCTAGCGCAAGTTGTGAATCCTCCACAAGAATGTTCTGACTATATTGACTTAGTTGTCCAATTGGACCATAGACTACAGAACAGGAAGGCAGATCATTCCAGATTTGATACCCGAGTGTTTTCTAAACCACAGACCTCGAATAAGGAAGCTGACACTGTGGAACCCATGCAAGTAGGGGGCATGAAAGGACCTTTAACCCAGAAAGAGCGAGAAAGAAGAAGGCAGCTGCAATTATGCCTCTATTGCGGAAACTCAGGACACTTTCTTCAGGACTGTCCAGTGAAACCAGCTAAGAAGACTGTAGGAGCCGCGGATACCTGTACCACAAATTCTGAGCAGGGAAACAACCTCGCCCGACAAGAGTAGAGGTCCTCTTGCCGAGCGTTAAGATCTGTCCCGTGACCTCGCATTTCGTGATACCCATGGTCCTCATTAGTCCTGAACGTCCGGATCGTTTGCATGCAATTGAAGCTTACATTGACAGCGGAGCAATCGGTAACTATGTGGACCGTGAAATGGTATCAAGGATGAATCTACCCCTTGTCCCTAAGGCAGTAAAAGACGTCATCACTACTGTGGATGGCACGGAGATAGCCTCCGGACCAGTAACGCATGCCACCCAAGAAGTGACGCTAGTGAGTCAAGATGGACACGGGGAGAGAATCTTGTTCGATGTAATCAAGGCCCCTCAGTTCCAGATCATTCTGGGAATCCCTTGGTTAGAGAAGCACAATCCTCAGATCGATTGGCGAGCAAAGACGGTTCAGTTTCCAGAGTGTTTTACCACTTGTTATCCTCGGCCTGATGTTTCACTGGCGGCGATCTCTTCTGAGGAGGTACCCAAATTACCTCCCGAATACCAGGAATTTCAAGACGTCTTCCGGAAGGATCAAGCTAACACCCTGCCTCCTCATAGGTCTTACGACTGTCAAATAGATCTGATACCCGGAACAATTCCTCCTTGCAGCAGGATCTATGCCCTCACCGAGCCAGAGAACCTTCACCTCAGACAGTACCTGGACCAATACCTAGCTAACGGGTTTATCCGTCCTTCAAAATCTCCAGCTTCATCGGCTTTGTTCTTCGTTCCGAAAAAGGAAGGAGACCTTAGGACTTGCATAGATTACCGTGCCCTGAATCAGATCACTGTTAAAAACAGATACCCGTTACCTTTGATGCCTGAACTCCTGGACTAAGTCAAAGATGCATGTATATACACAAAGCTGGATCTCAGAGGAGCCTACCACTTGGTACGGATAAAAGAGGGCGATGAATGGAAAACGGCATTCCGCACCAAGTACGGGCTATTCGAATATCAAGTGATGCCCTTTGGACTGTGTAATGCTCCTGCGGCTTTCCAATATTTTATGAACGATGTCCTTAGAGAACTCATAGACGTGTGTGTTGTTGTCTACATTGACGACATCCTCGTCTATTCATCATCTGAGGAAGAACATCAGAGACACGTTAAAAAGGTTCTCGAGAGATTGCGTCAACATAATCTTTTTGCTAAGCTTGAGAAATGCGTTTTCAACGTAACGGAAGTCGAGTTCCTGGGATTCATATTGTCACCAAATGGAGTCCATATGGATTCAAAGAAAGTTGATGCAATTATCAAGTGGCCATCACCAACCTCTGTAAAAGGAGTTCAAAGCATGTTAGGATTCGCTAACTTTTACCGCAGATTCATTCCTGAATTTTCTCGGATAGTCCAGCCCATCACCGCTCTGTTGAAAAAGAACAAACGTTTTGGGTGGTCTTCTGAAGCAGAACAAGCTTTTCAAGACTTAAAAGCTAAATTCATTTCTGCACCTGTTTTAAAACATCCTCGCCCAGAACTTCCTTACATCATGGAAACGGATGCTTCTAGTCTTGCTATGGGAGCAGTGTTATCACAAAGAGATCCGGTCACACACCAACTACATCCTGTTGCCTTTTGGTCCCGCAAGTTTTCGCCTCCCGAGATTAACTATTCAATTACAGACAAGGAACTTTTGGCCATCAGATCGGCCTTTAAAGCCTGGCGGCATTATCTTCTAGGAGCCAGACACACAGTCACCGTAATGACTGACCACCGCAATTTACAATATCTAAAGACAGCCAAAGCTCAGTCTTCCAGACAGCTTCGCTGGGCTCTGTTTCTAGCAGAATTTGACTTTATAATTACTTATCGACCAGGCAGTAAGAACGGAAAAGCGGATGCCCTCTCCCGGATGGGAGTAGATGAACATTTGATCAATCCAGATCCAATACCCATAATCCCAGAACAAAGGATTTTGGGTTTGGTCAGCACTCAATCTTTTGAAGACATCAAGACCACGGTTAAATCACTCCTAACTCCGACCGATTTGCAGGACTGGCAATTAAAGGGAAAATAATTCTCAGTAGATCAAGACCTACCATATTTCCGAGGACGATTGCACTTGCCCTGTGAGAAACTACAAAAACAAGTAATCTCCTGTTATCACGATTCTCTAATGGAGGGGCACCCTGGCATTACCAAAACCATGGAAAAGATTAAAAGACATTTCTGGTGGCCATCATGGAAAAAGGATATTAGAGACTTTGTAATCTCCTGCGGTGTGTGTGCCCAGAATAAAAGTCAAAAGCTGAAACCAGCCGGCCTATTACAGCCACTTGACATCCCTCCCTGTCCATAGCATACCCTGTCCATGGATTTTATCACGGACTTACCTCCATGCTTGGGGTATACTACCATCTTAGTAGTCGTGGATCTATTCTCCAAGATGGCTCACTTCATACCCCTGAAGGGTCTACCTTCAGCCTCAGTATTGGCCCGAGAATTCTTGGCAAACATCGTTCGCTTACACGGTTTTCCTTCGGTTTTAGTCTCCGATAGGGGAAGTCAATTCATCTCCCACTTCTGGCGCAGTTGCTGTCGTCTAGCCCAAGTTGATGTAAGACTTTCGACCAGTCACCATCCCCAAACTGACGGACAAACCGAAAGGACAAATCAGACAATAGAACAATATCTACGTTGCAGGCTCCAACAAACAGAAAACCCCTGGAAGGACATTCTTTGGATCGCTGAATACGCTTACAACAATTCGACTCATTCTGGAACCGGGAAGACTCCTTTTTTCCTATTATACGGACACCATCCTAGAACCTCCAACCTGGATCCTCCCCAAGAAATTGAAGCACCTGCTGTGGATCACTTGCATTCGGAGATCACCTGTGCTTTTAAGGAAGCCACTGCCCATCTGCAAAGAGCTAAAGCTCAATTCAAAAAGGCAGGCGATCGGCACCGTAAAGAGGCCCCTCACTACGCTGTAGGAGATCAGGTCTGGTTATCCACTAAGCACCTGCCTTTAAGAGGACCCTGCACCTTCATCCCGAGATACCTTGGACCCTACCTCATATCTGCCGTAATTAATCCGGTGGCTGTCAAATTGGAATTACCTACGCATATGAAAATACATCCAGTATTCCATGTCTCCTTATTAAAACCAGTACAACCAGAAACCCGATTGACTGAACTCCCAGAACCCGTTTTGGTAGACGGAGAACTCGAATTCGAAGTAAAGAACATCCTAGACTCCAAAATCTCCAGATCTAAATTATACTATCTGGCTGATTGGAAAGGATACGGTCCCCAGGAAAGGTCTTGGGAACCCTCAGAACATGTCCACGCACCTCGTCTGGTCAGGAGATTCCATCTGAATCACCCCGACAAGCCAAAGTCCCCGGAGAAGACACGCTTAGGAGGGGCCTTGAGGGGGGGTACTGTCATGATCACTGCTTCCAAGGAGCCAGGATCAGCCCAACGTCCTTGGAAGCAGGCCCCTGACCCTAATCCTAGGCACCAGCCGGTCCCCACAGGGACCTTTTGGACCTTGTCCTGGCGCCGGTGGCACCAGGCTCATTGGAATCATCGGTCCCGGCACTGGAAGCGCCGGGCTCATCATTGGTGTGAAAGTGCTTGGGTGGACTTACCTGCGGCAGACCATGCTGCTTACTTACCAGCCTCTTAGAAGCCCTCGGTGAACAGGGACTACTTTCTTACCTGGGTGGGGCAGCTCCACTCCCTGGATACAGCACTGGAACTCTTCTGGAAGCAGGAACTCTTTTCTTACCTAGGCGGGGCCGTGGAAGAAGACGCCTCATCACTCCAAGGCTATTTAAACCACACCCGATTGATGAAACATGCTTCGCGTTATTCTGCATCTGCAGCAGAACGCTCACCGAGTCTGTTCCAGCCCTTCTTCTTTTGATCCTGAACCTGCAAGAATTATACTTACCATTCCTGTACCCGATCAACATCAGCACCTGCAAAAGACCAGAAACAACAGGTTAGCAAGACGAACTTTACACGCAGTGCTTACTCACCTGATCCATCGGCAGCTGCCGTGTCTCACGCTGCACCTTCGCCTGCAAAGACAACAGCATAGTTATACTTACCGGCACGCTGTGCATTCCGGATTCTTCACGCTGCATCTTCACCTGCAAAGACAACAGCATTGTTACACTTACCGGCATGCAGCGAATTCCGGATTTCTTCATTCTGCATCGTCGCCTGTAAAGACAAAGAAAGAGACATTAAGCAGGTACTTACTCACGCCCTTCACGCTCGTCGCCATCAAACGCCTGCGAATACTCCGGCGTCTCTTCAACACGAACTAATCTGCAAGGAAAGAGACAGTTAGAGCGCTTGCCATACTTACGAATTTCCAGGCGCTTCACTGCCAGGCATTAAAAGACTATAAAGACAAAAGGTGTCCAGAAACTTACGGGTCGTGCAGACAACGACGGTAACCATCCTCTGAAGTCAAGAGGCCAATGTTTCACCAGTGAAGGAACTGGCAACGGCACCCTGCACTAGACGCAGATGGAGAGCCCAGCATTCACCTATCTAAGGTGAGCACGTTGACCTGGGAGGGGGGCTCTACAGACAAGCTGGGAAGAGAGAGAGAGAGATAGGGACATTCAACAACCCAGACCTTTAATCCCCATATTCTTTCACCTGCAGAAACCTCACCCTTCGAGTTCGACACACAGTGCGAAGAGGTTCGACCCCAGAAGCCAATCGAGTCCTGCACATCACTTTTCGAGTCACAGACACTTTCCTGCCAAGACCCGCGCCTCCGTGGGAATCAGGTGAGCGTTACAGTGTTAGAGCAGAGGTGGGGAGGCATCACTGTAAAAGACAGGCTTTCAACATGCTAAGCACACTATTGTTCCCCAAGTGGGAGTATTACATTTAACAAAAAAATAAATAAGTTCCCAACTCGAAAGTGCTGCTTAAACTTGCATTCACTAGTTTGCCTTGAAGCGTGAATTAATTTTGCATACCTGCAAATAAAATCATAAGCAATGGTGCCCACATGCCTGAGCTCAAGAAACCGTCTGTGTTACAGTACATTCTTGGAAGATTAATCATGAACACCTGCAAAATATCCCATAGGAGGAGTGTTTCCGATAATGTTGCAAGCAAAGTATAAAAAGTGCACAACTTTTTAAATCTAAAAAGCTGTAATTAAATGTTCCTGATTGACTACAGAATACAATCCTAACAAGTGATTTCCCGGAGATCCTGATCAGACGCTCAAGTGCTCTTGTGGGTAAGTGTCTCACTTCTGACCCATATGATCTCAGTGTGGATCCCGGCTTCAGCAGCAGGGCACTGTTTTAAGCAGTCCTAACATACTAAAATCTATGAGGGGTGCACATGGATTAACGCAAGACTTTTTTTGCAGGATCCCGATCAATCTGGCCCAATGCCAGCACTGCTCCATTATTATACAGCCAACGGGGTAGGGATTATTGATTCCCTTGATGCCAAGGACCAGCGGGGCATAACATTAGCACAGGCATCAATCAAAAAGGTTTGTTTCGTGACAGACTGTATGATTAATCCTCAAGGTTTTTTTGGTTGGTAAAATGTATTGCAAATAGTGCATTTTAAAGAATATTTGTTAGGTACCACCAGTGAAGTAACACAACTGGTCCACTTTAACCAAACACATTGACCCACACTAACTAGCATGTTGTGCTCTACTTTTGGGGTTGCCCTATTGGCCAGTCCAATCCTGTCTGTCACTCATCAACAGTAATATGGCTTCCCTTTCTTGTATATCTACTTATGAATTCGACCACCACCCAAGGTCCAGCTCAAGTGGAACCCTAATTTGATCTACAGAAAGAGTGTGATACCAATTCTCTTTATTCTCTCCTACTGTGTTTGGTAGGATGTGCACCCATAGTTGTCGCCCTTACACTCCAGAATAGTTCTGAAGATGCTCCATTCTTATAAGTGGTTCTTATCTGCATCCTATGGGCCAAGTGCTGGATCTGAGCTGCAAATTGGCAACAACAAGGGTGTGTATCAGGTGCTCCGTTTGCAAACCTGCCATTCAATATTGCATTATGTGAAGATCGGTTGGTTTTCAATTAAAAACAGAGAGAGGGGCGCAAGGGGGGACCACTGCTGTATTCATAACGCGGCTCCCCTGTGGCAGATTGCTGGAGCCCAACAATCTGCCACGGGGGAGCTGCGTTATAAACACAACACCGGCAAAGCAGTTTCGGTCCCCCACTCGCCTCCTCTCCTCCAGGCCCCCTAGTGTGGGTGCCGCAGAAGGAGAGGGGCGGAGGGGGGACCGGTGCTGTATTCATAACGCAGCTCCCCCATGGCAGATTGCTGGAGCCTGGCAATCGGCCACGGGGGAGCCGCGTTATAAACACAACACTGGCAAAGCAGTTTCGGTCCCCCACTCGCCTCCTCTCCTCCATTCCCCCTAATGTGGGTGCCGCAGAGGGAGAGGGGTGCAGGGGGGACCGCAAAGGGGTGAGTATTCACTTACCTCTCACAGGCAGAAGCAGCAGGGAACACAGGACACCACAACGCAGCCTGGATGCGCAATCCAAATGCAGGAAAGCGTGCATCCAGGCTGTGTTTATTTCCTGTTTCATGGCCACGCCCCCACCACATCGCACTGGCTGAGCATGTGCATGGGAGCAAGTGGCTCCCCATTGCACATGCTCAGTTCAGTGCAGCAGAAAAAAAGAAACCTCGTTACTCGTTTTTCAATGAGGCATCACACGACCCCCCCGCCCAGGCATGTGGATGCACCCCCCAACGGGGACGCGGCCCACAGATTGAAGACCTCTGGTCTAGTGATAAGGGGAGCCCTTGGTCTGCTATACCCAGCCAGGAAGTTTGCCAGAGATCACTTGCAGGGGCCAGTGAGCAGGATCCTGGTTCTGGTGTTCAGGAAGCAGGCCTGTCTTGTCCACACAGTAGTTCACCCCAAAAGATACTCTGGGATGCGTGAGGGGAAGGGCTTACCCCTTCCTTGGATGCCTCTATTTTCACCATGTGGCATTGGACTGGGGGCAGACTAACCTTAAAGAGCTGAAGGAGCTTGTGATGTTCAAAAATGATTTAATTAAAGAGGTGGTCTAACCCCCTTCCTGGGGCATTTACCACCGTGGAGTGGTCAATTGCATGCCTCTGTAAGGTTCCAATCGTAGCTGATGATATCATTTTCTTTCTCTGGTGATATGAGTCCCAGGGTGCTATGTCTCCAGGAAGTGGGGAGTGAGCACAGGAAGGGTGGGAGTGCATGGAAATTCCAAGATGGTGGGAACCTTCTCTGAACTGGAATTGTTCTCTTTGGCTCCTCTGACTCCAGACTTTCCCCTTATTTGCCTTCTTCAGAGTCTCCAGTAGTTACTACTCTGGCGCACGTTCCCTCTTACTGGCAAAGCCTGTCCTTTTGAAGTATGGGTAGTATGCATAAACTTTCAGTTCCAGCAGGCTGTTTGCAGGATTGTACAAATGCAAGGTAGCTGCCGAGAGGTGTCAGTAGACTGACTAAGCACAGTTACATGATACTTCTTAGCATGGAGCACAATGGAAGTGAGTCTGATTAGCAGAGCTCACTTTCAGAAGTAGAATGAACAGTGTTTTTTCAGTTGAAAAAAGCTCTGGCTCGTCTGCCCTGACAGATGGCATTGTATGACACATGCATCACCATTGAAGTCCATTGTAGGCACAGCCACCTACTACATCTGGATGATCACACTCATTTGTCTTTATCTTAAGGAAACTTGGCTCACAACACTAGCCATAGCAATAGGTGGCACCCAGCTGGATTATGGTAACACTTTACCCAAGAAGCTCGTCCGCCAACTGTTAGTTTAGTATAATGTAGCACACAATACTACCAACTCACGTTTTGGTGTGCAGGCCACCTGGGTTACACAAGCTACATTGGGCCTCATTACAAGTATGGCGTTAGGGCAACACCGGCGCTGGCATCGCTACCGGCACCGTTGCTACCGTACCGCCATACGAGGAGGTCTTGGTAGCACCGGTACCGTTATTAACCTATGGGGTTCAAATGGAAATGGGGATGTACTGGGCCCGGCACCCGCAAAAGGGCAATTACTGGGTTTGGCTGGGTCAGAATAGCCCAGTAATTGCCCATTTCCCGGACCCGGATGCGAGTTTGGAGGTAGCCTTGCCCGTAAAACCGGCAAGGCTACCTCCAACCTCGTAATGAGGCCCATTGTCTCCCTGTTCAGGCATGAATCCTGTTGAACCAGTAAGAAGTCTTTGCCATAATATGCCTACATAACTCCTTCACAGATTTGCCAGATTTCAGCCTGGCAGATCACTTGGGTCCTCTTCCCTGGCACCACTTATAAGAGACTGACTGTTTAGGGTGCTCAGCTGTAAAACACTCGACCCATCCAACTAATGCACACGCCCAGCTTGAACATATTCAAGAAACTATAAAAAGCTATTGTTTTTTGACAGTATCTAAACTCCTTTCTTTTTTGGTTCAAGCTAAGCTCTGACTGTCATTACTAGACTGTTCATTTCTTTAACATCAGTACTTTAATAATGGTTGGTACTGAGCGATTTGCAAACTATTAAGTAAAATACATAAACAAACTGAAATGGGAGTTGCATGCCGTGTCAGAGAATTCTACTGTGAAGACACTTGGGGCCTGATTCACAGAAGCACTTTATAATGGCGCAATCCCATTGGAAAACGCTCTGTGAATCGGGCCCTTAAGCTGTTATATTCGAAGGCATTGGTGAAAGCTAAGGGCTGTTACCGGGGTGCTGATCATTTTACATCCAAAAATTAGCCATCAATGGAAATAGTAACAGGACATAACCTTCTACTTCCATGCTTTCGGCTTGTGGAGCAAGGCAGTACGTTATAGGAGGTGGAGGGCTTTGAGAGTTGCAAAGGGGTGACGGGTGGTTTTAGGAACTCTGAGGGGTATCATTCTCAGAATATTTAATAGCAGACCTGGGTGGGGTGGTACAGGAGGCCAGGAGTGAATGAGATCTTATGTGGAATTTGTACCCACATTCCCATCCGCCTGATTGGCCAGCACCTCACCCTGGGTGCTAATTTGGTATATAGCTAGTTATTCAGGGTACTATTTATCACTATCTTCAGACCGACAATGAAATCACACACAAGGGTCAGGAGTTTTTAGAAAATTAGGTGCGCGAGGGATAGAAACTTGGCATCATTGAGGGTCTACGCAGCTACGACCACATCACCCCGGCCCTCATCGACCTTCACTGGCTGCCACTGCACACGCAAATCACCTTCAAGTGTTGCTGCATCATCTATAAGGCAATCACCCTCAAGTCACCCAGCTACCTTGCAGAGAAACTCAGCATCTCCAGCAGACAGTGTACCACCAGAAGCCAGGAAACATGCAGACTTGAAATCCACTGCTGCATAAAGGAAAGGATCAGAAAAAAAGCCTTCTCTGCCTACACCCCAAGACTATGGAACCTCCTCCCCATAAGCATCAGACTCGCCCCTGCCCTCCTACAATTAAGAAAATACCTCACAACCCACCTCTTCAAGGAGTCTCCCCTCCTGAACACCTAGGCCATCACGTTGCCCCTCCATGCCACCTGACTCGCTAGACATTATCCGCCCCCTCCTCCCACCCCCCTTTACCGCTGTACCCCTCCTCTGTATCCTATCCCCTGTTGTATATCTGTTCTGTTGTTACCTCTGTAAAGTGCTCCATTGCTTCTCGAAACTAGGCCCGTGCTCAATAAATACAATAATAATAATTATAAACAAACCGCCAGTTCAGACTCAGAGCTGTTCTTCTTGGCAGATTCCATGCCTTTTGGAAATGTGCCATCAAAATGGCTACACTTTCATGTGTGCACTACTTTCAGCATGAAAGTCTTTCCCGCCAATCTTTTAGAAGCTTTGAGAATATTAGACTATGCGAATACAGGCTCAATTAAATTGAACAAGAAATCAAGTTGACCCTCTATCTTGCACAGCACGCTATTTATCTCAGAAACAATGTTAAGACTTTACCGGAGGCCTCAAAATGAACTTTATAAACTAAACCCGAGATGGCCGATATACTATTTCTGAACAAATCGGTGACTCGCTTCCATGTAGTTCTTTCTTGTCCAGTCTTCAGGAGCGGCTAAGCCTGCTAGATAACAAGGAAATGCTAAACGTTCTGGTGGTGCATCATGAGCTTGAATCTGGATCACCGGCGACGCAGTCCTACCGCCTTCCAAGGTTGAGGAATTCATCATTGTTAATAATACTTATCTGCGGCACCTGGAAGTGGCAAGATTGCGACATGAGACCTTCTGAAATAAAGCGTGACTGCTGCTGCGGCCAACATTTTGATGCAATTGAGATTCCATTGGAGAAGTCCCTTCTTCCCTCCCCGAAAAATACTCAACATAAGGATTTCAGGGAATAATTTTGTTCCTTGAAGACCTACCAATTTTGATCCTCGTTATTGAAAACTGAAGGCTGTAGCATTTAAAGAAATCGGTTTGATAACTCCTACAAACGGCTCGACACACAGGCTGGCAAAGGAAAAATTACTTAAGAATTATCAGCAGTTAGACTTGGTAAATCACAGTCATAGCGGGGGACCGCCATGGGTGTCCATGGCCAAGGGAGGTGGCAGCTCTAAAGGAGAGCACAGCTTTTACGAACTAATGGTCACCAACAAATGCAGCTAGCAAAACTAATTTTCTGTTCCTACATTGTTTTGTTTGTCCTCCTATTACACACTTGGCCTACTGTACCAAGTGGGTCTGGTTCAGAACTGTGCATTGCAGCATACTCACCTCACCTCAACTCTCGCTCTCTCTCTGCCTCTCACTTCCTCCTTCATTCTTCTGATATGGCACTTTCTATCTCCCCTATCTACTCCACCTTCTGCCCCATCACCTATCCTCCCTCTCTCACTAAATCTTGGTAGGAAAAGCATAAAAAATACATGCTCACTGCAACCCCAGGTGTCCCGATTGCAGACACCTATGTCAGTGCATCCTCTAGAGAAATCTTCACTGACATCCTCCCACCGTACTCTTCCACATCCATCTGTGGCGGCACCAAATGAGAAGTCCTCCTTGCAGGCTTCTTCTCATCTCGCTGCTGCATCAATATCTACTACACAGACACAGTCCTGGTTCAAGGCCCTCAGGCAAACCTCCTTCACTTTGACCGGATCCTGCCGTTTCTCATCAATTTCCTTCCTTCTCTACCCTATCCCCCTTCTCCCTCTAATCCACCTCCCCAGATGAATGCCCAAAGTCCCGACCTTCCGCCACAAAAAACCTTCAAAGCTGGCGACCCTCAACGCATGCTCATCCATCAAACACTCTGCTGACATCTGCCTTCTCCTTGAAGACACTGACCTGGACATTCTTGCACTCAATTGAAACTTGGTTCAATGGCAGCTCATTTACTTCCTTCAACTCACTCCTCCCAGACGACTTTAAGATTACCTCTAAACCTTGACCCCACCGTACTGGCGGTGGGGTTGCCTTAATCTTCCCTGAGTGGATTCCTTCTACCATCCTACACTCTGAGCACTATTCATCCTTTGAGAGCCTGGTATGCAAACTGGTCATCTCTCCTTCATCCACCTTGACCATTGCTACCATCTACCGCTCCCCTTGCACTTCTTCTCTGTTCCTCTCTGAGTCGGCAGACTTCTGTTCCTCAGTACCCTCCTCCACCTCCACCCTGCTACTACTAGGTGACTTCAACATCCACCTTGAATCCCCTTGCACAGCAATCACTCTCTTCACTGACCTCTTCTCCTCCCTATCCCTCTCCATTCTTCCCTCTGGCCCTACACATTCAGCTGGACACATGCTAGATGCCATCATCCACTCCAACCTCACTCTTTCTACTCCTTTGGTCACTCACCTCTCCTGGTCTGACCACTCTCTCCTCACCTCACACTTGGGTCCCTATGGCTCTGTAACAACTTCTCCTAAAGCTCTACTAACCTCGTTCTCGAACATCCTTCCGATGAAACGAGTGTCCGCTTCTGCCTTCTCTTCCACTTTCATTCCCCCTTGCCCACCCAACACAGACGCTACCACTGATTCAGCCCACAGTGACCTCTATCTGTCCATCACCAACACCCTTGACATCCTTGCCCCAGCAGTCATGAGGATCAGCCTGAATCCTGCCTCCAACTTACAACTCCGATCTTGCAGACCAAAAAACGTAAGTGCAGGGCTGCTGAATGGAAGTGGCATATTTCAAGTTTACCCTCCAACAAACTGGCCTGCCGTCTGACCCAGAGACACTACAGACTCTCCATCCGTGCCAAAAAATTAGCCCACATTCAGGCACGAGTGTCCAAGGCGTCCAACAACCCAGCTGAACTCTTCAAAATCTGCAGGGAACTTGCCAACCCTTCCGCAACATCTGCTGCCCCTAATCCTTCCCAGGCCATCTGCAATGCACTCGCCTCGCACTTCACTTCCAAAACCCAGGACACATTGAACGGCTTCCAACCCATCCCTCCCCCCTCCCCCCTCTACCACTCACCCTCCTCCTTCCTCCTTCCCCTCCTGCCTCCCCTGAAGAAGTCACCAGAGCTGTCAACTCCTAACAGGTTGCCCCCTGCTCCTCCAGAACTATCAAGGAAAATATCGCCTCTCTCGCCCCTGCCCTTGCTGATCTCTGCAACCAACGGTTCTTTTACGTCTTCCCTCAAGCACTCCCTTGTGAGCCCTGCCTTAAAAAACTCTCTGCACACCCTTCCTGCCCAGCCAACTACCGCCCCATTTCCATCCCGCCCTTCCTGGGGAAACTGCTCAGGAAATTAGCCCTTCCCCAACTCAACTCTCATACCGAACTTCTTGGCGGCCTACATGACCACCAGTCTGGATCCTGAGCAACCAGAGGCACGGAAACTGCTCTTCTGAACACCCGTGAAGAACTGCTTGCATCTCTTGACTCCAACTCCCCAGCTCTCCTTATCCTTCTTGATCTCTCTTCTGCATTTGACAAATATGAACCATTCCATCCTCATAAAAAGGCTCCATGACACCCACGGCATCTCGGAACCGGCACTGGATTGGCTTACTTCCTTCCTAACTGACCATTCCTCCAAAACCATTCTGGAGCCTTCTCCTCCCCTATTTCCTCCTTCACCTGTGGCATCCCCCAGGGCTCCATTCTTTCGCCCTCGCTCTTTAACATATACCTTTTTTCTGCTGGCACGACTCATCTCCTCCTTCTCCCCCAACTTCCAGTGCTACGCTGATGGTACACAACTTTTTTTCAAACTTCCCACTGACGCCCTTGCACCCTGACTGCCTCTCTGCAATTCAGGCCTGGTGCACTGATAATGACCTATGCCTCAATGCCAGCAAAACTGAGATTCTCCCCATTCTCCCTGCACTCTGGCCTTCCTCCATGGGCCCCCTGTCCCCTCCTCTGAAGCCAGGAACCTCAGAGCCATCTTCGACTCTTCCCTTTCCTTCATCCCTCATATTCACGACATTGTCGAGAAGTCCCACTTTCAGCTCTTCTTTCTCAAAGGAACTCTACCCTTACTCACCTTCCCCCAGAAACTCAATGCTACCCGTGCTCTGGTTCTCTCCAGGCTAGACTACTGCAATATCCTCCTCCTTAACCTTTCTTCATCCACCCTGCGAACCTCCAGCTAACCCAGAATAGGGCAGCAAGACTTATACTTGGCCTCAAGCCCACGGACAGCATCTGGCCTGCCCTACAAAGCCTTCACTTGCTCCCGGTCTCAGCATGGATTAAATTCAAATCCCTCTGTATCATCCACATGGCTATCTGGGGCCGGGGACCACTCAATCTTCAACGTTTCCTGGCCAAATACTCCCCTTCTAGACTCCTGCGTTCCTCTGGCACCAACTCCCTGCGTGTTAAGCGGTTTGGTAAACAGCTCTGGTGGTCAATCCCTTTCCTCGGCGGGCTCCCTCCTGTGGAACAGTCTCCCTCTCCCTCTGTATCTTGAGCAGGACTTCCTTAAGTTCCCAAAAAGCATCAAGACCTTTCTTGTTACCTCTTCCTTCTCCTCCTCTCTTCCATGCTCATCTTACAGTAGGGTGACTGATGTGCAGGGCCCTCATGTGTACTCGGGGCCCGGACCCCCCCACATCCATCTCTCATCCCAGCCGCTGACTTTTCTACTGAACTTACTCAGGGTCACCCTCCCCCCGGGTGCTTCACTTACTCTCCTCTTAGCACTTACCCTGAGCACCATAGAACCTATATTCCTCTCGCCCCTCCCTGGTGCACTTGCACGTTCTGAACACTCACAGGGCATAGTAGGTTTGTCTTCCCTCCCTTCTATTCTCATTATTTGTTTGTACTTTTTTTTTTTAATCAAAAACTTTATTTGATTTTTCAAAAACATGAATAAACATAACAAATATCTCTACATTACAGGGAAGGGAAAGGGAAAAAGGAAGGGTAAACAGCACCGGGGAAGAGAAGGGGAAAGGAAATATGGGGCCTTAGCCCTCAGGGCCATCAAGTCTACGATGAGGGAGCACATGAAACAACTTGTGCGTGCCAGGCTCGCTAATCCGGCGTCGCCTTGTCCAAATAGTGCACCTTACTCGTTGCATCTCGTCGGAAGCTTAGCCATCCTCTTCCCATCTCTGCCATATTTTATCTGCTTTTTGCAGGCATCCCCTCGCAGCATACACCCTGTGTTCCATTATCACACAAATGTCCACGTCTGTGACCCATTGGTCGTAGCAGGGTGTTCTCTCAGATCCCCATAGCTGCGCAATGTTCCTTCTAAGCACTGCTATTGCGGTCGACCAGAGCAGTTTCTCATAGCGGGTCAGATCGCTTTCGTCGGAGATCCCCAACAGAAGCTGTTGGGTCCCCTTTGCACTGGCTTGCCCATGACCCTGGAAAGCTTGTCACAACACTTCCTCCATAACTGCTGTATTTTGTCGCATTCCCATATAATGTGGAAGAAAGTACCTTCCTCCCGTTTGCAGCGCAGGCATCGTGCATCCGGGACTCTGCCCCAGCGGAAGAGTGCCACTCTGGGATAGTAGATGCGATGTAGGATTTTGAGTTGGACCAGTCGGAGTCTCGAAGAAATGGCCACTTCAGGGGGTACATTAAAGCTTCTGTCCAGTCCTCAGGTTGAAGTGGGCCCACGTCTCGCTCCCATCTGGCTTTTAGGCTAATCAGTTCAGGCGTGGCAAAGGATGTGATTACATTGTACATGGTTGAGGTAACTTTCCACTGTATTTGGTCTTGGACAATGTTGCGTTCCAGCGGGGTGCAGTCTGGAATATCATTGATGGCTTGTCGGTGGGCCTGCAGTGCGTGTTTCAGTTGAGTATAGTGGTATTCCTCCGCGGGTAGGAGGGCGAATTCAGAGTGCAGTGTTTCAAACGTGACCAGTGTCTCCTCCCTTATTACATCTCCGACTCTGGTAATACCACTTCAGGCCCATGCCGGCCATTTGGGTAGCTTCATTATTTCGGGGAGGAGACTGTTGTTCCACAGAGGTTGGGCTAGAGTCAATTTTGCATCCCAGCCTATGTAGCGGTGTGCTTCGGTCCAGATGCGTGTGATGTGCGTGTCCATGTTGAGAGCAGGTGTGTGGCGCCCGTCGCGATACAGAAGTTCCAAGGGGGAGGTTCCTCTCTGGGTGATGATCCTTTTGATGTGCGGCAGGTCTCTGTCCCCATGGAGCATGTCGTTCACCACCGCCATCTGACTGGCCCAGTAATAGGTCTGCAATCTGGCCAGCCCAATCCCACCCTCCCAGATGGACCTTTGCAGGGTAGAGAGAGCAATGCGCGGATGACCTCCGCTCCACAGTAGCTTACGAAGGATACGGTCTATCCTAAGAAATTCATGGTGTGGGATGTGCAGCGGTGCATTTTGCAGGATGTACAAAAACTTGGGGAGTGCGATCATTTTGAATAGGGCTGCTCTGCCCATCAGAGTTAGTGGCAGGGAGATCCAATGGCGAGTGTCCTCTGCAAATCTCGTCACAACAGGGTGGAGGTTCAGCGCTGTGTAGTCTGTAAGGCGCTTCGTGATAATTACCCCAAGGTATTTAAACTGTTCTGTCGCGATCTGGTAGGGGCAGTCTACGGGGCCGGCGGCTGCCATATTGCCTATGGGGAATAGGATCGATTTGGACCAATTCACGCGTAGACCGCTGAAGGCTCTGTATCTCTTCAACATCTGTGTAACTCTGTGGCAGGAGTTGCGTGGGTCTTTCAAGTAGATAAGCAGGTCGTCCGCATAGAGCGAGACCCTGTCCTCCCACGTCTCTGACCAGCGGAATCCCTCCCAGAGCAGTGTGTCACGTAGGAGAATGGCCAGGGGTTTGATGGCTATTGCGAAGATCATTGCTGACAGGGGGCAACCCTGTCTAGTGCCCCTGCCCAGACTGAAAGGCTCCGATTGCCAGCCATTAACCCTATCCCTGGCCATCGGACATCTGTACAGTAATTGCACCCAGTTCATAAAGTTTTCGCCAAACCCCATGTGCCCCATTATGTCCCAGATGGCCTCCCATCTCACTGAATCGAAGGCCTTTTCGAAGTCGATTGCCAGCAAGGCTAACGGCCCTTGTATACTGTCGGCTTTCTCCAGTGCCGCATGCAGTCTGTGGAGGTTCATGCGTGTCGATCTCTGGGGCATGAAGCCGCACTGGTCCGGATGGATCAGAGAGGGTATCACCTGTTGCAAACGATCTGCCAGTATTTTAGCAAGAATTTTGGTTTCGCTGTTTATGAGTGAGATGGGCCGGTATGAGTTGCAGTCGTCGGGGGGCTTGTCCGGTTTGGGCAATACGATTATTGTGGCTTCTCTTAAGTCTGGAGATAGGATGCCCTGTTCTTTTGCGTGTTGATACATTGGGCCTCATTACGACCCTGGCGGAAATCGAAAAACGATGGCGGAAATGCAATACCGCCATCGAATAGCGCTCGGTGCGACTATGACCCGTCACCGCAAAGTACGAAGCCATTAGCGACACCGTAGTGAACGCCAACGCTAACTGCACCAAGTACGCGCGCGCGCGCCATGCCAAACCGTAAATACCACCATGGCGCAAGGGTACGCGAATTCCGACCCTAGCGGACATGTACCTAACGCCATCAAGCATGGCGGAAAGTACCATTCCGCCATGGTGAGAAGTACGGCATCGCGAATCAACCGTAAACGGCCCCACTGAGTGCCTGTACACCGCTCCCTGCCCACAAAGTACAACTCCCCGTAGGTGCAATGAAGTCACAATGCAACCAGTGAAATGTACAAGTCACCCATGCATGCCAACGAACAAAAGAATCACAAGAGGGGCCAATGGGAGCTGCAGGGCACAGATGGCACGAATACAGAAGCCATTCCAATGGACATGACCACAGTCCCCCCCCCCCAGAAACGCACGCAAACACAGGCACCTGTGACCAGCAATATTCCGAAAATCACATCATTCCACCAGTCCACCTGGCTGACCGGCATCTGTTACACAAAACCCAATCCCCCGCCCCTGAGCATGACAACATTCAAACAGTCATATTGGCAGCCCCCATCCCTGACCTCACTGGGCTTCGTAGGCAAACGCGCCCAGCACAGTACCACGCAACTAAACTCCGAAGCTGGAACCCAATGCAGATCTCCTCACAATACATCGCTCCCCATATAGGAATATGCCACATCACTCGCAAAGAAGAACGCTACACGGCCCATATCAGAATAGAAATTTAATGCACAACAAAATCACCAAGCCCATACAGCCATTAGGCCATGAACTCCAAAACACATTTCACCATTGTGGGCTGCATCCGCAAGAAATGACCAGCTACTACTTGTGTGACGCCCTGTTCCATCATGGTACACAGAGCCACATTCACGTACGAAAAGGCAACATGGAAGCGCACAGAACCGCAGGGCCGTCCCAATGGGGAGGCACTAGTCCAGCTGAAAGGCCGAAATGTTGCTCCGAGCCACTAGTACTGCGTAAGGGCATGTGGCCCATTGGCGATCGTCCCATAAGATCGTAATGCTGCTCCACTGATTAACACGAAGCAGCAGGTGTCGGGAGTAAAAGCCATCTGCAGGAGTGGCATACAGATGGCAGTGGCAAAAGGGGAGGAGATACCTGTCAACCAAAAGAAAAGAAAAAGAACAGAATGGCCATCAGAACTACATTCGAACAACTCACTTCAATGATCACACTCAATCCACAGCCATATGCATGCTAGCCCACTCCAAAGGATCATCACCACCCCAAAACCACTTGCGACTCATAACTATCTATATCGAGGTGTAAACACCATCACAAACGAGTGTACCTGTGCATGCGTCTGTGAAAACAGAATCCATCTGATGGGATTGTTAACGTGCATGGACACAAGTGTCTGAAGGCGCGTCGAGACAGGGAGGGCTCAACAAGGCCAGATAGACGATGGTCCCACTATGGCAGCCCTGCATCACATAGCGCAGGGGAGGCGGATAGATTCCAAGAAGCCCTGTACATGGCAAACTCTGTATCAAATCACCTGCCCATGCATCCATTCATCATTCCCTCATCCCGGTATAAAAACGCCTGAATATTTACTCACATAACATTAGAAATATCCATTGAGTCTGTGCGTTATGCAGCCTGCAAAATCCACAGTGCCCCAGCCCGTAATTCCAGTGTTGTGAAGTAACATATATTTGGGAACGTCCGGCCTCATCGCCCACGTCGCTATTGCGCATCCCAAACTATTCATATCAATCATTGCATCCTCGCCATGGCCCCTGTCTCAAGGACATTGAACAATAGAACGTTATATTTGCAGTCAGACCTGTGGGCATCTCCTCGCCGCTAGCTGATAACCGAAAGCGCCGACCTTCGAATTCCTCATTTGCAACATCACGTCGAAAAGGCATCTGTGGCCGTTTGAAATCACAAATTAATCCATCTAGTGCGGCTGTGTGTGAAAATGGCAACTGCCTTCACCCACAAATGGGACGCCCCGCCCGTCGGTGCAACTCGGTACAGTGATGCATGAGGGCCCACCGTTACTCGAGTACTACGTTCCACTGACCCATCACAAGTCTGTTCGCGACTGCAAAGATTGTATGTGAAACAATGGGACCATAGCCGAATGTACATATCAACAAATGTTACACGGCCATCGGGTACAAATACATGATTGCAATAGCAAGATGCCATTCCTCGAATTGCAGCGTTGTGTGCGGGACGTGCTCGGCCAAAGGGGAGAGCAGCTTGCACAGGTGGAATGAATCACCACAGGTGGAGGCCATACAGCCTGAAAACACATAAATTGCACACCCAGTCTCCTCCCACAACCACACCCACTCCGAAATGCTACCGGCAGGACTCGCGATGTTGGCCCTGGGGGACCTGATAGCACTGCAAGTACTCCAACTCCAAGAAGAAGACGAACACCAACTACAACCGGCCGCACGGAGGAGACGCAGGAGGAGGAGGAGGCCAAGGCAGGGCCAGCAAGGGCCGCCAGCACAGCCACTACCACCACGCAGGCAGCCCGCAATCCCACGCCTCCGAGCACATCCGTTCAACCTCACTGATGAGCAGATCCACACCCTCTACCGTTTGGACCGGGACACCATAGCCGCCATTGTGGACATGACACAGGCTGACCTTGTCAGCATGATAGATAGCCCAACCGCCATCCCACCCCTACTGAAGGTGGTGTCTGTACTCCACTTCCTGGCCACAGGCACCTACCAGCACACAGTCGGACAGTTGCATGGCATTTCTCAGCCACTGTTCTCACGGACACTATTGCAAGTGCTCGATGCCCTCCTGCAGCACGCAGACGACTACATCTCTCTACCACGCTCGGAGCAGGAAATTACCAACACAAAAGTGGGATTCCATGCACTTGCCGGCATACCGGGTTGCATTGGTGCCATCGACTGCACCCATGTGGAATTGGTCGTCCCACATGCCATGGAGGCCCAGTACCGCAACCGAAAACAATTTCATTCCCTGAATGTACAAATGGTGTGTGACTCCAACAGGATCATTACACATTGTTGTGCCAGATTCCCTGGATCAACCCATGATTCTATGGTCTTGAGGAACTCTACTATACCACGCTACATGGAGCGACACGCAGGGAACAGATCCTGGCTACTCGGTGAGTCTCATTACATGTATGATAATGTGGGGTATGTGATTCGGCAATGACCTGGCAGGAAGGGGGGGGGGTGTGCGTACGTAGCAATGGCATTCCACATCATACGTTTATCGTCCACATACAGGTGATGCTGGGTATCCACTGAAGAGATGGCTCCTCACACCAGTCCGGAACCCACGGGACCAGCATGAGGAGGACTACAACCATGCCCACTCACGTACCCGTGTAGTCATTGAACAGGCATTCGGCCTACTGAAGACTCGTTTCCGCTGCCTCAGCAGGTCTGGCGGGGCACTCCTGTACCGCCATGAGAAGGTTGCAAAGATGGTCATGGCATGTGTCATGCTCCACAACATGTGCGTACGTAGAAATGTGCCCATGCCCCCTGACGCAGAACTGCAAGCACCTGATGATGGTCATGATGAGGGTGGGGATGTGGCAGCACCTCAAGGAGTCTGCGAGGCACCGGAGGGCCGTGACATTCGTCAGCATCTCATTGATGCATGCTTCTAGCACTCACGCCTGGTGGCTGATACATGGACACGGGACTCGTGGCACGGTGTGTGTCTGGTACATGCACAATATGGACTGTACGCCTATGATGGCCTAGTACACAAAGATCATTGTCCACACATCTCATTGGTTGATCGTGCACTGTTTATGGCATATGTGATATCATGTTGAACACCCTATCGACCCGCCACCCAAGTGAGCCCAACACACCCCCTCCACCCTCCTACCTCCCCCCCGAACACCAGTGTCCAAAGATGCACATTGTCAGTGGGCTGTCGCTATTGCAAGCCCCCTCTGCGGGTATCAGGGGCACCCCTGCCTGTGGAGCGCAGGTTCCTCCCAGATCTACGTTGGGGGCTGCCCTGGACGGAACTTGCAACGGATGATGTCTCTGCCTGCTCACGTCCATGCATGTCCCTAAGGGTTTGTGAGAGCTCAGTGAGCACACGGCGCACTGCGGCAAGTTCGGCACATACGTCTTTGGACGTCGCATGCAGTTCCCCCCTCAGGCTCTCGGTGCTTCTCTCCATTTGGACTCTCAGGCTCTCGGTGCCACTCTCCATTTGTACTCTCAGGCTCTCGGTGCTACTCTCCATTTGTGCCCTTAGTGTCTCTGTACTTCTCTCCATTTCTGCCCTAAGTGTCTCAGTTGATGTTTCTATGTCTGCCTTAGTGCCCCCACATTCATCGGCATGGTCCTTGAGGAGCGTGGCCAGTTGCTGCTGTTGCACGATTAACTGGTCGAGGGACTGTTGCCTCTGCTGGGCCATGGCCATTTGCGGGGGTGTCACAGAGGGGCTGTTGACCTCATGTTGCCTTGCCACAGGGCTTGTGGGGGATGGCCAGTCGTCGTCTTGTGGGTGCCCCTGCGTGGTATCCTCATGTTGTACGGGATGGGACAGACAGGGGGATTGGGACAGGTCATGGATGGATCTGACTTCGACATCCCCGTCTTCTGTGTCGGAGCATGCTGCCATCAATGGGGTATCACCTATGGTGCTGCTGCCACCAGAGGCAGTGCCTTCTGTGGCATCCGTTGGGGGGACCTGTGGTGGTGGTGTTGTGGGCATGCTGGCTGCTGGGGTGCCTGTTGATGTTCCCTCCTCTGTGCTGCCACCTGATTTGTGCTGCTGCCGTGTCTTGATGCGTGCAGCTGAGGTGGAGGGTCTTTGGCCGTTGGTCTTGGCCCTCTTTGCAGGTGTGCTGGTAGGGGTGTCCTGATGCTCGTCGTTTGGATCGGACCCTGTGGTGGAGTAAAGGAGGGCGAGGGTTATTAATGGGTCTGTGGGTATTGGAATGGCATTGTATCACATGCATTGGGGTGGTACCTGAGGGTGATTTGGGTCGGGGCCTTGGAGGTGCTTTCATTTGTGTGTGGAGTGAGGGTGCAGTTGTTTGGCAGCCTGCAGTTAGGGTGTGCCTGCTGCACGTGTAGTGGGTGTTTTAGGGGTTTTTAATTATTTATGTATTTATTGTGAGTTTTAAAGTGCGCTATCAGGCCGATGTGTGTGGACGTTCTCCTGGACATGTGTTTCTGTTGCACTATGTGGACACATGGTACTTCACATGATTGGACATTGTGGATTTAGCATTGTTTTATCTGGCCCACCTACCTGAATCTTCGGATGTCTGCACTCCTTTCTCCATCCCTCCGACTCCCTCTATGCTCTCCATTCCGATGGTGGAGGCACAGATTTCTTCCCAGGGGGTCAACTTGATGGGTGATTCAGGACCTCCCCCGGTGGCTGTGGCAATGTTGCGGTTGGCAGAGAGTATGCTGCGGACGCGTATCCGCAGGTCGTCCCATCGCTTTCTGCATTGCTGTGGGTTGCGGGGTGCGGTCCCCACCGCACTTACCCGCTGTGCCACCAGAGCCCATATGGCCTTCTTGTTCGCAAGTGCCGTCCTGGTCATTTGCGTGGAGAAGACGACGGCAGCATTCTCCTGGAGGGTCTCTGTTAGCACGGTGAGTTCCTCACGGGAGAAGTGGACCTGCCGCTTGCGGTCGCACGCTTTCTTCGCTACTTTTCCCATTTTTCTTGGTTTCGCTAGGGTGGATGACGGGTTGGGGTGTGTCTCAGGGTAGTGTTTTTAGTGGTTGTGTGGTTTTTGTGGTTTTATAGGTGTACGGCGGGATGTTTCCCGTTCCGGGCCCATGTTTTTACTTCCGTTTCCGTATATTTACGGTCACCGTACTTTCCGGTAGGAGCACACTGCGGTGTCCGCTGTGATGGGTGGCGGTATTGCACCTAGGGCGCCGTACGGCGGCGGTGTGGGCCGTTTTGGGGTCATTTCCGCCATCGCGGACTTTGCACTTCCGCCATGCCGTGGTGCTCGTGCCCGATGGGTCGGAATGGGCCGCACTTTGCTCCATCGTGCAATGGCGGAAACGCTATTTACGCTGTGGCGGTCCGGTCAGTCACTTTCCGCCAGGGTCGTAATGAGGGCCATTCTCAGTAGGTGAGGGGCAATTACGTTGGTCCCCACCTTCCGCCACAATTCTATCGGAAAGCCATTTGGGCCTGGAGACTTGCCAGTTTGGAGGGCAGACATAGCGCACAACACCTCATCCTCCGTTATATCCCTCTCCAGCAATTCTTGTTGTGCCTCATTCAGAGTGGGGAAGTTAATTTCATCTACTATTGACGTGTCCATGCGGGTGGTGGGTTTCTTATAGAGTTCAGCATAATAGTCTGCGAAACCCCGTGATATTTCTTGATCTGACACTAGTGGACCAGGACCCCCTACTCGTAACTGATGAACGTGGCTGCGTCCCTGCTCCTTACGTTCCAGCCACGCTAGCATCTTGCCAGCTTTGTCGCCTGTTTCATATATACGTGCCCTCATTGCAGTGTGTGCGTGTTTGGCGTTGTCAAGTGCTGTGTTCTGGAGCAGCTTCTGTGCACGGAGTAGGGCTCGGTTCGTCTCAGGCGTGTCCTGGGTAATATGTGATTCTTCTGCCAGTTTAACCTGTCGTTCCGCCTCGTGTATCTTAAGTAAGTGCTGTTTCTTGTATGCGGACGTCAAAGATATGAGTTCCCCCCTTAGTACAGTTTTGTATGCCTCCCATAGTGACCCAGGGTCTGCTGCAGACTCAGTGTTTAACTCGAAATATGTTTCGGTCGCTTCTTGAAGTTTAACTATCAGATCCGGATTACCCAGATGGTAATTATTCAGACGCCAACTAGGCGGGGGGGTCGGTCTAGAAGTTGTGATTTTCAACACCACCGGGGAGTGATCAGAGATGCCTCTGGGTAGTAGGTATGCTTCTTGTGCTCTGTGCAGGTCAGTTGATGGGATAAAGAACTAATCCAGTCTGGACAGTGAGGCATGAGCCCCAGAATGGAAGGAATATTCCCTGGAATCTGGGTGGAGATCTCTCCATACATCACACAAACCCAGGGCGTTCGTGAATGTGGCAAGTTTGGTATGTGTGCCGGGGTTTCTATTGCGCAGATGAGAACGGTCTAGGGTTGTGTCCATGACTTCATTAAAGTCCCCTCCTATTATCGTAATGTCGGAGGAGTCCTCCGTGATCATGGGGGAAATGTCGGTGAGTAATGGCGTTAATAGGGTTGGTGGTGCATAGATAGCAAGTAATGTGATGGAGTTTCCCCAGAGCATACCCGTCGCATATATGTACCTGCCTATGGTATCCTGTGTCACTGTGTTCAAGTGGAAGGGAAGGTTTTTATGTTTCAGTATCAGGACACCACGAGAACCCATTGTGAAGCCTGCATGGAGTGCGAGTCTGTAGTTTGTGCGTTTAAATAGGGAACATTCTGTACCTGCAAGGTGTGTTTCAGCTAGAAAAACTGTATCTGGTGCGTGCCTTTTCAAGTATTGCCCTACCAATCGGCGTTTGATTGCATTGCCAAGCCCGTTGACATTCCAGGCTAAGAATGTGAGTGTTCTGGCTGTGTTGGACCTAGTGTTATTTGATGCCATAACTGTCTACGAGCGAGAAGGTGTGTGCCGCTGATGGCGGCGCCAGGCGCCGAGTTTCTGTGTGTTTATTTGCTATTACCCACTTATTTGACTTTAATGTATTGCGTGCTTGACTGGCCCTTTCCCTAACTAAACATAACAAACCCATAACCACCCACCCTATACTCCTCCCAACTAGAAGCATCGGTCGCCCGAACAAGAAAATACAAGTTGTCAACCGGACAACTCACATGAAACAAACTAAATTAGAGGTACCAGTTACTCCCCCGTAACTCAAATGCAAAGTGCCTTCTAACTAAACTCCAAGGAAGGCTCTTCCCAGGGGGGTTTTCTTTCTTGCGCCGTATGCTGGTGTTTTACATGGTGGGGCGCCTCCCGTGACCCAGTCGGGGGTTTGGCTTAGATGCGCCCGTTTGTTGCCACGGAGCGCTCCATCTCTTCGTTGCAGGGCGGGCTATTTCTTCAGTGTTCATCCTGTTCCGCAGCTGGCACCAGAGCCCCCCCGCTCCTCCCGCTCCGGGTCTCTCCTCGGGGAGGCCCGCCGTGACTCGTGTCGGGCTCTGCCTCTCTGTCTTCGTGGTCTCGTGGACCAATCCCCTTCAATATGCGCCTCGGCCCACCTCCAGGCTTCCTGTGGGTCCGTAAAGTGAACTATCGATCCCTTATGGTGAATTTTCAGTTGGGCCGGGAAGAGAGGCCGTATTTCACTTTTAACTGCGCCAGTTGTCTTTTAAGTGGCTCAAAGGATTGCCTTGCACGTTGCACCTCTCGGGTATAATCCGGGAAAAAGGCTATTCGCGACCCATTGTGTGTGATCGACCCATGCGAGCGCGACATTTGCAGGAGAGCATCTCTGTCGCAATAGTTAAGTAATCTGGCGATTATTGTTCGGGGCGGAGCGCCCGGGATCGGTCTGCCCGAGGGCATCCTGTGGGCCCTCTCCACAGAGAAAAACTTTGAGAAAGAGTGGGGTTCAAAAATGTCAGTGAGCCATTGTTCGAGAAATAGTTCCATGCACTGCCCCTCCTCTCCTTCTGGCAGGCCCAGAATGCGAACATTATTGCGGCGAGACCTTCCTTCTCCCTCATCAACCTTAGCTTCTAGGGTCTTCAGGCGGGTTAGGGCTTGGGCCATCTGCCTGTTGATCCCAATGATGTTATCCTCTGCTTCTGAGATACGGTGCTCGGCCTCGCCAGTTCTAGAGGTTAACTTTTGTAAGTCATGCCTCAGGAAGGAGACATCTGCTGCGATGCTGTCCATCTTAATCTCCATGGAGGAGCGGGAGCTGGCGATGGCTTCCATGACATCCTGCAAGGAGAGAGACTCATCTTCTGGAGGGGAGTTTGTTCGTGTTGTTGCTCCCGCGAGGGCCGGGGCTGTAGCAACCGCAAACTGGTCCATGCTACTTTGGGTAGATGCTTTCCTTTGTCTGTCTTTCCCCATCTTGGTGTGCGCTGGACACCGCGGTGGGGGGATCAGCGCCTCCGTTGGTGCCGCTCCTCGGTGCCGCTCCTCGGTGGTTCCTCCCCCAATTATGCACTATATTGCGGCTTGTCCTATGACGGGCGCAGATGTCAGGTGGGGCTTGTGTTATGGGACTCTACCCAGTTGGGGCCGTGAGCACCCCCGCGGAGAGCACTAGACGAATCCCCCGGTTTCTGCTGGGTTCTTTCCTCTTTGTTGGCTTGAGCTGCCCCTCCGCACTCTCAATCCCTCCGGCCCAGATATTCCTTGGGATGACTGCACGGTGGTGGCGGGAAAGGCCGAGGGAGAAGGGGGCCACTTACTTGCTTGGTGCGCTCCGAAAGCGCCTCTGGTACAGGCGCAGGTCTCCTCCCGCAGGTCACTCTCCGCACGGCGCTGCAGCCCGAGACCATGGGGCGGAGGAGAAGATCCGCCACGCACGGGGCCGTCACCAGGCTCCGTCGGCCATCTTGGGCATGGGTCGCAAGTTGTCGGCTCACAAGTTGTAGTCCAGCAAGCTTTGTGCTCTGGCGGTCAGGAGAGCACCAGCGGTCCTCCCAGTTAGAGGTATTGGGTATTCGGGAGTGCCAGTGTGCAGGAAGCAAGTGACATCCTGGAAGTGGGTGTACTTCCCATGTAAATCCGAGTAGTAAATGTTTATTTGCCCCGGCGCAGCCAGGGGGTTGTGTCCAGCTCAAAATGACCACCGGCAGACCAGCTCTTTGTTGTATACCAGCAGCGGCCTCAGCACCCGAGGACCACTGCACAGCTATAGTTCGCTCCCCTCAGGAGCAGCAGCCACGCCGAGTATGGAGGAGTGCAGTCCGCGAGAGGGGGGCACCAGCTGACCTCGCCGGGAGCGGGCGGCGTCGCACTCGTCCTGCGATGATCTTTTTTCGCCCCCCCCCGGGGGTGCACCAGTCCCGTGGGTCTGCCGCCCGCAATGTGGGGAGCAGCACACAAAATGCGGGTGTGTGTCTCAGCGCGATCTCCGCTGCTCAGGCGCACGTCTCTCCCGCTCCCGAGGGGCGCCACCGGGACCTTGCACCCCCGATCTCGGGGACAGCTCCAGCGGTGTCTGCAACACACCGTTTCCCCAGCGGTCGGGCGTCGGAGTGCAGCTCGGCTCCTTGTTCTCGATCCTCCGGCTCCGTTGCAAAGCAGCACCGAGGTCCTCCCTCGCTGCAGGCTCCAGGAGATTTTCGTCCGTTACGGGAATCGGACCGCGGCGGCCATCTTGAAGTCGGCTTCTCGCGTCCTGCGCGCCGAAACTTCTCCTCGCTCTATCACCCCACGGATTGGGATTTCTAGGCTGAAAGTTGTCACGGAGCTTCTCCCAACAGCCTTGAAGCTGTTCCTGGAATTGCGAGTCGTATCGTCCCACCAAACAGGATGATAACCTCAGGATGTTGTCGGCAGCAAGAGGAGCTCACGGGACTCACGTCTCCTGAGCTTGCATGCTAGCCACGCCCCCCTGTTTGTACTTTTAGTTCAATTATTTACCTAATAATATTGTTGTAATTCACTGTCTACCTTCCTCTGTCCCCTCTCTGTTGTCCTGTGGGCCCTTTAAAACAGTTTTGCTAGTTGTATGAGCACCAATAAATAAATAAACAAATAAATAAATAAATGAATGAATAAATAAATAAATAAATGGCAAGCATCACACTAAAAGAACAGTGTCTCCAAATTGTTATGTCTCACATTCTGCAGACATTTAATGTTAGGCTGAGTATTGTGACAAACAAAATCCAAGTCCACTGTGTATGGTGTGCTCACAATAATTCCATGTTTTCATCATTATCACAGATCTATGTGTAAGATATTAAAATCTATGACCATGTTTAGGTTCCCAAAGTGCTCTTTGATTTCATCCAAAGCAGCCAGGAATTATTGTGCCTTTTATATTCGTATCGTTTCTCATAAGAGATATATTTACTGAATGAGGGAGATTCACTCACTTACTTAATTGTTTATATTCTGATTGAGAGAATATTTTATCTATAATCTGTGATTTATTTACAAACTGAATCGTAGATATGCATTTACAGTATGAAGACTGGATGCAAACTAGACCATCCAGACCACATCATGTGGAGTGGCCCCAAATACATCTTTGCAGTGTCTCAAAAGTGTTATAATTGTTATGGTATTGATTGACTGTGGCCCTAACTTCAGGAAGTAACAGAGTGCTTTATAAGTCCTAGGGAAGTACATGGTGAGGGAAGCAGATGGCAAGGGATCAACCAAAGGGAGCCGTGCGCTAACAGCGGGGGTGGGGACCATGGGTTATTTAACACCAAGAGATCTACAAGCAACTATGGGAGCAAACTGGGGAGAGCAGATCGCCCAGTCTCTGGCTAGGTGGGGAGTAGAGAATGTGTGGACCTAGGCATTAGGGGAAGTCCTTCCTTGAAAGAGAGGGTACTAAGCGCTAATCTGAAATGTAAAAGTGATGGCGCACATCTGGTGTTGATGAGGAGGAGATTTAGGGTCTGGGGGCATAGCCAGAGACGGCCTGGTTTCTGGTTCTTTTGTTATACACCAGTGGAGTGCAAGCCTGTTTGTGTTCCTGCTTCTGATTATTTATTTTTTAAATACGAGTGATTTTGTGTGGGTGTGCTTAATGCGTCCATGTGTTAGGCAGCAGGGGGCTGCACTTTGCAAGTTATTGATGGTTTCAATGCTGGCTTATAGTATTTGTCCAGCATCATTAAATTTGCTATATTGAGAATTTTCGAATAAATTGTGGCTGCAGCTACATCAATGTGGTAAACAGTGACCTTAGAAGTCTAGATTGTGTTCACAGCTTCATAAAAGTTACTTATAGTGACCATTATGGAATAGATTGTGGCCACAAAATCAAAGTGGATATATTGTGGGCGCAGCTGTACAAAAATGACTTACACTGGCAATGCTGGCATATGCTTTGAACTCTGTCATCATAATACTGTTAAATGCGCCTGTGTACTGTTGGGGACTTGGCATCTGCTAGATTTTGGCATGCATTACCCATGAGAACTATTTGTAAATTGTATGACTTTTTAACCAATGTTGTAAAGAAATATGCTGTACAATGGACCATTTCCACAGATTATTTTACACCTTTTCTCCAGATAAACACCCGACTTCCCCTACATAACTTGGGGCTCTATTGCTATGCTTGCTCTAATTTGTGGAAGATGTTGATGCCCTTGCACAAAAAATATTCAAATGCCGCCACTGGCCTTGAACCATTTACAATTCCAGTGCCCTCGTCAGAAGCCACCCGACCTCCTGGCACCAAAACCTCCCTCTGCTACTGCCATGTGCATAATAATGTTACTGGCCGTACAGTGGGCACTAGAACAATTGTTGTTTCTATGTTCGATGTAAGATTGTATACAAAACTTTACATCTTTTACCTAGTGCAGGCCGCATCACACAGCTGCGGCCTCATGAACATCATAATCATCAGCTTTGAGTGGTGGCCCAGGCCAGTCCAAGAGTCTCTGGTGCAGAATACTCTTCTCTGAGGAGTTTGGGGTGGGGGGATTGAGGGATTGAGGGGACCTCAACGAGCTTGCAGGGGGCTCCCTTAGTTTGTGTTACGCCACTGATCACAGCCATAAAGCGGTCATTTTAGGTTCAAAATGGAATCATGGAGGTAGCAAGTTCTGCCCTAGCCACCCCCCATCTAGCAACTTTACGTAACCTGCAGCTGCGGCCCAGTAAGATGTACACATCAGTATTGAAAGTAAAAGATGGTCCACTCGGTGGGCGTGAACTAGAGCAGAATTTTCTACAGTGATCACCGTTGTCGTTCGAGAAATTCCCCCGGCTTTTGGAGTGACATAATCGCCGGTGGATGACCTGCCCCAACTCTATCATCTTGCTCCGGGATAGTTACTCCGCTTTCCTCGGTTGCTGTTGCTCCTGCCCTTTGCCTTGTCTTTGTGCCTGAAACTTTGGATAACCCTAGACTGGGCTCCACAAGATTCGTATTTCCAATTGAGAAAATTCAATCTCTTACTGATGGCCTTTTCAATGTGGGTTACAATGTTATGTTATGCTAATATGCTTCTATACTGTGCCAAACCACCGCCGTAGTAGTCGAGAGGCGTACTGAAAATCATTTTGTTTCAAAAAGGTTCTGCTTTCCAAGAAATGTCGTACAGCACCAGGTTTCTGTCGTTGAAGGGTGTGACAGCCATGACGGCTATATTTAAATCAAGCTAAATTACAAGGCAGCTGTGTCAAATCTGCAATTTCAGTTCTAGTTTACAAAGGGAATTTCAGGTTGTGAACACAGGAGTCTTCAGTGCAGGGATTGTCCTTGGGTTTTATAGATTTGGATTGGAGTGTCCCTGGGAGCTGCAAGCCATGCACACTTTCATCAGAAGGGGTAGACTTTAAGTATGTGTGAGATCTGCCTGGAGACCATGAGAAATGGTAGCAGTGTGCGCTACAAGTCCCAATAACGTTACATTTTATCTCCTATACATACATTGTTTTATTTGTGACGTCTAAATTACAAACAACCGTTGTATATGAACTTGTGGCTTTATCAAGTTGAGAAGGATGTATATGGTTCACGGAACCGGGTTGTGTCCCACCATGCATTGCGGTGAGTACGTTATGTTGGTTGCTTGTATATCTTGTCCAATTCCAGCGGCATCCAGGATAACTGAGCGCAGTGGTCATGGTAACAAGCCTGATCAAGAAAGTAGTGTGAGGACTGGGAGATATCAATAATGGCATTGAGTTGTGTGGCGAGCGAGTATCATGACAGATGCAGTCAGACAAATTTAGGACACAAGAAATCATTGTTCCTAAACCTTGTATAGATGTTCTTAGCCAGGTTTTGAGGTTGGGCAAAGGCCTAAAGGCAGCAGGAAACTAAAACGGGATGTATAGACTAAAGTGAGGGGTGGTGAGATGACTGATGAGGGAACGGGTGTTCGAGCACCCCTCACTGTGGCCCTCCAACTGAACAATTCCGAGTCCTCTTCTGGACACTCTCTCCCTTTTTTTGTTTTTTGCAAAACTCCAAATGGTGACAGCAGAGAATATTAAAACCTAATTTTACAAGTTCTTCAACCTCTTGACTGACCCTACGCAATAACAGTAAGTTCAGAGAGTTTTCGGGATCCTTTGACTTCTTCTCCGCACAACCATTGGGTTGGGCTTGGTGGACAGCGGGCTATATCGTCCATCTCCGCTACAACTCTGCCGAGTGCTGGGATATATACTCCCTTCTGGCACTCTATCTTCTGTGTCATATACTGCCACCCTCTCTTAGCCTGAACACGGCTGGGCACTGGGATCTAGTGCCCATCTCTTTCTTCAGCTTCTATCCCATCATGGGTTTGTTGGCAAAGAGTCTCTTCATGCCATACAATGCCCCCACCCCCATAAATGGAGCACCCCTAAAGCCTTGGTACTAGACGGCGGCTTCCCAGCATCAATAGCGTTCTCCTCTATATCTAGGCTTTTGGGCATGCATTTGCCCGGTCCTTGGCCTGCTGCCATGCAACTGCTTCTGTCCGTCTCCCTGTGCTCCTTCCCGCCGCCTGCTTCAACATGTCATAACTGTTTAAGAGGGCTAGTCACTAGCCTGATTGGTGGTTCAAGCTTTCTGCTTCGGATGCGTTCCTAATTGGTCTGGTCCCTTAATGATCCCAGTTAGTTCACCGGGTAAGTAGGAGCCTGTATCATAGAGTGGCGGCTTGGCCAAGATTGTAAATAATTGATCCTGTGGTGCTGCGACATGCAGAGGTGCTTTCCTCTAGTCTAGACACTGCACTTTCCTTGGTGGAGGAGAGGACCAGGACACCTTCCGGGATCAGCAGAGTGCTTTCAGAAAAGCATCTGGCTCGCACAGCCCCATTGAATTCCATGCCCTCCTGCTGGCTAGGTGAGGTTTAAAGAAGGAGTGATTGGAGGATTTAAAAAGGACATTGTTGTTACTGTCCGGGGTAGAAGTAGTAATTAAAGAGCGTGATTCTTGCCCACAGTTGGATTAATAGTAGTGTATAGAACTGGAACGGCGGGTTTCTCCGGGCGACCGAACGGAAGGGTAATGACCGATTCCATGGAGGGTTTGTGAACGAGTGACTCCAGCGAGACCTTTTCCTGACACCCTGTCGGGCGAAAGGAAGGGGGACTTTGGGTAGCAGCCAGAGTGCTGTAGCCCCTGAAGGTCAATTACCCACGATATAGGACTTGGACGTCGTTGGACTCTCCACAGTTGGTTGTGTGCCTTTGACTGTGAAATAGTCTACATTTCAGTAAGCATTTACTAAGGGGGCTTTACCCGTTGTTGCTAATAATGCATAAAGCAGTCTTATGGGTAGAACCACGTCATCGCTGGCAAGACTCACTGCTCCCCCATTGGCTCCGTGGGCCATTTAATTTCCGTTCCGTCAGACCAACCCCTTTGCTTTGGCCTTGAGATGTTTTGCCTGTTGGAAGAGGCCGTGGATTCTTCATGTCGGCTACTTGAGGGTATGTGAGCTCACGGAAGTAGGTTCTACCTCTTTCTCATCTTTGCGCCGCTTGTTGTCGATGCGGCCCATTTGGGAGTTTGCTGGCTTGTTGCAGCGGACATTGGTCATTGGTATCTGCTGCTCAAGAATGGTCCTCTAGAGTTTCCAGTGCAACTTGGTTCGGCAGCAGCTCTACCAGCTGAGCATTCCATGCGTGCAAGGGAGGATGCCGGCAGCACTCCACATCCCAGCTCCAGCATCGGGCATTCATCTAGCCCAAGGCTGTCTCCCTTAATGCCTGTTAATGCCTGCAGAATGGTCCAGGGCTGTCTAGGGAAGGATTAGTTTTGCTGAATGGCCAGTGTTTAATTCCTGGTGTTTATAATTTCAGTCTTATAAATTTCCTGCTGACGGGTTGGTATTCCTCTCCAACGCTACTGCTTAAACTATTAAGAAGTGAATGTTGACTCCGGAGCAGGTCTGTTCTTTAGCAGCAGAGATATAAAAAAAAAAAAAAAAAAATCACTATTTGGCCAACTCTTTTTTAATGATAATGGTGAGCCAACATAAATGATATTGAAAAAATAAACTATAATTGCTGCCATCATTAGATGTTTTTAAAAACTCTCGATTTTGAACTAAGTGTTACTCAGTAAATTGAAAAAATCATTAATTAGAGCATGATGGCGAATACACGGGGAAGTGAAGAGGAAAACGCAGGAGACCAGTCTAGATTAAAGTCCCCAAGTTTCTCATTTACTAAGTTGTTACCCTGGTCCAAACTGTTGAGTTTCAGCACCACTGAGCCAGTAACCATTAAAAGGATTGGCAAAATAGGTTCAGAAATGAGTGCTTGGAGGACTCCTTGTTTCGTCACCATCAGGACAGGGAAATAGTCACAGAAAACCCTCCCCGTAGTTAACCGTGTGTAAGAGTTGGTACTTTGTGTCCCGGATGCCTAATAAAATCAAATAATGCTGGGCTAGACACAAAATGTACACCTCAAGAAAATATGCCGACCAATTGTGCATCCAAATGGGCACTCTTTTAGTTTCCTCCGGTTTGCTAGGCTGGACTTACCGTTGAGAGCATGCACTACGTAGTACCTATTTTAAGCCTATTCCAGAGCTTGTCAATGGTTTGCGGACAAGGCACTCCGCGATTAGCTTAGTGGATAGCGCACAGGATAAGCACTCTCCTCTGACACAGGGCAAGCCTATCCTGTACACGCTGGAATCCCAGCAGGATCAACGCATCCCTGATATTATAATTATTACATTGTCTAAGTGATGGGGAGACCACAAAAGATCATTTACTGTCTTAATCAGGTGGCCACTAGGGTCATGGTCATTGGCCTCACCGGCTTTGCCACATGGACTGTTACATCGCTGCTGATGGCACCGTGGGCCGCAGAGTGAGTCTAGGATGGGAATGGGAAGTGGGTGGGTAGAGGCCAGGGAGGAATGATGGACAACGAAGAGGGAGGTGAGGGGGCCTGGGACATGACAAGGGGGTGGGGCAAAGAGGTGAGCCCCCCCAGAGAGGTGGGTGGACAGGTGGGGCTTAAAGGGAGGCGCCCCCTCCCCCTTCTTGTGGAGGTGACTGGGCATTATAAGAGCCCCATAATATCAAGCATGGCGGAGCTAAGGCGCTCACTTAAGTGTGGTGCAGGAAATGCCGTGACACAGACACAGACACAGAACCAAGAAGGTATTGCACATTACTTTTAACTTCTATGGAGGCCTTTAAAGTTAAACCAGTCCTTGTGAGTGAGGTAGGATCGCTGCTTGCTTTATATATTGGGACATTCAGAAGAAGTGTATCAATTGTTCTGTCCTTTAGGAAGTGTTCTGTTCGACATGGCATGTTTCGACCTTTATATACACATTAACTCGCTTGCATGTGGTCTTCTTCAGAGACTATTGTACCATCAGAATACAACATTATTTGTTGAACAAATCCTTATAAATGTATGACTCCACTTGTAGTTGTTTCTTTCCAGGATGTTACTAATGTTTGTTAGGTTTGTCTGTTGTGTATAATTGATGGTTTAGTTATTGTCACTTCTGTGTCCTGCTTATAAATATGGCAGCCATTGAACTGTCTTTGTACCAGCTCTTTATGTGTTAAATGATTTAACCAATGATTTATTTTACTTTAATTTGTTCTCACAAACATATCACTGCAACAGTGCTCAAATTATGTGTGCTATGTTTGACTATTTATTATAAATGATTAGAGAAAGATACTAGGAACCCACTCTTGTGACATACAACTATTTTTCTGAAAACATATATTAAATAAATTTAACTAAAACAAATCCCAATTTCTCCAGGTGTTTTTGGCCATCAAAGGGACACATAAAACATGGCGGGGCTAAAATGTATTATGTGGAGATTGTAGAGAGTTGGAGAAGGCACGTGCGAATGGATTCTGTGATGAAGTCCATTTCCTATCCCTTGGCTTGAAGGTTGGGGTGGCAAAGAGGGCTGGGTGCTGCCCCTCGTTCTGCCATCCTCGGCCTGGGGGTAGAGGGGGATGGGGACAATCCCTTGGCAACTCGACCATGCCAGGGTCGGGAGGCAGAGCTCACCACTACATTCCACAATATGGAGGCATCTCTTTAATGGTTCTGAGATGGTCGAATCTCTCGTTTGCTCCATTTCTCTTGAGGAGCAGCTTGCTGTCTCGGGTCAGGGAAATGACAAGCAAGGCCGGGCACGTGGCACCCTGTGCACAGACCAAGGAGGCGTTTCTTACACAAGTGAACTGGATTACACGCAAGAAATGCAGCATCTGCAGGATTGGCTGCACTCCCAAGGGAGGGCTAGAAGGTCTGCAGAGCATTCAGCTGCAACAGCTCTGCTGCTCTCGCGCATGTGCAAGCATCCAGTTCAAGATGGTGGCGAATCATTTTTTTTTATTTTTGTAACCTGGTGGGGAGGGGTGAATGGGTTGATCTCATCAACTTCCCAAGAGCTCTTGCAACATATACTGGGCTGGTTTGTACGCCTTGTGCTTCACAATGTATGCTTGCAAGCGTCTCAGTGAATCTATTCATCGATTACTGTTTCAGGAACTTATTCCTTCTGTGGGTATAACCCATAAGACAATGTGTAGCGTCTAAATCCTGCAATTCGGGTTGTAACAGAAAATGCAAATACGATGTTTAAGTGCTTGTGAATCCAACCAACCCCATTTCAGAACGTATAATCCAACAGACCTGAAACCCATACGATTGGGGTAGTTCAGGGAGGCGGGATAGGCCCGTATCTAAGAGCACTGGCTGAGCAGGAGTGTGTGGGTGTTTGGAGACAGTGCATCTGCAGGGCAGTAGGCAAGGGTTTGGAGAGGGGAGAGGGGAACATCCATTGGAAAGGGGATAAGTGTGAGGGGCGAAGTGCCCCCAGTTAGTGAGAGAATGAGGGTGAGCAAGTAGAGAAGGGATGTCTGTAGCAGTGTCAGGGCCAGGGTGGGGAAGGCTGCCCCCCTTTGCTCCCACTGGTGCCCAGAGCACCCCACAGCCTCCTGCTGGTGCCCTATTATCCACCCCCACCCCTTGGCACCAAAAGCTACCCCCTCTACTGATCTGTAGTAAGGAGGACGATGAGCAGAGTGGGAAGAATTGGGGTGGCACCAGTTGGGGCAAGGAGGAGCAGGCTGAGGGTAAAGTGGAGATGAGGAACACCAGTAAGAAGGCCGAGAGGAGTGGGGTCACTAGAGGGGAGGGACAAGGCCGAGCAGGAATCTGAGAAGAGTTCCCACCAGTAGGAGGGCAGAGGAGGTTGGATAAGAAACCGCAGAAGAGATTAAGGTGGTAGAATAGTATACACCCAACCTTGAGAGGGCGAAGAGTGATACCGGGGTAGGTGGAGAAGCGCACATGAGGAAGACAATTCAGGAGGTGAAGGAGAAGGGCAAAGAATAAGAGTGGAAAGGGAACATGGGAAGTTTCCCTTACATACAAGCATGTGTTGAGGCACTGAGAAGGACAGTGAGAGTAGGTTCGCGGGAGGTAGATCCAGGCCCCTAAACACATAGGTGGAGGCCTACGATCCATCGGAAGTAAGGACATGTGCAGACTGGAACTCTGCTGGTGAAGGAAGGAAAACCAGCAGACAGGCCATCTCTGTCTACGCCTCAAAACTATGTAACCACCCCACGTGCCCCTCAATATCAGACTCGCTCTCTTGTTTCTACAATTCGGAAGGAGGTAAAGACCCTCCTCTTCAGTGAATGGCTCCTCCCTAACACCTAGGTCCACTTCCCACCTTAGCTGGGACTGGGTGATCTACCCCCCACTGTTTCCTCTCCTGATTGCTTGTAGATACCTTGATGACAAACTGCCCGCTCTCCCCGTCCGGTGTTGGCTCCTCACTTCCTTGTTTCTCGGCTTCCCACACCATGCTCTCCCCCCTATGATTGTAGAGCACTCTGTTGCTAGGTCCGTCCTCAATAAATACTCTAATAATAATAATAATAATAATAATGTAGATGGTGGGGCTGTGAAGTCTTTGACGACGCAAACTGTGGATCAAGAAGAGGACCTTAACATACCAGGATAAAGAAGAGCCGTCACCTGGTAACCTACTTTATTGCCACATGTTCTCATAGAAAAAGTTTAGGCCTGCTGAAAATGTGTAATATGGGGCCATCAGTTTCGTTTTATTCGTGTTCTTAGATCATGTGATTTAGCGAATAGCACCATAAAGGCTTGTAACCCACCAGGGTGAGGTTAAGGAAGCATACCCTAGCCAGGATAAACTTGTAGTACCGAGTTTGGATAAATGAGGAAAGATCCACCATATACAGGATATTCTCTACCTTGCCAGAGATACTGACTTGAGACGGGAACCTAGAAAGTGGGCTGATATTGTTGAGAATCTATCTTGACCAGATCTTATGTTTACCCTATTATTATATTGCCCTTCCACTGTATCAATTCCTGAACACATCCTTCTTTGAAACCGAATTATATATCTGGCCTACGATTGATCCATTTCTGCTTTGTGACAACACACAGCCACACCCTTTGCCCATCCGCTCACCCATACAAACATTAGCTTGTCCCATCAGCCAAGAGTTGTTACCAAGGTCCTTTCCTTTAATGAAATGTCATTGGATGAAAGGGCCTGGGCAAGGCCACTTCCAGGATGTGATAAGCCAATGGCATGATTGGAGGAGAGAACCACTATGCAATGCTCTACTCACCATGTAACTGGAATAGTTGGAGCTTTGCTAGGCTGCGCCCTAAGGCAACCTAGTGAACTCTGCTCAGGTTGAGACAAGCCACATTTCAGAGGTCCTTTCTTCCAATGACACTGCATGGTTAGAAAGTGGGTCATCAACACTGCTCGCCCGCTGCTGCAAATCGCGTCAGGATATTAAAGGAGAGCGCAGTTATGATTGACTACTCTCCTGTGGAACCTGAGGGAAGCTGCTGCTGCCCTAGACCGCCTTCGGGTTCAGGGGAGAGCCGCACGTTTAATATGCTGCTTGTTAAATATACAAATGTTTTCTTGTCGGGATAACCAAGGAAAATAACTGTTTTGCTGCTTATTTGTGTCGTCAATTAGTTTAGTTTGCCTTTTGTAACATGTTTGAATTTGTAGTTAAATGTATTCACTTTGTAAATCTTTGACTTGTTGATTGCAGAAACTAGGAGAAGGTCTTGCCAAGCTGCGGACGGTAAGAGAGGCTCCTGAGTGCAGCTGCCCACCAGGTAGGTCAAGTCCATCTCTAATAATGGCTAAGGGCCCTCTTCCTACAAATCTACTGTAACTATGTTAGGGTGTTCAGGTTCTCTCGACATGCATTCAATTAGGGCCACTGATCTACAATATCAAGAGGCTGCTTTAAATATATATATAGAGAGATATTGGAGAACACCAGAGATTGGAACTTGAGGACAGGAATGCAAAGCAATGTTATGCTCTTAGCTTCTACAGATTTGAATATCATCCATCAATAGGAACCAGCCTCATTTGGCCAATAACTGACAGAGGGCGGAGTCTCTGAAACCACTGGGCAATGGTTAGACACTTGAATGTGTGCAGAATAAGTAGTGTGCCTCCCAGGTCAAGAAAAGCATGCACGCAGTTAGTGCAGGACCTGGTGTGCAGTGAAGGTCTTTTGCCAGGGGTCTGCGCCATGGAACCCGCCCATAATGTCTGGTGCACCAGTGGATTACAGAGTTACTAGAAAAGAGGAACTTGAGGCAGTCGGAGAAACCAGAGTCATTGAAGTTCCAAAAACCTTTTGGATAGAATCTATGAACCCTTTTCAATTTATGATTTGAGTAGGAGAAAAGAGAGAGAGAGAGAGAGAGAGAGAGAGAGAGAGAGACTTTCTTGTGTCTATTTGATTGTTTGCATAACTTAATAAAGATTGTATTGTGATTTGTAACACACTTTTGTTTTGGTAACCGTTTGTAAGTACTGGGGTTTTGTCACTTTTGTAGAAGTTGTTGACACAGTTCAGTATCTGGAGATGCATGCATGTATTCACATTGATCATGGCCTGTCATTGCAGTAGCATGCACAGTACCCAGAACCGCATTGTGTTGCACATTGTGAATGTGCCGAGCCGAGTAGAGCGCTCGCTTTGACGTCCAGTGCAGAATCTGCTGACACAGGTTCGAATCCTGGCGGGGCCAAACTCAGCCTTTCATCCTTCCGAGGTCGATAAATGAGCACCACACACCGTGGGTAATAATAAGCAGCGTTCAGATACCTGAGGGTTCGTAGCGCTATATAAATGCCTAATTATTATTATTATTATTAATTATTGAAAGCGCAAATGCTATTATCGTGCCAATGAAAAGAGGAATCACGAGCTTGTGGGGTGTGGAATGTGCTAAACCACCTGCGATGTTGGCTTATTTGCACTGGGTGAGGAAATGAGCAGGTGCCAAACGAAAAAGGGGTGGGCATGATGCAAAAAAAAGGGTGGGCATGATGTAAGCTTGATGCAAAAATGTAATCTATAGATTTACAATGCTGTGAACATATTGGCTCTTTTCTGTTCTAGTGTAGGACATCAAATGTGACCAAAATGACAGTGCAGGCGATGGCGGCTTTCACCCGCAGTTTCGGCTTTTTTTTGTAAATCGAACCTTGGTTAAGGAAAGTTGTCCTGTCTATTCTGAACAATTCTCCAATCCTTTATGATCCTTCCTTGAATGTTGCACTTGTATCTTGTTTATTGAGAGTGCCAGTTGGATCCTCTTTGAACCCAGCCAGCCTGGCACAGGCATTCAGCATGCCTGACCTGGGCAGGTGCTGCCCTTTGCTGATTACCAGGCCTTTGCGACCTGTGCTCCTTCCTCTGAGGGACTGGAGAAGAGCGCTGGTGTCGGTCTTGCTAAGGATGGATTCTTAGATGGCACATGCACCAGCTTGCACTGATGTGCCAGGTTTCCCCTTCCCAAAACTGGCCCCGGCATTGGCACACACTTTATAGAGCAGATCGCCATGCCTGTTTGCATAGTGCGTGCGGTTAGAAAAGTGCTTCATGTCTTTTTCTTGGTATACAGTCTTTATAACGAAAATGTTATGCAGAATGCACATATATCGAACATGGTATCACGAAAAGCATAACGAAAATGTATGTGGGGTGGGATAAAGGGTTAAATCTTGTAGGGAAACGGTTGGGGTGGGAAACGTGGTTTGGGGGCACCCCCCAAAAAAAGAAGGAAACAAAATTCGTTATGTTTTGTTGTTATACAATTTTCGTTATAATTGCACTCGTTATAAAAGCATGTAATTTTTTTTCTTACATTTTGACATCAAGCTTTATTCTTAGAAGTTCAAGTGTTGAGTTAAGGTTTGAAATATGAATGCTTGGTCATCGGCTCTGGCATGCAGCCCTTCTATGCGAGCCTGCCGCGGCATATCGTAGCCAGGGTTCCTACCAACAAGACATCCTAGGCCAAGGGGCACTATGAAGCGCACAGCAGCGAATGAAACCATCATGAACAATACACCAAAAATCAATTAAGGAAAATATGCAGTCTGCCGCCTTTGCAAGTAAGGGACACCACTTTTATAGTGTCAAGGTAAACACACGGCGGGCCGTTTTGTTAAATACACATCATATACATAATATGTGCCCTGGGCAGTGGTCGAAGTGAGCGGGAGCGGACGGAAGCGGTGCTCCTATACTATTTTAAATTACCTTGTACAGCTCCTATACTTTTATTTTAAAAAGAAACCGTTCCGGAATGCTTTGGTTTTAAAATAGAAGTGTAGAAAGAAGTTGAAACGTGCTACACTGAACGTTCCCTTAAACAGCAGGTGCAAGTGTTTGGGGTGTGTATTGTGTGTGGGAGGGGGCCTGGTGATGGGTTTTGTGGTGCGTGGGTGCAGACCGGCAGGGGACATAGTTCCACTACTTCTTTTCGTACACCTCGACCACTGGCCCTGGGAATACGCTTCCTGCCACACTTACTTTTTAGTCACTGCATATCTCATTGGCCTGTGGTGGGAAACATTGAGTATGTTGATGCTTAAAGGCAAGCAGACACCTTGTGCGCATTGTCGTTCTACTTTGTGGCGAATGGCTCCAAACAGGGGGAACGTAAGCATTTGCAAGGCTAAGCAAGCCTAGAATAACGCCCTTGAAGCCATAGCATGTAGTCGCTACTGCGCAAGGCGCGCCGGTGGGGGAAATCTCTTCTACGGAGCATCCTGCACAAACCCGGCATTGATCTGTTTCCTCTTCCAGGGTCGCGGGAGGCATGGGGATCATACAGGGCGGCCTAAGGTAGTGCCAACACGTGAAATCGTCTGGTGCCTTACCCCCACTCCCCCTCCTTACTGGCTACGATCATGACCACTCTACTAGCATTCCTATGATGGGGATAGAATGCACCCTGCGCACGCAGGGGGTGCAGAAGATGTGTTGGCAAGGGCTTGTGTTTTTGCTGTTTGTGAGGCAGCAATGCATCACATCAATGGAGAATGGTAGGTGCTCTCCTGCAGTGGGAGGCTGCTGCCTGCCAACCCATTCAACATGGCAGAGGCTTTGCAGCGCTCTGGGGCAGGAAGACCGACACCTGGCGCTCTTCACTCTCCAGTGGTCTGCCAGCAGATACATTCTTCCATGTGCTAAGCTAATTCATGTTTCTGGCTCATTACTATCACCCGTGGATGCTAGCAAAATGCAAAGGCCATCTTAGTTCATGCAGATGTCGGGCCGCCAACACCTGCTGGCTGCTGTTGTGTGTGAATGGGAATCCGCCCGTGTGAAGCAGTAGTCCATGTTCCAGGTGGGGTTTGACACTTCCAGGCCCGACTCACAAAGATGTGTCCTGGAGCACGTCAGGCGAGGTCTGTGATCCTCTCGGGGTTACCCCCGCTGACCTATGCCTGGTAAGCGCACATCTGGAGATGCCCGATTGTCTCTCAGATGCCCTTGGTGGCATTTGCACAGGAGCTCCAGGCATCTGCAGCTTTGCCCCAGGTCCAGCATTTGTGAATCTGGCACCAGGCAGTGGGTGGAAATCCGAGATGCTCACAAACATCTCCTCATTTCCTGCAGTGCAAATCTTTGTGACTCGGTGCCTACATTTACAGTGATGGTCGGGCATTTGTTCCGCAACAGTCTGCCTGCAGAGTTCGCAGTATGTGGGAAAACTGAGGGTATCATTAAGGATTAAGACCCAACCAGGAGAACAATGCAGTGAATGAGTGTCTTAAAAATGGCTTCCGTTGGTAAGACACAAGCAGGGAGGGATTTGGAGGGATTGTTCGGTGTATTGCCACTAACCAACCGTACTAAACACTCACCTTTCTGCATACGCACCCTCAAACTCTGAACTAAACACAACCACTCCTCGACCACACCACAAACCACACACACTTCACAACACCCAACATGAAAACAAGCCACACGCAATCGCACCAAAACATGGCTACCGACTGAAAATGCACCAACGCTCAGGGACCGGTTACTCAGAACTGAAGCTGCCAACAGCACATCAAAGATCTCTTGCTCTTCTCCCTCTCAATCCCACTAACAAACACCCCACAACCCTCCTTTCTTGCAGACCCGCCGAGCGCCAAGAGACCACGCAAGTGGCAACAGTGTGCAGTACAAAACCCATTACCATCAACAAGGAATTTGGACATGGTTCAAGAGAAAATCTAGCAATTTGGACATGGTGCAAGAGAAAATCTAGGCCTCTTATATGTACAGGATGTTTTATGCAGATGGTTTATTGCAGTGATATGAGAGGTATATGATATGATGGGTTATTTATAACTCGCTTAATACTCAGAGTTTTCTAAGTGTGGATCAGGGGATCGAACCTGTGGTGCTCTGTGTTGTCTTGCTTCCATGCTGAGCACATTGCCCCTGAGCTAACCTCCCGAGACAGTGCTGCTTGATTGATTGTTTTTTAATTGTTGGGTAATTGAAAGAAATTGTGTTTCGTATTAGTAGGGTAATGCAGTGATATGATTCTGGATTTAATTGACATTTTCAAAGAAAGATTAAATGATTGGATTGGAGTCCCATGCCATTTGTCAATGTACAAGTGAACACTGGCCTGTGCTGTGGCCCAGTGCCTGGGGGCTACTCTTGCTGCAATGCTCCGCAGATATCTGCAGAAGGGAGTCCTGCACCATTCGTAGATGCGATTAGAGAATTGTGAGCTTTCATTAGAAAGCCAAAGCGTTTCGTACAGAAGGTTTGTCAAGGCACTCTGAAAAGTGTGTTGCGCTCTTTTACACTCTCCAGTGGGTCGCGTTCTCTGATGTCTCCTCATTTAATTCTATGAACTGTTATCATTGTTATGTTGTTATTGAACATTTGTTCTGAATCTGAAGGCAAGAGGTCGCTATTGAGCCAATGGTGCGGAGTGTAGCCAAACATGCAGACTAAGAAACGTTGACGAAAGAGAGGAGTTTGGAGAGCTTGCCTGAATTTAAGCATGTTCACTCCAGTTCTGAGGGAAACTGGCAATGTGTTCCATAGCCTTGAGCCAGGGACAGAAATAGTTCTCCCGCCGGCTGAGTGTAGTTTAAGTCTAGGTGGACATAGTAGCAGTAGAGTGGAGGCCCGCGGATGTCCAACGAGTCCATCTCCTAGACGGATAACTGGGAGCCCTAGAATAGGTGCATTTATGAACCGGGGCAAGGAGTGCAAAAGAACCCCTTTGCTGAGGCTGGACACCATTGCAGCTGAAACAAGGCAGGGGAAATGTAGGCATGAAAAGGGAGATTGAATAGAAATCTGGCAGTGTTATTCTGTAGCATTGGAAGTTTATAGGATGGTGGTTTGGCAAGGCCAGCATAACGTGAGTTGCAATAATCCAGTTCAGGTGAGTTTATTGCACGGGCGCAATCGGCCAGGTGCTCCTAAGTGAGGAAGGGATGGATATTCCTGAATACGCCCAAGTGATAAGAAGTGGATCTAACAATGTGATTGATTGGAGGCACACCGTCTGATGGGGAGTCTAGACACCCGGACACTTTGCCTTTTCAAGATTAGGAAGGGAGCCAGAATCCTAGCGACGGAAAGACCCGTTTCCATCCAAGCATGGTTGGCGTGGGTTGTGCGCCACCAGTTATTGCCTCTACTGCTCTACGGATATTCTGTTGCTCTGCTCTGTGTTGAGACCCTAGTGGGATTACCTTACTTCATAACCCAGGTCTGAATGACTGGCTCTCTGTCAATCTGCTTGGCCAAAGGGTAGAGGAAGGGGCATATAGCCCTTCCATATGGCACATACAGGTAGACCTAGTGTGCCTCGTTCTTGTATCGCTGCTGCAAAATGCAACATACATGAACATTTCTTTCATCAGGCATTACACACCATATACTGAAAAAACGTTTTAAATCAATCTTGAATCTGCAAAATGTGTTGTTCCAAATGAACACTGCAACAATTCTTGATAACAACGATCAAAAGGTGCAGTGCTACATTCCCCGAGAAGCGTGCAGAGGAAATCCTAGATGGTGCCTCCAATATGATCAAGATCAAAGAAGGACACCTGCCCAGTGTCCTCTAGGCGTAAACACAGGAAACAATGTGCAAAATGTCTCACACATATGAGAAGCAACTGCTTGTATGGGTGGGGCTCTGGAGAGCCTTGTGCATCATCCTTGCATGCACACATCCCCCTGTGCTTGCATTTCAGCTGGGTGCCAAATGTTCCTGGATGAGCATGGCTGTGGGGGTTCCCTGATTCACAACAGTGTACTCTAGTATGGGCCCCCTTTGCCTGTGACTGGACTTTCCTGTCTTGGGCGTGACACAAGAGCGTGCGCAATGTGAACCAGGTTTTCTTTCTGACTGATTCTGCCCCGCAATGCCCAGAATAAAAATGCTAGTTTGTAGCATGTACATTTTTTAAATCCTCCTCTGGGTTCCCTTTCCCAAGTTCAAGACCACTCTGCTCCAAAGAAGAGGATCTTGAGGGCTCCATCCTCAGGACAACATTGCAGTTCATGAAACCCGAGGGTTCCCTTCCCCAAAACTCCAACGTATTCACTTATACGTGGCTTCAGTTTTCAATGTTCAACACAACTCCTGGTCAACTTGACACTTCTTCTGCAGTACAGTAACGGTTCACTTAAAGTGCTCCTTCTTGGTTTATTTCCACAATGTCTTTGACTTTCACAATTGAGGGTTTCCTGGTCTAGGCACAGTTGTCAGACCACACAGTTCACCCATCACAGGTCGCGCAACCAGGACCCCTAGGCTCTTCAACCCACACAGGTGCTTCTGTATTTGCACCTGTGTTCAAATTCACACTCACTTAGCTTCTTCTTGTCGGCCTCTTGGCTTAATGTGCCGGTTTCACACTTTCCTGGTTTCTCCTGGTTAGCCTCTTGGCTTTGCCACAATATGCATTTCATTTGATTCATTTGTCATTTCTCACTGCCATGCAGCCCCTAGGAGCACCTTGGTCTCGAGTGACATTCGCTTTCACTCACAGGTCCTCCGCGTTCCTTTCGGGCAGCTGATTCACTTCACTTCTTCTCCGCTGGCTGGCGTGCCGGTAACTGCGAGCCCCGCTCGCACTTCTGGTGCTTCTCTGCCTTTGCCGGCAGCTCTGCTTCCCTTCCGCAGACGCTGGCAGCAACTCCTTGCCTTTCTCCTTTACCCCCAACTCCAGCTGCGGCTTCCCGACCACAGAAGCTGCCACACCTGTGGACATCTGTCGGCCCAACTCGCCCTGGGATCCACAGGTTTTCTGGGTCATCTGCCAGCATCCTGGCTTCCTTTCAGGACTCACCACGGCTGCCGCTTCACAAAAAGGACTCCCTGCTGGTCTCCTCCCCATAGGCCTCCCTGTTGGTCTCTATGTTGCTGGTGTCCTCCCTTTCCATACACCTGTTACCACTTGATAGGTTGCAGGTGTGAGTTTTCAATTAGTATTTCCTGACTACAATTAGAGGGACATGCCTGACCTTTGCAGTGCATCTTCCTCGTCTCAGTACTAGAGTGGTGAAATAACCTATTGGTGTTCATTACTCCTAGTCGCCTCTTCCTCGTCTCAGTACTGCAGTAGGTTCAATGGGGACAATTGAAGGGAGTTGTTTTACAGTAGCCCATAAAGGCCCGGGGAGAGTTAGGTTGGGGTTCAGAAGAAAAAGGGGGATACCATGTCTTGCCTGTGGGTACCCTACTCGCAAGGACCTTACACACAGGTGATCCTCCCTCGCTTCTTCACCCCCAAGGTCAGGATCCAAAGGCGAAGGCTTTTCCCTAGCCACCTGAGAAGAGGATCCAGGCGGAGTAGGAGTGTGGATGCCCTCTGGTGTCTCACAGTATATGGCGAGGTAGCTAGATGAGGTGTAATGCGCACTATACACCCATGTGGATTTTGGGACGGTCCCAACTCTACACGCACAGGGCAAAGAGGCCAATGCATATCTAACCGCTGGACACATGCTTTATGCTTTATTATGCAAAGGGCTTGGGCTGCAAGGTACTTGATACTTGTGGATCAGCCAATCCACTGGTTATAGTTACCCTTTTTGAATCAAGATACCTGCACGCAGATCACACCTGTGAATCAGGGTAGCGCCTTCTTGCACTTCCTACTGTACGCACAACTTCAAGAGGAAATGTATGTTGCGTTAAGTAGGCTGTGGGAAGTACCCCCACACAATCGACCAGTGCCCCAGAAATGGAGGGGTGGTGGCATTTGCACGAAGATGTTCAAGAAGCTCATATTTCCCAATTGCACGTGTGGAAAGCTATCCAGTTCCCTTTTGTTTATTGGAAATCTGGGATATGTAGTCCTAAATATAAAATGGATAAAACTACAAGCCCCAGATTTCCAGGGAAAGAAAATCTGGTCTAGATTGCAGAGCTCTCAATGTTCACCAATTTCATGCTCGAGGAAGGAAGGCCGAACAAACAGAGGGCCTCATTCACAGAAGCATTTTATGTGGCAAAACCCCACTGGAAAACGGTCTGTGAACTAGGCACAAAATGCAAACCTAAACTCTTCTTTAAAATCCAAGTTGGGTCCAAGTTATTTAAACATAAATTACACATTCAAACCTTGAAATGTCAGTGGATAAGCCCATGTTCGAGCAACCTTGGTACACGCGCGATGGCCTCTCGGTGGAGGCACTGCCTACTTCCATGCGCTGCTGCGGGCACGGGGCAGCGCTTATTGGGCATTATCCAGATGCCTGTATCCAGGCTTCCAGCAGCAATGCGTATGGGCTTAATTGGGAATGGCGCAAAGTCTACCCGCGTGCCACTGCACAGCCTCTCTCATGCTTCCGTTTGAAAATTCTAGTTACACTGGAATATTCATTTTCCACCTTTCTTTTTAGGACATGTTATTTTAGTTAAATACTTTCATCTGCCGCAATCTGCCTTCGAGTATTTCTCCACATGAAAGGTGTGTGCGTAACTAGCTCGGGGCTGTGTGCCTGAAGCCGGGAATATCAGCGACTTAGTAGAAGTTTCCAGAAATAAAGGTAAAGCTGGGTAATTGGCTCTGGGATTCCACTGTCCTTAGCATGATGGCGGCAGACAATTGGCTCTGTGCAAAAACTTGCCATAATACAAGCTGAATGTCTCGGGTGGGCACATCCACGTTGCTCGGCTTCCTTGTGCCCCCACCCCTCCCAGTTCTTGTAACTACAGGCACACCTGAGGGCGTGCCACAGGAGCCTGGCTGCGTTTCAAGCGGCGTGAGGTAGCTCATGCAAGCATTCAAACATAATGGGCCTCATTACGATTGTGGCGGTAAGGCAACGAGTTCTGCTCGCGGGTGCCGTTCTGCACGCCTGTTCAGACCAGGAGCAGAGAGCGGCACCCGCGAACAGAACTGGATTGTAGCAACAGTACCGTTATGAACGGTACCGCTGCTACCATCCTCCCTATTCCCGAATGGGGACGTACAGGCTGCGGGTCCCGCGCAAGGGGAACTACCGGGCCCGCTGTGGTCGGAATGGCCTGGTAATTCCCCTTTCGCGGGACCCGGAGCCAGACCCGAGTTTGGGGGTAGCCTTGCTGGTAAAAACGGCATGGCTACCTCCAACCTCGTAATGAGGCCCAATGTTTTACTCTGTCAAATGCAGTCCTTTCCCGTGTGTGAGACGGACTGCATTCACCATGTTGTAGTTTACAGTCCGCATACAGACGTTTTCATTTGCTGGAGATGCCAACATCAGTGTTGTGTGTTCCTTTTCACATGTTTTTTTGTTAATGGACCGATTTTTGCAGCGTTTGTTGTTGTGCACACATTTCCGCTTAACATGTGAGCTCTGCTTTTGCACTAGTGTTTCTTGTAAAGTAGATCGCATGCCTTACTACGGTGGGCCGTTGTTGTCCTGCTGTACGTTTTCAGGCAAAGGTTTGGAGCACTAGTCCTTCCCCATCCCCAATAATTTTTGCAAATTGCATGACGGGAAACGTGTAACTTATCGGCTTCTTAATTCTCACATATCTAAATATCTAAATATCTAAATATATAAAGTAGAGGTAGGTTGGGCACTAGACTCTGACTCGAATTGCACTGCACCTGGAATTTTCTTGGGTTGTGAGGGTGGGTTTACTTGAGCTGCGAGGTTGCCGCTGGTTGAGGTGTTGCCCACACTTCATGTTGGGGTCTGGGTGTTTTTTGGCCCGGTTGCCTTGTACTTGAGAACAGTGATGAGTCCTGAAATTGTGTTTATCAAGGCTAGTATTCTCTGTGGTATACCTGCAGATGCAAGTATGCTGGGGCTCAGTTTCCTGTCCTTGCCCGTGAGTAGGCCCTTGGTTGGGCAGCTCTGGATGTGTTCTTGTATGCTCTCCTTTCGTTCTCCTGGTGGAAGAGCATTCAAGAACACAACCAGATCAGAAATTTGAATAACGCAGTCACCAATTTCAGCTTCTTTAATATACTGAACAGTGGGCTAAGAGAGGCCTCAAACCACATGCTCCGGTGCAATGCTCATTGGCCTACTCAGTTTTGCCCATTGCGGCAGGGCAAAGCGTATTTCGGGCGTTGATCAGGCATTGGTCTGGTGAAGGGCCAGAATCCCTGCTCAGTTTCCCCAGATGTCTACTGTGTTTCCTCACACAAGCCCCAAACTCTTCTCACACAGTCCAAAATGTAATTCTCCCCACCACCTACAGGTTTTGACACGGCACCAGGCCTTCAGTATCCAAGTCATGGTGCAAACCTTCAGGGGGTTCTTCATGATGAAACGAGGAGCAGAAAAAATAGCAGGTGGAGTTTGGATTCCTCAGAAATGTGCAGCACCTTGGCCTAAAAAAGGGAGCGTGCGGTTTGTGTGGGGGGCGGAGATTGTGCAACGGCTGCAGGATGGTAAAGTAACAGTGTGTTGGCAGTGACCGACAGGGTTGTTTTGGGAGGAGGGGAATGATGGACTTTCCAGTAAGACTGTAAATAGACTGTAAATGGGTTCTTTAATTAAGTGCATTTTAAGATTGACATTGAAAGCACTTGGCCAATGTGTCAAAGCCTGGCAAAAGTTGCAAGAATAAGTGTCACTGTTTATTCAAATATAGTTGCTTTTACCAGTCTTAACACTGGCATATGGCGGACCCAACCAAGAGGGCTCCCTGAATTGTTTGCTCATTCTCTGCCATGTACAATTGATCAAGGCATGTATGTATCAGTAATGTGAATCTAAGTGTCAGAGCATCAATGGTAAAGGAAGGGTTTGGGGTGGGGAAAATATGGGCCAGGTGTTTGCATGTATTAGATCAGTAGGATGCACCCTAAAGGTTTACCATGATCTTGATTCATGTCTTTCCAAAATATACAGAGATTGTCTCAGCGACAGTTTATGTGGAGAAGCCGCCGCAATGTAGGGTAAAAGATCATGCTAGGAACCCCCGAAATAGTCAATCAATATATTTTTCTTTGATTGTTTTTACAAAATTGTAATACGAGGCGCAATGTGACATGGTTCTTAGTGTTTTAAAGTCTTTTGGATGGGTTTGGATGATGCATGCACATTTTGTGGTGGGAGATAATAGTATTGATGGCATCTGGCTTCAGTCAATGTCATGTTTCTGGAGAACACAAGACTTCTGTTTTTCCTGGGGTGCAGCAGGGATGGAGCTCTCCTCATGTTGTCATTTTCTTGGCTAGGTAGGATCTTAAGCATTAGTGCTTTTTAAATGATGCAGGCTGGCTTGAAAATCATACAATCTTAGAAGTAGCCAATGAAGTTCCTTGGGGGTGTGGTGATGCAGTTGAATTTCTTCAGTCCGTCCTGTGATGACGCTTGCTGCATAGCCTTAGCAGGGCCATTGTTATAACTTAGACATCTACAAGGAGGATGTTGCCTCTATCATGGCTGGAGAGCACTTGCGATTGTTTGATCGTTCTTAGGTGGGAGGTTGGAAGGGCTTGGTCCTACGGAGGAATGAGAGCTGGTGTCAGATTTTCTACACCATCCTTGTTTTGTGTGTCATCAGGGAGAGGCCACAACCCCTGGAGGCAAAGGGGGACTTTTTACTGGGAACGAGTTGTGGTGAGATGCCGTTAGGTTGCCCCTCTGTTCGCCAGTTCTGGATTTTGCTGCCTTTTGGTTCATCCGAGCAGGATGCACTCTGTTGGATTAAGCTTCAGGTAGAACTAGACATCTGCGCTTCAGTGAGGGGGCAGCAGTGTTTCAACTTGTGGGTGTTACTGATACCATTGGCTCTCAGGCAGAGTTGCGTCCTCCACATACTGGCAGATTATATTGGCAGATTTTTATGTTGCAGCAGCAAGGATTGCTGATAGTTGCTGCACGTAGAGGTTGTTGAGGACTGGGTAAAAAGAAAGAAACAAGGTTGTTACTACTGTTCTTTTCTGACTGGCAGGTGCACACAGGATCTTGTGGGCATATGGTCTGTGGGGACTCTCTCTAGAGGACATTGCAATATATCCTTCTATGAAGGTTTAGTTACTATCTGGAAGGATAGCCCATGCATTAGGCCTTTGCTTCTTACATGGATGCCTGCCTGCAGGGCTGATTCAGCTCTTCGTTCTCCCATAGTCTATGCACAAGGGCATTTATTTGAGGTCTTCAGAACCCATACCTTCTGAGGGCATAGTCTATAAAGCAATTATCACCTTTTAGGGTGAGGGGGGGTTTAAAAAATAATCAGCCTGGAGTGATTGTTGAGAACTGGTCAGGTCCCAGCAACCACGTAGTGCTGATGTGGAGGGAGGGGCAGGGCTAAGATTGAAGCTGGGCATTGCGGCCCGGCAACATGAGTGAGTGGCAGTGGTGGAGAAGCAGGCTTGGGAAGATTCGGTAAGGGGGCAGTGTCAGCCCCCCACCTTAATCTAAGTAGGAAGGCGTAGCGGAGGTTCACTGTGCCTGGGCTGCATCTTTCAGGTGTGGACCTGGGCAGGAGGTGGGGTTCTCAGCACGGCGCTTGCCCTGTTGAGCGCCGTGTTGAGATCCCTGGTCTGGGAGCAGAGAGTCCTGAGATTTGAGCAGAAATCACAGGAGTACTGTGCTGACAGCCCCGCTGCTTGCCGGATCCCGTCTGTAGGAATCTCAGCGCGATGCTACTTCCCATCTCAGAAGCTCTGTGTTGACCGCTATGCTGGCACTAATGACTGCGGGAGTCCCGTGGATCCCCGACTATTTGGCAAATGTCCTGGCCGTTTAGTGAATTTCTGAGCCATACTAGCTCATATGGCCTGGAAATTGGCCAATGGAATGCCAATCCACTCTCCCCCCTTCCCCCTGGTTATAATAGTTATTCTATTACAGCACTTAGATTTGAGGGGAATATGGCATGAAGCACTACAGAAAAAACCTGCTGATAGTTTATTGCATAGCAGATTATACATTTTCCCTCTTAGAGAGAAGGACAAGTACTTTCAAATATAGTCAGATATTAAATACAATGCTGAGGTTCAAAGTAGGCCTTATAACTTGTATGGGATCTTCAAATGGTCCTGGTGTTTAACCTAACAGTGCATCAAATGATTCATCTTGTTCAATTCATTTATGGAACAAATCTATTGTATAATTTTGGCTACGGGATCCTCCTACCTATTAGCCTTCTTGTACCGCCCTGTTCACGAGGACATTAACCAAATGTGGGTTATTGTCGCGCACCTCAGCATCTATGCGTCCCACTCTTTGGACAACTAGGAAGTCGGGATTTGGTTCCGAGAGGAAGAGGTCCTCTCCCGCCAGTTGAACCTGAAGAATGTTTACTTTATTGTATTTGTATAACTATTTCAGTTTTATATAGTGCTAGTTACCAGAGGTTTATGGTTTTACGAGTCGGCAGCAGCAGACCTCAAACCTGTAAAGAGCATCGGAGGGATTTTGATTTTGAGGCATTTATAACGCTCTTGAAACGGACTATACTGAATAATGGCGCAGGTGACACCAAAGAAATTAGGGACCAGAGTTATAGGCCCAGGCCAGATAGTTTCCAACAGGCCCCAAGCTGACTAGAACTTTATTTAAATAAAAACGTTTTTAGGGCCCTGCGGAACTTAAAGAGTGAGTCAGGGATCCCAATTTCCCTAGGTATACTATTCCAGAGTCTGAGGCCAAACACTGCAAATCTTCTGTCCCTCTTGATACAAATGTAGATGGCAGGATCAAAGGAGAGACAAAGCAGTTATGTAATGTGTCGGGAGCCAGCGTATAATGGGGTATAGATTGGCTGGAAGCTGAGGAGACTTCTCCCGGCTTCTCTCTGAACCACAGGACCAATGTGCTCCTTTCAGGTCAGAACCACTGGTATGTAGTGGCAATCCTGAGTCAGGTCAAGGTCTCCCTGTGAGCTAGTGACAATATAATGTCAATTTGCACTTATACTACACCAGATCCTCACCATTGTAGCATCAGGGGACCTAGGTTTGTCAATGAAGTGGGGTACTCTGCTTCATCTAGGGGTACCCAGACCTTAGCCTGCTGTAAGAAAGAAAATTAGTGAGGGGAAGAGGATGGGGAAAGGGAGGTGGGAAGTAGTAGTGGAATTATTATTTGTGGTAGCATGGGTGCGTGTCAGTCCTGTTAGTTGGACCACAGTTCCGCAAAATGGAGGAGATGGATATGTCCTGCAGTGTTGCAGTGGCATAACACAAAATGTGGGGGCCCCCTTGCAATCCATGCTGAGGGCCCCCCCCAACTCGGCAACAAATCACGGGTCGTGCAACCCTCTGGGCCGGCCTAGATTATCACACTTGCACAATATGCACAAAGGTGCTGCTGAAGGGGTATGCCACACACTGTACTAGGAGAAAGATATAAATATGTGTTTTAGTCGAATATAAGGCACACTTTCTGAGAAAAATTGGCTAAAAAGCCAGAGTGTTCGTAATTGTTTTGTAGGGTAACACCAACCCAATACATGCAAATCACCAACAGTGCACAGGAACATTAATGCTTTGCTATTAAAAATGCCATGTCACATTGAAAACAGGTCCCACTGGCTGCACAATGTAGACCAGGGTAGACACGTAATAACATTACAGTAAAGCATGCCAGGCCACATTTAGACATACCTAGACTGGTTGCACCAAAATGCCAGTCGTAGTAATAACACTCATCAAGAAGAGAGCACACATTCAAGCCTGGGTCTCTGCGGCCTCTAACAACACAGCCAAACTCTTTAAAATCTGCAAGGAACTGGTCCATCCTGTTGCGGTCTCTACCTCTCCCTGTTCCCTCCCAGGCCCTCTTTATGGCTCTGGCCTCTCACTTTTCCGCTAAAACTCAGGACATCCTGTCTTCTATCTCCTCTGCCTCTCCCTCTTCTTCTCTCTGCCCCCCCTTTGGCCATCTCTACCTCTCTTCCTCCTTTCTCCTTTCTCCCTGACAACACCTGATGAGGTTTCTTGACAAGTCCGATCTATGAAAGTGTCATCCAAACAGGTGCTCCCCTGCTCCTCCAGAACCATCAAGGACCATATTGACACCCTCGCCACAGCCTTGGCCGATTTCTGTAATCACTCTTTCGCCAGTGGAATGTTCCCCTCTCCCCTTAAGCACTCCCTTGTGCACCCACTCCTCAAGAAGCCGTCTGCCGATCCTATCCAATCTCCATCACCCCTTTCCTGGGCAAACTCTTGGAAAAGCTGGCCATCTCCCGGCTTACTCTCCATGCTGAATCTTTTGGTTGTCTCCATGACCATCAGTCTGGCTTCAGAGATGCCAGAGGCACAGAAACTGCTTTCATGAACACACGTGAAGATCTGCTCTCTAACCTTGATTCCAGCATTCCTTCAGTCCTAATCCTCCTTGATCTTTCCTCTACTTTCAACACAGTCAACCACGCCATCCTGATCCATCGACTACGTGAGAACCTGTGCATCACGGATCGGGCCCTGGTGTGGCTGACCTGCTTCTTCTTGGACTGCCCCTCCCAGGTCCAACTTGGTCCCTTTCTCACTACCTGTGGCGTTCCCCATGGCTCTATCCTCGCACCCTGGTTTTTAACCTCTACTTGGCCCCTTTGGCCCACCTGATCTCTACCTTCTCCTCTAACTTTCAGTGTTATGCGGATGACACTCAGCTTTCCTTCAGGCTCCTCTCCTCTCTCGCTCATTCCTGACTGTCTATCCGCAATTCAGGATTGGTGCGCATCCAACGATATCTGCCTTAATGCAATTAAGACAGAGATCCTTCTCATTGGGACCCCTGCCCCTGCTTTCCCTTTCTCACTCTGGCCACCCACCTTGGGCCCTCTTCCTTCGCCTTGCTGTGAGGCAAAATACCTTGGTGTCATCTTCGACTCCACTCTCTTTTTCTCTCCTCACATCTCGGACGTCGCCAAGTAGTCCCACTACCAGATGCACCTCCTTAAAGGGACTCTTCCCTTTCTCACTTTCCCCCAGAAGCTCACTGTCTCCAGAGCCCCGTTTCTCTCTAGGCTGGACTACTGCAACAGCCTATTTCTCAATCTGCCTTCCTCTACTCTCTGCCCTCTGCAACTAATCCAGAACAGGACTGCAAGATTTATCCTTGGCCCAGGGATCGTATCTCTGCAGCCCTGAAATCTCTCCACTGGCTCCCAGTGGCTGCAAGGATCAAGTTCAAGACCCTTTGCATTGTCCACAAGGCTTCTGGGGTGGGGGCCCACACTACATCAAATACTCTCTTCCAAAGTACCTTACTTCTTGAGCTCTTTCCCCAGCCACCTCCAACTCTCTAAGGGTTAGACGCTTCGACATCCAGAGAGTGGGGGGTCATGCTCTCTCCTCTGCAGGTGCCTCCCTCTGGAATGGCCGTCCTGCCCCTCTCAAACTTGAGCGGACCACCTGAAGTTCCGGAAGCAGCTCAAAACATTCCTCTTCTCCTCTGCTTTCTCTCTCTCTCCCTCACCTGATGACCTACCTGTCTGCTGTACCAACTGGTTGCTTGGTTACTCTCAGTGACATTTTACGACCCATTGCTCCCTTTGTGCTGAGGCCATGTATCCTTGAACATTGTGATTCATTACTTTACCGACTGCCCTCCTGTCAGTATCCAGCGCGCAACCTCTTTCCTTCTTCAAAACTTTTGTCCTCTGCATTCCTTTACAGAGTGGGTTGTATTTTGTGGTGTGCTAGAACTGTCTGTTGTGATAATAATAAAATAGATGTTTTTAAACAACCTTGAGTGGACAGTCCCTTTTATCATTGAGTAAAAATGGTATTTTCACAGTGTTGCTATTAACTAGCGATCCACAACCTTGCAGAGATAAGCCTGCTGTTCCGTCCGCGTTACCGAAATTGGACAAGCACGTTTATAATTGACTTGGGTTTGCAATCTGTTTGGATCCTTCTAGTGTACTAGAGGTTTGGGGCTGATTGATGGTTTAGAAACTGATATTCATCCCTGAACCACTGGTGCCCCGGAAGTTGATTTGTCACAGGTGGACTTTCTCAAAGGGCTCAGACGGGCCTATAGGGCAATGCTGAACAAAAAACAAAAAATGCTAGTGTGTGCTCCTTTTTTTTTGGGCAAAATGGGCCACTTTTTTGGCCCATGCGGGCCAGTTTGCTAAGTTACTTCACTATGCAGCTTGTAGCTTTGACCAGTGTTACTGAATAGATATTCTTAATAATGCACAATTTGCATCACATTTTATCAAAAAACTCCCCCTCGGGTACTACTCAATCAGTCTGTCCCAAAAGCAATGAATTGCCATTTGCAACTGTGGCCCACTTTCATCTGCTGCAGTCTGACCCTGTCTCTCAAATATGTACCATAGGCATACCGTGATATATGTGCAGCCTTTTAAAATATGATTTGTAACAATGTTCAACAAATCAAAGTGAAAATGCTGAACCTGCTAAATTAAAATCCCTCTTTCCGCCTCCCCTGAGCTGCCAGCCAGGCTAAAGGCCTTGGATTAGAATGGAATGGGGGCAGATATTTTTAACCAGTAGAAGGAAAGGGCTGGATTTGCTAGGTCGGATGTAATGTCATTTGTAGGACAAAGCCCAATTGCCCAATTAGAAGTGGGTTCCTAGGGACACCCATTGAGAGGCATTTGTAAAATCGGATTTGGAACCAACATTTTTTTTTTGTAGAGAATGGGCACATTCAATGTTTTTGCACATCAAAACTATTTGATTTTTAAAACCATGAGCACATCATTCTTTATGCAAAATACTGGCCGTTATATCTAGAAAATGTGCGTGTTTCTGATCAGGGTCAGGCTGGGCCATATAAGTGTCTCGGGCACCAATGAAAAAGTGGCCCACAGTTGCAAATGGGTATTCATCCCTTCTGTGACACTGTTTCAATAGCACCCAAGGGGGAGTTTTTCGAAAAAGTGTGATGCAAATTGTCCATTTTAAAGAATATTTTTTCAGCAACACTGGTCAAAACTACTAGCCGCAGAGTGAATTAACTCAGCAAACTGGCCCAAATGGCCAAAAAAACTGGCCCACACCAGCATTTTGGGGTTTTGGTTGGCCATGGGCCTATTGCCCTGTAGGCCAGTCCGAGCATGTTTCTGATCCATGTGAGAGAAAGACAGAGAGAGAGAGAGAGAGAGAGAGAGAGAGAGAGAGAGAGAGAGAGAGAGAAATAGAGAGAGAGAGAGAGAGAGAGAGAGAGAGAGAGGGAGAGAGAGAGAGAGAGAGAGAGCACACATACACACATTCCACGTGTGATTGTCTGAAATCGAGGGAATACAACAATAATCTAGAAATAACACCAGCTGTACAGGACGTCTGAAAACAGGCAGCAAAATGAGAGAAAACAAAACAAGGCCGCTAGAAATGTCTTAACCTCATCTTTTCATCTTTTCAACATCATAACATATTGTGTGCCATGTACAGGTCTGACAAGCACCCAGGCTGTTACAAAACAATCTTCCTCCTTTTTTGTTTGTAGCACTCTTCCCCTCTTTCCCATCCTGTTCTTCGAGGACCGTTAGGTCCCCCAGCCACCCCCTTTCTACCCTCCCCCAGCCCCACCCCTGAAGGGAACACTAATCCTCCGCGAGGACAGCGTTTGGTCTCCTGGCACTACTGGGGCAGTGATTTGGCTCTGCCTGCACACTATATTATTATATTGCGATAGCATGACGCAAGATCAGAAAACACAGCCAACCAAGACGGACCCTGCTCCAAGAACGCCCCAAAGTGAAAGTGAACCCGCGAGGATACGACTAAAATACCGTGCTGCACAAATCTGAATAATCTATTGGAAACCTAAAATGTCTGTGTTTTGGGTTCCTGTAAAGGGAGCCTCAAAAGCATGGGACGCGAGACCTCCAAATGTGGCCGGCAGCCAAACCATAGTGTTTATTTATAACTTGGCAATGCAAATTGGAAAGGAGCAAAGCTGGCTGCCCTTTGCACATCCCTCCATCACCTTCACTCCTGCCCTCCTCCTCTGCTCCTCCTGGGCAGGAGATCTGCGCTTCGAAGCAGCACATGCATTGCAAAGTAGCGCGCCATAGAACGCTAGTGAAAAAGAATTGCAGGAGGAAGATTTCAATCATGGGAAGAGCTGCCAACAAAATAAATGTTATGACTTCATAATGGTAACAATAATAGATGAAATACATAGCCAGGCTGGGCGTTGGCCACGGGAGCCAACTTTGTCGCACCTTTCACGACTCTCGCCCCATTCATCCTTCTGCTTTGGAAATTAGGTTTTTTTTTTCTGCAGGTGATTGTCAGGGAACGTCAAAACTGACTTATAGTCTCCTACTATGAGGTTGACTTTCTTCCTGAGTGAGTCGCCTCTGTGGTTAATAAATGACAAAGTTGCAAAAGACTCGGCTGAAAAGGCGGGAGTTCTCCGAGGCTTTAAACAAAAAGACACCAATAATATGGTTAGGCTACTTCTCAGCCCCCCCCCATAGGCTAGTTCGTACCTGTAACGGGGGGGGGGGGCGGTTAGCTGAAGAACCCACCATGAGGCTACCAGTGATTGGAAAAAGTCCATAGACCAGATAACCGCCCGCCGAATGGTAGACTACATGGATGCTGAAGTCAATGACCTCAGAGGCGCGAGGACGCAAAACTAAGGGACAGGAATCCAAGAGGGGATAGCCAACTGCTGGGCCTTACTTTCTCTCAAGACACATACGGGGTAACAAGTTTGAGGGTAAACAGTCTTCCAAATAGAATCCAGTTCACAGTCTTTCAAATCAGCATGCAGAAAAGCATAACCGGGGACGGACAGGGTCGGGGCCGAGGAGACGGTACCAAAACCCGATGGGGGATTTCCAGGAGACAAAATCCACAAGACGATAAAATCAGCAGTACAAAAAATCAGCAGGCCCCAATTTCTAAATGCAACGGTACCCACGGGTGGAGAAACAGGGTATTACACTTTCAGAAGCGACGGACACTGATTGGCTAAGGGGGTATACTGGAGATTGCGGGCTTGGCGGTGCAGAACTTCTGGCTGACGCAATCTGCTCACGTGTGACGTCAAGAGCGTGGAACAACGTGTTCATGTGATTAGATTGTGAGCTCGCTGCATCTTCGGGTGTTGTAGTGCAAATGCGGTGGTGTCATAAACACAATGGCAAATGTCACTCCCCCCGCTGTCTAAGGCAGCCGAGTTCTGAGCGCGAAACCTGATCAATGCAGGAAATGGGCCGGACCGGCGTTCCGGCAAAAAAATGTCTTTCAGGAGCTGCACTCTGTCTTCAGAGCCAGGTGGTGCCAGAGGTCCCAGACATGACTCAAGTATTCTGAAAGCAGTCTGCTCATTGTAGCGCAGGCGGCTCCGGCTGAACAACCCATTCAAGTTTTCAGAACAGTCTGCATTCAGAAACTGCCAAAACCTCACATACAGTTTTGCAGTTGTTCAAACCGGTATATATGGCTGCATTTTACAGACAGTTCTTTATTAGGTTGAATATTGTGACCAATCCAAACAGAAGAGCCCATTATTCGCTTAAAAGATTTTCTTAATGAAACATTAAGAAAACACATTTTTAATGAATCATTAAGAAAAATACATCTTTAACATTTAAAATTATGGACATTATGTTGTTCCCATAATGCTCCTTGTTTTTATGCAAATCGCCAGGATTGGGTTCTATGTAGAGATAATGTGTTGCTCAACCTGGCCGGGGCCACACCCATTGGACCCACCTCTCCTTCCCAAAAGCCCTGCCCCTCCTAAGAAGTGACGGTTCCCCCAATAGATGTTTTCCATTTCCAGCCCTGCTGACAGTGATGTGACTGAGTGTGGACACCCTCTTAAGATGGCTGCACAGTGAAAGCCCCAGCAGCAGATTTGTATCCATCCGTACTCTGGATTTATTTATTTTAACTCTGAACGTCCTCTTCCCCCCAAAAACTTTAAAGGGCAAAATATGCCTCAGAGTTGGGGGTAACCTTGGCTAGTATCCAAACAGAATGACCTCTGTTCCTGTCGGATTGTTTGCAGGCAACAGTTTTTCATCTGCTTCTGAATTCACCGCCCATGCACAATGGCGCCCTGGCCCACTATTGTGAACCACGTGCATTGAAACTGGCTAAAATGGAAGACCCCTTTGCTCAAAGAGGCAACGATGGCAAAGTCTGGCTTAGCGTGACCTCCCGCACACTGTCACTGAAGTGCTGAACCTGTCTGCTTGCTTATTGGCCAGCACCCCCTTCAACCCCAACCTCAACTGGATGAGCCAGAACCATGTCAAAGGCCCTTCGTTTGTTTTGCTCCCCATCACTCCTGCACCTATCCCTTGTGTGCCCCAAGGGAATATCGGTCGTTAGTGCAGGCTTTGGGTAATGTGCCATCTGCGGCTTGGCTGTTTAATTTAACATGGGTTCAAGGGACTGGTGGTAAAGCTGAAAAGTATTGCGTGACTGATCCTTCTGGGTTAACATGACTGACACTGGTGCCCGATGGTCCCTGAACCGTCCCTCAATCTTGGTCTTCCTCTTCCCTGGCCGTTACTGCGTATCCAAATGGCACAGTCCGGGAAATCACGTGACTACTGCTGAGGTGTGTGAACCTAACCAGTCGCATGGTAAAATGGCCGACTCAGGATTCTTTCTGTGATGAAATAAATGAATGTCACTGAATTGTCATAAACTGCTCCGTACATCAATTCAAAGGTGCGAACCTTCTTCAGTACACGCGTCGCATGTTAATATTTGTTGGGGTGGTTTGCAGTAAATTGGCATTTTCAAAAAGACAAAGTATAAAACATCGACTGACTTTGTGTGTCCTATTGAAGAAAATGATCCTCTGCACATGGATATTGGTTAGTACAGGGGTGATGTGGCCCAGCAGGTGGGGATTACAAAAGGAAATCCCCACCCTTCCTTGCAACAATGCAGGCCCTCTGTGCCAGGGCTCAAGTCGAGGGTCCACATGAGTGTACAGAGTCCCCCCCCACTTTTGGTATGCTAATCTCTGCCGACGCAACTTTCAATTGTTATGTTAATGAGTCCCCCACTTTTTAATTTTAGGACTTGACCCCGGCTTGGTACCCATGTTACTGTCAGACTAATTATCATTGGCGCTGCAAGGGTGCGCTGAAGGGACTCGGTAAACCCCAGCAGAAGTCAAGGGGTGTCCTACATCCAGTGGCGTGGCTAGGGAGAGTCTGGGGGGGCCAGGGCCACCCCTGTGAAACCCTGTGCCCCCGATCTGCCCCCCTACCTAAGAGAAGCAGTGACCATGTTCTCCCCTTACTTTTGTCTGTTTCCCCCTACTTTTGTCTTTGGCCCCCTCTGTGCCCCTTCTAAATTTGATTCCTGGCGACGCCACTGCCTGCATCTTCCCTCTCACACTGGCCTCCCCTCTGGGAGGTTGGTTTCTTTAATTCTAGAAATCGCTGGGATCCTGCAAGGCCTAAAACGCAGGGAAGATGCTGTGATGCCCGTTTTTCAATGACCTGCCACTCCCCCGACCAAGCTCAGGAAAAGGCAGATCAGATCACATGCCTTCGCCAGGCATGTGATCTGGACGCAGAGGACCTTGCTGGCGTTCAAAGCCAACTTCTAGTTGTTCACTTTCTCTATGAAGCTGCTCGAATCCTTGGTGTCTCCTTTACTGAGTTCTTTTCTTGAATCTTCTCTCTTTTTGAACCCTTTTCAATCTGGCTTCCACCCCCGTCGGGGCACGGAATCTGTTCTTCTATTTCTGGTAGATGACCTTGTTGGTCCGGCTGACCAGGGTGGCATATGGGCGCTGATTCTATTAGATCTTTCAGCGGCGGTTGACACCGTGGGCCAGCCCACCCTGGTTGTCCGATTGTCCTCTGCCTGTATTTCTGGCGAGGTGCTTACCTGGTTTTCTTCTTTTCTCTCTGCTCGCACTCAATCTATCTTTCTCTCTCCCTTTTCTCCCAAACCAGTGCCTCTCTCATGCGGAGTCCCACAAGCAATGGTGTATTTAGGCTTTTTGCTGCACTAGGCCCAACCAAGTGCTTGCACCCCCACCCCCAAACAGTTTAACACTTCCCTTTTCTAGACTTTGTCCCTTCTTCGGGCTCCATTCCTCTTTATCCATCATACTAATAAACAAAAAACGTTTTAACCACTTCATGTTTCAGGGTTTCCCTCCATTGTGGTGAGCATGTTTTTACATTTTTAATTGGTTTTGCAGTTATTTATGAACTATATGTTGGGAGAACATTCTTTTTCTGTGAAAGTCGATGTTTTTGCACAAACACATTTTAACTGTCAGTCGACCACAGCAGATTTGCAGTCACACTGGTTAGTTGAATTAGCAAAATGGCTGAGCCAATGTCAGCAGCAATTCCACTGCAATGCTCTCGTCTTACTGAAACATCACGCATCTTTAATACTTACACAAGCACACTATCGCACACAATGCACTCTGAGCAGAGGCCAAAACCTACCACTCAAATTGTATGAGGTCATTTTACCAGGATCATGACATTTTGAGCATGTGGGAAATCTGGGGTTAATACGGGGGTGCTCTAGTTCCAAATCCTAGATCTCTTTTACAATTCATAGAACAGTACATTGCCAGATCAATCATTTATTCATACATTGGAAAACCTTGAATAGCATTTGTATTTGTATTTATTTATTCACAGAGCGTGCCAAGCCCTGAGGCATCTGGGCGCTTTGCTTGAAGGATAGGTTACATGTTACAATAAATTACATACATTATATACAGTATTGTATGAGTGCAACATTAGGTTACCGAGAAAGTACAGTGTAGGAGGCAAGAAATGAAGTTGCGAGTGGTAGCATAAGATAAAGTACAGTAATATATAGTGAGATAAGGGGTGACCGGAAGGGATAGAAATGGTGCAGGTAGCAAGGGTGAGTACATTAATGATGACAGGTTGCTAGTCCAATTGCGTGGAAAGACAGATTTTTGCGTTTTTCTTGAGTGTAGGAAAGGATCACACATGATTTCCGTAAAATCAAACACCCAACACATTCCTATCAACCTTGGAGACCTTTTATATTGTAACTATTTCTGATAGTCTGCTGGGGTGGAGAGTTCCTCATCTAAAACCAGCCATTTCCTCTCTAATGGAGAGGTGGGTGAAAGCTACAGGAGGATTTAGGAGCTAGTGAGCAAAAATCAGAAAGGTGATGATGTAAAGCAGTCAACCCCCACTGGCCAGGGAGACATTGTGCTGCATCTGCTGCTTTCCTGACATCACCAACAGGCAGAGGAGCTGATAGGTGTCACTAGAGTTCTGGAGCAGTTATACATTTAGAATGTTGAGGGACATTCTAAATACAGCCCTTCATCTTCAAGCAGAAGAAAGCATGGTTTGAATTTGTAATACCAGTCACTCTGCACTAATTTGCCAGGTTGGCAACAGCTGATTTATTAAACAGTGCGTGCACAATGTTGTAGGAAATTCTACCTGTGTTAATCTGGAATAGTACTGCCTGCCTCCATTATGCCTCTTTACAGTTAAGGGTAACTAAAATAATGCCCAACAGTTTAAAGGAAGGCTATGGTTTAAGGGGTAAATCGTTTTTTTTCTTTCCTGAAATTGCACAATTGGCTGAAGATGCTGTTTCCACCCCAAAGCAAATAAACAGTGGTCTTGTTGAATAATGGAATTCTTTTCAACTGAATCCCACTGAAACTTATCACAATTAAACGTTACGGGTGACAATGAGGGTGAACAAAACAAAATGTTTTGAATCACCTAACACCTTGCACAACATGCCCATTGTGCCCTAAAGGCAACCCGAACAGATAGGTTTAGCCCTCCATAGTTCACAGGGAGACCCCCTTGAATGACCTCATGTGCTGCTTTCCCACCTTTTCGTGCTTTAACCACACCGTAACCTGCTCGCAGTCTCCGCTTCACAGAACATAGCAGACCATTGTTGTTCACACATACATATAGCACAGCTGAAATAACGCCAGAAAATAGTATAAAGGCAAAGACCCAGCCAGCAAAGCATGTCACACTCACAGTATTTACTTTATGAAGTGCAGTCACTATGCAAAAATGAAGGATTGGGGGAGCGGCAGCACAGAAGGTCCCCTGCCTGCAACCTGTTATAGAAGACAAGAAGAACACACCAATGCTGGCAGTGCATTTGGGCTCTTCTCTGACCTTTACAAAATGTGCTGACAAGTGTATAGGCACTTGTGTGAGGCAGGGGCATATATTTCCAACAATGCTGCAGGGTGGAGTCCAGCATCGGTGCCTCTCCCATGAGTCACCTTTAACACTGACTTGGCTGACCTCGCTCACCCCTTCACTTTGTAGTGCATGCAAAGACACTCAAAGAAACATTCTTGCACATTTCTTTTTTGCAATGTAATTAACAAAATATGCTGAAATATTAAATGAAAATCTGCCGCTGGGCCTAGCAGGCCTCATTGGAAATACGTCCCTGCTCATAAGTCTCCGCTTTGTCACCTATCTTGTTCAATATTTACATTGCGCCACTCCTGGCTCTCATCTGCTCCCACGGTTTCCTCTGCTATTCCTATGCCGACGGCACGCAGATTACTTTACGTCTTGATCTGTCTTGCCCGATATGGCTGCACGGCTTAGGAACTGCTTGGAGGCCGTGGGTGGATGGATGACCAGGAACTGGCTGAAATTGAATGGTGCTAAGACAGAGGTGCTGGCAGTTGGACCTGTCTCCCCTTCTTGGTTCTGGACCCCTGACTTCTGGCCTGCTAGTTTCAGACTCTGTATAGTGCCAGCTACTGTGGTGAAAGATCCACGTGTTAAAATGTTAGCTTCTCTGTCAATATCTGACCAGGTAGCAGGTGTCTGTCAAGGTGGCCATCTCAAGTTAAGAACCCTCCGTAAAGTTCTGCCGTTTATTCTCTCTCAATTCCACGCTCCTGTCCTATTTGCTGTAGTCATGAGCGGTATCGACTACTCTAACGCCCTCTATCTGGCTCAACCTGCCTATTTGACTCGTCGACTTCAGTTCCTGCAGATTATGGCTGCAAGAGCTGTGTTCCACCCCCCTTTTGGTTCTCACATGACTCCTCTCCTACGTCAGCTGCACTTGCTCCCTTTTGGAAAGTGTGTGGTGTTCAAATCTCTGTGTATTGTCCATAGAACTTTTTTACAAACTGGGGGCTGAATACCTCGAGGAATAATTCTGTGCCTATGTCCCCTCCAGAGCACTTTGCTCTCAATCTTCGCTAACGATTCAGGTCCCCCGGATAAAATATTCCTGGATAGGCCGTCGAGTGTTCTCTGTTGCTGCAGCAAAGGCCTGGAACTCTCTCCCATTCTCCCTTTGGGCGATGGATAATCACCTCTCCTTTCGCCACTCCCTGAAGACTCTTCTTTTCTAAATCAGATTGATCCTGCCTCTGCTGGCTATTTTTGGTTTCTAGCGCCAAGATGCCCTCGGGTGACCGGTGCACTTAATAAGTTCTATTAAGATAACATTACTTGACCATTAGCCATCCCGGTCCATCGTCAGCCTCGAGGGCAGGGCCTTGCTGATTTAGGGCTAATCGCCTGCAGGTGATTTTCCTCATCCCTCCGCGCAGGGTCAGCTGAAGATGCTTGAGGGTCCTCTTTCAAAAATGGTGCCTGGTGGCCCGCTTCCCTTCCGCTGGAAACCCCAGACTCTAAAATGTCCACAATGTATTATGTTGTCAACATATAAAGTTGTCAAAAGCAACTGGGCAGCGGAAAAATTGTATGTACGTGTTTTGGGCAACAAGCCGTTTCAAGTGGTGCAATTTTGTATCCCCAGCGCACTTGTCTGATCACACAATGACTATATACGAACTGGTGGGAAGAATGCCTGGGACACCATCTGTTTGGTTTCTCAAGCTGGACAGCGTTTCTTAATTCTTTCTTGCTAGATTTCGAACTTGCTAATGCAAGACGGTGATAAGAATGTGGCGGTATATTGTGAATATGTGCGTGCCCGCTGCCACCGCCGGCACCTTGATTCTGTGCCAAAATCCCAGATTAGGCAATACAGGGATGAGAAGCTGCAGCTTATTATGGGGGGGGGGGGGTGCTTATTGTCCTCTTCAGGACATAATGAAGGGCAACTAGAGGTGCAGATAAAGCCCTAAATGGCCACTTAAGTAAGATGCGCTTTAGCTTTCTTTGTCAGGGTAAGAGTCTCCCTCTGGCCCCTCCCAATATGCGGGGGCTCTTTTCATTTGAAATGGTTGGCAGGTCCGAGCGCCATCACTACCTCTGCCCAGTCTCTTTAAGCATGGGGCTGCCATCGGACGGAAGGCACAATACAATGCAGTTTATGCAGTTTGATTAGCGTGATTAAAGGTGCTCACTGTGTAGTTTACTCTGGTGTAGGAGCTCGCTCCCATATCCCCAAGGGCGGCGTTAGGGCCTTTCAACCTTTTACAAATGAAAGGGGACTTCAAGGCTCACCGGGGCCCCCAGCCACTGCCCCCATGTTGCCAGTCAGCAGTCTTATAACACAGCAATATATTAATTTCTCTATTTTCTTTCCGGGGCTTAAAATGTGCGCTTTGCGGCGCTCGCATTGCAAGCTGTGTTTTCTCTTCTGACACTGTATCCTCCAAATCACCCACTTGATGACAAAGAAGGGTTTCCAGCTCTTCAGTGAACATTTAATGTTTAAGGTCCCTGCTGGCTGGCCATCTCCTGATAATTGGCAGTTATTAACCTCATCTCTGTCGCCATTGTAATGTATACCTCAGACTGTTTTCGCTCTAAGCAGGTGGTCCCCAACCATCATGTTGGAATGGGCCCCCATTCACCTACAGCCGGGGCTGCATAGTTCCAATGTAACCAAAACGTCTTGCTACATCTAGTGGGGAGGACGAAAAAAGGGGAGGACACATATGGGAGAAAGGGGAGAATGAGAGCCAGAAAGGTGTGGAGGCTGGAAGGAAAGGAGGAAGAAAAGATGAACTGGAGAGATGATGTAAGAATTAAATGAGAAATACACACACAGTATAAAGTGGAAGACAGAGGGAGAGAGAGTAGGGGGAGCAGGGGGAACGCTAGTGTAGTGACTGCAGACTCAGGTTTCTGGACACAGAGCGACCAATGAGAGGCAAACCAAGTCAACGTAACACCCTGAGAGGGACCCGGAGTTGAGGGCACCCGCGAAACATTGTGTACCTTAAAAAACCGCCATTTCCCCATTCCAATCCAACACGCCGAGTTTAATTTACAACCCATGCTTTGAAATAAAGAAACGGGAATATGACTTCTGAAACGGCCAATCCTTCCAGGCGACGAGGCCAAAGGCACCTTTTTTTCCCCTGTGCCCAATAATAATAATTTACCATTTATAAAGTGTTATGAACCCTCAGGTATATGCTGGGATTGGAACCTGCGTCAGCAGACTCTGCACAGATCTCAAAACAAGCACTCTACTCGCTGTGCTATCAGACGGGTTAATGTAGGCACTCCTGGCGGGGGTGGGAGGGGGGAGTATTGCCTGTAGGCACTCCTGGCGGGGGGTGGGGGGGAGTATTGCCTGTATGCAGCCCCCCCCTCCCTACATGTGGAGGCCGCGCATGGTCAGATGATTTGCCTCGTGCTGAATGAGATCTAATCCTGCTTCCTGTGGGGAACGTTGATGGCTAGACTACCTTTGCATTCAGACCTTTAAGCACTAGGACCAAATGGTGGGGGGCTGCGACTAGTGCCTGGATGTCAACTTCTAATCATAGGGTCAATCTACTTCCGTCCCCCCCTTAAAAAGGGACGGTGAGTGTGTTCGTCCGCATTTACCCAGGAAGCCCTTGGAGTCCCGCCCTTAAGAGGTAGTGGGTGTTTCCGTGAAGATTTCCCTGCAAAGTCTGTGTGGTGATTAAATGGCAGCATGCACCCCACTACCCCAGAGGGTCTCCCCGTCACTCAGGGCTTGGGTGAAGAGCAGAGGCTATTTAAAGCCTTTGCAGCGCGTCGCATTCCATCTTAGGGCAGTTCTTTATAATTAAAACAATAAGCTTCTATGATGGCACATCTAAGAGGTACCCACTGTGTCTACATGGGTTTCACATATGAATTGGGCCATTTGGTTTCTGTGAACGCGAACGGTATTTAAGGTAATTGTACGTCTGTATATGGTTTGAGGCCGAGGGAGGCTCACTTTTCTGCTGCACGGTCAGCCCGCTGGCGCGTTCCTGCCAGGTCTTCCGCCAGTTTGCCAGCTTTCCTTGCCTTGGCTGCGCGCTTCCTCGGACGTGGCGCCTGTTTTCAGTATGTGCGCAAAGGCATAGCATTTTCACCAGTGATTTCGATCTACCACTACCACCTGTGGAACCCTGTAATGCCACGTTGAATATTGAGGTTAAAATTCAAAAAGGATCTCTGGGTGCGGGATGGCAGGAGCATAGATCCCCTCATTCTGTGCCAGCATCTCCCTGCACACCAGGGACCAGTGCAGAGGGAACCTGGGCGCAGGAGCAGAGACTGACCCAGCAGGAGGGGGGGTGGTATGCCCACCACTCACATGTGTATTAGTAGTTCTCAGTGCTCGCCTGGGTGGAGGCCTGGGCACCCAGGTGACGCATGGTCCACATTTGGCAAGAGAGGTCTTAAGCGGGGAGGCACTGAACATGCATTACAGGTGCGCTCCCGTGCCGACCTGGGTTTAAAGGCCGAGGCATAGACAGGGTAGGGCCTGAATGGCAAGGCACACACAAAGTCTGGTATGCCCACTCAGCAGCGCTGTGTGGGCATTTACAGATATTTTTGTCAGTGCAGTGGGCCCAACTGCATTAGCTTCAGGCCCCATTTGCTAGATAATCCTGTCTACGCCTCTGTGTGGACATTTGGCCACTAATGGCTTGCGTGAGCATTCCCGCCGGTGGCATGGCACTTTACCATGCAAGACCCGGCTCAAGGGAAACCGGTGCAAGGGTGGCTGCACCCCAAGAGTGCATCTATTGAGTCTCCGGTGAGATCTGAGATGCGGGGAGCACTCCTGTGCCACGCTGCAATGCCAGAGAGTCTTTTGAGAAAGACATATATCCCTTATTATTTTTTGTTGGGTGCTGCCTAGGCTGATGTGTCACACCCTCCGTTCAGGGGAGTTATACAATGCCTAGGTTGAAAGTAGAGGGACAGAGCAGAGACTAAGAACGCTGTTAAGCAGATAGATGAAACTAAGGCAATGATTCATGGAACGTTTTCCTATGGGATTGCCGATTTTAAAACACTTCTATGAATTAGGCCCTAAGTATGGACGCAGTAGACCTTACCCTGATTTCACCCACAGGGGATTCACTGAGGGCTTCTTGAGCTGCAAAGGGAGCGTGACAGCGCATTGGGCCATATGTGACAAGCCAAGTATGAAGAAAATTTAACAACTGCATCAGTGTGAAACCCTTACCACCAGTACATAGGTAATGGTTTACACATCACACTTTAAAATATAATCTTGTTAATGCTAAAACATAATTTATCTAATCTATGATACTGCCAAAGGGGGTAGTTTGTTTTAAATAAGAATCATTTTTATTCATAGGAAGATCCCTGATATAAAAGAAATGAGAAATCTAGAAGTTGAAGAAAAACTCATGCATGTGATTATTAATATAAGAATCATGACAGAAATAATAAGAATTATAGATAAAAGTGAAAATTGATAGATCATTATTTTTTTTCTCCATAGATGGAATTGGAATAGAAAGAAATGAATAGACAGCTCCTGGTGAAGGGAAGTCTCTTTTCCCAAAACACAGAGCAAACCCCAATAAACCATTTCTATATGTATTTAGAATACCTCTGTTCCAAAAAATTATTTTGATTAATGCCATTCTGGATACTTGCGAATTTGGATTTGAATCTTTAAAACTTGTATGATTGTAAATGAATGTATTATTATTTTTGTTGTTGAAAAAAGACAAATACATAGAAAAGAAAAGAAAAAGATATTTTGTTTGGTTTACAATACAAATAGGTGTGCATGGGATGGGAGTGTTCCACACGTGTGTGGACATCTGCTGATCTTTTATTCTCAATATGTGCAGCATTGAAAATATTTAACAAATATATTTCACCACATTTTGGTCAGTTGTTTGCTTGGCCCATCCTTTCCCTATTCCTCCGTCCCTGCCAACTCTTTTGAGACAAACCTTGCACTCGAAAGTGAGCTGTGCAATGTTGTGAAAAGATGGAAGACCTTGCCATCCCAAACCTCAGCCGCCTGCTGTGGTTTTTCCACAAGATGGATTTTCCGTAGATGGAAGACCTTGCTATCCCAAACCTCAGCCCCCTGCTGTGGCTTTTCCACAAGATGGATTTTCCAAAGATGGAAGACCTTGCTATCCCAAACCTCAGCCGCCTGCTGTGGCTTTTCCACAAGATGGATTTTCCAAAGATGGAATAGCTTGCTATCCCAAACCTCAGCCCCCTGCTGTGGCTTTTCCACAAGATGGATTTTCCAAAGATGGAAGACCTTGCTATCCCAAACCTCAGCCGCCTGCTGTGGCTTTTCCACAAGATGGATTTTCCAAAGATGGAAGACCTTGCTATCCCAAACCTCAGCCCCCTGCTGTGGCTTTTCCACAAGATGGATTTTCCAAAGATGGAAGACCTTGCTTGTTGTTGGGATATTGCTCAAAATCCGATTTGCTAAAGCCAATGCAGGTTTGAGGACATGTGTTGTATAGAACGCCGGGATCTGCACTTTTCAGGCGCTTTGGGGCAGTGGGTGAAGGACACCCCAGACACCATCTTCGGTAATTAACTGGTTAAAACCAGAGCAAAGCAAGGATCTTTGATCACCAGCTGTAAGGTGTAAAGGGGCGGTGAACCACTGGCGCGCTCCTTCGGAGGAAGATACCGGATGGGATAAGGTCAACTGTGATCCAGTGTAGCGCAAGTAATGATACGTGATCATAAGAACTGAGAAAGGAGCACGATTGAAGAGTAAAGGATTTATTCATTGTTTTGTGGGCGTGGAGGAAAATGAGGTCGAGCCCTTTTAAAGGTGAGTTTGGTTGAAGGCGGTGGTTGGGTTGGGTTGGGTTGGCTTGGGTAACGGGATGGGATGTTATGCTGTCTGGAACTTGCAAGTGTTCAAAAAAAGCTTTTCTTCTTCGTCCCACGGATGACTAATTGAGTGATTTATTTATTTAGATACTTATATAGCACACCTAGCCCAGAGGCATCTGGGCGCTTGCTTACAGTGAGTAGAAGTTACAATTTTTGCACAGGAAATGCAAGAAACATCCAGCCCCTAAAAGGCGATGTTTCTGTTTGTTGACAGTAATAAGTCTGGCAGCTGCATTTGGAATCCACTGAAGCTGCCTGATTGTTGCAGCTGGAAGTCTAGCCATAGTCAAAACTAGATTGGACCATGGTGCTAGTTGTGAAATTGGGACAAAAGGTGTTAATCCAGCAGAACATGATCAGGCTGTGGAAACATGAGGAAGACCCAGGTTTGAGATAAGTTACCACTCCCGCTCCTGTGTAAATCCAAGATATTTCAGATGTCATTCTGTTGAGCAAGGGGCCATGAATGAAAACCGGAAACAGCTACCCTAAAACTCAACATGCCCCCCACACTGCTTAACGTTTTAATCTCGGTTTTAACTGAATTCCATTAAGGCTGCTGGAGCCCATCTGGGCCAAGATGACACACGTGCATTGTGAGGAGCTCTGTGCTAAAAGTGAAAGTGCGAAGAAAGGGAGCAGAGGATTTAATGAACCAAGGAGATTTAAGAGGCAGGGCAAAAAATCAGTTGGAGAAGAAAGCCGATCTTGAAAGTGCCCATGCCCTGCCAATCTAGAAGCATGAACACCGTGTTAGGGTGGCATTCCGATGCCAAGCACAAGCAAATTAAGCAGCAATATGAAGCTAAACTATCCTACGGGCCCTGGTGGGGGGCGTCCATAGAATAATTAAATGAAATGAAACCTGGGCCATGTGAAAAAAATGTATGGAAACATTCTTTCAAAACAGGCCACGCTGGGAAACAGTAAGTGAAATCAATATAGCAAACTAATCAATTGGATCATAGTGAAAGAGAAAGAAATATGTACAGTCAATGTTCCCAATGGTAAATGTTCAAGCAGTGAAACCAACTGCTCACTGGATTGGTTTGTCAGAGATGGTGGTTGTTGCTCGCACCTGAAAAGGCGGAGGCTTGCTTTCTCTGGGGACTTCCAGGCCTGCTTTCTCTGGGGACTTCCAGGCCTGATTTCTCTGGGGACTTCCAGGCCTGCTTTCTCTGGGGACTTCCAGGCCTGCTTTCTCTGGGGTCTTCCAGGCCTGCTTTCTCTGGGGTCTTCCAGGCCTGATTTTTCTGCGGTCTTCCAGGCCTGCTTTCTCTGGGGACTTCCAGGCCTGATTTCTCTGGGGTCTTCCAGGCCTGCTTTCTCTGGGGACTTCCAGGCCTGCTTTCTCTGGGGACTTCCAGGCCTGCTTTCTCTGGGGTCTTCCAGGCCTGCTTTCTCTGGGGTCTTCCAGGCCTGCTTTCTCTGGGGTCTTCCAGGCCTGCTTTCTCTGGGGACTTCCAGGCCTGCTTTCTCTGGGGTCTTCCAGGCCTGCTTTCTCTGGGGTCTTCCATTGTATTCATCAGCAGTGGGGAAATGATGCATGGTCTGTGTCCCTCCAGTCTCTAAACATTGTAAGGCAGACTGTTTGCTTGCTCGTTTTCTTTGCCACAGCTCATTGTTTTTGCTGTCCAGACAATGAATTTGCACCGTAATCCTGTGCCTGGTTCCCTTCCTGTGGGTTATATTATTTTATAACTATAATTATAATGTACACTTTTTTTTTTTAACACCATGTTTCCTTTGTCCTTGAGTATCCACTATATTGTGTCTTCTCATGTCAAAGTTTGAAGTGAGTACATACACTTTCCATTAGTTCCCATTGCCGAACCATCCCCTTTCAACTAGCACTAGGTGGTACCTTTCCAGTTGCTTCTCCGCTACTGGCCAGGCCGGCGCTTCCTCGCGTTGTCTGACAAGTGTTTGGTGAAAAATATTCCTAAACTTGTTTTGTCCTGATGAAATCCCTCTATGCTGGGTGTCTTCTGCTGGATCTGAATTCCTGCCCACTCCCCACAGGTCAGAATCCACAGCAACATTGCTCTTTCAAAAACAAATGGACACTTGAGTCCTCACCAATGCATTCTAGCTTCACTGAAGACATGTCATTCTTCTTGCGACACTGTACACACATTTCCTGAAGGAAAAGCAATTCTGTCAATGCTAAATAGTTGTAACTGTTCTGAAGTTGAGGAAGCCGGGCGTGGAGGTGACTGGCCTGCAGGCTCTTTGAAAAATAGCTCTCTCCCATAAGTCTTACTTGCCTGCAAAGGGAACATGTTTCTGTCAGAAATGTGATTAGCTAAATGTATATCCATTTCTTAACTTTTTAAAGCCAAACTAAACTTTTTGAACTGAAGTTAACCGGATCCATGAAGCCTGGACTCATGGCTTCACCAGCAATTTTGAGCTCCACCATCAGAAAAATTAGAAGGCAGCAATTTTTTTTGTTCTGGAAATGGAAAGTCTTTCGCTCACCTCGCACTCACTTTTCCCCCTCACAACTTCCTTTTCACCCCACCTGATTACCCGCCCCATATCATCCCAGGACCTATTTCGCTCCGGATGACTTGCCCGTCTCCCGCTTTCCATTGCTCCTTCTGTCCTGCCCCTTCCTCTCCGCAGCAATGGCAGCCATGGAAAGGGAGAAGGGACTGCGTGTAGGCCCCTTCCCACTGCTTCAATGGCGGCCATTGCGCCTTGTAGTTTTTATACGTTGAAAAACGGCAACCACACCCTTTCTGAAATTAAAAACAAAATCTACTTGTATCCCAAAAACCATGCTGTGGTTCCAATAGATACAACTCCCCTCCATAGGTGGGGGGCATTACGGGTCAGCTAATGGCGCCGTGGCCCATGTCGCAGGGACATTAGCTGTGTCCCTGCTACATCACTGGGTATTTCTTGAAGAAGAAGAATTTACCGTTTTTCGGATCATCTTAACATTTTCATTTTCTTACGGTTGCCTTTGTCTATTTCTAACTATCCTCTATTGCAATGTACCATCATTTCAGCCCTTGTAATGTTTCACGGATTATGTACAGCTGTGATGAATCAACTTCAGGGGTATCAGTGGTCCAGGGGTGAATATCTGTTTCTAAACCATCAATCAGCCTCACAACTCTAGTACACCAGAAGGGATCACAACAGATTGGAATAACAAGCAAATTATAAACCTCCTTGTCCAATTTTGGTAACATGGACGGAACAGCAGGCTTATCTCTGAAAGGCCATGGATTGTTGGCTGGTTGCAATACAGCGAAAATGCAATTATAATTCAATGATAAAAGGGACTGTCCAGTCAACGTTGAATAAAAATATCTACTTCATTTATACAACAGGCCGTTTTAGCAACGGTATGAAATACAACCCACCCTGTAAAGTAATGCAGAGGACAGACCGTTCCAAAGAAAGAAAGGGGATGCGCTCTGGATACTAGCAGGAGGGTACTCTGTATGGTTTAAGGTTTCTTGGCTTTAGCACAGAGGGAGCAATGGGTCTTAAAATGTCTCTAGTAGGCTTCTGGAAAGGGCCAGGGGAACAAAACTACATTGCACCTTGTGCTGTATATGTTCTTAATGCTCAACAGGGTTGAATTGGCTTCAGGGCACTTTGCAGGCTTCTGTGACAGAGTTCGAGATTGGGAGTCGCTACGGGTATCGTGCGGCACAACGGTTTGGTGCGTGAAGCTGGACGAACGGCTGCAGGCTGGCCTACACGGCAGCTCAGGGTCAGAAATCGTTGTATCAGTGCTGATTGGCGGTTCTGAAGCACTGGTTGAGATTTCTCTGATGTCTTTAAGCAACGGTGGCTTGACAACGGTCAGCGTTGCTGTTGGTTGCGAATCGAGGAACTCGACTGGCTCGAAAATGGCCTTTAACAGAGATGCTCGTTGAGGCACTTATCCCAGTTTCTTCAATAGGCTTGTGTCGTCCTTTTAAGGTGGACGGCCCAAAGTTGTGGATTGTCTTGCAAGCAGCTGCCTTGTCCTTGGTTTTAGGTTTACAGACCTTCTGGCACTCGCTGTCTAGGGAGCTTGCTGCAGAGCCTAGCAGGGCATTCTGTGTGCTGGCTGGTTACCTGTTCTGGAGTGGCTGGTGGGTCCTCTGAGTTCTTTATCTCCCTCTGTTCCCTGGCGAAGTTTAATGGAGGGATCTTGTTTCCCTCTTTGGATATCTTGGCCTTCCTTTACTGGCGGAAGAAGTAAGGCAGACTTACCTTCAGCCGGGGTCCAAGACTGAGTTCCTCTTTCTGACTTTGTGAAGCTTTTAGATGATCTGCCAAAGAGAGGGGCTTCAGCCCTCTTTTAAAGCCAAATGGGCCACAGTGATTGGTGTAGGCTAAGACTACCTTAATGAACCAATCCTGGGGTCCCAACCAACAATCTCCTGTATGCGTGAGGTCATAACCAGAGTGCTTTGCAACAGGAAAGATAAAGGTGTGAAAACAGGAACAAGGGGTGCCCCAGAACTAAAAGGCCAGATTTCTTCTTTCAGCAGAAAGAGCTCTGGTCCCACTCCCTTGTGATACTAAGTCCCACCCATCTTCCTGTCTGTTGTTGATCAAAGAGTCTCTCTGGTTAATGGGTCTCTATGTGGTTCCTGATTAAAGCGGCAGGTCTCCCTTGAAGCTGCGACGAGACCAGACTCCCAGGCTCCTGCAAACCACATTATCATACCTTAAGAATGGGGTCCCCCTCCTCCCCTAGCGGGGTGGCCTACTGTAAACAGCAGTCCCAGACGTGACAGCTCACTGTCATTGATACTGAGGGTGGGAGCTGGCTTCAGATTGACACATTTACATATGAAAGGTTGTTGGGTTTCATGTCTATTTTGTTAACCCCTGCAGCCAGGTCCCATGTGGGCTTGTTTGAAGTACCCTATAGTGGTATGTTAATTGCTGCCACCAGTTGCAGGGCCTAACAGAGCAGGGCTGATCACTGGTGCCTTGTTAGTTAATCAAGCTGACCATCGCAGGAGGAAAGTTTGGCCCTCCCCTTCCTGGAGATGACATATTGCACTCCTGGCAGTCACATTCCAACTAAATATGACAGGGTGGACTGTGACTGTAGGCTGTATCCACACATAGTACACAGGTCAATGCGTTTGTCATGGTGTGAGCATATGAAAATGTTTGTGGATTAGCCCCACACATTTTACTGAGGTTGGTCTACCATCATTCCATTTCATTAAAAATTTCTAAAACCCCATGCGAGTGCATGCCCACCATGCGGATTGTCTAATTCCTTATAACAGCACTTTAGAAATAAATAAATAACAATGAGTGCTATTTCAAAAGGTGTTGTATGTATTTATTACATTCGAATTCTGCAAAAGTGACTGATGTTGTGTGGCTCTTAGAGTTCTCCCCACCAATGTTTGCTGTGCCCCACATGCAGAGCAGTTGGACCTCCCAAAGATCTGCCAATGTATTTTTTTTTTTTTAGAAATGGGCCCAATGTGGTTCTCTGCTCAAGCTGCACAGGGTTTATAATGTGATTAGGTCGAAGGTTCGAGTTGTCGAGTGGTCTAAAACCACTTGAAACAGACAGGTCTTTACATCTGCCCCTTTTTAGGTGCATTATTAGGCAAAGCCAATTCCCATTAGTCCTGACAAGCTAAATTATTTTTACAGTATAACACCTTCGAAAATTATCCAAACAGTTAAAGCTGCCACACGGCTGGTGAATACAACTAACAAATGTGCTTTGACTTCTGGGAAGTTGTTGCAACTGATGCCTTGTTATTAATAGCCACTCTTTTACAGACTACCTCACATGTGTGCAGTCATGTTTTTATTTGGCACAGAACGGGGACACAGGCAAAATGAGAACCATACGCTATGGGGATTTGGCCAACCTATAAGTGGCTTTCGTTAACAAGCGAGCAGAGTAGTCTGCGCCCACAATTGGTGCCAGATTCTTTAGAACAATAGATTAGTCCCATATTTGCTGTTGCCTGATATCACGCCTAGCGGTTATAAGGAATCACTCCGTAGACGCAATACTTTCCTAATATCCCACTATCCTTAAGGATGGGGCGAGACAATGTCGATGTATTGTTCTGAAACTGGTGCGACGGCAGATCATGCTCAAGAGGTTCTTTTGTCTTGAAATAGCAACCTCGTAACAGATGATGATGGCTCTGCAGGTGAATGGATGTGGTGGTTTGACTGTTTAATCTAGGCAGCGTGCCAGGTCATTGGAGCCTGTTCTGTCGAGTGGCTCTAGTAAGTTGCCACAGTGGCTGACCAATGAGCTGTGCCTGGTCATTCACTGAGTTAGACCTGAATCCCACTGGAGCGGGATTGTAAGTTGTCCCAATGGCCACCCAATAAGCTATGCCTGGTCATTCACTGGGTTAGACCTGAATCCCACTGGAGCGGGATTGTAAGTTGTCCCAATGGCCACCCAATGAGCTGTGCCTGGTCATTCACTGAGTTAGACTTGAAGCCCACTGGAGCAGGATTGTACGTTGTCCCAATGGCCGCCCAATGAGCTGTGCCTGATCATTCATTGAGTTAGACTTGAATCCCTTTGGAGCGGAATTGTAAATTATCCCAAGGCTGCCCAATAAGCTGTGCCTGATTATCCAGTAAGTTTATCCCACTGGAGCAGGATTATAACTTGTCCCAATGAGCTGTGCCTGATCATACATTGAGTGAGACTTGAATCCCACTGGAGCACGATTGTAAATTGCCCCAACGGCTGCCCAATGAGCTGTGCCTGAGCATTCATTGAGTTAGACTTGAATCCAACTGGAGCGGACACCGGCTGGCCTCAATGGTAAGCTTATTATCGGGCTGAGGGAAGTGGGGAGCTCTGACGGGTTGTTGGGAATGCAGCGCAAGGCCAGAGTATATTGCAGACATTCCATTTAATGGGAATGCCTCCGCGGCTGCTTCCCGGGTCCGGGTTACTTCACTGTAACTGGTCCGTATTGATTAAATTATGTATATTGATTCCGATTCAAGTGCCTGCTTTTTTTGACCGGCAAAGATGGAGCCCCGCTGGGGACCCGGTGGACACTGCTAGTCGACAGAGCTTGGTTTGTCATAGATGTATTCATTGCTTCAATTGATTCAGGTGCAAGGAATAGATTGTATGAATGAATGATTGGTTATTTATAACGCCAGAGGTTTCTAAGCGCGGACCCGGGGATCGAACCTGCGTTGCTCCGTGTCGTCTTGCTTCCAAGTCGAGCACGTTGCCCCTGAGCTATCCTCCCGAGAAAATGAGCTAGACGTGAGGGTACCCGAGCGATACAACCGGTTCAGTGGGCATTTTAAGAGTGAGGGGCAACACCGGGCTTCTCTCATTGAGGACTTGCACGCATGTTAACGGTGAGGGTGAAGGAGTGCCGCAGTTTATCAGACCAGCTTGGAAGGCGCCATAAAAGCAGGTGTGGCGAGTGCGTTAGTAGATGGTGCCCAGGGGTTTTAGTCCTCAAGAAAGGCGATGGAACTTCATGACCATGTTGCCAACTTCTAGAAGGCACCGGAAATTGCTCCTTCTGTAAAGCGCTCCTTGTCCATGTGATTGGCACATCGTCTCCTTGAGGTGGAATGGCTGCGATTACAGGAGCTGGAGTTCTCTGAGGTGACGTCGCTCCTCTCCGTCGTGTAGAATGGCCACCCGATGCACCAAAGCTAGTACAGCTCCCCGGGGTCTCAATGTACGGACACTCTACGTGCACGCAGGGGAGACGCAAGTTAGTGTCACATAGAGCTTTAGGGTGGCTGCCTCCCACAGTTCTAAGCCCTATAATAGCTGGCATTATTACCCAACATGTCGCTACTCGACGTATCAACCTGGAAGGATGAAAGGCAGAGCCTGCCCTGCTGGGATTCAAACGTGTGGACAGGCCAAATGCGCGCGAGGAGTGCTTAACGCACAAGATGCCTGCCTCCCGCGCCCCACACGAATGGACTCACCCCCTCCGCATTATGACCCTGCCTCAGTCACGCTCATTTCCGTTCTGCCACAAGGGCAGCTGTACATTTTGAGGGCCTAGTTGAATAAATAAACCAAAGCATTGATTGACACGAGTTTAAAGCACGGTGTCCATCTTTTCTGTGTCGGGGAGACTGCAGTGTAGTGGGCAGTCCGCCAAGTCACGTAACTGCTGGCCCAACGTCCTCAAAAGTCAATGAGCAAAGGTGTACAGCCGGAGATCAGGCCACTCTCGAGCAGGGGGCTGCCAGGTGTGGCTCTGCAGGTGGTTTGGACTATGGGTCCCATGGCCCCTCGCCATTGACATTGCTAATAGGGCTGATGGGAGTTGCAGTCCAAAATATCTGAAGAGCCAGATGTTTCAGAACCCTGCCGCGGAGACACTCGTGGGTTGTGGGGCTCACGGGGAGCATTTCCCCCCAATTTCCTCCAATGCACAGGCTTAGTGAGGTTCACCATGTTCTGGCTTTAATTCGCTGTGAAGGATGCGCCAATCCTGACCCAAGCGCGCAACTTGTGGGGTCGAATACAGCGGTCCAGTGGTGCCGGCATATTTCGCCACACAGTGGAGTAACTTTTCAGAAAATGTTGGAGGGGACATGACATCTGAAGAAAAAGTGCCCCAACCAAATGAATGGGGACAACATGTGCCATGAAAGTTGGGGGGTGGACAAACACCCCTCTCCCCCCTAAAATTACACCCATGTCTCCACGTATCCTCCATCGGCTCACACTACGCACTTGATGGGGACTACGATATTCTAGACCATCCAATGAATATCTTCGCATCTCTATCTAGTGGTAGTTCTATCACCGATGTTCTTTCGTCCAGCACCAGTCACGCTACCATTTCACTCTTGATGAAGGAGCTGAAACTGCTCCCAGGCTCCCTTTGTACGTTTTAGCCAATCGTTGCTTTGGACCAAATTCACTTGTGTGGCCTATTGTCCTAACATATTGTACTAATATTTTAATATTTTTCATGACAAATGTCCTCTGAGCCAAACATCTGCAGCCAAACGCCGATCCTTATGGGTGTACTTAGCCTCAGAACTCTTAATTGCTCGGCGTATTATGCAACATTATCTGTTTTGCAGATTCATGGTGGAGGCTATGCAGTAAGGAGTTCCAGCTGAACTTCAGCTCAAAACCGCTGGGAAATCTACGATCCCACTGCCCTTTAAGTAGTCTTGCACAGAGGGAAGAGACGAAGAAGGCTCTGAACTTTACCTTCATAGTTTCACCTCTGCCAAGTCCCATCTTAACTCTGGAAATGGTCGCAAAGCTTCATTCTTAATTCTTTTGCGTTGACTAAGAAAGTAAGACAGTGTGACCACCTACAAGGCGCCCTGGGACAATATGGCTTCTGGCGTGCAGAGCGCAACGGCGGACAGCAGTAGCATCTCTTCATCCAATGGGACCTTGGCATGCCCTGCCGCGTGGCATGCCCACAGCGGTAGATTCATGCAGGAGGAAAAGCTATTAGACTTCATTCACTCCTTGGCTTGCAGCTTCCTTCCTCAATGTTGTTTTTTTCTGTAATAGACTGACTTCTTGGAAGAGCTGGCTTCATCCCCGCTGTTGCCAAAAGAGGGCTGAACCACAAAGGGAGAATCCCATTACTGGGGTCGCGTAGATTACGGCGTGGTGCCCGGTGGGCCCTTTAGTGTTCATTTTCTTTCTATTGGATTGGAATCCTATTTGATTCAAATGGCAGGTTTCCATATACTTTGTGTGTTGTGTTTTTCGCGCAGCTCTAGCCGCGTGGGTTTTCACTTGTGTTCCCTTTTCTGCTCTGTCCCCTGTGACGAATCAACTTCCGGGGGGAAACAGTAGTCCAGGGATAAATATCAGTGTTTAAACCATCAATCAGCCCCACACCTCTAGTACACCAGAAGAGATCCAAACAGATTGGAAACATAAGTAAATTATAAACATCCTTGTCCAATTTTTGTAACGTGGACGGAACAGCAGGCTTTTCTCCACAAGGTTGTGGATCGTTGGCTAGTTACAACGCAGTGAAACTACAATTATTAACCAATGATAAAAGGAACTGTTCAGTCAAGGTTGTATAAAAATATCTGCTTTATTATTATTACAACAGACAGTTCTATCACACTACAAAATACAACCCACCCTGTAAAGGACCACAGAGGACAGACAGTTTCACGAAAGAAAGGGATGCACCCTGGATACTGACAGGAGGGTAGTCGGTAAAGCAATCACTCTTTACTATTCAAGGTTATTTGGTTTCAGCACCAAGGGAGCAAGGGGTCGTAAATGTCACTAGGGGCCTTCGGAGAAGGACCAGAGGGACAGAGCTACAATGTACCTGGTGCTTGAGATGATCTTGATGCTCGATAGCGTCAAGACGGTTGCAGGACACTTTGCAGATCCTGCGACAGAGTTTATGGCAGGAGACATCTGCAGGTATCAGGCGGCAGGCAGTTCGGCAAGCAAGGCTGGACGGATGGCTGCAGGCTGGCCTACACGGCGGCTCAGGGTTAAGAATTGTCTCTGTGTTGGTGGGCGGATCTGGAATGCTGGTCGAGGCGACTCAGACATCTTTAGTGACTGCAGCGTGACAACAGTCAGTGGTGCAGCCAGTCGCGGTTCGATTGCTCGACTGCCTCGAAAATGTCCTTAAAAGATGGACGCTGGTTGGTGCTTGTTGTGGCCCTCCTCTTAGCTTCTTCACAGGGCTTGTGCTGTTCTTTAAGGCGGATGGCCCAAAGCTGAGGAGAGTGTTTACAGGCAATATCCTTGTCCTTTGTTTAGAGACTCTCTGGCACTTGCCACCAAGGAAGCTTGCTGGCAGAACCTAGCAGGGCATGCTGTGTGCTGGATGGGTACCGGTTATGGAGCTGCTGGATGAGTCCTTGGAGTCCTGTATCTCCCTCTGTTCCCTGGGAGATGTTTAGGGGAGGGATCTTGCTTCCCTCTTGGAAGTCCTGGCCTTCCTTCTCTGGCGGAAGCTGTTAGGCAGACTGTACCCTCAACCAGGGTCCAAATGAGTCCTTCTTACTCCTTTCAAAGTCATTGGGTGATCTGCCAAGTGAGGGGCTCAGCCCTCTTTAAAGGCCAAATGAGCCCCAGTGATTGGTGCAAGCTAAGCCTACCTTAATGAACCAATCCCGGGTCCCCACCAACAATCTTCTGTTATGCGTGAGGTCATAACCAGAGTGCTTTGCAACAGAAAAGGTAAGGGGTGACAATATGTACTACTAAGTCCCACCCATCTTCCTGTCTGTTGTGGATCAAATTGTCTCTCTGGTTAATTGAGCTCTGTGACTCCTGATCAAAGCGCAGGTCTCCCTTGAAGTTTGTGGTGAGAACAGACTTTCTGTCTCCATCAATTCACATACTCTTTACCTCTGAAAGGGGGTCTCCCTGCAGGCATTGCATACTGTAAACAGTTGTCCCAGACATGCCATTCACTGTCCTTCATACAGAAGTGTGAGAGCTAGCTTCAAGTTGGCGCATTGCATATCAAAGAGGTGTTGGGGTTTCCTATCCCTGTGTGTTAGTTCTGTGACCACACCTCTTCGCAGGCCTGTTTTCATTTAACTCCCATCAGTATGGGCTGCCACCACACAGAACTTTGACAATAGAACCGGGCGGATCCATGGAGCCCTGATCTTTTAATTAGGCGGGCCATGGCCGGAGGAAGGTGTTGCCTTAAACACTCTCTAGACTCCTGACAAATCCACGGCTAGGAACCAATCATCGCCTCCTCAGGCCACAATAAAGAGAGGGATTCCTGCCTCCCCATCAAGCAAGGGCATCATTTAGAAAAATGAAACAGATGAAAGTTATGTCTCCACTCGGCTACATCGCTTCTTAGATGCAATTTATCCAGTCTTGCTCTGGTGAGCAAAACCCTGTCTACTGAATGTGCCACGAGGTCCAGATACTGTGGACAACTCTCAAAGTCTGTGAAGCTCAAGCAGTTCCTGACAGTCAGTTCTCCGTTACCATCAGCCAAGTGCAAGCTCTTACTCCAGCAGGTTTCACTTTCATACGACCATAGCGTTCAGAGAGATGCAACAGGGATCAAGGAACCATGCTGCGAGCCCTAGTAAACTCGTCACATGTCTCAGGCCTCATGTTTCTTAGTCGTTGATTCTGTTTGACTTCTGAAGGGGAAACTGCACCTTAACAATGGCCCCACATAGCAAATGCTCCTTACGATGCCACACGTTACCCCAGGCTCTTGCTCCACAGTAGAGCATCCTTGTCTAGGGAGGATAGCTCAGGGGCATGGCGCTCGTCTTGGAAGCAAGACGACACGGAGCACCACAGGCTTGATCCCCGGGTCCGCACTTAGAAACCTTGGGGTATTAAGCGCGTTATAAATAACCTATCATATCATTCAATCTAGCCTGGACCTAACACAGTGATTCCAGGACTGCAGCGTCCTACGCTTCTACACCGAATCCTCGTTTAAGGCTGCAGACATTGCAAGTCTGTTAAAAACCTCCATTTCTATGGCATCCGGTTGGGTGTCCCCTCTTCCGCAGCTAACAGTCGTCGAAAAACGGTTGTTAGTTCCACTTGGTTATCATGGTCTCCCACGTGCAAGACCTGTGGGGAAAAGTGCAGCCGGATGCTGAAAGCCTGCTTGGAAAATAAGCATTGGCAAAGCCAATAGCTATGGCATTGGCGTAGGCATGGGATCAGCATTTTCCAGGCATTCCCTAGACGCCTAGCCTATTGTCATTGGAAATGAACATAGAAGAGAGACGGGATGTTGTGAGGAGGGAAACAGCCTGTGGGTGTTTGGTTATTTTCCTACCCATTGCTTATAAACTGAAGGCACACTTGGTTAAGACATTTTCATGACCCCAAAAGCTGGTTTATAGCTGCATTTAAGCCATTACCTTTCAGAAGGCTGGTGAGAAAGCGCAGAGCTAAACTCTGGGATCTCAGGGGATGTCATTTGGACAGGGAATGGGAGGATCTGGGTGGGAATGGCCATGGGTCCTAGCAAGGCCATAGGCAGCCAATGCATGGGTAGATAACAAGGCTGGGTGCCTCCTGCATTCCATCTCCCTATCCTCATTTCCCAAAACATATTTCGTACCTTATAGGTAGTGCTTACAGCCCCACCTAATAGCGAAAACTAAAAAGGAATCAGGCACTGCATTGTCCAAGGCGTATACACACCTATAGCTTCAATGAATGGATGCGGGGTGAATCCAAATGGAGTGGTTTTCTTAGCAGAGAAGCTGCAATTGGAAGCACTCTTTGCCCTTCTGACGCCAAGTCACTGCTTCTGCTCCCTGGAATTATTTGATATTGAATGCATGCAACTGCACTTGCGAACAGCCTGTTAGACGGATAATTGTGGCTATATTTACACATGCCCTTGCAACTCCAAGATGACACATGACATTCACGTAGTAGCTACCGGGAGTCCGTCCAATTGGCAAAGCACAGGTATGAGCCGGTCCTAGAGCGAGCCCTTCTCCCTTGGTTTCCCTTAGTAAGTGGAGATGCTGGGACGTCAATTGCTGGAATTTTTTTTTTTTTTTTTTTTTTATTTATTTATTTGATTTATATTTCAGGCCGAGACCTGTAATTTTATCAAAAAGATCTACGCATTTAACTCTTCCAGATTCTCCGGAGAGTTGGCTTTCGACAGATCAAGGTACATCTTTTTATGAACAGTAGATACGTTTCCAATGTCATTGTTCCGATACTCCTTAGGTTTGTATTAATGAGGCGTCTTCGATGAGAAGAATTTCATTTATCTGTTTGAAAGCCAACTCGATTAGGTTTGTCATGGCCATTGTCCACCGCGTAGCTTCACCTGAGATCAATCTGTTCCATATGTTATCCTCTTCGAACATCCAAGGATTTGTAATCAACGGAGATAGATAAGTGATTCTGTTCTGTTTGGTGTATGGACAGTTTAAGACCAGGTGCCTAATCGTTTCCACGGTGTTCACATTTTTACATAACCTGCATGCTTGGTTTTCCACCAAACCTCGGATGGCAAGTATTTGCTTTGTGTGAAGTGTATTTAGTCTCGCTTTCATAAACAAGTGTCTTTTTTTCTTTTCTGGAAATTTGCTGACGTATTTTATGGGTACCTTTAATTTGTTGCATGTAGGCGGAAGATGCTGTAGCAATTTGTTGTCTGCTGCTATTTCTATTGTTTTAATCCAGTCCATTTCCTGCATTTTCCGCTTGATTTTGTCTGGATTTTCTTTTAAATCTGTTTCCGTGCACATTATTTGCGACAGTCTTTCTTTTCTAGTTTCTGCCCAATTTCTAAATATCGTGCAATTCCCGTTTAACATTTCTTCTTTGACTACAGCGTAGATCGGGAGGGAGTCTGCCAGAATGATTTTTCTAAATAACCTCATTGCGCTAACGTCGACTATCGAAGCCAAAGACGTTAGCCCAAGTTCCCTTCTAATGGCTGCAATTGCCGTTGATTTGGGCAATCCCAAAACAGATCTCCAGACCATACCTTCTATCTTATTCCAAATGTTCTCCGGAATACAGAGAGAGGCTTCCATACCGCTTGTTAGCGAGGGCACTACTTTCATTTTATAGAAGTTGATTGCCGGAGTTAAGGTGAATTTGCCAAATTTCTTGTCTATTGTTCTCATTTGTGCTATCAAGCTCTTCACTTTGTCCCAGAGTACTGTTTGCATAGCTTTGTCTGTTGTTGTATTGTCTATTTCAAACCCCAGATATCTGATATTTTTTACTTTTTCAATTTTTATGTCATCCAGATACCATGCTTCCTTGGTTGTTAGGTTCTTTCTATGTTTCTCAAGGATCATGATTTTTGTTTTATTTCTATTTATCTCCAGAAGGTTTTCCTCTGTGTATTTTTTCAAGTTTGTTAATTTTCGTTGTAAACCCACTTTGGTCTGGTCGACGAGAATCACGTCGTCCGCGTATAGGAGACGGGGAATATGAGTTTTCCCTAGTTTCGGAGGGAACGTTCTGATCACATTTTCCGAGTATTGCAAATCTCCCAGAAAGGCGATAAAAAGTGCGGGCGCAAGAGGACAACCCTGTTTTACGCCTCTTTTTACTTGAATTTCCTCCGAGAGAATTCCCTGTTGGTTTAATTTCACTCTTACCGTTGTATTTGAGTGCAGGGCGATTAGTGGATCTAACAGTGATCTTGGGCATCCCCATCCATTCAATTTTCCCCAAAGCATGTTTCTGTCCACTTTGTCGAATGCTTTTGACATGTCCACAAAGGCCAGATATATTTTTGGTGCTCCTTCTTTGATTTTTGCTTTGAAAATGTTTATTATCAGAATGTTGATTGCTGTCGTTCCGTTTTTCTGGAAGCCTGTTTGTAATATGTCTTTCGATTTTGATGACCTTTCCCATATCCTCAGGTGGTCCAGGATGAGGGATGAAAAGATCTTTCCCAGAATGTCTAATAAAGCAATCGGTCTATAATTAGCGGGGTCCTCCCGACTACCTTTCTTATAGATTGGGACGATGACTGCTTTTAGCCAAGTATCTGGAATTTGATGGGATTGTTCACAGATCTCGAAAATCTTTCCAATCACTTTTGCCCAGTCTTTAGGGAATTCTTTTAGGATGGTGTTTGTCAATCCGTCCGGGCCGGGTGCTCTAGATGATTTCAAGCTTCTTATTTTTTTTTCAATGTCCTCCACATTGGCTACCGACACCCAAGTCGTGTTTGTTTCAGATTTCTGAACTTTTGTCAGTTTCTGAGGTTCCTCAAATTCATTCGAAATGTACTCCATCCATTTTACTTCTGATACTGCATTTGTAGGTGTTACGTTGTATGATGTGTTACTTTTTTTAATTAAAGACCAGAAGTCGCTAGATTTATTGGTGATCAGTTTTTTCATCATTTCTTCTGCGTCCAACTGGTATTGTGTTGCTTTTGTTTGTTTTCTCCAGGCAGTGTATCTTTTTACTTCCAATTTCCAGTTTAGCCAGTCTTGTGCCTGATTTGTTTTTTTTGCCTTTCTTTTTAATTGCCGCCCTAATTTCCTTTGTTCTACAAGTTCTTTGTTGTATGCGTGGGCGGCCTGTGGTACAGGCTTCTTTCTAGCGACTATTGGTTTCCGGTATGGTATTAGAAGTGGAAGATAATCCGGTTTCTCAATTGTTTTTGTTTGTTGATTTGCTCTTATTTTTTTATCCCATGCTGATTTTATTTGTTGAATATTTGCCTCCGTTATACGTAGACGGGTTTGTTGCACATTTGTTTCCAGTGTGGCTTTATATACCACTTTAGTTGGTCTCCGGCCATTCCACTTACAAATAAGTAAGTTATGGTCGCTGTTGTTCGTTTTCAGCACTTTAAAGCTCACTATATTCGCTGCCAGTCCAGATGTTACAAAGATGTAATCTAGGGTTGCATTTGATTCTCCCCTTTCCCAAGTCGGGATATTCAGTTGATTTGGGAAGAGTGTTGCTATGTTTTGTAAGTCTCTATCGCTTGTTACTTTCATCCAGGCTTTTCCCCGTTCTTGTGTTGCAGTTGTTTCTGTTCTCTCTATTTCTTCATTGCAATTGGCGTTTAAGTCGCCGCATATCATGATCTCGATATCGTCGAAATCTTCGTAGAGCTGGTCAATAGTCGCACTCATTCTTGCACAGAAAGCCTTTGTTGTTGTCCGCTGGGGGTTCCAATAGCAATTTATAATTGCTAAGGTGTTTCTTGTGGTGCCATTTCCCTTTTTCATGGGGGGAGACCATGTGGAAAGGGTCACCAGCATTTCGTATGCTTCACTCCATTTCTTTGGAGGTTCCAGTCCTAGTCCGTTTTTGATGGCTGTAAGCAAGCCAGACGATGGTCTTCCTAAAGGACCTCTAATTGCAGCAGATGTTTCCAAACAGAATCCATCCAGTGAGGGTTTCTCAAGTAGCCACGTCTCTTGAAGGCATATTATATCAAGTGAACCCAGATTTACATCCCCCGGTACTGTTAAATGATTATACCCTCTGGTGTTCCATGAGCCTACCTTGTAGTGGTTTTGTTCGGGCCGTTCCTCTAAGATTGGGGCCGACGACAAAGTCTCGGGACTCCGTCCTATTTGTTGCTATTTTTGTGATTTCTTTGACCAGGTGGATGTAAACCAATCCCACGGACCTCTCGGCGATCTTGATTCTTGTGTTTTAGGTGAACTCTTTTGAGCCATTATTTCTCCTCCGGAATGTTTGAGTTGTTGTGTGGATTTCTCATTTTCTCTGCTTCTATTGGTAGGTCTCCGTTCCTGTGGGTCACTACTGCTTTCTTGGAGGCTACTCAACCGTGCTTTGCTGTTTCCCCACTTGGAGGCTCCCTCCCAATTCAACGGCCCATTTCTTCGGCTATCTTTTGGGTCTTCACGAACGTGCTTGATATCCCTCTTTTCGTTCCATCGCTTATGAGAATACAGCCTTTCAGTTTTTGAATGGTAATGTGTGCTCTGCTCGTTTATTTTTGTTGGATTTCTGCTTCGCTCTTCCCGCTGTGGGTATGTTAGCTCTCTCAAGTAGAAGCCCATATCTTTCAGCTCTTCAAACACTGATTTGTCCAGGTGCGTTATACTCTCCGCTTTTACATGTAAAAATGCTTTTGCTATCTTACCCCTGTGGTACGGTTCGACCAAGTCTAGGTCCTTTGTTCTGAGGTCCCTGAGCGTTTTCGATTTTTTCAGGATCTGCAGAACTGTTGGCCTGTTTAAAATTAAAAAGTCTTCTTTGATGACTTGTTGCTCAAGTTTGAACAATCGGGTTTTGCCTCTTTCTTCTGTTGTCGTTTTCCCATTTCCCCTCACTTGAGCTTGTTTTCTCGGGGTACTTCTGCTTCTTCGCCTCGCTTGAGCTTGTTTTCTCGGGGTACTTCTGCTTCTTCGCCTCACTCTTTGTGGAGATGCTTTGTTGTCTTTCTGATTTTTACTGTTATAATCACTAACATCTCTTTTTTCGGGCAATTTTTCCCTTCGCTTCACAAGCACCCACGTTTCTTCATCATTACTCAGCGATCTTTCTCCTTCTTTGTTGCTTGTTTCATCATTCTTTAACTTGTCTATCGTGGCAGCTGTTAACTCCTGTGACTTCATGGTGGTTTGGATTTGTTTGTCATGTTGTGATATGTTCATCAATGCTGAATCTAAGATGAATTCTTCCACCGTCCTAGGTGATCTCCGGTCTGAGGGCGTCTGAGGGGGCTGGGCATCAAGAGTTTGGATGTCATCTTTTTTCATCTCTATTTTGTTTTGACTTTTGGCTAAATGTGGTGGTTTTGCTCTAGCCTCCGATGAGAATGTATGTGAAACCCTCGGTATAGCTGATTTATTTTGAGTCGATGATGGAATTACTGAGCTCTTCTCTGTAATGACCTCCAGGCCATTCCTCTCATAATCTAATTTTTTAAATTTGTCTACCACATGCTTGTCCCCTTTTAAATCTTGTGTTGTTTGCGGGTTATTTTTTTGTTTCTCCAGTAGTTCGATTTTCCTTTCTAGAGTCTCGATTTTATTTTCCCACAGGATCTCTTGAATACTTTTTTGTGCTTCTACTGCTGTTATATAGCTTTCTACATGCGCCATTTTTGCTATCATATTAGAGAGCATTGCTGTGTTGTCCTGGATTTCTTCTTTTAGTGCTTCATATAGCTTGCAAAAAGGTGTTAGAACAATAGACATTGCCGACATAATTGTGGTCATGTCCGGTTTTTTAGTTGAAGAATCTTTATGAATAGCCATGGCAATGTCGCTTAACCGTCGATTTTTTTGTGATGACTGTGGTTTTTCTGTTTTTTTTGGCGTCTCCCGAGTCTGAGGACCCAGGCAGTCCATTTGAGAGATGTTAGCCTGATCTGTTACTTGTTGGCTCTGCCTGGTTGCTCTCCGGTCTTGATTTATGGTTTCGTTGCTTGTTTCAGTCTCTAGGGAGGTTTGAAGTCCTGCAGTCTGGTGGGGTTGCGTCCACGCCAACCGTATGTCTTTTTCTTTATTTGTTTGGGATAGATTTTGTTTTTCCTTCACAGGGTGGCTGTGGATACGGCGTACTTCAGTCGCCTCTGACTCCCCTCCGTTGATCCCTTCTGCAGCTGTTTTTTTTATGATCATTGGGTCCCGGGAATTGTTTTCTCGGTCTAACTGAGGCTCTGTACCTGGAGACTCTAGGTTACTGATCTGAGTTTGGGTTTCATGTTTATTCAACCCTCCGACCTTGGTTGGGGTTTCCACTGTTCTTCTTACTTTCGACCCTGGCATAGTTTCTTGCAACACTTCTAACATTTCTGCGTCAGATACCTCCGAGTCCACTGTTAATTTTCGTTTGAACTGTTGCGTAAAGAAGGTTTTTAAGGAGCACGATAATAGTGGTGCCGGCAGCTTTGTGGTTGCGAGTTTTTTTGTTTTTATCGCATTTCCTTCCACTCTACTCCTCTGATTTTGATTTTTCAAAGTCTTCTTGTTTAGTTGAGGTGTAGTCTTCTTTCGCGGGGACTGATTTTTCTTCGATTTCATTTTTTTCTTTTTTTGTTGGTTACGGCTTGTTTTTATTTGCTCGTAGTCTGTTTCCTTAGTTGAGTCTTCCTGATCGGTTTGTCTGTTATTTGTGCCTGTTGTTTCACTGTCTGTAAACACTTCGTCACTTTCTGATAGTGATTCCGCGAAACTTATCTCTCCTGATCTTTTATTGGCTTTTGGAGTTTCTCTGTCTAATTGACTCCTCTTTAATCTGGCGGATTTGCTTTGATCAGAAATCTGCTCTTTGTAAGTTGAGTGGATCATCGCTTTGACGTTTAGTGTGTTCTGTACCAAGTCTGATTTGTTTGTTGTAGTTTCCCCAATTTCACCAGTTTTTTGACAGGATGGCCTCTCTCCTACGGGTCCCTTTGGATCTTCCCCCGTTTGCTCAAGGTGGAGGTCCTGTTCCTTTGTTGTAATTTTCCCCGGTAATTTACCCTCCGGGTTTGTCGAGGTTCCGTCCACCTCTCCGATCTGACCACCCCCCCCCACTCCACCGCTGTGGCCCCGCGAAGGTGCCGATGCTGGCCATCCTCCGATAGCCAAAGCATCCTCACCTCTCGTCGTCAAGACGGTGTGCGAGCCTCCAGCAGCGGCGTAGGCGGGCTGGACGGGCTGGACGAGCGTGCTGCCTCTCTCGTCTGTTGATTCCCTCTGAATCCTCACATCCGTCACCTGATCCGTCTCCTCAGCCTCATTGGCGAATGCTCCTTCCGGGCGAAACTCTCGGGGTACTCGATTGACCCCCCCGGATTGCCACACGAGGTCTACGTGGTCCACCAGATCCGAAGACTGTTGGTTGGCATCCGGTGGATACTCCTTTGTCGTTTGCCTACTCAATGGCAACAGCGACTGCGCCCATAGTGCCGGTAAACCTGTCTGTGAGAGTTTCTGAGGTTTCAACTGAGTCCTCATTGACGGCTTACCTCTGGTCCGTTTCAGGTTTGATGCTGGATCATCTCTCCCGTGCTCTGTTGGTGTTGTTGGTTCCCTTTCCGGGATGATGTTGGGAGGCAGCAAAGGCTCGTCCACTCCTGCCGGCTCCCGCTCCGATGGTGGGATCACTAGCAGCGGTCGTGCTTCTGGCCGTACCTCGGGTTCCATTTTGCGCTTGCTGCGCGTCTGCAGCGGACTGCCGCAGACTGGCTCACACCTCGGCTCGCAGCTCCGCTCACCGCTCCGCGGTGTTCTGGGGTTTTTATAAAAAAAAAAAAACGAACTTCCTCACACAATGATGTGGGCTGGTTGCAGGACTGCCGCAGACTGGCTCACACCTCGGCTCGCAGCTCCGCTCACCGCTCCGCGGTGTTCTGGGGTTTTTATAAAAAAAAAAAACGAACTTCCTCACACAATGATGTGGGCTGGTTGCAGGACTGCCGCAGACTGGCTCACACCTCGGCTCGCAGCTCCGGAATTACCTTCCTGCGGTAAGAGCAGATGCCTGATCCACAGCAGAGGCCCGCAGGAAAAAGCCCCAAAGGGCACCCCTACTACATGCTGTGGGGGGGTTCATCTCCCCAGCGCAACCCATCAGTGGCAAAGCCTTTCAGTAATCTTCAAAACAAAATGGCCAACCTTTGAGATCTTGAGTGTGACATGAAATAGTGTTGCCCTTTTGGTAATTTTAGAGAGATCCGAACTTTTATTTTGTCTTAATAATTAAACCGAGGGGGGGTTATGAACCTGCACCATCAGTGCCTGTAGACCATTCAAATGGCCGAGGCGTCGTGTAAAAATACCAGTGGCCTACCAAAATCAAAAACATGGCCCTACGAACACGAGCTAAAGTAACCTGGACTCACCAGGTGTTATATGATGGGTTAAGGAGGTGCAGGGCAAGCAATGACCTCCGAAGGTTCTCCTTCCCAATTCTGTACAAGTGCCCACTCGGAGTCACTCCTGAAATATCACCCCTAAGCAGTGCTTAAAGTGGGCTGGAGCCGAGTCCCAGGAGTCTCCAAAAAGTGGGGCTGAGCCAGGCCCTGCGGGGACCCCCCCCCCCACACCCCTCCCACCACTTTGCAGCGGGAGATGAGCCCCCTGTCATGAGGTCAGGCAGCTGTGACTGACAGAAGTGCCAGCCAGCCAAACTAGTTTGTGAGAAGCTGTGGCTGGTTGGCACTTGCGTTAGTCACAGCTCAGGACACACACACCGCCCCCAACACTAACACCCTTTTGTCCCCACTCCCTGTTGTGCCTGTTACAGCATAAGGCTGAGATTACAATTGAATTCCGTTTCAGCCGTGCCCTGTAACAGGCCCAACAGGGAATGGGGACAAAAGGGTGGTAATGCTTGAAGCATTAACCCCCTGCTGGAGACATTGGCTTCTCAAAGCCAAAATCTTCACCACTTCACACAAAGCCGGTTTCATAAACCTTCTACACTGACGCGCCCATTTCCAAGGTATTTGCTTGCTTCACAAGTGAAAAAAACACATTTCCTTAGACTGTTCATTTTCTTCAACGCAGTAGCAACAATGCGCTACATCAAGCAATGATTAGAACATGCTGGGGGATTTAGAATATACTCTTTTGCAGAGGGTTTTAGCAACCTGTCCCATTTCAGGTATGAAATGACGAGTCACTACTGGTTCCTTAACTTTGCCTCCTGGAACTTGTAATTCCTGCATTCACAAGAGGGGACTTGCACGATAATCTCACAGGGAGGAGGCGCTACTGTATGCTATGGGGCTACACTGCTGTATTCTGTAGCATTATCTCACACTCTGTCAATATTGACTAAACCAGGACTATATGTGCTGCAGATAAGACACAGTGCAATTAATTGATTTGCCCAGGATCACACGTGTTGGTTGTACCAAGTAGACAGTGTTGTGATATGCACTTATGTTATGTAGGCCAGACCACCCCTGTGCATTTTTACATGCTCAGCTTTCGGCCACGCCCTGACCACGGCCACCAGTCAAGCCATGCCCTCAAATGAGCCCCGCCCCTCATTTTCTTACCCCACTTAAAGCACTGCCCCTAAAGTATAAGTTATTGCCTATTAGTATCCCAGTCTCTGTGTTCAGCCATTCCAATTGGCTAGTTGGCAAGCCTTCTCTAATAGAAAGGCTGGAGAGTGCTTTCGATCCTCATGATGATGTAAGCCTGCTGCCTTGTCCCTCAGGCTTGTCTGCCAAAGTGCTGCCTCCTGTGGGCGCTAATCCATAATGACTTGCCCATTTCTCCAGATGTCCTGACCTGTGGCCGGTGCCGCCTCTGCTTTTACACGTCTGGCTGCTCCAGCGATCACACTAGGCATCTGATGCTGCCTCTAGACTTCCAGGCCTTCTCCTTCCTAGTGCGTCGTCACTTTCGATTACTCTTCCCGCCCACTGATCAGCGCGTGCGTTCTGGATCACTCGGCTCCCGTCTCTCTGAACTCGGAGGTTCTTGCATAATTAATGGATGGTACGTGCAAGTGGGGATCCAATCTTCGCTAGTGACCTAACACTAGATACTCGTGCATTTGTATTTATAGTGTGTGTCAGGGCTCAAGTCGAGGGTACATGTGGGGGACGGAGTCCACACACTTTATTCAGAGGGTGCACTCAGTCCCCCCCTCCCCCCCAGCTAAAAGAGAAGCATTGGATGTCCTCTTTGAATTTATGAATTGTCAGATTTGCAGGTCGGACACTTCACTGCTGCACTATATGACCTGATGAAAAATAACTAAGAACTAAAGGTGAAATATCACATTTCGGTACTGCATGTTCCAAGGAAAACATTTGCATTGGTTCTTGGATTTTAAAATATGCACAATGCCATTCGTCCTGTGCAATTTCAGTGGTCATGCAAAGGCAATTTTATGAAATGTGCATATTTCACCTTGATATACTAATTTCTGGCGACGTCACATCCCATTGTTTGTTGATGAGTCCCCCACTTTAATTTTTAGGGCTTGACCCCTGGTGTGTGTGTAGATTTTTTTCTCAGCATTTTGCCTTATATCTACTTGGAGCACTGTTGAGCTTTACCTTAATAGTCGGGGCAGTTCACCCTACGGGCTGATGGCGTTAATACCGCTTCAGAGATTGAGTGCATTAAGGACGCATGGATCGATCCTAAAACCAGGGGGTAGAGCAGCCCATTTGGTCGCCCTGAAATATCTCCACCCCCGGTGAATTATTATTATTTTTTTTTTCTAGCCGGACACTGCTCCCAGCTATGCGGGCAATCAAATTATTAAAACGGCCCTGTAGTTGGAAATGATTGACGGGCAAGGATTGGATTGCATATCCGGGCATCCATTTCATACTTTTATGTTTTATTTATCTTATTACCTCATGGTCTCAGCTTCTGTGATAGGAAAAGTTGCATGTTCTTTTTAATCTCCAGTGTGTCTGCCCTGTTCTCGATTGAATGTATTATCCTTTTGCTTGTTTCCATGCAAAACCAGCTTTGATAAAACCTTGCTGCAATGTCAATCGGTTAATAGCTTTGATACCTTCTTTGTTTTTGAAAAATGGATCAGTGGTTTGCATCATTACATTCCTAAAAGGATTCTCGAGAATGTCAAAACTTCAGCAGGTGGCTCGTTTATTTATTTATTTCATTTATAGAGCGCGCCTTGCCCTCGGGCATCTGGGCGATTGACCTAAGAGTGCAGTTACATATAGAAACAGAGCCTTGAGAAAACGGTTACAGATGTGTTACTTTGACATAGCTTAGTCGCTTGTACACAGAGGGGTACAGTGTCATGTAAATGAGTTACAGTGAGATACATAAGGAGAATACAGAGTTACAGGCTGTACTTTGAGCTGTTGTGTACAGGCAGCAGGGTCACTTAGCTCCGCCTCTGAACACTGGCAGGAGTCTCTTAAACTCTCTTGTAGATCATACAAAATGTTCTTTGGGTCAAATTAAATAACCTTCCAAGGCCATAAATTGTACCCAGGCCCTTACACAATCCCGATCCCTCCTCGCTCACACTGAGGATGTTAAAACTGCTTCCACGAACTAGCTCATTAGATCAAGGGTCTATACCCCACTCCTCTACGTGTGATGTGCTGCTCATGAGCTGTAACCCACAGGCCCCCCACAGGCATGCTGTACTCTTATTCCACCGTCCACATCCCTACATGTTGTAGTTCACATGTGTCCAGCTGGAACCAACAGAATCTGCTGAACACTGGTGGTCCACACCAACAAATCCACGTGTAAGGCCACCTTACCAACTGTGCACACCCTCACCTAGGCAGAACGCGTGCACACTGAATGTTTAGGGCAATAGGGATTGCACACAGCAAGTATGAAGGTTTTGACACTGTTTCCACCTCATAGGGTGGACCGCGATTGTAAAAATGTTTTGTCTGATCCATTTTTGGGACTGGTGCAGTGGTTTGTTGCTTGCATAGTAAAGATTGTACCTGAACACTGGGTTTTGGGGTAAGGCAATAGCCAGCTTAACCCTCTAAGGTATCCTTGGTCTCCAGAACAATGGAGTGACCCTGTAGAGGAGCAGGTGGACATGTTATCCCTAGCTTCCGCTCCCTCACCTCCGTCGTATTGGAACAGTAGGAGAAGAGCCCGATGTGGGACACGTGGCATCCCAATACCGCATTGAGTGTATGAGAGATGATGTGCACTCAAACAACCCTAGCGAATGTACCATCGTACTGGGAGGGTGGAAGGATGTCTGCACACCCCATTGGACATCATAGAGCTATAAGTAAAATCTGACAAGAGCAGAGTGACATCATAGAGGAGAGATACTGAGACTCACTGAAACGATATGCAATACTCAAAGAGTAAAGATGTAACTGAAGCAACACGAGAAACATGTAATCGAATATGAAGAAATCGTATATGCAAATAAGAAAGTAACCTGCTGATTAATAAATGTATATATGCAGAAACGCAAGGTAGATGAGACATGTAGAAGCTGGCTGTAGAGGAAATCAAAATATGGTTAGAGCACCCATGATGGAAAGATGGACGTTGGAGTCGTATTAAAACCATTCAAGCTACCACAGAGACATACCATGGTTGCAGAGTCAGGAGACGCTGGAAAAACAGCTTTGTGTGAGGCATAAAGAGGAGTCTATTGGCTTGGGATCAAGGATACTATTTCAAGGAATAATTGCAAGTTTCTCTTAGATTAAGTGAAGGAGAAAGCACCTGCAAGAGCCAAATGATTAGACAATTAAAGATGCGCAAAACCTATGTAAGATGGAGTGAGCACGTCTACAGAGGCCAAGAAGTGTAATGACACCCAGCACTATTGAATCAAATAGCAATAAATAGAAGGCCGAGGTGGACACATTTGTGGTCTCCTCACACATGATTCAGAAGTTGAAAACAAGGGCTATACATTAAGCCCAAACTAAGATAATACAATAGTGTGCCTACATTCCCTTTAATGTCACAGAACAGAGAGCAGTCTTCGAGGTCCACTACAAAGGAAAAGCCTTGGCTTGGGGCCTGACCGATGAGAGCCGATTAACTAATTGGGAAAGTGGGGAGTCGTCCGATGTTGTTTATGACACCTGAGTTTTGTTTTGCTTACGCGCTGCTACCGAGCCGAAAGTCCAAGCTTGGGAAAGCATGCCAACAAATCACAGGGTCTATGTAGTAACATGCTATACAATGTTTCAGAGACCAGCCCGCTGCCATTTTTTCTGCTATAATCAGTATTATATGTATTTAGAGGTAGTTCGAGGCGTGGCCACCAGATAAGGGGCAGTTATTAACACTTATGTATTCTATAGGTACACATTTCCCCCTAAAAAATCCCTCCCTTCAATAGGTTTTCATTTGCCACATAGAATGACGTCATAAATGATGCACATCGAGGCATGAAACCTTTGTTAAAGTCACATTTGGTGTTAGTTTGTGAATTGTTGCCTCTTATCCTCCAGATTGCCCTACTCATGTTATGCTGATAATTAAGTAGTACTTTGCCATATTCTGAGTCTGTGCGATAAATGGGGTCAGAGATCATTATTGGTAATTCTAACTAGCACATGAGATCCTTCAAGGTGCTAGAGCACAACCCAGTGGATATGGAGTCGCAGTTGGCATGGAAATGTTGGGCTTGTACACATCAGAGGGCTGTGGTTAACACACAGGAAGGGACTTTGTCAATGATTAGTCGGGATATGTTCATGGATGAACAGATGGAGTTGTTAAATTATCATTTTTGGCAGCGCATTATGAAGGATGTTCTGTTCGGAGTTGATGAAAGATTGTCCCTAAATGTTGGAGTTCTAAGAACTGTGGCACTATTTTTGAGATTAAAAAAAAATGGGATGCTTCTCTCCAGAAAATTGTTATCAATATGAAAAGATACATTTTACTCCTAGTCGTGTACCACAATGCGTATATGCTGGTGAAGTTTCCTTGCGAGTGCTCAGTGGTCGTTGCTGATGGACTTTGGGGGTGGGTAGGTGAGGGGTCTGGTAGGACTATAATCAGTTGCCCTGCTTTCCCCAGAACTGTTTGCCCCACATGCGGGAGGGAATAACGTCATGCACTCCTCCAGGTCAGCAGGTTTCCACCTCATAAAGCAATTTGATGAATGTGATATATGAAATCTTAACTTTTTTTGTAAGGTACTGTTTTTTCTTTGTTGCATTTTGTATTGAAAAGGGCCTAAGGCATTCCAAAAAGTTGCCTCGTGTGCTTCTTCTGTCTGCCTTGGTGCCTGTGTCGCCCATTGAAGCAAGCCCCGACAGCATGCTGGGGTAGCGTAGTTGAGCTGTGCGGTTCTAGGCTGAGGAAGGACACTTTGGGAACCTAAATTGTGGTGTAGTATCAGGCACCCTTGAAAGTGTTCGGACTGCCCCTCTCTTTTTAAGCCCTGATGTACCAATGGTCGTGCAAGCTGCCCAGCTGCCCTTCTGCTTTTAGCGCTGCCTGATGACCTCACACCAAGCTAGTCCATTATTGCAAAACCCATTGTACCCATAGGTACATCCATATAATTAATCTCTTGTACAGCTGATGGAGCTTTCGGCATGAGGACTAAACGACTAAACCCATCCAACATACAAGACGTTGACTTGACGGATGTTCCTAAAAGTACAAAGGATTAAACCAATCCATTATTGCAGATCCAATCATCCGCTCTACAATCGGTTTCCCTTGCTATAATCTTTCACGCCCATACTTTCAACTTTAGCAGCCACGTACCTTTTTGGGGTGTGAATACACACACACGCGCGAAAGTGCGTGCGTGTGTGTGCGTGTATATATAATATATATTTTAAGACGCAACAAGACCATTGCAAAACACGTTGTTATGCTGCTTTGCCCTGTGGCCTGGGCATGAGGTTTTTAATAATAAGGGCATTTTTGCTTATTTAATCTGTACTCCGGAGATGATATTTTGTGAAGTGTTCTTGCCAAGGTGGAGTGCGACTCAAGGTGCTTGTGTAATTACGCCCGCCATTGGATGATATATATTAGAGGGTGACAGTCGCCGCCCTATAACTAAAATGAGTGACTTAATCCATAGGAAAATTCTATTGCCAATAACGTTTTATTTGCAGGATGGGATTGGCTGAATTTTCCAAACAAAATGTTTGTCACAGCACCACCGCCCCCAGACTGGACATTTTGGAAAAGATTCATTAAGAAATGAAAAAGTTAATAAGAAAGCAAAAAAACACTGTTTTCGGCCTACTGCCATTCATTTTCCCACAATGAAAAAGTCTAAGGGGGTAATTCATAGAATTAAGCGCACAAGTGGCGCACGCGCCTGGCGCACAGTGTGCGCGTGCGAATCCCTGCGCCAGCCGCGTGCGCCAAAACCCATTTCCGCGCACAGCGTATTCATGGATTCCAGCCACCAAAACCAGCCGTGGCGCATAGTGGCGCAGCGACCTTGCAGCAGCGCCAGTTACGCCCCCAAGAACGCCTTCCGCGCAGGGAAAAGCCATCAAAATCTCCAATCCAGCGCAAAGGGCTGCGCTAACCCTGTACCAGCACGGCAAGCGGGCTACGTGTATTCCAGGGGTTCGCGTGAACTTTTTCACGCGATCGGGCCTGGGGGAGCGTGCTACGTGTATTTCAGGGGTTCGCGTGAAGTTTCTCACGCGATCGGGCCTGGGGGAGCGTGCTACGTGTATTTCAGGGGTTCGCGTGAACTTTTTCACGCGATCGGGCCTGGGGGAGCGGGCTACGTGTATTTCAGGGGTTCGCGTGAAGTTTCTCACGCGATCGGGCCTGGGGGAGCGCGCTACGTGTATTTCAGGGGTTCGCGTGAAGTTTCTCACGCGATCGGGCCTGGGGGAGCGGGCTACGTGTATTTCAGGGGTTCGCGTGAAGTTTCTCACGCGATCGGGCCTGGGGGAGCGTGCTACGTGTATTTCAGCGGTGCGTGAGAAGTACCACACGCGATTGGCCTGGCCGCGTGTATTTCAGGGTTGCGTGGGAAGTTCCACACGCGATTGTCCTGGGCGCGTGTATTTCAGGGGTGCGCGGGAAGTTCCACACGCGATTGGCCTGGGCGCGTGTATTTCAGGGGTGCGCGGGAAGTTCCACACGCGATTGGGCTGCGTGCGGATATTAGGGGTGCGCGCAAAGTTTCACATGCGATTGGGCTGCGTGCGGGTATTACAGGGGTGCGCACGAAGTTTTACACGCGATTTCAGCAGGGTACGTGTATTTCAGGGGTGCCGGGGAGTCCTACATGTGATTTGCCAGTGTGGGTCCTCCCAGGTGTTCCCTGTACACCCTCCACGGCCCCTGCAGGCAGCCCACACCACAGGGGACTACCCTGCATCCCTGGTCATGTCCCGCAGGCAGCCCACCCAACATGGGCATGCCCCCCAGCAAAGGCACATGTCTCCTTGCACCAATGATCACCAACTCATGTCCCCTTGCACCCCCATCCCCAGCATTGCGGGGCACCTGCCAGCAGGCCCCCACCCATGTCTCCCAGCACCCCCACCCCCCAGTCACCAGGGGCAGCCTCCACCAGGCCCCCACCCATGTCTCCCAGCACCCCCAACCCCCCAGTCACCAGGGGCAGCCTCCACCAGGCCCCCACCCATGTCTCCCAGCACCCCCACCCCCCAGTCACCAGGGGCAGCCTCCACCAGGCCCCCACCCATGTCCCCCACCACCCCCACCCCCCCAGTCACCAGGGGCAGCCTCCACCAGGCCCCCACCCATGTCTCCCAGCACCCCCACCCCCCAGCAGTGCAGGGTCACCCACCACCAGGCACCCACCCATGTCTCCCAGCACCCCCACCCCCCAGCACTGTGGGGCACCTGCCAGCAGGCCCCCACCCATGTCCAACTCATGTCCCCCACCACCCCCACCCCCCAGCACTGTGGGGCACCTGCCAGCAGGCCCCCACCCATGTCCAACTCATGTCCCCCACCACCCCCACCCCCCAGCACTTTGGGGCACCTGCCAGCAGGCCCCCACCCATGTCCAACTCATGTCCCCCACCACCCCCACCCCCCAGCACTGTGGGGCACCTGCCAGTAGGCCCCCACCCATGTCCAACTCATGTCCCCCACCACCCCCACCCCCCAGCATTGCGGGGCACCCTCCACCAGGCCCTCGCCCATGTCCCATCCATGCCCCCACCACCCCCACCCCCCAGCACTGTGGGGCACCTGCCAGCAGGCCCCCACCCATGTCCCATCCATGCCCCCCTGCACCTGGGTCCCATTAATCCCCAATCATGTCCGTAATGGCCATCCTCCCCTGCCAAAAGGCCCAACCAACTATCACATCCACCCACATATCAAAGGCAATTACATGTTACACACCCAATGTAAATAATGCAAATGAACACATGTCTGTCACACACAATGGCTGCAAGTGAATGTTAAAACACCCAACATGACATGCATGAAAGTAATGAGATGATACGACACATTGAAGGATGAAAATAAAAATGTATTGAAAATCAACAAGAATGGAAATGAAATAAGAAAAACCACAAAGCAAAACAACAAAAAGAAGTTGAATGTCCATGAAAAAAATCCCAAAAATCCAAAAATCCATTGAAGAACTATATACAAGACAATCCCGGGTCCATGAGCCCAACCAAATGAAACCTAACTATGTCAACTAACTAAAAACTGAACTATACACAAAAAAGTGGCGCATTGTCCAATCGCAACCAAATAAAAAAAAAATTAATTCAAAGGAAACCACCACTAACTATATAACTATATACAATGGCAGCGGGCAAGTCCTGCGGCTCACTCTGTGATGTTGCTGGCCAGGGAATCATCGAACTCCATGTCGATGTCCTGGAGGCGGGACTCTGTCCTGGCCCCGAGGTCTCGCAGGGATAACCCCATGTTCACCTCAAACTCCCTGCGAGCTTCCTCGAGGCACTCAGCCCGCCTCAACGCCCGACGCATGGAGAACTCCGCCCTGACCATGGTGAGCCGCTCCTCTTCCGCCCGCTGCCGCTCCGCACCTATCCGCTGGACCAACTGCTCCCACAAGGAAGACACTACCATCCCAGGGTTCTCCTGCCCTCCGGCCGATGCCTGCCCCTCTGATCTTGATGGCCCCGAGCCATGATGCCTCCCACGTCGAGCCTGCTGCTGCCTCCGACGCCACTGCCTCTGCCAGCACGACGGCATCCAGGATGATGGAAAGCACCGACGCCGTTGTGCACGTGCCCTGCCCGATGATGCCGTCACATCCTCCATCTGCTGGGGTTCAGTTGCTGTGTTGTCCACCCCTGCTGGACCTCTGACTCCCGACTGTGGCAGGGATGGGATCCCCACCGAGCTGGCTGCATTGGTCAGGGCAGGTCCACAGGGGGCCCTGGTGGCATCTGGGCCGGAAGTCGGCAAGGAGAACAACTGGCGTATAGTCTCCACAGAGGAGGAGAGGGCCGCCAGATTGGCCGACACATGCAGGAAACCCCCGAACATGGCCGATCCCAATTGGGCCACGTCGGCACGGTGCTCTTCGTGATGACGTGCGTGCTCCTCCTGGAAAGCACGCACGGCATCACGAATCACAGCCATGCGCATCGCGACCCCAATCAGGACCTTCTCCACACGGCCAGGGGTCCCCTCGTCCGCAGGTGGAGGGGAGTCAGATGACATGGACATCCCCTCTACCTGCGGACGGGCCTGGGACGGGGCATCCCTGCTGGTGCAAGGTGGTGCACCCACAGGTTCAGGGACAGCGACATGCACAGGCCCCTCCACGGTGACCTGTGCTGTCTCCTGCCCCTGCCCCTGGACTGCACCACTTGCACCAGCAGGGATGCATCCACCAGGCCCCATGTGCGCCTCAGTGGCGGCCTCCTCCTCCTCTGTGGAAACCACCAACCTGGATGGCTCCTCGCCGTCTACCGCCGTAGGAGGCCCCTGTGGGGGCTCACCCACCCCTTCCGCTGCAGCCGTGGGGGCATCCCCGCCGCCTTGCTCCACAGCGCCGTCTCCGCCCTCTCCTTCACTAGCCGCTGCGTAGAGGGAGACATAGAACACAAGCATCAGGGTACTGTACAATGGTCCCCTAGACAGGAAGCAATAGCAGATGAGTGCCACTGTCAAAGTACACTTCCATCATGTCACACCACAACACATGTGTCAGTCCAGGCAAAACACACACAGTGACAGTCATGGTGCGTGCCATGGACATTTCAATGCATGTCCAATGGACTCTCGAATCATACACTGTAATGGGACTCACATGCATCATGGGTCATGCCTATCACATGCACACACTTCACCTCAGTCACATCCATCTGGCCCCGTACACCCCAATCACAGTGCATACAAGGATGACTAGGCTGCATCAGTGAATCTGTACATTGTCACAGACATGTGTCATGCATCCATGGCACTCACAAGTCACAGACACGCAGGTCAGGCACACAGACATGGATACCACATATGTATCTGGCATCAGCACCCATCCCTCGCCCCCACCCATGTCCAGGAACAGAGACTGCCATGCTCTCATGTGTGCAATCTGCACAGGGCTCCCCATGTCGCATTCAAACACATGCAAAAACCGTGCGGTTCACACATTACAGGTCGCACATGCATTCCCATGATGTCCCTGCACACATACATGCGTACATGGCCTATGTCACACATGCAGGCAAGTATCAGACAACCAGCACACTGCAACATGCCCTGTCTCACACAGCAATGCTTGGCCACTTACCGCTCAACTCCAGACGGGTCTCCCTCTCAAGGACCTGGGCGTGGAGCGCTGGGTGTGCGCGTTCCAGGACCCTCAACTGGATGGAACTCATGCGGCCCCGGCCCCCCTCCACGAGGCGCTGGGCCTTCATGAGGGTCCTGGACCTCAAGTCCTCCCAGCGCTTCTTGACCTTCTGGATGGTGCGGGTTGCCACCCCCTCCGCGTTGATGGCAACCACACAGTCGGTCCAGATCCTATCCCGTCCTTCCCTGTTGGCGCGGGACAATCCGAAGAGGGCATCATACTGCCCCAGGACCTGCTCCACCAGGACACCAACTTCGGTGGCAGTGAAGCTGGTGCCCCTCTGCCCCTCTGGCCGGGGGTTGCCACTGGGGTCAGATGTGGATGTGCCCGACATGGCAACCCCAGGGGCAGGAGTGGGTGGGCAACTGGGTCCTGGGGCTGGGCTGTGGAGCGATGTTATTCGAGTCGGGAGTCTTCTGTACCAGCAGGGGTGGACACAGCAACTGGACCCCTGCAGATGGCTGATGTGCAGGCACCAAATGGCAGGGCACGGTGGCAGCAGGCAGGCAGGCAGGCAGGCAGCAGCAGATGGCACGTGGGAGGCTGCTTGGGGCACTGGGGGGCAGTAATTCGGCCTTCTGGGCAGGAGCGTGGTCTTCCGTGTGTTTTCGCGTGGCCAGCTTGATACGGAGTGATTTGGCACGTGAAAATACTGCACGTCAGCGTGAAAATCGAGGAAAGGCCCTTAGCGCGTAAGCGCGTCAGCACGCGTACGCGATTTCATTGGACCAAAGGCCCTTACAGCGTAAGCGCGTCTGTGACGTTTTGCGCACGGGCGTTGCCCTGGCAGGGCTTGGAGATCCCGCATGCCTTTATGTTCTGTACGTGCTTTTCGTGCGGTGCGTGTGTTTTCCATCCGTTGGGGTTCACACGCTATTACTTCACAGCGGGTGTTGGCTACGCGTTCTTCTACACGCAAGGCAGACGGTGAGTGGTACCCCGCTCCCCCAGGCCTGATCGCGTGAGAAACTTCACGCGAACCCCTGAAATACACGTAGCCCGCTCCCCCAGGCCCGATCGCGTGGAAAAGTTCACGCGAACCCCTGAAATACATGTAGCCCGCTCCCCCAGGCCCGATCGCGTGAGAAACTTCACGCGAACCCCTGAAATACACGTAGCCCGATCCCCCAGGCCCGATCGCGTGAGAAACTTCACGCAAACCCCTGAAATACACGTAGCCCGCTCCCCCAGGCCCGATCGCGTGAGAAACTTCACGTGAACCCCTGAAATACGCGTAGCCCGCTCCCCCAGGCCCGATCGCGTGAGAAACTTCACGCGAACCCCTGAAATACACGTAGCCCACTCCCCCAGGCCCGATCGCGTGAGAAACTTTACGCGAACCCCTGAAATACACGTAGCCCGCTCCCCCAGGCCCGATCGCGTGGAAAAGTTCACGCGAACCCCTGAAATACACGTAGCACGCTCCCCCAGACCCGATCGCGTGAGAAACTTCACGCGAACCCCTGAAATACACGTAGCCCGCTCCCCCAGGCCCGATCGCGTGAAAAAGTTCACGCGAACCCCTGAAATACACGTAGCACGCTCCCCCAGGCCCGATCGCGTGAGAAACTTCACGCGAACCCCTGAAATACACGTAGCCCGCTCCCCCAGGCCCGATCGCGTGAAAAAGTTCACACAAACCCCTGAAATACATGTAGCATGCTCCCCCAGGCCCGATCGCGTGAGAAACTTCACGCGAACCCCTGAAATACACCTAGCCCGCTCCCCCAGGCCCGATCGCGTGAGAAACTTCACGCAAACCCCTCAAATACACGTAGCCCACTCCCCCAGGCCCGATCGCGTGTGTAACTTCCCGCGCAACCCCGAAATACACGTGCCCCGCTCGCACAGGCACTATTGCTGTACGTTGCCACTTTTGTAATGCGCAGGGACGCTACCGCCTGCCTTCGTGTGGCGGACGTGTTTGGGCTTGTGCGTGTCTTTCGCTGTGCGTGGCTTTGCCCTATTCGATTCCATGAATACGTGTGGTTCGGGTGCGTGTGGGCGTTCTGTCTGCTTCCCTGCAGTACATCCCCAGTTACGCCCTTGCTTTCGCGAGTTGTTCCCCATTCCGCGCGTTACGCCCCGTGTTCCGCCCACTTTCTAGTGTATGCGCAGAGGTTGTGCGCTTTCACTGTGCGCGTCGCGCACGTCTTTCGGGATGTTGCAGTGACTTGTGCGCCATGCACGGGTTTGGCGCACATCCAGAGGAAGACACGCGCAGGGACTTCCATGAATCGCACGCGTGCGCGTGCGCCTCTTTTTTTCCGCTTGCGCCTGCTTGCGCGTAGATTTTCGGCGCACGTTTGTTCCATGAATCGGCCCCTAAATTCTGTCAAGCTGAAGAGCAAAAACTGCTGGACGTAATTGGACCAAGTGAGAAACAACTTGGGCACAAAGTGTTGACTTGATTTTGGGGTTAGACATGCTCCCAAAAAATAGCTATATCTCCCACGGTGCTTTGCAGCAGAAAGGCTTTTCAGAAATGAAAACGCAGTAATTTCCCCCCAAAATTCCATTGCTAATACCTTTTGACTGGATGGATTTGGATGATATTTTCAATACAAAATGCTTGTCAACCCACCTGCACCCAAGTAACCCTCACCTCCCACATCCCCCAAACTGCAAACTTTGGGAACAGTACATTACAAAATAAAAAAGTTATAAAGAAAACAAAACGCCAGAGTTTTCAGCCCATGAATTTTACCTTTGAGAAAAAGTGGAGTTTCTGAGCAGCCGTAGCATGAAAACTGCTAGGCAGATTTTGACCAAATAGAAACAATTTGGGAACAAAGCATTGACTTAATTTCCCTGCTGGGTTTGGGGTAAATCCATCCAGTAGTTTACTTGATAGACATGAAGGGGCCCCTGTTGCTTAAAACCTTTTACATATATCGGTCTAGTTGCCTTACAATACAGAGGCTCTGTATGGAGAACTCCTCCATGACTTTACAGAGTCTGATAACGCTCTCGACATCAGAAAGACTCAAAACTCTTATGTTCATGTAGTCACTCCTCAGGAGAACACATTGTTTTGAACGACAATGCTTAGAGGGCCTGGCCACCGGCGCTATATAAATACCAATAGTAATTACATCAGGCTAGAGGTCAGGAGTGGGAAAAAAGATGCCATGTGAAGTTGGGGATTTGGGGTTGGGTTGGGGAGCCAGTTGTGGGTAGAACCTTTTAAAGAAAATCAACCCACATTTGAGATGCTCTCCGTGACTCTTTTTGCACAAAATGAATTTTTATAAATAATTGTAATAACATACAACATATTGAGTTGTTTGCAGTGTGGACACTTCTTTGTTTATTACTGTATTTTGAACGCAACCACGCATGCCCACAAGGGGTTCCCCTACTTTATGTAATATTTCAAAAAATAATTTGTGTCACATGAAGTGATGGGTCATAGGGGGTAATGGGAGAGGGTTAGCAATGTAAAAAGCAATTGAGTCGAGTGAGGGGACGTGGAAAAAATAAGGGGGACACATGTTTGGTGCCTGTGAGGACATAGAAGACTTTTACATTCTGAGCACTTTTTCCCTTTCTTGTGGGCATCAGCGTCCTGGCACTTTATCGCAGGAATTTCTGGTATTTGAAATGATTACTGTGAAATTATCGTGGGAATAAGGAGTTAGAAAAAAAAAAGTTTTAACATCTGCAGAACCTACGTTTATTGGGCAGAGGGCAAAGTGTGTTTGGTAACAATTTCATGGTGGGACAGGCCAGTGGCCATGGCTAGTGGGCCCAAAAGAAAGATATTGGTGCAACACATACAGGGGCCACGGCCAAAGGCCATAGATAGTGAGCCCTCAAACTATACAGAATGTTTGGACGTGGCCACGGGCCATCGCTGAATGCCATGGCTAGTGGGCCCAAAAGAAACCTATTGGTACTACATGTACAGTGGCCATGTAGTGGGTCCGAGGAAAGGAAAACCCTTGAAATTCAGTGAAAAACATTTGTTAAGAGAGATTTAAGGCGATCCAATTCAACGCAATGAAACCACTGAAATTCAGCATTCGCGTTCCAATGAAGTCTACCTCAGAGAAGAAAATGTGTCACACAAACCAAACAGTGATAGGGGGTAATGGCCACGAGAGGGCAAGGCTGGAAAAAAGCAATTGATGGGAGTAGTGGGCCATGGAAAGATGAGGGGGGGGCACTTGGTGAGTGCGTGTCAGGACACGGAAGAGTTTTGGATTTCCGAGTGTTAGCAGGGGAATACCAGGGAATCCCACGGACATGGGTAGTTCAATGCCGCTGTATGTGTTGTTCATTGCCAATGTCAGGGGTATCCTGTGCGAATAGGGAGAGAGTGAAAAAAATAATGTACTTTTACATCTGCAGTGATCACATCTCTAAGGCAGGGGGTAATGGGTCTCTGTGCTGAACGCCATGGCTTGTGGGCCCCAAAAAAGCCTATTGGTGCAACATGTACAGTGGCCACAGCCGAGGTTCATGGCTAGTGGGCCTTGAGGAAACCTATTGGTGCAACATGTACACAATACAAGCGCAGATTAAGAACCTGCCCAGTATGTCTTTTGCATCCCACTGCTCGTCAAGCATTTCTTGAAAGATTTTGCGGCCACTAGAGCATTGTAGCTCCCTGCATTTCTCTTGTTTCGGGTGGCAGTAGTGCTTGTTCTAACAAACCGCGCACAGCCCCTCCCTTCACTCCGCAGCAGCGCACGCACTAAAGATTGACAGCAGTGAGCTAGTCTCCCCGTGGGGTTGTGATTTTCGAGACTAATCGGGTTGAAGTGGCCTGTTGTGCGCAACCTTCTTTGCTAAAGGGGTCATTGGGTATTTTAGAACCCATTTGAAGTACTCTTTGTCTGCAAATGAAGGAAGTTTAAAGCCATTCATGGCCGCTGTACAGAGCAACTCATTAGGGTCTATTAGAGAAGCCGGAGCAAGGGAAAGGGGGCTGACACGAAGACAATGGGAATGCGGCAGAGGGACCATGGGAGGCCCTTTCCTGCTCTCTTAACGTATTCTCTCTTCAAGCTCGGGTTCAACTTGTTAGGGCCATTCTCCGAGTTTGCCCCATTGAAGGTAGGCACAACTAGGCAATTAAGATCTACACGTCCCTGTGAACCTTCTCTGCACCTGGTTGATGTTTGAGTCACAAGCAGGTACCAACCTCTGAAATATATGCAAGGGCTTTAGTAAATAGAAACATAAACCACTTAGACCCGCTAAAACGGTGCTGTTTACATCTGTTATGCCATCTTCCTGAGGTTCACCAGTGAGGTGCTAGAGGGTAAACCTTTTGCTTTGAAAAAGGGGCATTTGATAAAGTGTGAGGTCTTTACATCTGTGGATAATATAATATCTTGTATTTTCTTCTTTTCTTTTTTTCCCCTGAAATTCAAAGAAAAAAGCCAAATGCAATATGTTGCTCTTGTGGGAAGTAGGAATCCAGAACAGGAATACAAGTGGCATCACTGGTCATGGTCTTATTTGTATGCAAGAAACCCTTCCACTGTTAGTGACAATCAAGTAATCCCGTTTTTAAGCTGGGCGTTGCAACTATTACCCCTCCCCTCTTGTCCCTCCCAGTCCAATCATGAACAGCGACCTTTCTTACATTTTGGCGTCAGCCGTTTTCCTTGGTACTGCATCGCCGTTGATCTTTGAGAGTTTTTTCCATGGAGTCCTGTGCAAGTGCGGTCTCTTTGCCTTTGTCTTGATCTAGTGCCGGCTACTCCCATACAGCGCTGGATTTATAGACTGATCTTTGAAGGTTTTGCAGCTGGGGCCCCCATAGATTCTAAGAGATGTTTCAGCCAGTTTGTGTCTGTCGTATAGTTCCCATTCCAGGCTATGGGGAGCAGCAAGCAGGCTCGGACGGACCTATAGGGCAATGGGGCAATGCCCAAACCAAGAACGCACAATGCTTGTGTGGGCCAGTTTTTTTGGTCAAAGTGGGCCAGTTTTTTCGGCCAAAGTTTCGCCGGATAAATATTCTTTAAAGTACACAAGTTGCAACACATGTTTTATATATAAAAAAACTCCCCCTTGGCTACTATTGAAACAGTCTGTCACAAAAGGAATGAATTGCCATTTGCAACTGTGGGCCACTTTTTCATTGGCGCCCGAGACAATTTTATGTCCCAGTCCGGCCCTGACAACAATGTTTTCACTCATTTGTGTTCTAAGTTGCCATTCATAGCTGGCATTTCTGTCTGTTTGCTGAGAATTAGTACATGGCCTAGTTCCCCCAAGCTGGCCACTAAGATCTCCTCCTTCTGCCCCAGTTGTACCCTCCAAACTAACAGTCATTGCTGCATTCCCGGACCACCGTGTGCAGACTCTCACTTCTGCTCTTTCTCCCTGAAACTCTGGATGCCCTCAATTAAAAAAAACTCCAGCAGCTTCCATCCCTTCAAATCGCCACATATAGTCCATCTCATCCTCGCTACCTCAGCCTAGCTGGCCAATTGGCCACTTCCCTCGGCGTTCACCCCATGTCAGGTTTTGCATGTCTCGTCCTGACTCACCCCCCCCCCACCATTAAACCGACCATTCGCTTGTACTCCTCTTCTGATTTGCGGAACACCCACTTGTTGGATCGCTCCATTCGACTGCATGACTATATAGCATTTTCAGTTGAAACAAAAAGTCTTCTACTTCTTTTGTCGCCTGTCCCAAGCTGCCGGCAACCTCAACGTTTTGGCAGTTTACCTGCTTCTTCTTCTTCGAACCACCTCGTCGTGCTCACCGCCAAACTGGTCGCTGTGGAGAGGGGCTGTTAGCGAAGGTTTGGATCAGTCTCACACCCGCAGGGACATCGCAGTGAGGAAAGGTGGCCGGATGGAGCGGGATTGTAGGGAAGGTCCCCACCCACCACTAACTCTGCAGTAATACAGGCATTGGCAGGCCGGAGGAGGGGAGCGGAGCAGTCAATCCAGGGGATAGGCTGCGCCCCCTGCATCCTGAAAATCTGGTCTCTATCATTGGGGGACTAAGGGGGACCTCTAGGGACGAATGGAAAGCATCACTACTTAAGGTGGCATTCTCTGCCACATTTTTTTCCGCCTTCAGGATATCGGAGTTAGTCGGGGCGTCCATGTTACATTGGGAGGAGGGCCTGACCAGGGGGGATCTTTCTATGGAAAGGGATTCGGTGGTTCAACTTTGGGCAAGGAGGTCCAAAATTAACCAGAAGGAAAGGGGATAGGGTTACGGTAACAAAGCACATCATGGCGTAAATCTACCTAGTTACATTGTTGAGGGCATTTCTGGGGCACAGGGGAGATGGGGGCGGACAGTTAGATATTCCTGCACAGGGACGGCTCCTCACTATCCAAATTTCAGTTGAGAAAAATCTTTCAGAGGGCTTTGGAGAGCATGGGGCTCGGGCGGTTGGGGTTCGCCCCACATTCCTTTCAAATTGGGGCAGCCACCATGGCGGCGGTGTATCAGTGAGAACAGAGACAGATAAAGGAGATTTGGCGATGGAAGTCCTGCGCCTACAAAAAGGTCTATTTGACCGTATATTCTCTGCTAAATGGTACAGCTGTGGCAAGGGGGTGTAGGGGAGACTGAGGGGACAATGTAATGATGTAATGCCGTCGCATAGTGTGTTCGGGGGAGCAACCCCCCCCCCCAGGCAGTCTGTGACCGGATGTATCTAACATGCTGTCTTTGTCATCTTGCACAGGATAAAGGATTTTGAAGCTGGTGGTACGGATTGCAGGCTATTCGTCCATTCGGAGAATGGAGCGAAGGGTCCCGAAGTTCCTGGGTTCATTATCCAACTTTACAGGCTTCGACATACTCTGGATTTGTTTGGGGGTTTGCAGTCGAGCTGGGTGCGCTCGCTGGTGAAAACGCAGAAGAGGGCGAGGGTGTTGCCGAACCCCAATTTGGTGGTCTTACACGTGGGGGGTAATGACTTGGTTCGGCTAGGAAGAAGGGACCTGATGGAATGTTTGTTATCCCTTTTTGCATTGGTTTGGATGCTTCTGCCTGGGGGCATTTCTCACCTGGTCTCAGATCATCCCAAGATTGGACTGGAGTTATCCGGGTCTGGCTCCCCATGGAACCTTTCTGCTCGAAAGCTAAAGAATGAACTCGCCCGGCTGGCAGCATGCAACAGGTGCTTACAGATAGTGAGGAATAGCATTTTGAGGGGCTCTGGGACATGTCTTCAAGATGGGGCACTGTGCGCTAGCACCTTGGGGCATCTCTTGTGCTAGATGGAATTACCAATAAAGATCTCAGATCAAATAACCAGAGAGACTCAAGGAATATGGCAAAGCACTACTTTATTCTCAGTATAATAAAGCAGGGTCAACTGGCAAACATCAGACGGATGCCTGCACACTCACACACAAACTTGATTACACAGGGGTCTTATACCCCAACATGTGTCATCTATGATGTCATTCTGCATGGCAAACCATAAAACTTATTAGTGGGAGGGATTGGTAGAACATACATGGGTTAATACATCATTGGCTGTTTTTAGTAAGACAGACCTCGAACTACCTCTAAATATGCATAATACTGATTATAGCGAACAAAATGACAGCGGATTGGTCTATGCAACATTGTATAGCAGGTTGCCCCATAGACCCACTGATTGGTTGGCATTCTTACCAAACCTTGGACTTTAGGCTCAGCTAGCAGCATGTAAGGAAACCGAAACCCAGGTGCTTGGATCACATCGGATTACTCCCTACTTTCCCAATTAGTCCATCTCTCATCGGACCGTCCATGAGCCAAAGCTTCCCATCTGTAGGTTACCTTGTAGCCTGTTCTCTGTTCTAGGACATTCAAGGGAGTAAAAGCACATCACTATCTTCATCCGAGGCTTAATGAACAGCCCTTGTTTTCGACTTCTGAGCCACATGTGAAGAGACCACGAATTTGTCCATTTGAGCCTCTTATTTTACTGCTATTTGATTTAATTATACTGGGTGTCATTGCTCCTCTTGGCTTCTCGAGACTTGCTCACTCTACCTTGTATAAACCTTATACACTTTTAATTGTCCAATACTTGGCTCTTGCAGATGTTTTCTTCTCTTTTAATCTAAGAGAAATATGTCTCGTCCATGGTTTATCGGTCTCCCTCCCTTCGTACTTTGCAACTATTCCTGTGGTGGGAGGGAGCATGATCAGGGGGCTGCTTGGGCCGGTAACAAAGGTGCTGCCCCCTGGTATTGCCCCCCCCAAGGACATGGGGGGAAGGGGATAGGGCCTCACCACTATGCACCCCATTTCGGGGCGGGAGCCATGGTCCACCATGACCACTTGTCAGTATAATAATGTTGAAATGCGATGATGTTCTGGTAGTTGGTATTTGTTAGGAATGTCATTGGTTTTGTGTTTTAAAGTGTTCTGCCGTCATTTCCGGAATTTTTCAATAACAAATCAATGCATTAACTGACCCTATTCTATGTATGCACATGGCCGCCTGTGGGATTCTTCTGAATATTCTTTCCTACTCCAGTATTTGATTTTTTTAAAGGTGTGTGCAGATCTGGCCATAGTACTCCTTTGTGGGATTTCCCTCCACCAAATTCCTATGGGATCTGACCATTAAGAATGTGTTTTATTCCTGTCTCCCCAGTACTTTCCATCACAGCTGCACATGATGCACAAAAGCATCCCCTTTCTGGAACCTCAATGTAAGTCGGGGTGCCAGAAAGGTGCTCGCAAGACTATAATAAAACCCTAAATCCAGGGCTATCCTATACGTTTCTGAATCCCCTTCATTTAGTCAAGGACAGAGAAGGGAGATTGGCCCTGGTTCTAAAAGGACCACATCACGCCTGTCCCTTAAGCCCTCCACTGTTTCCCAAAAGTAGATGGATTGTCCAGGCACTGGGCCCCACCAGCTGTGTCTCCTTTAACAAGGGCCCTACATACTCGGCTGCAGAGATCCATCATCACCGACCCAAGAGAACCTTCGGTCAGCAAACACCGAGCTGTTTTTGGGTGTTGGTGGCTTTGGTGATTCTGTTGTCATAGTATTTCCTTTTGGCCTTTTGGATTTCCTTTTTGTAGGATCGTACTTGTCGCTGGAATTGTACTCTTTGCACGGCGTATTCTTCCTACATTCTAGTTCGAGCTTCTTGTTGTTCTATTTCTTGGTGCTTAGTAGGGGGGTGAACCATTTTGGCAATGCTCTCTTTCTTGATGGGGTGAAAGGTTTTTTCAGAGGAAATGCTGTCAATTGTTTCAGTGATCCATTTATGAAGTAGCTCTGTTTTTCCGTCGAGGTCGGCTTCGTCCAGAGTAGTGGTTGGTGGTTTTGTGAGTTCAAGTTGTTCTATTAAGTTGCTCGCTTTGATGATCTGCCAGCTTCTTTTTGTGGTAGTTGGTAGTTTGTTGGGCTGTTTGGCTGCTTTAGTTGGTAGCTTACTCACAAATGGAATGATGAGGTGGTCACTCCAGAGTATCTGTATTGGTGGTGTATTGATGATGAGGTTTCTGTTGGCAAAGATTGCATCAAGGGTGTCCCCTGCTGTTTGTGTTGCTCCTTTAACCAGCTGTCGTAGTTTAATGGTTTTTAGTTGCTCCATTAGTGGTTTTTGTGGGTTTGCGCTTTCTTCTTCAAAACAGATGTTGAAGTCCCAGAGGATTATCAGATGTTCACGTTGGATGGCTATGTTGCTGATGGCTTCTATGAAGTTGTTGACAAAGGTTTTGGTGTATGTCGGTGGTCTGTAAACCAGTATGAATTTTATGTTTGTTTTCAGATTTACTGTCAAGTGAAGGACTAGGGATTCACTATTTTTTTATGTTTAGTGGTTCGTCTGTTTCTATTTTCAGGTGTTCCTTGACTGCTATCGCAAGACCTTATTTCTTTGCCAAGTAAATGTTACCCCTGTACAGCTGCACAAACCCTCATCTCCATGCGAATGTCATACCAAACTCTGGTGCACAGACTCTCTTCCCCCAAAAACCTCACTCCCAGCAAATGTGCTACGCCTCTCTCCTGAGGCAATTTTCCAAATCGACCTAAAAAACACACTGACGTGCCCAGACGCCACAGTTTATATGTTGGCGCCACACAAACGATACTACCACCGCAAACAATGCACCATAGCAGCACGGGCACATGAGGCTCTGATCTGGACATAATATCCTCTATCCCCTCGACGAAAAACACCTAGAAAAGAGCAACACACAGTAACTGGGTACTTTCGAATTACACGCATCAACACAGCAGCGAAGCCATTGAGCCATTACCCTCTCTTCACTCTTGGCTAACCCACCCAGTTCTCTTTTTTAGATCCACCAGCATGCCTCTAGACCCCCTGCAAATAGCAGTAGTGTGAAGTAAAAATCCTAGTAACCTAACATAACATGTAAAATCAATGCCTTAAGAGGCATGGCAAAACAATAAGGGGCTCATTAAGGGGGCGTGGCGTAATAGTGGGGATGGGGGTGCCTACCGGCTCTTTATGTCATGCCCTCTTAATCAGCCCAGGCTTAATGGGCCACAGGCATCCCCGCCAGGCAGCCCTTTATAGAAATCAGCACGGGGGAGAGGGTGCTGATCTCTGCATCTGTTACCTAAAAGGATGCCTTGCGGGGCACAGCAGCCACATGTTTTCAGCCTTAATGACTGTGCTGCCCCTCGCCAGGCATTTGACGAGGGGCAGCAGCACCATTATGGCTGTAAAGGTGAGGCAGCTGGAAGAAGAATGATTTTTTCCCCAAAGCATGAAGCTCCTCCGAAACAGCAGGAGCTTCAGGCTCTAGGTAAAAAAAGCCCTCTGCTTCCAGCGGCCTCACCTTTTCTTCTATAATGGTGGTAACGGCCCACGGCATCTCTTGATTAAAGGGATGCCTTGCAGGTGCCAGCGCCAGCATTATATAGAAGGCGTTTTTTTTCTGAAGCTTGAAGCTCTCGCATATGAGAGCTTCAGGCTCTAGAAAAAAAGCTTTGTCCTCTAGTGGCCAGGGCTGCCAGGGGGACAGTAGGGGGCCCTGCCTCGGCCCCGCTTCAGACCCATATTTCTGAGCCTGCCCCAGCCCACTTAAAGCCCTGCGTAAAATCAATCCAGAGTTTCAATCAATCCAGTCGGTGCTCCTTAAGCTCCATCGCGAGCCTGGAAGTGACTCCTCAGGTTTGATTGTGTGTCTAGGCTCGCCTTACCTCCCTTTCAAGGGTCTTTTGGTCCTCAGAATTGCCGGGCTTGCATTTTTTCCAAACAGAAGCCCTGCTCCTGGGCTCAAGAGCTGTCAGTTGTTAATGAATTGTGACGGGAGACTACATTCCAGGCTGGACACCAGGGGGCTTGTCAGAGATCAAGGTCAGCTTGAGTGGGTTAAGCCAAAAAGTTGGCTCGCCAGAAACCAGAGCAGATGCGGATAGATTTTCACATCTTGGGGCAATTAACAACGGCACCGCACATTTTTGGGCAATTGTGCTTACGGAAAGCTCCATAAGCAGAGGATTAGTATGTAATGTTTTACTTATTTGAATGTGTTGAACATGTCTGGCATCTGTCACCTTTTATTCAACGCAAATCCTTTTTTTATTTTGTATTATTGTTCTGCTCCTATTGATTTTTGTATTTTGAATTTACACAAACGGAGCTCGCGCTATAGCAAAAACCAATCCTGTTCGTATGCTTGCTGAAAATGACCCCTCTCTGCTTATTTAGCAAACTATTCAAAATGAGACCATGAAAATGATCTCCAGATTGGCGTGATAAACATTCGTCATGTTAAAACAAATAGTCACCCAAAAATATAAACAACATGCTACCTGCAAGAAAACCAAGATACACAATGACTTGATTGCTGGGGAGGCATAGCTTGCCCCTTCCCAACTGAAGCCTTATTCTCATCACTGCCAATGATTCAGTGCATCCAGGATGCACTATTATTAGACATTGTGTTATATTGGGCAAATCCCTTTTTAATCACTAACTCAAATTGTAAATAGGTGTGATGTTATGTGAATATATTTTAAGACTGTACAGTGTGTCCTTATTACGTGCCTAGCACGCCTCGCCACAACCAGTGTGACAAGTCAACTTCCGACAGAACCAGTGGTCCAGTGGTGAATATTGGTTTCTAAACCATCAGTCAGCCTCACACATTTAATACAGCAGAAGGGAGCCGATCAGATTGGAATAAGAAGCAAATTATAAACCTCCTTGTCCAATTTTGGTAACGTGGACAGAACGGCAGGCTTATCTCGGAAAGTTTGTGGATCGTTTGGTTAGTTGCAACACAGCAAAAATACAACTGTCCAGTAATGGTTGTTGTGAGGAATTCGACCATCTGCATGGGGAGCAAGCGCTTTTTACAATGTTGTAATGAAATGGAATGTTGGGAGATCAACCTATGGAAAATGTGTGGGGCTAATCCGCACATATTTTCCTAGGCCCCCCACACAACAAACACCTAGTCATTTGTACTCTGGTGGACACAGTCTACAGGCGCTGTCCTCCTGTCATGCTCAGCTGGAATTTGACAGCCACGGGTACATCAAAGCATCTCAAAAAGGGGGAAGGCAAAACTTTCCTCCTGCTATGGCCAGCCTCAGTAACTGACAAAGGCTCAATGGATCCACCCTATCCTTTGTCCGCCCTGCTGGTGGTGGCACATACAGATGAGAGTTAAATGAAGCAGGCCTGCGTGAGGCCTGGTCACAGAGCTGACAAAGGGGACGGGAACCCAGCACCTTTTTGATATAAATCTGTCAACCTGAAGTCAGCTCCTACCCCTCAGTATCAAGGGCAGTGAACTGTCGTGTCTGGGACAACTGTTTACAGTAGCCAACCCCTGCAGAGGGGCCCTCATTCAGAGGGTAGGAGTATGTGATTTGATGGACACAGAAAGTCTGTTCTCGCCACAACTTCAAGGGAGACCTGCCTTTAATCAGGAACCACAAAGAGTGCCATTAACCAGATAGACCCTTTGATCCACAAAAGACAGGAAGATGGGTGGGACTTAGTAGTAGATGTTTTGACCCCTTTACCTTTCCTGTTGAAAAGCACTGACCTCGCGCATAACAGAAGGTTGTTGGTGGGGACCCAGGATTGGTTCATTAAGGTAGGCTTAGCCTACAGCAATCACTGGGCCCCTTTTGCTTTAAAAGAGGGTTGAGCCCCTCTTTTGGTTGATCATCTGAAGACTTTGAAAGTAACAAGAAGGACACATTTGGATCCTGGCCGCCTTACAGCTTCCACCAGTGAAGACAGGCCAGGATTTTCAACAGCAAAGCAAGATCCCTCCCCTAAACATCTCCCAGGGAACAGAGGGAGATACTGAATCCAGAAGACCCTTTAGCAGCTCCAGAACCGGTACCCAGCCAGCACCCAGCATGCCCTGCTAGGCTCTGCAAGCAAGCTTCAACTGAACTGTATCCTGATTGTACTCGGGCAAAACATTGGCTTGGGCACCAATGAAAAATTGGCACAGATTTCCAAATGGCAATTCATCCCTTTAGTGACACTGTTTTAGTAGAAAGCACAGAGGACCTTTCGGGGAAAATGTGAAATTGGGCATTTGTTTGATTAGTAACACTGAAAAGTGTGAGCTGCACAGTGAAGTAACTCTTAGAGCTAGTTGGGTCCTGCTTGTACCCTGGGAAAGCCTGGCAAGCTTACAACCAGCATTTGGCAGATGCTACTTATATGTGGCCTTAACTGGGAGTGTTTGAGAATATAAATAAAGAAGAATTTGGACACATCTAGGACCCATTTAAATGTATTGGATCATGCATGATGGGCAAATGTTCAAGTATGCATGCTATGTGGAAGTTAGATTTACAGTGTGCTGGGTACTCGCTCCTGGTTCCCCAGCGCTAGCTCCTTCCTACTGGGTGATGCCCGACACGCAGGAGCTGGTTTTAGCTCCTGCTCATCGAATCTCAATTTCAAACCCTCATTAGTAACACATACAACTGGACAACCTTGGCCAATACTGGCCCACTTTGACCTAAAAAACTGCCCACACTAACATGTTGGGTCTGCACTTTCATCATTGCCCTATTGCCCAATCTGCCAGTCCAAGCCTGAACTGTACTGAGACCAGCAAGGGGCAGGTAAGGTCTGGCGTCACCCCTTCATGCATGATTACCCACGTGTCTAAACATGTTTATTATTGAACATCTGTGGGTGTTGCAGAATGTATTGCGAAGGAAACCAGACTTTCACCAATGACGTTCAGAAAATTGATACTTTGTCCTTCACACATTTTGCGTTCCAGATACATTCACTTTGCGTACTAGACTAGGCATTGTGCAGTAGCCTGCTGCTCCGGTAGACGGCGGCTGTATGCTTGCATCCGGGTATGGTAGTAGTGTCTAGTGTGCATGGTGTGGTGGTTGGCAGGCGGTCGGTCATCTGACTTTATATGGCATCAAAATAGCCTTATGTCCAGTGAAAGCTGAACCAAGGGACCGTCTCTTGTTTCCCTTTGATCTTCCTGCGCAGCGATCAAAGTCATCCACGAATAGGAATAATGTAGGGTCAGCGGCAGTGGCACCGTCTGTCATCTTGCTTATGCCTTGTGTGTTGCCCATCCAGAAGGCCTGCGCTTTCAGAGCCTAAGCGGGAAGCATGCCCCCCCCCACCTTCTCCTGTGCTTGCCATATTGGTCTCTGGGGTTTTAAAAAAAAAAACTGTATTTCCAGGCATGCTGCTTTTACTCCGCGCGGCCACCATTTTACTCCACCCATCCTTCCTTCTCAGAGTTCTCTTCCATGTGTCACACCTTACTAGGTCTCCTGCACGCCAGGAAGGAAGATCCCAAACTCTAAGGAACATCTAGTTGCCCAGAGGGCCCCGGTGGCTACATGTGTGCCATCAGTAGAAATACTGTACACACACCAATACCCCTCCCCCACCACCATCGAATATCAGAATAGGCAAATAAAAACGGTCAACGTTTGATTTTCAAGCCCAACGGGAAGTTCCTGTTGATTGTTTCCATTTTATTTTTGATGCTCTCCCAGGCCAGCTTTCTTGCCCACATACGCATGCACGAGGTGCCAGCAGGGCAAATCGCCTTACAGGTTGCACATGTGCCCTTGTCTTAAGAGGTGCTACTATGTGCCAGAGTGGAAAGTATAGCACAACATGGTTCCACGGGACACCGTTTCCAGTCAAACCGGCGTTGGTCAACTGCTAATCACATACGTGAACTGCAGTGATCTTTAAATGGACACATAGAGCATAGATAGCGTCTATAGTGAAAGATTGGAACAGTGCGGCGTATGCAATGGCTGCTTTGAATGCAACTACAAACGGATTTTCCGGTACGTAATGATGCTACGTTGCATTGCACCGGAGCCGGCCATTTCCTGATTCCCTCTGGTTTTTGGGTGCCAGGAGGAAAGGCAGCCATAATGGATTTGGTTGAAACAAGTAGTACGCTGTAGAACGCAAATGTCTTGGAATGGACAACTGGGGCGCACAGATATTTTTTATAAAGTAAGATGACATCAAATGAATAAAGCGCAGCCATTGGCCTGGATGGTTTCTTATAGGAGGAGTGTTTTTGTTTTATACAGTAAACGTGAATCGTGATTGTTTTTTATGGTCTTGCATCATTTGTGTGGATTGCTTGCACTTGTCCTGGGAACGAGGCAACTCTTGAGCAGCACAGCTTCGATACCGGGTCCTGCGCTTCGAGGCTGGACTCCGGCATAAAGCGTGATATAAAAAACACAACAGCAATGAAAAAGAATGTACGTGCTAACGTGTTAAGAGTCATTTTTATTCTGTGTGCATACTGATGCATGTGCGTCTGCACTTTTTCTTTTTAATGTTAGTTTGGTGAGATGAGGTATGAACGCAGTGGTAAAAGGCTATGTCATGAGCATGTGATTTTAGCAATTACGGGTTCATTGTTTTGCTGCCATTTAATTTAAGGCGAACATCATTTATTTAAATGGTGATGCCTGTTTTTATCATGTACTGTATGTGTGATATGTATGTCTTTATGCTAGCGTATGTTGTGAAGATATACGTGGAGATTTAACATTTGTACTTTTTATTTCTGAGGGCGAGTGATGGTTTTATTTTATATTTATTGCTTAGTAATACGTTAAACCTCAAGATTGGACATTTCTAACTTCTGTACATTTACATTTTTTTAAACTAGTAACTTTTTGGGAATTTGTTGAGGAGTTATGATGAATATGTGTGTGTTGGATCATGCTATTTATTTCTTTTTTCATTTTCTAGTACATTTTTCATTTTGTTTCAGCCCTCTCACCTGTGGCAAGCCAGAAGGAGACTTTATTTAACTTAAAAAGAAAACACTGCTCTAACCCTATTGCTAAAAGGGAGTTCCCTTCCTATCCAAACTATATCTAAGGAGCTCGTCAATAATCGGAAAAAAAATGTATGAAAAAAAATAAAATAGTCCTGCCTACAAACCTGTCTGCTAAATTGTCCGTACCACTTAGGAAAAAACTAGGGAGAGTGACCTGCACTCAGGGATTTCACGCCGAATTTCCTTAGGCGTCTTGGGAGCCTCTCCTGGTTATGGGTTTAATAAGTGCCTGTAGAGAACACAATTATTGGTTTGTTTTAACAAGTCCAGGCAGTCTCTCAAAGTTCCTAAATTTCCTTCAGTTCCGTAAAGAAAGTCTAAGACCCCGAAAAAACAAAATATCTCGATTTCTTCAGGTGGAGGGATATTTCCCCGATACCTCTCCATAACTTGTAGTGACCTTTCCCCACTTGCTTCACGTCTTGGGAGTCCCTGTGCTGCTCTGGCCTCTCTGGCCCACTTGAGTTCCCCTGTCCCAATGTCTCTCTTATCTCTCGATAAGACCGATAGGGGTATTTGTAACACCTCTCATTATGTGGCCCTCTTAGCTCTTGGGAGATTCTGAGCCATCTGGCGGAATACAATCCTCAGGTTGCATACCCCTTTGAGGCTAGGGAGGTGAGCCCCCTCACCCAAACCCTCCCTAGGGGTTTGGGAAAGTGGGACCTCATTGGGAGTGACCCCCTTTTAGGGAACGAGGACTCCCATTACCATGAGCCACTTCCTATACACAAGTGAACTTATCATCTGCCTACATTGGAATAAGAAATACTGACAATACATGTATGTGTTTGGCTCAAGGTAACGCTGACAAAACATGTATGTGTTTGGCTCACTGTAATACTGACAATACATCTGTGAACTTAGCTAAAAGGAAAGCTCTACGTTCCACGTGCATTTATTTTTTACATGGGTAAAATCCGGAGCCATGAAGGTACGATTTGCATTACAGGTTGCAGAAGAACATCCTTCAACAAAAAGGCACAGAGAAGGTAAGTAAGTAGAAAACAACAAGGTCAATAGAGTAAGAGGTATCCTAAACTTTGAGGGTTTCCTTACGTGCAGAGCCACCTTTGCAGAGGCACCCGTAGGACTGCTCAGATCTCAGGGCTCACTGTAGAGCGTTCCACAGTTTTGCTGCAATGACCGGGAAGCTGGAGCCTCCTGCTCAGGTCAGTGTGAATCTCAGGGTGATCGAACGGTGAGATTAGGCAGATCTGGTAGGTCCCAGAGACTGAGCCTCTGTGACTTTCTGTGCCAGGTAGGAGGGACAAAGTTTGCAAGGCACTTGTGGGTAATTGCAAGAGTTTTGCATATGATACGTTCGGATATTGGGAGACAGTGGGCAGCTTTTGTAGCCTATGAAATATGTTCGCACCTTGGGATGTTGAGGGCTGCATGGATTGCACTGTTCTGCATCACTGGCATTTTGTGGATGTTCCGCGTGGAGTTTCCAGCAAAGAGAGCATTGCAGTAATCTAGTCTTACACCGATGACTGCTCGGCGATGGTAAGGCGGCTGTCGGCGGATAAGAAGGGCCTACAGGTATTGATCATTTTAGTGGTGTGGGCAGCAGAGGATGAGATTGCATTAACACGGCGCGATAGTGAGAGGAAGGCATCAAAGTGAACCCCCAAGATCTTCACTGTAGAGGAGAGCGTAATCATGATACCATCAATTGTGAAGGATCGATAAAGTTGCTTACGGTTTCTTAGCAACGCTAGAGAGGCAACGAGGAGGATTTGAGTATTTTCATTTTCAAGACAAAGTACTGGACAACCTGTGATAAACAATACGCACCCCTCTCGTTACAGGAGCAAGAATAGGGCCAACAAACATTGATTGGAGTAGAAGTTGGCCTATGCTGCTTTAGGAGCTGAAATTCAAGATGGAGTATGTGATTGCTGTAGGATACGGATCAAGGAACTGGCCAGTTACCCACATCCCCCCTCTTCGCAGTTCCCCCTAACTCCTTCCTATCACAGCTCCTTCTGCCGCCCTGCACCCTCCCTGTAAGCCCACGGCCGTGTTCCCTATGTACATTACTCCTTTGCCTGTCAGCTAGGCTTGCATTTTATAAATCCCACACATGTGCTGTGACATAGGAGGGGGGTTTGTAGGGAAAACTGTAATCGGGTGAAAAGCACCAGATATAATATTTTCCTAATCTGAAATGTTGTCCTTGTTCAACGTTAATCCACTTGTGTAATGCATTTCAGTCAATACCACAGAAATATCATGTGTTGTGTGGTTTTCCATCATTACACACAACAGCAGCAACGATAAAGCATATTACATTATGTTTACTGATAAATGACCACATGTGTAAATGATCCACACATGGCTTTATTTTGGCATGCTCAGATTAGCTGGAACTATTTGCAGTGCCCACGTGCCCTGCAGGTGCCAACCTAGTCCCTGCTCCCAGGGAAGAAACTGGTCTTACCAAAGCGGTGCCAGCTTGCCGGTCACCCCAGCCCAGTGAAATGTGCCTATTTGCGTTAGAGAAATGCGAAGCATGTCTTGTGCGTAGTCCTTATCAAAGGGTTTGGTTCCCCTCCCGCCATGTTTTGGAAACTTCGCCCGAGGAATTGGCACGAGATGAAAAGTGACCGCCGAATTTGTAGTTCATTATTCGCCGTCTGTTTTCATTGTTTTCTTTTTAAAGCGAATTAAACGCTAATGACGCGTTTAAATAGAATTCCAGTGCTGCCGTGCTGTGGCGCTGAAAGGGAATGTTCTAGAAATGTAGAGCCGGGGTGACTGGACTTGTTCAGTAATCTCCCTCACTCTCTTGCTCTCTCACCTCATTGTAAGTATTTACATATCGGAGGCTTTTCAAAGGCCGTGCGTCTTTAACCATTCGAGGCTTTCTGATTGGCGACACCCAGCAGGGACAGCGAAATGCGGCTGAGAAATGGCCAAGCAGCGTGCGTTTGAAAGATTCAATAACAATGAAACATTAAGATTTCATGCGGGAATGTTAATGAGCCAGTGGTCGAAGTGTACGGAAAGAAGTAGTAGAACTGTGTCCCCTACCAGCCTGGCTCCCTACTCTGCACAACCCCATCGCCACGCCCCCTGCCCCCACAATACAAACCCCCAAACGCGACTGCTGTTTAAGGGAACGTTCAGTGCATTCAGGGATGTCATTTCACCAAAATGCCAGGGGTAGCGGAAGGGACATCACACGACCTTTGACCTCTGATGACATCACAGCAAGTGATGTCATTTAACCCCGCCACCTCAAAGTGACATGACAGGAAGCGATGGGACACAACCTTTCACCCCTTGACAAAACAGGAAGTGACATCTGGATCACCATATGTATCATTAATATCAGTGTGTTTAGACCCATATTGCCAAATAACTGTGAAGGCAAGCAGACGTCCAAGGCCAAATTATAATGATATGTTATTATATAGCACTTACACTTAAGCGCTTTATATAGAACAAATATATAATATCACCCAACTTGAGTTGGTACTCATTTATCAACCTCAGAAGTATGAAAGGCTGAGTTGCAGTGTTTAGAACAGGCTAAATCAGTGACTCACCCCCTGAGGTGCGCCTGGAAATAAACTTGAGTCTAGAAATTATTGGATAGAATTCCAGAAAGACAAATTATTTAATATTCCTATTCTTTCTTATTTAGGGTCACTGCTCAAAGTGTTACAATTGTGGACCCCCTTATTTTTTTAAGAGGCCTGAACAAGAAAGCCAGCCACTCCAAAAATAAAGAGCCACATGACAATAGCCACAGACCAGGAGCTTACATTTAAAAAATGTCTTATTTTTTTTCTAGGGGTAGCAAGAGAGACCACAGGGGTAGCAAGGGAGACCTCAGTGGTCGCAATTGCGACCCCTGGCAACCCCCAAATGACGTCCCTGAGTGAGTGCAGTGCACTGCAAGTGCAAGATTCAAATGCTTCCTACACTCTTATTTTAAAACAAAACCATGGTTTCTTGTTAACATTAAAGTATAGGAACAGTAAAACTTAATTTAAAAATAAAAATAAAGGAGCACCGCTCCCAACCACTCCCGCCCACTTCGACCGCTGCTCTGAGCAGTGGGACGCCCCTGAACCCTGCTATAGAGCTTCAGCGTATGGAGTTCTGCTTTTGCGTTTTCAATCACTCGCTCCCACATCCTGCCCCGGGAAAAATGCACACTTTTCTGCAGCTTCTATTCTTCCAATCAAGAAGGACCTTAGACCCTAGCAATGCCCCTGCGTGCTGTGGTCACCTTAACGCTAATGGCGGGAGTAGCTCCCACCAGCCACATTAGCAGAAGCCACACAGTCCCAATGCACAGAAATAAACCTGGGCTGGACTAACGGCTCACTCCTGAGTCCTGCCTTCAAGCACTTGACAACGTTTTTCGGACAAGTACCCCTCCCAACACTCTGTTTGTCGTCCCATATATTTGGTGAATAATTGTACAGCACCTAACTGGCATTGCCATGGCTTCGAAGCACTTGGGATTGTCTGGGAATTTGGCAGACGATTACAAACAGTGCTGGAAATGGACAAAATCAACTTGGAGGGGGGTTTGGGCCTCCCGTCAAAGAGACGGCGCTCCGACAAGACACTTTTGGCCAGAGCACCGCTCGGTCTCGCTCCGGCCCAATTCCTTCCCGGATTACACCACATACTGTACATTCCGCTGCAGATAAATTCCAAGTGGCCAGACCATTCCACCATAGATCGTCTTGAACAGCTGAGGCTGTGTGGCAACTTCTAGCTCAGTTGCTCTCGCTTCTGAAGCTGGGCCTCACCTGATTCCATGCTTTGGGAGATTACTTGCGATGAACTATTAAAATAATTTGTAATCCACTTGTGCCGTGTCCTATTCAGGCAGGGTGATTCGCGGGACCCCTCCACCCCTGTGCCTCACCCAGCAAGGAAAGCCGCTTTATCACCTGCCCTGATGTACAGTTCGCTGGGATGATGAAATGTGTACTGAACCGAATGAGGTTTTCATCTGTGTCCTGCATTCATGTCACTGTAGTGACTCCCGGATCAAGCTTTACAAAATAGTGCCAGACTGTTCTGAATTCCTATTTGAATCCGTCCCTGCAACTAAAGTGTAACGCAGAGCTATACGGGTATGAAAAACACTACTTTTTGAAAATCTTTCAGCAAAGTCCCTTGGCAGATGAAAGCTGCCATCCGATGATCCTGTCGAGTTCCCCGGTTCGATAAAGACTGGGAAATAACTACACAGCGACTAAAGTGGCCTTCTCTCCTCGTGTTAGCCTCGCATAGATGTGGCACAAAGGGATGGAGTCCTGTAAGAGAGATCCAGTGTCTGGGGGTGAAATAGTGTAACCCTTTGTTTTGTTTTTTTCTCTGGCCCGGAAGTGCTCCGTATTAGACATTCTCCGGGCCAGAACTGGAACACACTGGCACCACCCCGCCATCCCACACCAGCTGTTCTAGTGAGGCACTGAGTAACATGCAAATAAAATGGTTATGCAGGAGATGGGCTGCACCCTGAGTTCTTTGATATCTAATGGACCAGGGGAGTTGCTAGGTCTGGAAAAGATTGGGGGCTAAGCTGATGTCGGAACTGTTGGGACTGGGGGCTAGCTAGTCTTTTGGCTGTAGCTAATGAGATTCTATCCGGGGCTACAACCAAAAGACCAGGGGCTATAGCCCCCTTACCCCCCCCTAGCAACGCCCCTGTAATGGACACAGACACCAAAGGGAATTTGTATAGCTATCCCAATGGAGACCCCTCGTGATTAAAACACCTTTGATCTTAAAACTCTTACCCCAGGATTCCCCTGGCATGAGAGCCATCTAAGCGGGGACCGGCTAAGTCGCCACACCCCTCCCTCCACAACCGATCCCTTTCCTAACCTCGGGGACCACCCACATGGAGTGTGAAGCTATAGGATGGCCTCCGTGGGTGGCCCCATCTTACTAGGTGGCCTGCATATCCTGCTACCTCATGCAGAGTACCTTCCCTCCACCCCTTATTTAATATGACGGCCATTTAGACGTTCTATCCCTACTTAACTTTGACCCTACTTAACATACCCCTAAAAATTACCCAAACTCCCAGTTCTTAACATTTAACCTACTTAGCGATAAATAACTAGTCACATAACATACATATATACATATTCACATACTACATAAACACAAAAGACACTATGTCACAAAGGGTTGACCGCTGCAGTCAGCAACCCCCCCCCCCCCAACTCCCACACACAGTGCCTTGCTGATGGTTCATTGGTTGCATGCTTCATGCTGCTGGCTGGGGGTAGTGCTGGTTTCTCCTCTGGCTGATGACATGTCCTCTGCAGACTGAGGCCTGACCCCACAGATGATGCCTGGGGCCTGACCCTCCTCTGCATGGGCTTTGGCCCCACAGATGAGGCCTGTCCTCTTGCACACTGTGCTCAGAAAGGCACAGCTCCACCTCACTGTTGAGGCTCAACAAGGCTGAAACACGTGTCTGGGGTTGCTGCTGGCACTCTTGTTCAGAAGACAATTGGCACAGCATTTAGGTGCTGGACTGCCCATGTGGGCAGGACAAAGACTGATATGCAAATGGATATTTCCCTTCTGTGAAAGGTACAGTGAGCTAAAGTGTGGCTGCGGACTCTCGAGTGGGTACCTTCCCAAAGAACAGGTAATTTAGCCCTGTTAATTCTCACAGAGTGGCGCCTATAGACTATTTTCTGATTATATAATAATATGGGTGGGTCTCGTTGGCTGGGGGGTCCACCCGATATCACCCCTGCAACCCGCGCACCCTTTTGGATTATGGTGATGTGTCCGTTGCTATGGGGATGCCACCACACTCACTGCCGCCGCGCTACAGCCTCCTCATGTCCCACCCCCTCAGCAATGTGTTGTTGAATGCAGGGGGCGGGCCACGTCTTCGCCCAGACCTCTCCGCTGGGCAGCCCGGGGATTTCTGCACCCGGGCTACTCAATGGAGCAACCTGGGATTTTACTGTCTTTTCTTCATCTAGGTTGGCCGCCGAGGCCAACCTGGGAATGATATCTACACTGCTCCACCCTCTGGGCCTGGTCGGGCTGTTCTTAAAGGGCCCATGCAGCCACTGCCACATTGCCTGGGCCACAAATGTCTCTGGGCTCTCCCAGTCTAGCCCCCGGGCCGGCCGATAGCTGCTGGGATAGCCGCTCCGCCCCCTTGGAAACAGTCTCTGGGTGGGCTTTACCATGCGCCGCCCTGTTGGATTTAGGCCCCAGGGGGCTGCTGGAAGCAGGAACCCCTCAGGTAAGTCATTCTTTCTCCCTCTCCTTTTTACAACTGTCCTTTTTTCAAATACTTCAGTATTCTTTCTTTCTCTCCCCTGCCCAGCCCATTATTGGGCAAGGGGAGATCTTTTCTATTGTTCTTTTCTCCTTCAACATGCCATCCAGCCCCATGGTGACCTTGGATGGTCTAGTCCAAACGCACATAAAAGGAACACATAAATAAAACACACACTACACTTTAAATAACCCCTTTATTGCACTGGTGTCTGTGTCTCTCTTTTTAGGTGTTCCCTCAGAGGAAAGGCATGTAGCCCATCTAGCGGCGCTCCGTGGCACCACGGGCTACCATACTATCGCCACCGAGGATGGGGGGTGCCTGTTAACTTAGCAAATCAAGGAATGCAGTTTATTTACTTTAAAAATACCCCGTGCATAGGTCTCTTATCCAGATTTCAGAACCGTGCACTTCTCAACCGAACTGTAAACGATTTTATTGTTTAATCCCATTGCTTACATTATGCACCGATGTCCCTGTGACACTGCACTGTTTGTGGCATGAATGCTGCCTACAGCAAAGCAGTTCAGCCATCAACCAAGCTTCGCGATCTTCCTCGGTAACACATGCGTGGCTTGAAATTGTTAAAGGCACTGGATACCCCCATTATATCTAACCATGCCCCCCTAACCCCCCTCAGAAAAAAAGATGTGCCCATCTCCTACACTAAGGTGTTCATTATCGAGCTCTCTGGTTCACCTGCCCATGTGGACATACAGGGAGTGCATCTCTTTCCTGAGGCAAGAGCTCACCACATCTCTTTTCTGAGGCAATCGCTCCCCCCATCTCTTTCCTGAGGCAAGAGCTCACCCCATCTCTTTCCTGAGGCAATCGCTCCCCCCATCTCTTTCCTGAGGCAAGAGCTCAACCCATCTCTTTCCTGAGGCAATCGCTCCCCCGCTTTAACTCTTTCCAGAAGGTAGTCCTTGAGGTCCTCTGTGGTCTGCGAAGGCCCTGAGGTTCCCTGGGAAGTGTTGACTTTTCCCCTGGGGTCCTGACCTGTGGAAGCGCTCATCCCACATCATCCTGGGGTTCCGCTGTACTCCTGAGGCCTGAGAGCCAATGAGGTGCTGCCTGACACCTGGGGACTTGGGACTATGTCCATTCCCATCCCTCTCCTTGCCAGAGGGGACAGCTCTGCCTGGTCCTGGAACGGGCGCGATGTGAACTAATTCACAGACTTTTAGAAGAGCTGTAATTCTAGGATTTGGTGTTTGGCCATCTACCTGGCGACCTCACCTTGCTTACCCCGATGGCTCTGGCGAGTGTGTGCTTGCTGGCACCTCTGTGACACTGCATGCTATCCGCCGCCAAACCCTTTGTCCCTTGAACTCTAGAAACCTGGCCCCTGGGGCAGCCAAACCTACCTTTCTTTACGCAGTTTGAAAGTGAGCCAATGTCGAGTGACCCTGAAAACTGAAAAAAGCGTTGCTGCTCAATGGGGTGGTGTACGAGTCTAGTGACATCCATTTGACTTTGGTTGCTCACCTGCGCCCCGCCCCTAACCCTCCCATTTTCTAATCTGGACTAATAACTGCATTTGACTGACTGTTAAACAGATCTAACTCTTCAGACTGTCCATAAATCTATTTGATGAAGAGCTACTGCTTGGAAACAGGTTTGAGGGCCAAAAGGTCACACAGCCCTTACCAAAGGGCACTTTGGATCACCAGGACGAGCTGAAGGATCCGCCTGCTCCCTGATCTGGCCAGAGGTGCACTCGACCAGTGGAAGGACCAAAGGCTGCTGGTCCTACTGCGACCATCACGGCAGCTTACAAGAGAAACGTGTCCCTCTTTCTGTTGACTTTGTGAGATAAATATTGGCAAGAGCTGGGCCTTCATCTCTGTATTGCTGCTGTGGCAGGGCTGTACCCTTTAGGCCTCCGGCAGACCCCCACATTCTATACAGAAGCTCGGAAGAGATGGGGAGTGTACGCGGCTGTTGCCAAGTCTCTGCCCTGTTGCTGGACCTTGCTGTGTGGACAAGCACACAACCAGACATCACCGATTCCCTGCAGCCATCTTAAGAAAGTAAGCGGAGCAGCTCGGTGACTGATGTGGCTAGAATGCCTGTTCCGTCAAAGCAAGTTATTCCCAGGACACAATTCTTGCTCCCAGCCCTCGCCACCCCCCCTCCCAGCCCTCGCCACCCCCCTCCCCTCACGACCTGCACCCTCCCAGTCCTCATTCTGGCAAACTATGTGCAAAATAATCGACTGAGATAGAACAATCAAAAGCCAACTACATTGATGTATGGGGAATACTTTTGGGGGCGTCTGTCCCCCGTGGTTGCAGTGTTTCAGTCTGTCCACCCCCAACCCCAAATCCAAGGCACTATCTGAATCCATTGGCAAACAAGTTTTGACTAAAAGCAGACACCTCAATGTTGCTATGGTAACTCGCAATTGGGGTCTTTTACCTGTGGTCTGGTTTAGCATCTTCACTTTATCTTGGCATAGGTGACTTCTTGATGTACAAGTAACTGGCTAGGGGCTAATAACAAGTTGAGCTAACTACCAAAAAGGCCTATGTATTGCCATGCAGAATGCCGCTTTACCCCACTAGGGATCTGGGACTAACAACCCAAGTTGATGAACTTCAACTTGAGTATCCCACAACAGTGGGTTTCTAACCTAAAAATATATCAGTGCAGTGAGGTTCTGAATATTGGATGGGCATATGAGCCACATATAAAGGGACTGAGTTACTTTGGTTTATTAATGTTAAGGTGTTTCAATCATCAAATTGATGCAGGGACAGAACCGGCCCTGAGGAAGACCGTGAAAGGGTCGAAACATGTGTTGGCTGTTTATGTACATTAAATATGAAAAGTTATTTGTTGACAAATCTGGACATTTTATTATCTGCAATAATCTGATTTTTATTTATGTGATGTTGAAAAGGAGTTTTTTGGGGGCAAGTGGCCAGGTTGTGTTTTGATTTATGCGCCTCTGTATGCCACTCAGTTTATGGAGCGGGACATTTCTATGTATGGCATATTTGGGGGTAGGCGGGGATTGGTATCCCACGCACTGCTTCAATTCAGATATTTTCAGTGGGCCACCCAACCCGGGGTGACCCTCACAGTCCACTGTAGAGGACCTTTGTCCTGGAAAAAGCTTGCCATGTGGATTCCCTCTAGTAGACATTGCAGCCGTAGTGGTGGGAACCAGTATAGGCCCACTGTGCCTAATGGAATTTCATGCTTATGAAGCCCCATCCACCTAGTACACACACTTTATATGGATAACGCCTTGGGTGCAAGATCCTCCTTTTTGGGCAGGGAGGGGCCTACTCTTTGAGTACAGCTGTGCTGCTACCGTTGAAAAATGTGAAAAGGTTGCCAACAGGTAGGGGCCAATCTGTTTCTGCACATAGAGGTAGTGTAGACCACTCCGAAATGGAATAGTAGTTAAACCGGACCGCTATCAGACAGACCCGCACACCTCTTCTGTCTCGGAGAAACTTGATGCCCTGTGTAGAGCGCGTTGTCTCTGGGTCCCTAGCCTTCCCTACACACCGAAGGCCAATGCTGAGTAGATTTGAGGGAACATTGGTTAATTAAAAACCACAGATATCGACCTACCTCAAACAATAGATGTGATCTGATTTAATCAGCACATATTTCTGAGGCACATTTCTTACACTGGGCTGGACTGGGAACCAAAGGTGGCCCTGGAAATGTTTTTCACAGTGGCTCCTTGTTAACATATACTGGAAGCTTTGTAACATTCTTTACTTCATCCATTCAAGAGGCCCATAATGCACAGGGCGACCCGGGAAATCTCCAGAGTTCCCATTAGGCCCTCCCACCACTGTGGAGTTCATTTCTATAGGTGCACTGGTATTTGGTCCGCCCACAATTCTGACCGGTTTATGCCGTTAGCGAGTTTAGGCACCTTTCAGGGAACAATGGGTTTACCAACGGCTGCCCTGGAGTAGTGGAGGCCCCCCAACATTAGCTGGTGAACCCCAACGTTCGTGATAAGACATGGGGTAACCGACAAGGTCAGGTTGAAATAGAAACAACGAGGCACAGCCTTATTAGTGCAGGCACCCCCAAAAAGTCAAGAAACCCAATAATTGGATGTGGATGACCAAGAAACTCAGAGGACGGTACAAAAGCAGATTTAACAGATTTAACATGAAACGTCAATCTTTCACTGTGCACTTCCCAGCACTTCGCGGTTGTGCCCAAACGTGGCATGTGTATAACTCCACAGAGCAGCACTTCATTCGCATGGCGCGGACGCCTGCCACTGAGCCCTCATGAAAGTGTCCAAGACTGGTGCTTATACAAAGGGAAATACTATCGGGTGGGTTGTCACGTGCAGGAACGTGCAGCGCAGATTGCTGGCACGTCCTTCATACACCAGATGCATACCAGAAGGGTTACTGCATCCAGGAACTTTCTGAAGTGGCGCGAAGCTTAAAATAACTTCCATGCTGTAAACACATTACAAAATGGCATGTAGTATATTTATGTGCAAAACCAGCTGTGGTGAACCCCATTAAAATGATGCAAACTGCGCAGGCAGTTTAGGCGCCTGAAGGAACGCGGCTTTCTGGTGCAGAAGGGGATTCGCTCCCAGGAGTCAGCAAGGCGGTGGGCTTCTCAGGCACAGCAGGGTTATCGGGAGGATAGCTCAGGGGCAACGTGCTCGCCTCGGAAGCAAGACGAAACGGAGCGACACAGGTTCGATCCCGGGGTCCGCGCTTAGAAACCTCTGGGTATTAAACGCGTCATCAATAACCTATCATATCATTTCCGCCTGTGTCACATGCGGGGACAGAGTGTGGCACATTTTCTCGACAGCCCAGGGTCCTTCAGGAGGCACGCACACCTGGATTGCCATCCTTGTTTAAATCGGGGGCTCGCAGCTGCAGTAATGAAGTGGTTGCGCGCCAGCCTGAGAAAATTCATTTAGGTTACAAGGGCGTTCCAACAGCATCCCAGGATTGGCCTTCCCATCGCTCCACCGCCGCAGGCACCTGCCTTGCAAGGGTATTCTTAAATTGCTTCCACGGGACATCTTGATAAAAGGTAACTCAAGTTCCCTGTTGCCCCTTACGTATTTGGATCAATACATTCTACTCAGCGCTGTCTGTGAATATGGCGCCACGCCTATCGATGTCCCCGCGTTTGTTTCCTACTCCATTGTCTACTTTTCATGTGATCAGCAGTTCTCGATTTGTGAATGCACCTCTTATTAAAGAGGTAAGGGCGTCCCCACAGACTGACCAGCCATGAGCCTCTTTATAGGACAGTCCAGGAAGCGATATTGCACAGAGGGGCAGTTCATCAGGGTTCCTGCTACTCGTGTAGTATATACATGAGGAAGAAACCATTGTGGGGAATCAGAAGAAGTACGCAGACACTCTGAAGGCATTTCCAGTAAGATGTATTAAATAATAATGAAGCCTATCATTCCGCATAGCTACGGGGAGTTCCCTATCTATACCAATAACTAAGGTGCGCGTCAGTCGCCTGGAAATGTCCAAATTAAAACCAAGTTTGCTGTCCAAAAAACGAATCCTATCCGACAATACCACTATTCAAAACAAACCAAGGCCAGGGTAATGGCTCCCTTTTCCTGGTGAAGCGGCCTTCTGCTTTGCTTTAAAGCTCTTTTAGTGTCTGATATTCATATCGTCTTTAGCCCCTTTCTGTACCAAGGCTTGCAATTCTTGGATAATGTCTTTGGATCTTCCCTCTTCTTGTGGGATTACTTTCCAAGGGCTCTTTCGTGAAGTTTGTTTGATCCTTAAATCCACAGAGTTTGGCTGGGTACGACCTTGTCTGGTTTCTTCTCTTGGCTGGGGTATCTCTTCTTGGTTATTACTGTTACCCTTTTTTAGCTTGTCCTGGCTATTTGGTGTTTGATTCAGTTTCTTTGTTTGTACTACATGGTATCTCTCTCTAACCGATTCTAATTGTAGCTTCTGGGACACCAGGAGTTCTTCTGCCCTTTCCAGGATACTATTAGTCGACCTGGAGCGAACTCATTCCCCAGGCTTCTCATAACCTTCTTTCTCTCCTCTGGATTGTTTAAATTCCCCAACTTTGTTTATGTTTCGGTCACTCTCATTGTGACGCGATGCCTTCATTTCATAATATTCTCTCTTTAGTAGGTTCCCTTTTGTATCCCTTTAAATGTTGAGCTATTTTCTCCTGTTCCCAGGTAGGTCTTATCTGCTTTTTCCTTTTATATTGTGACAGTTCAGATTAAGGCGCATTGTAGTTTGAGTTTCAAAAATGTCACTGGGGACAAGTTTCTTCACTCGTATAACGATTCCCTTTTGGCCTCCTAGTCTGCCTGTTCTGCCGGTTAACTCTCTGCTCATATTTCAACATCTCCACAGCCTGCGGTCACTCGGGATCTTCCTTCTCACTTGGTTTCTCTTTCTGGCTTGGTTTCTCCATCGGTGTCTCCTCTCCGTCTTGTCACTTAGCCTTCATGCGAATGTCCGGTGTTCCTCCTGGCAACCGGTGCTGCTGCAGAAGTCTCTGCGGGTTGGTGTCTGTTTAATTGGTTGGACCGTCTGCCCGCCACAACCTATTCATGTACATGTCACCAACTGTTCTCGGCTTCTCACACCCTCAGTTCCTCGCTGATTCGATACGCTGTCTCCCCAGCATCTGGTACTCTACTTCATAGCAGCTCTAAATTTTGCAGGCTCCACTGCTCTCCCTAGCCCTCCTTTCTCCAATCTCAGCCTGCCCTCTTCTTTAAACGTCCTTGCCACAGTGAAGTTGGCATGTGTTCTTAAAGAGACAGCTTCTTTTCTCTGATAATCGTGGTACATGGTTTATCTTCGGCTCAGTCTTGGTTTTTATTGTGGATAGGCATCTCCGATAATCACGGGGAATGCTTTAGGGAGTTCCTTAGAGGAATGGGAGTCCTTGTCCCTTGAGGGGGAGTCTCTCCCAGTGAGCTCCCACTTATCCAGACGCCTAGGGAGGGACTTGTGGAGCAGGCTCACTTCCCTAGCCTTAAAGGGGGGGCTCTCCCTTGGGGAGAAGGGATGAATTCCCCATGATTCATCACATCACCCACCACCAATCCTCCCATAATCCAATCCTCTGCAGCATGCCCCTGGGCTGTCCATTCACCATATGAACCCCTACATTCTACCAGTCAGAACCGCACCCCATCCCAACGGAAGCATGCATCAACTCTGAGAATGTTTTTAAAATACCCTCCTTGAGGCATACATTGAACCCTCGTTCTGTACTTGAATTGGGAAATCCATTTACTGCCTCCCCAGAGGTGTGAAACCTCTGCTTTCCCCAAATAAACTTTTGGGCACTTTACATTCTTAGATTTTCGAAAATAAATATTTCATAAATGTTTACATTGTATTCTGTGATGAATTACTGGGTTTAATTACTTCTCCCCATAGGGGAGCCCTTTCTTGTGAGGCTAGGTAGGTGAGCTCGCTACGCAACATTCCCCGTAGCGGTGGCAGTAAGTGGAGCCTCACCCAGAGACTCCCCATTGGGGATAAGGTCTCCCGTTCCGTCAAGGAACTCCCTAAGAACCTCCCTTGTACACCACCAATACCATCCACACTTCAGAGCAAGCCTTTGGATCAAGCTTATCTTTGTTATCATAATAATAGCCCCAAAATTCAGATTGAAGAGAAGTGAATCACACATATTGAGACCAAGAAGAGAGGTGAGAGAGTATTAATGATTGCTCTATGCTTGACACACACTCAGACTGTGACCAAGAAGAATGGGCGAGCAGGAGAGATTGCCCAAACAGAGAAAGGACTTTAATGGTCCACAAGGGAGGACTCAGGACATGAACATAAAAATGATAGAAGGACTAAGCAAAGTGAATGAATCCAGGGACGTTCAAGCGGGGGAAAGTTGGAAACTGCTGAGGAGCTCGCAAGTAGCGGTAATCCAGAGGCACAAAAGAAGCAGACGACCGTGCCATGCAGGGGACTGGAATCGCAAGGAAATGAGGAGCAAAGAGGCGTGGTGTGACCTGAAAAAAGTGGACTGGGCAGTCCAATGATAACGCTGATACTGTTACTGCAGTGGCCCCGAAGGACCACGCGTAAGAAGCCAGAAGAAACAGTAAGAACTCTGAAGCCATTCCGACTTTGAGAGTCCACCCGACCCTGGAGGAGCACCCGGCAACGCTAACCTGTGGATAAGGAGGTAATGAAAGAGGCGGGAGACCGGGAAGGGATCCAGGGAAGAGAGACACGCTAATCATACAGTTAAGCTGCACATTTTTACAAGAGGGAGAATAACTATGGGAAACAGCAGCATACTCATGCCAGTGAACTTACTAATATTTACAAGTGTGAGAATAACTACGGGACACAGCCCACTCAACTCAGTGAACCTATAAATATTCATCAATGTGAGAATAACTACGGGACTCAGTCTACTTGTCCCAGTGGAAAGAGCAGGATTCACAAGAGTGAGATGAAACCAGGCATGCAGCCTACTCGACCCAGTGAATGGACAAGAGACATTAATAGAGAGAATATCCTGCGGGAACGGGAGACCCTGAAGCCTATCAAAGGTTATCTATCAAGCCAGAACCAGCAGGTAAAATTGGTTGGGAATACCACCCCGACCTTACACAGGAAGTAAGAGTAACAGACCAAGACAAAGCTGAGATAAACGATTGTGCTTATATTGGAATAAGTATCCAGAGGAACATACAGAAGCATGGACAAGAAGAGGAACCATTGAATCCCATCTGCGTGTTGTTTAATACAAACTTTAAAATGACAGTGACAGAAACCATAGCCCAACGTGGCAACAACCCAAATATTGGGAGCAGAGGAAGTTCACTCTTAAAAGAAAAGGGGATGCCGAGAGTCTGGAGAAGTCCCCAGGAAGAACTAAGGGAACTTGTCAAGGGAATAGCCGAGCTGTTTGAAAATCATTCATTAGGACTGAAAAGCCTTTCCTGGAGAAGGGAGTCATTCTCCTGGGTTTTCTTTTCTGGTTTTCTCTTAGTGGTCGGGCCAGAACAGGTTAGCTTTGAGACAGAGGATGGACCATATTCTTTTTGGACTTCACTACTGACGACGAGCACACTAGTTAGTTTATAAGGCAGGGAAACCCATAGAGTAGGGATAGGTAGACCATTTTCCTTATTGTTTAATAAATCCTCTTTTGAAAATGGCCAAAACTAGTCTGCCTTTTTCTTCTGACCTACCACAATTCCCTCAGTAATTCTTGTCATGCCCCTGTCCGGTGTCGTTTCTAGGGCCCTGCATAGTCTCGGGCAGATAGCTCATGTGCAACGTGCTCGCCTTGGAAGCAAGATGACATGGAGCAACGCAGCTTCGATCCCTGGGTCTGCGCTTAGAAACCTCTGGGTATTAAGCGCGTTATAAATAACCTATCATATCATTGGATACGGGGCTAAATTGGCATGTCTAGATTTTGATTCTCTGATGCATGATTTTGCTCTTGCTGAGGAGGCAGGAAGTACAATCTCTCCATATGGTGATCTTTGGCGTCGTGAGTAGCTAGATCAGTTTGAAGGATCGGCTCTGGACCCCCTGTTGAGCGTGGTCATTCAGAACTGGCCGGAGGGATTTAGTCGTAGATCACTGGTCACCATTCTCCCGCTATGCCGTTAAAGTGAAAGCCGTCACCTTGACCGAATGAGCACTGCTTCCACATTGCAGTCCACCGTCTCTCCCGACCAGCCTTGCTCTTGGAAACCTCATTTTCTTTGGGAAGGCTTTCATTTGTAAGACTGATGGTAAACCAGGATTGCTAATTGCATTTTACAGCAATACAGGTCCTGACCATCTCTTATTGGTTCTATGTTCATTCATTGCCTGTTTTTTTTATTTTCATGGCACTTTTTGCCGAAAATGTTTTGCCGACAAAAAGTGCTTTTATTTTGGTAATATTTTTGGGGGGCACCTAAACCCCCCTCCGCTATTTTGTATTCCCTATACACCACCCCACCTCTCATATGCCCTCTCACCCCCCATCCTCCATATTTTTCGATGTTTTTTTGGGCAAAACTTTTTTCGCAAAAACTGCTGCGAAAGCACAACGGGCGCTGAATGAAGGTTGCACTCTCTTGTTAGGCCTGGTTCAACCTCTCCCTGCCTGCAACTTGGTGGCGTACTGGCAGGATACCTCAATAGCCTTCTAGCTCTTTCTGTAAGTGCCAGGCAATTCTCCTATTACTAAGGGCATTGGTAGCAACCCCAGAGCTAGCAGGCTGTTGGTGGATGTTCCAGAGAGCGCCTAAGAGTGCCAGGGTCTTGGAGACTTTGGTAAGCTCATGCCCACATAGGTTTGAAGAAGCGGGACCGCTGAGAGTCGGTTCCACTGCTCAGTGAAGATCACAACGTGCCTTCTGCCAAGCCACTGTCTCAACTGTGGACATGGCTGCGTGGACGGTGCAACGGTTAAACGTCGCGCATGACGTGTTTGCACGCATGGAAACGTGAACTGCACATTGTGAGGCCAGTGTTCCTCGCCGGATCCCCTGCGCAGAGCAACCACTCGCCGCTGCGCGTGAATGACGCACTTTATGCACTGGGGGGGCTTTTGGGCTGGAGACGCCACACGTCTTGGAGTACCGCCCGGATGAGAATGCAGCAGGTGTCTTACGGAGCGCCACATACCGCCGCAGGAAGCACGTGTCTTTATGGGCGATGACAGAGGGTACTCGCCTAAAACCTACTTTATTAGCCCAGACGGAAAAGGCAGCGCGTCCCTTTTGACAAATGGCAGAGCAGTTCTTCAGTGTGGGACAGTGGGGGAGGGCAGCTTTCCTCACCCCTGTGCAAGTGTTGCCACCTGCAACTCTAGGTTTCCAGAGCGCCTCTCAGTAACTGCTGCTCTGTTTTTTCCCCCACTGGTTTTTCTGGTGGTAGATATGGGGTCACAGCTCAAGCCTGGTTGAGAACACCAGAAGGCGGTGATCAGGCCTACTCTACTATCCACTGTGTTCTGGGTCGCAAACCACTTCTTTGTATGACTGGCTCTCAGTTGAAGGTAAGTCTCAACTGCTCCACTCTCATTTGCCTCTTGAAGGGCAGGGGGTCGGGTTCAAGAAGTACATTTCAAAGAACTGACTGTAAATTTCCAGCACGCTGTCTACATTTTGTCATTTCAATACCCGTGGTGCGTCAGGTTTGAGAGGTGTGTGTGTATGTGTGTGGGCGCGCGCTAACGTTATGCACCACTGGGGAGGTTGGCAATGCCACCGTTTTGAGGTCTAGGTGCACTTTCATCTTTAAGGGCGTCCTTTGTGCGTGTCGGTGTGCCAGTGTTTTTCTATGCTCCCTTTTCAGGACACTCTGGCCTCTGCCATCCTCTGGCCCACCATTGCTGTCGGAAGTCTCTAGTTGTCTGCTTCTCTCTTTGCTTCACTTCAACTGTCGCCCTCTTTAATTTCACTTGTGATTAGTGCTGTAGTTGCTGGTCTTGCCTTTTCCTACATGTGGTATGAGGCTGTTGGTGGGTGGTGGGGGGGCAACCATTCTAGTTATTAGCTACTGGACAACCCCTCAAAAGTCACTCGCCAACTGGATTCTATACATAAACGCATGACACCATTTCTTAATCACAAGAGTCAAATATCACGAGCCAATGGCTTGTGGCGAGTGCACATTTTGCACCCTGAAGCTGTTGTATTAGTTGCGCTTTGTGCCCAGAGGCATAGAGAGTGTAGGGCTTACGGGGCAAGGCGCACCCAAAATCTGTAAATGCCCACTCAGCAGCGCTGTGTGGGCATTTAGGGATATGTGTGTCAGTGCAGTGGGCCCAACTGCATTAGCTTCAGGCCCCATTTGCTAGACAATCCTGACTAGGTCTCTGATTGTGCCTTTGTCTCATTTAACCATCATTTCTTTTTTGTTTGTTTGCAAGCTGACCAAAATCACGTGCATATGCATCTCTGCTGTTTTTATTCCCTATTTAAACGGAACGCTCTGTTGTGTCATACGTTATACTTGCAAACCCGGCTTCAATGACGTAGCATTGAAACCCTTTTGGTTCCCTCAGTAGCTTGCATGGTGTTTTTGCTGGGATGAAACTACTTTTATATGTGCTGCCGTAGAGCCCGCACCCCTCTCTCTTCCAATCAGGGTCTTAGCCTCTCAGATTGTGTTTGCATGGTGGACTGTGGGACACTAAGTTGCGAAACAGCAAAGCATAGTACGCTCACAAATCAATCCCACGCACGTGTTACTATGCACAGTCCTCCAGTTTGTGGTGTTGTTCTCCTCTCTGCCTTCTCTGTTCCCCTGTGCGCTCCCTAAAGGAATAACGTGTTGCTTGCAAGATCAAGGTTGTGTTCAGTTGTTAAAGGGCTTTCTACTCTGTTGTAATATATGGCTGATGTGATGTTTGTTCTGCAGGAAAGTGAGTGTATGATATGTATCATTTGAAAGGGTCCTTGTTCACTCTGTACTTCACATTTTAAGACCAAAGTGAAAGTGACTGTACAATAATAAACTTAACCTGGAGGGAGCAACTGAAATCTGGGCCACATGTGGACTGTGTCATTTACCACCGGCAAAATCTCTGATGGCGGCAACTGACCTTGGGCAGCACCTTTAGTAGAGCCACTAAAATACTGCCCACGTTCTGCCGGAGAAACTGAATCCCGACCACCAAACAATTCATGCACTTGCCAGATGGGGGCGCTCGCCTTCAGGTCTGCACTCTTGCTTTGTAATCTGGAGGGAGTTCAGTCGAGCTGGTCTGGATGGGCAATGGATGCCGAGGCGCATCCTTGCGGGGATATTGAATACTAGACTGCCCCCGCGCAGGCGCAATGATGACTGGCAGAAATCCGGGTGGCGACCATTCATCATGGGCGTGCATCCATTTAGGGGCAATGGTGATTGGCATGGGCCATGGGGGGGGGGGGTAAATGATTAAGGCATCCATCTAGATTGGTGTCCCCTAAATCCTTAATTACAGTCTTGAATAACACCATACAGTCTGAGGCCTGCTAGTGGCCTGGGCGCTGTGTGCAGGCTGGCAGTAGGCCTAGTCCTCAGACAGCAGCACTTCTTTCTACAACATTTTGGCTACTTCCGGAAATGTGTGTCAGGTTACCCATGTGCCACTGTTAATTGGAGCAATGCAATATGTGTGCTCATTGGATGTGAGCATACATGTGAGCAATTGGTACATGGATTGCCTTTTTAGATGGGCCTTTTTTCTGAGCTGTCTCTCCTGAGGTGTTGGCATGGAGCGCTTTTGTCTGGTGTCAGGCTGGCAGCCTCTTCGCCTATTGTTTTTCTGCCTTTCTCATAAGGGCGCTGTGATTAATGAGCGCTCTTGACTAGTAAGAAATTGTTCAATAAAGGTTTGGTGCTAGAAGGCGTGTTTTAATCAGAGGCGATCTAGCCTTCCATGTTAGGTTCTTCTGGTGACTTCTGTTGGCAGTTGTTCCATTTGGCTGGCGGTTGGATTTGGTTGCTGTGGCACCTCTCCTGAAGGTTTGTTGTGCTGGAAGTCTTTTGGGTTTGAGTGTCCATCTCACATGTCCTTCAGTGCATGGAATGCGTGAAAAGCACAGCGGGTGACAAATGCAATAATGACGGCGGGGATGGGAACCGACTTGTATTTCTCAGTAACAAAACTGATAACGTAAAAATGATGTCCGGTAATATTTTCCCCATATATATATATGGTCGCCATACATAATGTCGGCGGGAAAAGGTTGTGCTGACATTATATATGGTGACCATATATATGGGGTCAAGAGGAGCGAGGGTTGCGGGTGTGTCCCCCGCATGTTCAATGTAATAATGTAAAAACACCTAGGGCTTTAAATGAGGACCAAGGGGTCATAAATACATTCCTACCGTTAGAACAGTGTATGGTAGCACAAAAGAACGGTAATCGGAGAACGGTTCAACAGGGGAAACAACAACACTCTCTCTTATTGAACAAAACACACAAACAGGCCGTCCCTACTAGGAAGAACACCCTACCCCTATCCCGGTAATCTCTCCCTAGGGGTATGGTGGTGTGCCGCCTATCTAAACGGGATAGCAAGAAGATACTCCCTATTCAACAAGTATACACATATACCAAAACAATGTATTATTAAAAGGTCAGACACAAGTTTATGGTTGTTACATAAGGTCAGTATACATTAAATCATACCTCTTTCATGAGTGACATACGGAGTACTGCTGTCAGGAATGTCTGTTTATGTTTTAATCACCTGTTCGAGCAGTGATCCTGTCATCTCAGAACTTGTACTGATCATGTAAAACAATGTGCCGTCAAGAGAGGGAGAACAAAAAACGTAGAGGCTGTGAGCCTATCTAGTCATAGAGAAACTTGTTTTTAACGTGTACAAATTCCTTAAATTGAACATCGTCATCTACATGAGGAATCTCATGCATAGGTGGGTCGACCGGTTTCGATAACCATATTGATTGAGGTCATCTTCTTCAGGACCAAAAGTTCTGATCATGGGGTTAACTCCTTCTGTGGACCTTGAATGGGATCCAGGCAATACCTCCGTTTCACGTACAATGACTCGTCTGCAATACCGAAGCAACAGGAGATTGTAAGAGCAACACCCTGTATGCCTACACGCGACCTACACAAGGCAGATTGACGAGTGCCACAACATGCTCGCCTCGACCGAGATGCTGTGAGAAGGTTTTCGCATCCTGTCCTCTGATGAACCGTTGATTCCCGAACGTGCAGAGTAACACGTGCTTGTATTTCAGAAACAGGGTGTTGCCTGGAACACATTCAAGGTGCATTGAAGGAGTTAACCCCATGCTAAGAACTTTTGGTCCTGAAGAAGACGGCCTCAATCAATATGGTTATCGAAACCGGTCAGGAGTTAACCCCATGATAAGAACTTTTGGTCCCGAAGAAGATGACCTCAATCAATATGGTTATCAAACCCGGTCGATCCACCTATGCATGAATTTCCTCATGTAGATGACTATGTTTAACTTAAGGAATTTGTACACGTTAAAAACAAGTCTCTCTATGACTAGATAGGCTCAGAGCCTCTATGTTTTTTGTTCTCCCTCTCTTGATGACACATTGTTTTACATGATCAGTACAAGTTCTGAGATGACAGGATCACTGCTCGAACAGTTGATTAAAACATAGACAGAAATTCCTGACAGCAGTACTCCTTATGACACTCATGAAAGAGGCATGATTTAATATATACTGACCTCATGTAACAACCATAAACTTGTGTCTGACCTTTTAATAATACATTGTTTTGGTATATGTGTATACTGGTTGGATAGGGAGTATCTTCTTGCTATCGCGTTTAGATAGGCGGCACACCACCATACCCCTAGGGAGAGATTACCGGGATAGGGATAGGGTATTCTTCCTAGTAGGGACGGCCTGTTTGTGTGTTTTGTTCAATGAGCGAGAGTGTTGTTGTTTCCTCTGCTGAACCGTTCTCTGATTAGCATTCCTTTGTGCGACCAATGTAATAATGTTCCTGCAAAAAACAGCAATTTTTTGGTGACTTTTTTGCCAGACGACATTTTTGCAAGGGCATTATTACATGGAACCATAAAAATGAGGGACGTCTTCTTGGTTTACATTGTTATGGTTCTGCTTGCAGTGAAGATGTGTCTGGCTTGGTGAACTTCTCCATAATATTCCGGAAAAGTGCTGATGCGGCAGTGTCATCAGTTGCACTCGGTCGTCCTGTGTCCTGTTTCAATGACGCCCGTCGTCTGACATGATCCCTTTGAGATGAATTGAAACCATTTTCAGGAGATGCAACGCCAGAGGACGTCATGCACGTTTTCGCTTTCATGACTTGTGATGTATGGCCATGTGTTCTGGTACAAAGGTTTGATGCAGGAAATGTAATGCTTCTCATAGGAATAGGGTTTAATGGAGGATGAGGCTATGCATTGCTTTGGGCGGTGCAGGCGGCACAGCCGTTGAGTGACACCAGACACAGATATTCTTTGGAACCCATTAGGCCGCATTTATCACATTCCTTGCAACACCAAAATGCAATGACATCATAGGAACGTTATGTCATCAATTACATAATTGAGCGTCGGGGAGTAAAAGTGGCCATTCGCCCCCCACGCTCTGGGGATGGGCCTGAGGAAATATGTGATCCCGTAAACTGACCAGACCCCTAGTCCCGCTACCCTCCCTTTCACGGACCAGTGAGGATGGCTCAATGAGCACCTGGCATGGCGCCTCACTGTTCCGCACCGGACCTTGGACACTAACCAAAATCAGCAATAGATCTCCCTTCCATTGACCCAAATCACTGAGTCCATAACTCATTTCAATGCAATAATAATAATAATTTGGCATTTATATAGCGCTATGAACCCTCAGGTATCTGAGCGCTGCTTATTATTACCCACAGTGTGTGGTGCTCATATCAACCTCGGAAGGATGAAAGGATGAATTTGGCCCTGCCGGGATTCAAACCTGCGTTAGCAGGCTCTGCACAGATGTCAAAGCGAGCGCTCTACTCGCCGTGCCACTTGACTGGCTTATGGCAATGTGCCCCAACACACCCTCTCAACCCCTGATCTAGAGGGCATGCGGGTGGTAAAACGGAGAAAGGTATTGCCAGTCCCGGCTGGGGCCAAAAGAGGGAGAGCACCTCGCACCCGCCTCTTTATAACTGCCTGGGAACCCCTGGCTGTATAGTTCCCGCACCGGACGGTGGTGCCACCAAGTGACGTTGCCACACTGCTCGGCACCGGGATGATCCACCCCCCTTTCTGGTGTCCCTCCCATCTTGGCCGCTAGCACTGTGGTTTGTTGTCCCTAAAGAAGCACTGCTCAATCAATATGTTGACCATAGCCCATTTGTACGGTGTCGTGAGCTCTCGGACTACTCGATTGTCCTTAACCCATGTAAATCCCCCCCTGTATTGTCACCTGTGACTGTTCCATTTACTCCCCTCCACAACCTGGTCGGAATGTCATTCAAACTCACCCCATTGTATGTAACTCACTGCTTCCAGTCAAATCTAATTTTTTATCTGTTGTATGTGTTTTTGTGATCAAAAGGACATTGTTCCTTTCTGCATATAAATATAAAAATACTTTTCTTGACTAAAATGTGTACCCAGTTAGATTTGGAAATTGGAAAGGGGCGGCTGCTCGTCTGTTGAATTCTAGCAAGGGGCGGCTGCTGCTCTGTTGAATTCTAGCAAAGGGCAGCTGCTGCTCTGGTGAATTCTGGAAAGGGGCGGCTGCTGCTCTGTTGAATTCTAGCAAGGGGCGGCTGCTGCTCTGTTGAATTCTAGCCAAGGGGCGGTTGCTGCTCTGTTAAGTTCTAGCAAAGGGCGGCTGCTGCTCTGGTGAATTCTGGAAAAGGGCGGCTGCTGCTCTGTTGAATTCTAGCAAGGGGCGGCTGCTGCTCTGTTGAATTCTAGCAAAGGGCGGCTGCTGCTCTGTTGAGTTGTAGCAAAGGGCGGCTGCTGGTCTGTTGAATTCTAGCAAAGGGCGGCTGCTGCTCTGTTGAATTATAGCAAAGGGTGGCTGCTGGTCTGTTGAATTCTAGCCAAGGGCGGATGCTGCTCTGTTGAATTCTAGCAAAGGGCAGTTGCTGGTCTGTTGAATTCTAGCAAGGGGCGGTGGCTGCTCTGTTGAGTTCTAGCAAAGGGCAGCTGCTGGTCTGTTGAATTCCAGCAAAGGGCAGCTGCTGCTCTGTTGAATTCTAGCAAAGGGCGGCTGCTGTCTGTTGAATTCTAGCAAGGGGCGGCTGCTGCTCTGTTGAGTTCTAGCAAGGGGCGGCTGCTGCTCTGTTGAGTTCTATCAAGGGGCGGCTGCTGCTGTGGTGAATGCTGGAAAGGGGCGGCTACTGCTCTGGTGAATGCTGGAAATGGTGGCTGCTGCTCTGGTGAATTCTGGCAAGGGGAGGCTGCTGCTCTGGTGAATGCTGGTAGGGGTGGCTGCTGCTATGGCGAATGCTTTCCTTTTGGTCATGGAAAGGTGTAGATTTTGAGCATTGTCATGTTGGCTATTCATGGGGTCTTTAATAGATGGTAGCCCACCGGGCCTATCAGGCATTGCATTACATTGTAGGCTGTGGGGAATATGCAAATAACAAGGGGGGTGGGGGGCTCCTGGGAGAATCTCTGCTAGACATGATCCTGGTTACAAGAGCCTTACCCAGAGTCTTTAGCTCACTATCTTTCACAGAGGAGAAATATCCCAAACATATCAGTCTTTGTCCTGCCCTGGGGCAGTCCAGCACCGAAATGCTAGGCAATTCTCCTCTGAACAAGAGTACCAAAGACTCTGGGTGAGGCTCTTGTAACCAGGACCCCCCCCCCCCCCCTTGTTATTTGGCTGTGGGGGGGAATAGCCTTCATGTGGATAATCTAATGTCTGCACTGGCGGATAGAGTGAGATCCCGTGGGCAATGTGTTCCCAGAGGCACCCTCACCTTGCTGCACCGCCCCGTCATGTTTCACATAACGGTGCATGAGTAGGCGTGGCGATGGGTTACCCTGGGAGACTTCATCTGTGGTGCAAAGGTCTGCAACCTTTGGCTCTCCAGATGTTCTGGACCAGGACTCCCACGATCCCTCACTGTGGACAATGATGGTTACGTCTGATGGGAGCTTTAGTCCAAAACATCTGGAGAGCCAAATGTTGCGGACCTCGGCATAGTGCATGAGGGTGCACAGCTTAAGACAAACAAGGTGTTGAATGTGTGGCCGTGAATGGAGCATCATTGTTTGAATATGGATGTTAAAAAGATGAAAATATGGGAGATTAATAGACTTTATGCTCACTTTGTGCAATTTAGGACAACTCACAACCCCCTTTTTATTTACTATGGATGGCAAGCATTAAAGTGCTTAACTGGGATTCATCGCTTTGATGTTCCAAATGTGTATTGGTGGGAACCTTTTAAAGCACCACTTTGCCTACTGTGGAGAGGATTTCAATAGAGCTTTTAATGGGCCGCATTTTGGGTCTGACCGTATTTCTATTGCATTTCAGCAGAATTGTCGCCAGCCTGGCCGCCATTAGCACCACTTACAATCTGGCAAATTCTGACGGATTAGGAGTTGCTGTAAAACAGTGTTGACCTCCATTTTGTTCATATTATTCGGTAGGGATTTTCGAGGATTTGCAGCGAGCAGTAATCCCGCCTACAGCCAGGCTTCCATTTCTTGGAGGTGAAATGGACGCGATGCCTCCAGCTACGCGCTGGAGATTTTACCTCCATTCTCAAAATGTGGCGTGCTATAAAAGTGGTGGTACGTTCGTTACCACCAAAAAGGGCTGATAACTGATTTACTGCACCTTTTTTTGCTGAACATCCAAACACTGAATGAGGCCCAATGACTGCGTCATATGGTCTCTTGTTGGACTGATGTGACGTCAGTCAGTTTGTACTGTTTCCAAGCCACGTGATGTTGCAAGAGCTGAGCATCCCAAGGTATAGCTCTGCTGTCAATCATCCTGCAAGATATGTTTAACGTCAAGAAATACTTCCACAAAATCTAAACTGAATGTCTCTTCTTGTGTCAAAGCAGTCCAGAATGGGCTGAGACTTTCTTTTATGGTCAGGTTAATTGATACTGAAGGAGCAAGCAAAGCATCACTGTAGAGGAAAGAAAAAGCCCACACAGATGAAGAGAGTTGCCCAGAAGTGAAGCATTTGTGCTGAATCCATAGCCATATTCTTGCATGCTGGGACATGGAGTCCATGCCAAAGCGGCCCTGATGAGGATAGCAGGGCAAGCAGTGGTGGTTGTTTTTTTTGTTAATTGGTAGGGTGTGAATATTTCTTACAGGTGGGCGGGGGGATGAAGGTTAGGGAGAGAGTTTGGTAAAAAGCCAGACAGTTTGCAATTAGTGTTGCATTGTAACTCTTTAAAAAAAATCCAATAGGTGCAAGTCATAAACCGAGCACAGGAGCATTTTCCAACGCATTGTCATGATGCCATTGCCCACAATATATGCCAGTATAAAAACATTTTCAGGCTGGCTGTGCCCATACATTTCCATGCTGGCTGCACCAATATATGCCAGTGTTGCCTTATAAGAAAATACTTGTGGTCGTTTTGTGCATAGTACCAGTTTCCCCACACAGGATCTTACTGCTTTTGGCTTTGCCATTAAAAAGGCTGGGACACAATATGAAAACCGGTCCAAACTGGCTCCATCATAATGCGAGTCTAGCCAGGTAGAAACATGTATCATGCTTACTTTATTATAGCAGCTGAATAAAAAATGCCATGCCAAAAAATAGCTAGATTGGATGCACCGAAATACTGGTCTAGCCACATAATAACACTTGCCATCCTTGCTTTATTTTTTATTGGGAATCTTTGATAAAGCAAATTTTTTTTATCAAAGAGACCAACTAAAAAGGGTCATGACATGTAACTTATAATGCTTGCTTTATCAATGATGCCCAGTAAAAAATAACATCCTAAAGAAAGAAATGGCTAGTCTGGCTGCACCAACATGCCATTCTAGCTGAGTTAGATAATAACACTTATGTTTGCTTTGTTTAATTATTAAACACTTATTATTATTAAACACATCAGCGGGATAACAGGACTCCAAAGGGAAAGTTGTGAAATACACAGAAACAAAACAAAAGGAAACAACACCTCTACATCATACATCACATAAAACTGGCAGCATCAAATGTGACGTGAAGAGGATCAAGAAGAAGACATCAATCCAATATGGAACCTCACCAAATTACTTAATGAAGAACCAGATGGCACAGAGTAGAACATGCAGTCCAATGATAATAATGAATATTGTCAACAAGACTACCAAAAGACACAACCAAACACCAAACAGACTCTGACGAATCCATTTCTGGGGTACCAGTGGTCCAGGGGTGAATATCGGTTCCTAAATCATCAATCTGCCACACACCTCTAATACACCAGAAGGGATCCGAACATATTGGAATAACAAGCAAATTATAAACCTCCTAGTCCAATTTTGGTAATGTGGATGGAATGGCAGGCTTATCTCCTCTGAAAGTCGTGGATCATTTGTTAGTTGCAACACAGTGAAAATACAATTATTACCCAATGATAAAAAGTATGTCCAGTCAAAGTTGTATTAAAAATATCTACTTTATTACTCATAAGAAAACAGTCTAACAACACTACAAAATACGTTTACATGTGATTTTTATCGAATAAACAAACAAAGAATGAATTTTTAAATAACCCAAAACATCGAGGAAAAAAATATGTTTTTTGTTTTTCAACACTGCATACTACAAAATACAACCCACCCTGTATAGGAATGCAAAGGACCGACTGTTTCAAAGAAGGAAAAGGGAGCACTCTGGATACTGACAAGAGGGTAGTCAGTATTGTTAGTAACCATAGCAGTTTGTTAAAGTTTCATGGCTTTAGCACAAAGGGAGCAATGAGTCTTAAAAATCTCTCTAGGGGCCTTCTGCTGTAGATGTTCTTGGTGTCAGCTTCAGGGTGCTTTGCAGGCTTTTCTGACAGAGTACGAGGGAGGAGTCGCTGCATGTACCAGGCAGCACAACGGTTCTACGAGCAAAAGTGGACGAATGGCTTCAGGCTTACCAACATGGCGGCTCAGGTCAGGAATTAATGTCTCAGTGCTGATCGGCGGTTCTGAAGCACTGGTCGAGACGGCGGCTTGACAACGGTCAGCGTTGTCATCCGTTGCGGATCAAGGAACTCGACTGGCTCGAAAGTGTCCTTTGAGTCGGACGGCAGTAGGTGCTTGTCGAGGCACTTCTCCCAGCATCATCAATGGGCAAAAGTTGTCCTTTAAGGCAGATGGCCCAAAGCTGAGCAGTATGTTGCAGGCAGCTGTCTTGTCCTTGGTTGTAGGTTTAGAGACCTTCTGGCTCTTCCTATCACGGAAGCTTGCTGCAGAGCCTAGCAAGGCATGCTGGCTGGGTACCAGTTTTGGAGCAGCTGGGGGGGTCCTCTGATTTCAGTCTCCCCCCTCTGTTCCCTGGGAAAAGTTTAGGGGAGGGATCTTGCTTCCCTTTTTGGATATCCTGGCCTTCCTTCACTGCCGGAAGATCTAAGGCAGACTGTACCTTCAGCCCGGGGCCAAGGTTGAGTTCTTCTTTGTTACTTCTTGTGAAGTCCTTAGATCTGCTTAAAGAGGGACTCCAGCCCTCCAGCCCTCTTTTAAAGCCAAGTGGGCCACAGTGATTTGTGTAGGCCAAGCCTACCTTAGTGAACCAATCCTGGGGTCCCTACCAACAATTTTCTATATGCGTGAGGTCATAACCAGAGTGCTTTGCAACAGGAAAAGGTAAAGGTATGAAAACAGAAACCAGGGGTGTCCCAGAACCAATATGACAGAAATCTTCTCTCAACAGAAAGAGTTCTGGTCACACTCCCTTGGGATCCTAAGTCCCACCCATCTTCCTGTCTGCTGTTGATCAAAGAGTCTCTCTGGTTAATGGATCTCTCTGTTGTCCAGGAGCAGCCAAATGTCTCTGCAGGAAGTGCCACCCCCCTCCTACCTATATGCTGGAAGCCAGAAATCGAGCCATGCACGTCACCAGTGGTTATGACTATTCCGCAGAGAGTCTTCAAGAAAAGGTATCTACTAAGAAAATCATATCTAATGTGTCCCCACAGAGATGATAATCTCTTGGAGGAAATCCTTAAAGGAATATGAAGTTGAAAGAAAGAGAAGTTGGTGACTTAACAAGGACCGAGTGTGATGCACTGAGAAGACTGGCTGCAGAAGAGAATGCATGGACCTTATAGAAGCTGATGACGAAGTAAATAATCAAGTAAACTTTCATATGCGAGATGAGAAATGCACGTGTGAAAAGCACTGAAGAAAATCCAAGCCATTTTATAACTGTAGAGATGCAGCAATGCAAGTAGACTAAGTAATCTTAGAAGCTGGCTACATGTAGTGAATAGACTGAAGGTGGTGCCGCCATTATATTGAATCTGGATATTGGTGTCACAACTTTAGTAAGCTGAAGCCCATGGAGAAAGACTGAAGCTATGTTGCGCAGCAAACAGTAGCTGAGATTGTGGGAAGGCAGAGAAGAGCTGCCTAGGCTGGTGTCAAGGCAGAAGCCGCCAAGAACTGGTTATCCATCTTTGAAGAACAGTGAGCATGAGACGCTGAATCATCCAGTGTTAAGGTGCAAAGAAAGAACACCATGAGTGTCAAGTTTATTCATTTAATACAATTAAATGCTAGAAAAGAGGCTCCTGTCACGTGGGCTAAGGATGGAAATAGAAGTGGGCATACACCTCTAGACTTAAGATACCACACCGTCTCTCTGCAATATATTCCCAGGAGCAAGGATACTTTGCAAGGCCAAGTTCAAAGACAATCTTCATGTAGTTCCTGATTAAAGTGACAGGTTTCCCATAAAGCTGCAGCAAGACCAGACTCTCGGGCTCCTCCAAACCACATTCTCGTACTTATGAATGGAGTCCCCCTAGCGGGGTGGCCTACTGTAAACAGGCCCAGACATGACAGTTCACTTTCATTGATACTGAGGGCGGGAGCTGACTTTGGATTGACAGTTACATATGAAAGGTTGTTGGGTTTCCTGTCTCCTTTGTTAACATCTGCAGCCATGCCTCATGTGGACCTGTTTGAAGTACCCTCTGTTGGTATGTTAATCACTGCCATCAGTTGCAGGGCCTAACAAAAGAGCAGAGTGGATCCATGAAGCCTTTGTCAGTTAATCAGGCTGACCATGACAGGGGGGAAGGAAGATCCTCCCCCTTCCTGGAGATGACATTGTGCACTCATAGCTGTCACATTCAAACTAAATATGACTGGGGCGGACTGTGCCTTTAGGCTATGTCCACCCAGAGTACATGGGTCTATGTGTTTGTCATGGTATGAGCATAGGAAAATGTTTGTGGATTAGCCCCACACATTTTCATGAGGCTGATCTACCATCATTTTATTTCATTTAAAATTTTTAAAAAGCATGGGCGAGCGTAGGCCCACCATGCGGATGGTCAAATGCCCCACACAGACCACAATAAATGAAAAGATACACTACAACTCTATCAACGCCAAATCGATGTCCAAGCATCGATTTGGCGATGACCAAAATCTATGATCTACTGTGTGAAGAAGGGATAGACAACCTATCCCTCACTGAAACCTGGCTAACACAAAACTACAAAGTTATAGTGCACAGTTGCCTGTCCGACAACTTCAAACTAAAGCAGGCCAACAGAGTAGGAAAAAGAGGAGGAGGACTCGCTGTGGCTTACACGGACAAACAAATCTAACATTTCTACTCGTCTATTGGCCACCAACCTACGACACCATTTTCATAGACCCTTTGAAAGAAGCCGTCCCCAAATTGGCTTTTAGATGCAACCAATTGATCATTCGGGGCGACTTCAACATCTGGTTTGAAGATGAAAACATAAACTCACTGAAAACACTGACCAATCAATTGGTGACAATGCAACTATGACAAATGTTGAAAGGAGCGACACACACAGCAAGCCACACTCTAGATGCAATCTTCACCAACAAAAATGTGATCACAACAGCTCTCCCAATCCATAGACTCTGTAGCGACCACCTCAATATACCCTTTGTGATCCAAGCACCATCAAGAACACCCAACAATCTCCCTAATATCCTGCCAATCTGGAAAAGAAATGGGAGAATCATCAACAGTGTGGACCTCAAAGTGAAACTAGAAAGGCACAAAACTATCAATCTCCACCCTAGTTAGAACTGGCATAGACAAAACATCCAGACCCAGTCCTAAACTGGATCAGGAAAACAATAGATGACATTGCACCAGAAAAACCTTTCAACCCATCATGAAAGAAAACAGTGGCAAGATGGTTCACACCCCATCTCAAGGCAATGAAAAAAGATCAAACCGGAAGCTAGAAGAATGGAGGAAAAGCTATGACCAAGACAAAAGTACCACATATCAAAGATTAGACTATACAAAGCAAATCACTCTAAGCAAAAAACAAACACTACAGTGAACGGATCGCAAAAAAGCAGGCAACACTCAGAAAGAATTGTTAAACACCATAAACAAGATGAGAAACCCTATCAGGTGCAACAACGCACCGGCCCCCACACAAAAACTGTGAGACTACCTCGCCGGACACTTTCAGAACAAAATAAACAACATACAGCAAATCATACAAAGTAGGCCAAACTACCCAACTGCCCACCTCAACCAACCAACGCCAGAACCACAGACCAGACTGAACACCCTCCCTAAAATCCTAAGAGATAAACTCAACAGCCTTGTGAATAAAAGCAACAGGGCGGGTTCTCCAGAAGAGCCTTGGCCACCAGACATCTACAAATAAATCCTAGCACAGAGAACACCAGCCGAATACTACCTCAGGCTGTTCAACCTCTAACTAACAACAGGAACAGTGACACAAGCCTTCAAATTGGCCTACATCAAACCACTCCTTAAAGATACATTGGGTAACGTGTAAGACCTCTCCAACTACAGACCCATCTCAAACATTCCATACCCGGCAAAGCTACTAGGAACCTATGTATATGAACAAATCTTGGAATACGTTGAAAAAAAACAGCTGCTAGATCAGGCACTAGTAGGCTTCAGACCCATGAGAGGAACGGAGACTGCACTACTATCTATTTTCCCTTCTCCTTCACGCACAGAACACTCCCCATCATCTCTTTCATCTAGTCAACAGTAGACTACGCCAACAGCATCTACCTCAGAATGCCAGAATATCTGCTGAGGAAACTACAATACAGAACGCAGTTGCAAGACTTCTCCTTAAACCTCCCGAAGACAGCACATCAAACCAACGCTAAGAACGCTACATTCACTCCCTGTAAAAAAATGAATCACCTTCAAAACACTCTGCATAACACACGGAGCAATCCATGGCCAAGGTGCAGAATTCATACGGAGAAAATCACCATCTACAAACCAGCATGTACACTTAGATCCAGCAACGACATCCGTCTCGATCCAAAACAATTCGCAAAACAGAAATTTGGAGGATCAGCATTCACCTGAGTAGCCGTGAAACTCTAGAACACCCTCCCAAAGGAAATACGTACAACAGAGGATCACCTACATTTCAGGAAGCTGTTAAAACATGGCTCTTAAACTACCAAGCCGAAGAAAACATCTGAGCAGCAAATTCACCCAACACAAAACAAATAAGATACATGGAAAGGGTCCCCCAAAACCAGTGACAAGCCCAAAATGGACCAAGACCAAACGAAAGGTCTAAACTCCTCGCAGAAAATTGACCAAGACCAAACGAAAGGGCTAAACACATCGCAAAAACCCAATCTGCCATGCCCTGAAAGGGCCAGTGGGGCAAGCTTGGCAGAAAGCAGATTATGTTGTGGTTGGCCGATACAACAACCTGAATATACTCAAGGATGGCTGACACAGAGTTTGGATGGGGAATGGGTAGATCAATGGGCTACTTTTGAATGTGTTGGAGGGCAGGCATCGTATAGAACCTAGACTTGACACAGGGGTAGACAATGTACTGAATGTGGAATTAATAAGAGGATGGCCAAGGGGCTGAGCTCGGACGCATCTCGGAGATGGCAACACACGCATGGTGATGCACTTCGAAGCAACCAAAGTTCAGAACCTAGAAGAATGTGACACAACTACCAACAATCCTCAAGTACTCTGCTTACACACCCTACATAACAAACTATGTGCAACATACCTCTAACACAACAGAACACTAGATCATCACGAATTACAATGGACTACGATCATCACTTAACAAAACTAAGATGCAAATGCCACACACGCCCACACCAACCACAAGGTAGCTAGCATCCAAAGACCACAACCAGCACACAGTGGCTGGTTTATCCGAACTGAAGCTACCAACGGCACAGCAAAGCTCTTCTGCTCATCCCTCTTTATCCCACTAACATTACCCCCAGCCCTCCTTCCATTTCAGATCTGCTAGAGCGCCAAGAGGCCACGCAAGTGGCAGCAGTGTGCGGTGCAAGACCAGTTAACATAACATTGTCATAGATGGGCATCTGTAGCAAAGGACGCATGTTTTTTCCCTGCAATAACTGCTGCACCCTCACTCCTGTATCCCACTTGCCCTCCTTAGTCTCCTGCATCCTCCCAGTCCTGGCTGTCCATACGCCCGCCACCTTCCCCGCCTTCTGTTTGCTTGCACTCTGAAGTGTTTTTTCTGCATGCATCACTGCACAAAACCCCTGAAATACATCAAACCTTAAATCCATAAATTAAGAAGCTGTATAAGCGACTATGTGACTTCCCAGGGTGATGGCTCTGATAACTGGAGTCTGTCTGTAGAGTTTCTGCACCTCCGGGACAGTGGTACGCAGGCTCGGACTGGCCTATAGGGCAATCGGCCCATGGCCGAACCAAAAACGCAAATTGCTGATGTAGGCCAGTTTTTTGGTCAAAATGGCCAGTGTGATAAATTACTTCACTCTGCGGCTAGTAGTTTTGACCACTGTTGCTGAATACATGTTCTTTAAAATGCACAATTTGCATCACATGTTATCAAAAAACTCCCCCTTGGGTACTATTCAAACAGTCTGTCACAAAAGGAATGAATTCCCATTTGCAACTGTGGGCCACTTTTTCATTGGTGCCCGAGACAATGTTTTGGGCCAGTCCGACCCTGTTGGTACGTGGGTATGTTCATGGATAATCTTTAGCAACCAAACCTTCCTTACTCCCGCTGACACCGCGGCAGGGGGCAGCCATTACGTTCCCTTACATCCCTGATCTGCTTTCGTACTCCCGCTGACACCGCGGCAGGGGGCAGCCATTACGTTCCCTTACATCCCTGATCTGCTTCCGTACTCCCGCTGACACCGCGGCAGGGGGCAGCCATTACGTTCCCTTACATCCCTGATCTGCTTGGATCAGTGTGGCATTCCTGGTTTGGAAATCCAGGAAGCTTGAATTTGAATCGAGGAGCTCATCTACTATGGGTACCTCCTCTCTTGTAGTTGTTGGTCTGCTCCAGTAACTTAAATGGAAACTCAGAAGTGCAGGTACTCACAGTGCTTTAAATGGCCGGCACACGCGAGCCGGGGCTCTTAGGGGGTGTGGCGTGGTAGGGGGTCGGCACCACAATTAGGTGGCAACACCGCACCAGAATGCTGCCTGTTGGGCCACGCCCCCATAAGAGCCCCTGCTCGATTTTGAAAAAGGGCATGGGCCCAGGCCTAACGGGCACCATTCAGGTCAAATAAGTGTTTCCTTGTTTTCTAATTGTGGACGTGACCCTCTTCCAGGTACCCTTTATCGCTGTAGATGCAGGGATCATCACCCTCTGGCCGAGGGTGAGGATCTCTGCATCTCCACTAAAAGGGGTGCCCGGCAGGGGTTGGAGACGCAATGAAAGACTAGGCTTTTTTTCCCTTTTTTTTTGCAAAGCCTGAAGTTCTCGAATGCACTTTACAACAAAAAAAAGCCTCACCTTTTGATTGTGTCGCCAATCCCGTGCCAGACTCCTCTTTCATTAGAGATGCAGGGAGGTTGGTGTCACATGACAAGGCAAGGCTTTTTTTTCTAAAGCCTGAAGCTCTCGCTTACATGCGAGCACTTCAGACTTTACAAAAAAAGCCTTGCCTACTACCAGCCTGGTGGGCTGGAGTTAGCCGGAGACTTCAGAAGTCCCGGCAGGGCTCCGTCTCAAACACAACATCGGGAGTTTGCCGGGGCTCTGCCCTGACTAGCCCCAGCCCACTTAAAGCCCTGGGTATTTACTATCCCAGAGTACCTGCGTACTGTTGCGAAGTGCTGGTAGTCCGTCATGAACAGTATTGGCTTCCTGCTGATAAGTGCTGAAACTATGGCTTGCAAATAAAAGAAGTGCAGGTACTGGGGACCGGCAAGTACCTTCCCATTTAAAGCGCTGCTCTGCTCCCACAGCCTCAGAGGTGCATTCAGCCATCTAGGGAGACCGCGGTGGGCGTGGCTGTGAAAAGCCGGCAAACTCGTGCTGCCAGGGGTACCACAGGTCGGGCTCCTGGCTGCACGAGCAGATCAGAGGCTGGTGCTACCACACAAGGGACAAGAGAACCGTCCTCGGGAGCGCTTATTGGCAATTCTAAAATCGGGCCTACGCAGACTTCCCGACCACAAGTGGTTACGTCTGTGCCGTGAGGGAGAATTCCATTGCAGACCCAGCGACGGTATAGGACAAAGGCATTTTCAACATCTAGTAACAATCCATATACGTACATCTTCCAGTGCAGTCTTTGTGGAACTGTGAACCACAGCAGGCAAACCCCATTTCGGTTGGAGGCACACAAGTGGATTTTCAGCCATTCCGCTCTGGTGAGAATTCGAACAGTTGTTTTGAGCAGGTGTGTCGTCTTTGAGCGGGCCTGATCTACAACCTGCCCTTGAGTTTTTGCTACGAAAGCACCCTGTTCATCAATGGGATTATTGGCTGTGCAAGGGGGCTCGTGTAGAGGCAGCGTGGCGCCCTCCCTGGGTGGGAAATCATTGTCATCCCTGAGGGGGGGGGGCGTCTGACCTGCGCGCTGCCCCATAAAAACAACAGCGGGGCGATTATTCAGCAGGCTGGATTGGCCCCGTCTGCGACCTATGGCCGTTACTGCAGATTGCCAAGGGGCCCTGTCGCCGGTGGCATGGACAGTAAGAGCATCGCGAGACTCAGGAGCTTAAATTCAAAAGAATGTTCTGAAAGAAACCGCTGCTGCTGTCGAAGGTTGCCAGAGTGCGTGGTGCAGGCTTGCGGTATGGAATGAATGGAAGCAAGCTCCTGAAGTAGGCCCAGGCAGGCTTGGACTGGCCTATAGGGCAATGCCCGAACCAAAAACACAAAACGCTGGTGTGGGCCAGTTCTTTTGGTCACAGTGGGCCACTTGTTTGGCCAATGTGGGCCTGTTTGATGGGTTACTTCACTATGTGGCTAGTAGTTTTGACCCGTGTTGCTGAATACATTCTTTCAAATGCATAATTTCCATCACAATTTATCAAACAACTCCCCATTGGGTACTACTCAAACAGTGTCACAAAAGCAATTAATAGCCATTTGCAACTGTGGGCCACTTTCTCATTGGTGCCCAAGACAATTTTATGCCCGAGTCTGACCCTGGGCCCAGGCCCTGAAATCAGAGTTCAAATGATGTATTTCTGGTATTGTGCGAATTGGACTCTGTGACCCTACTTTCCTAGGTCGCCTACGTCTGATCCGGACATCTGTGACGGGGTTACATAGCAACACCCCAGCCCGTTGCACACAAAGACCTGTGTCATGTGTATCTCGCTCCTGCAATTGACCTTCACTTGGATAGTCTCCCGCTCTCACCATCCCACCACCCCACATCCTGCTTTCCCTTCCCGCTGAACCCCTATTGAGAATTCTTTCTGTTACATAGAGTGGAACAGAAGTCTCATACAGAGACATCTTTAGCGAGCCTGTATTGCATTGTATACTATCTGACTAAAAGGATGAAGAACGATTACAAAATAAAGATAGCGGTCAATGGTCGTTCAGGGTGTAAATGATTATACCCTATGAACTTCTAAATAGTAAATCATTATTATTATTATGGTATTATTATTATTATGGTATTTATTGAGCGCTGCACAGACCTAGTTTCGGAGAAGCAACTGAGCGCTTTACAATCATAGGGGGAAGAACACATTGAGGGAAGCGGAGAAAAAAGAATGGGGGCTAACAGTGGCGTAGACTCTTTATTTCATAGATGCTTGCAAAACAAATGCTTATACTGAGGCAGGTATTTTTACCCGATCCTTTCAACTCCCACAGACTCCCTAGACATTGGACTGCACTGTGAGTGTGGACACTCTGAGTCTCTGTGCCTCGAGTGGCGCTCACTCTTGGTCTTGAGTGGTAGCCACTCTGCGTCTCTGTGCCTCGAGTGTGGGCCACTCTGGGTCTCTGTGCCTTGGGTGGTGGCCACTCTGGGTCTCTGTGCTGTGAGTGGGGACCACCATGGGACTCGAGTGGGGGCCACTCTGGGTCTCCGTGCCTCGAGTGGTGGCCACTCTGGGTGTCTTTGCCTCGGGTGGTGGACACTCTGGATCTCCCTGCCTTCACTGGCATCCCTGCGTCGACTGGTGGCCACTCTATGCTTCGAGTGATGGCCACTCTGCGTCTCCCTGCCTCGAGTGGTGGCCACTCTACGTCTCCGTGCCTCGAGTGGTGGCCACTCTGTATCTCCCTGCTTCGAGTGGTGGCCACTCTGCGTCTCTCTGCCTCGAATGGTGGCCACTTTACTTCTCTCTGCCTCGAGTGGTGGCCACTCTACACCTCCGTGCCTAAAGTAGTGGCCACTCTGGGTCTCTGTGCGGCGAGTGGTGGCCACTCTGGGTCTCTGTGCCATGAGTGGTGGCCACTCGGTGTCTGTCAGCCGCAAGTGGCGGCCACTCTGAGTCTCTATGCCTCGAGTGGTGGCCACTCTGGGTCTCTGTGCGGCGAGTGGTGGCCACTCTGGGTCTCTGTGCCATGAGTGGTGGCCACTCGGAGTCTGTGAGCCGCAAATGGCGGCCACTCTGGGTCTCCGTGCCGCGAGTGGTGGCAACTCTACGTCTCTGTGCCTCGAATGGTGGCCACTCTGGGTCTCTGTGTGGCGAGTGGTGGCCACTCTGGGTCTCTGTGCCGTGAGTGGTGGCCACTCTGGGTCTGAGAGTCGCGAGTGGTGGCCACTCTGGGTCTCCGTGCCTCGAGTGGTGGCCACTCTGGGTCTCCGTACTTCAAGTGGTGGCCATTCTGGGTCTCGGTATATCGAGTGGTGGCCACTCTGCGTCTATGAGCCACGAATGGTGGCCACTCTGGGACTCTGTGCCTTGAGTGGTGGCCACTCTACGTCTCTGTGCCTTGAGTGGTGGCCAGTATGGGTCTCTGTGCGGCGAGTGGTGGCCACTCTGGGTCTCCGTGCCTCGAGTGGTGGCCACTCTGCATCTATGAGCCGCGAATGGCGGCTAGGTGGAGACTCTGACTCCCTTACAATTAAACAGAAAAGAATTCTTATGCGCTTCAAGTTTAATCCAAATTGCAGAATTTAAATCCGCCCATCGTGGATATGTTACGTTTTTTTTACGTGTTTATTTAACATGTCTTTTTATGTATGTGAGTCACCAGTGTTCTTTTTAACCTTGAATCATGCTAGACACAATTCATGTATGCTTGCATGCAGTTCCTATTTGTCTGGATTTTTCGCTCTTGGACATATTTGTGGGTACCAATGTTTGTCCTGTTTAAAAAAGCTCCACTGGAAAGAGTTCAAGCTCGTGGTTCAGTAGTAAACGGCAGCCACATATGGCTCGCCAAGGTCAGTAGCCATGTGGCGTTCCATGAGCACTGCCTTCTGGGGAAGCCGCTGAGGCCGGAAGCCAGACACCGAGTCACAGGAGAGCTGGGATACGGCGACAGGCTATGGGCGGGGCTTGAGACTTGGGCTGACACCCGCTTCCATGAGCAGCGCAGGCTGCTGGGAGATGTGCTCAGGGCATCTACGAGCAGAGCCCTCTGGCCACCCAGCTGATGCGCGAAGGTCCGGGTACCAGAGTAAGCAGCAGGAGCCAGGTTGCAAGTGGCTAGAATAGTATAAGGAAGGTGATACCAAGGGGCGCTCGTGCGGGCGTGCAACTCGGAGTTCATATTTTCAGAAGACGCAATGGTTCTAATTACCAGTGTGACCTGCAGTACAGTATTGTGTGAATGTTTCGGGCAAAGAGAGACATTACAATCTGAGACTAGTGTCACCGCAAGACCCAGGCCCCATGGCTTCCAGGGTAGGAAATCGGCTGGAAGAAGCCAGAGCGGTGCTGGAGCTCAGCTGCGCCTTCGGGCCCTGGGGCCCAGGGCCAGCCCAGCCATCTCTGAGATATGACCTAAGCATGGGAGACTGAATGCAGAAACAGCCAACGCCTCACATACGGTTTAGCAGCTGTCCAAATTGGTATATATGTCTTGCAATTTACATTTGTTTGTTAGGGTGAGTATTGTGACTAATGAAAAGATCAGAGTCGAACTTCCATTTCTTGCTCAGAAGGGTTTCTTGCTGAATCACTATCAGAAATTATTCAAATTTGAAATTGTGGGCATTCTTATTTTCCCATAATGCTCTTTGTTTTTATGTACATGGCCAGGCTTAGCTTCTTTGAAGAGTTAATGTGTTGCGTAACCTGACCTAGGGGCCACGCCCCTTGTCCCCCCTTCCCCACGAACCCTCTTTCCCCAAGCTGTTGTATGTCACCCCCTCCTGGGAGCCGCTACCAGGATGTTTGTAATGTCACATGGTGGTTACCATGTGACCAAGTCAATAAAAGGGACGAGCCGCTTCCGGTTTGTCAATCGAACCAAGAACTAGGATCGGGTGTTGTTATTTGAAGCACCATGCTGGTGCTACACCGAGTGCAGCAGGCCCAATGGCGGGGCCCTGCACGCGGACGGTGCCCCTGCTGGGCAACACCGTCCCCCCTGATGGTATCTGCTGTGTGACCACGGCGACTGGTGCAACCCCTGCCTGAGCGCCCCCAGAGCCGGGGCTCCGGTGAGCTGGGTGACCCCAGCCAGGGAACGTGGCTCCAGTGGCCGCAAGGTGCCCCATGCGGTCCGCCACCAATGGTATGTCTTATCCGGTGTCCCGGATGCCGTAGGGTGCCCCCTATGGTCTGCCCATCTGCATGATTGCAGGTCAGATGTCCGCCTGGTGATTCAGGCCCCCAACAATGGCAACGAAGTCTGGTCTGAGCCCCGCAGGCTGGAGTGTGCGGGCTGCGGGAAGCCCATGTGTTTTGTCTCTTCCTCCCAACACATGTCCCCCCTCCACCCTCCCAGCAGTAGAGTGTTCCCCCAGTACACTTGTTAATTTTTCAGCACTGCCCACGACACTCTGGACTTGTGAGATAATGACTACAGAAAGGGTGATGGTATGAAATATCGTACCATATCAGAGCAATGCCTTGCAGAAGAAAAGGGGTTTCCGTGCTATTTTGTATAGCGTAAGATTTACAAAATGTGCGCTTTTCTCTACACCACCTACGCCCACCAAATGGCCCTCATGCCCACTACGTTGGGCATTTTCACACTGCAGGTGAGGACCAAAGGAACCTTGGCGCTCGCCTGGCATTCCTAATTCGAGCACCGCAGCCTATGTTGGCTCGATGCTCCAGGGCCTCGCAGTGAGGCTTGAGCAGTGAGTGGGGGTGCGTGCAGGTGTGTCTGGCCACGGCGAGACCAATGAACGAGGGCCCGGCCTAGGCCCCGGGTGCTTTCAGCAGGGATTATGGCTGTGGCGAGACACGATGCTGTGGACCGGCCATGAACGCTACATGCAGAATGCCAGTCTGGCTCTGGACAGTCTCTTTTTCATGGTTTTATGCTTTCTCCATCACTGCCTTTTGCACACCTTGCACGAGTGACACAGTGATGATGTGATAATAAGCCTGTGCGTATAACGTGAATTTTGTGCGTTTTCCATGTACAGTTTCTTTCGGGGCGGCATAGGTTTTCATACGATTGCAACGGACCACAATATGCAGCGGGAGTTCCTCCGCCCCTCACACACACCCACCCCTGTGGGATAAAACAACCTACAGGCCGCCTGTAAGGCTTCAATGTTGAACGAGAAAGAAGGCGTATAATGGCTGAGAATGCGGTCTTACCTCCCGGGCAGATGCTTGTTGAATCTGAGGGCAGCTCTCCCTCCTTCCCCCCCCAGATGACGCAGGGCGAATGCATTTCCCCATTGGCTGCATGCCGGCCCTCACAGTAGAACTGCCGCAGTGGTGGCTGCTTCTGTTTTTTTTTTTTTTTTTTTTTATTGATTTAGCTGATTACTCAACTTTTCAAATTTTTAAAAAGAAAGAACAAGAATAACATTTTTTTGAACAGGTTGTTAAAAGAGGTTAACAAATACTTGATTCATTTTCACCAGTTTTCCAAATAATTAAGCATTCGTAGGATGTGTGATGTGACGAAACACAAAATCACCAAATTACACACACATGTAATACTTATCTTTGGACTTATACTTATACTTAGCCAATTTAAAACATTAAAACATGACAACACAGCAAATGTATGTAAATCATCACATGACCTAACATAGTATAACATAGTAACTTCACACTAGTTCCTAAGTCCTCATAAGAGACTTAGTTTCTTCATGTTATATTGCAGTGTGGATAGGACCCTCTTCTAATTTCAAGGCATTCAAAAAGTTGATTGTCGCTATATATAGGCTCATATTTTCAGTTGTAAGTATTGTTAACCATCTATGTTCTGGTAATACGTAAGACATATAAAGCAAATGATTGGCATAGTGTATCTCTCTCAATCTACATAGTGCAGTGCATTTCATGACAAGGTGCTCGAGGGTCTCTCGAATAGAAGTATTAGAGCAAAATCGACAGTAGTTCCTTTCCAGATTTAACTGTTTTCTCTGCGCTTGAATGTCTCGTGTAGGCCACAAATTCAAGCGCAGACGCAGTATCGCTGATCGTATTTTAGGATTTGGAGCTTTAAGCAGGTAGGTCGCAGTTATTCCCATTTTTTTGTCCAAGAATGCTTGCGCATTAAAATGTTTATATGAGAGGCAATTGGCTCGAGTAGTTATCCAATCTTGTATAAAGATCTTTTTTTTGACATGATTCGGATTGTTAATCAACATTTCAAGAGTAGTTTCTGCCTTAGCCAGTATTAAAATTACGTTCTTCGTCCATTCTTGAGCAAACCGATGTTTAGAATGGAACATATAATCTGCTATAGTTGTCAACAAGGTGTTATTATTATCATAAACAATACATTTTCTGAAAAGTGCACATAATTGCCAGTGATATCTGGCATGTAAAGAGGTGAGTCCGAGCTCATATCGCAACCAGGATCCGGGTGTACATATCGGGACTCTTAATGAGTGTCGTCAATACTTTGCTTCAATTTTTTCAAAGAATGAATTTTCAATAAATGTTCTAGTTTCCAGTCCATAGAGAAGTGTAGGCGTGACTTTTTGTCGCCAATACTGAATTGCCGGGGCTATTGAGAATTTGCCAAATTTAAACATAATTATTTTGGTTTGCGATATGGCTGGGATCATCTTATTTATAACGATAAGTTTTTGAGTGTCGATGTTAGGGACATCATCAAAAGCCAATCCTAGGTACTTGTAGTTATTAACAATATCAAGTTTAACATCTTTGATTTGCCAGTTCATTCTATTACTCAAAGAGATTTTTGGAATGTATTGTACTACTTGTGATTTTTTTAAGTTTATGATGAGTTCATTTAAGTCAAAATATCGAGACAAAGCTGTCAAGAGTTTTTGTAGGCCACTAGGCGTTTTTGATATAAGGACGAGATCGTCCGCATACCAAAGGGCTTGTATAATCACATTATTTAGCTTAGGAGAATCTGATGATATTTCTCTGAAAAACTTTTTTATATTTTGAATGTAGAAATTAAACAAGGCGGATGCCAATAGACAGCCTTGTTTTAACCCTTTAGATGTTCTAATAGAAGCAGACAGTAAACCCATTATTGACAGTCTAATACGTATTGATGTTTGAAAATGTAACGCATGAATAATATCAATTAGGGTGGAGGGGCATTTTTCATCAATGAGCTTATCAATGAGTTTGCCTCGAGGGATAGAGTCGAACGCTGCCTGTAAATCGATAAATGCAAAATATATAGGCGTCTTGGTGTAATGTGCTTGTTTTTTTAGGGCATGTAATGTAATTAGATTGACAGCTGTTCCCATGCCTGGTACAAAGCCCGTTTGATTTGGGTCTCGATGTTGGGTCTCCAAAGTCCATTGATTGAAATCTCGCAAAAAAAATCGACAAAAGATTTTGCTCGGGGTGTCCAGAAGGGCAATGGGGCGGTAGTTAGAAGGGGTCTCACGATTTCCATTTTTGAAAATTGGGACTATTAATGACGTGCGCCATGATGCAGGTATAGTTTTTTTGTTTAGAATCTGTTGGAATATTTTGTTTAGGATTCTAGCCCACACATGTGGATATTCTTTCATCATTTGGTTTGTCAGACCATCGGGTCCCGCAGCTCGAGATGAAGAGGCCTTAGTTATGAAGTCTTCGATAATTTCTATGGAAATATCGAGATTCCAAGGTGCAGTATTTGGTGTTACATATTGGTAATGTTCAAAGTTTTCATCGTAATATAATTCGGAAAAATGTTTTATCCATTCCCTTTCTGCCACACCGTTTAGTTGTGTGTCGACTTGTCGGTGGACAACTGTGTCATTCAAAAGGGACCATATTTGAGCTGTGTTTTTGGTTCGAGTTAACTTCATAAAATTTTCACTATCTTTTTGAAACATAAAGGCTTTGTGACCACGTATCCAATTTTTATATTTGCATTTTAAGCTTCTTTTCGCTCGTTGTTGTTGATCTATAGGTAGAGATCGCGTCAGTCTTAGATCTTTTCTATACACAGATTTCACCTTCTGTAATTGGTGATCATAGACATGTTTGTTTTTTTTGTTCGAAGAAATGAGATGCATATTACGCGTCTCATTGAACATGTTCAGGACTGTTGGGTAAGATTGAAACGTTGGGGAGTTTATCTGCGCATGTAATTCTCTTTCCATTGCTGTTAGTTTGGCTTGGGTCCATTTAAATCTTGTTTTAGCATTATTAATTTGTAAGTTTGGCATCATTCGGTGTTGTGGATCTTCTTGGGATTCCATCCATGGCCAAGTCAGTAGGAGCATATTGTGATCACTTGTTGATTGTTGAATAATTTCAAATTTTTGAGCCTTCATGAATAAATCTTCAGAAAGAAATAGGTAGTCGATGGTACTTGTAGATTTGCCTCTGTGCCACGTGGGTCGAGATGGTATATCACCTGGAAGGGAGCCATTCGCAATAAATAAATTCCACTCCCTCATAAAATTTTGAGCTGTAGTGATATCTGGCAACAGGTTTTTTTAGATGTAGACATGTCATGTAAATTGAAATCACCGGCAAGTATGGTAGTCGAAATATCCGAGGTTTTCGAAATTATTTCTAAGAGATTGGAAAGATCTTTATAAAAAGTTTTGTCATGAATTGCTGCAGGATTGCGATACAAGTTAATTAATGCAATGTGTACAGAGCCTCTCGAAATTTTGACTAATTGCATGAAGTTATTTGGGGAGGCCCATGCATGGAGTTTGAGGCCTGATGTAGTTCTAACAGCCACCAATAAGCCTGCCATGGGTCGACCTTTTGTAGAGGTAATTGCTGGAAGAAGTACCACAGTATGCTCATCCCATATAGGGGTTTGTGTCATCCATGTTTCTTGAAGTGCTACTATGTCAAAGTCGTTTATATAGTTCTGTTCTTGATTCAGCAAATGTCGATAACCTCTGGAGTTCCATGAAATCAAAGTAACATTTTGTTTAGACGCGTTCAATAATGGTTATGTTTTGGCTGATAAGTTGCAAAAGGCGCATGTACATGCTTCTTGACGTTGATTGGTCTGTGTATATTGTTTTTGGTTTGATTTTTGCTCTTGTTGTTCGTTGGGGCTTCTTTCAGGGTCTAGAGCCAATAGGAATCCCATATCAAATAGGGCCATTTTTGTTCGCCATAGGGTGTTCAGCACTAGACCAGATCTAATCCAAAGGCGGACAATTGAGAGGTTACTATCACACAGAAACTCCACTTGATCAATGTCAGATGATGAGATATCTTCCAGGGCTGGAAGTTCGCTGAATATGTTGAGAACACTTGTTCTAGACAAGTCATATTGTGCATGTGGAGCGTTGCGACATTTCAGGATAAGAGTATGGAAATCATGAAATTTATTCTTCTTGATTTCTTTTTTTAGAGGTACTGTCTGAGACTTTTTTATTGGTTGTTCAGGAATTGCAAAATGGATTGTCTTCTTATTTTGGATTTCATTAGCTAATGTAGTTCGTTGTCCTGTTGATTGGTGATTCGCATGGATTACATGTGGCCAGTTTTTTTCTAGGGGATGATTTTCATCCTGTATTTGTGAATGCGATTCCCAGTTTGCCGTTTGTTCAGGGTGATTGATATTAGAACATTGTAAGCGATGCTGTAAGTACTCGTCTACTGCTGCTTTAATTTCCTCAGCTCGTTCAGAGATGTAGTGTCGATCAGAGCTCACACTGAAAGATGATTTTGTAAGTGATGATGATGAGGAAGCAGCTGTGACAAGGTGTGACGGCTGATTTTTAGAGGTGGAAGCGGTATTCACTCTGGTCTCTTCAGCTTCTTCAGATAAAGCGATCAATGCGTTCAAAGGTGAGTGTGAGGGTGGATGAGGTAATCGTGTCTGAGTCGCAGAAGTAGCTGTCAGAGTGTCGCCTGAGGATTTGGTATCTGGTTTTGGAGCATGAATCATACTAGCTGCTGTTGGTACTTGAAGCCCATTTGGTATCGCACTGGTTTGAGTTATTGTTTCTGCTTGTTGAGTAATGGAACTCGCTTGAATGTGTATAGGAGCTTTCTTTTGGATGGTATCATTCATCACTAGGCGTGCTTTCGCTTTCGTCATTCGTCTTGATTTTTGTATTGTATGACGTGATCTTGCAATGAGAAGTCTTGTAGGAGGGCCCTGCTGGGCTTGTTTTTTAAAGACATCGTAAGTCGCTGAGGTCATCGGTTGTGGGCTTATGAGTGTTTTGTCAACGCTAATCCATGATGCATTCGGATCGTGGTTGGTGAGATTAATACTCTCCACCGGCCGAATGATTCCAGGTATTACAGGAACTGCAGTTTCTTGGATTTCATCCTCAATTAGAATTGCTTGTGAATGCACATCCTCTTTGTTATTGTTTGGTTTAGGCTGATTCATATAGGGGTGGAATTGTATCCACGTTGCAATTTTTTCAATTTGCTTTGATTGATGATTGATTTTTTGTTCAAGTGATTCGAACATTTTGTATAAGCTTTTAATCGTAGTGTTTACCGCTGTGAGGGTAATCTCCAAGAGGCCGTTACTGGTAGAGATTGACGAAGTTGTTGGACGTTCAGGAGAAATTAAACGTCGTCGTGGAGTAGGTTGAATAAAAGAGGCTACTGAAGAAACACTAGAGTCTATTGAACACGGAGCTCGGTAATCCTGTGTATTTGACACCACAGATGAGTTCTGAATCATATTGGTAGCACATGGTAGTGTGTTGAGAAACACTTCATTATGGTCTTCTTCTTCGGCCACAGACGGTAAAGGTGCATGTTGTTTTAAATTAATGATCGGAGATTTAATAGTTTGCAGAATGGTGTTGTCCGACACGCACTGTTCCTCATTTTGCAAAGGCAGAGATTGTAATGGCTGTGCGTGCTTTGAGATTAGGGAGGTATTATTTAAAGTCTTTTGTAACGGCTCCAAGGCCGAAACAGAGGCCTGAGCATGACTTGTAGACTGCGCACAGTAAGAACGAATGTCCTGCTTCGATAAAGATGTTTTGGGCGCTGGTGTAAGTGTTGTGCTTTGTCGAGTGGCCATGCGTTTGGCTTGGTCAGTAATTTTGGAAATATTATTTGCAGGAGTAAGTGGTAAGTCAAGTACCTCGGGCATATTTGTTTTCAAAGTATATGAACGCATAAAGAGAAAATCGGCTTCAAAAGCAGCAGGGCCAAGTGGTGGTTTTCTTAAAGCTACGTGTGTGATGATACTGCTAGTCACAGATGTTGTATATCATGATTGACAAAGCAAACAGAACATAACCTTATAATGTGCCAAACTTAAATAAACAAAGCAAATAAAATTTGTTTAAAATGAGAATAAAAAATGAGTAAATTAGATTAAATTAAATTAAGCACAAAATATATCGCCGCGCCGTCGCGGCTTCGCGGCTAAGCGGCCAAGCGGTACTTGCACGGTACTTGGTACGGTGCGCGCGCGCGGTGCGCGCGGGAGCTTGAATAAATACACGCCTCCAAAGGGGTGTGTGAAAGGTTGTTGCACAGCCTAAACAAACAAAATAAAATAGCTGTGAGAAGCTTGGTTCATATAATAATGTCTTTTAGTCCATATATATGAGTTGTTCACCTGCTGGTAACCGAAGTCCTTCTAAGATCCAAAGAGGAAAAATCCAAAGTGGAATGAGCAGCAGCAGACAGCGGCCAAGCGGTACTTGCACGGTACTTGGTACGGTGCGCGCGCGCGGTGCGCGCGGGAGCTTGAATAAATACACGCCTCCAAAGGGGTGTGTGAAAGGTTGTTGCACAGCCTGCTGGTAACCGAAGTCCTTCTAAGATCCAAAGAGGAAAAATCCAAAGTGGAATGAGCAGCAGCAGACAGCGGCCAAGCGGTACTTGCACGGTATTCAGAAGGAATGAGGGGCAAACACTAGCCCTCCCAGCCCTGCTGCCCAAAATACACCTCTGGAAAATCACCCTGAATTGGAATTTTGAGCTACTGGAACCATTCAGGTGCCTGAAAAATGGTCCCCCAGAGTCCCCTCTACACAGGATGAAATCTCCCAGTGCCGCTACCGGGCAGATTATTTTGTTCCCATGCTGGCTAGCTCCTCTACAGTCCCTTTTACCTCTTGATCCGTTTTTCATTTTCTTACATATATTTGCACCCCGAGATGTCCCCTAAAATGAATGTCAGGGAAGGCTTGTCCCCTGGAAGTGACCGTTTTGGCAGCCCCTACGATTTCTCCTAATGTGAATGCCCTGAAAAATGCCATGACGTATGTGGCCCAAACAAGTGCACCCTCGTAGCCATCTCTGCTTATTCCCTCTGGAGATAGCACAATCTTTTCCAATTTCTGAGGGTCCAGCCTTCGGACGCTAAGAAAGCACGGGACGCCTTGAGTCCGGTCGTCTGACCCACATCCTGCTAAGGCCTTTTTCACTGCAAAGTCGTACCCTGTGCAGACCAGCCACAGACCTGATGGCCACCACCTTCCCTTTTGCCTTCCCTGTGGACACTCCTGTGTCGTATAAATGACCCAGGAAGGCAAGCAAGGTGTCCCTGTGGAATAGCTCCTCTTATCCCCACAGAATTCCCAATATTCCCAGAATGCTTTCTCATACGCTGTCTTGGTCTTCCTGGTCAGTGATCCGGGGTGCTAAACTGGGGCACCAAAACTCCAGAGTGTGTCGGGAATGGGGGTGCTCGTTATTTCTGCTTGTGGCAACCATCTGTGGAATTCCTGCATCTTAAAATGACAACGCATCGGCAGCGTTATTGAGAACCCATGGGACTTGCTTCGATTGAAAATGCACCATGATGGGGAATAGTTCAAAAAATGGGACGTTCCTAGTCAGGCCCTGGTTGGACCATTCTTCCGGCCACCTTCCCCCACACCACTTGGTTCCCCAAATGGCCCCAAACCCCACACTCCCTGCAGCATCCGTGTGTAGCCCTCTCTCCTGATTGGGTCGCGCTTTTTCTGGTCCTACCTGGAGGCCATTGAAATCTGACAGGAAACTGTCCCAAACCCTGCGATCCCTTTAATAGAACGGACAGTCTAGTATGGTGATGCTTCTCTGTGAGACCTGTGCGTGAGAACGGGCACCCCATCGGGATAATTTTCAGAGCGAAGTTGTGTTGTCCCACCAGGCGCTGCACCTGAGCCAAGGTCACCTTTTTGGACTGGAGGCATACGTACAGCGTTTCTGGGAAGTCCGCCACCTTCCCGGCTGGGAGACGGCATGTTCCCTGTACTGAATCAATTTCGATACCTAAGAATGGGATATTGGCAAACTGATTTTCTGTTATTTCCTGCCCCGATGGCACCCCCCACTCCTTTGTTAATCTTTGAAAAGCCCCCAATGTGTCCGCGTACTGCCTAGATCGAGGAGGACCTAAAAGAGGAAGCCGTCCAGGTTGAGCACCACGCTCGCCCCCTTCAGTTGCCTCTTCATGACCGATTCTAAGAATGAGCTAAATGCCTCGAAGTAGCTGCATGAAATGGAACACCCCATTGGCATGCATTTGTCAAAGTAAAACAAACCCAGTAGTCGGTAGTCGGCCGGGTGGCCCGGCAGCAGTCTAAATGCTGATACAATATCTGCTTCAGCTAGCAAAGCCCCCTTACCCAGCTCCCTAAGCTGGCACAGGGCGTCATCAAAGGATGCCTACTTTACAGGCATATTTCCTCATTGATTGAATCATTTACAGAGGCCCCTTTTGGAAAAGACAAATTGTGAATCATCCTGAACTTCTTTTTTGGGCACGATGCCCACTGGGGAGCAAAGAAACAAATAGAACGGGGGATGCGCAAAAGGCCTCCCAATTCTCCTGAATCTCTTTTGTTTGGCACATTTTTTCCATCAGCAGTGCATTGTTGCCTGCTTCTTATGCCTGGTTCTTTGGCACCTCTGGTGGTACCAGCCCCATTACTGGAATGTGAAACCCCTCGGAGAAGCCTCCTACTAGCAATTGTGCCTCCACTTTTCTGGGGTAACTGTTTGTCCATGATCAGAGTATATCCACCCTGATTGGTGTGGGCAGAAGGGTCTTGTGTGCTGGTCCCTTACTTGCTCTTTTTGTATTCTGTCTTTTCTCTTATTGCAGCTCTGTTCAGGGACACATGGTAACCCGCAGCATGAGCATGCATGCTTAAACCTGCATACTGTCCTGGTGCATGTTTTAGTGTTGAATGTGTAACATGTTCCTCTTTTATCCCCCCTTACAGGGATGACGTCCGGAAGGACTGTCCCTGCCTTGGTGTTGAAGCCCCTTGCCACCAGGCCCCCTGGGACTCCTCCTTTCCCCCCTGTTGGCGGACCATGATGCAACTGGCCCATAAATCCATAGCCCTGGTCCCCCAGTCCAGCTGAACGCTCCCCGCCTTGGAGGTCCTGATCACGTCCTAGTTTAGCCAGGCGCCAAATGCACATTCTCGGTACATGGATGCTATTAGGTGCAAATATGACAATAACCTTTGATGTAACTCTGGGTTCTTTTCTACCATTACCACCGCGAATATCGCCAACCCTGTTGTCCAATTCCCAATTGATCTCTCACCCTGCACCTTTTTCTCTTTCCCTTCCCCTCTTGCCTCCCTTACTTCTTCGGAAACAGTATATTTCAACAATGAAAATATATATATACATTTATCTTTCCAAATCTTCTCTTTTAATTCCAAGGATATGTGCCAAGTGAGCATACCTGAAGGGTTACTGATGGGGGGCCGCTGGTGCCCTCTCAACCCCCCCAGAAGTGCCTGTTGCCGGAATACCTGTAATACCTTGTGTACCCATTTGGCCTGTCATGCTCGATGGTGGCCCCATGCCCTGAGCTGTCCCCTCATTGTTATATATTGTTGGGTTCAGTGTCCCTGCTGTACTCCCCAATCCTGTGCCCGGTGCCCCCAGTGCAGGCGTACCTTGTCCGGCGACCATGGCTACCCCTGATGTCCTTCCTGCATCCTGCTGGCTGGTCCATTGTCCCCCTCATAGACTGATGCTCCCAGGCCCTGCTGACCATTGTCCTGCCGTGGATCCGCTACTTCCTGCCCCAATGGGCCATTGCCCCCTCAGCATCTCCGGAGTCCCCCCACTCCCTGCTTGATCTGTGTGCTAAGCCCGGCCCCGTATGCTCAAGTCTGTCCTTGCTGGATCCCCTGCATAGCCCTGGACAGGTACAAGCAAGTTCCCCTGGTTGCCGGTGAGGCCCCAGGTACTGCTGTGTAAGTGCCTGCAGTCCAGCTGAGCTGGAGATTGCTGACCCCCATCCTACCTGGGCCTCCCTTCTCACCACCTGTGGCCCCCTTCCACTACAATGCTGGGTGATTGGGACCTCCCGTGCCACTACTGCCCCCATGTTCCCTGCCACTGTGTCGTTAACGTGCCCCTTGTGGGGCCAGCTGTGGTTGCGCTCCCTTCAGCAGAGGAACTCACTGCCACTTGCTCCCGTCAGTAGCTGGCCTGTGGTAGGCACTGTGGTGATAACAATGTTAGGCCCAGGCACTGGCTGGGCACGGCATGGAGTGTTGGGGGAGAACAAACGTCGCAGACACACTGTTGGCCTCACCACTCTCGACTGTCCCATTTTTGCAGGCAGTCAGGCCTTTTATTTCTTATCCTTGCAATGTCAAGGGCCTCTGGGGCCTTTTCTCAACATACCACACCCGTCCTCCAACTGACATGACAAATAAAAATAAAGCAGGTGGCATGAAACACTATTGTTGCCACGTCAGGTGGCATTACCACTCGGGCTAACTGTTTGATGGTAGACGATGTGCATGACGAAGCCTCTGTCTCGTGGATGCCTGTGCGCGTTCTCTCAGCACGTACTTTGGGCAGTAGCCCATGGTAGGTGGGGGCACGGCACCACGTGCTCAGGTTCAGGACTCACCATGCTTGAATACTCCCTTGCTGGGCTGACGGTGTCTTCATCCCGTTCCTGGCTGGTAGACTGCTGTGGCGTCATCTGGGGATCGGCCTGGCCTGCGGCTGGTGGCGCTGCTGGAGAGGAACCTTCTTCCCACATGGTAGCCGGGTTCAATTCATATGGGAGTGGTAGCTTAGTCCGGGGCTCTGTTCTTCACCAGCACCCTGTGCCCTGGGGTGATGTCACTGGTGATGGCTCTCCGGGTGCGACTTTCCCTTTCATTCCTGGCTCTACGCTCTTTTTCTATGTGCTCCGGTCTGGCTCTGGGGATGTCCAGCTGTTGTGTACTGGCAGTGCTACTTTTGCTGGGAATCCAAACATTAGGGCAGCTCGGCTGACCTGGGTGGATAATTGAGGCATCTGCCGGTACATCCGCAGGAACCAATAGACTTCTGGCAACCACGGGGTCCGTTGTTCCTTCGCGATGCAGATCACTTTGTTCAAAGAGTCTATAAAGCGTTCCGCATCCCCATTTGCCTGAGGCCAGTATGGAGTGATATAATGGTGTTGAACGTTTAGGTTGTCTGGAAAGTTCTGCAGCTCTCGCCCTTTGAATGGGGGCCGTTGTCGTTTTTGACTGTTAGGTATGCCATGCATCGCAAACTTTTTCTCCAATGCTGTAATGACTGAGGCTGCCTCTGTTGATCGGACTTGCTCGACTTTCGGAGTATCTGCTGAACAAATCGATGGCAACCAGTAGATACGCCTCATTGGCTAACGAACAGAAGTCCAGACTGATCGCGTCCCACCTTTGTTCGCTCCAAGGGGGGCAGGCGATGGGTTCCAGTGGACTTGGTCGCGGCGTTGCTTGGCAGGCTGCACACACGCTTACTAGTGCTAGTACTTTCGCCTGTATGTTTGGCAGCCGCACTCTTGACTTGAGGAAGGCTTGAGTCTTGGTGATGCTCTTCGTGAGCTAAGTGCAACACTCTTTCCTCCAAGGCTAATGGGAACACTATTCGGTGTCCCTTTAGTATGACTCATTCTGTGGACAGTGACAGCTCGTGTTGCACCCCTAGTAGGTGTTGCAACAGCTCTTGGGCTGCCGCTGTCTTGTTTGTTGCTGCTGCTAGGAGGACCTTCCAGTTTCCTGGCAGGATGGACTCCTTGACACGCTGGAGGCATGAGTCCTGGTCTGTTTCTTTGATGACCTCTTCCATTTCCATCCATTTTGGCCTGGCGCATGTGATTATGTGGCACGCGTGCACGTCTGTTTCCTGGGTGTCATCTTGTTCCACCGGCGTTACTGGCCTGAGGTGCTGGCACAGGTAGTCCGCTGGGTTGTCTCTTCCTGAGCAGTATGCTACGTCGATGTCGAAGGGTTGTGGTTGTAGCTCGAGCCTGGTTGGTGGATGTGGGGCAGAACCCTTGAATGGGGCCAAGTGGTTTGTCGTCTGTGTACACTGTCAGCGCCCGGCTGGCGAATGCTATGGGGTGTGCGTTCCCCACTCGGTCTATTTGGGTGAGCACGACCCCTAGTGCCACAGGGCTGGCATCGACTAACAGTTCTGTTTTGCGTGCAGCGTTGAAGAACGCCATTGTGGTGTTGGACAGCAGGGACACTTTGATTCTCTGGAATGCCTCTTCTTGTTCTGTCCCCCAGGTCCAGGGCACGTCCTTCCATGTCAATTGTCGAAGTGGGGCTTCAATGGTTGCCAGGTCTCAGATGAAGCATCAGCAATAGGCGCACAGGCAGACTTTCTTGCGCTGCAACACAGGTTTTGTGTGCATGGTCAAGAGTCTGGTGAGCGGTATGATGTTGACTGTTGCTCCAGTGTCGATGATCACTCTGGTTTGGCATGCCGTTCATGAGCACGGTGCAGGTTGGCTGGGGTTTTCGTGTCGTTCTCTTTGACTTGTCAGGCTTTATTTTGTTGTAAAGCCTCAAGCTTTTGCTTACACAGAAGCTCTTAAGGCTTTATGAAAAAAAAGCCTTGCCTTTTCATATTGTCGCCGACCCCCCTCTCCTGACAGGCACCCCTTTCATTAGAGATGCAGTGATCATCACCCCTGCTCCTCTAATAAAAGGGGTGCGTGGTGAGGGGTAGGGGACACAATGAAAATATGAGGGTGCTTTTCTAAAGCCTGAAGCTCTTCAGGCTTTAGAAAAAAAGCCTTGCCCGAAAGCAGCCTTGTGGGCCGGGGTTAGCATGGGACTTGAGGGATTCCCGGCAGGGCCCCATCTCAGAACCAATTTCCGGAGCCTGCCGGGGCTCTTTCCTGGCTCCCCCCGGCCCCCTTAAGCCCTGGTTATATATAGAGAATCCTGCCCTCCCTTGATGGGTGACATTTCAGTGCACATGCTCAGTCCTGTAGCTTTGACCTGCATGCGCGGAAAGTGGAAACACGTCGAGCACAAGTGCCGGATGAAGGTTGGTAAACACTGGTGGACGCTTTGAAGTGTATTGAATGACTTGCACCCGCTTTCAGTGCTGCCTGCCGAATATCGGCGGGGCCGAGTAGCCCCACGCTCCACATATAGGAAGGTCTGGCCGCTGAACTGCAGCACAATCCAAAACACGTGAAAATAGGAGCAGAGGTTTTGTTTCGGCGAAATAACAGTTGCGTGATTTAGCGAAATTAAGTGATATTTTGCACAAGCATGCTAGAAGCCATAATACCGGTGGTTTGAAAACACCCAAGATTTGGTATCAAAATACAGTACGAGAAATATGCACTCAAATATTTGGATGGCAAGCCTGAAATTCAGTCCTCATTTTGGGTAGAACAGACAACATTTGGCTGCAAATTTACATTTTATCACAAACAAATCAATGTCTAAATTGAGTGCCCGGTACAATATCTCTAACTACACCTATCTTTATAGATGTTTTAGAACTAATGCTTCTCCACACCTGTCCCCAAAGCCTGTTTTTTTTTCTAGCCTTGTTAAAACTCCCCACTAGTATTGTAACTACTGTAACTTATTTTCACTGTCTTGTTATTCGAAATGTACCATGTTACCCGATAAAGCATCCCGTTACTCACTCGTAACTGCCTATATTCTCCATGTTTGTACAAATTCCACTGTAACTTGATTGTCTTTGTCTGTAACATTTACCAAAAGCGCCCAGATACCCGTGGGTCAGGCGCGCTATATAAATCAAAGAAACAAACAAAGAAACAAAACAAACATGCAACCAAAAATGGTCCTAGCGCAAAAAACATGCTTTCGATGCATTTTTGCGCAAGGTTTTCCCTAGTGCTACAACAATTCCGGATAAGCATTAACACAAACGGTGTGCCGGTGCATAAAAATAATAGGTTTTTGCCCTAAAGCAGACATTGCTAGAGCGCTAATACTTGCACCGGTGGAAAGTTTCTGGAATCTGGCCCCATAACAGTACAAAATCTCCACTTTAAAAGGGCCCTCAACTCCTGGCTCTCCCCATAGCGTTTGCCCCCTCATTCGTTTTTAGTTGCAGCAGGTTCAAGAGGCCCCTTGTCAAGATAGCTGCACTTTATGGCATTTTGTAATCTCCAAGCTAGGTCCTGTACACCTTGATGCATGTCCATGCTTCTATTTGCAGAAGCCCAACATGCCGCAGTCCGTGCACCCATGATCTACAGGAAAGCCCATAATTGCAGGCACACTTGCTCATGAAGCCTACTCTCGGATCTTTTTACTCTGCTCTTATACTGGTGAGAATGCCTCTCCCGCAGACACCTTAATCACAGACTCCAATCAAGACCAAACCATGAGTTATGTTTATGAAAAAGATTCCCCTGTGATGCACAACCTAGAAGAAATGTTCAGCATTACTGGTTTTAACAAGTCCAAATTGATTGTATTTTGTTATCTAATAAATGATCTCTGCCCTGAGGAAGGGCCCCAGCACATGAAACCTGTTCCCAGGGTGTATAAATTGCACATCAAGCAATACAAGGCAAGTTTCCCAAATAAACACTTCAGTTCACTTAAAACTCCAAAAGAATAAGACTGGTTTGCAATTATCGACTTGCCTGGACATCCTGCGTGCCTAACTAAAGTCATGGACTGACTCCGGAAAATGCAAGCCTTGCAATTGGGGCACCAGTGGCAATGCTCTGACAAACATCCAATAGAATCAAACGCAATACTTTTGAGTCGCCAGGAAATGAAGCCCAATGGCTGCTGCATCATGCCAGTGCCACACTGATTCATGGCTTTGCTGATCCCGTTGGCAAATCATTGTTTTGTTTGTTTATTTGTAACGCCCACCATCAGGCCCGGAGGCAACAGGGCGCAACTTAGAACAAGGTTACAACACAAGCATAGGTATAGGGCAAGGAAATTCGCAATAAACAACAATATACAGCAATATACATCATTTACAGAGTAGAGATTAGAAAAAAACGTTTTACTGAGGCAGGCTGAAGGTACAAAGAAATCTGAGTTTCACGGCTGGTTGAAGAGCCAAGATTTCGTTTTGGATTTGAAGGTACCAAAACATGCTTCTGATCTGATGGTGAGGGGAAGGGCATTCCAAAGCTTGGAGGCTAGGACAGGGAAGCTAGATCCTCCCGCTTTTTGTAGTTTGAACCTGGGAATAGTTAAGCAATGAGTTTGGTTGGTTCTTTGGGGGCGGGTCGGCACGTGGCGGGAGAGCCGGCTGCAAAGATGCGGGGGGGCTTGGTTGGCTAGGCATTTGTGGGAAAGGCTTAAGACTTTTAGTGCAATTCTCTGTTTGACCGGTAACCAATGTAAGTTGAATCTAGATTCCGAAATGTGATGGTTACGCGGGATGTTTAGGGCCTCTCTAATGGCCTTGTTCTGTGAGATTTGCAATTTGTTCAGATTCTCCTGGCTAGTTCCTAGGTAGAGGGTGCTACCATAGTCGATTTTGGCCATGATGAGGGTTCTGGCCAGTGTGACTGTGTTAGGGGTGGTCAGAAATGGCCTGCAGGCTGCAATGAGTTTGCAGGTGTATGCCGAGGCAGATCTGACTGCATTTGTTTGTCGGGTCAGGGATAGGGTGGCGTCGAGATAGACGCCTAAAGTTTTAGTATCTTTAGAAACAGGGATGGTGTTGCCATCGATGATGAATGATTGGTAAACTGGCTCAAGTTTGCTTAGACGTTGCGTAGTGCCCAGGATGAGGTGCTCCGTCTTGTCATCATTAAGACATAACTGATGTTGTGCCATCCAGGCTTGGATGACCAGATAGACGTCATTCAGGGCCTTGGTGTCAGCCAAGTAGTCACCAGTGATGGGAATGAGTATCTGGGTGTCGTCAGCGTAATTCGTATAAGAGACACCCAGATAGTCAAGCACATCAAAGAGCGGTTTTGTAAAAACATTGTATAGTGTTGGCGACACGCAAGAGCCCTGGGGGACGCCGCAATGAATCAGGGAGGGATCGGCAGCCGCAGATTGAGAAAAGACCCGCATAGATCTATTGCTCAAGAATGAATTGATCCAGGCCGTAGCTGACGGAGAGAAATGGGCAGCAGAGTGAAAGTGCTTGCATAAGACCTGGTGGTTGACCAGAACAAATGCCGCAGAGAGGTCGAGTAGGAGTAACAAGGCAAGTTTGCCGTTGTCCTTTAGCACTTCGATTTGGGTTTTTAAATCTAATAGGGCTGTCTCTGTTCCGTGTTTGGGGCGGAAGCCCGATTGTCTGAGACCAAGAACATTGTTGACTTCCAGGTACTCTTGGATTTGCAGGTATGCTGCACGGTCTAGAATTTTTAGCAGGAATGGGACAGTAGTAATGGGTCGATAATTGGTAGGTAGGCTAGGGTCAAGAGAAGGTTTTTTAAGCAGGGGGATCACCCATGCGTTCTTAAAGTTGTCGGGGACAATTCCTGTTTTAAAGGAGGCATTAATAAAGGATGTGATAAATGGAGCCAAGTCGTGGGCAGATTCCTTAATAATCGGGGGTGGGCAAGGGTCGCCCTGGCAGTTGGAGGGTTTGATCCTCAGGATAATGTTTTCCACCTCTGCAACGGTGAGCGGTGAGAAGGCAAACCGTTTCAGATTGGGCAGGTACGGGGAGGGGGCCCCAACTGGTGTAGGAGGGCGATTGTCCAGTTTCAGGCTGTCTTGTTTAGCTAGGATTTTGGATTGAAGCGTAGTGATTTTATTCAGAAGCGCTGCCTGAATGCTGGTACACCATTTGCTATCTTTGATGCAAGTGTCAGGGGGGGTGACAGGGGTTTTGAGCTCTTTTAGGATCTTAAAGAGTTCCTTAGAATTGGAGTCAGCTTGTAGGATGTGATAGTTAAAGGACTCTTTTTTCGCTTCTATAATGGCTGCTTTGTAAGTGAGCAATGCCAAGAGAAAATCATCTTTGTGCGCGTCAGAAGGGTGACTTTTCCAGCTATTTTCGTCACAGCGTTTGGTTTTGCGGAGAACACTTAACTGTGGGGTGAACCAAGAGTTAAGGTGTGCTCGTGGTTTGGCCTTCCTCAGTTTAATGGGGGCAATTGTGTCTATAGCTGTAAGCATACTGCAATTATAGATGTCAGCTAGGATGGTGTGGTCATTGCAGGAGTCGGTGGCCACTTTGAGGGGAGGGAGTAGCAGAAGGAGAAGTTTCTCCTTAGTTATATCCTTTTTTTTTCTGGTCGGGAGAGCAGGTGCTAACAAGGTCTGGATGCGAGGGGAGGCTTCAATGTTGAAAGTGATTATATGGTGGTCAGACCATAGGCAAGGGGTGTTGGCCAAGACGTTGATGTTGCAGTTAGAGCTGGCTAGCCAGTCAAGGGCCCTACCTTTTGAGTGCGTGGGCTCTTGGATGTGCAAGGTGAAGCCCAGGTTAGAAAGGGCGTTTTCCAGATCTAATGCAGTGAGATCTTTAGGATCGCCAAGTCCTAGGTTGAAGTCACCAAGGATGATGATTTGCGAGTTAGTTTTTGCGTTGTCAAGGAGGAGGGTAGAGATTTCACCGACAAAGGAAGGTGCGGGTCCTGGGGGCCTGTAAATTAGATGGATGGTAGCTGTTTGATTAGACGTGAGTGTAAGATTGACTGAAAGTAGTTCAGCAGACTCGAGTTTAGTGTTGGTCAATACTCTTAAGTCCAGAGTAGTTTTGTGGATGATGGCTAGGCCACCACCTCTGGTATGGGAGACAGAGGTGCGGTCACATCTTGTGTCTGCACGGGGCAGGTTATTCATCAACAGTAGATCTCCCGCTTATTTGATCAAGCAAGGCCAATGGCAGGTAGCCAGACGCACATCCCTAGAGATGGTGAGGGATTTCGTCAGGACAAGGGTCCGACTACTGAATTCTGTATCAATGCAGTAATTGACTTTGGCCTGATAAGTGAAACCGAAACAAGGTGTACTTGGGTATATGCCGGCGCTAGTGTGAATATTTTTTGGGTGCTTTGCTGATCGCTCCAGCGACTAGCAGGGTTTCTCAGCTATACAGCAAATAGTCTTTAGGCTTTGGCACAACATATTTTGCAGGGGAGTTTGTCACCTTAGCCACATGTATTCTCATCACGTGGCCCTTCAGATGTTTGGGCTTCAGCTCCCATGATATATGGTCAGAATAGCCGGCGGTGAAGAATCATGGGAGCTGTAGTGCAAAACTAAAAGATACCCATTACCCTTGTCCTCACACCACTCACAAGTGTGCACAGCAGATACTTGTAAGCCTCGTCTTCACATCACGCACAAGTGTGCACAGCGGATAACTGTTCGCCTCACCTTCATACCACTCACAAGTGTGCACAGCAGATACTTGTAAGCCTCGTCTTCACATCACGCACAAGTGTGCACAGCAGATACTTGTAAGCCTAGTCTTCACATCACACACAAGTGTGCACAGTGGATAACTGTTCCCCTCACCTTCATACCACTCACAAGTGTGCACAGCAGATACTTGTAAGCCTCGTCTTCACATCACGCACAAGTGTGCACAGCGGATACTTGTAAGCCTTGTCTTCACATCACGCACAAGTGTGCACAGCGGATACTTGTAAGCCTAGTCTTCACATCACGCACAAGTATGCACATCGGATACTTGTAAGCCTAGTCTTCACATCACGCACAAGTGTGCACAGCGGATACCTGTTCGCCTCGCCTTCATAATACTCACAAGTGTGCACAGCGGATACGTGTTAGCCTCACCTTCATACCACTCACAAGTGTGCACAGCGGATACTTGTAACCCTCGTCTTCACATCACGCACAAGTGTGCACAGCGGATACTTGTAAGCCTCGTCTTCACATCACGCACAAGTGTGCACAGCGGATAGCTGTTCGCCTCACCTTCATAATACTCATAAGTGTGCACAGCGGATACGTGTTAGCCTCGCCTTCATACCACTCACAAGTGTGCACAGTGGATACTTGTAAGCCTCGCCTTCACATCACGCACAAGTGTGCACAGAGGATACTTGTTTGCCTCACCTTCATACCACTCACAAGTGTGCACAGCGGATACTTGTAACCCTCGTCTTCACATCACGCACAAGTGTGCACAGCGGATACTTGTAAGCCTCGTCTTCACATCACGCACAAGTGTGCACAGCGGATAGCTGTTCGCCTCACCTTCATAATACTCATAAGTGTGCACAGCGGATACGTGTTAGCCTCGCCTTCATACCACTCACAAGTGTGCACAGTGGATACTTGTAAGCCTCGCCTTCACATCACGCACAAGTGTGCACAGCGGATACTTGTAAGCCTCGTCTTCACATCACGCACAAGTGTGCACAGCGGATACCTGTTCGCCTCACCTTCATAATACTCATAAGTGTGCACAGCGGATACGTGTTAGCCTGGCCTTCATACCACTCACAAGTGTGCACAGTGGATACTTGTAAGCCTCGCCTTCACATCACGCACAAGTGTGCACAGAGGATACCTGTTTGCCTCACCTTCATACCACTCACAAGTGTGCACAGCGGATACGTGTTAGCCTCGCCTTCATACCACTCACAAGTGTGCACAGCGGATACTTGTAAGCCTAGTCTTCACATCACGCACAAGTGTGCACAGAGGATACCTGTTTGCCTCACCTTCATACCACTCACAAGTGTGCACAGCGGATACGTGTTAGCCTCGCCTTCATACCACTCACAAGTGTGCACAGCGGATACTTGTAAGCCTAGTCTTCACATCACGCACAAGTGTGCACAGCGGATACCTGTTCGCCTCGCCTTCATAATACTCACAAGTGTGCACAGCGGATACGTGTTAGCCTCACCTTCATACCACTCACAAGTGTGCACAGCGGATACTTGTAACCCTCGTCTTCACATCACGCACAAGTGTGCACAGCGGATACTTGTAAGCCTCGTCTTCACATCACGCACAAGTGTGCACAGCGGATAGCTGTTCGCCTCACCTTCATAATACTCATAAGTGTGCACAGCGGATACGTGTTAGCCTCGCCTTCATACCACTCACAAGTGTGCACAGTGGATACTTGTAAGCCTCGCCTTCACATCACGCACAAGTGTGCACAGCGGATACTTGTAAGCCTCGTCTTCACATCACGCACAAGTGTGCACAGCGGATACCTGTTCGCCTCACCTTCATAATACTCATAAGTGTGCACAGCGGATACGTGTTAGCCTGGCCTTCATACCACTCACAAGTGTGCACAGTGGATACTTGTAAGCCTCGCCTTCACATCACGCACAAGTGTGCACAGAGGATACCTGTTTGCCTCACCTTCATACCACTCACAAGTGTGCACAGCGGATACGTGTTAGCCTCGCCTTCATACCACTCACAAGTGTGCACAGCGGATACTTGTAAGCCTAGTCTTCACATCACGCACAAGTGTGCACAGAGGATACCTGTTTGCCTCACCTTCATACCACTCACAAGTGTGCACAGCGGATACGTGTTAGCCTCGCCTTCATACCACTCACAAGTGTGCACAGCGGATACTTGTAAGCCTAGTCTTCACATCACGCACAAGTGTGCACAGCGGATACCTGTTCGCCTCGCCTTCATAATACTCACAAGTGTGCACAGCGGATACGTGTTAGCCTCACCTTCATACCACTCACAAGTGTGCACAGCGGATACTTGTAACCCTCGTCTTCACATCACGCACAAGTGTGCACAGCGGATACTTGTAAGCCTCGTCTTCACATCACGCACAAGTGTGCACAGCGGATAGCTGTTCGCCTCACCTTCATAATACTCATAAGTGTGCACAGCGGATACGTGTTAGCCTCGCCTTCATACCACTCACAAGTGTGCACAGTGGATACTTGTAAGCCTCGCCTTCACATCACGCACAAGTGTGCACAGAGGATACCTGTTTGCCTCACCTTCATACCACTCACAAGTGTGCACAGCGGATACTTGTAACCCTCGTCTTCACATCACGCACAAGTGTGCACAGCGGATACTTGTAAGCCTCGTCTTCACATCACGCACAAGTGTGCACAGCGGATACCTGTTCGCCTCACCTTCATAATACTCATAAGTGTGCACAGCGGATACGTGTTAGCCTGGCCTTCATACCACTCACAAGTGTGCACAGTGGATACTTGTAAGCCTCGTCTTCACATCACGCACAAGTGTGCACAGCGGATACCTGTTCGCCTCACCTTCATAATACTCATAAGTGTGCACAGCGGATACGTGTTAGCCTCGCCTTCATACTACTCACAAGTGTGCACAGCGGATTGCCATTGACCTCACTTACACACCACGCAAAAGTGTGCAAGTTTACCTTTTTATTGACATGTTTCTTTAGCTATTACACATTCATAAAATTACCGATTGGTAAATTGGTATTTTTTTTTAAATAATCCACTCGAACAGTTGTCAATCAATACCAGGACAAAATAATGATTACTGTTTGAAAGCTGAAGATGACCCACACACCCCATGTGTAAAGGCAGCGCAGTTGCAACCATCACTCGCTCGGTGGCGCCTCTGCGCATGCCCCAGCCTGAGGCTGAGCGCCTGCTGGCAGATGATGCACTTGCGGTGTGAATAGGGAGGTTTAATGCGGCCAATCAGTCTGTTCCCGATACTCATTAGCCTCGCCTTCACACCACTCTAAAGTGTGCACGTTCACTTGTGTACGTACATGTTGCCTTACCTATTACACATTCATTGATTCGTGTTTGGAAGCGGAAGCGCGTGGCCTGCCAGATGTTCTGTTCAATTACTCAGGAGCGTCGATACATGTAGAATGAATCGCGCAACTTCCCGCGCACTTATTACCTGCCGCCTCTCGCGCGGGCTGGCCCCTTCGCCTCTGCCCTGATGCGATTTCCTTAATGTGCCTATAGAAACGAGTTCCAGCTCCAAAAATAACACCCCTGCTTCCTCCGGGTAGGAGGATACACTTTAATTGTCTTTCCCAATGTGCTGGCAGTTGCATTTTACACACGCCGTTCTTACCTAATAAAACTCTGTCCCGGGAGTCCGCAGAGAGCTGGGTTTCCAATTGGCACTGTCTCGGAGGCTGACAGGCGTGTGTGCTTTGGCCTCAGTCGCCGGGGTTCGGTTTCATGGAGGCCGACCGCTGCGGTCGCACGACATGGAGAGTGATGGGGAGGCGGGCGGGCAACCCCTGGACCCACCTTGGTTACTTTGAAGGACCCCTTTGTCTTGGAAGAATGCTTTCGTGCTCTGTAGATGCAGGGCACACTGCGCATGTGGCAAGTAATCGAGCGAATGACCCACCTGTGCCAAGGAGTGTGTGTAGACTGCTTAAGAGTGCCCCTTTTAAATGCATGTTCAAGCGAGAAGGAACGTGAAATAAAAGCCTAATGGCCATATATTGTTCAATGGAGTAACCGTGGCCATTTCTTTGGGGTTTTGGGTTCTCTTTGCTAGCTTTTTTGTTGGTCATGCCAATGTGTTTGCATGTACTTGCTGTACACCTGCCACAATTGTAACGGCAATGGCAAGCAACCAACATAGCGTGGCTTGAGGTTGGCTCCTTCCCTTGCTTCTTTCTCTTTCACAGGTATGACCTGGTTTGATGTTGGCCCCTTGCCTGCCTTCTTTCCCCTTCTTAGGAATCACTTGGTTTGATGTTGGCTCCTTCCCTGCCTTCTTTCCCCTTCTTAGGAATCACTTGGTTTGATGTTGGCTTCTTCCCTGCCTTCTTTCCCCTTCTTAGGAATCACCTGGTTTGATGTTGGCCCCTTGCCTGCCTTCTTTCCTCTTCTTAGGAATCACTTGATTTGATGTTGGCTCCTTCCCTGCCTTCTTTCCCCTTCTTAGGAATCACTTGGTTTGATGTTGGCTCCTTCCCTGCCTTCTTTCCCCTTCTTAGGAATCACTTGGTTTGATGTTGGCTTCTTCCCTGCCTTCTTTCCCCTTCTTAGGAATCACCTGGTTTGATGTTGGCTCCTTGCCTGCCTTCTTTCCCCTTCTTAGGAATCACTTGGTTTGATGTTGGCTCCTTCCCTGCCTTCTTTCCCCTTCTTCGGAATCACTTGGTTTGATGTTGGCTCCTTGCCTGCCTTCTTTCCCCTTCTTAGGAATCACTTGGTTTGATGTTGGCTCCTTCCCTGCCTTCTTTCCCCTTCTTAGGAATCACCTGGTTTGATGTTGGCCCCTTGCCTGCCTTCTTTCCCCTTCTTAGGAATCACTTGGTTTGATGTTGGCTCCTTGCCTGCCTTCTTTCCCCTTCTTAGGAATCACTTGATTTGATGTTGGCTCCTTCCCTGCCTTCTTTCTCCTTCACGGGTATGACCTGGCTAGATGTTGATTCCTTCCCAGCCTTATTTCTCCTTCTTGGGAATTACCTGGCTTGATGTTTGCTCCTTCCCTGCCATCTTTCTCCTTCACAGGTATGACCTGGTGTAATGCTCACCTGGTATCCACGGGGGCGTCACTCAGCCTGTTCTGACCTCTTACGACCTCAAACCCTTCCCTGGAGTCTATTCGACTGGAGACTGGGCCTGAAACACAGGATTGGTAGAGTTTAACTCCCTATTGTCTCTGTGTGCTTGAACCCCTAATTCCCCAGGGTCCAACCCTTCCCTTTGATCCACAGCTCACCTTGTTTTCTCGGAAAGTGTGGTCTCCATCCTGCTTTCAGCGCAGGGGTGTGTTGATTGATGCAGGCTCGTTACTGCCTAGTTACTTCACTGGCAAGAGTCTGACAGGTAAGTATAATGAGTCTTTTGAACAGTTCTCTAACTTCGTTCCTTTCCTTCCTTAGATGATGGCCGGCATCCGGGGATGGCGGCGTGCTGCTGAGATGAGTAGCGCTGAAGGTGAGTGAGAGCGCGATGCGCAATGCGACCCTTTTGTATTTGAATTGAACTGAGTTCTTTTTCTGTGTCTTTTAGGTGCCGCGACGTTTTCAGCGTGGATGCCGGTTATGAAGAAGAAATGAGTAAGCGCGGTATGCGGCGCCTCTAGATGTTTCCACTCTAACCTGGAGTGTCTTTTCCCTCTTGCAGATGGATGAGAAGCTCCGGAGACAGAATTCCCCCAGAGCGGCTGGGATTCAGGTAAGCGTTTGAAGCTTGTACAGTCTTTAAAAATAAGCGAAGATTTGCTGAATGCTTACTAATGCCTTTTTTCTGTTCTTTTCCCTTTTCCTTAGGAAGCGGCGTGCCAGGATGGGAATGACATCGCCGAAGATGCCTGCAGAACAGAAGAAGCGATGAATGATGGGCAGAAGCACCGCAAGGTAAGGCTGTTCCTAACGGTGTTCTTGTTCTTGCAGGAGCTGAGCGCAGAAGGAAGATGTAGGCCTACTGGAGACCAATCCAAACACGGTGAGTGTCACGCTGCGGGTGCAGAAAACGCAAAGCATGTTTCTCAGCCTGGGCATGGCTTAAATAGTCTCTGGGTATCCCAGGTGTCTCTGGGCTGAACCACACCCAAAAGACTAGACTGCACATGCAGTTCTGGGAACCGAAATATGTGGGGGCATCCATCTTCTCCCCATCAATGCACTACAAGTCCAATCCCCAATGTTATCCTATGGGAGTGAGTGAGTCTGGTGCCACAAGCGCCAAGTCTGACTCCAAGTGGGTCTTTGGAGGGATGGAGAGGCCCTTGAGGGCCATGTGGGTGATCGTAGCCTGGCTCCAGCCTGACATCTTGGAGGGCTGAGGACATGAGGGGCAAGAATCATGACACCTGGCTTGATGATGGCTCCTTCCCTGCCTTCTTTCTCCTTCATGGGAATCACCTGGTTTGATGTTGGCTCTTTACCTGCTTTCTTTCCCCTTCTTAGGAATCACCTGATTTGATGTTGGCTACTTTCCTGCCTTCTTTCTCCTTCACTGATATGACCTGGCTTGATTTTGGCTCCTTCCTTGACTTCTTTCGCCTTCATGAGTATGACCTAGCTTGATGTTGGCTCCTTCCTCTGCCTAATTTCACCTTCTCACACCGTCCCCCATTGCTACCCTTCCCTAACATGTGCTTTGAAGCTGCTCCCAGTTGGTGAAAGCACTCTATAAATATAGCCACGCGTGCATGCCCTCTGTTGGAATCTTTAATGATTGACAAACATGTATGCTGTGTATTTATTATTTCTATAAGATTTTTTAAAGCAGAACCAAAGCCATATCTAGAGCATTGTTTGTTTATGACGCGCAGAACCTGTCAATGGGCGCTTAAACTTCAAGAAATCATCTTCCAGATTTTGATAGGAATTCTGGGTGTCCAGGAGGGTAGCCATGAATGTGAAAATATCAAGCTTCCAATGCGTATGTCAATGCATAATCTTCAAGTTTCTATCAATCACCAACAGGTCCTTCTGGGACTCTAGACCACAATTCCTGCCAAACCCCACTAGGCCTTGCGTCCCCTTGTAACTGTTTATTGAGAAGCCACCCTGAACATGCAGCATTCCTTCCCTCCCCACTCATGTGGTTATGCAACAAACTGTTTAACAGATTCTTTTTTTAGCCCTATCTCAGACACATATCATGCCCCTTGGATCCCTCTCCCCGGACCTAAGAATGAGCCAAGAACCAGGGCGCTGTACGGGAAATATATTGGTATTTATTTAAATTAAAAGTATAAGGAATTAGCACAAAAAGGTCAAAACACTACTTTATCCGTGCCACAACACAATCAACTTCTCTCAGCATGAATAAATCACAAAAGTGAGTTTAAAAAGAAGACAATCACAATTCTTAACTTTCTGCAAATTTCACTTCACAAGTTAATTACACTGATCAATAACAAAGGCTCTTATGTAATGTTGTGCAATTTTGATTTTCCTGCAGGCTTAAAAGGGTAGCAGTAGGATTTCAAGATTGGTAAAAATACATATAGCAATTATCATTTTCCCCACACTTTTGGTTTAAAACAAACACAGTGTGATTTTATCGATTTCTTTTTCACACCCTCTACTCCCTTGCTTTGCTCTATGTTGAGAAGTCAGACAGAAAAATTGGAATGCTCTGGGAAATTCTGGATTTCAAACCCCCCTTACTGAAGCGCCTGTGTTGGGGAAGCTGGATAAAAAGGTTGGACTGGTTTAAGAACAAAGACACCCCTCTTCCTTAAAGAAGTCGGGGTCAGCTGGGCAACAAGGATTACCCAATGAATTTATAGGCTATCGTTTTTAGCGCACACTGGGAAGTGAGCTTTATTAATTTTGAATTTTAACATAATTCACCCCATAATGTTCTGCAACATGGGGAATTAACTAAATTAATATTTCTGGTTAAATAGGCTAAGGATCTACTCAGTTTTGCCCCCTGTGCCCAATATAAAGGGAAGGGATTCAAGGCAAGCAGACTCCCCCACTTTTAGGTTTCCCAGGGCTCAGATCTACTTACATAGCATGCCTCTGTTTAAGGTTCAGGAAAGCCGGCTGCATGTCAGGACACTCTGGAAAGATAGGGCAGGGGGTCTGGTCACTCCACTCTCAAAGATGGCCTCCCACTCTCCACCATAGGACCCAGTCAGCTTTGAGGCCGTCCTAGAGATAGACAGCTCCACCCACATGCACTCTCAGCAATCTCCTATGGTGTCTCTTTACAGCTGTCAAATGGTAAGTTTCAACATCCTTCCTGATGGTCTGTCTCTTCTCTCTGTCCTCCTGTCTTTTTCATTTGTCTGTGTTTCTCTGTCCTAGTGCAACCCCCTTATATAGCAGCAATGACACCACCACTTTTACAATCTTGAGGAAGTACCCTGCAATAATCCCTGCAACTAGATTTGGACAGTTACCCTTCTCTCTCCTCCCAAACCCAGCCTCCAAGTCAGGATTGGTTTAGGGATCTGGAGCAACATATTGCAATTCCCATTTGCCATCACCATTTGTTCTCCTTTCAATGTTTTGGCACAAACTAGTTATGCATCACAACTTCATCATTTTACTAGCAACTGCCAGAATAAAAATATTTTCAGTTTCAGCTAATCATGGGGAATTAGATAAGTCGACCACCAAATCTATATCATGTAACACAGACATGTGGCACCTTTTTGCCGTTTCCTTAAAAAGCACATCAGTTATGAATATGTAAGTTATTAAGAATATCCCTATTTCATTTTCCACCCGCTTACCAACTCTCACATTTGGAGCATGTTCAGATCAGCCAGAAGCACATCTTAGATAGCCATTACAGTTCCATGAGTCGCCTGTGGATGAATTATATATCCCCAAAATCGCCTAGAAATTACATAAAAAATGCTACATGGATGAAATCCACCTGCCTTATGATGGCTGAGAAAAATGCCTAAATGATAAGTCCTTTTAAATAAATTGTGAATCTTCATGTGGGACATATTGTCCTGCTTCTGGCCATTTGTTTTCACTGGGTCAGCCTGTGTCTTTATCAGTCTCCTTTGTGTTGGCAGCTTGCTCTTTGAAGTGAGTGCCCCCATTTTCACACATATTAGTTGCGCTCCAGCCAAGGATGACTATTCTTGAAATCCATTCTTTCAGAGCCAGCAGGTCTGGAGAACACAGAGTTTCGATACCTTTAGCAGGACATTTTTATTGCATTTGGTCATTAGATGGGAGATGTGACATCCAGGCTGGGAGTGGGAGTTTGCCTTGTGAAGTTTTGCCAACAGCCAGCAAAAAGGTCTGCCTTGGCCTGACATTTTTTTCATCAAGACAAAGTGGCTCTTCAAATGTCACTGGAGTTTTGTGGGTGAAACATAATATACATTGCTCTTTGTCAAACCACACATGTTTTGCTTTCCTGACATTTTTCTGTGAACAGTGATATTTTTTTCACTTTTACTTTTTCAAACTGTTTTTATTTGCACACACAGGTGCAGGCCGTTTCTGTTTTCAATGTTTAAAAATCCTGTTTTCCATGTGACAGGGATCTGTGATTCCTCCTTTTGTAAATCAAAATGGCGCTTATCCATTGGTAATGACAGCTAGGCCTCTTTCCACATGACTCTTTATTTTACTTGAAAAACAAAAGCCAGGCCGTTTTTGTTTTAGTGTTTAAAATCCCCCACAGCAAAATCATGGGCTGACTGATCCCAGCTGAGGCCACTAATCTGTGGAATGAGCACATGGGGCATGAGACATCGGAAAGGTCTCTTGAAACTCAGAAAGCCGCAGAAAATGCATATGTTCTCACACGCCTCACGGCACAAATATTCAGAGCATCACAAATGATCTAATGCTGCATGCAGGCTCCTTGCGAAACTAATGATCTAATGCTGCTTGAAGATTCTGAGCATCACAAATGATCTAATGCTGCATGCAGATTCTGAGCATCGCAAATGATCTAATGCTGCCTGCAAATTCCTTGCAAAACTAATGATCTAATGCTGCCTGCAGATTCCTTGCGAAGCAAATGATCGAATGCTACCTGCCGATGCCGAGCATAATGGTCTAATTCTGTGTGCAGATTCCTTGTGAAAGAACTGATCTAATGCTGCCTGCAGACACCGAGCATAATGAATGATCTAATGCTGCATGCAGATTCCGAGCATAACAAAGGATCTAATGCTGCCTGCAGATGCTGAGCATAATGAAGGATATAATCCTGCACGCAGATGCTGAATATAATGATGTAATGTTGCACGCAGATGCTGAGCATAATCAATGATCTAATGCAGCCTGCAGATGTTGAGCATAATGAAGGATATAATCCTGCATGTAGATGCCGAGTATAATGATGTAATGCTGCACACAGATGTCAAGCATAATGAATGACCTAATGCTGCACGCAGATGCCGAGCATAATCAATGATACAAGGCTGCGTGCAGATTCCTTGTGTAACAAATGATCTAATGCTATCTGCAGATGCCGAGCATAACAAATGATACAATGCTACACGCAGATGGCAAGCATAATGAATGATGCTGCACACAGATGTATGATATAATGCTCCAGGAAGATGCTGAGCATAATGAATGATATAATGCTCCATGCAGATGCTGAGCATAATGAATGATATAATGCTCCATGCAGATGCCAAGCATAATGAATGATATAATGCTCCATGCAGATGCTGAGCATAATGAATGATATAATGCTACATGCAAATGCTGAGCGTAATGCATGATATAATACAGCACGCAGAGGTCGAGCATAATGAATGATATAATGCTACATGCAGATGCCAAGAATAATGCATGATATAATGCTGCATACAATTACTTAGGTTTCTAGGACTACAACCTTTACTGGAACACAGACTGGTTCCTATACCCTCCCTACCTCCCTCTTCACCACTTTTAGTACCTGCGCACTGAAGACGTTTTCGCATGTGGTGCATTATAAAACTCCACAAAATCCATAAATATATTGGATACCTTAGCTAACATGGTGGATGTGCTGGAGTCAGACCCCACTTGCTTGAGTAGAGGCTGCGCGTTGGCAGTGATGTTTATTAATGGGGCCATCGCTGCAATGGAAATATAAGTACATCACAGAAACGTTATGTGTGCGTGTACGTTTCTATTGGAGTCTGTGAAATGCATGTGGGGGTCTGTAGGAACCCAGGAGTCCATTGCATTTTCCCAGTGCCAGAATGGATTCGTGCACTGTGGCAACCCACAGTGCATGCCGTCATGAATCTGGGCCGTGGCAGTCACTTCTGTGTCATGCCACCCCGCCACAAATCCTGTGGGGAATGGGAGGCAAGCATGACTGTGAACGCCATTGAAGCCTCCCACTTGCCACCACTTTCTCGGGAGGATAGCTCAGGGGCAACATGCTCTCCTTGGAAACAGGACGACACAGAGCACCACAGGTTCGATCCCCGGGTTCGCGCTTAGAATCCTCTGGGTATTAAGCGCGTTATAAATAACCGATCATATCACATCATATCACTGCAGAGTGGGCAGGCATGCCAGGCCTTGCCTTGTAACCCTCTGTCTGTCCTAAACCCAGAAAAGACCAACCGGCTCACCACCACCTGGGGCAAAGAACAGCGGGTGCAGGTCCAGTACCTGCAACTTGGGGCTATGACACTCTGTTCACCAGGTAAGCCATGGCGCAGCCATGTGCAAGTGGGATTTCTGACCCTGCTGCAGCTGGGCGTGGAGACCTAGACCTGGGAGGGCATGAGGCGGTAGGGATCGAAATTGAGATTTGATGAGCAGTAGCCAAAAGCACCTGCTGGGAACAGAGTATCCCCCAATAAGCAGGGGCTACCACTGGAGAACCTAGTACACAGCGCACTACAAATATGACTTAAGCAAAAGATGCAAACACATTTCTGTGCATGATGTATGTTCCATTCCCATTGAAATGACCTTTAGCGGTGCCCTTTCTTTGCCTTTTTCCATATTACCAAACATACAGAGTCAATATCACAGATGCATGTTTGTGTGGTGCCAATGGGTTGGGGAGTCAAAAGTAGCTCCGGGTAACTGTTGGTTCCACCTGTCTAGATGCAGGAGCTAAATGGCTGCCAGCAATCGTCAAACTCTGAGGTGCACCCCTAGAGGGTGTAGATGGATCAGGGGGTGGGGGGCGGTTAATAATAAAAGGCCATAGAAGATGGTGGTTTTCAGGAAGCTACTGCTAGAGGTCTGGATGGGGGGGATGTGGTACCCGCCCCAAAACAGTCTCCTCAAACTTGCACTCTCTCTCCCCTTTGCTTGCACCCTCTTTCTCTCTCGCTTGCACCCTTGCATGGATCCCCTCTTGCACCCTCTTCACATCTTCTCTTGCTTTCTCCTTAGCTTGCACCCTTATTTTCTCAGACATCCTTCTTTTTTCATAGTTCACCCCCGCTCCATCCCTCCCACTCTCAGGCACTCCTCTTCTGCATACTCTCCCTGCCACCAGCCCTCTAAATTTCTGTTGCTCGCACCTTCACACGCTCCACCGTAGCCCTCTGCCTCTTGCTGTCTGACACCTACAAATGCAAAAGAAGCAATACACCCCGACCTTTTACCATGCTTGTTTTAAATATTATACTTTCTGGTTCAAGAGGGATGGTGGATGAACAGTGTAGGTTCCTGCTTCAGTTTTTGTGGGAGACGGGGAAGTGGGATGAGATCTAGTGGAGGCGGATGGCTGATTGGTGCTTATTTTGGCGAGCATCATCTTAATAGGTGGAAATCACCGGCTTTGGGTTTGTGGAGTCATCCTAACAAGAAGAAGAAGAAAAAGCTCATCAAGAAACTCTATAGGAGAACGTACCCCCCCATCCCCCCCCCCTGCCCCTGCCTGAGTCACATTGTGGCTTATAAGCCTCCATTGATTTCTATATCTGTACGTGATCAGTTAATTATTGGGGGTTTGGGGGTTCCTCAGGTGCCAATCCCCGTTGGCACATGATGACCTACCCACCAATACCGGCCTCTTTGGTATTCTACCCAGGCACTGCCTCTGCCTCCCACAGTTAAAGCCCCCAGTGCATATCTAGGCAGCAGCACCTGCGCATGTCTGCAGCAAGGCTCCGAGTGAAGAGCTACAGCCTTGGTGCCAGGCCCACTGGTCCCCCACACAGTGGCTCCCCAAATAAGGGCTTGGACCAGTGGCGCAACACCATTGAGCTGACCGGGCTTCATCCCACCCCCAGAAATGTTGGGCTATGTTGACTCGACCATGCTGACCTACAGAGCCTTGGCCGGGCAGAACGGGACACAGATGTTAAACGGCACCTGGGCAGCTGTTACCAAAGGCTCCGCGATTACTAACGTAAAGCATTTCACTAACTTAGCACCTGCATTTATATGCATACATTTTTAGGCAATTGAAATCGTGATGTGACGTTGCTACTTGCATACCAGGGTAGTGATTGGAAAGGGAAAGAGGGGGCAGGAGGCCACTCGTTCTCACAGCAGTCCTTATGTGGGCGCTTTTAGAATTAAAGGAGAGAGTTAACTGCTTGCAACCTTGAAACTGCACTAGAATAGTCTCATTAGAATGCGTAAATGAGTTAGATGCCCCCACACAAATATGGTTTCCCTCCCCCACCATCTCTGAAGTAAGCGCCTCTCTCAACATTTGAAGGGTTACTCCCCCCGAAATATAGGTTTTGTTGCGCCTCTGGTTTGGACCCTCCCAGCCGTAAGTGTGAACACCTCTGCATGTAACTAGTGAGAAGCCTTGAGGACCCCACCTCCCCCCAACCGAAGGGTGGGCGTCCGTTGAAACTATGAGAAGGGATTGTGTGTCCTGGCCCATACAGGAAGGCGATTCACCTGCCCGACTGGGAAGCCAAACGTCCCCTTTGCCAGCACATCCATACGTCATCGGGAGTCCACAGGCACAGCCTATGGACATGGTACTCACATCGCGGTATTGAGGCATAACTCTGCTGGATCCAGACCCCATCATAAATGAATCTGTACATTTCAGAGTAGGGAAGGCAGGCTTTTCTTTCAGAGGAGAAACCCCTGAAGTTCCTTTGCCATCAAACACCGGACACAAAGGCAACCTCCTTGTTATGGCCAAGACCATATAAGCCCCCCACAATGGCAGTTGTTGACATCAGAGGCGTTTGTTTAATGAGAACTAGTGTTTGCTACACGTCAGTAGTTCATAGAGGGTCTTTTGAACTACAAAAGTGGAGATTGACTTCAATCCTTTGGCTTAGTGATAGCTACTACAGTGCATAACCGCGTAAACAACTGCTCGCTGCGTGCATGCTGGAGCAGCAGAGGCATTGCTAGGAGGAGCTTTGAGGGGGGCTATAGCCCCAGGTCTTTTGGTTGTAGCCCCGAATAGAAGCTCAGAGGCTACAACCAAAAGGCTAGCTAGTCCCGAGTCCTGACAGTCCCGACATTAGCGTAGCCCCCAATCTTTTCCAGACCTAGCAACACCCCTGTGGAGCAAGGGTGCAGCTTTCCAACTGCCATGGCTGCAAGGGCCACTATCACCCCCAACAACCTCGCCCAAGCAAGGGGGGATTTCATGGTCCCGTCCCTTGAGCACCACTGGAGCTATTTACCCCCAACACTTCCGGACCCGCTGCCGAGACCTATAGGCTCCTCAGCTGGGACAATCCTCGCCTCATTGGATGAATCCCCACCCCTGCTCCACACATGGAAGGCCCCCTTGCTGGTGCCGTCTTCTTGCCCTCCCACCAAGGGAATCTCACGTATCCCTTCCACCACAGAGGGGATAATCTTTGCTGTGCTGTAGCCTCTCGGTCCCCCATTACTCTTCCGCATTCTGGCACACTCCACCTGGTCAGGAATGCCCTACTGGGGATTTCCCTGTCTCGCCACAGAGGAAATGCCCCTCCTTCCCATTGTCCACGCTCCACCTGGCGGGGGAATGCCCTACCAGGGATTTTCTTGTCTCGCTACAGAGGAAATGCCCCTCCTTCCCTCTGTCCACACTCCACCTGGCGGGGGAATGCCCTACCAGGGACTTTCTTGTCTCGCTACAGAGGAAATGCCCCTCCTTCCCACTGTCCACACTCCACCTGGTGGGGGAATGCCCCAGTAGGGATTTCCCTGTCTCGCTACAGAGGAAATGCCCCTCCTTCCCATTGTCCACACTCCACATGGCGGGGGAATGCCCCAGTAGGGATTTCCCTGTCTGCCTACAGAGGAAATGCCCCTCCTTCCCGCCTTCCACACTTCTCCAGTGTGGGGGAATGCACCACAAGGGATTTCCCCCTCTCTATTTATCCTACCGATTTAGAGGTAATGCCCCTCCCTGCTCACTTTGCTGGTGTAACCTCCACCTTTGACATCACTAGGGGGGGCGCTCATCAATGCTGCTGACAATTGGGTATGCCCCTCCCAGATCAGATTGACCCACTCCCTTTCACAGCTGGATCTGCTCAAGACTTGTAATGCACCTCAGAGCATTTCAAAGATTTGTCATTGAAAATGTTTTTGATAGAAATGCACGTGACCTGTTACCTGCATACGAAAAAACGGTTTTTTGCCTTGTCAAAAAATAAATGTTGATGGCCCAGCTCACACAACCTGCAGAGTATTTTGTACTGTGCCAAGCAATTACTTTGATGCTTGAATTCCCCAAAACATACTCTAATAGGCTGGAATGCCAGGCTTATTTAGTAATTTAATGTAAAGTGGACTTATATAGCGTTTTTATGCCAATAATGTTGGCCTCGCTGCGCATGGCTCTGTAAGAAAGGAGGGCAGGGTGATGTTAGATAGTGAAGACGGATCCAGAAACCTTTCCTGTTGATGGGTGCCAGATGCGGGCAGAATCTGTTTGTGGTTGGTACCGCCTGGGTAGGTTAGGCATGTGTGCAGCCTTCCGAATGTAACACACACATCCCATACAAAGGGCCGTGCTGTCCATGGGAGTGGTGAGCGGGTGACGTAGGCACTGATGTGTGACGTGGAGTTAAAATAAAACCTGTTTTTTTTTAAGATGGACTTGTAATTCTTTCCTTTTTTATTGTCACACGGGATACATATTCTTTTAATGGCATTACCACTTTGATATTTTTGTATTCTGGGACTGAATTCGTGTTTGAAACAGAAGTAAAACTGCAGGTATCCTGATGCAAAGACAACGCCTGGCCCCCAGAGGCTTGCACCCCTGACGTGACTGACGTCACTGATTGACGCCGGCAACACCTCAGCAATCAAGTCACGTGACTTGGCAGGCCATAAATGTCTCAAAGGGCCGCATGTGGCGCACCAAAGACCAAGAAGAATACAAACCCACAACTACACACTCAACCCGAGAGGATGGAGTAATGAGGCTCAGGCCTCGGTATCCAAAAATCACAGCTGATGGATAAAAATCTATCAGCAAGAAGAAGAGGAGGATGTGGCGCACCACTGTTCTAACGCGTACCGATTCTGACCCCCATGCCCCTGTGTACCCCAGGTCCTGTGTATTGAAGCTACCACAGGGCATGGAGGTAGAAGATGGGGGAGCCAGCGTGGGGAAACAAACAGCTGCAACAGCTTAATATGGGAACATTCTAGAAGCCCTCAACCATGCACGCCATGTCAGAGTTTAGATTACAAGGCCCATTAAATCTCTGCACCGGCGAAAGTTCAAGATTGTTGACACACTGGGAGCATATAAATATTACCAACAGCAACTCCAGTACCTCTCAGACAGCGAATTAACCGTCAAATGCACAACGAAGAAACGAGCATTTGCTAGCAATTTTATTTTCCGAAAAATTGTTTCCAAGTGCGGTTTATTGATGAGCTGCAGTGGTTTAAGTAAAAGCCATAAACATTTTACGCCGTAAACAAGCCTTAATGAGTCCCATAAACAAACATGTCCTCGACATGCGCATTTAAACTAATGTTTAGACTTCGAAATCGTCCGTTTTTGAGTCATTCTCTCAAAGAACACATGGCTAGTCACGCGCTCTATAATGGACCGCATCTGCCTCCAGCAGGCGGGGCACTACACACGCCACTATAGGTTTGTGCACGCAAAGCAGATGGAACTACGCAGGCGCGTGTGTGCTTACATTCCCACCCCTCCCCCTACCCTGCCCCCGCCCAGACAAAGGCCCAGTAAACGCCACCTGGCTGCTCTTACAGGTTTGCACTGCGAGGTCTGATCTAGTTCCTTTTTCAACCAATGCAGCATTTCATAGCTCCCTGAAGCAGAGGTGAGTGCCTGGTGCCGAGTGGATCACACGACCGAGGTTCAAGAAATGCCGGCTCATGTCTGAGCCACTGCAGCCTCCACTGAGGATTTTAAGCCTTGTAGTCCATCTTCCAGGACAACAAGGTGATCACTTCCTGGACAGCCTCACCTGCTGGGCAGAAGCGTAGACAGTGTAGGGTCTGGGTTGGCAAGGCCCATCCAAAATCTCGAAATGCCCACTCAGCAGCACTGTGTGGACATTTACAGATGTTAATGTTACCGCAGTGGGCCCAGACTACCTAAACTTCAGGCCCCACTTGTTAGACAATCCTGGCTACACCTCTGGCTGGGAGTCATTTTGGCAATCTGCCTGCATAGTTGTACTTGGAACCACTACAGATAACCAGCTGCTAAAACATTTCTAGCCACGCCGTGTAAACCTAGGATGTTGATCTCCGCTTGTTCAGAATCTTTCCCCGCGTAGTGCCCCTGAGGTTTCTTCGGGGGGAGACCTATCGCGCTGCAAAACTACCATATCATAGCCAAACCTGTGCACCCTCCCCTTTCAGCGTTCGAGCCATAGGCTGGCCAGCACCGAGGGCGCGTCGAGCCATAGGCTGGCCAGCACCGAGGGCCGCTCTGGAGTACACCACGCTGGGGCCTGCTTAAGACTCTAGTCAAACTGCTTTCTCTCCAAGATACTATGGCAATGTTACGCACAATGAGTCGAGACGGGATGAAGAAGTGGAGGCTCGTTTGACTTTGGGACAGGAGCCCTTTGACCTCCTGGAAGTGGAAGGGTTAGAAAGGAGAAGGGGCGCGTCCAGTGCTTCTGATGAGCAGCCCGATTATTGTATTTATTTATTTATTTTTAAATTTGCAAAGCGCCCAAACCCTGAGGCACCATGGCGCTGTTGCGCGACCAGTTAGATGATACAATCTTAGCAAACTAAATAGTACATTTCACATCAAAGGATAGAACAGCATGAATAGCAGATGAAGGACAGCAAACAGTGTTCAGAGGATAGAAGGCCAGAGTGGGTGCTTATCAGTATGGTTTCGAGGACGGGTGTAGTGCTAGGGAGCAGCATTCTGAGGAACTAGACCGCAAGGACTAACAAGGAATCGCCTAAAAAGGTCTAGTTTGAGTTAAGAGCCGGATTTGTCATCTCGAGGTGTTTGGAACATTGGAAAGGATTTTCCCATAGAACATTACAGGACAAAATCCACAGCAGAGCCACAATTCTAGCAAACAGGCAGGAAAGCACCAGTGCTTCCCCGCAGGTGCGAGCAAAGGAGCAAGTGACACCAGTGGAGACCCCTTTGAAGGGTTCTAGGGCCACCACGTTCGAGAGAAAGAGGAAAGATGCAGCTGGTGGGCGATTGCATTTGGGGGTTGCATACAGGTGCATGCAGTGAGACAGCATGGCTAAACATGGCTGCTGTTTCTTTCTAATGTCAGAGTGCACTGTGCAGGCCTGCATTCATCCGCACGCAGGTCATGCACGGCTTCTATTCAGGATGTGGCAGTACAGCCGGAATCACTCATTTTGCTGCACTGTTTGGTTGGTTCATGGTGTTATTTCTCCATATTGCAAGTTCTTTTAGTCCTGTGTTTTTACACGTTGTACACGCGTGTGACATGACTGCCATGAATCCACGGCTAGACCCGTCCATCCCATGATACAGATCATGGGAACCCAGACGCCTTCCTTTGCCATTTCCAGCACTAAACATTAGCCAAACAATATCATTTGGTTCCTTTTGCTCTCTCGCCAGAAGAGCTGGACCAACCGGACAATAATTGTCCATTAGTGACCTGCGAAAAGGAGAACAAAAGGGGAGAAATTACATCGGTTCGTGTTTTGTCCATTCGCAGTTTGATGGAGAGGAGCGATCCTGGGGGTTCATCGTGCGCCCCTCTGACCGCAGAACATGAGTGGGCAGCCACCCGCCTTGCACCCAGCGACCGCACAAGCCAGCACTGTGTTGGAGCTCAAACCTGGTGTTTTGAGGTGTTACTTTGCCCAGCCTGTCTTTTCCTTCAGGGCTTCTCGGCACTTTCCCAGGCTGTGGGGGTCAAGGGGGGACCTTTATTGAGAGGAGATGTCAGCACTCGTGATCCACTGGTGACGAATGCTCCCTGTTCACTGTTTACCAAGTTCTGCATGATCGGGTAGGCCGGGGCACTCGGGTCACTGTGGTTATCACGTCCCGCTCTCCAGATCAGGTGGAGAACCAACACAGAAAACAGACCCATTAAAGATGGCGGATTGCAAAGGAAGTGATGCGTCTGTTGGGGGGAAGGGGGGACAGGAGGTGCAACCCAAGCTGGAAGCACTGCTACTATTTTGCCCCTGTCTGGGGCCTTGCCATCCTCACTGTTCAAGGTGATCCAGGTCAGTGGGAGTGAGGAGAACCCAAGCTGCCTCCCCCTCATTAGAGACAGCGCTTTCTCAGTGGCGGCCCCACTCGGTTCGCTCACGGCTTCGGCCATCTTGGATTGCATCAGTGGCTCCAACCTCCCGATGTAATCTCCCTAACATAGCCTCCTTCATATAACCTCTGGAATGTAACCCCCCTGATGTATCTTACTGAATGCAATTCCACAAATCCAACCTTCCAAAGACATCCCCCCCAACATGAACGCTATAGTAATACCATAACGGTACACTCCCAGTCTATTTTCTTTGATCCAACAACCCCCAAAATAATCGCCCCATTTCAAATGTCTAACCTTTTGCTCCCTTATGAGTTCCAGGAAGCAGGAGGTGCTCCGCTTGCATCCGCTTTGTTCATTCGTCTGAGGATCTCCCGCTGCCCCGCAGCCGCCATTTCTAAAGCTCTTGACGTGCGTTGGCTGGGCCTTGAAGCACTAAAGCCACTGCATCTCGAATTAATAAAGAAAAGGCAAGGATGAACAGTTTAAGTTGAAGTGCAATATTGATAACCTCAAGTGCCAGGCTATTATGCAAGTCTATGCAAAAAGGACGAGCATACTCGTCCTTGGCACTTAAAGACTGTTTGAGTTGTGCATTAAAACACACTTTTTTCACTTTGTTGCCAGATAATCGGATGCTTATTCTGTTTATTTGCCCAGTAATTGGAACTGTTGCCAGCTTTTGCATTCTTGCCTCGTCTGACTCTCGGGGAGTTGTCCCGGGCAGCGATTCAAGATTCAATTCCCCATTGAGTGCAGTGGCAAAGTGGATTGTGTTCCTTCTCCGCCAGTGCCGCTCTACCCCTCATGATTGGTTCCTTGGCCACGTCTAACATGCACTGTGCCAATGCTGTCTGCTGTGCCCTCCTTACTTCCTGGGTTGTTATCGCTCAGCAGAGCCTAAATGCTACTGGACAGCGTCAGATTGGCTTAGAAAAGGGAGGCTGCATCGCCCCTTGAGCTGTGCACGTGCATCAGGCTATGTCAATAATGTTTGCACTGCATCCATTGCCAACATAGTAGTCGTGCACCACCCGGGCCTGTTCGGATAATGGCGCCTTGTACCCACAACATTTAGTCTCAGGATAGCGATAGGTGAGGAAGAGGGTAAGGATGGGAGGATAGGTGCAGTGGGAGTAGGATAGAAATATATGAACTATAGGAAAGCCGTGAGGGTCTTGGGAGGTGTGGTCGTAGCGTTGGCGCTTGTGTACTCCTTGGTAATGCATCGGAGTGATGATAATGATAAGTGGGAATACATCCTTCCAGAACACATTGTCTGTGACGGTATTTTCTAGTGCGGTGTTGTTTGGTACTAGAATTTAGTTAGCGTGTGGCTGTGTGATGGGCTTAAGATGTGCTCAAGCCTGCCCATGAAGAGTGAAGGCCTTTTCATCAGAAACATTTAAAATGTACCCCATAAGCACAAAGGGGATACTCTGGGGTTGCAGAGTTGACCCACAGAAGTGGCAGAACCATGAGGTGTACCTTTTGTGACCGGGTCAGAGAAAGGGAGGAAGTGAGAGGAGGGAAGGAGATGGCAGGAGAGAGAGAGAGAGAGAGGGGGGCAGAGGTATGGAGAGAGGTGGGAGAGAGGTGGGAGAAAGAGAGAGAGAGAGAGAGAGAGAGAGAGAGAGAGAGAGAGAGAGAGAGAGAGAGAGAGAGAGAGAAAGAGGGACTCTCTCTCTCTTACTTGGACTCCATGCAAGCACATAATACAAACACTTGAAAACATCTTTGAGAGTTGGCGTTCCTGATGCCATCTGTGACAACGTACAGGTGAACGCGCAGAAGGCAAAAGGTTAAAACAGGAGAAGGGGAATGAGGAGAAAGTCAGATCCTCCACAATCAATACCTACAGGGCCATTTTGTGAGAGAGGTGATTCAATTATCCCGGTTAGGTCTTGTGGGACAATGATAGAAGTAACTGTGTAAGATGTCGGATCACTGTAATGTGTGCTCCTCTAAGTTAGAGAAGTAGACCTTTGGAATCCCTAACCTTAATATGTCTGAAGACCTAGGGGATCATAAAACATGATATATCGATAATTGGTGTTTGATATTTGGTTTGACAAAGGAAACCTAAATAAAAGCTACTCGGCCTCCTTGCAGACAGGGTGGGCTTCTCTGCCACCATCATGAAATGGTTTACATCCTACCCATCTGGCTGACATCAAACTATCCAGATGGGCTCTCTCAGGTCCGAACTCTTTGCCATCACCGGTGTCCTTCGGGTTTCATTCTCTTCCCGGTCATCTTTAACCTTCATATGGAACTGCTAGGCTCACCCCAAGATGATCGCAACATGGCGATAAAGCAGTGTGCAGATGATAGACAATTGTACCTAAAGGTTAAGGGCCTACAAGATCCCACTCAGCTTTATTCATGTCTTGCAACAATTCAAACGTGGATGACAAGTGCCTACCTACTCCCGGCAACCACTCTAAACAGAAACCCACTAAAAGGTGGCAGGACAAAATGTGCTTGGATGGCTTCCACTCTCACCTCACCTACTCTGCAAAATCTCTAGGCTTCATTGTGGATAGCAATACTATTCTTCAAGCAACACATTGCAAAAAAGTCTCAAACAGCTTGGTATGAGATCTATTTACATTTTTAAAGCGCTCACACAGCCCTGGGGCATCGAGGCGCTGTTACATACTTTTTTTGTTTGTTGTTGTCTTAGTTGCATATTTATAACCCGGGGATTGAACTTGTGTTGCTTCGTGTCTTCTTGCTTCCAAGGCGAGCACGTTGCCACTGAGGTATCCTCCCAGGACGCTACCAAGCAAGATCAAGCTCTTCCTCACGGATTTCCATAATTATTTCATAGCCGTAAATGTCAGATTCTAAAATTACAAATTCGAAATGTACAGCACGGAATAATCACGTACATTACCCCCGCCCTTTATCCCTCCACCCCCTCCCCTTATTATTACCTGCGGCTGCACACTTACCTGCTGTGTCTCTCCACATCTCTTTCCCGGCAACGCGAGTTCCACCTCCCCCTTGAGGGGCGGAACCTCCGCTGCCGGGTGCGATATTTGTTTTTAAAACTTTATTTGTCCCCCAAATTCCATTAATGTCGAACAAGTGGAGTGGGGGACACCCCCGCAATGCCCGCTCTCCTTATTCGAAATTTTGGATTTCGTTTTTTTTAACAGCCGTATTCAGCATTTGTGTGCATTCAGGTTTTATTTTCTCTTTATTTTTGGATAATACCCTTTCCCTCCATCCCAGGACTTACGAACAGTGGTGCAGGCCCTAGTGATCTTACATATTGACTGGAGTATCGTCCTCCTTCCAGGGCTCCAGGCTGCTCACCCGGTATAGGCAATTTGACCACATTTCCCCCCCACCTTGCACAAATTACACTGTCTCCCCAGACTAGGATCTGGCTCAAAATCACGTGTCTCACCTACAGGCAACCACCGCCAGTACACCAGCCTACCTGAAGCCCAAACCATAAAGACTGCAGCGGCACATAGCTGTCTCGTAATAAGACTTTCACCAGACTGGAAAGTAGACTGGCTCGCAAGGAGAAAACTAGGAAAAAGTCCTTCCCATGGTACACTTCGGTCCTCTGGAACTCTATCCCGGTGGCAACCCAGACTGCTCCAAGTCTCCTTCAGTTAGGGAAGAATTGAAGACCTGGCCTTGGATTTAACCAAGATTTTAAGTCTCTTGCACACACCCCAATCAGTCTATTGGACTGCTGATAATTATTACTAAAGTTTACTTGATGACTTGTAAAATTTCACTACCAATGTTTTGCTCTATGACCTGTACAGTGCTCGAAGGTCATTTCGCACTTTAAAAATATATAAAAGTAATATAATATTGGAATGCAATGCAATATGTTAAAGATCTTTTTATGAATCACCAAAAACTGCAATAGTGGTCCCTAAGTGGCAAGGTTTGCCTGGAAGTTGGCATATTGAACCCTTGCTTAGTCTATCCAGACTGCAGTCTCTGCAGGAAAGGAAAGGGGAAGGGGTGAAGCAGCGAGGGGAGTAGTGCCCATTCTGATTAGTTCCAGGAGGTAAACTGAGACACACTATTTTCTCCACCCTTGATACGTAGTGAGTATGACACCATAGAGCTCTCTGTGGTACCCTGTGTGTATCAATTGCAGCGACGGCACAATCTCCCACATGGATTTGTTGAGGGGTGGCTGTAGGATTGTGGCATAACTTTCAAAACTACTAATTGTAACTATGTGCATGTTGTCACAAATTGCACAGAAAACACTAAGTCTCGACGACTGTTCAAGGTCAAGGCCTTTATTGAGATTTTTGTATGTCCAAGGGCCGTGCCTGTGCCTCGTTATGCCACAAGCATCCTCCCTAACGCAGGCACCTGTAACCCAGGTTAGTGCTACTGATTGTAGATCCCTACTCTCTAAGTTCTGGCTTAGACTAGCAATAGTTCCCTAAATGCAGGCTCGCTGACTCGCTTGGGGGCATCCTAACTTTCCCTACTCTCACCAAAGGTTAGTGTTCTAATAATGATTTGGGCCATGGCTTGCAATGGACGTGTAGCATTCCACTGGTTTCACTCACGCCCATGTCCCCTTCTACTCTACCCACTCCCTCTCCCATGACTCCTCCCCACCACCCTCCTCTCCCTCCAGTGTTTCACTCCTCCTACCTCCACCATTTGATGTCAACTCTCCTCCACACCACTACTACTCCTCTGACACTATGCACTGCTCCTATGAGACCACTACTACTCCTCTGACACTAGGCACTGCTCCTATGACACCACTACTACTCCTCTGACACTACTCACTGCTTTTCTGACACAACTACTACTTCTCTGACACTACTACCACTGCTCCTCTGACACTACTTATCCTCCTCCACACCACTACTACTCCTCTGACACTACTCACTGCTCCTCTGACATTAGTACTTGTGGCAAACCAGAAGCAATTGTCAGACCAAAGGACATGATTCAGCTCAGTTTAATTACAAATAAAAGGGAAAAAATGCACTACTGGCACTACTGCTAAAAGGGAATTCTTATGAAACTAAAACTCGTCAACATGTCAGAATAACCAAAACCAGTCCTCTGTCCTAACCTGTCCCACTATCTGGCACTACCACTAGATGAAAACAAATAAAACAAGAAACAGGCTTTCACCCTGGGGTTTTGACACCCCCACCCCTTCTTCTTCTAATAGTCTTCACAAAAGAGATTCTAGGCCCTGGCCTGGGTCACGGCAACGTTCTCATAAAGCAAACCCAGAGCACTCAGTTCCTTGTAAATACAACAAGGTACAAAGTCACTGCGTTTCTGTTCACTCAATTCATCAAAGCTTTCATGGCTTGTATCCAGAGGAGTATTCGACGTATACTCCTCCAACTATGTCTCTTCTTGAAGCCCACCAGTCTCTCTTGAGATTTCTTTCTCCGGGGCAGCATGGACGTTACACTTTGCACTTCGACATTCTCTGTTATCAAGTCTTGTGTCCCTCGACTCTGAAGTCGATGTGCAGGTTCTCCTTTGTTTCTCCTTTCTCATAGATTTCTGCCAGAAATTGCCTTTCTCCAGTTGGGACTTGACCATCTAATTCTCTTGATTTCCTATAATAGCCCACGTCTGTTTGTCCTGTTGGGAGTTGGCAATCTGATTCTCTTAGTCTTTAATACTCTTAACTTGTGTTGTGTCACTTAGGACTCCCCCGCCCTGATTCATTCTGCTTTCAGGCTTTTTAGCCATTAAAGGGCTCGGGGTTTGGATCCACCTCTTGTAGCGATCCAAGCTCCCTTCCCTTCTTCCTGAGTGTCCCACGTACCTGCTTTCTCACAATGCTTCTGCCAAGGAGGGTACATGATGCCTGTGTCAGTGGGGTTTGTCTCCAGCTGCCTTTCATTTGCTCTTTGTTGTGGCGGCTGTCTCGGGGCTGCGCCAGTACTGGTGGTTCTCTCTCTTGCTCGGATTATCAGCACAGGGGTTGAGGAGTTTTTGCCCTCGGTGTTCAAGGTTTCTGCGGCATTTCACAGGCTCCAGGCCCACCACATTCTCTGCATGGTCCAGCCTGCAGGCAGTCTCTGCTCCGCACTCTAGCAGCAGCATCTGCTCTGTGCATCTCCTCCCCTGCCATTCAGCTTTTCGTCAGGGAGTCTCCTGCTCTAATTGAGGACTCCAGAGCTTTTATAGTCCTCTCTGAAATGAGAGGTAATTGACTTTGAGTCTGAGGAGTGTTCCAGTGGTGGTGTCGGTCACACAAAAAGGTCTTAACACATTTCTAACTTTTGTAGCACCCATATAAGCAGAGAATGCAGATTTCACAGGGGTCCTCCTTCTACTTTGGGAGTTCTCATCCCCTAAAGGGTAGTCCCTCCCAGTGAGGTCCCACGTGCCCAAAACGCAGGGAAGGCTATTGTGGAGCGTGCTCACCTCTCTAGTCTCAAAGGGGGTGGCTCACCCTATGGGGGAAAGGGGACACATTTCCTAGATGTGTTGCATACACTACCACTACTCCTCCTCCAACTTTCCTCCTCCCACACTACTTCTATTACTCCACATACTACTACCCATTCCACACTGCTACCCCCCTACACTGCTTTTCCTCTTCCATCTCTACTATGCCCCTTTCACCCTCACTACTACTGCACCCACACCACTACTCAGTCACCCTCCTTTCACCCTGTACCAGTTTTCTGACACGCACTCCTTACTGCACCCTCTCTTCACACTTGTCTTATGCACATTCACACCGTAGAACCACTGTAACCCGCAAGCCAAAGCCTCAACTGCTCCAACATGTCTCCACCAGCAGCGGCTCCCTTCTTCCTCCCGCTGGTCTCTTGGTCACCATCCACCTCCACTTGTAACCTCACCCGATACACCCACCCTTCCTGTGCTGTGACCCCATGCTGAGGTGGCACTCCCCCTTTGCTGGTTAGCCATTCATCCCTAACCAACCTGCATCCAGCTTTCTCTTTGTAAACTCTTCATATGGTAATTCAATAATAAGTTCTTCTTGTCAAGTGATAATTAAGATATAGATATTTGGTAGCACAAAATGTAATATACGGTAAGTTTTGTTAAAATCAATACACACATTAAATCATAAAAATATCTCTACGCGGTTCAGGAGGCTCCCTTCTTCAGGAGAGAAAACAGTCTTCAATTTTAAAATTTTCTCTGAGAGGTAAAGTCAAGATTTATAATCAGTTTATCTGGTATCAGATTTCTTAGGTTATCAATATTTAACTATTATCAAACAGAGTCAAAGTATTATTCACCTGGCTTACTTGTGCCATTTGCTTTCTTCCAATCAAAAAGAATATTCTTGTTCACAAAGTCTACTTCACTGTGTATTTTCACAATCTTTTCTATAAAAAAAAGAGGATAAATGCTTCTGAGTACTCTCATTAGGCAGGTTCACTAGAGGAGAAAATGGTAATTAAATCCACCTGCTTACCTATCATTGCATTAAAGCGTATCAACTGGTCAAAGTGTTTCTTCAGTTGTGCAGTAAATTCTTAATTTTGGAATCCAACTCCAATTTATGAGGTCAGAAAAAAAACAGGAAGGATTAGGACTCTTATTCTATAGTTCAGATAGTTCTAACAGGATTATAATCTAGGTAAAAATACGGGACGACTCACCGAGGATGGTGGTGGTCTAATGTCAAGAGAGCGAGGGTACATCGAATTCCGCTAGAGGTAGTTCTCAGCGGCAAAAATACTCACCAAGAATATTATTTTTGATTGGAAGAAGGCACATGGCACATGCTAAGTAGGTGATTAATACTTTCACTCTGCATGAGAATAGTTGAATATTGAAGTTGATAACCTAACTAACCTGATAACAGATAAAGTGATTATAATTCTCGACTTTACCTCTCAGGGAAAATTGAAAAATGGAAGACTGTTTTCGCTCCTGGAGAAGGGAATTTACCAAAATGCATAGAGCTATATTTCTAATGTAACATGTGGGTTCCATGTCATTCTATTGCCAGGAGTTTTTTACACTGAGCTTTTTGCCGCTGATTTTTGGCCCAAAAAACTCATTGCATTCTGTTTAAAAAATATTTTTTTAATTTGGGAGGGTTCCTCCCCAATCCCCCTTCTCAGTTTAACTACCTATTCCCTGCATCCTCTAACCCTTATATCCCTTTACCCTCCTCCACCACCCTCCCCCCATATTTTGAAATGAGTTTTATTTCAGCAAAACACTCAGTGAAAAAAAAACCTGGCAATGAATGAACATTGTACCAATTTGTGAATTGATTATAAAAATAATGTACCGTGCATCACTTTTAGTGATACCTAATATCTGACAAGAAGAATTTATTATTGGGCTACCATATGAAGAGGTAGAATTTTGACTGTCTTTATTTGATGGTACTATGGCTGTGCAGGGGACGGAGTGTCCAATACCTCAGGACACCATTGTTCTTTTGCTCTTTCTCTTCCGAGGGCATTTATGTGCAGGGAAAAGCTTTAAAATGAGGCTTAGCCCTGCCCACTTTCTCCGCATTGGCTCACCACTCAGTAGACTGCAGTAATCCTTATTGCAGTTCGTGGTTTGGGCCCTGCTGTCGGGGATTTTCTTGGTAAGTTTAGGGAATTTTCTCCATTGTAATCTGTGGTTGTCTAGTGGATTCTCTTTTTTAAACGTGGGATGACCGAACATTTCCTGTCCTGCTCTTTGTATTTTCGCCCCATGGTGGTGCGTGGCTAGAGCCAGTGTCTCTCTCTCCTTAGTCATGCTGAACCGATGATCGGGCCTCTGCGGAGCTGAAGATAATTCTGGAGCTTCGGTCTTATGGGTAACTGTACTTAGGGGCAGAAGTTGGGGTGCTCTTTGTTCCCACCTTCCACCTCAGGGATAGGACTGGCTCTGGATTCCTCCTTGGTAGGTTTCCCATCCCCGGATGAGAGTCAAGGCCAGGTTATTTGCCTTGTCACAGAGTTTAGCGGTTTACAACACAACGTTACTGGACTGCTTCATACGATGAAGTCCGATCAAGCCTTCCTAACGGGGTCAGGCTGATCATGATTCACTGCAACCTACGTTTGTGTCTTTCTATTTCCAACTGTGGAGGCTCGCTAAGTGCACCTTTCTCTCACCTGACCCCCGCCACATCCTCCCGCTTACGTCCGTACCATTCTGTGCACCCACTGTTTAACCGTTCTCCACTCCTGGTGAGGTTGCGTCTGCCCCACCTTCTGAACTTATGCTAAATTCTTGGTTGGTGCCCCCCAAGGAGGTCTCTGTGCTATTTAAACGATCATGGTGACTGAGGCTCACTGCAAATTACAGTGCAGGGCCCTGTCCCATTTCCTCACTCGCATGATCGATGAGGGTGTTTTGCATTTCAGCAGATGTTTTCATAGTGCCAATATCGGCCCAGGCGGCGCTGCGCTCTGAACCCTAGATCCCAAGACCTGATTGCGACGTTCTCCATTGGTCCTTTGCTGGTGAAAGATGTGTTGGTACCCAAGGAAACGCGTTGTGTCTCCTAGGCTGACAGCAAGTCTGTTCGCACGTAGTCGCACAGTTTCCACAATGACTTTCCTGTTGTCAATCATGGCCTTCGTCACAGAACTGCCACGCATTGTGAAGAGGTTATTCAACAGAGCGCACATTTGTACAGTCCATTTGCAAGAAATGTAAATAACGCTCTTAATGTGCAGCAACTATGGTTACCATGATGCCAAATTGTCAGTATAATCCTCAAAGATGAAAGTATGCGTGAGAATTACCAGGATAATTTAATTAAATACAACTTCAGGCAGCTCTTCTCTGTTATGTGGGCAATTCCTTCTCCCTTTCCCCATGTCCACCCAAAAAACATTGAATTTCGAACCAAGGAACTTGCAAGTTAACAATCACTAAATGCATAATGGGCCCGTTACTTTATGAGAATGGTTATTTTAAAGGAGCTTTGGTTTTAGCGTTGGCAGCTCTTCCACGGTATTCTAGAAACTTTGCCCCAATGTAAGTGCAATCAGCGCTCCGGCAAAAATTGCTCTGGTGCAAAAAAAACATTCTTTCACCAGTTCACCAGGGAACTGTCCTAGTCGTTTGCCCTGGTGCAAAGATCCATTGAGAGTAAGCTGCACTATGGCAACCTTTCCCTAGTGCTAACTGCACTGTCATCGGTGAAAAGTTCCCTTAATATTGCCAGTGGTCGAAGTGAGCGGGAGCGGTGCTCCCCTACTTTTTTAAATGAAGTTTTACTGCTCCTATACTTTCATTTTAAAAAGAAACCGTTCCAGAACGTTTAGTTTTAAAATAACTGTTTAGGAAGAAATTAAAACTTCTTCTTTCAGTGCACTACACTGAACGTTCCCTTAGACCATGGGTGCACAACATACGGCCCGCGGGCCAGTTGCGGCCCGCCATGCCCTTTTTTCCGGCCCGCGAGGCACAAAGACTTTCCTAATGGAGGGCGGCCCGCGGCCGCCCTCCATTAGGAAAGTCTTTGTTGTCTTCCGGGCCGGTGAAAACACTGGCCCTCATTGGCTCAGCACACACACGCATCACGTCGCTCCTACGAGCCACGTAATGCGTGTGTGCTGCACCAATGGAGGGCCAGCACTAAGGCTGGCGTGGCCCATAAGGCTTGATGCCGGAAGGCATTTCAGCCTTGGACCATGCCAGCCGTAGTGCGATTCCAGCGACTTCCAGCTTACCTGCCTGCCTGCCTTCCAGCACGTCTCCGGTAAGTGGTCTGTTTGTGTTTGTGTGTCAGGTTTGTTTTGCTTTATGTTTGTGTGTATGAATGTTTGTGTTTGAATGTATTTTGCGTATATGTTGAGATGCGGGGGTGGGGGGGTGTGTCGGATGTGTATGAATGTTTGTGTTTGAATGTATTTTGTGTATATGTTGAGGTGAGGGGGTGTGTCTGATGTGTATGAATGTTTGTGTTTGAATGTATTTTGTGTATGTGTTGAGATGCGGGGGTGGGGGCGTGTGTCGGATGTGTATGAATGTTTGTGTTTGAATGTATTTTGTGTGTATGTTGAGATGCGGGGGTGGGGGGTGTGTCGGATGTGTATGAATGTTTGTGTTTGAATGTATTTTGAGTGTATGTTGAGGTGGGGGGGTGTGTCGGATGTGTATGAATGTTTGTGTTTGAATGTATTTTGAGTGTATGTTGAGATGCGGGGGTGGGGGGGTGTGTCGGATGTGTATGAATGTGTTTGAATGTATTTTGTGTGTATGTTGAGATGTGGGGGGGTGTGAATGTTTGTATTTGAATGTATTTTGTGTGTATGTTGAGATGCGGGGGTCGAGGGGTGTCGGATGTGTATGAATCTTTTGATTTGAATGTTTTTTGTGTGCTGAGTTGGGGGGTGGGGGTTCGGGTCTGTATGGGTGCTTGTTTGAGAGTTTGCTGATTTGGGGGGGTGGGGGGTTCGGGTCTGTATGGGTGCATGTTTGTGTGTGTGTGCTGAGTTGGGGTGGGTGGGGGTTCGGGTCTGTATGGGTGCATGCTTGAGTGTGTGTGTGCTGAGTTGGGGGTGGGGGTTTGGAGTTGGGGGGGTGGGGGGTTCGGGTCTGTATGGGTGCATGTTTGTGTGTGTGCTGAGTTGGGGGGTGGGGGTTCGGTTCTGTATGGGTGCATGTTTGTGTGTGTGCTGAGTTGGGGGGATGGGGGGTTCGGGTCTGTATGGGTGCATGCTTGAGTGTGTGTGTGCTGAGTTGGGGGTGGGGGTTTGGAGTTGGGGGGGTGGGGGGTTCGGGTCTGTATGGGTGCATGTTTGTGTGTGTGCTGAGTTGGGGGGTGGGGGTTCGGTTCTGTATGGGTGCATGTTTGTGTGTGTGCTGAGTTGGGGGGATGGGGGGTTCGGGTCTGTATGGGTGCATGCTTGAGTGTGTGTGTGTGCTGAGTTGGGGGTGGGGGGTTCGGGTCTGTATGGGTGCATGTTTGTGTGTGTGCTGAGTTGGGGGGTGGGGGTTCGGGTCTGTATGGGTGCTTGCTTGAGAGTTTGCTGATTTGGGGGGGTGGGGAGTTTGGGTCTGTATGGGTGCATGTTTGTGTGTGTGCTGACTTGGGGAGGTGGGGGGTCCCCGGTCTGTATGGGTGCATGCTTGAGTGTGTGTGTGTGCTGAGTTGGGGGTGGGGGGTTCGGGTCTGTATGGGTGCATGTTTGTGTGTGCTGATTTGGGGGGTGGGGGGTTCAGGTCTGTATGGGTGCATGCTTGAGTGTGTTTGGGGCATAGTGTTTGGTTGGGGGTGAGGGGGCTATGGGGCATAGTGTTTGGTTGGGTGTTAGGGGGATGAGGGGGCCATGGGGCATAGTGTTTGGTTGGGGGTGAGGGGGCCATGGGGCATAGTGTTTGGTTGGCGGTGAGGGACAGGGGGCATAGTGTTTGGTTGGGGGTGAGGGACAGGGGGCATAGTGTTTGCTTGGGGGGTGAGGGACAGGGGGCATAGTGTTTGCTTGGGGGGTGAGGGACAGGGGGCATAGTGTTTGGTTGGGGGTGGGGGCCATGGGGCATAGTGTTTGGTTGGGGTGGGAGCCATGGGGCATAGTGTTTGGTTGGGGGTGAGGGGGCCATGGGGCATAGTGTTTGTTTGGGGTTGGGAGCCATGGGGCATAGTGTTTGGTTGGCGGTGAGGGACAGGGGGCATAGTGTTTGCTTGGGGGGTGAGGGACAGGGGGCATAGTGTTTGGTTGGGGTGGGGTCCATGGGGCATAGTGTTTGGTTGGGGTGGGAGCCATGGGGCATAGTGTTTGGTTGGGGGTGAGGGGCCCATGGGGCATAGTGTTTGGTTGGGGGTGAGGGGGCCATGGGGCATAGTGTTTGGTTGGGGGTGAGGGACAGGGGGCATAGTGTTTGGTTGGGGGTGAGGGGGCCATGGGGCATAGTGTTTGGTTGGGGGTGAGGGGGCCACGGGGCATAGTGTTTGTTTGGGGTTGGGAGCCATGGGGCATAGTGTTTGGGGGTGAGGGGGCCATGGGGCATAGTGTTTGGTTGGCGGTGAGGGACAGGGGGCATAGTGTTTGGTTGGGGGTGAGGGGGCCATGGGGCATAGTGTTTGGTTGGGGGTGAGGGGGCCACGGGGCATAGTGTTTGTTTGGGGTTGGGAGCCATGGGGCATAGTGTTTGGGGGTGAGGGGGCCATGGGGCATAGTGTTTGGTTGGCGGTGAGGGACAGGGGGCATAGTGTTTGGTTGGGGGTGAGGGGGCCATGGGGCATAGTGTTTGGTTGGGGATGGGAGCCATGGGGCATAGTGTTGCACTCCAAGAGTGAACTCAATAATAAAGCTAAAACAGGCACAGTTAGGAGATGTACATCATTTGCTTTTTTGAGGAAACCTGACTCAACGAAGGCCATACTCCTCTTGGGTAACCCAAACAGCAAACTATAGCAGTCCAAAATAACGGAATGTCCAATCAAGGGTCAATAAAATATTTATAATTTAATTAAACAGACGATATACAATAACTAAATCGAAATAAATGATAGCAATGGAAAATGTGTAGTACAAAATGTAAGTTTGAAATGCAATAAAAATCGTTACCCCTCAAAAACATATCTTTTACCATGTGTTTAATACAAATTGGGGGTTGAAAAAGCCTCCTGACATGTCCCGCCTACCGCCCCGCCCACTTTTACTTTTCGGCCCACTATAGCCCTCATGTAAGGTACTTTCGGCCCTCTGTCAAAATCAGTTGTGCACCCCTGCCTTAGACAGAAGGTGCATGTGTTTGGGGGTTTGTATTGTGTGTGGGAGGCGGTGTATTGGTGAGGTTTGTGGGAAGTCCAGCAGGGAACATAGTTCCACTACTTCTTTTCGTACACTTCGACCACTGAATATTGCCCCTTATCCTGAGTGCTTTGGCCTAGTGCAAAAGCATTGCAACAGAACAGGGCGTGTGACCCTTCAATGCTGCAGGGGGAGGACCCATCACTCCTTTATACCAGCAGCTTCTTCACGGGGCGGTGCTCTGGTGTCTACAGTGCAGTCAAAAGACATGGGAACGTCTCACATTGTCGCTCTAGGAGTTGCACGACGCCAGGAGTCTTGAACGAGTAACAAGTAGCTTTTGACATTATTTCAGGTTAGCCCTATTCCTCAGACACAGGTTGCCCAGGCCGGAAGCTTGACTTTACCTCCAATGAATCCCCTGGGATTCCCCTAGAGGCGGTCCTTATCCGCGGCTCGACATTCCCCAATATAGCGGATTATCCTGCTGTAGGGGCGTAAATAGACCAGCATTGCAAACAAACATATCAAGCAGGTGCGTGCTGTTTCATCTAGTTTAAGGTGGGTAGCGTGTCACTCCACCAGACCTGGCGGCACGTGATGGCAGAATTAACAATTAGAGGAGCCAAATTTGTTGATGCTTTAGGAAGGAGGATAGCTCAAGTACAAAATAAACCCAGTGGGCATGACGATGCCAGGATGCATGCGTTTGCCAGCCAGTTTAGGCTAACCCGTCACTTCCCCTCCTCTCTAAACCCCCAGGTTGATAATCTGAGAACGGTATTGTGGGTAATAAGGCAGTATTAACATTGGTTACCGAGTGCTCTGAAAATGGATTCCCTGTGATAATGGTGCTAAATGCAACACTAGAATTAATTAATATTTAGTTAAAATTTTAGATACCATTCTACGAAAATACTTGAGACGTGCTGTGATTTGCATTATGTGCATTTTGTTTTCAGGTTTTTAAAATATACTTAAAATGGTAACAAAAAGGGCACTTATTGCTTAGCAATTTAGCACAAGGCACAAGATACAGCTGTAGAGAAGCACATGTACATGCCACTCGTGGAGCCTGCCCCTCACGACCGTCCTATTCGAAGAGCAGCAAGAAAGCACTGTGCAGGACACCTGGTATCACCCCGATACTGTAGCGAAGATATGAAAGACGTTCTGCGCTCAGACAACCGTACCAAACGTACCCTCTAACTAAAGTTGTAGAAAGAAGTCTGCAGACACCACTGGACATAAAAGAACTATAAGTAAAGTCTGACAAGTGTAAAGTGACATCATGAAGAGAAGACGCAATGGTGCACTGAAACGATATACGAAAACTGAAGATGTGACTGAAGTAACAAAGTGAACGAACATATGGATACGAAGAAATCATATATGCTGAGAAGATAAGAAAGAACGATGCAGTAGATGTATATACACAGAAACACAAGGTAGAGAAGGAATATAGAAGCATGCTACAGTAGAACATCTAACACGGGTAAAGCAGCCATGTTGAGAAGATGGTTCCATGTCATTTCATCTATACAATTAGGGGATAGGGTGGGCACTGCTTTGTTGCTACTTGTTCACTTTTCTGCAATCAATTGTGGGGGCTCTCCCTTGAACCTAGGCACTAGGTTCTGAAACAATATCCATACAATAGGGCTGAATAACTTCCAACCCTGGGTGAGCTCGCTCTTTCTCCCCTCGACGGGTTTCAATTCATTTCCATTAGTAATTTATATTTCTTCGTTAAGTAATCCACCATTTTTGTTATAATATTTCCAATATTTCAATTGTTTATTTATTCCTAACCAATCAGTGTTTCAAAATTATTGCCAATGCATTTCGGACATCCGTCCATCATCAGGGCTATCAACACTTTTTGTTATCAATCAATGATATTCACAACACCATGACCCATTGGTTCACCCAAACGTGAAATCGTAAAGTAAATGCATGCACATACCAGGTTAGAGTTGTGTTCCATCATGGCGTTCACATCAATATAACAAGTCAAAAAAATACAAAAACATCCATTATAGATCATTGTTAAACTTCATTTCACAATATAGTATCATAATATACCAAACGCTTTCTACCTGTTTGGTTTTTCGTCCCCAGAGTGTATGTTCACCTCTGTTGCCAGTATCCTTATCTAGCGCGTATCATCTGAAACAGATATTTATACATATGTGTCTAACTTTCTGTGGTCCCCCTCCTTCAGTATTCCCACTCAACCTCCTCTTCCGCTATGCTTACCTCTACTCTCCTCTCCTGATCTCCGTACGCGACAGCTATTCAAAAAGAGCTGCCGCCACTCGTAACAACATTTATCAACACTTCTCATTCCCGCGCATGCGCATTACTATGCGCGATGCTGTAATGTGTTTCACTGATCTCCTCCGCGCATGCGTAAATGTGTCTTTACAACACTTCAGAAATATTATACATATGCCTATCCCTGGGATCAATATGTACTTACCAATAAGATTGAGTTCACTGTTAGGCAGCGATTAGCTGCCTTACGTCCCACAGGGAAAAATACCCCCTGCGGGACGTACTGTGAACTCCAACATTAGACACATTATTACAACTTACACCATTAATAAGTAGTGTAAAGCTACCTTAAATTCCACAAGGCATAATTTCCACCATTTTATCAGTCACGATTCTTCTATACTTTTCACACATATTTTTCATCATAGAAAACACATAAAATTCAACTCCTCATTAATGCCCCCTGGTCTCAGGGAGTCAAGCCGGTCGATCCAAAACGATTCTCGTTGATTCAATCTTCTTCCCAGATCCTCATGTGCATTGTTCTGTCTAATAGTCTCCAAGACTTGAATCCTCATCTGGTTGATGTTATGCTTCATTATATTCCAATGTCTGGCTACTGCCGAATTCGGATTGTTATTTCGAATACACGATCTATGTTCGTTCCATCTCAACTTTCCTGGTCTCTTAGATTGTCCAACATAGTAGATTCCACACGGGCACTTAATACTGTATACTATATTCGAAGTGTCACATGTTGCGTAACCTTTAAGTTTTATTTTTTCACCTGTACGAGGGTGATCAACTGTATCCCCTTTTATTATGAAGTTACAGTTACTGCAATGCAAGCAGGGATAAATTCCTTTTCTCAATATATCCATTGCTCTCTTTTCAGGTCTCGTTTTTACCAATCTATCTCTCAAGTTTGCACTCCTCTTATACGCGAAGGTTGGCAATTCCCTGAATAAGTGTTCAACTCGCATATCATTGGTCAATGTGCTCCAGTTCTTCTTAATTACACTCTTTATCTTGTTGCTTTGTACTGAGTAACATGACACATATACAATATTTGGTTCCTTCTTCTCTCTCCTTGTACCACTCACTGTGGATTCCATCACTCGTTCTTTAGCAGATTCTATCTCCGCTGTTTTGTACCCTCTTGCTTCAAACCTCCTCCCCATGTTCTCAATTTCTACCGCACATGTTTTTGAGTCATTAACAATCCTTTTTACTCTCATCATTTGACTGAAGGGCAAATTTCTGATTAGACTCGGTTGGTGAAAACTTAGTCGATGAAGTAAATTATTTCGATCTGTTTCTTTTCTGTAGATGCCGGTCAGAAAATCATTGTTGTGAATGCGTATTTCTACATCTAGGAAGTGAATCCGTGTTCTTGAGGTTTCTTTTGTAAATTGTATACGTTGGTCAATGTTGCTGAGATAGGTGAAAAAATCATTAAAAGATTCTTCTGAGCCATTCCATATTCCAAAGATGTCATCTATAAATCTGACCCACATTGTTACATAATTTCTCCATACTGCATGATCAAGTACATATTCCTTTTCAAATTTGTGCATGAAAGTATTTGCATATGTGGGAGCCATTGAGGCCCCCATCGCTGTCCCAGATTTTTGAATAAAGAATTTGTTCCTATATTGAAAATATGAATTTTCAGATATAAACTGTAATAATACCAAAATGAATTCCTTCATAGCTTTCAAGTCACCTTCCTGAAGGAGTAACCATTCTATTGCTTCTAGACCCAGGTTATGTGGAATAGAAGTGTAAAGGCTCTTCACGTCAATTGTAAACATAATCGAAGTTTCTGTAAATACATTTTTCTCCAATATTTCCAAAAAATGATTAGTGTCTTTGATGTAGGTATCCGTCTTTTGTATCAATGGTTGTAAAAACTGGTCAATGTATTGACCCAATGGCTGTAGTACACTGTCTACTCCAGAGACTATCGGTCTACCTGGTGGTTGGTCCATGTCATTTCATCGCCTGTAATTTCATCCCCTGTCATTTTAACATGCACATTCCATCGAACATGCTCATCGTTTTTTTTTCGCCCCTTCCACACTTGTTTTTGGCTATTGCCTACCCGCCCAAACCCTTATCTGCCCTTTCCCACCCCCCCTGAAAAAATTTGATGAGCACATTCGATGGAATGTGTACATTAAAATGCCTGGGGGTGAACATGCAGGCGATGAAAGGACGTTGTACCGAGAAGATGAATGTCGGTTTTGTATGATAGTAAGCTAAAAACCCCAAGGAGAGAGACCAAGTTACAGAGCCGTAAGGTACTGAAATATAAATTTGTACAAGAACCAAGGATATTTGTTTTTACTTGCGGATCAAGGATGCTGCAGCAAGAAGCAACTGCAAGGTACAAAAGGAGTCATGGAGGATTAGCCATGTACATAAAACATATTTCTCTTAGATTAAGCAAAGGAGTAAACATCTGGCAGTGCCAAGTATTGGACAATTAAAAGTACAGAAAGCATTTGCAAGATGGAACAACCAAGTCTCCAGAGGCCAAGAATAGTTATAGCATCCAGTATAATTGAATCAAACAGCACTAAATAAGAGGACAGAATGGACAAATCATGGTCTCCTCACACATGGTGCAAGAGAAAACGAGGCCTATTCATAACACTCTAGATGAGGATAGCTATATATCTTTACTCCCTTTAAAGTTCTGGAGAAGAGAACAGTCAGAAAGGCCAACTATAAAGAAGAGGCCTTGGCTTAGGGCCTAACTGATGAGAGATTGTAGGCTGATTGGCCAAGTGGACAGTTGTCTGACGTTTTTCCCGACACCTGAGTTTCGTTTTGCTTATGTGCTGCGAACGAGTTGAATGTCCAAGGTTGGAAGAGGGTGCCAACCAATCAGGATGACATATGTGATTGTGGACTATACAGTGGTGCAGAAGCCAATCCACTGCTATTATTCTATTCTACTATTCTCTATATTATACGTAGTTAGAGGTTGTTCCAGGTGTGCCTACTAGATGAGAGGCAGCCAATGATGTCACTAACACCTAAATAAGCTATAGGGTCCCTTAACCTATCCCTCTGCCTGATATGTTTTTACTATTTTCCACATAGCATGATGTCATAGCTGATGTAAATTGAGGTTTAAAGCCTTTGTGTAACTGAAATATATTCGGGGGTGTGTGAGAAGCGACTTGTTATGCTTGTCGGATTTCCCTACTTTATTGACTTTAGTACTTTGCAGTATTCTTTCAGTCTGTCCGGTTATTTGGGGCTGAAATCAGTTATTGTGGTAATCCTGTACTGCATTGGATACGCTCCAGGTGCTACTGCACACAGCCAAACGACATGCATGCACACATGTAGAGGCACGTATAGGCTTGCACCCAACCCTTTCTTCTCCCTCTTTTCCCTATTCCACCCTACCCCCGCTTCCCCTCTCCTTCTGTTCTCCCTCTTTCCCTCTCTCCCTTCAATACACATCCTTTCCCCCTTCCCGTACAGACTGGGAGCATCCTGAACCCTGCAGCTTATTGTGGAAGTCGTTGGGATGCCACCATTTGTGAGTTGGTCCTGCTGATGAACATTCAGGGTTCGCCTTGCTGCCACTATTTACAGCAATGGGGTACAGGAAATGCCTCGCCTGGGGAGGGGCGTTTCGGAGGTAGTGGTATGTGCAGTGATTCCCAGAAGAGTCCAAGGCTGGCTTGAGATGGTACCGGTATTCATTCTACATGTGGCATTCATAAAGGGAACTGGTAGAGGTGGGCAGTGGACTGAGTTTGGAATGTATTGATTGATGCTTGTTCCAGAGTGTTTCATGCCACCGAACTATCCCGCCTTTAAAACCAGGTTGAGGAGCATTATTTCTTCTCCCGGGCCCAGACTGCCCAGCACAGAGTCTACACTTTCTTGGCTGAATAGCGTGCAGCACTGTTTGAGCGCTCCGAAATAGGCATGTTATCATTATATTAAAACCCATAACTACTAATGTGCGCATTTTCATGCCACTTATGTTGTGTAAGATATGCCTACTAAAATGAAACCATTGTTGCATGTATACACACAATATATTGGAGAAATCAAATCTTTTTTGTTCATTTATGCTTTTTTGTAGCTCTAACATGTCTCCTTGCAACCACGTCAGAGAACTTTCATGCAACAGACGTGTGCCAGTAGGAAAGGCAGATGTAAAACCTGTGGTGCTGATTGGTGCAGGTCGAAAGTACCCGGTTTTTGAGTGCCAATCTGCTTTCTATTGGTTTGGTGGAAGAAACATGGGAGTATGTTATCAATAGCCCATGATCTGATAGACCACAGAACTTTGGGTCTGGTTAGGTTATGATATGGTAGGGTATTTATAACGCGCTTAATATACCCAAAGGTTTGTAAGCTCGGACCCGGGGATCGAACCTGTGTTGCTCTGTGTCGACTTGCTTCCAAGGCCAATACGTTGCCGCTGAGCTATCCTCCCGAGATGTGGTTAGCCGCTGATGTGGAAGAGTGTGACAGGGATTAAGAGGAGAGGTTAGTCGTGGCTCGGGTATTGTTGATGTGCTAATTGCTATGCCTGTGGTGGGCTTCTGTAGGGGGTTTGTGTGTGCAGTGCAAGGTGGTAGGAGATTTTAGAGGTGGAGACGGTTAGTCTGGGAAAGCAGGAGTAGGCCCTACAAGGCAAAACAACCTGCAACCCTGCATTCTTACCCCAGGCCATTTGCCTCGGTCACAAAAAGATGCATTGTCCCCCATGAGGAACAAAAGAAGCACCTGCGAGTTGGCAGATGAGGGACCGGGGTGGTCTGGAATCTCAGGCATTATCATAACCTGCTAAGTCTTGTGGAAGGCAAGGTACAGTGGAAGGGCCGCTTAAACGTGAGGACCACAGTCCCCCGTCTCCCATTTCCTTAGTATGTTGGTTAGCAGGCGGAGAGATGCCTCAAACCTTGCTTTTGTAGCACACTTATGTACTTAAAATAGCTATATAATGTAAATAATGAAATGCATCCTTTTTGTTGATCACCAGTGCTTTTTTACTCTCAAAGCACTGTGCACTGCCAGATAGATTGGAAAATTGTGTGTGACACAAACTAACAGATATAGTATTAAAAAAAAAAAAAAAAAAAGCTGGTCAGAGTAAACAGAGGGGTTGTTTTTGTACTATCTGCCTCAACAGAAGTACCAGGCTTGGGTTGTTAATTGGAGATGTGTGGGACCTTTGCATGCAAATACCCCACCCACAATTATCATCACCAACAATTGAGAGTGAATTGCACTTTTGAGGGGCGTTTTACCTGGATAATGGTGACTCCAATAATCTATTCCCATTGGCCGGGACGGCAACCGGCAGCAGTGGCATGATGCTTGGTGCACCCTTCCCATAGCACCTCTGGAAGCTATGGAGGGCAGCAAGGTGCCCAGCAGCACGAGACTGCCCATGCTTCGTGTTGGTGGGTGGGTGGTGTGTCCAGGCATTGACTGAAAAGGAGAGAGGGCCAAGTGCCATAGAGGAGCCGGCGTTGGCATTCATTTGAATGAAGGGGGGGGGGGGGCGGGCGAGAAGCGAGAGGAGTTATGCCAGAGGCATTGTTGGATGGGGAGTGCGGGTGTGATCATGCCCGGTCCCTGCCTGCTGTCAATCATTGACAGGAAATGGACAGATTGATGGACAGTGGAAGCGGTAGCATTAGTCCGCATGTCTCCGCACCCATGCAGTCTTTTCTACTTGATGCACCAGCTGAGGACAACCGTGGGACGTTTTTTTCAAAGCTGCCCTATACTTTTCTGCAAATAGGTGGTCTTGTTACCAGGAAGTGACCAGAAACTTGAAGTTGCCCTCGAGTCGGTCACTAGGCCCGAGCCCCACCTTGCTCGCCCCCCTCTACCATACCAGAATGTGTTGGAAAGAAATAACACACACCTCCACCACCGCACCCATCATCTCTAAATGTCCTTAAAATTAAACGTTCTCCATTCCAATGTAGGTATTGTTTGATAGAAGCAGATGCCGTCATGCCTGGGTCTTCCATTTCATAAACTTGACGCTTCGTTTTGGGATGCTTTGCTAAAGTTAAGGTTCCAGAATGAGATTCTGCTTTCCGTTTCCCAAAGTAAACCATCTTTTCTTCTCTCACTCTGCCTGAAATCTGCACTGTATACATCCAGCGAGGTGTTGTCTTGACGGTGCGTTTGCCGTCTAGCTCAGTACTTTAAACGCAGTGGACGGAACCATTTGTGCTCCCAAGACAAGCACTTCTCTCCCAAGTAATCTTTATAAGATTTAGACCGATCCAGGAAGCCGTTGGCTCCAGTTTTGAATCCTTCGCCTCGCACGTGCTCGAGTTTCATTCGTTTGTCGACAGTTAAATGAGGATTCTTTTCCCTAGAATTGTCTGGCCCCTAGCACAGCACAGCAGAAGCTTGCCGGTTTCAGATCTGCAGGGATTTCCAGATAATTGCGCAGTTAACATTTTATTTTGTTTGTTAAGCTTCTAGTTATCCCGTGGTGTGTAGATTGGTTGACAGATATAGCACAAATGGGGTTTATAAGAGTCAAAAAGCTTTCTTTCGCAGGTTTTTAGTCACTGGCACAGGACATGTGAGAGGGGTGGTGTGTGGGGATCCTTGGCAAGGCCTCGGCTGATTGTGGGAATGTTCAGGCTGGGGATAGGACAGCTGGTCTCTTGGGTCAGAGTGTACGAATTGTCCGGCCCCACTAGGAGCAGATGTAACGACAAGTAGAAAGAACAAATGCAACTATAGTGGTTCTTCCAAACGATGGGGCTTTCAGCTCAGAGCTCTGACTTTTCCCTCACCTTTGAAGCGCTGCCATGTTTGAGGATTAGGAGGCGGGAATACAAGAGAGAATCCTTTCATCTTCTCCTCTGTGCCTAAGACTTTCTCATGAGCTTGCTTTGGTTCAGGCGAGGCCCCTCCCATTGGTTGTGGGAAAGGTACTGAGGTCATGCCGTACACAGAGCTTTGCTGTAGGAGCGGCCCTCTGTGAACTCAGGGGCTCTCCTAGACAACTGTTTAAGAAAGACAGTGTTTGTGGATAGTTTAGACAGTTGGAGCACAGTCGTTTCAACTGCCAATATATATTCCTAAATTGAACCATTATATATTTTAACAGATATGCATGGCAAAGAGTCTGTACACAAAGCACCCCATTCTGAGTTTGACGGTAACTGGGGAAAAAAGGTTGCAATGGTTTAACTGCCCTTTTTCAGTCAACGTGATTGAGTTAGCCCACCCATAAGACGTTAAAACCACTTAATTCCAATGGCATTATTATTTCTGGTGAGAATATCCCCATTCTAAATGAAGCAGGGACTTCAGAATGGGGACTAACGAGCACTCTTGATCAGGTGGAGCTATCAAAGTTGCCACTGTTGGTAACTGTAATTCTTTTTAGCGGAATTACCACCACAAACGCCTCCAATGCGGCCCAACACGCTGCCCTGCTCTGTACTGCAAGCCGTGGTCACCATGCACGTCACCACTCGTTAGCTGTCTCCAAGATATTCATTCAATGCTTGTCTTTCAGTACTGACCTTCTAGAAGGATATTCTTTATGGCTTTGAATATTTCTCATTTTCGAATAGTGTGACACATTCAATCTAATTCGTCTTCCTGAGAAGGCCAATATGGGATTCTCTCTCTTTCATGGGGGAGTTTGAAGCATGCAGCCTCGATCACATGTTTCTCAAAAGTGAAGACATGTTCCCAGTTCTCTTGCTGCGGTCCCTTGTGGTGTTTGTCAGACAGAGCTGTTGTTTTCTTCCTGTGGCTTCTCAAAAGTGTCCACCATACCAAAGGGCCTAATGACGGCAGGTGGAGAAGAGCCAGCAATCGAACACTGAACTCTGAGAACTGTAGTCCAAGCACCAAAACATCTTAAGAAGATTGAGCATGATGGAAAACAGACTATAGAATATATTTGGCAACGACTAAGTGAAAGGAAAGAAAGACTTTACTAATGGGTTACTAAGTGAGTGTGAAAGAGAAAACAAACATTTTGATTCTCCAGGGAGATGAATCCTGGTAGTGGTAGTGCTGTAATGGGCCGGTCTTAGATGATCGAGATAAGAAAGGAAAGTGCATTTTTAGAATTAGATTGGGATTTTTAGTAGAAGTCATATACATTTCTCCGAGCGTTTGTATGTATGCGATTTATCAAGCACAATCCTAGCTGGGAAGCAATGAAATGCTGTGCATGGAAATTTGTGATTTTATTGAAATACTATCAACCGCTCCACCACAATATCTGTGCTGGCTTGCCATGGAGCATGTTTTAGAGGCAATAGCTCCTCTCCTGCCCCCAACCATAATTTACCCCGGAAGATACTTTATACCAAAAGTGATACTGATGTGTTTTATCCTTACTCATTTGGTGCGTTGAAGCATCCCTCCCTATTTCAGACCGGAAACATAACATTTCCCCCCAAAACCTTGATCAGTCGAAAGGCCGTTTCACATCTCTAAAAAAGTTCATAGCAGATGGAATCCTCTTCTGTCAACATCGTTTATCGAACACTGCATTAGTTTGTGGGAGTTGTGTTGTGACCAATATTTCCTCCATTATAATAATAATTATTATAATTGTTCTTTTATAACGCGCTTAATACCAGAGATTGGTTTCTAAGCGTGGGATCGGGATTCGAACCTGTGTTGCGCTGCGTTTTCTTGTTTCCAACACAAACGTGTTGTCCTTGAGCTATCCCCTCCCTCACAGATTCTATCCCTGAGGCTGACACACTGCAGTTGTCCCATGAAAATTGCTCCGAAAGTGTGAATAGTCGGGAGGCAGGATCAGCCACTGCTCGCTGTCAATTTCTAGAGATCAATGTAAGAGAGGATGGGGCGGCGGCCGCATGCACAGGTGCATCCTTATGTTTTGCATAAAGGTTCAGGCTGGACTTTACAGTCTTCACCTTGAAGGGCTCCGCCAGTGATCGCAAACATTGTTGTCCGACAGGCGATTACGCATTCCTCAAATGTAATTGATGCAAATGAACTAGTCATTTGTTCATTATTTCCTATGGCATCTGACTACCCAATATTTTAAGATAATTTTTAAAAAATCGGGTACCTTCTAGTAATCCTCTACTGTTTAAGTGCTTTTTTAGTCGGCTTAGATTATATTTTTTCTTTGTTTTAGGAGAAAAGAGGAAGGTATTCCAGGGCCTAGACACTTTACTCTCTTGTAATGAGCAAAGATATATGTCTGTGGCCATCAAAACGATGGGGCAAAGATACACAATTAAACCTGCACTAGTGCTATACTTGTGACATGGGAGGAAGGTGCTCAGGCTACGGGTATGGCTCACACAGGGGAATCAGGAAGCACCAGGTGACAATACTATGCAATCCGATTGTGCCTTCTAGGTGGGAGTTTGAGCAAAGTTTCACTGGTTTTTACTGCAAAATCTTGTGTAGTAAATGGCTGGGAGGGAGTTTGTTTTCGCCTCTTTACCTCAGCGTGAGTCGGCTGCAAAGTAAATGAAATAACAATTATAATGTGCCCCTAGTAACTACTTTGTAAGCATTCAGAATTGTGTAACGTTTTACAGACAAAAATACCTCCTGTGAAAAATCGTACGTTTCAAACTTCCTTTTGCTCAGTTTATCAGAGCGTCCCAGTCTTGGGGCCTATTTCACAGAAGGGTTTTAGAATGGCAAAACCCCTTTGGAAAACGCCCTGGAAATGAGGGCCTTAATGGGAACCAAATGGCGGTAAACAGTAGGAGTCTGAGGTCTCGTTCCCAGGTAACATAACACTAGCCAGTTGCAAGAAGTGTGCTGTAGGCACTGCAAACACACGCACTTTACAGTACAGCATGGTCAGCAGCCGTGTAACTTTGCAGACAAATAGCTGGGGAGAAGCAGATATTTTTATGGTTTGGGAATTGAGACAAACTAATAAAACGGGTTGAGCAGAAACATGTAGCACATGTTTCCCTCAGAGAGCACCGCATAGTTCTGTTTTAGCTTTGTTTGAAGGGCGGGTTCCGTGGTCTTTATGACAAAGCATGTCCTTGAAAATGTTCCCAGTTGTGGAACCCAGGTACATTAGAAAAAACACATTTGTCTTAGATTTATGGCTTGTCTTGCCCTGTTTTCCCGTTCCCAAAATGCAACAGTCCGGTGCGTGTGAACCGATGCTGCTAGGTTGGGCAGGAACACATTGGAGACCACCCAGAACCACACGACTTGCCAAGTAGTGGAAACATTGGCCACATAGATTCAAAACATTGTTTTTAGAACAGAAAGGACACATTTTTAACAATTTACAAACTCGACTATCCTGCTCTCCTCACTAAATCTGATAGCAAGAAGTTTAAAAAGGACATCCTGGTCTCCAACCCAGGCCTCCCTATCGCTGACACCTACACCAGTGCCTCCTGCAAGGAAACTCTCACCGACATCCTCTTTGTCGTTCCTTCACCTGACCTATGGAACCTTCATATGGTCTCTGTGCTCTGTCCTTTCTACTCCTCTCCCGTTAATGGTGGTACCCGCTGGGACACCCTCCTGGCCTCCTTCCATTCCTCTAAGGTTATCATTATTATTAAGGGCATCGCTTTCCTCATACAGTGTACTATACTCTACCTTATACCATCCATTGGGAAAACACCCACCATGACGTCCACCTATCCAGGAATTCTCGTCTCAGAGCTAGGTTAGCTAAAATATTTGAGCCTCCTATCAGCTCACTCCCAACCCTTACAGGAAAAAGGACACCTAAAACCTTGCCCAGCTTTACGCCTGAAAGCACTAACTCAGCATACAACTGCCTCCTTAGGACAAAAAAAACGCACAGCTCAGAACCAGAAACCTAAAGTCCACCAAGCTCCCCACCTGACCACTACTAATGGCAGTAACGCACCTATTAAAGGAGTCCTAATAAATTCTAGATCTTTAGCAGCACACGCCACGGAAATTGCCGACCTGATCCAAAGGGACAACTTAGACTTCCTTGCCATGACCGAGACATGGTTACATACTGCAGCAGGTCCTTTGCTTATGCTAGCAGTCCCTGACGGCTACATCATTCTGGGACAAGACAGACAAGGGTCCAGAGGTGGAGGGATTGCCATTATCTGCAAATGTAGCCTTGCCATGAGATTGTCCACCCCGATTGACACTCAATCATGCAAAGTATTATCTGTAAAAGTACCCCTGACTAATGCCCAAACCCTCAATATCCATCTAATATATCACCCTCCAGGTCCAACAGGAACATTTGAGGAGGATATTAACACCATTCTGTCTAGTAATCTTAAAAGTTCAACGCAAGCACTTCTACTTGGAGATTTCAACCTGGGCTTCAATGACCCCGTGGACCAGCCTGCCTTAGCAACTGCGAATATCTTATTAGAACTTGGCTTCACCCAGAGAAGCAAAACAGCTACCCATAATAAGGGTACAATACTAGATTGGGTGGCAGACTACAACTGCCATGCCAACATGCTCTCCATTACACCGCTAGCCTGGACTGACCACTATTTACTCTCATTCTTGCTCTCTACCAACCGGCCCCCACCTTCACTCAACCCCAGGGCTCTACCCACACTAACCAGAAACAAAAAGTGTATCACAGTGGATAGACTTATCCCTGCTGTACTCCCCACCCTTAACTCATTGCCCGACAGCACTGACCCTGAGAGCCTGGTTAAGGAGTACAATAAAATGATGGCCTCCTCCTTGGACCAGTTTGCCCCCCTCAAACGTAAACCTAGTAAGCCGAAAACACACCTGAACAAATGGTTCACACCATTCCAAAAAAACTTAAGACAACAAAAAAGAAACTGTGAGGCTGCGTGGAGATTACTACCATCCGAAGCTAACAAACTCAAGTTTACCAAACTGTCATCCCTTTACTAGAAAGAAATATGCTTAGCCAAACGAATATTCTACGATACTCGCATATCCCAAGCCAAGTCCAATATGAAGGAATTATTCACCATTCTTAAAGAAATAGAGACCCCAATAGCATTACCAGACACCTGCTCCAAAGATAAAAAAAATGGTGCTCAGATATCCAACATGCACTAGCCAATAAAATTTCCACACTTCAAAATAAAATACCTAACAAAAAAGCTTCTCTAAAGGACCCAACCCCAGCTTTAATAGTTGGGAACACTAATGAAATCCAACCCACCCGATTCAACTTCTGCAAAGTATCTACTCTCGAGGTGGAAAGAATCATTCTGTCCCTCAAACCTTCCAACTGTCAGGGAGATCTTTGCCCTGCACAGCTTATCAAGGATGTGGCTCGAGACCCATCACCCTTTATAACTAAACTTATTAAGGCGTTCTTTGCCACAGGCGTCCTCTCTGCTAACCTCAAACAATCTTGGGTATTCCCACTCTTAAAAAAACCTACTCTAGACCTTTCAACACCCACTAACGATAGGCCGATTACAACAGTGCCATTTCTCTAAAAAATTCTTGACAAGGTGGCGTATATGCAAATACAAAAATATTTGGAATTACATCATCTATTAGGAGCTAGACAATCAGGCTTCTGCCCACAACATGGAACGGAGAAGGCCCTCATAGATCTCAAGACTTAAGCAAATCACCTCTGCTCCTCCTGTTAGACCTCTCAGCTGCGTTCGACCTGGTTGAACATACAATTCTATGCAACCATCTTGACACAGCAGCACACTTCTCCAAGGACGTCATAACCTGGATTAGATCCTTCCTAAGTGGCAGAACAATGAGGGTCTTCTCGCCCTCAGCAGCAGCAGACCCCATACCCATCACCTGCGGAGTGCCCCAGGGGTCGTGTGTCTTGACCACGCTGTACAACATTTTTACCAAGCCCCTTTTTGATGATCTGGATCATCTCGGTATCACCTAAACGAACTATGCAGATAATACCCAGGTCCTCCTCACACTTTCAGGGGATTACGACAAGGATTTGGCCTTGGTGAACAGACTGTACATCATCATCCAGGCATCGATGGTCTTGCACGGTCTATGCCTGAATGATGATAAAACAGAACTCCTCATCCAAGGCACCCCCACCAACTTAAAAAAACTAGGACCCGACTATTCCTCATTCATAATCGACGGCAATTTTATTAAGGTAGAACAGGAGGTAAAAACGCTAGCCGTTTATCTCGACTCAACTCTCTCCTTTGCCAAACAGGTTAATTCATTAGCATCCACCACGGCCTATATGTGTAAACTCATCAGAACCGGTAAACCATCTCTCTCTAACAGCAGTTGCATTATCCTGGCCAGAGCCTTAATCTTGTCTCGTCTGGACTACTCCAACGCCCTTTACCTAGGCTCTTCCAAATCCACCATCAGAAGAAACCAAATCTTACAAAATAATGCCCTTAGAGCGGCATTAGGCATCTCCAGAAGAGGACACATTTCTGAGAGTAGGCGCCAGGAAAACTGGCTCCGGACTAATGATAAAAACCTTCTAAAAACCCTGTCGCTCATCCACAAATCTCTTAATAAAGCTGCCCCATCTATCTTGCTGATAGATTCCACAAACAGACTTCCCTAAAACCAACCGGATCTGCAAATAGGGATCGCCTGTCCATCCCCAGAGTCAAACTATCCATGATTGGAAGTAATAGCTTGCCCGTGAAGGCGGCCAAATTATGGATTTCCCTGCCTTCCACACTGAGAATTGACATTACTGTGTGGCTGAAATCCAATGACCACTAATCGCACGTTATAGAATCCTGTACGGCAACTAGCAATGCCTGTCTGCTAACGGTAAATAACGACACTTTGCCTGTAGGAAATATACCTCTCCTCGCAACTTATTGCTAGTTACCCCTCCGGTGGTAACCACAATCTCTATATTTGTAAATATGTATGCTTTCTTGCATTATCTATAAATACCTGTATAATACGCTGTCTGTAAATAATACTTTGTACGAATGTACCTTTTTACCTTGACTGATTCCTGTAACTAAGCTTTGCATATTCATGTACTGCTGCACCCTGATGCCCTTGGGTCTGACGCGCATTATAAATAATAAAACAAACATTATTTTTTACTCTAATGGGGCCGTCTTGGTCCAAGGCCCTCAGGCCAACCTTCACCTCTTTGATAGACGCTTCCCGTGCTTCATCACCTTCCTTTCTTCTCCTGCTGTCCCCTCTCCCTTTTCCGTGACTACCTCGCCTCCCCCTTCTGCCTCCTCCTTGGCTACCTTACCTTCGCCTTCCCTCTCTGCCCCCTCTCGGGCTCCTTCTACACCTCCAAAGGGCATACCTGTGATCTGTACCCCTCTCCGGAAGTCCTTCAAGGATGGCAATCTTCTTCATATTGCCACTCTAAACTCTCGCTCTGCTGTCAAACACTCCTCTGATATCTGCCGCCTTCTAGAAGAACTTGACCTCGATGTCCTCGGTCTCACCGAGACATGGTTCACGGCCAGCTCTGTCACTAGCTTTGACACGCTCCTACCTGACGGCTACAAGATCCTCTCGGCGCCCAGGTCCAACCGCTCTGGTGGGGGTGTAGCCCTGATCTTCCCCGAGTGGATTCCTGCCTCTGTCACTCCTACGCAGGCCTACTCCTCTTTGAATGCCTTGTCTGCAGGCTCTCTCTCTCCCCTAGCTATTCCCTTACTGTGGCTACTATCTGTCGGCCACCTGGTCAGATCTCATCCTTCCTCTCTGAGTGGGCTGACCTCTCCTCCTCACTGCTGGCCTCAACTACTCAACTCCTATTCTTGGAAACGTCAACATCCACCTGGATGCCTCCTGTCCTCCCTCTGGACTCTTTCGTGACCTCTGCGACTCTCTCACTCACTATTCTCCCCTCTGGCCCAACTCACTCTGCAGGGCACACTCTGGATGTTCTGATCTCCTCAGATCCACCTTCCCCTCTCTGTCCCTCTCTCCACTCCTCTCTCCTGGAGTATACACTTTCTCCTCTCCTCCCACCTCACCCTCCCTACCCCTCAGGCCAAGCCACTTCCATCACTGCCACCCACCTTCTTGGTCATCAACCCATGAGGCGCGTGTCAGCTAAGGCTTTCGCCACCACCTTCTCAACCCCACCCGCTTTTGGCTGACTCTCACCCGACACAGCCCTCTCCACGCTCCACTCTGCTATATCTGATACTCTTGATATCCTTGCCCCTGTCATGAGAATCCGCCTGAAGCCCAAAGCCAAGTGCAACTCCTGGTACGACTCAGACCTTGTCACCCTAAAACGCAAGTGCAAGGTGGCCGAGAGGAAATGGCGTGCTTCATGTACATCCTCTGACAAACTGGCCTGCCGCCTCCTCCAAAGGCAATACTGGCTCTCTGACCTAACCAAGAAGCAAGCTCATCTCCAAGCCTGCGTCATCAAACAACTCGGCTGACTCTTTAAAATCTGCGAGTGGCAGGGGAAAACCCCAAGGGTCGGAAGAGCCACCTTGACGCTTCCAAGGGAGGAGGGGGGATTCGGTCTCCCAGATTTCCAGTTGTATTATCACGCAGCACAACTACGGGTCCTCCTAGAACATATGAAGGAAGGCCTGCGGACATATTGGTCATATTTGGAGGACATGGACGTCCACCCCCTCAAAGTCCGAGACCTCCTGTGGGCCCCTCGCAAATCAATCCCGAAACAAGTACTGGCCCACCCGACCGTGGGTGTTCTTTGGGAGATCGGACGGCCCACCTTTCCTCTTGGCTGTCCCCTATGACCTCCTTGTGGGCCCCCCCCCTGAATCTGGGCAGCAGAGGGTTTAGACAATCCCAGCGTTGGTCTGATGAGGGCCTGGAATGGGCGGGCCAGCTATTCAGGGAGGGTGAATTCCTGAGTTACGAGGACCTCAGGGATGGGCTGGGAGGCGGGACCCTCACCATCTTCGAATACCTTCGTCTTAAGGGCATTCTTAACGACCCCGCATGGGGATCAAACCTGCAGAGACAACTAACTCCATTTGAGAAACTCCTGGACTTAGCAACCTCTAGAAAGGGTGCGGTTTCCTGTATATACGCAATTCTAAACACCCATAACCTTCAGGCTAGGAGAGGCTTCCATGGGTTTTGGAATGGTCTGGCGGGGAGGAGATATCAGAGGATGCCTGGGCTCGCATTTTTAGGATATCATTTCATGGCAATCTCTTCACCTCGGACATGGAACACAACTTCAAAATCCTGCAGGGGTGGCACAGAGATCCGGCAAAACTCTCGAAAATGTTCACAGGGGTGTCACCAGAATGCCCGAGGGGCTGTGGCCAGGTAGGGACTAGAGGCCACATGTGGTGGCTATGCCCGAAAGTACAGACCTACTGGGAATCCGTTAGAGATTGGATAGCTGAGGTAACGGAGGACCCCCTACCCCTCAACCCGCTGACCATGCTGCTGGGCCTCCCCCCGGAGGAGGCTGATCTGCACAGGTACCCAAGGATGTGGGAAACTATGTTGAGAGCGGGCAGAGTGGCCCTGGCCCAGAGGTGGAAGAGCCCGGAAACACCTTCTAAGGTTGAAAAAACTCAAGAACATGTTCTTGATGGACAAACTGACTGCCTTGGTGAACAATGACTCATGCTCATTCCTCGCTGACTGGTATGGGGTCCAGCAGACATGGGGATGGGACGTCCATTAGTTCCAGGATCGTGCCCCTGGATGGTTGGGGCGTGATCATCATTGAGAAGGACTGCACCCAGCGGGGGGACCCCACGACCCGGGGCGACATCGGCCCCAAGCCAGCTACAGAGTTGGTCACATGTCGCATTGCTTCAAAGACTGAGGAAATTATATGAAAGTTTGGTCTCTTTACTGCTGTTATGTTTGAATCGGACATGGGGGAGAGGGGGAAGAGGGGGGTTTACGTTAAGGGGGGGTTTGGGGTTTATGCAATATTTTCCTTTTTGTTCTTTGTCTCACAAAATGCCAATAAAAACCAAAGTTAAAAAAAAAAATCTGCGAGGAACTGGCCAATCCTGCCGCAGTCTCTACCTCTTCTGTCCCTTCCCAGGCCCTCTGCACGGCACTGGCTTCTCACTTCATCTCTAAAACTAAGGACATCCTATCCTCACCCTCCTCCTATCCCCCCTCTCACCCTACTCCCTGCTCTTCCTCTGGCCCTTCTGCAGCCACCTCTCCTCCCTCCTTCTCTGCCTTTCCCCTGTTCTTCGCAGACAAGGTTTCTAGACAAGTTCAATCTATGAAAGTCTCATCAAAACAGGTTCACCCCTGTTCCTCCAAAACTATCAAGGACCACATCGACTCCCCGGCTCCTGCTCTGGCTGATTTCTGCAACTGCTCCTTCACCACTGGAGTCTTCCCATCCCCCCTGAAGCCCTCCCTTGTGCACCCTCTTCTTAAGAAACCCTCTGCCGACCCCTCCTACCCGGCTAACTATCGCCCAATCTCCATCACTCCCTTCCTGGGCAAGTTCCTGGAGAAACTGACCATCTCCCAGCTTAATCTCCACACTGAATCTGTTGGTTGTCTTCATGACCATCAGTCTGGCTTCAGAGCTGGCAGAAGCACAGAAACTGCTCTCCTGAACATCCATTAAGACCTGCTCTCCAACCTTGACTCCAACACCCCGTGCGTCCTCATCCTGCTTGATCTCTCATCTGGCTTTGACACTGTCAACAATGCCATCCTGCTCAACTGTCTCCGTGATAACCTTGGTATCACTGGTCAAGCTATGGCGTGACTGACTTCTTTCATCTCTGACCGACCCTCCCAGGTCCAACTTGGGTCCATCCTCTACGGTATCATTTTCTCTATCTGTGGTGTCCCCCAGGGGTCTAACTTCTCTCCCTGGCTCTTCAACCAATACCTGGCACTCTTTGCCCACCGCATCACTGCACTCTACCCCAACTTTCAGTGCTTTGGGGATGACACCCAGCTCATTTGCAGGCTACCATCAGCCTCCTCCTCTCCTTCCCTCTCATCTCCGACTGTCTGCTATCCAGGAGTGGTGTGCCGCCAATGACCTCTGCCTTAATGCCAGTAAGACTGAGATTCTCCTCATTGGCACACACGCTCCCTCCTTTCCTGTAGCTCTCTGGCAGGCCTCTCTTGGCCCTCTTCCTGCTCCCACTTGCAAGGCTAAAAACCTCAGGGTCATCTTCGACTCTACACTTCTCTCCTCACATTTCTAAGAAGTCACACTACCAGCTGCACCTCCTCAGAGGTATTCTTCCGTTCCTCTACTTCCCCCAGAAGCTCACTGTCTCCAGAGCTCTGGTTCTCTCTAGGTTGGACTATTGCAACAGCCTCTTTCTAAATCTGTCTGCTTCTACTCTCCAACCTCTGCAACTTGTCCAGAACAGGACTGCGAGACTTGTCCTTGGCCTCAAGCCCAGGGATCGTAACTTTCCAGGACTGAAATCTCTGCACTGGCTCCCGGTGACTGCGAGGATTAAGTTCAAACCCTCTGCATTGTCCACAAGGCCTTCTAGGGCCTGGGGCCTCAATACCTTCAACTCTCTCTTCCTAAATATCTTCCTTCTCGAGTTCTTCGCTCATCCGCCTCCAACTCCCTCAGGGTCAGTCGCTTCTCCAAACAACAAGATGGTGGTAGATCTCTTTCTTCGGCTGATGCCTCCCTCTGGAACAGCCTCCCTGCCTCCATCAAACTTGAGGAGAACCATCTCCGGTTCCAGAAACACCTCAAAACCTTTCTCTTTGCTTCTGCTTTTCCTCCTCCTCTCCTCTGCTGACCTCCTGGCTTTAACCGGAACTACACTGGCTACCTGGACACCCTCTGATCTCGGGCCCAGGTCCCTCCCCCGCCAGTGTCACACAGCTGCACTGTCGACCTGCCAACCCCTGAACTTGGGGACTGTTTCTTATCCCATTAGTCCGCCCCAGCCCTCGACACCTGAAGTCTTCACTTACCCATGCACTTGCCACATGTTGGCCGTTACTTACTTACTGTTATTATCTATTCCCATGTACTGCACTGTCTCTGCCCCGTCCCACACGATCTGAATGACACCTGGCCTAGTAGGATCGTTGTCCGTCCTCCCTTGTTTCCCCTCCCTGGCCTCGTCACGCCTTGAAACACTTGTGTATAGGTGCATTATAAATGCCATATCATGTCATCATGACCTCATGCAAACCTCTTGGGGATGCATAGCATATAATAAAAGTAGTGCAAAGTAAGTATATGGTAGGTCTTGTGAGGTCAGTAGGACTATACCAATATCCATCATGAAGGGGAATCAATAGTCAGGTTGACATTTTAGAGTGAGGACCAACACTTGGTGGCTGTGCAAGTTATTACGTTTTGGGAGCAATTGTGATCCAAGTAACTCTGTGCACCCACGCCCTAGGCCCTAGTCTTATGGCCCTACCAGATTGGTGCTGCATGTTGAGGTTCCAGTGTAGGATGCACAACTGGCCACCTCGGACCCGGTCTGAAACACTTAGGCAAACCTAATTGATGGTATGGTATGATTTAGAACTTGTAGGGCGCGATCTAAGGCCAAAAGGCATTGAGGCGCTAAAAAAGACAGGGAGGAGAAACAAACCAAAGACGGCCCAAAGATTTTAAAAAAGATACGTTTTTAGAAGCTTGTGAGACTGCAGATGATCAACAGTATCTTGGAGGTAGGTACACAGGAGGTGACTTCCACAGGATGGGAGCTAGGACTGAGAAAGAACATCGCCCACCCGTAACCTTGTGATATCTCGGAATTCTCAACAGACCTTGTGATGCACAGTGATGATCCAGTGCAGTGAACTATTTTGGCGCAAACCAAAAATAAGCAAGGTGAACAAGTGCAAGGACATTTCTGTGAGCTGAAGACCCTTCCTCCTCCTCTTCCTCTCTCCAAATGCTGTCCACCGAAATGCCAGCTTCCCACCTTCGTGGCAGGCTCCGAACAGTCAGTAGGTTGTGGATGAGAGGTGAAAGGTAAATGAATTCCTTGATATTGTGAAACTCGTGAAGCTTGACTTCCCGATGGCTCAATGCAAGCCGATTGCCTCCACTGTCATGGTGGAGACTTGCCAAGACACTCTAGTTCTCCTGACTGCAAATCTGGATGCGGAACTGCAGGAAAATACCCCAACATTGCCCGCTCAGCCGTAGGCCGAATGCCTTCACATGTGTAACCCGCTTCAGTAAATTTCACCCTGCACACCTAGCTTGGTGCAGTTGTTTGCCGAAATCACCACAAATAGCAGCACCAGGGTGGCCTCTCTGTGCTAAATGCAAAGCCGAGTGAGTGAAACAGCGGTCTCTGTGTGGAGCAGTCTCGCTTTGTGAAATCGTGCTAGTAGCTGGGGTTTTTAAATGTCTGCAGCATATTGGTTGAAGATGCAGAGAAGGCGCACAGGGTGTTCGCATCTGTCCAGATGTTTCTTTTTTCATACGCCGTTATGGCGCCAATGTGGAAAAGCAAAGGGTTCACGATTAATATCATCACTGCCTAAAACCAGCAGCAGAGTTCCTTGCCTGAGTGGGGGAAAGGATGGAAATGATGGACACACAGCTGCTTTTCACAATGACGCCTCCTTGGCAGTAGAGCAGTTCCATCCGTGCACCATGCTTCACCTCTTGACATTGTACAGAATGTTGCAGACAGGACAGAGAAGGCCACCTGAATCATGTGACGATGTGCGCTGCGATGCCGGAGTTACGGTGCCTGCTTGCTGTAGTTATCGTGTGGGATTCTTTTATGAGGAGGAGAAGCAGGAAGGCGAGCTTGATGTGAATGGCAGTGTCCATACAATCGCAGGTGCTCGCAAGTGGAGACCCCATTACGAGTGTAGCAGCGCCTACGCCCCAAGGATTGAGCATCTCCTCCAAATTGGTCCTAGAAGCCGATCACAGTTTTGAGCTGAAAATTGAGCACACGTATGAATATTTTAAAATTTCAAATGTTATGATGGCTGGCAGCTGGGTCACGAGGGGAAGGGGAAGGCGGGTGCAATGGGCGAACTTCGCGAGCGCAATCCCGACTTTTGCCGCCCCTCGCTTTAGTGATCCTTTTGGCGGATTGTTTTGCCACTAAAAATGGGGAATAATCTAAACTCGATTTTTAAACATTTATTCCCACTTTTTTAAAGTGGAAATCAATATTTTTGCTTTGCGCGCCGAGTAAGTGGATACTGATGCACTCTTTATTTGTAATGTCATATTTTGGTGTTTTTTGGGGGGCAGGAGAGGTTTTGATAAGGAACTTTCTCCAGCCCTTTTTATTGTTTTAATATACAACAGCCCGCGTCCGTTCCTTTTTTCTGTTTTATTGGGTGTCTTTCGCCAGTAGGGATTGGCCTTTTTTCCAGGTGATCATATCCGGGACCTGCTTATTCCATGCTCCATCTTTTAATGTGTTTTCTGAACTGAAATGGTGGTTAAATGTTGCCTCACTTCAATTGTACCAAATCGGCCCCCATAGTTAACGCCTGGAATCCCGCGCGGGGGCACCTCGTAACCGCCAGGATGTGCTGCGCCTTGATCTGATAATTGGGAAGATAGAAGCCTCTGGGATGGGCTCCAGGACCCCAGACACCCCTTGCGTAAATTAGACAGGGGGAGGGGCTGTTAACACTCTCCAGAGGAGGTGCTGTAAAATGGCACGCGTTTGATGTGGGTCAGCCACCGCAAGGCCGCCCGTTTGATGGCCGCCACCAGCTGAGCCGTGCTGCTGCTGTCCAGATCCTGTTACTGCAGCAGGGCCATGTCACCAAAGTTGAAGACGCCAGACAGCATGCTGGGGGTTCACCAAATGCCACGCCCCCCTCCCAGCTGCCACCCATCCTTACAGTTCATTGGCTGTAAAGAGCGTGCTGGCCAGCGTGCCCCGAGTGCGTCTGAACGTTCTACGCACTTCCCCCTTTAACACCGCGAGGCGGGCGTGTGGTGCAACCGTTTTTCATTTTCTCACACTTTATTCCATTACTCAATATGGTGCAGTAGTGACATAGAATTTACCGAGGGGGTAGAAGCCTGTCTGCACGAGGCACAGTAAGGTGCCAGGAACAGAAGCATAAGCGTATTTTTTGCTAAAAAAAAAAAGCCTCTCACAGTCATATTGCTTTCATTCGAGAGCGTAAATTACAAAAGCACTCATGTTAAAGTAGCCTGTATTGGGTAAATCTACATCAGATGGAATTCCGCCTCTGTTATACCATGGGTCTTGAGCAGTGGTGGAAATGGGAAAACGTTGGTGGGTGATCCCACAAGGGCGGCGTTGGGGCGGAGTTTGGGGGGCGGTGCCTGAGGGGGCTGGTTTAGGGGGCAGAGCTGGCAGTTGACCTCCGATCAAAGCAAATGTCAAAAGTAATAGTTTAAACAGCGCTTAATCTTTCATGCAGCTTATTTTCCAAACTATATATCTATTACACTTTACCACTTCCATGGCACTGGTGACGAGTTGCTTCACTGTGCGGATAATAGTTTTGAACACTTGCTGAATAAATATTCTTTGAAATGTACAATTTGCATCCCATTTTATAAAGAAAACTCCTCCTTGGGTACTATTTAAACAGGGTGATTTCTGTTCGCCATAAGCAATGTTTTCTTTCACTTGAACCACACCCGGCACAGCTCCTGCAGCTCCACTCTGAAAGCAGTTGGGTGGCTGCATCGTGTGTAATAGTTTCAATGTTAATAGGGCTATTTATTTATTCATACACAGTGGTGGAAATGGAAAAGCTGGTGTGGGGGAATCCCTCAAGGTCCGGGCGGGGGCAGAGTTTGGGAGGGTGGTGCCTGGGTAGGCGGGGTTGGGGACAGAGCTGGCAGTTGCCCTCCTATCAAAGGAAATGTCCAAAATAATAGTTTAAAACAGTGAAATTTCTTTATATATGAATTCCACTTTAAACCACTTCCATGGCACTGGTGATGATTTAGTTCACTGTACGGATAATAGTTTTGACCGGTGTTGCTGAGTAAATATTATTTAAAATACACAATTTGCATCCCATTTTATAAAAAAAACCCTCCCCATTGGGTACTATTCAAGCTGACTGATTTCTGTTCGCCAGAAGCAAAGTTTATTTTACATGAACCTCATCCGCACAGCTCCTGCAGCTCTCCTCTGAGTGTAGTTGGGTGGCTGCATCTTGTGTCATTGTTCAAATGTTAATAGGGCTATTTATTTATTCATGCAATGTTTGTGGTTACCTGTATATTTATTTATTTATGCAAGGTTTGTCGGATACAAGCATCCGACAAACCTTGCATGAATACATAAATAATATGGGTCCATGGATCTGACAAACATTGCACAAATAAATAAATAAATAAACCTGGTCGTGGCCGAGGACTGTGACTTCCACTGGTGACCCCTTGTATGGGGTCAGCAGAGGAAGTTACAGTTTGCTTGTCCTGCAGCTGTGACCTGGATCAAAGTCCTGCTGTGTACACGCAGGGGGCTGAGCCAGCAGAGCGCTCATGGAGGCAATGAGCTGCTCCGCCGCCCTTCTGCATGCCGCCACAGGTGCTTTTTATTCACTTTTGTTTTTCCTAAATAATTTGGGTTTTGCAGCGGCTGACTCTGGCCGGATCCCGGGATCCGGCTACCCATCTGGTACCGGATCTAGGATCCGGCAAGAGCCGGCCCAATGACCACCGCTGGTCTCAGGAGGATAGCTCAGGGGCAATGTGCTCACCTTGAAAGCAAGACCACATGGAGCAACACAGGTTCGATCCCCGGGTCTGCGCTTAGAAACCTCTGGGTATTAAGCACGTTATAAATAAACTATCATATCAAAGCCTTTAGATTTACTAATGAAAACATAAAACAGGAATTTCGTGTTCTTTCTGCCTTTCTAATGAAATCTACACAGTGCCTTTTGGGAAAGGGCACGTTGTTGCTGCAGTCAAGACCTCTGCATTGTATGCTGCGTCTATTCAGAAGTAGCCACGGAGTGTGCCGTTTTGGCACCTAATAAATGTAACATGGCCTGCCGCAGCTCTTTAGTGGAAACGTCCGCCTAAAGTGCTGTTGCTATGTCCTGCAGAGGCGTTAATAGGGAGTGGCTAAGGGGGCTATAGCCCTGGTCTTTTGGTTGTTGCCACGGATAGAAGCTCAGGAGCTACAGCCAAGATGCTAGCCCCCTGTCCCAATATTAGGTGCCTCAGAATGTTGGCATGTATGATTGTGTTAAGACATTTTGAATATCTATATTAAATGACTTTCTTTTTGCGTATGAAACTAGCAGATATCATAGCTGTAAACTAAGCTTTTGCAGGAGAGTTTCATCATTGCTCGCTTTCATTGCCTAATGAGAAATGCGGTAGGTAAGCGGAGAAGCTTTGTGCGAGTTTTCAATTGCAAACGTCCCCTCACAACTTCAATTACTTAAACATTTATATATTAGAATAGGCACTGCTACTAACAAAGAAACCCTTGAAAGGAATTTCCCAGGCTTTCCAAATCAATCCCTGCTCCATCAAAGGACACCAATGGTAACAGGTGAAGCACACTTAGCCAAACAGTGTTCCGCGCTTAGTGTGCTGAGAGCGCGGTAGATGCATGCTTGCCTCTCCTTTTCTTCTGCACAGTGGGCCCTGAAGGAGACATTATGGGAACTGCTGGTGGTGGAGAGAGGAGGAGGGAGAGGGCGCTGCTTTCCCCAGCAAAGGCTAGTCCTTTAAGTTGTGATAAAGTGAAATTAAAAGCTTTCATTTTCACCTTGCAACATACCCGAGTACCGGCGTTGAGAATTGCAGGTACTCAAATGCTAAAAAAATAAGAAGTCCGGGTACTGAGTGACGGGTAGGACCGGCCCATGTAAAGCGAGCCGATAAATGGCTTGAGTTCTGGTTTTCTCAGTTTGCAAAACCACAGGCGAGTAGGCTCTGCCCTCTGGTTAGGCTTGGGGGCGTTGCAATTTCTACGGGCCAGGACACCCAGGGATCTTCCTCCATGCTTAAGGAGTTTAAAAGTTTGTTTAGGAGTCAGGTTGGAGCAGACTGACCTTAACGTATGTCTGAGGGTGCAAACAGGCTATAAGCTTCTGTGAGGGTTTGACACAAAATAGAGAGAGACGTGCGGGGTATGCTGACCTGACTGTGAGGGTTTGGGCAGGGCTTTAATTGGGGTAAGAAATTGAGGGGGGGGGGGCTCATTGGGGGCGTGGCTTGTGGGATGGTGCGTGGCGTTAAAAAAGTACACAAACCACAGTAAGGTATGCAAACAAATATATAAATGCATGTAAGCATTTATATATTTATATGTGTACCTTACTATGGTTTGTGTTGTATGCAAGCCATCTTTCATAAGCATAGAAATATGTAACATAGTTCTATGTTTCTAAAAGATGGCTTGAAAAGTACACAAACCATAGTAAGGTACGCACATAAATATATAAATGCTTGCATATATATATTTGTTAGCGTGCCTTACTATGATTTGTGTACTTCAGGATGGCTTGAAAACTACACAAGCCATAGTAAGGTGGGCACACCTTATGGTTTGCGTACTTTTCAAGCAATCTTTTAAAAACATTTCTATGTTTATAAAAGATGGCTTCAAAAGTACACAATTCAATCCATCTTTTATAAAACTTTGCCGACGGACAAAGCCTGAGGCGTCTTTGTCCGTCGGCAATGCTTTATAAAAGATGGCTTGAATTGTGTACTTTTCAAGCCAACTTTTATAAACTTCGAAATATGTCGAGGAGTCCCCAGGTTCGCCGAGGGTTAAAGATGCCTCAGTGACCTGGGGGGGGGGGGACCAAAGGCACAGTAACTTCCTCTGGCGACCACTCGCACAAGGGGTCACCGGAGGATGTTACAGTGACTGACCAGAAATGCCAGCCAGCCACGGCTGCCACTTCTGTCAGCTTGCCTGACTTAATGGGGGGGTGGGGAGCATCTCCCATGTGGCTGCGGCTGGATAATGTGTCCTGCAAAGTTGTGGTGGGACCGGGGGGCTCCGGCAGGGCCCCGGCTCAACCCCACTTTTAGGCGACTGATGGAGCCGAGCCCCGGCTGGCCCCGGTCCACTTAAAGCACTGGGTTTGGGAGAGATCAAACTCATGCACCAAATGTTCTTAAATTCTGCGGATAAGCACCAGACGGGACCATGGTCCAACATCTCCAAAAGAGGTCGAGGGTAGGCTCCTCTGACCGATGTAGAGAAGGGTAGAGAAACCAGCTTTTGCTTGTCACTTACGTGGGTAACATTTACTACGACCCCTGACATATATCTCTTGTGAGGTCCCACCCCCCGGGCTATGGTAGCCCTCCTGCACCTTTGGTACTTTTTTGCCACCAGGCCAATTGATGGCTCTCCAGGCCATGGCTGCTGGACACAGACGATTGCTGCCTTTACACGCCTATGGCACTCTAGGTCTTTCTGGGAACCTTTCTGACTCTAATTCTTATGAAGCCCTCCGGCTCAAGTGCTTGGTGGATATTTGTGTGTGTCCTTGGTGGTTTTTCCTCCCTGATGGCATCTTACTCCTTCTTTTTTTCAGTACGTCAAGCCGTGGTCCATCGGCCTTGGGCACAAGCAGACAAGGTGCTTAAACTCTCCAGCACCTGCCACTTTGCTGCCACCCGGCTCAAACCCCAATGGTTGTGGCCCTTGCCATTCAGTAGCCCCTGGCGCGCTTCCCCAGGGGAAGGTGTGGGTTCTCTCCTGAGGTTCTCACCGCCACCTCCCTCCTCCTTTCTGACCCCCATTGGAGTCTTACTTTCACATGACTTGTTTGCTCCCTCCTCTTTCTGCATCTTGCGTTCAACCTCATCTGGTGCTAATTTATCTTTTCCCTCCTTTTTCTCTGTCCGTCCGACCAAACCACCTCCTCCTTCCTAGATGTTCTTCCTCTCTCCTCTTGGCTCGACCTTGCATTTTCAGCTTCTCTTCTCTATCCCCACTCCACCAGCAAACGTTCCTATCCCCACTCCACCAGCAAACGTTCCTATCCCTCCTCCACCAGCAAACGTTTCATCGTGCCGGCCTACTTCCCTTCCATCCCTCAGCAATTTTCCTTCTCGCCCCTCCTTTATTCAGCCCATTTATTCAGCACATGTTTCCCAGACATGCCTGCACCCAGTGATCGGAGTGAGCGGGAACGGTCGGGAGCGATGTTCCAATACTTTTATTTTCTTCTGTTTACCATTCCTCTACTTTTTACGCCATATTCACCGTTCTATACAGAGGATTTGTCCATTCCTGTCCCTGTGCAAGAGTATCCTTGAAATAGGAGCCTTAGTTACTAGTCACGTAGACCTTGCAATGCCCCGTCACATGTTGCACGTTGCTTCCGGCTACCCTCTCACTTGCCGAGACCACAGTTCCACTACTTTTTTCACTCACTTTCTCCAGCACCCCAATATTAAATCCCTTTCTTTTTTAACTGCTTATTTTTTTGCATGAGGCCTGCATGTCAAATGCTCAAAAAGGATTGGCTTTTGTTGCATCACATGCACCAAGCTGCAGTCCCTTGTCAAAAAATGACTGCACACAGGTCGCTTTATCATATCACTTCTTTTGTGTGTCTTAAACTCAGATTTTTCGGCGTCTTGCATCACTTTGCATTCTGACCTAATGGAACTGGCATTTCTGTTGAACTTTCTAGTTAATGGCATACAATGCACTATAGAAGGTCAAACGTAGGGCTGATAGTGGGGGCATGCTGAAGAAACCTCTCAAATAAAATAAATGTCTCCTTCTATTTGTGGGGACACTTACCTTAGGTCCACAGGTGCATGGAGAAGGTATGCACTGTCAGACAATCCTGGCTACAACACTAGCCAGAGTATTTCTGGGTGGCTGTCTCCCAGATTGGCTCTTCTGTTGGACTGCATCGCCTTTCTTTCATTTAATATACTTATAAGTTTTATCACATGTACACTAGTCCCCTGCTGCCAAAACAAATCCTTGATTAAACGTCATTTAATTACACGCAGAGCCTTTCTCTGACGTTACTGCGGCCGGGAGCACCGGGCAGTATTGCGGCTCATGACATCGGTGCGTCCACTAGCAGAAGTGGCCATATCGTGTCCAGCTTACTCTCAGTAGGCAGTCCCACCATTTTGACCAAACTGTTCTTCACTGAGCCAACAGGGGAGAATCCTGTATTCCAACATAGATTATGAAATATTGGACATTTTTGTTGACCAAAGGCTCTATCATTCAGACGTTTATAGCCTTGAACCCCTATTAAAGTTTCCTTTTTAAACCAGTTTAATGTATGGGGTGTGTTTTTTCTCCATGTGTGATACTAGAGGCATTGCATTTAATTTTGATTATATTAATGGGACTCTTACTGTGTACCTCATCATGTACAATGTCTGTGAGCGCTCTGGTGGATCTGATACAAAAGGGGGGTTGGCAGAGGCTTGGTTTGGGGTAGACTCAGGAAGGAGAGGAAACATGCTAGATGGCTATGCTATGAGGATTACCAAGGTCTTTGGTTGGGTGCATTATCTATCTCTTGTCTTGGAACACCCTCTCCAGTGTGGTAGCTGTGTCACCTATTCAGGGCAACTGGCCTCTATTTACCCAGGCTGAATGGGGCAGGATTAACCGTGGATGTTTGGGGATTTTTACTTGCCAAATCTTACAACCCACAGTGATAATGCTCAATGCGATACCAGTGCTTCATTTGTGGGGGGTGTTTGCCAGGGTTCAGCCCTGCTACTTATTATTGAGCCCCGGCACTTATTGTCTCAGACTCACTTTAATTATGAAGGGGTGATAGTCAGTGCCTCCGTCCACCACAATGAGCAGGATTGTGAGCTGCAGTGTAAACCCAAGTATGTCAGCAAATACTTTATAATGTGTCAATCACGGTCTACAACTATTGGCTCACTCATAATACTTATTTTCTATATGAACAGGTAAATACAATATGAACAGAAAAGTAGTTGGAATTGCTATGTACAGGCCATTCAATTTAATGTTAGCACACATTTTTTATCATTCAATCAATAAAATTGGTGCACAGTACAATTCAAATGTTAAGCAGCTTTTTAGATTCTGTGGATTAGCACTCAGCAGTGTACCTCTTAGCTTATTTAATAAAAAACAATGTTTTGAATTCGCAAATTAGCTCTCCCGTTAATAGAACGGTTGCATTTCTTCTTACATCACACTCATTCACAATTCTTTCATACTTATTCTTCTACCCAACATGTTTCATTCCTTTCTTGCATACTTTAAATCTGGAGCTTTCTGCAGAATTACCACAAGAAAATTACCGCGGTGGTAATTATGCCAACTATCCACCATGGAGTCATATGGACTCCAATTATTGGGGACTAACACCGACTTGTTATCTGGCCGTAATACCGCAAGACCAAGTGGTCGTAATACAGTTTGCCGGTATCTTGGTGGATTTACTGCCGAGATAACCACCAAACTTATAATGAGGTCCATTGAGAGTTAAATCCCTGCATGCAGACCCAGAAATGTAAAGCGCTTTATTAATGAGATCCGTTGTGCCACCAAACCACGGGGAACTGTCTATCTAGCAGAATGGGCAGGACTTGGAAAATGAGCGCAGGACTGCGGTATGCATTTTTGATAGTGTGAGATTGTGTTAAGACTATGCATTTTTGATAGTGTAAGGTTGTGTTAAGACTTTCATGTCAGTGTGTGGTTCATTCATGGTTTGGATCAGTTATCTAAAAACCCCTGTTAGCTCAAATTCGTGGTTGACAATTGATGAAATATTTCAGGGCTTTTTGGTACTGGACTAGTATGCCATGGTGGACTGGTGCAAGGTGGCATGGGTCCAGGGCTTTAAGTGGGCTGGGGGTAGTCGGGCCGAGCCCAAGCAGTCTCCAAAAAGGGCTGCTGACCCGGGGTCCTGCCGGGCTCACCACCAACTAGCCCCAGCCAAGCAGACACTTCTGTCAGGCAGCCTGTGCAGCCAAAGCGCTGTAGATACGGACGCTGCCTGCAGGTGTTAGCACTTCGGAAGTACTAACACCTGCAAGCAGCCTGTGTAACCGTGCAGCGCTTCGGCTACGGGGGCTGCTTGATGTCTCTGTACTCAGAAACAAGAGGAGGCCTGGACTGCCCGGCTCTCCTTTTGTTTCACAGTAAATAGTCATCACACAGCATGAAACCAAGGGGCTTGATAACTTATCTCGAAAACAAAAGGAGAGCCGGACAGTCCAGACTTCCTCCTGTATCTGAGTACAGACACATCAGCAGCAGGCGTTGCCTACCATCGGCTCCTTGGAGGAAAGGACTGCCTGCTCTGTGTGAACTGGGGCACACTTGTGCCACACCTTTGGTGCACCAGCCACTTCTTTTGTTTAAAAGTAGGGGCTGGGCGCATCAAAGGTAATAATGCCAGTGCTTACCAGCTCTACTTCGATTACCAGCACCCGCAAACCCTCGGCGAGGGGGGGGGTCTCTTTAGGGGGCATGGCCTAAGTACCCCTACGTAAGCCACACCCCCTAAGGAGACCCCCCTCGATTTCTAATCTCACTTAAAGCACAGCATGGGTCTATCATTGGGCGCCTGGTCTTGTGGGCAATCCATGCTGCTTCGCTTTAAGCAGGGCTTGGGGAGGGGGCCTGGCCCTGCTGCCCTGCAAATAATGCAGAGTGCGGGCAGCCCTCCCAGGAATGCCCCGCTCTAGATTCCTCTGGGACCCCGTCCCCCGGCCCATCTGCGCTGTCACGGCTGCGTGGTATGTGTTTGCAATGTATAACCCTCCAAAGAGAGATGACATTTAACAACTGGCTGTTGTACAATCCATTATCTGTATTTGGAGCTCATAGAACGTTGCCTGGAAAATAGCAGGCAAGGGTGACCTTGTGCATACACTTGCCTGACTGCCGCGTCCTTTATTTATTAATTATTGGCTTTTGCTTGTAGGATTTCTTTCACATAATGAACTTGGTGGATGCTCTGCACGAGTCTGCCATGATATAGGGAAATGCCTGATTAGCCATACTGGGTTTAGTATTCGCTGCTTCCGGGGCACAACCTTGGCATGCCACCCTCCTGACTGTAGCAGTGGTCGAAGTGTACGAAAAGAAGTAGTGGAACTATGTCCCCTGCTGGCCTGCCCCAGCTCCCCACGCACCCCATCGCCACACCCCCTCGCACGGACGATACAAACCCCCAAACAAACTCAACTGCTGCTTAAGGGAACGTTCAATGCAGTGCAATAAAGTGCAAGTTTCAACTTCTTCCTACACTTTTATTTTAAAACTAAGCCATTCCGGAACGGGTTACTTTTTCAAATGAAAGCATAGGAATGGTCAAACTTAAATTTAAAAAAGTAGAGGAGCACCGCTCCCGCCCACTTCGACCACTGGACTGTCGTCTTATTGTTGTGACCTATCAATTTATTTATTTATTTATTTGCATTTTTATGCGCTCACACAGCCCAGGGGCTTTGAGGCGCTGTTACAGGAACTTGCTTAGTTGCGTATTTATAAAGCGCTTAATACCCAGAGGTTTCTAAGCGCTTACCTCTGTGTTGTACAGCGCCCTGTTGCTTCACGGCTGGTCTTGTACTGCATGACATCCCAAACCTCCCTCGCCATTGATGATGCAGGATGGGGCTGATGGGAGTTTTGGTGGAAGACATCCGGCGAACCAAAGGTTGCAGACCCCTGTCTTAAGAGTTTGGTCACCAAAGCATCCCAGGTGCAGGGCCTGGGCCTGTCGAGCTGCTCTCGATGCTCTGTGCCCGAAGGCCAGTATGTTAGGCCATCAGGCGTACCTACCCTGTGCATTTATGGCAGACATGCTCACACACGTGAGGGCTAAGGAATGCTTAATGGATCATTTTATTGTGCTATTGTTGCCGGGCAACCTGTTGACATTATCAAATGTGCATGTATCATTCATGTATTTGATGACTGGTGGCTCAAGTGGCCCCATTTGTAAACTGGAGACACAAACTACCATGAATGGTCCCCCATTAAAAAAAAAAAAAAAAAAAGGGTTTTCTTGTAGCTGGTTGAAAAGCAGATAGTTTAAAAAATGTGCTTTGCCTACTTCATGTTTATGGTATAATCTGGTTGCTGCAGGGATAATCGTAATGTTCAGGTGGGGGCACTCCTGGAAGCCATACCCACCCAAGCGATAAGTTTAATGCCAAGTCTCATCGATAGATGCCAATGCACCGGTTATGGTTTCACAACTAGCATTTCCATTGGATTACATGCAGCCTGGCACCCCAACCATTCATTTATGAGGTTAGGCTGGAGGATCACTGACCCAGAGGGAACCTGAGGAGCACTGGCCTAGAGTAAGCCTGAGGATCATTTGCCCAGGTAAAACCTGAGAAGCATTGAACCAGGGTAATCCGGAGATCACTGGCCTAGGAGCATTGTCCCAGAGTGACTCTATGCCTTGTGTAAGCCTGAGGAGCAGTAGCCCAGACTAAGTGTGAGGAGCATTGCCTCAGGGTAAGCCTGAGGAGAATTTTCCCAGGGTAAGCCAGAGGACCATTGGCCCAGGGTAAGCCTTTGGATCTTTGGCCCAGCGGTAGGCCTGAGGAGCACTGACCCATGGTAAACCTGAAGCTCGTTGGCCAAGAAACATTGCTCTAGGATAAGCTTGAGGACCTATGGCCCAGGAACATTGAACCAAGGTAAGCCAGAGGAGCACTGGCCCAGGTAAGGTATGAGGATTTTTGTCCAAGGAGCATTGACCCAGGTAAAGCCTGAGGGGCATTGAGCCAGGGCAATCCAGAGATCACTGGCCTAGGAGCATTGTCCCAGAGTGAGTCTTTGCCTTGTGTAAGCCTGAAGAGCAGTAGCCCAGACCAAGCCTGAGGACCCGAGGAGCATTGTCCCAGGGTAAGCCTTTGGATCTTTGGCCCAGCGGTAGGCCTGAGGAGCATTGACCCATGGTAAACCTGAAGCTCGTTGGCCAAGAAACATTGCTCTAGGATAAGCTTGAGGACCTATGGCCCAGGAACATTGAACCAAGGTAAGCCTGGGCAGCATTGGCCCGGGTAAGGCCTGAGCATTTTTGGTCAAGGAGCATTGACCTAGGTAAGGTCTGAGGGGCATTGCTTTCTGGAGTGTGTAGACCAGAACCGAGGATGGTAAAATAAGTGGAATAAACGTGCACTGGCGTCTAGCAAGATTATCAAAAATCACAAGACTCCAATTAAAGACAAGCGCCAAATTCTGTTAATGCGTGTCCCTATTTATTTCATAGTGTGGTATTTTCTCATAGTTTGATGCCCTTCTGATGACACGTGTTTTGGCCACAGACCTTTCTCAAATCAGGGCATAATTAAACTATTTATCCTTATTTCTTGTTGGCTCACTTGGATCCGATGTATTGATGGGTTAAATCCCACTTAAGGTGAAAGATATATATTTTCTCGCGTCAGCTTTTTTGGATTAGGCAGACCCAGGATATAGTGAAATTAATTCCAATATGTGTGCCAGGCAGCAGTCTATCACCCCATTTGTGATTTTTAGTGGCAGACAAGGGTGCTGGTGTGCATCACTGGCATAACGCTATGTAGTGTATGGCATTTTCCGGCGAGTTTAACATTCTGCTCTGGGGCCTATTGTCTGAGGTGGCCCCTCCCATCACCACTTAGCCCCACCCCCTGAAATGTATGTTTTGTTGCACCCCTGTGTTAGGCCCCGAGGGGGCCGTTGTAATCAGGACAGGCACACCGAGATATTTCGTACATACTTCTTTATTCATGCACAGAATAAAAGTGACCTAACATTCCTTCCCCTTTATGTAACCCTGTCACGTGGCTTGCCCACGTGACACAATCCCAGTCTCTTAAAGAGACATGATCAGTGAGACATCACCCCCGGACAAATGTCCTTACAACATTCTCAACATTCTTCAACGAGACGTGCTGGTTTCTTCACAGCTTGTTGGGGCTGGCTGCTGATGGTTTCTCCTGGATCCTCTTCTGGTCTCTCTGTTCTCTTTATTCCAGGGCGCGGTGAGAACCTTGGAGGTCTCCATAGCGTATCTCGCGGATCCAGAGACATGGGTTCAGGATCTGGGGGTTCCAGTCTCTCATTTCCTTGGGTGGCCGTGAGTTTGAACTGCAAGCAGTTCCGGGTTATCTCTCGTTCTTCATTTTCGGCAGTCACCATGGTTCCCTTTACTGCCGTGACTTGTAGAGGCTGTGGAGCGAACTTTGTGTCAGTCTTCTTGACCGTTGCCTGTTGAACTAACACTTCATCTCCCACTTGGATGTCTTTTGGGCGTGCTCCTCTTCTTTCATCTGGCTGGATGCGGGCTCGCTCTTTCCTTCCTGCATCCCTTTCTAGGATTTTTGGATCTATTTCTGGTTTGTTGGTTGGATGTTGTATGATTCTTGTGCGAACCTGGTATTTTACCATAAGTTCGGCTGGGGTCCTATTCGTGGTCTCATGTGGTGTGTTTCGATAATCTCGGAGCATCCTGCATAGGACCTGGTGAGGGTCAACATTTTCTAGTCTGGCTCTTTGCATTGTCTTTTTGATCGATTACATGAATCTCTCAGCCATCCCGTTGGCTTATGGCCATTTGGGTGTTATTTTCTGGTGTTTGAACCCTAAGTGCTTGGCGAAAGTTGCAAAATCGTGACCGTAGAATGGCGGGCCTTTGTCTGACTTGATGACCTCAGGTATGCCCCATTCACTCACGACTTTGTCGAAGACAGCTGCAATTTGGGCGAAGGCTGTAGATGACAATTTCTTTACGATTGGGAATCTTGAATGTTCATCAATGAATAAGAGTAGGTACTCCCCTGATTCTAGGGGGCCATAAAAGTCCACTGCTACTCTTTCCCATGGGTGTTTTCCAGTATCTGAGTTGGCTGTAGGGGTATCGGTGCTTCAGCTCTGGCCGTGCATTGGCATGCCATGCACTTTCTTACCCATCGGTCTGCTAGCGCGTCAGGAACGGGAACCACATGCGGCAGCGAAGTTATCGTTTGGTATTGTCCGCTCCTCGGTGTCCCTCGTGTGCTGTCTTTATTATGTCTGACCGCAGGGCCGCTGGGATTACTATCCTGCACCCTCTGAGCAGTATGGCTTTATCCTTGACGGCTAGTTCCCTATGAACTTTTGCCAGCCTTTCTAGCTCATCTCGATTTGCATCTGGATGTGTTGCCAGCGACCTCCTGTAGTCCTTCCACTTGTTGTGTTCAGTGAGGTAAATTTCCAGGGCCATGGACGGATCAGCTGCTGACGCCAATGCGACAGATTTTAATGATAATGCTGGAGGCAGTGCATTTGTGGTGACGTAGCTTATGTACTCTATGTCGCCTTGTCTTGGTGTAGGTCTTCCTGTTGGATGTCTAGATAGATAATCGGCTGGGTTGTGTTCACCCCCCGGGCGATGTATGATTTGATAATCGTATTCTTGTAGGCGAATGCCCCATCGTTCAATTCTGGGGGGCATTTTCGTTTGTGGATTTCCAAACAGTGACAGTAGGGCTTGATGGTCCGTGATTAGGGTAAATTTATTTCCTATTATAAAATTTTGAAAATATTCACATGCCCAGACTGCCGCTAGGCTCTCTTTTACTGCTTGAGTCTATGCGGACTCGGGGGGCGCCAGAGCCCTGCTGGCGTAAGCCACTACATGTCTCGGTGGGTGTCAACTCCGTTGGTCTGGGCGAGGATGGCTCCCAGACCTACTGGGCTAGCGTCAACCACTATTTCGGCTTGCAAGTCCGGATCCAAATAGGCTAGTTTTCTGGCTTCCACTAGGGATTGCTTGATGGTGTCGAATGCATCTTGGCATTCAGCTGTCAAGGCGAAAAGCATGTCCTTCTGGAGGAGCTTTCTGAGTGGTTCCGTGATTGTGGCATAATGCGGGATATATCTCTCGCATTATCCTGCCATACCTAGGAATGATCGTACTTCTGCTATTTGCCTCGGTTCCTGTAGGTTGAAGATCGTGGCAACCTTGTCAGGGTCTTGGGTCATTCCGTCTGCAGAGAAAATATGACCAAAATATTTTAACTTGGTTTTACTGAACTGGCATTTTTCAACATTTAAGGTGAGGCCTGCATCTTGGATGGCCTTGCATGTAGCACGGAGGGCGACATCATGTTCTTCCTTCGACCTTCCATATACAAGAATGTCGTCACTGTAGTTCAGTGCCCCTCTAATTGGCCGAATGATCTGTCTGATGGCTTCATGGAAAATGTATGCGGCTGATGATATGCCGCAATTTAGGCGCTTGTATCGGAATAATACATTGTGTGTGGCGAAGGTGGTAATGCCTCTCGAATCTGGATGGAGCACCATCTGGTGATACCCTTGATTCAGGTCTAGTATTGAGAATAGGGTGGACTTATTTATTTGGACAATCATGTCCTTGATTCTGGGGCATGGGTCTCATTCACGCTGAATCGCGGTGTTGGCTATGCGCATGTCCACACAAAGTCTGAGTCGTCTTCCGTCTTTTGGAACGATTACCAATGGGGAGTCGGGCCAGTCGCTGGTTCAATTATTCCATCTTCCAGGAGTTGTCCGAGCTCAGCTGACACTGCAGCTTGGAGGTGGAAGCCGACTCTCCCTGGGAGTTGCGGGACGGGTCGGACCGTGGGATCAATGTGGAGTTTTACTGGGTGTCCTTTTAGTTTCCCTAGTCCTTTGCAGATGAGGGGGAATTCTCTTATGATGGTGTCTTTTGATATCATGTCTGTATCCGTGGGCCCTGATCGAATGTTGGACACGCTCTCTCTTGTCTCTGGTGTTGGTTCTGTCGAGTGGATTTTGTCGCTTTCTTGCACATGTATGTCTGAGTCCTATGCAGGAGGCAGTTCTATAACTGAGAAGCCATCTTCCTTTTGTCGGACTGCGAATTACGTGGATGTTTGTCATGGTGGAATGGTCGCCGTGGATGAGGCGGTGACCAAATGACCCAATTGTTTGTATTGGGGTGTCAGCGCCCCATTGATATATCTTGGAATCGGATGGCGTCAAGGCTGGTTTGCTGGGTATTTGGTGGAACTCTTTTTCACCCATTATGTTGACAGTGGCTCCTGAGTCGACCAGGAAACAGAATTGATTTCCTCCTATATCCACTGGTATCTTGGGTGCTTCACGTGCTTGTCCTTCGTCCATGATAAGGTTGACGTATCCATCATGCGGATAGTGGCCGTATTGATCGCCTTCATATTCAAGGTCTTGTTGGTCCACCTCGTAGTGTGTGAGAGGCGCTGGGGGCCCATCGTGTTCGTCTCTTATGTGGGATACTTACTCATATCCTTCAGTTCTCTGGGTTTCATCAGGTGAATAGACGTCTTCAACTACTCTGACGTACCTTCTTGGTTTTTGTTTATATGGTCGTGCTTGGTAGGCTTGGGCTTGTGGGTTCCTGTTGGGTATTTTGAACTGGGGGGCAACAGGTGGCCTTTGTGTCGGAAACGGTCTGCCCTGCCTCCAAACCAATTGAAAATGTCCTTCTCTGCCACAGTTGTCGCATCTCTGGGACAGTGCGGGGCAAGTCCCTGCATGAGGGAAAGCCATCCCACAGCGGTAGCATTGGCGTTGAGTTCTCGGTGTCATTGGGTAGTTAGGATTGTGGCCTCTCTCTACTGTTCTGGCGGCGTTGGATTGCATTGCCGCTATCATTTCATTTTTGTCTTATTTTGTGGAGGTGGTGCCTGTTATTTGTGTCACTTGTTTTTTGACCCTTTCTAAGATTCTTGCCATCTGGCTGACTTCGTCAATGGTGACGGGCTGTTTGAGAAGTTGTTTCTTTAGGGTCTGGGACACGCATCCTTCAATTACACTCAATCGTATGGCTTCATCGAGTGAGAAGGCATGGAACTGGCAGTTTGCTCCTTTTATTCGTAGGCGGGTGATGAACTCATCAAGGGTTTCGTCGATCCTTTGTGTGCACTGATTAAAAATGTACCTTTCATAGTCCTTATTGGGCTCAATTACTAGCCTTTTATTCAGTGCTGCGATTAGTGCTGGGAAGTCAGCTTGTTCAGCCGTTGGAATGGTTTTTAACAGGATTTTGATGTCGTTTCCTGCAAGGTTTAGAAACATGCTGCATAGTCCTGGTGACTTCTCCTCCCCTGCGGCATCTATGAAGGTATTAAAATCCTCCAACAACTCGATCCACCTTGGGCCATTGTCCGCTTGCAGCATCATGGAGAAAGGGGGGCATGCGCCATGCCATGGTTGCTGTGCTCCCAGTAGGAGTAGGGGGGGCTGGAGCTTGCTGATCTTGGGGCAAGCTCATGTTGGTGGTGATGTGTGTGAGTCACTGTTGGCTGTCTGCAAATGAGTCTCTTGCGGTGGTTGCGGCAGGTGGAAATGGGCTAGCTGTCGGCGCGGGGTGTCACCCACCTTTCAATAGGAATCTGCTGGAGCCCGCCGTGCCTCGGATGTAACCGCTGGCGGATTGCCGTGCCGTCAATTTGTGTGGCACCTCGCGTGCACCCTGGAGGAGTTGACTTCGCTGGTGTGGGCGGATGGGCCTGGGATCAGGCGTGCTGCTGCCACAGGAGGGCCTGGGATCAGTCGTGCTATTGCACACGTGGTTTGCACGTGTGCCTGGAGGAGAAGGATGAGAACGGCCTCTGGATCAGCGGGCCGCCAGTGGCGCACGTTTTATTTTCCACGTGGCCATGAATGCACCATGGAAGGAGAGCGAGCCTGGGATCAGGTCGCTGAGCGGGGGGGTGAGGAGGAGAGCAGGTGCGGGATCACACTCTCTGGCACTGTAGGGTGGACCGGGATCGGCTCATAGGAGGTGGGAGGAGGCGTGCCTGGGATTAGGCACGGGCGCCAATGGGCTACTGGTGTCCGTGACGAGGTTACGAACGGGACTGCTGTCGGAAGATAAGGAGGAGGAGGAGGACTCAGCGGTCTGAGGAGGCACCTCGTCGCCAGTTGTTAGGCCCCGAGGGGGCCGTTGTAATCAGGACAGACACACCGAGATATTTCGTATGTGCTTCTTTATTCATGCACAGAGTAAAAGTTACCTAACGTTCCTTCCCCTTTACGTAACCCCGTCACGTGGCTTGTCCACGTGAGACAATCCCAGTCTCTTAAAGAGACATGATCAGTGAAACACCCTGTGCCCTTGTAATGTCGGTCAATGTCAGTTAATACCTACATTGCAATACCATATGGGAAGGGGGCCTCAGAAATCTCCCCTGTAACGCGTCCAGTGCCAGTTAATGATGCATGGGACAGTCACTAGTGTTATGCATAATGCGCCGGGCAGGTCCTGCTGATGTGAAGGTTGGGAAGGAGGTTCGCCGCCCCTTGTCCCTTTTCTAAACTCTCAGCGGCCAACAGGTGGCTGACGAGGCACTAGTAGTGGGACAGGGGGTGGGAATTAGAGGTAAGAAGCCAGGCTCTAACCAGAGCCTTGTTTAACTTCATTTGACGCCACTGCACCAAGATCTCTGAGCCAGGGTTTACAATGGAAGAGATGTGGGTAAAATAGAGTTGTTGCCAAGGTTACCGCCCCGAAATGATGCCTCTGGCTAAAATCTCCAAGATATATCGCAGTTTCAGCCTCCACCCGGAGTCGTGCTCTCAATTTTCTTTCATTGTATTATCAATAACAAAATACAGCCTAGAGAAGCTTCTCATTTAACGGGTTAGCGCATTTCTTTTCTAATAAAGGACCAGTGCTCTGCGGGCGACCTATGGTGGCTTCCATGTAGACTGCGCTGGGGATATGTCTGAAAGAGTGAAAAGTGAGCCTGGATTCCTTCCCGGCACCCCGAGGAGCAATGGAGATTGATGGGCCTTCTTGTTTCAGGCTGAGGCTGGAGCAGGGCCCAGCAGCGGGGCCCAGCAGCGGGGCCGCCGGGAAAGCTTTCACTGACACACTTCCTGCTGGGCCTCTTATTACACGTCCTGTTGTGGGCTCAGTAAAGAGGTGTGGATGGACGACGCACAGAGGAGATGGATTGCCCGTCTGGGTTCTGACGGTATTTGGAACACTTCAGTGACACCCCAGCAGGCCAGGGCACCCCAGCAGGGCACTATGTGAAACTTGTGTTCACACTGTTCCTGCTGGGCTTTTTATTGCCTCTTGCCTGTGGGCTCACATAGAGCTCGAGGGCTGTGGGGCAATGGATTATTAAATGCCCTTTTAATTTCTTGCTGTAGCCAGTGGTCAGTCAGGGCACCCCAGCAGGGCAGTACCAGAAGCAAACCTTTATCAGAATTACACAGAGGAAATCCTCTGCGTTTTACACTTGAAAAAGCACCCTTTTCGTCGTTTTCAGGAATGAGGATACGTACCACACAATATTTTAAGTGCCACCACCGGGGTGTGTTAACGCTCTTCCTGCTGGGCTCTTTATTGCATCTCGCCTGCGGGGTCATACATTGCTCGAGAGCTGAGGGGGAATGGATTATTAAATGCTCACCTGGGCTTTTAAAAAATGAAATTGAATGATGGTAGATCAACCTCTGGAAAATGCCTGGGGCTAATCTGCACAGATTATCCTATCCTCACCACACAACATACACATAAACCTGTGCACTATGGGTGGACACAGCCTAAAGGCACAGTCCTACCTGTCGTATTTGGTTGGAATGTGACAGTCAAGAGTATATCAAGGCATCTCAGAAGGGGAAAGCAAAATCTTCCCCCTGCCATTGTCAGCCTAATTAACTATCCAAGGCTCCATGGATCCACCCTGTCCTTTTGTGTAATGTGAGAAACCTGAAGGTGTCTCTCTAGCTAGTCGACAGGGATCTGTCATCCAGGTGGCCAGGACACGGCCATCGCTATTGGATCCAGTTTCTGGGGTTGTTCATTGAGGGAGGATCACCTGGATGGGGTGGGGGGCGTCGGGGAGTGGGACACCAACGGGTGAGACACAGTATCCCTCTTCATTAAACACCTTTTCCCCATCCTACCACATAGGACATTCAAAACCACTGCACCCCCCCCCTTTTCCGACACACCAGAGAACAGACTAACACCAGAGCCGTTTACCTGACATGTCCCAATACAAGGGTCAGGCAAAGTGAGGCAATTGATCATAATCACACACACCTGATGGCCCCTTCCCCACAGGGATAAACGGTGGAGAAAGAGAGCACAGCACGAGCAAGGCAGACGGCACGACGAGACAGCTATCGAGACCCGGCAATTCAAGAGGAGGAGAAAGGCAGCGAATATCGAGAGGTTGACAAGGAGAGAAACGATCTTGCCCTTTTCGACGCAGACCCGCTAAACCTCCGCAGAGGGAATCGTAAGACCGAGGACAATAGCCCAAGTATGCTGCAACAGATGTCAATGGTACATGGAGCGTGTCGACGCTGATAAGTGGGAGCAAGGGAAACTCCTGTTATGAGGAAAGCCAAGCGGTTTGAGTTGAGGGGTGAGTTGAGGGGTGAGTTGATAAGAACCGAGCGGTGGTGAATGATAGACGCAAAGTGGCAAATTGAACTAAGTTCAAAGAACTGTAAAAGTGTTAAGGGGAAACCAGCTGCAGAGGGAACCAGTGCCACATGGGTGCTAACTCGAGAGACTCTGGTCGATCCCCGTCTGAGTGAAACTACAGATACAAGACTTAGGCCATAGGAGAGCCGCCAACAAAGGTCAAAGTGGTCATACAGGAGGTCAAGCAAAATCCCTGTACAGTTGAAAGCCTCTGACCTAAGAACTGGAAAGAAAGTAAGGGAAGTGAATCCCGCCTTGTAAGAAAGTAAGGGAAGTGAATCTCGGAAATCATTGAAAGCAAAGTGAATGGCAAGTTGGCAAGAGTGAACCAGGAAGAGGGATGCTAACAAAGAGGGGGCAAAGTCTAAAGTCCAGAGAAACAGTGTTTTGACTAAGGGGAACCGGGCCAAGGGATGTCCACTGGAACTGTTTAAAAAGACATTAAGATTTGTGAACAAAGGATAAGCCATAGTAATAATTGTATTTTCGCTGTGTTGCAACTAACCAACGATCCAAGACTTTGCGGAGGTAAGCCTGCCGTTCATCCACGTTACCAAAATTGAACAAGGAGGTTTATAATTTACTTGTGGTTCCAATCTGTTGATGGCTTAGAAACCAATATTCATCCCTGGACCACTGGGGCCCCGGAAGTTGATTCGTCCACATACAGACCACATGCGTTTAGGCACAATGGGTTATTAAATGCTTATTAAATGCCCTTCTTGTTTGTAGCTGTAGGCAATCAGTGGCAATATCATTGTTTTATACATAACATCAACTGAATAGGACATGATTTTGAATTACTTATAGTAGTATTCACTACCACTATTGGTGTCAACAGGTCTGGTGCGATTTTCACCAGACACTTTTTTTGTTTCAGGCAATTGTGGCACCCCCAGCAAGGCAGCAAGTAATGCTTCTATTGACACGCTTTCAGCTGTTTTTTTCCTTTCTTTTTCTTGATATGATATGATAGGTTATTTATGACTCTCTTAATACCTAGAGGTTTCTAAGTGTGGACCCAGGGATCGAACCTGTGGTGCTCCGTGTCGTCTTACTTCCAAGGTGTGCACGTTGTCCCTGAGCTATCCTCCCGAGACTCTTCTGGGAAGTAATCTGTAATGTTAGAGAGTCATTGGTTAATCTTAATAACTACAAATGGGCTAGGTGGACCCATCCATAGCACAGGATTTGGAGCAGTTGTCATTAATGATATACCCCTCGTGTTGGATAATCGTGCCACTACCTGTAAAATAGGGAATTGTCTATGACTGGCAGGGGTACAAGATATTCTTTCAGGAAAGTAGTGTATATCTTCAGGGATCCCACTTCATAATCTTGCGCCAGCTGCAGGCTCATTGTTGGGAATCTATTGTAGCTGTGGCTCTGCCAACTAACCCCATAGAGCCATAGAGCATGCTTAGTTTCCGAAGTTCTGTAGCATGGAGCGTTGACCAAGGGCAAGACTGTAACATTGTTTTGTTTCTGGTCAAACTGAGATGTTAAAAACTTCAACTCAAATTTGCATAAAATGGACACCTGTTTTTTTTTGTTCTCATTTGTCAACTATATATGTATAAAAATACTTCTATGCATGTTCATTAACTACGGAAATGCCCCGCGTCAAATGATTTGCCCCTAGCAGAAACAAATATCATATATATTCAGAATCAAGGGGCTGTGATGGGACCCTGTGGAACAGGCTGCGTGCTTGGTGACTACACATAACACACAATTATCAGTATAGCAGCTGGTTAGGAGTTTGCCCCTTAAGGCCAGCTGAGAAAAGATCTTATTTTGGGAATGGCTTGCGACAATGCGGGGAGCAGCAGCTGCAATGTCTTACCCGCTGATGATCTCTCCAGTGGGTTTTACAGCAAAGGTCTTTTGAACCTTAATGTAATGGATGTTGTTGCCATTTTCCAACTCTGAAATTCATGCTGCCTTTTTCTTAATGACCTAATTCTGATACTAGGGGTGGGGGCGGGGGGCAGAGTGGGTCGGTGGTGGTGTGTATGTGTGTCTGAAATCTATATAGGAGGAATTTACTTTGGAGATCGAGAGCAAATCACAGTAGGTCACCAGCTGCATTGGGCATCAGGGGGAACATTCCAGAAGATTACTTTACATTGGGTGCCGGGCAGCAAGCTTTCAGTAGCCCATTCATTTTGTTGTGCACTCGGGGCCCAAACACAATGGGCAGTAGTCCTACTGGGCACCTAGGAGCAGGTCACACTAGAGCAACTTGGAATGTGGTTGAGTTGGTGATTGACGGTGTACCTTGGTTGATGAAAGCAGGTTGAAAGTCCAGGTATTTAGTGATTTTAGAATGTAAACAGATCCCAGGTTGTGCAAATTCCCCTTGGAAGCGATTTTGAGTTTAGCCGTGATCCTGGGGAAGACTGATCCTCCAAGTTTCTCATGCATCGCAGGGTTTTTAGGGGAATGTTTATGCTGGTTCTCCACACGCTCCTTGGTTGATCTGGGGTAATCTTTCCTTGGATGAATTGATCTCCAGAGTCCTCTGGGGGATTCAGAGTACTTTTGAATGGATTCTTTTCTTGGTAGCCGGTGGAGGGATCTTTGAGCTGGTGTAAAGTGTTCCCTCCTGTTAAATCTGAGTCGCAAGCTTGACGCCGTATTCAGGGTGAGTTCAAGCTTCGTATCAAGGTAATCCAGGCTGCCAAGATATACGCTGTTGACCTAGGCAACACTTGACAAAACGGTGGCATGACGGTGAGGTGAGGGAGGGCATTAGACGCTTGGTTGAGCTTAGGTGCTAGAAGCATGCCTATACATCTGTGATAAAGTCTGGTTCCAGTGATACTCTTTGGTCCATCAAAATTTGATCTCTTTCGAATGTTCCGGGCAGGTACTGACACTGGCGTGACTCTAGCTAACGGGATCATCACAACTCATCACAACGTAAAGACTATTCATACAGCGCGTTCCACAAAAGTAATTGTAGCGGAGGAATTAGATTGGTGAGCAGGGAGCCCATTTTGGCTGTGCGCATGGATTAGGAAAATGGCTTGGAAGCAGTACATTTTTTGGCAGAATTCAGAAATGCAGCGGCATGCCCACCCACTCAATGTTTCCTTTCAGAAGTCAACCTCTCTAAAGGCCTTTGTCGCTGCTAACACCGCGCTCCGATGCTGTTGTGAATTAACTAATCATTTAGACTCCAGTATATTATTTATACGTTGGCCATAGGGGCGGTCTGTCCTGCAAGGCCTCCTGTCTCTATTGCTTCCAGGCACCTGGACGCATGAGGCGGGTGCCATTGCTGTTTAGCTGTGAGCTTCACAGATTGATTTCAGTGTAGGATTTAGGAAACCTGTGCCAAAGGTGTCCTGTTCTCTTTCCGCCTGGTACATGAGGCCTGTGGACCAGCTTTCCTTGCAATGCAATACTCCCAGAGCATCACTCTGACGGCAGCACAGCCCACTGAGGTGTAGGCCCGAGTCCTGCGGCAACTCTCATGGATTCCTCAGGAAATTGCTTAAGTGAGGAGAAACCCACAAACATTTGATCCTTTTTGGAATATTTTAAATGTATGTCTTGGGCATATAACGTTCAGAAAAATGTCCACCTGAAGAAGGGATTTTTTAATCCATATTTCTAAAATCAGTCTCTCTGTTATTATGAATCAAAAGGAAGGGGGCTTCAGCAGGATGCCCTTGCAAGGCGAGGGACCTTCTAAAGACACCCCACTCCGCGAAGGGCCGTGTCGCATCTCTTGCACCCAAACATATTTCCTCTGAGGAGCTTACCTGTAAAGGTAAAAAGTGAAAATATTGTCAAGGGTGCGATTTCCTTAGATTTTAAAACGCCTGCTACTTTGGGATAAGTTGTACTATTGGGTCACTTGAGCTGAAGTCATGCTTTCCACTCACCCTCAGTATAGCTTTAAGGAGTGGTGGTATGATATATGATATGATACGATATGATATGTATAACACGCTTAATACCCAGAGGTTTCTAAACGCGGACCTGGAGATTAAACCTGTGTTGCTCTGTGTCATCTTGCTTCCAAGGCGAGCACGATGCCCCTGAGCTATCCTCCCGTGACTGGTGAGTCCGGTGCTAAAATGCACTAATTTGACTGACATGCCTGAAGCACAGACCATACAGTCCTGGAGTAAGGAGACCTAGGAGTTAGAACAGACCGGTCTTTAATTTGCTTCTAACAAATAGTGACGTCATTATTCATGGCGCTCATTAAAGAGGTCGGGCAAGGAAAGTGCCTGACCTTTGCACCTCCTCCCCCAAGTGAAGACAGTAGTTAGTTTCTACCGCTACATCTCGGGCCCATATAATTTAAACATAAGAAGGAATGGCAACAACTAGAAAGTGGTGTTAGTTACCTGAACATACGATGTTGGTGCCTGGAAAATGCCTATCTTATGCCTATACACAAGACAAAACTGTTGGCTTTGCCTGTGCTTGTTTTTAGCAGGACCTCAATGCAAGGAACGGATGCAAAGGCACACATTCTGCTTATAAATCAAGTGTCTGAGGACACACTGAATTAGATGTTCTTATTACACCAGCAGCTCATTTTTAGCGGTGATGAAGCCATTAGCTTTCAGAAGTCTGCCTGGATATAACACTGGTAGGCCCTGTGCAGCACATAGTTTGATGTTACTGCATGATTGAGCTAGCACAAAGATATCTTATAAAGGGTGTGTTTTGATTCAGGAATGGGCATATGGATGAACGTGGACATGGGTGGGTGAATAAGCAAATAACTCTCATATGATGTGTCCCACCTCCCGTCTCATCTCCCAACTATCTGTACTCCAATGCAATAATTGCAGCTTATTGGTGGTGCTAAAGCGCCACTTCATAGCCAAAAATAATAACAGCAGCAAAGCACATGTTAATGTTAATGTTAAAGGACATTTGTACCGCGCACTATCACCACCGAAGCGGTCCCCTGGCGCTCTGGCGGCTCTGAAAAAGGGGAGGAGAGGGGGTGGGTTAGTGGGAATAAGGTGGTAAAGTGCAAGAGAGGGGTGATGTGCTGTTGGCAGCCTCAGCCCGGTGGGTTCGTTGGCTGGGCTTTGGGTGTTTTACGGTCGGTAGTCGTCGTGTGCTGTTGTGCAAGTCTATGTGTGGTTTGTTTTGTTGTTGCATTGTTGTGAAGTTTGTGCGGATTGCTGCGTTTTAGGCTTGTGGTTGTGTTTGGTTAGAGTTTGAGAGGTGTATGCAGAGGGATGAATTGTTAGTTAGTTGGCATTGCTGTCCTTGCAATTATGGGATTCCATCTAGGTGCGGTACATGCTGACATTCACATTTCTATCTAGATGCGATGCAAGCTAGAGTTAAGAATTCCAAACGAGTGTGGCACATGTTCAGAATCACATTTCTATCTAGATGCAGCGCAAGCTAAATCTAAGAATCCTGAGTGTGGCACATGCTAAGAATCACATTTCTATCTAGGTGCGACGCAAGCTAAATGATGAAATCAAACGTGTACTAAGGAGACAACCACACCGTGTCAAAAAAACTGCCAACCACAAAGTGCAAACTGAACATAAAATGCATGTAAAAGTCGATTGTAAAACTTAATATACAGCACTGAAACAAATAGGCCCTTTTTATCCAAAAATGATAAAATATAAAAATGTTTGGACGAGCTAAAAGGCCAGCTGGAGGCAGAGACAATAAACATAACTCCACTTACCCAGACCATCCAAGCGGAGAGCTGTGTAGCCAATGAACTAACCCAAAGTCTCATCAGACACCAAAACAACAGAAGGTACTACATCCATCACTATGCAGGCCAGCTCCCTGGGGCTCCCTGGGGCAGGGTAAGATGGAAAGACCTCCTGCACAGTGATATCCAGCAGGAGCACAACAACAGCCAATGTCTCCCTGCTCTTAGTAATGGACAAGGAAATATTAGTTATGAATGAGGAAAACCTTAAAGAAGCAAGGTAGCCAAGAGATACTGAGGTCTGGTTGCCTAGTTAGACCTTAATGTGGGCACAGGAAAGGCACGAAGCAAGGGAGCCAGGAGATACTGAGGCCTGGCGGCTTAATTGGAACTTAAGATGGGTGTATCAAAGGTAAGAAGCAAGGGAGCCAAGAGATACTGAGGCCTGGCGGCTTAGTTGGAACTTAAGATGGGTGTATCAAAGGTAAGAAGCAAGGGAGCCAAGAGATACTGAGGACTGGCTGCCTAGTTGGAACTTAAGATTGGTGTATCAAAGGTAAGAAGCAAGGGAGCCAAGAGATACTGAGGACTGACTGCCTAGTTGGAACTTAAGATTGGTGTATCAAAGGTAAGAAGCAAGGGAGCCAAGAGATACTGAGGACTGGCTGCCTAGTTGGAACTTAGGATGGGTGTATCAAAGGTAAGAAGCAAGGGAGCCAAGAGATACTGAGGACTGGCTGCCTAGTTGGACCATACAGTGCGTACAGGGAAGGCAAGAAGTGTAAAGGAGCCGCAAGCCAAGGTAAGTAGGAAACAGTTTATTTACTTAGTTTCCAGCAGTAAAGCATAAGACCCCCAACACAGTCAGCATCCAGGGTACAACCGAATAAAGCCAAGCATAAACATTGATGACATATCATTCCAGAATGGTATAAACACCAGGGATCCAATCTAGAATCACAGATGCCCTGCCTGTCAGAACATAGAAAAGGCATTAGCACTTAGCAACAACAATAACAATACATAAAGCATTAGTCCCTTTATATAACACATCCCCTCCCCTATAAAATAAAATTCTTTATTGATAAAAGCAAACAGCAGTAAAATGAACATCAAGAAGAATAAAATGAAATGCGAATGCTCTATCACTTTACTTTTGCAATTCTGGACAAACACCATATTTGTCCACTTTCCACACACACAGCATTCTTGAAAACTCGTGTAACTCTAACTGGTTCCGTGTAAAGTGGCTCCCCTTTCTTGGAGATGACCGCCTTCCTTATCCTCACCAAATCTCCAGCTTCGACCACAGTGGTTTTCCTAGGATGTCTCTCATTCACTTTTTCCACCCATTTATCCTTTCGAACACCCATCTTTTTCTTTACGGCATCCACAACCACATCTGTCGCTCTTGCCCTGCCCAACCAAGCTGGAGCCACACAGGTATTCGCCTTTCGGCCTCTCATAAGTTCAAATGAACTAATTCCTGTTTCTACTCGCGGAGCCATCCTCAATGCATACAACCTGTCTTTCACTGCAACTCTTTTGTCCAAACCACATGAATTGGCTCCACGAATGGCATCCATAATGCATCGATTCACTTTCTCAATCATGCCGTTGACTTGAGGACAATACAAAGGCGTTCTTTTGTGTTTAATTCCACATTTGTGAAGATACTCCATAAATAACTTCCCCACGAATTGTGGACCGTTGTCAGTGAGTATACTTCTAGGTAAACCCTCCCTCTCAAACGCATCCTCCATGAATTCAATGATACTCCGGCAAGTAACTTCCCTCAAAATCCTAAATTCCGTCCATCTTGAAAACATATCAACCATGACTAAAATGAATCTTCCTCTACCAGCACCCATGTCAACTGGACCTAGCACATCCATGGACAAATCCTGCCAAACTCCCTCTGGTATACTTGTTTTTCCCATAGGCTGTGTTACAGCTATCACATTTTTACCTGACTTGATACAATCATTGCACGCACAAACTACCTTCTCAATTTCACGATCAATCCCTGGCCACCAGTAATCAGCTTTAACAACCTCTTTTGTCTTACACACTCCAATATGTCCTTGGTGGGCACAATTTATTAACTTCTTCCTCAGACTACCTGGAACCACCAACTTATCCCATCTATATAGAAGCTCTCCTTTTACAGACAGTTCGTTTCTCACTTCCCACATTGCCCTTTCTTCGCCAACTAAAAGTCTTTTCTCTGGCCATCCTTCCACCACAAAAGCCATAATACGCTTCCACATTTCATTTGATTTAAGAATTTGAATCCACTCTTGTTTCTGTATTATACCTTCCACGGTTGCAAAAACCGTTTCATTCTCACCACACATATTACTTCTTCTGTCACCATCTTTATCTTCCAACTTCACCCTCGAGGCATGGTCGGCCTGTACATTCTCTTTACCAGCGACTGCTTCTATCTCAAACTTATGACATTGTAGTCTGGTTACCCAACCTGCAACTCTTCTTGAAACCTTGTCAAGACCTTTACTTTCAAAGATCGCCTTAAGTGGTCTATGATCTGTTCTCAGGATAAAATCTTGACCCCAAACACAATTTTTCATTTTCTCTATCCCCCAATGGCATGCCAATGCTTCCTTCTCCAGTACCGAATAGTTCAATTCTGCTCCTCTCAACATGCGGGATGCATGCATTACAAACATTTCTGTGCCATCCACATCCTGCTGCAACATAACTACTCCTATTCCTGTGTCACTGGCATCAACAGCCAGAATAGTTTTCTTTCTCGTATCAAACATTGATAAAGGTTTAGCCATGTCAATTTTTTTTCTTCATTTCTACGAATTCTTTCTGACATTCGTTACTCCATTCAAATTCAACACCTTTCCTTAACAAAGCTCTTAAATTAATTATGGAGTCAGCAAATCTGTCCACAAATCGGTGATAAAACTCAATAGTGCCAAGAAATGATCTCAGTTCAGCCTTATTCACAGGTGTTTGTGTTTTCAAAATTGATTCAACCAAATTTCTTTTCGGTTTTAAACCTTTCTCAGAAATTTCATGACCTAAATAATCCACAGTTTGTGTCATAAAAACACATTTCTCACCCCTCAATGTTATTCCTCTCATTTTGAAAATCTTAAGGACAGGTTCAATCTTGTCTTCAACTCAAACTCATCCTTCCCACATATCAAAACATCGTCCTGAAAGCACCACACTCCACCAACATCCTTCAACAATCTGTCCATAACCTTCTGGAATACAGACGACGCTGATACCAATCCAAATGGCATGTGCTTGAACTGATAGTTTCCCCCATTAGTAATAAAAGCTGTCAATTTTCGTGAGTCTTCATCTAAACTGATTTGATGATATGCACTCGCCATATCAATTTTAGCAAAGTATTTTGCACTCCCTATCCTACTCAATAACTCTCCCATATTGGGAAGAGGATGGCGATCCGCTACCACACATCGATTAAGTTCCCTCAAGTCGATGCATACTCTCAAATCCCCATTACTCTTCTTCACCACTACAACGGGGGATATCCATTCTACCGCTCTAGCCGGCTCAATGATTCCCTCTTTCTCCAGTTTTATCAACTCATCACGCACAGCCTTCCGCATAGACGGAGGCAACGGTCTAAGCTTAGAGGCAACGGGACTGCTCCCTCCTTTTATCTCAATCTTGTGAACCATCCCCTTGAGGCATCCCTCTTCGTTACAGAATACTTCGGGATATCTAGCTACCATCTCACATATGGCTCTATTGCTGTTAAGCGCAAATGGATCACTTACATTGAGAACTTGCTCCTCACTATTGGGATCTAATTTGATTCCCAACCCCCTTTGTTCCTTCCAACCCAAAAGAGTTTCACCTCTTTTTGTGACATATATTTTCCCGTGTGTCATCCTACCCTTGAACTTGAATTCCGCTACACAACATCCCAAAATTTCTATTTTATCACTATTGTATCCTCCTGGTGTTTTATCGGAGGGAACTAAACGCCTAATATCACCTCCAATTACATTTTCAAAGACAATTTTGGATACCAACGTAATTTTTGAACATGAATCAGCAAGCATTTTACCTGAATGACCATTTACTTCTATCCACGCTGAGGGATGCTCACATTCATCAGACCCCGAGCACTTTACCATGTGGACTGTAACTATCTCGTTCTCAGAAACATCAGCTTCTTCAGACGACATACCATCATATTCTTCAATTAAAAGTGTTCCCTTCCCACCACCACTTCGATAATTTTTACAGCAATTCTCAAAGTGCCCCCATTTCTTACACAAACTACAATTCACACGTCTTCCAGGGCAAATGGGAGATGTGGATAGGTGTTGTGAACTCCCACAACGAAAACACAATCTATCCTCTCTCTTTACATTAAATTGGGTAGTATCTCTTTGAGAACGTTTGTTGGGTTGCTCACCACCTCCACCTTTGGTTTGGGTATTCTCATGACGTTTATTGGGCTTGGTTTTAAATGTCTTCTTCTCCTTTGAGCAACCACCCTTCTTGTCGCCAACCCTCAACACTTCAACATCCAGTGATGCCTTATTTTCTTTAAGAGACAGTTTCGCTATACACTGCAGGGTATGCCCAATTCTCTTCGCTATACTAATAACCTCATCTAAATTGGGATCATCCTTCAACCAAATTTCCTCTCGTATTTTATCATTAGAGCAATGAATCATAAATTGATCTCTTATATGTTCTTCCAGTCCACCCCCAAATTTACAATTTAGTGCTAAATGCCTCAAAGCAGTTACATAGTCTTCAACAGATTCTCCCTCGTGTTGGCACCTCATGGCAAAGTGATATCGCTCCAATACAGTGCTTGTTTTTGATTCAAAATGCTTATCAAGTTTGATTAATGCAGATCAAAATCATTTGTCCCCTCTTCCAAATCTAACTCAGCAATATCAGGAAGAGTGTCATATATCCTCTGACCTTCATAGCCCAAGAAATGCATTAACATATCTACTTTGTACTCTACCTACATTCCATTTCCTAACGTGGCTTTAACATAATGAAGAAAACCTTTCTTCCAAGGGGCCCACTTGATTTTTGGCGGGCCTGGTGTAGGCATAAACACCTGAGGACCAGGTACCCCAGACAAAGCCATGTCTGTCTTTCACTCTTAGAAAGTATGAAAAGCAGTAACTTCTATTGGGATTGGAATGCAAGGGAATGCACTCACTGCACCAGCGTCCAAATATTAACTAGGAACTCGTGGAGGTGTGTCAGATGTCACTGAGAGCCTTAACTCTCCCAATTGAAGAAACTTCCCATGACAGATCCTCTGTGGGACTAGTTTTCCCAGTCAAAAGTAGAGTAGTCTTCCAATTTTAAGAACACTTCCTCATCTGAGAAATCACACTTCCTGCAAAATGTTTTAGGCACACTTCCTCATTTGAGAAATCACACTTCCTGCATAAGTAAAGTAGTTTCCCAATTTTAGGAACACTTCCTCATCTGAGAAGTCACACTTCCATCCTCAGGGAACGCACACTTCCTCACCTGCGTTGCATCTGAGTATCATTCAACTTGCTTGCCTTCCCACAGGGGGCCCTGGGCGAGCCTTCGTCATTTTCCTGTATTACGCTACTGCCGGCACCACATCCACGTTCAGGCAGTCAGACTTTTGAGACTGGCAACTCCGTTTCGAGCCAAACTTGAGGCTGGCACGGGGCTCCTCCAAGCCCCGTGTGGCAGGGCTCGCCTAATCCCCCTCAGACAAACTTTTCCAGCGTCTGATGGTGTGAGCTAATCCACAAGCTCAGGGGATAGTCCTCCTGGATGCCGGGTCCCGCAGGCTACAGTGGACTGTTTTTCTCCAGCACCTCTTTTGGGCAGTTGGGGGTCTTGGCTTCAGCAGGGATTCATCCTTATCCCATCCTCGTCGCCATTGTAAAGGAGCTGCAAGCCAAGGTAAGTAGGAAACAGTTTATTTACTTAGTTTAAAGAAGTAAAGCATAAGACCCCCAACACAGTCAGCATCCAGGGTACAACTGAATAAAGCCAAGCATAAACATTGATGACATATCATTCCAGAATGGTATAAACACAAGGGATCCAATCTAGAATCACAGATGCCCTGCCTGTCAGAACATAGAAAAGGCATCAGCACTTAGCAACAACAATAACAATACATAAAGCATTAGTCCCTTTATATAACAAGAAGCAAAGGAAGCATGCGATACTGTGGACTGGTTGCCTAGTTGGACCTTGAGATGGGCATAGGAAAGGCAAGAAGCAGAGAAACAAGAGATGCTGAGGGCTGGTTGCCTAGTTGGACCGTAAGGTGGGTGTATTATAGGTAAGAAGCAACGGAACCAAGAGATGCTGAGGGCTGGTTGCCTAGTTGGAACTTAAGATGGGTGTATCAAAGGTAAGAAGCAAGGGAGCCAAGAGATACTGAGGACTGGTTGCCTAGTTGGACCATACAGTGCGCACAGGGAAGGCAAGAAGCAAAGCAAGCATGAGATACTGTGGACTGGTTGCCTAGTTGGACCTTGAGATGGGCATAGGAAAGGCAAGAAGCAGGGAAACAAGAGATGCTGAAGGCTGGTTGCCTAATTGTACCGTAAGGTGGGTGTATTATAGGTAAAAAGCAACGGAACCAAGAGATGCTGAGGGCTGGTTGCCTAGTTGGAACTTAAAATGGGTGTATCAAAGGTAAGAGGCAAGGGAGCCAAGATATACTGAGGACTGGCTGCCTAGTTGGAACCTAATATGGGTGTATCAAAGGTAAGAGGCAAGGGAGCCAAGAGATACTGAGGACTGGCTGCCTAGTTGGAACTTAAGATGGGTGTATCAAAGGTAAGAAGCAAGGGAGCCAAGAGATACTGAGGACTGGCTGCCTAGTTGGAACTTAAGATTGGTGTATCAAAGGTAAGAAGCAAGGGAGCCAAGAGATACTGAGGACTGGCTGCCTAGTTGGAACTTAAGATGGGTGTATCAAAGGTAAGAAGCAAGGGAGCCAAGAGATACTGAGGACTGGCTGCCTAGTTGCACCATACAGTGCCCACAAGGAAGGCAAGAAGCAAAGGAAGCATGAGATACTGTGGACTGGTTGCCTAGTTGGACCTTGAGATGGACATAGGAAAGGCAAGAAGCAGGGAAACAAGAGATGCCGAGGTCTGGTTGCCTAGTTGGACTGTAAGGTGGGTGTATTTTAGGTAAGAAGCAACGGAACCAAGAGATGCTGAGGGCTGGTTGCCTAGTTGGACCTTCAGGTGGGCAGGCATAGGAACATTCCATCACTGGATTTTCCATCGTGGGAGAATTCCTCGAATTTCTTTCATTGCATTGTACTGCAAATGTATGTGGGGGTGGGTTAGGGTAATAATAAAGGTAGGTGGTACTTGGGGGAGGAGGAGGCTGTGTGGGTCTCCCCACATACATTTAAAAAATGCGATGAATTCTTCATTGATGAGAAATTCTCAATGGAATCCCATAGAACTGGTGGGCATAGTAAAGGCATGAAGAAAGGGACCTAAATGATACAGAGGACTGGTTGCCTAGTTGGACCTTGAGATGGGCATAGGAAAGGCAAGAAGCAGGGAAACAAGATATGGTGAGGGCTCGTTGCCTAGTTGGACCGTAAGGTGGGTGTATTATAGGTAAAAAGCAACGGAACCAAGAGATGCTGAGGGCTGGTTGCCTAGTTGGAACTTAAGATGGGTGTATGAAAGGTAAGAGGCAAGGGAGCCAAGAGATACTGAGGACTGGATGCCTAGTTGGAACTTAAGATGGGTGTATCAAAGGTAAGAAGCAAGGGAGCCAAGAGATACTGAGGACTGGCTGCCTAGTTGGAACCTAAGATGGGTGTATCAAAGGTAAGAAGCAAGGGAGCCAAGAGATACTGAGGACTGGCTGCCTAGTTGAAACTTAAGATGGGTGTATCAAAGATAAGAAGCAAGGGAGCCAAGAGATACTGAGGGCTGGTTGCCTAGTTGGAACTTAAGATGGGTGTATCAAAGGTAAGAAGCAAAGGAGCCAAGAGATACTGAGGACTGGTTGCCTAGTTGCACCATACAGTGCGCACAAGGAAGGCAAGAAGCAAAGGAAGCATGAGATACTGTGGACTGGTTGCCTAGTTGGACCTTGAGATGGGGATAGGAAAGGCAAGAAGCAGGGAAACAAGAGATGCTGAAGTCTGGTTGCCTAGTTGGACTGTAAGGTGGGTGTATTTTAGGTAAGAAGCAACGGAACCAAGAGATGCTGAGGGCTGGTTGCCTAGTTGGACCTTCAGGTGGGCAGGCATAGGAACATTCCATCGCTGGATTTTCCATCGTGGAGGAATTCCTCGGATTTCTTTCATTGCATTGTACTGCAAATGTATGTGGGGGGTGGGCTAGGGTAATAATAAAGGTAGGTGGTACTTGGGGGAGGAGGAGGCTGTGTGGGTCTCCCCACATACATTTAAAAAATGCGATGAATTCTCCATTGATGAGAAATTCTCAATGGAATCCCATAGAACTGGTGGGCATAGTAAAGGCATGAAGAAAGGGACCTAAAAGATACAGAGGACTGGTTGCCTAGTTGGACCTTAAGGTGGGCGTATCAAAGGTAAGAAGCATGTGAGTCAAGAGAACTGCAGACTGGTTGCCTAGTTGTACCTTACGGTGGGCATAGGAAAAGTATAAAAAGCAAGGGAAACAAGAGACACCGAGGACTGGTTGCCAAGTTGGACCTTCCAATAGGCATAGGAAAGGAAAGAAGCAGGGAACCAAGGGATGCTGTGGACTGGTTGCCCAGTTGGACCTTGAGGTTGGCAAAGGAAATGTCCAGTCTTAGAATTTGGCGCTTTTGAGGACATGATAACGCAGATGATACTGAGTTGTACATGAGAGTAAATAGCATGTAGGACATCATTCGTCTCTGCGATTACGTAGCTATCATCTACTCCTGGATGTCAACTGCCTACCTCAAACTAACCCCAACCAAGACTGAATTAGTCCTCATCAGTTCGTCTTCTAAAAAACAACTTCTCCAACAATGGCTCAATGATATGCGCATAGAAGGATTTGATCCACAACTCTCAGACTCAGCAAAATCCTTAGGCTTCACCATTGACTGCAGCCTATCCTTCCACAAACACATAGCCAAGAAGGCCCAAATAGTCTGGCTCAGAATTTCTACCCTTTGAAAAATCGAACTCTTCATCCTGCCGCAGGAATTCCGGACCGTAATGCAGGCCCTTGTGGTCTCGCACATCGATGGGGCAAATGCTCTCCTCACAGGCCTCACAGGGCTTCCAGCTTCTCAATTGGCTTCCCTAAAAACAGTCCACCACGCGGCAGAACGTCATACTATAGGAGCACAGAAATTTGATCAAATTACCCCATCCTACGCAAACTACATTGGCTTCCACTCCACACCAGGATACTGATCAAGACTGCATGTATCATATACAAAGCAGTCACAAGTAGCACACCAGCGTACCTGGTGGCTAAGCTCCACATAGCTGGTGGCACATGCTCCTCATGCAGCAAATCAACCAACCGACTTGAACCACAACTCGTCCCCAAAGAGAGGACTCCCAAACAATCCTTTTGTCATGCACCCACCATCTGGAACTAAATCCCGGTGTCGGCTCAGAATGCCCCCACATTTCTCCGATTTCGCAAATCAAAACATGCCTCTTTCAACAACACCTGACCAAGGACTAATTCCAATGGATGCACATACCAACGCACAGACCTCACAATACTGCGCTTCCTTTAGAAAATGGCATCCCAAATGCTGGCTACCCACTTCTCCCCTAGGGGGGAGCTCCTTTTCATGAGGCCGCTACCCGATAGTCCCCTAGTCCCCCTGTGGGTAGCACTCAGTGGGTGGATCTCATGGGGAGGGAAGCCCCCTACGGGATTAGTGACAATCCGGGGAGAACATGGTATCACCATAGCCCATCTAACTATAACCAGCCCTACTCCCTAACCCCCTACAACACCAACTGTAGGGTTTGAATCCGTTTCCTGAAAATCAGTAAGCAGGGAGTGTCTGGACGAGGAAGATCAGTACTGAGATGAGGAGGAGGTGCACACGCATAGCCAGCACCTCTGTGAATCATACTGAGCACTCTAGTCCTTGTGAACTTCCTATTGGCCAAGACACAAGTGAAATAGAAGAGGGAAATTCAAACTCAGGGATTGCGACGAGTCAAATTCCGGAGCACCAGTGGTCCAGAGATGAATATCGGTTTCTAAACCATCAATCAGCCCCACACCTCTAATACACCTGAAGGGATCTGAACAGATTGGAAACACAAGCAAATTATAAACCTACTTGTCCAATTTTGGTAACGTGGATACAACGACAGGCTTATCTCCGCAACGTCCTGGATCGTTGGTTAGATGCAACACAGCGAAAATACAATTATTACCCAATGATAAAAGGGACTGCCCAGTCAAGGTTGTATACAAATATCTACTTTATTATTATTCAACAGACAGTTCTAGCACACTACAAAATACAACCCGCCTGTAAAGGAATGCAGAGGACAGACAGTTTCAATAAGGAAAAGAGATGCACTCTGGATACTGACAGGACGGTAGTAGGTAAAGCAATCAATCGCAATAGTTTAAGGATACTTGGTTTCAGCACAAAGGGAGAAATGGGTCGTAAAATGTCACTGGGGGCCTTCGGAGAAGGACCCGGGGGACACAACCACAATGTACCTTGTGCTTGTAAAAGTTCTTGATGCTGGACAGGGTTGAGTCGGTTTCTGGGTGCTTTGAAGCTCCTCCAACAGAGTTCAAGACAGGAGACCGCTGTGGGTATCAGGTGACAGGCAGTTCGGCGAGCGATGCTGGATGGACAAATGCAGGATGGTGTACACGGCGGCTCTAGGTCAGGAATCATTGTCTCACTGCTGGTTGGTGGGTCTGAAGGCCTAGTCGTGGCGTCTCGGACGACGTTAGTGACTGAGGTGTGACAACAGTCAGCGGTGCAGTCGGTTGCAGCTCGAGGGGCTTGACTGGCTTGAAAATATCCTTTAAGGCAGATGCTGGTTAATGCTTGTTGATTCACTCCTCCTAGCTTCTTCACTGGGATTGTGTTGAACCCATGGGGGGGCCTTAATTCAGTAACAGGTCATACAAGGATGGGGATGCAAAAGGACTCTTGTGCCAAAATATAAGACCGACTCAAGAAGTTGCCAAAATGCCGCATCTGACTGTTTTAGTTTCAATTGTCTAAAACAGGAAGTTACAATGGACATCAACGGACGTCGCACAGCATAAGACTCGAAGCATTTCATAACAAACAATTCTTTTATAGCAAAACTTGTAATTCGTGACATCATACTACGTGGCAAACTAAGAAAACCTATGGCGGATTGTAGTTGGCTTAAGGGAAACATCTAAGTATACTTTCTATAAGGGGTTGGGTTGTGATTGGGTCTCTAAAGTCAGGTGGACAACTTATCCTGAGCCCTAGTGCAAGTCATCATCAACAGTTATTATGTACACAGTACATTATTGGCTCTCAAAATATAAGGCCCTTCATTATATGGCCTTCTGCAATTGGTTGGCACGCTTGTACCCTTCTGGAACATTCGACTCAATAGCAGCATGTCAGCTGGTACCCCAGGTGTCAATGGGTGGACGTGACCGTTTCTCCCCACCCAATTAGCCCAAGATCTCATCACTCATGCCGTCTGTCGTCCAGACTGTCTTTGAACTTGTCCTTGCAAAGAATCATTGCTCCTGAGATTAAAAGGGAGTATAGGCACACTCTTATTGCAGCTCAGGTCTGTACCCCCAACTCCTATTTCCATCCTTGACTCACGTGACAGGAGACCGTATTTCCGCCTGTTTTGCAGCATTTAATTGTCTTGAATTAATAAACTTGGCACTCATGGTGTTCTTTCTTGCACCTTAACAAGGGCTGATTTAGCTTCTCACGTTCACTGTTCGCCAAGGATAGATAACCAGCTCTTGGCTGCTCCATCCCTTGACACCAGGCCAGACAGTTATTCCAGGCATATCCTCGATCTTCAGTTGTTTTCTCGCTGCGACACAGCTTTCGGATCCTTCCTTCTCCACAGTTTGAGATTACTAAATATGTGACGCAGATGTCCAGATTCTATATAATCGTGGCACTGACTGCAGGCTATTCACTACACATAGCTGGCCTTTACGATTACTTAGTCTACTTGCATTGCTGCATCTGTACAGTTATAAAATGGCTTGTATTTTTTGCAGTACTCTTCACACGCGCAATCTTTATTCCGAATATGAAAGTTCATTTGATTCTTTATTTCATCATCAGATTCTATAAGGTCTATGCATTCTCTTCTTCAGCCACTCTTCTCAGTCCATCATGCTTGCTTCTTCTCACCAGCCTCTCTTTCTCTCATCCTCATATTCCTTTGGGGATCTCCTCCAAGAGATTGTCATCTCTACGGGGATACATCATATAGGGTCTCCTCAACGGATACCTTCTCTCAAAGGCTCTTCGTGGAATAGGCCCGAATCACTGGTGTTGTGCTTGTCACAATTTCCGGCATCCAACATGTAAGCAGAATTGGGATGGGACTTCCTGCAGAGGCATTCAGCTGCTCCTCTACAGTTTCATCCTTTAATGTGGACTGCCCAAAGTTGAGGAGAGTGTTGCAGGCAACATCCTTGTCCTGGGTTTGGTTCAAAGACTCTCTGGCACTTCCCAACTAGGAAGCTTGCTTGCAGAGCCTAGCAGGGCACGCTATGTGCTGGCTGGGTACTGATTCTGGAGCTACTGGAGGGTCCTCTGGATTGAGTATCTCCCTCTGTTCCCTGGGAGATGTTTAGGTGAGGGATATTGCTTCCCTCTTTGGAAATTCCGGCCTTCCTTCACTGGCAGAAGCTGTAAGGTAGACTGTCCCTTCAGCCAGGGTCCAAATGAGTTCTTCTTGTTACTCCTTGCAAAGTGTTCAGATGATCTGCTAATAGAGGGGCTCAACCCTCTTTTAAAGCCAAATGGGCTCCAATGATTGGTGTAGGCTAGGCCTACCTTAATTAACCAATCCTGAGTCCCCACCAACAATCTCCTGTATGCGTGAGGTCATAACCAGAGTGCTTTGCAACAGGAAAGGTAAAGGAGGAAAACATGTAAAACTAAGTCCCAACCATCTTCTTGTCTGTTGTGGATCAAAGGATCTCTTGTTAATTGAGCTCTCTGTGGTTCCAGATTAAAGGGGCAGGTCTCCATTGAAGCTGCAGTGAGAACAGACTTTGTCTCCTGCAAACCACATTCTGCCACCTTCTGAATGGGGTCCTCCTGCGAGGGTTGCCTATTGTAAACACGTAGTCCCAGGCATGACCGGTCACTGTCCTTGATACTGAGAGACGGGTGCTGGCTTCAGGTTGACACAGTGCATATCAAATGTTGTTGGGGTTTTCCTGTCTTTTGTTAGTCCTGCGACCAGGCCTCCCGTGGGCCTCCTTGAATTAACACTGATTAGTATCCAAAGCTGCCACCAGCAGCTAACAAAGTACAGGGTGGATCCATGGAGCCTTCGTTAGTTAATTCAGCTATCCATTGCAGGCGGAAGGCTTTGCATTCCCCCGTCTGAGATGCCTTGATGTACTCTTGGCTATCATATTCAAACTAAATATGACAGGGGGGACGGCGCCTGTAGGCTGTGTCCAACCAGAGTACATGGGTCTATGTGTAGGTTGTGCAATAGGCATAGGAAAATGTGTGCGAATTCGTCCCACACATTTTCCAGAGGTTGATCTACCATCATTCAACTTAATTTAAAACTTTTAAAAAAAGCCCAGGCGAGCGCACATGCACCGTGTGGATGGTCGAATTCCTCACAGGGAGAGATCCTGCCTTGAGGAACGGCAGCTGCAGAGCCAGTGGTCAGGAGCCGAGCGAAGCAACCTAGGACGGGACACGGACCTGTCAGCAGAGACTCTCCGGGGAGCTCCACCATGGTCGCGCCTTGTCTGGCAGCAGGAAGACAAAGCGCTAGCTGATCAAGAGAACTGGAGAGTGTGGTCCACCTGGGGCGCGACTCCAGAAAGCAGAAAGCTGCTGCAGAGCCGCTGCAGAACTCGAATGCAGGAGGAGGTCTCCGAACAGGAGCGAGAGACCCAGAAGGAGCTGACAGACCGATCAGCAACAAGAGAAGGGTTTGGAAACCGGGAGGCTTGCTGGGAACCCTGAGAGACTATACTGCAGTGGGACCTGCATCCAATAAGGAGTGCCCTCCAGAGCCATCTTATTTCTGGCAGTCCCTGGGAGCGTGGAAGACATGGGCTCCAGATCAAGAGACCAAGAAGCTAAAGTGGTGTGGGACTCAAGGGCAAGAAGCCAAAGTAGTCTGGGATCCGAAAGCAAAAAACCAAAGGGGTCTGGGACCCAAGAGAGGGAAGCCAACACGACAGGGGTCTGGGACCCAACAACAAGAATACCTGCCAGGAAGCAGGCAGGCTGGTGTTGAGTTTCCTTATTTATGTTTATATAAGTAAGCATGCATTGGACAATGAATGATATGTAACATAGTTCAAGGTGTGGATGTAGATCAATCACAGTGTTCCATTCACTTGCTTTATGACTTTGGTTCCACTGTGATGTATATGTGTTCTCAGAGTGTTATTATTTGTGTATGTTCTTTAAGCTTCAGTTGTGTTTTGCCTTGAAAGGCAGTGCCTGCTGTCGCCATGATCTTAGCTTAAATAAAAGATTCTGAACTACTTATGCTACCCGGATCCCTTTACTTCACAGCTGGGTCGCTGTGTGAGGTGGCTGACTGACTCTGTCAGCAGCAGGTACTTTGTGTGCCGAATCGGTATTGCAACATTGTTGTGAACTAACCTGGGCTGGGCTCTGCCTTTCCGTATGGAGATGGTGTGTGCCGTCAAATGCCCTGTAGCCGGTCCTACTCTGTTTCATTATTCTCTCATGAGGACAGGCAAGGTGTGGACACCACTGAGCGATCACTGCGTGCCTTGTGATGAGAGAAGTTCATTCTTTCAGGTAAGAAGCTGCTTTTGGATTTATGGTGCAGGGAGAAGAGCACTAAGTCATCAGAAAATGACCAGTTTATGTGTGAATTCTATACGTGTTTTCAAAGCAGATGAAGGGAGCTTGCTTAGCACTGCAATTGCGAAATGCAATATTGTGTATTACCAGCCTGTGCTGCTGTGTATTAGGGCAAAGCAGGAAAGGAAAAGGTGGCAACGTTCACGAAAGCGAGAAAGACGCACGCTGTAGTGTTTATTTCAGTTAAATTAGAGGTGGAATCATCAACTGAACTTTGATCAGACGTATGTTGAGCTTCCCAATGCGTCAGGATTCTTGTAAGCATGGGGCCGGGCTATACTAGTGTCACGACTGGCAGCTTTTCCAGTGGGAGGCCTGAACTGTCTACGTGACTCTTGAATTTTAAAGTGATAACCATGGGACTGTACTCGGGCTCTTGGAAGGTTTGGTGAGGCCAGGGGGAAAACATTTGGTGGGGCCCCTTTGCTGTTTTTTGCACTGTTCCACTGGAACCATGAATAGGAGACGTGAACATTTTCCCTTTGAGTTGTGTGGATGCCACTGATATGTTGACGAGGCTCTCTGGAGGCAGCTGGGCTAAGCTAAAATCTGTTGGTCCACTGCATTTATCATCAAAAAGGTTTGTAGGGTAAATCTGGAGACTGAACACACTGAACATGTTGCAAGGATCATGTAATTGCCCAACATACGACATCTTCCGCCAGTACGTAGGGTCATTAATTCTGAGCCTATCTTGCACACTCTAGTCAGATGAAATCTGTGCACTTTGCTGCTAATCTGAGCTGTAGCATGACATTTCCATCGCAATACCCGTTTATATTAGGAGAAGCCTTCCTTATTCATGTGCGTTTTGTCTTTCTTTAATGCAATCTATTCGCAAAGGTACAACTGGCGAGTAGTGCTTGTCTATATAGGCCAGGCAGTCTGGATGCCCCAGACCCAGAGCTTCTTTAGAGTCAGCTGGATTGTTTTAAGTTTCTGAGGCCTATCATTTTGTGCAAAATACTCCAAGTTTTGTTGTCACTGTGGCCTAGAGTTTTGCATTTCCAGGCATATAGTTGATATTATATATTTATGTTTAACACTTCATGTCTGGCTTCTAAGTCCTGTAAAACTAGTTAGTACTGTCAAACGTCATAGTACTTAATGAATATACTACAGAAAGATGAAGGGCTGATTCAGCCTTGCTAAAATATTAACCTGGAAAATACCGGCTGGCACATGTCATAATTGAACATTTAACTTGCTGAGCTATCCAACTGCGACGCAAGTAAGCTCTTTAATGAACTGTGCAGTTGAATAGACACATGATTAGTATACCTACCCACTACCATCTCCTGTCCACTCTAGCCCTTTAAAAAAGAGATATAACACTACTACTATCATGTTCACTAGGTGGCTGTGACATATTCCTCCTGCTTCTAAGTACTGCAATGTTTGTATATCCCTGCCTGCCGATCCTACCCCACTCACCGTATGCCACTCTGTCTACCTCACCTGGCCTATGCCCACTCGGATACCCCCGCCCACTCTAGCCTCACTCTCTAACCCCACCGACCCTAGCCCCACCCATCCACCCTAGCAACACTCATCCACCCCACTCCCACTCTTTCTTCCCTCAAATGCCCTACCCCTAGGTCTCTACCCCTCTTTTTACTCAACTCCACCCCTCTCTCTTTACCCACACCCCCACTCTCTGCCCCCTCTCTCTAGCCCCACACACCCTACCCTCTCTCTCTAGCCTCACCCACCCTACCCGCTCTCTCTCTAGCCCCTCTCATCCTTCCTCTCACACTCTAGCTTTATTTCTTACTCTCTCTTCCGTGCTCATACTTTGCCTTGCTCATCCTCTATGGCACCCTCCATCAATGGCTTCCTGCCATGCTCTATGCCCCTGCGCATGCTCTTGCAAACCTGCACACCTTATCGCACCCTCCTTTGAAACTTTGCACTCCCCTCCCTGCACCCCGGTGCCTATAAATCATAAGAACAGCAGTAAATGCCCAAGTATTGGATTTGCCTATGCGTGTTCAGATCATATATTCAGTTTCACTGGCTGGTTGGCGTCAGGAAAGGGGGTGCTACACCGTGGTCTGTGATTGAGGGGGGCTGCTGCTGGACTGAAATTGGCCTTCCCCCTCAGGCCAAAGGTGGCCAGGCCCCCCCTGTTTCAGGCCTTTGATTTGTATCCCTTAAGAAGAACACTTCATTTTGAATCACCCAGGAGTGAATTTTCCACTTCCAAACCAACGGAAGAAAACCTTCCAAATCAAGAAGACTCCCCCTATAGTGTAAGGGTCGGAAACGGATTTTGGACACAGGACGGTGGACTCTGTAGAGTGACAGCCTGACACACTCCTTAGCATTATTTGAGGCAGGGAAACCCTTCTTAGAACTAGGGTCAGACATGTTTTTCTCTTTTATTTTACCAGCAATAAAACTCTAGAACCAGAAACATACCTCCCGTGTGCCAGTCTCCTCCTTCCACACCCTTACACCACACTCTGGACACCCCTGAGCTGCTCTCGAGCTCGGTCCGCGCTTTAAACAATACAAATAAAAAATAAAATGATCGAACCTCCAGAGGTGAATGCGTTGTAGTTGGAGAAAGCGTATGTGGGTGTGTTGGGGGGCTGTGCAGGGGTCTAGTGGGCAGCGTGGCAGCCCCTTGACTAGGAAGTATCACCCTCCAGAAGGGAAGGGTTAAAAGAGACCTCATCCCTCATTCAACCCGGAAGCGCCTTAGTGAAACATCAGAGAAGCCACAGCCACTGGCACTCCCTTTGTGCTCACCCCTCTACAAGGCGGCGCCATCCTCTGCAGGTCTCCACTTCTGTGTATCCTCCCGAGGTGCCCAGATGTATTCCATCGCGGGTCTAAGCTGTTTCAACATGTGTTACACCACTCCCCACCTGTGTGTACTGTCTGGTGCAGAATCTACCCTGATACACCCAGGCTCGGGTGACACGTGTGCTCATAAAAATGGAAAGGGGTCACAGAGCGAGTTAGGGCAGCAAAACATCCTGTTTGCAAATGTTGGGCTAAAAGGTGCATTTTCATTTTCCAGTACGTTATTGCATACAAGACTGCGCCCCCCAAAATTCATAATCCAACTTCTAGAATGTATGTATTTATTTATTTATTGGATATTTGTAAGGCGCCTATACATAGAATTCCATTTCACCCTTCCAAGATCTGCATAGCATGACCCTACACCAGGCCAGTTATCCCCCAAGCCCAGCACCGGCTCACAATGCTCTCCCCGCTACACGAGCGCCCTGCTGTGCTCATTCACCAGGTCAAGGCCCCAGCTCCTCCCATACAGTATTAGCATAATGTCATGTCAGGAAGCAGTATGCTCGTCCCAGGCAGCGAGAATCCTGGCATGTCCCTGCAGTAGCTGTTGTATCTTCCATGGGGTCACGTGGTACTTTCCACTCCACACACTGCCTGCTTATGCTTAATATCCAGTGCTAAATCTCACTTAGGAGAAGAGACAACCACCCCCCCCCCCCCATTTCAATCTACTTCCGGGCACAGGTCCAGTGTATGTACCCATGGATAATGCCCTAGCACTATTTTTAGGAAGGCTGCTCAAGATTTTTTTAAATCTTTTTTAAACCTTTAACATGCTTGACGTTTCAACACAGACAGGCGAACATTGTTTTACATCTTAGGTTACAGCAGTATGATTTTTTACCAGCACTCAAAGAATCAAAAACGGAATGCAGATAAGCTTTCCAAGGCTGCCTTTTCCATGTATATTGTGGCTGCTTGTGTGACGGCGGAAAGCGCACTGCTGAATTTGTAAGAAAATAAGTGCCAGGGCCCAAATATTTTCTAGCACCTTGTGACACTGCAGGCGGGCAGTTCCCCACCATTGCTGCCACCACCCACAGCTGCTCCCCAGTGTTGACACATTTGGGGTTAAACTACAGCCCACACCCGCACATTGGGGTTGTTGGATGCTCTGGCTGTCATTACTTCATAATCAGTCTGAGACAATAAGTGCAGGGGCTCAGAAACAAGTGCCAGGGCTGAGCACTGGCAAGCACCCCCATAAGCACAGTGAAATCGTATTTGTTCAGCTGAATTGCAGTTTAATCTGAACCTGCAGAGCAGGAAGCTGCATGCCAGTGGCTGGGTCTGTCACTAAGGATCCTTCGGAGAACATCTTTAAGCAGGAAAGTTTAGAGATCGCAAGCTGTACCTCATCGTGTTAGCTATTCAGCCAGTCCTGGCTTTTACACTCAACACTTTGCTTTCTGGTACGTGTAGTTCAATATTTATATGAGGCTAATGCCAATATAACTCCTTAAGTTCCGGAAGCTTCTCAAGATCCCTGCTCTTCTCTACCTCCTTCCCTCTCGCCCTCCCTTGCTAATGACCCCATCTGCCGCTGCGACTGGTGGCCTTAGTCCTTTGAGTCCTACAGAGCACCAGGCCGTCCTTGACCAGTCTATACCAGCAGCCCCGCCAATCCAGCACTGCCCTCCGGTCCCTCTTCCCTGACTTGCCTGGTCTGTTGGACATCCCTCCTGAGTCTGTTCCATCCCCCGTCCTCGCACTTAGACGGTGGTCCACCCCTGGCACTTGCCCACCTGGGCTCCCCCCAGCATTTACCACCCCCCCCTTCACCAGTCCCCCACCCCCATTACGTATTGTTACTGCACTTGCACAATCTCAATGTCACAAGGCCCAGTGAGGCCATTATTGTTGTCTATCTCCTTTGTCCCCCTTCCCCATTCTGTCTTGTGGCGCCTGGAAACACCTTTTTGCTGTATAGTGCGCCTTAAAAATATTCAATAAAAAAATCAAAAATGATATTGGAATTCAAAATGAAATGACCTAGAATCCGAGCTGTGTGGACCACTACTTCCTGCTCTGCATATATTTCTAAAATGAGTGTGGATGCTCAAGCAGTGAGAGTGGAGAACAGTGGGCAGAGGTTTGTCAGCCTTGCCAGATTCCTTGGAATCCGGCATTTCCTCCCTAGCCTTTACTGCCCATGCAGATTACTAAAGTGTGCCAGAAAAGAACATGTATTCTACTGATGATCTAGTAAATGTGTTTATTCCCACGGACCAGGGCGAGGGCGATGGTACAGGAGCAGGTTCTGGCAGTGGCGACGTCAGGCAGCAGTGCAAGAATAGCTGCTTCTCCGGGCATCTGCTTAAGTAATGAAAAGCCCTGGGCTGAGACGGGCTCATTAGCTGCACTTGAAGCATCACACCTGAAAGTAATCAGCCTCCTCCCTGCCGGAACCCTGGAAAGTGAAAGCAAAGCGGCCCATTGACTTCAGAGGATTGTAGTTTTCAAGGTCAATGCCAATAGCCAGGTTTTCTAAAGGACTACAATGTTCATTGTGACACCTGTAGTTTGTGCACTCCTGTAGCAAAGTCCCCAGTACTCTCCACAGGGCATGTGAAGCCAGAAATCTGCATGAATATAGTTCTGGATGATTTGGGGTGTAGTGCAAGCCCCAGTTGATTCATGAAGGGCTCTTTGTGTTCAGGTAGCAGAATGGTGTAACAACAGCAGATGTCCACAATTCTGTGGAACTCTCCCGTCCCCTGCACACCCAGATGTTATTGTATACAACAAAGATTCACAAAGTATAATAACTTTCAAAATATAATGTTTAGCTCAATTTCTAAAAAAAAGAACGATAACTCAATTTATTTTTCTACAAATATTGTGGTTATTATTTCTTCAATATATATTATTGAGTCATACAACACTTAATTGGTTCAACATCAGTTCCTAACAATGTTTGAAATTAACATGTTGGTAATCACAAGTATCCAATACTTTCTCAGTTTAACAACTTTTCATACTTCAGTCCCAATACTCTGTTCAGGTGAACAATTAAACACACACATTCCTTTATACATTTATTAGCAAGTTCATAAAACCTCTGCACAGTAGATGATTCTTGTGTGTCTATGCACTCAACACGTCTCAGGGATAAGTTCCCATTCTTCAGGAGTTGTTCACTCTTTCTTTATGTGTCTGTTCTGTCAACATAAGGAGTATAGTTGATAATACAATATTATAATACAATATTCATTTCACATAGTTTTATAATTATCAATCTGTCATGTTTCATCGGGCAATAATCACCTGGATGTTCACTGTGTTAGATACGATTTGATGTATGAGTTGGTGTTCGGTCAAATTCAACGGCCTTCTATTGGCTTGACCCCCTATGTTGGGGTGTGGGGTAACCTGGCGAGCATGCACTCACACACAAATGTCATTATGCAAAGGTTTTATACCTCAATATGCGTCATCTAGGACATCATCCTACGTGGCAAAACGTAAAACCTATTGAAGGGGGGCATTGGTTAAAGGAACATATGCACTTATAATATGTATAAGTGTTCATAACTTCATTGACTGCCCCTTATCTGGTGGGCACGGCTTAAACCACCTCTAAATACGTATAATACTGATTACAGCAGAAAAATGGCAGCGGGTTGGTCTTTGAAACATTGTATTGAATGTTGCTACATTGACCCTTTGATTGGTTGGCATGCTCTCTCTAATATTGGACTTTCGGCTTGTTGGCAGCATGTAACGAAAACAAAACTTGGGTCCCTACAGTAACGTTGGACTACTCCCCACTTTCCCAATAAGTCCATCTCATCGGTCAGTCCTCAAGCCAATGGCTTCTCCTTTGAAGTTGACCTTTAAGTCCGTTGTTCTGGGACATTCAATGGAGTGTAGGCACACCAGTATCTCCTTTTGGGCGTAATGAATAACCCTTGTTTTTGACTTCTGAATCAAGTGTGAGGAGACCACAAATGTGTCCATCTCGACCTTTATTTACTACTATTTGATTCAATTGAGCTGTGTGTCTTTACCCTTCTTGGCCTCTGGAGACATGCTCACTCCATCCTGCATAGGTTTTCTGCATCTTCAATTGTCCAATACTTGGCTCTTGCAGATGTTTTCTACTTTGCTTAATTTAAGACAAATGTGTCTTGCGTACATGGGTTATCATTTTGACTACCCTTATGCCTTGTAATTATTCCTTGAAGTGGCATCCTTGATCACAAGCCAATAGACTCCTATTTATTCCTCACACAAACCTGTTTACCAGAGTCTCCTGACTCTGCAGCCCTGGTGTGTCTCGGATGTAGCTTGATTGGTTTCAATACGAGTCAAACGTCAATCTTTCCATTATGGCTGCTCTAGCCACATTAAGTTTTCCTTTGCAGCAAGCTTCTATATGTCTCATCGACCTTGAGTTTCTGCATATATACACTCATCAGTCAGCGGGTTACCTTATCTTCTTTGCATACATGATTTAGTAATTTTTGATTGCATGTTTCTCTTGTTACTCCAGTTACATCTTTATTCTTTGAGAAGTTGCATATCGTTTCTGTGCATCTCAGTATCTTTCCTCCATGACATCATTCTGCCCTCATCCGATTTCACTTATAGTTTATGATATCCAGTGGTGTGTGGGGACATCCTTCCACCCTCTCAGTGCGAGGGTACATTCGATACGGTTGTCTGAGTGCATATCATCTCTCATACGCTGAATGCGATATTGGGATGATACCTGGTGTTCCACATAGAGCTCGTCTCCTGCTGTTCCAGTGTGACAGAGATGAGGGGGCGAGAGCTAGGGATGACATGTCCACCTGCTCCTCTACAATTCCCCCTGTTATTTTATATGGAGAAAGAACAATTGTTGGGCACTGTTGAAGAACCAGCAGAAGGGAACTGTTCTCCTGACGGAAGAACTTTTTGTTTGTTTATTCTTTAGTTATATAGTGTGAGTGTTAGAATAGGATGGTGGAACTTTGATTTGACAGACGTTCTGACAATTTCTTTAGTTTTCGTACGAGGCAGGGAAACCCCTCTTAGAAATAGGGACTGTGAGGTTTCCTACCTAAGAAATAACTCTTTAACCAAAACCATGCTTCCTTTGGGTAAGTCTCCTCCTACACCCTTACACTAGTCACTACCCTGCTCTTCATCTGCACTTTGTCTACCTGTGAGTCAGGAGAGAGAATGACTTTCCCCACTGAATGTGTCCTGAAAGTCGTGCCAAAGAATCGCTGCACCACTCTTGGGTACCATCCATCAGCCTGTATATATAAAGAGAGACAAAGCTAAAGTGTAGATGCCAGAGGTACGGGAAAACAATTTATCACATCAGGGACCAGTCACAATTAAAATCAAGTTTTAATAATAAATCTTAGAAATTAAAACAACCAATTAAATGAAGTGGTCCACGGTACGAAACATACAATATTCAATAAAAAACAAACTAAAACAGAAGTTACGTGACAAACTAGTTCAGCTAGTTACAAAACCAGTGTGTTGAAAGAGCACACTGTTAAACAGATTGTGTAGTACCCTACTTCCGTTGGAATCAATGTGTCATAAATTTAGATCTCTGGTTACAATACAGAGAGATGGGGCCATTCGCAAGGTTGTACCTTGCGAGGAGCGTGGTAGGTTGATTTCCTCTACTTCATCCTCCGTTTCTGATCCTGTCACCACAAGGAACACCTCTGTGGGACAGCGTCTCCCTCAAGCTGCCTCACAGGCCATACATAATGCTGATTGTAACCAGAGATCTAAGTGTACTTCAGCCACTTTACTTATGAGCAATATGTGTGCACTCACATCTGTACCTTGCACTGAAACGAGCATTGGCATACCCAACCATTTTTGCTTGGCTGTAGGTATTAGGTGGGCATGTGGCAGGCACTGCGGTTGCCATGTTAAGGCCTGTTAGTGACATTATGGAAGCGCCTGGCTAATGTCTATCCTGCGCCCACACAAAAACCAACAAAAACCGTTGGTAGAAACATAGCATAACAATAAGTGGCAAGCCCTTTGTATTGGGCGCTTACATGCATTACTGCTGCAGTAGAGTAAGTGCTCCCTGGGCTGTGGCAGAAGCATTGGGTTATTTTGGAAGCACCCATTTCTTCACTGACTCTAGACCTGCCCGCTCGCAGTACCTGCCCACCCAGTACCACACGCCACTGCCCACTTCCTCAGCGCCAGGGCCGCTGCCTTATGAAATAAAGGCACCCCGCCCCGTCGTTATTCTCAACTGAGTGAGATTATAGGGCATACAAAAAAAGATGAAAAAAGGGGTACATTGGACAAAACTCGGAAGTCCCAGCCGCCCCCTAACAATACATGAGAAGTTCCACACTGAGATCATCTATAACAAATTGCTCAAAACATGAGTGGGGAAAGAAAAGTTACGTTTGTAGGTGTACTGGCAGGAGTCATGGCGGTGAATTGTTTCTTTTAAAATAACCAGAATGCTTTCCACCTAAACCCTCCACCAGAAAGCAGGCTTCACCATGGAGGCATGTAAGACTTACACGGTATTTATATGGAACAATGAAACCCCTTTGTTTAATTCAGAAATGTAATGTGAAACACATTTCACTTCAGTTCTGTATAAAAGCAGCTTTTTTCTCTAGGGATGGCGACCGGGATTCATTCATAATTTGAATATTACGATGAGTGAGACGCGCCATTTTCTAGCAGGGAAACATTAATCTCCTCTGTCTGCAAATGTTGCTTTGGGAGCTCGGCTGCAATGACGCAGTTATTTCTTAGAATGCCAGGTTGGGGTCACAGCAGTCGGCCACTCATGTTTCCTGCAGCAGGTTGTGTTTTGCCGCGAAACGGGTAGTGCTCCGTGCCGGGAAATAAATGATGACACGTTAAAATGGTGGCATCTCCAATCTAATTCCGTGTTCAACTGCTGTCATTGTACTCATTTGATAAATGCGCTTTCTGGTGCAAATGACCTTTGCAAAACCATTTACTTATTTAAAAAGAAATTGGAGAAATCTTAACAGCTTGTGCTATCCAGAAATGCAAGCAGACTTTTAGAAACCTGGTTTAACGCTCAGTGAATGAAAACAAGACTAAACACCTTGCAATAAGATGACAAGTATGAAGGGTAAAGCCAGCCCAACATTTTGCACGCCAGCCTCCCAGAAATATTCCTTTTTAGTTTAGCTAGTAGGTAGTGCTTAGTGCCACCTATGCGCAAAACAATGACGTGGTAGTACAGGTAAAAATGAGATATGCGAGGAGGGATACACAGCTGGTGGGTGTTTGGGTATTTACCCACTCATTGACGGCCCATGGCCGTGCTAATCCCTGTGGCCCTTCCCACCCGCTACCTGCCCCTCCCTGCACGAAACACATCCTTCTGGGATCTCTTTTAGCTCGCTCTATCAAACAGTAATATCAAACTTTAGGCTGTCATTGGGCCTCATTCCGACCCAGGCGGTAAGTTACCGCCTGGGTCGTACCTTTAACACCATGGCGTAAACTACGTTTACGCCATGGTGGTTGGCGGACTTACCGCCCCATTCCGAGGTTGGCGGGGCGGTAAGTCCCCAATCCCCATTTACCCTTCCCCATTCCCATTTTTGCCCCATAGGGCATAATGGGAGTGGGGAAGGTGTTAATTACGCCACCGTAAATTACGGTGGCGTAATTAACAACAAGGTCCCTTAGCGCCATGGATTTTAACACCGGTGTTAAATCCTCCATGGCGCTAAGGGACCTCGGAATCAGGCGGTAAGGGTCGGTGCTGTTTACGCTGCCGTAAACCCCTTACCGCCTGGGTCGGAATGAGGCCCATTGTTTTTCCTAAGCATTCTACTGAGAGTTAATGGCTTGACTGTAGCTATAAATTGCTATTAGTGTAATAAAAATGTCTTAGCAAACTGTGCATCAACTTGATTTATACCACTCCCATGCGCTGAAATTCTGTTAACAAATGAGTTTACCAGGAACTGACATTATATACCCATGTAATCACTCCATTTTCCAGCTGTTGCGATCTTATGTTCAGGAAGTACCATTTTATTAAGGTGCCTAGAAAATGCCTATCCCCTGCCTATCCAAAAGCCCAAACTGTTGGCTTTGCCAATGCTGGTTTGTCTGGGATCGAGATTCAGGCCTGATTAAAAGCTTATGGGATGGAGCGAAGTGCCTCTGCCATTTGATATATGATATAATAGTTTATTTATATAGCGCCTATCCACTATGTGTTTCAAAGTGCTTCACGCAAAGGGAGGGAACAAGGGAAAATACAGTGACATTCTTACAGGCCATGAACAGTAAGGATGTGAAATTAACTATCATACTTGGCCTGAAGACATTTCAGATAGTGCAAGAGCTAAGACATAGATAAGGAAGGGAGGGGGAGAGTGGGAAGGAAATGGAAACAGACAGGCGACTACCGTACTAGGCCTGGCGACATTTCTGGAGAGCCGGAGAAAAACAAAAGGTGAAGGGGAGGGGTGCAGATAGGGAGGGGAGGAACAAAACAAGCGACTATCGTACTAGGCCTAGCAACATTTCAGATAGTGTTGAGGGGGGGACAAGTAAAAAGAGGGTGGAGGAGACAGACAAGGTTGCTATCATACTAGGTATGGGGACAATTCTGATAGAGTTAGTGCATAGAAGAAAGTAAGGGGAGGAGGGGAGGAGATAGGAAAAGGGAGAAAGAGAGGAGGAGAGAACAGAGAGTAACCAGTCAAAAAGAGTGGAGAAGCAAGAGGGGAGAGCAAATACATTTGCAGAAGTCAGTAGTAACACATAATGTTGCAAACCAGGATACAAGATGAAGATGGGAACGGCATGATTCAGGGCCACCATGAGAAAGGGTGACGCACCGTGAATCAATGAAGACAATAAAAGTCAAATCCAGCATTGGCCACAAGACGGCAATGTACTTAGAATTCTGGGAATGATCTTGATCCAGGTTTGAAGTTAATTATTTCACCTGTTGACTTTGAGTCGAGATGCAGGATGGACTCATTTGATGCTGAACAGAAAAATCCAGCTTCTGTCCAAAGTCATGTCTTGCAGGCAATGGCGGAGGCTACCTCCCTAACCAGAACTCTTCTAACTGTTGACATCGCCTCTGCAGGCCACAAAAAGAGAGCTTTCATGGGAAGTCCAAAAGAATAGGAGCGCCTATTGGGGGGCGAAGGGGGTTACAGGGTGGTGTAGGTCCATGTTCCTAGAACTTCTCTGACACAGCCACCTCCAAAGAGCTCTGTTAATGCGCCCTTTTGAGATGTCCCAGCTGGTCTTCACCATCAGGGAGATGGAGAAAGCTGGGCCAGGTCATTGCAGATGACCTGCAAGTGATTACATGGTCTCCTTTAATCCTCCCATCTTTGAAGATGGTGATTTCTTGTTGTCTGGTTTTTGACCATGAAGACCTTGCACAAGGGCGGAGGGGTAACCAAGCACCTGTTTATTGGAGAAGAATGTGGGAGAGCAAATCTAGTGCAGGTGAACAGCAGAATGAACTTGCAACTCTGAACTAAGGAAGTGCTTGGATTAATATGTGATCCTAATACAGAGCTTTCACAGAGAGCCCAGTAAAGAGGATTTTCTGAGGGCATAATTTTTGGAATTTTTCTCAAGTGGTATTCACCTGTTGCTGGTAAGGATTTCATGGACCTGGCACTGGAATGGTTGACTTCCTTCCTCTCTGACTGACCATCCCACATTCAACTGGGTCCTTTTGTCTCCCCCATCAAACTCTCCATCTGCGGCGTCCCTCAGGGATCTATCCTCTCGCCGTGTCTTTTCAACATCTCTGGCCCATTTGATCTATGCCTTCTCACCTCACTTCCAGAGTTATGCGGCTGACACGCAGCTCTCCTTCAAGCTTCCCTCCACTACCTCCTCTTCTTCCTCTCTCATTCCTGACCGTCTGACTGCTATTCAGGCCTGGTGCTCTGCTAACGATCCCTGTCTAGATGCCAGTAAAACTAAGATCATTCTCATTGGGACCCCAGCTCCCTCTTTCCCTCTTACTCTCTGGCCGCCCTCCATGGGTCCCCTCACCCTCTTGTGAGGCAAAAACCCTTGGTGTCATCTTCGACTCCCCTCTCTCCTTCTCTCCTCACATCAAAGACCTTGCCAAGAAGGCCCACTATCAGCTCCACCTCCTCTGGGGCATTCTCCCTTTCCTCACCTACCCCCAGAAACTCAATGTCTTCAGAACTCTGGTCCTCTGTAGGCTCGACTAGTGCAACAGCCTTATCCTCAATTGGCCTAAATCCTCCCTTAGCCTCCTTCAACTAATCCCGAATTGGACGCCGAGACTTATCCTTGACCTCAAGCCCAGGAATTTTATCTCTCCAGGCCTGAAAACTCTCCACTGGCTCCCGGTTGCTACGAGGTTCAAGTTCAAGAGCCTCTGCATCAACCACAAGGCTTTCTTGGGCCTGCGACCCTGATGCATCCAACTCTGTCTCCTTAAATACCTCCCTGCTAGAGACCTTTGGTCTTCTAGCTCCAACTTCCTGCAGATCAGATGCTTTTCCAAGCAGAGAGTGGGGGGTAGATTGCTGTCTTCTGCAGGAGCCTACCTCTGGAATGGTCTCCCTGCCCCTTTCAGGCTTGAACCGGATCTCCTTAAGTTCTGGAAGCTTCTCAAGATCCTCCTTTTCTCTTCTTCCTTCCCTCTCCCCCTCGCCTGCTAGTTTCCCCCTCTGCCGCACTTCTATTTTGACTGGCTGCCTGGTTCCCTCTGAGTCATACAGGTCACCAGGCCCTCTTTGCTCAGTCTACCCCAACACCTTGGTCTCCCCTGACCCCCCGATTCCTGCACTTTCCCTACTGGGCTCCCCCCCCCCCTTAATAGCCTGCCGGAGCAGTACCCGTGCTGAGACCGGTCCAACCCCATCCTCACACCTAGCATGTTAACCCCTTCTTGTTACTGCACGTGCATGATCAAATGGGCACATGGCCTAGTAGGACTGTGTTTTATTCTTCTCCCCTCCCTCCCAGCCCCTTTTTGTCTTGTGGAGCCTTGAAACACCTTGTGCTGTATTAGGCGCATTATAACTACCCAATAAATAAATGTGCTTCATAAAGTCTCCTTGCCTTATGCAGATCACTTAAGAAGACCACGTGGACTACATTAATGGCTGAATAAAATAGACCTATAAAATATAATGTATGTATTTTTAGGGCCGTGCAAAACTTACCTGTAGGTAGCTGTTTTTTTGTGGGACACAGACCACTGTTCCCACTAGTTCCCTCCTCCATAAGGCTGCTGAAATGGTTAATAATAATCAATTACCCCCCTCCAACCTTACATTGCCCATTCTGCTGAGCATGTGATACGGGATGCTTCAGGGTCTTTAATCCCCTGGTGGCATTAAACTAGCTTGGATGGACTGCACTTTTCCAAAAGAAGCATCATATTGTAGTCCATAATTCCAAGGAAAAAATGCTCCTGGAGTGAGGAATGACCCTCGGCTACTCCGTGATTAGCCGCTGTCTATTCAGAGCTCATCGAGTGAACCAGGTGGATCTGTGCTCTGGAGCTGAATTGTCGCCCTGTTTACCCCGTGCAGGTATTTCCCCATCGCGCATGACAATGCCATTTCAGATTTGTAAAGTTTAAGGGATAATGGGGTAAGCGGGAAATATGACCATGTGAAAAAGTGAAAATCCAGCAAGAGCAACATTTTGGAAGTCGGCCTTTCAAGAGCCTAGCCTTCTATCTCCCACCGACCCCCACTGATAAACAGCTTCATTGTCTCTTGCGGAGCCCCAAGAAAGCTAGGGAAATTCCCCAGAAGGGGACAACCTGTGAACTCCAAGGATCAAACAATAGATTAACGTTGTAAATGGGCATCAGTATAACAGATATATGCATTCTGGGTCCTGTGACGAATCCCGAGATGCTGTCACTTCTCCCCAGGGGGGGGCCTTTCCATGAGGCCAGGGTGGTGAGGCCACTACCCGATAGTTCCCCTGTGGGTGGTACTCGGCAGGAGGATCTCATGGGGAGAGATCGCCCTCTGGGAACAAAGCAGAACATCTTGGGAGAACACAGTATGACAACCCTCCACACACACCCTATACACCTTCCCATCCAGTAGAACACAACTCCATATCCCATATATGTCTGGAAGCCTTTAACTTTGGGGGCTCAGGCCCAGGCTTCCCCGTCTCCAGATTTGGGCAGACTTGGTTCAGTCACCTGTCAAGTACTGCCACTAGAAAGATGATTTGTTCTCCTCTCCTCTTGTGGGTGTGGGTTCAACAGTGAAAGAGAGGCCAGGGGAAGGGAGGCATTTCCCCTGGTTGTAGCAACCTCTGAAGTCAAGTTACCAGGAGAAGGGAGACATTCTCCTGGTAACCAAGGCTATGGGAAGAGAGTCATTTCCCCTAGTTGTGTTAAACTGTAACATCTAGATACCAGGAAAAGGGAGTCATTCTCCTGGTATCCACAGCTGAAAAGACTTTCTGATACAAACTGTTAGAAGATATGTAGTGTGACTGACCGAGGGAGGTGCTGGAACTTTGTCTTTTGTGTTGGGGACAATTTTGAGCTGGGGAACGGAGTCATTCCCCTAATAAGAGGCCTATACCTGGAAGTAAACTTTATCCCCAGTCCAGTTGAAGGGAGTCATTCTCCTGGACCAACAAGGTCTAGTTTAGTTTTAAGTGTAAGGGGCAGAAGTAGGGTTTTTGACACAGGTCGGTGGACTATTGATTTACACAGACATTGTGACAGAAACCTTAGTGTTTTAGTTGAGGCAGGGAAACCCCTCTTAGAGATGGGGAAAGTTAAGTTTTCTCTTTATTTTCTTGACTAATAAAAGTCTATATCAATCGCAATGCTGCCCCTAATGTGTTGGTCTCCTCCTTCTGTACCCTTAACAGTCCCCGTTATTTTCTTTTTATTCTGGTGGGAAAAATTGCAGATCCTGCATCCATCTCTCCCCCTCATCCCCCTTCATACAGGGAGCCATGGGTAGGAGTATGAGGGCTTTAAGGGGCCACCACGCTGTAATAAACAAAAACATGGGTGTCCCAGCTGGCAATTTTGCCACCAACTTAAAACCAGTAGTTTCACAAAAATGTGATCCAGGTAAAACCAGTGCACTATACACCTATGGTATAGTAAGTCTTTGCAGAAGCAATTCCAGTATGGATGGTAGATCCTGTCGGGCATCCTGGTGGGAGAATAATTGAAGCTTCATCGAAGGCCATTGACCACTTGTCTATACAAAGACTCATTTGAAGTCTATAACGTATTGCAATTAAAATTGCCCTTTTTCTGCATTGTATAGTTATTTCTGCTCACTGAACTTTACAGACATTTGAGGCCCAAGAGACCTTCTTGCCCAATTGGACCTTACCAGTTATTAGCCACCACCTTTTGAGACCTAATCCCTTCCTGGATTCATACTGCGATAAGCAAATCGTATAGACCGCCAATCCATCCGCTCCTTCCCCAAAGATTGCCTACCTGCCCCAAATGTCAGGGTTACAATTGCTGGTACTCTAGGACAGGGCTTGCCTTTCATCAGATTACTTAAGAATCCAACAATATGCAAATTTGAGATGGAACCGTTGGCAAAATGGGGCGCAAACCGCTGGAATTAATGATTGCTCTTTGATGGCAGACTATTTCATTTATACAAAAAGTTCTAGGAGCCCCTCTACAGGGCACAAACACAGCCAAATAACCTGTTCTATGGGTAGGTTCCCACGCAGGAAGGTCTACAGCCACGTTTTAGCTCGCTGTACCTTTCACAGAGGAGAAATAACCATTTGCATATCAGGCTGTTCCCACCTACCTGGGCAGTCCAGCAGTGAAATGCTAGGCAATTCTCACCTGAAAAGGAGTACCGACTGCAACCCCAGACACGCGTTTCGGCCTTGTTGGGCCTCATGAGTGAAGTGAAGCTGTGCTTCTCCAACACTATTTCATACCACAAATAGGACGGGTGGTATAGTTCTCTTTATTGAACCTCTTCACAGGGAGACTCAAGTGAATGCTATATAAGGGTCAAAGTGGGACATGACCACTGCACGGAACAATGAGTTGCTTGAATTAAGCACAGGTGGTGGAATCCGCATTTTCTCTGGGCTTCACCTGCGGGTAAAGGTTAGGCCAGGGTGCAATACAATACACAGGTTTCTCCTTAGAGTCAATGCGGGGGGATACCGATGGTTAGACGGCAATGACTAGGTATGCTGGCCCTGCAGTATAATGACCAGCAAGGAACTGGCAGGCTTGCTGCACACCCAGAGACGCGCTGACGAGCACCACTTTGTTATTTTATTGAAGCTTAGGGAAACCCATTATCATAATTGCCGGGTTAGGTGAGGCCTTCTTACATCTAATACAACTTCTACGTTTGAGCCATGTCTTCTTGTCTGTCTCCTGTGTCTTACTTACCACAATTGGTAGACTTGGACAGTAGAATTATAAATCCAAGCTGATCAGATCCTTGAGTAATGATAAACTTGCAGTCAAGGGCAAAGTATTCAAGAATTACTAGACATCAGTGTGGATGTAGAGGGCATCAACGCATACACATTTGATGTACAGACAGGTCACGTCTTCTACGGGGGAGACAAATACTATGGCCAGAGAATGAAAGTAAGATTCGAGTCTGACATCATACATGTCAAGTATGCACATTGTATTATCAGTCTGGGGGCTGCTTATTGTTCCATGTATGTGCACCTTGAGCTGCGGTCCAACCGTAGCGAAACAAATTCAAGAGCATTTTGCAAGGTTAAAGCCAACACACACAGCACTTTCAGAGGATGTTTGTCGTGTTTCCAATGTAGTACCCCCAGGTCCAGTCCTCTGCTGAAACTGCTTGCTGGCACTTAAGGACACTTTCCAGCATATGAGGTCTCATCTTTGATGTCCTGTATGTTAGTCTGTGCCGTGCATGGCGGGGGCATGAGCTATGGTTGAATAGCTTGCCGTACCTGGTGAATTTCTTTGTTTTTTTGATTTGGCACTGCAGCCGTAATGTCCCTTTATACAAAGTATTTTTAACTGACTTTCAAACCATAACATCCATTCAACAAAGTGGTTTTCACTGAATAAGATCAATATATTCCTTATATCAGCAGCAACCAGCCATCTCTCAGGTTTCATTAGACCAGCACCAACGGTTCACTTCTCAGTGGGTATTTCTCAGTCACCCCCATTTACATTTAATGTCCTTGTCAGGCAGGCGATATGGTTATACCCCCCTCTTTCTTTCAAAATATGCGATTAGAATGTTAACCTTGGACCAGTCACTTAACCATGACCCAGGGCCTCGGCCACTATGGCCCCAGCACAGCAACCCCCACCCTTTCCTGGGGAAAGTCCTTGAAAGGATGGTTGCTGTACAGCCACAGGCCCAACTTGCTGGCCTAGATTCGACCGGTCTGTGGGCTTACCTGAGAGCATTTCAAGTCAGTTTCTTGTGTGTGGGGCTAATGCTAACGTTCTAATTCGTACAGTAGGACATTCCTCGCGCATATTTCATGACAGTAATGTTTTTCCACTGTGCAAACGCTTGCTAGCGGTCATTTGATGTCGGATCACTTTTGCTTAGCCGTAAGACTAGGCCTCCAGGGCTGGCCGAACAGGATGGTGTTGGCCAATTTGAGTCATTGCACAGTGCAGCTGGTAGTTTTCAGCAATGTTGCTGACCAAATGTAGTTTAAAATGCACCGTTTGCAACTCGTTTAAAGAAAATCGCCCCGAGGGTAGTAGTCAAGTAGTTTGGAAATAAAAGGAAAACGCGCCATTCGCGATTGTGGCCCACTTTTTTCATTGGCCTGTTTTATGTCCCAGTCCGATCCTGTTATAGTATTGCATTTTTACAATTGTATGCAAGTTAGTCACCTTTCCTGACCCCCATCCCAGATCCCCAATGGAATGGTGGCTGCTTTGAGCTGGTGCTTCAAAGGTGATCTTCCGAGCTAGGGTACTGTAGGAGTGATGGCTAGCATTCCTGCCCTCCAAGAATGCTCCCCACCCAGCATTGACTGCCACACAAATAGACACTAACCTTAATCTCCCAACGCCCTTCCCAACCCTGAGTCTGGAAGGAAGTGTGTGTCACTTGATCTACGAAGACACTTGACAATCTACTGAACTGGACTCAAAGATATCGTGTAGTATAGCAGTGTGGGTTTTCAATGGATGCCTTTTCTTGTATAGAATAACTCCTGTACATGCTTTGTTTGACAGTGTGAATGTCTGCATGGTGTTTGCTGCTGGCAGAATGAGCGCACTCCACAGAATACCTTCTCACCCTGAAATCTAAGGCGGCCATCTTCTCAGTGTATGCATCGCCTGGTGCCACCGGCGCCCGGGTGACAACATAAATAGCACGTCCTTGCAGGAGGATAGGCGCTTGCAACTGACCTGGAAAACAGCCTTTCGTCACCTTCCGAGAGCGCAGGCACGGATACCCCTGGGAAAGTGACAGGGCCCGGGCCGCACAATTAGTCACTTCCTCCCGAACGTGTGCAAGTAAACAAACTGGGGCTCCTGAAGTCAAAATGGTGTATTGCTCCGACACTAAGTGAGATCCAAGCCCACGTGTGCCTTGACGCGACCGGACAGGTGCACAATCGCGTGAAGCCCGCTTTAAGAACATGCCGTTCGATGCTTTGCCGCATTACACACTCGCACGCACGCACATCCGGCTTCATTTGTGGGCAAGATCACACAGGCACACCTGTGCTGCTACAGAGAATAATTCAGAGTGACAGACCCAGCGCAGAGTTTCTGTCCCTCACTCATCACCTCATTGTGATAAACAGGCGCCAACAGAGTCATCCACTTCCCGGTGTGATACAGAGTGTGCATGGTAGCGTGAAGGAAACTCATGATTCTATTAAAGACACCTGAGGTGAAGGATTTACAAAAACTAAAGGACGGGAAGGACTTCTGCCCTGTTTAGGCGTGCTTCCTGCGTGAGGGTGGGTGTTTTGAGATCACTGGGGTGTGCCAGGAACCAAGAGTGAGCGTTTGGATACAGTGTGCTCTCCTATGGCTAATGAATGGGTGCATGTGAGCGACTCAGTTAATGAACCTACTTGCTGGCCCACTCGCCTTACCACGTGCAGCTCCACAGAGACCCCAACTGTGGCAGCACCTGCTCTGGGTGATGTGGCTTGTGGTGTGTGATTTAATAACCAACAAGCCGAGAGACCCCCTGAGAATGAGCAGAGCTTACAATGCCTTGCGCTATAGGCTGGGGCCGAGTCATGGCGGTTGCAATCCCTCCAGAGCACCGGTTACCACAACAGAGAAGATAACCCATTTGCATGTCGGTCTGATCTCGGCCACAGCGGCTGCATATCCTAAAATGCCAGGCAAGTCTCCTCTGAGCAAGAGTACCAACCACAAGATTCCTTGAATGCTATCATTAAGGTGGCAGGGCTGTGGTGGCAGGGCTGAGGTGGCAGAGCTGAGGTGGCAGGGCTGAGGTGGCAGGGCTGTGGTGGCAGGGCTGAGGTGGCAGGGCTGAGGTGGCAGGGCTTCTATAGGCACAGAGCGCAGTTGCCGAATATCGATAGCCAAATCCACTGCATATTTTCGGGCGATCCTCACGTGGGAATCTAAATGGCAGTTATTTCCATTGAGTGTGGTTATCTTGTGAAGTGCGTGTGTTAGTTGGGATCAAGGACCAATGCTGGAGTCCCTGCATTATGTTGTGTGTCAATCATTGGCTGATTTTGCTTGGTGATTTGGAAGAAGCCAATGGGATGTCCTGGAAAATGTTCAGAGTTTGTCAGATTGAGTTGGCGATGGGGGTGGAGATGACCAGCGTGCTCCTCAGGGAGTGCCAACCTCTCACTGGTCCTTTTTTGGAAGGACCACCCATGTGTTCCGGGCAGGCCAGAAGCTGCAATGGTGATGCTTCATGGCGAGCTCGATGGTCCCCTGGGAAGGCCAGAATCTGCCCCTCATGCCAGCCAGTGGAGACCAGGGCTGGTTGTGAAGCACTGCTTCGGGGGCAAGGCAGGAGGCAGCTCAGTAACTTAGCTGGTAGGGGTCCAGACCCACATGAGGTTGGAAAGGGTAGCACACCTGCACATCATTGGCACCCTCTTGGCTATGGTGCAGGTGAGCAGGTGTGCTACCTTGCATTTTCTGCCGGCTACACCTAGGGTCACAAACTACCGGTCTGAAGGAGATGCTAAGGGACATGCAACATGGGATTCAGGGCTGTGTGCTCTCCTGCACATGTGACATCCTGTAGTCCCAAAATGAGGGGCACAACATAGATTCCCCCAAGTGTGTAGCTCAGAGTTTCTTTATGAATGCAAAAATCCCCTCGGCCTAAAGTGAAGGGGATCTTGGCTCCATGTTGCGTACTTGGGGGAATTTCCCTCCTGCACTCTAGAGCCTCTGCAATGACATTCCATTTCCGGTGCAGGACATGCATGTTCGTGGGAGATGTGGCTGGTCTGGTGGCACATTTGGGTTCCAGTGCAACACTTATAGCGGGCACATGCAAAGGCTTGCATTAAGCAGAACCACTGCCAATGGCTCTGGGCAGCACTACATTCCATCTTTTTCCGGCCTGCTATGCCATTACGGAAGCTACCCCACTTTGGTAGTTGACCTGGCCAAACCGCTCATTCACCTTGTGCCTTGATTTGCATAGGTTTGTAAAATAATCCAACTATGCAAACAAAAAAACATGTGTGCACTGTGTGATTCATCCTTGTCCCAGTTACATGTTCCAGCCTACCTCTGGGCTCACATCTGGGTCTCTGTTCTCCAATCTCCACCAGACGCAGAATACCAAACTCTTCTAGGCGCTGCTCTGAATGTTCAAGATGCTTCTGCTGCAATGAATCATTATCTGTGCGCTGCTCCTTGGAGCTAGTTTACCCTCCCTCCCCACCTGCACCAAATCGGGACAATTATCTTTACGGGGAGAGATATGGTTGCGCCACCTCTCATAGTTTCATGGTAGGTCCTACCCAGCATCGTCCAGGGTCATAGGGTGCATTTGTTTAACCGTTGAGTTGGCTTAAAACATCCTGCGCGAGGATCCGCCATTGTTGCTTTGCTTCTCAGCTATGCCTTATAATTTAACAAAATCTCCAAGATTCAGGTGCCATGAAGCATTTTGATCAATTAGACAACAAAGCCGGCCAGCATGAGGCTAAAGCAGTTAGGATCCTGTACACACCACTATGGGAAGGAACCCATGGCCTTTGTCACCTGGCCTAGTAGAATCGTTGCCTCTGTCTTCCCCCTGTTTCCCTTCCCTTGCCTCGTCACACCTTGAAACACTTGTGTATAGACGCATTATAAATGTCATATCATATCATAACCCAAGCGTACTGAGTTGTCCATGCCAACATTTCTCAGTTTTGAGAATGCTCACTCGCTGCGTGAGGTGTTAACAATGCATCGGGTTGTCCCGGCTCAGATTCGTGTGGCCGATTCCCCCATTGGCTTCATGCGCCAGTGCTCGGTCCTCGTACAGTAGCTCCTCCTGCTCCCCATGATCACGCTTGGTAACCCTAGTTCCCCCCTCGCAGAACGGTGCATTCTCTGTTAACCAGGACTAGCCCATGAACCAGCTTTTCCGTGATTGACGAAGGATTTCCCTGGAGCCACGCTCCTCTCAGCTCCTGCTCCGTGGATGCGCCCGTCAATATTTTCAAAGGCAAAACCTGAGCTCTATTCTCTGAGGGGACCGATTTTTTTTTTTAGACCATGGGGTCCAATCAGTTGTCTCAGTCTGGACTTTTGCGCTGCAGAAATTTCTTAATAGGTGTGCAAAGAGGAACATGTGCTCTGGCCCCCTGTCGCAAAGGGACACTGGCCTGGTTGCCTAAGACAAATAAGTCTGTCACCATGATTTTAAATTGCAAATAATACCTGTCTATGCTTCCTGTCAATTGAGAAAGCTCTGAATTGACCAATTCATAATGTAATACATTTTTTGATGATCACTGTTGTACAGTCTCGGCGTTTATTATAGCACAAACCATGTCGTGTTTTCACCAGCATTTGGAGAATATATTGATCACATGCATTAACCACTTAACTGAGAGTTCAGCCCGGATGGTTTTCACAGTTGCCAATGGGAGACTGGAATAGAGGGAAGTCCAGTGAGTGAGAGGCATGTGCAAGAGATCAGTCTTGAAATATTTGGGGGCGGAGAGGAGCCCTGACTAAGATCAACAAGGAGAACTTTGTGTCCCACAAACCAGGGAGGCAGGCAGAGGAACCAGAAAACAGTCATCCAAAGGAGAGGGGCTTGAGTGACCCCAAAGACCACTAAATAGCAACCAAGAGGGGCCTCAGGTGAGGAGACAAGCAAGTGAGGGAACTGGTATCCATCCGAACTAAAGAATTGAAAGAATGTCGAGCACCGATTTCAGGAGTTGGAGATGTATATTTTTCAACTGTGAAGGTAATAAGAGAAGTAATGGCCATTAATGAGAGAAAGAAGGAGCGAGACTTTGGGCCTCATCACGACTTTGGCGGTAACCCTTAAATCCGGCGGTCGCGCTATTACCGCTGGATTTAAGGGTCCGCCAAATCAGGGCTTTGGCGGATTTCGCCCCAGCTCTTAGCCGAAAATTCGCGCTATTACCGCCGGCGGATTTCCCGCCGGCGGTAAGAGCGTGAAAATTCCCCATTGAGCCCAATGGGGAATGGGGTATTCCCGAATGGGCTCAATGGGGAATGGGGATTAACATTACCGCCGAACTCGTGATCCGGCGCTATTAGCGCCGGGGAGTTCGGCGGTAGGGCTAATAACACCGGCAGTAATACCACCGGCGGTAACGCCCAAGTCGTGATGAGGCCCATTGACAGGAAACATTGAAATACTGTACTATGAAGCGAGAGAGATGGGTTCAATACAATATGAGAATCTTGTGTTGAAACGGATATATGTGATTTTAACAGATTAAAAAATTAAGAATGAAATGTTAACAAAACAAAAACAATGATAAAATATTGAATACATTTTTTGGGGTGTTGCCCTCAAGCCCCTCGTTTCCCCATGTTTAAAACTGCACCCAAGCCCCTCCCCACCAGATATAACCCCTTAACCCAGCACATATATATATATTTTTTAAATTCTGTATTATTTCATTTTTTTTAAAATTCGTTAAAATCACTGGATACTGTTGAAACACTAAAATCTGAGGAAACAGAATTCAATCCCAGAGAGCAATACAAACAATAGAAGTATGCTAGGTGATGAAATGTAATTGGTCTTGTATATTGCTCATCTCACACTATTGGTGTCTTCGCTGCGCTTGGCTCTGTAACAAAAAAGGGGGTGGGTTCATTGGTTGACAGCGGGAAAGGTAGATGTGAAACCTGTGTTGTTGATGGGTGCAGCTCTGAAGTACCTGGTTCCTGAGTGGCAATCTGCTGTCTCTGGATTTGGCGGCAAAACTTGGGAGCATGTTATCCATAGGGAAGAGTCCAAGATCTGATAGATTAGAGCACTTTGGGTCTGGTAGGCCACTGTAGTGGTAGACGCAAAGGCGTTGCTAAGGGAGGGCCGCGAGGGCTGAGGGGTCTATAGCCGCAGATATTTTGGTTGTAGTCCCAGATAGAAGCTCAGGGACTAGAACCAGAAGATTAGCAAGCCCTGAGTCCCGACAGTCCCGACATTAGTGTAGCCCCAGATCTTTTCCAACCCTAGCAACACCCCTGAGTGCACGGGTCTAAAGAGGAGAGCTTAGTCGTGGCTCAGTTAATGTTGATGTACTAAAAGCTAGGCCTGTGGTGGCTGTCTGGCTGTCTGTGCAGGGTCTGTGTGTGTAACGTTATGTGATAGGAGTTCTTAGAGGGGAGACAGTTTGTCGCCCTCTTGAGTTGTTGCTCCCCACCAATAGGAGTACATTTGGTCTGTCGCCTCCTTTAGATTTTGCTTTTCCTCTAGCAATTCTTCCCTGGGGAAGAGGGTCATTTTTACACACTTTCATTTTTCTTTGCTTTATCCCCCTCTGCTTCTTAGATTCAGCATGCCCTCTGGCCAATTCTTTTCTCCTCTTTTTTTTGTTTGCTTCTTCTTAAGACTGCCTCCCTTCCCACCCTGCCCCCAAGGTCGAATTTTGGGCATAAAACTGTCTCGGGCACCAACGAAAAAGTGGCCCACAGTTGAAAATGGCAATTGATTCCTTTTGTGACGCTGTTTGAATAGTTCCCAAGGGGGAGGTTTTTGATAAAATGTGATGCAAATTGTTCACTTTAAAGAATATTTATTCAGCAACACTGGCCAAAACTACTAGCCGCATAGTTAAAGAACTCATCAAACTGGTCTGCAACTGGTCCAAAAAAGTGCCCCACTTTGACCCAGAAAACTAGCCCACAAAAGCTTTTTGCGTTTTTGGTTCGGCCATGGACCTATTGCCCTATAAGCCAGTCCGAGCCTGCCTTCCCCCACCAATCTTGATAATCATCTGCGCAAGTTCTGTTTCCAGTTTTTTGCCTTGACAACCCAATGCTTTTTAGGCCGCTCCTCTGGTCGCCCTGGTGCGTGCCTGCTCCATAACCAATTGGCTTGGTGCTGTCCTCATAACCGATGCCGCCGGCGTTTTAAGTCATGAAGGATCTGCGTATGGCTCTCACTCCGTCACGCCTCCTCATCCTCATAACCGAAGCCGCTGGCATTCTAAGTCATAAAGGATCTGCGAAAGGCTCTCACTGCATCGCTCCTCCTCATCCTCATAACCGATGCCGCCGGCATTCTAAGTCATAAAGGATCTGCGCAAGGCTCTCACTGCATCGCGCCTCCTCATCCTCATAACTGACGCCGCCGGCATTCTAAGTCATAAAGGATCTGCGCAAGGCTCTCACTGCATCGCGCCTCATCCTCATAACCGATGCCGCCGGCATTCTAAGTCATAAAGGATCTGCGCAAGGCTCTCACTCCATCGCGCCTCCTCATCCTCATAACCGATGCCGCCGGCATTCTAAGTCATCAAGGATCTGCGCAAGGCTCTCACTGCACCGTGCCTCCTCATAATTCCGATATAAACCTAGTAGGTTTTAGTGGCAGGGATGTTGTGTAGCCCACACAGAAAACCGAACATAGGCGGCAGAGCACTACTGTTAACCCAAGCTCTAACATCAAGACACCAACAATGGAACATGGACGGGGAGGCTGCTTCTCCAGCACTCAGCATCTCATAAACCAAAGCAAGATTTGGACAAAATCAGGACACCCAAAAAACCCTGATGAAGGCAATCGCCACTGGCTGGGCTAGCGGTTTAAGAGAACTGGCCATTATGAGTTCAGTTAGGAATCGAATAAGCTACAGTTCACCCCCAAGAACATAACATATATAGAATGGTAGGCGCCAAACAACATCATCAAAGGGTGCAGCGAGCAGATAAATCATAGCTGATGATGTTACCAACATTGACTGACTAGCAGGACAGGACTCCTACTGCCTGGTGTGTGCCGCTTGCACTTGGCTCTGCTGGGCGGTACATACCCCCCCTTATCCTCAATAAAATCCTGCAGCACCCCTCTGCTCACCATCTTAAGGCTACAGCTCCGCACAAAGGCATGGGATCCTCATTAAAGAAACGTTGCACCAGTGCAATGTTGCATGGTGTTAGTCTTGGGGCATAATTTGCACTAGTATGCAAAAACCTTAAGGTTTCAGTGCTTTTTTTTGCACGAGAGAAAATTTTGGCCTAGTGACAATAGGCCATGATCTTGGCAAAAGGGCAAGTATTGCCCTGTACAAAACAACCTTGCAAAGGGCAATGTTTGCCCTGCAGCTATTACCTTTGAATATTGCACTTGCCACTGTGCAAAGTTTGTGTAATGAAGCCCCCATCTTCTAAATGTATTGTCAAACATATGGCCTCTTTAGCAGATCATTTGCCTTGCGTGGGAGAGCACCCAACCAGTGAAAATGCTCGCAGCGGCCGTTGCCTGCAGAAGCCTGTCTATCCAATAAGACTTGGCCACCGCGAGTAGTCGTTGAGCACAGTTTGATAGGTCGAAAGACATTCTACCAAAAGAGAGCTTCTGGGAAGACCAGCACTAAACTCGCAACCTGAATAAACTTGGAGCGAGTACAGGCTACATTTTCCACACCCAAGTATTTCTAATGAGGTTTTACAATTTCTCTTTCTTGCTGTGATGCGGTGTGGCGCATGTTGGTGTTTTAAGATTCCCCCACCCACCCCGTGTTCGGACAAATTAATGAGCCCTTGGTTTTATGGGTTTGCATTACCAGTAATGCATTGTACGGCCATTTTGCGGTTCAACGGACTTCGCCGTTAGCGTCCTGTTCGTGGCAGTTTTTTTTTCTATCTCTGCCCGCTCCTGCGCCTGGCAGTTAATCACTGGAATAGGGCACTCATGAGCCCTATTCCAATGAAAACCGCCTCGCTCCTGCGTCGGAGTGGGGGAGGTATTCATAATAACAATAGTGCGCCTGCCGCACCTTTTCCCCACTATGCCAGCTCAGGTGAGCCCTTGAAAGACTCCCCAAACTGGCGTGGTGGAGAGCTAATGGCGCCCTGGGGGGGGGGGGCATGGCGCCCCAGGCGGTCGCCCAGCCCGCCCTGCCCTAAGGCTGGCCCAGGTCATAACAATAATCCATCTCCCCAGACAGACCCTGCGCAATAAATGATACGCAGTGCTATTTGCAGCCCATTGTGCGCTTGCCTCAGTAATGCGATAGCGCGGTTCACGCAGGCATGTGCGCCTGGCTTACTTTGATCCAGAGTATCACTTGGCTGTGACGGCGAGTGAAGGGAACAAACCCAATGGCACTCGGAACCCAACACCCCTGCTGTTATTTATGACACTGCGCATTCCCAGTCAAAGCAACGCTGTCATCCGGACTGGAAGGCCGCCATTTCCCTTCAAGTCAGACATAATACGAATGATGGCTTTGGGAGCGTACGGGGCCTCTTTCTTGCGCGAGTGAAGAAAGCCTTCCTTCATGTGGATGACATGATACGCAGGTTTATAAATGAGCATTGTCCCGTTTCTTGCCCTTTGCCTCCTATAATGGACTCCCACATGGTGGGAGGGGGAGGGGGAGGAGGGGGAGGGCTGTACTGGGACTTGATGCGTGGAAGATGTGGCAGGTGAAATCGAGAGGAAATGCGCATGGAACTTTAAACTACTGTACTGAGCACTAGAAAGTCTTCTATTTTAAATAGACCATTATTAGGGTCTGTGCCCAAAGGGGGGCCTACCGGGTTGGTTTCTTCCTCTGCCACACAAAAGACGTCTGAATCTCTCCCCAAGCATTCCCATGACCACCAAGGAAAACTATCAACCCCCAACCAACCTCACAAAATTCAGCACAGCTCTAAAGAGCTTCACAAAACACCAGTACCGCAGAGTATGCACGCCCCGCAGATCTCCTAGACGACACTCACAAGCGGCGTACCTGCACCGGGAGTGAAATGAGCAGGTCGCCGGCACCTGGGGGTCCCGCCTGGACACCCTGACACCACCCTTCCAGGCAGGGGTGCTGCTAGGTCTGGAAAAGATTAGGGGCTACGCTGGTATTGGGACTGGCAGGACTCGGGGGTAGGTAGCATTTTGGTTGTAGCACCTGAGCTTCTATCCGGGGCTACAACCAAAAGACCCAAGGCTATAGCCCCCTTGCCCCTCCCCCCCCCCAGCAACGCCTCTGCTTCCAGGATTCCCACCTGCCTCTCCCTCTCAAGTACCATGTGCCTGGAGGCGGCCAAAATGGAAGTAGTTGCGCAATACAAGACCCCTGTATTAGATGATTTCTCAGACCAAATAGAACATTGTTTAGAACAACGGCAGCCATGGAAAGCGCAACCCTGTGTGTCATGCAGTCAGTGTGAACTGCCTACATGTAATATACTCAGTGTTTAGGGTGTATCTTGACATTCCTTAAATTCTCGACCAGTTACAAAGAAGGTGGCCCGTGCCAATGAGGACCTAGACACAAGGGTTGATGACGAGTGCTCTCTACCTCTTGCAAATCTTTGCTTATTCTGCACTGAAACATGAATCCATTTCTATGAGGTATGTGACATTTAACCTACCTATTGGGATTATGTATGTTTCTGGCATAGGGTTTATGCTGCTTCGAGGCAACTTTAATATGAGTTGGGCAAGGGAAAAATGGGGAGGGGACAGTGGCAAGTAAGGAATAGGAATGGGGGGGCATGGAGGCAAGGGGGGAGAGGAGAGAAAGGACGCTCTTGGGTACGGATTGTTACTTCTGTATTCTAGCTCACCCGTCCCAAAGACTGCCTCAAATTAAGTACACTTCCACCTTTTGATACTGTTATTTAAGGAGTGTCAGTATTGTTCTGTACAGGTTATTAAATGGTCACTCTTAGAAAGGAAGCCAATAGCTTCACTTCCAAAAGAGAAAGGGGTGAGGAGGCATCTAGAGTGAGAACATAATTAAAGGAAGGGGCAATTAAGGTACAAAAGTGAGCAAAGGCACCAATGAATGGATTATCTACAGGGTATTATCATGAAATAATTGACCAACCCCATGCTAGAGTTCGTGGAGTGGGCCTCTAGTGGTGCAAATGTCAAGTAGCTCCTGATAATACCATGTGGACTATTTTCGCTTCTTCACAAAACCTATCAGACCATGTACATTAACATTAGCAAAATTCCACCTGTGGCTCAACTGGTTTGCGGGCGATGAGCACTGTGTGCGTTGCTGCAAGTGGTCCCATGTCTTGTGTGATCTCTTCAGTACTGTTTTTTTTCCAATGCATGCTGGCTCTCGTTTCGTTTTTCCCATTGCAAGCATGGGCCTACAAGTGCCAGCATGCAATGTGAAAAAGACTGAGGCTCAGTCATTTTGAGTGGTACTCCAAGCAATGACGTATACAGGGCTCAACCTTCTTTAAAAAATGGAATCCACCACTCCGGAATGCCTGTTGACTCATCTTTGACCCGCGCACTCTCCTAATTCACACAGTGTGCCAGTCATAACATTGCTCAAGTGTCCATTGTTATTTGTGGCAAAGGCAACTGGCCCATATGATGTTTCCCATCGCTGAATAAAGTCAGGATAGATAAATGAAAGGAATTACAAAACGTACTTCCCACTGTTTTTATTTGCTCAGGCATCTGAATAATTTTCAAAGGTAGCCCTGACTGACCAATGGGCATGTTTGAAGAAAAATCTCAACTATAATGTGACATGACAAAGCAGGTTACACTTGACCAAAAAAAGTCCTCCAGGCCAAGAGCATCTTCCCACCTGTGACAAATCAACTTCCGGGGGCACCAGTGGTCCAGGGATGAATATTGGTTTGTAAACCATCAACCAGCTCCACATGTCTAGTACGCCAGAAGGGATCGGAACAGATTGGAAACACAAGCAAATTATAAACCTCCTTGGCAAAGTTTGGTAACGTGAACGGAAAGGCAGGCTTATCTCCGCAAGGTCGTCGATTATTGGTTAGTTGCAACACAGCGAAAATACAATTATTACCCAATGAAAAAAAGGGACTGTCCAGTCAAGGTTGTATACAAATATCTACTTTATTATTATCACAACAGACAGTTCTAGCAACTACAAAAAACAACCGACCCTGTAAAGGAATGCAGAGGACAGACAGTCTCAAAGAAGGACAAGGGATGCACTCTGGATACTGACAGGAGGCTAGTTGGTAAAATAATTAATTGCAATAGTTCAAGGATACTTGGTTTAAAAACCAAGGGCGGAATGGGTCGTAAAATGTCACTAGGGGCCTTTGGGGACGGTCCAGGGGACAGAACCACAATGTACCTTTTACATGTAGAAGTTCTTGGTGCTCGACAGGGTTAAGTCGGTTTCAGGGAGCTTTGCAGCTCCTGCGACAGAGTTCAAGACAGGAGACAGCTGCAGATATCAGGCGGCAGGCAGTTCGGTGAGCGAGGCTGGACAGATGGCTACAGGGTGGCCTACATGGCGGCTCAGGGTCAGGAATCTCCTCAGTGCTGGTTGACTGATCTAAAGCACTGGTCGAGGTGTCTCAGACAACGTTAGTGACTGCGGCGTGACAACAGTCAGACATGCAGTCGGTTGCAGCTGAAGGGACTCGACTGGCTCGAAAATGTACTTTAATGTGTACGGACACTGATCGACGCTTGTTGGTGCACTCCTCCTAGCTTCTTCACTGGGCTGGTGTTGTCCTTTAAGGCGGACGGCCCAAAGCTGAGGAGATTGTTGCAGGCAACGGCTTTGTCCTTGGATTGGTTCAGAGACTCTCTGGCACTTCCCACCTACAAAGCTTGCTTGCAGAGCCTAGCAGGGCACGCTGTGTGCTGGCTGGATACTGGTTCTGGGGCTGCTGGAGGGTCCTCTGGATTCAGAATCACCCTCTGTTTGCTCAGAGATGTTTAGGGGAGGGATCTTGCTTCCCTCTTTGGAAATCCTGACCTTCCTTCACTGGCGGAAGCTGTAAGGCAGACTGTACCTTCAGCCATGGCCCAAATGAGTTCTTCTTGTTACTACTTGCCAAGTCTTCACATGATGAGCCAAAAGAAGGGGTCTCTCCTCTTTTAAAGCCAAATGGGCCACAGTGATTGGTTTAGGCTAAGCCTACCTTAATGAACCAATCCTGTGTCCCCACCAACAATCTCCTGTATGCATGAGGTTATAACCAGAGTGCTTTGCAAGAGAAAAGGTATAGGGGTGCAAACATGTAATACTAAGTCCAACCCATCTTCCTGTCTGTTGTGGATCAAAGGGTCTCTCTAGTTAATGGAGCTCTGTGGTTCCTGATTAAAGCAGCAGTTCTCCCTTGAAGCTGCAGTGAGACCAGACTTTCTGTCTCCATCAATCCACATACTCCTACCTTCTGAATGGGGTCCCCCTGTGGGGATTGCCTACTGTAAACACATAGTCCCAGACATGACAGGACACTGCCCACGATACCGAGAGGTGGGAACTGGCTTCAGGTTGACACGGTGCATATGAAAGGGGTGTTGGGGTTTCTGGTCTCCTTTGTTTTAGTCACTGCAGCCAGGCCCCATGTGGGCCTGTTTGAAGTATACTGTTATTATGTTTATTGCTGCCACCATCTGCCGAGGGTAAACAAACTGACAGGGTGGATCCATGGAGCCTTTGATAGTTAATTAGGCTGGCCATGGCAGGAGGAAGGCTTTGGCTCTCTCTCTTCTGAGATGCATCGTGTACTCCACCTGTCAGAGCCCAAATAAATATGACAGGGAGGACTGCGCCTGTAGCCTGTGTCCACCCAGGGTACACAGGTCTATGTGTAGGACGTTCGGTGAGCATAGCAAAATATGTGCGGATTAGCGGCAGACATTTTCTACCATCATTCAACTTGATTTAAAATTTTACAAAGGCCAGACGAGCGCACACCCACCGTGCGGATGGTCGAATTACTCACATCACCTTGGAGCAACGTCCATAACACAAAATGGGGAAAGCTGCCATGTTCCAAGGGCTGCAGTACTACTACTAAGCTCCCTAAGAACTCCCTTGCCCCCTGAGTGCCCTACTCTAGAAAGCGGTCTGCCATTTGTTCAAGGCAATGTCTTGTGTATAGAACTGTTTTATGGTTGCCTTATCTGGGCACAAACAAGTGCCGTATGAATACATCTATCACAAGATCCCTGAAATGCAACTGGAGACTTAAAAACGACTGTTTTACTTGTAAGTTCTTAATTAGTGTTATTAGTAATGGAATTGCATTGGCGGGTCTCTCCTCTGTCACTAGCCGCTAGGCGGTGCACACAGGGCCAAGGAGCGAAAGGAAGACGCAAAGGGGAACCCCTTCTCTCTAGCGGACTACTATCTAGCACAGTCACGGTAATACAATATGTGTGGTGACGCTCAGGCCTTCAGGTAAGCGCTGTACCTACCATGTGTGTGCCCTATGAACAGGTAAGTGCGACCAACACAATAAAAAGAGAGAGTGGACACACAGGAGTCGCCCCGTGTTTCACCTACATTGCTCCCCAGACCGGTTCCTTTCAGTGTTACCAGCAGCACAGCAGGGCCCCAGTAAGGGCCTCTAATTGTATTGCTGCCTGGCACAAAGAGCAACTTTCTGAGGCATGAATTACTGGCTGCAAAGAAGTGCACCCACAAGAAGGTCTGTTTTAGAGATAAAAATAGATTCGTTTTTGCCACTAACATAATCCAATTCCCAATGCAAGCTTCTTTTTTATTCCATTTATTAAAGCTTTTACTCCAAACTTCTCTAAATTACTCCCAAATCAAAAGCTGATCTGGAGCCCTGGAGACTACTAGGGCCTGATTCATGGAACGTTTTCCTATGGGATTGCGCCATTATAAAACACTTCCATGAATCAGTCTTTGCAGGGTGTGTTGGCTGGTCCGAGCCGTGTTGGGTGGCATTGTCTTTAGAAAACAAATGCCAATCTTGACTGTTTTAAGGATAGGGAATTAAAACACGCCATTCTTTTTTTCTGTTGAGGTCTACACACATGCACGCATATATCTGAAAAATCCCTTCCATAGCACAGTGATGCAGGTGCGCCATCTGACTGGAATGATCCATTCCAGCTATGTGTGCGACACACCGGTGAGAGTGACTGCACAGCACATGCTGCTGGAAAGTTAAGAAAATCTGTGACGCAGAGGACTGTGGTAATACTCAGGAAAAGTACTCTATGCGGATACTCTCCTATCGGTCACTACTTGGGGCGAGGCTAACCAGTCGACGGGGTATACCATCTTGGCGGGACGCAGCAAGTGACTATCCAGGTGTGAAACGGTTCTGTGGGATCCCGGTGCATCATGGGTAAAGCAACACGGATAGGCTGGCCCACATGCAATGCAGGCCACCCTTTCCACCTAATGACACTTCACTTACCATTGCTGCTTTACCCTTGATGCACAGCTCTGTGTGCAGCAAGGGTAACGCAAAAAAGAATGCCATGGCCAAAGCAGCCCCACACCTAGGTGTAGGTACCCCACTGAGCCCCATTTTCCAAGGGCACTAATATATCATGCATTGAGCAATCCTTTCACTTCCATTTTAGTTTCTTGTGAATTTTTTTGCCAATTGCTTGGATGTGTCCTCCGATGCTTGCACGCTATACAAGTGCAATCAAGTAAAGAACACTGTGCATCACCAACTGAGAATAGTTTGATTCAAAGTAAACTATATGATTAGAAATTCAGGCAACAGTGAATTTGCTCAGAGATTTTGCCTGCGAAACCTTCATATTTGTTTGCGACCTGCGCGCGCTGGCACAGGGTCCTGAGGCGGGTGTATCGTCAAACCTCCACCAAACAGAGCCACGAGAAAGCAGATACGTGTGACCTGCCTTAGATCTTCTCATTTTGGTTTTTCTTCCAGCAAAGTTATATATCTCTGCACCAAAGCAAGGGCTTCTTGTGTGCTGAGTGTGCGCCTTCCTGGCAAAGGCTCAGACAAGGCCAAAGCACACTGAGGCAGGCCCAGAAAGGACATCACTGCATAGATTGGACCCTGAAAAGAGAAGGACAATGGAAAATGCTACTAAAAGAGAAAGTCAGAACATGGGGAAGAAACCTGCATGCACAGCTGTGTGGCGCATGGTGTGCTAAGAGGGATCTGTAAAGCGGTTGCCTTGGCGCTGGCCCGAAAGCCGCCCCCTGGGAAAGCTAGCGCAGACAACGGCCCCTGGCCAGGACAGGGATCGGCTAGTCTCTGAAAAAGGGGTGAAACGATTCTGCAGAGAAACCAGGCCCATCCGTTGCTCTGGCACACAAGCCATGGCAAACCAGAACAAGCATTTGTTTGCATCCTTGTGCTGTCTGTATTGTCAGCTTGGTAATATTGCATCAAGCTTTTTTATTGCGGGGTGATTGCAATAACTGAAAATGACTGTGTACTATATTCTGCTTGGAGTAAACACTAAGCTGGCCACCATCTGAAGACAGGAGAACATGTGGCCGACAGATCGGGCAGCCTGCATTCATTAAAGGGTGAGTTCGCCCAACAAATTCTGCTGCAGTACAGTTGGCAAGAAGTTTTTTGAGTTCAATAACCTTTCCTGCCTCATTTACTGGAACACGTGTAAAAGAACAGCTGGATTTCGACCAGCCTAATAATCACGCTACTCACTTTAATGGAAGCAGCCAGTCCATATACATTGCAATGCGTTCAGTTCGTTCGCTTTTGATTCCCACAAATAGTTTGAACTTTTCCATAGTTTTTTTATGGCCCAAACTATAAAATTTGTTATTAAATGAGCTTCCACACAACAATGTAGGGTCCATAGAATGCTGGTATCCCATTCATGCTGTTACTTTTCTGTTTTACATTTCCACTTATTTTTTACAGCATTCTTTCATTGGGTACTCTTCTTCTGGTCCGAGCGAGAAGCAGGTAGAGGCCAAAGACGCAGCGGAGTGGGCATTGTGCGGGATGAGGAGTGGGGATTGTGCCGGATGGGATGGGAAGGAGAGGGAATGAATACTGAGATTAAATGCGCATGGTCGCTTGTAGATCTTACACTTGTGGAATCGATCAATACGGTGTAATGCGGTGCAGTGGGACTCTTGCCATGTGGGCACTGTTCTGGGTCTTTGTGGAATGTGAGTTGACCCTTTGTGGGCAGTCATTTCAATCTCATCAAATTCATACCCTTGTGTGACTCGAAAATCCTGGGGATTATCGTTGGGGCACCTGTGAGGGAGGAGGTTGCGTAACCAGAGCAAACATTGACCGCATTCTGCGCAAGCTTTCTACCCTTCTACAGAAGCGTTAGGCCCGGGGGGGGGAGGGGGGGGCTGGGGTAGGGGGTTAATGAAGTCTACTGACACCCAATCATGCACCGCCCTCCCCCAAGATATGTTTGAATGTCCTCCATTGACAAATGCAATGTCTTCAAGATGTCGCTCCCGTTGCCTCGACTACTGACCAGAAGAGATCACGAAAGTTAGAAACCCAATCCGGGCACTACCAATTATAACTGTTTATTTTGTAAAAGACAAATAATCCACTATGGGAATCAAGCGCTTATAATTGTAGGCACATGCTGTGTGTGGTGTTCCTGCAGAAACCAAACAATGAGCGGTAAGGAGGGCAGGCTAGTACATCACAAACAGACTTGCGGACTGGAGTTTGTTCTTTAAACACTTACATCTTCTGATGCACTGCACACGAGATGTAGCAGCATAATCAACCACCATGTAAAGACTGTTTTGGAATCCAAGTTCACTGGAAATAATGATACAAGTAATCTCCCTTGTTGTAGTACTTGGCAGGAGAGTGAACCATAAGGCATAAGAGGGAAAAAGGCAAGGGTTTGGAACTCAAACAATATAAGGGTCTGGGATCCAACCAGCATCAACGTGCCAGAGGGAGTCACCCTCTAGACAGTGGCAGGGACCCTGGCCAGATCAGCAGTGGGGGAGAGAAGCCCGCTGGCCACCAGGGAAGGGTCTGGGACCCTGGCCAGAACAGCAGTGGGGGAGAGAAGCCCACTGGCTACCAGGGAAGGGTCTGGGACCCTTGCCAGAATGGCATTGGGGGAGAGAAGCCTGCTGGCCACCAGGGAAGGGTCCGGGATCCTGGCCAGAATAGCAGTGGGGGAGAGAAGCCCGCTGGCCACCAGGGAAGGGTCTGGGACCCTGGCCAGAACGGCAGTGGGGGAGAGAAGCCCACTGGCTACCAGGGAAGGGTCTGGGACCCTTGCCAGAATGGCATTGGGGGAGAGAAGCCTGATGGCCACCAGGGAAGGGTCTGGGACTCTGGCCAGAATGGCAGTGGGGGAGAGAAGCCCACTGGCCACCAGGGAAGGGTCTGGGACCCTGTCCACCATAAACCTAAAGAAGAGGAACCTACTGTACATATAAGAAGGGTCTGGTACCCCAACAGAAAGATACTAAAGCTCAGAGAAAAGCTTCTTTACTATAGTGGCAGAGGTAAGCCCACTAGTCATAAGAAAAGGATCTGGGATCCTAGGAAAACACGGGACATGGTTGAAAGCAAGTCACAAAGGCAAAGTGTCTATCAACCTGGAAGCACTGAGGAAAAGGTGCTACAAAGTAATACCAGAAGAAGAGAGTCATTCTCCTGGTAGCCAGGCAGAAGTTGAGACAGAAATGCCAGGGGAAGAGAGTCATTCCCCCTGGCTTTGTTATTGAATTGTGTAAAAGCGGACCAAGAGAAGGGAGGCATTCTCTTGGTTCTGGAATAGAAGCTGAGTGGGAGACGCCAAGGGAAGGGGGTCATTTTTCCTGGCCTTGTTGTGCATTGTATGCAGAGACACCAGGGGAAGGGAGTAATTCCCCCTGGTTTTATTAGAAGTTGTACAGAACCACACCAGGAGAAGGGAGCCATTCTCCTGGAGAGAACATTGTGTGGGGACCGTTTTGAAACCCGCAAACCAGGGTAAGGGAGTAATTCCTCCTGGGTATCCTTTGTTTTGGAAAGAACATTTGTTAAAGGCCATTCAAGAAGCAACAGAAAGGAGCCACTCTCCTTAAAGGAGTAACTTTATGTTAATTACTCCTTAGTTATATAGTCTGAGGGATGGAAGTAGAGTTTTGGCACAGGACAGTGGATTTACTTTGACAGACATTCTGACAGTCCCTTTTAGTATTAGTTTAGAAGCAGGAAAACCCCCATTACAAGTTAGGGACAGTGAGGACCTCTTTTCTATTTCCAAAATAAGTCTATAGCCAAAATCATCTCACCTTTGGGTCAGTCTACTTCTTCAACACCCTTACATTGTTCACTGTCCTGAGACCCTTGTTGATAGTTCCTTAATTCAAGAAGCAAGCAGCACTGTCATGCCGGTGCTGTGCCATTCCGGCATCCTGTGGGATATATTTGGCGCCAAAAGAAGGAAACTGCAATTAGCCACATTGGGCCAAAACATTGGCATTCATCTTGGCATATTTTCAATGCCCTGCAAACTGAAAAGGCAGTATTCCATTCACATTTGGCACATAGAATAATGCTGTTTCAAATGAAGAGAAATCCACTTACTGGTTGGGCCTTTCATGTGATTGATTAAACCAAGAAAAAGTAAAGGCTTATTCTACATGGAAAACATGGCATTTGTAAACACAGGAAGTGCTATCATGGAAGTAGGCGCAATAATGAACACATGGAGTTCAAATTTCCCTAGCCAAAATCAACATATCATGATGAGAAATTGAACAGGTAGCGGCAAGACGCAATTATATAAAAAAGGACTCATGTGCCCAAGGAAATGTAACCTTCACAAATATAAGTGTCTGTTTCTTGAGGCATAACTTTAAGTTTCGATTTCCTGAGAAGGGCTTAATTTCTATTTAGAAAACTCAAGCAGTGACCAGGAAAGAATTTTGCTAGGGCCTGTTCTTGGAGATGAGCAACAAGATGACCATTAGCTCTGAGAGTAGAAAGGCTGATGGGGTAATGACAGGCTAAAGTACACAACGGAGCAGCAGAGACTGGAGCAGATGCTCCGAAGAGAAATTAAACTTAACTGTGAAATGAAAGACAGGATCTTCAAATATGTTTGAAGATTCCCATTAGTTTAAATGGACAATCACAGTTGTTCATTTTCTCAAGAATCATAAGTAGAGTTTTTAACTCTCAAGGAAATGTCACAAAGCAGTGATTCGGGGGGATGTAATAACTTAATAAAGTAGATATCTGGGTAGAAAATTTCACGTTCATAACTACTGTAATATTTGTCTAAACTGAGAAAAATTCCTGTTTATACCTGCAACCTCCCGTCGAGACGGGAGCTAGCTCATCACAAGCAACATGATTAGAGGATCCCAAAAATATATATGTTGGGTTTGGTTGTAAAATGAAGAAAGTTGCCAAGTTTTGGGTGAACAATTGAAAAGTGTAAAATGGAAACTCCAGTGGGTGGATTCATCCCTCCCATCATTTCAAGTATATAACTCCAGAGGCCTAGCTACAGAGAAGGGCTTGGCCTTGGGGGTGGAGTGGACCATAGGGGTCCAATTACAATTCAGGGCTAACAAGCTAGCACCTCCTAATGTTAATATTGCAGAGGTCTGGGTTTGAGGTTAAAAAATTGATGCACAAGCCAGAGGGGGAGAGCTGCCTAAAAATCTTCTGGATGAATACTGAAAGAGGGTTGCAGAATGTAACCTTGACCAGCAGCTGCCAAATAACCATCTGGGCGCAACTATTGAAGAAATGCTGCAGACTTAACATTGCCTGGGAGACAGCGATTGGGAAAGACTAAAGAGGCTGGGATCTTTGCAAGGAGACCAAAATAGAGGGATGAATGCTGGTGGCTATCCATGAATGAAGTGCCTGACCAGATCCCTGTGCTTCCCCAAACGAGGGTCCTGAAATGCTGATGTATTTCCTGAGCGCCAAACCCAGAAATCCAATGTAAGTAGTTTGTCCAACAGAACCAAGTGCGGGGATTTGTTTGATTTAACACCTTCCCCTTAGTTAATGGGTTGGGGGTATGGAAGTAGACCTTTAGTATATGTTAATAAATAATAATTTTATTAATTCCCCTGTAGCTAAGTGACACAGGGGGATTTTGTTAACATTTGAAATTAAAAAAACTCACTCCCAGTGTGGATAAAATCGATAGTCTTTTAATGTAATTGGGTATACCTATTTTCCTTGCCAAACCCAGAATTCTCTAAAGAGAAGGAGTGCCCTGGGCTAAAAATGAAATTCCTGCCGCCATTCCTCAGACATGGCCTTTAAGCAGAGGGGTGTTGAATGTAACTGAATGTCTGGGTTTTTGGTGCTCGGTAAGATGTGCTTCGCTAACTGAAACCAAATGTAGTTCATAATTGAAAAATGCACACTTTCTCCTTAGAGTGAGAAACTGACCCTTATAGAAGAGAGATTTTGTGTTGTTTTATGGTGAAGAAGGAAGAAGGCTTCCAACAATTCAAAATATTTTCAAAAGTGTGTTGTGCTTTCAAAACTGCTAGCATTTTCAAGTCTGCAGTGGAATGAAATATACAAAGTGCTGCATGTGTGAAATTGCTTTTGAAAATAGAAAGAAAGTTGCAGATGGTTTAATTCTAAGCCTTGTCAAGGAACGCTAATGCTCATGGTCTTGTAATGTTCCATGGGATTGTTTAATTTTGTCATTCAGGAGTGTCTGTGGGACAGGAGAGTTGAACTGTTTATTTGGCCTTTGTTCCATGCACTTGACACCCAAAAATGTAGTCCCAAAAAGTGAGTTTTGTTTTATAGCTTTGTTTGTGTCACAGAGAAGGTGGTGTTTGTAATCATTTGGTGTACATATTCACTGAACCTACTATTTTATAAAAAATAAATATATAATCTTTCTGTACCCACGCCTGGTGCTTGGCTTATTGGTGGCACAGAGGGAGGTACCTACGTGGCTCTATGTGAGTCATAGACATGGCTAGACTGAATCAGACACATGATATATTGTGTGGCGCTTTAATTGGGGGATGACCTCCCCATGTTAGGGGTAGTCGCTAAATATATCATTGAATTCCTGAGAGAGATGCACTGAGCTGCATCATCCACACTACTGTACCTCTGTCGTCCTCTCAGTGTTGCACCACTCTGACATTCCGGGCAAGTCCCCCTTCGCTCTGCCCTTTATGTTCTGTCCAAATCTGCTGCTTCAATGCTAGTGTCAGCTATCTGTCACGACTGGCTGGCACCGGCGTTCCCTGTGGCGCCGCTGGAGATTGCGTGCACTCGCCGTTTTCCCCTCTTCCAAGATGGCTTCTCATCCTCTGGGTTACGGTGCAGTGTTTTCACGTTCACAAGTCAGAAGTCCTCTGACGTCATCTCGTTCTCTCACGTATTCCGGATATGGTCCAGCAGAGCCGAAGCCCAGAGCGTCGCTACTCTCTACAGACGCTACGTGAGTTCGCAACTAGGGGGTTATTATTCTATCCCTCATACCTATGCTTACCTTTTCTTTTCTACTCTTTCTTACAGCCGTACCATCCTGCCTAGCCTTCCCGTTCCGCAGTCCACAGATAATCCCCCCTTTCAGACAAATTAGGTACTTACCCAATCATTATATTGATTCCTCTCGTACCTCGTTCCTTCTCTCATCTCTCGTTTACTTATTTTAAATCAGGACTTCGCCGAGGTACAGTGACCAGATCCAGTGAATCCTGTAAAACTTGAGGAGCTGCAGCCAGCGGAGACGCGACCGATCCAGCTTCTCATCCATTCCAGCAGGGTTTTTTCCCCCAGGAGGGTTTCCCTGGGATCCCTTGCACACCCCTTCGGTTCCCTCTTAGGGAGGAGGGAGGTGTTAGGGGCCTCAGGGGACTCCCCAATTGCCTCGTAAATTGCTGCACGAGACAGGTTAGTGTCAAAACATTACAGCTAGCGACGCCTAGAGTAAGGGGAAGAAGGCTTAGATACACATCATGACTACTTTGCAGGCAGCCTTAGATCAAGTGCAGCAGTTGACGACCGCAGTACAAGGATTGTCCCACGAGGTACAAGCCTTAAAACATGAAAATGCAATCCTTAAACAGCAAATGTTCAATAAGGCCCCCACTAGTTCAGAAATTCCTCCTGGCCCTCTACCAGGCGGGAAATATGACGGAAACCCGCATTCTTTAAGGGAATTTTTGGATGCTTGTACGGTGCAATTTGCTTTTAAGACATCATTCTTTCCCTCAGACAGAGATAGAGTGGGATATATGATTACTCATCTCACGGGCCCCGCGCTAGCCTGGGCCACGCCTATTGTCACTTCCAATAATGCCATATTGGATTCTGTGCCTGCTTTTACGGCGAGTCTAAAAGCTATGTTTTCTCGGAGAGAATACAATGTCTCCTCTCAAGAGAAACTCCTAGATTTCAAGCAAGGTTCTTTAGGAATCTTAGAATTTGTTACCCGCTTTAAACAAATGGCCTTAGGCACATCCTGGGCCGATGATGCACTTATTACATTGTTTAGGAGAGGGGTTAATGAGGAGTTGAAGGATGAATTGGCTCGAGTTCCGAGACCAAACACCTTAGCTGAACTAATCTCATTAACCATGCAGCTGGACTATCGACTGCAAGAAAGGCATGCAGAGAAGAGGAAAGGGAGAAGTCATCGCTCTGCGCCAGAATTAGTATCCTTCTCTAAAACAGCTACTGCAGACGAACCTATGCAATTAGGCACTACACGGGGTCCTCTGACTCAAGAGGAACGCGCCCGTAGAAGAAGCCAGGGACTATGCATGTATTGTGGCTCTTCTGATCATACCGTGCACGAGTGCCCAGTCGCTCCTCTCAGAAAACCTTTTCGTTCGGGAAACGCCAGACCTCAACCGTAAGGGGACCTACGGTCGGGGTAACTGATACAGGTTCCCAATCTCCTACAAGGTTGTCTCCCTCGCTGGACATGGTAGTCTTGCGCGTCACTTTTTCCTTGCCAGATGAAAACATTGTTTCTGTCCCAGCATTGGTTGACTGTGGAGCAGCTGGTTGGTTCATGGACGATTTTTGGGCGAGAAAACTGAATATTCCCCGATCTCCCAAAGCTATCGCGATACCAGTTGAAGGCGTAGACGGAACCCCACTAATATCGGGACCTATCCGAGAACAGACTCACACTTTGACAATGCTCATTGGTTCACATAGGGAGGAAGCCGTATTTGATATAATAAAAGCAGCTCACTACCCTGTCATTCTGGGCTTGCCCTGGTTAAAACTACATAACCCATACATAAATTGGGCAGCCGGTTCCATTTTTTTGGGATCTGAATATTGTACCCAACACTGTCTTACTGAAGGATCAGTTGGATTTTGTGCTCCTTCATCGAACCCTGTGGCCTCTCAAAGGATAGTAGACTTGATTAGTCCTGTTCCTCCTGAGTACGAAGAGTTTCAGGACATTTTCTCCTCTTCCCAATTTTCTGAACTTCCGCCTCATCGGAGAGATGATTGTTGCATCCGTCTAGACTCCTCTCAGCCACTCCCCTTTGGAAAGATGTACATCCTTTCCGAGAAGGAAAAATTAGTCCTACGGCAGTATTTGGATACCCACCTCAGAAACGGTTTGATTACGGAATCGACTTCCCCTGCAGGTGCATCATTATTCTTCATAGCTAAGAAGGACACGGACGAATTACGTCCCTGCATTGATTATAGGGGTCTTAATAAGATCACGATTCCCGATCGATACCCAATGCCCTTAATACCGGACATCCTAGAGGCAGTAAAAGGGGCAACTATTTACACAAAGTTGGACCTCAGAGGGGCATATCACCTCATTAGAATCAAGGAAGGGGATGAGTGGAAGACCGCGTTTCGTACCCCTTTTGGACATTTTGAATACCGAGTAATGCCCTTCGGACTCGCGAATGCCCCGGCAGTTTTTCAAAGGTTCATTGACCATATATTCTCAGACCTCCTTCTTCATGCGGTAGTGGTGTATCTTGACGACATATTGGTATTTTCCAGGAATCCTAAAGAACATCACCGACACGTATGTCAGGTATTACACCGATTACGAAGTAATCACCTCTATTGCAAGCCTGAAAAGTGTATATTCCATCAGTCTACAGTCACGTACCTGGGGTTCGTTTTGTCCCCTACTGGAATTTCCATGGATCCTCGCAAGGTGACCGCTATTCTGGAATGGTCCTCTCCTAGTTCTGTCAAGGAACTACAGAGATTTCTGGGGTTTTCGAATTTCTATAGGAAATTTATAGCCGGATTTTCATCAATCGTTCTGCCCCTTACAAGACTACTCAAGAAGGGAAAGCCTTTTTATTGGACAGAAGACGCCCAGTCAGCCTTTGATATTTTGAAGACTCTCTTTACTTCTGCTCCTCTCTTACGAATCCCAGATCAAAGCTTACCGTTTATAGTTGAAACTGATGCCTCCCATTTTGCGTTGGGTGCGGTGCTTAAACAAGCCTTTACTCACGGACCAGAACACCCTGTGGCCTTTCTGTCCAAGACTTTTTCTCCCTCTGAGATCAATTACACGGTGTTAGAGAAAGAGTTGCTGGCGATAAAACGGGCCTTTCAGGAATGGAGACATCTCCTGTTGGGTTCCCAACATCCCATTGAGGTCCGCACCGACCATCAGAATCTCAAGAGTTTACAATACGCTGAGACTCGTAACAGCCGGCAAGCAAGATGGGCCCATTTTTTCTCTCCCTACAATATCACTTTCACTATAATTCCAGGTAAAACCAATCTTCAAGCTGACGCTCTATCTCGTAGAGATCCTGATTGCAAATCTGGTTTTCAGACCGAGAGATTGTTTCCTCATGCTACGTTCATATCTATGGTCCAGGACTTCCTCCACTCTGTAGCAGCCCAAACTCTAGTCTTAATGGACTCCATTAGAGGTCAGGCAGACAAATGGGGACTAAGTCTCGAAGACAGATGTTTCTACCGGGGTCATCAGGTGTACATTCCCTCACTCATGCTCCGAACGGAAGTCATGCACATGTGTCACGATTCTATGGTTGCTGGACATCGTGGAATAGCCAGTACCCAAGAACTCATACTGAGACATTTCTGGTGGGAAACCTTAAGAAGGGACGTGACTGATTACGCCTCTTCCTGTGTAATTTGTTTGCAAGTCAAGGTTCCTCGCAGTAAACCATTGGGAAAGCTGGCTCTAGCCCAAATACCTACTCGTCCTTGGCAATTGATTTCCACAGATTTTATCGTTGACTTACCTGTGTCTAAAGATCATACAACCATTATGGTAACAGTGGATTATTTCACCAAATTGGCTCATTTCCAGGCTCTACCCTCAGTACCAACAGCTCCACAGATGGCAAGACAGTTCATAGACTCCATCTTTTCCCGGCATGGTCTTCCTGACAGCATAGTGTCAGATCGAGGTTCCCAATATATTTCTCGATATTGGCAACAAGTCTGCTCTGCTTTAGGCATAAAGAGAGCCTTGAGTTCGGGATACCATCCTCAAACTAATGGGCAGACTGAACGTTTAAATCAGACTCTGGAAACGTATCTGCGCTGTTTTGTATCAGCGGCACAGGACAATTGGAAGGATTTGTTACCCTTGGCAGAGTTTGCCTACAATAATGCTCCTCATGCTTCTATCAAAACTAGTCCCTTTCATTGTACCTATGGGTACGATCCTTCCTGCTATTCCTAATCTCTTCTCAGAGCTTCGGCCTTTCCAGATGTGGACGCCCTAATGGGCGACATTCAACAGGGACATCTTTTGGCCAGAACCGCATTACTGGAAGCTCAAGAGCATTCTAAACGTTATGCTGACTTGCATCGTTCATCGACTCCAGTGATTGTCCCGGGGGATTTGGTCTCGCTCTCAGCAAAGTTTCTGCCCAGACATCTGGTTCCCTCTAAATTGTCTCCGAAATATTTTGGTCCTTTTACAGTATTGAGAGCAAAACGTTCTTTGGCTTTTGAGTTACAGCTCCCACCTTCTTGGTCCAGGATCTACCCAGTTTTTCAAGTTTCGCAACTCAAACTTCACAAATCGGATCGTTTTGGTCGATCTATAAGGGCCTACCCGCCTCCAGTGGCTACTACCGAAGGTCCGGAGTTCGAAGTCTCGGGCATTTGTGATTCCCGTTATCATCGCGGTCGACTGCAGTATTTGATCCACTGGAAGGGTTACTCGGTGGCTGACCGTACGTGGGAACCGGCTTCAGCAGTTCACGCCCCCTTACTGGTTCGCCGTTTCCACAGGTGTCATCCGGGCAAACCAGGAGGTGTTACCCTCGGAAGGGGGCATACTGTCACGACTGGCTGGCACCGGCGTTCCCTGTGGCGCCGCTGGAGATTGCGTGCACTCGCCGTTTTCCCCTCTTCCAAGATGGCTTCTCATCCTCTGGGTTACGGTGCAGTGTTTTCACGTTCACAAGTCAGAAGTCCTCTGACGTCATCTCGTTCTCTCACGGATTCCGGATATGGTCCAGCAGAGCCGAAGCCCAGAGCGTCGCTACTCTCTACAGACGCTACGTGAGTTCGCAACTAGGGGGTTATTATTCTATCCCTCATACCTATGCTTACCTTTTCTTTTCTACTCTTTCTTACAGCCGTACCATCCTGCTTAGCCTTCCCATTCCGCAGTCCACAGATAATCCCCCCTTTCAGACAAATTAGGTACTTACCCAATCATTACATTGATTCCTCTCGTACCTCGTTCCTTCTCTCATCTCTCGTTTACTTATTTTAAATCAGGACTTCGCCGAGGTACAGTGACCAGATCCAGTGAATCCTGTAAAACTTGAGGAGCTGCAGCCAGCGGAGACGCGACCGATCCAGCTTCTCATCCATTCCAGCAGGGTTTTTTCCCCCAGGAGGGTTTCCCTGGGATCCCTTGCACACCCCTTCGGTTCCCTCTTAGGGAGGAGGGAGGTGTTAGGGGCCTCAGGGGACTCCCCAATTGCCTCGTAAATTGCTGCATGAGACAGGTTAGTGTCAAAACATTACACTATCACCCACAGTGACTCCGCAGTAGACCACCCATGCCCTGGCTCGACACAAGGCTCATACCAAGCCCTGTCCAGAACCACATTCTGCACACATCATCCGTGGGGCATACCTGGCTTTCTTCCCACTGGCACAAACCAGATCTTCTCCTGGGCTGCCCCACTCCTAAAGTCCATTACCATATTTTCACTGAGACCAGGCTGCTGCCACCATGGTCTGGCACTTGTGAGTGCTGCAGATGTCTCCTCACACCACCCATGTCGCTCCAACTCATGCAGCCCGGCCACAATTGTAGTGGCTCCTGAGCCCTTAGGTTTGTCACTGCACACTTTGTGGTGGAACACGCATATGGCCATGCCTCCCAAGGGTAGGGCGCTTGGGCCCAGGTATCACCAAAACAGCTGCCCAGGGTGTGGCTCAAGGTTAAAAGTCCTATGTGGGCCTTGCCACCCCAAGTGGCTGCCAAAGGTGACAGTTCTCTAAGTGGGGCCAGCTGCACACTCCTTGTTCGTCCATCCCTCCTCCCACCATCCTCTGTTTTTCTCAGGTCGCTGCAAAGCTCCACGTTCAGTCTGAGGAGTGTCTCAACAGGATTCCAAATGCGTCCTTGCTGTGGGACAAGCCATTTCGCCATATGAAAACATGATCCACAAAATGAAGGTGAGCACAGCGTGTGCCGCATAGATGGTATGCGGCGACATCTCATAGATGCTATGTTGTAACTCCAAATAAGGGACGCAACCCCCGAACCTCTGAGGCCTCTACATTTCACTATAGCGCATGGCAGTGCATTGAGGGTGCACTCCAAGCTCCAAGCAAGTGGTTATACTACAGCTCACACCTTCTCATTGGGGTCGATGGATGCTCTGGCTATCATCACTACATAATCAATATGAGTCTGAGACAATGAGTGCCGGAGCTCAGAAATAAGTGCCAGGGCTGAGCCCCGGCAAACACCCCCACAAATTGAGCACTGATCCTGCTCCTTGCAAGCGCCTTCAGGGCCAGCCAGTTAGCCGGTCCATGGAGAGGGGGTTTTAAGCACATTGCTCCTCCTCATCTATCCCCCTTGGGGCCCCTAGGACCCGGGCACAGTACTAATGGCCTCCTTGTTTGATGCAGACTCTTTCTTTCCCCCTTTCCTGTGCTTTGCAACCCACTGCCATGTCTCAAAGCTCTAGGAAGCAAATGTAAGACAGTGTATTTACATTGTGTGTAATAAAAAACAAATCAAGAAATAAAAAAGAACTTGATGGAAGCCATTAGTTGTGTCAAAGAAGGAGACCTGCCTCCCTTGCCAAAAAAACACTCCAAATGTTTCTTCTTGTAACCAGGAGATATGGGCGCTCTTAACGAAATGAGCAATGTAGCTTCTTCTTACCTTTGAGTGCTGCGCGTTGTAGGCGTTTACGTTATTATTATTTGTTTGTGGTGCTAAGCAGTGGCATGTTCTGCTATTTGGCTGCGCGGTGCTTTCTTTTCTATGCTCGGCCCTGATTTGAACTGCTACGCTCGCTTAGATTTGGTATTCTACTCTGTGTTATTTTATGCTATGCCATGTCAGATTTAAAGCTGTAGCAACACCCTACTGACTTTACTGCGCTACTGTTAAAAGATGGTAGCAAAACGCTGGCGACGCACACTCCGTACAGCCCTCCGCTGCTCGCGAGCTAAGTCCGTGCTTTAAACAATATAACATAAAAAAGAACCTGCCATGTTATGTTTGGCTGTTGGGATCTATGCCATTTGTTCCCAAACTTAAATCTATGTTAACTGGGATCTGCTTGTGTTTGGCTTGTTTTTCACTTGCATTTCTATGCATTTCTTTTTGCTCTTTTTTGGGGGGTGGGAGGGTGTGGAGGAGCGTGATGCTGGTTTCCATGTATACTAGCTGATTAGGTCATCTTATATTAGTTGATGTTCCATTATGTCGTTTTGTATTAATGTCTAATATCTAAGTGCCTTAAAGCAGGCATACAGTGGCAGGTAGCATTCTCCTAAAACATCCCAATAATAAACACAGGAGCAGCACTCAAGTTTATGAAAAGGTTGCCAACATGCCCCATGGTAGACCTGGAAATGTAATCTGGCAAGCAGAATCGACACCGCTGTTTTCACCTAAGATATGCATGCTGCCCTCTATTAACAGAACATGGTAACTGCAACCCAGGTTCAGAAGGATACGCAAAGCTGGTTTATGCAGAATAATTAACACCCATAAGAGACCAGCTTCATCCTAAATGGATTCCTGCCTCACTCTCCACTATAACCATCCCCATAAAGGTCTGACGAGATCAGCCGGTAAAATAGAACAGTGGGTTGAGCGTTCGCTGCTGCGATCTATTTGTGATCTGCAAGGTCCGAATTCCGGCAAGACCAAATCAGCCTTCCGTCCTTCCGAGGGCGATAAATGAGTACCAACTTCGGTTGGGGTGATTAATATATGGAATATGTTCTATGTACAGCACTTGGGCGTAAGCGCTATAGAAATAACACATCATATCTCCCAACCCGGTCCAGGGCTCTACTCCCACAGCAACCATGGTTGAAAACGCACTCCTTTTTAAAAGTGCAGATAAGTGCAGATATTTCTTCCATCTTTTCTGTGTATAGAACTTGCCAATGATTACGTGGAATGGTCTTGCCCTCTGTTTTCTTGCCATGCTTTTAAAATGCCCAGCCTGATAATGACACCTCGACGCTCTTGAAGGTTTACAAGTCTGACCACTGCTGAGCGAAACCGTGTTCATGTCCTTAAACATTTTGCACCAAAGGTGAAGCCCAGGTTGCTTTCAGACTACCGTGGTGCTGGTGATCGTGATAACAGCCGTGGAAAATCCTTTACATAAAGGGGGAACAAAACAAAAAATAAATTGCTCATTTTTCTGGGATTTGAGAACAGTCAGATTCACTTTTCAGACTGCCAACTCATCTCAGATGTGATTTCAAAGGATTTTCAGGTGTACAAGCCGCCAAGATTAGAATGTATCTTGCTTGGGAGTCCCTTTTGGGGCACGTTCCTTTTGGTAGTGGCTGATTCTCCCCACTCTGGCTAGCTGGTGTCCACGGTTGTTGGCTTGTCCCCTGAAAGCTTCCATCCCAGCACCTCAGTCCTGTGAAGTGGCCATCCAGTTGCATAAGGCGGCGGTGTACAGAGCCTGCATAACCCCATGGCAACAGTAAAAGCAGTACCATAGTAACACGAGAGAAGGGTCCAGTTAATGATAGACGCATCGCCTTTCTCTGCCTACCTTCCCAGTGTGGTCGCACACACCCCTTTGCCTTTCACATCGTCTAATGAACACATCCTGCACCGCTCCTCCAGGCTGTATGTGCTTGCTATAGAAGACTCAATATTGGTATACTTTGATAACCTACCTCTACATAGGGCCTCACCCGGAGTCACCAGGAGTGAGATTAGTCTAGCACGACAGGACATGAAGCAAATTCTTAATAATATTTCTTTTCACATCCAGGTGCCAGGTCTTTTTTAATTTGACCACTCCATTCCCTTACTTTCTGTTAGCAACAATGGCCCTCATTAGGACTCCGGCGAAAAACCATGGTGCTATTAGCACCATGGTCCACCGCCTGACTTGTAATGAGGGCCATTGTCTAGAATGTAACTCCATCGTGGAGCCTATGGAATGGCTGCTTGCCGCATATAGTTCTTGGAGAGGTGAGTGGGGCGGTAATTCCCCATTCACCATTCACCATTTGCCCTTCCCCATTCCCATTTTTGCCCCATAGGGCATAATGGGGATGGGGAAGGCGCTAATTACGGCACCGTAAATTACGGTGCCGTAATTAGCACCAAGGTCGCTTAGCGCCTTGGACTTTAACGCCTGCAAAAAGCAGGCGTTAAAGTGTGAATCAGGCGTTAAGGGTTAACGGCGCCGACGGCGCCGTTAAACCCTTAATTGCCGACTTGTAATGAGGGCCAATGGGTCTCATTACGACCCAGGCGCTAATCGGTTAACGGCGCCGTAAAAGGCTGCGGCGCCGTTAACCTATTAGCGCCTAATTACGAGGTCCCTTTGCGGGACCCGACCTTAACGGCTGGTTTTACCAGCCGTTAAAGTAGGGACCCGCAAAGGGACCTTGGTGCTAAGTACAATGCCGCAATTTGCAGCACCGTACTTAGCACCTTCCCCATTCCCATTGAGCCCTATGGGGCAAAAATGGGAATGGGGAAGGGCCATAGCGGCATGGGGAATTACCGCCGCGCCAACCTTGTAATGGGGTGGTAATTCCCCATTCCGCCACAGCGGACACCGGCATGGACCATGGTGCTAAAGGCACCATGGTCCTCCGCCTGGGTCATAATGAGGCCCAATGTCTATTTAGTCCACAGTGTCAAGGGAGGTAATATTTCATAAACGCACAGTATGTTGTCTACGCAAGTCACGTGCTCTACTTTCACGGAAGTAATGAAGAGATCTGTGCACGCTGGTCTGCCCTCAGGACTAGTAATGCAAGCCATGTCCAGGCAGCAGACCAGAGGCTTCCAAGTCATTGCTCAGTCAGTGGCTTGGCGCGTGGCCATTCTGCAGTAAACGCTTATAAGATGCAGTGCTCCTCGGGATCCGCCAGGTCGGCGACGTGGAGCTCATCTTGAGCAGACTTATCCAAAGAGAAGCTATTGGACAAGAATAGGGAGTGGCCACGCGTCGCAGCAGAGCTAATCCGTTTAATAGGAAAATACATGATTTGTTAAAGAAAACTAAAAATATACACCCATGATATTCAGTCACCTTGTGATTTAGTGATCGCTACTGATCAAATATGTCCAAATATGTCATTTCAATTGAAGTAAACTGGTATGTTGCATTGGGGCTATTTTTAGGTGCCTCTTTATCCATTTGTGCAACATTTTTTCATAACCCACCAGCCTTATGCAAAGTTCTTACCAATGCAATCTTTTCCATCTGTATTTTATGGTGTGCTTTCCCAATGATTACAAATGTTACTTTTTGCTAATTTGTCAGCTACCTGGTGATTTTATTATAGTAGTAGCAATGGGTTTGTTCCCGTTTTGCAACCATAAAACGTGACGTAAAATAGTAAATACACAGAAACGAAATTGAGCAGTGCATTTCCTACTGCATATAAGTGAAACGAGGCGAAAACCAAAGATAAAATATACCACCAAAATATAACCGATATGCAGGTTACAAGTAAAGGCTTCTCCCTAAAATTACTAATAATAACCCCTCTGGCATTTGATCTCACAGTGCACGGTTTTACATACAATACCTTTATAATTGTTCATTGCACTGTACAAAATGTTCTCTCACTCTCGTCAGCCCCTGATCTTTAGCACTCAAAGTATTTATTTATTTATTGGACATTTCTATGGCGCCTATACACTAGTGTTTCCGGGTACAACAAGGCAAGAAAAAAGGGGGGCGGGAGGAAACATGGGAAATCAAAGGAAAACAACAGCAAGAACACACGAATAACGGTTATATTGGCCTTGTGAGAATTTTACCATGCAAATGCATTGCAAAGTGATAATTGGGACGGGGAGGCGGTAAGAGGGCGAAGAGCAATAGTGGGGGGAGCCTACGGATCGGGGGCTGGTAAGTTCTATTAAGGCCAGGGAGGCAAGTGTGAGAGGAAAGAGGGGGTAGGGGAGAAAAAGTGCAGAGGACAGGAAGACTGGGTTGGGATAGTCCGTGAAAGGGTGCCTGAGGGAAAATGCTGGCAAAGGAAATTGACAGGGACTGGCAGGGGGGGTCGGTCTGGTCCCGGTATGACTCTAAAGAGACCAGGCCCAAGTCACCTCGGCAGGAGGAGAGCTTAGCACGTGAGAGGGAAGGTCTTGAGAAGTTTCCAGAACTTAAGTTCCGGCTCAAGTCTGGGGGCTCGGGGGCTGTTCCAGAGGGAGGTGCTAGCCGAGGTGAGGGATCTACCTCCCACTCTCTGTTTGGAGAAATGTTTGACCTGCAGATAGTTGGAGCCAGAGGATCGAAGGATTCTGGCTGGGCGGTATTTTGGGAGGGCAAGTTGGATGTAGAGAGATCCCAGGCCCCAGACAGCCTTGAGGATGATGCAAAGGGTTTTGAATTTGATCCCTTCAGTCACTGGAGGCCAGTGTAGAGATTTTGGGGCTGGAGAGATGCATTCCCTGGGCTTGAGGCCAAGGATAAGTCTCAGTCCTATTCTGGATTACTTGGAGGGGGCGAAGGGAGGAAAGAGGAAGGTTTAGGAAAAAGCTGTTGCAGTAGTCAAGCCTAGAGAGAACCAGGACTCTGGAGACATTGACCTTCGGGGGGAATGTGAGGAAAAGGTAGAATGCCCCCGAGGTTATGTTTCCTGAAATTTGGTTTTATACATTAGCCTTTGTTTTCTTGTGTGCTTTGCAGAAAAAGAGATGCATCAGTGTATCATGGTATCAATAGGCTCCTTGTGCCTCTAAAATATCCAACCATCATTTTACCAGTGTCGAACCTGTTGGAAGCAGGCCTTGGTGATCCATCTGCCTTCTTGTGGATGGGTTATATAGAAGATCTAGTCTTCTACGGCTGGATTGGATTTAATTGTAAGATAATGCCGTACGATTCTTATATTTCTGGACTTCTACAAAGGCCCATACTTGACTTTACTTTTAATGACACCAAGTAAGTGATTGAGGACCTCTGATGTAAGTTCTAAGCACTTCTCAAACAGGCGGCTTTACCCTCTTTTGTTAAACTCTTTACAGACAATTCAACCCCGGGATATTTATCCAACTGGATGATTTCATGATGTCAATGATTATAAGTCTTGTTAGCAACAGTGCAGGGATTTTACATTAGGAAAGCCAGAGCAAGGTGGGTGCCACCCTTCTATGATATGATATAGTCAAGACCCAATTCCAGGCATATAAGGTCCTTATGGGTCCCCATCGACCTACTCAACAATGCGCTTCAATTCCTCCTTTTTGTGGTACCTCCTCATTACCCCAGATGCTCGCCCCAAAACAAGCCTGGCCAGCAATTTTGGCCCTAAAGACTTCCATAACAGACTTGATACTACCTCTGTCTTTACTATAGAAAAGACTAAGGATACTTTTGCTGGTCTGGTTTGGTCGCAATTGTGAACATTCCAAATGGGTTTTCCATTTCAAATTGTCACAGATGCAAATTCAAAGAGAATTGTAATTTGAGCAATATGGTTATGTACCACTGGAATCCACCTATGAAATTGTCGACTTTTACTCGGCCCTACATTAAGGGTAAGCTGGTGTGTGGCGAATTGACTTCTGTCCTGCAGGAGTACAAGGATGAGTAGAGGCTAAAATGCCCACTAAGCCGTCACACTTCTAGAAACCAGGCACAGTCAAGAGATATACCTCCTTCACCTTTTTTGGTAACGCGGGCTGAGGGAAGGCTGTACTCTTAAGAGGGAGTGTGAATGTACTTCAGTAGCAACCCAAACTGCAAAGTATAACAGTCCAAAAAAAAGGAATGTCCAATCAAGGTTCCATTAACATATATACATTTTAATTGAACACACCATGTGCAATAATAACAACCCAGAAAAAAACACTACACAAAACCCACCCCTTAGCAAAGAACTCAGAATAGGCAAATGTCGTAGATGCAGCCTTCTGGGTAATGAATTAGGGGTGAAAGTCAAGCAAAAGCAACAATGTTCTCGAAAAAGGCTATGCACTTGTGAGAAAAAAGAGCTCAAAGTGGCCTTACTAGTCTCTAGGGCCTATAAATGGACCAAGGGGGCAGTTAGCGGTCAATAATACCTTCTTTTCAGTCTTTGGTGTTTGAGCAGCACCCAACCAGACTTCTTGGCACTGTGTGAAGTTCAGGATAGAGCAAAAGTCAGCAATGGAGGTCCCTGCTCGTTCAAATGGATTTAGCAGATCTTGACACATGCTCCAAGATGTTCAATGGTGAAAAGCACTAGCATCCCGCCTGTCTTGGATCGCAGGGTGCTGTGAGTCCCAATCCAGGGGCTCGGGGAAAATTAGTCATTTTCCTCGTGCTCCCAAACACAGGGCAGGCTGGCACACAACTGCAGGGGTAATCCAACACACTGAGATCCTTGGTACCTTTGTGTCTGGCAGAGAGGCCGATTCGGTTCCAGCAGCAGACCACCCCCAATGGTCCTTGGGGATGGTTAGGGGACAGATCTTGTCGAGTTCCCATCATGAAAGGTGTTGGATAGGGGTGTCCTGATCAACTCCTTATTGAAAATTTAGCAGATACCTCCAATTATTTCCATATTTTATAACCTCAATTTGGACTGGATACATGCCTAGCCTTGATGTATTCATCAAGAACAGCGCCCTTCTCGATTAAACAGCTCTAGGTGTACAATGATAAACTTATGGGATCTGCAGATGTTAGGACTAATTCAATGCAAATATGGAAATGGCAAACGGCCTTCATTGGATGAAACAATCAATATGCTTCTGTTAGTGTAAGGATCTCGAACTCCTTACAAAAGGTTGCTCAGTCTGCATAGCTGAGCTTTGTGCTTTTAATCAAATCGCTTTCTCGACACAGCATAGTTTTATCGCAGTTAAGGCAACTATGCTGTCGCAAAAAGCCAACACAACGGCTAATGCACCCCGATTGGAAGGAACATGTGGAGGCCACTCTTCAGCAGCAGCTACTGAATCATCAGGGTTTCAGTTCTACGTGGAATTTCTTTTTGAGCACACCTCGTAGTGATAGTCTAAGCAAAACCCAAAATGCACGCCTAAAAATGTCCCTTGGACTTTCCGCAAGCACTCCAGCACAATGTGTTGTTTGGATTTGAATAGTGCAGCAATGTGGGCCTACACGATGCTGAGGCAAAACAGCAATTCAGTGACCAAGGACCGCATTTTCAGAAAATATTTGGTTTCAACTTGAAATACATCCAAAAAACAGTGATGGAACTTGAGCGTGAAAATATGTTGCTTTGCAATAAAAATCCATCATTTGATGCATTGAAAGCAAATGGAAGAAAGGATACCTCGTTTTGATACCCACATATCTCCTATGAAATGGGACTTCAAAACCAGTATTTTCAGGTACTTCGAAAGATCCTCTTTGAAAGGCTAAGGTGTGCGTTTGTCCCTCTGGAACCGCTGATGAAATCAATATTTTCTGAATGTACTGTGGTTGCCTACTAGGTAGGGGTGCGTTTGTCTGTCTCATTCTCTCTCAGTATTGATAGTCTTGCATGCTATCCCCTAAAGAGCCATCCAATCTACCTTCTTAGACACAGTCCACTTATTCCAAATCCATTTACACCCAAGATGTCTTCGAAAATAGAATGGCACTGGCAGGCAATGCAGCCAATACGAATGTGTTATGAGCCAGGAGTGATCGTTCCATCCCAATTATAGTTCAGTTGCATTTTCTATTGTGGGGGTGCCTTAGTATGCAAGCCACCAACAGTGCACATGAATATCTTCCAATGCATTTTCATGATCCTTTGCCCACAGCATATGCCAGTATGAACCACATTTTCATGCTGGCTCTGACCATACATGTTTATGCAGGCTTCACCAGTATATTTAAGTGTTACCATATAAGAACTATGAGCCAGTATAGAATACAACAGGAATAAAGTATATCCAGACTGTACATAACAATGTAGGCCAATGGACTACATAATCAAACTTATGTTTGCTTTTACCCTTGATGGCCATAACAATCATGCCATGACACACTAAGAATATATGGCGGAGGCCACCAGGGGGCGCAGGCGTGATGGCCGCCTGATCGTTCGGCTCCCCTGAAGCCCCGAGAGATTTGTGGAGTAAACTGCGATAAAAGGAACGTTATCCTCCTATAATGGCTGAATCCAGGTGGGGGAACTCCTGGGGACTCTGGAGATACCTTCCCGAGTCTTGGGGGTACCCGGGTCCCCGAGATATTTGACTTGGAGCATCCGCGCTTCCCCTCCCCCCTCCGGGCCCGTGCCACGCACGAGGTGAAGCTCCGCGGCCGGGCTCCTCCTCTCCGCGGATGAGCGTCTCGCCGGGATCAATCTGAGGAATCAACACCCTGCACCTCTGCAGGCATCACTGAAAGCCTGTGGGAGTCCCTCTGAAACAGGGGCCCTCATCCATGGGGGGCTCCTCAGACGAGCCCACCTTCGTCTCCCGCTGCGGCGGTTCTGGATGTTAGTACTTTCCAGGCCTCCACGGCCGGACCCCGGCCTTCCACACACACATCTGTGTATCTCGACCCGGGCAGTCGCCGGAGCGCGCCCGGGCTCCTTCCTCTCCTCACCCCCCAGGCGTTGGGGAAAATCTTTGTAACAATTACCATAAGGACTCCCCCCGGCTGCTGCTGCGACACAAATCTTAGAGGCCTACACCGAACAGGCCCGGGCCGACGCGGGAGCGTGCCTGGGCCCCTCTGCGACCTTTGAACGCACCCACCGGCCCCACGTCGGAGCAACCATGAGTAGTGGCCGTCGGGGGGTTGGGGCCCGTCCTAAACACCACACCTCATCGGAGTTGGCGCGGATTGAGGGGACCGTCTCCCTGAGCCCCAGGGGGCGATCTTGAGGAACCACGAAGACCTAGAGGGGGAGACACCCCATGAGTTGGAAAGAAACCCTGGCAAGATACCAATTTACTCCCCGAAAACAAGAGATGGAGACCAACCCGCCGCCCACGCCGACCCCCGACATGAACACCATGCAGAGCAATATCCAGACAATCCTAGACGAAATCAGGGGGATGAGAACGGACATGGGTGCCAAGCTGGCCGACCTCACCGCCAAGGTCTCCACGTTGGAGGACAGAATGGAGGGGGTGGAGAACAACCAGGCATCCACCGTCTTCCTGGAGGCTCAGATGGAGGCAAGGTTCAAGGAGATGCAGCGGCATGAGGGAGAGCTCTGCTTCAAAGTGGACGATATGGAAAATCGTGAACGGAGATGTAACCTGCGATTCTTCGGCCTGACGGAGGTGGAGGGGGAGACCCAGACCGGCCTGGAGGGCAAAGTGCAGGAGATCATTAGGATTGTCTTGGGAACCGACTCCGGAGAAACCATCCTGATCGACAGGGTTCATCGAGCTGGCGGAGGCGGTAGGGGCCCACGCTCCGTGCTTGCGAAGTTCCACTATTACAGAGACAAAGCAAATATACTTGAAAGAGCTAGAACCCTAAGAGAGATACAATTCGACAACTCCAGGGTGGCAATATAACAGGACCTGTCCGCCCTCACGCTACAAATGAGGAAAAAATGTGGCCCGATCACCAGGTGGCTCCGGGAGAAGGGGGTCCGGTACCGCTGGGGACACCCATTCTACCTATCCTTTGAGTGGCAAGGGGAAAACTTTCAGCTTGTTACAGAAGAAGACATCCAAAGAGGCATCGATGAACTGATCGGGGTCCCTCCGGGGCCCTCGGGGGAGAGCGGCGGACCCAACAGAGCCGAGCCGGGCCCCCCGGGGCCCTGACCACAGCCAGGGGAAATACAAAGTGATGGGCACCTGGAAATTCAGGAAAACAGACACCCCTCGGAGGGACGTGGAGGACCTGCATGATTACGGGATAGAGGGGAGAAGAAACGGAACGCAGTGCTGATCGCTTGTGGTTCATTCGCTCGCTCGCCCCCGGCGGCCGCCGGCAAATTGAGGAGAAGCATTTGTTCCACTTCTGCGGATGCCAAAGCATGCATGGTGGATCCGAGTGACTGAGAGGGAAGGGGAGAAAGTTAAGAAATGTGATGTTGTTATATTGTTGTGTTGTATTGCATTTGACCGCAGGGTCCTCACGGGCCCCCTCATGTTTGGGGGCGATTTATGTTGTGTTGTGATGTTGCCACGGTTGGCGAGGCTTAGGCCGAAATTGAGGGCTGAAGGTTTCGGGTCCCACCTGTTTGAAACATGGAGGGGTGTTGTTCTCGGTTGTCGGAGGGTGGCCAGGTGCATCCCCCGAGGCCTTCAAAGATCCCTCCAACTTACATTGAAAGCTAGTTCACGGTTGGACCCAGCCCCTATGAGACACGTGGTGGGAGTAGAGGGGACTGGGGTAGGGGAGGTCTTGTTGAGGGACTGGACCCCGACTAAAGCTGTTGAATGTTCCTATGGGTAAAATTTGGAGGGTACGCTCCACACTATTCATCTCTCGGGGCCCAGGCAGCGGCCCTGGTGGTTCGTTGACTAAACCCAATGTCTGTCGGCCGATGGAGACGGACGCCTACCAAAATGGGTAAGGGAAATGGGGAACCGGGTAGGGGGGAGGGAAGAAGGAAGGGGAAAGAAATAGGGAACGCCACGCCATGGTTCTGGGGTTCAAGCAAACAGATGATAACGGGGGCACTCACTGAGGTTTCACAGGGCAAGGATAGCGACGACCATGGTTGAAGGTCGGATTGGTATGCTCAACGTTAAGGGTCTCAACTCGCAGAACAAGCGGTCTCTCACGAGTAACTTATTCCGCAAACAGAAATTACTGGCCCTCTTCCTACAATAAACCCACTATAGAAGGGGGGCCGAGTCAACGATTAAGGGAAAGGAGATAGGCAGAAACTTCTGGGCCTCGCACAAATCCTCTAAGAAGGAGGGAGTGGGTATCCTCTTGGGTAAATTGCTGCATCTCACTGATGTAGAGATGAAGAGGGGCTTTGGAGGCAGATTTCTGGCGATCAAGGGGTTAGCCCAGGGTGCACAAGTCACACTAGCCACAATATATGCACCCAACGCCGGCCAAGTCAAGTTTATTCGCAGGGTCTTTGGGGTCATGGACGGGTGGGCCGAGGGAGCCACAATCCTGGGCGGAGACTTCAATCTCATTACAGACCCCCATCTGGACTGGTGGTCGGCCAAAGGGACGGGACCAAGAGCCCCCACAAAAGATTATCTCGCCCTGAGGGACCTCCTACAAGAATACTACTGGGTTGTCGTATGGCGCAAATGCTGGCAAACCCCTGGGGGTTACACGTTCTTCTCCCCTCCCCACCAAACTTACACTAGAATTGACTTACTGCTGGTCTCGGAGGAGGGAGGGGGACAGGTTGGAGAACCTACGGTTGAGTCTGTGACCTGGTCAGATCATGAGCTCCTCGTTATGGAATGGCGGTTGCAAGCCACCGTGAAATCACGCAGGTGGCGCTGTGACGATACCCTCATGAGGGACCAGGTGTTTAGGGAATTCCTTAGGAACGAAATGAAGGCCTTCTTCCTATCGAACGACACAGGGGAGGTCCCAATGGTCTCAGTCTGTGAGGCAGCGAAGGCCACCTTCAGGGGTCTCCTCATTGCAGAGGGCGCGAGCAAGAAGCAAGGGAGGGCCCTGATGGAATCCAGACTCCGGGAAGACCTGCGGGCCATGAGGGCACAGCTCACCAAGGGGAACATAGACCGCGAAAACCTCCGGAGTGAAATGAGAGAGAAGAGACAGGCTCTGCACACAATCCTGATTGGAGAGGTAGTTAAAAAAATGAGATACACGAAGCAGAGATACTACGAGAGGGGTGAAAGGGTTGGGACTCTTCTGGCACACAGGCTGAGGGGAAATAGGGCGGACAGACACATAGAAAAGGTCAAGGACGGGGCGGATAACACCCAGATAATAACTGAACATATAGCAGAATCATTTGCGGTCTTTTATAGGGCCCTCTATACCAAACAGGAGGGTGAATCACTGGATGAAATTCGAAAATATCTTGATGACCACCCCCTACCCAAGCTCACACACCTAGAGAGAGAGAGACACTGGACAAGGAGATAACGGAGGAGGAGGCGGAGGAGGCCATCAAAAAGCTTAAAATAGGCAAGAGCCCGGGGGAAGACGGGTACACAGCGGATTTCTATACACAATTCCAGTCCAAACTAACCCAACCACTGACCAAATTATTTAACCATATCAAAACCTTAGAAACCATTCCACCGACATTCCTGCAGGCCCTAATCACAGTTATCCCTAAGCCGGGCAGAGATCCAGCGGAGTGTGGCTCATATAGGCCCATCTCGCTCCTGAACATAGACGCCAAGATCTTCACCAGGATCCTGGCGACACATCTAAAACGGTGTCTCCCCCGGCTGATCCACCCCGATCAGGTAGGCTGTGTGGTAAATAGACAAGGAGCGGATAGTATGCGCAAAACCCTGCACATATTGAGCTCAAATGGAGTGAAATCTGATGGTGCCCTTCTCCTGTCTCTAGACGCGGAGAAGGCGTTCGACAGGGTGAGCTGGGCCTTCACGGAGGGGGTTCTATCATCCTTGGGGATGGGACCCAGGTGGCGGGGATGGATGACGGCCCTCTACTCCCGCCTTTCCGCTAAAGTGGTGGTAAATGGAAGAGAGTCAGAGTACTTTCCTTTAGAGAGAGGCACAAGACAGGGATGCCCATTGTCCCCCCTCATATACGCCCTGGTGATGGAACCTTGGGCTATAGAAATCAGGACTAACGATCAGATCCAGGGTGTTAAGATGGGGGGAACTGACTACAAAATAACCCTGTTTGCCGACAATGTCCTCCTGTACCTCTCTAAACCATCCCAATCTGTCCCAGAGGTGTTGAATAGTCTGGAGCGATATGGTTCCCTGGCAGGCTACAGGGTCAATGTAGATAAATCAGTGTCGTTCCCGGCAGGCCAGCTCGAAGAGACCGAGAGACAATACATAGATAACCTTCGATTTTGTAAACGTACAGAGGGACTCTCCCACCTGGGGATCCAAATTCCATCAGACCTAGGGGATCTCTTCAAAGTAAACTACCCGCCCCTATGGAGGTCGATCAGACACGACCTGGGACGCTGGTCAAAATCCGGCCTCTCAGGGATGGCTCGCCTCAACTCCATCAAAATGGTAATCCTCCCCAAATTCTTGTACCTGTTTCAAATGCTGCCAACCCAGATACCAAACCCATTTCTCTTGGAGATCAAGCGGGCCCTTCTCTGTTATCCATGGGCCGGTAAATCCCATAGAATTGCTTACGACACTCTCACAAGACCCAAAGATGAGGGTGGGGTGGGTTTCCCCGATCTTGACACCTATTATAAGGCGACTCAATTGCGCGTCCTTGTCGACCACTTGATGACTGGCCCAAAGAAACAATGAGTAATGTTAGATAACACACTCTTCTCGCCGGTCACATTGGACGAATGGCTATGGGTCCCCAAGACATCTATTCCAAGAAGGGTTCTGAAACACCCAGTGTTGGGAGTGCTGTGGTCCATTTAGAAGGAAGGGGGTTACCTGAGATGGCTCACAACGTGGCCCTCACCTTTTGTTAAGGAGAATTCTCTGTTTAGGCTGAATTTCCTAACCTAGTGAGTCCCCCAGCAGCGTTGCTGGATTTTTGGGGTTTATTTTTTTCACCTGCCAAGAGTGAGACTCTTTTACCCTCACTCTTGGACATGATTTGAGTGTGTTTCTTTGAATCTAGATGTGTTTAATGGGCTATGGGGTCTTTTACTCCATAGGGTTTCATGTGTTTTTGTGATGTGTGTTACACAGCACCCTCCGTGCAGTAACACAGGGGTGTCATAGTGACGCCCCAGTATAGACTCCATACTCTGGGACTGACTACTGTCTCCCAGGGCATGTAAAGTCACCATTGACTTTACTAGTCTTAAATTCTGAACAGAACCAGTACAAACCATCATATTGTGGACGTACTGGCTGGGGCAATTCGATTTCCCCAGGGTCTGTTAGTCGATGGGGCACGTCTCCGTCCCCCCTGATCGAGTTTTGGCTGGTGGCAGTGGATACTACTTTTTATATTCAACCGCGAATATTTTCCTATGGGATTTCCCATTGTTTTAGGCTACTATCTTTATTTAATTATTTAAGGTAGCCTCGAACATACCGCCGGTTCATTTAATTAATATTAATTCTCCGGTTGGTATTTTTTGCCAAAACTTGATTCTAAAATGGCGTTTGTGTTCTCTTCTGTGACTCCAACCCAAGTCGAGCCCTTTGTTCCACTTTTTGGCGGGCTTCTCCACAGAAGCCCTCCAAAGTGGTGCCACTATGTCTGGGGTACTTAGGAAGGGTGGAGGGGAATTTAGGCACCCTGGACTGAGTTGCCTAGGCAACTCAAGTCGCACTCCGTCCTGATTGGCCCAAGTGGTGAGCCGGCCGGCTCACCACTTAGCATGTTTGAGTGACAGCTAGGCTGAGTGAATGGGGGTTTGCTGCATAAAAGCAGGGCTTTGGGGACTGGAACTTCAGAAGTCGCCACAGGACCTAAGAATCCGACGAGGGAGGAGCTGAGCCGACCTGCCATGACACCACGACCGGTGGAGCCCTGCTGGACCGCCTCACCACTTTTCCCAACGACAGAGGAGATCGCCCGCAGGAGAGTCTTCTTCCTTTGACTGGTGGGGATAACCAGTTTCACCGTCTTTTCGCTTTCCTGATGTATTTCGTGGCCGCCTTGCCCGTGCTAAGCACCCCGGCAACCGGGATACCATGTTTTACCACGACCGCGAGATAAAGGTACCACCTTTTACCAGAAAACTCTGCGGCTGGTTTCTGCCCTGGTAGTGCAACGACCTGCATCTTTCCTCCACGTCGAGATCTTCTCTTCCCCTGGACGACGACGCAACTTGCAACCACTACCAGGAACAACTGCCACCGCTGGAGGATCCTTCCCACTTAAGGTACCGTGTCCCGCCTGGCTTCCCTTGCAACCGACTGTACGGGGTAGGTTTAGCCCCCGGCTTTCGAACCTGGGTTAGCCTGGGACACCTTGGATAAACTTTTCTAAGCCTCTCTAAACTCTTTTCTGAACCCTCTGCAAGACTTTCTAAGCCTAGTGTAACTGTGTGATCTTGGGGCGCATTTGTGCTCTGCTCTCTCTAAGAGTGGGCCCAGCCTTGGGACTTTGGCTCACCAGTGACTTTTTGCTCTCTGCCTTGCTAAAAGTGTTCCTGAATCGTAGAGTGGTGTAATCCTGCATATTCTGTCATTTTCCCTCCCTTTTTAAAAACCTTAGTAGAGTGCAATCTAGTTAAGCGCTCACCTCTGTATGAAAATAAGTGGTGTCTTACTGTGATTTTCTAATAAGGGAAAAAGGTGTGTATATATCATAATAGTAACTGTGTTTAGAATATTTTACAATAAGAGTGCTGGAGTGTTTCAACTGTGTGTTCATGAATAAATAATTATATACTTTGATACCAAAGCTCTGGTCAGTGTTTGCTTGTATTATTGTATCTGAGTGCCTATTGAGTATACTTTGCATACTGCCTAACTCTTCTTGAGGGAAGTCTGACTGCTCAGCCACAGCTACCAGGTAAATCTGGGTGGTACAGACTGCTACCAAGTGGGTTTACTGCTAACACCTGTAGTCTTAAATCTTTTGCACTGGTCCCTAAGGGAACTGCACAGGTTTCTGCCTAACACTGGTGTACAGCGGTGGGATTCGTATTAAGTATACACTTTAGAGTGCTTGAAGATACCTTTGTACAACTAACCACAAAGCTTAGCACTGAAAAAGTAATCTTTCTAACATATCAACTATGGAAACTTATAGTCAAGAGTCCCTTGCTACAAAAACTGCTGATTGTTTAAGAGTATTGTGTAAGCATAAGAACCTCCTGACTAAAGGCAGAAAAATGGAGTTAATAGAAAGGTTATTAGCTAACCAAAGTCTGGATGATGGGTCTGAGGAACCTACCATGCCAGAAAATGTAGATAACAGTATAGAAATTGATATTGATCCAAATATTGATAATCTTGAGGAAGCGTCAGAAGAGGAGGGTGAGGCTGCTGTGACTGTCCCCCCTAGGCCTTTGTCTGTCCTACCTGCTGTACCTACTGGGCCTTTACCAAGTCCCACACTAAGTCCTCAATATCTCGAATTAGAGAAAATGAAACTTGAACTAGAGTTCAAGAAACTGACTACTCTGGCTGAACAGAGACATCAGGAAATGAATCAAGAACTAAGGCTAAGGGAAATGGAGCTCAAGCATGAGCTAGAAATGAAGAAATTGTCTGTCGAAAATGCTTCTCTCTCTGGCTCCTCTAGAAGTTCCAGTCCTAAAAGACCCCGGATGCCTAAAGAATTGGTTGGTATGTATGAGCCTAAGTTGGATGTGTTGGATTGGTTGTCTCTGTTTGAATATAATCATGGGCTCCAGAACATCACAGGAAATGACTTACTCACCTGGTTGTTCTCTAGGCTTCCCCCTGTTGCAACTGATGTGATAATGGAGTTGGGGGAGGAGTATAGGAAAGAGTATGAATGTGTGAAACTAGCTCTGATAGCTAGGTTTGGGAAGACCCCTTCCCAGGATCTTAAGAGGTTTAGGACCCTCAAAAAGAATGATGGTACCCCTTGGAATACCTGAGTGAGTGAATGTTTGAAAAACTTAGAGGGATGGATTAAGGGTTACAAGGTGAACACTTATGAAGGTATGAAAAATCTTTTTATGTTGGAGTCAATTTATGATGCCTGCTCTCCTGAGCTCAGACAGCACTTGGCTGATTCAAATGAACTAGATTCCAGAAAACTAGCTAAGGCTGCTGACTTGTGGGTTGCCAACAGGGCCACTCACAAGGATTCAGGGGTCACTCAGAAAAAGGATGAGGGAAAGCAGCCACCTAAAGTGAATCCAGAGAATTCTAATACCTCCCATACCAAAGAGGGCCACAAACAACAAAATAACCTGGGTAAGCCCCAGGGTAAACCGAATCAGGCTAGTGTACCTTCTGGTCAACAACCAGAAGGAGGTCAGAACAAGCCACCATTTCAGAGAACATTTGGACAATGCTATATCTGTAAGGCTACTGACCATATCAAAGGGGATCCCAGATGCAAGGGTAAACCTGCAGGGATCAGCACAGTCCCCTTAGCCTTCACTCCTGAGGATGAAGTACAGATGGCTAGTGCCCACTTTGAACTCTTTGCTGAAGAACCTTTGGGTCTTCAAGCAACTGTAAACTTAGAGCCTATGGGTCTGGTTAGTCCCCAGAATAGGGTTGTGTATAACTCCCTACCTGTTAACTCTAAGGTGTATTATGTGGACAGTGTTCTTGTCAATGGCCAGGATACTCCTGCCAGGAGAGACACTGGGCCCAGCAGAACAGTAGTGGATGAAAGCTTCTTTCAACCTGAGGATGTGGCAAAAGCACCCAAAGGTCCCACTAAAATGTCTGGAGGCCCTGGCCAAATGGTCCCTATTCTACCAGCCCTCATTCAGTGTAACAACATGACAGTGAGGATCCCTGTCAGTGTTCAGACTGAGGTGCCTGGGAAAGTCCTGTTGGGGAATGACCTGAGGACTCTAGGAGTAGTGTCACATACCCCCAGGCCTCCCAGTATGGAGACCCAGAACCTAACCAAATTGGCTAGAGAGGCCACCTTAAGGGACCCCTCTAAGTCTGTGGGAACCTCTACTGAGACCCCCACAACAATCCCTCGTGTTAGTAAGTTGACCTCTAACCCAGGCACATTTCAGGCTAGTACATTAGGGAAATGGGAGCCCCAACCAAGCTCCATCGTTGTTCCCCCAGTTTCAGAGTCTGTGACTCCCCCTGCTTCTGAGGAAGAGGTGGATAGACCTACTGGACCCCTACCTAGGCCTAAGAGAACTGGTAATTCTCAATGCTGGTGGAAAACCAGGAAAGCAAAGTCTAAGGCCAAAAACCTTCAGACTGTTGGACCTTCTACTGAAGACTCCAACTCAAATCCTAGTATTAGGGGGGAAACTCCTAAAGTAGGTAAGGTTAGATCTAAGAGGAAGGGGAAGCAGGTACATTGCCTAACCCACACCCCTCCAACCAAGAGGCCTACGACCCAACCTGCTCCCACAAGAGAGGTGGTGTCACGACTCGCTCCCTTCGCTCCCGTTCCCACCATTTGGGGGCATGATTTGGGGTTTATTCCCTACTGGACTTTTCCTCCGAACTTTATGCTACAGTGCTGTGATGATTTGGGAGCGCTAAATCCCTATTTTCCCAGCTACTTCCCTTCCGGATCCATTCCAGGTTTTTGGCAGCCAGCATGCTTCTTTAACCAAATGACTATGCTTCCCAGAATGCCTGGCCCACTGCTCCACCTCCACCCTTGCAACACAAGGTTGGGTGGAGGATAGGTAACAGCTGTGGCGGCAGGTGCAGCTATCAGCACACCCGAGGCGTGTGCTCGTTAAGCAGCTTTAAAAGCCTCAGTCTTACTTCAGTCCAGCGCTGGTCATCGTTTGCAGTGTTCCTGTTTTTGACTAGTCCCTGGTTCCTTGCCTTTGTACCTACTTCCTTGTTCCTGTTTTCTTGTTTCCTCCGCCCTGAATTTCGGATTCATGCGCTAATTGATTTCTGCTCCCTTGATTCCCTTTTTGCTTTCCTCTGTTTGCAGGCAGCATTTCTCAGTGCTTTCCCCTTTTAGATGCAGCCCAGTTTGTCTGTGTTCTATATTTCTGTCCTTTGCTGCTGTTACCCATTTGCCTTAGCCTTCCTCTTAGTTTAGTTTCCTGTCTTTTCCTTGGAGGGGTAGGGAGAAGTTTGCATAGGTTATTTCGTTTTTCCCTGCTCCTGATCCTTACTTTCTAGAGGATCCATTCCATGTTTTCCACTGCACTTCTGCATTTATTTTCCCTTTGATTATTAGGTGTGGTGTGCGGTAGTAGCTAGCTCCTGTGTGAATGCTTATGTTTTCCTCACTATTTTGTAAACACTATTCCCACTTAGGTATTTAGTTTTCCTTCCATTGCTGTTCTAGCCTTTCGGGGTCCCAGTTTCTTCAACAGGATTCGTGGGCTAGCTGACATTCAAGAGGTTTATCTCGTCCTCGTGAGTACAGTTCTTAAGTTCCCTTATGTAATACCATCAAGAGTGTTAGTACACAGATCCTGTCATTGCTTGCCCTCCACGTGGGTTTAGCGCTGTCAGTACCTGTAACAGCAATTGGGGGTAAGGCGCTTGCCGACTTTCCTCGCGGTCAGGTGCTTACCCCACATCCCTTTTCATATATTGGTTTTGATGTCACACTCTATTTGCACTCCTGGGTTCTAGCATACCTGAGTCGTAGTTCCTGGGTGCACATTTCCCTTGCCATATTCGCTGCCTTTGTACTCGCCTGACTAATCCTGACAGTATGACCAGCCCAAAATTCCCATTGAATATGGCAAGTTTAAGAAAGAAAGGCAGCAAGGCCTCTAACAAGTTTGTACAGAAAGCTTCCCCTACGTTTACCCGTGACAATCAAATCACTAGTCCTGACTCCAATGAACTCCTTGTCACGAATGGGCATTTACGTGCAAAGTATTTTTCCCATAGGATGGCACATCCTACATGGCCTGATCCTAGTTCTATCTTTGGTTTTGATCCCGATTCTATGTCAGCACACGCCTTAGCCGCAGAAAACAACACACTGTTAGACTTATTATACGAGAGTACCTCTGTTGTTGAACCCCATGATTCCAGTTGTGCTTCACCTCAGATAGAACAGTTTCATGATACCAACATAAAGAATGGAGGGGTTTCTTGCATAACTTCTGTTTTCTACCCTCAGTCTAACGCATACTCCGTTGCACAGGTACATACTGTAGTCCCTAATGCCAAGAGGTCTAATGTCAATAGTTTGTTTAAGGGAAACACAGACCAAGTTGGAAAGATAAACTATAAATCACAGAACCTGCAGGCAGTAGAGGACAATGTACAATCGATGCACATCCAGATTGCTAGTGCAGGATCCAGCCCTGATGCCACTATGCTTCCCCCTGTGCCTGCTGATAGTGATGTACAGTTAATGCAGGGCATGCTAAGAGCTAAACTTGAGGAGTTAAGACAAGAACTCATTTCTGCACAAGAGGAAAATAAAACCTTACACTCTTTACTGAATACACCTCAGACTTTATCTGTTGATGTGGAGGAAGTGAACACTGTTCAGCCCCTGAGTGCAGAGACTTTGGTAAACCATGATATTTGTCGATATGTTAGATCTATTGGGAGTGAAGGTCTTTCGTCTAGCACAGCGCTTAATCTAGGCACAGGTTCTAACATTTGTTCTGCTGTTTATCAGGGATTGCAGTTAGCTGAAGAGTTACAAGCCACTCCTTTACCAAAAATACCCTGTGTAGCAGTTTGTCATAATTCTGAGCTAGCACACATACAAGCTTCTGATTTCCAAACACAATCCACAATGGTGGCATACACAGATTCAGTCACTACCGTAGGCTTAGGCCCTGCTCTTGATACAGCTTCTGAGACTGAAGTAGATGTTAAAGCTGATGTGGAAAACAATGTTACCTCTGGGTTCACTCTTCCTTCTGCCACTTCTGATCAATACAAACAGTCAGAGACAGTACAGATTTCATGTTCTGATGGACTCATTCCACAGTATACTGAACCAAAGAACCGTCAGGCGGTTCCTGAACTGTTGATTGATAATCTGCCTCTTTCAGAAGCTAAAACAGAGGAATGGACAATAGACGAAATCCTGATTAACAGAGACTTTACTATGGTGATTCCACTGATTGATTTTGACTTCTACAAAGAAAAAGACTCTGTGTCACCCACTAAAGAAAGGGACTGCAAGGGTACAGCTCAGTCTTTGGTTACTGGTGCCAAGGAGTCTACTGCCCTAAAGGTGCCCTTCATTCCTGAGCCACCGATGGGTCTGTCAAATTCTGAGACTTCTGTCTGTCCTCCTACAACCATTGACTCTTCTATGATTCAATCCACAGCCCTGCAGTCATCTTTGGCACACCTGTCTTCAACCAATGAACCGCTGCCATGTCTGCCATTTACTCAAGAGCCAGTCCCAAAGACCTGGACATGCTTGTATCCAGCAACCGAGATTGCTCCAGCTTGCATGCCTTCAGCCTCAAGGTTTCCCCTGACCTGCCTGTCTTCAGCTACAGTGACTCATCCTGCAGATCATCCTTCAGCTTTAGAGCCTCCGGTAGTCCATCAAAAGAGCATGTCTTCAGTCCCGGAGTATACTGAGTATTTGCCTTCAGTTCATGAGACGCCTGTATCCTGCATAGCCTCGCTGCCAATATCAGAGGTATACCTGTCTACACCATCAGATTCTGCTGTATTTTCTTCTGCTCCAGCGATTCCTCCTGAATCCCAACCATTTACAGTAGATGAACGTCTAGCCTGCCTTTCTTTTGCTTCAGGAGGAGCACCAGAATGCCTGCCTTTTCCACAAGACGATTCTCCCAACTGCTTCACTTTAGCATCAGAGCCTCCTAAAGATGCAGCATCAGAGTTTGAGACTTTTGCCAGCTCCCGCTTCAGAGTCATCAAGCTGGACCAAGTGGTGAGTCAGAACCACTCACTTGGGTGTGCACAAGGGGTGGTGCAGACCGGCGTATTACCTACAGGACTTGTGCAACAGAATTCCGCCAAGAAGCACCAGTCGGGTGCTAGTAGCCAAAGGAAGGGAATGACTGCTGCAGTTCAAGATGTGTCTGTTATTGCCCCTTCTGCGAGTCTGCCTGAAATACCAAGTACTGCGTCTATCACTCCTATCAGGATGCCAAACATCCCTGCTGTGGTATCCCACGTGAAACAAAGTGGCTACACGACTGTCACCAGGAGTACTAGCCTTGTACAACCCATTGGACTTTCAGGTCTCCAAGGCGTAGAACATGTGCAGTCAAACCTTAGTCACTTTCAACCACAAGCCTTTTCCCAGATGGATGACAGAAGGAAATCTGAACCTCTACCTCAGCCACCACCTTCTCTAATGGCTGAGCATAAACCTTTCCTGAAGCCAGCATTTTCCTCACCTCCCGCATGTCCACTCTCGGCAGAAAGGCTAACAGAGCTTCTACCATTGCCTAAGGCATGTTGCACCAGCCTGCCTCCCTCCTCAAAGACTTATAAGGGTCCACTCCCAGTGACTGAGCTTCCTGGACCTTCCAACTCTGCTTCTGGTCCTGCAAGTCCTTCATGCCTTTCTTCGAACCATGAGTCTCTTCCTCACCAGAAGCCACCGTTTCCATCAGTACCACCTCCAAAGACAAAGCGCTCCTATCATGGAAGTCAATCTGCCTTTGCCCACAGGCCACCATTTCCATCAGTGCCACCTCCAAAGAAAAAGCACTCCTATCATGGAAAGAAGATGTCTCGTGCGGGTGGCGGGCACCCGAAGACGGCCGTAGGAGGGGGTATACTGTCACGACTCGCTCCCTTCGCTCCCGTTCCCACCATTTGGGGGCATGATTTGGGGTTTATTCCCTACTGGACTTTTCCTCCGAACTTTATGCTACAGTGCTGTGATGATTTGGGAGCGCTAAATCCCTATTTTCCCAGCTACTTCCCTTCCGGATCCATTCCAGGTTTTTGGCAGCCAGCATGCTTCTTTAACCAAATGACTATGCTTCCCAGAATGCCTGGCCCACTGCTCCACCTCCACCCTTGCAACACAAGGTTGGGTGGAGGATAGGTAACAGCTGTGGCGGCAGGTGCAGCTATCAGCACACCCGAGGCGTGTGCTCGTTAAGCAGCTTTAAAAGCCTCAGTCTTACTTCAGTCCAGCGCTGGTCATCGTTTGCAGTGTTCCTGTTTTTGACTAGTCCCTGGTTCCTTGCCTTTGTACCTACTTCCTTGTTCCTGTTTTCTTGTTTCCTCCGCCCTGAATTTCGGATTCATGCGCTAATTGATTTCTGCTCCCTTGATTCCCTTTTTGCTTTCCTCTGTTTGCAGGCAGCATTTCTCAGTGCTTTCCCCTTTTAGATGCAGCCCAGTTTGTCTGTGTTCTATATTTCTGTCCTTTGCTGCTGTTACCCATTTGCCTTAGCCTTCCTCTTAGTTTAGTTTCCTGTCTTTTCCTTGGAGGGGTAGGGAGAAGTTTGCATAGGTTATTTCGTTTTTCCCTGCTCCTGATCCTTACTTTCTAGAGGATCCATTCCATGTTTTCCACTGCACTTCTGCATTTATTTTCCCTTTGATTATTAGGTGTGGTGTGCGGTAGTAGCTAGCTCCTGTGTGAATGCTTATGTTTTCCTCACTATTTTGTAAACACTATTCCCACTTAGGTATTTAGTTTTCCTTCCATTGCTGTTCTAGCCTTTCGGGGTCCCAGTTTCTTCAACAGGATTCGTGGGCTAGCTGACATTCAAGAGGTTTATCTCGTCCTCGTGAGTACAGTTCTTAAGTTCCCTTATGTAATACCATCAAGAGTGTTAGTACACAGATCCTGTCATTGCTTGCCCTCCACGTGGGTTTAGCGCTGTCAGTACCTGTAACAGCAATTGGGGGTAAGGCGCTTGCCGACTTTCCTCGCGGTCAGGTGCTTACCCCACATCCCTTTTCATATATTGGTTTTGATGTCACACTCTATTTGCACTCCTGGGTTCTAGCATACCTGAGTCGTAGTTCCTGGGTGCACATTTCCCTTGCCATATTCGCTGCCTTTGTACTCGCCTGACTAATCCTGACAGGTGGTGAGGAACCTTGGAGGCCCCTCTAGATCTAAGGGAATCCTTTATAAGGACCCCTTGAGAAAGCCTAACACAGGTTCAGAAGTTGTAACCACTTCTGAGGGACTGGTCAACCAGGTCCCCTATGACTTTAAAAAGACTGAAGTTCCTCAAAGGGTTTGTAGGTCATATAGCTTACAAAGGAAAACCTTTGCTTGGGCCATAGAACATAGGTCAAGGTGTCACCATCAAAATGCTGATGGACTCTCTAGGATGTATGTCATCGACTAGAGCTATGAGGTTCATCCAGGAGTGGATTAAATCCTCCTGTCCCTTAGTCTGGGGGGGCGAGTGTTAGGGAGAATTCTCTGTTTAGGCTGAATTTCCTAACCTAGTGAGTCCCCCAGCAGCTTTGCTGGATTTTTGGGGTTTACTTTTTTCTCCTGCCAAGAGTGAGACTCTTTTACCCTCACTCTTGGACATGATTTGAGTGTGTTTCTTTGAATCTAGATGTGTTTAATGGGCTATGGGGTCTTTTAATCCATAGGGTTTCATGTGTTTTTGTGATGTGTGTTACACAGCACCCTCCGTGCAGTAACACAGGGGTGTCATAGTGACCCCCCAGTATAGACTCCATACCCTGGGACTGACTACTGTCTCCCAGGGCATGTAAAGTCACCATTGACTTTACTAGTCTTAAATTCTGAACAGAACCAGTACAAACCATCATATTGTGGACGTACTGGCTGGGGCAATTCGATTGCCCCAGGGTCTGTTAGTCGAGGGGGCACGTCTCCGTCCCCCCTGATCGAGTTTTGGCTTTTGGCTGGTGGCAGTGGATACGACTTTTTATATTCAACCGCGAATATTTTCCTATGGGATTTCCCATTTTTTTAGGCTACTATCTTTATTTAATTATTTAAGGTAGCCTCGAACATACCGCCGGTTTATTTAATTAATATTAATTCTCCGGTTGGTATTTTTTGCCAAAACTTGATTCTAAAATGGCGTTTGTGTTCTCTTCTGTGACTCCAACCCAAGTCGAGCCCTTTGTTCCACTTTTTGGCGGGCTTCTCCACAGAAGCCCTCCAAAGTGGTGCCACTATGTCTGGGGTACTTAGGAGGGGTGGAGGGGAATTTAGGCACCCTGGACTGAGTTGCCTAGGCAACTCAAGTCGCACTCCGTCCTGATTGGCCGAAGTGGTGAGCCGGCCGGCTCACCACTTAGCATGTTTGAGTGACAGCTAGTCTGAGTGAATGGGGGTTTGCTGCATAAAAGTAGGGCTTTTGGGGACTGGAACTTCAGAAGTCGCCACAGGACCTAAGAATCCGACGAGGGAGAAGCTGAGCAGACCTGCCACGACACCACGACCGGTGGAGCCCTGCTGGACTGTCTCACCACTTTTCCCAACAACAGAGGAGATCTCCCGCCGGAGAGTCTTCTTCCTTTGACTGGTGGTGATAACCAGTTTCACCGTCTTTTCGCTTTCCCGACGTATTTCGTGGCCGCCTTGCCCGTGCTAAGCACCCTGTCAACCGGGATACCACGTTTTACCACGACCGCGAGATAAAGGTACCACCTTTTTACCAGAAAACTCCGCGGCTGGTTTCTGCCCTGGTAGTGGAACGACCTGCATCTTTCCTCCACGTCGAGATCTTCTCTTCCCCTGGACGATGACGCAACTTGAAACCACTACCAGGAACAACTGCCACCGCTGGAGGATCCTTCCCACTTAAGGTACCGTGTCCCGCCTGGCTTCCCTTGCAACCGACTGTACGGGGTAGATTTAGCCCCCGGCTTTCGAACCTGAGTTAGCCTGGGACACCTCGGCTAAACTTTTCTAAGCCTCTCTAAACTCTTTTCTGAACCCTCTGCAAGACTTTCTAAGCCTAGTGTAACTGTGTGATCTTGGGCGCATTTGTGCTCTGCTCTCTCTAAGAGTGGGCCCAGCCTTGGGACTTTGGCTCACCAGTGACTTTTTGCTCTCTGCCTTGCTAATAGTGTTCCTGAATCGTAGAGTGGTGTAATCCTGCATATTCTGTCTTTTTCCCTCCCTTTTTCACAACCTTAGTAGAGTGCAATCTAGTTAAGCGCTCACCTCTGTATGAAAATAAGTGGTGTCTTACTGTGATTTTCTAATAAGGGAAAAAGGGGTGTATATATCATAATAGTAACTGTGTTTAGAATATTTTACAATAAGAGTGTTGTAGTGTTTCAACTGTGTGTTCATAAATAAATAATTATATACTTTGATACCAAAGCTCTGGTCAGTGTTTGCTTGTATTATTGTATCTGAGTGCCTATTGAGTATACTTTGCATACTGCCTAACTCTTCTTGAGGGAAGTCGGACTGCTCAGCCACAGCTACCAGGTAAATCTGGGTGGTACAGACTGCTACCAAGTGGGTTTACTGCTAACACCTGTAGTCTTAAATCCTTTGCACTGGTCCCTAAGGGAACTGCACAGGTTTCTGCCTAACACCTTTGAGCTGCATCTGGGCTCCACCACTTTGGGAAGGGATCAACAAACCACTAGCCTTCCAGCAATGGTATGTGGTGGATCTTTGCAGTGCCGGACAGCTTTGGGTGGATGGGGTGTTTATTTCTCTATGTGACTTGAAGGACGCCCTGGGCCTCCCTGACCTCTCCCCCTTTCGATATCTACAGCTCATGGGTGCCCTTACCTAGAGCATTTGGGGAGACACACTTAGGCGTGACCTAACCGATTTTGAGAGATTCCTCATAATGCACAAAGGTACCAAGGGGGTGATATCGCGGCTTTATAGCTTCTTGCTGTTCTCTACCCCATGGGACCCCCCATCCTCCCAAGTACAATGGGGGAAGGACCTAGGCACCCCTATAATGGAAAAGAGATGGACCAAGATCTGTAGGCAGGCACACCGCTCCACAACTGCACCCCAATACCGCCACCAGGCCCTGAAGTTGATACACAGATGACACTACCCCCCACAAAGGATAGCAAAAATGAGAAAAGGTTACGACCCCCACTGCTGGAAATGCCATGCTGAAAAGGGAGACTATGTCCATATGTGGTGGAAGTGCCAGGTGGCACAAACCTATTGGAGTGAGGACCTGTCATGGATAAGGGGAGTGGTGAGAACTCTGTCCCCCTGGCTGGTGTTGTTCGGTATTGTGGTTGAGGGGGGCCCCAAGGTTAAACACGACCACTTGTTGCAGGTCATGCTAGCCGCGGCTGGATGCTGCTGGGCCCAGAAATGGAAATCACCCCGACCTCCAGGGGAGGTGGAGTGGGTAGCGTAAACACGGCAATCTACGATATGGAGTATTTCACCCACCTGATCGATGAATCCAAATCTAACATCGAGGCCCTATGGCTGTCATTTTTTGACAAACACGGGAAAACAGCCTGAGGCACGAGTAACCATCTCAGATGGTTCTCTTGATGGGAACAACACTATCGGGGCAACCCCTTTGGAGTGGGAGGAGATCGATTGTTACAGGACATGTGACTTTTATATGTTGGACCTTATTTTTTTAGCACTGTTTATCTCTTGGAAGCAACCCTATGCTCACATTGTATCCTCAGATGAAGTGCTGGACCCTGTTTTTGTTATCTACCATTAAACCATGGCATGGGAGAGGGGGGGGCGGGTGTGGGAGATGGGGGGGAGGGGAAGGGAAAGTTGTGACCGCACCTTGATATATATGGATGTTTGCACTATTTTTTGAATTATGTCATAACTGTAAAATTCTAATAAAACCAAATTATTTTAAAAAAAAGAATATATGGCCAAACTGCCGCCACCAATATAGACCAGTCTAGCCATGTAATAACCCTTATGTTTGCTTTATCCTTGCTACCTAGTAAAAGCCTATAAGGTTTATGAACTTTGTTCTTCCTTCTCTTCTCCTTCATCCTCCCTTAATATCCCATCCCATCCACTTCTCCTTCTTCCTTTTCATTCTTTGTTCCCCCACTCATACAGATCATACTGTCCTTCTACAAAGGGTGAATCACACTGCTGCTCCCCATGATCATCTCCCATGACATTTTCATACTGCTACCCCACCTTCTTACTTGCCTCTTTAATTCTTTTTTTTCTCGTATACCCTCTCTTGTTTTAATATGTTTCCTTTCTCCACATCCTTAAACCTTCTTTTGACCCATCTTTCCCATATCTCTCTCTATCATCTATTCGTCCTTTTCTTTCTAAACACTTTGAGCGTGTGTGCTATATTCAACGTTCTTGTTGTCTTGATTCTATTCTATTTCTCTCCTTCTCCTGCTACAGTCTGGTTTCCCTCTACCTGCTCCACGATGCAACCTTATTACATATCTCTATCTCCTCACTTCCGGTCACCACAATAAGTGGTCATCTTCTTTGATCTCCTGGACTTTTATAGAATAATCATTCAGTACAAAAGATGTATACTTTACTCGTTTCTATCTTCTCTTGGTATCTCAGATCCATTCCTTTCTTGATTTTCATTCTTTTTTCTCCCTAAAATGTCCCTCCACCACAGTAAATCTCTCTTCCTCACAATTTTCTTCCTGTTGTTTTTTCTCCTCAAATCGGTTTAATCTTTGATCCCTCTCCTTTATTTACTCAAATTTCTTGTCTAGGCCATATGTGTTGGGTCGACTCTACAAGATTTTAAAAAGATGTCATTTTCTTGCTTTTCAAGAATCCAAGACCCTTATAATGCCTTGAAAATTCTCTCCCCTTGATTATTGATTATACCTCTTGCTTGGTCACCCTTGAAGAGAGGGTCCCAGGAGTGTCCCTCCTCACCCCGTGAACATGATGGCACGACGAGTCAAGAACTCATAAAGTCACTCATTATTCGGACAACCCCCAGGAGCACCACTGACTGACACGTATGCAGAGAGATATTCTCTCAGACAGCCATTTCAACCTTATCCAGTGAATGTCTTTATGGATAGAGGTGCTTCAACAGTGATCATGGACAACATTGACTAAATACAGAGTAACCACTGTGCTGACGCCATTAGTGACACCACGACGTGGCCACGTTAGTCATGAAGTACACTTGCAACCATGAACAGCTTAAACAAAACATACACTCGTATACACGGAGAACATGCTTGCACAGTTCTGTAGATAGAGGATAGATACATATACATACTGTCCAAGTTTTTATTATTTTTCTCATTAGCCAAGTGCAGAAACACTAAACGCAAGGCAACAAAGAGATGCAGAGCAAGCTTGCAGATGCTTATGGCAACGAACCCTATGGAAATACACGAGTATTTAAGGAGCTTGGTAGGGCCAAGTATGATTAACGAGGGAAGCAGAATCAGGCTGCAAAGAGCGGGAAGGCCAGAGCTCACAGCCAAGGTTGGAGATAAACAAGCACATTCCATACTTCAAACGACAAGGGGCCAGCTGCAGAAAAGCAGAGTACATCCTCCTAATTACAGACCTGGAGAGCTCGATTTTGTGGTCCACAACCATGTGATGCTGCCGAGCTAGACAATGGGTATTCAACCGCGGTGGGAAGATGAACCGTTCTCAGCAAGCCAGATGAGAAGTGAATTAAAACGTGAATAAGTTAACAATGTTGCAACGTGAAGAGTACACCCATAGACAAAAGTGGTGTTGCTACCAGATACATTGCGAACACCGTCACTTTGCATCACCTTGAAGAGGGGCACAGAGGGCTGAGAACCAAATCGGGTCCCAGGTTTGGGGAGACCAGTTACAGCCAATCAGGGGACAGAAATCCAAGGGTGGATGGCAGGGTGCAAGGGCCAATGGCAAGTCTGTGACCCTGAAACAATGCAATATATAGTTTCTTGGGGTGGGGCGGGCCAGGCCAGGCCAGCCACCTTACATGCAAGTACCAGTACAGTACGATGTATACAGACCATCTATAGGGTCTACCACTCCAAGCACCCAATAAACATGAGTGATAGGTTTTTGGGGGCGGCCCAGGTGCTAATGCAATTCTGTATCAAAACGGGGAGACACGTCCTTGGGAATTGAAGATTCTGGAGATCTGTGAATGTCCTGTATGATCCCTGTCAGTTTTTATAATAAACAACAGTTCTAACTTGCACTTGGCTGACTCCTCTGTTTGTTCTGGGGAAAGGGTTGTTGGGCCTTTGGGAGCTGAACGGGTGAACTCGTAGCAATCCCCAGACCTCTGGCGTACCGTGTCTCCTCCAACACCCTACTTATGAAGTCACCCTTACAGATGATGGTTAATGCTGTCAGTGTACTTTTCCATCTTCCCCCGCCCTCTCACATCTGTCCTTTCCTTGTTACTCTTCATTGACTCCCCCACCCAGGGCTCTGATTTTGCTATCTTTGTATTATATTCAAATGGGCTCACAAACTCGCTCCCTCCACTATCCTCTTCCGACTCTTTTTTCTCCCCCTCGCCACTCTTCTACCCATCATGTGCAAACTGTTCCCTCTTCTCCTCTGTACCCAATCACGTTTCTGCCCTTTCTCCTTACTACCCGCTGAACTTTGTAATGCCCTCCCTCTGCTGCTCAACCCCCCACTTGTCTCCTTTCGCATTCTTCTTAAGTCTGAACTACTTAGTCCAGGGGGTTGAATTGTTGACTCTTGCAGTGCTACTGGGATCCACTACCTTGTTTTTCTGTACCCGTTTTTGTTTAATTCTCTATATTGTGATTTGGTTAAAGCAATCTTTACATTCAGATGCATAAATCACAAACTAGCAATGTATGTCAATATTATTAAGAGCCGGACAAGCTAACTCCCTTTAGAATTAAGTATCTATAGGGGCCCTTCACCTATAGTTAATGAAACAATTAAACTGGGACAATAGTGAACTAATAAGTATAGGAACAATAATAAAACAAATTAAAAAAAATACATGCACTGGGATCTGGTTGGTTTTAATCCAGGCTGCATAGATTTTTATATCATCTTTTGTAAGGTATACAAGGAGTACAGACACCCTGCACTGCGTTCAGGCTTGTCAAGCACCACATTACTGCCATTCTTCCATATTCCCGAAGAGTGGCCTGGGAATCTGTGTTTAGATGGTTTTCTCTGATTTATGTGCTGGGTAAGTGGTTGAGAAGTGGGACTGTAAGCAGTTGTCCAGTCTAACTAGAACCATGTGTCGGGAATGTAGGGAAGTCCCTGACTGAGCATGAGCGTAGAATATTTTATGTTTATTGCAACTGCATTGACCATGTATTTACTGATTGCTCAGGCTCCCCTACGTTGGGGCTCTTTACGAGTATGGTAGTGTGGTAAAAAAGTGGCAGTAATGGAATTCCTGCCATTTTTACTGCACTGCCACACAATGAGTTGGGCGGTAAAGTGGAGGAAATACCCGAGCACTTGGCATGAGTAATCCCCTCCGTATTACCTTCAAAAACTGGAGGCATTACCACAGGCATAATTACCACTCACATGAATATCCTACTCCACGGATGGGGACGAGCACCATTTTACCGCCACAGGTAATCAGGTGGATTTACTGCCAGACAACGTGGCGGTAACAGCAATCAAGTTAAGGTGTAATTGCACGGGAATTACGGGGTAATTAATAATGAGACCCATTGTCAATTGCCCCTCTGTATTAGGACAATTCCATGCATTCGTCAACAAATGTTAATGTTAAAGGTATTTGTACCACGCACTGTCACCAACAGAATTGGTCCCCAGGCGTCTGGCGGATCTGCAAACAAGAAGTAGGGGCGGGAGTTAGAAGGGTGAAGAGGGAGTAGGAAAGTGAGAAAGGTGCGGTCCTGTTGGCAGCTTCAGTTCGTTTTCCACTGTGCGCTGAGCTTGGGAATGAATATCGGATCAATGCGAGTCCTCATGTGCTGTTGGTGCGAGTTATGTGTTTGTTTGTTGTTGCGGTGTGGTGAAGTGCGTGCGGTTTGCTGTGAGAGGAGGTGGTTGTGTGGATTTTTGTGTGAGAAATATGGTTACAGAAATTTGAGCTTTTGGGTTAGTGGTTTTTATGTCTCTAAGTCTTCTATTTCTTGTTCTAAGTATCCGAATATCTTCAGGAGTTGGCATTTTTTGTGTCTGTCCGTCTTTTTGTTAGGAGTGATGACATGGCAAGTTTCCAGCTGTGATATTTTGACCAAATGAACTTACCTTCAACTAATTCCCTAGCATGCTACAATTTACTGTTGTTTCAGGAAGGGGAAATGTACCTTTCCGGCCTGTTTTTATACACGTCTTGCGCACTGACAAATTACCTTAAAATGTGGTAGCAGCTTTGGGGGTCTGGTGAAATTCGACAAAATTGCAGAACACTCAAGAACTATTTGAACGAGTTAAGAGGCAAACACAGATGGTTTGGCCTGCAGCCCATACGACTCATTTAGCAAGAGTTACCCTTCGGACTGCGTTCATGTACCAGCCACCAAATATATTGCCGAGTCTGTGTTTCGGCTGCAAGAGCCAATAAGAATGACACAAATTAAAGAAAACCTGATTTGAAAAGAACTCTCACAAAGTCCAAGCTGTGCATTCACTGCTGTGTTTTGACAGGAAGTGCCCAGACTTCCTCTCCACAGAGGGGACTCTATGGTGTTTGACATAGCTCTCAACTCACACGCTTTTGGCGGGTGTCACCCGCCTTGTAAAGGGCTGAATCACCCGCCAAGCCTCCAGCACGCCCATTCATTTCAATGGGCGTCTCACCCGCCAAAAACAAAATCGGGTGATTTCACCCGCCTTTGCAACAGAAATGGTTGAGAGCTATGTGTTTGAACAGTGAGAGATTGCAGCTCAGCAATTAGGCCTGTATTCTAATAAACGCGGCAGTCTTTTTGCATATAAATGACTCATTTTGTAAATGCACTGGATGCAGTGCAGAGGGTGCTTGGGAGACGTGATCTAGGAGTCGTAGCATGACCCGTATCACATGACCATCTTTTAACATTAACACTCCGGCCTTAATATGGCATGGAAGTCTACTGAGCAGAACATGACATTGCAGAAAACGTCTGTCTGGCTACGTTTTACGCTCTGACAGTATTGGCTAATGAAACAGGAAGAGGCGTTGTTAAAGGCTGACCTAGTCTGCGGTTGTCTGCTGTTCCCCGGGCTTTGCCTCAGTAGTGAAAGGCAGGCGCAATGGATTTAACCAGGCAGAATGATTTTTCATTTTGTAATCGCACAAAGAACATTTGTACACAAGCTGCGACACAGCTCTTTTCTTCAGCGTGATTTCATTTGCATAAACCCGTGACGTGCTGCTTCTAGTGCAATGTTTTCTCAAACGTGTTGTTACCAATGCCAAAATCTACTGGGGAAAGTGCAATTTTTGCACTGGCTTTATTTTCCAATAGATATATAATCCAAGATCTTATTTTAATGCGAGCCATTGTACACGCAATGTTCTATTTCGCTGCTTAGTAACTAGACGATACATAAGCATTACAAAGACAGTGCCCTCAAAGTGCCACGGTGCAGACCATGGCTGTGCATGGCAAACTTGGGCTGTTTCTGGGCTGTTTCTGGAGACTCGTCTAACCGGAGACAGGCGAGCATGGCTGTCTACTTTCCTTGCTCCCGCTGAGAGCAAGCAGCTTAACTGAACGTCCTTCCTGAGATGGACAAGGCAACAGAAGTCTGGTGGTTTCATATAGAGGGCCTTGTGGAAGGGCCCCGCCCCTGCCATGAGGCCTCCCATGGCACAGTGAACCGCCCTGGCCACCAGAAGACACAGGAGACTCTGTGTCCCGTCCGGGCTCCACGCGTGCTGTGGAGAGCGCACGTGACTCGACCCATTTATTGAAATCCACACGCGATGGAGTTATGTCACTCCACCGCATGATGTGCCTGTTAAATGGACACCACGCTCCTCCTTTTTCAGAACACTAACAACATCACAAAACTACCACCCACCGAAAAACACGTGGCAAATCACACCCTTTAATTAAGCAAGTGAAACAGTTTCCAGCACATCCCGGCTGCTTGACTCATGGGTGCAGTACATAGTCTTTCAGGAGGACAGGTCTCCCCCACCCAGGTTGCTGGGGATACCGTCTGCCCCCTTCCCAGCTCAGCCTCTCCTCACCTGAGCCCCCTCGGTCCAGGGGAATGTGAGAGCAGTCAGTTCCTTCATCAGGTTTCTCAGCAAAATCTCTGCCCAGGGATGCCCCCGGCCATCTCCCAGCCTCTTGAAGAAACTGGCATTCCTGGTAACAGTGGCTTTTCCATCCGACCCCTTCATTGCAATCACGTCCATGGGGGTCAGTTAATAGGTCCATGACAGCTTCCCTTGAGGGTGCCTATTTTTTACGATCACCGCGTCTCCCAGGGCTAACTGGTGCTGTCGAAGCCTCCTTCTCATAGTCTCGCCATCGTTTCGGTATCTCCTCTCCTCTACCTGGGCGTCATCAATCACATTGATCACAGCCAGTTCCCGGTCACCTGCATCCAGCAATAGGCCCCTCGGGCACCTCCTAAACATTTCTTCCACTGGGGCTACTCCAGTTGGGCAATGGGGAGTTGCTCGATATTCCAAAACACCTTGTTGAGGATCCTCATGAACCGCTCAGCTTCTCCGTTGGCCCATGGCTAAACCGGAGTGATCTTCCTATGGTGCACACCATATTCCTTCAAAAACTGACCGAAGCTTTCCCGTTGGCAGGGCGGTTCATTGTCAAAGCAGAAGGTCTGTGGCAGGCCATGGGTTGCTAAAATCCTTTCCAGTGCCTCCGTCACATTGTCGAATGACACAGAGTCCAAGAATTCAACCTCCGGGTACCTCGACCACTGGTCCACCACCACCAGGGAATGTATGTCTCTCCCCGTGGACCTGAAGTCCCCAAGTACCGCCTCCCATGGCTGTGTTCCTCGGGCATGGACTCGATCGGGGGTGTCCCTCTGCATTGGGGATACTGCCAATACCACAAACAGGTCGCTACAAACTCCTCTACTCTCGTTTCCAAGTCCGGAAATCACACCTTCAGCCAGAGTCAGGCTTTGATCTTGGCCATTCCTTTGTGGCCTTGATGCGCCGGATCAATCACCTTTTGTATCCTGTTGGCAGGCAGGACCATCCTGTCCCCCCACATCAGTAGCCCTCCATAGTAAATAGGTGGTAATTAAAGAATTATTATCCTTATGTTCTTTGTTTATTTCATTGTTAGGTTTAAAAACTAAATATAGTCCTTTCACTGTTAAAATGGTTGGGCCTTAACTTCCATATTCAGAGTACTGCAGATACCCCAAGCCAAGATGGAGGGCAGAGGCAGGAGTTCTGATTGGGTGGCAGGTTGACAATGGTGTGACTCCCAACATTCTAAACTGCCTTTCATTAGTTTAGCTTCCTGAGCTGGTCATGTTTCTGTTTATCTCCTATGTTTTGGGCCTTGGAAAACTCTTAAGAAAATATCTTCATTACTAAAAGAAAAAGAAACAACTCATTCAAGTTACATCTACTCTAAAGAAATTAATTTCCCCTGTGGAAGAAAATGCTGAGAGGTCTTCTAAAGCAAAAAATAAGCTAAGTACTTTTTATGTAATTAATCTAAATGAACTGCCAAAGTTAGCCTTATCTTCTGTTATTTTCTCCTCTGAAGTGCAAGGATTAAAAGACGTCGTGTTGTGAAGCCAGTGTTTTTTCATGGCAAACTCATTCATCAGAGATTAAGTCATGAAAACATGATATTTAAAGGCTATTAAAGTTAATGACTGCACAGGCAACCTTGTTTTTTAAAAGCAGCACCAAGAAGGATATTTATTTTTGAGCCAAGGTATTTTTAACAAAGAGGAAAATATATAAGACTTGTTTACCATATTATATGAGGAATCTTCCAAATGCATCTCATTACATGCAAAGACGTTTTTGAGGAATAACTTTACTTTAAAACTGCACTCAACATTAAATGGTATTTCCTTTGGTTGTTGAACTATTTCCATAAAGAGAGGTAAATGAAATGGAATGAACTGATTAAGGAAATAGTATCATTTTAAGGAAAACAAAAGATTATTTCTGTGTTTTCAACTATTTTTTCAAGTGTGCTTCATTCAAAAGGCTCATCTTCTTGAGACGTTCTGGAGTTTGTGTTCACAGTTTTATTGACATTGTTTGGAAACACATTTTCTTTTCTTCAAGTTCATTTATTTCCACAAGGAGCCTCCATCAGTTTAGTCACTTGTAATGACATTCAGTTCATTGGTTTTCAGCAGCACAGTTATGAAACATGACCACCAAAGTTTGCTTTTAGGGTAAAAGAGTTGGAGTTATTTCAAAACTAAAAAAAATATATAGAAATAATTATCATCCTCTGGGCTTTTTGCTGAGGGTATTCAGGTAGGATTGTTGATATTCATAAAATAATAGTTGTTTAGTTTTGTAATATTATTTAATGCTTAACAATTTTCATTCATGCAGAGACCGGATGAAGATAGAAGATCCAGTGTCTGATTTGTTATTTTATCCACTTTTCCCCCTTCCCCCCAGGGGTGTCTAGTACTCAGCTGTTCAGTTTAGTTGTGAGCTAGACATCTTAGTGGGATCGTGGGACTCAGCAGCTCCTGCGTTGGATGTGGATATTACCAGCCTGACAGAATGAAAGGCCCAAGTAGTTAACTTCGCCTGAGCTGCTGAGACCACTTCCCAGAATAATTATGGAAGCCTTGGGGGATATGATTAAGGAGTTGAGGGAAGAATTAAGGGTTTCTATAAATGAGAATGTCCTTTTAAATAAAAAGATTGAGGAGTTAAATATTAAGGTAACACATATTCAGGAAATGTCAGAAGAAAGGTTGGTAGGTAGGAGAGAAGAACAGATTTTGGAACCTCCAGTTCTGGAAAGGGAAGTTTCTAGACAGAGAGGAGATTCTGGGTTAGGAGCAATTGGAGGTTTAAAGTCTTTAATTTTACCGGTGCCTCTGGCACCACCTGAATGTTTTTCTGGTGAGGCTAAAAGATTTCAAACATTTTTCACTCAATGTGAATTACATTTTTTAAGTAGGCCGGAAGTGTTTTCTTCTGATATGTCAAAGATAACATTTATGATATCTTATCTTTCAGGGGAGGCTGCTAGTTGGGCAGGAGTGTTGGTTAAACAAAAAGATTTAGCTTTGTATGATTTTAAATTATTTAAGGAGGAAAGAGATAGGCGAAGAAATAATAATCTCTGTCTTTATTGCGGAAGGAGTGGACATTTTCTTAGGAACTGCCCTTACACTCCAAAGAAAGTACAAAATCCTGACGGCAAGAATCATCAAGCAGCCAATACTCTTTAGGCGGCAGTTCCTCACATAACAATTAATGTATCCTTGATTTTTGAAAAGAAATTGGTGGGTAGTGGTCCTGTGATTATTGATTCAGGAGCAACTGGGAATTTTATGGATTGGGGAGTAGCAAAGAGTTTAGGTATTCCCTTAGTGAAGAAGGTTTTATCTGAGCAGGTTAGTTCAGTGGATGGATCAGAATTAACTTCAGGACCAATCACACATGAAACTTCTCCCTTACTAATGATTATGGCAGGGAACCATGGAGAGGAGTTGATTTTTGAGATTATCGATGCTCCACAATTGAAGATTATTTTAGGCATGCCCTGGCTTACACATCATAATCCTTTGATTGATTGGGGCAGAAGGGTGATTGAATTAAATTCCAATTTTTGTAAGGAACATTGTTTTGAAGGTAAATCCCTTGAAGATACTCAGATTGATGATGTTAAGGGTGCAAGGTTCTTAGGAGAGGTTGGAGCTCTTTTTCACTCTCATACTATTGGAGCTGTTATGGGAGAGTTACCTGATTGCTACAAAGAATTCAGTGATGTCTTTGATGAGGTAGTGGCAGGTGGTCTTCCTCCTCATAGACCATTTGATTGTAAGATAGAACTTGAACCAGGAGCCACTTTACCTTGTAGCAGGGTTTATGCACTTACTGAAAAGGAAAACGATTACCTTAAGGAGTATTTAACTGAAAATTTAGCAAAGGGTTTCATTAGACATTCCAAGTCCCCGGTGGCATCTCCTTTATTTTTTGTGCCTAAAAAGAGGGAACATTGAGGACTTGCATTGATTATAGAGCTCTAAATAAGGTAACCATCAAAAACAGATATCCACTTCCTTTAATTTCAGTTATGTTAGATCAGATACAAGAAGCTGAAGAGGCTTTTCAGGTTTTGAAAGATCGTTTCATTACAGGACCTGTGCCTTTACATCCTGATCCTTCTAAGCCTTTTTTTGTTGAGGCAGACGCCTCCAATCTGGCTATGGGAGCGGTTTTATCTCAAAGGCATGAAAACACTGGACAATTGCATCCAGTTGCTTATTTTTCCAAAAAATTTTCTTCAGCTGAAATCAATTATACCATCATGGATCGTGAGCTTTTAGCGATCAAGGCAGCCTTTGAGGAATGGCGCCATTATTTAAATGGAGCTAGACACACTGTGACAGTTTTGACTGATCACCGAAATCTTTCATTTTTAAAATCAGCTAAAACTTTAACACCCAGACAATTAAGGTGGTCATTATTCTTTTCAGATTATGATTTTGTAATTACTTTTAAACCTGGAAGTCAAAATGGAAAGGCAGATGCTTTGTCTCGTCAGTTTCCTGGTAGTGAACAATTGAAGGAGATTGATCAACAACCTGTGATTTCCTCTGAACATTTTATTGTGGCGGGAGTTTTTGATGAAGGAAGTTTTTCTAAAGAAATTCAAGACTGTATGACTTCTGAACAAATGGATGAATGGGTGAGACAGGACCCAGTGAGAAAAATTAAAAATGGTTTACCATATTTCGACACTAGATTATATCTTCCTTCAGAGAAGCTCCGTGAAAAAATTTTGATTGATTGTCATGAATCAAAACTCTCAGGTCATCCAGGGTTTAGAAAAACTTTAGAGTTGGTCAGGAGGGAATTTTGGTGGGATACAATGAGAAGTGACATTTTAAACTTTGTTAAGACTTGTGAGACTTGTATTAGAGCCAAGTCACATGTGGGTAAACCAATGGGTTTATTAGAACCTCTTCCAATTCCGCCGCATCCGTGGCATACTATTTCTGTGGATTTTATAGTTGATCTCCCTAAGGATCAAGGTTGTTCTACAATTTTGGTTGTTGTTGATTTACTTACTAAAGAAAGTCATTTTATTCTAATTAAAGGGGAAGTTACTGCAGAAAGTTTGGCACAGCATTTTTCTCAAGGCATTGTTCGGCTGCATGGTTTACCTAGTCAGGTGATTTCCGATAGAGGTTCTCAGTTTATTTCAAAATTTTGGAGGGCCTTTTGTAGAAGTCTTCGTGTGGAAGTTAAATTAACATCTGGATATCATCCCGAGACTAATGGTCAAGTGGAACGTGTTAATCAAGAGTTGGAAAAGTACTTAAGATGTTACTTGCAAGCAGGAGACAGTTGGGTAGATCTAATTTGGATAGCAGAATTTGCATATAATAATTCTATGAAGGATTCTACTTCTATGTCACCTTTTTTCTGTAGTCGTGGTTTCCATCCTCGTTTCCTTAGAGAACAGATAGAGAAAGACATTGGTAGTCCAGCAGTTGAGATTAGATTACAGACTATGAAGGAAAATTTGGTACGAGCAGTCAAGGCACTTCAATTGAGTAAGGCTAGTTATAAGAGATTTGCTGATGTTAAACGCAAGCCTGGGCCAGAATTTTGTGTTGGGAATAAAGTCTGGTTGTCTACCAAGAATTTGAAAATCAAGGGTCGAACTAAATTTAGTCCAAGATTTATAGGTCCTTTTGAGATTGAGACTGTGATAAATCCAGTTGCAGTTAGATTGAAACTTCCCGAAAATTTAAAAGTACATCCAACATTTCACATTAGTCAGTTAAAACCATTTGTTGATGGAACTAGATTAGGAGTTCCTCTTAGTCCAGTTTTAGTGGAGAATCAATCTGAAGAATTTGAGGTCAGAGCAATTTTGGACTCTAGAAGAAGTCGTGGAAAACTTCAGTATTTAATAGACTGGAAAGGTTTTGGGCCTGAGGAACGCTCTTGGGAATTTGCTAGTCATGTCCATGCTCCAATTATTGTCGCCAAATTTCATAGGAAGTATCCTTTCAAGCCTGGTCCGGGAGGGAGGGCTTGGAGAGGGGGTACTGTCAGGTTCCATAGTAAATAGGTGGTAATTAAAGAATGATTATCCTTATGTTCTTTGTTTATTTCATTGTTAGGTTTAAAAACTAAATATAGTCCTTTCACTGTTAAAATGGTTGTGCCTTAACTTCCATATTCAGAGTACTGCAGATACCCCAAGCCAAGATGGAGGGCAGAGGCAGGAGTTCTGATTGGGTGCCAGGTTGACAATGGTGTGACTCCCAACATTCTAAACTGCCTTTCATTAGTTTAGCTTCCTGAGCTGGTCATGTTTCTGTTTATCTCCTATGTTTTGGGCCTTGGAAAGCTCTTAAGAAAATATCTTCAACACTAAAAGAAAAAGAAACAACTCATTCAAGTTACATCTACTCTAAAGAAATTAATTTCCCCTGTGGAAGAAAATGCTGAGAGGTCTTCTAAAGCAAAAAATAAGCTAAGTACTTTTTATGTAATTAATCTAAATGAACTGCCAAAGTTAGCCTTATCTTCTGTTATTTTCTCCTCTGAAGTGCAAGGATTAAAAGACGTCGTGTTGTGAAGCCAGTGTTTTTTCATGGCAAACTCATTCATCAGAGATTAAGTCATGAAAACATGATATTTAAAGGCTATTAAAGTTAATGACTGCACAGGCAACCTTGTTTTTTAAAAGCAGCACCAAGAAGGATATTTATTTTTGAGCCAAGGTATTTTTAACAAAGAGGAAAATATATAAGACTTGTTTACCATATTATATGAGGAATCTTCCAAATGCATCTCATTACATGCAAAGACGTTTTTGAGGAATAACTTTACTTTAAAACTGCACTCAACATTAAATGGTATTTCCTTTGGTTGTTGAACTATTTCCATAAAGAGAGGTAAATGAAATGGAATGAACTGATTAAGGAAATAGTATCATTTTAAGGAAAACAAAAGATTATTTCTGTGTTTTCAACTATTTTTTCAAGTGTGCTTCATTCAAAAGACTCATCTTCTTGAGACATTCTGGAGTTTGTGTTCACAGTTTTATTGACATTGTTTGGAAACACATTTTCTTTTCTTCAAGTTCATTTATTTCCACAAGGAGCCTCCATCAGTTTAGTCACTTGTAATGACATTCAGTTCATTGGTTTTCAGCAGCACAGTTATGAAACATGACCACCAAAGTTTGCTTTTAGGGTAAAAGAGTTGGAGTTATTTCAAAACTAAAAAAAATATATAGAAATAATTATCATCCTCTGGGCTTTTTGCAGAGGGTATTCAGGTAGGATTGTTGATATTCATAAAATAATAGTTTAGTTTTGTAATATTATTTAATGCTTAACAATTTTCATTCATGCAGAGACCGGATGAAGATAGAAGATCCAGTGTCTGATTTATTTTATCCACTTTTCCCCCTTCCCCCAGGGGTGTCTAGTACTCAGCTGTTCAGTTTAGTTGTGAGCTAGACATCTTAGTGGGATTGTGGGACTCAGCAGCTCCTGCGTTGGATGTGGATATTACCAGCCTGACACTCCTCTACTCTCGTTTCCAAGTCCGGAAATCACACCTTCAGCCAGAGTCAGGCTTTGATCTTGGCCATTCCTTTGTGGCCTTGATGCGCCGGATCAATCACCTTTTGTATCCTGTTGGCAGGCACGACCATCCTGTCCCCCCACATCAGTAGCCCAGAGTCTGTGAATATCAGCTCAGCTCGGACCCTCCATAGCTGTTCTAGAGTCACTCGAGCCTCCTGAGTTCTCTTACCCAGGCCCTCCAGGACTGACTTCCATTCCCCTCTCTGCAGTGCGTCCCTGAGGATCCGGAAGCATTCGTCACTTTTTGACACCCTTTCCAGTTCCTGGATGGGCATCGAGTTCGGGGTAGCCAACTCCACGATGAGTTGCACGTGCTCTTTGGCCACCTCCATGCTGGTCGTGTAGTTTTCCCCTGGCTGGTAAACGAGCAATACGCCATACTCCAGCTGCGCCAGCATCCACCTCTCTCTCCGGGCTGGCGGCTTCAATGATAAGGCCGCCATGATGTGCAGCAAAGGCTTGTGATCTGTCACCACTGTCACCGGCCTACCCAGCACAAATAGCTGAAAAAGCCTGCACCCCCACAGCACCGCAAGGGCCTCGCGCTCAATCTGGGAGTACCTCTGTTCGGTCTTTGACAAACCATGGCTGGCATAAGCAATGGGCCTTACTTCTCCTTTGGTGTCCATCTGCATTAAAACAGCTCCCAGACCAAATGGACTGGCGTCCACCACCACCTCAGATGGAAGAGATGGGTCGAAGAACACCATCGTATCTCCAGCCGTGGGGGCCCGTTTCACATCCTCGAAACGCTGTTTGCTCAAGAGGGCGCCCATTGCCAGGTGTTGTCCTTCCTTGTGAGGCTCCTCAGGGGTTCCGACTGTGTGGCCAGCTTCCTTATAAACCGTCCACAGTAAGTCACCATGCCCAGGAAGCTGCAAACGTCCAACACATTCTTTGGGGGTCTTGCTTCCATTATGACACCCCTCCTTCTTTAAACACAAAGCCAAAGAACTCAAAGCTTGTCCACAGGAATTCACACTTCTCCCAATGCAGCGTTAAGCCCAGTGCTCGTATGCGTTCCAGGGTCCTCACCTGGCGTGCCATGTGCTTTACCTCTGACTTAGAAAACACTAGCATGTCATCACTGATATTCAAGACACCTTCCAATTCCACCAGAACCCCTCGTATAAAGTTCTGGAACACTTCAGCAGCTGACAACACACCGAAGCTGAGGCGTTTGTATCGGCACAGTCCCTGGTGTGTCATGAATATCGTGATGTACCTGGACTCCAGGTGTAATATCACCTGGTACTATCCAGCCCTCAAGTCTATCTTAGAGAAGAACCTTGAACCCTGCACCTCTGTGATGATGTCATCAATCGTTGGGGTAAGGTATCTCTTGCGCTTAATTGCCTTGTTGGGCAATTGCATGTCCACGCAGATTCTGACAGTTAGCATCGGGCCTTCTACCTTTCCGATTATGTCCAAGCTCACAAGATTCTCCAGTTCCTTGTCCACTAGCTCTCGGAAGTAAAAAGCGACCCTTTGGTGCTTCAGGGCCAGTGGTTGGATTGACTCAACAATGTGCAATCTCACTGGCTCACCGACCATCTAGCCGATTCCCACGAACAGCTATTAAAATCTTTTGAGGACCGCTTGCATGACCTCCGCATACACACTATATGCAAAGCTGACAATGCCCAGTGTTTCCGCTGCAGCACAGCTCAGGGGAGTGTTGGAGTGTTGGTGCTCACATCGGTCACAAAGAAACATGCCTTAATCGAACTGCCACCATGCTCCAATTTCGACACAAATGCCCCAACCAAAGAGATGGGCTGATCTCCCTCGAAAGTGAAAATGCATGCCTTTGGATGTTGCAGGGGGGGGGTCTCTCATGGCTTTGTAATGGACTCTGGCCATGACATTAACCGAAGCACCTATGTCCGCCAACACCGGCACTGGCGACCCATCCACCTGCACCATGCATTTCGACTGCCCCCTGGCTTTCAATTTTAGGACGCTCACACTCGAGATAAAGAAGATTTTCTCATCTTCCTCTTCATCCAGGTCCTTTCCAACTCCATCCTCCTCCTGATCCACGAGGGTCACATTTGGTGGGCTCTGTTGTCTGAAGAACCCAGCCCACCACTGGTAACGGAGCCCTGCACATGCGAGCATAATGGTCCACCATCCTGCATCTTCTGCAGGGTTTTCCTTTTGCTGGACACTCGGCGGGGTGCGGTAGGTCGTACCCACACTTCAGACATGACTCGGACGACCGATTGTTTCTTTCCCTCTGCAGTCTGGCGGGCCGAGGGGCCCCTCTTGCCCCTTGGCCGTGGCCAATGGCACACACCTCCTCAGACTTGCCATGGGCAAATCGCCACGTCCATCATAGGCGCACAAGTCTCTACCACCTTATGTGACCATCCAAGCCTCAAGGTACGGCGCAGCGTGATTCACTTAACACTTGACGCCAGAGTTTTCCAGACATAAATCCTTGGATCAGCTGGTTGCAAATCATGGCCTGCTCGCTGTCCCAGGCGCACGATATCGCCATACGCCGGAGGCGGCCATGAAAAACATCCAAGGACTCATCACCCTTCTGCCTCACACTGCATATAATGAACCTCTCATAGTCAACGTTCGCGAGAGGCACAAAATGTTCATGTAGAGCATTCTTCGCCTCGACATAGGAGCATCCACTTGTTGCAACTACTGGAAGATCTGATGCACTGCTTGGCCAGCCGGGTACAAAAGCATAGCCACCTTACTTTCCTGATCAGTCTCTCCAGTGGCCTTGAAATATATATCCATACAGTCAATCCACGATTTCCACTGCAGACCCAAGCTTGATGGTGCCCCTGAGACATCCAACTCAGGCATTGGGGCTAGCGCACCATGTTGGCGTGGAACTCGGGCACCCCAGGCACAGCCAGCACAGCTCCAGCAGGGGCTGCTCCTGCATTCTCGTTGTACGCCATGTTGGTGAGCGCACAAGCACCCCTACCTTACTAGGGGCTGCAACCCACACTGGAACCAGAGTAGAAAAACCCAATAGGGTGTCCTGCACCACAGAATGTTCTGTAGCCCCAATGTGTCCTCCACACTACGCAGAGGAGCCGTAGTAAAATTGAGCCTGCTGAAAAGCATGGGGATGTCCTCAAAAGCAACCGCTCTCGCTTTCCCTCCCAGCTGCACTCAGCATCAGAACAAAGTCACTGGTGTAAACTCCACCCCAACAGGGAGGAGAGAAAAGAAAAGAAAAAAAACTCTCTCTCCACTCCCCCTGACAGATTACACGTTCCCCTCACCACCTTCCTTTTTGATGGGGGATCCAAACTCCTAACATGCAGATGTCCACCCATGTGGCAGTTGGTTTATCCATAAATTTAGCATGGGAGGCGCGCAGGCACTCCTCTAGGGCGCTGCAATCTCCTCCACCAGTACGGCATAAAATTGTGGCTGAAATGTGCAGCATGAGAATAACTTCTTTCATCAAGCCGCAGTTCTTATCTCACCGCCTAAGTCCTGGGGGTCCGTGCAAGCATGGACAACAACCTCGTCGCCAATGTGGAAGGGGGCCCCTTGCTATGAGGATTACCGTGACACTGTTAGCCCTCCCTCCCCAAGGTCCACGGCCAACAGAAGACACAGGAGACTCTGCTTCCCGCCCAGGCTCCACGCGTGCTCTAGAGAGCACACGTGACTCACCCCATTTTTTTACATCCATACACGACGGAGTTACGTCACTCTGCCGCGCGTGCCTTTTAAAGGGACACCACAGGCCTTACCGTGGTACCCTCTCCCCTCCAACTGATTGCGGTGGACCACTTGTTGGTCTGAGTTCTATTAATGCTAAACTAGTGCAGCCACACAAAAGATGCAATGGCTTGTGTTCCAAACAAAGTCTGAGGTTTTGATTTTCTCAACTGTGTTCCTGCTTCAGTTCTTCCACTCGGGTGGGATTTTTGTGTCCGAAGTTCAGAAGCTTCGATCAAATACATCTAATTGTTTTACTAGAGGCTTTATGAAACACACTTCTAGAAACATTATTTAGGAACAAGTGTTTAGGTAAAAAGGCTGAAATTATTGAATTTTAGGAAAAGGTGCCGCAGCATGGCCTACTAACATAACCTGCAAGAAAGCTAGTCACGTGCGGTGCTCTGTTTGAAGCTCACTCCAACTGACAGGCGCTTTCTGTTGGTGGGAAGCCAATCCCTCGCTAAATAAATACAGATGGTATGTTCCTTGGGTAAATCTTGTGGCAGGGCCATGTTATAAAAGTTAGACTTGGGCAGCGAATGCCACATCGTCTCTAATGCAACTGTAGGGGCTTTTGAATAAGGTGCTTTTGGACTCGGCTGTCCGGGGATTTAGCAGAAAGAGAGCAGGAAATGAGGCTGGGTTAAAAGGTGCGGGAAGTCTGGCGAGTGCTAATGACGACCCACTGAAAACTAAAAGGGCATCCCTTGCACGCATGCAGGGGGCTTCCCCGCCAGGTGAAATACAGCGCTCGCACAAGGCGATACCATTTCACGCTCCGCGGGCCCCCGGGTCAACGTGCAGACGTGTCCGTCTGCTGACAGCCATGCTGGAAATCAAAGGGCTGTACAGCTGCTGGGCCCGAGATATTGGCAAATGGCGGAGATTCTAGCATCCGCGCCTGCGTGACCATGCACTTCAAACGCGGCACGTACGCTAAATGAGAGACGCGCGTGTTCACACTCTTGCAGAATATGCATCTATATGACTGCGCATAATATTGCGCAATAGAGCGAGATGCTTTTGCGTCTTTCACCGGGGCAGCCGAGGCATAGCCAGGATTGTCTAACAAATGGGGCTAGAAGCTAATGTAGTTGGGCCCATCTCAGTGACATTGACATCTGTAAATGCCCACAAAGCACAGCTGAGTGGGCATTTACAGATTTTGGGTGGGCCTTACCCACTCATGCCCTACCCTCAATACGCCTCTGCGGGGCACTAATGGAAATGGGAATTATTTATCTGGGGAATCTCACCAGGGATGAGTAGGGGTTGGGCTTTTGGGGGCGGGAGGTGGGTGCTAGATTTTTCTCAACCCCCCCCCCCCGCCACGTAAATAACTATTTGCCTTTCAGGGGTGGGAAATCACGAATCCCTTGAAAATAACCACTGAGGGGAACGTTTTATACAATAGATACAAAGAATTGTTCAGAAGTGACATTTTATATGTTTATATGCGTATTTTAATATGCTTTTTATTCATTAATGAATTTATATGTAGTGTTAACCAAATGCACTTAATTTTTTTTTAAAAGAAGTATTTTAAAGAAAAAAGTGTCTCTCTGGTTAACTGAGCCCTCTGTGACTCTTGATTAAAGTGCAGGTTTCTCTTGAATTATGTGGCAAGAGCAGACTTCTTGTCTCCCCCAAATTACATACTTCTCCCCTCTGAAAGGGTTCTGCTCTGCAGGTACACCTGTGGTAACTGCTGGACCCAGACGGGCCATTCACTGACTTTCATACAGAGAGGTGGGTACTAGCTTCAAGATGACAGATTGCATACCAAAGGGGTGTTAGCTCTGCCTTTCCTGTTGTCTATCCGGCAACCAAGCCCCTTCAAGCTTGCCTCAATTATCTTGTTAGTATGCACTACCACCAGCCCGATTAGACAAAGGAAAGCAGATTAATGGAGCCTTTGATATTTAAATTAGGCGGCTCATGGCTGGAGGAAGGTTTGCCTTCTATCTTCTTGAGATGCTTTGATGTACCCGTGGCTGTCAGATTCCGGCTGACTATGACGAGTGAAGATGGCGCCTGAAGACTGTGTCTTCCCGCAGTACACGTGACTATGCATTTTGTGCAGGAAGCAGATTAAATGGGTGCAGAATGGCTGCAAACATTTCTCAGAGGTTTGTCTCCCATCATTCATTTTCATTATTAAAAAATCAAAAAAGCCTAGGAGAGCGCACCCTCTCCCCGTGCAGATGGTAGAATTCCTCACACTGACCCCTGTGGAAGATGGTAGAATTGGTCACAACTAAATGAGGGATAGATAACGGCCCACATGAGTGTGACAAGTGAGCAGGGGGCGGCACTCCGGATCGAGAATCATTGGCACTTTACACAACCTGTCACTGCATTGGAGGAGGTGTATTAACCTGGTATGTTTAACCTGTTGTCGGGAGTGCGCTGTGTGAGGGTTGAGCAGGTAACAATCCTGCACAAGGGAAGCAAACGTGCCATGCAGGCCCTACTCTACAACTAAGGAGGCGTTGAGGTGTCTACATGGTGTGATCAAAGAGAGATGAATGCAGAGGTTGTTTGCCATAAAATAGAGAAAAGAATCAAATGTCAATGGGGTGGTTCTAGCAAGGAGCAATCTCGAAGAAACGATCCAGTTGGCTCCGGCCGCAGGTGTTTTCAGAGGCAGAAATAAGAAGAGGTTTGGCTTTAACTTCATGCAAGAATAAGCAGGAGATAATTGGACTAATACATTGTCCAATGTCAGGTGCTTGTGTACTGTAAGCGATACGGTAAGAGAAGGCTTGCGTTGGGGCCGGAGTGGGACTGCCCCTTACCGGTAGGTCCATTGCACTGTAATGGTGTGTCTAGCACATTGCAGTGAATGCTATACTTGTTTCAAAAAAATGTGGATATAGGGACAGCGATTTTGCTCCCAGTTGTGGCCCAAGGCTCGGAACAATGAAGTTGTCATGCAGGCCCTCACCGAACATTGCCGATACAGTGCTGCACAGGGAACGTGACTGGGAGATTTGGTCAGTTCACAGGGGTTGTCTTATTTCCCTCAGGATTCTTCTGAGGTGTCGGGGACGGAGACAAGCAGTCCCACACAGTGGCAGATAAAACCCTTTGGAGGCCCCTAGGCAGTCGAAATTTAGGGGCACCCTCGCAAATTATCTCCTAATATGTTTTACATTTTATTTTAATAAAGCAATTGTATTACACAAAACTAAATATTAACAATAATGAATGTTATTAAACACATTTTTAAAATTTTTTTAATAAACCAACAAAACTTTGTTTTTGGTGAAATTTGGGCACAAATCCAAATGAAGCACTGCCGGGCGCCGGGGCCACTAGAAGGAGTGGGGCCCCAAGGCCAGTGTCTACTTGGCCTAATGGATAATCCAGCACTGGTCCCACACACCCTGTGTATCTATACATTTACTGCAAACATTGGATAACATGATATGCCTGTGTATGATAACATTTGTCATTTATGAATAACTGTTTCACTTTGTGTCCAAAATACCTTCCAAAAGTTCCAGTTGCTCTCTCTCCTTGGCCTCACCACCTGCAACGCCCAAAGGAATTGGCGGTCTTTACCACCTGGTAATGCCTGCAGATTTAACCAATACGGCACGATGAGCTCATAGTTCGGGTACTAATACAACTTACTTTGTCTCGCTCGGAGATCCAGCGATTTGTAGAACTGACACTGGATATGTCATTTCTACCTTAACCTTCACAGACCGCATATTTATCCATAGAGTCTTTGTACATAGTTGTCAATTTGAATAGGGTGTGAAACACAAAAATGGGTTTGAAGGCTAATGGGGCCAATTCATCCGCAACCATTATCATTACCAACTTCCATTATGTATCACCCTCCATGACTCCTCTTCTCACACAGGTCATAACTCCATCTGTCCCACTGGGCGGTTCTGAAATTCTCTTTTTTGAAGGTGGAAATGAGCTTCTTACAGCCTGGATTTCTCGTGATGAAGTTCTTAATGGGTTCTACTCCCCGTAGCTCTCTGTTCTGGATGCAATGCCCGCTGTCTTATTTTGCAGCTAGTGCTGAATTTCTTGTTACGGTAATTTGTAGTCGTATTTTTAGACACGACTGTTTTGGAATTATGAAACCTGTCTGGCAGTGTTCTGAATAGCCCACTTAATGATTTTCAAAATTCTGAGCCCGGGATAACCGGTCAAAATGCTCTTTTGTAGCGTAGAGATGGCAAGTGCGAGGAGTATGTTATAAGTGTTTCCGGGTGGGATATGCCATGACTGACATTAGTCATGGTGTCAACCACCATCTGTCTTAATGTGTTGGAGTAGTTTGCCAGCCCCACCGGGTCACTCCACTGTCAAACGCCACCCACTCCACGATGCACACCCCGGAGGCAGTGTATGAAGATTCCCCAAACTTCTGAACCCCACCACAGCCATTTAAGTAGGACTCCTTTTCACCGAAAAACCATAGGCGTGTCTGAGGAAACCCCAGAGGAATGAAGGGGAGATCCGAGGAGCCTGCAACCTGCCACCGCAGATTCCCAAAACCCTTACACTAATGTCGGTAATATTGGATTGTCAGAAGACCTGAGGTTTTCTGGCCCTGCGAGTGACCACATTTGCATGCCCCGCTCATTTCTTTTCTTGGAACTACGCGCATGTCAGTGCCTATTGGTGAATAGTGAGTTGATAATAATAATTTTGCATTTATATAGCACTGCGAACCCTCAGGTATCTGAGCGCTGCTTATTTCCCACAGTGTGTGGTGCTCATTTATCAACCTCGGAAGGATGAAAGACTGAGTTTGGCCCTGCCGGGATTCAAACCTACGTCAGCAGGCTCTGCAAATGCCAAAGCGAGGGCTCTACTCGTTGTGCTATCGGACCGGCATAGATTCTAAGATTCTGATACGAGGAGACTGGAGGTTAATCTGCATACAGAATGTTTCCAAAATGCCTGATACTTCATTTGTGGCTTCAGGAAATGGCACAGTAGGGAGGCATGCTAGTCAACCCTTTGCAGATGTGGAATGTGCAGTTCAAATAATCCATACCCAAACACAGGACACACTCTTGTTAAGTACTTAGCTGAACTCACCCAGACGATCATACACTCCGTCCCCAGGCCTGCTGGGAGCGTGTGGTTGGTAGGAGTTGTGAGCAGAGTTGTGGAGCAGGGTGTGGCTCGGATGTGTATAGAGGAAGTGGACCAGGTGGAGAGAATACGTGTGCTGAGGAGGTGGCTAGAGAGAAGACGGGAGGAGGCATCGAACAAACAAGAGTGGAATATAGATGGGGTGACCAGACGTCCCTGTTTTGCCAGAACTGTCCCGCAATTTGGAGTTCTGTCCCCCTTTGTCAAGATTATGTTCCCATTGGAAACTGCAGTGCCATAGTCCCGGTTTTTGGTAGTAGGTCTTCATAGCTGGCAAGCACCGATCACACAGCAGAAACACTACATATTACGACTTAAGATAGTGTTATCTTGTGATAAATTATAACGTGTTATTTCAACAATAACACTTAAACCCCCTTCTCCTCCAACCACTACTGAAGTGTAGTGCCTTGACAACCACTTTCAAGAGTTAGTCCTACTTTTATGTTAGTTGCCCTGTCCAGGGTTTTTTACTTTTTAAATCTGGTCACCCTAAATATAGAGGAGGCAGGAAAGAGGAGGAGGAGGGGAGAACAAGAAAGAACGATGTGTTGAGACAGGAAACAGTGGAGGAGGCAGTGCAGCAAAGGAGAAGGGGTAGCAAAGGCGAGGAGGGAGGTAAAGAGTACAACCAAGATTTTAAAATATGAGACGGAGCCCAGAGTCATTTTGTCAAGACAGCTGGCAGTACCGTTAACAGCTTGTCTCGTCATTGCTCAAATTTGCCACCACAGCCTGCATCTGAAATGACTTGTATTTTTCCCCATGCCCTGGCAATCGACCCGTTTGGATAATATTGAAGCCAATGTCTTCTTCTAATGTCCAAGTACGAATGTGGTAGAAATCCTCCAGCGATTTAGTAAGGGTTGATTCTCAATTCGGTGGTATTGCATGCTCGGACTTGGATTGTTTTAGTTTGGAACCAATATAACGCTGTTGCGCATCCCAGCTCCTGGGGCAGAAGTACACTGATACAGATTAAAGATGTTTGTGTAAGGTTGGTGAGAAGCGGGACTTTCTGGCAAGGAATGGATGAGTAACCGGGCTCTTTGGAGATACTGACGTTACTCTTGGTGAATCACGTGATCATTTCCTGCTGATGCGTCTGTCCAGAATCCATATAGTCACAATAGAAAGACTATTGACTGAGGGGCTAGAAGAGCGGCCTGAAAGGGGACATGGAGGGGGAGAGGACATGCCGCAGCCAGGAACACGAGAGCTGGGGTTGCAGCACTTAACGCTCTGCTAAAGTGCTGACGGCCTCTGGATTTGCCATCGTAGGAGCAAGGCGGCCTACGCATGTGAAATCGTGATCACGTGATGTTTTGCAGATTATTTGACTGGGATGGGGTAATAAATATACATAATGCGAAAAGTCCCAGCATGCAAATTGCTGCTGCGTATAGGTATTGTGCTGGATAACTATAGCCTAGCGATGAAGGTTGGCAAATGCACTGGCCTTGTGCAGGTTCTGTATGAGGGCGAAGATGGAACACATGTAATAAGAACAACTCTTGGGGGTTAGTAAAGGGGAACCAACCCCATGGTGACCAGTAGGGGAATGTTTACACAGTACGGGAAAGTCACGTCTGAATGAATGTAGAACACCACAATATAATGTCCTTCATGTCTTCAAGAAAGCCGAGTGTCTTATCAGGTGGAACCAGCCTATATAAGTATGGTAAGCATGTCTCATTATACAAGGATGCCTAAACCTGTGCTGATATTGGAGTCTATTACGCTTTAATTTAGAAATAGCATCACCGCCCACTGATTCATTTTGAATTTCATTCTTTTTCTTTACTAATTTAATTGGGCACTCGGATGATGGGTGATTGTTTCTGCTTTGACGAATCCAGGGAATTTGTCCCATCTCCCCACAGGGGGAGCCACCTGCTCTGGGACTAGGGAGGTGAGCCTGCTACACAGACCCTTCCCTATGGGATGGGGCAAGCAGGATCCCTCTGGGGTGACCCTCCCACCCATAGGGGACAGGGAATCTTCAAGCAAGTGTTTTATTCCACCAGCCAAATATTTGTCGGTTACTTGGGAATTGAACCGGCCACTAATGTACATGGCCCTTTAATTGTGGATGGCCTGGTCTTTAACTCAAGCTTGTTGCCACCCTTTTGTGGAGAGCAGAACCGATGGATGCATCCCTTTCATTCCAGGGAGGAGCATGAAGAACCCCGGACTTTAACACAGTGCAAAGAATCAGCCGGAGGGCGAGAAACACAGGTTGTGCAACCACGCAGCAGAAGGAGTACCGCTCTCACAGGAGGAAACTGGAGGAAGAGACACACAGTCAATGCGGTGGTGGAGATTCGAAGAAGCCCGTGGAATGCTGATGCTTGGTCGAAGGTAGGGAGACCCGAACAGCCAAAGCAGAAGGAAGTGAAGCCAAGCCAGAAGCAGCAGGCGGTGTCCCGCCTAAACAACGCCAAAACCCTGTCAGTCCAAGAAGAGTGAAACCGACGAAAGAGGCACAACCGTGTACGCCAAAGCCAGGTCTGGAATGCAGAGCTGTGCTGGCCAGAGACACGACAGCCCGTGACGAGCACCGCCACTGGAAGGTGCTCATCAAGGGGTTGAGGGGCCCCTCCCATAGGTGGAATGAGGGATTTGGGGGTGGCAGGGCATTCCCTAAACCAGCTCTACTACACTCCAGTGTGCTTTGTATATGACTGCTTGTATCACTGTCCCTTCCACAATGCCCATTAGCCTCTCTTCTGGCCAGAGTTCTCTTATATTTCTCAGAAACGTAACTCCCAAAAATGAACCTGGGCGCAACCAAAAAACCCAGGCTGGACCAGTCTATTCCTGTTCTCGTAGGGAATCGAGGACAGGAATAGAATGGACTCAGATTTTTCCTACCAATCAGACACCCCACACCTGATCTACCAACCCCAGACGGATCCCAGGGTAATGGTGGAGCAGCAGAAAATGAACTGAGTGAGAAGGGACTAGAGGGGAACAGGAAAGATACATAAATCCTCCCTAAACCAAACTGGAAGCTAAACTCAGCAGTGCATGGAGAAAGCCACATGGAAAACAAAGCTTGAGCACGTGGCTGCCACTGTGCAAATCGAGTTTGAAAAGGAGGTCGGCTAAAACCCTTCTTAAAGCCTTCATTGGGCTATCTTAGCCTGAGATTGGTGTAGGGGAGCATATGACCAGGGAGACCAATGGGAGCCAAGAGGAGTGTTGGAATGGGTATGTTGGGCTATAAAAACCCAGCAAGCACAGATGAGATTGAACAGTGTTTGTGTGAGAGCAGGTAGAGTGGTGGTGGATCAAGAGACAAGGCGGAGGATGGATGGTGAAGCGAAGTGCTGATTCTTTTGTGAGAGTGCAGGTAACGTATTGGGAATGTGATAGAGAGTGGATCCAGTTATTTGGAAAACAATAAGGTGGGGTATGAAAGAAGAGTGATAGAAGAGAGGGACTAGAAAACAGAGGGGGAATTAGAAATATAGTTGGAGAGAGTGTATGTTAGGAGGGTCGGGAGAGAGTGCAAGGTGTTAGAGGAAATAGTGGCGAGAACGGAGTGAAGCGTTGGGGGGGCATAGCTGGAAGAACTAGGCAGAGAGAAAGTGATGAGATCAGGGTGCAGAGGACTAGAAGGGGGATTGAGTGAGGAGGGACATAAAAGTGAGTGTGGAGCATAGGACAGCAGAGAGAAGAGACTGGGAGAGGAGCGAATGAGGGCAGAGAAGAGAAGTGAAGCAAAAGGGGGGGATGGGAAGATCTCAGAGGGAGGCACATTGAGACAGACCTAGAGTGAGGAACAGAGGTGGAAAGTGAGAGATAGAGGAGTGTGGCGGGGCTGGTGGAGAAACACCGGTGGAATCCGTCTGCTGACAAAAGGGAAACAAGCTTTTAGAAATTCAAAGGTAGAGCTAAACCGAAATGGCGACTACCTTTAGGTTTCTCTCCTATATTAGAAGAGACCTAGGCAGTGGGGATAACCCTGGCTTACAATGCAGTGGGGAATATTCTGGGGGCAAGGGACGCGCGGCTAGGGTGGAGGGAGCCCAGGGGGCAGTCGAGGGAGCCTCAGAGACCACTTTAGTTCCAACCATCACAGCCTTCTTAGACCAGTGGCTTCAAGTTTAGTGAAGCGCTGTAAAACTCTTAGTCTATAGATGTTTGATGCAATGTGTGGCAGGCGATACATTTTTAGTGTTGGTTGACCTTTATTAACACCCTTTTTTATGTTTGTGTTTTTATTAGTCCCGCCTTCCTTTTTTACACGAACCTTCAGTCATAAAGATTTTCTTTCCCGTTCCTTTAACCCTTTGTTACACCAAAAACTATACACGCCCAAAAAAGGTTGCCAACCCCTTTTTGTTTTTCCCCCAAAAAAAAGTTTACAAAAGCAATTTTCATTTGTGCATTTCTAATCCCACGTGGATGTGTTTTTCCTATTATGCTTTGTGTGTCTAATATGATTTGCTTCTCTTACCTTCACTGTTACCGAAATAAACAGAAAGAAATTAAAGTGTTCCCTTTCATAGTGCCGCTTGTTTGTGAAATCTAAAAAACCTTTACATTTTTATGTCAATCAGAGAATCCTTCCTGTGTTTGTCACCTTCCTTTGTGGGTCTGAGAACCCTGTCCAGTTCTGTCTGAGGATTATGAGAATCGATTAGTTTGCCCTACTCACTTGCCTTTGTTATTTTTGTCTCGTTTGAGTCCTTAGAAAGGAATTGAAAATTCGAAGCAGGCCTGGATATTGTACTGGGAGGAGAAGGAGGAGGTATAGGTGGCTCACTCCTCACTACTCGGAGCATGAGAATGTTGAGGGCCATGTCTTAGAGGAGAATGGCTTGCCCCTTGTGTTTGTAAAGAATGCCAGTCACCCAAAGCCAGAGCAGGCATTGCCTGAGGCGAGAGAGCCATTGGGAGAGGGGTCAATAAGAGGAGACAAGGCAGGGCTGACAGAGGTGGGTTCAGCAATGTCACAAGAGGAGGGCGAGGTGGTGCAGGAGGAGATGGCTGAGACATGGTCTTCGGAGGGGGCCGTGTCGGTACAGAGATGGTGGAAGGAGCCATCTTGGTGCCTGGTGTGTATGGCCGGTGACCTTTCCTGGTCTCATGGTAATGCTGGGGGACAGGCTAAGTGCAGATACAACGCAGGAGTTTCTGGACAATGTTGTTGAGTGCATTACCCCTGGAGTTGTCAAGTAAGTGGCAGTACCACAGCAGGGAGAGTGCAGTAGAAATGTGTGGCATTCTGGATCTGGGTGAGGAAAGGGTGTGGGAGGTGGTACTTAAGTAGACGGATGCGCAACAGGTGTACGAAACAGAGGTAGCACCCCCAGGAGAGTACACAGATTTTTCTTTGGAATTAGTATTTGCTGTTGTGTGTTTGTGTGTGCTCGAGCGCATGTTTACTTGAGTGTAGGCGTAAGAAATAGCATGATGAAAAATGTATTACAATCCATATTCTGCTATGTTTGAGGGATTGGTGAAATGACAACGTGTTTGTGAAGATATCCTGGCATACAGTGGTTACTGGCAACATTACATGTTTTACAGGGCAGTGCTAGCATATACTGGGCACTGCTGAAATGAAAATGTTTTACAGAGGTTCGTCTGGCATATACTGGACCAAAGGCAGCATTCACATGTGTGTTTACATTGCCAGTACAGGCACGTGTTATGCACATGCAGCCTAAAACATTTTTTTATAGTGGAAATGCTGGCATCAGCCAGGCAATGTAGGCATACAACTGGGACCTAAATGGAAATTGTGGCATATACTGAGACGGGCATCATTGTTTTTCTTTGGACACAAGATTTCAAAATGCTGTTCCCTGGGGATGAGGGTAACTGTCAAGTACAATAAAATGATTTGAAACAAACATTATTGAAACACACTATTTAAAAACATCATTTTAATAATCGGTCTTGATACAAATTGATAAATCATAGTAGCAGAGATAAATGGAAATAATCACAATATTTAACCGACAAAACCCTTTATGGAAAATTACAAATACATATAAACACAATTAAAGCACAATTTAATCACAATTGGACATAGCTTTCAGAGATTCCTCACAGAAGGACACATTCCTTAAGTGGAGAGATTCATTTCTTACCTTACATTTTTCTTGTCAGAATTATTGATAGTATATTTTCCAAGAACTGTCTATTTTAAAATTCTTTGGGGGCGCACGCGCAGCCAGCATGAACATGTGTTGGAAAATGCTCCTATGTGGCGGTGACCCGGCATCCATTTGAGTTTTTCAGGTGTCCCCTTACACAACAGTTTGTACATTATATGGATTTTTGGCTAGTATTTCTGACATTTGTTCTGTAAAACCTAACATTTTAAAATATTTCTCAGTAAAATGTGTTGCCCAAACCACCTTACATGGTTTGGGCTAATTCACATCAGTCGCTCGTGACAACTGAAGGAAAATATGTGCACCCTTCCACTTGAAAAATGAACATGCGGCCACTGGCACCATGCGTGAATACCCCTGTGTTGTCAATGGTACTTCCTGGAGTACTCACGTGACGGACTCTCCATCCCACTGCAGCCTCCAGTTTAGTAAATCCCCTGTGCAGCTTGAGGCGGTACCCAATATTGCAGCCACCTGTACAATGGATTGTCTGCGCAAATATAAGTTTGATATACCCAACAAGAACGAGACCAATAGCGACTCAACCAACGCACAAAAAACGAGACATGGGGAATGTAAAGGCAACGGGATACGACCCCTGCCGAAAGCTATGGACATTCAAAGACTACAATACCCTATTGCCTCTGTGTTCTCTCTTAGGATGCTTCTGGACATGAAGCTAGCAGTTCATTCAACAAATAAAGAACTGTACAATATTATCATCTCAGCATACTAATACATTACATTTTATTCAAAATCATACACAATTTCAGATAAAAACATAAAATCTCATTCACAATATACAATATTGATCAACAAGTGACAAGTGCAATGTAAAACAGTACATACATCAGAATATAACAACATCACACACAAACATACCTCTTATTGACTGGCTACAGTCAGAGCAGTACATTACTCGTCAGTCAGGTTGGTGAGCCAATAGCGTACCAATTTTACTAAGGGTTACTCTAACTTATCATGAGTAAGCACATGTGAGTGAAACCTTTCACCCGAAAGGTTCTGATCTAACCTAATAATCCAGTGAAAAAAACACTGTTCCTCATTACAGTATTGTCATAAGCCCAATAAAGACACACGCCAGGCAAAAACCCAGAAACATCAGCAACTGCGCAAACAGCTGAACACACCAACATGTAAAGACTCCTCCGTACAAGCCTGATTAGTTCTACCCTCCAGTAGAAAGGCTGAGCACCATGATGTTCTCGATGCCAAACATTGCAGTACAATGGAGGGTTCTCGACATGAAGGTGCACAGCACCTACTTGGCCAGGGACATGAACGGGCACTTCCAAGCTCTGAAATGGAAATAGGGATTCAAGATCACACCAGGCAATATGGGGTTCAAGCTTGGACCAGACTGTAGCCATCCAAGATCAGACCAGGTATTAGGGGTTCAAGATCTGCCATGGTATCAGGAATTCAAGATGAGATCAGGTGTTGGGGATCCAAGCATGGACTGGCTGGCTGGGCCAGATATTAGGCATCCAAGCTGAGATCTGATAGTAAGGATCCAAGCTCTGACATGGAATCATGGATTTATTCTCAGACAAGATGTTCAGGATCCAAGCTTTGGGTGGATATCGTCACCTTATCCCGAAGCGATAGGAACCTTACGCAGCCTCTGGTGGGGTGCCTACCAGGGTGGGAGCCAGAGCAATTGCTGCCTCAGAGGGGGGATGTGCCAGTTCAGAGGGACCTAATTCCTGTCCCCTCCACAACTGCCTGCTTATCTATTGCCACAACTGCCTGCTTACCTATTGCCACACCTGCCTGCTTATCTTGCATCGTCACATACCTAAACCAGCAAGGCCTTGCCAGTCTCAGTGCCAGACAAACCCAAGCTTCACGAAGCAAGGTGGACCACCCATAAGAATATAGCCTATAAAAAAACTCCCAGCTGGGCACTCCAGTCAGCAGTAGTATATGCATCAACAGAGGAAATCATTCACAACCAAGATAATAGAAACGTCGCGCAGCTGCAGAGACTGTAGCACACCGCTGAGAGCCAGCGGCACGTGCCAAGCTCCTACAGTAGAGAGGGAGTCCCCTCTATGAGAGACCTATTGGAGAGATGCAGAGTGGCATCCAGCAAACCTTGATTCCTCCCAAACTTACCGGGGAATTTGCTGCAACCACGCATCCGAACATGAACTGGGACACATACTGTTGCAGGATGCTATGTTTGCAGCATGGCGGTCCGTACAGTAAAAAAGCACTGAGCTTAACCACCTACTTGTACCCTTTTACAGTTGTAACTCCTCAGGGGAGGGTAACACAGGGCTAGATTGAATAAGTGAAGTGCCGCAAGGGAAGAAAGAGGGCAAGTACAAGAGGGGAGACAGGAAGCAGGAGGCTGTGGGTTATTCATTCGAGGTCGGAGGAGGAAGAGGAGGAAGGACATCATACTGGAATGTGGCGGCAAAGAGGTGAGGTATTGATTGTGCGAGCAAGTAGCTCTATCTGGTGTGTGCGTGCAAGGTGAGAGAGAGGAAGTGTTGGTGTGAGTGTAGCGGGTGAGTGAAAAATGAGTGCCAGAGTGGAAGCAAGGTAATTGGGAAGCAGGTGGGATGGAGTCATAGTAGTGTAGAGGGGGGAATAGTAGTGATGAGGGAGTAGTAGTGTAGAGGAGGGAATAGTAGTGATGAGGGAGTAGTAGTGTGGAGGAGGGAATAGTAGTGATGAGGGAGTAGTAGTGTAGAGGAGGGAATAGTAGTGATGAGGGAGTAGTAGTGTAGAGGAGGGAATAGTAGTGATGAGGGAGTAGTAGTGTGGAGGAGGGAATAGTAGTGATGAGGGAGTAGTAGTGTAGAGGAGGGAATAGTAGTGATGAGGGAGTAGTAGTGTGGAGGAGGGAATAGTAGTGATGAGGGAGTAGTAGTGTGGAGGAGTGAGTGGTGACATCGAATGGTGGGGGCGGGTAGTAAAATGAGAGGCAGGTTGACATTTGTGGGACAGAGGAAGAAGACTTGGGGAGAGAGAGAAGACGTTGGCTGGACTTGCCGGGAGGAGGGTAGGTGGTGGAATGGAGAGTAACTGAGGGATACAGGGAGAGAAACATCAAAGCATGACAGAGAGACTGAGTATTTGGAAGGCACCCCTGTATCCCTCAGAACTAGCCTGGAGTTAGAGTAGGTGACACCTAGGAAGTCCCTGAGGAGGCCGTAGATATTTAAGAGGTGTTGCATTTAGGCCCTAACTCAAAGAAAATTAGACCTTAGACCCTGGGGCTCAGGGGAGCCTTGGTTAGGGTGGGAACTGCTACACCCAGAAGAGGGAGAGAGTGGCGGACGGCCTTATGGACACTGAAGAAAATTATAATTAAAACCGTTGAACCATATTTGGGAGTCGGCACATTTTTAAGGCCATCTGTGACAATATTGGGTATACAGCGTTTATATCGAATCCTTTATATTGAATGCCCATGACTCGAATATTTTATCTTGAAAACCTTTATAGTGAATGCATTTAGGGGTGCAGTAAAGGGTTAAATATTTTTGGGGAACCGTCGTGGTGGGTTTTTAGGGGTTGGAAACGGGCTTGTGTGGAAATTAAAAGTGCACTCACTATAAAAGTGTTCAAGATAAAATATTCGAGATATGTGCATTCAAGATAAAATATTTTGATATAAAGACATGTAACCACAATATTGGTGATCGAAAGGCAGGCCATTTATTAGGGGACCAAGCTCATGCCAGATATTATGGATCCAAGCTCAGAGCGCCAATTGGGGGAATCCAAGCTCCAGGCAGGCACACGGGATCCATGTTCCGAGCAGGTAGCCGCTACTTTTGACTTCCCTGCGGAAAGTCGGCTCTGTTTTGCGAATAATTTAACAATCTTTTAAGTTACAGAAAGAAATGTGTTGAATAAAGCAGAACATTTAGGCCTCCCGGCCACAGTGCGCTGTGAACATTTTTATACAATCCTAAAAGGCTACATTGATAATCAAATGTGTCGCTTGAATGCTCAGCCAATATTTGTGCAGTCCGTGCCCGAGCAAGATACCGCGGAATAGATTTCGCCTGTGAAAGGCCTTAAGTACACCGTAATTATAAACACCTGCAAACCAGCCGAGCGGTTACTTCTTAGCCTTTGAGTTTCTCGAAATTTCTGCTTGAATTCGCGTCTTGTGTTCAGAGGCCAATTTACTGTCCTATTTGTTTTTGCGGCACGACCTTTTTTCTCTCAGTCCTAGCGTGAGGTAAAAGTGATGACATTACGCAGGACCTCTCCTAATGCATTGCCGTGGATGACACGTGCGTGGGAACATGAATGCGACATGCACAGAGTCTGTCCTGGTCGTGATCCTCGCGTGCTGGCTGCCACAGCCTCGTTAGTCATGGCTGAGAGCAGTTGAGGACGTCAGTGAAATTAAAACAATGTGCCTTTTAGAAACGAGCACATTTAAATGGAAAAGGATGACTACCAGCCGCTGCTTCAATTTACTATCCGAAATGATTGCAAATTTGGAATTTCATTTGCCACTTCTTAAAATGTCTTTTCTTTCGTGCTAAACTTTAAGAATTAATGAATTCCCGCCAACTGTGATATAAACGCTTTATTGTCTTGTCTTGCACTTGCAAAAAAAAGGCACATCTTTTGTCTATTACTCATCAGCGTGCCCAATGCAGAATTGTTATGCAACAAACGCTATCCTACCACGGGACCAGTTTGTGACCATACATTATTCATAGTATGTCAATTCTATTTTTTTCAAGTCAAATAGCTTTGAAAGATTTGCTGAATGGACCCAAAAATTCGCTGTTAGCTTCTCTATTATTTAGCCCACTTGCATTTAATATCTTAGTCCTCATTTCCAGAAATTGACCCCATGCTTGTATGTATAGATGCAAATGCCAAATCTGCTGTAAGCTTCTTGTGACCGTTTCTCTTTGAATCTACTCCAATGTTCTACAGTTCTGAAGCATTTGTTTGCTTCACTCTGTAACTTTGCTTGATCCTTTTTGCAGTCATGCATGTTCTGTGTTTATGTACCGGGTTTTGCATTGCTTTCTCATTATCATGTATTGATACTATTAAATGCAAGTGGTCTAAAAAATAGACAAGCTAACAGCGAATTTAATAAGGCTGTGTTATGAGTTAACATTTGTTTGATGATTTGTGTGCAGTTTGACTCTACCCATCAGAAATAGTGTAGAGTTTGGCTGCATTCAGCAAATCTTTCAAAGCTATTTGACTTAAAAAAAAATAGAATTGACATACTATGAATAATGTATTGTCACAAACTGGTCCTGTGGTAGGATACCTTTTTGTTGTATAACTTTCCAGCCCTTCATCCTCCCACACAGGGGGCAGGCCCTGTTACCTCAATGCAGAATTGTGCCACAATATTCTACCACTGTGCAAAATAAGACTATCATTTTGCATCATTACAGGAAGTTGGTGTGCCAGATGAAAGGCTATGAGCAGACTGATATAAGAATCTCTATTAGGGCAATAATAGCAAATAATGCCTCGCTGAAAGATTTCATAGACCCCACAATGCGCTGTGGTGAGATCTGTAAGCACTGCATTTGCTTTAAAGTGTATGTGGTCAAGTAATAATTTACTGTGGGCTCCACGATAGTTGGGGACTTCTGCGTCTGATGATAGTAAGTCATGTTTATATATTAACAAGTGGGCGGGTACCCAGTGCGATTGATGGGCATATTTCAGATGGATTCCCAAAGCGGCTGGATCATCCGTGGACCAAAGGCCCGGGGGTCTAGTTTCTTCAATAAACTGACTTGAGCACCTGTCTTGCCTCCCTTAAATGTGCGTGGTGCAATACTCTCTGCCGGTCTCAGGCACCCGTGGTATGGATGCTGGAAAGTGGGGCACGTGACACTTGTGCTGCATCAGAAGCAGGGAACAGGAAGAAATGTACGGTTTCATTTAAGGCCCATTGTTTCACATCGAAGGTGTGACTTTTGTCCAGGCATTTTTTGCAAATGTCAGTCGTCTGTCACAGAAGCACCTGCTCTGCTTTAACCTTTTGTGTGAGCTGTAAAGCGTGCACATCAAAATGATTAGCCTTTTGGCGCGCGCCGGGCGCGCAGCCAGGATTTTTTCTCAGGGTGGCCACTCACGGTATGGATGTGGGCCTAGGGCAGGTTTTTCTACAACATTAGGAGAGATTCATTTTCTGGTATCTTTTTCTTTAGTTGCTTCCATGGGCCAGGACACATTTTGAACTATTATGAGATATTCTATACTTTTAAGCAACAAAGTAAGGCACAGTACAACCACATCGCCCCTCGCATTGGACCAGAACGCAAAGTCATGGGAGCTGAAAGACATATTTTATGGGTTTTATTTTGCTGCTACACCTGTATTGCCAACTAGGGTGTGTGGGGACTTTGAGGGCAAAGACAGCCAATGTTGAGTGCATCACCCAAACATTCACACTTACCAATAAGACTTGCAAAAGACTACTCTTCACTACAACACAGGGAGCCCCTTTAGCTTCACATAAATTGCCTACATTTTCAACTAAATGGCATTCATTTTATTGATCGAGTTAAAATGGAAGAAAGATGCACCCTGCCTGAATTGAAACATATGAATGTCTCAATGACCGCTCAAGATAACATTTCCAAAGCTATTAATGTGGGAAAAGTGCTGTTCACTTTTCAGCACTACTTCAGGCACGTTGCTGTTTCTTAAAAATTGTTGGAACAAAGCTTAGAAATTCTTCCATAAATCTTGGCGTTTGTAGTGCCTTACATTTGTATTTCTGTATCCATCATCATAATGCAATATGATGTGAGTCTAAAAAGCCCGGGACTGGTCTATTTCTTCACATCACATAGAACATGGAACAATTTCATTTGTCTGAAAACAACCCTATGCTTGTACTATGTTCAGACTTTCAAAAAACCCAGGAGAGCTAGTGCGATAGTCACCTGCTTGTAGTCCTTGTTCGACACATGCAAGTATCTTCGTGCGTACCAAGCATAATGTGCATGACCTTTGTAAATCTGCAAATTAATGTGATGAAAACACTTTTAAAAGATGCCCACTGAGAGCCTCCTGCGTGAGTCTGAGCAGCCACTACACACAGGCATTACTATGGCTTGCACCCCCACTGTGGGGGCCAAACATGGCGGCCAACCAGCCCGGGCCTAGATAGGCCCATGCAAAGCAAGGGCCACAGCGAGGGATGGGGCCATTAAAGGCCATGTCTGCCCTCCAAAATGGGGATGAAGGCCATTTACACTGCAGGGTTTATTCGGGGTGCAAATGGTTTCTTTTTTTTCTCCAGGAGATTTGGCTGCGCAAGCGATTCCAAACTCCTGAGGGGAAAATAAAAACAAGGAGCGGATTGAGTGGCGGGGACCAGAGCACAACGCTCAGGACCAACAGGCAAGTGGGACGGCAGGGAAGGGGTGGGGAAGAGGTTTATTTTGTTTTGAGGGAGGTGGGGAGGCAACGGGGGGAGTCTCCCTGTTGCCTCCCCACATTCGAAAACAAAAAAAAAGATGGTGCAGGCGGGCCAGCATCTCGGGTGGCTGGAAACAGTGGACAGAGAATGCGAATTCTCGCCCGTTGTTCCAGTCACCTGATTGGCTTGGCGCTCTTCCCTGGGTGCGAATGTGCTTGTTTTGCATTTGTTTTCTGTAGCATGGCCTTCGTGTAGCGTACTGCACTGCTTTCCTGCTACCCAGTGATTTCATCGCTAGAAATAAACATCGAGGGGGAAGCAATATTTTTTCAAAGCCACTATCCAACACTTTCCCCAAATATTCCAGGACTGGAGCTTGTTTTGCTTGTTTTTATAATTTTATAATTGTACAAGTCCTAAAATATGTTGGGATGGGTGTTTAGTTGGTTAAAAAAATATCATTTCCCCCTTGATGTTTATTTCCAATGATGAAACCACACATAACCTGCGCCCCTGTACAGGAGGGTGAGAGAGCCCAGGCAATGGATGTGCAGCTCGCCGGCCCACTTGTGGATCGTAGAATAAAAGGCGAGTATCCAGCAGTCCGAAAGGGGAACTGTCCAATGGATTGGGGGTTTCATCCTCTGGTCAGACAAAGTTCCCATCCAGGGAAGACACAGAATCAGAATTGGGTGAGAACATATAACTTTATGGAATGTACCTGCACACTGCAAGCAGTATTCCTGTAAGTCCTTGTCAGTAGCGGCTGCTTCCGCCACACGCATTCCCCGCCCACCCATATAATATATCAGCTTTGATGGTCCTTCAAAGGGAGAAATGGTAGCATATTGCTTGGGGGTTTGTGTTCAAAGATTTAATTAGGGCATCAAGCTTCCTATCGTCTTTATTCCAGGTGTCCAGGCTTTATACTTACTTTGATATGATAGGATAGGTTATTTATAACACGCTTAAAACCAAGAGGTTTCTAAGAGCGGACCCGGGGATCGAACCTGTGTTGTTCCGTGTCGTCTTGCTTCCAAGGCGAGCGCATTGCCCCTGAGCTATCCTCCCTAGTTGAATCTGGGATTGCAGATTGAGTCTTCTGGCGCTTCACCTACCAAGACATTTGAACATTTTGATTGGGCAGCCCATTGAGGCTTTTCTGTTTTTCTCAGGCCATGGACCTTTTGGCCAAAGTTGGTCATTAGCGTTTCATTGGCCATGTGGGACTACCCCGGCGAGAAATGCAGATGTGCAAAAACACACAGATGACACCACCAGTAAATAAAGCAGGCCCGACTGCCAATGAGAGAAGTGTAAGACCAGTGAAGGAGCACTGCAGAAATGCTGTAATGGGTTTGGGGAGGAAAGAGGACGATGCACCTCAAAGCCAGTGACGAATCGTGGGGTGTGGTTGCCAAGGAAGGGGACAATGGGCTGGGGAAGGAGTCGAGTGGAGTGGAGGAGGCAGAAGTATATGGGGTCTCTCCTGTAAAGAAATAGTGGCTAGGACAGCTATCGGCAGGCAAGTGATTTTGGTAGGGGGAGAGGCAAATGGGTAGACTAGAGGGCAGTGAGGACAGGGGTAAGGGGTTGAAGGGGGGTCAACATTCAAGGATGATGAAAAATAGGGACGGTGTGGTAGGGGCGGGGTAATTGGAAAATCAACGCAGATAACAAAGAGCATGTGTTATGACAATGATAACAATCGGCGTATTTAGGAGAAGGGTGTCTTCAGGGACGTGTTATTAAATGAAGCGCTTGATTAGTCTGTTAGGCTCCCTAATCTTTGCATTTTCCTTTGTATTTGCTAGCAGCAGCACATTATAGTAGGAGGTTCTCACCTGAAATGTAATAATGGTTTCTTTGGCTCTGTGCAGCCCACAGAAATCCCTGGCCTGCCTGCTGCTAGAGGTGTGGTTATACCCTATCCAAAAATGTCTTCTCTGCCAGACAACCACCCCAGGAGCTGTGAATAACTCATACTCTAGGGTGGGCACTGTTAACACCATATTGGGTGACACACCCCTCTTTACATCTGCCTGAACGCCTGTTAGGTTTGCATGACAACAAGGGAAAACACCATTGGCCATCACTAATCTAACCTCCCCTATTAAGGAGCCCCATCCCAGGTCAGCCTGCCTGTGACAATCTCACTAGGAGGTGGCACACACACGCACACGTTCAGTCACCATAATGCCTAGTAAATATATGTCTAACATTTCTAATTCTAAACAGCATAAGGCTACCTCCATGCAGTACTTAATTCGATGAACATAATGCTGCTTATTGGCCAGTATATTAAAACTCTCTTCAGTTAACATGTACGCAAGATCAACTTCAGCCAACAAAGAGTCCAGAAACATTTATTTTCTCCTGTATCAAAAACAAGTATTGGCAACAGAGGACAGTTGCAATGAAAATGACATTTATTTACACATATTGGGCCTCATTACGACCCTGGCGGTAATCGCCCGTCATTACCGCCATGGCGTAATGAGCGTTTACGCCGTGGGACGATGGCGTAAAGAGCGCCACATTACGACCCATCGCGCACGAGCATTACGCCATGGCGGTAATGCAATTAACGCCATGGCGGAAAAGGCCCCTACCGGCATCGTTAAGCGAGCAAGGTGCACTTACGCCACCGTAAGTAGCGGCCACCGTAAGTAGCGGCCACCGTAAGTAGCGGCGGCCGTAATTAGCGGCGGCCGTAAAAAGTCGAACCGGAAATAGCGTCATCGCGCCGGAACGGGAAACAGCCCGTCGGCCATCTTGAAAAACACAATCCATCGCCATCCTACCAAACAACACCAGACCCAACCCTGACACCTGTCCCAACCAATCACCCACCCTACCAAGTACCCGAAAATGCCTAAATGTGTGAAAAAGGCATGTGACCGCCAGCGCCAGGAGAGATTCAGCCGGGAGGAACTCTGCATGCTTGCGGAGACCCTGCAAGACAACGCAGGTGTCGTTTTCTCCCCGGACATGACCAGGACAGCGATCGGGAAAAAGAAGGCCATCTGGGCCCTGGTGGCTGAGCGCGTCAGCGCGGTGGGGACCGTACCCCGCACCCCACAGCAGTGCAGGAAGCGCTGGGATGACCTACGCATACGGGTCAGAGCCGTCATCTCAGCAAACCGCAACCTTGCCCTGGGTACCGGTGGAGGGTCGGAATCCCCCCTGAAACTCCAACCGTGGGAGGAGATCTGTGCAACCACGATTGGCATGGAGTCCATTGAAGGCGTCGGAGGGATGGAAAGGGGAGCTCCGACATCAGGCGATGAAGGTAGGTGCCTCAAACAAGACATGCCATAGTCACAGCAGTCCAATCATGTGTAGCACAAGGTTGCCCTAGAGTGTAAATGCAACACATATCAACACTGCCCATAGCCACATGCGAGCACCACCCTGCATACACTGCTGGCACCCGCATACCTGCATCCACATTCCACACTAAAAGGAGACAACCTGCATGGCACTGCCTGAAATCTTCCTCATCCACTGACCACAATAATGTCAAACATTTCATTCCAAAGTCCGCAGACCCATCAATAACGCCCTCCCTCCTTTGCTCCACCACAGGCACAGATTCACACCCAGAGGACCAGGACACCCCTGCGCCAAAGAGGGCCAAGAAGGCCATCAACAACGTCCCTGCACCCTCAACCTCAGCTGCAGTGAGGCAGACCCCACAACAAGCAGGTCCCACTGCAGGCATACCGGAGGTCCCACCGGCAAGCACCCCTGTCGGCACCAGGCCAGCAGCAGCTGCTCCACCTCCACCGACATTGCCTGCCACAGGAGGCAGGGGGTCAGCGGCCAGCAGCAACATCGGGGAGACAGCTGCAACAGCTGCATGTTCAGACTCGGACATGGAGCACGAGGTCAGAAGGCCCACTGACCTGCTACATTCCCCCTGTTTCTCAGACGCCAGCCCCCATGAGGGTCACTCACAGGGGCACACAGAGGTAGAGGAGTGGCCATCCACCCCATGCCCTGTCCACACTCCACAGGAGGGGAGCAGCCCCTCCATCACTCCACCAGCACTGGCCATGGGCCAGCACGGCCAGCAGTCCCTCCAGGACATCACTCAACGGCAGCATCAACTGTCCGCAATGCTGGATGAGCATGCCGCGGAATGTGTGGGGGCTAGGTCTAGCATTGAACAGGCCACGGAGACCCTAAGGGCCGAAGTGGCGCAGAGCACTGCCACCCTGAGGGATGCCATGCAGGCCATGTCCAGGGACATCTGTGCAGAACTTGCGGCCTTGCGTCGTGCGGTCACTGGCCTCACCCACACACAACAGGACGTGCATGCACAGGGGCAGCCAGGGACATCCTCCACTGCCAGTTCTGCGCAGAGCAGCCCCGTGCGACGTTCCGGTCGTAACCTGCGCTCCACAGCCAGGGGTGCCCCGGGGGCCGGGAGAGGGGGCTTGTGACGGCCTGTGGCCACTGTCACAGGCATCTGTTGACACCTGCATGGGGTGTGTTGGGGTGTGCAGGGGGGAGGTGGGAGGGGGTGTGTTGGGGTGTGCAGGGGGGAGGTGGGAGGGGGTGTGTTGGGGTGTGCAGGGGGGAGGTGGGAGGGGGTGTGACACGACAGTTCATAGTTTCAATACACTTTTTTCTTTCCAAAAAAGAAATGTGTGGACATTTTCATTGCGTATGTGTGCTTTATTGGTGTACAGTCCACAGTGTGCATGTCCCAGGGACACACAGTGCCCCAAGTGCAGTCTCCATGCGATAAACACCAGCCGTGTGTGCTAGAAGCAGTGGTCGATGATACTTTGGCGCATGGCACGCCCCTCCTGTGCTTCGCCTCCTCCATGGGGTGCCGCCCCATCTGCACCCTCCTCACCCTCATCGTCAGGTGGTTGCAGTTCTGCGTCAGGGGGCAGGGGCACATTCCGTCTGACGCACATATTGTGTAGCATGACACATGCCATGACGATCTTTGCCACCTTCTCATGGCCATACAGGAGTGCCCCACCAGACCTGCTGAGGCTTCGGAACCGTGCCTTCAAGAGGCCGAATGTCTGCTCTATGACCACACGAGTACGTGTATGTGCACGGTTGAAGTCCTCCTCGTGCTGGTTCTGCGGGTTCCGGACTGGTGTGAGGAGCCACCTCTTCAGGGGATAGGCTGCATCACCTGTATGTAGGCGAGAATGTATGTGTCAGTCATGTTGTCTGATCAGGAACATGATGTTCCACCATGGCTCGCATCCAACTGTTACTTTGGCTCACTTCTACATGCACTAATTGATTCACACAATGCAACCAGTATGTGCTCATGGCTCCCATGGCCTGTTTTGCATGCCATCACCCAATGTATGCAGAGGGGTTGTGTGCATTGTGAGTGCCCTTCCTCTGTCTCCGTTCCCTGTGTTACTCACAGCCAGGTGGAGTATGCATCATCCCCCCCCCCTTTCTGCCAGGTGGAGTATGCATCATCCCCCCCCTTTCTGCCAGGTGGAGTATGCATCACCCCCCCCCTTTCTGCCAGGTGGAGTATGCATCATCCCCCCCCCTTTCTGCCAGGTGGAGTATGCATCACCCCCCCCCTTTCTGCCAGGTGGAGTATGCATCATCCCCCCCCCCCCTTTCTGCCAGGTGGAGTATGCATCACCCCCCCCCTTTCTGCCAGGTGGAGTATGCATCATCCCCCCCCCCCTTTCTGCCAGGTGGAGTATGCATCATCCCCCCCCCCTTTCTGCCAGGTGGAGTATGCATCATCCCCCCCCTGGTACGTCATTCACCTGCCCACTTCCATGACATTGCACTCACCGAGTAGCCAGGATCTTGGCCCTGCATGTCGCTCCATGTAGCGTGGTATTGTGGAGTTCCTCAGGACCATGGAATCATGGGTTGATCCGGGGAATCGGGCACAACAATGTGTGATGATCTTGTTGGAGTCACAGACCATTTGCACGTTGATTGAGTGGAACTGTTTCCGGTTGCGGTACGGTACCTCCATGGCACGTGGAACCACCAATTCCACATGGGTGCAGTCGATGGCACCAATGCAACCGGGTATGCTGGCTAGTGCATGGAAACCCACTTTGGTGTTTGCAATCTCCTGGGCAGTCCGTGGTAATGAGATGTGGTCGTCTGTGTGCTTGAGGAGGGCATCGAGCACTTGGATGAGTGTTCGTGAGAATAATGGTTGTGAGATGCCATGCAGGTGCCCCACTGTGTGCTGGTAGGTGCCTGTGGCCAGGAAGTGGAGTACGGCCACTACCTTCAGTAGGGGGGGGATGGCGGTTGGACTTTCTATCATGCTGACGATGTCGTTGTGTGTCATGTCTACGATGGCGGTGAAGGTGTCCCGGTCCAAACGGTACAGGGTGTGGATCTGCTCAGCAGTGAGGTTGAATGGATTGGCTCTGATGCGTGGGATTGGGGGCTGCCTGCGTGGTGGCACTGGCTGTGCTGGTGGGGCTTGCTGGGCCTGCCTTGCCCTCCTTCTCCTCCTGCGTCTCCTCTGTGCTGCCTGTTGTTGTTGTTGCTGTTGTAGCACATGCATTGCTATCAGGTCCTCCAGCCCCAACATTGCTAGTCGTATTGGTATCATTGTGGAGTGTGACTGGGTGTGGGAAGGGGTGGGGTGTGCTCTTTTTGTACTCCCCTGAGTCTGTATTGCCTTCACCTGTGCTGTTTCTGTGCACCTGTGGCAGCTGCATTCACTTAACATGGCCCTTTACGGTTGGTTCGCGATGGCGTTATTTGCACCATGGCGGTAAGGTACTTAACGGCCTGGGTGATGGCGTTAGGTGCATGTCCGCTTGGGTCGGCATTTGCGTACCTTTCCGCCATGGCGCTAAGTACGGTGTGGGCGGTCGCGTGTGCGCACCCTTAGCGCAGTTAGCGGCAGCGTTAACTACGATGCCGCTATTGGCTTCGTAGTTAACGGTCACGGGTCATGATCGGACCTGGCGGAAAACGATGGCGGTAACCATTTACCGCCATCGTTTTTCACTTAGCGCCAGGGTCGTAATGAGGCCCATTGACATCATTAGCCTATTTGCATGCAGTTTAAGTGCAGAGTAAAAGGAGTTTTATCTAATTCTGCAGGTTTGGGGGAAGAAAGTAGTGTTCTCAATTTAGAGCACATTGGATATTCGTACATCCAACCAATCTAGGAAAAAGATTTTAGGGTTTTCTAATAAAAGGATGAATACCCCTCCCAGTTCACTTCGCATAATGGATCCGACAGGTGCAAGGCCGATCCCTACTGTAGCATGTCAAGAAAGAGCGCAGGATTTATTTATATCGGTATAATTTTAAATTGGTCTTTCACAGGTTGATAGTTATGAAGCAATTCTGTATTTTGACTATGAAGCATGGCCACCGATTCACAGTCCAAAGTGTTAGACTATACATCTGAATACATCCATATTCAATTTAAATATCACCAAATGCTACACTGTCAGCGCTTGGAAATGTTCTTGGTTTTACACACCAAACACAGCACACATAAAGCATTCTTGTTCTTATTTAAATGTAATCTCCCTAAAGCTTTAGTGCAATTAAAGCAAGATATAACTTCGAAAAGCAAATTACAATATCCTATTTTATTATGTTACTAATAATTGAACAGACCTTGTGCTCAATGCATAGAAAATTTTATATTTTCTACAATATGTCAAATTTCATTTTACCTTAAATCTAGTGAGAAAGCTTTGTTGCATTTTACACAAAAACAGAAGATGTTCTATTTGTAAAGTGTGCCGCCTATTAGGAACCACCAACAATACCTCGCACTCCATGGACTTTGCAGGGAAATTATTCTAGGGGACTTTTCTAATTGCATTTGAGGGAATCTTTATGCTCACTTTAAAATATTATTTAAGGTGCTGAGTCAGAATGGGCCCTCATGAGTTTTCAAGTAATTCCCAGTCAGTCTTGCCTCCCTCTTGGAAGGCACGTCTGCCCCGGGTAATATTCTCCTCATTGGAAGTCCAATTCTAAAGTTAATGTTTATATTCAGCACTCATCCATTTGGAACAGGTGATCTCCCTTCTGTGCAACTTGTGATTCCAGAATGATCTCAGATCCCTCTATTCCCCGTGCATTTCTCGTTTCATCATGGGTGATATTTCCACACTTTGTCACAGCTGTCACATTTTCTCATTGGCTAAGTCTTTCCATTGGCTTGTTCAATAGCTGGACACTCCCATAGAATACATCCCCTAGTTTGTATAGGTTAATCATAATTTTGACATTAAAAAAAAGCATGGGTGGGGGTAATCTGCTCTTCCAGTTGCGCAATAGCCACACACGCTCATTTTTTTCTTGCCACAGTATTGCTTTTCTCTAACCACTGAGTGATCGGTAATACTCACTCACTCTTTATCTTCACAGTAGTTTTACCAAATATTTCTTCAGGTGGGATCTTGGATCTTATGGCACAATAAAAAACAGTGACTTGGTCTGCTGGGTCTTTCTGAAGCCTTGATGCTACTGCTGGTCAAAGAAATAGGGCTTTCGGGAGCTCCTCTGCAGAACAGGAGTCCTTGTCCCCAAGAGGGCAGTCTCTCCCTTTGAGTTGCCACTTGCCACCATCCGTAGGGGGAATATTGCATAGCGGGTTTCATGATCCTAGTATCACAAGGAAAGGCTCCCCCCTGAGAAGTGACTGAATCCTGCGATTCCTCACGCTTTGCCGTTTGAAATATGTTCAAAAATCTTTCATAAATGTATTGATATTCATCATTTATTTTCATTTGTAATAATCCTGCACATTTTTGGATTCAGTACATAGAAGTGGTTCTCAGTCATTACACACTTTTCTGTTTATCAATTATGCAATTATGGAATTATATTTTAAAAAATCTTAAATGTATGACTAGTATTGTTACCATTATATGTGTAGGCATCTTTTAAGTTTCAGCTTTCAGTTTCTTTCTTGCGATTGTAAAACCATGATGCTAGTAGACCTATCAGCCTTTAATTAACCGGGATCATCTGACAAAGGGTTGCCATTGCTTGTATCCATTAGGCTGACCATCTGGTCAAGTTTTATGAGCAGCCAAGGTCTAAAGGTGACACTTTAAATGAAGTAAGGTTTCTTTGAAGCCCGGTAGAAGAACAGGCCAGATTCTCACCAGCCAGCTCACTATGTCAGGCTCAACTGGTATTGTACACAAGAGTATCACCTCCTTAGATGATTTCAAAAAGTTGAGGGCTGCTCATTAACTTGGCAGGTCTGTTCCATAGGGCTTTGTGTTCTTCTGTGAGCCTAATGGGCTTCCATGGTAACAGACAATACATCTTTCAACTCCAGATGGCCTGTCCAACTCTCCTGGGACATAAACCGCCCCTACATTGGAAAATATATGCAGGGCTGAAGTGAATAAATGAGTTTATCAGAGGTTTCACTAGAGAACTAACCAGCATTGCCTAAGACAACTCCAAATATCATGTGATGTTGTATGCATGAATTCCATTTCAATTATGTGATTCCTTTGTGTTCATGTTCTAAATAAGAACCATTTTGCTATTTGAACTCAATAAAATAGAAAGGTGGTACATTGTGAAGCTTTTCACTTTGAACACATACCAACATTTTAGTTTATATAATGACAATGAATACATAGGCGGGTGTTGTCTTCAACATTGTTTTCAACTGGTGCCAGTTTTCTTTAGCTTTCACTGCTTTGTTCAAATGTGACAAGGCACCACTTTAAATGACTGCAGGCATGTTTAAATTATTAATGTTTTCATCACTTCCAGTTGTTGGTTTAGTATTCAGTTCTAAATGTTCTGAGGTGTGGCAAACTCGACTCATTGACTCATTGAAGTGAGTAAATCTGCATCTCGCAGGTACACCTTTTTTGTGATTAATGAAAGACACCAGTCTCCATTCCAAGGGAGAACAAAGCTCGGAACGGAAGCCACGAAGAGCTGGTTAGTAAAGGGAGCGTGCAATGATATCACAAAAGGGACTAGTATGTTGTGTGGTTGCCCACAGTTGGCGATAGGTCAGGTGTTGAAGAGCATGTCTGATGTGAATGCAAATGCTTCTCCAAATTTGGGGTCAGGAGAATGCGTCTTTCCTTATTTTTGCTTTGATTGTTTTTTTCCAGTGATGGCTTGGCTCCTCGTTCTACACTGACCTCCACAGATGGAGTTTTTCTGGAAAGTAGGCATTGATAGTCGTGGCCTTGTGCATGACAGGCTTCGTGAAGTTAATGCAGTCTTGAAGTTAAGCAAGTGGCGCTCTTTCATGATGGCTGTGATTTGTGTGTATTTCTTGCTTCCTCTGATGAGGCATTCTGCAACATGTTGGACTACTTTTGGGGGTCGGGGGGCGATGGGCAAAAGCAGCAAGACCACTAAGGAGTGTGTTGCCATCATCCAGGTGGAGACGTACCAAGGCTTGGGTGACAGTTTTGAAGTCTGTTGAGAGGATGAATGTTTTTATTTTTCAGAGCATGATGAACTGTACCAGGCTGCCTGCTTTCTTAGTAATGTGAACTTTGCAAGAGAGGTTGCTATCCTTTTTGAACCCCACGGATTTTGTGTGAGGCTGAGTAATGGTGTGAATCAATGGAGGTTAACTTCTCTGTCATGTCTGAACTGGTCAATGCTTGGTGGGGTTAATAAATAGCGTCATTTCTGTCCTAGTGAGGTTCAACTTCATGGCTAAGCTTTACATCCTAGCCTGGAAACGAAGAAGGGTCTCTGTTGGTGTAGTCCATCAGTACCATTGGTCCTGAGGTACAGTTTTGCATTGATCTTGTTGATCATCTTGATCAGCTATGAGTTTGCAAAGTGGCTCCTCAGAAAGGTTGAAGATGACTGCTAAGAGAAGGAGCACTCGTGCGACCCAGCAGGTGACTGTATGACATTCAGATCTGTTTCAGCCTATCTGTACAAGCTGGTGTCCAGTCATAAGGCTTGAGGCCAACTAGAGCACAGGCCTGTTCTACTGAAGCCCATGTGGATGCCAGGATGTTTTTCGCATGCCCTCATGGTCGGAGTTGAAGGCAGCCGCAAAGTCAAGTAGGACCAATAAGTATTGAACAGTGCTCACGTGGTTCATGGCTTTGCTCCCAACAAAATAGTCTGACCCAACTACATCAAGCAAAGAATAGGGCCACCATTGTGGTCTCTTACAAGGTCACTGTGATAATGTGCTTTTACATCAGAGGCAGATGTTTTGGACAAGCCTAATTCCACATGGTTCGATTGGCCCAACCCCAGTTGCCTTCAGCAGGTGTGTAACATCAACAAAGAGAGCACTTCTGTGAATGCCACAAATGTTCTGGGAATCACATGTTCAGTGTATAAGTGAGCAAAGCGAGTATTCATTGGTCAGCTGACTTACACACCAAGACAGCTGCTCTCCCTGCTCCCTGTGGAGGGAAGCCTTCACCAGAGGCCTGCTGCCTTGGTCTGATCATTGCAAAACATGCAGTCAAACAGGGTGTGGCAAGGGCCAGATAGAGATTTCCCAAGAGGATTTCTATATTAGATCCTACCAAACTTGAAGTTCAGAGATAGATCTCAATATGTCTTAAAACGCAAACAACTCTGACCAGCCCCCAGCATGCTCAGCAGCCACTTATTACCATTGCACTAGAGTGATACCATCACCAAGAAGACTGCTCCTTTACCTAGGTTTATGGTGATCGTAAGAGGCTCCTCCAAAACTCCACCGGTCATGTGTGATTATTCTTAATAGAGTCAATTTAGGTCTCAAATTTCCCTTTAACATTCTGGACACCCCATAACCACCAGGCACCAGCACCTTTTGGAAGCGACATACATAATTTTACACAGACCACTAACCAAAGGCCAATGTTTCCCATTCCGAGCACTATCATTGGGCCATGGTCCCCAGAGCAAGACACATTGTAATCTTTAACATTGAGAGCTCAATGAGTTTGGGGGGCCCGGTTCATGGTAAATCCTCATTCGAAGTCCTTGACTCTCTCCAGAAGAGAGCAAAATCACAATGGTCCTATCTATGGCATTTCAATTGGTCCATGTAACAAACACTTGCCAGGTCTGTGCGCAAGTCAGTCTGCTGGGACACCAACAATCTTTTGACTGGAAACCTCAATCCTGGCTAGCAGTGAATCCCCACACTCTTCCCACACCCTACCATCAGCCCTTCTGCTGCACTGCCTCCATGGTCTGCACAAGATTCCAGGAGCCAGGCAGAAGCATGCCTGCCACTAGGACCACTTTACTCCAAACGTGTGACTACTGCGCCATCGCCAACCCACCAAATAACCGAAGTATTCAACCCGTTAACTTCTTGAGAAGCTCGTGAAGCTAATGTTTTCCTTAATTCTGGGTGCGTCGCCCAGCCCTGCTATTGTCCGGCACAAACATACATCATTAGCTCCACAAGACCCACTTCAAGTAGCACATACGGTCCCAGCACCTGCTGTAATTATGTGCAGGACCAAAAGGTGACCGAATAAAGAAGAAAATAACGGTACTCTTACTCTGTGCAATCACTCTATCCTCTGCCAGCCATCAAGCAACATGGATTGCAAGCCACCTTCCCCACAGAAGGGACCGTCATCATCTTGCCAACTACATGGCCTCCCATGCCCCACCTGTGCCTCTGCCATGAACTGGAATCCTTGCTTTGCATGCAAGTATACGGAAGTGGGTTGGCTGGAGAGATGTTGTGCAGTTTTCAGTGGTGTGATCTCACTGAGGATACATGTATTTACCTTTGAAATGCACATGGGAATGCTTGCAACTTCTTTGGTGCACCTTAACGTCAGCATATTACCCATCTCCCTCCTCCTACCAGAGAGAGTGAGGATGGATCGTCCTTGAAATAAGGATCCTACCCAAAGCGCAGTCTAGAATACATTCCTGGGGGTCATTTTGGGGCTTGCCTTTTGCCCTGATTTAAAAAAACTAATATATATATATATTTATTTATATAGGGCTAAAGCCCATAGGCGTCAAAGTGCTGTGATTTAAAAGACAGACACAGCCCATAAGACATCAGTCAGACAGAACCAGCATATCAAAAGAAGAGTTCACAGAACACAGCGTGACTAACTACAGGATTCAGCGAAATAAAAGGTTTTCACATTGTTCCTAAAGGATGGGATCAAGCGTAGCACACACTGGTAGTGTATTCCATGAGGTGGGCGCAAAGAATTGAAAAGATCTACCACTCGCGCAGATATGCTTGATGCATTTATTAGTTAGTAGTTGCTGCGAACGGAAACGCAAAGAGCGGGCTGGCTTGTACCGCTGTAACCGAGCTTTGAAATAAGCTGGTGCTTCACCACACAGGCATTTGTGTGTAATGGTCAGGGCCTTGAACGTATTCCGTTGTGCAACGGGCAGCCAGCAGAGCTTTTTCAGTGTAGGCGAGGTGTGGCATCGTCTAGCAACATTGTTCACAATCCTAGCAGCCGAATTCTGCACCACCTGAAGTCTAGCAACTTCATAGGCTGGCGCCCCAACCAGCAGGGCGTTGCCATATCTTACTCCCAATGAAGGCCCGAGCAATAGTAGCAGCATTAATATTGAGGTAAGGGCATTCCGCGGCCCCATATGAGGATGACTACAATCTACAGGGAAGAATGTCGGGCATCCATACTAGCTACGTTCCCAAAGTTCCCTAAACCTTTGTGGACTTGCTTGTTTGTTTGTTTATTGATTTATATAGCGCACTGAACCCGGGGGTAACTAGTCCCACAGAATATCATTGAATGGGTTTTACAAACAGCAGGCACGAGTCTGGATGCCATGGATATTCAGTTCTTAACACGGTGAAGCAGCAGGTGGAAACTGAAAACAAAATCAGTGCAACTTACCATAGGGGTTGGAGATTGACTTGCCGGAGTTGGAGTGCAGCTGTTAGACAAAAAAATGTTTGGCACAATTGTGTGTGCTCGGCCATTGCTTCCTGATGGCGTCAGCACCGGGTTTGTAGCATTGCAATGGTTGCTAAGTGCTGGTACTATCCTTGTAAAGGGCATCCAAATCCATAACTAAGGAGTGAGCGAAGATTCCATCTAGGGCTGGCATGCCCAATGGCGTGTTCTGCTGGGTATCATAACACTGTCTTGTAATTAAGCCCCTTCTCTTACAGTACATGTTTGCTTCCAATGCGTGGTGTCTGCTCTAGACAAAATGTAGGCGAGCCGCTATACAATATATGGCAGTTATGACTGTGACTATGCGCTGAATTCAACGAAAATTGGATTTCAATGTAGTTAGACTATTTCTTGTAGATGGGCCACACGTGTGCCTCTCGTCTGAACCAATAGCTATCTGCACTGTGGTGTAAAATATTTCCATTTGTTGTTAGAATTCGGTCTTCACTTTAAAAAAACATTTTTAAAATACAATACCCAAAAAGTTAGGCGAAACATCGAATGCAAAGTTCAATCCGCAAAACAGAAGGCTGCATCAATAATGTAGCCTCCTATGCTGGGGAAGGGGTTGTTATCATGGGATAATAACCTGCTACCAAGTTATGACCTGAGGCAAAGGAAGTGACCATATATTTGGGTAAGGGTAATTATCCCAAGCAATAATTATCCCTCCTAAGGCTATTAGCACATGGTCGTACTAGCAATATATGTTTTGGAGTTTTGGTGTAAAAAATGTTTCTTTAAGAGCAAGTAATTAAGTAGGCAAACTGAGTAAGTAAATTAAATGTAGTTTTGTTTTGTCGTATTAAATAACATGGTTGTCTTCATAAGTTAAACATTTTAATTGCAACTTGGTTAAACTGGAACAGGTTTAACATAAGCCTACGCTAGGTGTAATGTATAAGTAAACTATTTCTCAAGAAAGCGAAAGCTTTTTCCAATGGTTTAGATTTCCCTTTTGTGTGTTAAATGGCCTGTTGCAACCAAAAAAAGTCCTCTGACGGAGGAGGTTTCTTGTTGAAAAAAAAAATCTTGCCTGGAAATTGCATTGTTGTTTCCCTGCCTGCTTCTGAAGACTGAATATTCAGACGGCAATCAATGACCTGTAGTTATTGACTGCACTCAACATTCTGATTGGCCAACAGGAGGTCAATACTGATCTCCATGTGCTAATAATCAATAACAATGGGAACAGTTGCCTGATACAATAAAATTCCATAGGGCAGAGTCCTGCAGTTAAGCTTTATTATCTAAAACAGATTGCTGGTAATTGATAATCGGGGGGCGGGGGTGGTGGAAGTAGTGAAATTGAAGTGAAGCTAGATTTTAAATGAGAAACTATATTCAACACTTTCTGCAATCCTAGTTTTGACATGTGGCAATTAAAAGATAGAATGTAACCATAAGTTACTCCAGATTCATGGAAGGGGACCAACATAAGGGTCAGGCAGAGTCAGTCAATTACTGATAACTACACACACCTGACTTCCATCACACTTCCCCACACGGATAAAAGGCGGAGCACGAAAGCACACTCTGAGCAAGGCCAAATGCATGAGGAACCAGCTATTCTAGGATGGCAGTTTAAACAGAGGAGAGCGGCAGCAAAACCAGAGAGGACGACAAGGAGGGAGTTACCCTTGCCCTTTTCAAGAAAGGATTGTGACTTTCCAGAAGCTTCAAGGAAAAGAAACATAAGACCAGGAATTACAGATAACCAATGGTGTAGGGTGTGTCAAAGGTACACAGGGCCCTCCCACATTGATAGCCAAGGCGAGGAGAAGCTATTGCCACTGTGGTACTGTCCTTGACTCCGACAGCAAAGCAACGCCAACGAGTTCAGCAAAGCTGGTGAGTCGGGCGAAACTGATAGCAGACCGGACTGTGTTATGCGGCAACATTGTATCAACAAAGAACTTATGTGCGATTGAACTTTATGAAACCAAAATAAGTACCAGATACAGAGTGGACTTGCGCCACGTGGGTGCTCACTCAAAGGTCGCTGTTTGGTATGCCCAGAGTGTATAACTATTGAGCGGTGAAATCGAAGTGGTCCTGCAGCAGGTTAATTTGAATCCTGTGCACATTCTAAAGTCTTCGATTGCCTATGAACTGAAATTGGTCTGAGCCCGGAGGAGGAGGACATATTGTTTAAAAGAGGGTCTGAGTCTGGAAGAGGGGGATCTGGGGTGAACAGTAAAACTCACCCACAAAGATATTGTTGCAGCAAATGTGAACCCGATTTAGGGATGCCTGCAAATTAAAGTTGGTCTGAACCCGACTGAGGGAGGCTAATTGTGAAAGAAGGATCTGTGCCCAGCTGAGGGGGATCCCGGGAGAAGAGTAAATTGCCCAACTTGAATACTTGGAAAGGAACTTTTCTTTGTTGTTTCTAGCAAATCGGGCCCTCTGAAGCAAGAGACATTGAACGAAAGAGACTTGGGCACAGAAGGCCCTGATGTTGGTAAAAGGAACTGTGACGTCGTGCCAAAGAAGCCAAAGAGTGTGCTGTGCTCGAGTGACCTGTCATGTCCCATGCTAAAAAAGTGGGGAAGGGAGGCCAACGGCCTAAACATCCTGACTTATCATTTTATGAACACTCCTTTCTTTTTGTGAACATTATCCCACACTATTTTGTAGCATAGCTGTAGGGATTGGCAATCGTTTTTTTTAGTATAGGCCCTTTTTATTTGACTAGACTCCACTAGGACTGTATTATTATTATTTGATGATCGTAGGTTGCTCCCATCTTAGATTTAGGTTTAAATAGACGTTTTTCACACCCCTGATAAAGTTCAATAAACACGCTTGAACTGTAATCACTTGTGTCTGTCTTACTTTGATACCATGTCTTCCTTACAGTCCACAACATACACAACAATGCAAAGGTGGACTTTTCAAGCAGTGTGTTGGGAAGTGGTTAGAAAACAATGCAAATGTTGTTGGAACACCCACCAAGTCAAGTTGTAGCTTACATGACTGATCACAAACATTGCCAAATGCATTTATCTGCAAGACTTAACTTGCACCTGTGTGGCCTAGGTGTAGTTGGTGCAGTAATTGTGGAGAAGCGCAGCAAAATGCAGCATGCAGGTAAAAAATATATATTTATCGGAACATAATTTGCTGCAAGGAGAAGAAAAATATTGTATGCGTTTTAACTTTTAAATTCCTTTTTTAACCCCTCGACCTTGCATAGAGTAATGGGTGGCTTACTGCATGCACACTGAAGAGCAGGTTTTCTGCATTTTAGTTGTGAAAATAAACTAGGCGACCTCTAATGCATTCGTCTGTCCCTATCATGACGTCCAGGCGCTTGAGTGTCGCTGGTCCCAGGGCGTAAACTCCCAGCAATGACTGCCTCCCTTCGTGGGCGAGCCCCGTCCCCAGCAGGTGTTCCCTTCACCTGGGAAGTGATATGACCAGAGCTTAGGCCTGGGTCTGGGGCCTAGTCTACGTTTCCCAATTTGGCAAATCCCGGGTTTTTGCCTGTGCCTCGCCGGTACACCTGTGACAAGTGGCAGAGTTTCATAGTAGCCCTGTCGGTTATACTTTGCAAAGGTGCAGGGAAATGTGGGGCATTTGCACTTCTGCATCCATATGTGAATTAGGTGCATTTTCATGCGTGCGCATTTTGTTACCACGCATTCTTTCTGTGAATTGGCCTCGAAGCGTTTGGCTATACACAGCTGTCCCGGGCCCAAATAGAATGCATTAAAGAAAATATGAAAAAGGGAATTGAAATCCCCGGCTCGCGCCCGGTGCTTTGGTGTTGTGTGGCTGCAGCAGTGCGAGGGATGTTTGCACGGGGTCTGCTGGGCCTCTGGAGTCCTGCTGGATGAAAGAGGGCGCTGGAATGCCGACTATGACGACTGCTGGCTCTGGTATGAGCCGGGCCGTGCGGCTGTGTTTTTTTTTATTTCTTCTTTATTTTTAATCGCACAGACTTGTGTTTTCATCGTGACCAAGGGTCATTGTGGTCTTGGCGCGCCGCGTGCACGTGCCTGAAACGTGAAATCGGATGATCTCCGCCACCAGATGGTGTCCATTTTACGTGTATTTTGATTAAGCACGCGTTCATCAGTACATGCAATACTTGATTTTAATTGACAGAACGCGTCCTTCGTGTGCCCTGCAGGTGGGGATACAGCTCAATGCTTCGTTAAAAATGTAGGTCAGACTTTTTAATATGCCTGCGCGTTACCTAAAGAGTCCACCCGAATGTAGAGCGTGACGTACACAAGAGTGTAACCGTCCTCTGTGCGAAGAGCGCGCCATGGCTCTGACCCCGGAAGTGCTTGTTCAGGGAGCAGGTGCTTGCGAATTCTTTGCGGCTCCAAACGTTTGCCAGCGTGCGTTCCCATTGCTTATTATTTTGTGTTGGACGAGCACCGACTGGGCTTTTAGCTTTTTGATCTCTCTAAAGCACGGTCGCAACCGGTAGCCAGGCAAGCAGACCTGCAACCATGGGTTCCATGATGGGGGATGGGCGGTCCCTTGTTTGGGCATCTCTTTAATTGACAAAGACGTCTGTGAAATTGCTATTTTTTAGGGGAGTTCCAAGTTCCCAAAATGTGCGACATGGGAAGAAGGTTCAGCTTGGTTTTCCCAAGGGTCAGCCAGGCCTCGGTCTCCAGGCGGGGTTCAAGTCCAGCTGTCCAGCTAGAAGGCATGGGAAGGGAATACGCCCAGCCAATCCAGAGGCCTGGCGCCATTCTATAACTAGTTGGAGGACTTTTGAAAGGTCCAGATCGCTTCGTGCTTCCTTTGTGGGTTTCACTTCAGTTTCTAGTTAGGAATGGGCAGAAATGAGTGATTTTGGAGGAGTTTTGGAGTGCTGGTTTAGGAGGAGTTTAGTTGTTTGTGCTGTGGCGTTTTTTGTATTCCTTGACCCCGGTTTTATCACATTTTGTCTATCTGTGTGCTCTTTGGGATCCTTCTGAAATATTCCCTCTTTTCACATAGTCCCTTGTAAAAAATGATTTTTTTTAAGTGCTCATCTTGTACTTTCCCTCTTCCTTTTTCCCTTAGTGTCACCTCAGATATAAAAAAAAGCATTTTCCTAGCACCTTTGCTTAACTAGGTTTCTAGAGAGACCTTTGTGTGCGAGTACGAGATGCTTTGCGCAGTCACCTTTGCTAGTGTGTCTATGCTCTAAGATCACTTGCCCATTGTGTGAATCGTGCATTCATCCCTTTGCTTGACTTTGTCAATTTTGTGTTTTTCACATTCAATCCTTAGTTTAACATGTTTTAATAGTTTTCGAGTTTGGTTTCTAAGTGCAGATCCGGGATTCGAACTTCTGTTGCCCCTGTGCTATCCTCCGTTTTATTTGGAGAAAGTGCCGGGGAGAGAAGCAGAGGAGCTGAAATACTCCTCAACCTCCCAGAGAGGTTGGCCAGTAGGGGGAGGCATGAACTGAGGAGGGAGATGGTAGTTTAGTGGTGGGGATGGAAACTGAGGAGTGACTGGATGAGCGTTAAGGAGGAGGGTAATTTGGCTACCAAGCCGAAGGAGGTGGAGGGATCTCCCGCGTCACTAGAGGAGTACCTGCACATGGTGGGCAGGTAGCTTGACCCTGGACTCTGCTTGAAGGCAGTGGCAATCCAGGAGTATAGGTGTGAGTGTAACAATGGAATCTTATGTTCAGCAGAGTGTTAGAGCCTTCTGAAAAGCGTAAATGTGCAGATCTGCTTTGGGCGTTGTGGCCCTTTTCATGAACTGAGTGCTGCTAAAGTGTATTCTTTATATGGCTGTTTGTGCAGTGCTACACGCCGCCCTCGGCTGCTTCGAAGCCCTTGTCAGCCTTGCATAAACCAACATGACATCAATGTGAAATGGCATGACATAACAGGCTTGTATAACAAAACCAGCATTTTGTCCAAAAAATTAGCGGAGTAAGGATAAATAAGCACAAAAATGAAACCCGAACAAAGCTCATTTAACGCTGAAAAATTACATTTTGTTAAATCATACTTGCTTAGGAAGAATCCAAAAAGAAAGGGGTGGAACCGTGATTGGGTAAAGCTGCAGTCCAACAGGAGTATCTGCTTTGAGGGAAAGAGATGGCACCCTCAAAAAAGCAAAAGGAAGGCATGCATAAAAGCACAACTTCATGCGACCATTTCAGGCAAAAGATGTACTTTGGAATAAAAAACATAGATCTTAACAGCCCAGCGTTGAGACGTGTCACAGATGGCTTCAATAATTCAAGCATTTGAATAAGCAGTTTAGTTTTATTTTGAGATTTCAGCATTTTGCTGCTGGTTACCTGCAGGAAGGCCAGATTATGAGCGTTCCTGGGTCTACCGCTCAATCTCCCATCGGCTCCCTTCCCCGTAGTACAGGCCTCCTTATTCCCCAAAAGGTTGTAGCAAAAGACTACTGATGGGTAACGCCTTCTGTCTGGTTCTAGCCTGGTCTTTCAATGACGGCCTAAGGGCCACAGCCTTATCTACCTTGACTCCCCCCGAAACTTTTTAAGGAATCCTTACCCAGATAATGTCCTATGGTATTTCAAATCAAAATACGTTCGGTTTCCAGCTAAGGAGCAGGAGCTCCCATCGACACTGCCGGAGCAGTGCACCTCTCGAGGAGGTGAAGCTGGAGCTTCTCTCTTTAAAGAAAGGCCTGGACCCAGCCAGCATCGACGTCCCGCCGCTGCCGAATTTCCTCAGGAAAAGTGCTGCTTAATGCACACCAACGCGATCCGCCTCCACGACCTCGCCAAATAATTACAGGCAATCAACAAATCCACCTTTGCGTGCCTAATAGTACCATGCTCATACTGGGATGCACGTGTTTATCCATTCCAAGATGGATGCCCTGTAGCACCAGTTTCCACTCCATACCCTCTCCCCTACCCTGCCTGTAGCCGCAACACCATTGGCTTGCAGCTTCTTTAAGCTAGCCAATCAGGCGCCGAGAGGCGTGAGCCGGCCATTTGTTCTAAGGCTTGGACCTGTCCAAGCCTGTCCTTTGCCGGTCCCTGCCGCCTGCCAGGAACGCTGCTTCTCCACATAAAGGAACATCTTCCGGATGCCGCCCCTTCAAAGGTACTGTGTATGACAAACCCTGAATGTCCACCAAATGTTTATTGATACCCTGCACGTGGATACCACCTGCATCTAGCCCTGCCCACACTCCCCCTTATTACCTGGGGACGCCGCCTTAAGTCCATTGTCAGACCCACACTGTAAACCCCATGTTGCCTACGCCCTGCCATTGTGCTGCCTTTTGCCGAGTATCTACAGCCACTGTTGCCCATACTTAGCCTGCACTGCCCATACTGTTTTGCCTATGCCTTGCCACTGTGCTGCCTTCTGCCTAGTATCTATAGCCACTGTTGCCCATACTTAGCCTGGACTGCGCACTTGATAGATGCCATTAGCCTGTTCCTGCACCGCCACCTGATAGCTGCATTTAGCCTGCTCCTGCATTGCCACTTGATAGCTGCATTTAGCCTGCTCCTGCATTGCCACTTGATAGCTGCATTTAGCCTGCTCCTGCATTGCCACTTGATAGCTGCATTTAGCCTGCTCCTGCATTGCCACCTGATAGCTGCATTTAGCCTGCTCCTGCATTGCCACTTGATAGCTGCATTTAGCCTGCTCCTGCATTGCCACTTGATAGCTGCATTTAGCCTGCTCCTGCATTGCCACTTGATAGCTGCATTTAGCCTGCTCCTGCATTGCCACTTGATAGCTGCATTTAGCCTGCTCCTGCATTGCCACTTGATAGCTGCATTTAGCCTGCTCCTGCATTGCCACCTGATAGCTGCATTTAGCCTGCTCCTGCATTGCCACCTGATAGCTGCATTTAGCCTGCTCCTGCATTACCACTTGATAGCTGCATTTAGCCTGCTCCTGCATTGCCACTTGATAGCTGCATTTAGCCTGCTCCTGCATTGCCACTTGATAGCTGTATTTAGCCTGCTCCTGCACCGCCATCTAATAGCTCCTGAACCGCCGCACATGCCCTCAATGTTATGTGAATAGCTAATGCTCTTATTCTGCCTACTTTACTTACCTAGCCCATCTAATTGAAAATGCCTCTAAATTGTGCTATTGTACGCCTTTATTAGCCTACTTTTACAACTGCCTTTGTTGCACTCACACATCAAATGTATGGAATGTGCTCCTATCTGGTTTTGGACTTATTCTAGCCGTTTTCCTACTCAGCCTACCCTGGTTTAAATGAGTGCTTGGCATACGTATTTACTTATTGCCATACAATACTGCCCTCTGCACTTTATGATTGCAATTGTCTGTAAGCCCTGGTGAATTTTGCCACCATGCACCAGTCCCCAACAGTCTTTCTCTCCCTCAAGTCTCCTCTCCAAAAGTTATTTGCTCTAGCCTTGGTTAGCACACTCTACTTTACCGTCCACCTAGTGCCCACTTTCAAACACATCACGACTCTGCTACCACACTCACGTTACCATAACACTACAACCATGCCTATGTCTACCTATAACACCATTCCATACCTCAACAACCCAGCCCTATGGCTCCAACATTTTGCATCTAAACCCACTCCTATACAACCATGCGCACTTGCCATGAGAAACGCCAGACTTGGCATCAGGCACACTCACGCCTCCTACCACCATACGACTTACTTCTGTCAAAATAAACACCCACAACCTATCACCAGAACTGCTTCCTCTCCACACACATTGACATCCCAACCCATTAGTCCCGCTGTGAACACTATCAAAGGGGCATTCATTAATGCTAGATCTCTCACAGCCCACGCCCTAGAGGTGGCGGACCTCATCCTAACTCATGACCTGGAGTTTATGGCCGTCACGGAAAACTGGCTTCACGGAGCCTCTGGACCTCTACTCTCGTTAGCCATTCCAACAGGCTATAATATCATCAGACATGACCGCAATACCAGCCAATCTAAAAGTGGTGGCACTGCCATCATCCACAAAAACTCCCTCAACTTCCGCCTCTCCACAGTTCATCAAATCTCATCTATGAAAGCCCTAACAGCCAAATTCGGCCTCACCGCTAACCATGCCATCTCACTTCACCTACTCTACAGGCCCCTAGGGCCATTATCCACCTTCACTGAAGACCGCTCCAACATTCTGGCAGACAGCACTAAAACCAACTCCCAAATTATTGTACTAGGTGACTTTAACCTGGCACTCGCTGACCCCAATGACACGGCTGCCCTGACGATTGACAACCTGCTCACTAACTTAGGCTTTACTCAGCATATCAACACCTCCACACACTCCAAAGGTACAATCCTTGATTGGATAGCTGACTTCAATTACGGAATCAATGTGGCAGCTAACCAACCTTGTGCCTGGACTGACCACCACTTAATCACCTTCAACATCCCTGCCAAAACCATCAGCCCCACTCCAGACGTTGCACTTGCTATTCCTACACGAAATAAGTGTGACATAACTTGTGACAAACTCCTCCCTCTCATCCTTCCAGTCCTGAATGCACAAGTGCTATTAAGCACGGACCCTACTGTCCTGGTTGACACCTTCAACCATACTATACTCAAAGCCCTTGACCTCATTGCCCCATCTAAACTGAGAAAACCTAAACCACAAGCTCATCTCAACTCCTGGTTTACACCCCAACTAAGAATTCTTCGTAAAGAAAAACAAAACACTGAATCGCATTGGAAGAGTAACCCTACAGAAGTTAGTAAATCTAGCATCATCCTAGCTACGTTAAATTATAAGGAAGCTATACTCCAGGCAAAAAAAGACACTTATAACAAATGCATTGAGCAAGCTAAATCTAACACTAAAGAACTCTTCAGAATCTTGAAAGAATTGGAAACCCCTGTCACTGCACCCGACACTTCCATCAAAGATAGCACCTGGTGCACTAATATCCAAAACGCTCTCCTTGGTAAGATAGCCACTCTCCAAGTCAAAATTAACGATAAACAGGCTAATCTACAATCCAACTTGCAACCCAACTCTCTCCCAACTATAAACAACTCTATCCCAGATTCATTGAATCCGTTCAGCTTCTCACCCCTATCTATCACTGAAGTTGAAAATATTATCAATAGCCTTAAACCTTCTAACTGCCAAGGGGACCTCTGCCCAGCATCCATCATCAAGGAAGCGGCCCACGAGCTTGCTCCATTCATCACCACTCTCATCAATTCCTCCTTCAGCACGGGGACTGTACCAGACAATTTGAAGGATGCCTGGGTTATCCCACTCCTAAAAAAAACAACTTTGGATGCCAATATACCTACAAACTAAAGGTCCATCACCACTGTGCCGTTCTTACTAAAAATCCTTGACCGAGCTGCATACCTGCAGATTCAAGACTAACTTGAATCCAATAAACTCCTGGGTCTAAGGCAATCTGTGTTTCGGCCCCGTCACGGAACTGAAACTGCCCTTATCGACCTCAAAATACAGATCGAAGAATTAAGAGACAAGGGTAAACTTGCTCTACTACTTCTTCTCGATCTCTCTGTGGCTTTTGATCTCATCAATCATCAAATTCTGTGTCGGCACCTTAAACTAGCCGCCCATTTTTCTGATAAAGCCACAGCCTGGATCAGCTCATTCCTGGACAACAGATTGATGCGTGTCTTCTCTCCGCTAGCAGCAGCCTCGCCGGCACCCGTCACCTGCGGGGTACCACAAGGTTCTTGTGTCTCTCCCACATTGTACAACGTGTTCACAAAACCTCTATTTGATATTTTGGTCTATCTGGGTGTCACATATACTAATTATGCTGACGACACCCAGATACTCATCTCAATCTCAGGAGACTAAGTCTCCGACTCTCTCTCGGTGAATGCCATCTACCAAGTCATCCAAGCCTGGATGGCGCAACACGGACTCTAGGCCTCATTATGACCCAGGCGGTAAGGGGTTAACGGCGCCGTAAAAGGTGGCGGCACCGTTAACCCCTTACCGCCTAATTACGAGGTCCCTTTGCGGGTCCCTACCTTAACGGCTGGTTTTTACCAGCCGTTAAGGATTGGACCCGCAAAGGGACCTTGGAGGTAATTACAGTACCGCAATTTGCGGTACTGTAAATACCACCTTCCCCATTTCCATTGAACCATAAGGGGGCATAAATGGGAATGGGGAAGGGCCAATGGTGAATTGGGAATTACTGCCCCGCCAACCTTGGAATGGGGCGGTAATTCTGCCATTCACCATGGTGGAATCGGTAATATACCGGCAGCAACCATGGCGCTACGAGCGCCATGTTTACCGCCTGGGTCGTAATGACCCCCTCTGTCTGAATGACGAGAAGACAGAGCTCCTCATTCTCGGCTCTCCTCAAAAACTATGCAAACTAGCCCCTGAGTTCAATTCCTTCATCATTGATGGTAACACTATCAAGGCCTCCAAGGACACTAAAACGGTAGGGATTTACCTACTCTACTTTATCGTTGTCCAGACAAACAAATGCAGTATCCTCTGCAGCGGCATACACCTGTAAACTCATTACAGCTAGCCGCCCTTTCCTATCACCATCCAACTGTATCACACTTGCCAGGACTCTTGTGCTGCCTAAAATTGACTATTGTAATGCCCTCTATTTGGGCACCACCAGATGTAACTTAAAGAAGTTACAAATCATCCAAAACAATGCTATTAGAGCAGCCCTCAACATCCGCAGGAACCAACACATCTCAATCACCAGACATAACTTACGCTGGCTCTCCGTCCCTCAACAAATTACACTGAAAACACTTGCTCTCACTCATAAATGCTTATCCAACCAAGCACCCTCCTACCTAACCAACAGATTCGCCCTCCACAACACCAACAGACCTCGCAGAACTGCTCAGACTAACTGCCTCTCTATACCACGCTTCAACCTTCAAAGATCTGGCGGAACCAGCTTCCCAGTAATGGCGGTGAAACTCTGGAATTCGCTCCCCAACTTGCTAAGATCTGAACCTTCCTTCCACAGATTCAAAAACTTGGCCAAAGCCTGGCTAACCGCCCATGACCCATCACCTACTAGCCAACCACCCCCTATGCGTTAGACACCGCCTCACTACTTGCACATAAGCTATGACCTTCTGCTCACCCGTAACTGCATTATGTATATATGTTTATAACTGTAACTGTAATTTTAAACTGTAATTTAAACTGTAATTGTATTGCTCCGTCTGCCTTATCATGTTGTAACTAAAATACGCGCCCGGATGCCCTCGGGCCTGGTGCGCTCTATAAATAAATAAAATACAAATACAAATGATGTTCAAGGGGGTTCTCTCTCCTCTCTTTCTTTCTCTCTCTTTCCCTCTTTCGGTATCTGCAGAAATGATCGAATACAAAAATACCCATTGAGAAATGACTGTATTTATTTGGTCGAACTTGTTAGGTATTTTTGTACATTTGAAATAATATATTGATGTGGGGTGGGGTAAGGGTGTAGGGGAAAGTAGGGGGCAATGGAGGTGGAGGCGAAGGGGGTCTCCCCCCACATTATTAAAAGAAAGTCGTCATTTTTCATTTGTGTTTTTTACCGGTCAATTCACTGTAATGCCTCTCTCTCTCCTTCCCTTTGTCTCTTGCTATTTCTCTTTCTCATTCTCTCTTCCTCTCTCCTACTCTCTCAGGGACATCAGTGGTCATCAGAGGTCGCAACTGCGACCTCTGAGGTCTCCCTTGCGACCTCTATAAAAAAAGTGTTTTTTTTTATTTTATTTTTTTGTAATGCAAGCAAGCTCCTGGGCTATTGCCAGCACCATGTGGCTCTTTACTTCTGGGGTGGCTGGCTTTCTTGTTCAGGCACCTTAAAAAAAAGAAGAAAAATAAGAACAGGAGTGCCACAAGTCTAACACTTTCAGCACTGACCCTAAATAAGAAAGATTAGGAATACCAAATAATGTGTCTTTCTGGAATTCTATACAATAATTGCTAGACTCATTAAAGGTTTATTTCAGGCACACTTCAGGGGGTGAGTCACTGATTTAGTCTGTTCTTAAATGCCTCAATCAGCCTTTCATCCTTCTGAGGTTGATAAATGAGTACCAACACAGGTTGGGTGATAGTGGGTGTATATGTTTCCTATATAAAGCGCTTAAGCGTAAGTGCTATATAATAACGCATCATTATCATTTGGTCATGGACGTCTGCTTGCATTCACAGTAATTTGGTAATATGGGCATATACACACTGATCTTAACGATACATATGGTGATCCATTCTTGTATGAAATGTACATCACATTATAGTGATATCATAACCATATTTTTTGTAGTGTACAATGCTATGTGATGCCATTTCCTGTTTTGTCATAAGACTCCAGTACATTTGCGATCTCTTCGCGCCACACACGTCAAGAAATTGAGATATTATGTTAGTACTCAATGTTACAGCATGCTACCATGTACATGTTTCCACGCCCAGTGAAATCCTGCTTTCTAGAGTAGCCCTCACCCGGAGCCTGCGCTCCATGCTGTCCTGGGATCTCTTGTATGAGATGCTCCTGAGACAATACATGGCCCCACAAAGAGGTCCGCTGATGCGTAGAGCTGTATGTGCTCTATACCAGACACGTGTCGAAAATACTCTGAACCCCCCCATGCTGAGGAACCAAGAGAAAGGTCTTCAATACAGCCTTCCAGAATTTGGCCGAAAAAGAAACTATACTCTTAATCTTGAAATGTACTTCTGACTATCTACGTACTGTATTACTGAGGACATATCACTAACCAGTGTTCCTCTTTTTCTCCTTTTTCTGTGGTGCCGTCCTGCCCGCCATGAACGCTGTGCGCAACACTAACTTGCACAATGAAATCATCGGATGCAGGTAACATTTCTGACTCTCTTGACGTATGTTTGGTTGGATGGTGCCCGAGCTCTTTTATTAATGCGTAACTCTGAAGAATGTGACTGCAAATAAGGAAAGGGGGTGCTGTTTGTTTGACCATATTTACGTATATAGATGATTCTGTTTCACAGATTGTGCATTGCCAAGTGGATGAGCAACATGAGCTTCTTTGTAAAGCATCATCTATGCTGGAGCCTGTTGTAACCCTTTGCTTCTCAATGCCTCGCGGACAGGAGGTCGAGTTCCTCATACGCTGGCTTCAGTGAAGCGACATGCACATTCAAAAAATTCCGAGAATCTTTGGTTTCGAAAATCCTGGAAAAACTTAGCCAATGCTTGGGAGTTTGCTGCGTGATCTTGGCCACCTGAAAGTGTGCCCCATCACCAGATGGGTGCGTTGATTGGCATGGCATGCTGATTAGCAGAGCGAGCTAGAATGTCAAGACAGACCTTTACAAAGTGAAAGAACCGGAGGTGTGAAGTCTACTTGTGCGAGAGTTGGGAATCTTAATGTTTCTGAAATAAGTAAGGCTATCATATGCCTTCATGTCACCGTGGACATGCTGTTCCACTTCTGGGCTTTGCTTTCACTTTAACTTTCCTTTATTCCTTGTTATTCTCTGGAAGTGATCAAAGATTATAACTCACAGAATGCAACAAATGGAAAAATAAAAGCCCAGGACTGGAGCATGGTGTCCCCAACAACATGGAGTCACCTAAAAACCTTAAAAATAAGGAATCAAAATATCCAAGAGTGACTTAAGTTACAATCCCTCTAGCCCATCTTTAAATCCAAAGGAGAGATAACTATTGATCACCTTTGAAATGGCCCCAACTTGTCTGCCAATGTCCTTGCTCGCTGTTAGGCCTAGTGGCTAGTTTCGCCTCTGTTACTCCCCTGCATCTGTGAAGTTCTTTTTTGAATTCTGGTAGTGATTTTCTCAAATGTCACCCCTGATGTATGATAATTCCATATATCTACTACACGGTTGCAAAAAACGGTCTTTCCTTGTGCCTCTTGAGCCTCACCACCTCTGATTTGACGAGCCTGTGCTGAGATGTGGCTACTCTTCACAGTCACCTTTTTCAAGGTTGCACATTTATTGATGCATTTAAGTTGGGGTAGAGTTTCATTTTGGTTACCCAGGAATCCCCCAAGTAGTCCTGTCTGAGGTCATTTATGCTTCGTGTCCTCCAGAGTTTACGGTGCCTTTACCATCAGGAACTCTGTGTCTGGGGGATTGCCTGCTGAGCGTCATCCCTGGAATACAAACCAGGTTGAATCCAGACAAGAATTCTCACATCTGCAGCTGTCCATGTATCCCGTAGCTCGGTCGCTGGGCCTCAGACTTGCAGCTCAAATGCATGTCTCACAACTGTTCACTTGCGCACACTAATATTTGTGAGCACCAGGAACTGGAGTACAATGTATGGGTGTTGGGAGGGATGGGGGAAGGACCGTGCTATCGCTAGCCTTGCACATCGTTTCCTACACTCCCGGAGAGATTGGCTTACCCTGCCCCAGAAGAATAAAGCACGTTTTGGGAAGAGGAGGGCCTGGTTCTAGGTTTCATGCAGTGAGTAGATGCTTACAGAAAACTGGAGGCTCTGGAGCTTCTTGGTTTGGTTTCCCTACTTCTATGCACTGCTGTGCCTTATATTGGGCGCCCCTGTCTGGCGGGCAAGCAAGTGACCCAAAAATCAGGGCGCTACCTGAAAATATCCTCCTCCATGTTACAAATAAATTGTTTTCCATGGTTGGTCGTTTGAAAGGGGCGTTTTTTCTACCTTTTTTAATGTATGGGCAATGTTCTCTGTCTTGTGTGTGGACTTCTGCAATGTTACCTCTCCTCGATATGGAGGGAGCCCTGTCCCTCTACCGGCTCCTTTTCCCCGCCCCTTCCTGCTGATCTCAATTTACAGAAAGAAGTCCTTCACCTATTTCTTTTACTTAAATGTGTTTTATTCCCATTTCCTAACCCTTTCTTTCAGACTGCAGAAACTAGATTGTCTTTATGTAGTTTTGTATGTCGTTTTACTGTGTTTATGGAAACGTTATTTTCAAATGCATTTTTGAAGGTATTTTTACACGTCGATCTTATTCCGACTGTGTTTTCACCAGTTCCCAAACGTGGATTGATTATCTGGGCATGTGCTGCCATCATAAATGAAGGCCACAAGGGTTTATTTTGTGCTGAATTCCTGAAAATATGGCTATTTTCCAGTACTGCTGTGGGAATGATGGGATTATTGGAGTGGGGGTTTGTGACTTGAATTAAGTAAAGCCATGGAAACCACCTAAGCCTTCTGCTTTCACCGCAGCCTGCGTGTACCAGAGTGATGTCCAGGTATGTGTCTCCACTACGTGAGTGTAATTACACAATGTCAGTTCCTGTGAAACTTGCATGCATTCTAAATAACATGACACTTCTTAAAACACGGTTATATGTAATTAAGAAACGGTTGGTTGTCAGGATAGCAAAAAGAAATGTATGAAGCCATCTATTTTTAAAGATTAATTTGGAGAATAAATAAGCCTCTTCACACCCAGTTATTAGTCTCTTAATATCGATGTACAAACTAAATAAAACGGTCACCCTACGCTACAGGGTCCATGCGACCCTCCTGGATTCCAGGGCTGGGGCCCTCTCCACCAATTGCAGTTTTTCGATCAACCCTGTGCTGCCCTCCGGGTGCAGAGTGTATCCGCCTCCTCGTTTAGTCTGCGGGAGGGGTGCATTCTCTCTGCCTAATGCACCAAATGCTCCAGTCCACCAGCGGCCTTGCACCGCCTTTTTTGTGCCAGATGCATATTATGTCACCAGGATCTGGATTTTAAGGCCGAGTCGTGTACGTTTTTCATGCATGGAAAATTAAGTCATTTGTTTTTGTCATACACAAACATGAGTCCTTCTCACGGCCTTGTGTGTGAGAAGAAAACGCTATGTGTAGCTTCAATTACAAACTATTGCAGCATTCACCCACTGCTGCATGAAATGTGGTTAGGGTGACCAGATTGAGAAAAAAAACTGGGACAGGCCATAGACATAGAAGAAGGACTAAAGGGGGGTGAGCTCACAGGCACAATCCTCTCATCGGAGGAGAGCATTTGGGGAGGGCAAGGGGAGAAAATGGGGGTGTGAAAAACATTCACACCCCCATTCACGCACAGGAAGAGGTGCGCTGGCCTCGATTTCGAAAATCGGGTTGCGCAAAAAACAGGACCGTAGCCACCCACCCTTCCAATCCCGTTACGGGGTTTATAAAATTAAAAAACTCCCGGGACACTGGGACGGAGGGCGATTTTCCCAGGACTGTCCTGTGAAAACCAGGACATCTGGTCACCCTATATGTGGTGGGGCGGGACCTTTGCGCCATCATCCCGAAGATGCCTTTGGACCAAACAGTTGCGAATGGATGCATGTGTTCTTCAGGGATGTGTTCTGGTTGTTCAGTTGGCAACACACAGTCTGTCCGGGGGTGTGCGCGGCATGCGCATAAGGACAACATGTGAAGGATTGTATATGGGGAAGCATCAAGTATCTGAAATGCAATCGGGCATGATCTACTATGTTGATTGCATCGTTTTCCTGCTCTTTTGCTCACAATGCTGACTCAGCAAAATTATCTCAATTTGCACTTCACTGTATAACCGAGTCGGCAGGTGTCAATTGCTTAAAGGATAGTTCCGGGACTTTTTTTTTATTGTCCCTACGGGTCGGCCATGTGTTTGTAAGCATAAATCGGTAGATCGTAGGAAACTTTCCTATGGACCTTACCCGACTTTTCGCCCATTATCGCACTCGAAATCAGCCTCCATTTTGTGATAATCCTATCATTCCGCCGCATCGACCTGGCTCACCTGCCTTTGCGGCACTAAATCAAATCCCCCGCCCCTGAAACAGACTTTATCAAAACATTCATATTCCCCGCCTCTATCCGTGACGTGACTGAGCTGCGTAGGCAAACGCGCCCAGGCGTCTTCTACGCGACTCCACACAGACCCCGGAAATCAACACAGATCAGCTCACAATACAGCGCACCACAATTCGGAATATGAAACTGTACTTTGAAATCAAACCGCAAGATTGTAAATGTGGTAAAGTACATTTATTTGACATCAAATGTTTAGAGAATATTCAGCGATTTGCATTTTTATTTGCTCATGTTCCAAAAAGTTCGTATTGAGGAACGCGATGGTCCTTTGCTGTACACAGGGTCTTAGAGCATCTCACAATACAGCACCACAATTCGGAATGTGAAACCGTGGTTTAAAAGCAAACGGCAAGATTGTACATTTGGCAAAGTACCTTTATTGGACATCAAATGTTTAGAGAATATTAAGCGATTTGCATTTTTATTTGCTCATGTTCCAAAAAGTTCGTATTGAGGAACGCGATGGTCCTTTGCTGTACACAGGGTCTTAGAGCATCTCACAATACAGCACCACAATTCGGAATGTGAAACCGTGGTTTAAAAGCAAACGGCAAGATTGTACATTTGGCAAAGTACGTTTATTGGACATCAAATGTTTAGAGAATATTCAGCGATTTGCATTTTTCTTTGCTCTCGATCCAAATTAGTTCGTCTTGAGGGAAGCGATGTTCGTGTGCAGTACACAGGGTGTTGGTTTACGATAAAAATAAGCTCTTCTGTCGCACTGATAATCGCATGGCTGTTCCAACAACGAGGCACTAGGCCACCACAACGGTAGGTATGTTGCATCTAACCGTTAGTACCGCGTAAGGGCATACTTGTACTTGGCGATCGTCCCATAAAATGGTCAGGGTGGTAACGTTGTTCACGCGGAGAAGCAACTGGCGGCTGTAGAAGCCGTCCGCCGGTGTCTGGTACTCGTGACACAGACAGTAGTGAATGATGTACCTAAAAACATAAAAAATTAAATTAGTCTCACCATCAGATCCTTATTAAAATTATTCATTTCATAGCGAGGACAGCGCTACTGGGTGTACACAAGTGTTTAAAGGCGTGGCGAGGCATGGAGGGGGGGGAGTGGAGTACAAGGTAAGTAGCATAAAATAATAAATAAATAGGGCCAGCTGGTGGCAAGTGCAAGGTAAGTGCAGAACAAGTGCTGGGAAGGGGGGGCTGTAGGATACTGAGACGGTCCCCCAGTGCAGGGGTTGACAGGGAGGCAGTGCAGGTGGAGAGTGGAAGGGCCCAGGACCGAGGTCGCAGACAGTGGACCAGTTGTAGCAGGGGAGAGGGAGAGAGAAAGCAGAAGCAAAGAGGAAGGTTTTGAGGTGCTTCAGTAAAAGAAGATGGTTCTCCTCCAGATAGTGCGCGGTAGAAAACACTATGCCACATAGAACGAACAAGTACAACTGAACCCGTCTTTAAAGCCACTGTATAGTAATGAAATTGCGGTATAAACTCATCAAAAGTTACTTACATTATATTTGCATTTTCCATTGTGTCTCTGTGTAGGGCAGACCCGAAACACCACTCCTTCTTTGCCGACGTTACTTCTTCTAATGAACGTGGCTCATCGTTTCGTTTCTGAAATTTTATTCATTATCTTTTCTTAGTCTTTCAGGATGGTCCCGGCCTGTCAAGGTCAAATCACAATAGAACCTTATATTGGGTCGTGGGCCTTTCCGCCACCCGAGCAAAACATCAAAGCAGCTGACCTTCACTTTGAGCGAGCACACATTTCTAGTTAGCTCCAGTTAGTGTAAGGGCATCTTGTCTGCGTGCCTTTTTTTTTATTGTCCCTATGGGTCGGCCATGTGTTTGTAATACGGAAACATTCTATAATTTTTGTAAAAATGATTTATATTACTGTTTGGTTTAATTGCAATGGGCCTGCAACATGAGGAGACTCGAGAGAACAGACAATCGAATTACAATCATTTAAACCGTGATGTGTATTTCTCAATGAGCTCTGCTTTAGGTGGACATGGAACAGAGGCAATGTTGGGTGGCAATGCAGTTGTCCCCTGCATAGGTTCGTTCACCACTCCATGTATGTGCCTATCGAGGACATCTACGATAAGTCTCTCAATAAACTCATATTGCATATCCTCAAACACTGGTTTGATCACCCATTGTTTACTTCTTTTAGTGAAGGCCTTATTGTAGCGAAGCGTCCCTAAAGTTCCGGTCGTCCTACTTTGTTGACGGCCAACATTATGGTTATGTGCCAAGACCGCTAGAAGAGTCCGATTTTTCATGCCTTCCATGCCAAAATGCAATCTTTTGGGCCTGTACTTTAGGCACATATTGTGGAACACCTCCAAATCTCCTGTGTGGCAGAATTCCGTGAGTCCCCTCAAATCTCTTGTTATAGTTTTATCAAATACAATCTTTTCAATGGCCTTGTGAGTGGGTGATGAAGGAATCAACCACTTCTTCTTCCGTGCCTCCTCTGTGGACAAATGGCCATGTTCACATTTGTGGAAATGCTCATTTGTCGACCATCGATGTACGTTGCTACAGTGCAACATTACTGACCGCCATTTTTCCAGTAGAATTTCCAACGACCCTTCACATGTTTTTGAGCTCCACCAAAGATGGTTGCTGATTGACTTGGACCACTGTGAAATACCTTGCATATCTTTTTTTTTTCCTGCAGCCGACAATTTTTTATTGATTGTTTTTGCAAGATGCCATACGTCAAATTGGTGATTTATATTTTTGTACTCTTCTCTCATTGTCTTGGCAATTGAAACGTGTCTGTCCGTGGCTATCAGGTCGATCACCATTCCCCGCGATTGTAGTTCTTGCAATGATGCTACAAAGCCAACTTTCTCCATGGCCACTGAGGATGTACTTTGTGACACCTGCACGACCACCGAACTCACAATTTTCTTACTTTCCATGTCCTGAAAGTGGTAGGTGCAGTACTTGGCTGAAAATCCTGGACTGTCGCATTGTCCATCACCGGCTAGCCTGAAGCGTTTGCCCGCGAATGTACTTTCCATTGACATTTTTTCCATTCTCCAAGCTTCGCTGATGGCTGGAAATAGATAATCGGTTTGGTATTTGTAGAACTGACTTTTCGCAATGAAATGGATTCCCACAAACTGAAAGAAATACTGTAACTTTTTAAAACTTGAACCACTAAAAAGTGCGGCCGCTGCACAAAGTAGATTGCCTGCTGGCAGTTGCCCCAGCATGGGTTGTGCAGACCATGCGAACGGATGATATTGTGTACAGGTGGCATGTATTTTAAGGTTAGTGCCTCGAATTGCACGAGTCACATTAATCAATGGCTCCCCACATACTTCCCCACCAACCCAATGCCCACATTTCATCATCATAATAATATCCATCAAACAGCTATCGAATACAATGAATTTGGCCTCTTTCCTTATACTGTCACTCTGCATCCCAGCTGGTTCGGCCTGTAACGTTGAGGACATGTCACTCGCATGAAAGGTACAATCTCTGATATCGTCTTCCGCTATGCTGAGTGATATTGATGGTGTTTCATTGTCGTCCACTTCATTCTCTTCCATTGCAACATCTGTTCCTTGTCCGGAGATGGGAGAAAAAAACAATGTCTTCAACTTTCGCGTGCTCTTATTTTTTGCGGGTGTGGATTCTGTGAATTGATCTACGACTGCATCCAAACTACCAGGAGGACATTCACTATCAATGGCTGGTGGTGGTATAGCTCCGTTGTCAATCACTTCATATTCTTCCCATTGGCACGATGCATCTCCAGTCTCAAGTCCCTGCCAAAAGGTTTGACAAGCAACATCTCTCGTTCGCTTCACTGTCTGTGTAGATCTAGTTCTTACACCCACTCGCAACTAGAGGACAGATTAGAAAAGGGATGTTCAGTTTAAACACAACTTACAGTATTGAACTATTGACAGTGAAAGACAACATAATATAGTGAACAGGACACTAACCTTCTTTTGCTTTCTTTTCTTTGAAACTTTCTTTCCTCGAACTTCAACATCTGGACGCTGTTGCTCCGACTCGTGTGTGCATGTCTCCACTTCCTCTCGCGCTGCAACGACTATACTTTCATGATAAGCACATCCATCACTCACTGAGGCTCCATCGACTCGCTGAAACATAGAACTTTCATTAGTATGTATAATAATATTGAAAACACAAAATGTACTTGGGGACCAATACCCATACGTACATCTCAATAGCAAAACACGAATGAACGCATTGTGTAGAACATTCAAACGACAATAGTTCACGCATTGTTGATCTAGTTAGATTGAACTGTCAAGATCCATACCTCGGGCTCCGCATAGACTTCCATTGATGATATTATTGAAGATGACGCTTCAGCAACTCCCTGAAACACAGTAATTGCATTAGTATGGTTTTCTATTTTGTTAAAAAGAACATAAACTTTGTGCAGGCGTCAACAGCTCATCTAAATAGACCTGCACAATCTTTGATCAGTTGTCTAAAATAAATAATGGATATCTAAATATGATTCGATTTGCTCCATCGTTGGAAGTGTCACCACCCAGAGATCTGCATCAACTACTAGGGGTGATGTTCTTGTTGAAGAAGCTCCGTCAGCTCCCTGAAACATAGTACTTGCGTTAATAAAGAAGGAAGTATAGCGGATGTAATCACGTCATTTGATCTCGCTTGATCGATCTGTCAGTATCCATACCTCGAAATGCATAAGAACATCAAGGGACGCTGTAACTGCGGTGCACACTTCTGCAAGCTGTTGCGCCGACCCGTAACTGCACGCTCCCCCTTCTTCTTGGACTAATGCTCCATCGACTCCCTGAAACATAGGACTTTCATTAGTAATGAACACAATATTGAAAAAAGAAGACACATACGAGGGCGACGACAGAAGGACATATCAATGGCTAAAAACGAAAGAAACATTGTGTGTAACAATCACGCTACAAGAATGCAAGATCTGATGATCTCCATCGATGGAACTGTCCTGAAACGTACCTCGAGCATCTGAGTGACATCTACGGTTGTCGTCAATGCGTTGGACTCCTCAGCATCTCCCTGAAAGACAGTACTTGCATTATTTTGGATAACAATAATTATAACTGAAAACAAAGACTAGAGGACGAGTACTGTGGTGTACCATTAGGTAAAATAATTACACGATCAATTAAAACTATTGATTTACATGCCTAAAACAAGTCAGTGTCAGAATAGCTAAGTAAGATTACCCGATAGGCGCTTGAAGTGGCTGATGACTGCAATAACGACACGGATGGAGAATCTTCAGCCTTCATATTGAGTGGGTACATAAATGGGGAAATTATTGTTAGCTAATGCTACACACTACCGCAATGCCGAGAGATAAATACGTAAACTTGACTCACCAGTGGAGGGATGTGGACGAATAGAGTGGGAATAGCGGTTGAGAGCAATTTTCGCCTCGCTCGCGGTGTTTTCGTCCTTATTAGCAATGATGTGGAGTACATGTCTGGGCTAAAGTGCCTGCTGCAGATGCGGTATCGATCACCCCTCTTGTCCGCAAAGACTTCTAGGACTCTACTTTCTATCTCAGAGGCTGGATATCCGCAATATCGGACCCATTCTCTTATCTGATCTATTGTCTTAGGGAAAACATGCATTATAGTACCTTCAGATTTGTTATGGGTCTTCGAAGGGCAACCGCCAATGGAACAGGCAGGCATTATGGAAAGTTCTGAAAAGTAAAGATCAACAATTCTCTATGAATACCAATGTGTTAAAACATTAAATGACACATAAAAGGTTCAATGCAAGGTCCGTTTTGGTTCTTGGAACTATACATGTTATTCACATGCGGATAAGTATTTCAATAACTTTCAAAAAATAGAAAAAGTAATTTGACTAAACTCAGAACATGTGACTAGTTCCTTGCATGTACTGTCGTGAACGAAAAGAAAACATGGATGCAATTTGATGACTACTAGCAAATAGATATAAATTAAAAAATTGGACGCAAAATGATTATGGTACATGGACTTACCTTGACGAACAAACAGTTAGATGCAGGGATCAGAGTAGTTTCTTGTCGTAGAACAGGGAGCAGTTCACAGGTTGCAAACTGACGAGTTTGCTCAAAGTGGTCACGGAAGTTCACAGAGACGAAGAGCAGATAACCAGCACCTTCACGGGTTGACTAGCAAAGCGCAAAGAAGTTCTCATTAGAAATATGAAGTGGGTTATAAAGAATTCGAAACAGGGGTGTGTTTGTGAATGAATGACGTGTATATGTCGTGGCATTATGCGGTCTGCAGGGGGCCGTCCAGCGTGAGGGGGGATGCTTGGCAGGAGACACGGGGTCTGGAGGTAGACCTGGGAACAACAACCCATGCTCTATAGACCACTTTGAAGTGTACATGGTCTTTGGCACCTCTTGGCCTTTATCGCTCCCTGACAGCTCCACTTGCCAGCACAAGTACCCCGGTGCGAACTGCCTTTGATAGGGCGGGGGGGTGGATCGGGGCGGTGGTCGTGCAGACAAGACACAGGAAGACTCGTGAATGGAGACACACTTATGTGGATTGCAGGGGGCCGTCCAGCGTGAGGGGGGATGCTTGGCAGGAGACACGGGGTCTGGAGGTAGACATGGGAACAACAACCCATGCTCTATAGACCACTTTGAAGTGTACATGGTCTTTGGCACCTCTTGGCCTTTATCGCTCCCTGACAGCTCCACTTGCCAGCACAAGTACCCCGGTGCGAACTGCCTTTGATAGGGCGGGGGGGTGGATCGGGGCGGTGGTCGTGCAGACAAGACACAGGAAGACTCGTGAATGGAGACACACTTATGTGGATTGCAGGGGGCCGTCCAGCGTGAGGGGGGATGCTTGGCAGGAGACACGGGGTCTGGAGGTAGACATGGGAACAACAACCCATGCTCTATAGACCACTTTGAAGTGTACATGGTCTTTGGCACCTCTTGGCCTTTATCGCTCCCTGACAGCTCCACTTGCCAGCACAAGTACCCCGGTGCGAACTGCCTTTGATAGGGCGGGGGGGTGGATCGGGGCGGTGGTCGTGCAGACAAGACACAGGAAGACTCGTGAATGGAGACACACTTATGTGGATTGCAGGGGGCCGTCCAGCGTGAGGGGGGATGCTTGGCAGGAGACACGGGGTCTGGAGGTAGACATGGGAACAACAACCCATGCTCTATAGACCACTTTGAAGTGTACATGGTCTTTGGCACCTCTTGGCCTTTATCGCTCCCTGACAGCTCCACTTGCTAGCACAAGTACCCCGGTGCGAACTGCCTTTGATAGGGCGGGGGGGTGGATCGGGGCGGTGGTCGTGCAGACAAGACCCGTTTGCCGCAGGGCCTCACCAAGGAGAGGCCATCTAACTGAATGTAAGAGGATGGCTGCAGGATCTACTACATGGAATGCAGGGGGGTGAGTTTATAAATACCTCACCCTCCCAGGAGAATATACACTAGATTCATTTAAAAAATCAAAACAACCATTGTTAAAATATATGTTGGGCTTTATTTTAGATTTTAATTAAACATAAATAATAAACATTACACATTGTAAAGTTGAGGTTGCAGCACATCGAGGGAAAATCCGCGGTATTGTCCACTGTCACTGGGGAAATGTTGTCTAATGGCAAGTACCGCACAGGCAGGTATTACTCTCCGAACGCGGTGTCCGAGCCTCCCGTGAAGCCACCAAGTGAAGCAACGATAGGCCACCAGCCTGTACCACCTGTGAAAAAAAAAGATGCAAACTGTATTAAACTGACCAAACTTTCTTATCAATGTCGATTCAGGTAACACATGTCATTTTTCTTAGAAAAAAATTATATCTAGAAAATGCACTATATGGAACAAATTTACATGCGTTCGAATGATATGTAAATGTAATTTTATATGTGGGAGACGACCATGAAATAGTGGTGGCATCACTGACATCACAAACAGAGTATACTTACTCGTTACTCGGATTACGCGGACGAACAGTGCCGCGAAGTTCGTGCATAAGCACCATCATCATCCTCAACACGGTCCGTGAGAGGCAGGCTTCCCTGAACTCTGGCAGCTCGGTGATGCATTGCAGACTTTGCTCGCCTTCCTGCAGACTTTGCTCGCTTTCCGAAATGTAGGCCAAGCACCCGGAATTTTCACGGCAGCAGCAGTTCTCCTCCTCAGTTGGCATTAGCTCGCACCGATTGCACGTGCACCAGGTGGAGACGCCGTCCATGCGACATGGTCCAGGCTCTTCATCCGTTGACTGGTCCTCCCAACTGCCGTCCGAATCCCCATCGTTTTCGCGTGCTTGACTTTCCAGTAGTTCTTCCTCGGTGTACTCGGGCTCGTACATATACGGCATTATTGTGGCCATTGTGCGGTAAAGATAGTAAAATAATTTACAGAGATGGTACAGGTGTTCACACGGGCTACAAGCGGCGAAGGTAGCTGACCAGAGCACTGAAACGAGTCACAGAATACTCAAAGTAACACAGAGAGAGGAATGGAATCGAAAATCTGCTGCTGTGTGTTGTGAAACGGTCTGTTTATACTTATTGGGGAAAGAGGCGTCCTGCCATTTCCATGGCAACACGTCAATAGCTGAGGCGCAGCGATTGTTGACACGAGACGTGCTTGAAATGGGCAGTACGCGTCTGCTGATGTCAGGCTCAGGGGCGGGGGATTTGATTTAGTGCCGCAAAGGCAGGTGAGCCAGGTCGATGCGGCGGAATGATAGGATTATCACAAAATGGAGGCTGATTTCGAGTGCGATAATGGGCGAAAAGTCGGGTAAGGTCCATAGGAAAGTTTCCTACGATCTACCGATTTATGCTTACAAACACATGGCCGACCCGTAGGGACAATAAAAAAAAAGTCCCGGAACTCTCCTTTAATGCACTGTGAAGCATATATTACCTTTTAAAAATCCAAGTTCAGTGGAATGAAGATTTCCCCATTGCAGCGGGGCTGCTACTGACCATATTGAAACAGTCAAACACATTGAACAGCCTCAGTCTGAAATGCAGATGTGTGCAGATGTTTGACATGCAGCTTGGCTTGCGCTTCGTTGGTGGGTTTTTTCTATTTGAAAGAAATGCTTCTTTTACAAAAAAGAAAAACTCTGCAGTTTTGAGTCCGGATCTTGCGTTGTGAACCTTGTGATGGTTATTATGTAAGGAGTCATCTGCCAGTAGTGTTGCTAAGGTGCCAGAGTCTGGGAGAAGGGTGTGGTGAGGTGGCACAGGGGATGCATGCACTTGCATAGGCCTGCGCCAGCAAGGAGCCTGAAGGCCACTGTATGGAGCTCTGCACTGGTTTCTACTAAATACTTGCCACCCTGGACTTTTAACCGGAACCATTTTGTTCAGTAATGTATTCCCAGCCAACCTTATACAATAGAGTGCAGTTTCGGCACTTAATGGTGTCGTAGAGTGAAGAAGTGAATCTTGGAGCTGAGCACCTGGCAGCACGGGTACACATTAGCCTCTGCCGGGGTTGAGCACCAGCACTTCTGTGTTCTGCTATTCTCTGTGTGGATTACATCCCAGGTCACCCCCTGCTAAGCAGCTGCTTTTGATGGGTACACCCAGCACTGGTCAACTGGCAGGAGGACCAGACAAAAAAAAACATGCCATAGACATAGAAGTAGGACTACTGTAAATACTAATAACACTGTAGTCCTACTTCTATGTCGTCTGTTTGTTGCGGGAGGTTGGGAGGGGGTGTGCTCACAGGCACACTCCTCTTATTGGAGGAGAGTGCCGGGGAGGGGAAGTAGGAGGAAATGGGGGCGTGAAAAGCATTTCATGCTCCCCTTCACGCAGGAAGAGTCGCGCCGGGACCTGATTTCGAAATCTGGTCTCGGCAAAAACGGGAACCGTAGCCACCTAACCATGCAAACCCTGGATGGGGTTTCTAAAATGAAAAAACGACTGGCACCCCGGGACGGAGGGTGATTTCCCCAGACTTTCCCGGGAAAACCGGGACGTCTGGTCACCCTATCAATGGGCCACTTCATCTGGCATCAGGTGTCTGGCCAAGTCTCAGGCCGGCTTGCCTCAGCCCTGACCATGCTTCATGGAGCCCCCCCCCCCGCTTCTCCAGGGCCCTCACTCGCCGGTGTGCAGATTCCATTTGCCTAGTGTGGGTGCGATTTCTCGCCGTCACCATAACCAGTACAAGAGGGACCCTATAAAAACTCAAACAGAAAAGAGTTGAGTAAGCATTGCTTTATTAACACACAAGCATTCGCGAATGGGCCACAAGTTCAACCGTCTCGCAAAGCAAGTCGTCAAAGTGCCGCCCTTTCCCCTGCACATCGTGGTCCTTTTATACCCATCTGTTTTACATTGTCATACATTGCTGCACATAGATTATGTCCACCACAAGGCGGTTCCTCCCAGTCATGACTTTGCATCAACGGTCAACAGTTCAACATCTGCTATTGTGGTTTCCTGTTATCTGTTATTCGCTCTCTCTCGTGCCCCTCTGTGTCCTTATCTCTGTGCACGAGGCTGTGCTTACTCATTCCTTCCCCCCACCCGCATCCCGCAGACAGTTTCAGTTAGACTCAGCTCATTTCGACACACATGGACCAAGCACAATCCTTCTGCAAAACAAGCTCTTGTCAGGTTAAACAGGCCTCTGTCTAATTTACAATTACTATCCCTATATGGACATTCTCAACAACTCATGCTAGTCTCGGCATCTGCAAGTATCGCCATCAAAAGGAAAGCCTCTTTTCTTTTATAAACGCACATTCATTTAGCGCACATAGTGAAAAATACAAAACTCCAAGTGTGAGCACAACATTACATATGTATGCGTACCTTCACTAGCCTTTTTCTTTCTTCTGGCATGGGCCGTGGGCCTTCACTGTTAAAAGCAGGGTTTCTACATGCCGGGCATGCTCTTATTTTCCAAATGTGCATCTTAGAGTTTCATTGAAAAAAAGTATTTTCCAAATTCAAAAATGCTGCTTTAAATGTGGTTTGTTTTTGTTGGACTACCACACAAATACCCTGTAATTTTAGTGCCCCTTCCTTTGTGTTTTATCACAGGTTATATTTATAAAGAAGTTTTATGCTTGTCAAACTGCTTAATCATACATAAATGCTTCTGTTGTGCTGACAACAGTTATTATGAAATTAAACTGTGGGTTCATGGGTGTCACCTTTTGATTTTCACTACAGGGGCAGAAATACCCCCATTTCCACCCTACCAGTCCAACCCATCCCCTGGCCAAACACATTTTATAGCACTTGTTTTTTTTTACAAGGAATTGCTTAAAGTTATCAGATTAACAACCTGTTTTTAATATATAACTTCTCAGCAACTGTCTCTCAAACTGCTGAGCTACCCTGCGACCTTCTACTGTAGAGGGTGCCTACGCTGCACCACCACCATGGAAGTGATTTTAAGTGGATTTGATTTATGGTGTGGACTTTGGAAAGAAGCGGCATGAAAGAAATTGCCCCATTTTACAACTAATATTTTGACCAATTCCTTTGAGTACAGTTCAAACGCCAACCCCGCCCCCTCGGAACTCCACCCCCTCCTCCAAACTCTACCCCAACCCAGGTCCTTGTGGGATCCCACTTTACATTTTTTCCATTTCCACCACTGGACACTAATTACATTGTTTTGTTCAGTTAAATAATACTCTGCCACCATATGTAGTGTTGGATTGTTGCAAGAGGACTTCTTTACACGTTTGTCAATTCCAAAGTTTTTTAGGCCAGGATGCTAGAAAATAAATTGCAGCATTGAGCCCAATTTTCTCAAATTCTCTCATACTGGGTTCCCCCTTACAGCCATTGTAAAGATTCTGGAAAAGATATGCTCAAAAACCCTTACTAGCTGTGCACTGTGGAAAATCGAATTAGGAGGAACTTTTCTCTGAGACACTATTGCGATTCCCCTAGTACAGATTTGTGTTATTTAAGCAGTCGGACCTGAACTGTCCCCAGCCCTAAGAATTCAGTTGTCGAATTTGAAATGCACCTTTTTTTTCACATTGTCAGAGGCTTAATATTATAAAGTATGGGTTTGCAGCCTGCGGTTCTCCAGATGTTTGAGACTATGACTCCCATGATCCCTCACCATTGACCATGCTGCCGAGGAGTGATGGGAGATGTAGTCCAACGCATCTGGAAACCCCTCTTATAAAGAAAGGTTTAACATTTTGTGAAATGGGTATAAGATCCTGAACCGAATTATACCCAAAGTCTTCTGGACCATTCGCCAGTGGGACACGCTGTCGGCTGCTCAGTTAAAACAAAGGAGGGCCCTGGAACTTATTGTTTTACAAATGAAGCACTGTACATAGGCCTGCCTCTGAGGGGCGCAGTTTTCAGCCATTTGGCATACGAGGTCTGCATTTGGGGAGTACCACATTTACGTTCAAGAAGAGATTGCTGAAGAAATGTTTTCGATCTTCTCTCCAGTATGGCCAATCTGTTTTGTCAAAAAGATATCCGTAACTGTGGTCTCTCTAAAGCTACACACATGATCTATTGGGCTAAAGCGCTGGATCAGCTATCAGTGTCGCTCCTAGCATTATGCAGTTGAACTGGGAAGAGATCAACAATAACTTGAAACATTTGATCTCATTATCGATTAAATGCGGTGTACCATAGCTACACCAGTGGTACCGAAGACGCGGTCTAATGGATCCAGCTGCCACAGGTGGGTTTGTTTTGGGGCATTTAGTTATATGGGTATCTAATTGATACAGGAAGATTAACTTCTACTGCCTAACGAAACATGCCAACTTATCGGAAAAGACATATGCCACTGACACCAATTGTATGTGCTCGATGGCAAGGGCAACTACATCCAATAGGATGACCCTGTAACTGCCGCTCAATGCAATGTTCCCCTGTCCTGATGATAATCTCGCCTAGCAACAGCGTTAGCTCAAAAAAAGCAATGTGTCCTGTATTCCGCCGTCCTCTTTCATTACTTTGAGTGTACAGCTCGCTACCTCAGGCAAAGGATCACTGGAAGAAAACAAAATCCTATTCCACTCTTTAAAACAGACAAACGCCACCCTTTGAACTATCATCTTTCCAAGCAAAGAACGTTCAGAATCATTCTGTACAACCCAAAGTCGTTCCATAAAAGTTTCTACCACACTTCAAATGAGTGTTACATTTCCTTGACAGAAGGATTTAATACGTGTTAACTGGAAAAGACCCCCGCTGTATTTTGGCAGTGGACTCAGTCCGTGGCGATTAATTGTCCTGAGTAAGAAACAGTTGGTTTGAGTGGAGAGCTTGGATGGGCCCTGCTGGGAAAGGAGAAGGCCATGGACCCATAAATACATACAAACACATGACATCAGTTCATCCCTCTTAGAAGTCAAGTCATGAGAAAGGTAAACAAGCCCATCAGACTGCCACATCTGGACCCCATGCATGTCCACTTCCCCTACATCCAGGCACTTGGTGGGCAGATGCGCTCTGTCCTGACAGTGAAGTCATACGCATTCGATTTGGCGGGAACGTCCAAGAGTTTTCCTTGTTTTGCGCCAGTCAACTGGTTTACATTTATTTAGTGCTTTTATCTGTGTGTAATGAGGAGTCACGCGGACCGGCAACCTCCTCGTAACTGCACTTGTCTGCTTTGTGGTCCTCCAGGGTTTTCTAAATGATAAAACTGGCAGGAGGGCAGCTGGAGGCGGAGGGGGCATCCCTATTACCATTCAGGGAAAATGCCTTTCCTTCCACTTTCAGGGAGTCTTATATGTTCTGCCGAGGAAACACAGCAATGTAAGGGGGTGGCTAGTAATATGTGATAAGGACCCGTTCCTGAGTTAAGGGCACGAGGCGAAATTGAAGGTGCTTCATCAGGGAAAGGGAACATCCGAATGGATTGTGTCCTCCCACATATTCTTTATCTTTCATATTTCCAATATCCAGATTGCTGCTACCTCGTAATTATTTTTTGAGTAGAGGGCGCTGTGCGTCGAAGCCTGGTCGAGTCGATGTCCCTCGGAGGCCTCCATCCCGATGTCAATGTCACGACAGGTATAAGTAGAACGCGCAGCACCGTTGACCTCAGTTCTGTTTTTTTCCGTGCTTCACAGCTTCGGTAACGTAACGCCTTAGTTCCTAGTCAGAAAATTCTTCCAGTCTACTCCTCGGTCTGGATTTAAAAAGTGGCAGGACTGCGGTGCTCAAATATCTGTGACGGACCTGCACAGGATCTGCCTGTGGTGTTTCAGGTCAAACCATCTGTCTTCAGAGTGTGAGGACTGCTTGTTGATGACGGTCAAGGCCTTGAGAGAATGTAGAGGGAAGTTGGAGAGTGGTAAGCCTTTAAAATCCCCTTCTACCCCATCTAACCGAAAATCATCAGAATAGTCGAGACCAACATCTCCTGATCAAAATGTTCCCGTTCCAGAAGTGGTTTGCACCATTCCTCGCCTTTGAGGCATGGGAAAAAGAAGCGTCATAGTTCGCCATCCAATTCGTTATCCAGTTCACCCGAGGGGGTCACTTGCCCTTCAAAATCTAGTACCCCAGCTCAGTGGGAGGAATTTAGACTCTGTATGATGAAGGTGTTCGAGAATGCTCCAGTCAAAAGGCCTAGGAAGCATAAGAGCAGTACTTGGACCAGGCCATTGAACCTCCTTGAGAGCAATCTCATCCCTGGAGTTGAGAGAAAGCCTCCTCTAAACATAAAGAATCAACATCATCAATGCTGAAGGAAATCCATAGGCAAGCCCAAAAAAAGCACGTCTTGGATGCCGTCGGCGCCAAGATCGAAGGAGAAGCCATCGACGCCTCGAGTGTCGACGTCCTCGATACCGTATATACCAATACCTTCGAGATTATCGTCGAAGACCTCGATGCTAAGGACGAAACCATCGACGACATTGTTGAAACCTTTGAAGCCATCAAAAACTGTGTCGAGGCTATCGACGTCAACATCGACGATTTTGACGTTGAAGGCTCCCATTATGACTATTATAAAGCCTTCTTCATTTAAGAAGACATATACACCACAACCTGCTCAGAGTACTTTAAGACACTCTCTTCAATTTATGAAGACACATAGGAGTCCTCTGAGGAAGAAAGGCCATTTGGGCTCCAATATGGGACACCTTCTGTGCCGGATGAACTCATATCCGAAGAGTCTCACCTGAAAAACTTGCAGGAATGTCTTCATGAGGCTAGTGGTATTGACACTTCTCCTGAAATTGATTTTGGTAAGGCAGATCCAGGAGATCATGCCGAAGTGACATATAGACAACTCATGACAAGGGTCATGGAGTGTATAAGAAAGTCCAGACCCACGCCTGTTTTCGAACAGGATGATTTAACAGACATGTTGGACTAAGGTCTACAGGAGGACCCAATTGTCCCATTTCATCAGGCTTTGCAGAGAAGGGTGACTTCCAATTGGGAAACACCCGAGGTTGTCCCAGCCATAAATAAGAAGCTTACAGCAAAATACAGAGCTTCTAGTTCTGACCCTCTGTACCTCTCAAAGCATCCTACACCAGAAAGCCTGGTAGTGCAGACGGCCACTTCTTCAGGAAGACAGAATGCCTATCCCACGATACCGCAGGACAGGGATGATAAACGCTATGATGCCATGGCCAAGATGGTTTTCTCATCCGGCAGTATGGCTTTAAAATCTGCCAATGCCACGTGCACACTAGCAGGATTTACCCACACCTTTTGGGAATACGTTTCTATGGCGGCTGACCATATCACCGGAGGGGAGGAGCGAGACGGGTTCCTTAACCATGTCAAAGATGGAAAGGACACTATGTGCGTGTCCCTCCCGACTGGTCTCAACTCTGTTGACAGCATCAGCAGAGCCATGGTGGCTAGTACAGTGATCCACAGTTTTGCTTGGTTGTGGAAGTCAGGATTTGCCCCAGACGTACAGTCCAGGCTTCTCAACATTCCCTTGGACGGCACGCATCTATTTGGGAATAAAGCTGATAAGAGTTTGGAGAAGCTGCAAACTTCCAAGCTGGTGGCCAAATCTCTTGGATCTGCATAAGGCAAACTCCAAACTGCCCCACAGGTGCGCCCTGGAGGGGTAGGTCCTTTCAATATTACTCTGCATTCGGAAGAGGCAGGGGCAACTAGCTGAAAGAGGACATAGAAAATTCCCCTGAAAATTCCCCTGTGGTGGTTGGGGAGAGGGACTAAGACCACAACAGCAGCAGCTGCCTTACCTTCAGCCGCTGCGTCAGCTGAGGTATTCGTACACAAGACTGCAGTAGGAGGCAGGTTGCCCCAGCATCTGACAGAATGGCAGGCTATTCCTTCAGGTGCTTGGGCATTGGAAACAGTTGCCCATGGTTACTGTCTACCTTTCCTGCAAAAACCACAGAGTCATCCACCGGGGAACAACTCTTTGAACGTTCCAGACTTGTTCCTCATGCAGGAGACTCACGCATTGGGGAGCCCATGCCAACGATTTGACCATCAGCTGTTGTTGGTCTCCATTGGAGTCCAAGCTACATATCAACCTTTTTAGAGCTAAGGGCAATCAGACTAACCATGAAGGCCTTCCTGCCATCTGTACGGGGAAAGAATGTCCTGATAATGACGGACAACACAGTGGCCATGTACTACCTCAACAAGAGAGGAGTTGTAGGGTCACTACCACTGTGCAGAGAGGCAATGCAGCTCTGGTTCTAGGCAATACAAGGAGGAATCTCTCTGTCGGCAGTTCACCTATTGGGAGAGAAGAACATATCCACGGACGCTCTGAGCAGGCAGAGCAAAGCCTCCCATGAGTGGGAACTAGCTCAGACAGTCCTTCAAGAGATCTTCACCCTTTGGTGAGCCGCTTCGTGGATCTGCTCATGACCAGTGCTAACAGGAAGTGCAAACTGTACTGCTCAAGTGAATTTCCCCCAAGAGGAGCTTTAGGAGACGTGTTCGGGGTAGACTGGGAATTTCCACTCCTGTACGCATTTCCTCCAGTCCCTGTGATTCCTCACGTAATGAGGAGGTTGAGACGGTTCAAGAAATCCATGATCCTAATTGCCCCGGACTGGGCCAGGAGTACGTGGTACCTGGACCTTCTGGACATGTCTATCAGCCCTCCAATTCGTCTTCCACAAAGAGAGAATCTTCCCTTACGAGAGGAGGGTCGGATTCTCCATCCGAATATCGGGACTCTCAGCCTTAAGGCATTGTTTCTGAAAGGCTGAGATACAAGTATTGGGACCTCCCTGACGACGTAATGCAGGTGTTGCTTTCGGCCAGAAGGCCAGCAACTAAATCTTTATACCGCTGCCACTGGTATAAGTTCTGCAGCTGGTTTAGAGATAAGAATATTGATCCTTTCTTATGCAATACACCAAGGGTTTTATATTTTCTATTACATCTAGCAATTCTGGGGCTCCAGATTGGTACCATCAAGGGATACTTAGCAGAGCTTTCTATTTTTACGCGCACTTCAGAGGAAGTCTCCTGTTTTAAACTTCCTCTAGTAGTACAGTTCTTAAAGGGTTTAACTAACGTTTACCCCCCTACCCCGTTCCAAGTCCCACTCTGGGATCTCAACGTGATTTTGAACATTTTGATGGGCCCTCCTTTCGAGCCTCTACATTCTTGCCCATTAAGACTTCTTACTTTGAAAAACATATTCCTAGTGGCAATTACTTCAGCCCGAGGGGTGAGTTAACTACAAGCTTTTGTAACGCTCACCTGATTCCCACGGAGGCGCAGGTCTGGCTTCGAGTGCTGATGCTTCTTCAATGGTGAAGCGCAGGACTCTGAAGATGGACAGGAAGGGCCCTCTACTCTGGCTTCTCCGGCTCGCAGGAATATTCCCCTGCGCGTGAAAAGGGAGTATTACCTACTGACTGAGTTCTGCTCAAGCCTCCCACTCTCTTCCAACCCTCCACGATACCCTTCCACGATTCCCCATGAAGTCTCACCTTAGGGTCAGGAAGGACGAGCTCTCCATCCTGCTTCTGATGCAGGGGCGCGTTGAAACCCAGTTACTTCACTGGATTGAGGATTGATGGGAGTTCAGGTAAGCTTGACTATTCAGGTAAGGCTCTGTAAAAGTTCTGTTGCAAGTTCAAAAGTCCAAGCTTAATAATAATGTTCATTGTCTTTTTGTAGCAAGCGCTAATGCTTATGTCTTTTTTCCCCTTAGGGGCCGGGGTTCGGAATGCCGGAGATATGGCACCGACCCGGAGTGAAACATGCAGTTCCAGTTCCAGTAAATGGCAGGTTAGTTCTGGAGGAGCGCTCGGGAACTGTCTTTGCATTCGCTCATTCAATGTCTTTGTCTTTTTTCCCCATAGGGGCCGGGGTCCGGAAAATGCCTGGAAGCGGCAAGACCCGAAATGAAATGGGAATGACCCAACAGGTAAGTCTTATTCCCTTCCTTCTCTCACCTCTTATTCTTGTCTTTTTCTCTAGGCTCTGGGAAGTGGCTGTGTATCCGGATGATCGCTGCTGAAGATGGAGGAACCCAGGAAAGGTGAGTGAAATGCAGCGCTGCAGCGATCGTAACGAAATACTTTTAAAAATAATGTCTTCCCTTTCAGGATCGTCGGTGAAGTCTCCGTGATGCAGCTTTAGCAGGTAAGGTCTTATTTCTCTCCAATTCTCTCTTAGCAGGTGACCCAGGATGCTGACAGGCGTGGCTGAAGTCCAGATGCAGGAGCTGACACGGTGAGCGTCCAGCTGCAAGGAGCAGAACAACGCGAAGCGTGAGTTGCTGATCGGGTGTGGTTTAAATAGCTTTGGAAGAAGTCCCAAGTGTGTATCCTTCCTCCGATCAGGTATGTATCCTTCCCCGACCACACCCGGGTGGAAAGTAGTCCCACAGGTAAAGTAGTTCCATTCAGGCCTCAAGAGGGCCTGGATGTGGCAGCATGGTCTGCATCAGGTAAGTGCACATTAAAACACTTGAACACATGTCTAGCTTTATGAGCCTGGCGCCTAAGGCGCCAGGACAGAGGTCCAACATGAGCCTGGCGCCTAAGGCGCCAGGACTGCGTCCAAAGGGCCCCAGCTTGGGCCCGCTGGCACTCCCCTGGGGGAAATGATGCCTGCCTCTGGGGTCGCTGGGTCGGACCTGGCTCCTTGGAGGTAGGCATCATGACAGCTTTATCCTCTAAGCCTCCTCATACTGTTTTTCACAAAGACAGAGTGGTACTAAAGGTGATGCCTACTTTTCTCCCCAAGGTAGTTTCTGAGTTTCACATTACTCAGACGATAACATTACCTTCTATTTATCCTCCACCTCATCCAGGGAAAGAGGAAGAGAGACTTCACAGGCTCGACCCTAGACATGCACTGAGCTTCTACATTTCTAGTTTGGCTAAACTGCGGCAGGATGACCAGTTATTTGTGGGCTCTTCAGGCCACAAATTGGGTCTAGCCATTACCAAGCAAACTATCTCTAGATGGATTATATTAACTATATCGGAGTGTTACAGACTGGCAAGCAAAGACCCTCCAGAGCATCTGAGGGCTCATTCGACCAGGGGTGTTGCAACTTCGTCTGCTTTGCAGAGGGGAGTTCCGATGAAGTACACATGTGCAGCTGCCACATGGTCATCTGTGCACACCTTTACCAAATACTACAGTGTAGATTCCTCCACGAGCCATGAATCTGCTTCTGTACATTTTTACTCCCTCCTCCCTCCTTAAGTAAACGGCTTTGGGAGTGTATCAAAGATAAGGAATGCGTGGGAGGACACAATCCATTCGAAGAACAAGTTACTTACCAATGGTAACGTTCTTACTGCTGGATGTTCCTCCCACGTATTCCTTATCGCCCCGCCCACCTTCCTTACAGTAAAACATCTCTTGCGATTGCAGTCTACGTTCTCTTAGGGGGAGTAACCATCAGACACAAGGCAGTACTCTTCTCGTCAAAACAGAACTGAGGCCAGCGGGGCGTTGCGTGTGCTACTTTTACCTATCGAGACGTCAACATCGGGACAGGGGCCTCCGGGGGACATCGACTTGACCAGGCTTCAACGCATGGTGCCCTCTACTGAAAATAAATTTCTGAGGCAGCAGCAAGTTGGATATTGGAAATATCAAAGATAAGAAAAACGTGGGAGGAACATCCAGTGGAAAGAATGTTACCATTGGTAAGTAACTTGTTCATCTCACCCGTTAAGGCCCATAGACACCAAATTTAGCACCATTATAATATGGCCCACAAACAGTCTCACTAAAGAACCTTCAGAGTTGCAAGCGCTGCTGGAAGTATAGGAGTCGGTCATATGCCATGTCCAAGTCTTGGGACCACACCATGGAAAGAAGCCTGGGCCTGGGAGGCAGGAGCATCTGTTTAATCAGCGGTTCAATTCTACCCCACGCCCCATTGACAACAATGGAACCTGCAATAATTCCCCATGTTGTATTAAGTTCATGCAACCCCATTGTTCCATATGTAATTCCGATTCTCAGCTAAATTGGGCACGTGATGTTCTTGCAAGTTGTTATTTATGATTGTAGTTCACTTGATGACAGTTTACACAATGCATTACCACAACCCTTACCGACAAGAGTAACACATTGGCAAAAAACCGATGTGCTGGAATTACTTTGCACTATTAATTACATTATAGAGTTTTAGTAAGGGTGCTTGTTTAGTTAACACACTTGTCTATAGAAATGATACATATGTCCAAATGTGGTGCCACATATTGAATAATCTCCAAAGGTTCTGACTACTACAGCTATCAAGGTATGTTTCGAGACACAGCATTTACAGTAGGGCACACCACCTTTGACTCCTGGGAGCTTTGCTACTTCTCTCCTGTCCATTGCACTCCTCTTTCGCTTCTTCTGCTACCCCCTCAGCACTCTTCCGTGTGCTTGGGCCGCCTTCCCCCCTCTACTCCCTGGGGTCTGTCAGGCTTAACGTTTGCCTGCACGCTTCCTCTGCTTCAGCCTCCTCTTGACAGGCTCTCCTCTCCTCCTTTCAGAAAACCCCCACCCCTTATACGAGGGCCGATCCCCGCCTCCAAGGACTGGCCTTGCCTAACTACTATGTTTGCAGAGTGCCAGGTTCAAGGTTCCCTGAATCGGGATTGTTTAAGGTGCATTACTGCACGGCGTCCTTCTCGCCCTGGTAGCCCCACCCCCCTCCTGTGCGGCTTAAGCATTCATAGAGGCTGGCCGCCATCAAGGAACGTTACTTCACGCATGCGTAACTTGCTCATTCTATTTGGTAACTAAATCAAGCGTTTCTGTCACCGATCCTGGGAACCGCCAATTCCTGTACCCCTCAAGCTGCCCTTCCTGTATGTCCTTCCTTCCCAGAAGAGGTGACATTGCCCTATCAGATGTCAGGTCTGTCCTCTCAGAACCAGCATTGGTGGCCTGGGGGTCCCACTAGTTTGGCATAAAGGAGGCTTTGAGCAGTATTAGACCAAGTGAAGGCTTCTGGTTTAAAAGCTCTATTTAAAATAGGAGCTGCACAGAAAGGGGCAAGGCTATGGTTCTGACCCAAGTGACAAGCCCCTGACAAATGACTGGGGCATGGTGAGATAAGCCAGGGGGTCCACCCTGCACCACCCTCTGGCCCGGCGGCGCCCAGCCCGCATAGCTACCACACTCTTTACCCCTATAGTCCAGGCAAGGGATTTCATCATAGGTCAAATCTCTGCAACAAGTGCTTAACAAACTGAGCTATCTTCTCGCCCACCGGGGAACTCAAACCTAATTGAAGCTTGAAAGCAGTTTATTGCATGTGTTCAATGCATTTATTACCCAAAAGAAAGGAGCAACACATTCGAATTCATGCAGTGGCGACTGCACAGTGAATACACTATGCATTATGGCATTCGTGGATACGCACGGAATATATTTGCCTACCTTAACTGTGCATCAGAACATATTCATATTTTTTGCACCAGACAGTCTTGTGTGAGCCTGGGGCGTGTGAACATGGTGCTCTCTGGTAAAGCTGTCTGTGGACCAAGGTATGGTCCCATATGCCCTTGCACTGCGATAGCTGGTGCATCTGGCCATGTACTGCCATCATAAGCCCAGTGCTTTAAGTGGGGTAAGAAATTGAGGGGGGGGGGCTCGTTTGGGGGCGTGGCTTTCATTGTGGGCGTGGCCTAAAAGTGCACAAATCCTAGTAAGGTGCGCAAACAAATATATAAATGTATGTGAGCATTTATATGTTTGTATGCGTACTACTATGGTGTGTGTACTTTTCAAGCCATATTTTATAAACATAGCAATGTTACATATTTCTATGTTTATAAAAGGTGGCTTGAAAAGTGCACAAACCATGGTAAGTTACGCACACTTGTGTGCTTACCTTACTATGGTTTGTGTACTTTTCAAGCCACCTTTAATAAACATAGATATTTGTAACATGTTTCTATGTTTCTAAAAGATGGCTTGACACGTAAACAATTCAAGGCATCTTTTATAAAGCGTTGATGACGGACAAAACAAACCGCAAGGTGGCTTTGTCCCGACAAAGCTTTATAAAAGATGCCTTGAATTGTGCACGTTTCAAGCCGTCTTTTATAAACATAAAAATATTTCTACCTTTATAAAAGATGGCTTGAAACGTACACAGTTCAAGGCATCTTTTATAAAGCTTTGCCGACGGAGAAAGGCACCTCGGGCTCTGTGATCTATCTGCTCAGAGCAGATAGATCACTGAGCCCGAGGCGTCTTTCACCCTCTGCGAACCCGCGGGCTCCGTGATTTAATCTGCATATTAGATCGGGTCAGTGACCTGGGGAGGGAAAAACAAAGGGACAGTAACTTCCTCTGATGACCCTGATGAGGGGTCATCAGAGGGAGTTTCACTAACTGACAGAAGTGCTGCCAGCCTCAGTGTCGCTGTGGCTGGCTGGCACTTCTGCCAGCTTGGCCGACATAATGACGGGCGCATTTCTCGTCGCGGCTGCGGCGGGGTAATGCATCCTGCCAATGTTGTGTGGGACGGGGGGCCCTGGCTGGGCCCCGGCTCAGCCCCACTTTCTGGAGACTGCCGGGGCCCGGCCCCGGCAGGCCCCGGCCCACTTAAAGCACTGCATAAGCCTATGTGTGCTCTCTCATGTCCGTGTGCTGCCTTCATGGGATCGGATGCACCCCCACGTGGCCCTGCTCTAAGGATGGTTAGACTCACCTGCATCTGCATTGGAGGATGAGGGGGGGGGGATAATCCAGAGACAATGACTGTTTTGTTGTTCTGTTTACAATATCCACACAGCCCCAGGCTGGTTGAATCCACCCCTCCCCCCCGAGCCTGTCCAATCTCCTCAAACACAGTAGCTTCCACAGTGCAAACTAGAGCAGTGCCTCCTCTGGAAACTCTAAGGTGCGCGCCGCTTACCCGCCCTAAACCTCCCTCATATGAGGTTCCTACATGATCTCTCCTGGTGAAATTACCAGCATCCCCATCCACCTTCAATCCGGGGCCCCCACTAACTTCCAAAATCAGCCCGCATCCTTAATGTCCAGATTTGTCGGTTCTATGTCATTATTTCGATTTTTGTAGGTCGCCTAACCAAAAGAGCGATATTTCTTTTTTTCCAGCTGATTTTAGGCGGCCCACTAAAATCAAAATAATGACATTTCTTCACCCCTCAGCCCGACCCCCAACCTCACCTCCCGGATTTACTCCAAATCGAGGTTTTCACCACCCTCCTTCATCGCGCTCCGCCTCCCTCCCCTCCCAAGATCCCCCCACCAAACCGCACGCAAAAACGAACACCCAACACACACGCACATATCAACTTAACCATTCTTCGCTGAGGCGGCTTCCAGGTCCTGGCGTGCCTTTCTGCCCCTGCGCGTTCTCATATGCTTTGCAGGTGCTGACAGTTTGATTTAGAAAACTGCTTTGTGCTATCACAGAGCAGTCTTTCTAAATCGTTTTATTTTCTTCACTTTTCTAAAAAAGGTCTCTTGACCTAGCACCATGTTACCGACTATTTGCAATCCTTGGTTTAGCAAGGCACCTGCTGTGGCTCCTCGCTGAACTTGTTCACCTCAAAGACTGTGTAGATCTGATGGATCGCCGCCTCCACTGACCCGCTGCCGTAGATGCAGAACACGGATGCCCGTTCCCGCCCGGCAAAGGATGTTCTAGGGGGTTGTAAATGGTATGCATGGACTAGTACTGTGTGCTGTGGTGACTCTTCATTCTGATGAATGAATATACAAAGGCCACCATCCTTTGATAGTTTGAGACAACCTTTGGTTCTCGGTAGGACGATCAGGCACTGGCTAGCTTTAAAAAGCATTTGCAAAAATGAAGGCTGATGGCAGCAAGTTTTGGAATTAACCATAATCTCTGGCACAGCTCTGGGCCACCCTCAAGACCATCGTTTTTCAGCCTGCCAAGCCATTCCAGAGCATTCTTCCGCCTCATTGGCTTAGTCGGTGAAGTAGAGCTTGGCTCTCTGAGCACAGCAATCTCAAGACCTTCCTTTTTCTGGGCCCTTTGCGAGATTAGCAAAACTGAAGGATGCACACTATTCCCAAGGGTGTGTGTCAAGTAACTCCCAATACTGAAAGCTGATAAAACAGCCAAATAGATTAATGCACCTACTGCAGGGATCTATGTCTAAGGTACAGGCCACACATCTGCTTCCTGGTGAGATACTGATACAGGGTTGCTTGCTGTCCTGGGACCAGTAGACGCTGCACATCACCTTCAGACGGTTCCCAGAGCAAGTAACTTATCAGCACTAACTCCTATGCTTCACTTTCTTTCCTCAAGTCAATTGGCAGCAGAGAGACCGCTTGTGTGTGTTAGTGTTAATGTTAAAGGATATTTGTACCGTGCACTATCACCACTGGAGTGGTCCCCTGGCGCTCTGGCGGCTCTGAAAGAAAAGGGGGGTCGGTTAGGGCGTGTTAGTAGGACAACGCTTGGAGAGGATCAAAGGAGCTGTGATGTACGGTTGGCAGCTTCGGTATGGTTAACACTTTTCGCTGAGCTTTTTGGTGTGGTATACGGTCCGAGTGCGTCGTGTGCTGTTGTGTGAAGGTCTGTGTGGTGTGTTTGTTGTTGTGGTGTGGTGAAGTGCGTGCAGGTTGCTGCGGCTTAAGAGGTGGGGTTGTGTTTTATTAGGGTGTGAGAGGTGTGTGAAGAGAGGAGGGGTTTTTAGAAGTTTTTATAGGGTTGGTTAGTAGCAGTGGTGTCCCGAGAAATGTACACTCCTATTATGTGTGCAGGGAGACCGCTTGTGTGTGCAGAGAGTGACGGGAGACTGCTTGTGTGTGCAGAGTGCACAAAGCAAAGACAGTTGATAGTGGGTATTGCGGGCTCACTGTGGTGCACTGGGTTTAAGTTGGGTGTCCACTAATGGCCATACTCATGACCTAGCTTTTTCAAACTGTCCTCCAGCAACACCCAACATATTGAGGCTGGCTCCACCCATAGGCCCGACATAGCAAGCATTTGGAACACAAAATACCACTATCCACTATAGATTACGCAGCTGTCTAAAGACAAACCCTCCTCCTCAGTTTCATAAATGTTCCTTTCAGCTTGAAGGTCCTGTTGTCAATCCCCTCTCTTTTCGACCTTAAAAACACATTTCTTGCAATGATATCACATGGAAATTCACATTATACCTCTGGCGTAGGATTGCCGCTCTGCTCCACCACGCCACTGTGCGGTACTCTAGATATTGCTCGAAATATGCAGGTCCTTTCACTGTAAACAACTGCACTCGCGATTTGCGGCCACAGAGTCCTTGGAAGCTCCCAAGGCAGCAAATGAGGCAGTTATGCAAGAAGTGCGTGCGCAGCGTGCGTAATGACGACTGACGTGTACAAGATGGCGGTAAGCAGAATGTACCCAAGAGCATGGTGCATCAACCAGGCTGTCCTGTATGCTACACTTATGGCTTACTTTTTCGGACGACAAACATGCCCCCAGTAAAGTTTGCTTTGGAGGAATACAGCCCACACTGGTGTGTGTTAAGCAACAATGATTCACTGTTCCCGGCATGACTGTGTTTTTTAATTTTTTTATTGAAGAGTGTCCTTCATTCCAAAACGGGCATTAAAATAAACTGATCCCAGTGAATGATGTCAGCTTTTCCTGTAAAATGCATCCGCGCCCTCAGACGTGCCCATTGCATGCCACACAACCGACTCGTTTGTCTAAGAATATAAAGGCAGAGGAAAAAACTCACTCTAGAGTACTTGTAGACCATGTAATGAGATCGTGAAATGACGCAAGTTGTGACGCGTGGCACACCTTTTGTATTTTCTGTTCACAATCAATAAAGCATCGATGATTCAGATCACTTTCCAGCCTAGAATAAATGGCCATACTTACAGGCAAGGTCAGGGGTCAGGCAAGTTAAATTCTCTGCCAGGCAACTGAGGACTGCTGCTTTCCTTCACCATAGTGCCTAGAGGTGTTGTGTTCTGCAGTGCTGGCGATTGGGCCGGCTCTCGCCGGATCCGAGATCCGGCACCAGATGTGTAGCCGGATCTCAGGATCCGGTCGGAGTCAGTCAGTGCTGGGAAAAAAAGAAAAATTAAAACAAAATAAAGTGCTCACTAGCAAACTATAACTTCCTCTGGTGACCCCGTCTAAGGGGTCTCAAGTGGAAGTTAGAGTCCTCAGCCGCGACCCGGTTTAATTATTTATATGTGCAGTGTTCGTCGGATAAATGGACCTGGATCATTTATTTATTTATGCACTGTATACCATAAATTACCATAAACCTGTATCCGACAAACATTGCATAAATAAATAAATATACAGGTTTCCAGCAAACATTGCATAAATACATAAATAAATAATCCGGGTCCATGTACAACTGCTTTCAGAGGGGAACTGCAGGAGCTGTGCTGGGTGTGTTTCAAGTAAAAGAAAACAGTAACAGGTAAGATCTATGGGAAGTCGATACGAGCAGAAGGGCTTCTAGCAAACAAATGGGATATGTTAATGCCAAGTGAGAAAACGAGATGGGAATGTGGAAGAACTGTTCTAAGGTACATACAAGCCCCAATCTGAAACAGAAGATGAATGAAATGTATCATTCAGTAGGTCCGAAGCCGTAGAAGAGATTAGGTTTGGCGGTTTGGGAGCCAAATGAAAGGTGCTGGTAGATGCTGGAGGAGTCAGTCCGTACGGGAGGAAGGTAGACGTCTGAGGAGGGTCTGTCATGAGCAGGTTAGGCGCTGAGGACGGCTAAATTCTGGAGACGGGTTGCACTGATCTAATTCACCGCAAGAGAGAAAGAGAGGGTTAGAAATGTAGAACTATAAAGAGAAAGGATATTGAACACCTAGAATCGGATAACTTACGAAGCGTCTTTCCTAACAGTAGCGACGCACTGCCTGTCAGAAAGGCGATCGTTATATGCGGTCACATGATCAGCACAAGACGTCAGAACGTACGTGCATAAGCTGCACAATCCATCCAAGAGAGCCTGGGCAAATTGTCGGCCATCTCGGAGGAAGAAACCAACAATTAATGGCAAAGGCAGCCGCGATGCGACAGGGACCAACGCCGATAAGAAGATGTAACAGTATGCCCCCTTCTTAAGGGTGGAGAAGCCGGTTTACCAGGATGCAGGTGGAAAAAGCGGCGTACCAAACGAGGGGCATGAACCCCCGAAGCCGGTTCCCAAGACCGGTCAGCCGGGCCATAACCCTTCCAATCCACCAAGAACTGAAGGCGACCCCTGCAGTAACGAGAATCGCAGATGCCAGCGACCTCAAATTCAGGACCCAAAGGAGTGGAAACGGGGGGAGGATGAGCCACCGGATTCCGCTGGAAATGGTCTGGAACAGAGAGTTTAATTTGGGACACGTGAAAAACAGGATGTATCCTTGACCAAGAACAAGGCAGCAAAAGACGAACCGCAGCAGCACCCACCAGAAACAAGACCCTGTATGGACCAAAAAATCGGGGAGAGAGTTTTGAAGGAACCAAGTGACGAGGGAGAAAGTGGGATGACAACCAGACAGAGTCCCCAACAGTCAAAACCGGAATTGCCCTCCGATGACGATCAGCATTCCTCTTGGCCCGATCCTGAGCTGCCTGGAGAGCCTGACGGGCAAGACGATGACCTAGTTGCTTGGAGACTATCCACACCAACAACACGAGAAGAATGAGGTTTAACAGAAGGAACAAAGGCAGGATGGTAACCATAAGAGCAGTGAAAAGGACTCGTCTTCAGGGCAGTATGGTGGGAGTTAGTATAAGCGAATTCCGCCAAAGGTAAGAGTTCGACCCAGTCATCCTGTGCGGCAGATACAAAGCAGTGCAAATAGCCCTTCAAGGTCTGATTGAGACGCTCAGTCTCCCCATTCATTTGTGGGTGGTATCCAGAACTCACAGCCCTTCGTATTCCCAAGTAAGTACACAGCTTCTGCCAAAAAAGAGAATCAATTGGGGTCCCCTGTCAGAAACTATAGTGTCCGGCAAGCCGTGTCAAGAGAATCTCAGCTATAAATATCCGAGACATACAATCAGCATTGGGCAGCTTGGGTAACGGGGTGAAATTAGCCATCTTTGTGAAATAGTCTATAGTCACCATGATGGTTTTGTAACTATCTGACTGTGGAAGGTCCACTATAAAGTCCGTAGAAATAACCTGCCAGGGTCTGTCAGGAATAGGCATACGGGTGAGTAGACCCAAAGGGTTTTGACGAGAAGTCTTGGATTGGAGACACGTGACACAGGCCGACACATAGTCTCTAACATCTGCACGAAGAGTTGGCCACCAAAAATGGCGTTTAATCAGATCCAAAGTGGAGTGGTATCCTCGATGACCAGCTGCCCGAGTATCATGACACATATGAAGAACTTCATTTTGCAAAGCGGTAGAAAGAACAAATACTTGATTTTCATGAAAAAAGAGACCTTGGTTCATCGTAAAATGGTAAGTCGGTAGAAGGTCGTTGCATAACTGAAGATGCTGGGTAGTGGCTTGTCTAATTGTTTGAAGGAAGTCTTTTAACACGGAAATGAAACTGGCTCTGGGGAACAGAAATTCTGACCTAAATCTAGCTGTGGGTTGATCCTTACGGGAAAGGGTGTCTGCTCTAAGATTCGGTTTTCCGGGAAGAAAGGTGAATAATATCCGAAAGGGCAGAAAGAAATGTGCCCACCGAGCCTGATGACTGTTGGTAGTTGGGCCTGTTGTGATACCTTCAAGTTTTGATGATCCGTTCGAATAGGATGGGGAGAGCCCAACAATAAATGTCTCCACTCCTTGAAAGATCTTTTTATGGCTAATAATTCCTTTTCGAGGAATGAGTAATTTATCTCGGACGAGTTGAAAGTCTTAGACAGGTAGGCAACCAGTGATTCTTCCCCTGAGACAGATCTTTGTAAAAGAACAGCCCCCAAGGCATAATGTGAAGCGTCCGTTTATACAATAAACTGCTTGGACTGGTCTGGCATGGTCAAAATCGGGGCTGAGGAAAAGAAATGTTTTAGCAGTTCGAAGGCATCTTGAGCTTGCGAGTTCCAGGAGAATCGAACATCTTTTCTTAGCAATTTAGTGATTGGAAGAATGATTTCCGAGAAACGAGGTGTAAACTTTCGATAAAAATTGGCAAAACCAAGAAAACGCTGAATATCCTTGACATTAGACGGAGATGGCCATTCTAAAACTGCAGACACCTTCCTAGGATCCATGGAAACACCTTGGGGGGAAAGGATGAAACCGAGATAATTGACCTGGGTCCAATGGAAATCACACTTCTCAGCCTTGCAGTACAGCTGGTTGGACTGGAGTCGATCCAAAACCAGAGCTACATGATTCACATGGTCGGCCTCGTTTGAGGAAAAAACAAAATATCATTGAGGTAAATAACCACAAAATGCAACAAAATGTCCGCAAAGAGATGATCCATAAACCGCTGGAACACTGCAGGAGCATTGGATAGACCGAAAGGCATGACATGATATTTATAATGTCTGAACGGCGTTCGAAAAACGGTCTTCCATTTTCCCCGGGGGCAATCCGGCTAAGATGATAGGCCCCACGGAGATCCAACTTTGTGTACATTTTTGCCCCTCGCACTGCCTCCAGGATGTCAGGAATTAACGGCATGGGTTACTTGTCCACAACCGTGATCTTATTAAGACCCCGGTAGTCTAAATATGGCCTCAATTCCTCTGTATCTTTTTTTGGAACAAAAAAACAAAGATGCTATAGCCAGTGAGGTTGATTTGGTGATACAACCGTTTTGCAGGTTTGTGTGGAGATAATCTTTGAGTGCTGCCTTTTCGCATTGTGACAACATATACATGCGTCCAAAAGGTATAGGTTGATCCGGAATCAAATCTATGTGGCAGTCATCTCTTCGATGAGGAGGTAAGGTTGGAAACTGCAGCGTGGAAAACACGGATAAATATTGATTGTAACACTCAGGAATCCGGTCCACTTGGCATACTGTAGTTATCTTGGTGGAAGCATTAGCTTGTGAAGGATGCAAATCCCCACTGATTCTTGGGACAGGCAGTGCGCCACACAATGATCGGATCCTAAGAAGAGAGTGTCTGCAGACCAATTAATAAACAGGTTTTGTAATCGCAACCATGGCAAGCCCGGAATTATGGGAAAGTGAGTGGCTTTAATAATGTCAAAGCTAAGGATTTCTTTATGTGAAGAGATCATGCAAGTGATGGGTTTGGTCTGCTCTCGTATAGGCCCAGAATTTAGAGGACAGCCATCGACCCCTTGAATAGGAGTAATACAGGCTTTAGTTAAACGCTCTATTTCTCTTGCTTCTGTCCATTTGTCATCTATAAAGTTCCCAGCTGCTCCACAGTCCACAAGGGCAGGAACCCCTTGGAGTACCCGATTCTGCAGTACTAAAGTTATGGATATGACAACCATAGAATGATCAGCTGGTGGGGAAGCATGCGATAATTCTAAAGAGCTCGAGGAACCCCTTTTAAAAACCCCAGTCGCGGTTCCTCTTACGATAGGGTTTTGGAGTTTCCCTGACCTTGTTGGTTATATGGTCCTAATCGACGAGGAGGAACAGTTGGGCAATCCCTTAATACATGGGTAGAAGAACCACAATACATACATAGACCAAGGGTTTTACACCGCTCTTTTTCTCCTGCCGTTAAAGGACCTCGCGTTGCCCCAATCTGCATGGGTTCCTCCATTGGAAGAGTTTTAGCTAAAGGTGGAAGGCTTTCAGACCGAAAATGAGATACCCTTCCTTTCTTCCGTTCTTGAAGCCGTTCTCTGAGACAATAATCCATTTGCATGGATACCGTAATCATATCGGCTAGGTTTGCAGGACGAGGTACCCTCGAGACCTCATCCTTCAGTTACTCTGATAGACCCCGTCGGAAGAGAGTGAGGAAGGCGTCATCTGGCCAGGCAGTCTCTGAAGAAAGTTGTTTGAACTGGGTTATTTAGGTCAAGAGATCCTTATTCCATTTTCTCAGATCTAGAAGCCGCTCTTGAGAGGCTACAGATATCTGTTGTCTACTGAACATAGTTTTTAGACTATTAACGAAAGCTGGGTAGGAGTCCAGTATTACATTTCCTGAGGTTACCAACGGAGTGGCCCAAGGGAGAGCTGGACCCGTAAAATGGGAAATTAGAAATCCAACCTTATCTTTGTCAGATGGAAAATAGCGTGGCTTGAAAGTAAATTGGACTGTACAACTATCCAAAAATTATTTTAGCTCATGGGGATCCCTGTCGAACTTGCCTGATGGCAAGGTTGAAGGGGGCACCTCAGGAATGGCGCGAGCTATCTGCTGTTTTAACTGTGCATTTTCTTGGTTAAGTGTTTGGACTTCATGGGACATAGATTGCATAGCAGCCATCATCTGCTGCATCTGCTGTTCCATATTCACTGCTGTAAGCACGGGCGTCGCTATCTGTTAACTCTGACTATGGTTGATATCGTAAAACACAATCAATAAATATTCTTGGTATTGCAGATATAGAAACAGACTTACCTGGCCAGACAGCTGTGACTTTAGACCGCAGATGTAGAAGATTTCCCTTTTAATCGTACCTCCCTTCGCCTGAATAGGGAACCTTACAGACTGAGGGAAGGCAGTGTTCCCAGGGAAACCCTCTGGGGAAGAAAACCCTGATGTGTCGGAGGATCTGTAGACTTCGGAACCTGGATGATGTAAAATGCCGGTGCTAGTCCTCGGGTTCGGAATGACGAGCTGCGTTGTTCCCGGGATCGTTCCAGCGAATGAGCCTCACTGAGAAGATAAGACAACAGGTAAGAGAGTGAAAGCAGCAAGTTTGGGAAAAGAAAGAAGTGTAATCGGAAGTGAAACCTACAGGGAAACGGTAACAGGTAAGATCTATGGGAAGTCGATACGAGCGGAAGGGCTTATAGCAAACAAATGGGATACGTTAATGCCAAGCGAGAAAACGAGATGGGAATGTGGAAGAACTGTTCTAAGGTACCTACAAGCCCCAATCTGAAACTGAAGATGAATGAAATGTATCATTCAGTAGGTCCGAAGCCGTAGAAGAGATTAGGTTTGGTGGGTTGGGACCCAAATGAAAGGTGCTGGTAGATGGCGGAGGAGTCAGTCCGTACGGGAGGAAGGTAGACGTCTGAGGCGGGTCTGTCATGAGGGGAGCAGGGTAGGCGCCGAGGACGGCTAAATGCTGGAGACAGGGTTGTACAGATCTGATTCACCGCAAGAGAGAAAGAGAGGGTTAGAAATGTAGAACTACAAAGAGAAAGGATATTGAACACCTAGAATCAGATAACTTACGAAGCGTCTTTCCTAAGAGTAGCGATGCACTGACTATCAGAAAGGCGATCGTTATATGTGGTCACATGATCAGCACAAGACGTCAGAAACGTACGTGCATATGCTGCACAATCCATCCAAGAGAGCCTGGGCAAATCGTCGGCCATCTTGGGGGAAGAAACCAACAATGAATGGCAAAGGCGGCCATGATGCCACAGGGACCAACGCCAATAAGAAGATGTAACAGTAACTCATTACCAGTGCCATGAAAGTAGTTTAAAGTGGAATTGATATATAGTTTGGAAAAGAAGAAGCATGAAAGAAATAGCACCATTTGAAACTATTATTTTGGACATTTCCTTTGATCAGAGGTCAACTGCCTACTCCGATAAACCCTGCCCCTCATGCAGCACCCCACCCCCCAGCTCCGGCCCCCAAACATTATTTTCCATTTCCACCACTGGTGTTCTAGATAAATCAAGTGTTCAACTTGTCTTAAATCTGAATCACCAGCAGGGAAACCCTCTCCTCTTTAGCATGCCTTCTTCCAGTATTTTACTACATCCGTTTAGAGGAGTTTGAGGCATGATGCAATGGTGCGCTGCTGCTTTTGCAGCATGAAATCGCCCTGCTGCATTATGTCATAACGTAAGATTTATTTTGGACCTCTATACTCGAGGAAGAATGAAGTCACCTCAAATGTACATTTTTTGCTGTGATCTCGATACAAATCTCCCGACCACCTCCTCCCTCTGGGGTTCTCTTTTCTCTGCACCCTAATGCGGTATTTGCACCTACCAAGTGCAGAAATATGCTGTTGGTGATCAGCCTGGGACCAAGGGTACCACAGACTATATGTTGCAAGTCACACTCTTTGTTATATAAGGCGTTTGTTACCAGAAGGGGCCACTTAAATGAAAATGGTATCTTTCCAAACAAAACAATCCTCAGGATGGTTCTATCCTAGATAGCATCCCGGTTGCTTCCCCCTTAGACTCTAACCCTTGATCAATGTCTCTTCCACTGGTTGCAGGTTCCTAGCCTGTCGGGATTATGGAGCAAGTGTTCTGTTAGGTTAGTGGGATTTACACCGTGCACCGCTGCCATTTGCATGGTCTCCAGGCACTCTGGCAGATCTGAAAATAAAAGAGGGGTTGGTTTGTTAGTGGGAGGAAAAGGAGTGTTTTTGCTGTGCTGTTGGTAGTTGCAGTTTGGACAAACCGGACAGTGTATGTGGGTTTACTTCTAGGTGGTCTGGGTGTGAGGCAATGCAAGGCTTCTGCATCCTTATTTGAGGCCTTGTGTGCCTGTGGTGTAAGGATTCATTGGCCATGTGGAGATTGTGTGTGTTATTGGAGAAGGTGAGGAGTTATTCCGTTTTATTCTGTCAGTGTGTGTGTCTGTCTGTGGGGGATGGTATAGGCGTCAAGTGTGTGTGGCTTAGTTGGTTTGTGTGTGGTATGTTTGCAGGAGTATGGAGGGTTTTGGTATGGCTTAGAGGGGGAAAGAGTGCAATCCTCATGGCATCAGGCTAAGTTGCAGTCGTACAGTGGCTGGTTGGGTATTTGAAACAGTGTGCCCTGGTCATCTATGGTCTTTCTCTGATAATGGCTTATGGCTTGTGAGTTATCACAGCATATTAAACAGCCCCGGGTTGTATAGTTCAAGAAAGGTTTCCTCACACCTCCATGGCATTGTAGGCTTTGGGGGTGACCCAAACTGTTCTTCTTTGTTTGATCTAGGTGCAGGCTTTCCATGGTCCCGTACTCGGGCATATTTGGGTGTAAAGCCTCATAGGAAAGTGGACCAATGTACATAGCTAGCAGGGAGAGCCAGACAGTGGTCCCAGGGGTTTGGCCTTGCCTGGGCTTTTTCCTGACTTCTCTTTTCCCATCACTCTGATCTCACAGGAATCTTCCTGACCCCATCCAATTCCTCTTCCCAATAGTCGCTCTTGCCTAGGGCTCACCAGAACCTTCTTGCTCTGACTGGCTAAGAGCTATTTCTCTCCTCACCGTATTCCTAATGTTTGCACCTCGTGTTTTTATCTATTTTTCCACTTATGTGTATGTTACCACCATGTCTGTTCTGGTCTCTTTGTGGGCGGTTATTACCTATAACCCTCCTCCCACTCTGGTCTTTCCTTCGTCCGGGACATCGGTTCTTCCTTTGATGTCACTCTTCCAACCTCCTCATCCATACTACCTTTGCTACCTTGCTATACGTCCTAGAAACCCGAGCAGCAAACACAATGTGTGCTTGCTGCAGAACTTTACCAAGGCTTAAAATCTTTCGACGTTGTATATTGCCTTTTTTTTCTTTGTTGGATGTTTAACCATTGTGCACATCGGGGTGACGAGACTGTAGACTGCCGGTGTTGGAATTCAGTGCTGCCAATTACCAGCAAGTCGTATTGGCACTGAGTAAACTGAATTGTATTATTTCACAATGTCATGTTATTTTTCAACCCAACTAGCCTGAGTGTTCAACCTGCACCGTGTTCATTTTACTAACAATTAACTGCTCGGAGTAAGGGCTGAATAATTACCATTAGCACCTGTGAGGAATTCGACCATCCGCAGGGTTGGTGGGCACTCCCCTGGGCATTTTTAAATTTTAAATAAAATCGAATGATAATAGATCTGGGGCTAATCCACACACATTTTCCTATGCTCACTGCACGACATACACATAGACCTGTATACTGTAGGTGGACACAGCTTACAGGCGCCGTCCACCCTGTCATAGTTGAAATATGACAGCCAAGAATACATCAAGGCATCTCAGAATGGGGAAGGCAAAACCCTCTTCCTGCTATGGCCAGCCTGATTAACTAACAAAGGCTCCATGGATCCACCGTGTCCTTTGTAAGCTGCTGGATGCTGCTTAACATACTAATCAGAGTTAATTCAAGCGGGCCCACAGGAGGCTTGGTCATAGGACGAACAAAAGACAGGAAAACCCCAACAAGATTTGATATGCACTGTCAACCTTGTGCCAGCTCCCGCCTCTCAGTATCAAGGGCAGTGACTTATCATGTCTGGGATTATGTGTTTACAGTAGGCAACCCCCACAGGGGGACCACATTCAGAAGGTACAAGTATGTGGATTGAGTCTATTGTCAATGCAGCTTCAAGGGAGACTTGCCGCTTCAAAAAGGTACTACAGAGAGCTCCCTTAGCTAGAGAGACCCTTTGATCCACAACAGACAGGAAAATGGGTGGGACTTAGTATTAAATGTTTTCACCCCTTTACCTTTTCTATTGCAAAGCTATCTGGTTATGACCTTGTGCATACTGGAGATTGATGGTAGGAACCCAGGATTGGTTCATGGATGGAACAGCAGGCTAATCTCTGAAAGGTTGTGGATCGTTGGTTAGTTGCAACAAAGCGAAAATACAATTATTACCCAATGATAAAAGGATTGTCCAGTCAAGATTGTATAAAAATATCAAGGTTGTATAAACAATATCTACTTTATTAATCACAACAGTCTAGCAACACTACCAATTACAACCCACCCTGTGGAGGAATGCAGAGGACAGGCTGTGACGATTCAACCTCCGGGGCACCAGTGGTCCAGGGATGATTTTTTTATACCATCAATCAGCCCCACACCTCTAGTATACCAGAAGGGATCCAAAACGAATGGAAACACAAGTGAATTATAAACCTCCTTGTCCAATTTTGGTAATGTGGACGGGTGGGCAGGCTTATCTCTGCAAGGTTGTGATTGTTGGTTAGTTGCAACACAGCGAAAAGACAATTATTACCCAATGATGAAAGGGACTGTCCAGTCAGGGTTGTATAAAAAATATCTACTTTATTATTATCACAACAGACGGTTCTAGCACACTACAAAATACAACCTACCCTGTACAGGAACACAGAGGACAGACAGTTTCATGAAGGAAAGGGAGGCACTCTGGATGCTGAAAGGAGGGTAGTCGGTAAAGCAATCAGTCTTAACTGTTTGAGGTTATTTGGCTTCAGCACCAAGGGAGCAAGGGGTTGTAAATGTCACCAGGGGCCTTCAGAGAAAGACCAGGGGGACAGAACCACAATGCACCTGGTGCGTGAGATGTTCTTGATGCTCGACAGAGTTCGAGACGGGAGACAGTGCAGCTATCAGGTAGCAGGCAGTTCGGCAAGCAAGACTACACGGTGGCTCGGGGTCAAGAATCGTTGTCTCTGTGCTGGTTGGCAGATCTGGAACGGTGGTTAAGGCGTCTCGGATGGCTTAGTGACTGCAGCTTGACAACAGCCAGTGTTGCAGCCAGTCGCGGTTCGAGGGCTCGACTGCCTCGTAAATGTACTTAATAGATGGACACTGGTTGATACTTGTTGTGGCTTTCCTCCTATCTTCTTCACAGGGCTTGCATCGTCCTTTAAGGCAGACAGCCCAAAGCCGAGGAGAGTACTTGCAGGCAACGGCCTTGTCCTTTGTTCAGAGACTCTCTGGCACTTCCCACCTAGGAAGCTTGCTAGCAGAACCTAGCAGGGTATGCTGTGTGCTGACTGGGTCCCGGTTCTGGAGCTGCTGGACGTGCCCACTGAGTGCGGTATCCCCCTCTGTTCCCTGGGAGATGTTTAGGGGACCAATCTTGCTTTCCTCTTGGAAATCCTGCATTCCTTCACTGGGGGAAGATGCAAGGCAGACTGTGCCTTCAGCCATGGTCCAAATGAGTCCTTCTTCTTACTCATTTCAAGGTCATTGGATGATCTCTAAGTGAGAGGCTCAGCCCTCTTTTAAAGCCAAATGGGCCCCAGTGATTGGTGCAGGCTACGCCTACCTTAAGGAACCAATCCGGGGTCCCCACCAACAATCTTCTGTTATGCATGAGGTCAGGACCAGAGTGCTTTGCAACAGGAAAAGTAAGAGGTTACAACATGTACTCCTAAGCCCACCCATCTTCCTGTCTGTTGTTGATCAAAGTATCTCTCTGGTTAACAGAGCCCTCTGTGGCTCTTGATCAAAGCGCAGGTCTCCCTTGAAGTGTGTGATGAGAACAGGCTTCTCTCTCCCTCAAATGACATACTGCGTCCCTCTGAAAGGGAGTTTGCCTACTGTAAACAGATGTCCCAGACGTGAAATTCACTGCCCTTCGTACAGAAGGGTGGGAGCTAGCTTCAAGGTCACAAAAAGAAACTTGATGGAACACCCTTGCTCTCATACTGTGCCCACAAAGGGGGTTACTACTATTGTTTACGCTGGTCAAAAGCAACCTGATCAAGTCTGTGATACTCGGATGCTGAGATTCATATGTAAAGTACGCTCAAATATGCCAATGTACTTAATCAAATGTATTTTTAATCCTGCCACAGAAGGAGAGGCCAGCTGTAGCCTAGATCCATTTGAGAGCTCTGATGCCTATGCATTTCAGAGTCATAAGCTCCTTCGTCAGGGCTGAGCCCTCTATATAACAATAAATCAGTACAACAGGTTAACACATTCACAAACATGAATTAATTTCAGACCTCAATAAGTGTATCAATAATATGTATATGTACATACCCCCGCGCGTATCGAATACAGTGGTCATGGAGCTCAAAAGAAAAAAAGAAAAAGAGAAAGCAACAGTTCATGTAGCAACAAACGATAGTATTCCAATCTATACTCTAGAACCCAAAGGGACAGTACCTCTATCCTGAGGCTTGCCGGTCAATTAAACGAAATGAATCTTGTGTTCACAAGGGATTGTTAAGAAATCATGTGTTGCAATTTCCTAAGGATAAAATGTATAAATGTATATGTGCTGAGGGCGAGCATATACCTACAATAGTTTGGTTCCAAAGTAAAGGATAACGGCTTACCTACAGTCAGGGGCGTTGCTAGGGGGGGCTAAGGGGGCTATAGCCCCTGATCTTTTGGTTGTAGCCCCGGATAGAATCTCAAGAGCTACAGCCAAAAGACTAGCTAGCCCCCAGTCCCAACAGTTCTGACATCAGCTTAGCCCCGGGTCTTTTCCAGACCTAGCAACTCCCCTGCCTACAGTGTCCATGTGAAGCGCGCTGTCAGCAGGATGCTATCTGTATCTAGCTAAACGCTAGAATTCGGGTCTGTGAAATGTATGAGCATAAAGTTAGATGTCACCAACTGTGATCCTTCTAAACTCCTATGGCTATGTTACTGTAAATCACGGCAATCACGGCGTCTGCGCTTACCTCTAAAGAATGCATTATTGTGGCGCAGTGAGTCACGCCTCCAAAATACTTCAGTGCCTGTCCATGACGACCACAATGAGAGTCATGGAAACTTGATCAAGTTGCTTTTGACCAGCGCAAAAAATAGTAGTAACCCCCTTTTTGGGCACAGTATGAGAGCAACTGATTAACTGTGTGTTACATCCAGTTTCTTTTTGTGGTAATTATTGAGTCCAGGTGTCTCTGGACTTTGACCAGTCAGCTTCTTGGAACTTGAATCATAATATTAGACTTTTACAATGACAGTTTGGTAGTGCCCACCCTTTCTTTTTCCAGCTAGCTTCAAGGTGACACATTGCATATCGAAGTGGTGTTAGTTTTCCTACCCATTGTTAAGTTCTGTGACCAGGCCTGTTTGCAGTCCTGCTTCAATTAGCTTGTATCAGTATGCACTGCCACCACAGAGAACTTAGACAATAGAACAAGGCAGACCCATGCAGCCTTTGATACTTAATTAGGCTGGCCTTGCGAAGAGGAAGGTGTTGCTCCTCTCCTCTGGATGTTTTCATGCACCTCTCGCTGTCACCTGTCAAATATGACAGGGAGGACTGCGCCTGTAGGCTCTGTCCGCAGAGTGCACTGAACCTTGTATTTGTTGTGCAGCTAGCATTAGAAAATGTGTGCAGATTAGCCCCACGCATTTTCGGAGGTTGATCTCCCATCATTCCATTTCCTAAAAAATCAAAAAGCCCAGGCGAGCGTACACCCTGTGACGATGGTCGAATCCCTTACACAGACAGTTTCAAAGAAGGAAAAGGGATGCACTCTGGATACTGTCAGGAGGGTAGTCCGTATGGTTAATTACCACAACAGTTTGTTGAGGTTTCTTGGCTTCAGCACAAAGGGAGCAATGGGTCTTAATTTGTGCTTCAGGGCACTTTGCAGGCTTCTGTGACAGAGTTCAAGGTGGGAGTTAACTGCAGGTATCAGGCGGCAAGACGGTTTGATGAGCCAAGCTGGAGGCAAATCTACAGGCTGGCCTACACAGCGTCTTGGGATCAGGAATCATCTCAGTGCTGATCGGCGGTTCTGAAGAACTGGTTGAGACATCTCAGATGTATTTAAGTGACTGCGGCTTAACAGCGGTCAGCGTTGCAATCAGTTTCCGATCGAGGAACTCGACTGGCTTGAAATGTCCTTTAGGGTGGACATCGGTTGGTGCTCATCGAGGAACTTCTTCCAGCTTCTTCAGTGGAATTGTGTCATCCTTTAAGGTGGACATCCCACGGCTGTGGAGTGTATTGCATGCAGCTGCCTTGTCCTTGGTTGTAGGTTCAGAGCCCTTCTGGCACTTCCTATCCAGGAAGCTTGCTGCAGAGCCTAGCGGAGCACACTGTGTGCTGGCTGGGAACCGGTTACCGGTTTTGAAGTGGCTGGAGGGTCCTCTCTGAATCTCTCTCGGTCACCTGGGAGAAGATTAGGGGAGAGATATTGCTTCCCTCTTTGGCTATCCTAGCCTTCCTTCACTGGCAGAAGATGCAAGGCAGACTGTACCTTCAGCAAGGATCCAAGGTTGAGTTATTCTTTGTTACGTTTGGTGAAGTTGCCAGATGATCTGTCAAGAGAGGCTTTGCCCTCTTTTAAAGCAAAGTGGGCCACAGTGACTGGTGTAGGCTAAGCCTACCTAAGCGAACCAATCCTGGGGTCCCTACAAACAATCTCCTGTATGTGTGAGGTCATAACCAGAGTGGTTTGCAACTGGAAAGGTAAAGGGGGAAAACAGGAACACAGTTTGTCCCAGAACTAAAATGGCGGAACTCTTCTCTCAAACGAAATGGCTCTGGGATCACTTCCTTGTGTCTCTAAGCCCTCTTCCTGTCTGTTGTGTTCACAGAGTCTCTCTGGTTAAAGGTCTTTTCTGTGTGGTCCCTGTTAAAGTGGCAGGTCTCCCTTGAAGCTGCAGTGAGGCTGGACTCTCTCGCTCCCGCAAACCGCATTCTTGTAACTTATGAGTGGGATCCCTCTAGCGGGGTGGCCTACTGTAAATAACAGTCCCAGACATGACATTTCACTGCCATCGAAACTGAGAGGCAAGATCTGGATTCACATTGACACAGTTGCATATGTAAGGTTGATGGATTTCCTGCCTCCTTTGTTATCCCTTGCAGCCAGGCCCTGTGTGTGCCTGTTTGAAATACCTCCTGTTGATATGATAAACACTGACACCAACTATAGATCCTAAAAAAAGAGTAGGGTGGATCCATGGAGCCTTTGTTAGTTAATCAGGCTTACCTGGGAAGGGAGAAGGTTGGTCCTCCCCCTTCCATGGATGACATCATGCCCTCTTTGGCTGTCACGTTTCAACTAAATATGACAGGGGCGGGTGGTGCCTGTAGGCATTGTGCAGCCTTGCCTACACGGGTCTATGCTTTTGTAGTGGTGTGAGCATAGGAAAATGTGTGTGGATTAGCCCCACACATTTTCCCTAGATTGGTCTACCGTTATTCCATTTAATTAAACCTTTCAAAAAGCACAGGCGAGCGCACGCCCACCATGAGGATGGTCGCATTCCTTACAGAATTATTTCAGGTTTGCTTAGCACCAGGGTAGAAGTGACTGTTTCTAGGGCACCCATCAGGTACACACATGAGGAATAGGTTGGTCAAAGTACAGCTATTTTAATTAAAATCATATTTTAGAAATCGTTGAGCTAAAGTAACAGATTTACCGGGTTCAAAATATTTCTCTTTCTACTATGTAGAAATAAAGTCCAGTTAACTGTCACTGGTCCAGGGTCATGTGGGTTACTGTAAGCCCTTGTTTTTTAACCTACCACATATTGGATTCTGGGACTTGAAGGCTTGTTGCCCAGTTCTAGAATGCAAAACCCTGTTGGTTAAAACTGGACTTTCTGTAGGTGAAGTTTATAACATGGGTTTATTTATGTTAAAGGATTGGCTAGCAGCCACTTTGTCTTGGACACCTGTCACTATACCATCGCTTATGCAGCTGACCAATAAGAACCGCAGGCATGTGAAATGCAGTCCTTGCGAACGGACAAGGGCAACGTCCCGCTGGTCCTCGACACACTTCCTACAATAATGAGGAAATGAAAGGCTTGAACTGGCCTATAGGGCATTAGGGTAATGCCCAAACCAAAAATGCAAAATCCTAGTGTGAGCCTGTTTTTTTGGTCAGAGTGGGCCACTTTTTGTCCCATGTGGGCCAGTTTGATAAGTTACTTCACTATGCGGCTAGTAGTTTTGACCAGTTTTTACTGAATTAACATTCTTTAAAATGGACAATTTGCAACACATTTGATCAAAAACCTCCCCCTTGGGCACTACTCTGTTATGAAATGAATGAATTGCCCGTTGCAACTGTGGGCCACTTTTTCATTGGTGCCCAAGACCATTGTATGCCTCAGTCCGACCCTGGGCAGTAACAGGGCGGGCGCTTAGATATAAAAGAGCCAAGCTTCGCGGGTGGCTTCATGAAATACCAGGCATTGCATTTCGACGCATTATCGACTTATTAAATCCCTCTTAAAACTTGTTTTCATAATATAGTGACTCTTCCTGGCCCCCAGCAGCAGCTGCGGCAAGCTAATTGGCTCTTGAGTTAAAAAAAAGAACAAAAAAAACAAGCGCGAATCTCCATGACCCAGTGACTCCCCACGAACGAGGCCCACCCCAGAAGTGGACGCCGCCAGGCAGCTGCTGGACCCAGGCAATGTGGCGATCTCCACGACTGCGCTCTGGGGGCGCCCTGCGGGCGACCTCTGGACTTTCTCTGTGGAAGCGGGGAGCTCTTCAAAGTTATTGGGAAAAGGAGTACCAGAGCTCTTAAATCATATCTGGAACTTGTGGGACGATTCACATCAAAATAACTCTGCAGAAGAGGCTCCAATCTTTTTCAGGCATAAATCAATGTAACAATACACCAGCCTCTTCCTTGGTTGTAATGAAATACATTTCCAGGTTATTCTAATGTATTAGCGAGCACTGAAAACACTCCATCCATCAGAGGTTGCTGTGCTGGTCCCAGGGGCAGGAAGCCAACGGCAACCCTTTGGCTGCCCAACATGTTTCCACTCTAGCTTGTTAGCCTCCCTGCACCACGCCTCCTTGCCTTTCTGCGCCCACTCCGCCTAGATGTACTTTGCAGAGACCTTTTTTTGGCTGAGCAATTGTCAAGCATGTCCAGTCGAGTTGTGGCCAGACCTGTTGTAATTCAGCTGAGCCAGGGGTGTGTGGGATGTATTTACCCAGGCATCCGAGCCCTACCTCAAAACTGTGCAGTACTGACATGGAAAACCTCATGATGGCCAGAGCTTCCCAGAAAATGCACAGGGAAATGCATGAAGAATAGGCTGCCACTCATTTTTGCCGATGTTATGGGCACAGAAGGAAAAACAGTAGCGCCGGTTAGCTTCAAAGCGCTTTAAAACCACCATTGGACTACCCGCACAGTAGTCTGAAACCATTGGGAATGGCAATGCTGATTGCCAAATGCAACCTAGAATTGTGGGGAATTCATTTTCTTAAATCCCAAAAATGGGTGCAGTACCAGTACTCACCACTATCCAAAAGCTGGCAGTTTAAAACCACCCTGTGTTTCTCTGAAGGCAAGCCAAAGTGCCTATTTCAAACATTGCAATATGTGCAAAATATTCACTGAACACCAGCAGACATTTGGTAGAATGGAGTTTTGTGTGCCTACAAAATCTGGGAAATGAAGAGCCCAGAACAATGCTTATAACAAAACTGGCTGAGCTATGGAGTCAGCAGTTTAAGTTGCACTGGATTTAAAGACACTAAAATCGAAAATGTTTAGATTAAATGAGTGGCCTATGTTTGGTGTCACATGCCTTTGTAACTGTTTAAATGTCATAGTTTTAAACTTAGAATCAGCCTTCTAGCTGCATATGTGAAAATGTTTAGTTTTATTTGAATGCAGGAACTGGGGAACAAAAAGTGACATTTTATCTGAAACCTGGCTTAAGGAACTGAATTCTGCCTGGCAACTACCCCATCAGGAGTGAAACTTGAGTCACAGCTGTGTTCCCAGGCCTAGCTGCCCTTTTGCTGCTCACACTAAGGATATGCCATCTATCTGATAATTGAATTACCTGTGCTCTGCAGGAAAGTGAACAAAGCCCTGTCCTGGCTCAGGCAAAGGTTTTATTGGCAGGAGTCGTAAATGGTCGTAAAAAGTGGCTTCCTCCTGAGGAAAGGGGAGGAGCACTGCCTGTGAGAGCAAGCTGGCTTGGCAGAACTGGAAAAACCAGAAATTCAACCTTGTGCTGAGGGTAAACCACACCCCTTTGGAGCCAGAACATAACTCTAAAAAGATGAATAACTCATAGAGCGGACATGTGAAAATTTTATAAATGATACCATAATTCTTGTGATTTTTCTGCCCACAGTTTAAGAGGTTTTTAGAACTGGTGGTATGTTCAGGGGGGTGTTAGCGGAAAAGTGGATATTACTCTAAATGTATGCATGTTAAAAGTCTGAAACTTCATCAGTTAATGTCCATACTCCTTGCGCACATGTATGTAAAGTTGGGTCAATGTCAGAAATTGAAAAATCAGTTAAAAAGTGAAATATGTGCCATTTCTGAATGCAAGCTCTTAGAAACAGCAGACTTGGACAGAGACATGGCTAAATTCAGCCACACCATGTATATGTAATTTCAAGCAACTGTGTAACTGTGAAATATGTCTTTTATTATCAAATATAGAATGTGTGCAATCTGACAGAGGAGTGTCCTATCTGCAAGCCATAAAATGACATCCCTCTGACTCACAGTTCAGTCACCAATCAAATGAGAAATGGAAGTTTGACCAATTAGAAGCTGGGAGAGAGGTAGGGTCAGTGATGCTAGAACACACCCACATTCTAAACACATAAAAGCAGACAGACAGGACAGATAGGGACCTTCAATTCCATCTGCAGCGGGACGCTCTGCCGGAAAAATCCATACTTACCTCCATCAACCTCCAGAGAGCCAAACTAGAGACTTCAATCTATCCAGAACTAGAGACCCAGACCAGAGATCCAGAAAGAGAGAGACCCAGATCACTGTGAAGTGCAGAGACCAGAGGCGAGTCTAAAACCCTGACCAGATCCGTGATGAGGCCCATTTCACTCAAGAATATAGTGTGAGTACATAGTAAAACTGTGTAGAACCCATCTCTTAGTTAAAATAATATAATTCAATCCATTTTTTATCTAAGTAGAACTGCAGCTTAGCAATTGTGTTATTCTGCCATCATTTTTAAAGCTGAAAAAGTGTGCGTTTAAAATTTGCAAAACCAAAAACGACCTTTACTAAATCGCTCATATCTCCGCGACCGTTTGTGCTAGAGACTTGCAGTAACTTTCATTTTGAAGCTGAGATCCTAGGCTTTCCTAGGACCCCAAAACGATAGGGATAGTCCTTGTGGTTCCTCTGTAATAGCGCTCGGCGCATCCGCGAATTTTACCGCGATTTGCAAATTTCTTCACATGTAAAAACTGCTGCTGCTTGCCTTCCATTTGCCAGAAATTCGCTTAACCTGCTAACTATCCCTGCCTCATTGCTAGTGTGAGCCTGGACTAATATTAACTAGATACCACTCACCCTGAACCTCTGAAAGGGAATTAAAAGCATTTCCAGCATATTTCTCATCCATTGCTAGCACATATCAAAGCAATTTGGGCCTGTGTTTTCAAACTTCTGTAGTCTAAGCTTGCTGGGGTGAACTGAATCACATTTGATTGCATTTCTGAGAACTGTGTGTTTTCCTTCCATTTCCTTGCCTTGCATCAAGGGGGGGAGGGGATTGCCAGAGAAAAGTGATTACATTGTTTTGTTGAAATCATATTGAGTATTTCTATACTGCATTTCATTCATTCAACCTTGCATCCATTTGAACTCTATAAAGCATTTTGTACCACCTTCTTCTTTTGTTCCTATTCACCTGTGTGCTACCTTATCCATTTCATGTCAACTCCTTATTGATTATAGAGAAGTGTGTTAGTGCCAGATTCTCCGTTGTTAATCTTTATCATATCAGATTAAGTGTGCTATTCAATTATTAATTTATTATAAAGTGTGATCTATATATCTCTTGTTTAAATTATCAAATAAACCTTTTAACTTGCAAAACAGAACTACTTCTTGGCTCAGTGGGGTCAGGGGGATTCCAGGAGAGGGGTGTTATATAGGGGTAGTCATCCAGAACGCATGAACTGGACCTAAAGATATATCAATAAGGGTTTTCATTCAGTATTCTAGACTAGGCGTTAACTTAGCTGTAGTGCTGAATTGAATCCTCTTACAAATTGGGGGCTCGAGCCGAGACGTTGGGTTAGATTTACCACTTGTGCAGCTTAATACAGTGTGCTAACTGACGGGATACATACATCCGGTCGGATCACCACGCTGCATTACGCTGTGAAGCATTCCTCAAAAGGGACACTCCAAGAAAAGTTCTGTTCTGCAAAAATAAAATACAAACTTCTGTAAGTCAGGACAGAGACCAATCTCTAGAATGACGACCTTAGTAGACATGAAAATAGCCAGAGAGCACCTCTTGCATAAGCTATTTGTGAGAGGTGAATGGACCGAACAGGGCCAGGATGTGTGGTTGCAGGCCATCACACAACAGGTCACTGAAACAGGGTCAGATATATATAGAGATCAGGGTCCCTTACATGTGGCCCTGAGTGAACTATATATGGCTCCTAAAGCCAAAGAGGAACACAATAAGATTGCCAGGATAGCAGCATACCTGTACCTATATATGGGAGACATGCAGGATAGATGTGCTGAAAGCCAAAATCTGGCAAATAGGCAACAGATGGCGTTAGAGAAGGTCCAATCTGACCTGGTCTCTTCTGAGCAGAGGCTGCAGAGGAGCCAGGAGTCAGAAGATGATAGTAGGCAGCACATCATTAAAATAAAGAAGGATATGGATGTGCTGCAACAGGAAAAGGTAGAACAGGATACCAGATTTCTGGCCTTGCAGAAGGAATACCAAGAAGGTTTGGACTCCCTACTGCAAAACCAGAAAAAGCTGGAGCAACAACTGGACTTCAACAGGGTATGTGCTGAGCAGGTAGTCACCCTGCAAGGCCACCTAGATAGAGTGAAGGCAGAGAGCAACAAACTAATTCTGAAAGACCTGGATACCCAGGCAGAGTTTGATCAGGAGCGCCAGAATGCTGGTGCCTTCCAAAGGCAGAGGGACGACCTGGCGGCACAAATGCAGGCTCTTAGTCAGGAAAGAGACGCCATAGGCCAGGAAGTCTGCCATTTAAAAAGGAAAATGGAAGAAAATCACCTGTCCCTCCAGGGGCTGGGTGACCTCCAAAAAGAAAATCAGAACTTGTTAGAGCACACCAGGAGGGTGGAAGAGGCTTTGGCAAGAAAGGAGCAGGCCAATAGGGACATTGCCCAGGAGGTAACCATCCTGCAGCAAAGACTGGCCCAGTACTCCAGGACCAATCAGGAAGCACAGAGAGAGAATGAGGCTCTCTGCCAACACAATGATAGGCTCCAACAACAGGTAGCGATGCAGGAGAGACTGATAGAGTCGAGTAAGGCCTTAACAGAGGAACTGAAAGCACAAATGCAGGCTCTTGCATTGCAACCGGGAGCAGGGGCGGATAGAGATGAGGTTCGCTGGGAAAGGGAAACTCCGGAGCATAACCTCAGGAGCACTAGTACCAGAGGCCCTCATACCTCTCAGTCCCTGGACTCTGCCACCCCCATGTCCCCTGGCGCACATAAGCACAGGGCTGCAGGGATGGCAGATTACTATCCAGCTAAGAGTATGGGGCTCATAGGCCAGTACCACTCAGGAATGGAGGGGTGGGCATCCGGGTATGGGCACCCAAGTACAGTACAGTTCAACGGGGAACCCCAGGAGAGTAGGCCCATTAAGGGCATCCTGAAAACCTCTGCCCAGTTAGGTCAGTGGAGGGGGTACCCATCAAATCCTGGCAGCAAGGAGGAATCTGAAGACTCCTCTGAACTGCGCAGGACACAGGAGACCAGGTCCCCACATTCTGCCAGCCATTCCCAGGCTCGCAGAATCCGGGAAAACCTGGAAGAACAGACGGGAACCTATGGGAGCAGTGCCTCTGAGTCCGAGGAAGAATGGACAAGGGTTACCCGAACCAAAAAGGCCAATAAGGCAAAAAGGGCCTTGCTTAAGGACCCCTTAAAGCAGATTAAGGCGATCAGGAGCGTCATCACGCCTTACCATAAGAACGCTAAGTATTCTGTTTGGGAGCACTTAGAGTTGTTTGAACAAATGATGGAGACTTTCCATTTGAAGGACAGCCAAAGCTGTATTCAATATGTAAAGTGGACATTCTCCCCGGAATACTCCAGTTTCTTTGCGGGGCTGGAGGACCAAAATCATTTAAGATGGTCCACATATAAGGCGGCCATCCTGAAACATTTTTCTGTTCACAGAAATCCTCAAGAGGCTCGCAAGGCAGCCTACAATTTGCAATGTGGGGAGGATCAGGCCCCACAAGAATTTGTGCAGGAGTTAAAGCGTGCTTTTGCACAGACCACAAGAAGGGTGCGCACGGATAGCAGGGAATTTATAAATACGTTTTTCCATGCCTTGCCCAAATATATCATGACCCAGCTCGTGAGGGATTTTCACGAGAAAAGATCTTTAGACTGGGTCATTGAACAGGCTACCCGGATCTATGAGGTGCAGAAACCGGTAGATAGCAAAAGTAATGCCCAGAAAAACCCCAAAGCCAACAGCACCCCTGCTGCTGCCAAGGTGGCAGAGGTAAAGGTTACCCCCGTTTTGGATTTGGAGATGGGGGGGCCTAAAAACCTGCCTGCACCTAATAATGCTAGGCCCAGGAGGTCCTCGGGTCAGTCACAGACAGGGAGCCAAGGAGGCAGCCCCACAAATGGGGTCCCTCGCTCTCCTGATTATGTAAGTCCCCGTTACAAGGGAAATCGACCCATCCTGGGTTATGTGTGGACTCCTCCAGCCCACGGGGGGGGATCCAGACAAGCACCTAACCCAGGGAACTTCCCTCCAAACTTCCCACAGGAGGGCAGAAATTTACCAAACCCTGGGCAGAACTTTTTCCCCAGATATCCACCCGACTTTCAGCCCCAAAACCATCCATCCTTCTTTCCCCAATTCCCTGAGCCCAGACCACTGAATCCGGGAGAGGGGAGGCCAAGGGTGGAGGGGTACCCAAATCTTCCCAACCCGGGGTATTACCAGAGGAGGGACAGCTACCCTTCCCGGGATCAGCTCAGGGGAGAAAACAGGGCCCCGTATCAGCCTGAGCGGGTTTCCCAGTTAGAGCGCCAGGTTCAAAACATGGCGCGGGACCTGGGTCACATACTGAGGGCTCAGCAGAACCCTCAGATGGGCGTGCCGGCGCAGAACGCACCCAACTCTGGACCTGGTGCTCCAGAACAATGACGGGGGCAGCACCCCGATAACACACCGGTTCCCAGGGAGGAGGCACAAAGGGAAGGGGGGTGTAAAGCCTTGGAGGAAGCTTCCTTCCTCACTTGTAAACAGCCCCTGGAAACCCAGGAACCGGAAACAAAATCTCTTGCCCCTGAAAGTCTGCCTCCTAAGGAGCAGAGGGGGGGTAGGAGAAACAAAAGACCCAAACAGACTCAGTTTGAGGAGGAGGTACAGATCTTCCAATTTGAGGGAGAGGGATCCTCAGAGGATCCTGGGAAAAGGATCTTCTCCTTCAGAGAGGGGGGAACTCCTCCCAAAGAAAAATGGGTCCCTAGGGATGCAAATCCAGACTGGGGAGATGTGGAGACTGAGCTACCGCCGCCCACCATCTCATCCCAGAACCAACAGCAAGAAAATCCCCTGGTTCAAACCCATCCTGGTGACTGCCTCCAAAAAGGGGGGGGCGGCCCAGAACCGGAGCCAGGGGAACCCACAATGGCTCTGATCTCCAGTTGCCAACTTTTTCTTTCAGATTCCCAAGACTCTCCACAGAATTCTGCCCAAATCTCTTCGCTAGCGATGTCCAAAACCAGAAAGTTAGCCCACCAGTTGTCCAAAAATGTGCATTATCTGTGCCCCCTTGAGGAGAAGGAGGGAAGATATTATGCCCCGGTACAAGTATAGGGGCAGGGTACAATCTCGGCACTGGTGGACACTGGATCTCAAGCTACCCTTCTGTCAAGAAGGGCCTTTGACGAACTGAATGCAGGAAGGGGAGGGAATTACCAAATTCCTCTCACCTCTCTTCCTGGGCAACTCCAGAACTTTGACGGGAAGGAAATTCCTGTCGAGGGGACTGCAGACTTGGACATTAAAATTGGGCGACATAAGTTGAAACACCCGGTCATAGTTGTGACCCCAGAGGGCACCCCTTGTTTACTAGGGAATGACCTCCTGAGGAGGTTGTCACCCTTAATAGATTGCGTAAACAAGGTCCTCTGGACCCAGACTAGCCGACCAATAAAATTAAAACAGAGTGTCAACCATGTTAGTTTAAACGGCACCTGCCACATGGTTGAACAAAAATCTGACCAAGTAGAATTTCACTTCCAGAACAACCAGATTCCAGACGTGACAGTAATAGCAGTAGGACAACAGACTGGTGATGGGGGGTCCTCTCTATTTCTGAAAATCAACCTTCCTTCCAGTCTAAAGTGGTATTCCACGCTGGAAGGAAACACTCTGAAATTCTATACTAATCCACAATCTGAAATCTGGAGAGCAGTTGTTCATCCCTGTTCAGTTAAATGATGGGAAGGACTCTGTTCTCGCTCGAGTGTGCGTGAACAATGGTAAGAGCTTCATCAGCGAAGCCATGTTTCGCCAACTCCCAAAAGATCCAGCCATTCCCACCTTCAAACTGATAGACAAATGGGAAATGGACCTGGAAGCACCCAATTCAAAACATCTCCTGCCAAGCAGGTGTATGCTCAAAATCTCCATTGGCAAAAAGAGCATAGTCCATAATTGTTGGGTCGTGCGAGACGTCACTGCCGCCTTTTACTTAGGCAGTGACATTCTCAATCGCTTTGCCATTAGTTTGGACCTAATAAACTTCAAAGCTTGGTCCCGATTAGCGGATAATCCCATGGGCTTTGATGATCCAGAAAAAGCATTTAGGTCAGCTCAATTGCTACCTTATGCAGTTGAAATTCAGGTTAAAGAGGAAGTCACCATCCCAGAAAGGACCCGACAATTCTCCCTGGAAGTGAAAGTTAAAAGGGGACAAGAGTTGAAAAACCCTGATGCTTACATACATCTAAATGCTTCTCTCCAACAGCAAGGGTTGGGGGTAAACCCAACTCCATTAGTCAACATAGAACATGACACCATTCCAATAGAGGTGGATAACAGCGACTTAAAGAGTATTACTCTAGCCGCAGGCACCATTATTGGAATGGCGGTTGATGACCAACATTTCTCCATTGATCTTGTAAATGAACTGTTAGGACCAATCCCCAAGGACTGTTTTGACAGTGACAGTGATGACAATACAACACCAGACAGGATTTCTACCCGGCATGGGGGGAACTTCCTGGTGTACACTTCCTGCCCCTATGGTAAGGAAGATGTGACGTGTGACTTCAGGAGGGATGAGGTGATTTTCCAGGTACATGAGGGCTGCCTTGCCCACCTGAAGCCTCCGGTCCAAATCAGCACTCTGACCAGGGACTTCTCCACCCAGCTGGAGGAGGCCGCTGAAATAGCCAAACCAGAAGTCTTTCCAGGCTTCAGGCAGATGGTGGAAGAGAGAGTCAACCTAGCTGATGCCTGTGTGACTCTGGAACAAAAGCAAAAGTTGAAACAAGTTTTCTTGGATTTCCAAGATCTCTTTGCGGTAGACTCATATGACTGTGGTCGCACCGACATCCACACAACAACAATCCCCACGGACCCTGGCATGACTCCAGTGTTTGTGAAGCAATATCGTTTGCCTCTCGCATCCATGGAGTCCCTTACTGAAATAATTAAGAACCTTGAGTCCCGGGGAATAATCCGTCCAGTCCACAGCACCTTCAATAATCCGGTGCTGGGAATATTGAAGCCAAACGGCCAGTGGAGACTCTGCGCCGACCTTAGGGAGCTCAACAAACGGGTCCATACTTCCCGATGGCCTCTGCCCTACATTGACCAAGGGCTGGCCCAGATCCAGGGGTCACAGGTATTCACTGCAATAGACCTGACCAATGGATACTGGACCGTGCCTGTCAGCAGGGAGGACCAATACAAACTGGCTTTTACCTTTGGGGGCCAGCAGTACACATGGACCCGGACTCCCTTCGGATACCTTAACTCCGGTAATGAGTTCAATATTTTCCTACATAAGGCCATGCCCGACCTGGGTGCGAGGGGTAACCTGGCTTATGTAGATGATGTCCTCATTAAAAGTTCATCTGTGGAGGAACACATAGCGGAGATCCGTTATGTTCTGATGCAGTTGAGGGCCGCCGGAGCAAAACTTTCCTTTCAGAAAGCACAGTGGTGTAGAACCCGTGTTAATTTCTTGGGGCATGAGATTACTCCTCAGGGTCTCTGTCCCCAGGAAAAGAAAGTGGAAGCACTTCAGAAACTGAAAGACCCCACAACTCTGCGGGAACTAAGGAGCCTCCTTGGACTGACTAATTACAGCAGAAAGTTCATTGAGGGCTACGCAGAGATCACCAGACCCCTGATTCATCTCCTGAAGGGGGGGGTCAAGTGGGAATGGGGTCCAGAACAAGCCGAGGCAGTAAGACAACTCAAGAGAAGCCTTTCACAAGCGCCTTGCCTAGCTTACCCTGTCCGAAACAAAGAGTTCTTCCTGGAGACAGGGTTCTCTAATACGTGCTTGACGGCAGTATTATACCAAAAGCATGACAAGGTCAATAAAGTAATCTCCTATGCGAGCAAAACTTTATCCTCTGTGGAGGAAAAATTCAACGATTGTGAGAAGGCACTCCTGGCGACGGTGTGGGCATTGAAGAATTACCGCCCGTTTATCCAGGGGGAGCACATCATAGTGGAGACTCCACACCAGCCTCTGCAATATCTCCAAAGTGACAGAATCCGGGCCGGAAATGTGAGTAATTCCCGAATTACTTCCTGGATTCTGTCAATGCAAGGCTTTCCTGTGGAGGTCAGATATGGCCAAAACAAGAAGAGTCCACTCGCGCAAGGTCTGGCTGACTTGCATGATTGTGCCAGAGAAAACTGTCTCGAGGACGAAAGTCTAAAAATCAAGGACAACACGGAGGCATACCTTAATTCCCCACACAAAGTCTTTGAAGAGGACAAGTGTGAGGGAATGCCCACTGTCTATGTGGATGGATGCTCTTACCATGTTGACAACAACGGGGAGAAAGAACTGGTGGCTGGCGTAGGGAATGCATGGGTGAATGAGTCCCCAGAACCCTCCGCTGGATACAAAATTGGTCCCCGAAGTAGTCAGGTGGCAGAATTGATGGCTGTGCATCAGGCCATCCTCACTGCTGTCCAGCATCAACTCCGCGAACTGGTCATAATCACAGATTCGGATTATGTACGGAACGGGTTCGTGGAGCACCTGGTTAATTGGAAAACCAGAGGCATGTTATGTGCTAACAACAAACCCTTGAAACATGGGAAGTTGATCCAAAACATTGATGATCTGGTCACCTCGAATCGGATGACCATCTATTGGAAAAAGATTAAGGGTCATTCCAAAGTAGAGGGAGCAGACAAAACTGGAAATGACTTAGCTGATCAGCTGGCCAAAACCGGGGCCATCCAAGGGGATCTATTTGAGATTGAGTCCCTGTTGGGGGAAATCCAGGTCACTGCCATCACTAGGTCCCAGACAAATGCTCACAACGACCTTTCAATTGCACAATGGAGTAAGGAGACCCCTGATGCTGATTTGATTACTGCTCAGAAGGGGGATCCAATTATTGGTAAATTTTACCAGCACCTTGAGGACCCTGAGAACTTTCCCCTGACGGATACCGATTACATTGGGAAAGAGGACCTAAGAGTGTTGATGAAATGTCCAAAAATGTTCCGGATCCAAGACGGTTTGTTGGTAAGGAAATCCAAAGCTGGCCACGACCAGTGGGTGGTTCCTACCTCATTCCGAAGCCTGATGTTAAGTCACGCCCATGATGCGGCCACCGCCGGTCATAGGGGTTTCACACAACATTGGAAATCTTAAGAGAGGTTGCATACTGGCCACACATGGGCCAGGACCTCAACCAATATTTGAAGGGTTGTCTTGTGTGTGCACAATTTCAGCCGACATCCCTCACACACCGGGCGCCTTTACAAAAGAGGGGGATGACCCTGCCATGGTCAGATTTACAAATCGACTTTGTAGGCCCTGTGATTCGCTCGGCTAGGGGGAATAAGTACATGTTGACTGTGACATGCTTGTTTACCAAGTGGGTGGAATGTCTCCCAGCCCCAAATTGCAAGGCGGAAACTGCAGCTGCCTTGATGATCAACCACATCTTTTCCCGTTTTGGTCTACCTCAAAGGATTGAGTCAGACAGAGGTAGCCACTTCACCAGTGAAGTAATGACAAAGATGTGGGAGATATTGGGGGTCAAGAGAAAGCTGCATATTGCTTATAGACCAGCTTCTTCTGGGGCAGTAGAGAGATATAACCGGACAATTGTGAGCATATTAAAGAAGTTTGTGGCAGATTCTGGGCCAAGTTGGGATATCCGATTACCTCTGGTCCTAATGGCTATCAGATCTACCCCTTCATCTGCAACCAAAATGTCACCATTTGAGTTGATGACTGGGCGCAAGATGGTGCTTCCTCAGCATTTGCTCTATAGGACCCAAGAGCAGACACTGATAAATGCCTCCACTACTCATGAGTATGTAGAGAATTTAAGGAAACACCTCCAACATGCTTTTGCTTATGCTCAGCGGAATCTAGAAAGATCAGCTGATAGCATGAAGACCCACTATGACCTGAAAACTTCCAGGAAGGAATATCAGGTGCGGGACCGGGTCTATCTATACAACTTCCAAAGGAACCAGGCCAAGCAGCGCAAATTTTTGCCTACATGGAAAGGACCCTTTGAGATCATCGACAAGATCTCACCTGTGGCCTACAAAATCCACATCCCCAAAGGCGGTTCGGCAGAGGGGGAAGACAAGTGGGTCCACATAAACCAGTTGAAATGTTGCCATCCCAGGCACACTCTGCAACAACTGGAGGAATCCTCTGGAATCCTAGCGGGTACTGTCTCAGACTAATTCAGTTCCAACCATAAAACATACCACATCTAGTCTCTAAAATATTGTGATTTGCATGAAACTGTCTCTTAGTTGTACTGTTTTTTTTTCAAAATAAGAATGTAATGTTTTGTTATGATGAAATGCATATGCTGCCCCACTATCTCAACAGTGGTGGAAAAACGTCTATGAGTAGGTATTGCCGCTTTTGCTTTATCATCCTAGGAGAGATGAAACCATGGAGAATGACCAAGGAGGACGATCCGGAGACCGCGAGCAGAGACGCAACGGGCCCGGGGTACCGCCCAATATTCCCATCAGGACCGGCGAGGAGAACCGATCGACCAGTACCGGATGGAGGAAGAGATGCTGAACTGGCCATCCACCGGAAGAAGATGAAGAAACATCCCAGATCTTGCGAGTCCCATCAGTGAAACCGAATGGCCATCGCAAGAGGGGGGCTTGTGGGATGTATTTACCCAGGCATCCGAGCCCTACCTCAAAACTGTGCAGTACTGACATGGAAAACCTCATGATGGCCAGAGCTTCCCAGAAAATGCACAGGGAAATGCATGAAGAATAGGCTGCCACTCATTTTTGCCGATGTTATGGGCACAGAAGGAAAAACAGTAGCGCCGGTTAGCTTCAAAGTGCTTTAAAACCACCATTGGACTACCCGCACAGTAGTCTGAAACCATTGGGAATGGCAATGCTGATTGCCAAATGCAACCTAGAATTGTGGGGAATTCATTTTCTTAAATCCCAAAAATGGGTGCAGTACCAGTACTCACCACTATCCAAAAGCCGGCAGTTTAAAACCACCCTGTGTTTCTCTGAAGGCAAGCCAAAGTGCCTATTTCAAACATTGCAATATGTGCAAAATATTCACTGAACACCAGCAGACATTTGGTAGAATGGAGTTTTGTGTGCCTACAAAATCTGGGAAATGAAGAGCCCAGAACAATGCTTATAACAAAACTGGCTGAGCTATGGAGTCAGCAGTTTAAGTTGCACTGGATTTAAAGACACTAAAATCGAAAATGTTTAGATTAAATGAGTGGCCTATGTTTGGTGTCACATGCCTTTGTAACTGTTTAAATGTCATAGTTTTAAACTTAGAATCAGCCTTCTAGCTGCATATGTGAAAATGTTTAGTTTTATTTGAATGCAGGAACTGGGGAACAAAAAGTGACATTTTATCTGAAACCTGGCTTAAGGAACTGAATTCTGCCTGGCAACTACCCCATCAGGAGTGAAACTTGAGTCACAGCTGTGTTCCCAGGCCTAGCTGCCCTTTTGCTGCTCACACTAAGGATATGCCATCTATCTGATAATTGAATTACCTGTGCTCTGCAGGAAAGTGAACAAAGCCCTGTCCTGGCTCAGGCAAAGGTTTTATTGGCAGGAGTCGTAAATGGTCGTAAAAAGTGGCTTCCTCCTGAGGAAAGGGGAGGAGCACTGCCTGTGAGAGCAAGCTGGCTTGGCAGAACTGGAAAAACCAGAAATTCAACCTTGTGCTGAGGGTAAACCACACCCCTTTGGAGCCAGAACATAACTCTAAAAAGATGAATAACTCATAGAGCGGACATGTGAAAATTTTATAAATGATACCATAATTCTTGTGATTTTTCTGCCCACAGTTTAAGAGGTTTTTAGAACCGGTGGTATGTTCAGGGGGGTGTTAGCGGAAAAGTGGATATTACTCTAAATGTATGCATGTTAAAAGTCTGAAACTTCATCAGTTAATGTCCATACTCCCTGCGCACATGTATGTAAAGTTAGGTCAATGTCAGAAATTGAAAAATCAGTTAAAAAGTGAAATATGTGCCATTTCTGAATGCAAGCTCTTAGAAACAGCAGATTTGGACAGAGACATGGCTAAATTCAGCCACACCATGTATATGTAATTTCAAGCAACTGTGTAACTGTGAAGTATGTCTTTTATTATCAAATATAGAATGTGTGCAATCTGACAGAGGAGTGTCCTATCTGCAAGCCATAAAATGACATCCCTCTGACTCACAGTTCAGTCACCAATCAAATGAGAAATGGAAGTTTGACCAATTAGAAGCTGAGAGAGAGGTAGGGTCAGTGATGCTAGAACACACCCACATTCTAAACACATAAAAGCAGACAGACAGGACAGATAGGGACCTTCAATTCCATCTGCAGCGGGACGCTCTGCCGGAAAAATCCATACTTACCTCCATCAACCTCCAGAGAGCCAAACTAGAGACTTCAATCTATCCAGAACTAGAGACCCAGACCAGAGATCCAGAAAGAGAGAGACCCAGATCACTGTGAAGTGCAGAGACCAGAGGCGAGTCTAAAACCCTGACCAGATCCGTGATGAGGCCCATTTCACTCAAGAATATAGTGTGAGTACATAGTAAAACTGTGTAGAACCCATCTCTTAGTTAAAATAATATAATTCAATCCATTTTTTATCTAAGTAGAACTGCAGCTTAGCAATTGTGTTATTCTGCCATCATTTTTAAAGCTGAAAAAGTGTGCGTTTAAAATTTGCAAAACCAAAAACGACCTTTACTAAATCGCTCATATCTCCGCGACCGTTTGCGCTAGAGACTTGCAGTAACTTTCATTTTGAAGCTGAGATCCTAGGCTTTCCTAGGACCCCAAAACGATAGAGATAGTCCTTGTGGTTCCTCTGTAATAGCGCTCGGCGCATCCGCGAATTTTACCGCGATTTGCAAATTTCTTCACATGTAAAAACTGCTGCTGCTTGCCTTCCATTTGCCAGAAATTCGCTTAACCTGCTAACTATCCCTGCCTCATTGCTAGTGTGAGCCTGGACTAATATTAACTAGATACCACTCACCCTGAACCTCTGAAAGGGAATTAAAAGCATTTCCAGCATATTTCTCATCCATTGCTAGCACATATCAAAGCAATTTGGGCCTGTGTTTTCAAACTTCTGTAGTCTAAGCTTGCTGGGGTGAACTGAATCACATTTGATTGCATTTCTGAGAACTGTGTGTTTTCCTTCCATTTCCTTGCCTTTCATCAAGGGGGGGAGGGGATTGCCAGAGAAAAGTGATTACATTGTTTTGTTGAAATCATATTGAGTATTTCTATACTGCATTTCATTCATTCAACCTTGCATCCATTTGAACTCTATAAAGCATTTTGTACCACCTTCTTCTTTTGTTCCTATTCACCTGTGTGCTACCTTATCCATTTCATGTCAACTCCTTATTGATTATAGAGAAGTGTGTTAGTGCCAGATTCTCCGTTGTTAATCTTTATCATATCAGATTAAGTGTGCTATTCAATTATTAATTTATTATAAAGTGTGATCTATATATCTCTTGTTTAAATTATCAAATAAACCTTTTAACTTGCAAAACAGAACTACTTCTTGGCTCAGTGGGGTCAGGGGGATTCCAAGAGAGGGGTGTTATATAGGGGTAGTCATCCAGAACGCATGAACTGGACCTAAAGATATATCAATAAGGGTTTTCATTCAGTATTCTAGACTAGGCGTTAACTTAGCTGTAGTGCTGAATTGAATCCTCTTACAGGTGGGCCTGGGCGCCCGGCTTCCTTGCCTTGAGCTTCTCCCGCCAGATGTTCTGCCTGCGTGACAAGGTGACGGCAAACGGCCAGAAGGAGCCTGCCCTAAACATTGTAACCGACACCGGACTGTTTGAAAAGCGGCCTTTAAAGACCTGCCCACAGAATAGAGTGGAAGCAAACGAAAAACCTCGTATAAAATCCGGGCGCAAAACGATGACGCATGTTGTTGTGTCCCGCTCTCGGGGTCACCCGGATGGGACTCACGGCAGCCCGGGTTCAGCCGGATGGACAAAGGTGCTGCGGGCACACAGCTGGTTGCACGGCAGGGGTCCCCCTGCAAGAGTCGGGATCCCCTGACAACACCAAAGGGTTCCTCGACTCTGTGGTCACGTCACACAGGCCGAGGGTCCAACACAGGCCCTGGTCACACGGCTGATGCACACTAATAAGGGACACGGACACAGGGTTGCCGCTTTCTGGGTCTCTGCTGCAGTACGTGCTTGCACGCAAATACCCCTCATGACTCGAGTTCTTAAAGGGGCAACACGCCACAGTTAAAAGGGCAACACACCACACATGTAACCCATGATAGAAGTCAAACGCGGGACATTTTTAGAAAACAGGTCCACGCTTTTTTGCACTCCCTTTGTAGGCAATGGCCTTGTGCAATCCAAATGGAGTGCAAATAATGCTTAAGAAAATGTATCTTTCATGCAATTTATGGTTTGTTTTTTTGGGTTGGTTTGGTGCAACAACCTTAAGCTGGGCGGCCAATGGCAATAAAGATGGGGTCGAAAAATGTAGAGCAATAGTGTCTTCATTTTATTCCTGAATGCAGAGAGCTCCTTGATGCACAGCATGTCCTCGGGTGGGGTTCTCCAATATTGTATTCCTGAATGCAGAGAGCTCCTTGATGCACAGCATGTCCTCGGGTGGGGTGCTCCAGTATCGTATTCCTGAATGCAGAGAGCTCCTTGATGCAGAGCATGTCCTCGGGTGGGGCGATCCAGTATCGTATTCCTGAATGCAGAGATCTCCTTGATGTACAGCATGTCCTCGGGTGGGGCGCTCCAGTATCGTATTCCTGAATGCAGAGAGCTCCTTGATGCACAGCATGTCCTCAGGTGGGGTGCTCCAGTATCGTATTCCTGAATGCAGAGAGCTCCTTGATGCAGAGCATGTCCTTGGGTGGGCGATCCAGTATCGTATTCCTGAATGCAGAGAGCTCCTTGATGCACAGCATGCCCTCGGGTGGGGCGATCCATTGTCGTATTCCTGAATGCAGAGAGCTCATTGATGCACAGCATGTCCTCGGGTGGGGCGATCCAGTATTGTACTCCTGAATGCAGAGCACTCCTTGACGCACAGCATGTCCTCGGGTGGGGCGATACAGTATCTCGCAGTCCATGCAGAGCATTGTCTACCAAGAGCCCTGGTTGGCATCAAATGCTGAATGGAGATGAAACATAAACTGTAGTTGGGTCACCATCAAAATCACAGTGCCATGTGTATCAAACCCCATGAGGAATCGCACAACTGGGTCTTTTTATGGATCTAGTCAGGATGGGTCACATTACATCTTTCTGAAAATGAGCGTATTTTGTAGTCCCTTTCCTTCCAAACTAGGTCCAGCAATACTAAAATGGATAAACGCCCTCTAAGGCATCTACGGAAAGCGGCCGAAGCATACTAGTAGAAGGGGCCAATTCAGCAGTCTGTGTCTCACAAGCCTCTTCAGAGTTGCACAAGAGCCCTTTCCCTATCGTTTATCAGAAACACAGCTGCTGTCCCTGCTCTCACTACAGCATCAACACTGCCTGGAACTGCTGCTACTAAATTAGGGTGACCAGACGTCACGGTTTTCCCGGGACAATCCGGGGAAATTGCCCTTCGTTCCGGGAATTTTTTAATTTTAAAAACCCTGTGCGGAGTTTGCAAGGTGGTTGCTACAGTCCCGGTTTTTGCCAGGACCTGATTTCGAAATCCCAAAATCGGGGTCCGGCACAACTCTTCCTGCGCGAATGGGGGTGTGAGGCGTGAAATGTTTTTCACGCCCCGCATTTGTTCCCCCTTTCCCTCCCTGGCGCGCTCCTCCAATGAGAGGAGTGTGCCTGTGAGCACACCCCCTTGCCACCCCCCCACAAAAGGCCAGCGACATAGAAGTAGGACTGCAGTTGTATTAGTATTTACGGTAGTCCCACTTCTATGTCTATGGCCTGCCTGTTTTTTTTTTTTTTATCCGATCACCCTATACTAAATGCTATGTAAGTGGCCCTAGCTCTTTCCACGCTACAAAAGAGGATGGCCTTTTCTAGCTTGCTGGTGAGGGCAAGCAGATTGGGGTCAGGAGGTCAGCCCAGAGAAGCCTGACGCACCACGTGCTTCTCCCGGGCAGCCTCTGGATTTAGGAGCAGTGCGTTCAGGAGCAAGCTAAGTGACGAGGAAGGGAGCAAGGTTGGTGGTTAGGGCAGGAGAATAGTGTGGGAGGTGGTTGTAGAGGGGAGGTTGGGTGGGGCAGTCCTTCCAAAAGGGGGAAGCGGCGCAAAAGTGGCATTGCAGAGGTTCAGTCTGTTGTAGGAAGCCTCCCATAATATCGCTCTTTGAGTGAAATATCGACACGGAAGCACCCTGACAAGAAACACAAGGTGCACTCAAAATATGAAATTGACTCTGCATGAAGCACGGTCTTAAGGCACCACCATTTTGCTCTTTTCCCTAATGGGATCATACCAAATTTGAGTAATAACTCCCTGATGCCAACTCCAATTATCCAGTCCCGATCTATCGACTGCTCATCCAATGATCTGCTCCTGCATAAGCTTCAGACGTCTCACCTTCCTAGGGGTTCAAGATGAAGATGTTTCCATATACATTCCGTAACAGTGAGCACTGTCTTATCTTTCACAGAGAGCACTATAATATTGCTGTCCTCATGACCGTATGGACGCAGTGGTCTAGTAGAATGTTTAAGTTCAATGTTTGTCGAGGTCATTTCTTTATGGTGTGGAATGAAGTGACCCTGAAAGATGCTGGGTGGAGGCCCAGAAGGATAGAAGCAAGTCTAAACATTGAACCTGCTTCCTTCCTGTTGATGGCAGAGGTTCTGCCGCAGCACAGGTAAGAGGGAAGACTAATGAGAAGAGAGGTGTGTGGCTGGAAGAGGAATCCAGCTCCAGCACGGGACGCCGCAAAAGAGCATGTATCGAGTAGCAAGCGAGTTCCTAAGAGAACTCTGGAAGACATTAGGATGAGGAATGAGACGGTATGGGACTGGGAGATGGCCAGCACAGAGTCGCTGTCAGAGTGGGAGGGCAAGAGCACCCATGGTGCCCAATTCCAACTGGAGATGGCAGCTGAGAAATGTCCTTTGAGTGAGAGCAGAATCTCTGAGTGTGGAGAGGCTCCGTATCGATATCAGCTGAGGATGATACACTGATATAGGAAGAAGCCCTCTCAGATGATCGGTTACCTGACAGACCAAAGAGCGACAGAAAGCCCTCAAAGATGGAGATCCGTAAGGACGACAGCGGCACCAAAGCAAGGCTCATGATCCCAGTCTGTGAACACCACTCTTATGTAGACGAGTGGGGCCTAGGACATCTGACAGGTGGAGTGTAGAGGAGCCAAAGAGGAGAATGGCAAACCCAAGGGACCGTGGTGAAGTTTGATGGCAATGGAGTGCATCCAATGAACTAGGACAGGGAACTGTGGAATTACTCCACTCCAAGAAGTTGAGTGAGCAATCAGTACGTTAAGTGAATGACACTACTGTTAGGGTCTGTACTTCCTGTTGTCCCCCTGTTCCCCTGCAGGCCTGACTGAGGGAGGTCATCTGTAGAATGTTGGGTGTGCGTTGGAATGTTGTGGGATGATGGAGTGTTCTGAGTGCTCCACCTGAGGCAGTTGGAAGAATGTAGCCTGGATGGTGGGAGCCAGTGGGCTCCCTGAGCTTCCTTATATACTGATGACAACTGAACTGTGAAGCTAAGGAATAAAGAAACCTGAATCATGTTACCTGCTGCTTCCAGAGTCCTTGACCTGCATAACAGCTGGTGACGAGTCGGTTTTGAGACGGACCCAGGGAGAGGAAGAAGGCAGAGGATGGTTTTTGCATCAACTGTAGGCCTAGATAAGGGGCCTGAAATTGACACGCTAGATGTTTTGGACTACAACTCCCAGGAGCCCTACCCAGAAATGTCAATGGTGAGGGATAATGCGAGTTGTAGGGCAGGTTGCAGACCCCTGTCCTAGTTGCATTGTTGCCTCACTGTATTTTTCCTCCCTGGTTGTATTTAATGAATTGTATTCATTGCTGCCGCACTGATTTCTGGATCCTGGATTAATAGTTGCATTTGCGGTTGCCCGGGATTGATAGTTGGTCCACTGTCTTTCGGCTCCCTGGTCGCAGTATGTTGCAACTGCTGCATCAACTGTTTACAGTGGATCCAGGTCAACAATGCATGCAACAATCTAGTGGGCAAAACGACAGTAGCATCACAATTCGTTTTAGAGCCCCGATAATACAACCTTGCCCAGTGCTGCAATGAATGCAACAGTTAATGCAGGGTGCTGGTGATCCGATATACAATGGGGCAACATTTAATATACGGCAGCAATTCATCCGACAATTCGTCTAGTGAGCAGGTGTACGGGGATGCAACAGTTCATCTGGGGCAACGATGCATCTGGTGCTACATGTGAAGCAGCATTTAATGTAGGGCAGCATTTCCTGCAACGTGTAATCTAAGGGGCAAACATACAGGGGTGTGACCCTTGATCTAGGTGGCAGCTATACACAGAGCAACACATTGGACCGGGGCAACTACTACTCACAAAGGAGCAGACAGCATTCATCGAGGAGGTCAAGGAGGACATTTTAATGTGGGCAAACCGTTGATCTAGGATACACACACAAATATATTGGTACTACAAGTGAATCCACGACAACGCTTAATACCGAGGGCCAGACAGCTGACAAGGGCTTCAATGAGCAGAATATACTGGGGGGTAAAACATCAATTTAGGACACCAGCAACAGCTATATACTGGGTCAACAAATTCATCTGGAAGAGCAGGGAGCAATTATACACATGAAGCCTGGGCAGTCATGGGTGCAGAGCGGTAACCAGATAAACTGCAATGCTAGCCAACTCGTGGTCTAGTGGGGCAGCACACTGATTCATCAAGGGTACCTACCAGGGAGAACAACAAACAATGGCTCACAGTCGTCTACTGGGCAAGGCAGGTGTCTGGAGCAGGACTAGGGCACCACTCTGATAGGAAGATTGGCATCACCGGTTGCTTTCATCCTTCACCAGCTGCTTTGGGAATGTGCAGTTGGAGAGCGGTAGGAGGGCCACGTGACTCTTGGATCGAACCCGGTTTCAATGGTGGCTGTAAGGACTGTTGAGAGGGGTCAGGGAAAGGAGAAGGGTAGCATAGGGGCACTATGGTGGCAAAACAATGCAGCATGAAGGTTTAACATGGACACAACAAGATGGACTCTCTGGGGGTTGGGGAGGGGATGTTTAGCTGATGGGATTCTGCTGATGGAATGTTCCTGGAGCACGGTGCAGGGCAGCAAGGATGCCTTGAGAGTCATGTGACCTTAATTTAAAATCTGGTGTTGGGGGAGGCTGCAAGGGCGTTTGGAAGAGGAAGGGGATCTGGGGATGCAATTGGGACAAAAAAGGAGACGGGAAGATTTAACATGGACAAAAGGGATGTGCTCACAGAGGGCCCATATCTGATGGGAGTTTGCCAATGGAGTCAGCCTGATATGATATGGCATTTATTACACGCCTATACACAAGGGTGTCAAGGCTGGAATAAGGAGCAGGGTAGCAGGCATCGCTGGAGGGGCATGTGACCTGATGTAGCTACAACGAGACATGTGGCTGACGTTTGGTGTTTCCCCACATGTTGTCGTCAAGTATTGGGAATCAGGCACTCAAAACCACAATTTCAAAGACGGCACTGTCATCTGTGATCTGGCTGCAGAGAGGCCAGATCTGCCCTAACTGGTCTCCTGCTTTACTCAATTCTTGGAAATTAACCCCATAACTTTTCTTGAGGGAAGCAGCCTGCCTCTCTTGAAATTGTACATATGAAAAAAGATGTCTTTTCTTTTGTTAGATGGGGTTTCCCCTTATTGTGCTAACAATGATGGCCACTGGGTCCTGGGTGTCCTCCCACCTACTCCTCTTGGATCCTCTTCTCAGATGACTTTTGTATCCTGACCCTGGGGGTGGAGATGAGAGGGAGGATCACATGGGTGGAGAGTCATTGGGGAGAGGATGACTGCAGGCGAGAAATTGTATCCCACTGTGACGAATCAACTTTTATGGGGCACCAGTGGTCAAGGGAGCAATATCGGTTTCGAAACCATCAATTAGCCCCAACCTCTCGTACACCAGAAGGGATCCGAACAGATTGGAAACACAAGCAAATTATAAACCTCGTTGTCAAATTTTGGTAGCATGGATGGAACGGCAGGCTTATCTCCACAAGGTTGTAGATCATTGGATAGTTGCAACACAGCAAAATTACAATTATTACCCAATGATAAAAGGGACTGTCCCGTCAAGGTTGTATACAAATACCTACTTAATTATTATTCAACAAACAGTTCTCGCACACTACGAAATACAATCCACCCTGTAAATGAATGCAGAGGACCGACAGTTTCAAGAAGAAAAAGGGATTCTCTCTGGATACTGATATGAGGGTAGTCGGTAAAGTAATTAATAGCACTAGTTAAAGGATACTTGGTTTCAGCACAAAGGGAGCAACGGGTCGTAAAATGTCACTAGAGGCCTTCGCAGAAGGATCAGGGGGACAAAACCACAATGTACCTGGTGCTTGTAGATGTTCTTGGTGCTCGACAGGGTTGAGTCGGTTTCAGGGGGCTTTGCAGCTCCTACGATAGAGTTCAAGATGGGCGTCCGGTGCTTGTATCGGGCAGCAGGCAGTTCAGTGAGCGAGGCTGGACAGACAGCAGCAGGCTGGCCTATACAGCAGCTCAGGGTCAGAAATCGTTGTCTCAGTGCTGGTTGGTGGTTTTGAAGTACTGGCCGAGGCATCTCACATGACGTTAGCGACTGCAGTGTGACAACAGTCAGCAGTGTAGTCGGTTGTAGCTGGAGGGGCTCGACTGGCTCAAAACTGTTCTTTAAGATGGATGCTGGTTGATGCTTGTCGATTCACTCTTCCTAGCTTCTTCACTGGGCTTGTGTCATTCTTTAAGGCAGATGGCCCAAAGCTGAGGAGAGTGTTGCATGCAACGGCCTTGTCCTTGGTTTGGTTCAGAGACTCTCTGGCACTTCCCACCTAGGAAGCTTGCTGCAGAGCCCAGCAGGGCACGCTGTGTGCTGGCTGGGTACCAGTTCTAGAGCTGCTGGTCATAGGCATAATTTTAGCAGGGGACAAGGGTGTTTGTCCCCCCCACTTTTCTGGCACACCATTTTGTCCCACCCATTTGACAGGGGCCCCTTTCATTTAGAGGTCATGTCCCCCAAACATTTTTAGCAAAGTACTCCACTGCTGCTGGTGGGTCCTCTGGATTCAGTTTCTCCCTCAGTTCCCTGGGAGATGTTTAGATGAGGGATCTTGCTTCGCTCTTTGAATTCCTGGCTTTCCTTCACTGGTGGAAGATATAAGGCAGACTGTACCTTCAGCCAGGGTCCAATGCTGAGTTCTTCTTGTTACTCCTTGCAAAGTCTTCAGATGATCTGCCTAAAAGAGATGCGTAGCCCTTTTTTAAAGCCAAATGGGCCCCACTGATTGGTGTAGGCTAAGCCTACCTTAATAAACCAATCCTGGGTCCCCACCAACAATCTCCTGTATGGATGAGATCATAACCAGAGTGCTTTGCAACAGAAAAGGTAAATGGGTGAAAACATGTAATACTAAGTCCCACACATCTTCCTGTCTGTTGTGGATCAAAGGGTCTCTCTAGTTAATGGAGCTCTCTGTGGTTCCTGATTAAAGCGGCAGGTCTCTCTTGAAGCTGTGGCGAGAACAAAATTTCTGTCTCCATCAATCCACCTACTCGAACCTTCTGAATGGGGTCCTGCTGTGGGGGTTGCCTACTGTAAACACAGTCCTAGACATGACAGGGCACTGCCCTTGATACTGAGAGGTGGGTGCTGGCTTCAGGTTGACACCAGATTCATGCTCGAAAATGCGAGCCTGGAAGTTACATATTTTCAAATGTATTGTGCTGGACCTGGCTGAGGCTCCTAAGTGGAAGTTGCCATCTCAAAAGACTTACATGACCAAGGGAGGACGAGAGACACGCACAGACCAGTAATGCACATGGCCTTCCTCTTCTCGTTATTGTGTTTTGGGGCGCTTTTCCTTCAGGTTTGATGATCCGCACCCTTGAGCTATAAAGGGAGCTGCAAAAAACTCCCTAAAGTGGCAGCATTATACCTTCGCTCTCAGGGCACAATCATTTCACTTTAAAAGAAGGGCTGGACTTGTGGGCTTTGTCAGTCTATGTTTTTGGGATCGGGCACCTTTCTAAGGACAATCGAAAGGCCTTGCGTGTAGCTACTGGCATTGCCCTGCGGAGCTCAGTAACACACCGCATAACAGCAGCCCCGGGTGGCCCCCGGTGCCAGTTGTCCATAGAGATCGAGGAACCTTGTGTAATCCCTTGCCCAATGGCCATCTCTCAATTAGGATCGTAACGTGTAGGGTACATTTGAGACCCCTGAACTCACAGTGGGTTGCAGCGGCAAGAGGCAACAGGACAATGCCCCCCTCACTGAAGCACCTGGAATTACAGAGGGGACCCTGTGCACCCTTGTGCTATGCCAGGCTGTGCTGGGCACATCTAGAGTTGCCACTAATAACTTAATCCTTTGCATGTTTTGCGAATGGCACTGACTGTTATCAGAGCCACTGTGCTATCTTTCCAGAACACATATCTGGGTCCTTTGAGTTGCCAGAAACCGTGGGGTGTAAAGAGTCTTAGGGCCTCATTACACGGTAGGCGGTGGACCAAGGTGCTAATAGCACCTTGGTCCATGCCGGTAAAATACCGGCACCGCCTTGGTGGAAAGGGGAATTACCGCCCTATTCCAAGGTTGGCAGGGCGGTAATTCCCCCTTCCACCATTGCCCTTCCCCATTCCCATTTTTGCCCCATAGGGCATAATGGGAATGGGGAAGGTGCTAATTACGGCACCGCAAATTTGCGGTGCCGTAATTAGCACCAAGGTCCCTTAGCGGGTTGGTTTTTAACGCCTGCAAAAAGGAGGCGTTAAAGTACCAACCCGCTTAGGGACCTCGTAGTAAGGCGGTAAGGGTTAACGGTCACCGGTACCATTACCGGTGACTGTTAACCCTTACCGCCTTCCGTGTAATGAGGCCCTTAAACTTGGCCATCTTAAAGGATCGTGAAATACCAGGGGGTCTAGGGAGACACCTTGCGGGTTTCGACCCTTTAGAAGAAGTCTGCGATTCATTTGAGTTTGCATACTGCCCCTCCTGGGGGCTTTCTGTGGGGCAATGTAAAACGGTGTCTTTCATCCATTCGCCATGTGCCCATCTCTACCAGGGCACCTCTGATCCAGTCACTGCTCGAGTTAAACACGGCTCCAGAAAAGACATTCCCACGGGGGCGAAAGCATGTTATCCCCTTCTTTTTATTCGAGCCCCGTCTGGTTTTTGAGAAAGGACCGGAAGGGAATTGCAGATGGAGGCCAACTTTTTATTTGGCTGCTGGATAAAATCTGTCTGGATTCTGTAAATGTAACCTTCGGGCAAATTACTGGGCAGCAAAGATAGATCGAAAACACAATAGATCGTCCTTCGAGTTCGATGCGTGCTTTGGAGCTAGTAAGCCTTGCACAGGTGGCACAGGTTTGCTGGCTTGAATGAAGTCATTGCAAGTGATCACGTGCTTTGGTGTGGCCAATGAAGTCCTCCCTCCACTGGATGGTGTGTGGATCACGCGACTCCCTCAAACATTCCCTCAAACACAGGGCAAGGGGACAGCCACATGTTCTGGTCCTGGAAAGGAACGGTATATCTTATAACTGAAATTCAGCTTTCACGCAAACATCAATCATGTCTTGGCCAGACTTTGGGGAGGGCGTTCCTTCCACTAGCTCATCTACAACAAGAAATAGGTTGTACTGGGCCCAGCGCTGTTATGGTCCCATCTTAAGTCAATCACTCTATATCCACATGATGACGCGGTTGTATTGCAGTAAAACGTAAAGTTCATTTCATTACCTTGAATATATTGGACTCCTCTACGCTCAGCACAAGAACACAGTATAATGATTAGGAAACACACTGACCTCTCTGCCTTTGGACGTCATGTACGTGAAATGCAAGAGTAATATACTTTGAATTAACAAGACTCATGTTTCTTTGTTTGGAACCACTTGGGCACCTGCTCAAGAGTAACTGTAGCCCCTGTTTCTAAGCATGAACATAGAGAGAGAATTGGGAGTGACTTTTCCCTTTTTTCCTTAGTCTACTCCTGCAGCACACGTGATCCCCCCTCACCCAGAAGCCTTTTCACAATTCACTGCCCTCTTTTACAGCATTAATCCTGTGCAGGTCTACAATTGTCTAAATTAAAGACTGGGGTGTATCAATTCTTGTCAGCATGTTTAATCTAGTTCTCCTCAGATTTTGGATCCATAACCACATTGAAGTCACCCTCATTTTGATCTAGAAACTATGAATTGAGATTATCGTTGGCCCCGTCCCATAGATCCGAGACATTGTGGGCATTGGCTTTCCACCTCTTCCGCCGTCACTAAGAATGGCCATACTCCATTATTGTACCCAAAAGAAGGAAACGTGTGCTTTGGGAACCATTTTGAGGGCAAGTGTTGTTGGTCTTCCTGTTTTAAATGAATCGCCAGCAAGGAGCACTATAGAGTTTGTGGAAGATTGTTTCTTCCTGCGCGGTTTGAGGGCTTGGGCGTTAAGTGAAGCAACATTAATAGAGCGTGCCACAATGAGAAGCAATCGGGGCAAGGACAACCCAATGCACCCCATTCATGTTCATGTTGGATCTGGCATTATGTCAGGCCCTTTTAAGGCTTAAAAATTAGCATTGGCAAAGCCAACAGTTTTGGATTGTGTAAGTATTGGGCATTTGCCAGCCACTGCTAGTATATGCCTAGGTACTTGCACCATTTTGTAGCTGCGGCCATTGATGACCAGTTAACAGTACTGTGGCAGTGCCTGGCAAGTGCTTTTCCATGCCTACACAAAAGCCAAAACTGTTGGCATTGGCAATGCTTGTTTGCATGTGCTCTTGACAAGGAGAAACTGCCCTGTCCTGATGCTCCTGTGCGTATGAGCTCAAGGTTGTGCAAACAGAAAAGGGTTACAGAGATAGAAATGGGACTGCTTTTACAGTGCCATTCTAAATGTTCACCAACCTCTCGCCCATCTTCAAAAGGAAATGGCTGTTCCTTAAGTGGAGCCAATGAGTTTGTCTGTTTTTTTTATTAGGTAAAAACGTACTGATATCATGTTTAAAAACCACGTTCAATTGCTATACTTGGGTGAACCTTACCATTTCAAAAGAAATAGTTTTAGTTTAAGCTCAATACAGAGGCTTTGGGCGAATGGGACAAGCTTGCTCGTGGGAGTGGCCGTTCTCCCTGAAAGAATGGTTGTTGAAAGTAGTATCAAGTTGTCAATAAATGGCGCCATTCAAAAAAGCATCAAGCCTCTGACATTGCCTGTAAACGTAATAGAGTTCAAGGACTGGATAGTGGTTACCTCTTCATCAGTCCTGGTTGGTTGGTGCTGTCATTGCAGTCCTTTGTTTGTGTTACTAGTGAATTGGGGCTTTTGTTTGGAGCAGCTCCCAAAATGTTCTCCTACTTTTGTGGCCTGTCGGGTTTTTGTTTAGAAAATTGCCCGTGCTAGCGGGCTTAGCTTTGCAAGGCCAGAAGTGGTAAGAGCCCAGAAAGAGCACGCGCGGGCCCCTGCTGATGAAACGCGGCCAGCCTAATTCTGCCACGCCAGGCTCTGGGCCATTTTACACCAATTCTAAGGCATTGACATAGAAAGGGTACACTGACGCCCATGCCAGGCACTTCGCAAGCCGCTGAAACGTCTTTTAATACTTGTTCACAAAGCCATGTATTGACTTTGGTTTCCTAAACACTACAGCAATTCATTAAATCATTTTGGATGAATCGGGGGAAAAAGCAAAGTCCTCAAAGTAAACTCTCTTAGGGAATGAACGCGACATTCGAATTGAGGCAAAGAGCGAGCACGCAAACAGATTATCAATGCGAATCGTTTGCATCATGTAAATATGTCTTTGAGCCACGCCCGGTGCCTTGCCCTCTGTGCCTCTATGACGCTTAAAATGCGGCATCCACGTCTGTGCAGTGGGACGTTGTGTGTCTGTGTGTGTGTGGGGTGTGAGGGGTGTGTTTACATTCCCGAACCCTAAACCAGAGCAGGCAGGATGGTCACAGTGACATCCTGAGAAGGCGAGGACGGCCTTCCCCTGGCATCTGCTCTTCGCGTATCCTCCAGCCGCGCATTCCATGGCGGAGCGTGACTCTGGCGTCCACAGGCGGGAGCTGGGGAGCAGTGGTGGAAATGGAAAAAATGTGGTGGGGGATCCCACAAGATCCGGGTGGGGGAGGAGTTGGGGAAGAGGGGGCGGGGTTGGTAGTGGCCAGCCGATCAGATAAATACTTAAAAGAAAAAAAAGCACCCACAAAGGCAACATTGCCTTTTACCACAGGACTTTAAGTGGGACGGGGCCTGCCGGGGCTCAGCCCCGGCAGGCTCTGAAATTTCAATTTGAGGCGGGGCCCTGTGGGCCCCACTGATCTCCACTGCCAGCCCCGGCCACTACACGAAAAGGATTTTTTTCTCTCGCTCGTGTGCGAAAGCTTCAGACTCCAGAAAAAAATGCCTTACTGCCATAATGGTGGCGCCGCACCTGCGAGGCATCCCTTTAATCAGGAGATGCCCGTGGGCCGGCGCCACCATTGTGGAGAGAAACGTGAGGCCGCTGGAAGCTACAGCCTCAGCTTCCAGCAGCCTCACCCTTTCAGCGTTAATGGTGACGCTGCCCCTCCCCAGCTGCCGAGGGGAAGCGTAACCATTAAGGCTGAATAGGCGAGGCGCTGTCCCTTGCCAGGCAAGCCTATAGAAAGTAAATGCAGAGATCAGCACCCTCTCCCCTATGGGAGAGGGTGTTGATCAATACAAAAGGATGCCTGGCAGGGGTGCCAGTTGCCCATTGAGCCGGGGCTCTTCAGGGGGGGCGTGGCCTAACGGGCCAGCAGGACGCCTGCAGTTAGGCCAGGCCCCCTTGATGAGCCCTGGCTCATTTTGTTGTGCCAAAAAAAGAAAAAAAAAATGCCCGCGAGGGCAGCATTGCCTTTTATGCGGCTCTGGCACTGGTGTGTAAAGCACAATGCTCGCTACATGTACAACTGATTCCTTTCAGTTGTACATGTAGTGAGCATTGTGCATTACACATCAGTGCCAAAGCCGCGGTAAACGGCAATGCTGCCGTCGCGGACGCTTTATTTTTTTCTTTCTTTTTTCCTGCGCTGTTCATGGGCTTGGGCGGCTGACTCTGGCCGGATCCCGAGATCCGGCTACACATCTGGTGTCGGATCTCGGATCCGCCGAGAGCAGGCCCAATGACCAGCACTGCTGGGGAGCCCTCGGGAGGGGGTGGGGTACTTCCCGCTGGGACACAGCCGGTGCAGCATTAACACGCTCCTGCCAACACCTAATAAATATACACTGAAGTGGCTATTGATTGAAATCTTCAAAAACATAGCACATGCATTTCGCTGGTGGTGGACGATGTCGATTCATCAGGTATTATAACAGGTTTTTCATTGAAAACGGAACACATGGCTCTTTTCGGAATCTACGACCCGTTCTTAGAGGTTATATTAAGTTTCTCTCTGCGATCTAACCTAGATTTGGGATTGCCTGGACAAAGCGGGATTAGTAATCAAGGTGGGCGTGTGCAGGTGGGATTGTTTTGGTCCTGTGTATTCACGGGATTTTTCTGTGGTCTGGGAGGAGTAAGGGGGGTGTTAATGAGACTAGCCAGGCAGTTTACTCCCCCCCCATGCCATCCCATCCCTACCCCTCCCTGCCTTTCTCTCACTGCCCATTCTCAAAATGCTATAGTGGTGCCGTGCTCCAAAAGGGTGCTTCGTCGTGGCCCATCTCTTGTCATAATGAGGATGTGGCATGCATCTTGCCTCTTACATGGGACCTCTCCATTTACATACCAGTGTAGCATGGCGATGGCGCATGTGCCATTCCTATTTTATTTATTTTTTGCATTTTTAAAGCGCTCACACAGCCCGCGGGGGCATTGAGGCACTGTTACAGGAATTATTATTGTTTTTAGTTGTGTAATTGTTTTGTCTTAGTTGCGTATATTTATAACGTGCTTAAACACCCAGAGGTTTCTAAGCACGGACCCGGCACCCAGAGGTTTCTAAGCGCGGACCCAGGGATCGAACCTGTGTTGCATCATGCCGTCTTGCTTCCAAGGTGAACACGTTGCCGCTGAGCTATCTTCCTCATTCGCTTAATGGCTGCACAGCCTGGGAGAAGGTCTCGCGCCTTGATGCTTCATTTCCCAGCATCCATTGGGAATAGGACTTGTGATTCCTTTCTTGTAATAAAGAATGATACAATTGTCAGAAGCAGTGGTGGCTGTTGAATGTTTTCAATGGAGGGCCATGAACATTTCCCATGGATTTGTGTGCCACGAAGACAGGAAACCACAATCAACAAAGGGGTTCAGGGGTTTTGCCCCAAACTGTTTTTTAAAAAAGTACGAGTTAAAATGGTGCATTTTACATCACAGCTTCTGAGACAGTTAGGGTAGAAAACTATTCACAATCTGTTTTGTAGGGTATCGCATTAAAACATTAATCACATGCCAGGTTCTCACCACTAAACAGACCCATATTACAGTGAATTTGCATGATCATTTCGAACCTTACATGCCAATATTGTACTAGTGTAAACATTTTCATCCTTACTTCACCAATATATGCCCGTCAAAACAAGCCACTGTTATAAAACATGGCCATACTGACTGTGCCAATGTAGGCCAGTTTTCCAATTTAAGAACACTCCTGTTGGCTTTGCCCATAATGCGACTAAAATGATATGCCACAGTACGAAAACCTGTGCAAATGGGCTTCGCCAATGTAGGCTAGCATACCCACTTCCTTATAGGGGCCTAGAGACCCTCCCACCAGAGCTGCCCCCAAGCAGAAGCTCCATTGCCCAGCCACTGGTCATACACATAGTCATACACATTGACACTGTAAAGGAATACAGAGGACAGACACAAAGGACTGTCAGTATCCAGAGTGCATTCCTTTTCACAAAGAAAAGGGATGATCTCTGGATACTAGCAGGAGGGTAGTTGGTAACGCAATCAGTCTTACTGTTCAAGGTTATCCGGTTTCAACACCAAAGGGGCAAAGGGTCGTAACTGTCTCTAGGGGCCTTCAGAGAAGGACCAGGGGTGCAGAACTACAATGTACCTGGTGTTGAAGAAGTTCTTGGTGCTCGACAGCGTCGAGGCTGTGCCAGGGCGCTTTGCAGCCTGTGAGACAGTGTCACGAATGGCACTCTAATACGAGTGGCACAAGACACCCAGAAGAGTTTGGGTGCTGAAATAAAGTGGACAGATAGGAACACACACAGCGGAAAGGAAAGGGAGTGAAGAGTAGGGATGAGTAGCAAGGGAAAAGGTACAGAGTGAATACCCTCTTGGGGTGTATGCAGAATAGGAAAAGAGTATTCCACGAACCTTGGAAATATTCTAGCCATCTGCACAGTTTGCTATAACAGAGTCCCACGCTGTTTGCTCATAACTTGGAACAGTAGCTATGGGTGTCTGTAATATAGAAATGAGACAAGGGAAGGGGCAGAGGATGACTGATGGGAACCAGCAGACAAGCTCTGAACAAAGGGTCTACAAACAGTACAAGAGAAGATACAACAGACAAATCCAGGGAAGGAGATGATAGCAAACTAGCAGAAGGATAGGAAGGGAAAGTCGAGTAACAGGATATGATAACAGAGGACAGAAAGGTTGGTGGAGCGCTCAGAGGAGCAGGAAGGCAATGAGTAAGCCCACAAGAGTGGGGCGGTAAGGTAGAAATATCAGAGGAAAAGTGCTTAGGGCAACAGAGTAAAGCAGACTGCACGGCAAGGATCCCAGAAGGGCCGGGCAGTAAGGAGTGAACCCTGAGGGGCAGGGCCGCCGAATGTAGAAGGTTGCAGAGGGCTGTAGAGGGCTGCTAGGCCGAGGACCCAGCGGGGAAAAAGGTAGAGGGTAGGCAGCGGAGCGTGATAAGCTGCAAGTAGGAAGCCCAGAGGACAAGGGCTGTTGGCGGCCGGAGAAAGGTAGGCTGTAGAGCAGGGAGCCCAGAGGACAAGGGCTACAGCAGCCGGAGTGAGGAAGGCTGCAGAGCAGGGAGCCCAGAGGACAAGGGCAAAGGCAGCCGGAGAGAGGCAGGCTGCAGAGCAGGGAGCCCAGAGGATAAGGGCAAAGGCAGCCGGAGAGAGGCAGGCTGCAGAGCAGGGAGCCCTGAGGACAAGGACTAAGGCAGCCGGTGTGAGATAGGCTGCAAAGCAGGGGGCCCTGAGGACAAGGGCTAAGGCAGCCGGTGTGAGATAGGCTGCAAAGCAGGGAGCCCAGAGGACAAGGGCAAAGGCAGCCGGAGAGAGGCAGGCTGCAGAGCAGGGAGCCCTGAGGACAAGGGCTAAGGCAGCCGGTGTGAGATAGGCTGCAAAGCAGGGAGCCCAGAGGACAAGGGCAAAGGCAGCCGGAGAGAGGCAGGCTGCAGAGCAGGGAGCCCAGAGGACAAGGGCAAAGGCTGGAAGGCAGCAGAGCGTGATCCGCTGCAATGTGGAGAGCCCGGCAGGGCAAGGGCGGAGACTGGAAGGCAGCAGAGCGTGATCCGCTGCAATGTGGAGAGCCCAGAGGAGCAGGGCTGAGAGGCAGGGAGCCTGGAAGGCTATGACTGGAGGCAGCAGGGTGGAGCAGGCAACAAGGCAGGGAGCCCAAAAGGCAAGGGCTGTAGGCAGCAGGGTGTAACAAGCTGTAAGGCAGGGTCCAAGCAGGAGTGAGGGTGAACAGCATACAAGGATCCGAAGACACTCGCGAAAGGTGGAGGAAGGACTCTCAATGCAAGAGGCTGAGCCACTGCAGACAGCAGCCTTATATACTGCCTAGCCCAGCACAGATGCAGGCCAATTGGTTTCACCTGGCGAATCACACCTGTAGGCAATCAGCCACCTCCCTTTCTGTTCCTGGGCTGGTGGAAGCAGGACCAGACTCTAAGGCTTCTGGGGGGTGTAGTTCCATAGAAATCCAATAGGAACGGCCAGGAAACAATGCTTGCGGCCAGGTGCATTATGGTATGCGTAGTTAGTTGACAATAATCATTAAGTAGCAAAGTCCAAATGGAGCAAAAATGGATGTGCCCATGGCGCATGCATGACAGACAGAGTTAGTGGAGGGAGACAGCTGCGGGTACCAGGCGGCAGGCAGTTCGGCAAGCGAGGCTGGACGGATGTCTGCAGGCTGTCAGCGCGGCAGCTCGCGGCCAAGAATTGTCTCTCTGTGCTGGTTGGTGGATCTGGAATTCTGGTGGAGGCGTCCCGGATGGAGCTGACGGCATGACAACAGTCAGCGGTGCTGCCGGATACGGTTCGAGGACTCGATTGACTCGAAATTGCCCTTAAAAATATGGAAGCTGGATGATGCTTGTGTGGCACTCCTGCTAGCTTCTTCACAGGGCTTGTGTCCTTTCAAGGCGGGCAGGTGGGCAGGTGAGGTGCCGTAACACAATCTTGGTGTGCACTCAAACGGGCAATATAGTCAATGTAGGTCTTCATCACCATTGGCAACATAACAGTTTTGGCTTTTCTGAAGGCGGGACCCCTTCACATTCCTATTTTTTTTTTTTACCATTACCAATTCCATTGAGCAGTTGTCTAGGAATCTTCCGAATGACACGTTACTAATCCAAAATATGAGGCAAGGTAAGCAATTTTATTGTGATGGGATTATGTCTGCTGGGATTTTGTGTTTCTTAGAAATCAAGTTGTTGTGGAAGCTTTCATTACACCAGAACCTGCCCGTTAACACAGGCCCTGTTAGTGCTTCTGCGGGTGGAAATGGCCGACGCAGAGCATCTGAGTGGCCCCAGACACTCACCTTTCGGCAGATAAATTGTTTTAAATCATGTGTATGCGACGGTAAATTCTTCACCACAAAGAATGCGCGGCTGGTCATTTCTAGACATGTGTGTCACTACACAGATGCCAGCAGTACATGCCAAGTACGAATACACCTTCTATACCAATAGTTGTGCCTCCCCCGGTTCCTAGCAACACCTCTGAGCCAAAACTAAAACGGGTGCCATTTTTGCTTTTTTGTTTATCCAGCCGGTTCCGATGCTTCCTTCCCGTAGGAAGGCGAAGCCGAATGGGCAGGAGTATCGGTTCGCCGCATGCAGGGGCGCCGAGTACGGGGGGACTCCGGGGCCCGAGCCCCCACCGGCAAAATCAAGTCGGGGCTGAGCCCCCCCACCCCCGGCCGGAGAGAAGTGATTGGCCCTTTCCATCGATACTGCATCACTTCTCTGCGGCCGGGTAAAAGTGCGAACATGTCCGATTAAGCCCTCCCCTCTAGGACTCATATTGGCGTATGGTCCTGGAGGGGAGGGCTTAGGCGCAGCGGTATTCAAACTGTGGGGCGCGCCCCTCTGGTGGGCCGCAGCCTCGTGCCCAGGGGAGCGCGCATCCACAGTTTGAAAAGAAAAAAAAAGAGGATAAGTTACCAAAGGATCGGGCTGTTGCTTCATCAACAAGCAGCAGCCAGATCCACGGCCCCTGCCACACATGCTTAGTGCGACAGAGGCCGGGCCTTTGTGAGGCCTGGGGCTCCATTAACAGCCTATTTATGAAGACAAAAGAAGGTGTGTGCTTTTTATTTTCTTCATGAATAGGCTCCTAATGGAGCCTGAGGCCCCACAAAGGCCCGGCCTCTGTCGCACTACGGGGGGTGGCAGCAGGGTAGTTTCTAGCCCATTGGGTGCCCAGGGTGTAACACTAGGAAAACGCCCCCCACCTCACGCCCCACTCCCACCGCACCCCGCGCACCACTCCCAAACTCAATATAACACTGCACAACATTGGGACACGGGGACCAGTGGGGGCACACATTGGGACACAGGGACCAGTGGGGGCACAACAGTGGGACACGGGGACCATTGGGGGCACACATTGGGACACAGGGACCAGTGGGGCAGGGGACCAGTGGGGGCACACATTGGGACATGGGGGCACAACATTGGGACACAAGGACCAGTGGGGGCACAGCATTGGGGCACAGGGACCAGTGGGGTCACAGCAGTGGGACACAGGGACCAGTGGGGGCCACATTGGGAGACAGGGACCAGTGGGGGCACGCATTGGGACACGGGGACCAGTGGGGGCACAACATTGGGACACTGGGACCAGTGGGGGCACACATTGGGACACAGGGACCAGTGGGGGCACACATTGGGACACAGGGACCAGTAGGGGCCCACATTGTAACACATTGGGACATGGGGACCAGTGGGGGCACACATTGGGACACGGGAACCAGTGGGGACACAACATTGGGACATGGGGACCAGTGGGGGCACACATTGGCACATGGGGACCAGTGGGGGCACACATTGGGACACAGGGACCAGTGGGGGCACACATTGTGGCACGGGGACCAGTGAGGGCACACATTGTGAAACAGGGACCAGTGGGGGCACACAGTGTGTAAAGGGGATCAGTGGGGCAGGGGACCAGTGAGGGCACACACTGGGACATGGGGACCAGTGGGGGCACACATTGGGACACAGTGGGGGCACACATTGGGACACACTGGGACACGGGGACCAGTGTGGGCACACATTGTGGCACAGGGACCAGTGGGGGCACACATTTTGACACAGGGACCAGTGGGGGCCCACAGTGTGAAAAGGGGAGCAGTGGGGCAGGGGACCAGTGGGGGCACACACATCTTCAAACACGGTGCATTTGGATCGTGGAAGTGCACAGACAGTTCCAGGGGGGTCCAAGTGCACCCAGTCGGTGGATACAAGTGTAAGTGCAGAGAGAGCCACTCGCTTGGGTCCTTTCTCAAGTGCATTGAGGGTGGGGTGAGTGCAGGGCGCTGAGGCAAGTGCAAGAGAGGACTGGTGGGGTGCCAGGGACCTGTGAGACTTTGAGGTACACTAGGCGGCCAGTCAGCAAGCTGTAGAGAAAAGGAGGGAGAGAGAAGGAAGAGGAGAAAAGGAAGGGAGGTTGAGGAAGAGGCTGTTGCAGTAGTCCAACCTAGAGAGAACCAGGGCTCTGGAGACAGAGAGCCGCTGGGGGAAAGTGAGAAAAGGTAGAGTACCTCTGAGGAGGTCTAGCTGATAGTTAGACTTTTTAGCGATGCCAGAAATGTGAGAAGAGATGGACAGAGTGGAGTTGAAGATCACTCCAAGGTTTTTAGCCTTGCAGGTGGGTGCAGGCACAGAGCCAAGGGAGGCCGGCCAGAGTGAAAGTAGGAAGGCGGGAGCAGGGGTGACTGAGTAGCGGACAGACAGTCGGATATGAGGGAGGAGGAGGCGACTGAGGGTAGCCTGAAAGATAGTTATGTGTCACACGCGTAGCATTGGAAGTTAGAGGTGAAAGTGGCAATCACACGTGCCAAGGCAGCCATATCGACGTTGAAGAACCAGGGGGATAAGTTAGATCCCTGGGGTATGCCACAGGTTGAGAGAGCAATAGTTGAGAGAAAGGCTCCGAGTTCCACCTGGGAAGGACAGTCCGAGAGAAAGGAGGTTAACCACACCAGAGCCTGAACTGTGATTCCCAGGGTGTCACAGAGCCGTGCAATCAGGATGTTGTGGTTAACTGTGTCAAAGGCAGAGGAGAGGTCAAGGACAATGAGGACACAGGGAGTGTTAGTGTCAAGTTTGAGAGCAGTTCTTCACAGGGTTCAGAGGAGCAGTTTCCGTGCCTCTGGATACTCTAAAACAGACTGATGGTCGTGGAAGCACCCAAAAGATTCAGTGTGGAGGGTCAGCTGAGAGATAGCCAACTTCTCCAGGAGTTTGCCCAGGAAAGGAGTGATAGAGATCGGGCGGTAGTTTTCCAGAATGGAGGGGTCAACAGAAGGTTTCTTGAGCAGAGGGTGCACAAGGGAGTGCTTAAGAGCCGTTGGGAAAAGTCCAGTGGAAAAGGAGAGATTGCAGAGATCAGCCAAGGCTCGGGCGAGGGAGTCAATGTTGTCCTTAATGGTTTTGGAGGGGCAGAGGTCCACCTATTTGGATGAGGCCTTCATGGACCGGACTTGTCTGGCAACCTCACCGGGTGAGAGGGAAGAGAGGGGAAGTGGTGGGGGGGGGGGAGAGGCTCCAGTGTAGGTGTATGTTGTGGTGTGGAAGGGAGGGAGGAAAGGATGTCTTCGGTTTTTGTGATGAAGTGTGCAGCCAGGGCCGAGCAAAGGTCCTGGGTGGGTGTGACAGAAGAAGAGGCTGCTTCAGAATTGGTCAGTTCCTTACAGACTGAAAAGGTTGTCGGTGTTGCTTGATACCACGGAGATGCAGGCTTGAATAAAGGCTCTTCTTGGTGCAGATGCAGAGTCGATATCACCTTTGAAGGAGGCGGCAGGCCAGTTTGTCAGAGGGTTCACCCGGCAAATTCCATTTCCGCTCAGCTGCCCTACACTTGCGTTTTAGGGCTGCCAGATCGGAGTCGTACCAAGAGTTGCACTTTTTTGGGAGACTTCAGACGGACCCCCATGACATGACATGACATTTTGTAAAGCTCAGGCAATATTATGTTACCACATGTTGACGGAGCCTTTGAGCCACTTATGGAAGTAGTGTGGTTTAGGCGGACATGGAGCGCTCGCTCCTGGGAAGCAAGCGGTAGAGCCACCCACACTGAGTGAGGACTGCAGTCTGCAGGGGGGGCCGTGGGCTCCATGCTGGCCACTGCCCCCCACAGTAGTTCCGCTCTCAGCCCCTGATGCCCTGCGCCCCCAGCCATGGAGCCCCGGGGACGGGTGACGGCGCTGAACCTGGCACTGGTCCTCGTCTCGCTGGCGGTGGCGCTGCTTGTCACCGACACACTGCCATCTTCAGCAACCACACCCCAGTCCCCCACCCCCAATCTTGCTGAGATATCTCACAGGCACTGACTCTGGCTTTGTTGATTTGAATAGTCTGCTTGAGGCTTGATGTGGAACCCATTCTTGAGCCGCCACATAGCCCTTCAATGTAGTTTTTCAGAATGTGTGTTCTGCAAGTAAGTAAGCACGTTTAACGTGGGTTTGCGCACTGGTACATTTACTTACATGGTTGGCAGTGTAGTCGACACGGCACCTTGGTCCAGGGGTCCCTCCTCACCTGTCCTGACTCCTGCGTCGTGGTCGTTGCACTGCACTGCAGCATTCATACCACTGAGTTGACGATCGGATCGGTCAAGGGGGCACTCGTGGTGCTTGGTGGCGTACTAATACACATTGCACAGGTGCCAGTGCTGCCACCACGCCCAATCAACCATCGTGACCTTGACCTGGCCCCAAGTCCCAACCTTCACTGCGCCACCTGGTCTGCTGCTGCAGCCAGCCTTACTGCAGACAGTAACTAACAACAGGACCGGTGCTATCACCAAGCAAGGCAGTAGTGTGGGGTGTTAAAAAAAGCATTTTGCAGCTCTAACATTTCCAGCATATAGGCAAGCGCCTAACTTTGCCTAGTGATAGCACCGGCCCTGCCAGGGCCTCTAATAGCAGTCCCTGACAAATGAGGTGTATGCTCGTTTCTTGGAAGGTAAGACGTTATTAAGCATAAGTGGGGTGTACTTTTTTTACTGACTCCTTCATTTTTTGAATAAGGGGTGTTTCAAATGAATGTTGAAAACCAGGAAAGTGGGAGTTTTTAAAACATGTAGACAACCAAGGCTACAACATTTAGACCTGAGTGCTTCCATCAGTCCCAAATATCACTTGGGTGCAGGGTGAGCCTGGGTAACTGCTTTTGTAACGTTGTACACTACTTTACCAGAATTTCTGGTAAACTACAATGTCAAAAGCAGTTATCACTCTTCCCCCCAAGTCTGAAACCACACTTGATTGCATTATACTTCAGCCAGGATTGCATTATATTTCAGCAGAACATCTGAAGTGTCCACTGAAAGGTTTAAGATTAAGCTACATCCCTAACTCTATCTGGTTACCCATAGGTAACATCTTATCAAATGTCACTTGTGGCTGGCCAAACTACAGCAGCACTATTGCAAGTTTGAATTGTTGATGTTTACTGAACTATGCCACCACACACGTCTTGCTTGGTAGTTTTTAATCAGGAAACGTCTTTACTTCTCGTCTCCCTTGAATTGGGAACTTTTTTTTTTGGTGGTGGTGGTGGTACTCCACCTTGCAGCTGTACCTTCTGTTTAGCAAGCATTTCATTCCCCCATCCTAGTTGTGTTGCTCTGCCTTTTGAGGGAGGGCTACTACAACCTGGACGATTATAGGGCAGTGATGTCTTACTGGAATGCAACTCGATGGCTTAAATCTCCTTCTTATTTGACTTTAGTATATGCAGTGCATGCTAGCCAATGTTTCCACTGTTCTGCGCTCCGCGCGCCCCCAAGCCCGGCGCGCTGTTGCACCAGGTGGGCGACTACATGCAAATTTGCGGTCATATAACTGCCAGAGATGTCACTTCCTGTATTTGGGCCCCACCCAGGAAATTCATAAGTCGGCGCCCCTGGCCTCAAGCATGTGCGGTGCATACCAACCGCATGCAGCTTTTTTTGTGCTGGTGCAGTGCCTAAAAGCCTGAAGAAACTGTGTCCTCTCATTTTGCAGTTTGTCACGCTATGGCGAGGCGGAGAAATAATGCGTGGAGATGATTGCAAGCATGCGCCTTGCTAAGCGGAGTGCGCTGGGGTTAGCTTCGGCCGCTGCACGTGACGTTGCGCAGAGAGTCCAATTCTTCCTTGCCCAAAAATTTTTGGAGAACTCAACGAGGTTTAAATACGTGCAGGTTTGAACATACGGGACAACAAAACGCAGCGATGACTAAAAAGAACACGTTGCACAACACAGACCCATTCACCCCTAAACGTCCCCCCACTCCCTGCTGACAAAACATAGCCAAAAAAAACCAGCTGTTTTGAGAACAAGTTCAAGACAGTGAGGAATCGCCAAGGAGACGGGGGTCTATGCCGTCTCTACATAAATGTCCTTCCCAAATGGCAGAATTATGAATTTGCATTTTTTGTGTATTCTTTTGTTTATTCCTTTTTTTAGTTTGGGCTGTTAGTGCCACCTGTTAGCCGACACGATTGCATTAGAGTACAGAACGGGAGAAATGACATATGATGAGGGACACACACAGCTTGCAGGTGTCGTTTGGTTATTTGCGCACCCATTGACTACCCTTGGCCATGCTAATCCCTAAGGCCATTCCTACCCAGCTCCTGCTCCGCCCTGTCCAAAACTCCTCCTCATGGGAACTCTTTCTGCTCGCTTTACTCTAGCATTACCATCAAACTTTGCACTTGAAGTGTCTGCCAGTACTTTTTCAAAGCAGTCTTCTGCAAGTAAATGACTTAATTGGACCTGTAAAGGTGCTACTGATGTAATACAAATGTCTTAACCAGGTCTGCATTCAGTCACTTGATTTATATGCACTATGCATGTTCTTCACTGATGTCCTGGTAAAAAGCTAGCATTGGCAAAAACAAACCTTTTGGCTTGTGTATAAGTCTTAGGCGTCTGCTAGGCACTGCCATTAGATGCCCAGGTACTCACACCATTTTGCAGCTGCTACCATCAATGACCAGTTAATACCACTACGGCAGTGCCTGGCATGTACCTTTCTCATGCCTCCACAAAAGCCCCAACTCCTGGCATTGCCAATTCTTGTCTAACCTGTGGCCTACCCAATGATTCCATCTTAGACTCACTAGAACATACACTGGACTACATTAAGCCCTGCCACATTTCAAATTAAGGGGGATTGTCAAGCCTTTTCATTTCCCTGTTTTTTTCCTCTCGAAACGGCCTAGATCCTAGGAGATCACCGATCAGTGATGACAACAGATTACAATCTCATTCCGTAGGTGTGAAAAGCGACAGTCCACTGTACACCCGTCACTTTTTCCGACAGCTGATCTTTCACATGGTCATGTGGACTCTAAACGGCTGTTTACACAACTATGGTGCACTTCTGGGAACAGGTTGTATGTCACGATGTCGAACATCTTGGCTGGAAACTTTGCCAAAAGTTCCCCTTTTTTGATGAACTGTTTTTGTTTATTTCACAATGGTGGGTTTCCCCTCCCTGTTTGCGTTCATAAAGCTTCCATTTTCTGCATTTATTGTGCCGGTTGATCTCATTTTCCCATCTTTGTTTACCAAACATGCAGTAACATACAAAAGGCACAGCCTCACAACAATAAATAGGGCAACTGGTTGGTGTTTGCTTTCAGGGGTCTGAACCTTCAGTATTTTCAGATGCTTTTGGGCTACTATTTCCACTAGCTATATCCAATACTGTCAATGCTGAGGGATCATGGGAGTTGTAGTCCAAAAGAACTGGAAAGCCGCAGCATGAAATAAAATTAACGGGCCCAATGTAAAAAAGCAAAAAAAGGATCAATCCTACTTTTCAGAGGGAAGGAGGTGCCAGGGCACACTAGCCTTCCAAGATGTTACCCTGTGGAGCTTAATAAGAACATTTCATTTCTAGCGCCATCAAGAAATACTTTTCAAGGCCTTGATTTTTTTGCTGTTAAGAGAATCTGCAATTTATGTTTGCTTTGTTTAGTCCAGTTCATGTAGTGAACTGGGCTTGTTTTCCACCTCAGATAATGAAATGCAGCGTGATGGCACCACTGAGCAATATTGTAGGTCTGCACTCAGTGACCTTATATTTCTTTCCATCAAATGATCCACCAGATTGAGGCGATATTCCAAGAGACTGAGTCAAGAATTGGGGGAGGGGCGGAGATTTCATGGGTAGGGCCGAGCCTGGGGGTCAAGCCTTACTCTAGGAGCCCACCACATGCCGAGCCCGGGAAATGGCTGCACAAAACGCTTTCTCCAAAGCGCAGTAAATACAGCATATTTGCATGTCGATAAATGTGTAACAAAGTTGTTACCCATTTATCTACCTCAGAAGGATGAAAGGCTAAGGGCCTGAGTCATGGAACGTTTTCCTATGGGATTGCGCCATTATAAAACACTTCCATGAATCAGGCCCTTAGTTAGTCTTGCCGGATGAGAACCTGCATATCAAACAAAAATCGCAGCAGCGAGCGCTCAACCACTGAGCTATTTTACCAGCTATGGTATAGAATTAGGACACTCCCTGTTATTCTTTAGTATGGAGTTCATAAATAAAGTAAAGTGATGGTGAACTTAACTGTTACTAAGTACGTTTGCAGGACATTTATTGTGTGCCCTGCACTGACTTTTCATGGACAGCGTTAGTGCCTGCAAAAAGTGGGAGAGGGGGCAGCAATTCACCGACATTCAGAGATGGAAGTGTAGTATAAATCATTGGTGCCGTACCACCAGTTCTTTGAATTTTTACAGAGCGTACCTCCAGTTCAAAGGCTCAAACGTGCCCTTCACCCGTTTTCTTTCTCCTGAGCCAAATATAGAATCGGCTCAAGGCCGGACATTCAAGCCCTGCCAGTTTTCCAAATCACAGCTAGACAGACACACACACAGTGTCAGTGGCTCTGCAAGTCATTAAGGTGCTCAGGTTGCAAACGTATTTCTTTTATCAGTGGCAGAGCCTTTCACATGCACGATGGAACATTTCCATCTCAAAGAGCTCGCAAAACACCAGTTACCTTGCAAATCTGTGCTAGTTAAAGTGAGCAACACAAAGCGCCAATTTAAAACTGTGTTTATATCCATGATGTCTCTACTATCTTGATTTGCAAAACAATAAAGTTGCTTAAAGTCACTAATGAAAGGTTTTCAACAACATGAATATCCTAAGAAAAAGGGACAGACTGTGGTGCGTGACATCACAGCAGCACAGTGCTGCCATGGTAAAAATGCTGCACTTAGATGAGTGTGGTTACTATGGCTTTTAAAAATTATCTGGAGCGCTGGGGAGTATTGAATCCTTCGCTTTGGGGGAAGGTTAATGCTTTAAAAATGCTGTCCACCCCTAAGATCAATTATATCTTGGGTATGATCCCTCTAAATATTGAGGCTCCTTACTGGAAGGATTTGGACAGGCTTGTACAGGGGTGTTTATGGGACAAGAAACTGCTAAGGTTGAGTTTGTGGAAGCTACAATTGCCTTTGGAGAAAGGTGGACTAGGAGTGCCAAACTTCAGGGCCTATCATCTAGCTTTTAATTGTGCTTTCATAGTTAATTTCTTGTCACAGAATCCTAATGAATGGGCTATGGCAGAGGCGAGTTTTAATGGTCCTTTGTCACCGAGGCTGTTATTGACCACTGAATCGAGAGGTGTGAAGGATCCATTGACCACAAGTTTGAGAAGTTCCTGGAGGAAACTGTCTGGATTCTTGGGTGTTGATGCGTGCAAAGATCCCGGTGCGTCGTTATGGATGAATCCCTCTATTAAATTGGATGGCAAAATTATATTTTGGCCTGAATGGTTTTTGGGTGGTGTCAGCTGGATTGATGACCTCTTTACCGATGGGAAATGGAAAAGTGCTAGAGATTTACAACTAGAATTTTGTATTGATAATTTCAGGTTCTCAGATTACAAAAAATTGAAGATTGCGGTTGGTGAGATTGATTTTAAGGCTAGATTGATTCTGGACTCTCTTATGAGGAAACCTTTGGTGGATGAGGGTGGCCTAGCTAGCCGGGTATACAGGCAAATTCTGCATGAACACAATAACAATGATTTACTAAGAATTGAATGGGGTCGGCAAATTGGCTCTGACTTTACAGTGGAGACATGGACGAGGATATGTTCGAATGTCAAACTTTGTTCATTGGGTTTGACTGAAAGAACGAGACAAATTAAGATCCTAGAGTTTATTGGTCCCCGGAGAGATTATGGAAGAGAGGTTTGAAGGATGTTCGAGATTGTTGGGCATGTGTTGAAGAGTGTGGTACGTTGGAACATATGTTGTGGGATTGTGGCAAGGTGCGGGGGTTTTAGAACGATATTGGTGAAATTTGTGAGGAAGTCCTGAATAACTCAATTGGTTTCAATTTTGAGACATTTATTTTGGGGAATGATTCAATCTTGGATGATCTCACTCAGTGCCAAAAGAAATGGTAATTTAGAGGTGCTGCAGTGGGTAAGAAAATCATTCTTAGAAATTGGAAATCTACTTTTACCTTAGAGAAAGAAATTTGGCTGAATGAGATGCATGTTTTGGCGGATATGGAAGAACGTTTATATAGGAAGCAGAGCAGGGGCAGATTATTTGCGAAGATTTGGGGGACATTTTTGGCATTGTACTGAATCTGACTTTGTATATAATATGATGTTAACTGTGGGTTTCTATGGGGTTTGCGTTTGTGCTATGGTTATTTTTGATGCTTATGTAACTTTGTTTATGGACTTTGTAAATATGTTGATATATATTGATGTTATTTTATATTGTAAATAAAGTTTAAAAACAAAAAAAACGCAGTGGCAGAACAGGTTAACAGCTGTTGGATACAGGAAGCCAGGAGAGTGTGGAGAAGGACGTTTGTTCCCGGGCAGGATAAGTTTGGGTTAGGCGGCTGAAATAAAGCCAGGCATGAGTGTGTTTTTTTTTTATTTTTTTCATTGGATTGGGCAAGCACACGATGGGGCTTGTGGCCGGCCCCTGCTTTGGGCAGACGCTGGCCCAATAGAGGGGTCAGTCCAGAGCCACAGGTGGGGCTCGGGCTGGCCTGAGCCCCGCTGGGCTCGCCCAGCTCTATCAGAAAACAGTTTTTGTGTATGGCTCCCACAGGAAGACATTAGTTGCTGTTTTTACTGTGACATCGTAGCAGTGGGTTGCAATGTTCACACTCCTCTGCCATGACGTCACAGCAAGTGCTGAGAGCATTTTCCTCTGCTGCGACCCGAAGAAAGCAGAGCAAACTGAAGCAGCAAACGTGCCGGCGTAGCCACGCTTTCTCATGTCATCAGAACTGCGGCTCCACACACACTGAGGACTCTCTGCCTTTTTCAGAGTGGGGGTACTCACAGAGCTGGGTGGAGGGGGACGCCACGTATTTCTTAGGGAATGTATTTGTTGTATGTAGTTCACTATCGCCTCCTTGCTCCACCCCCTGCAATGCTGGAACAGGTTAACTGTGCTGGGGTTAGAAAAGGGAAGCAGGGGCGTGGAAGGTGTTCCAAATCATAAAATGGGTCTCTAGCATCTTGGAGGCTTATCCGGCCTCAGGGTGCCACGTGACATTGACAACACCAGCTTCACTGTCAGTGGATAAATGCCCATCTATAATTGTATACGTTGTTGTTTCGTGTGGTAGTGAAGGCTGAGAAGGGAAAGGGACTTCATATTTTCTCTAACAACAAGTGTAAAATCTTGATGCGGAAATAAGTGCACTCCAAGGGCCAATTTGCATTGAGCAGTTCTCGGATCTGTGGCGTGCACAGGGCGGTTGCAAGCCCTAGGTGTCTGCCTTTGCTGCTGGCCAGCAGGGGGTGCCAAAGAGCAGGTTGTGCCCTCTGCTTTCATGAACTACAAAAGATATGTAGACCCATCCGTATTAAAGTAGCTGCGTAATGTCTTCCTGCAATTAGGAGGTACCCCGCTGTGAATCACAGTGCTCACATTTCTAGGAGTCTGTAGGATGGCAGTGGAAGCAGAGCCATTGCCTAGTGACACATGTTTTTGAGCAGCACAGGACATAGTCCTTCTCAAATACAAGCACAGCGGCCTAGCAGGAAGACATGCTGATGAAACAGGTGGTCAGAACCAGGGCATTCACAGCAGAAACGTCCAGAGTCTTGGTAGAACGTTCCTGGAACATCTGGCGGCTGAACGTGGTCTCGGCGAGGTGTACCTCAGAGGTATGAGACGGAGGGAGACGGGGCGGTTGTAGGGGCCCCATGCAAGTTCAGCGAAAAGGAGTTAAAGGGCTTTATCCACATAATCTTAGAACACGTCAGTGTGCTGTGCTTGCAGAACATTCCCATTGGCATGAACGGCCTGATGGATGTAACTTTTTAAGCAATGCAGGAAGGGCTGACTCCGAGCCCTGACCCCCACAATTGACTTGTTTCCGCATTTCATCTCAAGTGGAGATAATGCTTATTTATTCACGCAAATGTGAAACCACTTTCTGAACACATAGCTTCATCTTGCACACACATGATATTTTAACGTTGAATGTCTTTATAGCTGAGTGAATTCACAGCTGGAAGCATTATCCAGCTTTCCTTGGAAAGTTAACAAGGATGCTCAATTTGTAATTTTCTGTGCTTACTTTCATGGCAATACTGCACCCCACTGGTCAAGCCTTGCTGTCTTTGCCTGTATATTTAGATCCAGTGCAGGTTATAAATCCAAGGTAAGCATGCTGGCTGAGAGACTGCCATGTGAAGGGCAAAGGACAATACCATTAAAACTGCCCAAGTTCTATGTAGGGCTTCTGATGTTAAAATGCAGGTCAAACTTTAAACTCACTGTGAAAAGTATTAAACAAATTGAACAATTTGGAAGGTGTGAAGGCCTCATGAAGAAAGACATAGACAACAGATTCACTTTTGTTATTTGTCAGGATGGAGTAAGGTCTAACTTGTCCTATGCTAGGGTGGGATGTTCCTAGCTAAAGAAACTAAGGATAGTTTGTGTCCTTGAATTCAACTTAAAAGTCTGTCTGTGTCCAAAACCTATGCTTGCCCTCCTATTTAAAGATACATAATGTGTAGCGATGTCAGCAACCAAATAAATAAATAGTGTTCAAAACAAAGTTCTGAGCCTTTTCCAGCTCTTTGGCTTGCATTACAGCCTCTTCTTCAAGTTCAAAGCAATTACACACAAAAGATCTTGGGGTTCCTTTCCCCAAGTGTAGCACAGTTTTAACAAGGGTCTTGGGGTTCCCTTCCCCAAGCTCAACACAATTCCAAAACAATGCCTCGGGGCTCCCTTCCCCAAGTTCAATGCTTTCAGCTTCAAAATTATAGTCAGTTCTCTTGGCTTTCCGGAAGTATTACAAACCAACTTTGCAACTTCTTAGGCTGGTCAATGGTTTACTTAACTTGCTCTTCCCTTGCAGCGGCTTTAACACTTGACCAACACAACAGCTTCAGTTTATCAACTTTCCATGGTTCACTCCGAGTAGGGATAGATACTCAGTCCAGGTGCAGTTGTCAGACCACACGGTCCACCCACTACAGGTCATGCAACCGAAAACCCTTGGCACTTTGTTACTGTCACTTATTCTCATGGGACTTCCTTGCAAACACAGGCTCCCTCTTTGAACCTGCATCAATTGTCCAATTGCAGCTCTTGGACAGTTTTCTTGACTCTGCCACAGCGTGACGTTCACATCATTCACTTCGTGGGATGCTTTTCTTGTCTCCATCTTGCTTTCCCACTTCACAATAGTTTTTATCCTTGGCTATTCACTTGCTTTCAAAGCCCTTGTTATTGGCTTTCCTTTGATATTGTGATTGACACCTTGGACTTGCTTTCACTATTCTCAAAATTGCATTTCACTTTCTTTTCATTCATAGAGTGCTTTCATGTGTTTCACATAACTTTTCTTTAGTTCGTTATTAAAAAATGCAGGTAATATTTGACAACTTGTTCAGGTTTCATAAAACTCTACTTTGATCTCTTGAGCCAATTAACATTAGCTTTCATCTGATCGATATCGCCGTATGTCCGAACCCAAGCCCCTGGACTGCCCCTTTGTGACTTTCCCTCACCGTCACTCATCGGTATCCATCAGCTCCTCCGGGCGCCTTTGTTACACTCCTCTGTGCTCTCTTGCTCCCTTTCGCCTCGTTGAGAGCTTCAGTGAGCCGTGCTTGCTTCTTCCGAACCTTCATCCTGCAGCTCCCTGGAGTCTTTAGTGTCCCCCAGCTCCAGCGGTGGCAGATTCTGCATGACTCCTGACCCTCTCACAGCCCATTCGGGCTGCAGCGTCTCTCTGCCTTTCCTGCAGCGCTCAGCAGCCTTTTCACCAAGCAGGTTCCTTTCTCCACATGAGTCGTCGTCTCTGGGAACCTGGGTTCTCTCTCCCAGCTGGACTCCGGCAATCTGGGTTCTCTCTCCCAGCTGGACTCCGGCGATCAGGGTTCTCTCTCCCAGCTGGATTCCCTTTCCTTTTCACTTCTTTCTTCTTACATACACATGTAGCCTGTCAACTGGCTACAGGTGTGAGTCCTTTGCCTGACCCCAATTATTGGGACTGGCCTGACTAGTATAGTGGTGTCTCAGAGTCCTCTTCCTCTTCTCAGTACCAGAGTGGTGAAATGACATGTTAGTGTGTACTGCTCCTAGTTGCCTCTTCCTCGTTCCTGTACCATAGTGGTGTGACTGAGTGGGAGTGATAGACTGGGATTAGCAACAGCCTATAAAGGGAAGGGCCAGGGTAAGGTTGGTTATCATAAGGAAAAGGGGGTAAATCTGGTAATGAGCTATTTGAAGAGACAGAGTGCAGAAGCAGGCACGTTTGCACAGTACACTTCCCTGTAGCTGCACCCAGCACACAGTCACTGATAATAGCTGCTGATTGGGTTATACACAAAATAACAGGAGCTCTCCACATGCATGGGGGCCAACAGGCTGCATGGATGTAGAGCTCATGCTGTACATGTTCCTTTAAATCTGCATTATCACTTGCCTGGGCTCTGACCATGCTGCACCTGTACTATTTAAGGAGGGAAACATGCAATGGCCTTGCACATGCTGTATCTGTTCCAGTCTGTGAGGGAAGCTTGCACTGATCCTGCTTGTGCCAGAAATCTACCAATTTGAGTGTAGTGTGCAGAGGCCTTGGAATTCAGTTGCTCTACCAATGCTGTGCTCGTGCATATTTGTGCGGGAAACTTACACTGGCCCCGGTGTGCTATCTGAGGACCTCTTTGCACAGCACCTGCACTGACCATGCCCATGTTGTACCTGTTTATCAGGGAAGCTTGCAGTAGCCCTGCGCATACTGTGTCTGTGTGAGAAGCCTGTCTGGCCCTACCCATGCTGCCACTGCTCCTATTTGTTAGGGAAATCCATGATGTACTTGTGCAAACTTTTGAGGGTAAAATGCACTGGCCTGTCCACTCTATATCTGTACCTTCGTGTGAGGGATATGTGTGTTGGCTTTTTTGTGAGAAAACTTCGACTTGACCATGCTGCAATGCTGCACCATTTTTGAGAGATGTTTGCTCTTGTAGATATGATGTATCTGTTTGAGTTGTTATGTTGCGCTAGCCGTGTCCATGTGGAATGCATACTTGGTTGTTAGGGAGGCTTGTAGTGACCCTTCGCATGCTGTACCCGTTTGTGGAAAGCATCCACTGGCCCTGCCTATGCGGTTCCTGATGGATTTTGAGGAAAGCTTGCAATAGGCTCATCTGTTGTACCTGTTCAGCCTGTTTTGGTCCTGCCTATGATATGCCTGTACCTGTTCTGTTTCTGGAGGAAGCCTACGCTGGGCCAATGCATTTGCTGTATTTGTGAGGTAATATTGTACTTTTGGAAACTCTGCAGCACTGCTGCCTAGACTGTGACTTATGGGTGCTTGTGAGGGACTCTGGACCCGCTGCTTTCCATGCTGTACCTCTTTGGTGTGTTATAGTAGCTTTCAGTGTTGCTGACCGTGTATCAGTCCAGTGTCTAATGGAAGCTTTTAGTACTGCTCCCTATGTGGTTCCTGCTCTTTGTGAAAGAGCTACTTGCTGCAACACTTGCTCCGATACCCATATTGTACCTTTCCTGTATATCCAGGAAGTTTCAACTTCTGCTGAATGTGATGTTGTGTCTTTTTCTGTGTGTCAATAACATTTGCACTTTTTATGCCAGTACTGTACCTGCTAGTGAGGTAAGGAAGCAGTGTAACACACATTCACAAAACACTAGTAATACATTCACGCAGCATTCTGAGTAGGACCGGTTTGTGAGACATGAGACATTTTAAAGAACATTGGGCCAAGTAAAATTAGCTAGAATGCCAAACTGCACAGTGCACCAAAGCCCCTATTTAGAAAAGTGTGTGACAGCTGGGCTTTCACCAAATCTTCACTCCATCTCATGGCGGCTTAGCCGGGAGGCCTAGCTACTGCCCCATGTTTGTTTCTACCCATAATGGTAGGCCATTGGCAGTCATCAGCCTGGCCAAAGAATTTTCACCAGGCAATTTCCTCAAACACCAGATGGTGCTTTCTACTTGCTTGAAGATGGCGGGGGAATGGTTCACTCCTGTTCTGCTCTCCATCTCTGAGACGCCCAAGCAATATCCTCCAATAACCAGCAAATACTGTCGAGCAAATATAATGTTTCTGCTATCTCTGATATCAGAGAATATGATGTGAGGGGGGGCTGCCAAACAGAGCTAGAAGTGGCGGTAGCAGAACTGACCGCCACTAACACCCTCTCACTTTCAGTGACTCGAACAGCGGTTTGCGACACTCTCTTCAGTGGAGGCTTAGATGCAGGTGGAGGCAGGACAGAGATGGGGACATGGCAGGCATGGTCAGTGGTAGCTCTGCCTCCAAATTTGGGTGCTCGCAGAGAGCTGGTGGCTTTAGTGGCAAGAAGCAATAGCCTCCTTCCAGCAATCTTTACATAGACGCCTACTGCATGTAACTAAAGTGGCTCAAAGTAGCCCATAAAACGGACTCACAGAGGCACACAAGTGAGTGGGTGGGGTAGTGGGGTGGGAAGTGCGGGAAGGGGTATCCGAGGATCATTATTTTCAATTCTATGGATATCATAGGTTTTTCGTGCTTCTGCCTATTTGTATTGATCATTTTTCCTAATCTGGACATAGTTTCTAGTCCAGTCTGTGCATTATATATTGTGAGTGTGTAAAACAGATTGATTTAATTTTACCTTGCTATTAACAGGTCTAAAACATGATTTAAAAACTGCAACTTGTGAACATGGTGATCAAGACATGCATGTGAAGTGGTGAGGACACATGTGGAATGAGGGGATTGTATACTCAAGACACATCGGGTTGGTAGTGGGGACAGCAAAATGACCTAGCGTGCCAAAAATACTTGCACCGCCCAGGGACATGCACAATGTGCTCTTCAGACTTGCAGCCAGCACCATACATCGCACAACTATTCACAATGGGAGATGGGTGTTGTGAGAAGGCGGGCGAGAAGCACAAATGCTGTCCATCCTCCCGCCATTTCATTAAATCGAGCCGCACGGCCAATCCCTCGTACAATGGCACCTTGCAAATACAAACAATATAGACCATGAAGTGTGGTTGTAAATAAATGTCGCAACTGTACATTGCTTCAGATTTTTTGTAAAATATTTTTGACATTAACATAGTGGTTGGAAAATAAGTCCTGCATGACCCATGAAAAAATAAAATATATTCTGGATGTACTCTGTACTATAAGTGTTCTAAGGGCAAGTTTGGGATTGTCTCAACGTATTTCGTTAGAGATGCACAACATATTCTCCAGAAATGTCGAAGAAAATCCCAAACTATTTGCCTGTGTTTTCGTGCGTGTGTGTGTGTGTGTGTGTGTGTGTGTGTGTTTCAGTGCGCTCATCTGTGTATAAAAATGTATCTTTTGCCAAATAGTCTGTGTAAATGTCAGACGTTAAATATGGTGAGAAAACAATCGAGCCCTTTAAAGATCCCCATGGTAGTTCCAGAGACTGAAAGTATTCTTTGTTGTAGAAATAAATAGCTGCTTTCGTGTACTCCATTTATTCTGGAGGGGCGCCATACCCAGCGGTCTGCCCGCTGGGACATCTTCAGCAAATGGTGTTAGTTTACTGCTTCTTCCCTTTGTGTCTGGGAAGGCTAGACTGTTTTGAGAATTGTACAAAATGTTATTGGAGACTATGTCAATAGCTAAGAATTATTTTTTCTGTTGTTGCAGTCATAAAGCCAATACATGTATCATTCTATTGCAAAGAGGCAGAATTCCAGAGATGCTATCACGCGGAGGCTCAGATGTTCTCCATAATCCCTTGGATGTAGTCTTTTTTTCACGTTTGTACACTTTTATTAGAGTATTTTGTTTAGCAACATCTGTACTCTTGTACATTCAAATATGAGGTTCATTGTCCCCTTTCAGGATGAATTCGAGTTGGACAGTTCTACAAATTGGACAAGTCCCTTGTTGAGGGATTGGGTGGCTGGCTAATGGAGGTGACCATGAACGGTGTGCCTGAAGAACGATTAACTACTCCTCAGCGCTGATTGGCCCTTAGTGACGAATTGGGTATTCTTGGGGTTAGCAGCCTCTTCCATCCTCCCTCCAACTCCTCTCACCCAGGCAGGAAGAACACGCATCAAAAGAGGGGGATGTTTTTGGACCCTCCCCTTCCAGCATCTTTCCATTGAGGAACTGATTTCTTCTTTGGGTGGAAAGGGAGGGAGCGTTAATGTAACACTGTGGCCCTTCCCATCATAGCACCAACCCTTCCTCTCCCACCATTGGCAGGAAATAGATTGGGTGGCCAGAGCAGTGAGTAGATTTACTGCGTGTGGTGTAAGGGGTCAACAGTACAAACCGGACACAATGGGGTGTTCGTTGGTTGCAATTGACTTTTATTTCTAGAAAATAATGCAAAGGGTTGGAGAAAATCCTATCTATCCCTAAATGTAAGAGGTGTTTCCCTGCCTCAACAAAACAAAGGATTGTCTATGTCAGGATGTTTAAACAAAAGAACATCCTGCGTCTTGTGTACAAAAATCCTAATCTGACTCTTACACTCTAAACTCACTTTAATGTGTACCGGGATACGTTGGTATGCTATATACATGTAGCTTGTTTCAAAAGTTCTCAACATAAGGGTTTCAACTGCAGAACATAAAAATAAAACAGTGTCCCACCAGGAAAGGGGTCTCCCTTCCGCTGGAGTTCTTCTGGCACTTCAAAGTGTCTCTTTATGAAGTTTTAATAGTATCTCACAAAGGGCATGAGCCTTCCTTTGAGTTTCCTTCAAACATGCAGTTTCTTTACACTACACCAGATGATTCACTTTCCACCCTTGGTGTAATATCCTGCCAGGGTATTTGTCTCTCTCTTCAATCCTTACAAGGGGTATACGTCTTCCCTTTTATTTCCACAACTTCAAGTTTACTTAGCTTTTGCCCTTGTGGGTCACTCCGTTGCCAGGATGACACTTTACTTCACATCTCACTCCAGGGTTTTTCCCTTTCTAGAATATTGTTTCACTCCTCACTCCTGGCTTACTCTCTTGCCAGGATATTGCTTCGCTTCTCACTCCTGGTTTACTCTCCTGCCAGGATATGGCTTCATTCCTTATTCCTGGTATACTCTCCTGCCAGGGTATCACTTTGCTTCTTGTCTCTCACACGTTCTGTCTGCCTGGTGCACTAACTTGCCAGTGCTTTCTCTTTCTTGAATTACTATTTCTTTCAATCACTTCAGAACAGCTTTCCACAGTTGGGTCACTGACCCCTTTTCAACATAGTTCGTATTTACTTTATCTCCCCTTTCCAAGGGCAGGGTCGTAGACCCCTTTTCCACTCTGTTCTTAATTATCACTGTTCCTCTTTTACTGTTTTGGGTGTTTGTGTTACTTTTTACAATGTTCATATACACATCAATTCCTTCCTTTGCAATATTGGGCTTCTGACCCGCTTTCACCAATGTTCTCATTTATATCAATTCTGTTGTTGCTTTCAGTGACTTTCTCTTGCATGATCTGCGTGACACGACATTCGCTGCTAGGCGTTCCTGTAACCCACTGCGTCTCCCTGGGATTTCCAGGCGTATCTGGTGGTTCTTGCATCACCTCTTTGGCTCCTCTATCGGTCCCGCTGTCTAGGCATCCGTCCTGTCAGCCGGTCTGCCTTTGCTCTGGTTTCACTCGCTCTGGGCGACTCCTGCTGTTCCCAGTCAGCATGTGGCAGGCTGCTTTCGGGTTGGCTCTTTCTCACACTGTCCGATTGAGCCTCTGTGCTGCGATTCACCAGCTTCACGCTGCTGACATCCTTATCAGTGTTCGTACACTTTGCTGACAACGTCAGGCTCAGTTGCACTCTCTCTCCGTTGCCATCAGCTGTGGCTGTTTTAAACTTCCCGGCATTAGTCAAAAGCTTCCAAAGACTAGAATGCAGCATTGACTTTCCGCTTCTAGTCATCTTCATTGCTCCATCTCTCTTCCTCATCTCAGTACTTAAATGGGAGGGGGAAGACAAACAAGACATTTGGCTGGAAAAGCCTTGGGTTTCTTCCTCTACATTACCGTAGGCCATACAAGTGGGTTGCAAAGGTGTATGTGTATCATGGGGATTTATGATTTCCAGATTACGTTGATCTATGATGTTCCTACCTCTCTGGATTTTGGCTTCCCCATGTGATCCCCCCGCAGACAGCTAACCCCAGGGTCAGTGTTGCGTAGCTTCTGCCCTTCCATGGCCACATAAGAGAAGCTTCCCTCCAGAGAGTCAGTGGCAATATCGCTAGATTTGTCACAGTGGTCACCACTTACTTCTAACCTCACCTTGACTGGCCCGACACTGTTGAACCACTTCCTTCTTTGTGGAACAGTAGAGGAAGTTAAAAGGAAAATTAGGAGTGGCTGGCAAGCATGCCCATTGTTCCTCCCATTTTAGCAACAAAAACAAGGGTCAAAGGGAGGGGGCTAAGTAGTGGGCGGGGGATGTGTGCTTGCTGTCCTTCCTGTACAGCCCCTTCCACTGAGCCTTTTCTTTCTCGTGGGGTCGAGGGTGCGGGCGTGCAGGGATGTTTGAGGAGTCGATTTTGACTACACCTTTCTCCATCTTCTCAATCTTTTCTTTAACTGAAAAACAAGGATCAAATGGCGGGACTGGGTCCCTTCCAGTAAAATAATCCTTCCTTGTTGCAGGGAAAGGCAGGGGGCGGGGGGAGTTGGCCATTGGGGATCTTGCATCCTCCCTCCGTCCCTTGATTCCTGCACCTGCCTGAAAAGAATCCCTGGTCTGGCGCTAAGAAAAGGAGCTGAGAGACGGTCACCACTCCAGCCGTGTTTTGGCTGTGCTCCCTGTGCTTGTCATTTAGGACTCAGAAAGTTTAAGAGACACACAATGAATCCTTAAAATAAGCCGTATCTGACCTGGGTGGGCGGGGCAAGACAGGAGGAGAAAATATAAACAAGCAGCGATGAGGGAGAGTGATTTCGAACAGATTTTAATTGTCCACATGATAGGCACCCAGAAATAAAGACATCTGATTGACCGAGGCATGTTTAAAGCATAACGATGGATGAGTGCATGACTCGCATCTCAAAATGCACAGTGCTAAAGGATTTTGAGGTGCCACGTTTGAGAGACTGAAAGATGGATAGACCTTGCGGATGTGTGCCTCTGAGAAAGAGGGTTAAGGCACAAATATACAGCATGGCAACCCTCTCAAAAACACAGAGTTAAGAGAGATCAGAGACACGATGGCGTGTGTGTACCTGCATGTGTGTGTTTTGAGAGGCAGGGAGAAAGGGAGAGAAACCTCAAGGTCACACGTACGGCCAGTAGAAGAGATTGGGGACAGACTTAAGAAACGTATGTGAGAGAGCAGTTGTGGACAGGTGGGAGAGCAGGAAGAGCTAAACGAGATGGGACATACTATGTTGGTGGGGGAAGGAGAAAAGACAGGAACTGCAAAAGTATTCTAAAATGTAGAAAGAAATGCATCGAACCATTGTGCAATCCTACACAGATGCACACAAAATTGACACCCAATACAGAATAACGCATAGAAAACCATATGACACAGATTTCTGTATGTATGTAAGATTTTGTGTTTGTGGTGTGACAATGTCTTCTACCTATCCCTTGGGGTGATGGTTGGGAGGGGTGGAGTGGGAAACTGTCTACTGTTACTGGCCGAGCGAGTCCTACAGAACCCTTGTTTTTGATGCAAAAAGTAAATGCATGTTATATCACAGAGGAGTTTTATGATTCCAGAATAATAAACAATTTGTGTCAACCCACTTAATGAAAATACTTTGGCTTGAGGTACATTTTGTTGACTAAGAAAGGATTTTCAAAAGCAGACTCATGAACATAGTAAACACAAGAAATTCGAGTTATTATTTATTAACACTGTGTGTCGTTTGAGAGCCCTGATGAAGAGCAAATAACTTGAAACACGTGTCAGCTTGGGACAATTGAACATTGTGCTTTTGACAATGTAATATTGTGACTTTGGCCAATTGAGCGTTGTGATTTAATAAACATATCTATACCATCATACATGAAAAATTTCTACAAGGTTGACGCTGATGTAACACCCAAGCATCTTCATTAATATTCAGGAAATAGACTCCTACTGGAACGGCCAACTCCCTGCCACAGCCAATGGACTCGGGAGGTGGGCTCTGCCGATATCCATTAGTGACATTAGACCATCACAGTGTGCTTTTTAATAGGAGATTGCTGCACACTAACTCTAATATGAGAGGGGTGAAATGAGTATAAAAAGCCATCACCCTATGAGATCCAAGGGGATCTTTATTCTAGTGCTAAAAACATTAGAGGAGTTCTTTGTAAAGGAAATGGGATGTTATGACCCAGTGGTACAAATCTCTTCCCCTTTTCACTTACCCTAAAACCATTTAGACTGCTCTTTTCACCTGTCCTTAGTAAGAATAAAAAAGATCTTTATCCAGCATGACTTTTTATTTGCATAAAAAAATTAGTCCTCAAGAACAATATATGCATTATTTTGTTGAAGCCCATTTTAGTGTTCCGTTTTCAAACCACCAAAGACAATGAATGTACCATTGATTATAAGGTATTCTTCCAACCAAGTGTTTGTAAGTGTGTCCAGGTTTTATGCTCAGACTTTTTCTAACTATATGTTGATTAGATATTGCTTTGCCAAAGTTTTAAGATACAACATTTCATGCAATTATTTAGATCCTTTTGTTTGTCATTATGGTAACAACATTTGTGGTCAGCCTATTTTTGAGCAAATCAATTTCCATATGATAATTTATGTATAGATGTCTGTTTGAATAAGAGAAGTCATTTTTGTTTTCTAATGGTTTATTGATTTCGATTAGCATGACAAAAGAATGCAGGTTGTATAGCAACTAGAGTATTCGCAACAGTCTGAAATCTGTAGAATTTTGGGCAACTTCCGCTGTATTGTCAGATGGGGTCATCTATATTTCAATTAATTTTGTTTTAATTAAAAACGAAATGATCCCAAAAATTGTTTGTTGTCCCAGATTGTAGGGTGGGATTGTTGTTATGAGAACCATTACCTTTGTGTTAGTCTCATTCATCAAATAATTGTGCGTGCTTGGTTTTTTATGGTAGTTTGTCAAATTGCCCTTAAGCGAGTGTCCACCAATTAAGTGTGTGTTGTATTCCATCTCCTGAACCTTCTACTCTCGTGGAACGTGGAAGGCTCGGGAGATTGAATGTGGTGGTTGTGAGCAGGTGAAGGGTAACGGCTGCTTTGTGACTGTTCCGCAGGCCCCAATAAAAGAACCAAACACTTACCGGCATAGTTCTCGTCATTTCAGTGTGCTTATCTCTAAAAGGTCCAGGGGGGTACAAATTAGTCCACCTGCTCTACTGTCAAGTTCATTTACAAAGGAGGTGGGAGAGAAATGTCATATCAGATGAAATTTCATACAAGACGCTCAAAGAGGACATTTTGTCTTTGGTTTTTCTAGCTGTACTCAGTAAGGTGTTCTACTGCCGAAGCTAGATCGTGGGTGTTTGGTGTAAATTACACAGAAACCTGAAGATCCCATGACAACTGATAACATTTCACTGCCAAGCTTCATACTTAAGCTTTAATTTCTCCTGGGACGTCAAAATCATTTTGACATCTGTTGCCCTTGGTTATGAATAGTTGTGACTCCGCCTGGAGATGCAACGTCACCTTACAAAGACATGCTTACCATGTTTATACGTTTATAAGTGATTTGTTAATGTTAATGTTAAAGGATATTTGTACCGCACACTATCACCACCGGAGTGGTCCCCTGGCGCTCTGGCGGCTCTGAAAGAGGAAGGGAGGGTGAGTTAGTGGGAATAAGCTGGAAAAGTGCAAGAGAGCAGTGATGTGCTGATGGCAGCGTCAGCCCGGTGGGTCCGTTGGCTGGGCTTGGGGTGTTTTACGGTCAGTAGTCGGCGTGTGCTGTTGTGCAAGTCTATGTGGGGTTTGTTTGTTGTTGCAGTGTAGTGAAGTTAGTGCGGATTGCTGCGTTTTAGGCTTGTGGTTGTGTTTGGTTAGAGTTTGAGAAGTGTCTGCAGAGGGATGAAATTGTTAGTGGATTGGTTAGTTGGCATTGCTGTCCTTGCAGTTATGTCTATGTCTGATGTTTGCTATCATTCGCCGAATCAGCAAATGTACCCTGGGAAGATCTCATTTGTAATGGATTCCCAGAGGTGCACACTGTGGCTGCCATCGAGTCACAATGTCACATAAGAGTACAGGTCCTGACTCAGTCCGGTTAGATCTTTTTGAGAGTAATGTCTTGTTCTGGTGATGTATTTTGACCCGGCTTTTAACTTGATATGGGCAACAGGCTGGGCGCCACTGATTTGGCACAGGGCCCTTTTTGTGGCCTTGTTTTAGAAGGTGACTGGGCTTCAGCAAAGTCCTATTGCCTGATCTCTATTTTGGGCGCAACATCCAAAATTTTGGGAGACCGATACATTAGAGATTATCTTGTGTCTATGTAAAGAAACTTGTGGATATCCATGGGTCTTTAAAGAAGGCTAAGGGACATTGGAGCAGGCCCCCAGTTTATGTGTGATGGCAGCTAAACAGAATTGTCTACATGCAATGACATTATACATGGCCTTCATGGACCTCTCATCAGCCTTCACCTTGGTCGGTACCCCAACTTTATGCGGGATCCTGAAGTCCATGTCTATTGCCAGCAGCATGTCTAAGACTCTGCACCGCGTTGGAGTGCACTGCGGTCTTTATAGTTTTAGGCCGAGTACATCAGGGCTGTGTGTGGACCCCTTACTATTTAATCTGTTAACGTCTAGAGGAAATCGTAGTTGCGCAAAGTCAGGCTGGTTCATTAAAAGGTGGGTGGCCTGTACCTACAATGACTCACTCAGACGACTGGGTCTCACTGGCCAAGACCCCCAAAGCGTTGGAACATTTGATAAATGCATACGATACATTTATGAAAAGTAGGAAATTGAAGATTGTCAGGAAATGTAAATGGTTGGTGGTGACCAATAAGTATACATCCAGGCACACGTGTATCTCTCAGGGGGAACGCGCCGAACTGTACACATCCGGGTATTGGGTTTTGGGGGGTTTAGTCAAGCTTGTACCAGATTTCTAAACAAGTTGCCAATATGGCCGAGGCTAAATTTGTGCATTCATATTGCCAAATAAAAAAGCCATGGCCTTGTATGTTTGTGAAGTTTGGGTGTATTCATCTTATTTGTGGGTGCAAAGCACAGACCTTTTTTCTGGAGTGCTTCTTGGGGGTTGCAAGGAGGTTGGCCACTTTCCAATACTTTACAAAATCAGCCAGCAAAAGATACCATTATTGATTAAACATGCAGATAAGGAAAATAAATCGTCCAAGAACCCAAATTCTGCTCAATTTATTATCCCCCCATAGTTAAATAGAGCAATACTTGTCAAGGATAGGCAGTGATTAACGAAGCTCAGACTGGGCACACTTTCTACTGGGGAAATCTGAGTGAGGAGCCTAATATCTGCCCCTTCTGCCCCTTCTGCCCAGACATGGGAGAGACTGAGATGTACCTCATAGGATTCAGTAGTAAATCTGCACGGCCAAGATCAAAGACATTGCTCCTTTTAAAGGAGCGAGTAACTTCCTGCAGTGCTTAGGTATTGCTCTACCTAAAAATCATCCCAGATAGGGAAGTTCTATTTCCCATCTGTGAAAGGTACAGTGAGCAAAAAGCATGTGCTGCAAACTCTCACCTCAGAACAGGTTATCATGCCATGTTCTCTCTGGAGAGGAGCGCCTGCTACCTTTTGTGAAATACAGATAGGGCATTTACACCAGGTAGTATAATGGCCTAGTTCCAGCATCCATACGAAACAAACATTAGAACTGCCAACAGTTTGTGCTTTTGTGTAGGCATGGGAAATGCACTTGCCGGGCACAGCCATAGTAGTATTAACTGGCCATTGATTGTAGCAGGTGAGAAAATAGTAAGAGCACTTGGGCATGTAATAGCAGTTCCTGGCAAATGCCTAGTACTTAAACACAAATCAAAACAGTGGTCTTTGCCAATGCTTGTTTTTAACAGGACTTCAGTGAAGGGCACACATAGTGCTTATGAATCAGTGTCTGAAGGCAGACTTTATGACATTTTTATCAAACCAGTAGTGGGTTTACAACTCCAATTAAGTCATTAACTGTTGAAAAAGTTGAAAGAAAAACGGCAGGCACTTTGTGTGCAATGTTGGATGGTAAGGCTTGATTAAAACAAGCTTAAAGAGTTTCCATGAGGAAGTGTTTTGGGCGGGGAGTGACAGGAACTGGGTGGGAATAGCCATAGGGATTAGCATGGCATTCGGCAGTCAATGGGTGGGCAAATAATCAAACAACACCTACAAGCTGTGTGTCCCTCCTCAAGCCATTTCTCTCTCTCTGCTCTCTAATGCAATAGTTTTGGCTTATAGGAAATAGCTCAAAATAAAAAATTGATTCGTATTTTTGTGTCTATGGGTTCTTTTTACAATTCGTTTTTGTAAGCTGGGTGTCAATTGTATGGTGTTTTCCTGTTTTTATGTGTTTTTTTATGATACTTTATTGACTTCGTCGTTTCATGTTTGTAGCTTTTATGACATATTTCTTGCAATACATTCTAATAATGTCTTCACTCAAGTGATTAAAAGGACGGCGAGTAAGTCAAAAGCCCCTTAGAGAAGTCAGATTAAGAACCAAAAGGCCAGTAAATAGTCAGGCCAGAAAGTTTAGCAGTGTCACGAAGAATGCACTCCTAATTGCTGGGTAAATCAAGGCAGCCCTACACACAGGTGCTGGGTTAGATTATCTTTCCTGGGGCTAGAGTAGTGTGGCCTGATCCCATACAGAAGGCGCAGACAAAAGCCATTTCCAGTGTTTAATCTGGATATTACCGGCTGCAGTGTATTATTTAATACTTGGCAACCTGCAATACCCGTTTAAAAGGATGTGAATCGTTTTCTTATTGCAGGCTTATTCTGACTTCTCTACAGACCTGTAATAAGAACATTACATCACAATGCTCTGTAATCAGTTATTGCACTCCGGGCACCCTGTGACTAATGATTGAGCCAGAACAGAGCAGAACTCCAGCTGCCAATGCAGCACTTAATCAAATTGACAGCAGGCAGTAATTGACAAGGAACTGTAAACAGTTATTGTTTGTGATGGTAGATTGTTTAATTTGATTTGTGACCTGCCGGAGTTTAACACTTGTGAGCAGCAATATGCAAGTGTTAACATAGTTTAAATCACAAGATTAAAACGTTTTTCCAATGCAATGTTTAGATTTTTTTATCCAAACACATTCTATACTGATAATATGGAGGAGCAAATGGAAGATCTCTTACATTTATTTATTTATTACATTTATATAGCGCGCAGGCAGCCCAGGGGCATTGTGGCGCTCTTACTTGCAAGGGAGCTTAGTTACAGGTACAGGTACAGGTTGTGCCTTGGGTTACAGTGAGGCAGGATCCTGTGTTAAGCGATAGGGAGTATCATACACCATAGTACATCATACATGTTAGTCATTAAAGTGCAAACATGAGAGGTTGGTTAGGTGTACAAGGTCGTTTTCATGGCTTTGCGGTAAGCAGTCAGTGAGGATTCAGCTCGCAGAGAGGTGGGAAGGGTGTTCCAATGTAAAGCAGCAAGGTAGGGTTTCTTTTAATCATGAGGCCAGGTAGTAAAGGATAGGACAGTGTGTGGCCATGCATTATAAGGAATACAATACCCTGTAATGTACGTTAAAAATAATGTTCTAAGTCACTGAGTTCTGTGACCAATAGGAATGAGGCCAAATATTCTCATTGGCTATTGATCGATGAGACGCGATACTGCCATGTTGCACCCAAAGGTGCGCAGGCATACAGAACCTTTAACACTTATCACATGCTTTCGTCTTTAATAAAATGTTCTCTCGCACAAGCCCCACCCCCACTGCCTGCAACAGGTGAAACGAAACTGCCCATCAGCACCAAAAGCAAACACCTCCCTCAGCGGCGCATGCAGTCCCTGCTCGCTGAGCACCCACCCCTCACCCGTGCCACGGACCCACTGTTTCTCGCTCCGGCGGCCGGACAACACGGGCCATAATACAGACACTTTGCACCAGTGCGAGTGAAATTGGCACTGGATCAAAAAAATCGCACCAGTTCACAAACATGCTCTTTAAATGCATGTTTCAAACGGGGCAAAGGGCTGGGACTAGGGCAAGCATGGCCCAGGCACAGAAAGGCTTGGAAAGAACGTGTTGTGCCCTGAGGCATTGTTTGCCCGGCTGCGCTACTGCCCTTGCACTGCTGCAAAGTGTCTCTAATAGCACCACAGATGTACTCCTGTCAGGGCGTGGCACCCCATGTCTTCACCCAAGCACTAGTAAAACGCATTCACGTCCTGCAGTTTTGCTATTTTCTTTTTTTCTTTTATTCCATTTAAACATTAATGGACATACAATGCGATTCCAGCGGGCAATGCTGAAGAAAGCAATAGGCAAGTAATTGTACAAGTGAGAAGAACCACATACCCTGGTAACAAATGACCCCCCACCTGCCTTCATAAGGGATTGGCTGGAAGTGTGTTCTCCACGCCCACGGCGCTTTGATATCATACTGGCAGCTTGGGGTGCAGGAAGTGGTCACTGATGTGCAAACTGATTTGATCGCCTACAAAGGTGGTTTTAATTGAACCAATTGGAAATGCGTGGATGGAAACCAGGCACGCAGTGGTTTTGGCTCTAAACGCATGTTCAGTGCAACTGCCTTGGAAGGGCTTGCGACTCTACCTATGACGGAATTAAAGTTTAATAGCCGTCTGAAGCAAACCAGGTCGCTGCCTGGTTATACTCTTCTCTTCTAAGGCATGTCGGCAAAGTTCAGGTCTTAAGAGAAAAGGACTGTCAAAAGCAGGCGGGCTGCGACACACCTGCTTCATGCATAGGTGTGCAAACATGAAGTGCTTAAGTAAACCAGTAACACAAACGGCATGTAGGCGCTGTGTTGGTATGATGCGGGAAAGGGCTTTTAAGAAAGGCTCAGATGACTTACCGGTAATCTTCATTACTCCTAGTCCTTCTCTTCCTCGTCCTAGCACTTATTAATAAGGTGTTCCACCTCCATACAGGAAGCCTCTTTCTCATTTTAATTTGCTCTGGCCCGGCCCCCTGCAACTCCCACCTCTGGGCATAATAGCCCGCCTTACCCAAGAACCAACAGTTCGTAACACTGCCCAATAGGCCCATTCAATACAGGGAAGGGAGAGGCGGGAAACTCGTGCTGGCACGAGGAAGAGAAGGACTAGGAGTGATGAAGATTACCGGTAAGTAATCTGAGCATTACCTCCACGTCCACTCTTCCTCGTCGCAGCACTTATCAATGAGGCGTGCCAACTCCAGAGAGAATGGGCTGAGCGTGAAAGAAAACACCAAAACGCAAATGGAAAATGCAACCGACCAACACCAATTTATTGAAATACACAAATTCAGACAGTAGCAACAAGCTAGTTCACAAGAGAGCCACACTCAACACACCTGTCCCAAAAGCCCTGCCTTCTGGCAGTTCAGATTCAAACGGTAATGGTTAATTAACGTGTGTGGATCAGACCAGATGGCGGCGTGGCAAATGTCCTGGACATGAACCCCGTAAACCTGCACCCAGGACGCAGCCATCCCTCTCGTGGACCTGCCCTGCACACCAGACGGAAGGGGAGACCCCACAGAAGAGTCAGCCAAAGCGATAGCATCTCTGACCCAATGGCTGATGGTGGGCACAGACAACTTCCGCTCGGGGACCACCCCCCAAAGGTAACAAAGATTCTAGTGGAGGAACGAAAAGTCATAGTGCATTCCAAATACAGCAGAACCGCCTGCCACACATCAAGAGCGGCACAACGAACCTCCTCCAAAGAGAAGGGAGGTGGGAAAAAGGAAGGAAGAACAATCTCCTGGGCAAGATGAAACTTAGGAACCACCTTGGGAAGAAAAGACAGGTGGCACTTAAGAAACAACGCATCAGGGGAAACCATCAGGTAGGGCGCCTCACAGGAGAGGGCCCCAAGCTCCCCCAACTGCCACGCCGAAGTGATAGCCACCAGGAAAACCACCTTCAATGTGAGAACCCAAAGTGAAACTTCAGGCCAACGCTCAAAAGGAGAAGACAGCAGAGCCCAAAGGACCAATGGAGATCCCAGGAGGCGACCACCAAGGAGTGACCACCCACAGCTGGACCACCAAAGGCCCGAATCACAGCCCACTGAGTCCTCAGGGTGGAGACAGATAGACCCAAGTTAAATCCATCCTGAAAAAAACTGGAGCACAGGAGCCTCAGAACCCAAGGGGGAGGAACCGCCATGACTCAGATACCAGGACATGAAATGTCCCCAGTGCCTTTCATAGGCCCTCAAGGTAGAAGGACACCGGTCCCTCTGAATGTGAGAAACCACCTTGTCAGAGAGCCCCCCCAGATGCTAGGTGCACCCTTTCAGTTTCCAAGCCCCCAGACCAAGTTTTTGTGACCTTCCACCCCGAAGGGGCCCCCCACTGGATCCAGACCCCCAGTGAGAGGCAACCTGGGGGAGACAGGCAATGCCAGGAGAAGGGTAAACCAGCAACAAAGATCACCACTGCCCGAGAGTCCCGGATGCACAGCAACACCTTCTGAATGAGAGGAAAGGGCAGAAAGGCATATTGGATCCCCGGCGGCAACGGGGAGGTCAAAGCATCCGTCCCCCAAACCCCCAGAGAGGGAAACCAGGAGAAAAACTAGGGGACCTTCACAGACAGGAGAGAGTCAAGCAAATCCACCCAAGGAGTCCGCAGAACCCTGCAGACCCTCCAACATACTACCTCACACAGCACCCACTCCCCAGAGGGGATCACGAGGCTTAGGCGATCTACCACCACATTGTCCCGGCCCCTGACAGTGACAGAAGATGAGACTCCGCCCAAGTACAGAGGAGAAGAACAAGAGACCCCAAGGACTGAGAGCTCCACTGGCGGTTGATACTCGCCACAGTGGCAGTATTGTCCGAGTGAAGGAGTGCAGTCTGCCCCACCAAGACCCAGAAAAAGGACTTCAGAACCTTGAAGGCTGCCAAGAGCTCCCTCCAGTTGGAGGACCTGGCCGCGTCCCACTGGGATCACTTCTCCTGCAGCTCCCAACCCAGGGCCACCGTCCCCCACCCCACCAGGCTGGCATCAGTGGTAACAATGATCAGAGAGGGTGGACAAAGCGGGAACCCTAACAACAGATTGGGCAGGTGCAGCCACCAACAAAGCTGGACTCTGAGGGAGGGCCCCACAGGGAAGGGAGCCTTGAAATACAAAGAGGACTTCTTCCAGAACTTGTGGATATGGAGCAACAGGGGTCGTAGGTGAAGTCTCGCTCAGGGAACGAGGAAGACACACGCTACTATGTACCCCAGAGAATGAAGAAAGTCTCTGGCCGTGGCTGACTCCCAAGCCAGAAGATGCACCAGGCAATCCTGCAGCATCCGAGCTCTGACAAGGGGAAGAAGAACAAGCCCCCCAGTGGTCCAAAACCTGGCCTCAATGAACTGAAGATCCTGTGAGGACCGGAGATGGGACTTCTTCTGGTTTATGAGAAACCCCCGCGAGTTCAGCAGAGCACTAGTAGACTCCAGGTGTCGCACTAGAATAACCCTCGAACGAGCTTTCAGGAGCCTAAATCCCCCTAGGTGCAGAGCAATGACGACCAGCCCCAGAACCTTTGTGAATACCCGGGGAGCTGACATCAGACCTAAGGGCACGGTCTGGAACTGGAAATGATCCTTGCCCACGACAAACCTGAGAAACCTTTGATAGGCAGACCAAATAGGAACGTGCAGGTAGGCATCCTGAAGCTCCAGGGAAACCAGGAAATCCGAGTCCTTCACTAGAGGAATGGCCCACTGAAGACACTGCATTTTGAACCTCAGAGTCAGAATGTGCCAGATCAAGACTTTGAGGTCTATAATCAGACCTACGGACCCTGAAGGTTTGGGCACCAGGAAAACAATGGAGTAAAACCCCAGGCCCCTGTCGGAACAAGGTACACCCTCTTGGAGAGAAGGTCCCTGAGTGCCCGCTGCATCGCCAACCTCTTGACAGGGAACCTGGGCAGAGGCATTCAGACCAGACAGAACAGGGGGGAGACCAGTTCAAACTTGTACCCCAATCTCACCAGACGATTGACCTAGGCATCCCCCGAGAGCTGGGACCATTGCTTCCAATAGAATGTCAGGCAGCGCCCGACATGCCCGGCATCAGGACTTCTGCTGGCGAGGGGAGGAGACCAAACCCAAGTGCAACTTCTGCTCAGGCCAAGCCAGAAGGCGGGGGTGAGCCCACTGGGGAGGCGCAGCCGGCCCCGCAGAAACCCTGCGAGCAGGACAAACTTTTTACGCAGCTGTCCACCTTGAAGCCCTTATGGACCTTGTCCTCCAGGAAATCCCCAAACAGTATCCATCCTTCAAATGGAATTTTCATGGTAGTAGACTTCTGTCGGGCGTCCGTCATTCAATTCCTATTAAGAACGTGTTGATGCCCCCCACCCATGGACATGGCGGCCGCCTTCTCACCATCATACGCCCAGTCCAACATGAACTCCACCTGAGACTTGACGGCCTGCAGCAGGGGCGCACAATCCAAGTCCTTCCCTGCCACCTTCAGGGCGGACTTCAGACTCCCAAGGGCAGCTTCCGCCATATATGAGGCATAAGTGGCAGCCTGTAAATCCATATGAGCCCCACCATAAGCCTTCCTCAAGGAGGCATCCCCTTTATGCTCCGAGGGGTCACAAAGAGAATCTTCCGAGGCCAAGGACGACCTCCCCACCATTCTAGGGATTATGTCATCCACCAGAACCACCTGCGGCAGGGCCACCCCCCCCCCTGCAAGGGATACAGCTTGGCAAGGGACCTGACTACCCACTGCCTCAAAATCTCAGTCTTCATTTCAGAGAGAAGAAGCAGAACCTTCTTGAGAGTGCGTTTAAACTAGGGTGGAAGGGGCTGAACCCCTCCAGCCAGCGTAGACCGGGGCACATAGTCCAGAAACCCCATATAATGGGACAACTGAAGAAGAACATCCACCGTAGCTTCTTTGTCCAGGTACTTGCCCTTGAATTCCGCTGACCTCGGGGAATCACCCAGGCTGTAGGAAGAGCCGTCTGAGCATGAGGAAGAGGAATGGGAAACCCCCCTGCCACAATGAAGCTGAATCCCCTCATCCTGCAGGGTTGCAAAAAAACATGCAGGAGCCGATCCTCAGGCACCCTACACTCCCTCTGCCTCTTAGGAGGGAATGGGAACAGGAAAAAGAGGAATAGGAAGCTGAAGGAGAGTGGGGCTCCACATGGCGAGATTTGGAGGAGCGCTTCCCCATGGTGCCAACACCACCAACCAGAAGCTCAGGCCTGCAAGCAGGCAGAGGGGAGCAGCCACAGTGGAGGGAGCAACAGAGTCAAACCAAGGCCCCTGCACACAATTATAACACTGCATCAGGAAAAAAAACAGGTTGCTAAGCAACCACAAACCCAGCCCGGGAGGCCAGGTGCACATAATCACACAGAGCACGCCTACTGCTCCCGCTTACCTCTGCCCAGGGTGAGGACCACCCCAGCTGTGCAGATCCGGACAGTGAGCCACTCCGTGAACCCCCACAGGCCCCGCCTGAAAGGGGAAGGCGATCTCACCCACCACCCCCCGGCTATGCCGGCGGCAGCAGGAGGGACCGGACACTTGAACCCGCATTCAACAGGGGGCCCTTTCCATTGAGGCTAGGGAGGGGCGGCTGCTACTCAATAGTCCCCCTAGGGTGGTATAATGCTGGAGGACCTCATGGTGAGGGACTCCCCATCTGGGCATTAGGACGATCACCTTGGTTACAACACATTATATAATATCACTCCCTAACGTGCCTTAGCCCACCCGCCCCCCTCAATGGCCAACCACGATTTTGAAAGTAAACCAATGTATTTCTGTAGTGCCAGGAATACAAATAAGCTAGAAAGTACTAGGACAAAGAAGAACATAGAAAACATAAGGATTACTGACTTTTCTGGTACTGAGACGAGGTGGCTCACAGGAGGCATGAAGCGTGCCAATGAGTTATTGACAACAGGTTTTGACTTTTCGCTGGGGCGGAGCAAGCCCCATAAGAAGGAAAGAGAAGAAGGACTCAAGGTCTTCGCCTTCCTTCCTGGTCAGAGAAACTGGCAGTTTCGAAGTATGTGGTGGACCTGAGGGAAGGGTTCTGCAGAGGACACCAGCGGGAAGCTGAGAAAGTCAGTGACGGGTCCTGCATCGGCAAGACCGAAGGGAACTGCAAATAGGCGATGCACTGGCATGACCTACAGGAGGAGGTCGACCGCTCGGCCCTGAACTGTGCCGAGACTGCACAAAAGCCTCAAAACACAGAGTCGCAGCAGAAGCAGAGAAGAAGCTGACAGCTGCAGGAAGGAGACTGACCCCAGACCCTGAGAGACCACTGCCATGCAAGTCCCAAAAGGTAACATGAGCGGACCAGTAGGGGTGTGGGGGGAATTAAAAGGTCACAGCTTCAGGCCAGGGCAAGTGTGTCCAGGGTCTCAGACCCGAACAAAAGTAAAGCGTGTAGCCGAGGAAATCTTCCTCATATCGGTGGCAGAGATAAGCCCACTGACGACCAGAGAAGGGTCTGCGACCCCGAGATAAGTAAGACTTGGAACTTTGTTCATTCTGTGAAAAAGTGCCAAAGAAAAACCCAATTAAGAAAACAACTCTCAAACACCAGGAAAATTGAGTCATTCTCCTTGTGAGAAAATCAAAACCAGTCAAGTATGGTGAAAAGGCACCAGGGCAAGGGAGTAATTCCTTGGCATTGGAGAGTGCTGATTGCTACCATGAGAAGGGAGCCATTCTCCTGGCGTGAAATGTTGACTGTACAAAGTGCTGGAGTTACCAGCCAGCGGAAGGGAGTCATTCCCCGTGGTATTGTCTTTGCAAGAGAACATTGAGGGAACACTACCCATACAACAGGGGAAGGGAGTCATTCTCCTGGAAAAAGAACTTTGTGTTTGACGATATAAGTTGTAGTGTAAAAGTTAGTAGTATGTTCTGGCACAGGACGGTGGATTTTCATTTGGATGGACATTCTGACAGTTCCTTGAAATTTAAATTGAGGCAGGGAAACCCCTCTTGGAGATGAGGATAGTGAGGATTTAGTTTACGTTAATAAAAGTCTTTAACCAGAAACATGCTACCTTTGTGTCGGCTTCCTTCGTCAACACCCTTACAGTTCTCTCTGTGAATTTCATATTGACTCTTACAAATTTAAGCCGGTTGGATAAATGTGTTCTAAGTAGGGGCAAGAGTGCCCTTACCAGGATCTTCCCTTGGAAACGTGTCATTCTCTGGTTTATGATTTCTTGCTGCCTCCTGCACAAATCATGTCACTTTCTTTGATTTTCGGCTTATATCAAAAATCACATTTTCCTTTTTTTTATTTGGTTTTGCCTGCTCAAAAAATTATGTCAATCTATAATTTTCTGTTGCCTCACAGAAAATGTGGTATCTCGCACTGTGATTTTGTGCTGCCCCCTGCAAAACGAATGCTCCACATTTTTAAGAATGTTAGGTTGCCTTCTGCAAAAAAAGTGACTCCAGTGTCTTTCTTCCATAAGGTACCATTTAGACATCCTCTAATTTCCCAATGTAATATTCTCTATATACTTGACATTACCAGCAAGATCTCAGTCTGACGTCCCCCCCACCCCTCCTAGTTTGATATTTTCAGTTATCTCCCAGTCTGACTACCAGTAAGTGTGGCTTTCCCAGTGAGCATGGAGTCCTCAGTTAGCTCCCAGTTTGACATTGCCAGTAAGCTTGACATTCCCAGTATGCTCCCAGTTTGGCATTCACAAGTGATATTGTATATCCAGGAGGCTCCCAGTTTGATATTCCTAGTAAACTGGACATTCTCTGCAAACTTCCTGTTTGGCAATACCAGTAAGGTTGACATTCCCGTTAAACTTCCAGGTTACTCAATTCCTGTAACTATGCTGCACTAAAAAGCCCCAAATCTGCCCCGGTTATCATGCAGAGCAAGTTCTTGCCAATGGCCTGTGTGTGCAAAACAAGATGTGAAGAGACAACACGCCACCAAGTCCATAGACCACAATGGCAAGCAGTGGCATGTGGAGGCAACATTTCACCAAGCCCATAGACCACAATGGCAAGCATCGGCATGTGGAGGAAAGACATCACCAAGCCCATAGACCACAATGGCAAGCAGCGGCATGTGGAGGCAACACGTCACCAAGCCCATACACCACAATGGCAAGCAGCGGCATGTGGAGGCAACACGTCACCAAGCCCATACACCGCCATGGCAAGCAGCAGCATGCGGAGGCAACACGTCATCAAGCCCATACACCACAATGGCAACCAGCAGCATGTGGAGGCAACACGTCACCAAGCCCATAGACCACCATGGCATCGCAGCCTTGTAAGGTTTGTATTGCTCAGAGGTACTTAAAATTAGCTTTTATTAATTGGTCGCAGTGGTAACTTAGGGTGATGGGCATTTAGGCAACAGCATCTTAACTGGATTGTGCTGTTTGATGATGGTCCTGTGTTGTCTTTATTTAGTAACCTATCAAGCAAGCCCTATTGCATCTGGGGTGTGTTTTTTGAGCTAATGCGTGCTCTTCAGAATGCATGATGCCGTAATGAATTGTTTACAGTAGTTATACGTTCCCAACTGTTCTAGCCTGGAAACTTCTGACATGCCAATGCGACCCTGTATGAAAAATGAGCGCAATTAGCATGTTGCTGTGTACACTGTGTAATCCCCTGATTAAAGACTGTAGGAAGTATGTGAACATTGCCATCGGTCTCCGTTGTGGTTGTTTGGAAGCAGAGCACCGTCCTCTTCCGGCACTGCGTGGGGGCGTCGTGGTCGTGTGCTGAAGATGTGTGGTGCCTTGCTGTGAACTGCAGGCCTTCTAATGCCACCCAGGGGCCTGGGGACGCAGACTCCAAGCACCAGGGCTCAAGTCCATGGTACATGCGGGTGGACGGAGCCCCCCCCACACACACTTTCTTCTGGAGTCCCCACTTTTTTACTGAGTCACCCCTACCCCCTCACTTTCTTACAGACTCCCCCCCCCCACTTTTGTCAGAGGGCACCATCATATGCTAATTTCTGATGACGCCACATTCCCCCCACATTTTGGGGGGACTCAAGAACAAACGTTGAGGGATTTATGAAAGCTACCAGAAACCCTGAGATGGCAGTATTGGCTTGTGGTGCACGGAAATGGCATTGGCTGTAAATGTGAAATGTCCTAGTCTGGTTTAGCATGGCCTACGAAGACCTGCTGTGTTTCCAACATAGACACAAGAGCACGCTCGCTGCTGCTGTAATGCACTACTGCTAGAACAGGGAGGAAACATGTCCTCTTGAACTATGGGCAGCCAGGCCATGTTTTACTGTTCATGGAGAGGCTTTCTTTAATGTTTGTAAATTGCTGTTTTGAAGCGATGTTATGCTGAAAAATGTTTTTACAACTCCATTTTGAAATATTAATCTAACAAAAGATGATTAAAATAACAATTTGATAATCCATGCAGTGGCTGTCGGCAATGCCCCAAAACCCAAAGTAACCGGCTCAAGCAAAGCGAAGGCCCTCAAAGAGGGAAGGGTTGATATGTGGCGCAGGGTAGGTGATTGCCAATCGAACACTGGCATAAAATCTCGTAAGCTACTGTTTGGGGTATTTTGCGGCAAAAGAAACTGTTTGCTGGAGGAGCGCAAGTGGTTGTTCTATCAAAAACCCACACTCAAGATGGCTGCCATGGAGTCCCTATTCCGTTTCTATGATCGGTTGGGAAGCCCAGTGTGGATCAAGAGAGCTAGTGTAATTTTGGTGAACAGTGGTGGGAGCCAGAGGCGGTTGATACATTGAGGGGACAAACGGAGACAGAAGGTGAGCAGGGGATATGCAGAGCAGATGACCGCTTGCTCATAATGTGGGCTTTTAACAGAGGATTTAGCCCACATTTCAAGCAGCCTGATTGGATAACATTTGTTTCCATTTACTAAATGGGATGGAACATTTAGTAAACAAATTAGAGCGATCTGAATGAAGTGTTTTGCTTATTGTCTTCACGAGACATTTGAGGGATATGAAGAAAACGAAGCAAAAAATCGAATGAAACTGACTTGTGCTCATTTCATTATGAGGCTTTGCTAGCTCTGTGATGGGGCGTAAATCCGCCACTGTTCGGGGATCGATCGAAACGTGCTAAATATGGCAATACTTAGACTATGCAAAAGTAACCAAACCGTCAGCCGAATATCCCACTGTTTCAGCAGAAGGTGACCCGGCAGCGCACATGCCTTGAGGAAAGTTCCACACAAGCCCCAGCTTTTCATTATGCACTCCCAATACAGACCTCAAGTCCCCAACAAACTCCTGCAAACCTCCCCCTGTCCAGTGGGTGTTCTAGAAATGGTAGTACCACACAACTACCCCCCACCCCACCGTGCTGTAATGGCCTCCTCAGCCACTTCCAATCAAATCTGTGCCCTTTTGCCTGACTGAATCCACACATAAGAACACTACAGAAGAGCTCCAAAGCTACCACCTGCAAGGGTCTGTAACCTTTGCTCTCCAGATGTGGCTTACAACAGCCATCAAGCCTAGCCAGCATAGTCAATGGTGAAGGGTCAAGGGAGTTGTAGTCCAAAAACTCTGGACAGCCACAGGTTGTAGCCACGAGGCCAGAAAGCGGTTTTTAGACAGTATTTGCTACCCAGAGCTTACACATAACGGGCACTTTCGTTTTGAGGGTGTAACTTGCAGTTTCTACTGCTATTAGGAGGACAGGAGATGTGGCATATGTGCGTTGGCATGGCCGCAGGTCTTGTTTTCATTATAGCAACATCAGCATAGAGAATTTTTTTTAAATGCCCTTCATCTCATTGAATCGTAATTAATAATGTGAACATTTCCGCTTAGCCTATGACAAAAAAATGCAGAAATCTGGCAAGTGCTTTTTTCTCTTCACACTAAGGACTTTCACCTGCAGGAAAGGCTTCTGCTTGAGGCAGGCTTTTATTTGGGACGGTGTTTAGGGCCTCATCAGAAGTTGAGCAGATCAGTAAAAATGCGGTGGTAAAAGCGTTACCGCACCTCCCAATGACAAGCTTGGGGGAAAGTCAGAGGATTCACCTTCAGCTCTGAGCTGGAGCTGAATGCGATGTCTTCCCGCCCATTTTTGACACAATTACCGTCACGCTATTACCGCTTCAGTAATTGTGCCGAAAATGCCCCGTTGAGTCCTAGGGACAAAAAAAATGGGGACTCGCACTGCCACCGCCACTTGTGATCTGTCAGTAATACCGCCAGACCAAGTGGTGGTAATGGTAATTGTGTTGGTCAGTATTCCAGCAGATTTACCGCCGGGATACCGCCCAACTCCTGATGAAGCCCTCTGTACTTTGTGAAACACATTTGTATGCAGCAAATGCACTTGGTTCCACCCGGATTTGTTTCCCACCAGCTGAAACAGCAGGTCAGTGTGATGGCCAGGAGTCTGACTGGAAGTAACCATGGTTACTACCCCAAAGTGGATACTGCCATCAATAACTGCCTTTACTGCTGGTTCTAGACAACTATTTGTGATATGAAGGAGGCAAAGGTTGACTTGACATTTCTGGGAACAATTACATTCCAGAAGGAGACCTTTTTCCAAATAGAACCTGTGCATTTCCCATTCTGGGAATTTAGATGAGGAAGGAGATTTCCAAGGCCTTCCAAGACTAATGCTGATTTGTGCAAACGGTCACTCACTGTAGATGTGTAGATGGATCAGATTTAGTTGCCAATGAATGGTACAATAACTTCTTCCACATTTTCAGTGAATTTAGCAAATGCACATTTTCCAAAACAGATGGTTAAATGGCACTTAAAAGACGATTTAGACAAGCGGTCCTTTATACAATTAGAACATGTATAAATGTAATTTAAGATGATCCCTGGAATGTGATGAAGTCCATATATGATAAAGAATTGTGACTGTACAAAAAGCGTAAGCGGAACTATACAGTGGGAGAAGGGAAGTAGTGCTTGCCATCATCCTACAGAGCGCTTGATTTGAAGCTCTCTTAAGTGAAGTAGTGCTTGCCAGCATCCTAGAGAGCGCTTGATTTGAAGCTCTCTTAAGTGAAGTAGTGCTTGCCAGCATCCTACAGAGTGCTTGATTTGAAGCTCTCTTAAGTGAAGTAGTGCTTTCCAGCATCCTACAGAGCGCTTGATTTGAAGCTCTCTTACGTGAAGTAGTGCTTGCCAGCATCCTACAGAGCGCTTGATTTGAAGCTCTCTTACGTGAAGTAGTGCTTGCCAGCATCCTACAGAGCGCTTGATTTGAAGCTCTCTTAAGTGAAGTAGTGCTTGCCAGCATCCTACAGAGCGCTTGATTTGAAGCTCTCTTAAGTGAAGTAGTGCTTGCCAGTATCCTACAGAGCGCTTTATTCGAAGCTCTCTTAAGTGAAGTAGTGCTTGCCAGCATCCTACAGAGCGCTTGATTTGAAGCTCTCTTAAGTGAAGTAGTGCTTTCCAGCATCCTACAGAGCGCTTGATTTGAAGCTCTCTTAAGTGAAATAGTGCTTACCAGCATCCTACAGAGCACTTTATTCGAAGCTCTCTTAAGTGAAGTAGTGCTTGCCAGCATCCTACAGAGCGCTTGATTGGAAGCTCTCATGTTTGTGATGTCATATCTAGGATGTAGTTCTACATATGATTACATCTAGAATCAAGAAATTGTACGGTATGTTTCTATCAAGCGGTTCAGAGATCCTTGCGTCACAGAGCGAAGGTTGCGTTGTTATGCGTGATGTCAGGAAACACTACGTAGCTTAATAAAACCTGAAAGTATTGCTATTGTTGGTTTCAAACTTTATAATGCAATAATACATCCCATCAGTCTTCTTTGCTGAAGCCTTTTGTTGAATGAATTTGATATGTGATGGACCCAGACCTGCCTAGTCTTCGGGTTCCAGGCTCTTCTCTGGGTCTCCGGGGAAGAGCGTGGAGTCTCTGTGTTTGCGGCAGTGCTATCAAACCCCCCTGTCCCACACCGTCATGTGATTGGCTACAAACATACTGCTAGTGGACAATCACATGGAGGTGTGGGTGGACATATAGCACTGCGAGCAAATCCCGCCCGTTTCTGGCATCACACCGTGGTGTTTGCCTTTTCTTTTTAAACCATGTGGCGGGGCAAGTGGCTGGAGTCTTATGTGGGTGTGGGTGGAGCATAGGGGTAACCTGGATCTCCGGGTTAGTTTTTTTTTTATGTAGGCAGGTATGGATAGACCCATGCTTTTGAAAAGAATGTATAATGTTGAACGAAGGGGAAATTCCTTTAATTTCTCTTAGAATGTTTTATGCCAGGTGTGCACTCCAAGAATAACTAAAACGGAGAGCCGGCTTCTGTTTGAAAGCAACTCCTCATCAACGTCGTTTCTTAACGCGCATCCCGGCTCCAAATGGTCCAATCAGCGGAGCTCAGCGCGTAGCCAAAGAGCCGCGTCCTTGCGTGTAAATCTGGCTCCCCATTGCCTGTATTCCTTCCTATCTTTCATTTGCAGTTTAATAGCACCGACCTCAAGCACAAATAATCTGTACAATGTCTACGCACTATCACTTTTGTCACAGATGGCCTTGAGGGGTTCTGGGGTATTTATTTCAAACCCAGCAAGCAATACACTAGTTGAATGGTAGCTGGCTGAACTCTGGCACACGAAAGGGCATCCCTCTCCCGTGGGTGTCCTGCCTCCCTAACCCTGGTGTCCTGTACTGACCGGAAACCCCTACTGCATAATCACCTGGCTAGGGTGAGGGCCGAAAGGCAATCCAGAGGTGCCCTGACCGAACACTTCTCCCGGTTTCTCAATAGGAACGGATTCTTCAACAGTGCTAATATCAGACACCCTGAGTCAGCCTCTTCTTCAGTTGCTCCTTTCTCCTCTCCCTGATCTAACTAATCACTCGCTTCTACTCTCTCTCCGCCTGTCTCTCCCGGTTGTCTTCCCACACTCTCTCTTCTATCCCTTCAATGTCCACAGTCTCTCTGCACTCTTCTTTACTCACCATTCTTTTCTCCTCTCTACACACACTTTTCCTCACTATGGACCTGATTCACAGAGCGTTTTCCAATGGGATTGCGCCATTACACAACGCTTCTGTGAATCAGGCCCCATATCTCTACGCGACCCTTGCCTCACTTCTCTATACCAGGGGTTATTCACCCAAGAACAGGTAATTGGGCTGTGTTTGTGCAGGTAGAGAGATTCCCAGACCCCCCCTTGTTTTTCATAAATTAACTTTGGGTCTCACCCTAAATTACCAGGGCGATCCACACGTTGACCCCTTGCTCACTGTTCTTAGATGAGAGAGGCACAGCTCCTGATGTGGCCCGACAAGGCTGAAACACGTGTATGGGGTTGCTGTTGGTACTCTTGTTCAGAGGAGAATTGCCTAGTATTTCAGTGGTGGACTGCCCCAGGACAGGACAAAGACTGATGTGCGGGGACATTTCTTCCCTGTGAAAGGGACAGTGAGCTAAAGCCTTGGTAGAGTCTCTCCCAGGGGTTATTCACCCAAGAAGGTCCTTGGGCTGTGTTCGTGCTGGTAGAGAGATTCCCTGACCCCCCCTTGATTTTCACTTCTCTATACATCCTTCTCACCTCTCCCCAACCCTCTAAAACAACCTCTCCCCACCTTGCTAAACACACTTCTACTCACCTCTTACACACAATCATCTATTAATGCTCTCCCAATCTTACCAGACTCTCTCCACCCATCTCTTCCAAATCCCCCCATGCTTCACTCTGCACTCGGCACTACTCCCGCTACCACCTTGCGCTCTCTCCACACGCTCCTGTCATGCATTGTCTGTATCACAACCCCCACTGTCTCTTGAGTTCACCATCTCTCTCGCTTCACTCTACACGCCTGCTTTTCCCACTACACTACACATTACCGGTACCACTTTCTGTCACAACTAATACTTCACCTGCACTTTGCTCAAAATCCATCAATAACTCTTCAGCCCCACGCTCCTCCGTCCATCCTCCGTGTGGTCTCCGTCCACCTCCACACCTCCTGACCTCCCCCGTACTATGCACTCCATTTATAACCCTTTTGTAATGCGCTCTTTGTAATTCTGACTCCAACTCCCTTCTCCACTGGCTCCAGCTGTCACCGGACTCTGTAGGCCAACCTTAAGCAGTTCTATCCACCGGGGCTGGATTCTTGAGGTGGTGAAAAGCTTTAAAAAACCATAAGCCTCATCTCCTTTTTCGGTACACGTTTGTTTACAGTCTTTGATGCTTTCTCGGTTTTCTGGCCATTTTGCAGTCTGTTTTCTTTTGTTGTGGCATGGAGTGTTGCCAGTTTTCCTGCTGTGCTGCAGGCTCATTTCATGTGGCATCAGTTAAGTTCTGTGGTGCACAGCATTTCTTTCTCATGGATCATTTGGATCGCTCGGCGCTCGCCGATGCAAAGGAGTCTGGGCTTGGTAGTCCGGTAGGAGGAAAAAGAACTCTGGCCGGAATGAGGCACAGCATGCTTTGGGTGAATGGTTGTGGTACCTTTGTGAACATGCATGGCACGTGAGGCCGGGCCAAGGATTAGCCCCACCCCTTGACCACCCAGTCCTCTTCCCCCACCTCTTGGACAGGGCTAGGGCTGGCTCTGGTTTATGCCCTGGTAGCTCTGCTGTGCCCTGTCCCAGGTCCCAAGGGGTCCTGGGCTCCCCTGATTGGATCAGGCCCCCGAACGTGTCACCCTTACCACTGGTGAGAGCTACCAAAGAATACCTTAAAGTAAATCCAATTGGTCCACAATCTGGTGCTTGGCTCCCTGACTCCTTGAATAGAGAGTAACTTTAAAAATTCTACTTAGACCGCGCACGCGCGGGGCGGGGGCTTCAGGCCCGTGACGCATATAATCATCAACATTGCAGCACAGATGCACCCCTGCTAGACCACTGGCGTCATCTCGGCGATACCTCCTCTGTGTGGGCGAGCTGAAAGAAGTATGAACTAGATTAAGACATTTGTCGCATGTAGGGCCCAAGCGGTGGGGCTGCCCCACCCCCGCCACACCCTGGGGGAAGTTGAGACTGCAAGACCACATATCTAAAGCAATCCAGGTGTTCCTGTTCCAGAAGCCCCCCATCCCCTCCCAAGCCCCCCAAGAAGCAGCTACCCCAACTGTAATTACCAAGCTGCCATTAATACCCCACCCCTCTGCCCAAGCACATGGAGTCCTTCACCTGCTGCAATGTGTCTCACAGACTTTGTTGCCCCCCTGCCATCACCCGCATGTCCATACATATTAGTAATGGATTGCAGATCACTATGACTTTGGCACTTGAATAATGCAATGTGAATAACGCAAACTCGAGGTTACCTGGCTACAGAAGTGCAGCTATTGGTCTAGCTGTGAGCATAGCTCGGCCTCCTTGCTTCATCGCACCCTCCTCCCTCACTGCTTTTCTTCACCCTCTGCCCCTTTGTGCTTTGCGCGCTCTGATGCAGAAGGTTTCTGCGTGTGGGGTGTTGGGAAACGCCAAAATAAATAACCTAAAGAGAAATAGAGAGCACAGGAAAATACATTTTAAAAGAAACGACCTTTCCTTACATTTTGGAAAATGTGAAAAAATAGTATGCCTATTCCTTCCTGTTCCACTTTAAAGAGTGACCAGGGTCAGGCAGAAAGGTGCAGCGTAGGAGAGTATTGGGATGTCATAGCATTGCCGTTGTTATATGAGAATGCTAGTCCTCTGATGCCATAATGGTGATAACAGTAGAGCGATCATGTCTCACTTGTATTTAAGCAATAATCCCGCCTTCTACAGGCTGCAGTGGCCGGTAACAGTCATGGGCCGCAGTTACAGGCCTGAGCGAAGCGAGGGCTGTAACGCCAGGACCCAGTGCCGTTACCAAGCCGGTGTAGCCTGCAGAAGACAGGATTATTGCTATTAGTACCCCAAGGCAAACCCTCGAGGTGCTAATAGCAATAGAGAAAAAAAACGGCCGTGCTCTTCGTTCGCAGCGGCTGGGGAGAGTCAGGATTGCCATGGAAGTGGAAGGCGGGTTCCACTCGGAGCCCCTCTTCCATTTCCATGGCTTACCAGGAAGTTAGCTGATGGAGCGGAGTGGGCTGGGCGGAGGAGCCAATGAGAGGTAAGCTGGTTGGGGTGGGGGTGCAGAGGGGTTGGATTTGGGGTCGGGAGGCAGAGGAGGGGGGAAACAGTGGTGCCGGTGAAGGGCAGATGTGGAGAGAACTCAGCTTGCATCAGTAGGTACAGCCTGGGTTTGGAGCAACCTGATTGGCGCACACACCGGCAGAGGGTGCCAATATTAGTTTCATCAGCAAGAAGGGTGTCCAAATAGCCAACAGTTTCTGTATTTTTAGGCAGTTATTGCTGGATTCCTATTCAGACGGAAGTCTTTTTGAAACTGATTGAGTAACTTGAGCTGAAAGATTAGTGGCCTCTTTATGAGTCAAGTGGCCACAACAAAAACAGGTGGTATTTCAAAGAGCGCATTTCTTTACTACTTGCCTGATCAAGGGCCATGAAATATTTACCACCTGCGGCAGTCGGATAAATACTGCTTGATTATAAGTGGGAAATCTGCGCTGCATTTACCTGACATACACCTAAACCCCCACCCTGCGCTCTCTTCCCCTGACATACACCTAAACCCCCACCCTGCGCTCTCTTCCCCTCTCTAAAAAATATTTTGCCCCTTCATTTTAAGGGACAATAATCTGCAGGGGAGCGCCACAGGGGGGACAGGTGTGGGCTTCGCAGACGCCCTTTGTGATGTAATGCATAGAAAGGTGCACTTTTATGAGAGCAGAATGATACAGGCCTCCACAATGAGATGAACATTCACTTTTGGCTGTGATGCCAAAGGTTTAACCTGTCTTTTCAGTAATACGATGCGCTATTTGTGCAAATATGCATTGTTTACCGCTGGTTGGGCGTTTAAGTTGTAATAGTGCGGAAACTCTTGAATTTCTGCATGCTGTAAAGGTAACTGTTGAATGTTGAAATCCGGTCAGAAAATCTGCATGTATCATAAAGGGGGCTGTGGTGTAATTTTGGAGGCCATGGATCAGTGCAGAGGACTGCTCAGGGGAACCGGTGTGATGTGTGTAGCAGCCTTTCCTTCTCTTGGCTTCTTCTATGTGCATTACTACAACCGAATAATAGTGTCCGTTTAAGGGCAGGAATATCCTTTGCGGCTTAGGAGCTAGAAGGCAATTGCCCCCTGGGAGATTTCTTGTACTAGCATTTGGGAGTTGATGTTGAGCAAATAGGTTTGGGAAGGAAGTGGTTTTCGCTGTCTGCAGGGTGGAAGGAAAACGCGTCAATATCAAAGGGCTGCAGAGAATAATGGATCAATTGCTCTAGGAAGAACTCCAGAGTTACCCAGCCATTGCAGGGCTTTTCTCTGTTACTTCATCAAACGACAAAGCTCCCAGAGGGAATTTTGGAAGTAAGGTCACGCTGGCAAAGAACAATGTGTGGCATGCTGGTGTGATCGGTTTATATATCTGAAGAAGAACTTTATAAATTGGTTGCGAGTAAGGACTTGGTGGGGGCTTGGTTGGTTGTGGGTAAGTGTGTGTGTTTGTAGTGTGTTTTGTGATCTACTTGTGTCGGTTTAGGACTTGTTTAAACCTTGAGTTGTTTGTTGGTGAACAATTACTGCTTTGTGATATTGCTGAGATGTACTTCTAGCTTGGTAAGAGAAATAATTGTCATGAATGCTGCCATGATGTCTTTTGCATTGCTTAATGTATTTGGTTCCTATGAATGAGTTGTGTTATATATTAAAATGGATCAAGAAATACAAAAATAAAAATAAGAACTATTAATGAGGATCAATCGTGATTGGATGTTTATAAAGCGACCGCATTATGTACTGACTGTGTGTGAAGGTAATTAGCGGACTCCTTGCATGATGAGTACAGATATTGCTTATGAAATGCAGTTTTCTTTTTTTAATGCAATGGGGATATTTTGTTGAGGTTTCATTTGATCTCAAGGATTTCAATCCTTGTTTAAACTCAGCCTTGGGTAAAGTTTTGTAGTGGAGGAGCCAAATACCCCTACTCCAACTGCCCCGCCTACATTACCTGAAAAGTGTGAACCGAAGTATGTGACTTATACTGAACAATTAAACCAGCAAAGAGAAGAGCAAGGACTTTGTGCAGTATCCATAAGAATATCTATACCTAAGAGAATATGGGAGGTAAAGTACCCATTGAGGAAACCATACCTGCATACAAGACAATATGAAGGCCATTTAAACGAGATTCCTGAAGAAGCAGAGAAACTAAATAGCAAAGATGAATGGTTACGTCATACAAAGTGAATCAACACCCATATAGAAAGATAACCAGACCAGAGAGGCAGACTATTTATAAGAACAAAGAAGCACCAAGGATACGTGACATCTTGGGATCAAGATGAAGAGACTTATGCAATAAACCTGATGAAGATACTTAGTTACTTTAACTGTGTACAGATGCAATGAAACGCAAACAGCAAAGCAATCATGAAGCTAGCCACATGCTTTTGTATAGATTAGACCGCAGCAAGTGCCAAAATATATATACATATATACCTCTATAAGAACATATGGACAAGTAAAGGATGAATGTTTCCGCTACGTACATAAGCAGTACTGAACAAGCAAGAAGGCCCCATTTTCAGTGTCGCAGTTAAGAAAAGCAATTGAATCAAACAGAATAAAAGTTCAGATGTGGAATTGACTGAGCCAAGAAAGCCAAGGTCTTATCAAACTGGAATTGGCTGACATTAGATACAATTAACGTGAAAAAACAGAAGCTCCTGTTCAGAGAGGTCAAGCAAAAACAAAAGATGTCAGAGGACTATTGAAGAATAAAATAAAATACACTAAAAAGGCTCGATTTCATGATGTCCAGTCAAGTGATGGAAGGAAGTTGGATGAACGAGATGATCACACCTACGCACGGAGGCCGGCTGGTGCCCATACTCCTTAAAAATTCTCAGAGAACAGTACAAACTCAAGGTCAACTTCAAAGCGCTAATTGACACTGGACCATTGAGGTTATGATGGATGATATGACCAATTGGTGGGAAGCTGGTATTGAGACAAGCCCACCCGCACCTGGTTGTTCAGTCTGTGTGCTGCTAACGTAGGTGGAAAAGTACTGACAGGGGTTAGTAGCCAAGCAATTGTAGGGGACCATGTAGTTGGGGGTCCTATAGCTTGTGTAGCCAATGTGATGTTGTACTTTTAGTGACGTTCATATGGGCCATTTTGAAGGGAGGGCTTAGTTGCCCCACCTGATGTTAACTATCCAATTACCTTCTTTCATTACTCCATACAGATATGGAACCTATGCTTAGTTTTTCACTTAGAACCAATCCCACCTCCCGTTAGGTTTGTGTAGTTTGCCACGTAGGATGACGTTGGTAATGACGCAGGTCAAAACATCAGTGATGACCAGTTATGGGTATAAGAACCCAATTTTTTTATGAAGTAAGTAGAGTCAGAGTATTCAGCGATTGCTGATGTTCGTTGTACTCCCTGTACTTGATGATACTTGACATTAAAACAGACGAACTTTGTCATACAATTTGTGTAATCTTGATAATTGATGTACGAATAAAATTTGCATCCCCATCCATCTCCAGGGTACTGCTACTCATTTTAAAGGGCTGTTTGGGAACACGCAGCTCAGTTTTGCCGTGCAACTCTGAGATAACTTTATCTGTGACTCTAATTGTATGGAGTATCCCCAGATCTCTGAAAGATTGCGGGAGAGTTTGATGCACTGAGGACTATGTATTCCGGTCCTAGTGTTCCTGTGTACAATTGTTTTGATTATTCCCAGATCTCTGAAAGATTGTGGGACAGTTTGATGAACTAAACCTCTGTATTCCCGGTCCTGGTGTTCCCGTGTATAAATTGTATTGATTATCCCAAGATCTCTGAAAGATCACGGACAATCTGTTAGACTGGGGCCTCTTTATTCTCTGTCCTTTGTTCCCGTGTATAATTGTATGGATTATCCCCAGATCTCTGAAAGATCATGGACAGTTTGTTGCATGGGGGCCTCTGTATTCTCAGTCCTGTGTTCCCGTGTATAATTGTATGGATTATCCCCAGATCTCTGAAAGATTGTGGGCCAGTTTGTTGCACTGGAGCCTTTGTATTCCCAGTCCTGGTGTTCCTGTGTATAATTGTATGGATTATCCCCGGATCTCTGAAAGTTCACGGGAAAGCGTGATGCACTGGGGTCTCTATATTCCCAATTCTGGTGTTCCTTTGTGTAATTGTATTGATTATCCCTGGATTTCTGAAAAAATGCAGGACAGTTTGTTGCACTGGGGCCCCTGTATTCCTGATCCTGGTGTTGCTTCATACCATGCTTCAGGTGGTGAGTCTTTTGCTAGTAGTGCTTTCTCATTGATCTGCTGTAGGACCCGACAGTGGGGAAGGCAGAGCAATGACATGCACGGCAGAAATAGCTGGTGTTTTAAAGAAGACATTTTATCTGTGTGGTTTTCAGGATGGGGATGCAAACAAACACCTACAAATACTTGGTGAGTATCTACAACTCAAATGGGCCATCCAAATCTAAAGGGCGAGGGTAAAGTGAAGTATTCTTCCAGTATCTACCACCTCCTGTGGCATAAATCCAAACCATACGGTTCAAACTAATGTCCCTCCTGGTACTCCCTAGGCCACAACACAATCCCACAAGGCTGTCGCCAACAAAGTTCAAACCCTGTTCTTAATAAGAAAATATGACTAATTCATGTGGAGAAATTTTACGACTGGGTGCTTGCCACATAATATAGTTTCATATGTCTCAGTCTCATATGTTTGTTTTTAGAAGGGCCTGCAGTGGATCTAGTAGGAATAGGTATCTTCACCTAACACCCATGATAAAAATCACAACAGAAAGGAAGATATTTTCCTATTAATTGTCTCACGCTGGACAGTTTATAGTCAATTTCTATGAATTGATCCGTTTGTTTCAAATTCTCATGAATTCAAGAAAAATGTATTGATCAAATCTTCCTGTGTCATATCTTCAGCCAAAACATGTATTGGTTGAGTGGTTAAGAATATGACACAAGATGATTTGATCAACTAATGCCTTCTTTTAATTCATGAGAATTTGATACAAGCTGATCCATTCATAGGAAAATATGTTTCTAACTTTTACCTGTTCGTAATAACTCCTCGGCCTCCTGGCTAGTACATTAGCTGAAACGCAAATGTTCCAAATCTTGCACAACCCGAGTTCAGAAATCCTACTTCAGAAAGTTTGTGCCTAGTCTTGTACACAAAAGATCTTATGCCCCGTGGCTCTCCCTGCTTTCACTCAGATAATTGAGACCTCTCCCAGCTCCTGCTCTCCTCAGCCCCCAGTTTCACTTTTAATCTTGGATCTTGGCTCCATAATGACAGGCGGGCTCTCCCTTTAGTGATGGGCCTGGTAGTCAGCAGTTTCCTTAACAAAGTCGCCACCTTCTACCAAGTGGTGGTCTCCCTGCAGGAAGTAGCATTGCATCTGCCTCCTTGTCCTCTGGTCTGCTCTGGACTCAACTTTGGACACTACTCCCCTCCTTTGGACTTTCCAATTCCTCTTTATATGAATTGCAAGGTTTCTTCCTGTGTCCAAGCTCTGCTGATTGGTTACAGCTGTAGGTATGTTTGCCTCCTTGTTCGGGATTGTTTTGCTTTTCAAATCTTTTTAATTGAGCCTCTTCGTAGTGCTGAGATATGTGATCTTGCTCACCTGTTCGTTCTGGGCCTTTATGGGCAGTCTGCAATGTTGCCGCCATCTTGGAACGCCTATGGCAGTGTTTATCCATTCACAGCATTCCGCATACACAGGGAAGTGACAATCCGATCCCCACTACATTTTCTTCCAACTGCACGGATCGCTGTTGCTCTATTACCTCATTTGGTAAATTCAGGGACTTCCTTGAGCTGTTATATTGACTCTATATTCGTATTGGCAAATGCTGTACTTGTCTGACAAGGGCTTTGTAAGTGCACTGCCTGGCGGGTTCTGTCTCTGAGGTGCTTGTAATTTAGTCTTATTCTTACAAACTCTGGCTGTTTGAGAGTTATTGTCCTCATATCGGGATGTTTTGGAAGCCTGTTAAGAGGGGTTCTAGTGGTCCCTGATAAGAGGATGTTAGTGAGTTTAAATATCTCCGATGGAATGTTTCTGAGTGTTTTTGATTGGTGGTTAGTAAACACCCGTTGAGGATGTAATAGCAGGCCTTGGTGGGGGTGGAAAACTTGCAGGATTCTACCCTTTCAACCCTTGCAGAGGCACACCGTTCAGCTCCCAGACCAACCCAGTGCCTAATGGCTAACCCCTCACATAATATTGGGAGTTCATCCAACTCACTGCAACGGCATAGTAGACACTGAGGTGTGCGTACCCATCTTCATCTGCACTGAATTGGTCAATATGTGATCTTTAAAGAGGCCTTTGAAACCCAGCTGTTTATATAGTGCTCTAAGTCTGCTCCTTCTGGGCTCACCTTTCCTACCTGCTTTGCCTGGCTCTCCAGTTCCTCCACACCGGTTTCTTCTTTTAACATTTTTTAATATTCACATTTTTATTACATTTTTCATATTACATCAATACACACAAGTTTACACAAACACAGGCCAGGCTGGAAAAGCACAAGTCCAATAATTACATCAGCTCCAAGAACCTCCCCCATATCCCTTCATAGAGGTTTATTTTCTTTCTTTTGTTTAAGATTACCCTTTCCAATTGAGACATTCTGCGTAAATCATCAATCCATGTGGACCTGCTAGACATTGTGACATTTTTCCAATCTCTCAGAATTCTCTTTTTTTGTGGTGAGTGTAGCTCTAAAAAACCAAGACCTCTGTGGGTAGATAAAATCCTCCAGTAGGCAACCCTCCCCCAATATTACAGTCTGAAAGTCAAAATCCATATTGGCTATTAAATCTTGATTCATTGTTCTTGCGGCTTCCAGCCAAAACGACCTCACATTTGAACCATCCCAGATCATATGTGCAAATGATCCTTCCATGTGGCCACAACCCCAACACACATGGGTCTCACTCAATCCTCACTCATGCATTTTGACTGGTGTCAAGTATTCACATTATTCAATATTTTCACTTGGCGGGCCTCTTCCTTAGGTTTAGCTATGTCAAGGCAACATTCCCACACATCTTTTCCCAACCTTCCGACTGTCACCTCTCAGCCCAGGCACTCAGACCAGACCCTGAGAAATTGCTCATTCGGGCCCCTGAAACTCATCAGGAATTTGTACATATTAGAAGCACAGTGACCCTTTGTTTTTAATGTCAATAGATGTCTCCTAAGAGCATCATCATCTATACTTTCAGCTTCTCCAATGCTTGCCTCAATTTCTGATATTCACGGTATGTGCATCCTTTCAGCCCCTTTGTGGCAACCAATTTGTTGAATGGCATCAATTTTTCCTTCTCCATCAGGTCTTCGATCCACTGCACCCCACTCAAGAACCAGTCCAGCAAGAAAACTGGTTTCCCTTCGATATAGACACATCGACTTAACCAAACCGATGACATTGCCCGTACACTGTCCCGTCCCCCAGTTATCTCCTCCAACGTCTGCCATGTTTTCTTCAAACAATCTGTCACCGCTGAGGCCGATCAACCCCTTAGGTTCATGGATGTCAGTAGTGCTCGGAAGACAGCAGTGTGTTCAGTTCTGTCTCTGCCCTTGTCCAGTCATCAGGCGAGTTCTCCAGGAATGGCATCAGGTGTATGGCAGAAAATGATAGATGATATGAAGCAAAATCTGGTATCGCAAGACCCCCTCACTCGCCAGGGAGTTGCAAATTCCACAATTCGTGGCTGTTTGTTTTCCCACAAGAAGTTTTTTTAACAGGATGTCAATCTCCTTGAAATGTTTTTTTTTATCTGTAGTGGTAACATGCTCATCGCATAGTTTAAGCATGGTGCAGACGACATTTTGATGGCATTAACCTTCCCCCATAGTCGTTCCATCTTCCGCCTCGAAGTTATACACCTCATGTTAGCATCCACCATGTGACGAACTTCAGATACCCGGATATTTCATTTGTTCTGGACACCATCAAAATCCAAGCTTCGTGACACTTGTACTGGAGCAGGCAGATGAAGCCGGCATCACCTCAGACTTTGTCTATTTTATTTTGTACCCTGGAAATGAATTCAAATCAATTAAAATCTTATTTTTGCTGCATTAGGGCTGACAGTGTGGAGGCCCGGGTCCGTAGCACCAACAGCATGTGGTCAGCATACAACCACACCTTCTGCAACACATCTCCATACTGTACTCCTTCGATCTTGTCATGGCAATGAATTCTCTCTGCCAGTGGCTCCATCGCCAGTACAAAGGGCAGAGGTCACAGTGGGCAACTTTTGCCTCGTTCCTTGACCCAGTTTCAAACAGCTTGGATGATCATCCATTAGTATTCATCGCAGCCGCTGACTTTGAATAGAGTAAGAGTATCCATTGTATTATATCAGCACCAGATCCATAGTTCAGAATTGCAAACAGAAAGCTCCACTCAATTCTGTCAAAAGCCTTCTCGGCGTCCAACAAAAATACAGTCACTCCTGAGTTCATTTTATTGCATTCCTGCAATGTCAGTATCAACTTCTGCATGTTAGTTGGAGCACTCCTTCCTTTTATAAAGCCTGACTGGTTTGGATGGATAAGATGCACCACAGTGTTCTCAACCCTCAAGGAAAGCGCTTTGGCCAGGATTTTATCATCAGTGTTGATTAGACTGATTGGCCTGTAATTCTCTACTGAAGTCTGTGTCCTCCCATGCTTTAGCAATACAGAAATAGATGTGTGCTTGTCGTTGTTGGCAGTATACCTCTCCGCCTAGACCTGTTGAACACCTCGAGTAGAAGCTCAAAAACAACTCTCGGCATGATTCGGTAAAACTCTGCGGGTAGCCCATCTGGACCAGGGCACTTCCCCTCAACCCCCATTTAAGTGGTTCATTACGCCCATCATTTCTTCCACTGACAGAACAAGGTCCAAGGATGTCCTCCCTCCATCGGGTAATATATTCAAGCCACAGCCATCTAGATAATCCCTTGATCTCTTGGACTTTCACCAGAACGTAGATCATCAGAAGTATACCATGTATTGTTTGTTCTGCTTCTTGGACCCTCAAGCGGTGTGCCAATAGTCTGTAACATCTTTCTCCACCTTCATAGTAACTGCACCTGGATCTAAAAAGGAGATTAGCTCCCTTCTCAGAAAATCGCTTGTTTAGCTGATACTTTCTGCAGGTCAGTGCTTCCTTGACTTCTACAGCTGGATTTGACATATATCTTCTCTCTAGCTCCAGGACTTCAGCTTGCTGGGCAATCAAGTCACAATTCAGCATTTACTCCTCTTGCTCGACAGACCTATCAACAAGCCATGTGTATAACATTTAAATGCTTCCCAGGTTGATATCACACAAACATCTGGTGACCAATTTACAGATACAAAGAATTCTGCTTCTTTCACAATTTTATCATCCAGATCAACATCATTCAACAAGGCAGTATTCATCTTCTAGTAATTGGATTTGGGCAACATGAAAGATAATGATGTTTCTATCCAAACTGGCGCATGATCAGAGATTAGTATAGCATCCATGTCAGCACGCAAGACATGTTGTGGATATTGGCCAGCAATCATTAATTTATCAATTCTTGAAAAGACATTGTGGCACCCTGAGTGGTATGTATAATTTTTTTTACAGTGGGGATGACTAATCTCCATACATCAACAAAATGAAATTCATCAATCAATGCATGCAAAAACATACGATTTCCACACCTACAATTAGCAGTGGCCCCACTTCTGCCCACCTACAGGTCCATCGTTTCATTAAAGTCTCCACCCATAAACAGGTCACCCTGACCAACTCCCGGAAGAAAATGTGCGACAGATCTGGAAAACAAACCATCTCCATCTTTGGGGGCATAGATATTACAGATCCCAATGGTAGAGTCCTGTATTTTAACAGACACGTAGATAATCCGGCCTTCTTAATCCTTTTTGCTTATAAGAACATTCAAGGACAGGACTTTCCTCAAGAAAATACAAACCCCTCTTGAATTCGAGCAGTAACAAGAAGAAAATAGTGAGCCCACCCATCCCTTCTAAATAAAATCATCATTTGAGTCCATCAAAATGTCTCTTGTAGAAGGGCCACGTCCGCCTTCAATCTGTCCAAATGATCCAGTACCCGTTGCGTTCATTCAAATCATTGAGCCCATTCACGTTCCATGAAATCACTTTCAGACTGTGCTTGCCCTGAGTTGTCATTGTTGAAAAAAACTCCCCTTGCCCAACTCACTACACAAAAACACAGACAAACTTACAAAGAACACTAAACCACGTCCTTGTATTATTGCGCCAGGCCATGACGCGCCACACAATTTCAAAGGTGCTCAACACTATTCCAAAGCCTGCACTCCCCCTGCATATACCACCCCGTAATAAAGTTCCAACCATTCCAAGCATGTGTCAGCAAAACCTGGAGGCCGGGTCTGGATTCAATATCCCAAACACAATGCATGCTTCTGACACGTTCTTACCACACTTTAAGCCTGTTATCTATCTTGAAGGATCATGGCTGCGGATGATTTCCATTTTGATTTCACCCTTCAAATATGTTTACAGGATAAAACAGTGACCCTGCTGTTGAAAAGAACACATCCTCTTTTAACACACCAGGCAATATTCAAGCAATTGAGATGGTTTAACCATCAACCAGGGGTCCCCAGTGTGACCCAAGTTACTGTGTGGCACAGGTATGGAAACTCTGGCCTTTTGCAGGAGTCGCTCTGTCTAAGAGGAGCTAAACCCGACTACTCCACTTCCTGGAGACCGTGGCAGCTAGAGAGGAGGAGAGTCGCAAGAGGGAGGAGATAATTACTCCTTAATGGGTTGAATGGAAATATCCTGAGTGCGTAAGGCATGGGATTGCGAGATGAAGCCCCCCTTAAAATGGCTCCCATCTCATATGCCATGACCTGCACCAAATTCCCTCTTCCCCCACTCCTCTGTCCTTGTCCTCTTTCTTATGCATTCAGACCTTGATGAGAGTGAGTGGTGAAGCATTTGCTCTCTGCCATGGGCACTCCGCCAAGCATCAGAGTGGCCTGAACTGAGTGGCAGGCTATCTTCTCATAAGAATGAGCTTAACAGTTGCTTCTAGGTGCTAGGGCTTTTGTTACCCATCTCGGTGGTGCTCCTTTTGTAATCCTCAAAATTATGAAACTCTATGTTGACCCTGCTGGGAGTTGAACCGGTGGCTTGTAGGCTGTCAAGCACATCATGGAAAATCTTAATCCATTTTGAATGGATTAGGACAGCATTGCAGGGCAGTTATGGGGCAATGTCATGTTTCAATGGAGCAATTTCTCTGCAAATCTAAAAATATTCTGCATTCAGTGATATTGGCCAATGGATAGACTGGGTGAATTATGCATGGGCTTGGGCCACAGGCACACCCCATTCCCTCTGCACTGACCGACTACAGATACCACATGGGCATGTATGTGCCACCATAGAGAGAAGAGCACCTAGAATAATACCAGTGTTTGCTGGCTTTATTCTGGGCGGGCAGAATGCATTACATGAGAGCACTGGTGGCATACATCGGGCACAGTTTATGCAAATAACGTAGGTCAATTCTACTCCTGTTTGCCCACGTCATTTAGGCAAGACCTCCCAAAAACCCCCAAATAATTACTGTTAGAAACTCGTGTATTTTCCATACTGGCATTCGTTTTCACCTATGTTTTGCAGAAACTAGGCAGACTAATCCTCTTCGCCTCCCAAGCCGATTGCCTTTTAAAACCTATCTATTTTGCGCCATTAAGCTACAGAGGACGACACGTGAAAGTCTGACATTTTCCAAATGTGTACAAGGAAAAATCCCAAAGCCTGACCCTCACAAGCGAGTAGACCTAATAGGCGGCCATCTTGAGTGCCGCCATAAAGGGGGCGTCAGGACAACTGGAGTATGTCATTACTGGGCATTGATCCCGGAAGCCTAGTAAATGGTACAAAAATCTAGCTCTGAACCAAACCCAAGTACCCGAAGGGAACACTGATAAATGAAACCCATTCGCCCAATTTTATGTTACAGAAAATATTGGAAAGCATGTTATGTTTCTACTTTCTTGCACAACCTTCCCAATTTCTAAAACCATCCTTCTTCTCTTTAAGAAAGTTGTGCTGTTGTGATCCCAGGAACTGTTCCATCTCTGCTATTCGAGCACCATACGTCACCGCTCCCTGCTAATTCCCTTGGCCCGCCTCCTCCTAGTTTCTCCTGCTAGGGATAGGCTCCATGCTCAACAGGAGCCACGTCATGATATCATAAGTACCGCTTTATTGGCTGTAGATATGCTCTATTGGTTTCACAGAGAAGTTACTCTAATTAATACTTGACATCAAACTGAAGTGGGCTATTAGTTACTCCCAGAAACTGGTTTATGACCCGGCCCCACTGGTCCCAAAGCTGAACGACGGATGTGTCCTTTTAGCTGCCAGTACACTCTAGGCTTGATGGACCCTGAGCCAACTCCCAAGTGATGGGTTCTTTAAGTCCAGGCCCTTGACTAGTAGAGAGGTTGCCAGGCGGGAGTGAGTATACTGTCATTTTATAATTGTGTCAGGAGGAATCACACAAGGGCCAAACCCCCTTTGCTTAGAGACCTCTTGTGTAGGTGAATGGACAGTAGTTGTGTTGGGGAGCCTGAGTTTCACTTGCCTGCCTCCACTGTAGCATTTGAGGCCTAGTGCCGCAGCCTGTGTTTCTCACTTAAAAATAGTGAGCTTTAATTGAGGATCACAGAATTCTGTTCAGAGAAAGGGGTATCCGTGCTCTTTTAAGGAGGCCGTTATCGCCTCATGCCCCATCAATAAAAATAAAAAAAAATACCTTAAAACAGATGTTGGATAATGGCAGTAAAGGAGGGGTAAAATAATGATTGGAACTGGAACAGAAAATTACTTCAAAAGAGTGAGTGATACGTGGAGTCCTGTTTTAATCCACGAGCGCGCACTTGCCAACATCATCAAACCACCACATGATTAATCGCACTTGGCAGTCTTCATACGTGAAGTGGTCTGGGATTGGCATAGCAAGGGCACGGTCATTCTAACCAGAGAAGTGGTGACCAGTGGAGACGTGTGAGGCGTCCAGCGGTGGAATAGACGGTTGAAGACTATTTTAATTATTGGAAACGTGTTCTCAAACGAGCCCTTTTTGTGGTCTCTTTTAATTGGTGGAACTGCACGTTTTTGCTTGGCAACCGCGTCAATCGAGGTTTGCGCACCTTCCGAGTTCTCATCATTTTTGGGGATTTTCCCAGTTTTCGTATTCATGCATTTTTAATATTTGTGTAAAATTGCTAAAACAACTAAGTAGGTTAAGCAAAGCTTTCCCGTAACGGTGGCTGATTTTCTAAAATGAATAGTTTTTCTTCTTAGTTTATATCTGCTATGTCTGGTTTTCCCCTGCTTTTCAGAACAACCATTTCAATTGCCAAGTCCCTCGATGCAAGCTCTGAAGAAGGCTGGTGGGGTGTTTGGGGGTGAGGGGACACGCCCAGACACCACCTTGTGCAGTTGGGGAAGTGTATGAAAAGAAGTAGTGGACTGCACCGCTCCACTCAAACCGCATCCCCGTGCCCCCTCCCATGCACAATACAAACACCAAAACACATGCTCCTGCTGTTTAAGGAAATGTCCTGTGCAGTGCACTGAAAGTGCATGTTTCAACTTCTTCCTACAATTTTATTTTAAAATGAAACCATTCCGGAATATAGGAACGGTGAAACTTAATTAAAAGAAGTAGAGGAGCACTGCTCCCATCCGCTCCTGCTCACTTCACCACTGACCTAGTGGCTCTGGCCCCGCCCCTTTGGGATGTCCGATATCTGGATCCTGCCTTGAATATGTAGCGCATCACACTGAGTTAATATTAAAAAGTTACTGAAATTAGTTTTTGAGAGCTTTTACCATGCAGTGGTCATTTGTCGTCATCTTTTGGAAACAAGTTGCTTGACATTCATACGTCATTCTTTCACCAGTACAGCAGAGTCAGTAATAATAGGCCTTTTCGGCTTACCCGGATCTCTTTCACGGCCTACGTTCCCTTGTTTTCCAGGCAAACCTAAAGAAAGCAATAAAACACTGTCTATTTTATTGAAAGCCCAAAAAGTACCAAACATATATAAATCTGCAGTGGCGCCACTGCTCTGTTGTGAAAACAGCAGGCCTATAAATTGGACTCAAAGTAGCTAAGTGCCTCATTAACAGTTTGCCAGTCACTGGTGGATACAAGACTTAAAACACCAGCTTAGATGGCACCCCAGAACAGAGATACACTCCTGTTTTTGATATTGATATTGATAATTTATTTCTATCGCGCTCATACACAAGTGTTTCAGAGTGCGGCAAGGGAGGGGAACAGGGGAGAACAAAACAGCGATCTTACTAGGCCCAGTGACATTGAGAACGTGCAAGTGCATGGGAGAGGGGGAGGGGAAAAGTGCATGGAAGGTGGGAAAAGTGGAAAGTGTGAAGCAGAGGAGAAACAGATAAATAACAATAAATAAATAATAAGGCAACAAACAGTGGTAGTGCAGCCAGCAATTTGCAAGTGCTAGGTTTAAGGCAGCAGACAGGGTAGGTCTGATGAGTGCAGGAAGAAAAAGGGGTGGGGGGCTGTATGGATACAGATACAGACCCCAGTGCAAGGGGTGGCCCGGAGGCAGTGCGGGAGGGTGGCAGGGTGGGCAGGTACCTGGGGCCGGAGGACAGAGGGTGGCCAGGTGCACGGTGCCAAGAGAGAACAGATCAGCAGGGGAGAGGTGGAGCGAAGGCTGAAGAAAAGAGGAAGGTCTTGAGGTGCTTCCGGAACCAGAGATGGTTCTCCTCAAGTTTTAGAGTGGCAGGGAGGCTGTTCCAGAGAGAGGCCCCAGCCAAAGACAGAAATCTACCCGCAGCTTGTTTCTTCGAAAAACGACTGACCCTGAGGGAGTTGGAGGTAGAGGAGCGAAGAGCTCGAGAGGGGAGGTATTTGCGGAGGGATAGCTGAAGGTATTTTGGACCCAGGCCCCCGAAAGCCTTGTGGACAATGCAGAGGGTTTTGAATTTAATCCTTGCATCCACTGTGATCCAATGGAGAGATGTCAGAACTGGAGAGATACGATCCCAGGACTTGAGGCCAAGGACAAGTCTTGCAGTCCTGTTCTGGATTAGTTGCAGAGGGCGGAGAGTAGAGGCAGGTAGATTTAGAAAGAGGCTGTTACAATAGTCCAAGCTGGAGAGAACCAGAGCTTGGGATACTATGAGCTTCTGGGGGAAGGAGAGGAAAGGCAGAGTACCTCTGAGGAGGTGCCGTAGGAAATTTGACTTTTTAGAGACCTCAGAGATGTGGGCGGAGAAGGAAAGGGTGGCGTCAAAGATGACCCTGAGGTTCTTAGCCTCGCAGGTGGGGGTAGGAGGAGGGTCAAGGGAGGACGACCAGAAAGTGAGGGGAAAGGATGAAGGTGTGCCGATGAGGAGGATCTCCGTCTTGCTGGCATTCAGACAAAGATCATTGGCGGCACACCAATCTTGAATGGCAGTTAGGCAATCACAGATGAGAGCGGGAGAGGAGGTGGCAGAGGGCAGCCTGAAAATGAGTTTAGTGTCGTCAGCGTAGCACTGGAAATTTGAGAAGAAAGTGGCAATGCAGTGGGCGAGAGTTGCCAGGTATTGGTTGAAAAGCCTGGGCGAGAGGTTAGATCCCTGGGGAACACCACATGTAGAGAGGAAGATAGATGAAAGGAAGGACTCAAGTTGGACCTGGGAGGGTCAATCTGAGAGGAAAGAGGTCAGCCAGGCCAGAGCCTGATCAGTGATACCCAGGTTTTCACAGAGACGGTTGAGCAGGATGGTATAGTTGACCGTGTTGAAGGCAGAAGACAGATCGAGGAGGATGAGGACAGAGGGAAGGTTAGAGTCAAGGTTGGATAGCAGATCTTCACAGATGTTCAGGAGAGCAGTTTATGTGCTTCTGGCAGCTCTGAACCAGACTGGTGGTCATGGAGACAGCCAACAGAATTGGAATGACGGTTAAGCTGAGAGATGGCCAACTTTTCCAGGAGTTTGCCCAGAAAGGGAGTAATGGAAATTGGGCGATAGTTAGCTGGACAAGAAGGATCAGCTGTGGGTTTCTTGAGAAGAGGATGCACTAAGGAGTGCTTCAGAGGGGAAGGGAAGGATCCAGAGGCAAAGGAGTGGTTGCAAAAATCAGCAAGGGCCGGAGCGAGGGTGTCAATGTGGTCCTTGATGAGGTTTTTGAGGAACAGGGATGAACCTGTTTTGACGAGGCTTTCATAGATCGGACTTGTTTCGGGTAAGCACTGAGATTGTGTGGTCTGCCCAGATTGGAGCGACCTAGATATCCTTCAATGCAAAGGTGGAGGGCAGGAGAATGGTGCCCCCAGAAGAAAATTTGCCCAAATGGGTGAAGGAGAGAAGACAAGGCATAAAGATGGCCAAGGCTGAGAACTGAACCACTGAGAAGCGGCACTGTTGCATAACATCACTGCACGTGGCCAGTCAGAAAACTCATCTGACTTGATTATGAGCAAGGTAGCTCAGTGGGCAATGTGTCTACTGTTTGGTATTATTGGTCATTTTCGAGTCACCAGTTCAAATTGCAGCAGGATCAACTCAGGCTTCCATCTTGTCCAGGTCAAGGAGTGCTGCTATGGATCATTGGTTATTAGTGTTTCCAGGTCGCACTATTTAATAATCTATTTTTTTTTAATGACCTGTCGTATGTGTAGGTTTTTTGTCAAACGTAGCAGAACATTGCTAGGAGTGAGGCCTGGGCCAGAAAGTCTGCTTTCACTTCAGAAAATATATAGATTTGGTTTCATCCACTGCTAAATGTTGAAAGTGCATCCGATCTGTTTGTGTCCATTGTCCATGTATCCTACTTGCTAAACTGGCCATATCCCACCACGACTGTGTACACCTACCATCGCGCAGCACCCTTCCATGGGAATCCTTGCTTCTGTTATCCTAATACTCAAATGTGTTTCTGGTAGAAGCACTCTTTCCCAAATGCCAACAAATGCAAGTACACATAAGGCTATGAGGTCAACAGAGGGTGAGATTAAGAAGGGGTATGAGGTCAACAGAGGGTGAGTTTAAGAAGGGGTATGAGGTCAACAGAGGGTTAAATGTTGTAAGCACCAGGGCAAAAATTGTTTTATTGCTGAAAAGATACATTTTTGATGCACCAGGTGAAGCTTTGCCCTAATGCAAAAATGCAGTGATTTTTTTTTTTTTGCACTTGGGCAATGTTTGCCCTGGTGCTTAAAACATGCCAAACTGCACCTGGCATGTTGCAGTGGTTTTCTTATATGCCCCAGTGCTTTTAGAAAAAGGGAACACTTTGCCCTAGTGATAATACTGTGCAACTTTGCACATACACCGGGGCAAACTTTCTGTAATCTGGCCAGTGGACGCGCGAGCGCTGGGTAAACTCTAAACTAAATGACTACATTACAAGTTGGGCCAGTTCTGGTAATTACTTTCTCTAAAAAAAACTCATCAGAGTGAGATTTGTAATATTCGAGTCCAGCGTTAAGCGAGGTCTTACTAAGTGCACTGTAACCGCACAAAGCTATGAAATGGGTTGGAAATCGGACTTCAGCTGAAAAATCCGTTCGGCGCTTGAACCAGGGCAGAGAAAAAAAAAACGGTCGTTTTCTTACGCGCCAGATGTCTGACTGCACGCAGTCAATAAACTCAACCGTCGATAAGAACGACATTTACACGCAGGGGGTTCTTGTTTTCTTTCAACAATGCCTGTGTTTTTGTAACGGCCCTTCATCTTTTGCAGGTGACGGTTTAAAACAAAACTGCGCCCAACCCAGGGCGCAGGCGCTCCAGCTGCAACTAGCATCTGTGCGGGACAATTAGCAGTTAATACCCCTTCACAATGTAGAGGGACCCCTGCTGTTGTTCACATTTTCTTAATTAAAAAACCCGCAAACCCCTGCATTTTCTGCAGAAATGTGTCTTCGCAGTCCGCCTAAGCGTCTTCTAAAATGTTTTGTTATCTGTGTATGGAGGCGGAATTTGGATGGGCGGAGCGCGAGGCCGGGTAGAGTTAGAACTGAACCTAAGCTTGCATATAAATCGGTGACAACTTTTCATAAAGCAGACCAGGGCAGCATGGATGTTAGGGTTTACAGTAAATTGACTCCTCGTGTAGGCACGCTGGCTGCTGTCATTAAATCACAACTGTAACTTTAAAAGAGAGGTCAATCAGAGAAGGCATCTAGAAAACGTCATTTGAAAAATTGTCCCGGAAAAACGTGAATAAAACAGCTTTCGGTCAAGCTTGTACATTGACTGAAAACTCCTTGCCTGTGAGTGACTGCAGTGGGCGGCTTTATTTATAGAGTTCCTACGGCGATTAAAGCGCCCTGATAAGTGCAGAGTAAGTGCAAATAGTTACTATAGGATAATGCTCCAAGCTGTCGATAAACATTAGTGTAACCGCAGCTGAACTGGCCTTCACAGAAAACACTCCCGGAGCAAGGCTCTGCAAACGGCCACATCATTATCATTCGATAGGATAGCTCATCGGCGTAATGCACCTGTGGATGAGATTTGTGTTCGACAAGCTGCATAGGCTTGGTGGCAGTTACTCCAGTCCAGAGGCATTTCTTCACCGCGCAGTGAATCTTGAAGCTGCCCTAACTTTTCTGCATATTAGATAAATTATTCGAAATCAGCCGTTCAGGGGATGCTGTGCCACCATTCAGGTTTCCCAGAATGTGGCCAATCACGGCCGGTATTGCTCTGCTGCTCCGAGCAACTCCAGAGACTCTTTATTTATTTATGTTTGCACTGGTATAGCTCACTAAACCCTTAGGTATCAAGGTGCTGTTACATACATTTTACTCTTATTAAATAAGGTTACAGTTTCATACATGTTACTCTCAGTGCTTAGGTTATAGTTACATACATGTTACGCTCATTGCTTAAGGTACCATTCCAGTTACGTGTTACTCTTTTTGCATGAAGTTATATATGTGCTGCTTCATAGAGGTTACTCTTATTGCATACGGTTATGGTTACATACATGTTACACTCAATGCATATGTTAAAGTTACATTCATGTTACACTCATTGTTTAGGGTTACATTACAGTTAAGTGCTACTCTTTAGCATATGGTTATGATAGCTGCTTCATACATGTTACTTCTAATAGCATAAGGATGATGTTGCATAGATCTTACTCTCAGTGTTTAAGTTACAGTTACATTCACGTTACACTAATTACCTAAGGTTACATTACAGTTATGTGTTGCATTCTTTGCAAATGTTTACGGTTGCTGCTTCATACAGGTTACTATCATGGCATAAGGTTACAGTTGCATAAAAGTTGCCCTCATTGTTTAGGTTACAGTTACATTCATTGTGCTTCAATATTTAATGTTTTAAAATTAACCTCTCTTCTGGCTGGGCCAGTGGTATTCAAACTTATTTATGGTGGGTGCCCACCCCCCCTTGAGTAAAAATATAGTTGTCAAGCCAATCCCGTTGGGTAAAAATAGTGTTTCCAGAACCACCCCCATGCCATATTTGCTCATATATTTAGGAAATGCAGCCACTGTACTCCTTTTTTGCAAAGACCCTCATGACCCTTCCCGCCCCCACCCTCCCTGCCATCCTTCGGTCCGTAGGAGGCCAGCCCCACAGTTTGAAGACCACTGGGGTAGGGTGTCGAAAGTTTACTAACAATCTGCGCCATTTTATATAAAGCACAATATACCAAACACAGAAGGACATCAAAAGCCGAGAGGCGACAAATATACATCTAAAATATACATCTAAAATGGCGGATCAGAATAGGAGAGCCCGCAGATAGGGCCGGGCATCTCAAGACATCTAGAGCCCGCAGATAGGGCCGGACATCTCAAGACATCTAACATGGCGGATCAGAATGGCAGAGCCTGCGGATAGGGCCAGGCACCTCAAGACATCTAACATGGCGGATCGGAATGGCAGAGCCCGCAGATAGGGCCGGCATCTCGAGACATCTAATATGGCGGATCAGAATGGCAGAGCCCGCAGATAGGGCCGGGCATCTCGAGACATCTAACATGGTGGATCAGAATGACAGAGCCTGCAGATAAGGCCGGGCATCTCAAGACATCTAGAGCCCGCAGATAGGGCCGGACATCTCAAGACATCTATCATGGTGGATCAGAATGGCAGAGCCTGCGGATAGGGCCAGGCACCTCGAGACATCTCACATGGCGGATCAGAATGGCAGAGCCCGCAGATAGGGCCGGCATCTCGAGACATCTAATATGGCGGATCAGAATGGCAGAGCCCGCAGATAGGGCCGGGCATCTCGAGACATCTAACATGGTGGATCAGAATGGCAGAGCCCGCAGATAGAGCCGGGCATCTCGAGACATCTAACATGGCGGATCAGAATGGTAGAGCCCGCAGATAGGGCCGGGCATCTTGAGTTTTCTGTTTTCATTCCAGCTAGATTTGACTATTTAGACCCTTTCTCTGTTATTTTAGAGTTGCTGCAGCCATGTCAGCAGTCATGTGAACAGTTTGATCTTTTACAGAGTTATGAGGTCTTTTCTTGCAGAGTACTTGGGTGCCCCAAAGATGCATGCTGAGGGTGGCACACTTTGAACAGTGTTGGGGCCATGACAGTTCTGATCGCTCTCCTATCTTTATTTGCACTGACGCACATTTATATCCCCCTTAAATTGCCCACCCTTTTGATTACCCCCTTCCTTACCATCCCATCACCTTGAAGCCCACCCTTTCATCTATTCTGCTTGATTTTCTGAGCTACCTGATCTTCTGGCAGCAATAAAAGATGTTTACATGTGCACCACCTCTCCCACACACCAGCCTTTCCCTGCGGCTGGAATCTGATCTGTAGTCCCCCCTCGGCCCCCCAGAGCAGGGAACCACTCTGAAAAGGATCGACCTTAAAAGCTTCCTGTAAAAAGTGGGACATTTGACTAGTTTGCAGAAACCTGTCGAGACGGGGAGGGGAGGGGTGGCGTTTGAGGGGGATGGGTGTCATCATGGATATAACCACTCTGTACGGTTTTCTTATCTGCTGATGCTGCCTCTGGCATAGACATAGAAAGGGGGCTTTTTCTTATGATCCAAGCCCAGGTTCAACCATCCTGAGCAGTGGATGCACACGCCGGCCATCTTCCTCCCCAGCTCTTCCCTGATTTCCCCAAACTCCTACCAGCCCCCCCCCCCACTCACCAAAATCATTGGCACTGCACCTCACCTCCCGTCCATTGCTGCTATGGAAATTGAAGAGGGGCTTGGTACGGAGCCCACCCCTCCATTTCCACATATTAGGTTAGGATTGTTTTCTGAGAAAGGGGTCAAACGCTTGCAGTGACGGATTGTTTCAAACAAATGCATTGCTGTTAGCTCCCCACTGGTTAGTCTGGGGGTTGCTTATAGCAATAGGCACCCATTCTGGGGGCTTCACCGTTTGGTAATGGTCCCAGGTTCCAGTGTTAAGGACTTTGCTTTGCTTTGGCCTATAACTTTGGCCTTAGGCCATTACCACTCAGGGATGCCCACAGAACAACTACTTAAGAAGCATAACATAACATCTCAGACAGTCACTGTTTTGGTGAGTTTGGTAAAGACATCTCTAACTTCATACCCGCTTAAAGACCAAAACGTTTTGGGGGGCACATTCAGATCTATAGTCAAGATTTTTGTATAGCAATGACAGACTGCTTAAAAAGCCATTTTGAAAAGATGGGAGGGTCTAGGTACGGTAATTATTATGCAAACATAATTTGAGGCGTATTAATGCTTATTACTGTATTGCAATGAAGAAAAGGCCTTGCGTTATATGTAACCCTTGGACTATGGTTTGTGCTTCTGTCAAAAATATGATCCATAAACACATTAGCAAATTCCTGGGGGTGAAACCGTGTACATTTCAGAGTCCATTTCACGCTCAGTAGGAAATGAATAGAGTTTCCCCTTTGACACTCAGCTTTTGCTTTTATTCTCAAGCCTCTCAAAATTGCAATCCGAAAAAAAATACATACAGCATGAATATCAATTCTCTGCTTGGTCATAAAACTCTAACTATTTCTATGAGCATATGTTATCAACATAAACACCGAGGAGAACTAAAAAGACATTCCGCGTTCTGCATCCTAAATAATTGTGGTTCTGTTCCAGGTTATTGTATCTTGACATCATGTCATCATGACAAATTGTAAGAGATGTTGTTAGCAATGACTTGTAACATTAGTATCTGGAATCAAAATTGCTTGTGGCCCAATTGGATTATCAATAATTTCGAATATATATAGTCCTCTGTCACAGTATGCAAACGTGCAAATTAAGAGTAAACCTGTCAGGTGGCTTAGCTGGCAAAGAGCGAGCATTCATCAAATTCATGGCGTTCGGACTAATGTATCGTGCACGTCTCACAAGAGTAAGGCACCCTATGGCCTGAAAAACAAGGACATTTAAAACGCAAAAGGCTGACAAACTGTCTAGCCTCAATATTTAAGAGACACCTGTAAAAAGGGTGACAGGGCTGAAATTAAGGGTTTGTAGTGATTGCATCGAATGCCAAAGCATCGAATGCCTTAGCATCTAAGAAAAAGCTATGAAAAAAGCATCGAAAGTATATATTTTTTTCATTTTTTTTTAATGGGAATGGGGTCCCCCAAACCCCGTTTTTTTAATCCTTAAAACCCATTACAATTAAAATAAAACCTTTACCTTTGAAAAAAATGCATTCGATGCTTTCTTCGATGCATTCTTTTCGATGCTTTTGGCATTCAATGCTTTGTATTCGATGCATTGACTGGATACCAAATCAAGGCCCACAGCATATGCAATGTAAAGCAAAGTGTTGGGAAAAATCAAGGATGATTGCCAAAGTGAAAGAAGAAGGTATTAGGTGGGAGAAATGGGTAATACAAGGAGTATATAATAATGCATGCAAGTGTTCTCTATACCAAATAAGTTCAATACAAAGAAAGAGTTGGCTCCAAATTATAATTATAATGGGTTATTTATAACACGCTTAATACCCAGAGGTTTCTAAGCACAGACTTGGGGATCGAACCTTTGTTGCTCGGTGCCGTCTTGATTCCAAGGCGAGCGCATTGCCCCTGAGCTATCCTCCTGAGTCTTGTGCCATATGTAATGAAACACAAGTGAAACATCAACATCTTTTTCATTACTAGCCAGTGGTGATGTCCTAGTAGGAGATGCATTCCACAGGAACTAATCAGGTACAAAACACTTCCGGTTGCAGCCGATGTTCAACTGTGACTTTTGAATGGCTCTTCACAAAATCTCAAAACCTCTAGAAAGGTAACGCAGAGGACTAAAAGTGACGATGGGGCGTTTTAAATATTTTGTGGATGTTCGCCTTTAATCTCATGGAAGTGGTCTTCGTCGCTTTACACAATGCTTCCAAGTTGAATATGCTGGGGCCAGAACCATATGTAGCCCTTTCTAGGAGGTCATAGGCTGGCACTGGAATTAGGCTAGCTGAAAGCAAACCGTTATTGAGTGTTTACAAAAGCTATTCCAAAGTTCTATGAACTAAGATTGCACACATGAACCTAACTGTGAATGGCATGGCTGGTTACCAAGAACATGCTGACTGACGGAGACTCTCACCTTGAGATCATACAGAATTTAGACTTGACAGCAAGGTGCACTCTGGGTAAATTTGTTTAGAAATCTGGAGTAAAAGTTGGCTGCACCTCACATTCTTTCTGGGGGCACCGTTCAAGCATCAAACTGTAAAAACAAGAAAACAATAGTTCAAAAGAGATGGAAGAAAAGCTTTTTATTCTGTCACAAATTATTTTTTGTTTAGCAGAAGTGGGTTAGTGAATTCCTAGTCTCGGGAGGATAGCTCAGGGGCAACACTGATGCCTTGGAAGCAAGACTACAAGGAGCAACACAGGTTTGATCCCGGGTCCATGCTTAGAAACCTCTGGGTATGAAGCACATTATAAGTAACCAATTATAATTATACAGTATGTTGAAAACTACAGCAGGATGAGGCTTCAAACAGCAAAGATGGTGCACCCCAGCAACCACTCCAAAAATGATTGTTCACGTTTCAGAGCAATCGGTAAATAAAGGTTATTAAATATAAGCAAAGTGTACAGTCTAATCACATACCAAATGCTCGGGTTGATTTCTCAATACAAAGGGGAAGATTTTTTTTAGCATTGCTTTTAGAAACGTGTCTGAGGCAAGCAGAAGAGGGGAAAACCCGTGAAGGCAAGACAGATGTGGATAAAAAGAGGTTTAGGAGATGCCCATTGCACAGAAGGCAATTCAGATGAATTCGCTGAGAAAATCGGATTTTAGAAGGGAATGGGTCAGTCGAGCAATCCATGCGTGGACTTTAAGGTTCAACAGTGCGGGCGGCGGTGTACCGGCTCGGGAGTGGGGAACAGCACACACTCTGGAAAATGGCAAGAATACAGGCTCGAATAGGGGTTAGGGCCACGGCTTGGCACCACATGTCTGTCGCAAACAAGCTCAGGAATAGGAAAGAGCCCCTAAGCTCAGGAATGGGGGGCCGCCCATACCCAGGCAATGAACAGGCACCAGAAAGGGGGCATCAAAATTGCTCCGAGAGGGAGCTGTGCCGCTGGTGGGACTTCAGATGATACTTGAAGAATAAACTAAAGTTTGTGAAACCTGCCTGGCTCCTGTATACTTCACATAACTTCAAACTCCTCTGATGATTGCCTTCCTGGATTAGCTGCCTGCTTTCCTGTTTTGTTTTTATCTATTTGTAGATGTTTTAGCGCTTTGATACCTATGGGTTTAAGCGCTATACATACGTATAGCACATTCTCCTGCTACTTGTCCCCACAATATATATCGCTGCATTGACCCTCTAAAGCACTTTCCTGCCTTTGTCTGCAACACATGTCAGCATTGTCCTGTAAAACACACTTTTATGATGCTGGTGCCCAAATATATGTCTGCATTGACATTCCAATACATTTTCATGATGGAGTTACCCACAATATTTCATTGTTGCCACTATAAAACAGTTTTAAGATGCCTCTGCCCAAAACGTATGCCAGCACTGCCACTAACAGCAGTGCCATAACAAGTTAGTCTTGTTTCATGCATGCCCACGCACTCAGCCACACACACGCGCGCGCACGCGCATCCCAGGAAGGAATCAAGAATCATCGGAGGCTCGAGTTTCAGATCCATAGTCCTAATGACCATGCTCAGGTGCGATGCTCTGCAATTAGATGAAAGAGATGGGAGGCAGCAGGAAGACATCTTCAGGCATGCTATGCCGGCCATTCTCCCAAGTTGCACCAATTTGAACACAAGTGCCAATACATTGGGTAATAACCAGTTGTTGTTAATCTGAATCCATGAATTCAATGCATATCACTAGTTTTTTACACAGAAAGGAGTAATACTTGTTTAATATTCACTTTGCACACACATGCTAGACACGCTTGCATAACACTCATTTTGCAGAATTGAAACTCCCATGCATATTCAAATGTGTGATGTGTTGGAAAAATATTTTTTTTAAAAACGGAATCTTGCTGGGGTTTTATGTTTATCTGAAGCGCTAATTAAAAGTAACAATTTCAAAACTATTGGGAATATTACAATAAATCGAATATACCTTCAGAAATACTTTATATTTAATGTCTTTGTTAAAAAAATATATATATTGTAATGTCGGCCATTATCCCCAGAGAGGGTTAATGTCACATAATGTGGCAATCCATCACATTTTCGCTCTGCTCGTGTCGATGAGCGTAAGACCCTCTCTTCTTTAAAGCAGTAATCGGGGCCGTTCACACGGTGGCCCTGAAAGAGGGTCCATTGACATTCCATTCACATGCGTTGTGCCCAGATTAGTTGGAGCAAAGACGGGAGTGTGTTTGTCTACCCTCACCAAAAGCTTTTGAGAACAGCCATGAATGGCACACATTTACATACTTTTGCATCTGAGATCCTAAGGGCCTGAACTTAACTAAATGGCGTTGGCAGTGAAATCGAGGCTGTGGCTCGTCCTCAACCATACACACACACACACACAGTCTCCTGTCAGATTCCGGAGACGGACAAGAGGTCATGTTGCAAGTTGTCGTTTTAGTACACCAAAATAAGGCATGCGCTGACCCTAATACTAGAAGGTTCTCTGACCCATCGATAAAGAAAACGACAAAGGGTGCAAGTCAGGATGTCTTACAACAGAACTCAGTCTCCATAACACAAATGCTGCCTCCACCACTCCTGCAAAGGTGTAACATAAACTCAACCACAAAAGGTCTCTCAAGGGATTTCTCTCAACCCTGAAAGGGGTGGCTGGGTTCTGACCCCTACCCAACTCACCCTCTGGTTTCTCCCAGGGCCCGTGCCTTCTGCAACATATCAGTGTCTCTTTATTCTCCCTTTTCTCCCAATGGTGGTTGGTTCCAGTCCCCCACACAAATGTCTCTCTCAAGACACATACCTGGTGGTGCAATTCAAAGTATCTCTTTTTCCTTTTTTGGGGCAATGAGCCATACCCCGCCATGGGGTGTTCTTTACCTCTCCCCCTCTTGGGGAACGTCTTCTCCCTTCCTTGGGACCTTATTACTCACACCCCACCTTGGGGTCGTCTTATTCCTCCCACCCTCGATTACTGTATCTTTCAACCCGTCTAGGGGTCTCTGAGCTTCCAGCCCGTCTTGGGTTTCTGCTCCTTTCACTCTGCTCTGGGTTCTTGTATTGCTCACCCTGTTTAGGGGTCTCTGGTTTCTTAGCCCGCTTTGGGCTATGGTCGGGTGTCCTCGCTCTCCTTCCCGTTCCCTGTGACAAACGCTTAACATTTTTGCGGTAGCAGGGTTCCTTGGTAGGTGTGGTCTATCTTCTCTCTGCTGCTCCTCATTGGTTTGTCCCTGCCCGGTGCAGCAGGCGCCATTTTCCCCACGCCTGCCATCGTCGTGGCTTCTCCACTCCTACAGCATTCCATGGTCTCCTCAGCCTTTCCGTGTCAGCTGCCATCTGTATCTGGAAGCCTCTAGTCCACATCTCCTAGGAGGACATCTCCTCTTGCGACTCGCCCCACATGGCTGCCTCACCTGCGGCTGCCTCCGTGGGACATCCTTCAACTGTGGCATACTCTGCAGGAATTCCTCCCTGTGCAAATCGCTCCACAGGAGTGTCTCCCTCTCATGTGCTGCGCGTCCGGCCTCTTTATGGTTCAGGCTGAACCGAGATTGGGCCGCCTGTTGATTTTGTGTTTCATGCAACATTGGGAACATCAAAGGGTCGGAAACCAAAGCAGCCACTTCAAAGGGTCTTGCACACAATCGATTTGCTCCATCTCCATATAGCCAACAAACAAGTAGGAGTCTATATCTGAGGGAGTTGGAATAAAAACCCTTTCTGGGGTTCCTTGTCCTCTAACGGGGAGTCGCCCCCAATGGATCCTGCTTGCCCTGTTCCCTGTAGGGGTGTTAAGCATAGAGAGCTCACCTCTCTAGTGCCACAAGAGGTGGTTCAACTTGTTGGGGAGAAGGGACGTATTCCCTTTATTCGTCACAGCCCACAGATCACACACCCGAGATTCAGTCACTTCTCCCCACGGGGGAGACTTTCGCTGTGAGGGTAGGGAGGTGAGCCCTCTTAGCAATACCCTCCCCTGGGGTGGAGGCAAGTGGGACCGGACCAGGAGAGACTCCCACTCTGGGGACTAGGACTCACGTTCTTATGAGGGGCTCCCTAAGCAACATGTCCTTAACCCATCTTCAAGAACACCAAGCGAAATAAAACATGAAGAACAAACTAAAATGTGTTATTGTCAACCAAACACTCTGATTGTACCTGTGAAGAAGCACTTCTGTGGTACTGAGATAAAGAAAAACACTGGAAAAATACAGAGTTTAAATAAAACAGATAACAAGTACTTTTACACTATGCCGGGGAAGTCCCATGGCTTCGTCATACATCTTGGAGGCAGAGACCTTAGTGAGAGGAGAACCCGTGAGTTTCAAATCAGCTGGGAGAGAGATGCTGATAGAAACTTGGACGCACAGCGTCTGATAGTGGAAAGAAGCCAGAGTGCAGCTTCTAACATGTGGTGCTGGAGGAACGATGAGATTTAAGAGACTGAGGTGGATGCAAAGCATCCCGAGAGAGAGCGAGTGACGAGTGGTGGTGTGACCGTACCACGGTGGACCTGGATGTCCATAAACCACACCAACACAACTTCCATAAGGGCATCATGGAATGAGCCCATCAAAGGAGGAAGAAGCCAATCTGACATCTGAGGGAAAGGGGTCCAGGCCATCAGGAAATCCCAGTGATGTCATCAACAAAACAGGTAACTGGAAGAGTGGGAGACCCGAGAGGGGACCGAAGACAATGACTGTAACATGCATACTCGTCCCAGTCAAGACCAAGTGACAAGAATATACGAGGAACGCTCTTAATCATCCCAGTCAAGATAAATTGTCAAGAATACATGAGAGAGTGAGAATTATTACTGGAACGCTCATACTCATCCCAATCAAGATGTTTTATTGAGAGGGAACAATAGGCAAGAGAATCATTATTTGAATCTGCAAACTCGTCCCAGTCAAGATATAGAGTGGACGTTGAGTAATGAGAAAATCTGAAGTTTGATTAAAGAGAAAGGAACAGAATGTTCCAGTGGAAGGGATGGGATAACCCCAAATAAGATTAAACAATAAGAGAGCAGAAAGGAAAGAAAGAACAAGTGAGTGGAAGAGAATGTTGAGACCTTGAAGAACCCAGTAATGATGATTTGATAGAAGTAGTTACTAAGATCTACCTAAGAATACTTTATTGAAGTGAACTTGGTGAGAAACCAGCTCACAGGAGAAGGAGTCATTAACCTCTGCCTCAGTTCTTATAGTAGTAGGGCCAGGATAGGTTAGTTTGGACAGTGGACAGAACTTGGTTTGGGCCTCTCGCTGATGAATGACGAGCACCTTGGTTTTGTTGGCTAGGCAACACCCTTAACCTTGGGAAAGTTAAGAGTTTTCACCTTTCATTTAATAAACTACAACAGTGAGATGGAAAACCAGAGTCTGTGTACTTCTGACCCGCCACAGAGTGGAAATTAGTTCTGGTGCAGGAGGTTGAGAGGAGGCAAGAGTTTCAGATATGTGATGACAAATCAACTTGTGCAAAACAGAAAAGCAGGTTTCCCTTCACCCACAGGATACACAGGGAAAGTCAAATATTCGTGGAAAATTACATTCGTGGACTGAATGTGGAACTGATCAAAGGTTTTAATTAATCATATAGTTAATATACATTATTTCATAGAAACCTGCAGAAAGGCACATACACCTTACTTATATATGTGCAATCAATAACAAATACATGAAGCATTTACAATTGTCTCGAAACTGGACATACAATACATATGATGGACACAAATCACAAATGTTTTGAATCTGCATATAGAGCACATACAATGAAAAAGTATTTACAGAGAGTAAAAACATTCTGCAAATAGAACAGTGATCTATCAAAGACAAAAGTGCTATAGTGAAAATGTTGAAGGACAACCATCACACTTAAGTTGATGTCTGCTATGTTCAATAGATATCTCAATTGTCTCTACAAATGTTAAGTCTTCAAGAAATTATATAAGATGACTAGTCGATTACCATATCATTGGAAATCAGTGTACTGGGAGACCGGCTGGCACTTAATGTATCCACAGATTACAATTCCCTAAAGTGCAGGCAGAATGCGGTAACAAGATGTTCTGGTTAACCATCCCACCTCCCGCCAAAAGTCTCCAAGTACACTAATTATGAGGTCCACAGTGGTTCCCAGCCCCAAGTACAGTCTCCATCTCTCTCTCTGAAGCCTGCCCGCCTCCTCTAGTTTTCTCGAGTAGGTATGCTCTGGAGCACTTTGCCGCAGAAGTAAGCTGGAAAAGGCGGGAACATAGTGTACCCGCATGCAGAGGCGTTGCTAGGGGGCTGGGGGGAGGGGCGGAGCGGGGTAGAGTCCCGGGTCTTTTGGTTGTAGCCCCGGATAGAAGCTCAGGGGCTACAACCCAAATGCTAGCCAGCCCCGAGTCCCGCCAGCCCCGAGATTAGCTTAGCCCCGGATCTTTTCCAGGCCTAGCGACGCCCCTGCCATGCCTTGCAGCCCCCTCTCCAAGTGCTTTACATTATGCAACTTTTTATTATGGAAGTTGAAGGGTTGCTACTCGCGTCCCTTCCCTTTCAGAACAAAACCTTTTTTTGAAGTGCAGGTAGATACACCATTTGGCTTCCACGTTTTCGGGGGAGGAACCATCATTAGATAAGACCTCTGATTTTCAGGAGTTATCGCAATCCCTTGCATTGTGTTATTTATAAAGATGGGAGGGGGGGACGTTTGGGTGGGCTGTAATTACTATCGCACTAATGGACCTAAGGAGAAGTTTGATTGGCTTGCAAACGAGGTCAGCCCGCAAACTCACTTAGTTTGGTTCTTCTGGTGTAAGCCAAGGGAAGTGGATTTTAACAGAGGTGGAGTGTGTGGTATTTTTCAATCTTCAGAGCAAAAGCAACGCGACTCGGTCACTCAGGTCTGAAAATCCCAGTTTATAGTGGCGCTTCCTTTGTTTATCAACCAGTGTAATAAGCCAGGTTGAGAGATGGTCCTGCCAAGCTCCCAGGAAAGCACGAGAACGCGAGGCCATGAGACTAAGCCACACAGAGACATCAGTGGCTCGAAACATCATAGTGATTTTACCCATTCGTTTTAATTAATTAACATAAATGGACTCTGTATAAATACAATCTAATCCTGGCTGATGTAAACGTGGGAGTGTTTATTTGACGAAAAGCCCCAGTCAAGTTCTTCGAGATAAGCAAACCCTGACCTGGAAACTGTCCCCTTGTGGGCCCTTTTTGGTTCGCAGGCCCGCCAAGCTGCGCGGAAGAGGTTAGCACCGCAAGCGAGTAACTTCCCGTATGTACTGAAGAAACCTGGCTGTTTACTTTCAGGCCTGGGAGCCACACATTCAATAAACAAGGTTAAGATCCAGAAATGGTTGTGGGTAAACAAGGCTGGCTGGCCTTTGCTAGTTAGCAGAAAGCGTGCGCAGCTTTCCATTGGCAATGCGCGCATGCAGCGTCGCGCGCGGCTGCCAGAGGCTTGAGTCAGGTGACCAGACGTGGTGTTGCCGGGACTGACTCGGAACTGGGCCCTCTGTTCCCACCTTCCTGAGGGTTTCAATTTAAAAACTCTGTCCTGGTTTTGGGGAAAGGGAAGGTGACAGTCCTGGTTTTGGGGAAAGGGAGGTTGACAACTTCACCGGCAACCATTATAAACTAAATTAACATAGCACTTTCAGAACTTTGCCATGGCAGGATGGGCTCAACCCCCAACCTTTCAGGTACCAGCCACACTCGTTGACTGATTGTGCCAGAGAGACAGGCTCGGAAACCGTGAACAGCCAGGTCTGAATATGTGTGGAGGCCCATTTCAACATGATGGTTGCTCCCCCTTATTTTGCTTAGAGTGGAAAGCAGTCTGAAGCACCGGTGCGGGGAGGAGGCACATACATTATAGTAGAGATAAAAATATGGTCAATAGCCACCAATTATCACGAGACGGCCAGTCAGCAGGGCGCTGAAACAGTGGATGCCTGCTGAATAGCCATGAACCAGGCTCAGAGTCCTTCTTTGTAAGCAAGTGGCTGACATGGAGGAACCAGAGTTGAAACGCAACGAGTTGATAATACTTCTGTTTTCCCCAATGGAAGTCAAAATGATGCCGGACCGGCTCCACGAAACGCAGCTGGTAAGACAAGTGCTGCAAAGCGCATACTGTAAGCCCTAAAACATGGGTAATATATGAAGGAATATATTGATATGTTATTATACTGCTATCTGGCAATATCGGCCTTGTTTCTGTGGCCCCCTGAGGCTCAATCCCATTCATTTGAAAAAGTTGAAAGGCCCATATGTCGTCCCTGCAGGGCTGTAATATCAATCAGAGTGAAAACTACTTTTTAATTAACATGCTGACATTCACAATCAAAACTGCACAATATATGCTATATATTAGGAGCAGAGCTGGAAAAAGTGTTGGATGTGGGTGGTGGGGAGTGTATTTAGGAGGGGGGGTAGGGCGGGCGTGAGGAGGAATTTGGCCATGCGCATGATGCGTGTGCACTCAACTGGGCATTTTGATATTTTTAATTAAATTAACTAATGGTAGAACAACCTCAGGAATATGAGTGGGACTAATCCACACACATTTCCTTATGGCCACACACCACAACAAACGCATAGACCTGTCTACTCGGGGGGACACAGCCTACAGGCACAGGCCACCATGTCATATTTAGTTGATATTACAGTCAGGAGTACACCATGTCATGTCATCTCCAGAAAGGGAGAGGGCCAATCTCCTCTCTGCCATGGCCAGCCTGATTAACTAGCAAAGGCTCCATGGATCAGCCCTGCTCTTTTGTTCTTCCCTGGAGCTGGTGGCAGCAATTATTATACGAATAGAGTGCACTTCAAACAGGCCCACATGAGGCCTGGCTGCAGAGTTTAACAAAGGAGACACAAAACCCAAACAACCATTCATAAATAACTGTTTCAAGCTGAAGCCAGCTCTTGCCCTCAGTGTCATGTCTCTTGCTCTCAGTGAACTGTCATGTCTAGTTCTGCGTGTTTACAGTAAGCCTTTCTGGTAGGAGGACCCCATTTATCAGGTGAGCAAATGTGGTTTTCAGGAGCCAGAGTGTCTGGTCTTGCCGCAGCTTCAAGGGAGACCTGCCACTTTAAACAGGAACTAGAGAGAGAGACATTAACCAGAGAGACTCTTTGATCAAAAACAGATAGGAAGATGGGTGGGACTTGGTATTGCATATTTTCACCCCTTTACTTTTCCTATTGCAAAGCACTCTGGTTATGACCTCATGCATACAGGAGATTGTTGGTGGGGACCCCGGGATTGGTTCATTAAGGTGGCCATTATCTATACCAATCACTGTGGTTCATTTGGCTTTAAAAGAGGGGTGACTGTTTATCCTTCTTGCGGGCTGTACTGCTTTTCCATCTTGAAATATGGTCACCCGAGGCTTGAGTCAGCGATGTCCTCTCTGCGCCCACATGGTCTCTACACCTGTTGGTGGTATTTAAATATATTGTGTGGTGCACATCTGCATCCATGAACATGCAGATAAGAGCATTGTTTTAAAGTGCAAATCTCAGAGGACCTCCTCTGTGAATTCCTAATTAAAGGTTGATTTTCTTTTTTGTTTGCTCCAGTCAGGCACTGATAGCATGTTACGTTAATGTCATATGAGGTTATATCACAAGCCGCCATAGGTCATTTCCTCAACACCCTCCACAGTCTGTTTCTTTCAAGTAGCACTTTTGTAAATTCTTTTATTGAACAGAGTGGGAATAGCTTGTTTCTAGCTAAGATCCCACCCGTTCGCCCTGCTCGAATCATGTACCCATAGCAACACTTCCATCCTTCAGGTCCATGTTGACCTCGTTGATAACTGGCCTGTCAAACCTAACAAGAACTTGTCCATGCCGCCACCTTCCTTCTGTATATCCTTTGCCTGTCTATTCACTTCTTCCCGCTCTTCACTTCTCTGCTGTCGTAACAGCACTAACTCTTCTTCCTTTAGCCACAACGCTTCTTCCAATATTTTCTGCTACTATGTCACTAATGCTATTCACAGCCTATACTCTGACCTAGCGGTAGAAGGCATAGTCTCCCCTTTTTCACTAATTCTCAATACTTCATCCACTCTTCTGGTTGCCGGTCTGTCTCTCTCGCTCCTCCACCCCTAATCTCCCTGCTAACCTGGCAGTCAGGGGAGTTATTCCCCTTGCGCTCTCCGTTCTCAACCTTTCTGCAGCCCTAACCATTGATGGAGTTATCCTTCCACTTTCCTCAATATCCCATCTGTTATGAATCATAGCTGATGGAGGTGTTATATGTGTTCGTCTCGCAACCACTGGAATGGCCGCTAGAGAAAATGAAGGTTCGAACTCAGGATCTGTATATCCCTCTGCGGCCGATAAAGGATAGCACCCATATGGAGACAGTGTGGAAGGAATTCCTGCACCTTCTTTTTTCGACCCTTCCTCTGAGATTTTAGCACTATGGGCCTTCCCGCCTTTCTCATAGCTCCTCCATAGATCTAGGATGTTAAACCGCTTCTCTAACTTTGAACCCTTGTGCCTTGCAACTTAAAAAGTAAGCAGGTTTTACAATATCCCCTTATCATAGGTCACCTCAGTAGGCCAAACAAAAAATTGAGCATGTTACCCTTTGTTTCCCGCAGCCATTCCCGGTGGTACTTTAAGTCTTTACCTTATAGCCAGGAAGTACCTGACACAAATGATTCAGCACAGTCTCCATACTACAACCCAATCTAACCGAAACAATTTCACTTCAGAATAAATGACTACGGTATCTGCGGGTGGATTTACCATAAAATGCCATCCCACCCCTAGGTGAGGGCTCCAGACAACCAGACAAGCAAACTGAAGAGTGTTAAGACAAACCTCACAATGAACGTGCTGGTTGGGATACCACCTCACACCTCTAAAATAACTAGGTACAAATATATATATATATAAAGGACTAACAACATATAACAGTTCACTCACTCCTCCAAAACATTCACCCTTTAAATCCCTGTAACCTCATCTAATGTCCACACATGCACTCCGATTCTACCCTTCCAAAACCCCTTAAACCCACCCTACTCTAAAGTAGATACCTCCACCACATACATAGCCGGAACAATGCAGACGAGTGTGTGATGTGTCAAATTTGTTGATGTGAAAATGTGTCCTTGCTGATTTCGATGATTATCAATGGAAGGAATCGCAGAAAGCAATCCTGTATGCCTCTTCCCTAAACCCAACACTTGATAGGAATGAAGGAATCATGCAGACCAAGCGCGGGAAATTTGAGCGTTCAGGGACAAGGGTGGCGCAATGGAATTACCCACTCCTTGGTTTATCAGAAGGCTGATTAAAATGAATGTCGGAAAGGGGAATGTTATAAAAAAAGAGGTCAAGAGGGTTACCACTATATTATGAGAGGGACACCAATGGGTCTCCACAGCTGTGTACCGGGACATGTTGGTATGGAACGATGACTGCTGTTTCGGGAGTGTGAACTTATTTGAGAATGCAGATTAGCAAGAGTTGTGGGTTAGCAGTAACTAGATCACTACAGCTGTAGTAGGCAGGGGACCTAAATCCTATTTGGAGTACCCCATTTTGCATAGTGAAATCCAATTTAAAATATGCTGTATCTCTACATTTGCTGCCTTTTACTAAGGTTTAGAAGCTTCAAAAAGTAACATTTGTGTAGCCTAACAAATCATCCAAAAACTGGGTATATCTTTCCCATTTTCTTTGCAGAAATAGAAACCATGTACTTGCTTAACTGGTTGCAATCATCCGATTCAAAGGTTAGGCTTATGATGGTACTTTGGCGCTCGCCCGTTGAAGCGTTTTCAGGAAGAAGAACATTGCGCTTTACTGTTCCCGGAAATGGACCATTTCCACAAGGACTGTGATTGGGTGCCGTTAACAGCTCTACAAAAGAAGGAGCACTCCTAGGAGTCCATAGCACAGATTGGAAGACACACGTTCGTAAAGAGAACGTGGGTCCCTCAGGGGGAGGAGGGCATTATCCAGCAGGACACAGACTCCAAGGAAGGAGCAGGAAACCTAAGTAAAATACCTGAAGCAAAGGAAGAAGGAACCCTGTAGTTTAAGGATGGTATGTCAGCATTCCAGAAGAAAAGCCAAGTGAGGCAAGGAAGGTTTATCATGTTTTGTGCCCAGGACCAACAGCCCTAATAGAGAGAACTGCCTCAAGGCACCTGAAAATGAAGATGCCACACTGGCTGAGGAAGGGCATCCAGGGCATGGTTTTGCCATCGTGTCGAGCAGTGGCTCAGGAATCAAGACAGAAGGAAGACCGTGTAATTGGCTTCATCTCATCAAGGAATCTTTGGAGTCAGAGGAACCAAAAGCCAGATGCAAGCACATCACTGAGGAGGGTGAAAAACTCAGGTATTCTTCAATACTTGAAAACCTACAAGTAGAGGTCCAGCTCAAGCGCTTGTGTAGCAGTAGACAGACCAGGACAAATACTAGTTGAAAAGCCCAAGAATTGACCATCATTCGGAAACACAGTGCATATCCTCCTACCCTGCCCCCAACTGTAATTTGAGAAATGTGGATTGTCTGGCTTATTTGAGCATCCCGCAAGACGCAAGTAGAATGTGGTAGATCTGGAAAAGAGCCTGGTCCTCTACAGACCATGACTCAATATGCCCGTATTGGAGGTGCTGGGGGTATCCTGTGCCTTCCACCTTTCCTCCAAACTCTGTCATGGGCAACTCATTATACAGTGTTTGCCACATCCTCCCATTGGTGCTTACATTGTTGGCTTGCAGCCTCAAATATTCCCTCCCTGCTCCACAGTGCTGTGAAGTAGCCTCACCGTGGTATTAAGTACTGTACAGAACACAGACGTTTTTACTTTCCATCTACAGCCAGAAACGATGTCCATTTTATAGCCGTTCCACTGCATTGCCTTTTGTTACCAACAACCTTTTCCTCTCACATGTCCAGTTCCTGAATCAGGATGCCTTTTGAGTTGCTTGACAGCCCCAGAATGATTATTTGGCAGTTTACTTGCGGTGCCATAAACCGACCCAGCAGGTATTTTAAGCCTACATATCTACCAGGATGGTCCTGGCACGCACTTGAGCCCATGCACCCCCAATACTACCTGATCACTATCTTATAATACTCACAATACTGCCTTGGAATCCCTGTGCATACACTGGCTGAGCACAGATCCTTTTGTGTCATCTCCTCCAAGACAATAATCTGTACATAACGAGTGAACCCACATTCATACTAATGCCAGCAATTAGCACTGTCTGGCTGTTTGCCTGTGTTTGCAAACTCCTGCCCTCTTACTTTACCCTGGCTCATGCTATTCTTCCTAGCAGACTACAGTCTGGCAAACCTGGGCAAGCGTGCAGTACACCGTGGACAAGGACAGTGAACCAAAATGTGAGTCTTGCGCCGGACGAACCAAATGTGTGTAGTGCCTGAGAAAGGTGGTTGGAGGAATTGTAGGCCGGTATGGGATTACGGTCATCTTAAAAAAAGACTGTAGAAACCTCTGGAAGCAGGGAACACATATAAAAGTTTAAGAACAATACACATTTCTAGCTGGAGAGTTGCATTTTGAGAAAACAAAGCTTGTTCAGGTTTGACTGTTGAATATTTCATGTATTCAAAATTAGGCACAGGCAGCTATAAGGTGGGCCATGGCAATTTTCAAAAATTACCGATGTAATTTTAACAAGCATCTCGAAGTAAAATGTTTCGAAACGCATAATTGGAAATCAGAATCAGTACTGCATTCTCCTTATACAAACTCTCAAAGTGTTTTGCAGCCTCAATACAGTGGCAGGACATTTTAGTGATTGCAATGCAGCTTCCGAGGCTTCCTGACTAGTATACAATGCAACAATACACAATATGCTCAGGAGGTTTAGTGGCACTTTCTAAGATCCTTCTGTGTCCCCCAAGCTCCACAGTGGTTTCCTGGCTTGCATGGAGTGTGCAAAAACATGTTACCTATGTTTGCTGTTTTCTCAGGTTGTCACATGCTCGGTAATGGGTGCGAACTATTTGACCCAAGATGTGCAAGATTTCCGTTGTCTGTGCCCTCGCCCATTAGGGCCCTGAACAACAGTGTCCAACAGCTGTCGGTGAGAGATTGGAGGGCTGTTTTAGGACCTTATTCATGAGGGTGCCTTGCCAGACCTGGGCTCAAAGTTGGCCATAGTGTGTCATAAAACCTTTATCTATGTTCAGACCTCTTTCTTCTAGGTGAAGCATCTTCAGATACTTGAGCTCCAATGTTCTTTTGTGTGTGGAATTCGAAAGGTCGTCTTTTAAAACCATGACCAATAGATTCTGCATATGTGCCCATCCTGTGTAAAGTGTGGTCCTACTAGTGGTACTGTTTTGTGCTTTGAAATAGTGATACATGTCGGTGTGTCCTTTCATGCGGCTCCTTTTAGGTATCACCTGCATGTTTTCTTTGCAGGCATTTCGTGTATTGGATGAGGCATCCACCAATGGAGGGTATGCCGTTGTGTGCTTCGTTTGGTGTTGTGCTGTTGTTCTGACAGATCCAGTGCAGATGGGCTGGACCCGTTTGCATCTCCTGACGTTGCATGGGTACATTCCAGGCTGTCTTTGTTCTTGATCCAGTGAACATGTACAGAGAATAGGCTATGGTTTGTGGTTTGCTTGAAGGGACGCTTCTTTGAACATGTCTCGCAGCTCATCAGTCCTGCTAAGTATTGGCTGCAGATCCTTAGCAATCCTATTCAGGTGTCTTGGTGCTGAACATTATGTGACAGCCAAAGGTATTCACTTCTCTCCTGTCTCTCTATTGGAGCAGCTTATATCTGGGCATTTTTAAAGCATGGTCGAATTCCCTGTCACTTTGTCTGGATGAGTGAGCATTTTGAAAGAAGGATGTATGGAGTCTGGCAAGTTGGTTATCCCTGGACTTCCTGTTGGGCTATAGGCCTTGATACTGGATGGCCTGGCTGTAGATAAATTACAGTTGTGTGTGGCTTGAATGGAAATGTGCCCTGCACAGCTATCTGTTGCTGTCTGTGGTTCAGGGGGAACAAGTCAGAAGCCAGGTTTGATGGCTTTGTTGGAAACATGTCTGCTGAAAAGGTTGTTGGCTCTGCAGTTCAGCTCGGGTTGCTGTTCTCATTAGATTCTGCAACATCTTATGTATTGAGGATACAGGCACGTTATCATTGACTTATATCATATATCATACTCATTTCCAGAGCCTGTGATGGAGATATTATGGACCCTAACTCAGTGTGCATCACAGAGCATCTTACACTGCACTCTCCATTTATTTGGGACACTCCATATACTGTTGTAGAGGGCCCCTGTATTAACCTATTCCATTCTGGGACAAAATGGCAGCTCGATGGAAGGTATCTATTGTCGGCTGGCCAGGCTAGCACAGCATTTATTTCTGAAAAGCCAAAGGTGCGAGATTTAGTGACTGAATCATTTTTGTAATTTGGTTTTCAAATTGAAAATTGACATTGTATCCGACGTCCACCTTCCATGCTTTCTTGCCAAGAGATGGCTATTTATCCAATTGAAGGGTCAGCAAGTTAGGAGAATAATGGCAATGATCGCAGAAAAAACATCCAAGTTGTTACAGCCAGAGTGTTGACATGCATTGATGGCATGATAGCTATGAAACGGTCGGTGTGTTACAGCTTGGCCTTGATAGCTCGTCAGTACCTTCCTTCTGATTTGGCTCGCCGTATCACCAGCATAAAGGTGAACATTGAAGTAATGCTCCTTGAAGGCATCTGATTATGACGAACTAACACAGTGAGAATCTGTTGCCGGGGAGCTTGGCCGTCATTGCGGACCTCTTGGGTGCTCTATATGAAGTTGCGACCTGTGGTGAGCAGAACGCACCCAATCTTTATTGCTGGCATTTCTTGATCAACGGTGGAGACATCCATGTCAATGCCCTTCCCGTCCTATGTTTTGTGGTAATCGTCCAGTGTTGTGGTAGACGACGGGCTGAGAAGTATGGGTAGCTGATTGGTTGGCCTTCAGTGCCTCTTGTAGGTGCTATTGTATGTAATATAATGTGGATCCAGTACCATAGAATGGATCTAACCAAGAATGACTGGTCCGGGAGTTATTTCTCTTGCAAGTGGAGCTGCAGAGGTAGACTGGATGCAGGCCCTTGATTCGTGAGGTCCTAGGGATCGCCGATGGGATTTCATTGAGTATTTCTGTGGGCACTGCTTCTTTGACTATCTGAAAAGCTATGCTTTTTGTCAAATATATGTTAAGAATCTGTCAGCTATGGCCAAAACAAAGTCTAGATCTTTCTGGTTGAAATAGTGGGTGTTGAAATAGCAAAGGCTAATAAAGTCCTATGGTAGCAATACTCTTATCCGAGGGATACTAGCGAGAAGCCGGCTAATCCGCAGCCTAGACCGAGCGATGTTGGTCCTGCCTGGTCTTCTAGAGTTCTTGCTGTACTCACTAGAATACAGAGATCAGAGAACCTTTACAACGTGTAGTTTTGAAACTAGAACTAAGATTTTAAAAATACCTTTTATTCTTGTTTGAATGTGATTGATTTTAGCCTGCATCAGCATTGTTTTAGCTTCATGTGTTTTAATTAACTAGATTATTGAATTTCTGTGCTTAAGAACCTGCTAATAGTGGGGGGAGACGCTAAAAGCTACCTTCTTTAGAACTAAAGAACTTCAGTACGCAGCCTTCCTTAACTTTACCTTTTGAAAGTGCGAGCAAATGCACACACTATTTTCCAGTTAAGAACTACAATCCCCAGAAGGATTGTAGTTCTAGAACTAATTCCTTTCAAACCGGGCGCGAACGCGCCGGCGCGCACGGGCAGGCTCAGTCTGACTCAGTATAAAAGACTGCATGCAAGGGAAGCACGGTTAGAACTAAGATTTTAAAAATACCTTTTATTCTTGTTTGAATGTGATTGATTTTAGCCTGCATCAGTATTGTTTTAGCTTCGTGTGTTTTAATTAACTAGATGATTGAATTTCTGTGCTTAAAAACCTGCTAATAGTGGGGGGAGATGCTAAAAACTACCTTCTTTAGTGTTTCATTACGCAGCCTTCCTTAACTTTACCTTCTGAAAGCGCGAGCAAATGCACGCACTATTTTCCAGTTAAGAACTACAATCCTCAGCAGCATTTCTAGAACTTGATTTCCCTTCAAACCCGGCGCGAACGCGCCAGCGTGCATGGGCAGGCTCAGTCTGACTCAGTCTGCGCAAGGAGGTGCACGGGGTGCCATAATCGTAAGTCCTCTAAACTTTATTTTCGTCCCATACTTTCGCCCTTTGTATTTCACCCACCACTGCTCCTAACAGTGAAGGGAGGCAAACTTTCAGCCATTCCACCACAGTGGGGAGAGAGAGAATAGGAGGTGCTCCATGGCAGAGCCCAACAGAGTCCCAACTGGTAATCCAGTCGGCAGTAGGAAACCAACACTGACTAAGTGCGCCTCCAGACTGGCTGGAGGGAGAGCAGGAGAGAAGAAACCAGACATCACTGGCCATATAGCAAAGTTGCAAGTAGGGCTGCTAAACACGAGGTCCTTAAACAAACACGCTCATAATGTGCATGACCTCATTAAAGAGAAGGGCTTAGATATACTATGTGTAACCGAAACCTGGCTGAAGGATCCCATAGGTTCAGTGAGTGAAAATGCAGTACCAGAGGGGTACATCATTTACAACAAAAACAGAGGGAATGGTATAGGCGGAGAGGTTGCCATCATAGCCAGAGATACCCGGAAGTTATTCAAGGCGGGATTTGCATGCTCAATCCACCTAAAACTAATACACTCACCTAATGACAGCCTTAATGTCATTGCTCTCTACAGACCATCCTCCTTAGTTTCAGACTTGGAAAACGAAGTTACTTCTCAAGCAACTAAGCTTATCTCGACCAATACATCTACGTTGCCGGGAGGGGATATGAATAGATGCAGAGGGAATTCTGAGGACAAAGAAGCAATATTGCTGGAAAAGTCCATGAAGAATCTGGGTTTCCCAGTATTAAATAAAGAACCCACGGCTCCCCAAGGGAATCAGTTAGATTGGGTTTTCACCAACAACCTGAAGTGTCAGAATGTTATTACTGAACCATGTATATGGTCAGACCATTACTTAGTCACCCTTGAAATAGAACTGAACACACCGTCCATAAAAAATAATAATCCCCATATCAAGGTGTGGAGCAGAAATGGTAAACATATAGGCCCCGAAATACTGAGACCATGCTTACAAAAGATTGCAGAGTCCTTTCTTGAGAAGGAGGATTGCGAGAGCATGCTAAAGAAATGAAACAAACATATGCAAGCTTTGGTGGAAGAAAATGCACCGCGGAAACAGAAGTTGGTGAGAAAAAACAATAACCACAACATATGGTATAGTGGAGAGCTCAATGAACTAAAACAGGAGAAACGAGCCAAAGAAAGGATATGGCGTCAGAACCCAAGCCAAATAAATAAAGAAAATTGGAAAAGGGCTGACCACAGTTATAGGAAAGGGGTTAGGGAGGCTAAGAAAAATTACTACAGTAAAGAAATTGAGGCAGCCTCTAATACATCCAGCAAAATCTTTGACATACTCAAGGCAATGGAAAAGCCCAGGGTATTGTCACCGCCACATACACCCACCAGTGAAGACTGTGATATGATAGGGTGCAGGAAGCTTTTGCTAACAAGATCCAAAAGGCCAGAAAGAACATCATTACAGCCAGAACCGAAGGACTCAGATCTGTCACCCTTGTTGAAACCTCAATCTTGGAAGCAAGAGGGAGTTTTAGGTTCTCGCCCATATCTGAGGGCGACTTGTGTCAGGTAATGGCCAAAATGAAACTGACTTCATGTGCATAAAATATTCTGCCCACCAAAATCATTTTGGAGAATAAAGAACTCTTATCACCGGTTCTGACAAAGATAATCAATGCATCTTTTAGTGAAGGTGTGGTGCCCAAGGACATTAAGGAGGTAACTATTACCCATCCAGTCAAAAAAGCAGGGTTGGATCCTAAAGATCCCAGTAACTTACGGCCCATTACAAACTCGAACTTCATTTTGAAGGTGTTAGATAAAATTGCTACAAATCAATTGCAAAAACATGTGGAAGACCTGAAGTTACTGCATAAACAACAATCTGGTTTCCGGGCCTCCCATAGCACCGAATCTGCCGTGCTGGATCTTCAGACACACATTTTGGGCTTGGACAAGGGTAAAGCAGGCATACTCATGCTACTGGACTTAAGCGCAGCTTTCGACTTGGTGGATCACCAGCTCCTTCAGGAGGCATTGTCTAAAATCTCAGGTTGTTCTCCCAAGGCACTGGCCTGGTTGTCATCCTTTCTGAAAGATCGGAGTGCTGGAGTACACTGGGGAGATCCTTTCTCCAAGGCGTCTCCCATTCTTTATGGAGTCCCGCAGGGAGCAAGCCTGTCACCTTTACTGTTTAACTTATACTTGAGAAGCCTCTGCGAACTCCTGGAACACATCGGCGTATTGTTTACGAATTACGCCAATGACACGCAGCTTATTTTCGAACTGAAGGGTGATTACATCACTGACAGTGCGAAAATCACAGAGGTATATCAGGTTATAGATCATTGGATGCAACATCATTGGATGTGCTTAAACAATACTAAAACCGAATTGATGATTTTCGGAACACGACAGGCCAGAGCAAATTTGGGGATGGAATGTAAGACCTTTACCATCAAAGACGCTATCATCCAAAAGACGCTATCATCCAGTGATGCCGCATGTCAAAACTCTCGGGATGATGGTGGAAGCTTCGGTGGGATCTGAGGTACAGGTAGGCTACCTGCAGAAAAATAACGCTTATTATTTGCGCCTCTTGAGAGCGATAAGACCCTACATTAACGAAGATAACGCCGCAACAATTGCTAGAGCTATCATTTTGTCATGTCTCGGCTACGGCAACGCTTTACTGCTAGGTGCCACAAAGAGGGAATTTCAAAATTGCCAAGTCATACAAAATGATGCAGTTCACATAGTCAAGAATATCAAAAACAGAGAACATGTATCAACAGGGAGAAGAGCACTCCACTGGTTAAGAGTGGAGGATAGAGTTAATTTTAAAGCCATGACAATAATCCACAGATGCTTATATGGCGAGGCCCAAAGCTATTTTAAAAAACATTTCTCCTTTCATATACCCGGAAGATGCTTAAGATCAGCTGACAGGGGCACCTTGAATCTACCCTGTGCCAAGCGTGCAGCAGGGCAAGGAAAATCCTTCCCGGTGAAAGCAGTAATCTACTGGAACAATATGCCAACGGTATTACGGCAAGAAGTGAATTACCGGAGGTTCAGGATATTGCTCAAAACTTTTTTGTTCCAATGGATAGAGCCGATTTCTCCCGCCTGCACCCAATCATAGTTTTCAGAGAAGAGTACTATGTGCATTTGATCTTTCTTGGTTTCCCGCGCCCTGATGCCTGCGGGCGTCCGGCGCATTACAAGCAGACACATAACATAACATAACAAAGTGCTTTGTACCCTGGCGCAAGGTTTCCAACTCTTAAAACTCTTTTTCCTCTGTTGAGTGCCTCTTAAATTCACCAGTATTGTAGAGTACCCCCAACCAGTGCAATGTGATGGCTGATTGGTCGCATGGCGAGCTGTACCAGGTGGTAAAGGTTGCAGTTTAGTTATGCTCTTCTCACCTTTATCATCTGCCCACCACTGCCCCAGCCTGTTCTTCCTCCTTCAACTTTACCCCTGCCTCTTTGGCTTGCTGATTTAAATCATGTAACGGCTGCTTTTCTGCATTTCCCTACCAGCCCTCGCCAATACTAACCGCCTTCCTGTCCCTGTGCAGCGCCTCTGCACCACACATCTGGATTCCATTGTGTTTTCTCCAGCTCCATGGGCTCTCCCATTAATAGTACCCCCGAACCAGCCTCTCTATGCAGTTGATCCCAGTCTCCTAGTAGCTATAAGCTCCTCAACTGGTTCTTCACCATTTCCTAACCGTGCCCGGGACAGCGTGATGGCCAGAGTAGCACAGAACATTACCAGCCCCGTAAAGCCCCCTCCGCCTCAGGACACACATACTGCATACATCTTGTCTACTGTTTACAAATGGCTGGGCAATGCTGGGATATACATGGGGCAATGGTGTACGCAAGCATTTCAAGCAAGGCTGAAGTTGAATACTGTGCGTTATCCAGCCTTGGTGCCAGTGGTGTAACTTTGTTGAAAATGTTGGGTGGGGGGTCATGACATCTGAAGAAGAGGTGCCCCAGCCAAATGAATGGGGACTAACCGGTGTGCCATGAAAGTTGGGGGGGGACAAACACCCCTTTCCCCCCTAAAATTACACTCATGCTTGGTGCTCAATATATCTATTTACATGGCAGCCAGCCTTATTGATCCGTTGCATGTAACCCTCTGACTGCCTATGCGTTCAATATTCCATAACATTGAAAAATGTCTTCCTGATGTCTGCAAGCTGTTCGGAGAACTGTGTGTCCCGTTTCCGGCAACCTGATCACCACCCCCCCACCCCACGTGAGCTTTATGGGAGCTACACTGTTAAGAACTACGTGTGTGTGTTTCTTGTTGTGTGTGTATTCATTAGTGTAAGAGATCTGCTTCATGCCTGACTCTTAAATCCTAAACCTAAATCCTGCATGACCTGTCTGGCTGCTTGGCTGTGTGAGATCCACAGCTATCCTCTGTTAGTACTGCCTTCCGCTGGGTCCTACACTCCCATATCGTCGAACACTGACTTACAGATGTTGAACCGCGTTCCTCCCTGGGCAGTGTTGCCGGTGCAACACCAAAGAGTGACGGATAGAAGGTTTTGAATCCATCATAAACGTTGGCATTGCTCTGGGCAACCAATTCATTGCTTTTCACCCTGACACGCATCAACTGTAAAATATACGCAACCAAACATGTAACTATACGAAAAAAGGGACAGTCCAGCCCAAACCACTAGGCCAAATCCCTTCTCCACTAATCCACAAACCACCCCCGACATGCCAGATCCTCATTGGGTATCATCAGTGCGGTGCCGCTTTGCTCTCCAGTTAGAGCAAGCTCGGACCCCATTTCTGGGAATCCGATTGCCACTTGGGATGATCTGCGCAACACTGTCCCGCGATGGATGTACGGTTTTAAATCATTGCTAACCATTATGTCGGTTAAACATAATTTCGTGGAGTCAAGTATTTGATAGCCGTGGATCGCAGCCAGTGTACGTTTGTGCTCTCTGGGTTAGGGTGTGTAGGCCGTTAAAGGGTTAAGGTCTAGATGTTGCTGACCAAGCAGATGACATCACATTTGAGTAGCTTCTTTAGAAGGGGGTGGCCAAATACGGAATAGCTTATAACGAAAAGTAATTATGAACTCCTGTTTTCGAGGTTTATTTTCCCGCTCGGGCAGATCGCGGAATGGCGTGGCTCCTCCATATTTGATTGGACAAAGCGACGAGGTTCTTTGCCAGTAGCGCGAGTTTACTTGTTACCAGCTGCGGTTTTGCTATAGCAAGACATGTTATTGGGGCTCAAAAGCATGAGAGTCCGCTTTTCTCCCACTTGAAATAAGTTTTAACTGTAATTGTGACAGCTATGAAGAACGCATGTCTAAAATTGCCTGGCAAAAGATTTTGTTCATGAAGTATTCCTGAGAAATGGCTTGGGGTCTGCTCCATGTGCTAGAATTTCTGTGGGAACAGAACAGAACCGTGTTCTTGGCTCATACGCGGGGTACACATCAGCCATGATTCCCCAACCTCTTAAGTGCGAGGCTTCCAAGATGGCCCTTGTCAATAAGGACGAGTGTATACACCCCCGCACCCAAGGGGATCTTCCCCTCTCTTTGTTCTCTGCCTTCAGGAGTGGTCTTGTCTCCTGGCGTCGGACCCTTGATGGATCGCCTCGGATCTTAGTTGGGATTCTTGCTAGAGCCGGTGTCCACAGGGGCAAGGTGCTCACCTTGGAAGCAAGACGACACGGAGCAACACAGCTTCGATCCCCGGGTCCATGCTTCTGGGTATTAAGTGTGTGATAAATAACCTATCCGACATAAGCGTCCGACTTCTTCTGAGAACCAATCTCAGCCAGAACTTATACACGCTGCAAATCCAGAGACACAGCGACTCGTCATGTATTCTGGCACTTGACACATGTGTAAAAGTCTTGTGTTATCGGCCCTGTTGTAGAGCCTTTCATAAGACGGGCAGTATATAGTCTGCCCGTGTTGACAATCTTAAAGCGAAAGTACAGCACTGAATATTGTCCATGTAAACGGTGGCGCGTGCAGGTACATCAAGGATCAGGGGCAGCAGGCCAAAGAAACCTACATTCCGAGCTACCTTTATGGGTGCAAGACTAGCAGGATCAATTGGGCTCATCGGAATTTGAAACTTTCCTCCATTGCGCTTACTGAAAAATCTTTTAAAGACCATTCGTGGGATTTTAAGTTAATTGGGTTAGCGACCCAAAGACACAGATTGCACAATCCGTCGGTTCTTTTGTAGATGGGTCTCATTTTCCTGATAGCATAGGAATGCCGTACAGACCATGTCCACAGGGGCCATTGAGAGGCTGCACCACACGTGACAAGGGATCTGGGCCGCAATTGCACTCAGTCGGCATGAATCCCATGATTCTGAGAGGATAGCTCAGGGGAAACACGCTCGCCTTGGAAGCAAAATGACATGAATCCCACGATTCTGGGAGGATAGCTCATGGGCAACGCGCTCGCCTTGGAAGCAAAACGACATAGAGTATCACAGGTTCCATCCTCGGTCCTCTTAAGCGCTTTATAAATAACCAATTACAGTTCAGATAGATTTATAGACAATTCTTAAGGAACAACCGAGACAGCGGGGTAAGTAGTGGCCCTGCCTCCACGGATGGTACGTTTGGGAACCGGTTCAAACAAAGCTGAGCATGAAAGATCAGGTGGGGTCTAGAATTGGTACATGACTTTGCCATGAGAAGAAGTTTTAGATCTTAAATCTTTCTCCAACACCGCCATCTTTAATGCATTTGAACTCTGCTCAATATGACTGCTATGGACATGACATAAGGGTACGTTTGTGTTCATAGTTTCACGTCAATATTGCTGAGAAGTAGCGGTTTCTGCAATCGACTCGAAATAAAGATCCGCGCATCTACCGGAATCGTGCAGCGAAGGAACCGCCCAGTCACATGCTTCTGATGGGGGGGGTGGATATGCCTCACCCAGTATATTATTCAAGAGTTTCCGCTCATTGTCTGTAGCAACGCAGCTTCGGAGAAGCTACAGCATAGAAATAAGGGGTCAGTCTGTCATTTTGAGCACCACACAGAACCACTACCAGAAAATGTAGCGCCTGTCTTCAGGTGACAGAGTATCTGGGTGTTAGGCACAGCTCATTTTTCCTCCATCCTCCAGCTCTCTTGTCCTGCTCTCCTCTCTGTCCCATTGTCCTGTTTCTCCAACTCCTACGCTAAGATCCCACACTGCCAGACTGAACTGCCTGCTTTTTATAGTAGGGTTTTTCCGTCCCGCGGTCAATGCTTAATGATATTGGGGTATTGGTGTACTGAAGGCTCTGCTGTTTTGTGATTGGGCCATGGTTGGGTGCTCATGTGGCTTGGAAAGGGTCTAGCCTGAGGTTAAATGAAGGCCTGCTGCCAAGGTAGATGCCACACGGGCCCTGCACATGCGTGGGGTCTCCCTCCTTTTCACTGTCCTTGCCTGCCTTAGTCTGGGTCCTTCTGCTCTCCTACCATGCGATAAGGAAGTTGGGAAATCTGGTAAGCATGGGAAGCTCTGCGATTTTTAAAATGTCTTCATCATGAAGCATTTGCAAGAATGGGGCTTGTTTCTTTGCTTATATCTGCCTCACAAATCTCTTCCTCATTGTTTGAGCGTGACTTTGTAACTGTGGGGCTTCCGTGGGCTGTGCAAGTGTGCATCACAATGTGAAAAGGTTGCTACAGCTTCAGTGTCAAAGGGAAATAAATGCACTTCCTTGCCTGTCAGGGAATTAGAAAATATTGCAACATGATCCCTTAAAGAAAGAAAGATGCTTCCTTCCCTATGCCAAAATGTTGGGTATGGTTAGGAAGCTTGAATGGCTCTCTAAGTGTGTTCACCTTCTGGGAAGGAGTCTCTCTGCGAGTGAGGGTTATCCTCCTCTTGGTGTGGCATACGGTGCGGGTGTGAGTGCCTCTAACTACACCCTTTGTTGTTATGCAAATTAGCATAGTCAGGGGGTGGGCATACCCCTTTGTGGTTCTTCATATTGGTTGACGTAGCGGGGCCAGGCATCTCCTGTGACTATCCGCTTGCGATTTTTGCATAACTGTATTGGCGTTCGGGGATGAACATTTCTATGACTGCCCCCTTCAGTAGAGGTGGGATTCAGTCAGGGAGGTCTGAGCATCACTAGGTCGGGTGGTGCCCGACCCAGTTAACCATCCTACTGTGGGTCCCCAAGGTTGGACAGGGTACTTCGTCACACAATATCGGATCAAGGCAGATGGCACTTCCAAATGCCCCCAGGAAGAGAAAGACCAGGATAATTTCTGGTTTGTGCCTTTAAGCTATGGCTGGTGTGTCCGAATACCTGAGGTGGACCCTTAGAAAGCCGAAGCAAGGCCAGGAAGAAGCGCCTCAGCAGAATCGCCCTGAAGCGAGTTGGCCTGGAGGAGGAGGAAAATAGTTCGGACAAGCTGTGCCCGAGTCTGGCCTTTGGAAATCTGATTGATTCAGATTATTGCTACGAGAAGCCACTGCCGAGAAGATTGTGGACAGAAAATGGAAGCTTGCTGACCAGATCCCAGATTATATGTAGTAGCAAAGTTTATAAATGTGGAACCCCGATTGCAGTGTGCACAACGAAATGAGAGCCAGAGGGTCTGACCAGGTCTGTGAGGCAGACTCTCTACCTAAAAACTAAGAAGTGATCAGAGGAGAGCTGTCATTGAAAGGACCACAGCAGTGTGAGGAGGGACGAGGAGTAGGAGCACTCTGAGGGGAGATGAAGGGGTAACTGACGTGAACCATTGAAGCGTGGAGTTGCAGAGATCCGGTAGGTGATGAACCCACGGAAGAAACCAAAGAGGAGGAGCAACAAGATCAATGATCACAGCAGAGTAGTCCGTGGTGCTGAAAGCAGGCTGTGAACACTGCCAGAATGGAGAACAGCGAATGCTGGGATATGGAGTGCAAAACCCCAGGGCCATATTAGGAGAAAGCATATTTAGACTGTAACACTGGATGAGGAAGTGGGATTTGGTCATGGGCATGGGGCAGAATCTAACGTATGATTGTACACATGGAACTGAAGTAATCGCTCATTAACGTTAAGTCTAATTGGAGAGATGAATTATTGATGAGAGATGGTCCATGGAATGGGATTCCCAGGTAAACTCTGCTTAAGGAATGAAAGAAAATAATGATTGCTTGGAATTCAAATCATTGTGGCTTTACTGATGCATTCTGGGAATCAGTCTTTTTTAAAGTCAGTATTATTAAAACCAAGTCTTATCAGGTATTGAGAGTCAATTTTTAAATTCGTGATTGATACATGCTTGGCATCAAAGTCCTATTTAAAGATAACTCTAAGACACTGTTGAAACCAGAACATATCAGACCGCATGAGATAAGGGTTATACCATAGATTGATATGTGAAGGCGATCACAGGCTTTTCTGAAGGCCTGAAGCATTGAACCATTGTCGAGTGTATCCGACTAGTGTGTCCTCGAGAGCAATGCTTGTTGGGACTGAAGCCTTAACCGATCCACTGGACACTCAAGGGCCAAACTCCCTTCATCCGTATTCATGAGCAGTCTGTGGTATATACTCCTATCAGTAATAAGAAGTCTCGCCATGAGTCTGGTCATACAAGACAAAATTGTTATGCTACCAGTGACATTGTTCAATAGAATGTGCCCCAAACCAGTCCTGAAGGTCATTTCGACCAATCAATTCAATCCATTCTGATCTACTCTAAGAACAAAGTATTGTCGAAGAAAGACAGCGCCTTCTTGAAAGAAAAGACCTTCTATATGTGAACCAGCGACCTCCGAACAGTCGCCATTACGCTATTCGGAATCATCTCTTGCTGTAAGTGTAGGAAGAGAAGGTGGTTTACTAAAAAAACAGAGTCTTACAAAAAGCCTGGGAAGCCACTGAAAATAGTAGACAAAGTATCGGAGACTGTCCGTCTCTACCCAACACTAAATCTAAAGAATGGGGCAAAGAGGGAGAACGTCTCAGTGAACTGCTAACATCTGGAAGAACCTAGACCGCTCAGTGTGACTACAAAAGCAGAACCTGGGAAAATGTCTCTTGGATCCCGAGAAAATGTCAAAAGTAAGTGACACCTTGAAGTCTTCCTGGTGTAAATAAGTCCTTTGGCTTTAGCACACTTAATCGAGTTGCTCTTAACCATTGGCAAGGGAACCAGGCGTTTGACGCTTTTCAGATGGCTTGTGGTTCCAGAATTTGTTTAGTTTTCTATCCTGCCTGTGGTGTGTCAGGGAGGTATGGTGTAGTTTACACCTGTCCAGGGGAACAAACATTGGGATCCTGAGTAGCTGCACATCTGGGGGAAAGGGACAAAATAAGGCGATTGCAAATGGTAGCAGATTTCTGATCTTGCTTGTAAATTAAAAGTAATATATATGAATTTTAGAAGGGGCTGTGACCTTGAGGTACCTGAAGTACTGTAAAATGTCTATGCGGCTAGCTTACACAGGAAATGGTCTGTCTGTAGAATCCTGGAACCTCTGTAGGTTGGAGCGCATTCGTAAGAGAAGATTGCACTGCCTATTTGTTACCCCGCCTTTGTAGTAGAAGATACCTACATTATTGTTTACTTAACCTGAGAGCCACCAGCTAAAACAATAAAAGAATCCTAGAAAAAAATGAAACCACATTTTGTGTTGGGAGGACTACGGACCCTACAATAATCCTCCAGAGCAGGAGCCCCGATAATCTTGAATTCTGGCCCAGCTGTGCTCTGCTTTCCCGAGATACTTCTGACTTCAGGGAAACCCCAAAAAAGTATCTAAGTGCTAATCATGTTGCCTGAACTACTTAAATATGTAACCTTTGTATTATGAATCAGGAAATGTGTACGGTCACCCTAGGCCTGATGCACTTGACAAAAGTATAAGTTAACCAGATTCCCTCCGGTGACCTCGCCTTTACTACTACCATCTCCCCGTTTGGGAATTAAATGGAAGCTGTAACGAAGTACAATCGTGTGGCAGATGGACTGAGTTCATATACCTGGCTTTCGATTGCAGAATAGAGACAAACCATTTTGATGTGGTAGGGAGAAGCATCAGCAAAAGGGTGTATTTAGGTGGTTCTCTTTTCATCAAAGGGTATGTACGTTGAACCTAGGGGAAGCGTTTGCATTGTAGCGTTTTAGTTTAGATAGCACATGATATATTCTGGAACCCTGGCACTTTGGTTACTTCGATTACATGTATGTCTTTGCGTGCTGTGGACAGAGAAGTGATACATTTGGTCAAATCTTTCCCAAACACTCTGGTACCAGCATTTAGTAGCAAGTGGAGCAAGATGATACCCAAGTGTCATTACAGGCGACCAATGATGGGAAACGCGCCAATGTGTCATAGTGCAATGAGAAGGAAGTCCTACTATCCAGGGGAAATTAGAATACCACTGTTTGGATCAAAACCCATTTTGAAGCTTGGCTGTGTAATCTGTCATAACTTGACTTCCCAAATTGAATGCCCAACCTTTTCATCTCAACAGCTGCTTTTCTAGGCGCGAGGGCCTATATCATTTTAACAGTATCTTCATTAGATTGATATGTTTGCACTTTCTATACCTTTCAAACACTGATGAACCTAGAGAAAGATGGCCTGCAAAGGTTACACACCTCCGCTAAGCAGACTGCATCATACTTTCTATTGCATGGGCCAGCAGCCTTTAGCTCCTGAGATGTTTTGGACTACAACTCCAATCGGCCATAATCGGTATAGTCAAGGGAGAGGGCGGCCCACCCCACTGTCGCCATTTCAAAGAATCGCGACGGAGGTGGGGAGTTGCCTTTTCATGCGCTGATTTAGAACACGCTGATGACCAGAGCGCCCTCAGACTATTCTTCGCCTCAAAATAAAGGGCAGCATCAACATTACCAAATGTGTGATGCTAAATGTAAATAATCCTCATTTCAAGGCATTCCCTCGCAAAGCTGGTGATGGAGGGTTTGATGATTGTTGCCGTGTCCTTCGTGGGATTGGGCTGATCTGCTTTTTGAAATAATAGAGGTTTCCTCTGGTGGCAAATCCAGTCCAACATCTACAACCAGTTTCAACTTGTTTCCAGTAGATGGGTTTTGGACAATGAGCTGTCCAGCGGAAAAGTACATTTCTACTAATTCAATACTAATACGAAATGAAACAATTATACCCCAGTAAGCACTTCCAGTGTGTGACCACCACAACCGGAGGGTTCTTGGTGGGAGCTCACGGGACACCCCCAAGGCCTATGCCAGCAACTGGGTCATTTAGGAGCCCTGTATAACTGATCCCCTGAAATGTCCTTCGGGGCCGTTTCTGCAAAGTTACTGCCATCAGCTGTTTTGAGAATTATGCATCTTTCCCTCGGCATAAAAGTGCACAATAAGGGCATCGAATTGAACTGATTTTAACTCAACAAGCGATGAAAATGAGACAAAATAAGAGCTCCCTTTCAGATGGAAACTCCAAATACACACGTTTACTATATATACTCTAATCGATTTGTGTTCTCTTCTTTTTGGGTGCTCATTAGCGCTCTACTCATTTTTTCCAAGATTTCATCATTTCATTTGTTTTCCTTGGGTAACTCTTTGGGATTGTCAAACATGACCGAAAATGCAATATGCGACTGCTTTTCCTTTCTTTACTCTGGTTGCCCTTTTGGGATGTGGCCCATCTCCAAACATTTAGTGTTTTTGTTTGCTTTTCTTTCCGTCTTCGGAGGATAGCTCAGGGGCAATGCGCTCGCCTTGGAAGCAACACACGCAGAGCAACACAGGTTCAATCCCCGGGTCCTTGCTTACAAACCTCTGGGTATTAAGCGCGTTATACATAACCAATTACTCTTGATTAAGTGATGCTTCTTGATTTGACCGTCTCCCAGAACGTATCTTTTAGCTATTTTCCCTTTTCTCACTTTGATTACAGTCGGGGATTGTACCCGTTCTCGCAGAAGGCAGCATTTCCTGTGTATTCTTTCATAAGATGTGTGTGGGCTGCCAGCGCGCCCCGTTTAGTTCTACCTCCTCCAGTGCGTGGATCTGACTCAGCGCTCGTTCTTCTTCTTGCTGATAGATTGTATCCATCAGCGGTGATTGTTGGATACCAAGGCTTGAGCCTCATTACTCCATCTTCTCGGGTTCAGTGTATAGTCGTGGGTTAGGGATCTTCATGGTCTGTGTGGACTTGTCACAGTAGGGCTGGTTTCACAGGGTGGGGATGACTCGGGCTCTCCACCTGGGAAGATATGAGGGAAGCTTGAACATACTTGCCAACATACGGCGTCACTTTGGAGGGAGATGGCCTCACACAGAAATCCGGAGAATGCAATTCTCTCATTGGATTACATCGGCCTTACTATTATTTTAGGAGGGAGAAACGAAAAAGTAGCAACATTTTCAGTTAAATAATCGGCATGTATGGGTGAACTACGACATAAACTGATATTACGCGCAAAAACAGGGAAGGCATATGAGAATCTCTGTTAGTATGACACCCTAAACCATAGCTCTGAACTCACCCGCCTTGTAAGCAGCCTGACTCACCTACCAAGCCCCCCCCCCCGCCTATACACTTCTGTGGGCTCTCAGACTGCCCCCAAAAATCGAGTGTTTTCACCCGGCCTTGGCGACACAAAAGGTTGAGGCAAATCCCAGCAGTGCCATGCAACGCTTGCCGCAGCTATACTTTGTGCTCTTGGTGTAAACTCCCGAAAACTTGCTGGCAGAGCGCCAAAGAGCAAATAAACACACGAGCCAACATTTCATTAAAACGCCGCACACGCAGAGCTGTGGGAAAGGAAAATAAAGAAAACACATAGGAAAAAGAAATATCAAAGATGCCAAGCGGTCTCAAGACGGCACGCCGGGAGGCGCAGAGGCAGGAATACTTCTCATTGTTGTCTTCAGGCGGCCAGGGGCGTTCTGTCACTTGGAAACTAAAATAAATACCCCTATTTGTTCTTGCGGCTAGAATAAGTAAACTGGGGCAGCTTAAAAGGATCCCAGAGGCTGCCCAGGGTTTGGCTCCTCTCTGCGGCGTTGGCATCTTACAGTGACCCTGGCAGGGAGCCTGCTAACTCAAGACGCGCTCCCATTGGCCGCTGGGCACAGTGACTCAAGATGGAGGATCCCACCGTAGCTGCCAGGAGGCGCAGTTCCACGTTCGAGGGCAAATGCGCGCGTATCGACCGTTCTTAATTGGAGGAAATCTGCCCCGTGTCCTTCCCGTCACCTATTGCTAGTGTTAGCAATGACTCCAGGTCACACGGGACACCTTTGTAGAGACCCAATACTACAACTCCCGAAAGCTAATTGATGGAGCAATGGAAGTCCAGGAGTAGAACGTGACTGTCCTGATGACATAGCTGGTGTCTGGTAACCCCAATGGCATGGTTGCCAACACAGTCCATTCCAGTCTGTAGGTGCTTATCCAGTCCTGTTTTTTTTCTCTGCATTAGGGGAGTTATAGTCTGATTTTTTTATAATGGCAAAACCTGAACTACAAGTCCCAGAATACAGAGAAAAAAACAGGACTGGATAAGTGCCTATAGATTGGAAGGGCAACTGTGCAATCGTCCATTGTCCTTTAAGAGGTGCTGCCATCCTCTGCCGCTGTCTTCCGCAAGATTCCATAAGGCTTCCAAAATAGTGCGCGGTAGCCTATCCTGCGACACAAGGTGTGATGCAGCCAGGCGGCCTCGTGGAAATGGTTGTGGGAGCAGGCTCTGGAAATGGGTATCCAGACTAAGGCAAACTGAGCGGAATTTCAACGCGATTCTGTGATTGACTTCCCTGATCCGCGCTGTATTCATCGAGGCTGGTGGGGTATGCCCAGGAGCACACATTTGCCTTTCTAATCCCAGCTCCCCTTTTTCATTGGCAGAAGCTGATCGTGTCTGTGGCCTGGCCAGTCGATCTATCTCTCCTTCATTGCCACGCGGGCCTGAATGCGCCAAGTTTACACTTAGCAGGAAGGCCGTAATGAAATAACCCCAGACGTCCAATAATACCCAGAGTTTTTTTTAGCACGTTTTCATAAACTTTAAGAAATTAACAGCTGTAAAATGTATATCCCTAAATAAAATCATTTAGGAACTGATTTTTCATATAATGGCTTCAAGTGATGGGATCTGAGCACCAATCACAAAAAAGGTCTACTGTGCCCATAGTGTATGCCAGTCCCTCTGCTCTTGGTATCTGTTGCCCTTGCTGACCTCCCGGTGGATACTGACAAGTGGGAGTCAGGGACGGCGTCAGGGCCTTTCAAACTTTTCAAATGGAAAGTGCCTTGTGCCTCAGGGGGGCTTCCATATTGCCAGTCAGCAGTCTAACAACACAGCAATATATTCCTTTATGTATTACTTATGTTCTGCATTTGCTGGAGACCGTCCCGCCGTCACATATATTGGGGAAAACAAAAGTGTGATCACATTGTTGCCTTTCAACCCTGGTTGCACTGCGTCAGCCGCATGCTTACAAGGAAAGATGCATAGATAGTCAGCGGGCATTTCGTGTTCCAGCTCACTGTACTGGCTCGCTGTCTCGTAATAGTTGGTGGCTATTCATCTTATCTCTATCCACATTATAAAGTATGCCCCCCACGGGTGCTTCAAACTGCTTTCCGCTCTAAGCAAGTTAAGGTGGGGCACCATCCTGTTGAAATGGGCCCCCACACACCTTCAGCCGGACCTGCTGCGAGTAAAGGTATCCAGCTGCATAGATGGGGTATCTGTGCTCTTGGGGGCAACTGTGCAGACGAAGGTGCTTCAAATACACACATTACGGCTGGTGTGTGAACAGAAGCCCTCATTTAGCACGGTACGCCATGTTTTGGTATGGGCGTTTCAGCGGTGGCCGTTTTGGCGCACCCCAATGGCCGCAGAGCCCATTTTGGTGTGGCCACATTGGCGCGAAGGCCGTTTTGGCGCCAGCTATTTGGCGCAAGAAGTCTTAGACGCGGCTGACATTGCAGACTATGTGTAAATGGGCCTAGTGGCTAGTGCCAAATGAGCTCCATACAAATAATGGAAGGCGCGCAACCAAGCTTTCTTGCTCATGTTTCTATGCCTCGTGCGGGCTCTGTGTTTGGAACACACCGCCACGGCCGGCACATTGTTCTTGTTTGCAGTGGTCGAAAGCGCCATGGGAGCTTCCAAGTACAGTTAAGAAGACTGTTTGCAGCCTAGCTGGTCCTTGGTGGACACACGCGCTCCCCCGCACCAGCACAAGGGCCCCTGGGCCCTTCCCATCTGCGCACACAAGCCACGCAATGTTGCAGCGCCCCCCTCCCCACCCCCTAGCTCCTACTAACCAAGTCCTTCTTTATAGGCATGAGGAGGGCAGCAAGGCACACTGCGAAACCCAGTGACATGGCAATGGAAAACGGACTGTTGAAAAGCCCACGAGCGAAAGACTATTTCCCTGATTTCCTTCTGATGTCTCCTGCCTTGGAGCTTTTAACGGTGGATACATTACACATTGGAAGGCCCCATTATTTTGCTAAATACAGGGATCTAGCCCAGGGTACACGTAGGGGACAGAGTCCACCCACTTTATTCAGAGGGGGGACTCAGTCCCTCCCAGCTAAAATGAGAAACATTGAATGTCCTCTTTGAATTTGTGAATTAAAGCCGATATCAGGGATCAAACCACAGTCGGCAGAATTATAGGCCGGGCCCTTATCCACTAAACTATACAACCTGATGAAAAACAACAAACAACTAAAGGTGAAATGCCCTATTTCGGTGCTGCAAGTCGCAGGGAAAACATTTGTATTGGTTCTTGGAGTTTAAAACATGTACACCTTTTAAAGTTTTCAAAAACACTGTTACAAGAAAATATCCTCTCTTGGTTTTGTGTGTGTGTTGATTTTATGAAAAGCAAATGTGATTCGTCCTGTTCAATTTGGGTGGCTATGAAGAGCCAATTTAAGGAAATGTGCATATTTCACCTTCATATACTAATTTCTGGCGACGTCACATCCCACTGTGTTTGTTGATGAGTCCCCTCACTTACATTTTTAGGACTTGACCCCTGGCTAAATGGTTATGAAATCGGTCTGCTTTCATAACATGTTTAACTGTGCTGTTTGTCCTTATGCAGCACTGTAACTAACATGTTTTGCGGTTATCCATCGTAATGTTATGTGATCTTGCATTTGTATAGTGCCTCCTGCCATAGATTATAGCATCCACGCGCTTTTTGCCTGTCAGTAGTGGCAGGGAGGATGAAAGACGGGTAGATAGTTGGGAGGAGGGCATAGGATAGTGAATACATGAGAGGCTCAAGGAGGCCTGAAAAGGAAAAGGTGCAGGAGTGGTGTGTACAATTGGAGAGAATGTATCATGGGACTCCTCTGCATTCTATGGGGCACAGCGCGCAAAGGAGCGCGCTGGAGACGTGGCTATGTCTGGAACAGGATCTCATGGTGACCGTAGGCCAGCTGAAGCCATGCCCAAGAAGCCACTGACAGCAAAGACCTACTCACCTCCCAAGGCCCCCAAGAAACATTTGGGAGGGGTTGCATGTCAGAAACCCGAATTTGCCACGTTTGAAAAAAAGCTCCCCAAAGAGCGAGAAAAAAAACCTTGATTTTTTGGGGGCTTCCTCATTTATGTCATGGTTACCAAAAGCATTTTCTTTTTAACTGAAATCCTAGGCGTGTGCTTATGCCGATTAATCCACCTAAAAAGGTGGAAATTATCGTTTAGCCCTGTCACAGTTCAAATCTATGACCCGCAGCTTGACGCCGCTCTCCTCCGCAGCGGGTGTCAAACTCGCCGAGCTATCTTACCAGATATGTCCACTGTACTGGACCTGACAGGACTGGGATTACATGCAAACTTCGGCATCCGAGGATGTGCTTTGCATTGGTAAATTTCCACTGTATTTGTTTTCCATCTAGTTGCTTTAACGATTGGACTGAGCGAGAGAGGGACTGCCCCCTGACTGCGCGCATGCGCGGTTGCGCTCTGAGCTTTCATACGAGGATCAGGCAAGGTGTGGTCATATAGTCCCAGCTTCTTGAACCCGAGTTCCGTTGAGGTCCTGAACCGCCATATCGTCGCCAGAAACGCGTGCAGTGTCTATGCTGGGAACGCGGGTGCCATGTGCAGCTAATGTGGCCCAGGCACCTCGGCGTGCCTCCGTTTGAAGAGACTTGTGAAAGCGATTTGTCTGTCTTCTCATGCCGCCATTAAAATTAATACAGGAACATGTTTGTAATTTGGCCTGAAACGAACAGGTCATCTCGTTTCCGCACCAACTGTTCGTCCATAGCCCCCAGCCCCCCATTTAAACGATTCTTCTCGGCCCCACTATTCTGCGCATTACAGTACATGGGAACATGCGCCGGGGAGCAGGGAGAGGCGCAGCTGTGAAGCCGCTGAAAGCGGCCCGGATTCTTTGAAGCTTTAGGAATGGGAGCCATTGCATAAGTGCACACAGAGCCGGCATTCTCCCCGCGTCGGGGCAAAGGCCGGCCTGGGCACCGGAGGTCAACGCCGTGCGCTCTGGGAAGGGAAGGGCCAGGATGTCGAAGGAGGTGTTGCGCAGACTTAAAACAAAATACAAGAATTCTCTGCCACTTCAAAGAGAAGACAGCTGATTGCCCAGGCCACGGGGCCGCTTCCTGTTAGACATGTGTATCCCCCAAACGCATTGTTAACATGCAGCTCTTCTCTGGGACACGTTTTTAGTTTATTTTATTTCTGATGCAAGTGAGGTAAAATATTGTCTCAGCAACTATTTCACAATGTCAAACCAATATCCCAACATTCCATCAAAAATAATCGCCAAGCTTTTTTGAAGATATTTGATGTAGTGCGGACCTAGCGCCAAGACGCAGTGGAGCGCTGTACATGGAACATTTACGGAATGGTTGGTGGGGTCTGGTTGAGAGTGAATTACAGAATCTGCGATGGGATGGGATGGGATGGGATGGAATGGGATGGGATGGGGAGGATGGCTGGGAGCATGTTTCTGGAGCAGCCCCGGAGTCTGCACTAGGACTTGGGCGATATGGACCAAAAGGCATCCCGATGTTTTTGGGCTGAATCTGAATCGCGATATACGATATTTATATACCTCGACATTGATGATGTGGGTTCAATGCTCAATTGTAAGCAGCCAACAACCTATGAAATGTCACAAACACATTTGTTTATAAGACATTGATCAAAATAAAGTGCAAGCACAGGGTTTCTCTTCCTGTTTGAGAATACATATCAGAATGTTTCAAAAAATGGTAGCATGTGTGATAATGTGTACATATAGTATATATGTCGATGTTAACACTATTGTGTCTGTGTCATCCTGTATCGATTTTGAAAATATATCACCATATCACCAAAACTCGATATATCGCCAGGCACTAGCGTGCACTACACTTTGGTGCATTTTTAAAAATAGTATTTTTATTGCGCGTCTAGAGCAGGTCAAAACATTCACTCCTGGAAGACTGGCCTCCCACTAATCGACAATACTCCTGCACACATGATGCAGCAAGGGCCAGCGAAGAAAGACCGGTGAGGACGCATCGTCATTAGCCACACCTGTGCAAGGATTAAGGGAAAAAAGACCTGAAAAGAAACGCAGCACATCTGGAAACACAGACGCACAGGAGCCATTGCTTTTTAAAAATATTTTCCTTTAACTTTGCACATGCACATTTCTTTCAGTCTCGTGCAGAAGACTAAGACCGAAAGCAAAGGGCACTTGTCCCTGGCAATGTTTTTAAAGTGGCCCCATATTACACTGTGGAAGCTGGACAAACCCCTCTCAGTCGGGCTTGGGGGGTTCTTCCGCGAAAACATTTGAAAACATGGGTCTAAATAGTGAATTTGAAAGCCCGTTTTTTCTTATATAGCGATTAAAAAAGAGCTCTACAAAATACAAAAACGGACATAACATTTGCTTAAAGTGAGGATTAACATACTCGCTGCTTTATAACAAACTCTTTACTTAGGGGAGATGGAAAGAAGGGGGCAGGGTGCATGGAGGAGGGAGTAAGAGGAACTGAAAATCCAGGCCCACAGTGCAGAGGTCCACCAGGAAACTCGCAGAGTTGCTTGTACACCTCTCCACTGCTGACCTGAGGTCACCACTTTCCAAGGTTATCACGGTTTCCACCAGGCCACATCTCGCCCATACCTGTGCATACTTTAACGGGCTTCTGCTCTCTTCTTTGTGTCCAAAGAAGTCATGTTGTTTCTTTGAAGGCAAATAACGTATTTTCTTGTGTTACTTGTTCATAATTGCTTTGAGGTTTTGAAGTGTTATTCTATGATATGATATGACATTTATAATGCGCCTGCACACAAGTGTTTCGAGGCACAATGAGGCAAGGGAGGAGAAACAGAGGGAGGTCAAAGACAGCGATCTTTCTAGGCCTAGTGACATTGAGATTGCGTATGTGCAGGGGGTAGGGGAGGGGAAAAGTGCCAGGGGAGAGGCGAGAATGGCAAGTGCCTAACATGGGAAAAAAACAATAGTGATGCCAGCAAGTGGCAAGTGCGAAGGTTAAAGTGCAGACAGCAGATGTCTAATAAGTGCAGGTAAGGGGACTGTACGGTTGCAGATACAGACCAAAGTGCAAGGGTTGCCAGGAGGCAGTGCAGGGGTGCAACTGGGCCGGCAGGGACCTGGGCCCAAATTCAGAGGGTAACCAGGTGACCAGTGCAGTATCGGACGGCAGATCAGCAGGGGAGAGGAAGAGAGAATGCAGAAGCAAAGATGAAAGTCTTGAGGTGGTTCCGGAACCAGAGATGGTTCTGCTCAAGTTTCAGAAAGGCAGGCAGGCCGTTTCAGAGGGAGGCACCAGCCGACAAAAGAGATCTGCCCCCTACTCGTTGCTTGGAGAAGTGACTGACCCTCACGGAGTTGGAGGTGGAGGAACGAAGAGCTCGAGTAGGAAGATATTTCTGAAGAGAGAGTTAGAGGTATGGCGGTCCCAGGCCCCAGAAGGCCCTCTGGACAATGCAGAGGGTCTTGAACTTGATCCTTGCAGCCACTAGGAGCCAATGGAGAGATTTGAGGGCTGGAGAGATACGACCCCTGGGCTTGAGGACAGAGAGTAGACACAGGCATATTTAAAAAGAGGCTGTTGCAGTAGTCCAGCCTAGAGAGAACCAGAGCTCTGGAGACAGTGAGCTTCTGGCGGAAGGAGAGGAAAGGAAGAAAACCTCTGAGGAGGTGAAGCTGGTAGTTTGACTTCTTAGAGACGTCAGAGATGTGAGGAGAGAAGGAGAGTGTGGAGCCGAAGATGACCCTGAGGTTCTTAGCCTCACAGGTGGAAGCAGGAAGAGGGCCAAGAGAAGCAGGCCAGAGACTGACAGGAAAGGAAGGTGCAGGTGTGCCGATGAGGAGGATCTCCTTCTTACTGGCATCTGTCAACAGTAGGCCTGGCTGGCTGCACTGCATGCACACTTTAAAGTGCATATCAGGTTCTATAATGCACAGACCCTTTTGGATTATCTAGGGGAGGGGCCAAGCGGGTTCGAAACCTGTGGAACCAATTCCGGAGATTGACTGGTGAAGTCCAAATGTTCAACAGTGCTGCACACCCCAGGGGTTCTCTCACACGCGCAACAGAGCTCTGTTTAATACTTCTCATGGTAAGCAAGCGGTTATAATATCATGGTGAGTTCTTGATGCAAAATTGATTTCCAGTGGGCAGAAGATCTCCTGGAGAAATTATAGGGAAGGAAGTGCTATGATAAGGCAAAAAAAGACAGCGAGTCTTCTGATGGTCCACAAAAGGCTTACACTGTGGGCGCCATGAGCTTGTCAGGTAAACCATGTTGATGATGCTCACACGCTGGCTGTGGCTTAGGCAGTGGTTGCCCTGGCCATGTCAGATGAATCAGTATTGATGATGCTCACGCGATCGCTGTGACTTACGCATTGGTCGCCTTGACCATGTCAGGTGAATCAGTGTTGATGATGCTCTCGCGATCGCTGTGGCTTACGCAGTGGTTGCCCTGGCCATGTCAGATGAATCAGTATTGATGATGCTCAGGCGATCGCTGTGACTTACGCAGTGGTCGCCTTGACCATGTCAGGTGAATCAGTATTGATGATGCTCACGCGATCGCTGTGACTTACGCAGTGGTCGCCTTGACCATGTCAGGTGAATCAGTGTTGATGATGCTCTTGCGATCGCTGTGGCTTATGCAGTGGTCGCTTTGGCTGTGTCAGGTGAATCAGTGTTGATGATGCTCTTGCGATCGCTGTGGCTTATGCAGTGGTCGCTTTGGCTGTGTCAGGTGAATCAGTGTTGATAATGCTTTATTTATTTATTTGCATTTGTAAAGCGCGCTTGCAGCCCATAAGGCATCGAGGCGCTGTTACAGAAAATGAAGGACTTATGATTTACAGACAGGTGACCGAAGGTCTCATAGTTGCACAGGAACAAGCACAGATGCAGGAACTGACATTTGCATATTCATAGTGGAGCGAGAGGCAATTTAAACAAAGAGCCTGGTTTTGATGGCTTTGCGAAAAGCTTGGTGTGACTCTATCAATCTTAAATGGGATGGGAGCGCGTTCCAGCTTGTGTGATCGCTTGTATCTTGTGGTTATTTTTTTTTTATTTTTTTTTTATATTGATTTAGCTGAATTTAATCAACTTTTTCAATTTATAACAACACTTTTATCAAAATTACATATAAAACACATAACAGTATAAAACATAACAATATAAAACAAGGGCATTCTCTTCAATTCATCATAACTGGAATAACATCCTAGAATGGTAATGTCACATATAGAAATGAAAAATAGGGAGTGAATTAACCATGATAATTAAAAAAAAGTAAAACATGGTTTTCTGAGACACATAAAAAATACAGACGAATACAAGAACAAAGGTATCACATATCATTGCTGGTAGCATAAAAACAAGACAATTAGCATTTGGCTTTCATGTTATAATCACTTTGTACATGGTAGTGGTCATAATAATTAACATCACACAAGGTTGTAAGGCCTTATAGAATGCATTATATAATACAACACCCCCGCTAGCACCAGTACTAGTGATTGCATTTGAATATTGCATTGCAAATCAATTGGCAGAGCAATACGTGTATCACTGATAGATCTCAGAGGACATTCATCATCAAGGATCAATCTATTTTATCAAATCTAAGGCTCGCAGAAAATTGATTGTTGCCAATTTTATACTCATGGAATTAGTGGTGGAAATCGCAAACCATCTAAATTCATTTCTCATCTGACTAAAATAGGCCAAGTGTTTATTGAAGTGACGTTGTCTTAAATGCATAAGAGCTGGACAGATGACATGCTCTAAGGTTTCAACAGTTGTTATATTGTTGCAAAAACGACACCCTGAGGATTCCGGCGCGATCTCTTTCCTGCGTGCTTGAATTTCACGAGTGGGGCATAAGTTAAAACGCATACGCAAAAATGCATTCCTAATTATAGGAGAAGGAGCTTTACATAGATAGAATGCCATTTCTCTATAACGTTTTGCAGCAAACACAGATGGGTCAAAGTCTTTATATTTCAAGCAGGCATCTCTATTATCAATCCAATCCATCATATACAGCTTTTTCTTTGCTCTATCCGGATCAGACACAAGAGTTTCAATAGAAATGTCCGCATTTATTAATATGGATAAGATGTTTTTAGACCATATTTTAGAGAACTGATGGGAGGACGATAACAGATAACTGGATACCGTTGCCAAGGTTGAGTTATCAAGTGCAGATAATAAGCATTTTCTAAACAAGCTACATAAGCGCCAATTGTACATTGCCAATAACAAGGTCAGTCCTAATTCATATCGAATCATCGTTCCTGGAGTGCTTTGTGGTAATTGAAGAATTGCACGCCAAAACTTTGCTTCCAGTGCATTCAGAAACACTGGTTGAATCACACTATATGTTTCTAACCCGTATAGAATGGTAGGGATGACAGTTTGTATCCAGAATATAAGGGCAGGCTTAATAGAAAATTTCCCATATTTGTGCATAATTAGTCGAGTCTGGCGTATTGCTGCGAGAATTTTAACTTCAATTTTTGTTAATATCTTGTGGTTATTCCGGTTCATCAAGTCGTGTCCTATGGTCTCATATTAACTCGTCTTTGAGACGCCAGCCTGCTATGCATTCCTGCATCTAGCAACAGGACCGACTAAACCTTGACACAGCGAACGCCGCCAATACACCCAGAGAAATCATCTTATGAGTTGCACAGTTGCTTGATCGTAACTTTGTTTCTCTCTTTTGTGCAGGGGTACTTTCACAGCTGACCTATTTCAGAAGTGCCCTCATTGTGACTCAATCTTTTTCCTTCTGTCCCCTCTGTTGTTCAGCACCTTGTGGCACGTGGTCTTGTGCTTTATCCTTTACTGCTCACTATCCAGAATCCAGAGCATCTGTCCACACTCGGCCTGCTCCAGATGTGCTTAGGTGGTACCCGTCATTTACATCTGCTTCTGTTGTCTTCCTTCTCTCATACCTCTTTCTCACCTGCAGAGTGGACCCTTTCTGTGTGTCACAGTGTGGGGCAGGTGGAGGGAGGATCTGCCCCTTGGTATCCCAATATGATGTGATAAAATAATAATTGCCCATGTGCATGTAGCTCCGTGTTCAACATGTCTTCTCATTGGATTACATGCCCTGGAACACATTGGATGTATGTTTCCTCTGGTCTCTACAGATCTGGTTTTTTCCCTTGCTAGTAAACTGTGCTCAGAATGTTAGGCAAATAGTCCTTTCGGGTACACTATGTTCATATGCCTTCGAACAGTGCACAACTGCCACTGCTGCTTGTTTTCATGCATAACGAGGTGATGACCGCAGCAAGGGGTTACTGGCATGGGTCGGGCACTTACCTAAACTGTAGACCAACCACTGGGCCACGCCTCCTGCTTCTCACAAGATATGACAAGCTATTATTTTTCTTCTGTTTACCTATGCCAATGTTATTCGCTTGGTGGAAAACAATAAGAAGTGATCTTGCATACCATAGGATTTCATCGAATTGTGTGATTTAGTGCATGAAAATATGACACCAACAGAACTCTGGAATAAAAAAAAAACATTCATCTTAAAGTTTTCTGTGTGTATGTATAAAGTAATTTGAAAAGTGTGAGGAATTTATTTGGGGATATCAACTTCTTGACCTCTGTGCCCTAATTAATCTATAACTCCATGTAGATGTTGCATGAGTGTGAAGAGATGAACGAGACATGAGTTCCTCTACTCCGTGTAACAGGTTAAAAATGGGTTTTCTTCACATTTGTACATGCATCACAAGAAAGCTCTCTGAAACTGAAAATTAGTTGTGACTTGCTCGAAGTTTATTTTTGTAGTAGTGTTAGGATTAAGTTGGCCCTCTGTGGAGTTGGAGGGCCAACTTAATCCTAATACTACTACAAAAATAAACTTTGAGCAAGTCACAACTATTTTTCAGTTTCAGAGAGCTTTCTTGTGGCACATGTACAAATATGTGCAAAATAATGTGAAGGGAAAGTCCACAAAATTATAGAAAAAGGGAAAAAGCTGATTGTGTCATCCATCTTTGGGTCAAGGACTTGGACCTCCACTTTAGCCATCTTTGGATAACTGTCTTAGTTATCCACTAAAGTTATCTTTGAGTAGTGGCCTTGGTTTTCTGTTTTCACCATATTAGACTACAGGTTGTGGTTCTCAATATTAGTCTTCTTTGGGTAGATATTTTGGTTCTCTGACTGAGCCGTCGTTTGCTAGATGTTTTGGTTCTACACTTTAACTATCTTTGGCTGGCGGGTCTTGGTTCTCTGCATTGTGTCTTTGATTAGAGATCTTGGGTGTAGCTATCTGAAGCTAGAGATCTGTAAGGAACTCATGGTGGCAACAGTAAAGACAGACACAAGTTTTATTTATTTATTTTTTATTTTATTTATATTTAAAGCGCTCACACAGCCCACGGATATCGAGGCGCTGTTACAGGAATTGTTTGTTTTTTAATTGCGTAATTGTTTCTTTTGTCTTAGTTGCATTATTTATAACGCGCTTAAACACCCAGAGGTTTCTAAGCACGGACCCGAGGATTGAACCTGTGTTGCTTCCTGAGCTATTCTCCAGGGATGAGTGATCACAGTTCAAGCGTGTTTATTAAACTGTAAATGCAGGGTGGAAAAACACCTAATCTAAGCCTAAATCTAAGATGGGAGCAAGCGTCGATACCATCAAATGAAAAATAAGGCAGTCTTTCTGGCGTCCTGTCAAAATAAAAGGGCCTCTTCTAAGAAAAAACTATTGCCAATTCCTTACAACTAATTACAAAAAGAGTGTGGGATAAGGGTTCACTAAAGAAAGAAGTGTTCACAAATAATAAGTCAGGATGTAATTGCCAGGGGTCTTCCTTGCCCACGTTTTCAGCACAGGACAAAGTGGCATCTTGGGCACAGCACACGCTCAAGCTTTCTCAGCATGAGCTAACATTTACGTTCCAGCTATCAGGTTCTTGGAAGGATGAGTCTCTTTTTCAATAAAAAGTATCTTGCCTTCGAGGGCCTGATGTAGTCAACAACAAACAAACAAACAAACAAAAAGTTCCTTTCTCAATGCACTTTGGGTGAGGACTTTTCACCCTTGGAACTCCCTCGACCGGGCTCGGACCCACTTGACAAGGGGGACCATTCACTTCCCCTGGTCTTCCAATGCTTCTTACTTTAACGGCTCTAAATGTCTTTTTAAACAGTTATTAAGGCTTTGCCTTTGATTGTCGGCTTCCCTCTTCCCTCTTTACACACAGTTCTCCATAGATACTCCTTGGTCGGGTTCACTCTTGCTTAACAGGCTATTCTGGTTGTCGGCTTCCCTCGGCCGGGTTCTCTCTCGCCAACTTCTACAAACAGTTCACTATGGGACTTTAGACTTTGTCCCGTCTCATTAGTATCCTTCTGCCGGGTTCACTCTTGCCAACTTTTAACAAACAGTTAATGTACTAGTTTTCCCCATGCAGGATTGATTTCCCTTTCTTTCACACTCATTGGTCAGTCAAAGACATTTGAAGGTACAGAGGATTTTACAAGACCCCTGGATGACCACTTTGAGCTCTCTTTGTCTCTTCTCAAGGCCTTATGGTTACGGTAGCCTCTTATCATCGAGTAATCGCCCAGAGGTTCCTGCGTGAGCACCCACGTGGTGCCAGTCGCCTCTGTTACGGGTTTTCCCCTCCTTTTCTCAATAGTTCTTTTCAAAGTTCAAATCAGCTCTTGCTACATTTTTGATCAACACAGTTTGGTTTCTTATCGACTCTCCTCTCGACTCACCGGCTGTGATGAACACCTTGGCTTTCTTCTCTTTCGAGTCAAGGTTGGTACCACCGAGACAAGTGCCTCTCTCCGGCTTGGTTATCAGCGGAGGTGGGTCTCATGTACCGTAGGACATCTGCTGCAACACATATTGGACTTTGTTTCTGGTCTTATGTTTCCGATTGCGGAGGTTTCACAGGCCTGGATAGGAAAGGGCAAGGTCATGTCTCTCCTGGTCACCCTCTCGGTATTTGCGTCTTTCGCTTCCTCTTGAACTGCTGTGCTGAGTTAGCCCTCATGTTGTGCGGTCTGCCTTGCTTGTCCTGTCCTCTAGTGCTCCACCGTTTCTCCCTGTGGGGAAGGGAAAGGGCTGTAGGGCGTGTGTGGTTCTGGTCAATTGACTGACTTTGCCTGACCCTTGTATTGGAACATGTCAGGTAAATGGCTTTGGTGTTAGTCTGTTGTCTTTCATGCTGTGCGAAAGTGTTGATGTCGGAAAAGGGAGGGGGCAGTATTTTGGAATATCCTACGTGGTAGGATGGGTAAAAGGTGTTGAAAGAAGGGGATACCGCGTCCCACCCGTCAGTGTCCCACTCCCTAAGGACCCCCATCCAGTTGATCTTCCCTCACCGGTCCACACCCAGGAACTGGATCCAATAGCGATGGCCGTGTCCTGGCAACCTGGATGACAGATCTCCGGGGACTAGCCATGGAGACTCTCACAGGTCTTGGTTCTCTTCTTTATCCATCAGTACAAGAGGTCTTGGATCTCCAATTTAGCCATCTTTGGGAGGGTGTCTTGTTTCTCAGCGTTAGCCATATTTTGCTAGATGTCTTGGGCCTTCACTTTAACCATCCTGGACTGGGGTTCTCTTTCATCTTTGGGTGGGTGTCGTAGTTTTCTGCAATAGCCATCTTTTGGTAGAGGTCTTGGTTCTCAGCTTCAGCTGTATCTGGCTAGAGGTCTTGGTTGTCCAATTTACCCATCTTTGGTGGGTGTCTTGGTTCTCAGCTTTAGCCATATTTGGCTAGAGGTCGTGGTTCTTCACTTTGATAGATTGAATCCTTTGCAGATTGTGTTCATGAATAAATGCTCATTGATCACTTCTGAAAACATGTCTTCCAGTGACACAGAAGTGTCTTAACATGGGATGGGGGACTTTCATGGACCACAATGTGTACATAAATAGTGGTCAACATTGTTTAGATTTTTTAATTGTGTTTTAGTGTCAGTATTGGCATAAGAATGTCAACATTTGGGCATGGATACCACAAAAACCCTTCTTACAAAGCAGAAGGAATGTTGGGGAGGGCAAGTATATCAACTGAAGCTGTTTGAACAACACCAGCTTCTTTCTGCCAAACATCCAGACCTTTAGTAGAGACCCGCCTGAGGTTGCTCGTTGCGGATTGTTTGTTGATCTCCTGTGGTGCATGAATGGAGATCAAGCCTGTGCCTGCTATAATTATTCTGAACCTTTCAGCAGTGTTTGATGTGATGGATGAACCCTGCAAGGCCTGCAGGTTCGGCCCCACATGGTTTGGGGTATAAAGCCACAGTGTGCTTGTGTAGTGACATAGCCAACTACTGGTCACATGGTTCCATGCTACGACCATTTCCCTGGCCTCTTCAGGGGCCTTGCTGGCATGTGTACTGTTACCCCCATTATTAAACCTGTATGTGAGACCAGGTCCGGGTATAGTTCTCAGGCATGGCCTGGCCGTTCCATTATTAGGCTGATAACTGATATCTTCATAATGTGGCCCCTCTTTCCTAGAATGGATCTTGAGTCTCGGGGAGATTGTTTGATAAGGATGGCAGTGTTGGCGAAGTACACAAAAAGCTTTATGCAGTTGGGGGTGGCACAAACCCAAATGGTGTATCCTACTGTAATAAGAACCTCCACTTGAATATCCCACAAGAATGGCTCAGGCTGGAGAACCTTCAGAAACACGTTGGCTAGGATATGCAATATGCCCCTTCAGATGTCATGCAATCTTTTTCTCACTCTCAATGGATGAGCAAATGACTTTTTCCAAAAATGTCTCCATAAATGTCTCCGTGTTGCATCTCCACTTTGCACCAAAGGCCGGGGATCCCGCGGGGCTGAAGATTCTGGATGCTTTTCAGAGCGGCCTTTCTTTGGGTATTCTTAGTCCAGAGTATCACAGCCTGATTACCTGATTGAGCCATTGGCAGAGACGAATAGTCTTGGGCTGCAGTAGATCTTTCCTTGGCACCCAGAAATATCCTCAATTTGGTACGTAGATCTTTTTGTCTGTGAGATTTAGTGCCTTTTGTGTAGTGCACATCAATCAATACAAGGATCCTCAGCAACGTTCACACTCTGTCAGGAGTGGAGCTCACCTGTATCTCAGTGTCTGATTCACTGGAGGATAATTCCAATCCGGGTAGTTCTGTTGTCTCTTTGGAATATCCTTTTTTAGAGAAGAGATAGGGTCTGTTTCGGGAATGCGCCACAATGGTTGCTATTAGAAAACAGACTGCAATAATTTATGGCACCTTCCCTCTACAGCCCTATATGGGGGAAAAAGCCAGCGGCATAAAAAACCCCAGTAGTATTCAATTCCGAAACCGAAAGAGGAGGAGTGTCCGAAGTCTTGATCTTGAGATTCCGCAAACTGTACTTAAGCCAAGGCTGAGTCGGAGATTTCCTAGAATGTTCCGTAGTAGAGGCTGGGCAGGAGTTTCCCCAGTATGTAGACTGTATAACCAGGAGCGGAAGCACTCACAAACCACCCGGAATCCAGATGGAAGGTAAGCCAGTGACACAGGAAGCTAAGGAGGAGGGGCTTCAGGTAGGCGAACAGACGGAGCGAAAATAACAGTGAAAATGCGACAGTAAAAGAAAGAATAAGGAGGGAAATGGGCCAAGAGAAAGGATCCCCCAATCTCTACGGAGAAAACTCACCGAGTAGTTAGATAGGTATGAACACCGGATATCGTGAATTACCAGGCATAGGAGAAAGGGCAGGGGGGGGAAGAATAGGAGACGGTAAGGCGGTAAAGATGGCAGAAAATACCGGAAGCAAAGAAAAGTTATAAAGGTAGACCAAGCACCGGACAGGAATAAAACGGAAGGTAACACAGAGAAATACTAATGAACGAAAGGAGCCGAAAGTCAGGAGGACAAAGTAGATAAGACTCAGAAGGGAAAGGCAATGCAGGAGGGAAGAGGAATCTGAGGCTGGAGAACGCTAGGAGCACTGAAGTATACGACTACAGTGGAGCGAGGAAACGAAGATTGTTGCAACGCACTGAGGGGGCGTGGCTAACCTCGTTATGAATGCTCCAAAACGTAACTACTAGAACGGCGCTGGAGGTGCCGTAATGTGTAGTTTAATGGTGCTTCCATCGGGACCAAAGCTTCCAGCCTCCAGCCCTCATGACAGTATGCCTCCTTCTTGGGGTACCGACCCCAGGCTTACCCGGATAGAGGGCGTGAAACTGTCGTACACATCTCGGAGCTGAGAGATTAGTCACCGGTTCCCAAGAATCCTCTGCTTGAGAATAACCTTTCCATCTCACTAGGTACTGGAGTCGACCTCTGTAGTATCTTGAATCCATTATCCTCTCCACTTCATATTCGTCTGTCTAGGGATTAGTGTCCTTTAAATGAAAGGTTCTTCTTTTCCTGTGGTGTGGGTCTGGGATGAATTTCTTCAACAGAGAAGAGTGGAAGACTGGATGTATTCTGCTGAGCTGAGAAGAGAGTTGCAATCGGAAAGCCACAGGATTAATGCGAGCAGTGATGGTATAAGGGCCCAGATATTTGGGAGAGAATTTAGAAGGATGTGTCCAACGAGGTAAGTATCTGGTTGAGAGCCAGACTCTATCACCTACTTGCCAGTCAGGATTCTGGATCCGATGTGTATCAGCTTGATGTTTAGATCGAGCTCTACTTTCCTGTAGGTTGATAAGAGAGTTCTTCTGTGTTCTGGTAATGTTTTCCAAGAGAGAGTCTATCGTGGGTAGACATGAAGCCTGGATATTATCCAAGGGAAAAGAACGGGGATGATGACCAAACACACAAAAAAAAGGTGTCATTTTAATAGCCGAGTGAAGGGTATTGTTATACGAAAACTCGGCCATTGGAAGAAGAGAGACCCAGTTATCTTGTTGTTCGTTAACAAAACAGCGAAGATACTGCTCCATAGTGGCGTTGAGACGTTCCGTCTGTCCATTAGATTGTGGATGGTAACCTGAAGTGAGGGCCCGTTCTATTCCCAGTAGTTCACATAAGGTTTTCCAAAAGGTAGAAGTGAACTGGGAACCTCTGTCCGAAAGAATAGTTTCTGGGATACCATGGAGTCGGACAATGTCCTTTAGAAATACCTGTGCCATCTCCGGAGCAGAAGGCACTCCTTTCAGCGGTGAGAAATGGCCCATCTTACTGAAGCTGTCTATGGTTACCATGATTGCTGAGTATCCTTGAGACTTAGGGAGATCTACCACAAAGTCGGTAGAGACATGTGCCCACGGAGCGGTAGGAAGTTTAGGTTGGTGCAATAAACCAGCAGGTTTTGAAGTCAGACCCTTGCTCCTGGCGCAGATAGGACAAGAACCTACATATAAATTACTGTCAGACAGCATGTTAGGCCACCAGAACATTCGTCTGATCAGGTCGGAAGTAGCTGTTAAGCCCTTGTGACCAGCGATCCGTGATTCATGACCCCAATGAAGGACTCGTGACTGTAGCTTGGTGTTGGGAATGAAAAGCTTTCCTTTGTAGAACCACAGTCCTTCTTTCTTGCATAATTGCTCCTGAACCGGCTTGGAAAGAGGTAGTATAGCAACCTGAGTTGCTTCCTTGACGTCCTGTAGAAACCTTGAGATTGTATGGACGATTCGGACCTGAGGTAACAAAAGTTCCCCCTTAAAGGGTGGATTAACCCAACTGGAAGGGCTACGAGATAGACTATCCGCTAGGACATTCTTACTGCCCGGGAGGTAGGTAATAAAGAAATCATATTGGGCAAAGAAGTAAGCCCATCGGGCTTGTCGGGTATTCTTACACTCCATTTGTTGTAGTACTTTGAGGTTGCTATGATCTGTGCGAATCTCAAACGGATGTCTTGACCCTTGGAGAAGATGTCTCCAGTCTGAACATGCCTGCTTAATGGCCAGAAGCTCTTTCTCTATAACAGAGTAGTTGTTTTCGCTAGGCGTAAGCGTGCGAGAAAGATAGGCTATTGGGTGTTCCTTACCATCGTGTTCTTGTTTGAGAACAGCCCCTATTGCTCCTGAAGATGCATCAGTTTCAACCACGAAGGGCCTTCGTTGGTCTGGCTGTTTGAGAATCGGAGCCGAACAAAACGCCTTTTTTAATCCTAGGAACGCTTGTTCTGCGTTGTGATTCCAAATAAAGGGAACATCCTTCTTTAGTAGAGCTGTTATCGGAAGAACTTGCTCAGAAAAGTTGACGATAAATCGTCTGTAGAAATTTGAAAAACCCAAAAAGGCCTGTACCTCCCTTACCGAAGAGGGGGCTGGCCAGGAGAGAATAGCTGAGACCTTTTTGGGATCCATCTTAATACCATGTTCCGATAGGATAAAACCTAGATAGGGAACCGAAGTTACTGCAATCACACATTTTTCCGGTTTAGCCAAGAGTTGATGGCGTCTCAAGCGTTCCATAACTTCAGTGAGATGGCCCTGATGTTGAATAGGGTTACAAGAAAAGACCAGGATGTCGTCTAAGTATACTATAACTGAGACAAATAAAAGATCAGCAAAAAGATGATCCATAAACCTCTGAAAGGTTGCTGGGGCATTGAGTAAGCCAAAGGGCATTACTCGATATTCATACAATCCAAAGGGTGTACGAAATGCCGTCTTCCATTCGTCCCCAGTCTTGACCCTTAAGAGATGATAAGCACCCCTAAGGTCTAGCTTGCTGAATATACATGATCCTTCAACTGCCTCCAAGATATCTTTTATCAAAGGCATCGGGTAGCGGTCTCTCACTGTGATCTTGTTTAAGCCCCTATAGTCTATACATGGGCGTAGTTCACTCGTGTCCTTCTTGGCTATAAAGAATAAGGAAGCCCCTGCTGGAGACTTGGAAGGACGAATCAATCCGTTTTGGAGGTTTTGGTCTAGATATGTCCTCAATGCTTGTTTTTCTGGGAAGGTTAAAGAGAACATACGTCCAAAGGGTACAGCGGTACCCGGAACGAGATCGATAGCACAATCTTCAGATCGATGAGGGGGCAAGTCTTTGGGTATTCTATCTTCAAACACATCAGCAAACTCATGAAAAATGGGGTGAATGTTAAGAACTCGAAGGGAACCAGAAGTTCCTGATGGGCTAGAGATAACGGTTGCTTCCGTCTGTTTGGAAGAGCAGCAGTGTTGGAAGCAGAACTCAGATTCGAATTTTAAGGTGTTGAGGGACCAGTTAATATCAGGATTGTGTTTACGGAGCCAAGGGATTCCTAATATTATGGGAAAATGTGCTGCTCTTATCACATCAAAGGTGAGGGTTTCCTGATGAAGAGAGATGCATACCTTGATGTCGACTGCAGCTTGTACAATGGGTCCTGAACATAAGGGACGGCCATCCACCCCTTCCACCTTTTGTTCCTCTGTCTTATTTACCAGGTGAATACCTTCTTGTTTAGCCCAATTGATGTCTAAGAAATTACCAGCCGCCCCGCTGTCAATGAGGGCTAAGGCGTTCTTTTTTGGACAATTCTTCCACTGGAGTGACACTTGAAGGACCATAAGTCGGGCGTCTTTACCTGACGTCTGAGCACAATGTGAGCCTTCCACTGAACCCCGGTAAGTGGCTCCTTCTAAGACCGGGGTCCGTCGTTTCCCCGACGTCTCGGGGGAACCTCCGGGCAATCCCTGAGGAAGTGTGTTTCTGACGCGCAGTACATACATAAGCCCTTTTCCTTCCGTCGGTTTCTTTCTGTGGTTGAAAGAGGACCCCTGGTCGTACCAATCTGCATGGGTTCTTCACCAGAGCGATGTGACCCCTGGGTGGAAACAGGTGACGGTCCAGGGATAGAAAGAGTTCGGGTTTTTCTTTTCTCAGATCGTCTTTCCATGAGTCGATAATCTATCTGCAGGACTAAAGTGTACAAGTCGGTTAATGTCGCCGGTCTAGGAACTCGTGCCAATTCGTCTTTCAGGTCGTCGTGCAGACCTCTTCTGAATGCGGTGTATTGCACTGTGTCTGGCCAGCCCGCTTCCGCCGCCAGCTTCTTGAAGGTAGAAATATAAGACATTAAGTCCATCGAACCTTGTTTAATATCAAACAAGGCTTCTCCAGCAGAAAATCCAATCTCTTGTCTTTCAAAGGTTTGGCGTAGCAGGGTTGTGAAGGCATTATAGTCTTGTAAGACAGGATTGTTGGACGTGACCAACGGAGTTGCCCACGCAAGGGCATTTCCGATCATGTTGGATATGAGAAATCCTATCCGAGTGCGATCTAGAGTATAAGTAGTAGGTCTGAAGGTAAAGTATATCATGCAAGCATCCAGGAATTCCTTAACCTTTTTGGGTGAACCATCAAACTTTCCTGCTGCCAAGGACAAGGGTGGTAAATCCGTCTGGTGGGCTTCTCTGGCGACTGCCATTTGACGGAGAACAGCGTTCTCTGCCTTAACTCCCTGCAGTTCGAGGGAAAAGTTCTGTACAGCGTTTATTAGCTCCTGGACTTGTTCTGCCGTGGCCATTTTTAGGCGTTGCAATCTGTCAGGAGTGGAGCTCACCTGTATCTCGGTGTCTGATTCACTGGAGGATAATTCCAATCCGGGTAGTTCTGTTGTCTCTTTGGAATATTCTTTTTTAGAGAAGAGATAGGGTCTGTTTCGGGAATGCGCCACAATGGTTGCTATTAGAAAACAGACTGCAATAATTTATGGCACCTTCCCTCTACAGCCCTATATGGGGGAAAAAGCCAGCGGCATAAAAAACCCCAGTAGTATTCAATTCCGAAACCGAAAGAGGAGGAGTGTCCGAAGTCTTGATCTTGAGATTCCGCAAACTGTACTTAAGCCAAGGCTGAGTCGGAGATTTCCTAGAATGTTCCGTAGTAGAGGCTGGGCAGGAGTTTCCCCAGTATGTAGACTGTATAACCAGGAGCGGAAGCACTCACAAACCACCCGGAATCCAGATGGAAGGTAAGCCAGTGACACAGGAAGCTAAGGAGGAGGGGCTTCAGGTAGGCGAACAGACGGAGCGAAAATAACAGTGAAAATGCGACAGTAAAAGAAAGAATAAGGAGGGAAATGGGCCAAGAGAAAGGATCCCCCAATCTCTACGGAGAAAACTCACCGAGTAGTTAGATAGGTATGAACACCGGATATCGTGAATTACCAGGCATAGGAGAAAGGGCAGGGGGGGGGGAGAATAGGAGACGGTAAGGCGGTAAAGATGGCAGAAAATACCGGAAGCAAAGAAAAGTTATAAAGGTAGACCAAGCACCGGACAGGAATAAAACGGAAGGTAACACAGAGAAATACTAATGAACGAAAGGAGCCGAAAGTCAGGAGGACAAAGTAGATAAGACTCAGAAGGGAAAGGCAATGCAGGAGGGAAGAGGAATCTGAGGCTGGAGAACGCTAGGAGCACTGAAGTATACGACTACAGTGGAGCGAGGAAACGAAGATTGTTGCAACGCACTGAGGGGGCGTGGCTAACCTCGTTATGAATGCTCCAAAACGTAACTACTAGAACGGCGCTGGAGGTGCCGTAATGTGTAGTTTAATGGTGCTTCCATCGGGACCAAAGCTTCCAGCCTCCAGCCCTCATGACACACTCAGAGATCCGGTAGCATAGTTTATAGACTGATGAGGCTCCATTCATCTAAGCAAAAGCTAGCCAACCACCTTCCAGCAAGATTGGTGAGTGTCCTGTCAACTACTCACCCACCCTTCTTTAGAAGCTTCTGGGAATTCCTGTCTGAGTATTCTTAATCAAGGGCAAAAAAATACAAGAGCAACTTGGCAACTTCTGGTTCGCCTTCTTAGAGTTTGGCAAGCAACAATGGACATCAGGTGAGTTATTCATGTTCCCGATTCTACACGGTAACCATCTTGACCCTCATGCAAACACGCGCACATCAATGACGCACTGCGGAACACAGTGCTGCATTTATTCAGAGGTCAAAGTGGGAGGGAACTAAAAGGTACAACGTACCCTTACTCTTCTTCGTTAGCCATCATAATTCCCTTACTTTGTGTGACCTGGGACGCCATTCCAGGACGGCAGGGCAGACCACATTTGTGGGTTTCATTTGAAGCTTTTGCCTGGCTCTGTTTATTTGAATAGATTGCCATTCCCAAAGCGCTAAGAAGCCCAGCTTGTCCACGATCTGTCTTTGAATTGCTATAGGGCAGGGGTTCTTGCAGGTAATGGGGGGCGGGTGTCTGTCTGCCTGTCCCTATAGTCATTGGCATGTACTGTAAGAGGTAAGAATGGGTGGGTATATGGAAAAGGGAGGCTGCATGCTGTGTGTATAATGGTGGTGATTTAAAGGCATTTTCTTGCTTTCATCATCCTCCATACTCCTATTGTAAAAGAGCGTCGTGGAGTGAAGGAAGGAAAGGACCCCGGTACCAGGTTTGAATTGGGGAAGAAGGGGGCACTGATGGTGTGTATGGGGTCTGGATGGGGGGCGGGTCTTGCAAAGGGGGTGGGACAGAGGGAAAAAACACTTCGACCCCTGCATTTATTACTGACATCATGAACACAATTAAATATTTTTTAGAGAAAAAGGACTCTGAAGTGCAGCATACAATGCATGAACCCTACACACAAAACTGGAGAAGGCATTGTAGCGCTCCTCGCCTGCAAGTTCCCTGCATCTTTGGTATCGAATTTACAAACTCTTCAAAACCTACTAACGCCTTCTGCAAATCCTCAATCCCTCCACCACCACATCATTGGATGCCTCCAACATCTTCCTCCGTGACCTGAGGAGCAGAGGAGCTGCAGCCTCTCTGAAATGGAGGAGGCACACTTTGATCTCCTCGGTACCCATAATATCAAACAACACATCACTGACGGGACGTACTCTACATTTAGCACACTTACCTTAGTCTCCACCCAATGCTGTGCCTCCCCGATTCCACTGGATTAGGAAGAGCTTTCTGCATTACACATTCTCATCCTTCCCACTCCTGCCTGCCCACATGCCCATGGCCAACCAACCCCAGCCCCCAAACAAGACTACAGATTAAAAGTCTTTCCTATGAATACACAGAAGCTTCCCTCAGTCCCCTATTCCCGATAACTGGCCCAACCATAAGTGTCAGTTCCCCCTCGAACCTGAGCAACCACACCAAAAGCAAACCGCAACACCCAGGCCTGTCTGAGGCCGATTCACTGAATGGAAAACCTCTGCCCTCTGCCCCTTGCTAAAGACACATAGTCACTGACAGCAAGAATTCCATCTGCAAAGCAGAGAATATATGGCACAAAACCCACACCCAAAATGCCTTCATTGAACAGAAAACTCTGCACTGCTAATGCATAAGAGTTATCACTGCAGCCAATGTTGCCTGCTACAAAACGACCACTTGCGGAAGCCCCTCACAGCATCTTCGCCCTCTGCAACACCTGCCTCCGCCCAGTCAGTTCCATGTAATAATGTCGCCACAAAAATCTCGCCATGCAAATTGCCGAAAAATTGCCGGTTTTTGTGTCAACATTATTGCATGGAACATGCGAGGGTCTGTCCTGTCTTTGAGGAAAGTTCTAGTTCATAACATCCACAATGATCAATTTCAGGCTTGGCGGTCCTGGGCCTTGTATAAAAAAAAACACACAGAAAGGCCTTGTTTGCCTGTTTTGTGGTTGTTTCTGTGGCGAGTTATTAATATTGCAAATGTCATTAAAAGGGTAGTTATGTAATCTAAAATGTCTGTAAAGAAACCATGTCAATGGGGCTGTATAGTAATACGCCATTATCCATGTGCTCCATTTTGCATGGCCTTCGTCCCTCTGGGTGCTGAATGGGATCATATGCCGTTACAGCAATCACTCACCCACACTTCCTCCAAGTTAGTGCCCTACTGCTGTGTTTGGCTGCCACACACACTCTGGCGGGAATAGCTGAATTAGGCACAACAAGGCATATTTTGTAACATTCCACACTGTTTTGGGCCAGTGGGGTCTACAAGCAGAAAGTGTTATGGAGCTGCATGGTCCATAGCAATCTATATTTACAATTGAAAATGGCGTTTGTAACGTTCTGTCCTGGACCTGCCATCAGAGATCGAGAGGGATGTAGGCCTGGCATTGTAGGCCTTGGGTCGTGCTGCGCAGCTCAAAGAAAGCACGTCATGCTCATGGGCTGGTTACTCCCGAACTGCCATCTTCCGGCAGACGGCTTCTTTATTACGCCTCACGTCACCGCACATGTGGGACGTGAGGCGGATGTAACCGCATATTTTTGTCATTTTTATTTATTTATTGTTTTTTTATAACGCACTTAAAACCAGAGTTCGGATCCAGGATTCAAACTTCTGTTGCTCTGCGTGGTCTTGCTTCCAAGACCAGCACGTTGCCCCTGTGCTATCCTCCGTTTTGTCACTCGTTGCTTATTTTTGCAGCAACGTTTGGCATTGAGAGTGGGAATTTAACGCTCAAGCTTAATGTGTCCAAGTTGTGCCGGCCTTCGCGTTCTGCCCCGAGAAGATCTGGTAACTCGTTCTGACACACAGCTTGAGAAGTGAAGGACTCAACATGTTTCCCATTGAAAGCTTGCCTCGTCTAGGATGCACGCCTGCTTTCCTGCGTGATTGCAATCAACCTGCTTTCCCGCCATGCCAGCTGTATGCTGGCTCCTTCAGATTCCTAAAACGCCACTGACATTTTAGATTGCCATGTCCTTAATCCCAGTTGGCGTTAAAGCAGGATGAAGGAGGGCGCGATTTCCCTTCCATGAAGTCAAGCAGGGAAGGAAGCCTTCGTTTGCAACCTTGGGTTCCAGATGAAGCAGCTGGATTACGGATGTTTAGTGTAGCAGCAATATTGTTGAATGCTTTGCAGGCTCCGTGTCACCTGACTGCTGTTTGGCTCATGTTGGTGCCTTCTAGGCCAGTTATATAAGCTATGCCTCTCTCGCATTTCCGTGATTTACTACAAGTATCAACCTTGAATTCTAATGGGAGGTAGATTGAATAAATTGCCGCATTGAGATCCAGAGGCCTACTGAGATATCCCATGGGTCAATTCATGGCAAAGTGCCAACGGATGCCTGGCAGGTGGTTGTAAGCCATCCAGGCCTGTTTTTATGTAATGTAATGGGTTATTGGGTTATTTATAACAAGCTTAATACCCACGGACCCAGGGAATCGAACCTGTGTTGCTCAGCTGTGTCTAGCTTCCAAGACGAGAGCGTTCCCCCCGCCTATCCTCCTGAGACAATATATTCGGGGATATTTAATCTTGCTATAAGGGGAAAACTAAAAGAAGTAAAAAAAATAGAAAACGGCCTATATCGGCTACACCTGACTGACTCCTGTTGGGCTCTCTGTATGGGCGAGGCAGCACAGACTCCAATGAGGCATAGCTGAGGCCTGAAAGTATTGAACCACTACTCACGCTCCGAAGCAGACGATATTATATCAAGGGACATCGCCACAAGCCTGCATTGCTTCCTGTGAGACTCCTCTGGGTATGAAGCGCGTTATAAATAACCAATCATAATTAGAATTTCCAGCCAAATCTTTCTTTGTATTGAACTTATTTAGTGTATACAATACATCCTTTAATTATTCTTTTTCCAAATTAATCTTATTTTTAAGTGAGCTTATGGCCCTTTAGCAACGTGCATCTAATGGATGGGATCACACAGAATAACTCTGAGTCCAAATAACCGAACCAACTCAGGAAGATGGCAAAGTAGTGTTTTATTAACAATGATCTATAACAGGGAGTTTACAACGAACATCAACTGAGGTATGCTCAGGTTCTCTCAGCGATTTTCACACAAACAATAGATTTTACCTTAAAAATATGTCAGAGGGGACGTCATGCCACGTGGCTATAATGAAAAACCTATCAAGGGTCGGGATTGGCTAAGGGGAGACATCTAAGTATATCTTCTATAAGGACCAGGATTGTAATTGGCTGCCTACTATCAGGTGGGCAAAACATGCCTACCTCTAAAACACGTAATTGTCAGAAATATTAGATACACAGTTTCTCATTGGTCTTTAAACTATAAGGTCCTTTGATATATGGACTAATACAATTGGTTGACACACTTCTGCCAGGTCTGAACATTCGGTTCACTTAGCAGCACGTAAGCCCAGACCCAGGTGCAAGGAGATGGAGCATGACACTACCTCCCCACCCAATTAGCCCAGCATCTCTCATCGCCCATGGCTTCTGCCATGAAGTTTGTCTTTGAACGTGGCCTTGCAAAGTATCCTTGTCTTTAGAATATGCGGGAGTGTGAGCACTTGCTATCGTGTTCTGGGATTTCAAGTTCGAACACTATTTTCATCCTTGGCCCACGTGAAAGGAGACCACGATTTGGTCCATTTTACAGGTTTTAAATGCATTAAATGAATTAAACTTGGCACTGGTGTTATTTCTTTGCAACGTAACAAGGGATGATTCATCCTTTGCACGTTTGCTCTTTCTAGAATAGATAGCTGACTTTGGCTGATTCAGTCTTCACTCCATGCCAGACAACCTTGCCATGCAGCTCTACGATTCTACTTATTCTTGCGCAAAAACAGTTTTTCCCTTCCCATTTCATGGGTTTGGGCTTTCTAAATTCATGATACCAATGTCCGGCTCCTATACAATGGTGGCTTCGCCTGTATCCTTTATTACTATGTGTAGCCAGCTACTATGATAACTTAGTCTACCTTGCATTTCAGCATCTGACAATTATTGAACGGCTGATTTTCTACACACTTTGTGCACGTGTAATCTTCTTCTTCATATTTAAAAGGTTCACTTAACTCTTTACTTCGTCATTAGTTTCTGTAAAATCCATACATCCTTTTCAGCCAATATCTCGGGACGTTGTGTTATGCCTCTTATGACATCACTAGCTTCTTTTTGTTACTCTTTCTCATATTCCTTCAGGGAGTTCCTCCCTTAGGTTGTCATCACTTTGGGGATACATCCGATAAGGTTGTCTCAATGGGTATCTTCTTTCGAACACACGCTGCTATTGGCACAACGCAAGTGGCAAACACTGCACAGTCTCATTTCTCCAACATATGGAAGAAAGGAGGGGCCTCCTGCAGAGGCATACAGGAACAAGAAATGCTTCCTGGGCCTTGAAGAGCTATGATTTATGAGAAGATGTGTCAGGTATTTTAGAGAATAATTGAATAATTGCCCCGAAGTGCATTTAAGCAAGGTTTTTCCAACCTCTTCGCCAAAACAGCTTTGCTCCTGTGGCAGATGTTCTCTTCATAGCTGGGTGACCAGGCAGTGGTGGTGTAGAATGGCGCGAGGTGTTCCAATTTTTGCTCAGACATGTGCCAAGTGTAGTATCCAAAATGACAGACATGATTCTTACCGGTTTGCTCTGCATGCCATTGAGGTGCCGCAGTCCTGCACATTCAGTTAAACAGACACATTTCTCTTTCACATTCCACCAACCACCCATATGGGCAAGCAGGGAATACAGGTGCACACATTGCTGCAATGCCTGGCACAGAGGGCGGGTTCCTAGGCCCATGAATGCAGGAAGTCCTAAGGGTCAGTGTGGGTGTTTGAAGAAAGCGAATTTCTGGTGGTGGATGCTGGAAGTGGATTGGAAAGGATAAAACAAAATGGAAGGCTAAAGTTTGGAGAAGGAGTAGGTCAGAGGTGTGACAGGAGCTGTGGAAGAGATGTGGGGGAAAGATCTAAGAAATTGGTGAAGCGATAGATGGTTCAAGGAGGAGGGCGAGAAGAGAATGAAGATGGAGATGTTGGCAAGAGCTAAGAGAAGGTAGCGGAGAGAAGAACTAAAGTGAAGCTGGGAGAAGAAGAGAGAAGTGAAAGAAAGGGAGGAATGTGCACACGCAAGCCTTCAGGATGGAGGAAGGGAAAAGAAAAGGGCATGTGGTGTGGCTTCAAAGATGCTCAACCGAAGTATACAGATAACACAGTGAGCAAGGGACAAGGAGAGGCAGGCACTTTAGGAAGGAACAAGCAGCGGAACAGTGAGGTTTTGATTCTTTTGGAAAAGTCGGGGGAGGGGACGGGTGCCAGATTCAGACCCCTGGATAGGAAGAGCAGTCCAGGGGCAAGAGACCATTCTCTAAAGCTCTCTCCTTGCTTTTTTCTCTAGTGGAGACTTTTGGCCCACTGCACCCGGAGGAGAACTAAGCTGCCCACCCCGTCCCCTTGTCAGGACCTAAGGCCGGATTGTCCCCACATGGGACCAGCTGACAACAGTTGGAAGACATAACCAAGGCAGCAATGCCACGTGAAAACCTTTTGAGACTGTGAGGGAGACCACGGAGGGACCCGAGAAGATGCTACCAAACATATTCTTCCTTTGAGAGACGATCACCCGATCTTTCTCATTGAAGTTCCTTGGACCTATCCTTGTATATTAGCGAAATGAGCCTCAGTTCATCTTTGTTGCAAGTTGGATCCTTTGCCGTGATCATGCTTGGTGACCGCTCACACTGGTGATAATACCTAAATGGAATGTGGAACTGTGTCACCTTGTATCCATAATGGGCCATTTTCATGTTACTGCGCCCTGATACCTCTGGGTCTGGTGCGCATTATAAATGATTAAACAAACAAACAAACTGTCAACTGAACACGGATACCTCGCATAGTCGCTTTCCACCACTATACCTGCGGCTACTATGAACTGCCATGTAGATATGGGTGCTATAGAGTTGGTGAAAGCTATTGGAGCATATTGCGCCCACTCTTGCCCCTTTCGGCGCAATTTTCAAATTGCAACAGAGCCCTTCATTTCTGGCGTCTAATATGGGCTAATTTCCTGGAAATTGCTGGGAGATAGTTTCTGCAGTTACACTTTCTATTGTACTATTAGCTCTGTGTTTAATGGCTCAAAAGCATATTTCGACCAAAATGAAAAAGTAAACTGTGTCAAAGACAGAGAAACGGTAAGAGAGCGGCCATTTTAAGTAGGTGGAGTCCGACCAGAGTTCATCAAGCGACTCACTCCATGTCCATTTTTGAGTAGCTCTGATGCATGAGTCAAGAAGAGAATTCGCACCTGTAAAGTCAATGCCCGCTTGAGGGGTTCTTACTTGCAAATTCAGCTGCATTCCAAGGTCTACTCCAACATTCATCCCTAAAGTTTCCACACTTTCTCGAGGTCATTCAGGTGTTCTTGAGTTATTATGAAAGGGTGTTAAGAGAGGGTCCCAGGTACACAATTGTTTTTTCTGGCTGCCATTTGCCAAGTGCATGTGTCAGCCAGGAAAATCCCAGCAGTTGGCTGGTGGCATGACTCTCTACCCAGTCTATCGCCTCCACTCCGCACAAGTCTCCTTTGTGAACCAGAGACCACCTTGTAGGAAGCCGCGGGGGCAAAATGTGACAGGCGTTTTGTTTGTGCTTTGAGCCCCCTGTTTTTGTTTCTTGGGTGGTCCACACACACGTCACAGCTCGAAACATTGCCTGTGCTTACTTGTAGGCCACAGGTTCAGTTTCTTGCAATTAGGTTTGAGCCACCTTTACTCTAAACTATAATACACATTTGGCGGTAATTACAATTAGGTGTTGCTAGGTCTGGAAAAGAACAGGGCCTAAGCTAATATTGGGACCGGCAGGACTCGGGGGTAGGTGGCATTTTGGTTGTAGCACCGGAGCTTCTATCCGGGGCTACAACCAAAAGACCCGGGGCTATAGCCCCCTTAACCCCCCCTAGCAACGCCCCTTGAGTCCTGAACTCTGCACATAGGTGCCAATAGCATTCTTGTTGAACAATCCATGTTTTTCTGATGATTTGCTGTTAACAGAGTACACTGACCTTGTGCAATGATCAGTTGACATTAACCTCATCATATGTATTATTTCATAGACTCTTTAAACTGAACCTGATGAAGGGAATTTTGAATCAGGAAACGCGTTATGCTTTTTACGCTCAAACATAAAAGAAGATTTGGATTAAGAACGTTCTACCAAACAGCGTCATTCTTTGACTTTGAAAAATGTGCTATATATTTCTGTACATATGATTTAACATTTACTTAACATTTACTGATTCTCGCCAATAACGTGTGCAGGGGACGGGAGTGTCCGATACACTTCGGACACTGTCTTCTTTGTTTCTTTGTTTCTGTTTTCTTGTGGGCTAGGCGTTCCCTGTGTTCTTTTCTTGTGGGCCACACGTTGCCTGTGTTCTTTTCTTGTGGGCCAGGCGTTGCCTGTGTTCTTTTCTTGTGGGCCACACGTTGCCTGTGTTTTCTTGTGGGCCACACGCCTGGCCTCCACAACGCAGCATGTCAAAAAATGTCCATATCTGGCCCGCGGAGGATTGGATGACCAGTACCTATGCAGACATGTGGGAGGGAGTAAGGCTGCCCTTAGCCACACTCACATCTGCCTAGGCAGTGGAGATTGTAGCAATCGCCCCCCGCATCGGGAGGAGTACATGGCAGGCAGGGTCGGGTTGGGCCAGAAAATTATCTCGGGCACCAATGAAATAGTGGCCCACATTTGCAAATGGCTATTCATTCCTTTTGAGACGCTGTTTGAATAGTATCCAAGGTGGAGTTTTTTGATAAAATGTGATGTATGTTGTGCATTTTAAAGAATATTTATTCACTAACACGGGCCAAATCTATTAGCCACATAGTGAAGTAACCCATCGAACTGGCCCACATTGGTCAAAACAGAGATCCACTTTGACCATTTTTGGTTTCGGCCATGGGCCTATCGCCCTATAGACCAGTCCGAAGCTGATGGCGGGTGACGGCCTACCAGCACAAGCCTAGGCAGGCCCGAGCGAAGCATTTGCAGAGAGGGAAGCCGGGATTTCGCCTTCTGTTGAGTGACAGGCAAGCACAAACCCCGTCCCATTCCACACACACAGCTCCACGGCTTTCATAGATGATTAGTGCCCCAGTTTTCTCGCATGTATAGCCTAATGCGCGCTATAGAAAAAAACGGCAAAATCCCGGCTTCACCCACTGCAACGGTGTGAAGCTCTGCTCCTTTCTCCCTTTCCTGAGCCCTCACTGATGTAAGATGCGCAGTGTTGTCTACGGTTTCCTTTGCATGTTGCACCCCCCATGACTCCCCATCCGGACAGTTAATGTGTGGCTGTCTTGGTGCAACGCATGACCACGACCCCTGGTCTCCAGAAGAGCACATGAAAGCCTTTTTGAAAATAAAACAAAATACAGGTGATGTTGGGGTGTTTCTGGAATCCCTCAAAAGATCCGTGGTTGCAAGGTCCACATCTGCATGCCACATGTTCTCCATGCAGATGTGTTGTCAATTACACCTTGGCCTGCCTCTCCGTCCAACGCCAGTGCTTACAATTCATTTTTAGAAGGATGTGGCGCTTCCAAGATTTACATCACTACCCCCCCCCCTCCATACCCCCCACCCGCTGCCGCCCGCTTCCCATCCCACGGCTCCCACCAGGAGAATTGATGACCCCCAGCAATACGTCTGCGCACTTGCTGCTCCCCGTTCCTTTTAATGCTGAGCTGCCCATCTTGATGTAGCGCTTCATGCTTGGATTGCAGGGTTTCTTGGCCCATCTGTATATACATTAATACCAGATATCATCAAGTAAACTAGCCTTCATCCTATGAACCTCTGATGGTCACTTTGGTGCAATGCCAATCTGAGCTTCAAAATCTGCAACATTGTCAGACATGTATGTATACCCAACCATACACCCTATCTACATATATGTATAAAGTGGAGGAAACCCTTTATTCCAAGGGATTAACTATGAAAGATGAAGTCTACACTGTTGTAAAGCCATCCTTCTGGTTTAAAGACTGTTTTCCTAATCCTAAATCAAAGCTGATATCACACTACACCACTACACCACTACACCACTACGCCACTACGCCACAACACCACTACACCACTACACCACTATGCTACTACACCACTACACCACAACCCCACTACACCACTACACCACTACGCCACAACGCCACTACACCGCTACAGCAAAATAGTCACATTAACTCAGTGGTAGAAGTGTACTGAACAAAGTAGTGGAACTGTGGTCTGGGCATGGGAGAGGGTGGGCGGAAGCAAAGTGCAACATGTGACAAGGTGCTGCGGCCGGGGCATTGCAATAGTCGAAGTGATGAGTAACTAAGACTCCTATTACAACTTACACTTGCAGAGGGGCATGACTGCACACATCCTCTGTACAGAATGGTGAATATGGTCATTAAAAGTACAGGAATGATAAACAGAAAAAAATATCAAAGTAGTGAAACACCGCTCCTGACCGTTCCCGCTCTCTTCCATCACTGCTACTTCAACTGTTGTATTGATGGAAGGCACCGAATCGTTGAAGCGCCTGGAGTGAAGTTTATTACCTTCAAGTAGTAGAGTCTGCTAATATTTAAAATGCCCTGGTTAAGGTTAAGACAGTCACACCAGAACAACTTTTTCTGGAATATAAACAAAGTGCGTCCGACTACAAATGAAACCTTGTTCATTCTGGCTTCCTCTCGGCCTTCTGAGACGAATTCTCCAGGATGTGCTCAACTCAGGAGGGTAGCTCAGGGGCAAAGTGCTCGCTTTAGAAGTAAGAGACATAGATCAACACAGGTTCGATCCCCGGTCTGTGCTTAGAAACCTCTGGCTATTAAGCACATTATAAGGAACCTATCATATCATAACTGGCCTTGGTCTATGAATTTTTGGAGTGGTAATCTAACCTAGAAGTTCATGGATCTGCATTATGCATTGCTACGAGGAGTCGTTCTGTGAAAAGGCAGCTTTTATGCCAGTTAAAGTTGATCGTTTGTTAACGCGTGGACGGTTACTAAGCGTGAGCCTGGGATTTGAACCTGTGTTGCTATGCATTGTGTTTTGCTTCCAAGACAAACGCGTTGTCCCTCAGCTATCCTCCCAGGCTGAGGCCTATTGAAACGTTCATTCCATCGAGAAACTCGAGAAGCAGCAATGCCTCCACAAAGCACTTTGCACCCACCATAACTTGAACGCCGTGATGCGAGCAGTGTATGCTGTAGCAGTGCGGTGGCCACGTTGCGCTGAAGTAGCAGACTGAGGGGCCAGGATTGGGTAGAAAGCAATGTTCTTCTCTTCCTTTTCTACTCCTGGCCGAAGCACCTACCCCAAGTGTTCCGGAGGGAGGTGTGCGACACAGAGAATGCCCCTTCTCTCGCACCAATCCTCTTCACAAAGGAGAGGGTAATGAAATAGCTCCCAGATGAATGAAGGCAGAGGGCAGCAAAGTAGCGCTGAAATGGAAGCTGCTGCAAGGTCGGCTGTGCATGAACACCCTTAAAAGGCACTGGAAACACAGGCGTAAAGGAAGAGTTGCCAAAAATTTACCAACACAATCCGAGTGCTCTGATGGTTATGGTTAGCTGCTTCCCACAAGACCGAGCGGGGATTGGTTGCGTCCCCAACCACCTGGGGGCCTTTAAATGATGTGGCAGCATGACTGCTTTAGGTCAAGTGGATGCAGTGCAACAGCTCTCATAGGACGCAATCCACAACATGAATTCACTTTTTTCCCCACAGGCAAAACATACTGCTTGGCCCCCGGATATGGCAGGATTACCATGGACGGCCATTTTGTGTGTCCTGTTGCCCGAACACACGGCCCAACGAACAGGCTCATTGAGGCTCAAGCCTGTAAGGAGAAGTGTGGCAGGAATAAATTACAAAAAGATATGGGTCAAAGAACTGGTTGCCTGTAGCCCCCCTCATCACTACTGCGCGCTGTCTTGTTTAGAGCTGGTTGGCAGTATTTAAGGCTTTGCAAAAGAAAGTACATTTAAAGCACTTTTCTTCTGTGCACGTGCATGCAACGTCCATAACACTGCATGGACACAGATTTGCAAAGGCAGTCCCCAGAGGACTGCAACATCTGTTGTGCATTTGCTCATGACACGACTATTGGCCCTCGAGGGAGTTCTTTTTCAGGTGTGCGGATGGCAGATCAGGGGCAGGATTGGAAGCATGACGTGGGATGACCCGCGCATTCCCTGATGCAGGACACTCTTGCCTGTAGGCTTCCATCTGCTCCCAATGTTCTACTTGACGTGTGAACTGGGATCCAGCCAAGCCGGCCTGGAAGCGGCAGCCTGCTCCGCGTCCACATGGAATTGCACTGGGAATCATCGGCGCTTTGCCGAGAACATGGGGCAGTGGCTTGGGCGCGTGCGTAATGGCATGTCCTGTGAATGGATATGCCCAGAATGCTTGCTGGAGGGCATTCCAGTGCTGCTCATTGTGCTTGTGATATCGGGTTTGTCGACCTCTAGCATAGGTTAACTATCAGTCATATTAGCCACTCAACCTACACTGCTACCCGTCAACAGCACAACCACAAACCAACTCACATATCCACACATCAACCATGGCACAGGCCTGTGCCACCAACCAAACCGCGGCACAACCAACCACTCACCAACGATGCACCCAACCACTAACTTCAACGCTGCCCAAAAAGCAGTCCGCATGACCTCACTGCAACCCAAACTAACAAACATCATCTGTACACCCCAAACAGCCTCCAGCACCGAGTGGTGCACACCCAGCCATGCTGTACATGCCCACACAAGGGCAGATAACGCCACACTGCCACAGTCAATTCATTCACTATACTTGCCCTAACACTGATAACCAGGTGTTGTAGAAGGCTTGCAAGCCAGACCACCCCTAAGATACAGACACACTCACACTTCACTCTTAAGGTGTTGGGGGTGTAGCACCGCCAACCAGCCCGGGGGTAATCTTCCCTGAGTGCAACCTACCCCAGTGAAGCATCCTCTCACCTCCCTGGCGGGACCAAGAAGCAGGTGTTGAAAATGTACAAATATTCCACACCACAACAGGATGCACACGTAGAGGCCACCTTAGGCTGTGTATCGCCAGGAAGGGTGGCATTGGGTCATTTCACCAATATCGTAGAGGTACTGGAAAGGACATCACATGACCCTGGACCCCTAAATGACGTATGGGACGTGAGGGAAAGTTGAATGCCACCTTCCGGTACTTCTTGTGCACACGATGCAACACCTCCAAACGTGAGACCTCCAGTTCACTTTCAGAAGCATTCTCTGTTCGTTTCAACTAGGAGGTCTATTTCAAATGTCCAAGTGTCGTCTCTTCTTAATTCATGTGGCACAATTCCAGAATAGTGTTACACATTCCACATCAGCGATATTCAGTCGCGCGCTCTACGCGCTTTAGGATCGCTCCCCTCTTCGGGAGTACCTAGTGACGCCTTCATCTTATGGTTGCCCTGATGACTGGTCAAACGATCTGTTTTTTTATTTTAAATAATATACTGTTCATTATGACAGTGGAAGTTAAGTAAAGAAGTTTCCAGAGCTGATGGGGGCCTTATTTGAAGTGAAAACTAATAAGCTAAACAGCCCAGTACCGCATTTTCTAAGGGAAGCAGTATTTTGTGGCAATGATAAAGAAAATGTTAGCTGTTTGCCGTGAGGACAGTCTCGTCGAGCTGGCAAGTAGGAGGCAAGATGAGCAAAGAAAGGACAACTGGGACTGGTTTGAAGTAACGCCAAGGGTTACAGAATTTAGCGGTAGCAGTAAAATATATGGTACTTTCCATTGCCAGATGATTTACCACACTCTGGTGTAATGCCTTCTTTTCTGTGCAACAGAAGTGTATCCATATGCTGGAATTACCGCATGGGGTAAATACCGGACCCAACGAGTCCTGTGGTACTCCAAAATGAGGAATAATGGACGTGGAATCATGAAGACATTGCCGGAACCGAGTACCTCTTGCATGCAGTAATGGTAAATGAGTTTGGTGATATTACCGCCAAACGCCTAATCAACTTTTTGGTAGGCCGCTGGGGAAGCGTTCCAGCTGCAGGGTGGAACATGGCTACCAGGTTAGTTAGTAGGCCTTCACGCAGGATGTTTGGTTGCTGAAAGCAGCACGTTGCCTTGTGATGTTTACGGTCTGTATGGCGCAGTGTCTGGGTGTTCAGTCGGCTGCTGTTTTTAAGTAAGAGACGGCATGGTTCTTGGGGCTCGTGGTGGCGGTGAGTGACTGAAGTGTGAGGCGTACATGGTGTCACCATACTGGCGAAGCAGGCAAGCCTGAACCAACTGTGTGGGTTTTCAGGGGACCCCTTCTCCAACCCCACAGAGAGAATATTTTTAAGATAATTGGTCGAAGTCGTACATTTTACCACACAAAATTCTTAACTCACTAAAAAGCAATATAATGTACAATCAGCCCTTCAGGGGAAACCATGGCATACTGACATAGGCGCCAAGAGGCATCATTTACACAATTTCAAAGTTTGATTTCTTCCCAGCCCCCCTGCTCTGCTTCTCTGCAGCTCGAGGACACAACATGGAAACAGGACTCCGGATGGGATCAGGATGTGGATTGAAACATTGCAGGTAAGTAGTGTTTTACTCAGGGGTCAAGTCCTAAAAATAAAAGTGGGGGGACTCATCAACAAACTCAATGGGATATGACGTCATCTGACATGAGCATATCAAGGTGAAATATGCACATTTCGTTAAATTGGTTTTGCATAACCACCCAAATTGCACAGGACGAACGGCATTTGCCTTTCTTAAAATCAGCACACACACAAAACCAAGAGAGGAGACTTTCTTTGAATAGTGTTTTTAAAAACGTTAAAAGGTGTACATGTTTTAAACTCAAAGAGCCAATATAAATGTTTTCCCTGGAACTTGCAGTACCGAAATGGGGCATTTCACGTTTAGTTGTTTGTAACTTTTCACCAGGTTATATAGTGCGGTGGTGACGGTGACGTGTGTGGCCTGCAAACCTGACGACTGTGCTTCGATCCCGAGTTAGGCTTTAACGCATAAATTCAAAGGAGGCATTCATTGTTTCTCATTTTAGCTGGGGGGGGGACTGAGTCCACCCTTTGAAAAAAGGGGGTGGACTCCGTTCTCCAGCGTGTACCCTCGACTTGAGCCCTGGCTGTACTCCAAAGGGAACGGGGACCCTCGACTTGAGCCCTTGCTGTACTCCAAAGGGAACAGGGACCCTCGACTTGAGCCCTGGCTGTACTCCAAAGGGAACGGGGACCCTCGACTTGAGCCCTGGCTGTACTCCAAAGGGAACAGGGACCCTCGACTTGAGCCCTGGCTGTACACCAGAGGGAACAGGGACCCTCGACATGAGCCCTGGCTGTACTCCAAAGGGAACAGGGACCCTCGACTTGAGCCCTGGCTGTACTCCAGAGGGAACAGGGACCCTCGACATGAGCCCTGGCTGTACTCCAAAGGGAACAGGGACCCTCGACTTGAGCCCTGGCTGTACTCCAAAGGGAACTGGGACCCTCGAATTGAGCCCTGGCTGTACTCCAAAGGGAACGGGGGATGAGAGAGGTACAGAAGAGGGCGGAGTAACCGAGACCAAAGAGCAGAAAAGCAAGAAGCCTCGACCTTAGTGCGCTGAGGCGGCACTTGCGGCTGCGCAGAAGCTGCTTCAAAGTGCCAAAGGGGAATAGTGCAGAGGACGTTTGGAGTGTGCATCGAAGTGCATTGATGGTTATTAGACTATGGAGAAAGAAGGTTCAAAGGTGTTTCTTTTTAGTGGGAGTGGAAGGCAGATTCTAGGTGTCAGCTGTTCCTGGTCAGGTCAGGTGAACTGTTCTAAGGTCCAACAGCTGACGCAGAGGAAGATGATGATGGGCTTAAGTCACCATGACATTACTCTGAAACGTCCATCACTTTGAGACCGTGAAAGATGACTGGCTGCTGTGTGTTTAGGGCAAGCAGTAGCTTCCTGACCTGCTAGGCTTGTGACTGTGAAGGGCCAGGGTGCCTTAAGGCACAGTGCTCCTTGGGGTGCAAGTCCAGAGTCCCCCAGCTACATACTTCAGCGACTTCAGGAGCAGAGTGGCAGGTTTCAGGCAGATAAGCTGAAATTACTTGACCAATTGCCGGGACCCCTCCCAGATGCTACAGATCCTGGTGCCAGATGCTATATGTATATATATATGAATGGATACAAGATTGTGCATTTCTCAACATAGCAAAGAGATGCCAGATCCAATAGCATATCATACTTTTTCTGATAATTAATGGGAAGGCCTATCCAGGCGATACATGCAACTTTTTGGAGCCAACAGTAATTGTATTATGGTGATATAATCATGTGAGCCGCCAATCAAAGGGATAGTTGAATTGTATACCTTGAAAAAGCCTGAGTGTGGGCGAAACTGATGGACATACAGTTGGCAATATGCATATGTGTTGTGGTTCTTCTGATTGGTGGGCGCATGCCTAGGAGTTAAGAATCTAGCAGGTTTCTGGTACTCCGTCTATGATTGGACCAAGCAGGGGCCACATGTTTGCTCTTGATATCTTAGCTGTTGCTATCCCAAAAGTGTCCTGGCACATTGGTCCCAACTACATTTTGGCCATTCAGGGCAAGTACAAAATTCCTCCCTGCTTTGAGGGCTTCTTAGTAGGAATAGGTGTCCATAACCAGTGATGTGTCAGTTTAGGCCAAGGCTTAGTTTTTACCAGGGGAAATCGAGACCCCCTGACCCCACTGACCCTTCCTGCCAGGCTTAGAAGTATGCAATTCCAGATCGGAGGCACCTTATCAAGGCAGTAGAATGAAGTTCTGATTGGTGTGAATCCAAGCTTCTGGGTGCAGCGCGTGTTCTCTCAGTAGCAAAAGTAATGGCCTAGAGAGATCCCCTCTGCTACTACCACACATACCACACATAGTGCCTCTAGAACTCGGCACTGTCAGAAGCCTCGAGAAAGTACCCCGTAGAGGGATTCATCCCTGTCCCACGCGCATGCGTGATCCCCCGTAGCACAGACTGTGGTGATGCCACACTGCACTGTTCCCAAGGGGTCACTCACGAGCCTCAGAGGTATTCTTCCCTTCCTCTCCTTCCCCCAGAAGCTCACTGTCTCCCAAGCCCTGGTTCTCTCGAAGCTGGATTAGTGTAACAGCCTCTATCTTAATCTGCCTGCCTCCACTCTCCGCCCTCTGCAACTCATCCAGAACAGAACTGCGAGACTTGTCCTTGGCCTCAAGCCCAGGGACCGTATCTCTCCAGGACTGAAATCTCTACACTGGCTCCCAGTGGCTGCGAGAATAAAGTTCAAAACCCTCTGCATCGTCCACAAGGCCTTCTGGGGCCTTGGTCCTAAATACCTTCAACTCTCTCTTCCCAAATATCTTCCTTCCCGAGCCCTTCGCTCATCCGCCTCCAACTCCCTCAGGGTCAGCCGCTTCTCGAAGCAACGAGCTGGGGGTAGATCTCTCTCTGCGGCAGGGGCCTCCCTCTGGAACAGCCTTCCTGCCTCCCTGAAACTTGAGGAGAACCATCTCCGGTTCCGGAAGCACCTCAAAACCTTCCTCTTTGCTTCTGCTTTCTCTCTCCCTCTCCCCTGCTCAACAGCTAATATTCTTCACTGAAACTGCACTGATTCTGCAACTGGATCACTCTTAACGGCCTCGGTCCTGGGCCCAGCCACTCTCCAGTTGCACTGATGCCCTGGAATCCCCTCTGTACTGCAGGACTGTCTCTGTATCCCTACAGCCCCCCCCTTTCCAGCACTTGTTTTGCACTTACCTTGCACTTGCCACCAGCTGGCCCTATTTATTTATTACTTTACGCCACTTACCTTGTACTGCACTTCCCCCCTCCCCTTCCCCTTGCACTTTTCCCCCTCCCCCACCCCTGCACTTGCGCGATCTGAATGACACCTGGCCTAGTAGGATCGTTGTCTGTCTCCCCTTGTTCCTCCCCTCCCTGCCTCGTCGCGCCTTGAAACACCTGTGTATAGGCGCGTTACAAATGCCATATCATATCATATCATGTTGCAAACAAGTTTGTAATTTACTTGCTCTCTGGCATACTCCATTTGGAATGGTGGAGTGTATGTTGTTATGGTTGACTTATTAAACAAGCTAGATTCCTATATCCCATAATAAGCTGCTTGAGCTCTGTATTCATGTCTTTGTTGGGTGAGGGATCTAGACTGGAAGAGTACAAGTAACTCAAATCACCTACTACCCAGTGAATGCATTAGGCTACATGATTGTCGTATGCTAATTTTGCAATTCCCATGTCCTCTGACAGCTCTAGATATTATGACTCATGAAATCCCGCTCGCCTGTCTCTCAGAAACCTCCATCCAGGGACTCGACTAGATTGCCTCTTAAGAAACCCTCTTGCGGGGCAGCTGAAATAGTGAGTGCCTACCTTAGCAAGCACAGAGTCAGGACACAAAAATGCCCTTCCTTTCAGATCTAGACAGTGCTGGAAATTGACAAAATGTACTGGGTTAGCACCCCCATCCTCCTCCTTGCGCGGGGGGGTGGATTCTCAGTGGTGTGGGCAGGACTGGGGGTGGATTGTCAGTAGTGTGGGTGGGGCTGGGAGGGGGGGAGAATGCCAAGTGTCGAATGATGTGTGTGCTGTGAATATAGGATGATGGCTGCTTTGCATAAAAACAAAGTGCATTTTGGGAACATAAGAATGACCATCATTTTCTCAAACATGTCTGTGCTAGCAATTCAAATGTTCATTCCTTCTGAGCATGTAATGCGCACTTGGTATGGTGCTCATTCCCGTGCACCGAATAGTCACCCTGACTGTAAAATGTGTGGTTGCATGTTGAGTTTGGGCTGTTCAGCAAAGGACAGCTTTCAGATGTTGTCTGGGAAGTGGTTGCATATCACCGCTCAGCTGCACTCATAGAAGAACTGTGCAGCAGAAGCGTTGTGTTGGAAAAAGACCGTTTTTGCCAGTGCACAGCTCCGTCTTTGTTCCGGCCCAATTCTTCCCCTGGATCTACACATATAAGGGGTTCTTAATAGGGACCCCGCTCTCGGCTACCAGCTTTTTCAGGATGCATATCATTCCAGTCACATGCTTGCACAATATGAGGGAGCGTCCGTGCCACCCATCTACCATTTTCAAGAATGGCATGATCACTGCATACACGGTGCAGTCGCACGTGGTGAGTTGCTGCCCTCCTATGCCAAGGGCAGCCTCGAATGCCCCTAAAGTCATACAATGCCCCCTACACATCAAGTCAGTATATATAATGTGAAACCCCACATGCCCCGTCCCTGCCATCCTATGCTGAAGCCAAGCCACATCTGCTGGTTTACGGCCCCCTAAATTCATGTTTGCATCACATGCCTGGTGCAGTGCCCACATCTAAGGTGCCTCCTCGCATGTTTAGTTGATGCCATCGTATGCCAAACACAGCCTGAAATGCCTCAGTAATGCCATCTAATATGGGGTAGCGCAACGTGTGCATGGCGCGCTCTGAAACACTTGTGCACGAGCACAACACAAATAAAATATCATATGTTTTTTAAATCCTGTTTGGTGTTTGTAAATCTTACTGGGCCGAAGTGCTTTAGAACACATGTTTTGGCACAGTTTCTGTGTTGACAATTCTCTATTGCAGGAGAACTCGCAAACTTCCCAATGCTTTTCTCTTCATGATCTTTCATGTATTGCTGTTTCCTGCCCAATCTACTTTAAAATGCATAATGTGTCACAAATGTCAATGAACATTGTTTGGGGACATCCACCCAACCCCATACGCCATTACATTTAAATGATTCCATGTCCTGTCATTATTAGTGGCTCAATGAACTTTTAAGATCAAATATTTATTTTTCAGCACTTTCAAACCCCATCAAAATTAAAGCAAATGTAATCATTTTTTGGGGAGTTATTAGAGTTGTGCATTGGCCAGTGATCAGTGCAGCCCTCGGAAAAAGACCAAACCACGTGTTTGTGGGTACCCCTGAGCTAGTGGGCGGGAGGAGGTGGATTTGGGCCTTTTTTGGCCTGGGTTCCAGGAGCCTGGGACTGCAGGGTCGCCATGTTTCCAGCAGAGCACTCAACAGAGAACTATCAGGAACCAGTGCTATTTCCTGTCCCTTCCACCTTCCCAATTGAAATGCAAAATGGCGGTCCTAATCTGTAGGGCCCACAGGCTTTTCGCCAGCATGAAGGTGTGACGCAGGCAGAGACCCTTGTGGATTCAACTCACGCAGCAGGAAATCGCACACCATTGATTTCCTGATCTATAGAGAAATCGGAAAAATGACCTGGTGGGGGCACGTGGGGGTAGAGAGGTTGGCTGCACATTTGAAGGGCTCTGTGCCATTTTAAGTCCTTGATAAAATGAGGGTCCACATGTTGGTAAGACAGCACAGCAAGTTAAGAGCTTGTATCAGAGATCTGTGTGCAACCTGACATCATAGGGTTTGGAGCCGGCATATGTTTTGCCCGGCAGGTATCGTCCAGCCATTCATTCATCCAAGGCTGCTCAGCTCTGTACCATTAACGAACTGCCTATGCGGCACATAGGAGTGGGGGGTGATAGCAGTGGGTTTTCTGGGCACTCCTCTGATTGGCCTGCTTTGTTTATCGTTTGACCTTACAAAGACCTTACCTCTCATCTGTTACTTTTTTTTATGGATATATAGTGAGCAGAAACCTAGCCATGGAGCACGGTACCCGCATTCTGTTTAGGATAGCAGGAAATGGTTAACATTTACAGTAGGGACCATGTAACTGTGCTAAAAAGGGGAGAGCGGGGGCACGCTCCTTCCTACAGTGTTGCTTCCCAGCTAGGTTTGTGCTTTGTAAATCCCAAACATACATACAATTTGCATTGAGCCTGACGACCGATTTGAAGGCGGCGCGACAAGGTTCCTCCCGCGCTCCACTTGGTGACTGGTAACGTTATGTGGTTTCCATGTCCACTGCTGTGGCTCTCGTGAAGTCTGATGGCAACAGCAGTTGCTTTTTTTGTATCTGGCAAGTTATGCGATGTTTTCACAGATCTGATTTACTACAGTTGCTAACAGTAACACAAAATATATGTATCGATGATGTTTGAAATCGCTCTTTGTCAGATCCTCACCAGTATGTGAACGATCTGTAGAGCACTGTTACTGCTGCAAACTCTTGATCAAGAGAACCACCCATGAGATTGCAAAGGATTAGGTGTTGTATATATACGTAGCCGGGCTACAGCCTAAAGTCTTTCTGGAAGGATAAGATTTCGAGGACTTTTTCCTTTCCTTCTGCTGTTGGCCATTCTAGCATGACCTGTGCCCGGAAAATGGCTGCATTTTAAAGGGGCACTGCAGAAGAATCTTGCCAAAATCATGTTAACCATCTTCACACCCTGCCTGCGATCGGGTAGACCTGATTCACACCTATGGGTCTACAACTGTTCTAGGAGTCTTTACAGTTGGATACAGAACAGACACAAAATGGCAGACCTTGAAATGTGGTATTTCCTTTGGAGACCGAAATGCTAATAGGTACAGCTGTTTTTTGTAGGTCCTAAATTGCTTGTTCTACCCAGACCTGATGATGTCTACTTGGGAACGGTTGGCTGTTAAACGCTAGTCTGGGGAGCACACCGCGCCAGCGTTCCCAGCTGCGGCCTCCCACTGCTGCAGAGTGGGCAGGATCTTGATGCGTGTTCTGAGCGGCCATTGTTCGCAAAGACGCCCCATGGAATTGTAGCCAGTCTTGGTGCTAGTTCCTACCCGATGCTTATAGGCCGCTTTAGAGCTTGGACTCATCATGCTCCGTAGGAGCTTCCAAACAGGTCCTGACCTGAACCATCTCCAAGTTCCGCTGCTGAAGTCACTACTTCCTCCACTAGGCTTGAGCATGTTTCACCTGCTCTTAGCAGACTGCGCTGGCTGCCAATTTCTGCCAGAGGTGGCTTCAAAGCACTTATCAGGACTCCGAAAGCCGTCTATGGTGCCGCCTCTTTGCTAAAAGGTCAGTTGGCAAACGCTGTCATGTATGCTACTACCAGGGAATATCGGACTCTTAGTAGTTCCGCAGGTTAAACAGACGAATACCCTGAGAGCCCTTTCCTGCTGCTAAGCTCTGGAACTCAGAAAATGCGCTCGTTTCCCCGATGTGGGCGCAGGCGTGCAGAGAGGTGAGCAGTAATGGTGGCCACCATTTTCATACATGTCGTCCGTCATTACACTGGATCCCTAATGATTCCACGCTCCCTCTTGATCGCTCTTTCTCCAGTCATTCTCTCTTTCTGACCTCCATCGCTTCTTTGTTTCTCTCTCTCTCTCTCTCTCTCTCTCTCTCTCTCTCTCTCTCGCTCTCCCTGCCTCTCTCTCTATCCTTCCTCCGCTGATATTCTGCCCCATCCTTTTCCTATTACTCCCATCTCCTCATCACCCTCTGGTCTCACTCACTCTGGCCTTACTCCCACCATCTCACACATTGATAACTTCTGCTCCCTCGCTTCTCTGACCCGCCCCTCTCTCACCCTGTCCCGGTCCCGCACACTCATTCTGCACTGCTAGAATGTGTACCACTCACTCCCTCTCTCACACACAACACCTTACCTGCCACACCACAATCTTCCCAGCGCCTCTCTCCATCATTCTCTCTATGCCGCCTGGTATTTTGGTCCACCTTCTCTGCCCTTGACCTCACCCGAACACCTAGTTGTGTTTGGCTGGGCTTTAATAGCCCATCCTCCCATGGGTCATTCCTCCCTCGGATTGCCTCTATCACCTGTCTCTAGCGGCCATTCTACACCTACCTACAGCTTTTTAAAACGCAGTAAAGCTGCACACCCTTTTCAGTCTTGCAGTCTCCAAGCGGGAAGAGAGTTGTTTGTTTTCCCCACTGAGTAAGTCTGTCAAAGATTGTTTTGCTTCTGCCTCTGGTATGGAACTGGATAGAAGCCTCTGCACAACTGGTTGATGGTTGTACGTTGTGAGCGTTGCGCAGTGTTCAGTTTTCTCATAGGCCTCTAGTCTTGATTCTCTCGGTAGCCACATGGGGTCTTCTGGGATGGGTTGCAAAAGAGGCCTGCCCAGAAAGGAGGTTGCAAGGCATTGCAGTCGAGAAAATAGTATTAATATTGTTACACCAGAACCCACTCTCAGGGGAGCCAGTGACTGCCCTCCACCTGCCCCCTGCAGCACCCCACACTTCCAAACCACCTCTGGGGTAGGATAAGTACTGGTAACTACCCTGGTAGACTGCTTGCCCCAGGTTGGGAGGGGGTCACTGCACCCCCTTGACAGGGTCAAGACCCTGAGGCCTGTCGCAAGGGTTAAAGAGGAGAGATTAGTCCTGCCTTGTTCAGTAGTGATGTGCACAGGGCCAGGCGACGGCTGTCTGTAGGGTTTAGTTGGGGGGAAAGAGGAGTAGAGCCCATAAAAGGCAAAAAAAAACCTGCAATTCTGTACTCCTGCCACTGGCCTCTTCCAGGCATGTCCTGTTTCACTTTCTCACATTGCAGCTGTCAATCCCTCCTTCTCTGTTTCTGTTGGTCTTTCCGCTCGCTCTCTCCCTTTCTCTCGCTGCATCTCAAAAAAATGCACTGTACCACGTGTGCATCTACGAGTTTATTTCTTTATTGAACATTTGTATGGCGCCTATACACAAGTGTATCCAGGCGCCACAAGACAATTTGGGGGAGGGAGGGGACATGGGAACCACAAAAGTAAAACAACAAAAACAGTAATATTGGCTTTGTGACAATCCTACCGTGCAAGTGCATGACCAGATGGTAAGTGCAGGGGGGAAGGGGTTAGAAGGGGAAGTGCAGGAGTGGAGTGCCCAAAGGGAGGGGATGGGCAAGCGCTGGGGGGGCCAAGGCGGCAAGTGCCAGGGCAAGAGCGGGGGAAGGGAGTGTGAGTGCGGTGACATGGAGGACCAGGTTGGACTAGCCCGGGAAAGGGAGCCTGAGGGCAAGTGCTGCCAAGGGATGCTGGCGGGACTGGTAGGGGGTCGTCTGGCCCCTGTATGGCTCTGAAGAGACCAGTCCCCAGTCGCAGCGGCAGAGGGAAAGTTTCCACCGGAGGGGCAGAGGGAAGGAAGAGGAGAAAAGGAAATTCTTGAGAAGTTTCCGGAACTTAAGAAGATCCGGCTCAAGTCTGAGGGGGGTAGGAAGGACTTTCCAGAGGGAGGAGACAGCCGAGGAGAGGGATTTACCTCCCACTCTCTACTTGGAGAAACGTTTGACCTACAGAGAGTTGGAGCCAGAGGATCGAAGGACTCTGTCCGGGAGGAATTTAAGGAGGGAAAGCTGGATGTAGAGAGGTCCCAGGCCCCAGACAGCCTTGTGGATGATGCAAAGAGATGGTAGATGAAGGAAAGTGGTGCAGTCTGGCAACTCTGCCCATGCTAAGTGTTCTGGCAGGTAAGAACGTTTGATTCGGTGAAATGACTCCTTGAAAGTTGAGGGCTGTGGGGACCCATTTCACCTTCCTTATTGTGTTGGTTGGCAGGCTGAGACACATCTTAAACCACACTCTAACACACTCAGTGCTGTGCTGTGTTCGGTGGCCCGCCGGATCCTTTCTCCATCAGGACAGAGCAAGGCGCTAGGCAGGCAGAATCTCTGCTCATGTCTCATGCCTCCCAGACGTATAATCTCCTGTCTCACACAAGCCGCAAACTCCTCTCACACAGGGCACACAGACAGAGGCCAACATTAAATTTCCCTCGCCAGGACTCCCCAGGTGTTGAGTCTGCACCCAGACTTCGGTTTTAGAGGGATACTGCAACCCGACAGGGGGGTCCTTCACGATGAACCAAGGGGCAGAATAGATAGACGATGGAGTGTGGATTCCTCGAAGTGTCCCATGAAGCTGGGTGCACCATCCGTTGGCCTGAAGGGGGTGCAGTGGTCACAGAAAGCTGAAGAGCAGACTGCTGACAGTGAAAGACTGGGCATTTGGGCAGAGGGATAGGTTAAACAGTCCAATAACAATGCATTTTTGAGTTTGTAGTCTCTCTGGCCCCTTCCTAGGTAAGGCTCTCTGGAAGCCAACAATGCTCCGCATGGACAGTACTGGAACCCTAAACCAATCCACACTGAGCCTAATAATTGTGCTATCAGGACTGAGAGAAACACAGTAACAGAGAATGCATGACATGATCACCTGCTTGTAGTCATTGTTTCACACCGCATGCAGCGCTATGCATCCCTCTATTTCTAATCACCTAACATTCCCATCTCTACTCCAGACATGCAACAGACCACACCCGCCCCTCATTACTCCCACGCTGCTGTGGCTTCAGCCATCTAACATTAATCGTTCTCCAATGTACTAAAGGCAAAACAGAATAAAGGACACACTGGAGAAAAGTTCTTCTGCGCGCAGCAGATTGGCTGGGCGCTGGGATTCAGAACGACTGATCAATGCGTGCATTGGCTACCATGGATCCGGGAACTGGAGAGACCGTGTTGCTGGATTTCAGATCCAGGGAAGTGTATCAGTTCCTGCATTACTCTTTGATAAGAATCGCTGTACATACGCTCAGCAACAGCTCTTCGGCATTCGCTTTGCTTCATCATAGTTCCACGTGTTGAGTGAGCAGAACGTGATCCCAGGCTCGGACTGGCCTGTAGGCCCATGGCCGAAACATAAAACGCAAAATGCTTGTGTGGGCCAGTTTTTGGGGTCTAAGTGGGCCACATTTTGAGGCAATGTGGGCCAGTTTGATGAGTTACTTCACTACGCGGCTAATAGTTTTGGCAAGTGTTGCTTAGTATAATACCAGTGTTTGTTGCCTTTATTATTTATTGTTAATTATCTGTTTCTCCTCTGCTTCGCACTTTCCACGTCTCCACCCTTCCATTCACTTTCCCCTCCCCCTCTCCCATGCACTTGCGCGTTCTCAATGTCACTGGGCCTAGTAAGATCGCTGTTTTGTTCTCCCCTGTTCCCCTCCCTTGCCTTGTCGCGCTCTGAAACACTTGTGTATTAGCGCGATAGAAATAAAATATCAATATCAATAAATATTCTTTACAATGCACAATTTGCATCACATTTTATCAAAAAACTCCCCCTTGGGAACTATTCAAACAGTGTCACAAAAGGAATGAATTCCTATTTGCAACTGTAGGGCACTTTTTTTCGTTGGTGCCCGAGACAATTGTATGCCCCCGCCCGACCCTGTAGCCGTGGCGGGAGCGGCACATATCCGTGCAAACATGGACTGGGACAGCACAGACTGACAACGCATCATGCGCAATCTTGACATTTTGCCCGATTTCTAGACACAGTTGCCTGGAAAACTATGACCAAAATGGATGCTTGCAACAGCTACTGGAACCAACGCGAGATTTCGTTTAGCGCGCTGCACGCCCCCGTTAGATTGATGTGCGTTGAGGTTTGGCAACGTCAGACATCAGCGAGCAATGGTGAATATGATGGCGCTGGATACACTTGTCTGAGAGACGTATTGGTTTCAACAATCGCAGACTGTCGTTTGAACCGGAACCAAATCCATTTTTGACGGTGGACGAATTGAGACGTTTCATCGCAGAAAGGTCTAGAAATGAGAATCTCACCCACCAGTGAAGTGCACAATCCCTCGCCTCAAAGCCCACAAACGAGTTCCGCAAAGTAGGGCTCACTTTCGCCGAGACCATCTCAAAGGCAATAAAGTACACAGGACACCAGTGACGTTTGACCCCTGGCCACCCGCCTTAATTAGAACGTCTGGCAAATATAAGCCTGATTTAGGAAAGATGGCCTCAAGTCAAAGGTCCAAGGCGGGGTTTGCGGTCCCGAAATGAAAAGGGCTTTTCATTAATTTTGAGGATTTGCAGACTTTCCCGAAGAGCGGTAGGTGGGTGGCCCGAGAGCTAACGAGCAATGCCATTTTTGATGGTTTACTGAAAGGAATCGGAAGCCTACGACAAAAGCCACACGGGGAGGGTGGGGTGGGGAGGGGGGTTTTCGCCTAGTTTCAGAATGAGTTCGTTTTGTTATCAATTGCAAAGAGTATTTTCTTGTAAGTACTTGGCCTGCAAGCCGTGACCGCAGTGTCCCGCCAGGTTACAATGACGCATAGATGCATGTGTCTAAATGTGAAAAGTGCTGTGCTGCCAGGGTTCCTGGGGGCTCCCCGCCTTCAGTGGATTATGTATAAAGCAGTAACCTACTGTAAACATGCGTCTGGCTTTTGTGGTTTCTTTAACCACCCTTTAGCTAAAAGGCAACATCATTCCCAGTAGATTGCTATCAACAGCAGAAAGCACAGCCTAACTTATGGCGGCACAACCAACACCAGGGACGTAACTGGACCAGAGCTTCCTCGCGCGTGCATGAATGCACCGCCTCCTAACACCGTCCCACTCAAGGCAACTCTCCCATCATCTCCTCAGGCACACGCCCATGATCCCAAGGACTAAGCCAGCATCGCCCCTTACCCCCACTACATACAGAATGTGTCTCACATTGTTCACACGTGCTCCCTTCAGTCGTCTGCACAACACAGAAACAAGCCATGCGCTCCCTGGCTTAAAAAAACAAGCCCTGACAGTTTGGGCTTTTGTGTAGGCATGGGATGGGCACTGATAAAAAAGTTACTGCCTGGCCATCAGATCACAACAACTGGAACATGGAGGGGTTACCTGAGCAAATGAGGGCAGTATCTGGCAAACGCGTTTCTAATATCTCAAGCCAAAACATTTAGCTTTGCCACTGCTTGTTTTTAACAGGACTTCAATCCATGGAAGATATATAAATGAAGCAGCTGATGTCGCACTAGGTTAAGACATTTTTATTACATCAGTAGCATTTTACAGCTGTAATTAATCCATTATCTCTCAGCAGACTGCTTAGATCAAACCCTGGATGGCTAAAGTTGGATGTTATTGCTTGACAGAGGGAGCTGAGAGGGAGCTCAATCGGATCCTAGGAGGATGTGTTTAAGGCGGTGGGGGCCGGGCAGTGGGTGGGAATGGCCATAGGAATTAGCATGGTCATGGGCTGTGAATGGGCTGGTTATATAACCAAACGCTCACAAGCTGTGTGTCCCCCTGATAGGCTGTGCAGGGGGGCATACCCTGGGGAAGAGTGAACACTCACAATACAATGGCTCCCTGCCCGTTAGGGGCAGCACATGGTGGCAAGGCCCTGTACCCTCCCCACCATGTTACCAGGAGGCAGCCCCTTTTTCACCAGGCCCAGCTGCCCCTGGTCCTGCGGCTCCACTCCCTTGCCAGGACCCTCCTGTAGCTGTCCCCTGTTCCGATGGGGGGGGGACATGCCCTCTCCTCTGCCCTATTTTAGCTCCGGAGTCCCCCAGAAAGCGATCTCTGTGTCCCCATGGTGCTCCCCACCCGTAACTGCTCTCCCCTCATCAAATACTAAATAAAGGGTGGGTGGGATGGGAAAACGAAGTGAAACTGGTATTCGAGGGCTCAGGCCAGGCGGTGAGAGCGCGAAGCGTCAATCACAAGAACACAAGGCAGAGATCTGTGCTCCACGCGTCCTCTTGATCCCTCTTTTATGCACCAAACTTGGTGCCACCTCGCTCCCTCCCACCAAGCCCAAGCCCGCGAAACCACCCCAGTCTCCTGCCGGGAGAAACCAGTTTACGCTGGCCTCCGCCAGCCACTTCCCCCAAAGGGCTCCCCCGGACCTGCCCAACCCGCATCTGCGAGATGGCGCGGTGGCCGTTTCTCTCCTACCTGTACTCCAATGACATAGTTTTGGCTTATAGTTGGTGCTAATGCGCCACCTTGTAGCCCAAACTAAAAAGAGAAAGCTAGATTCTGCTGTCCTTTGGAGATATAAACTGGTTACTTGTCCCTCATTGAGCTCCATAGTAGTGGCAAAAGTAGGGGTATCGCAACGAAACAAAGGGAGGAGCTACACCTCCTGTATTTATGATATTCATAATTTCATCTTAAAGAAGCTAACAAAAGTCAATGTTTACCACGATCAAGATGACAATGAAAACATTCCTCGAGGCAGGGAGCTACATCCTGCAGAACTTCTGATGCTGTGTGGAGCCTACAACTCCCAACAGCCCTAGACAGCATAGCCAATGGTGAGGGATCATGGGAGTCGCAGCCCAAACCCTCTCTGGAGCTACAGATTGTAGATCCCTTACTTGGGGTCTTGTCACTTAGGGAAAACAAGGGACGTTTTAGAAGCTGATGATTTCTTAGCCAATATTGTTTTGCTATTTTTAGTATATCCCAAACCTATGAGGGTCATAAGAAGCGTGTGATAAGCGCTGTACTTCTTTCTTAGATGCGAGGTTCCAAAGCGGTGCAAAACTGAGCTCAGCAGGGAGATTTAGAGTTGGCATATAACGTTCCTGAGGTAGGGGCAATTGTATGCTATTGGGCTGCTAATTTGTAAGTACTCACAATGACTCCCTATAAATAGGCAAAACATACCGACTTGAGAATTTTAATTTGAAATTCTACGATTTACCAGCAATGCAGATTGTATATTTTGTTTTGCTTTCCCGGTTGCTCAGAATCTGACTTGAGATGTGAATGGTGCTTCTTCAAGAACCAGGGAACACCGTCTCGCTTTTGAGTAAACCTCCCACCTGCATGTGTAATCCAAGATTATTGGCTTTGGTTGCCTGATTCCGATATATCGATATTTATATGGATCCCAAATCACATAATTAGAGCCTGTCCCAGGAAAGCGCAATATCTGGAACTTTCTGATACATAGTTATCTTCATTCAAGGGCCATCTGAAGGTCACCCTGCCATTTTTATTTTTGGGATCCTTTCTAGTGCTCAGCATGGTCACTCGAGACGGTGCCCTATAACGCCAGCGCTCGAGTATCTCCCACGTCAGTAGCGCTGAGATCTATGGCCTTGGGGACCCTACTACAGTAATTGGAATGTATTCTGGCTGTGCCAGAAGAAATGGGGCAATAAAGCAGGCTTGGGCACAGTGGCTACACAGCCTGACGTCTCCCAGGCACCTGGCAAATCCTCCACTGTGGTGTCTTCAACCCCATTGGCCCACATTCCTAGAGCAGCCTGTGACCTTTGCCAAAAACCTACTGTCTTACATAAAGCAAGCCTAAATAAATAAATAAAGCAACTCAGAAGACCTATTCCCCAAATATCCCCTTAACCCCAGGCCACATTTGTGAGCAAGTTAATCAACATGACCTGGGATACCGTAAAGGCTCTTTGGCCTGGCCCTCCTGAAGGTGTCTGAGCGACTACAATGGTTCACTTTAAGCATAAGAATAAACTTAGGGATCTGCTGTCTCACTTATAATGTTTCCCCTGGCACAGCCACAAGGGTATAATATTCCCAAAGGGTGATTATAACCCATGTACCCCAACGTCCAGGCACATAGCCGTCTTCTCCTGTACAGCTTCTTCCAATACTTTGGTTTTCATGTTTAAATGTCCCGTGCAGCGGTGCTTTCTGAAAACAACTAGCACGCTGATTGAGCTCGAGGGGCCTTCTGTTCTGCATCATTTCCTTCCTCCTCCCCGTCCCAGTACTTAGGTGGTTGTGGGAATTGGAGTCTATTGATGTCAACTAATGCATAGTACTTGGAAAGTCTCTCTCAATGGTTCCATATGAAATACCATTTGTATATGAAGAGGAATTGGAACTGAAAAGGGTATTATTGGAGCTTTTACTTTTTAGAACAGGGATGGAAGTTTGGTCTAAAGGGTGCTGGGAAAAGGTTGCTCTGTTTTCCCTAAAGGGGGGAACAGATGCATGGCAATAGTCTGTCAGGGTATTGGGTATCAGGGGGTGTTTTTCATGGGCAAATGGGAGATACCACGTCTCATCCAATGAAGCCATGACATATCCACGGTGGTTGTCTCCTCCCATGTGATCCTGTGGGATCTGGCCTTTGCCAATGGCCGTACAGAAGCATATGCGGGTCTAGTGCCAGCCATGAAGCACCACAAAGATAAATGGGAGGGATTCCGTCAGTATATAAGTAACTCAGAAGACACCTAATGTATATACAGTTATGCTATACATGGGGGTAACGGCGAGAAACAGATAATGAATGTAATATGCGACTGTCACTTAATAGGGCTCTGGTGGAGGGTTAAACATGGCTGGGAGATGTGGCTAAGACCAAGCCTGAGGTTGTCACTGTTAAACGTAACCGATATTTGTATAATTTCTCCTGTGTACGTATTTACGATCACAAAGTTTTAAAAAAATATGCACCTCACGCAAACAAACCCGCAACCTTCTGACAGCCCTCTTCTATTGGAGGGAAGGTCAGCCTGTCCTCACAGATAAGACCCCGTCATTTAAGCTTTGATCACTGCGACCTGCTGGTCATGACGCCTTATCCTATCTGTGGTGGACATCGTGACACATGTTCAAGCTGAGGTGAAATAAGTGCTAATAGGGTTATTTACATGGCACTGCTGTACCCTGGGTCGGGGCATGTCCAGACAACAGAGGCGCATGTTCCGATGCATGGAGGAATAGAGGAGTGGGAGGCTCTGGGGTGGGTCAATGCTGCCATCACAGATGCCTGCTGCCTAGACATTGAAGCTCTCTGCCTGCACGCTGAATCTCCAACAGAGGGGGGCGAGAGGGCGGGGCATCGCGTGATGCAAGCTATGATAGTGCCCCTGTGTGATAGTGAGGTTTTGGCAGTGCACAGAGAGAGTGCATAAGAGAGCCATAGAGGTGGAAAGCAAAGTCAACCCACCCCCCAAACACCTAATTAAATAAGGCTGTCACTATTTGCTCCAAATTGATCACATCCAATGTGTAGAGCAATAGGCAGCATTGTGGCACCAACTGCCTTAACGTCAAACCCACAACTATGAGCCAGTTCCTAAAGTCTTCACACATTTTTCAGTGTGTTCAATCTCTTTGGCCATCCATAGAACCATCTCTGAAGGTGGGTCATCTTCGGTCCACAATTTCTCTCGTTCTTTGCTACTATTGTATTCTAACATAAATTGATCTCTCAATCTTTCTTCCAATTGTTGATTGAATTTGCATGTCCTGGCCAGCTTCCTAAGAGCTGTGATGTATTGTTGAAACACATTCTCCTTCCTCCTGTATCCTCTTCCCAAACTTGTATCGTTCTAAAATAGTACTTAGTGTCTTCTCATAGTGCATGTTCATATTTAGTATTGATTTTTCATAAACATTAATATCCCCACACTTGTCAACCATCAAATCAGGTAGGTTTCAAATTTCTGTTGGCCGGCTGGCCCTAAACAATGTAAAAATAATTATTTTTTACTTTCCAAACTGAAATTTGTGCCACAGACCATTAGGCATAGTGCTCAAATGTTTTCAGCCATCTTTGCTATGGCAATGCAGGTTCACCGACTTCAGGTAGGAACATTGGAGGTGGAGGGACACTGTGCAAGGACATGTCTCCTGCTCCACTGAGATTGTCTGTTATGGTAAAATCAAGGTGGCAGAGGTACACCTTAGTGCTAGGCTGTATGTTATATATATTTTTATTACATACAAGTCTTGACTTGACTCTTAAGTACTCTCTAGTATTTGTCTTGTATTTGTTGCCTGGTATCTTCTTGTTTACCCTGCTTTCTTTCTTTTAATAAACAAAAATAAAATAAAATATTCAGGAACTGGGACGAGGAAGAGGGTGCTGGCCTTATGTGGATGCCATTGCACTGCCTGGGCTATCAAAATGGCTGCACGTTACAAGGTCCTTTTTTCTAATGTTTCCCAACGGCCGGTGCGGCACAATGGGTTTCCCGATTTAGCGTAGCCCTTTACATGCTGTGCAGCGTGCACAGCTTTACATAATGTCTTGCAGAGGTTATGGGTTGCCACCTCTCACTGTGTGGTCAGGAAACTGCTGCTCCTTCGTCATAACCCTGGCTTGATGGGTTACTGCAGGGAATTCTCGTCGCCACTTGAAGCATGTGCAGATGCAGTTTGAAGTGTACACGGACACGGAGGAACATCAAAATGGAATTTATTATATTACGGTAAATTGATCTGATATCTGATACAAAGAGGATACAAATGCTGCCTCTGCCAATCCTTTGCTTCTCTCGTCCCTCCAACCATCATCTTCTCTCGCCACACATTCTCAGATCAAATCCCTCTCTCTTACATTCTATTGTTCTACACGATAATACAGTGTGTGTAGCTATATCCCCTCCTTCTTTCTTCCAGAGCAAACCGGTTTAAATATAGTCCGATGCGATGCAACAGAAGCCGCAAGGGCCAATTGCTATAATGTATGATTCAGCTGCCCAAAGATGGGAGAAAAGATTGCAATACTTTATTAAGTAGCCCTCTGTGCTTGACATGGCACCACTTAGAAAGTGCTTACCAGATGCCAAACATGTTGCGGTGACGGAATAATGCAGTGATAATCAGGCCCCTTATAGCCAGCTGCCGTCCTTCGGGTTGATCCCGTTTTCATGATCTTCAGAGTACCTTGGTTTGAGCAATTTGATTATCAAGATGCTGATATCAAAGTAGTACATTATTAAGCATGTAATGAGGATTTATAGTGCTCGCGCTAATAAGGTAACGGAGAACGTATGCGCTGGCCTTATGCATGAAAATGGATTTCATATGCTGTTACACTTTTCTCGATCATGTGCTCACGCTAACGCATGGTTTACCTCAGACCTACAAACTCTGCGAGCGAGTAAAAGGTCTGCCGAATGCTGTTGGAAAAAATCGCCAACACCAACTAACGAAACCTTCTTCCAGACTCTAGCTAACAGCTATAAGGAAGCCATCACCAAAGTCATAAGTAACCTATATAATTACAGAATCCAGAATGCCCAATCAAACCCCAGGGAATTATTCACCATTCTTCGTGAACTAGAATCACCAGCCCCAACCCCAGACCACCCCATCAAAGACCAGCAGTTGTGTACTAATGTGCAAAAGGCCCTAGCAGACAAAATCACTCTTCTGCAAAACAAAATTGAAATAAAAAATCCAAACGTTGACTCTGCCCACCAAACTACACTCTTGACCATTGAACCACATGTTATCAACAAGTTCACGTTAATGCCAGTGTCCATAGTTGAAACCATCAACATCGTCAAAGTGCTAAAACCATCAAGATGCAAAGGCGATACCTGCCCTGCCACCCTCATTAAAGAATTTGCAAATGAACTAGCTCCACACATCACCACCATCATCAACAGCTCATTCACCTCCAGCTCAGTACCTGACGACCTAAAAGAAGCCTGGGTACTACCCTTGCTAAAGAAACCCACCCTGGGCTCTAACATCCAACTAATTTCCGACCAATCACTACAGTCCCATTCTTATTAAAAATACTCTACCGCGCAGCCTACCTGCAGATCCAACCATTCCTGGAAACCAACAAACTCTTAGGACTAAGACAATCTATGTTTAGACATGGTCATGAAACAGAGACGGCACTACTGGATTTAAAAACACAAACGGACCAATTCAAGGACAGAGGAGACCTATGCATCCTTCTCCTATTAGATCGCTCTGTAGCTTTTGATCTGGTTAATCATAAAGTCCTATGTCATCACCTCGAAGCTGCGCTCCACTTCTCCCTCCCCTGAAGCCAATGGATCGAATAATTTATCTCCAACCGGATGATGAGAGTTTTTTCTTTGTCATCAGCAACCTCCCCAGTCCCAGTAACATGTTGCGTACCGCAAGGCGCTTGTGTGTCACTGACACTGTACAATGCCTTCACAAAGCTCCTGTTTGACAAACTAGACAATATGGGCATTAGGTACACCAACTATGCGGATGATTCGCAAATACTAATACCTATATCCAGTTGATATGACACCGACACCAACAACCTCAACAAAATTCACCTTGCCATCCGGGCCTGTATGGTGCAAAATTAATTATGCCTCAACGATGACAAGACAGATTTAATCCTAATAGGAGACAAATCCAAGGTAAACAATCGACCAAAACAATACAAATCTTTCAATATTCATGGCAACACCATCAAAGTCACCAACGAAATAAAAACACTGGGGGTCTACATCGACTTTTCCCTCAACCTAACCAGACAGGTCAATGCTATCGTCTCGTCAGCAGCCTGCACATCTAAACGTATTAGATCTAGCAGACCCTTCCGCTCGACGGGCAATAGCATCCCCCTAGCAAGAGCATTGATCCTCTCGAGGATAGATTATTGTAACTCCCTATTTGCAGGTTCTAGTAGTAGAAACATCAAAAAACTCCAAATAGTACAAAATAATGTCATTGGAGCTGCGCTGAATATACCCAAGAATGAGCAAATCTCGTCAACCAGACAACACATCCACTGGCTTCCGGTCCATGATAGGATACAATTTAAAATTCTCACTCTCACCCACAAATGCCTCGCCAACAATGCACCAGCTTACCTCAGTAACCAAATTGTTAAAACACAATTCAACAGGCCTTCTCAAGAACCATACGCCAATCTCATTGCGATACCAAGATTTAAGAGACAGAAAGCAGGTGGGTCCATTTCCCGGTAGTAGCAGACAAACTGGGGATCACCTTGCCACCACAATTGAGAAATGACCGATCTCTGTATTCATTCCGAAAATGTCTGAAAACTAGACTCGTCAACTTAGATTCCCAATAATGAAACACTAGACCTAGGCGAGACAGTCCACTCCCAATTGGCTAACTTCCACAAAGAAACTATGCATCTATGCCTGTAACTCTTAGTACACAGCACCCTAGCACTTTCACCATACTCAATAACTATTGCCACAACAGAGATGCCATAACTGCCTTCTACATCTGTTCTGCCTTATTCTGCAATGTATATGTTGAAGTGTAACCGTACTCTATTGTAACCAATCCCTAAGTCTCAGCTAAGTGCACATGTACTTTATTGTAACTGTACCTTATTGTAACCAATCTCTTAAGTATCAGTGCCTAGATGCCTCTGGGCTATGTACGCTTTATACATTTCTAAATAATTAAATAAATGATAAGCTATCGTATGCATTTACATTAATTAAAACATCGGTCTGCTGCTCGTTGTGTGTCCCAGGCCGATGGCGTGATTGTACAAATGCAGTCCTCAGAATACAGAAGGATTTTTTTAATGGTGCGACTGAAGGGCCGGTAGTTGCTGGACAGCAAACACCAGGCTCTGTGTGTGTGTGGATCTGGGGTACCGAAAGTCGTCTCTTACATTCGATGCTGATTTGCAATCACTTCATTGGTGTTCGAAGTGTGTGGCTTAGGGGCCATATTATCAGGGGAGTTGCTAGGTCTGGAAAAGACCCGGGGCTGCGCTGATGTCGGAACTGTTGGGACTTGGGGCTAGCTAGCCTTTTGGCTGTAGCTCCTGAGATTCTATCCAAGGCTGCAACCAAAAGATCAGGGGCTATAGCCCCCTTAGCCCCCCCCTAGCAACGCCCCAGCATATTATTAATCACAATATTAGAGCTACAGCTGATGCAGTGAGGTTTCTTTTAAATACTAATGACATTAATGTATTCATGAATATGTGTGAATGTGTTAAAGCAGCAGTCTTAAAAATAGACAGGCCTCGCTAGTTGTATAGGGACATTTGTAACGTTTTTTTTCAACTGTTTTATATTCATTGGAAATGTCAACGTTGCATTGATTAAATTCAACTTGAAGGGACATATTGATTATTGTGTATATATATTCTTTTTTTATTGCTAATGGCGTATCACCGGATACATAAAAACGGTCTTTCTGCGATACAGATTGAATGCGCTGGCACCAAGCCTGTGATACAGATCTGCTATGCGGCTGTATAAGCAAGTAATACGGAATAGTATGCAGGCATAGAGCATGCCACGCCGAGTGAATGTCCTTCCATTCAGCCTGGGATACAGATCTGCTATGCGGCTGTATAAGCAAGTAATACAGAATAGCAAGTGATACGGCCTAGTATGCAGGCATAGAGCAAGCATACAGATCTGCTATGCAGCTGTATAAGCAAGTAATACAGAATAATATGCAGGCATAAAGCATACAGATCTGCTATGCGGCTGTATAAGCAAGTAATACAGAATAGTATGCAGGCATAGAGCATACAGATCTGCTATGTGGCTGTATAAGCAAGTAATACATACAGATCTGCTATGCGGCTGTATAAGCAAGTAGTACAGAATAGTATGCAGGCATAGAGCATACAGATCTGCTATGTGGCTGTATAAGCAAGTAATACAGAATAGTATGCAGGCATAGAGTATGCCACGCCGAGTGAATGTCCTTCCATTAAGCCTGGGATACAGATCTGCTATGCGGCTGTATAAGCAAGTAATACAGAATAGTATGCAGGCATAGAGTATGCCACGCCGAGTGAATGTCCTTCCATTAAGCCTGGCATACAGATCTGCTATGCGGCTTTTTAAGCAAGTACTACAGAATAGTATGCAGGCATAGAGTATGCCACGCCGAGTGAATGTCCTTCCATTAAGCCTGGGATACAGATCTGCTTTGCGGCTGTATAAGCAAGTAATACAGAATAGTATGCAGGCATAGAGCATACAGATCTGCTATGTGGCTGTATAAGCAAGTAATACAGAATAGTTTGCAGGCATAGAGTATGCCACGCCGAGTGAATGTCCTTCCATTAAGCCTGGGATAGAGATCTGCTATGTGGCTGTATAAGCAAGTAATACAGAATAGTATGCAGGAATAGAGCATACAGATCTGGTTTGTGGCTGTATAAGCAAGTAATACAGAATAGTATGCAGGCATATGGTATGCCACGCCGAGTGAATGTCCTTCCATTAAGCCTGTGATACAGATCTGCTATGCGGCTGTATAAGCAAGTAATACAGAATAGTATGCAGGCATAGAGCATACAGATCTGCTATGTGGCTGTATAAGCAAGTAATACAGAATAGTATGCAGGCATAGAGTATGCCACGCCGAGTGAATGTCCTTCCATTAAGCCTGGGATACAGATCTGCTATGCGGCTGTATAAGCAAGTAATACAGAATAGTATGCAGGCATAGAGTATGCCACGCCGAGTGAATGTCCTTCCATTAAGCCTGGGATACAGATCTGCTATGCGGCTGTATAAGCAAGTAATACAGAATAGTTTGCAGGCATAGAGTATGCCACGCCGAGTGAATGTCCTTCCATTAAGCCTGGGATACAGATCTGCTATGCGGCTGTATAAGCCAGTAATACAGAATAGTATGCAGGCATAGAGCATACAGATCTGCTATGTGGCTGTATAAGCAAGTAATACAGAATAGTATGCAGGCATAGAGCATGTCACGCCGAATGAATGTTCTTCCATTAAGCCTGTGATACAGATCTGCCATGTGGCTGTATAAGCAAGTAATACAGAATAGTATGCAGGTATAGAGCATGCCACGCCGAGTGAATGTCCTTCCATTAAGCCTGTGATACAGATCTGCTATGCGGCTGTATAAGCAAGTAATACAGAATAGTATGCAGGCATAGAGCATGCCACGCCGAGTGAATGTCCTTCCATTAAGCCTGTGATACAGATCTGCTATGCGGCTGTATAAGAAAGTAATACAGAATAGTATGCAGGCATAGAGCATGCCACGCCGAGTGATTGTCCTTCCATTAAGCCTGTGATACAGATCTGCTATGCGGCTGTATAAGCAAGTAATACGAAATAGTATGCAGGCATATAAGATGCTATGCTGAGTGAATGTCCTTACATTAAGCCTGTGATACAGATCTGCTATGCGGCTGCATAAGCAAGTAATGTAGAATAGTATGCATGCATAGAGCATGCCAAGCCGAGTGAATGTTCTTCCATTAGGCGTACGTGCTACAGATTCGTGTATTGCTTCGCACTTAATGTTAATGTTAATGTTAAAGGACATTTGTACCGCGCACTATCACCACCGGAGTGGTCCCCTGGCGCTCTGGCGGCTCTGAAAGAGGGAGGGAGAGGTGGGTTAGTGGGTGGAGGTTGGAAAAGTGCAAAATTGCAGTGGTGTGCTGTTGGCAGCCTCAGCCCGGTGGTTTCGTCGGCTGGGCCTGGGGTGTATGCGGCCGGTAGTCGTCGTGTGCTGATGTGCGAGTCTATGTGTGTTTTTTGTTTTGTTGTTGCAGTGTAGTGAAGTTCGTGCGGTTTGTTGTGCTGGTGGTTTGTGGTTGTGTTTGGTTTGGAGTTTGAGAGGTGTATGCAGAGAAGGAAATTGTTAGTGGTATTGGTTAGTTGGTATCTCTATCCTGGATTGACCGGTTGGGCTCGTGTAATCTTACACGATGGGGTGCTTGCGCACCCTGTGCCTCAGGAGGTACGTGCCCGTTTTTGCATTGGAGGCCGTTTGAGCATTTAGCTGTCCCCTCCGTCCGCTCCCTTAATAACTTTGCATGCTCCTCACCCCCCACCCACATGACTAGCGCACCTGCTAGTGTCCATACTTCCGATTGTGTGGTGATTGGTGGTATCTCGTCCGTTCCACAACCCTGTGGTACCTAGTTGTGGCTGTACGGGCGGTGGGGGATGGTAAGGGTTGTCTGGAGTTGTTGCCTCCGTCTCCCTGGGTCTCGCAGGTGGACCCCTGTGTCCAGCGTCAGCCCTACTGGTGCTGAAAGTACTTCTGTCGGTTCTAGGAGTTAAGCCTGTAATACAGGCCTCGTTGGCCGGGGTAAGCATGTAATAAAGATGTAATGTGCTGGCAGGCTCCCGCATTACCTTTGGGCTGGCACTGGTGGATACGCTGGATCTGTCTAGTGTCTACAGCTGACGGATGTGCCCTCTTGCCATGCCTGTGCCGCGTGCGCCTGAAACGCATCCCTATGAAAATGCGCTGCACATGTGTACTGGCAAAGAGCTGATGCGTGCTAAATGCAATCATTATAGCTGGCCTGACCATGCTCTAACTGCTAGCAGGACCGTGCCCAGTGGGCCAGAGAAGGTGACCCCTGTGTGAATGTCTGACACAGTCTGGATGCCAGCTTCTGAGCTCTTTCAGAGGATGACGTGCCAGTATTGCCGAGGGGCCGTGAACAGAACACCGTGTACTTGATGTAGAAAGACAACCCTTCCCATGCGTTGTGGCGCTAAATTTAAGAAAGTTGAAATCTATGTAGGCCTTGTCATCAGAAGTCTTAAACAAGATAATGGCACATTTGCTCCGCGGGTGAAGCGTGGGCCAATCAGGCCCCTCCCCCTTTGTTTGGTCATGTGTTCCCCAGGGCCTCGCCCATCTTCCCATGAACCCCCTGTCCCCTCCACTAGTCGCAGAACCCCACCATTTTCCTTTGGCCACCTCCTATTGGCCCAGAGGGCTGACGCGACAGCCCCTCAGGCCCAGTTTCTGGGCCAATGTGGGCCGTGTTAATGGCTTGTGCAGCTGGGAGTTTTAGCTGTTTCCATTTGGCCAATGGGTTTTAAAGTTCTCCGTTTGATAGCAATTTTCCCCAAAAATGCTCCTCCGGGTTCTGTTCAATTTGTTGGACATGGTGAACAATTACGCGCAATTTCTGAATCTGAATCAATTTTGTTTCCTCAGCCCTGGACCACTTTTTGAGCCAGTGCAACAGTGAGCAGCCTTTGCCTCGTTTAAATGGTCAGAATAGAACACACTGATGCAGTACAGACACCGCTTTTGTTAAATGCATATTTTTTTCATTTTCTTTTTTTAAGTGCACGTAGTTGAAAAACAACTTTTTACACTACCAATCTTAAGAAATGGTTACAATGCAATTTAAAACCCCAAAACGAAGAACACAATTAATTAAAAAAAAAACATTTGCAAGGTAATAAATGACATATAAAACTGTAAACAATTATTTTAAGAAAACCCTTTCAGGTCAGCCATACATATTTCATCAACACAAGTGAAAGTTGTGATGTTCTCAGCAGATCCCTGTTTATGCTCAGGAGGCATAAGACACCGGGCACCTTTTTGCATATTGAGTTTGAATTAAACTAAATCGTCATTTGCCCAATGCAGAGTAGATGTGCTTTTCACACAAACCCCTTCAGTTTGGCGCTAGATTTGGAATCTGGCTAGAGCGCTTTGGTTCATGAGGCGGGTGCTGAATGGGCGCATGGCCCAGCTTCACGGGGCACTGAGGTGGGCACATTGCAGATTGGGCTGGATAAGCCGAAACTACAACGGACATACCGTTTTCACATAAGCCATGTATGTTAATGTCTTATATTGGCTGATTTTCAGCAACAAGATGTATCTGATTTGAAACATTTTTCTAAGCTTTTTTTCTTGCCGTGGCGGGCCTCCATTTTGTGATTTGCCATCAAGCCCTAAAAAGGAAGTGACATCAAAGGAGTAGAGGAGGTGCTGCCGGCAGCACCAACCGGTGTACTTGCCTACTAATTCTGGCCCACAGTAGCAGCAGTGCTACCACTAGTAGTAACACCAGTACTACTACCACCAACAGAAGTTTGACTATTGCCAGCAGTCGTGGCCACACCACTGCTACTACCAGTGGTTGTACTTTTTATAACGCTAGTGTCACTCCTAGTCGTAGTACTACCAGCAGTAGCTGTACTGATACTACAGGTAGCCGTGCTACTATAACCCAGGGCCTTCCTGGAGCCTGGGCACCACAGTGCTGATCAGCTGATTGCACACCACTATTGGCCGTAGTAACGTTTGCAATCTAAGGCTGTGGCAGGTTTAAGCCTAGGAAGGCCACCAGCAAGCAGGTGGGATGCCTTGCAGCGGAACTTCCCTTGCCTCCTCCTATCTTCCCCGGTGATGGAATTCAATGGATCACCAGAGGAAGAAAAGACAAAGTGGGCTTTGGGGGAGGAGATAGGAGGTTGGCCCAATCCCTGGGCTGCAAGACAAAGGAATGCATATCTGTCAATCCCTCTCCTCCCATAAATAGCAGGTCCATACAAGAAACGAGCCATAAAGTTCGAAGGGGAGCCAGGGTGGTCTCATCTCCTGACACCAGAGCAAGGGCGAAGGGGAGTAGATAGAGGGTCCTCCCATAGGAGTGTGGACACCAGGCTGTAGAACAAAGTCACCTGGTCCTATACGGAGTGAAAGAATCCAGGAGTTTCACCGTCCTAAAAACCACCGACAAGGAGGGAATCCAAGTCATGACCAGCCAGGAGTCCAGAGAGTTTCCAAGCCTCTGGTCCAAGCATTGGGAGTGCGGGGCAGAGATGAAGGATTAACGGCATCCGGGGAGAGGCAATTGGACCCAGACAATTGTGAGGGGGGGGTTCATGGGTGGTGGAAAAGAAAATGGAGCCTCAAACCAAGCAAAGCAGGGAATCCCCACACCGATGTAGACACAGCGGGCACCCGGTACCAATCAGAAGATATTAGTAGTGAGCAGGTTAGGGGAGGGATCGGCCGGATTGCCATGCTGGCTGCCGGGGCTGTCCGTGGGAGGATGGTGTGAGCAATCCCAAAAATCAAACCAGTGAAACAAGGAGGCACTCGAAGGATTGGAGGCTCTGGGCAGGCAAAGCCGCCCAATCACTGAGCAAAAGGACGTACCAGGTAGGCCCAGGGCTCAGGAAACCTATCTCGCAGCAGGGCACTCAATGCTGGCAAACAGCTGCCAGGAGCGGACCAATGTCTCTTTCATATTATACCATTGAACCCCGGGCGTTTGTGTGTGTGTGCACTCGTGGCACGCTAAGTGGCTCCTTGGGAAATCGACTCTCATGCCAAGGGTCGATGGCGTGGTGGGTGGCATAGGAGGACGGGCATCTTCTGTGAAGCCGCTTTCTGATGCCACCCTTGGCTGGTGCGAGAGAATAACTTCAATCTAAAAAGCACCTGGGCAGGAATGAGAAATTCTGCATGGTAAACGGCTTTGGGTGTGCCCGTGAGTACTATGTAAGCCCTATGACTGAGTGACTTGGGACTAGCCACTAGGAGGGCACCACCCCTTTAACAGTGTTTGTAAAATAGGGAAGAGAACTTGGGCTGTGGCATTAGGTCCTCTTTGATTAAATCCTTGCACTTATTTCTTCAACCTCTGCCCTGACGCCTTTAGCCAAAGAAATCCCACAGAAAATGAGTCCCCCCCAAGCCCCGCCTGCAAGAACCATCCTGTGAGACAAGAGTTGAACCCAAGCTCCTATTGGTCCCCAGCGTTGCGTGTCCTTTGCCACATACTGCAGAACATGTTTTGGTCTGCTTTTCTCATTTGGCTGGATTTAGCCCAGCAGGCCTAAATGAAATGGGACTTGCATATGTTTAAGTATTTATTTCAACACATCGTCTCTTGCCACTAGGATAAGATGATGGGAGGGAAATCTGGATTAAATGGGCAAATGTAAAGTCTTTTTAGTCTTGCGGGCAGCCAACAATCTGATGGCTTGATCAAGTGGGTCCTCAAACGGGCTTAGTTCCAGAAGATGCCAGGAAGAACTTCAGAGACTGGAAGTAGGGGTATTACCCACATTTACCTTTTGCAATTGACCTTTTGTCCTAATTGACCTAATTATAGTGGTCCCAATTGACCTTCTCCACAATTGACCTTCAGATTAATTTAGCTATTTAATATATGTATTGCTTTGGTTTTGGATTATAAATAATATAAGGGGATTGGGTGGGGTTGCAGGGTTTTTGGATTGGGTGTGGGGTTGCGGGGCGTTCCCCCCGCATATATGTCCTAATTAGCTTTTTAAATTAGGTCAATTCTCCCGAGTTCAATTCTACCGAGGTCACTTGTGAAAAGGTCAATTGGAATACATCCGAAGTAGTTAAGACTTGACTCTTGCAGATGTTGAAAGGTGTACTTAATATTGGAACGATTGGTCGACTGGGCATAGGTATTTTACACTCTTCCCACCATTGGCCAATGGATGCAAATGGCAGGGGAGGGGCATGTAGGGGAGATTGAGTCATGAGCAGAATCCTGCAAGATGGGCAACAGCTTTGTAAATTCTTTGGAACCTGGAGTTGGTAGATCAGGGAAGTCTGCGGTAAAGCTAAACTGTACCCTCTCCTTTCCAACCACAATGCCCTACACCAATAGTGCTTTCTTAAGAAAAAGTCTTACAGCTCGCTTTTCCTGCCCTGCTTTTCCTTGCCAACATTTGATCTATACAATTCGATCCATTATGAGTTTATTCGTTGATGTCAGGAAGAGCTTATGATACTGTCTTCGGGCATAGGTTTCCTTTCTTTTATGAGCTCGGCATGATACTTACTCCCACCTGGTAGAAGAAAACCATGCGCGAGACTGGCCAACGGCGGGAGATCATGGAGAGCCAGATCCCCTGCTAAACTTACCTTATGCCCCATCAGTCATGCTTTTCAAAGGAAGGTCCCCGTGACCTTGACAGGGGTATGCACACCAGGAGGAACGGCTTTCTCCTGCCAATTCCATATTTAATTTGTTGAGGAACACAATTCATTCGGAGCTAAAGTCTTGAAACGCGTACCTTTTTTTTTGAAGTTGTACTGCTTTCAAAAAGCTCACTTTCAATGCCAGACCATTGATGTGGGGCTTAACCTGCATTTGGACAAAAGGGATATGCAAGAAGGTGCTTTTGCGGCAGGGAAAGCTGGCTGTGGATCGAGTTGTGGTGGCCATGGCCACGGTGGCCATGGGAGCCTTCCCGCTTCCCCCTTATCTTCTTGCTATAGATGGGGCATCACTATGAAATGCCCCCCTGAACAACGCTTCCACTGACGAATTAGGATGCAATTTTGGCAGCTTAGAGGATCCTGTGAGGACTTTGTAGCAGGTTGGTTATCCTGATGGTTGGCTATAGAAAACATACTTTAATGGAAGGCCGGAGCATAGCTCGACTGCATGTCGCCTGATTAATTAGAAAGAACAGTGGTGGCACCAACAATGCATTCTTAATGCATGCAGCCTTTGCCCATTTGGAGGCAGCAATGCACCCTCCTACTTGAGGCAGACGTAGAATGAGGAGGAGGAGCAACGCATGTAGTATTCTTTCCCAACCATTACCCCTTTTCCCGGGGAAGCCCTGTGTGGTGACTACCGTTTCTGCCACAAGATTGGTGCCACCAGAATGAATGCATTGCCAAACAGTTGCCTAGCTGGTAGTGCAGACGATGGTGTCTTGCACGAGGGAGAGGAAGAGGTCGGTGGTATGCTTCATTTGCAATATTTTGATGGGACAATTAAGGACTGATATTAATTATATGAGCTTTTTTCCAGTTCTGTTTTTATACTGGTATGCCGTGGTCTCCCCATCCACTCACCTTGGGTGTCTGGGGGAGAAGCCTTTTGACTTTCTTTCTGGTTCCCAAGGACTGGGGTGCAAGGACTCTAGTGGTTAAGGAAGAGCTGCAATGCAGAAGGTGCAGGCTCCTTGCATTTTCAAATATTCCCAACACCCGTCATCAGTGGAAAACGCTGGACTCCCCGTATTCCAAAGCCGTAGACTTGGGCAAAGATCATATTTGCCTCCACCTGTGTATAGATCTTTAGATGGTAAAGAATGAATTTCATTTGGTTTCCTTGTGTTTTATTCATGTCCCAGTTAACAGATCGCTCATCTCTGCGTCAGTGCTTGACTTTTCAGTCCCCTGGTCCTTGCCCCTATCCCGTTCCCTTCGGGATAGTTCCTGGATTTCTCTGGGCAAATCTCGATCCTTCCTTCATCGTATTAGAGCTAAGCTGGCAGGGGGCCCTGCTGGCCCTAGACACCAAAGGACTTTCTGCGTAGGCCTTAGTCTTTGCCACCCTCCCCAGCTTCCCTCTGACATCTTTGCCCCGCTTATCTCCCCCATGCATCCCTTTATACGGAGCCTTGCTTTTATGGAGCAATTATGATGGTTTCCAATTCAGGCAAGAACAAAATGGCTGACATGTTATTAAAATGGTAGACATCGTGGGCCTCATTACGAGGTTGAAGGTAGCCTTGCCGGTAAAACCGGCAAGGATAACTCCAAACCGGCAAGAAAATTTGGCACCCGCGAATTAGCAAACACTGGGGTATTCCGGCCCGCCGGACCCGGTAATTGCCCTTTAGCGGGTGCCGGTGCTGGTAGATCCCCATTCCCATTACCATGCCTGGTGCTACAGGCTTGCTCTGCTCGCGGGTGCCTTTCATTCCACCAGCCCAGGCCTGGCAGAATGAAAGGCACCCGCGAGCACAACTCAGAGTTTGCCGGTCCAGATACAACAGTACTGGCAAGCTTACCGGTACCGTTGTATCCGGACCGGCAACCTCGTAATGAGGCCCCCTGTCTTCAGGCGAACCTAACTCCAACGCCCATAAACCAAGCCACGCCTCCCACCCTGCTTTATCGGCCCACCTCATTCACATAGTCGCACTCTGGTACAATTCTATTTTCCTACTGCAATGATTTCCACAAAACAATGAGGGCAGGGCACAAGTCGGCGGCATCAATCGCTTTTTTCAGGGGGCAGCCATTGTCCCCGACAGAAATGTTCCAGGAAAAGGTGCCTTGCTCTCTCAGTTGAATGAATGGCCTGATTGCTTACCGGTAGTCTTTGCGACTCCAAGTCCAGGCCTTCCTTATCACAGTCCTTGACATCCCGCCCGAGACCCATCTTGGTTTTAAACCACTTGGTTATCAAGCAGGAAGTCCCGAGCGCTCGTTCTTCTTCTTGCTGATAGATTTATATCCATCAGCGGTGATTTTGGATACCGAGGCCTGAGCCTCATTACTCCATCCTCTCGGGTTGAGTATGTAGTTGTGGGTTTGTATTCTTCTTGGTCTATGTGGTCTTGTCACAGTAGGGCTGGTTTCACAGGGTCTTCGCAGTGATGGGCCGCGGGTAGCGGTCGAAGGGGTTTGCAGTGGTGGCAGTGAGTCTTCTGTTCAGAGGGTTCGGGTTCTGATCCAGTTCTTGGCAGAAGTTCTTACTCAGCTTCGCTAGATGTTCGTCCAACATCTCGATGTCCAGGGGTCTGTGAAGGTCTGCTATTCTTGTGAAGATTGGAGCTCCAGACTATATCCGCAGGGCCTTGTTCTGCACTATCTGAAGACTCTTCCGGTGTCGCTCATGGCAGGTCATCCATGCTGGGGAGGCATACGTCATGGTTGGTCTGATGATCGTCTTGTAGACGTTGATCTTTGTCGGAGGGGCATGGACTTGGTCTTCAGGAGTGGGTACAGCGCTGCCATCTTTCCTGTTGCCTTCTGCTGAGTATTCTCGATGTGGCTTTCCAGGAAGTCCCGGTGACTCAGAGGGGCTTTTATACCCAGCACAGGGGAGGAGTTAGAAAAAGGGGGAGAGCAAAACATTGTTTTTTGTAAGGAGTTTGTGAAGCTTCTGTTTCCCAGGTGGGAGCTCGTCGTATAGAGTGAGGACAGTGACGTGGAAGCTACCAGAAGGAAAAGTTTCACTCAGTGTGTGTTGGGCTAGGCTAAGCTTGAACTCCTAGCCAGGTCTTGCGGTTCCCTGGCCAGAAACTTACCTACAGGACCACATCTGACAGAGGGAGGCCAGTGTGATGTGAAGTGTCATATTAGCTAGGCAGGCGATATTTCCAAGAAGCCGGTGTTCTGCTTTTAGAGTGAGCCACCTACTGTTCATCCTTTAAAATAAAAATAGCATTTAAACATTGGTCTACTGTAATACGGGTTTTTTTCAGAAGCTCTAACACGCCACTTGCATAGTTCATTTGACTAGTGACAATCCTTGGTTCGGGGCACCATACCTTGCTCACAACAAAGACACGAAACACCAATTTTTTTATCTGCGTATTTCACTCTGACATGTTCAGTCACTGTGAGGTCACTTGCTGTTGCATATATTTAACCCCTGGTGGATGTTCAAATTTGAGCTAATTAATAGCTAAAATAAGACGTTCACTTCCAAGAGAAGGGCACAGTGTGCGGTTGTTGTTTACAATATCAATCTGTTAACAAAGGAAAATGTTACCCATATTCAAATTATGAAACTTTTTTGTTGTTGTTTGAAGAGCTCTTTTCTTTTGTACATGTATTGATTTGGAGTATTTCATAGTGCTGCCTGAACCAATGGATTCTTCAGAGAGCTGAGAGGGGGGTCGAGGTGAGTAAGGGTAGAGGGGTCGGAGGACGAGGTGAGGGGATTATGCAAATGCAGACCAAGGCCATGAGTTTGTCGGTTACTAGAAACCGACTCCTGGTATGGTTCATATTACCAGGGACGGCGTCTGGGCCTTTCAACCTTTTCTGATGAAATGGACCTGGGGATATACGGGCCTCCAGCAGCTGCCCGATGTTGGCAGTCCGTCTTGTCTCGCAGAAACTATTCCTTTAATTTAGGACATTAAACATGCCTAGCGTGCGCATTACAGGCTGCCTTTGCTGGTGCTCTCAGGCCATCACCCCCCCCCCCCAGCCCCTGCAGTCTGCACCCTGCTGTCAAAGAGCAATTCATAGCTTTTCAGTCGGATTTTTAGGGTTTTGGCCCTGTCCTGGCTCCCTGCCCCACGGTAATCTGCAGCTACTAACCACCACCTGCTGTATTTTTTGTCTTAATTGTAATATGAACGCCCCACGGGGGCCCTTCAGCTGTAAGGCAAGGGGCCCAACACTTCTTCAGCTGGCCTTGCATATTAGCACATCTTTTAGAATTGCTGTCAGATGAATGGACTCATGCATTTTCGCAGAGATTGTAATGCATTCCAATATAGAAGATACCTCTGGTCTCTCACAGTTTGAGCGTCTAATAACCTTGCAGGTTGGGTGTTGTAGGCGCCGTCGGGTCAGGCCAGTCCCTGGCCCTATCCCTTGATGATCTGTGGGGAGGCTCTTCAGAAGAGGTGGTGTTTTTTTTAGTGCTTTTCAGCTCTTCCGGTTGTTGGGCTTAAGCCTAGGCGGAGGCTGGTCCAGAGCTTCCAGGCCCTGGGAGGCTACACGCTGAAGATCAGAAGAGGGCCTCCTGGGTTATGGCCCTTGCATCGGCCTAAGAGGCAGACACGTTGCTATTGAAAGTTTTACTACCATTATATAACTATTGAATTGGGAAATGGTCGGCCAGAGATTTCCTCTGAAACGCATCCATCCCTTCATATATTTTCCTACAGAGTGAAATCAAAGTGCCCACGGCTGCGTTTGCCATTTAAATGTTGAAAGTAGAATTCCTCCTGTATCGCTGTTTAGCCCCAGGATGCACGCGATACATATTTCAAAGCGCTTTGTTGCCAAATGTGCAGCTTGCCAAATACAGACCGAAAGCACATTGAGCTTGGCTGACTACATACATTTCCATAAGCGGGCCCCGCACCGCGCGGCCTCCCTTCACTGTAGACGCGGAGCTTGCTTTAAATCAGAAGGTAGGTATTGCTCAGGACGCAGCACCTGGGTTAGGATGCGCCAATCACCCCCCACGTGACCTGTGAGCGCGCGCTCGTCTGGAGGCTGGCGTTCTCTGCGTCAGCGAGGGAAGATTTACCACGTTGCTCTGACTCTTTAGAAAAGCTTTAGCACGTGTTTTTTCTTTGGCAAGAGTCCGGCCAATGGATACTTCCAGTTACTCACTGATATATAGCCAGACAGAGCAGCACAAGTCTACACGAGCGATACACTTACTCTACAGGCTAGAAGTATAGTGGGTGCGCATTGCTGTCCTTGTTTGTTTGATGAGAAAATGCCTTTTCATGAAGGAAAAAGTGGGAATTGTGTTGTTCTAGAACATTCCAGAGGCAGGGAACCTGCTCGAGAAGGCTCAGTTTTGCAACTGTGTTGTTTTTATGTGGCGAGGGAAGAATTTGGCCAGCAATCAGCTTCTCGTTTCGTCTGCAGGTGTGGCGGAGCTCCGGGATGCACCCCGCTGTAAACAGCACCCGACTTGGATGTGTTGGGCATTGACACAGGGATTAAGTTGGAAAGAGGATCCAGGAGTAGGCCTGGGTCCTGCAATTACGCTGGGAAGAGATGCGAAGGCTAAGCATATCTTGTCCCTTGATGATCCCTGGGAGACTGGAACATGATCGTGTATACTTTGACTTTTTTCGTTGGTAGAAGGCAGATGATGTACTTAAGATGGTGTAGTTGGCACGTATAATATGCTTTCAACAATGGCACCTCATGGCTGGTCCTGGGCAAACCACGCATCAGTGACGATCACTGTGTATCGATGATAAAAGGTGGTCTTTAGGGTACTGTGAAAGGCTGGTGAGAAATAGAGCTTTGGCCTGTGCGTTTACAACTCATTAGAGGATTTCCCCGTCTATTGCTGGAGATTTGCTTGCGGACACTTCATAGGGAACCAACCATAAATCACATATTTATGGGCTTGTAACGGTTTATTGAGAAGCCACCCTCAACACGGTTACGCAACAAACTGTTTAACAGATTCTTTTTTTAGCCCTATCTCAGACACATATCATGCCCCTTGGATCCTTCTCCCCGGAGCTAACAATGGGCCAAGAACCAGGCCGGTGTACAGGAAATATATGGGTATTTATTTAAATTAAAAGTAATAGAAATTAGCACGAAAATTTCAAAACCACTTTATCCGTGGCACAACACAATCAACTTCTCTCAGCAAAAATAAATCACAAAAGTGAGTTAAAAAGAACACAATCGCAATTCTTACTTTCTGCAAATTTCACTTCACGAAATAATTACACTGATCAATAACAAAGGCTCTTATGTAATGTGTAATTTTGATTTTCTTGCAGGCTTAAAATGGTAGCAGTAGGATTTCAAGATTGGTACTTATGATTTTGCCCACACCTTTGGTTTAGAACAAACACAGGGTGATTTAGCGGTTTGTTCTTCAGACGCCACCCCCCCCCTTGTTTGGTCTATGTTGGGAAGTCAGACCGTAAAATTGGAATGCTTTGGGGAATTCTGGATTTTAGACCCCCCTTACTGAAAGGCATGTTGAGGAATCTGAATAAAAAGGTTGGGCTGATTTAAGAACAAAACACCCCTCTTCCCCTCTTCCTTAAAGAAATTGGTGTCAGCTGGACAACAAGGATTACCCAATTAATGTATAAACTATAGTTTTCAGCACATACTGGAAAGTGAGCTTTGTTAATTTCGAATTTTAACAAAAATGTACTTGGTAGTCTTCTGCCAAATGGGGAATTAATTAAATTAATATTTTTAGTTACATAGGATAAGGATCTACACAGTTTTGCTTGGTTTTGCTACAATATTGGGCAAGTCAAGTGGGGTCTACAAACACGACGGGTATCGCACGAGCAAGAAAGTGGACCACAGTAAACCAAATGCAATTCTGCTGCAACGAATGGCAAAGTATGAACCCAAAAAGTGGATTAGTAGCGCAAAAGGAGATTGACGGTGCTGGAAATATCTTTACTGCTCTCGGCCAAGTGAACTTTTATCCCCCATCAAGGGCATCCTGGCCCTTTTCCACTGGTGGTGGCTTAACTGGCCGCTGAGTCTGGCCTTTCTCTTGCAGGGAGAAGGCACATACCATTGGTCAGCCACTCTTCCCCAGATGCAATCACTTGTGGACGCCCCCAGCATCTTTCCTCCAATCAGCTTCACTGCTGGATGTGGGTGGGGCAGGCTGGGACTTGGTTTCATGGTTACACAAAGGCCTTTGCCTGGGACATGGCATCACAATAAGTCCAATGGGACAAAACAACATGTGTTCTGGGGGAACTCATCACTCTGCCTCAAATGCAGATAAGCGGTTGGTGTCCCACCAATTGACTTTTCCTCTAGCCGCATCACAGGCTTTACACCCTGGACTGAAATGCAGGGAGTGTAGATTCAAAGATGTTGCAGCGTCTTCAAACTATGTACCAACAACACTCAATAGAAGTCTGTGGAGAGGAGTACACTACATTCAGCATTCTGCTGCTAAAGCGTGCATCTATTTCACGGATGCTTTCAGATTTTCGATGCAACCTATACATTGAATTGAATTGCGGTTCTCACTTATATAGCGTCTTTTACCATTAGTATAGTCTCAATGGTGGGAACGCCCACGGGGCCGAAGTCTAGAGTTTTGGAGGCCATGGATTAGGATTAGAATGCGTGTGTGCGTTAGGCCAAGTAAGGCTTAGCAATGCTGGCCAGGCTCCGGTAGGAAGCAACCCATGAGGTCAGGCATGTGGATAGGTGCTGAGAGGAGTCAGGAGATGGTGTGAGGTCTAGAGGCTCGCTACGTGCCCAGCGTGCCCAAATTTGTTGTAGGTCTTCGCTTCATACTGATGTCAGAGATTTTGAGGCATAGTCCGGTGTAAGTAGGCGGAACAATGATGTGGCCAGCGAGACTGAATTGGTCATAGTCATTGTATTCTGATGTGTGCGGGTAGGCATTCCTGCGGCCAGTGTGCACCGGAGTGGTGCGTTATACGTAACTAGCAGTTCAGAAGGAGATTTGTTGTATGTGCACCTGATCAGGTAATGGCTTCCTCTGTTGATTCTTGCTGCATTTTATTCTTTTTCTAAATGCCCTGTCATGTTCAAGATGGCTGGTTGGCGACCGCACAAAGCCCATGGCAATCTGGCATGGCTCAGGATCCGTCATTAGGGAAGGCAGCACGTCTTGTGGAGTGCTAGTATGCACCGATCGTGTGTATGCAGACACACTCTGGTAAGCCTCACGGCTCGTGGTGCTGTTTGGACCTGTTCCCTTGGCTGGTGGCCATTGTCCATTAGCGGGAAATCTGATGTAGTTAGGCTTTTGGCACTGAGCAGAAGCATCGCCGGTCTGCTTTTAATCTTGGAACTCAATGGGGCATTCCTAAAGACACACCGTTTATTAGAAGTTTGCTTGATGTATACATTGTGAAAATGATTCTGACTGTTCTGAGCAAGCTTCAGCTGAAACGTTTGCACTGATTGGTAATCGCCTTTAATAAAGAGCGGTCTTTAATGGCCCCAATTTACTAATGCTCAGGGTTGCGTTGCATAGCACGGGAGCGAGAGGACCGGGCATGGCCGGTGCCTTTGCCTTCAATTGACAAATGGCCCACAACTCTGCTCTAGCTGGGCACACTCCAGCTCTTTTATTAAAAATGAAGCCCAGACTCAGTTCCGCACTCAACAATCAGTCAATCAATCGCCTGGTTATTACAGAAACCAACTCTGGGTAGTGGGGAGCAGAGGTGTGCTTTGAAGAGCAAGTTCATTTACTTTGCTTTACTGGAATTTTAATGAACCATTAAATATTTATTTACTTTATGTTAAGGATTGAGAAACATGTTCTATCCCTGACAGGCCTATGAGGGAAATCGCTAATCCCTTTGCAATTCTGTTGCCCGCTCTCCAGAGCCATGGCACATTGTGAGGCCAAGTGGTTCTGCTTGTGGTGGTCACTGCCCCAATGCTGGTCCTGTGTTGGGCTGATCCTTATCCTCTTGAATTGGATGATGCAGTCCTGTCTGCTACCTGATGCTGTGTCACCGTGTGGATGTGAGCAGTTCTGCTTGTGTTGGTCACTACTCATGTGGGTCCTGTGTTGAGGTTATCACTATCCTCCCGTATGGGGCTAATGATTGTTCGCTGTCAGGAGCCATGACATATTGAGGTGTCAAGAGGTTCCGCTCATTCTGATCATTGAGTTTGTAGGTCCGGTGTTAGGGTAATCAATATCACCTGGTACGGGAAAATGCATCCCGGCTGCCTGATACTGGAGCCATGCCACATTGTGGGAAAAAGCCGCGCTGCCTTTGGTGGTTACTGGGTGTGTGGGTCCTTTGTTAGGTAATCACTACCCCCTTCTATGGGAAGATGTAGTCCGGCTGAGCTAAGAGGTGTGACTCTTGTGGTCACGGAGGATGTGTCTTCTGTCCTGATGTCTCTTATGGGGTGATGCGGTCCTGGGGTCTGCTCCCTAGAGCCATGCCACATTGTAGCATCAAGTGTTTCTGCTTGCGGTAATGGAATCATACTAAAATGTCGACCACATAATGGTGAAATAACCATGAATGTGGCTTTGCGCCGTACAGAAATCCTGACTCCCATTACGCCGACTCAGGGGAGCGGGGATTCTGGGGGTGGGACAAGAACAATTTTAAAGTTTTTAACGTTTTTTATAAACGTTTTTTAGAAAGAACCCTGCAGAACCTGCTTCGACCACGCAAGTGGGTGGTACTGATGCTGCAGGGATAGAGTGGAGTCGGCAGCACACACAGAAGTGTGCCGCCGAAAATGTAAATAGGTTGGGGGGGAGCGGGTTCGGGATGAGGTGAACAGGTAATCTATGTGATCACTGCGCCTCGCTGTAATGGAAGTCAGCATTTTCTAAGTCATTTTCGGCAGCGCAGGATCACGTAGATTTGTGGTAATCACGTAGCACGGGACTTCCCTGTGAGGGTAATCATTATGCCCTGTATGGCAGGATCTGGTCCTGCTGTCTGCTACCCAGAGCCATGCCACACCCTGGAGTTAGGTGTTTCTGCTTGTGGTAGTCACTGTGCACGTTGGAGCTGTGTTACATGCATTGTATCCCCTCTTATGGGGCGACGCGGTCCTGATGTGCGCTGCTTAGAGCCATGCCGCATTGCAGCGTCAAGTGTTTCTGCTTGTGGTAGTGACTGTGCGTGGGAGCTCTGTGTTAGGGTACTCATTATTTCCTTGTAGGGGATTTATTGATGTATTGGGTATTTATAATGCGTCTATACAGCAAAATGGTGTTTCAAGGCGCATCAAGACAAGGGACAGGGAGGTACAAGGAAGAAAAAAACTAAACAATAGATCTCTACTCAGTCTTGAGACACTCGGATCGTGCAAGTGCAGTAATATGAATGCAGGGGATTGGGGGGAGGAGGGGAAGTGAAGGATGGGGAGGAACAGGGAAGAAGATAAACAAGAACGTTCCTACTAGGTCATGGGACAATTCGGAGGGTGCAAGAGCAGTTCTTTTTTTAGGTCTTTCCTTTAGGGGACTGTCTGCAGACCCCATAGATCAGCATGTGATGCATTCTGAAATCGTCAGTCCCCATCTCCCTTTTGTGATCATAAGTGTGTGCTTCCATGAGAAGATTTATTTTTAAGTTTTTCTTCTGCAATTTATTTTTACGCCTGAATATTATATTTTTGAATAATTTTGATTTTCAGTTTTTATCTATTGTTTTCTCGTCGACTTATTCTGAATAATGTTTCTTTTTGCATTTTTGTTTGTCGTTAAAGGACATTTCCAGTCTGCCCTCAGCCTCCATGCCCCTTCCTTCCTTGGCTCTGGACATGGACGTGCCCTTTCAGTCTTCCCCTAGCCTCCATGCCCATTCCTTCCTTAACTCTGGACTTTGACGTGCACTTCCAGTCTGCCCATAGCCTCCATCCCCTTCCTTCCTTATCTCTGGACATTGACATGCACTTCCAGTCTGCCCCTAGCCTCCATGCCCCTTCCTTAGCTCTGGACATTGGCGTACCCTTCCAGTCTGCCCCCAGCCGCTATTCCCATTCCTTCCTTAGCTCTGGACATTGACGTGCACTTCCAGTCTGCCCCTAGCCTCCATGCCCCTTTCTTCCTTAGCTCTGGAAATGGATGTGCCCTTCCAGTCTGCCCCTAGCCTCCATGCCCCTTGCTTAGCTCTGGACATGGACGTGTCCTTCTACCCTGTCCCTAGCCTCAATGCCTCTTCCTTCCTTAGCTCTGGACACTGACGTGCCCTTCCAGTCTGCCCCTAGCCTCCATGCCCCTTCCTTCCTTAGCGCCGGACATGGACGTGCCCTTTCAGTCTGCCCCTAGCCTCCATACCCATTCCTTCCTTAGCTCTGGACATGGGTGTGCCCTTTCAGTCTGTCCCTAGCCTCCATGCCCATTGCTTCCTTAGCTCTGGACATGGGCGTGCCCTTCTAGCCTGCCCCTAGCCTCCATGCCCCTTCCTTAGCTCTGGACATGGATGTGCCCTTCCAGTCTGCCCCTAGCCCCCATGCCCATTCCTTCCTTAGCTCTGGACATTGAGGTGCCCTTCTAGTCTGCCCCTAGCCTCCATGCCCCTTCCTTAGCTCTGGACATGGATTTGCCCTTCCAGTCTGCACCTAGCCTCCATGCCCCGTCCTTCCTTAGCTCTGGACATGGGCGTGCCCTTCCAGTTTGCCCCTAGCCTCCATGCCGCTTCCTTAGCTCTGGACATGGATGTGCCCTTCCACTCTCCCTCTAGCCTCCATGCCCCTTCCTTCTATTGTTTATTTTTTAGAAGAATGTATCTCTGATGAAGCCACACAGGCGAGCATCTTTTCAATAAAGAAAATGGGCACCAATCCGAAGTGACCGCCTTGCAAAGAATAGGGAGCTGAAATAAGAGCCCCTTTCTCTTTCCATAGTGTCTCCCGTGAAGCAGGTGTTGGGTGTGTGGGGGGAGGAGGGGCAGAGTCATCAAACTGGCAATGGAGAGACCCCAAAGGTAAGTGGCCCTTCAGTAGGAGGAGTGAAGGCAGTAACGGGGTCAATCGGAAGGGGCGGGTTTGAATGCTCAGAAAGGGTTTTTCTAAAAGATGACTGTTGTTTTAGAGAGTGTTAAACCAATCAGATGGTGCAGAGTAACCAGAGGGCCCCTCTGCAGTATAGAGAATGGGGTAATTAGAGCTTTGACAAAATGCAATATGGGGAGAAAAGCCCTTGTTTCTAGCTTTTTTACCGTACATTCATGCCAGCCATCTATGACCTGCTTACACACCTGCATTGGATATCACTTCCACACACCTTTCTTCTTACATCACACCACTTACCACTCAATGCATCCTAATGTCCTGCTTGCTCTTCCTGGGTGAGGCTTAATGCACCTTAACTGGGACAAGTTTTACGTGCCTTGAGACTGCTACGGCGGTCGCTCGCGCAGCATAAGGGTAACTCACAATAATGTACAGAGGAAGTGGCTCTCAAAGTAAGGCCCCTAGCATCAAAATGGCTTCCTCTACTGTGAATAGGTCTATAACAAATTCACGTCAGTATTTCTTTGGGCAGCTGGGATAGATCGTAGGAGAGCGTTCACTGAATTTATGATCAGGCATACTCATTGGCATGGCAGGCATAGTGAGCCATGGAGAGTCCTTGGTTTCCCACTTGCAAACTACGGCGTGAGAGTGAGAGTACCTTACCTTGTCTCGGGTGGATAGCTCAGCAGCAACATGCTCGCTTGGGGAGCAAGACGACACGGAGCAACACAGGTTCGATCCCCGGGTCTGTGCTTAGAAACCTCTGGGTATTAAGCGCGTTACAAATAACATATCATTATCATGCCAGAGCTGCCACCTGGTAGCATTGACCGGTTATGGCTCACGAGGGCCACCACGGTAAATGCGGTGTCCCCCTGCCCAATGTGGCTGGTATTAAAGCCTGGTGTTGGCTGAGGTCTACTTATACGTTTTGATTGTAGAAATGGTAAGGGTGTCTATAACAAATTGACAATTCTGTTCATGTGCAACAGTGCACAATTGGCAAACGGGATCTGATGACACAGCAAATGGGCGCGGGTCTCGGGCTCATGGGAATGTTACGGTAGATTACTTCTGATAGGAACTCGTCTTGGTCTTGATTCTACTATTATTTGAGGAACAGCCTTTTCTTTAAGAACATCTGGAGGAAGCCAATGGTCACACACCAAATCAGGTAAACAAAATAAGGGCGCTCTGCACGCACCTCCTGAGGGCCTTGGGCAGAGTGCCCCACTCGGTGCCTCGTTTCCCAGAGGGGTGTCCTAGTACCTCAGGCAGGGAGGGAGGGAGGAGCTGATGACCGCCGAGCATGAAAACTGCACGTGGAGCCTCTGCAGTTGGTCGAATGCACTGGATTGGTTAAGCCACCAAAGATTGTGTTTGAGGGACAGATGTGGCGGCCTAAAACAAATCCCTTCACCCAATGCTGCAGACTCGGCTCTACATTCTGACGAAAGTTTCGGCTCTTCCGAAAGATGCACGTAATAGGTTATGATATGATAGGTCATTTATAACGCGCTTAATACCTGGAGGTTTCTAAGCACGAACCTAGGGATCGAACCTGTGGTGCCCCCTGGCGTCTTGCTTCCAAGGCAAGCACGTTGCCCCTGAGCTATCCTCCCCAGACCATTCCTATTCCTGGGAAGTCCAGGGTGGGTCGGGGGATCCAGCCTAGAGTGCTCCAGGCCAGCAACACCTGACTACAGACACATCCGGCCAGAAGGAGAGGTTTGAGCAGGCTTGTTGAAGGACCTTCGGTCGGGTGCTCTGGCTACTGAAGGATACTTTGGCACCGATGCCGACACTCCCTCCAGCCCATCGGCCATCCCATGGGACGATTGACGCTACCGCTCCGTATCGGTCGGGTGACTATGACTGACTCCTACATCCCAAAAGACGTTACGGGGTTGGCAACCTACCTAGGCTGCCACAGACCTATGCTGCGACCTGCTGCTTCTGCTGTCAGCCCTCTGCAAACAGCATTCAAGCCCTGTTCGCACAAAAGATAGTCTCTGGGTTGTAAATTGACCCCTGACCTCTCTGTATAGTTAAGTTGTTGTATTTGTATTTTTTTTTTCCGGCAATCGCCTGAGTTTGTGCTCATGAAAAGTTCAAGTAAAGTGACCGTGTCAATTCTTGCTGCTTTGACGCTGCTGCTCCAGACCGGTTTGGCAGCGCACCTGCATGTGTTGGCGCTCCCCACCTGGAGACCGTGTCACTATTCCGGTGTGCACTTGTAGAACATCCATGCCAACAGCGGCAAACTCTGCCCGTCCATCCTCCCGCACTGCCACCCCAGCCCCTTAGCTCAGTGGCACGATCCTGGCAAATAAAAAACACGAAAATGGATGAAGGTCCTTGCACAATTCAAGTGCGATTAGGTGATGAAGAGCCTAGAGCTAAGGTGACCAGACGTCCCGGTTTTGCCGGGACTGTCCCAGTATTTGGTGCTCTGTCCCCCTTTCTCGAGATTATGTTCACATTGGAAACGGCAGTGGTCCCGGTTTTTTTGTAGTAGGTCTTCACAGCTGGCAGGCAGGAATGCACAATCTCACACAGAAGAAATGCTGCATTGTATTACTTAAGATAGTGTTCGTTTGTGATAACTTCATTGTAATATGTGTTTCTATGAACAGTAACACTTAAACCCCCTTCTCCTCCAAACGCTACTGAAGTGTAGCGCCTGTACAGCCACTTTCAAGACTTAGTCCTACGTTTATGTTAGTTGCTCTGTCCCGTTTTTTTAACTTTTAAAACTGGTCACGCTACGTAGAGCCCTTCCAACCTTGGCAACACGATGGGTTTATTTTCATACGGGTTTGTTTGGCAACTGGTTTACCTTGATGGTATGGCTGAACCCCAAAGTAACCGCGGATCTCACAAATGAACCTCCATGTTTCACGGCCTGATTTCGTTGCAGGTTTTACACAGTAAACGGAAACTGTATGTTTTGATGTTTCAATTCGCGGATTTTTAGGTTCATTTCCTAGTGCGATGTTTGAAGACTGCCCCTGTGCCAAAGGGAAACCTGGACCGACGTTTGCCTGCTTGGAGCAAAATCTTAATTTTTCCTCCAACCGAAAGGCTTTACTTAATTTCTCGCTCCATTCATGAGTAAATGACCCGTAGCCATTTTTTATCGGCCCTTGTTCCTATTAAACCCAGAGCTGTATGCATTATTCGCTGGGTCGAAGGTGCAGGAGGCAGGTTAAGAATGCTGCAGATGTGAGAGGGACAGTGGGAAAAAAAACACCTTGAAAGCATTCCTGTGTTTAGGCATTTTTGTGAGGCCTCCAGTTTCTTTGTGTCATGGTGAGGTATCGTACAGGAGCCATCTTGAAATGGATGGAAATCAGAAAATATAGGCACACGTGTATATATTTAATTTAAATGTTAACCCTTTCATAATTGATCAGACGGCATACATCGTGTGCTTTATAGTATGCACATTCTCCTATAAAGGGACCCCCTGGCACTGATGTCAGATTTTTTTTTACCCGACTCAATGATACTCATTTTATCGACTTTGAACCGATAAAGGGTTGAGTAGACCTGCTGGGATTTGAACCGGAGACTAAGATGTCAAACACTGATCTCTGAAGTGGGCGAATTAGTGAGCAAGAGACAAGGCCAATCACCAATGTTCTCATGTTGGTCTGGGAACCTGGACTAAAGTCTGTGGGCTGCAACATGCGTCACACTCTCTCTCAGAGGATACTGGGAACCTGGACTAAAGTCTGTGGACTGTGTCACACTGTTTCTCTCAGAGGATGCTGGGAACCTGGACTAAAGTCTGTGGGCTGTGTCACACTGTTTCTCTCAGAGGATGCTGGGAACCTGGACTAAAGTCTGTGGGCTGCGTCACACTCTCTCTCAGAGGATACTGGGAACCTGGACTAAAGTCTGTGGGCTGTGTCACACTGTTTCTCTCAGAGGATGCTGGGAACCTGGACTAAAGTCTGTGGGCTGCAACATGTGTCACACTCTCTCTCAGAGGATACTGGGAACCTGGACTAAAGTCTGCGGGCTGTGTCACACTGTTTCTCTCAGAGGATGCTGGGAACCTGGACTAAAGTCTGTGAGCTGTGTCACACTGTTTCTCTCAGAGGATGCTGGGAACCTGGACTAAACTCTGTGGGCTGTGTCACACTGTTTCTCTCAGAGGATGCTGGGAACCTGGACTAAAGTCTGTGGGCTGTGTCACACTGTTTCTCTCATTGGATGCTGGGAACCTGGACTAAAGTCTGTGGGCTGCGTCACAGGAACCTGGACTTTAATCTCCAGGACAAAACTTGTAATACTGTGCCTGTTTTTAGGAGAGCTCCTGCACTTTGTACTTCGATTCTCATGACAATCTCGGTTCTTAGTCCTTCTCAGAGGTCTCTGGGGAAAATGGACTTCTGTTCCCACAATGCAACCTGGATATCAGTCTCTTTCTCAAAGAGCTCTCTGTGAAGGTCTTCTTCAGTTCCCACAATGCATTGTTTGTCAAGTTCAACCAATCAGCACACAGCATCTTTTTTTTTAGACGATATGGCAATGCACCCTCCCATTCCCACAATACAACTGTTCTGTATCCAAGGATCCCCACAACGCTTCTGAGTCAAAGGAATATGCAAATGTAGAGTTCACTTGCTACCTTGCAATGCTTCAGCCATTTAACAGCTGGGCTTTGCTGTTCCCCCTCTGGCCTTGTCCCTGGTGTTCTGTCCTCAGTTTCGGGCCTCTCTCTCTTCTGGTCTCCCCTCACTACTGGTGTCACTTCTCCTCCTGGGCATTCGGTCTTGCCCTATAGTTTGGTTCCTTTTGGCAGTGGGCCTGACTCCAAATTCTTCTTTTCAGTGTTTCTGTGCCTAAAATGACCAGGTTGTCTTCTGCCAGAATCCACTGCCTTCGCGTGTCTCTTGCCCACTTTTATCCGGCTTGATTCCATCAATTGGCGCCATCGTATGTTAGCCAGGCTCTGGGTGGGCGTGCCAGTGTGCTCTAGCACCTTGAAGCCTCTCTTGTGCTAGATGGAATACCAATAAAGGTTACAGAACAAATAACCAGACCGTCTCAAAGAATATGGCAAAATACTACTTTATTCTTAGTTTAATAAAGCAGGGCAAAACTGGCAGACATCGGACTGATGCCTGCACGCTCACACACAAACTTGATTATACAAGGGTTTATACCACAACATGCGTCATCTATGATGTCATTCTATGTGGCAAATTATAAAACCTATTGAGGGGAAGGATTGGTTAAGGGAACATATGCTTATACATCTATAATGGTTAGTCAATCATTGGCTGTCTCTTATCTGTAAGGCGCGCCTCCAATACATCTAAATACATATAATACTAACTACAGCAGAGAAAATGGCAGCAGATTGGTCTATGCAACATTGTATAGCAGGTTGCCCCACAGACCCTCTGATTGGTTGGAATTCTCAAATAATCCATCATCTATCATCAGTCCCGCCATAAGCCAAAGTCTTCTCATCTGTAGTGACCTTGTAGCCTGCTCATTCTTCTGGAACATTTAAGCAAGTGCAGCACATTACTATCTTCATCCAAACCTTAACGAATAGCCCTTGCTTTCGACTACTGAATCACATGTGAGGAGACCTATTTACTGCTATTTGATTTAATTGTACTGGGTGTTCTTGCTCCTCTTGGCCTCTAGAGACTTGCTCGCTCCAGCTTGCATAGACTTCATCTACTTTTAATTGTCCAATAATTGGCTCTTGCAGATGTTTTCATCTTCTTTAATCTAAGAGAAATATGTCTCTCGTTCATAGCTTATCCGTCTGCCTCCCCCTGTGTCTTGCAATTATTCCTCAAAATATCCTTATTGATCCCAGGCTAACATAGACTCCTCTTCATTTTGCACACAAAGCTATTCTCCAGCGTCTTCTGATTCTGCAGCCTTGGTCTGTCTCTGAGGTCGCTGGGCTGAAGTTGACATTTTCCTTTCATGGCTGTGCTTGCCACTCTATATTTTCCTGTATAGCAAGCGTCTATATGTCTTTCCTACCTTGGGTTACTGTGTATCTACATTTATTGGTCAGCGTGTTACTGTATTTTCTTTGTATCCATGATTACTTTATCCATAGGTAAACGTTTCTTTTATTGCTTTGGTTACTCTTAAAGATTTCCATATAGTTTCGGTATGTCTTCATATAGCTTCTTTATGACCTAACTGTAGCCTTTCCAGATTTCACTAAATGCTCCCTAATATCCAATGGTGCATGCTGACATCCTTCTATATGACATCATTTCACCCTTTCAGTGTGAGGGCACATTCTTTAGGGTTAGGTTGTCTGAGTGCATATCATCTCTTGTACACTCAAAGTGATATAGGGACAATACATGGGGTCCCATATATAGCTCTTCTCCTGTGGTTTCAATATGACAGCGGTGAAGGGGCCGGAGTTAGAGAGAACTCGTCCATCTGCTCCTCTACACCTATGTGTCGACCCCACTACTCGATGCTTCCGTTTCGCATATGGGCAAGCAGTCCTGTTTTCTCACTCCATGCAGTGGACAACATTGCTTAGCCCTTTTCATCTGTCCCACGGCTCACATATTCTAGTGTTCTCAGGACGCTTCAATCTAATGACAAGCTCACTAGGTCTGCCTCCTCTGTTGTGCCGCGGGACAGGTCACCTTAGTATAAAAAGTCCAAAAATAGGAATGATTCCATGTTTGCTGTATCAGGGTGGTCACTTCACCACACCCGTCTGGCAGGGCATTGGAGCCCTGAATTTAAGTTTCTGTTCACGTTTTGTCTTTTTTACATAGGGAGAAGAGCCTCAACCAGAGGCTCTGTACGTGAGCACCTATGGCTAATTCGTCACAATGGTTTTAAGCATCATAGACGCTGTTTGGATGGCGAGTGCATCCACATTGAGACAATAGGAAGTCCCACAGCCCCGGAATGCAGAGAGCAACTAAGACAATCTAGCGGATAACTCGTTCTCTTCAGCCAAACCCTAGAGATACGATGGAAGCCAGGATCTTCTGCTTAACTGATGAAGGGGCATTGATTTACGTGCATGTACTCATCTGTGCAGTGTGTTTGTTTCTTTATTTATATAGCGCTCCAAACCCGAGGGTATCTGGGCGCATTGCATATGAATATTCAATTTACAAGTTACATCTGGTCAGGTACAAAATTATTACAAGAACAATGCAGGGAATTGTTACATTATTAACACAGAACTAGGAGTATGATCGGTAAGATATATACAAGTGACCAATTTACATAGATAGCAAAAGATGATGAGGCCTGTACGGAACAAGAGGTAGGCTTATGTTGAAGTTGAGTCTTTCGCGATCAGCCAGCTTTTGGTACTTTTTCTAAAGCTGAAGAAAGACTGATTGATTCTCAAGGTTGTAGGTAGAGTGTTCCAAAACTGCAGTAAAAGGCTTGCCTCTTATGGTGAATGAACATAGCCCGCTTGCTTTGGTTCTGCTGGATCCAATGTTTGGCTGATCCATTCTTCCATTCGAGCTCAGCAGTGGGGCCAGGCGAACATCTGCACCAGTGAGTGGGCACCCAAAGAAAGACCCAAAGAGAAACGTTCCTAAGGTTGTCGTCAATGGCCGATGTGAGATCAGCACAGGTTGATCTGTGTGAGTGGAGTACTCTCACAGGGATCATTGGCTTTTTCCAAACTACCCTTGGACAGGACATTATTGATACATCATCGGAGATTGATAAGAAATGCTGCTGGTGCGTTAAGCAGAGATTCCCCCTCCTAAGGGCATGCCCCGCTGGAGAATTTGAAGGGGCAGACTGACCACTAATGTGGCCATGAGCAGACGGAGAGAACGGGGAACCGCTGCAGTTTCAGAGCTAACAGTAACCTGCACGCTAAATCCTAAAATGTGATGGTGCCAAGTGTAGGCAGGGGGGGATATGGGTGTGCATCTGCAGTGGAGGTGTTCGCCCACCAATCAGGGGAGGACTTGGGATGGGACAAGACTGAGCTGAGTTCCGGCACAATGTGTCTTGCTAGAGCGCAGTTCCGGGACTGCTACTTCAGAAGACTTGCAGTCAGTGAGGGAGACTGACCTACAAGATCACATCTCAAGCAGAGCAGCTGAAGCCTGGCTGATATTATTAGACACTGTGCAAATGGGCATATATGCTGTGTGGTTTACAGACATGTTACTGTTAGTGTGAGGATTGTGATGCATGAAATGAGCAGGGAGCCCACTTTTACATTGCTTGCTCAAGGGTTTCTTGCTTGAATCACTATCACAGACATTTTTCAGATCTAAAAGTCTGTCTGTGGTCATTCTTATGTTAAACCAAGAAACCAACATATTTCTGATATCAGGACTAACCTGCACTGACTGCCTGTCAAACAGAGAATTGCGTTGAAATCACTTGCCCTTACTCACAAATGCTTGACTAACACGGCCCCCCTCTACCTATCCAGCCGCCTTTCCCTCCACACTTCCTCCCGACCCCAAAGTACTGCTCAGACACACAGCCGATCTCTGCCGAGATTTAAACTCCAAAAAGCTGGGGGCATGAGCTCCGGAACACTCTTCCGTCCACTATCAGATCTGAACCTTCATTCAACTCCTTCAAACTGAAAACAAAATCATGGCTCCTCGCTCCAATTTGATTCAGCCTCTGCTTGTAGTAACCACCCAGAGCCATCTGCCCTCACTAAATTTTGTCTCGCTTAAATTATGTTCTTATGATAAACTGCCTAATGTGATTGTCTATGTAACACGACTATCTAATCTACTTATTACTGTATGTATCTGACACTACGCTCAGTTTTATCTAGCCTATGTTCTGCTGTATATTTCTGTGCTTCTTGTAAGTTCACGCTTGGCTGATTATTCTACTTACCTCTGTAATTATGTCTATTATAATATACCTTATATATACAATGTTTGTACTCCACTGTAAATTTACGCTCTGTTGTATATCTTATACATATTGTTCAGTTCTGTAACCATTCCTATTAAGTTTTCGCTCCCGGATGCCTCTGGGCCTGGCTCGCTCCCGGATGCCTCTGGGCCTGGCGCGCGCTAGAAATAAATAAAATACAAATGTTAAATGTTAAAGGTATTTGCACCGTGCACCGTCACCAACGGAATTGGTCCCCAGGCGCTCTGGCGGATCTGTAAACGAGAAGGCGGGATGGGTTAATAAGGTGAAGAGGGAGTAGGATAGTGAGAGAAGTGGTGTCCTGTTGGCAGCTTCAGTTCGGTATACACTGTGCGCTGAGCTTTGGTGCGAGTATCGGATCGATGTCAGTCCTCACGTGCTGTTGGTGCGGCTTATGTGTTGTTTGTTTGTTGTTGTGGTGAAGTGCTTGTGGCTTGCTGTGCGAGAGGTAGTTGTGTGAGTGTGTGTGTGAGTTGAGTATGCATGCATTTTGAGCTTTTTGGTCAGTGGGTTATATATGTCTTGCAGCCATCCTTTGCAGTATGACTAAATGCCTAGAATTCTGAGAATCCTGCATGGTGGGGGAGAGGCCCGGGTCTCACAATACCATGTTCTAAAAATGCTCTTCTTCTAATCACCAAGACCCACAGTCCCTCCTGCTGGTGCCCCAGCACCCCCAGCTACACCGGATGCCGTTCCTCGAGTAGATGGGTGCTGCTCGACCTGGGCTGGGGCCATTTTTGCCACTGTTAACGGCAGTCCTTCCAGAAGAAGCCAGAAGGTGGGAGGCATTATCTGTTGGGGGTAATTGGGCTAATATGTTGTAGGAAAGCTGAATACAAATTACAATGCAGGATGCACACTTACAAACGGACACATCTCCGAGGTAGATTATAGACTACAACGAGATGTTTCAGAACAAACCCCTGCCCCCCACAATGTGGCTGAAATACATTTGGAAAAAGTAATGAGGAACCTTTAGTAAACTTTTGCCCATATTAGTAGCCACTGATTCAAGGACGGGCACCCATAGTGGGAACAGGCCTGTGGATTAAGACGTGTTCGCCGTTTCCACGGGAGAACGCTTGGAAGACGGTGCCCCGACCTGAGGAACCGGAAGCGAGGGCAGCTCTTTGTAGCTGGACTGGGAGGCCGCCGCACCGGGGGATATTTCTGTGTCATGAGGGGTCTGAGCGATTGCAGGGCTCTCGCCCAGGCCACGGCCGAGAACATGCTTCTGCGATTATCTGAAAACAATCTTCTCTAAAGTGGCCCAGAAGCAAGATTAGAGCCAGAGCAGTAATTACGCAGGTCCAGGGGGGCTGAGCCCCGGCTGAGCCGCTGTGACCCTGCTCTTGGAGGCGGCTCTCACCCGCGCAGACCCGGCTGATTGTGGGCCACGCTTCCGGTCAGGAGTCACTGACGTTCATCTGGGCGCAGAGCGTGTGTGACATGCCCTGCACTGCCGGGTTCAAACGCTGCTCCGCCATACGTCGGGGTGAGGGGGTGGGGGTCGGCTTAACCGCTGCAGAGTGTACGATGCATTAAAAAAGCCCACTTTTATGGTAAGTAAACCTCATAGTTATTCTACGGAAGCGAACACGCTTAGCCACATCGTATTCAGCCCCTTCACGTTTGTAGTAGAGGGTAGTTGAGCCTCCATGTAAACATCTGCTTATGCCCGGCTGCAGACTGCCCTCAAACAACGGTAGAGTTAGAAGTGTGTAATCTTTTAAATATACAGTCAGCGACCCCCACAGGCAGCCCCTTAACCACGTGGCTTCATGAGTGAACGGGCTGCTGTTTTGGGCTTAGTACAGAGGCGTAGAGGGTGTTGCATGTCACCCCTGTAGGGGGACATGGTATCTTCCAGTGTGTGTTGTGGTCACATGGTTCCCCATGTGACCACGTTAATAAAAGGGACGAGCTGCTTCCGGCTCGTCAGTCAAGACTGAAACTGACTCCGGTGTCATTCCTGTGCCGCGCCCTCCTGGTGCCATACCGCGTGCTGTAGGCCCGAGGATGGGGCCCAGCATGAGGACTGTGCCCCTACCGGGCAACGCCGTCACAAGAAGTGTGGGGGCCATGTGAGCATGGCTGTTGTGACGACCCCGGCCTGGGTGCCCCCAGAGCCGGGGCCGATGTGCGCCGGGTGCCCTCGGCCACGTGTGGCGCTCCGGTGATCCGGAGCGGGTGGGGTGATCCCCACCCATGAGGCCGCGGCGTGATCGCCGCACCAGTGAGCCCTGTCGGGTGATCCTGACATGAGTATGGGGGCTGCTCGGTGACCCGGAGCAGCCCCCCCAACAATGATGAGAAGTTTGGAGCAGGTGCTCCCGACCGTGTGGGGGAGGTGTGATCTGCGGCGTCGGCCGCAGGAGAGTGAACATGCAGGCGGGATTCGCCTGAGGAGGAGCGGCTGAAATGCCCCATACGAGGGAGGACCTGCGGCCCCCACACCACCTTTCAGATCTGAGGAAGAACGGATGTGCGCCCCCCCCGCAACGGGGAGAATTGCTTGTGGCCGCCGCAAAGGAAATGGCGGCGTCGGCCGCAATGAAAGACACGGCAGCCCCCCTGGCCGCATCAAGGTGAGCCTGCCCTCCATCGAAGCGAAGGCGGGCCCACCCCCATCGGGGCCATCGAGCCGGGATGAAGTCCGCGGCAGCCCCCAAGTGCCCAGTGCATGAGGCAGCGAAAAAATGTAAAGAAAATAAGATGTTGCAGGCCCAAACCCAACGGGGCCTGCAAAAGGAACAAAGGAGGCGGGCCCAGCACCAGCTGGGCTCGCAAGGACAATAGAGTTCTCGCTCCGAGGAGCGGGCAGAGGAGATGTCCGGCGGCCCCTCCCCCAACCGCGAACCGCGACACGGAGGTGAGCTGCCTGCCCCCCCAACAGAAGGCGGGCCAGAGCCCGCGAACCAGAAGGAAGTCCGCGGCAGCCCCCAAACACCCTAGGCCTGCCGCGGTGAAATGAAAAAAAAAAAGAAAAAAAAATGAGGAAAATCGATCCACACCGGAGCGTTTTGAAAAGAAAAAAAAGCACATGATCAGGAAAGCGGCATCGGCCGAGTGGGATGCTGCTACCCCACCCCCAGTGAAGAGCAGCGAGGGTTGCTGCTGCTGAATCAGAGGGGGGGGGCTGATGCAAGTAAAGGGGGGGCCACCAAACAGCTGGCGCGGCCTTCAAGGGAGGCGGGCCCAAATCCAGCTAGGCCCGCAAGGCAGAAGCGGAGGGTGGCAGAGCCTGCGGCAGAAAAAAAAAACATTTCTGCAGTAGTCCCACTAGTTGGGAGCATGGCCTCACACCAGGCTGCAGCAGTGAGATTTTCCAGTGCTTCTGCCTGCCACGGAGCTCCGCATGGACTTTGTGCAGCATGGCCAGGCCTCGGGCAAGGCTGCCAACGCAGCAGGCAATCGCCTCGGGGCAGGCCCTGGAGGGAGGACAGAATGCCCTGTCGTCCCGCAGCAACAAGGAAGAGGGCCAGGTCAACAGCACTCCACCAGTGTCATCTTGCCAGCAGCCTAAGGTGCAAGGAGAAGGGGATGGGTTCGCAACACATTGGTAGTGGTTGAGGCGCCCTCGGCAGCCTGCGGTTCAGGCATCTTGTCACCGGCATGTTTTTCCACCGTCTGCCCCCAGGAAAGGTGTGTAAGGAGGGGCCTGCTGCCAGTGCACCATCACAGGCGATATAGACTACCGACTTGGCCGATGTGGCCCCTGGCCTCCCCCCCAGGTGCGGCTTTGCCGGTTGGTGACTACTTGTGACTGTCCCAAAGGAATACTGGCGAGGCGATAAAGTGGCTTCCTGCAACTCTGAGGGTGCAGAGGATGGACATTGTCACCAACATCCCCCATGAAGACTCCAGGCCTGCAGAGACAGACTGGTGTAAAATGGTTCGGTGGGTAGGAAGTGTAGTATGGTGCACATTTGAACACGCGGCATGCCTCACATGGTGCCAGTAGTTTTAGTATTATGTGATCATAGAACCACTTACCCAGGTTAATAAAGGGTGTGACAATTAGCAGAGTGGTTCAAATAATAGTAGTTATGGTTATGTTGGGATTGTTGGGGGTTTTTGTTTTGTCATTATGGAAAAGGAGGAGTGTTGCATGTTACCCCTGTAGGGGGACATGGTATCTTCCAGTGTGTGTTGTGGTCACATGGCTCCCCGTGTGACCACGTTAATAAAAGGGACGAGCTGCTTCCGGCTCGTCAGTCAAGACTGAAACTGACTCCGGTGTCGTTCCTGTGCCGCGCCCTCTTGTCACCATACGGCGTGCTGTAGGCCCGAGGACGGGGCCAAGCACGAGGACTATGCCCCTTCCGGGCAATGCCGTCCCAAGAAGTGTGGGGGCCATGTGAGCATGGCTGTTGTGGCGACCCCGGCCTGGGTGCCCCCAGAGCCGGGGCCGATGTGCGCCGGGTGCCCCCGGCCACGTGTGGCGCTCCGGTAATCCGGAGCGGGTGGGGTGATCCCCACCCATGAGGCCGCAGCGTGATCGCCGCACCAGTGAGCCCAGTCGGGTGATCCCGACATGAGTATGGGGGCTGCCCGGTGACCCGAAGCAGCCCCCCCAACAAGGCCCACTCAAAATCTGTAAATACCCACTCAGCAGTGCTGTGTGGGCATTTACAGATGTTCATGTCACTGTGGTGGGCCCAAATACAGTAGCTTCAGGCCCCACTTGTTAGACAATCCTGTTCACTCGCCCGCCCAGCCTCTTACCCGTCTGTAGACTTAAATGGGTTATCACCCGCTAAAACTAAAATGATCCGTTTTCTCCCGTCCTGGCGACTCTAAAGGTTGAAAGGTACACTGCTGTTTCTAGATGGCGTTCATGTCTTCTCCCGAGGCTCCTGCATTTGGTGGGAGACTTGCTAGATGCGCGTGTTCTCCCATGTAGACGTGCTCCAACGAAATAAAGGCTTTATACAATGACACCAGCCAAGTCCTTATGTATTGCAGTGCAAAATGTTCTGCATTGCTTTATTATTTCTCAAAATGTTCACTATCTAATGTGTTTGTTTTCATAAGAAATTAGTTGTGAAGGTGTTTCCAGCATTACTTGAAGCCAAAGCGATTGAAGAAATGTCATTATTCAGTAAATCCAAAGCAGGGTTAACAACAGTCTTTCCAACTCACATGTAAGCGCATGATGTGATCTGCACAAGGAGTTCCTTGCAGGAACGGGAGTCCTTGACCCCAAGAGGGCAGCCAAACCCAGTGTGGTGGTCCCACTTGCCCAGACCCCTAAGGAGGGTCTTGCTGAGCGGACTCACCCCCCTATCCTCAAAGGGAGTTGCTTCTCTTTGGGGAGAAGGGACGAATAGTCCAGATTCCTTACAGTATACAGTGGGTGGTTCAGGTGCACAGCAGCCTAGTGCAGTTCCTACAATAGAGTAAGTGACGCACGGGCAATGTGGAATATCGGAGCTCGCGTCTTACTCTAGACGATACAGTGAGGATACTCACGTCGTAGACTAGACGATACAGTGAGATGTGAGCTCGTTATTCACACATTGCTGACCATGAAAATTAATTGATTACCTGTAGACCTGGTTTCTAATCACGTTGAATACCTGCCCCCGAAATGGAAGTTTGTGTACTATAAGGCACATGTGTGCATTATGTATGGGCAGTTAGAATAGAACGGCGCGTCTTCCCCCTCTAATCTGGATTTCTGCAACCTCTTCTCACTGGACCACCCCAGTCCCACTGCTTTATCTGCTGCACATCTTGTTCCCTCTAAAGCACTTCGCTGCTCTTTGGAGCAGGGCCCAGGCTATGTCAAATCCCCCAAACATTCTCCCAAATACAGCAAGAACCGTTCTCATTGCTACTGTCAGTGCCGGGGTGTCCTCGCGTGGCGGGGATACTGTCTGGTGTCCGCGTTTTCCCTCAGCCGCAAGCGGTCATGTTGCCTGCGGGCTCACGTGGCTATCTGAGGGAGGCTACTGGTGAGTGTGGCTGAATGAATGCAAGCCCTGGGCAGCCATTTTCTGAACTGGGGCTGACTTTACCTCCCCAGCACGATGCTCCTCATGGCGACCTGTTGCTGAAATGGCCAATCCCGCTCCTTATTTATCCAGCTCTCTGTAATAGTACTGGGAAATCTACATTTCATTAATAGTGGAAAACGCTGTGGAGTTATTCTGCATCTGCGCTATGTAAGTACCTTTAACGTAACATAACATAACATCTGCACGTAAAAGTAAAACAAACAATAGACATGATGCGCTTAACCCTTAAATGTGGAGGGGCTCTCCGGATGCATCTCATGAACTCTTCATCTAACAGAGTCAACGTTCTTTGACTAGTGTAACTTTTGTAAAATGATACACAGAGCATGTACATACTTTTGGCACAGTGGAAGAATGCCAACTGCAAAGGTATGCAATCCTTAGCTATTTGAATTTGGCTACGCAAAGGATGGGGAGGTTTTCTCTCTGAGAAAGTGTGCTCTGCAAAACAGACCCCACTTTCATATGCTCCATGTGAAAAGTATAGTGTTTACAAGTCTACGCTGCTGCGCCCAGTCTACACCAACAGCTGCAATGTGAAATGGCAACACGGCAGCTAGAGAGAACATGGGCCTTTCTAACTCTGCCTGCCGGAAACAAAACATTTCCAAACACCATGGCCCTCATTACGATACCGGCGCTAAACCATGGCGCTATTAGCACCATGGTTGGTGCCGGTATCGTAACGTGTCCGCCATGGTGAAATGGGGAAATACCGCCCCATTCCTAGGTTGGCGGGGCGGTATTTCCCCATTTCACCATGGCCTTTCCCCATTCCCATTTTTGCCCCTTAGGGCATAATGGGAATGGCGAAGGCCCTAAGTACGGTACCGCAAATTGCGGTACCATACTTATCGCGAAGGTCCCTTTGCGGGTCCCTACTTTAACGGCTGGTCTAGACCAGCCGTTAAGGTCGGGTCCCGCAAAGGGACCTCGTAATTAGGCACTAATGGGTTAACGGCGCTGCAACCTTTTACGGCGCCGTTAACCCATTAGCGCCAGGGTCGTAATGAGGCTCCATGTCTTATATGTGCCGGCACCCATTCTCAAAATACATTGGCATATTCTCATTTGTCTGGTGGCAGTACTTTGGTTCAAGGGAAAGCTATATCTGGTTACATGGAACGTGATTGCCAAAACACAATCTGATGTATATTTTGTATCCCCTTGGCTTCCAATGTGACCTGCAGCAAGCCTGGCCCTTAGAGTTCCACCCACAGCATATGGTGGCTAGCAGAGGAAGCACTTTGTTCTCTGCTGGGAAGATGCAACACCTTCCAAGTTCAACAGTGTAAACCTCCTCTAGGAGTGAAGGGGAAAGCTGGAAGCTTCAATGGGGGGCTCTGCATCACAATGCGGAAGTCCCATCATGGAGATCACTACTAAAGCCCTTTTGATCTGAGGCAGACAGGGGAAGGGGTACGGGGGTACAGTTTAGCTTGGAGAGGACCTTCACACTGGAGAAGGGGCCAGCCATCTTTAACTTTCCAGGTCCCACTTTCTTCCTGAGACCCCCCTAACATCCTGCAGAGCAGGCACTCTGGGAGATGACATCACAAAACGTAACCCTTGTTACAACAGATAGGGTGGATCACTTACAGACGGCTTTGAATGGACCCAATCCACTGTGGCAGAGTGACCACATGAAGAGGTGAGCTCCCCTTTATAGAATCCTCTTATTGCATTATCTGGAGGAATCATCTTGGACTTACTTGAAGATGATTTTACTGTAACCTTGCTGCGGTAGAAGGCTGCCCAAAGTTCCATCCACTGGGTGAGAGCAAGGACCTTTAAGGAGGGTGCAGGAACTCTCCCTAACCATCAATGGAATGTTTGAGATGGCCAGTGGGAGGAAAGCCTGGCGGCTGACAGACACTTGTACCCAGGAATCTGCCTGCGGAAGTGCAGCTCTGCTGGGAAGGGCAGAAGGGCGGCAACTCCTTCCTCAGGGACCCAGTGAGGGGCCACACAGCACTCCAAGTACCAAAGGATGCTGCCTTTGGCTCTTTGCAATTTTGAGCATCTTTGAGCGCTCTGAACACCTTTGAGCTACTGCAAAGACCCTACGGATCTGCCTTTGGCACTCTCTCAACTTGGAGTCGCTTTAAACACCATTATGCTATGCCAGCCCGATCATCACTACCTTTTCTGAGCTTGTCTGAGTCAAAAGACATTGCCGCTTGTTTACCTGCATCGCTTTGTTGGATCCAGCCAACCCAGCTTGCCCCTGATGCTGAATATTTCCACTTCCTTTGCATAAGGACCCCGTTGACTCTGCATAGCTTGAAGACTTAACATCCCCTGCCTGTCCCAGGCTTCTAGCCGCAAACCCTTGCCACTAGTCCTATGGCATCACTTTGTTGAATCACCTTGAGCCAGCCCACCAACTTCAACCCACATCAGTAGAATGGATGGACCCAGAAATGCTTCCTGATGTTGGTGGGATCCTGAAGGAAGGCACGAAGGTATATATCTGTGATTGCATCCCCTCGTCTTGTTTAATGGGCCCTTGCAACATTTAAGAACCCATGCTACACCTTAATGATCAATCTTGGACTTGTTTAACTTTTCTAAAAGACTGTTAACCTGCAGACCCTGCTTCTCCAAACCCAGAGTGCCCTTTTCTCCCGAAGTTTGGATTCCCTGTGTTTCTCCTTGAAGGGGTGGGTTGTTGTTTTCAATAGTTTTTCCTTTTAGTTCAATTAAAGTCTTATTTTATATTGTATTTATTTATTTATTTTAATTTATTGGACATCGTGGCGCTGTTACAGAATACTTGCTAAGTTGCGATTGGTACAGTTAATTGACAGTGCAGTTAATAATATCGAAGGAGAAAGGACAGTACAGGTTCCTTGGTTACAGTGGAACATGATAATAAGATGGGTCCAATGTTACAGTGGAGCATGGATAAATAACAGAAGTAGTTATAAATATTGCGAAGGTGCACCAGAGCTGTTACACATTACAGACAGGTGGCGGAAAGTCAGCAGGAATAGTTAATTGAAGTGTTTGGTTTTCAGTACTTTGCGGAAGACTGTGTAGGATGTTTAATTTCTGAGTGCTGTTGGAAGGGCGTTTCCATTTTTGGGTGCTCAGTGTTGGGAGCTGAAGCCTCCTGCTTTGGATCTTTTGAAGGATAGGACGTAGATCTGATTGGCGAGGTGCATTCTAATGGATCTGGATGATGTGATGGAGTGATCCTTTCAGATAGATAGCGGGGCATTGCGTTAAAGGCACTTGTGTGTGATGGCCATGGTTTTGAAAAGGATGCACTCTTTGACTGGCAGCCAGTGCACATCTCTTCTTGCCTGAGAGATGTGCTCCCTTTTGGGGATGCTCAGTGCTGCCCTGAGGGCGTTGTTGTGTGACTTGTAGCTTATTAAGGTTTTTGGAGGAGGTGCCCAGGGAGAGGGCTTTACAGTAGTCGAGTTTGGCACCGACTGTAGCCCTGGCAATTGCGAGGCTATTTTTGGTTGATAAGAAGGGTTTGACCACGTTGATGATTTTAGTGGTGAGTGCAGTTGAGGAGGCTATGGCACTGACCTAGGGCATCATGGACAAGGAGGAGTTGAGGAACACTCCTAAGGTTTTGACTGATGGTGATAAGGCGATAAGCGTATTGTCAATGTTGAAGGTACTGTATTGGTTGGAGAGTTTATTGAGCGTCCCTTTGTTGCCTACCAAGAGGATTTCTGTTTTATCTCCATTGAGACAGAAACCATTTGCTGCCATCTATGTCTGGATGGCTGCATAGATGCTGGTAAGGGCAGCTGAGTCTTGTTCGAAGGAGCCGATTGGGGGGAGTAAGACTTGGGTGTCGGCATAGTTTGTGTATGCTATGCCGCGATGATCCAGGTCATTGAAGAACGGTAGGGTGAAGATGTTATATAGGGTGAGTGCAGTGCACGATCCCTGTGGGACTCCACAGTGTAGTGGGTGCAGCGCAAGCAGAGTCTGAGAAGACCCTCATTAGTCTCCCTTTGAGGAAGGACGCGATCCAAGCTATGGCTTGAGAGGAGAAATGGGCAGTATTTTTGAGGTGCTTACAGAGGGTATTGTGGTTGACAAGATCAAAGGCAGTCGATAGATCTAGCAGGAGGAGAAGTGCCAGCTTGCCTTTGTCCATAATGTCGCGAGTTGTATCTTGAAATCAAGTAGGGCAGATTCTGTCCCATGGCCTGGGCGGAATTCCGATTGCCTTTTGCCTAGGATGCTGTTGTCTTCCAGAAATTGCTGGATTTGTGTATAAGCAACTTTGTCCAGGATTTTGAGCAGGAACTGGAGGGTAGTGATGGGTCTGAAGTTATTGGCTATCTCAGGGTCTAGCCAAGGTTTTTTCAGAAGTGGATGAACCAAAGCCTCTTTTAGGCTGGCAGGGACTGTGTTAGAGTTGAATGAGGCATTAATGAATGTTTTAAGGAATTGGGCTGAGGTTGGCTGGGCAGGCATCGCCTTTGCGATTGGATGGTCTGATTTTCCGCACAATGTCTACTACTTCGGACTCAGTTACTTTCCTAAACGAGAAGAGTGCTTTATCTTTTGCATCCTTTCTATCAATGTAAGACGCTGTCATGTTGTGTTTGGAGAGGTTCTTGTGGTGATCATTGATCTTCTTCTGCAAGAGTTCAATTTTATTAATCAGGGCTGTTTGTACACTGGTACACCAGGCCTCGTCTTTAACGACTTCTTGTGAGTTCGTGACTGGTGTGGACAATTCCTTAAACATGGCAAAGAGCTCTTTAGATTCTGAGGTATCATTGTTGATCCTATTGTTGTAAGATGAGGATTTTGCTAGGCCTATAGCTTTCTTGTATTGAGTGGCTACAGTTTTGTAGGCGGTTATCGTGGAGTCCTGTGGGGATCCTTGCCATTTGCTCAGAACGTTGCGCTTGAGGGCACGTAATTCTTTCAGTTTGGAAGAGAACCAATAATTGGAGTATTTTCTTTTTTTAGCTTTTTTATTCTTTAGTGGTGCAATGGTGTGCACGGCTATTTTTGGCGTGGTGTTGTAGACTTGCACTGACATGTTTTATTTTGGTACTTCCTCTACTGCTGTTTTAAATGCTTCCATGCTGGCTCACACCTTCTTGAAGAGTAGAGGCTGCCCCTGTTCCATGCGATCTTGAGGGATACCATTCGTGTTGTTCCTGTGCAACGTTTGAGAGCGATCACTGCTGCTCCAGTACTAATCTGCGGCTGAGTAGCAGTAGCCATTTTGAAACAGCATGTTATTGAGACATGTAAGCAACATCGATGGCTCTGTGACGAGTGAGTTCCTCGTACCTGTCGTTCTTTGGCTTTGCACGTCCTGCAGTGTACTTGGACCAAAGATGCAACATGGACGGTTAATGTAAAACAAATGATCCAGGGCTAAATGTGTTCAAAGGCTCATGCATCATCTTACATAGCGGTCTGCAAGGGAGGACTTGGATTAAAGCAGCTGCTGCCCACAGCCGCTTGAAGCATCTTGCCAACTCCTGTGCCCGCTGTCCTGTGGGATAATCTTGTGCCGCCTTTAGCCCATGTTGATTAATAAAGCTTTGAAAGAAATTCCAATGCTTTGTGTTCATTCTCTTAACCTTGTGGAACAGCATTCCATGTATTAGATCAAAGCCATTTGATAAGTTTATACATTCTCAAAATCAGAGAATGTTTTCATGTTCTTGGTTTGAGTGTTCTCTTGGGCCTTCACCTGTTCTATGGTTGTAACTATGATGGGAATCAGGAATGACTGAGAAGCAGGGTGGAAACACCTCTGTGGGGCAGTCCCGTCTTCTCTGCAGCTGTGTGAGCTTGCTATGTGACTTTCCGAGTACCGTTTGGCAAAGATGCACACCCTGTGCTCTGCCCATTCTTATATACTACAGGGCACGTCTGAGAACCACATTTATCTGAGATATCCTTTTTTCAAGCCATACCTTCATGGGATTTCAAGGTAATTTATGTAGTTTGCAAAGCATGAAAATCACTATTTCAGATTTCAGCTTTCAGAGATTTATATCTTTCTAGGATTAAATCTATTAGTCATTCCTATAAGTAATCTTAGTTCATTGTAAGTTCACCTCTAACAACCTAATACACTTAAAACAACCAGCAGTGATGCAGTCAATTGAGAAAAAATCTCAGGGTGAAGTGAGTCTGAATATTTTGAAGGATTTCCAGGAATCTGTCCTTTTATGTCACAAATTCCATAATTGTTAACTTCTCCATTTCTTCCATCCACCCAGTCTTCCATTTTGAGAGGTTTTAGTACAACACGTTTCCCATCTGACAGGGCCTTCTCTATCCATATTGTTTTCTCATTGCAAAAAACAGGCCTTCTAGGGACGTCTTTGAAGATCCTTGGGCATGTCGGGCAACATTAGGTCGACTATTTGTATTCGATTTATCCGTCCAAATATTTCTGCCCAGAGCGGTGCTATGTACGTATGGACCTCTTGCTCTGTCGTCTGAGATATCCTAATCACATTAATCTTAACTTGGCCCTCTGGAGCCCCTACGGGTCAACTGTAATCATTAATCTATGCAGTGTACCCCCAAACCACCTTATTATCTGAGCATATTTCCTAAAAAGGGTGTGACACACTTGAAAAATACAATGCATTCATTATTTTCTTGGCCACCCACCTTGTATGCAGGTTTTGCTTTTTCAAGCTCATAGATGTCCACTTGTGCTGTTGGGGAGCTCCATACAGAACCCCTGCAAGTGCACACTAGTGCTGGTTCTTCCTGCATCCAGGAATGGTTGCAGTGCCTGTTTTAGATGGATTGTCTAGTGGGTCCCAAAGGTATTGCAAGCAAGACCAAAAGAATTTATGTGAGAATCTGATATATGTCTGAGAAAACCAGGAGGCAAGTGGGATGGAAAATGTGTCTACTTAACTTGTCTTGTGATACCCAAAGTGTGATTCCGGGACTGGGGCCTGGTTTAGGGTGACCAGATGTCCCGGTTTTCCCAGGACAGTCCAGGGAAATCACCCTCCGTCCCAGGGTCCTGGGAGTTTTTTGATTTTATAAACGCCGCCTGGGTTTTGTTGGGACACGATTTTGAAATCCTGAAATCGGGTCCTTGCGCAACTCTTCCTGCGCGAATGGGGGCGTGAAATGCTTTTCACACCCCCATGTCCTCTCCCTTCCCCTCCCAGGCGCTCTCCTCCAATGAGAGAAGTGTGCCTGTGAGCACACTCTGCCCCCCGCAAGAGGCCATCGACATAGACGTAAGACAAAAGTTTTATTTGTATTTACTTTAGTCCTACTTCTATTTCCATGACCTGTCCTGGTTTATTTAAAAACATTCTGGTCACCCTAGCCTCGCTGGGTTCCCCTTCAGCATTCACACTCTGTTGTCGTGTTTGGGAAGGAAGAGAGGGTTCCAGAACTGTTCTTCTCAGAACCAGTGCCTAATTGCAGTCCATAGATCATGAAACGGTCCCAGCATGCTTATACAAGCCTCAATTATTTAACTCTCAAAAGCTGACACACGCAAGATTGGCCCTCTCCTCTTGTTTCCCGGGCTCAGGGCATGCCCAGCCAGGTGGCTTTATGCCCATTTTAAAGGTTATTTCAGCATATAATATGAATCCAACATGATGGCCACACGTGTTTCAGCCTTGCTTCAGCGTATCACATTTCTCCATTCTTATCAGTTGTATCCGCAGGATTCTCTGTGGACTATGGTGAGTTACAGGCAATCCTCATTCTCTGCTATGTGGGGGCAAAGTCATAGGGTGCAGGGGGGGTCCAGCCGCTACATGATGTGCCTCCCAGATGGTGGATGGAGCAGCATTCTCTGGGCTTGTCACCCCTCCTAAACACGGTTATATGTTGGCCCTATTGGAGAATGCCAGAATCTCAAACGGGGCAACAATACTAAAAGTTCCAGCAACAGAAGCTCTCTCACATGCAAAGGAAAGAGCAATGTGCAAGCGTCAGCAGTAGGAAGGCGCTGGAACCCACGGCAAGTGTCTTCCCTAAAAACCTGGAATAAACCAGAAAGCCTGAGGATGGGCTCTGCCTAAAGAATCCTGAGCAGAAGTAAGCCTGTGACTGAGAGACCCGCGGCAGGTGGGTGATATCGAATGCCTGACTATGAGCCAGACTGAGGGGGAAGAAATGCTATTTACAACCAGAGAAGATGAATGCAGCACCACGATAAAGGGAGCCACCACTGTGAGGGGTCATAAATGTGAGGCGGACAACGTTGTGAAGATTTTTCAAAAGATGCCATTTCATTGACTCAAGACGTTGAATAAATGCCTCACTATCCCTACCCTGACAAGGATTTCCTTACCTAAAATAAACTAAAGGAAACAGTGTAGCAGAAGGTTTCTGTCCATCGCAGCTGTACATACAACAACTCAACAAGGTTATACATGGCAGTTCAAATATAACAGATTCCCAGCCTGATAACTGTCTCTCCTTATAATCCGCGTGAACTCCCCTCCGCAGATTTAAGCAGGATTCTATTCAACAGTTCCAGAAGGATAAGGAAATCCTGTCTTCTAATAAAGTTCTAGCTCAGTTCTTTTGGTTCCAACTTGACAACAAATGTTCCAATGTACTTCTGTGTGTTCCAATTTGAATTCAACCAACGGTTCAAAAATGTTCAACAAGTTTTTCCTCTTTCCACTTGTGAGAAAGAGCTCAAAGCAACTTCTTTTCATAAACCATGAATCCTTCCATAGTTCATTAGGATCAACACAAATGTCTTTGTCGGGATAATTCTGCAGCAGTTCACAAAACACTTAACAACTGTATATGATTCTGCAGCAGTTACAACACATGTTTCAATAATCCAAATTTGTCAGGATGATTCTGTAACAGTTCACAAAAACACCTTTGTGGTCCTGCCACTTCTTCTTCAAGATTTTTAAGCACACCACAACACTTCAAAGACTTCCACCTGGTCCACACGCCTGACAAGCCTACTAATGCGAGGTGCTCTGCCCTGGAGTAGCCTGGCCAGGACAGAATAAAATTAACAACAAGCACTTCTGTGGTGAAAGTTCGTTTCCATGAAGTTAGCAATGTGTTTTGCTTCACAACTCCAAGTTTAAGTATTTCTCTAGGGCAAATAAGAACCACGCTGGTGCTGTTTGTTGCACTCTTGTAATTGCCACACACAATGCAGGCTGTGCTCCACTCAACCTTCTGTCAGAAGGACAGCCCTCATGCCACTCTTGGTACACCACTTCTGCATTAACCAAATGCTGACAATGGTTCTCGCTCACTTTTACACTTCTTTGACTTTGGCAGTGTAGCTTTAAGCCAGTTCCTCTTAAGACCTCTTTTACACATCTACAATATGTTTTACAAACGATTGGATTCTTAATTATCCCCTCTTGGCTTTGGCAATGATGGTTCTTTCTAACTTGCCTTGGTGGGACTCTCTTTTGGCTTTGGCAATAGTTGTTTGTATTGGTTTCTTGTAATATTGCCCTTTCTTGTTGCTAGTATTTATTCTGACCCACATAAATACAACAACACCTTTCTGGTCTGTTTGGCAAGGTCTTATACTGCCACTGTGTCCTCTTTACATCAGCTTGGTTTTCAACCAGCTTATTATTCAACTTTACATCAGTTTGATATTCAAAATAAGGTTTACTTTGCCCCTCTACTCTCTTTATGTCAGATCCATACTTGGATGGCTGGTGGGTGATTGCAGAGTGCTTCAGGGTCACACTACAATAGTGAACTCACCGGGTATGGCGTGCGCGTCCGCTCGCTTTGCCGACTCCAGGTCTTCTACTTCTGCTGCTTTGCATGGCCCGGCAACCTTCCTCCTTCAGTCCCCTGCGGATCTCGCCACTCGAAAAAGGAGTGCTCTCTGCTCCAGAAGCTCTCCAGGGCTCGCCTGCCAACTAAACCCCTTCTTACTTTGGGGAAAGCTGTGAACCGCGACCTCTGCAATCAAGTTCTCCGGAAGAAGATACCCTCTCAGGACCGGCAACTGCTCAACACACAACAGTGGTCCCAGCATCACTGCTCTCCTCCAGATTCTACTTCTTTTTCGGCGGCAACGTGTAAAAAACACGACTACACCACCTCCTGTTGCTACTCTGTATGGCCTACAACTGAGGGGGCCTTTTATGTCTCCCTTTGGTGTGGGTCATGAACTCCACTAGGCTGCAACTTGCAGTCTCGTGCCTCGGCAGCCTTCTTCGTCTTTCCAGTACTTTGGAAATTGTGGCACTTGGAGTCCACAATGTTAAAATCTGGTTTTCTCAGGGAACCATTAATACCAAGTTCTTTTATCTCCTTATTTATATTCCCTAAAGTAGTATTAAAAGGAAGAGCTCAATTTTACAGGGGAATTATGATTATCCGCATCTAAGTTGGTAATACTTAAGGACACATTTTTAATACTCCCCTGAGGGTCATAGGAGCTTTCATCTCTATGAATGGCCGTAACATTAGAAGGGCTTTTCCTCCTTCCAATGCATAACTGGTTAATATTGTTTTCACCTACAGTGAGCTAGTTACCTGGGAAATTAAAAGCCATTACATATTCTGGTATCGCTAGTACTTCCCTCATGGAGGAAGGCAAATACAGCATCTCACCCAACAGAGTCCTCCTGTTCCCCTGGTGCCCTTCTGCTCCCAGGTGATCCTCCCGGCAAATACCTCCCCCAGGGTCAGGATCAGTAAGCGTCTCCCGTTCCCTGGATACCTGGTAGGAGACTTTAGCTAGGGTCTGTGTGGGGACTCCATAGGATTCATCACGTCACCTAAACACAAGGCAGGGGAAGACGTGAGTGCCCTGGCCTATGGGAATGACACCTGCTGAGAAGAAACTAAGGCAACATGTAGAAGCCTGGCAAAGAACTGGAGAGACCATGCAAAGGGTCTGGGAAAAGTCTGAAGAGCCAAGAGACTGTGGAGAGGTCTGAAACAAGAGTACTCCCTGGACTCCCGGGTAGGGGGGCGGGAAGGGGTTTGCCAAGGGAAACACTGATATTTGTTTGTAGACTAGCCCGGACATTGAAAGATGTGCAGAGCTTGCAACTGCCAAGGATCAGGGGCATATCTTTGTGGAGGCATGGGGCTATGGCGGGTTTTGACTTTTTTCATGTCCACCTTTAGATTTTTTGAGTAGACTAGGGCATCCCTGGAAGGACTGAGACGTGCTAAGATTAGGGTTTGAGACTCTTATGTTCATTTGAATCCACATCCAAGGTTCTGAGAACATGCTCTAGAACCCCACGTTGTGATGACCCATGCTTCGTACTGTTTTACAGGTTTTTGTCTTCTTAGTTCTAAGTTATTGCCCTATCTCCTGTGTGTTTTTCCAGCTCAGACCTTTAACTACCAGTACATAATACAACACCTTCCTCAAAAAACGTGTCCTCCTTTGTGCCATTGCTCGACATTCCTACAGGACCCAAAATATCTCAAACTTGATTTTACCGTTTGTGGTCCCTTTCTTTATTATTATAACCATGGTTGGGTGGATATATACCAATGCAAGCATCTACTCTACATCACGACCAGTAGCAAAAGGGGTGCCATAGGGAGCATCCCTATCTCCCCTTCTCTTCAACATCTGTCTGAACCCACTCCCCACACTCATCCGCTCCCACAATCTCACCTGCTACAACTACGCAGACAATTCCCAGATCATCCTTAAAATTCCAAAATCGCCAGGCACCAACCAGCCAGATCTGTCATCATGCCTCTCGGATATTGACTAATGGATGATGACCAACCACCTCATCCTCAATTCTGGGAAAACAGAAGTCCTAGTCTGCTGGAAAACAGCACTCCTTCCCCAATCTATTCCCTGGCCCCTCTCCCTATGCCCCCCACCCCTGGCAATCTCCAACTTAGTGAAAAACCTTGGATGCACACTTGACACGGATGTATCCCTCTCCCAACACATTAACTCTGTATCCAGAATCTGTTTCTTCCACCTTCGAATATTCAGGCGTATCTTCCCGTACCTCAATTATACTCACAGTTTCTCTGCCATCATCTCCATCATCCTCTCCCGCTTAGACTATGCAAACTGCATTTATCTAGGTGCAATGGCATTTCAGCTAAGGAAACTGCAAAGAATCCAAAACGCTGTGGCCCACCTGCTCATTAACCTCCCTCCCAACATATCAGCCTTACTCTAAGAGTTCTCCATTGGCTCCCAATTGGTCGACGCACTACATTTAAAGCCATGTGCATCACTCACTGGGCCATACCCAACATCGTGCCGGAATTCCTCCAGGACCAAGTCACTCGCTACCACCCCTCAAGGACACTCAGATCTGACACAGCATCTCTCCTAGTTGTCCCACACTACAACTGCACCAGACTGGGCAGATCCTCCTTCTCCATCCACGCGCTGATCATCTGGAACTCTCTGCCCCTGCACATCTGTAACATTGACAATCATTTGGCATTCAGAAAGGCATCAAATCCTGGCTCTTCCCTTCCTCCCTTTGAAACCTTCTCACACTCTATTCTGTCAATACGCACACAGAAACACTGGCCCAAACTCAACAACACACCTATCCACCCAAACCTCCATGGATGCTGGCAGCATTCACAGCAGCACACCATGATAAACTCTCCCTCCAACCCCCCCACAGCCACAGACGATTGTATGTTACATCACCTCCCCGTACCTCTTGGCCCCTCTCCCACTGCTCAGGCTCTCAATCTAAGGAGACCACAACTGACGAGACCAGCCAATCGCATTGGACCTATGAAACGACTTTTAAGATGAACTACATCCGGGTTTAAGGTATGTATACCTTGCACCACATCTGTGGACATGGGCCGCAGGCACGGCCACCCATCTATGTACTTTAGAATGCTGCCCTGGCTATGCAATTCCGGTCTAGCAGCTCGCATAACCATCCACACTGAAACCCCTCAATACCACACCACCACTGCCACTAGTATACAGCGACAACCTACAGAAAATGTCGGTCTAGCTGGCCCACCTCCGGCACTCGCAGTCTATCCAAAGCCATCAACCGGACCCGCCCACGTGCCTGACCGCAGGACTGCTTCCTGGAGCTTAGCCAGCCCATCTAACCTGGCAAAATGCAAAAATGCAGCTTATAAATGAACTCTTGGACTCTCCCACACATGGAGTACATTCACTGAGGGCGTTCCAACAACAAAGCACATTAAGGCCATACAAATGGGGAAAGAGCGCTATATAAATGACGAATACAATACAAAGAATGCAGATTAGACCAGATGCCAACTTCTCACATTAGATTGGTCCATATTCGTCCCATACTTTGATTTAGGGGGGAGCAAATATGCCCTTCGGCACTTTGCAACTTTGAGAACACCCACGCCCCCCACTTCTAACTTTTTCCACCCCTGGCCAGAACTTCACAACTCGATAAAATAACCCACAGTTGGGTGTAAACTTCTTTTGCACATCTTTGTGCAGTTTTGCGAAACCGTACAAAAGCCATACGCCTCTGAAAATGTCTCTTCCTGTGAGGAGTCACATTTAGCCATAACAGGGCAACTATCGCGTACGCGATAATATGTGGACAAGGTAGCCTCTACTACACACTACTAGGACTTTGCAAGTCACTGGGGAGTTCTGAGACTAAGTAGCTGAAGGAAGCAGAAGGCAGAGCTCTGTGACAGAGCTCCAAGATGCAAATCATATGGTTTTGTACTCCTACTAAAGCAAGGTATTTTCCAATTGTCCATATTTAGAATAGATGTAGAACATGGTAACTTTGGGAAAATGAAAACAGTAAAACGTGTTTCACGATGTGTTGCAAACAGATATTGTGGGCAGATTAAAGGATACAACGACTTTCAAATGTATTTTATTCAAGGTGAGCAGCAACATGCATATAGTTGAAAACGCTCCTGTCCTAGTCTCCAGCGGCGCACTAAATCCACCTACTACACATGGCGCCTTATCAACCAATGGCAGTTCAGAAGAGTGCAGTCTGGAAAGCTAGACACGCCTTAAAGAAGTGCCCTGGGGGCAGCTGAAATGCTGCTCTATGCTGGCTGGAGCAATAGCATTGTGACTTTGCAACTCCCATTGTAATTAGTTATTTCAGTTGGGTAGTTGCGTAATTTTCTCATTGCAGGTGAGTAGTGCTGTCACAACTAGACTGCAATATGTGGGATAAAGTGCTCGCTGCTTTACGTAACTAGGGCAACTCAAGTCACTGAGGAGCTTCCTATACATATAGAGGAACACCTCCAGGAGGTATAGTTCCTAAGGACACGGAACCCTGAGGTGACTTACACATTCTTATATCATAGGCTACAGGTACTTAATTCCTTATCAAATATGTGCACGTCACCATCCCCTTGAACACTTGATATCTTGCTTGCTCTGATGCAGAGGATCCTCCAGCTGTTGGGATATGGACTATGCGCAGAGCCTGGTAGGCAAGGCGTACTATTAGACAGTATGTAATGTGTTGCAAGCATTTACAATGCATTTAATAACCAGCATTGCGCTTTAGAATAAGAGGAAGTGTCCTCACCTCATCTCATGTGTCAAATACCAACGCTGCACCAAATGCACATAGCACCAGACACGCCTCCTTATTTGTCAAATAATGGCTGACTTGACAATAACATTTAGTTAGAAAGGAAACGGAAAAGCTACTCATTGCTTGAATTAAGTTATTTTTTTGGTGGTAGTTGGAATTTTGGGCGGTAGCCCTGAAATGCGGCGCTAACGCTATTACTGCTGCATTTACCGCTCCGCCCAATCTCGAGTTGGGCAGAAAGTTTGAGGTTTTGCTGGAGGTAAAATGTTCAACTTCCCACCTGTTTTCGGCACTGTTAGCGCAGTGCTAATTGTGCCGGCAGTAAGAGCGCCGAACCGCCTTACCACTACTCATGATCCAGCGTAAATTGCACCGGGCCGAGTAGCCGTAACGCTATTTGCGTTGGCGGTATCCCAGTCCAATCACCTCCGGGATACTGCCAAACTCGTGGTGAGGCTGTGACACCATGAGTAAACTAGGACACATGTTTTGAGGGTCAAGGTCTTGAATGCGCACGCTCTGTATCCCAGCGGTGTCATGAACGCACGGTGCATTGCTAGCTGGTGCAGGGAGATGGCCTTCTAGTCCTCGCGGTGTGACCGAGCCAAGTCATGACAGTCAGCTTTATGCTGATGATGAACATGCTTGTTAGGTCACTGCTGTCCTATCCGATTGCGTCTGATGTCCTTGGCGCTGCTCCCGCCTCGGCTCGCACGGTGGCTTCCCGTCACTGACCACCGTCGGTGCAGTGCAGTGCAGTGCAGTGTGGAGGGCAGCTCTCTTGGACATTGAGAACATAGCATTCCGTGCGGAATGTAATCACGTGTGATGCCGACTGCCCTAATTTCTCCCATATTTGTTTATGTTCTTAGATAGTGAAACCTCCTGTTTCCCCTTGCGGTCTCAAAGGACTAGGCCTCCACTTCCCAGAACCGTGGGCTAAGTAGGGGCGCATATTTCATGAGGCTTCTTTCTTTCTCCTTTACTTTTCTTCCTTTGTTCAGCCCTGCTTCTTTCTTTCCCTTCTCTTTGTCTGTTTCCCTTTCTTAATTCTTCTTCCCTTTCTTTCTCATTTTACTGTTTTGAATACTTGTATTTTTTTCTTCCTTCTTATGTTGTTAATTTTTTATGTATTTGTGAAAAGTATTCTTTCTCACTACAACAGAATGAAACAAGTTTTTTTAAACAATTAGGCTTCTTGCAGTCAGTCGTAGTTCCTTGCAACAAAAGCCGAAATTTAAAATATTTGCGACTGTGGTAAGGACAAGCGTACATTTTCGGTGAGAGAATTCCGAGTTTCATGTCCGGTTCACTCGCATGTAATTGTGTGCACTTTGTCATGACGTTTATGTACTGTCCCAAATTACCACCTTAATAACTTAGGCCTTTCCCAAAAATGGTGTCTGGCGTCCTGCCGTAGGGTTCCAGACTGTAGACTGCGAGGAGGTAGAGGCAAGGGAAGGGGTAACCAAGGACACGCAGGGTAGGCCTGTGCTAGAGGGAGTAGGGGGAGGAAATGTTTCTTAAAGGCTCGCCCGCAGGATGCTCCAGCAAGCCTGGAACATAGAAGAAGGCTGTCGGTAAGATCGTTGGCATCCGAAGATGGGAAGGAATTTCTTGAGAATAGATTTCATATAAAATATTGTGATTAGTAGTGTACGGCTGCGTGATGCATTCGCGACTTGCTCAAGCGACGCCCCTTTCCCTTTCTACCTTGCAGGCTTTAATTGCCCGAGAATGCAATGGACGTCTAACTACACTCAGCAAATCACAATACGCCTGTCCCTGCCAAGTCAAGAGGCAAGGAGGCCAAGTTCAGACGAGGCTGCCTGATAGGTTAACGTAGTGAAGGGGGCGGGGCAAGCCTTGGCCCCCTCATTGTATGCAATGTTTTCTGCCATCTTGGTCGAGTACCCGAACAATAACAACGATTGAATTAAGAGTGTCTTAATGCGTGCGTTTTATGGCTTGGTGTGCCATGAAAATTTCTAGTGAGCTTAGAAAGACATTTCCAAACCCACCCCCACCTATGGTGATCAGATTCAAAAAGTAAAAAACCGGGAGAGAGCAACTAATATAAAAGTAGGACTAACTCTTGAAAGTGGCTGTCAAGGCGCTACACTTCAGTAGGGGTTGGAGGAGAAGGGTGTTTAAGTGTTACTGTTCAAATAAACACATATTATAATTAATTTACAACAAATTCACACTATCTTAAGTCGTAAAATGCAGCATTTCATCTGTGCGAGATTGTGCATTCCTGCCTGCCAGCTGTGAAGACCTACTACAAAAAAACCGGGACCACTCCAGTTTCCAATGGGAACATAATCTTGAGAAAGGGGGAAAGAGCACCAAAAACCGGGACAGTCCCGGCAAAACCAGGACGTCTGGTCACCCTACCCCCCACCCCCGAAAGAAAAATGGGGAAAGCAACTATAGACGAGTGTGCACATGGTGTAGACCAGGCCGGTCATAGGAAATGATGCTTTTGTGTCCTCAGTGAAAACGCAAAATCAGGACACTCTTATGCAGATGGCAAGTGCTCAAAAGCCGACATGGCGGAGTTTTGCTGTGTTTTCCACACCGGGCTTACCTTTCCTATCGGCGAAAGGGTAACATGTCCGAGAATCATTGCATAGGCTTTCGTTGGCATGCTTGGAAGGAATTGTCAAGTACCCTCTCATCAGATTTGATATCCCATGTAAGGCCTTGTCCCCTGTAGCCTCCTAACCTCCCGAGCGCCCCTGAAAGCCTCATGCCCGCCATGTTGTCCTTGGGCTCAAAAGTCTTGGAGAAACGATTGTCGTATTTCCAGTTGTGAGATAAAGAACGTGTAATTTAACAGAAAAAATACAAGTAAAATATGTTTTTAGGGGTGAGTTTGGGGTACAACCTCTTCTGTTGGCGACCTTATTACTGTATGCCTCAGGGCCGTGTCGCGTCAGTGAGCTGGTTCGTGGAGGCACCAGTACCCCTACCTCCTTGGTTTATAAAGAGAAAAGTACTTCACCACAAATTGACAGCGCCACACACAGGATCCAGTTTCATTTTCAAGATGATTTATATTAGTAAATCCATCAAAAGAAAAAGAAAGAAGCGTGCAATTTATAAAATGCAATGCCCTCGAGTTTACACCTGTTTCGGCTACTCAAGAGCCTTTCTCAGAACATAACAAATGTGCAAATAGTTTATATCCATGTTCTGACCACATGTCATATATACATTCACATTAGAAACATTTAAAACAAACAAATCATAAAACGCACAGAAAAAGGGGCGACATGGAAGGAGAAGGAAAAAGAAATAACCATTACAACGTGAAGATAAGTAAATGTCAAACAGTTTCTTACATTTTATATCCTTCTTAGTCTCATGACAAATTAACATTCATCATTCCATATTACAGGGCATGGATTCCGTAACCCCTTGAAAAAACAGTCCAAGTACTCTCCAATATGTTATGGCTAGAACATGTCACATCTGGCAGTCATTATGTCTATGGGACCATTAAGGTAATCAAATCCCTGATGTGTACACATACAGACATTCCCATTCTACTGAGTTAAACAGAACTGGTGAATATGTCTCTGATACTCCTTACCCAATCTGTGTTCAATGTCTGTCCCGGGATAATCCCTTAAAAGAAAGAAGTTCATTTATCTAAATGAGCCAAGTATAAAAACTAGACCCATATTTCAACTCAAATGATTAGAAGAATGTACCAAAATCCCAACATGGGAAACCTATTTAGTCCAGAACACACCTCACTTAAACACAGCACTGTGTCATATATCATGTTCAAATAGGAGGGAAACAGACATGATACTGTTCTAATAGTGAACAACAAGATCCGTATACACAGTGATATGATCCATTCCACATGTCCTAAGCCCGTTCTTAAAGTCTGCTGCAGACATACTAATCCGTCCCCCCTCTCTCCCTTCCTTTGCGCGCGTTGTAATCTTACCTTCATGGTAACCAGCAAAGCTCTTCGCGTCGGCAATGCAAACCAATGAGCCGCCTCGCTGAATCCAGCTGTTTCTATACTGGTGCTTAGGCAACGCGGGTTGTCCCTTCTCTCTTTCTCGTCCTAAAACGTGGCTTGCCAAAAGTAGGTGGATTCCATAGGAGTCCATTGGTAAATGCCATCTGCAAAGCCTAATTTGCAGGCAGCATTCACATTACAAAAAACTGAGTACGGGGGAAGAGTAAAGGCGATGCTGACTGGCTTTACTTTTCCCTTCTGCGTTCTGCTTTTTGCATGTGTAAAATTGCATGCGGCAGACCCAAAAAGCACGTGTAAGTGATAACGTTGGTGGTTCCCTGCATGCAATTAAAATGGCCCCCAAGTCCTGTTCACCTTTTTAAAAATGACAACTGCTTTTACAGTGCTAGTCTTCACCAGCAGCGCTGGGGCACTGGTCTTGAGCTTTCCTGGGGTGAGAGGTAAGTATATGATCATTTTGGAGGATGTCTATTTGTGCTGTGTTCAAAGATGCATGTACAAAGACAAGCTGCATACCTTGGCATGGTGTTGCTGCTCAGTGTCTGCACACATGTTCCGATTGCAGCCCTTTGTCTCACTGGGCTCCTTTTCTATAGAAAAAGTACATTGCAAGAATGGTAATCCAGAGCTGTGGGCTGGGACGCTGGACGGATTAGAAATCCAGTGTCTCAAGGCACACTTGGTTAAGATGTTTCTATTACACCACAAGGTGCTTGATGCCTGCGTCAAGAGGGAATAGGTGCACTCTCAGCAGGAGGTGGGCGCAGGGAGGAATCCAGAGCCAGCCCTACCCATAGGTGGGCAGTGGCAATTGGCAGTGCCCCAATTCCAGTCCCCTCCACAGTGGCCAATATGTTCTTGTGCAATACTCATTTGTTTCTCCCCATGCCTAAAATGCCAAATGCTGGCCAAGATTTTTCTTTGCCTTTCAACAACCAAACAGAAACAGGAGAAGAGTCCCGCCTGCAAGAGAGTGAATTGTCAGCACCCCAAGCAAAGGCATTGTTGCACCCTGCCAGAGAGGGAGTCACCGGACAGAGGCTCGGAGTCCCTGAGTGAAGTCTCAAAGTCCTGCACAAGCGGCATGTCAACATAGCTGGAGTGAAGCGCACCACCCAGCAAGGAGCCGAAGCTCCTACGCGGCTGTCTACAAAACCTTGCCATGCACGTCTCCCTCTGCTAACCCGGGAAGGAGACTAGAGCGGGCCGCCAAGACAAACAAGGGCATAAAAGAAAACCCCATGACATGAAAACAGGACTTGCATTAATGATAATGATGTGTTAGTTATATAGCGCCTTAATCCAAAGCGCTTTACAGAGCACATATTTACATACAATATCACCCAACCGAAATTGGTACCCATTTATCGACCTCGGAAGGATGAAAGGCGAGTTGCCCTTGCGGGATTCAAAAATCCGACCTGCAGATCACGCTCAGATCGCAGCAGCGAGTGCTCAACCCGCTGAGCTATCTTACCGGCTTACCGCCAGCCTATATCCCTTAACACGAACTGGGACATTCCACAAGACATAATGCCATCATTGTTCCGCAACGGTTCTGTAATGGAAAAAATGGATGGCAACAAGGGACTACATATAGGTTTTCTTGTATGAAGCACCTCCCAGGTGGGGAAGACTGGACCAGATTGGTCAGGGGAAGTAGACCAACCAAAGGACAGAGGTGGGGGCTTTAAGGAATCAGGACGTTGTCGGTTGTTCGGGTGAGGTCAGAGGAGGAGGAGAAGGTGCCACACCAAGAAACCGAAAGGCCAGCCGGAGGAAGCAGGATGGTGGAGTGGGGTGTGGAGGCGATTTTGATAGCAAGTGGGGCCCTGGTTATTGAAAGCGAGTTGTACTGCATTGTGAGTGTGCAAGAAAGTGGCAATTCTGCTTAGGAGAAGGAGTGAATGCGACATGCTTCTGTGAATGAAAGGGGGGTGTTTGATTAAAAGGTGCGTGTAGGAGTTGTACTGTAGAGGAGTTAGTAGTAGTGTCGTGGAGGGTGTAGGAGTGTGAAGGAGTGCCGTGGAGTGGGAGTAGTAACACCAAAGGCTGGAGGCTGGTGGTGAAGCTTAGTAGTGACAGACATTCGAAGGATGGAAGATGATTTAAGAAGCTGAATGGCTGCAATTAAACCATTGCCGGTTCTTGCAGGCATCCATTTTATTTTAATCACCATGGGGAAATAATTTAAATAACACAGATTGTTGGTACTGATCATGCTACCGAAGCATATGTCTCACTCCAAACAAAAAAGCCAGAAAAAGTGCCAATCCCATCTGAACTTTCTATGTCCCCATAAAGGTGGCAGGTGGTACCTCTGACCCAAAGCTAAGAGGGCAGACTTAGCCGAGTAAGAGAGGCTGAAATGTGCTCTCACTGGTAAAATGCTGACCCTGAAAACTAGACATCTCATGTCTGATCTCAGCGGTGTAATCTTAAATAAAACTCTGGCCGTGCCTGGCTAGTGCAGATGTGTAATGTAGATGAAGTATATAGTTAGCAACGCTACAACACTGTGCCAATTATTGTCACAATTAAAAGTTCCCGACAGTCCTGCCCATCACCGACTGGTACCGGTAATCCAGCCCCATCTGGGCCCGCTAAACCCTAGTGCTGTGTTTTTTTTTGTTTTTTTTTAATTGTCATATGGTTAAAAAGATAACCTTTAACAATAATCCTATTACATGAAAAGGAAGTAAAAATAAACAGAAGTAAACAATAACGACATACTAATAACATATCACAATATTAAATACATAAGTAAATCCCTATAATAAAATCATAAACTTTCAGATTCAAGGTGAGCTAATATAACTTAAAATTCCTTTATTTTATCTCATTTCAAACATTGCAGAAAACGAGTTGCAGCAATTGCCATTGAACTACCAGCGAAACATGTGTTCCAATACATGTCACATTCCTCAGGCATATGCGAAAAAACACATTTCTTCCCTTTCTACTGTTCTATGCACAGCTCCCTAGCCCCCCCCCCCGTCCCCAGTTTCTGCTACCGTCCTGCTGTGCTGTGTCCCAATGTGAAACACTTGTGTAAAGGCGCGTTATAAATGCCATATCATATCATATCAATGCCCACTGAGATTCACTCTCCATGTGCCCCATTGCAATTGTGTTCCCAGCCCCCCCCCTGTAGTTCAAGATATTAAGCTGCACAAACAAGACAACAACAGACTCTATTTTTACTCAGTGGAAAGCTAATTGCGAAAAAAACATTAGAGGACATTGGATCAAACGCAGAAACCCTAATACAAAATCCCAATAAAGTGAAGAAGAAGCTATGCGAATGTGATTGGTGTGAAACGATTGGTTTAAGAGCAACCTATAAGCGGATGGAAGACGCCCCCTTGGAAGCAATGATGCTCAACAAAATGCCAAAAATACTTGGAACGATTCCGATGTCCCATTAGAAGGAAAAGATTCATAATGTTTCGCCTGAACTTATTCAAGACCAAACAAGTATTAAATCTCTGGAAAAGAAGTGACGTGAAAGACGAACTCTGATGAGTTTGTGGTCTACAAAAAGAAACTCTAAAGCACTTGGTTATGAATTGTACTCAGTTTCAAAAAGAAAGAGAAATTCATCTAAAAAACGTGAATATAGGGAGCGCATACCAAACCAAGGATGAGGTATGGGCTCTACTACACAAAGGTTCGAACAGACAACTAATGTTCGCTTTAACGACATATCTTGGAGAACTAGTAAAGAAATTGGAAGTAAAAGATCCTAGAGGTGATGAGATGAAGAGGACCTAATTAATAATGGATAAAATAGTGGAATAGATAAAAATGGAAATAGATGAATTGAATCCGTTTGGAAACGTTGTGGGCAAAGCTGTTTCTATTTCTTTTTAAACTGTTAAGCGAGGATTTTGTTCTCATTCGTTTTAAAAGTTTGTAAAAAACGGATAAAATTAATAAATAAATAAAAAAAAGTAATTCTGGCCTGCAATGTTATTGATCCCAGATGTCCACCCCCCTGGCCTCCTGCCCCACCACCGCCCCCCAGGCCCTCACAATTCAGCTGCTAGGTGTCCCTGTAGGGGTTTTCTCTCCATTACTGCCGCTTCTGTGTGTCTTTCGCCATCTGTCTCCAATGCGTGTAGAACAAGGCCATACACGCGGCCGGCTGCTTTTGACACCAGCCTGTTCCATGGTACCTTAGAACATAGCCTCACAATGATCCTACCCAAGGTGCACCGCTACCAGGACGTGGCCACACCTGCACCAGATAGATGCAAAAAATGTCCATCAAGTTCTCCACTAACTGCCTCACACTAGTACACGCAGATTCCATGTTGCACCTTGCAAGGTGTCCAGTCAATTCGTTGACCTCAAATTGGTCGAATGACATTTGGTCGACGCAATTTCGTCGAAAACCATTTCGTCGATTTTTTTTTTAAATTATATATATTTTTTTGGGTGTTCGTTTAGGCAAAAAAAGGTTTTTTAAGGCAAAAAAGGGGGGTTGGGGGGGACCCCCCCAAAAAATAAATAAATAAAGGGTTAAAATAGAAAAAAAAAAATTTCGACGAAATGGTTTTCGACCAATTTGCTTCGACCATTTGTCTGGTCGACCAATTTTTTTCGACGAATTGACTGGCAACCGCACTGCAAAATGCACATACCAACTAAGCCCCCCACGCATGGCAATTTGAACACCCGTTTCAACAGACGGCGATGATCAACCATCGGAACAGTGCACCTCGGCGTCACAATCCCGAGCAACGGATCTTTACGCGACTGGAACACAAGGCTCTCCTCCGGGTGCAGATACATGCTCTGGACATGAATCTAGAAAAGCGGCAAACACAGTACCCTGTTACTTCCTAACTTCATGCATCAACGCAATAGCGAAGATATGGGGCCTTTTCTGTCTTTCCGCAGTCAGCGGACCGAGCCCACCTTTGTTCAGCCCCGACAGAGCTCAGAGAGGCCATCCAAATGATAGTGACCTAACAGCACAACATCCAATGACCTAACACAGCACAGCTCCCCATGTTCTCCAGGGAGAGCGCTGCTGTTCTGTGGCATTATATCTGCACTACACCACCTACCTAAAAGCAAAAAGAGCAGTGTCCCTTTTGGATACTAAATGCAGTGTACAGTGTCTAGCACGCAGGAAACTAGGGTGGCTTTATTGGCCTGGTGGCATGTGGATCACCACAAGACCTGTGCTACCTTACACCTGACCAAAACAAGAGGTGATGGCAGGAAGGTTTTGAATTCATCTTAACTTCTGCCATTGCTCTGGGCAACCATCCAGACCATCGTTTTTCGCCTGCCAAGCCATTCCAAAAGGGAAAGACCATATGCAAATCAGTCTTGGTCCCACCCCAAAAGGGGCAGCCCAGGCCGAAATGCTTGAACACGTCCCGTCTGCATGAAACCACAAGCATCCCCAGACATGTTTTGGCTTCATTGGCCTCATCAGTGGGGAGTAGCTTGGGTCTCTAGGCCTTGGCAGCGATGAAGGCTTAGTCTCACTTTGCTGCCCAAATGGCCTTGCTTTTATTTTCACCTCTGTTGTCTCAATCTATGGTTTCATTAAACTCAATGCAGTTACACACCACCGGAAGGAAACACCCACCTAAAGAATTACAAAAGAAAGAGGACTGGGGGTCCTCCTGCTGGAATGCGTTTCTTGTTGACGTTTCGACCCGCTCAATATTCAGCATTCGATTATACTTGTGACCATACGAAAATTGTGAAATACGTACAGTGACCTGAGGGGAACATGCCTGATGAAACACCAAGGCAAACCACATGTGAATCATTAGCTCCTTGAAATTGATGTAAAAATCCAGCAAGGCCAACTGCCAGGTGTGGACCATCTCGTAGGAACTCGCGATATGCAATGAATTTGTCTCACAGAAACGGCCCGTGGAGCTTACAGTAGGAAAGCTATGCAATTCTACACCCTGCTCTGCTGGACGCAGATGCTCCACGCAACCAAAGTGCTTTCAATGGTCCTCATGCCCGATATTTATGGTCTCTGAGTCTTTATCTGGCAAGACTAACTGAATGCAGAAAAAAGAGCAAACGGGAAAGTGATAAAGGCTTAACTCGCGCTGTCGGATAAAAGTGCAGCCTTAATCATGATCAGGAAAAGGGATGTATGGTGCCTCCTCGCAGCAATTTGCTCAGGCCCACTTGTTCCAATTTTCATTTCCCACATTTCACTGCAATAAATGTGCGCAGAGACTCCCGCAACCCTCCGTACACTCCACCTTTCTAAATACCTAAACCCAACCCTCCATCTACATTTGCGGTGAAATGTGGTAGGACCAAAAGGGCCTCGAACAAACGGATCTGTGAGGAAACGAGGTCGTTTGCAGAAAATATAGATCAAAAAGAGGAGCAGTTTGGGGGGGGCATTGTGTTTCCGAAGGTATCTGAATTCTCACCTCAGCCATATTCCCAAGTAGTTTTAGCTTCTCTTCAAATAACATTTGCATATTTAAGCAGCCATGTTGTATGTCTCCACTTTAGCAAAGTGGAGGACGCATGCCATGCTTAAACGCCTTCTTTTCCTTAATGGGTGCATATTCAGGGAATGCCAGAGATTGTTTCCCTGGCATCTACAGGGATAAACCACATATCAAGGGCCCGAGACCCTTCCATTTATGGGGTACGCCGCTGTATTCCAATGGGTAAAGCTAGGATGGGAGGTATAACAGTAACTATACAAATCATTAAAAAAACACCTGTATAGCTTGACTGTGGAAGGATAAAAATACTAAATGAATATAACGAAGCCTGAATTTGAAATGAGGATTTGAATTACTGAGTATATTCTGATTGCATAATGTACCCGTCCAAGCTGATCCCAGGCCTGTATGCAAACTGGGGAACTTGCGATATGCTGTGCCAGAGTTTGGTGTGGAAGTGAATACAGAAGGGAGGGCCTGCAGCTTCCTACTGTAACATTAGACCTCCTTCCACAGTCTCCTCCTCTCTAAAATGGCTGCCTCCCAGCTGACGTCTGACAGAATCTCTTCCGGTGTGGAAGAGGATGGCTCCAGGTTGGTGATTCATCCTCTGCATAGCCCTGAAGTATTTGTCCTCTCCTCCTCGGTCTGATTGCCTGCAGCTGGTGTCACTGCTCACCCACACTGAAATATGGCCCCCAGGGTGAGGGAAGAGCAGGGCCCTGGAGGGGAAGGCTTGCAGTCCCTGTTCTGCTAGGCCTTGCATCATATGTTAGCACTTTGTGCCTCGTCTTGGCTATCAACACTGAGTTCCTTTCCTCAGCTAGAACCTCATCTGCTGCGGAGAGCATTCGCAGCCTTCCCAATTGTGCTGGCTGCTTGGTCACAGGCCTTTCATGTGCAGCATATAACTTGGATCATATGGACAGTGCATACTGTTTTAGTAATGTTTAGTTTTGGCTATTAGGTGCTGCTTTAGCGCCACCTATAAGCTGAAACAATGTCATTGGAGTACAGATAGGAGGGAGATGGGTTTTGAGGGGGGACACATCTAGGTTGTGAGACGGGGACACATTTCTTATTGATAGTGTTTGGACTTCACCAACCCATGGCCATGTTTTCCCTAAGGCAGGTCCCACCCACTTCCTGTCCATCCTTGCCCAAAACACACCCTCAGGGAAATCTCTTTGATCCAGCGTTATCACGCTCCAATGTCCAACTGTGTGCTCCATACTGCCTACCAGTGTTTCTAAGCATTCTTCAGGGAGTTAATGGCTTAATTGCAGCTGTAAATTAGCATCTGGTGAAATATAAATGTCTTAACCAAGTATGCCTTCAGACACTTGATTTAAAGGCAATATGTGTGTCCTCACATCTGAGATGGTTTATTGAGAAGCCACCCTCAACACGGGGAGATCCTTCCCTCTCCACTCGAGTGGTGACACAGAAAACTGTTTAACAGATTCTTTTTTTAGCCCTATCTCAGACACATATCATGCCCCTTGAGTCCCTCTCCCCTGAGCTAACAATGATTCAAGAACCAGGCCACTGTACGGGAAATATATGGGTATTTATTTAAATTAAAAGTAACAGAAATCAGCACGAAAATATCAAAAACCATTTTTATCCGTGGCATGACACAATCAACTTCTCTCAGCATAAATAAATCACAAAAGTGAGTTAAAAAGAACATAATCACAATTATTAACTTTCTGCAATTTCACTTCACAAAATAATTACACTGTTCAATAACAAAGGCTCTTATGTAATGTTGTGCGATTTTGATTTTCCTGTAGGCTTAAAAAGGTAGCAGTAGAATTTCAAGATTGGTAAAAATACATACGCCAATCATAATTTCACCCACACTTTTGGTTTAAAAAAACACAGGGTGATTTATTGCTTTGTTTTTCAGACTCCCTTGCCCCTTTTCTTTGGTCTATGTTGGGAAGCCAGAAAGAAAAATTGGAATGCTTTGGCCAATTATGGATTTCAGACCCACCGTACTGAAGGGCCTGTGTTGGGGAAGCTGGATAAAAAGGTTGGACTGATTTTTAAGAACGAAGACATCCCTCTTCCTTAAAGAAGTCTGGGTCAGCTGCACAACAAGGATTACCCAAATTAATGTATAGGCTATAGTTTTCAGCGCACACTGGGAAGTGAGTTTTGTTCATTTTGAATTTTAACAAAGTCCACCCTGTAGTGTTCTACCACATGGGGAATTGATTAAATTAATATATTTGGTTAAATAGACTAAGGAGCTACAGTTTTTACCCCCACCCACTAAAAAGGCAAAGGATTCAAGGCAAGCAGACTCCCCCACCTTTTGGTATGCCAGGGCTAAGTTATACTTACATAGCAAGCCTCTGTTTAAGGTTGAGCAGAGCCAGCTGCATCTCCGGACACTCTTGAAAGATAGGGCAGGGATCTGGTCACTCCACTCTCACAGATGGCCTCCCGTTCTCCACCATAGAACCGAGTCAGCTTTGAGGCCTTCCTAGAAATAGACAGCTCCACCCAGATGCACTCTCAGCAATCTCCTCTGGCGTCTCCTCACAGCTGTCAGATGGTTAGTTTCAGCAGCCTTTCTGATGGTCTGCCTCTTGTCTGTCTGTTCCTGTCTTTCTCCTTTTTCTGTGTGTCCTGTCTTAGTGCAGTCCCCGTTGTATAGCAGCGATGACACCACCAATTTTACAATCTTGGGGGAAGTACCCTGCAATAATCCCTGCCACTAGAATTGGACAGTTACCCTTCTCTCTTCTCCCAAACCCAGCTTCCATGTCAGGATTGGTTTAGGGATTTGGAGCAACATATGGTAATTCCCATTTGTCATCATGCTTTGTTCTCTTTTCAACTTGTTGGCAAAAACTAGTTATGTATCACAACTTCATAATTTTACTAGCAACTGCCAGACTAGCCATATTTGCTATTTCCGCTAATCATGGGGAATTAGATAAGCATGTGGCACCTTTCTGCCATTTCCATAAAAAGCACAACAGTTATGAATATGTAAATTATTAAGCATATCCCTAATTTCATTTTCCACCCGCTCACCAACTCTCACATTTGGAACATGTTCAGATCAGCCAGAAACCTAGTCTAACTTGCCATTACAGTTTGCAGAGTCACAGGTAGATGCATTTTATATCCCCAAAATTGCCTGGAAATTACATAGAAAATGATACATAGATGAAATCCACCCGCCTTATGATGGCTGAGAGAAAGGCCTAAATGATAATAGTAATTCAAATAAATTCTGAATCTTCATATGGGACAAATGGTCCTGCTTCCAGCCATTTGTTTTCACTGGGTCAGCCTGTGCCTTTATCAGTCTCCTTTGTGTTGGAAGCTTGCTCTTTGAAGTGAGTGCCCCAATTTTCACATATATTGGTTGTGCTCCAGCCAAGGGTGACTTTTCTTGAAGTCCATGCTTTCAGAGCCAGTAGGTCTGGTGAACACTGAATTTCGATGCCTGTAGAGGGACATTTTTATTGCGGTTGGCCGTTAGATGGGAAATGTGACATCCAGGCTGGTAGTGGGAATTTTCCTTGTCAAGTTTTGCCCACAGCCAGCAAAAGGGTCTGCCTTGGGCTGACATTTTTTTTCATGAAGACAAACTGACTCTTCAAATGTCACTGGACTTGTGTGGGTAAAACATAATATACATTGCTGTTTGTCAACCCACACATCATCTTTTGTTTTCCTGACATTTTGTTGTGAGCAGCGATATTTTTTTCACTTTTGTTTTTTCAAACCGTTTTAATTTGCACACACAGGTGCAGGCTGTTTTTGTTTTAAATGTTTACAAATCTTGTTTTCCATGTGACAGGGATCTTTGATTCCTCCTTCTTTTGTAAATTAAATTAAAATGCTGCTTATTCATTGGTAATGACAGGTAGGCCCCTTTCCAAACCGTTTTGTTTCAGTGTTTAAAATCCTGCCATTCATGTGCAAGGGACTTCTGTCTGGGGTCTTTAAATGCACCCCACACATCTGTCCCTTGCACTGAAAAGCTGTTAGAAACAAGTACTAGCAAAGCCTAATAGGCGTTTTGCAGGTGCTGACAGTATATGCCCCGGGTATAACAATTTTGGTAGTACCTGGCAAATAACTAGCCTCTACCTACACAAAAGCCCAAACGGTTGGGTTTGCCAGTGGTTGTTATTTTTGAAGGATGCTCCCCAACATTGATGGCCGTGGAGGCATCTCACGTTTTGAGGTCACATCACTTATCTTAGAATTTGCACTTAATTGCGAATCCACGATCGTCTCACAGGCGCCCCCTTTTCCGTCTCGTTTTCTTTTACTGTCCTAATATAAATTACCAATATCGTCCACTGGTTCGCATATAGTGGGTGGGTGGACATCGTCTGATGATTGGCCATTCCTCTTTGTGGAACGCCAATCAAAGAAGACTATCTGGATCTTGACCCCATTCCATAGCCTTGTCAGGGAAACCACGGCCCCCTTAATTGTACCGCTCATCACTACTTAAACCCCTAGACGAAATTCTACATTTTCCATTAAAAATGCTATGCTGAATTTTCCTTTTAACTATTACTACAGTGAAGAACCAAAATTATTGTTTTCAAGTGCCAACCGATTTTATTTGACTAACATTGTATTATTTCATGTTCCCGTCCAATAGAGTTCACTTTAAAATACACTTAATACACATGTGTTTTTATATAGCACTTAATGTCCCTGTTCTCTCACTTCTAAGTACTGCGGTCGGATATGTTCTTACCCAATAGAATGGAACTCCATTTATCAACCTCAGGTGCTGAAGGACTGAGTCGGTGCCACTGCACGTATTTACCTTGTGAAGTGCGAGCAAGCACCATGTCTGAGACAAGCTCTTGACCCCTTAGTGAGCTAGCCACCTGGCAAGTGTGTACCTTTTGTATTGCACAATGTCTTTTTCGTGATTGCCAAGTTAATCTAGGTTTTGTTAACATTTTTGAAGTAGATAAAACAAAAAATAAAACGCAGTCGAACGCTGTCCCGGGAGGATAGCTCAGCGGCAACTTGCTCGCTTTGGAGACAAGACAACACGAAGCAACATAGGTTCTGGGCTGTGTGAGCGCTTTAAAAATGCAAATAAATAAATAAATAAAAATAAATAAATAAAGCACGCACTCGGCTTCATTTTCCAGTCCCCCGAAGTGTTAAATGGGGTGTAAAACTAGGCGTTAAATATAAACGCACGTTGCTACAGCAAACGTAGAGTTTAGTGGATTTTCGAGGATTTGGCGGGTGGAAAAAGTTCATGCAAGGAAATGCATGTTTCCGCCACACCCCGTCTGCCCCAGCTGACACATGCATGAGGTGTAAAACCGTGCATAACATACTTCCGCATGCTGCCACACTCCATTTGACATGGCAGGGGATTGTCGAGTATTTGGTGTGTGGACCACGAGCAAGGGAGGCAATGTACGCCCCCCACCCGCTGCATCTGTCAAATACAAATGCACTTCCACCAGCATCTGGTTTTGCGGCCGGTGCCGGTGGAAATGCACGGGCTTCCACGTCAATGCCTCCCATCGCGCACGTGCCCCGAAGTGTAAACATTCACACTTGCGCCGGGAGGCATGGCAACAGACACGTGTTATGGTTAGAGGTCCCCTGCGCACATTACAATTATGGCTCCCGGTTTTACGGTATTTATTTTTCTGCCATTTCCGTCTGTACTTAACCTTATTTTTTGTTTTTTTGTTTTATTGGTTAAAAAAAAGTTAACCCTTCACAATATTCAACATTTAAAACAATAGTAATAAAAAGACACATATATGTAATAAAGAAAATTAATGTCCATGTTCAATTGTTTAAAAAAGTGGTGACTGCCACCACCGTAGACGTTGTTGCTCCCGACAAACATGTTTTCCACATAGAGTCACGGTCAGAACTAACGGCTCTTAAAAACATTCCATCGCAAACCCCTCGGCCATGTGCAGTGCATCAGCCGATGGTTAAGATGTACTGGCTGTTCTGGTCCTTTACAGCATCTGCAGGATAGCAACTCTTCATTAATCCGCTCATACTTCACTCCTTGGTGTGAATTAAATTCCATCGGAACTGCAAAAAGAGGTGACGAGTACACTTGTCGGCAGGGGAGCCGATTTATGAATTTCCGGGCAGGTGGGGGGGGGCCCAAATACAGGAAGTGACATCACTGGCAGTTATATAACTGCAAATTTGCATGTAGTCGCAAACTTGGTGCAACGGGGTGCCGGGCGTGGGGTGGGGGCGCGCGCAGCGCAGAACAGTGGAAACATTGGCTAGCATGCACTGCATATACTAAAGTCAAATAAGAAGGAGATTTAAGCCATCGAGTTGCATTCCAGTAAGACATCACTGCCCCTACTCCACCGCTCTATAATCGTCCAGGTTGTAGTAGCCCTCCCTCAAAAGGCAGAGCTACACAACTAGGATGGGAGAATGAAATGCTTGCTAAACAGAAGGTACAGCTGCCAGGTGGAGTACCACCACCACCACCAAAAAAAAAGTTCCCAATTCAAGGGAAACGAGAAGTAAAGATGTTTCCCGATTATAAACTACCAAGCAAGACGTGTGTGGTGCCATAGTTCAGTAAAACATCAACAATTCAAACTTACAATAGTGCTGCTGTAGATTGGACAGCCACAAGTGAAATTTGCTAAGATGTTATCTCTGAGTAACCAGATAGAGTTAGGGATGTAGCTTAATCTTAAACCTTTCAGTGGACACATCAGATGTTCTGCTGAAGTATAATGCAATCCTCGCTGAAGTATAATGCAATCAAGTGTGGTTTCAGACTTGGGGGGAAGAGTGTTAACTGCTTTTAACATTGTAGTTTACCAGAAATTCTGGTAAAGTAGTGTACAATGTTAAAAAGCAGTTACCCAGGCTCACCCTGCACCCAGGTGATGTTTGGGACTGATGGAAGCACTCGCGTCTAAATGTTGTCTCCATGTTTTAAAAACTCCCACTTTCCGGGTTTTCAACATTCATTTGAAACACCCCTTATTCAAAAAATGAAGGAGTCAGTAAAAAAGCCAATGCTGAAAAGCCTATTTCGCACAAGTAGTAAGACCCAAAGGGTAAGAGCGACTGTATAGCAGACCATGCCAATGTAGGATACTCCAGGATTACCTTCAATCAAAATTCACCCACTGCAATGTTCCTAAATTCAGATTGCAGAGTAGTGTCCGACTGAACCTCAATCAGCTCTTCCTGGGCATCAAATGGATGATGCACCACCTCCTCTGCCAGAAAAGTCTGCATCACCCAGTCATTAATGCCAGCATTTACTTCAGGGAAGTATTCATCAAAGCTGGACATTAATGTTTCTAGGTGGCTTGCCCAGCTCCAACTGTTCTTTTGCAAAGGTCTAGCTTCCCCTTTTATTCATTTTTTCCTCTGTGTTCTCATGTCCACAGGAATGCCCCCAAAGGTGGGATTGGGAGTTTCTGGGGTGGTGAGTTCTAGTGGTCTTAGTTTCCTTTATAAAATACACAAATCACATAGTATGTCAACCAGACAATGTATCATTGTGTACAGCTTAAAGGGGGCCACCTGACCCAAAGCAGCACACTTGGAGATGTATTTTGGAACAATCAACATTGTAAACACACCTCTAGTTTAGATTGTAAAGAGTGCTTGTGCTGCAATTACAAGCAATTACAAGCACCCAGTTAATAAAGTCCAGACTTAAAACACTTGATCAGCATTCAGTGAGTAAAATAACCTTATAAAAATAAAATGCAGCTTTGCATAAAATTACAGAGAATTTTGGGATTATGGGGGTAATACCGCTGAAATCCACCATGGAGTCCTATGGACTCCAATTAATGGGGACTAACACTGCCTACCACCACTTGTAATCCGGCAGTAATACCGCCAGACCAAGTGGCAGTAATGGTAGTACAGTTTGGTGGTATCTCGGCAGATTTACAGGCCACACATAGACATCACCTCTCTCCATGTTGTCTTTTATTGTAAAGTGGATTACCAGGTTTCAGACCTGTAAAATACCCCTGTCTCCTTAGGTGACTCAGACCCCCACCATTCCATCCTACATAAACTTGATGCCCCCAGGCTGTTCTTCTAGTCTACTTTTATTCTACCCATGTAGATCCAGGAACGTCATACTCCTGTTACTTTCATGGATTATGTTACTTTCTGTTCCTTAAAGCCAGGGGTCTTAAACATGTGGCTCTCCAGATGTTTTGGACTATGACTCCTATGATCCATCAGCATTGACTATGCTGGCTGGGGTTGATGAGCATTGTAGTCCAACACATTTGCAGAACTAAAGGTTGCAGAACCCCGCGTCCAAGCAGAGGCCTGGAACTCCATACTGCCACAAGCACCTTATCATTTGACTCTGGCTCTGAAATAGAGACTTTATGCCGGCCCTTTACCCACAAACACTGGTTGTTAATATTATACCTTGGAGCTGCACGCGTTAATAGCACTAGTGCAAGAAACGTTCAGGACGGGCGGTAAAAAGACTTCTGTGGGTCTTATGCGGCCTATGAGTTCACAGGGTTTGGTTGACCAGGGAATAGCACATGAGGCAAGGAGTTGGGCCAGGATGGCTGGTTAGCTGCTGTCAACCTTTCAGGTGGCAACCGTAAACCCATGAAGAGGAAGCGGAGATGTGCAGTGCTTCTTTGCCCCCCTTCTTCTCTGATTTGTGAGAGCTACATTTTCAAAGCCTCTCTCTGAATGGAGCATGAGTGCATTCATCTCTCAGTTGACTCACACAGTTATTGTTCTGTCTGCGTCTTTCATTTGTTATAAAACAGCACCCAAGGTTGGTGGCTCTCAGGGGGTAGGGAGCCTGGGACGCTCCTAGGACAATGAACTGGCAGCCAGGGGGTTTTAGCAATGCGCTACTTTTGTAAACAAAATGAACCCCAAAAAATCTTTTTTTTGTGACTGCACCAGTAAATCATCAAGAATCGATGACTGGGAGAGAGGCTGCAGGAGAGCGATTCCCCCTAATTTGTATGGTACAGTAGCACAGATAGGACAAAGTGGTTGGTTGGCTCTCGACCTACATCTATCTACCTGTTCAGTAGCACACTTGGGAGTGGGTAGTTGAACTGGCTTTGGGGTCCCCGTTTCTCTGTGATAGCATACTCTTGAGGGCATACTTTTTTTTTAATGAACATTTAATTGCAACTGCATGTGTATGCCAAGTGCTTAATTTGTAAAACAGTAGGTGCTTGTGCCCAAATATGTTCTTGCACTTCTGTGACACTTGGGCAGTTCCACACCACTGCTGCCACCCAGGGTCGGACTGGGACAAGAAATAGGCCCGGTCACCCAAAAAAAAGTGGCCCACCCCTTGCCTCAAAAAAGTGGCCCACCCCTCGCCTCACGACACTTGACCTCTGATGATATCACTGCAAGTGATGTAATTTGACCCCACACCAAAGTGACATCCCGGGAAGCGATGAAACACAACCTTTCACCCCTTGACAAAATAGGAAGTGGCATCAAATAGCATTGTTCCTAAGTAAACTACACTACGAAAAATATGGTTATGATTTTACTAAGGTGATATACATTTCATACAAGAATGGATCACCATACGTATCATTAATATCTGTGTGTATAGATCCATATTGTCAAAATACTGTGACTCCAAGCAGATGTCCAAGGCCACATGATAATATGGTATTATATAGCACTTACCCGTAAGCTCTTTTTTATAGAACAAATGTGCATACAATATCACCCAACCTGTGTTGGTACTTATATCGACCCAAGAAGGATGAAAAGTTTTTGAAGAATAAAAAATGAAAAAATAAATTTGAAAAAAATGAATTTTTCCAATTTTTTTTTTCCAAACCGGCCCAAGCATGGCCTGAAACCTTACTCCCCAGGGACGATTTCTGGCCGGCCAGGGGCCAATCGACCCTGCTGCCACCACCCATAGTGCGACAGAGGCCGGGCTTTTGTGGGGCCTCAGGCTCCATTAGGATCCTATTCATGAAGACAAAAAAAAGCACACACATTCTTTTGCCGCAATGACCATCATCAAGGCAAAAGAAGGTGTGCGCTTTTTCTTTTGTCTTCATAAATAGGCTGTTAATGGAGCCCCAGGCCTCACAAAGGCCCAGACCCTGTCGCACTAAGCATGTGTGGCAGGGGCCGTGGATCGGGCTGCTGCTTGTTGATGAAGCAACAGCCCAATCCTTTGGTAATTTATCCTCTTTTTTTTTCTTTTCAAACTGTGGATGCGCGCTCCCCTGGGCACGAGGCTGCGGCCCACCAGAGGGGCGCGCCCCACAGTTTGAATACCGCTGCGCCTAAGCCCTCCCCTCCAGGACCATACACCAATATGAGTCCTAGAGGGGAGGGCTTAATCGGCCATGTTCGCACTTTTGCCCGGCCGCAGAGAAGTGAAGCAGTATCGATGGAAAGGGCCATCGATGCTGCAACAGTTCTCTCCGGCCGGGGGTGGGGGGGGCTCAGCCCGACTTGATTTTGCCGGTGGGGGCTCGGGCCCCGGAAACCCCCCGTACTCGGTGCCCCTGCTTGTCGGGGTATATCGATAATAAAGGTGTGAATGTTCCTCTTCTCTTATGGTCACCCCCCCCCCCCCCAAGTGACGCATCGATGCATATTGAAGCAGTTCATCCAGTGTTAGACCAGTCCCAATCATACAAGGCTCGTTTCACCCTTTCGGGGTTACCAATCAAGCCTGACTCCAAACAAGCACACTTGGACAACAATTCATTACAAAGAGTTGTAAGGACCCTAAGTGGCTCCCGGCTCCGTTCCTTACACATAGGGCCCAGGTCTGCATACAGGGAGTTCTTACACAGTTCCAACAGTTTCCTATAGACGGACAAGTTACGCCAATCCGCCCTAGCTGTCAGCGAGACCAGACCTAGTACATAACGCATTACTACGTGTAGAGTACAGCGGGGCACACGCAGGACACGCCTCCAGATCAGGGCCTCTTCGAGAGGTAAGTGCGTCAAGATTGTAATGCCGTATACTTCAATCCCGTACATGATCTTTGGGACACATTTCCCTTCATAAAATCGAATAGCCGACAGTAATGAGAGTTTGCCAAATACAGAGTCTACTCGACACAGCTGCTTAGTTAAATTAACAGCTTTTGTTCATAGCCATTTTCGTATGTCATCTTTAATGTTCATAGAAGTAATGAGGCAGCCAAGATATAGCAGAGTGTCCGTCGGTTGTACCCCTCCACTGTACCATTTAAAAGGAACTTTTTCCCCTGTACGTCCTAACTGCATTACCCTCGTTTTGCTCGGGTTAATAGCCAAGGTATGTTTAATCACAAAGTTAGAAAAACCTTCCAGAGATGTTGGAAGCCTAGCGGTGTGTGCTCGAATATTAAGAAGTCGTCCGCATATGATAACCACAGTGGTCTGATGTTCGGAAGTGTTGGTGTCACTAGGGCCTTAAGGAGTAAGTAGTCACCCACATCCACCATACACAGGTTACCATTTATACATATGTATTCTTGGGACTTTTTTTCTGTATTTATCCACATTTATTTATTGTCATATAAAAAGATAATTCGCAACCAGTATTTTTCTGCATTTATTCTAATAAAAAAAGCATTTATTAAAGCACACATGCAGGCATATAGGAAAGAAATGCTAGCTCAATTTATTCCATAACAAAAGGCTGCTCCTGTGACTGCTGCTGCCTTAATATATATGCTATCGCCAGTTTGAAGAACTTGAATGTTTTCTCAAGCGCCACAAGACAAAAAGGGGTGGGGACAGGGGAGACAAGAGCAAAAAAACTACTATCCTACGAGTCCTTGACATTCGGATTGTGCAAGTGCTGTAATAAAGTGCTGGGGGAAAGGAGGGGTGCTGGTAAGGGCCAATGGGAAGGAGAGGGGGGGTGCCCATGGGATGGGCAAGTGCTAGGGTAGGCCCCGGAGGGCAAGTGCCGAGTAACACAAAGTGCAGGGAGGGGGTGGGCCGACCAGTTTCAGTAGGCAGGTTGGGGAAGGGGGCCCGGGAGGGCAAGTGCTGGAGGGGGTGCTGGCAAACACTGGGGCGAGGCAGGCCTGGACCCCAGGAAGTATCATAGGGACCAGGCAGCCAGTCACAGCAGTGGGGAGGAGGGGTGACAAATCAACTTCCAGGGGCACCAATGGTCCAGGGATGAATATCAGTTTCTGAACCATCAGTCAGTCTAACACCTCTAGTGCACCAGAAAGGATCCAAACAGATTGGAAACACAAGTCAACTATAAACCTCCTTGTCAAATGTTGGTAACTTAGACAGGACGGCAGGCTTATCTCCGCAAGGTCGTGGATCGTTGGATAGTTGCAAAACAGCAAAAATACAATTATTACCCAATAATGAAAGGGACTGTTCAGTCAAGGTTCTATAAAAATATCTACATTATTATCACAACAGATAGTTCTAGTAACACTACAAAATACAACCCATCCTGAAAAGTAACACAAGTAACAGACAGTTTCAAGAAGGAAAGGGGATGCACTCTGGATACTGACAGGTGGGTTGTCAGTAAAATAATTAATCACAATGTTCAAGGATTCTTGGTCTCAGCACAAAGGGAGCAATGGGCAGCAAAATGTCATTAGGGGCCTTTGGAAAAGGCTCAGGGGGACAGAATGACAATGTAGAAGTTCTTGGTGCTTGACAGGGTCAAGTCGGTTTCAGGTTGTTTTGCAGCTTCTGCGACAGAGTTCAAGACTGGAGACAGCTGCGGGTATCAGGCAGCAGGCAGTTCGGTGAGCGAGGCTGGACGGATGGCTGCAGGCTGTCCTACACAGCAGCTCGGGGTCAGGAATCCTTGTCTCAATGCTGTTTGGCCGGTCTGCAGCACTGGTCGAGGTGTCTCAGATGGCTTTAGAGATTGCAGCGTGACAACAGTCAGGGGTGCAGTCGGTTGCAGCTAGAGGGGCTCAACTATCTCGTAAATATCCTTTCAGGCAGCTGCTGATTTATGCTTGTTGGTGCACTTCTCCTAGCTTCTTCACTGGGCTTGTGTCGTCCTTTAAGGCGGACGGCCCAAAGCTGAGGAGATTTTTACAGGCAACAGCCTTGTCCTGGGTTTGATTCAGAGACTCTCTGACGCTTCCCACCTAGGAAGCTTGCTTGCAGAGCCTAGCAGGGCACACTGTTTGCTCTCTGGGTACCGGTTCTGGAGCTGCTAGAGGGTCCTCTGGATTCAGTATCTCCCTCTGTTTCCTGGGAGATGTTTAGGGGAGGGCTCTTGCTTCCCTTTTGGAAATCATGGCCTTCCTTCACTGGCAGAAGCTGTACGGCAGACTGTACCTTCAGCCAGGGTCCAAATGAGTTCTTCATGTTACTCCGCGTGAAGTCTTCAGATGATCTGCTAAGAGAGGGGTTCAGCCCTCTTTCAAAGCCAAATGGGAACCAGTAATTGGTGAAGGCTAAACCTACCTTAATGAACCAATCCTGGGTCCCTACCAACAATCTTCTGTTATGCGTGAGGTCATAACCAGGGTGCTTTGCAACAGGAAAGGTAAAGAGGTGGGAACATGTACGACTAAGTCCCACCCATCTTCCTGACTGTTATGGATCAAAGGGTCCCTCTGGTTAATTGAGCTCTCTGCATTCTGATCAAAGAGCAGGTCTCCCTTGAAGTTGTGGCAAGAACAGATTTTCTGTCTCCATCAAATCACATACTTCTACCCTCTGATTGGGGTGCCCCTGTGGGTGTTGCCTACTGTAAACACATGTACCAGAGATGACATTTCACTGCCCTTGATACTAAGGGGCGAGAGCTGACTTCAGGATGACACAGATGCATATCAAAAAGGTGTTGTGTTTCTTGTCCCCTTTGTCAGCTCTGCGGCCAGGCCTCTTGCAGGCCTGCTTCAGTTAACTCTCATCAGTATGCGCTGCAACCAGCAGAACTGACAATAGGCAGGGAGGATCCATGGAGCCTTTAATATTTAATTAGGCTGGCCATGGCAGGAGGAAGTAATTGCCCTCCTCCTCTTGATGCTTTCATGTACTTCTGGCTGTCACATTCCAACTAAATGTGACCGGGAGGACTGCGCCTGTCGGCTGTGTCCCCCCAGGGTGCACAGGTCTATGGGTTTGTCATGCAATGAGCAGAAGAAAATGTGTGGGGCCTGAGCCCCACACATTTTCCGAGGTTGATCTCACATCATTCAATTTCTTAAAAAAATATCAAAAAAGCCCAGGTGAGTGCACAAGAGCGGAGGAGAGGGAAGAAAGAAGAGAAAAGGAAGATCTTGAGAAGTATCCAGAACCTAAGGAGTTCCTGCTCAAGTCTGAGAGAGGCAAGGAGTCAATTCCAGATGGAGGCTCCCGCCGAAGAGAGGGATTTACCCCCTACTCTCTGCTTGGAGAAATGTCTGACCTACAGAGAGTTGGAGCTAGAAGACCAAAGAGTTCTAGCCGGGAGATATTTAGGGAGAGAGAGTTGGATGTAGCAGGGACACATGCCCCAGAAAGCCTTGTGGACAATGCAAAGGGTCTTGGATTTGGTGCTTGCAGTCACTGGGAGCCAGTGGATAGATTGTAGGGCTGGAGAGATGCATTGAGTCACATAGGACTCAATGGGAAAGGGAAAGTGGAAACACTGGCACCATCTCGTGATGGTGCCAGTGTTTCCACGTCCGCCTGCAGGCGGGCCGTGTTGAACCCGCCAGGTCAGGCTCGGGCAGTCCGGAATTAACAGTGGCGGCGGGTTTACCGCCACTGTTATTTCCATACCGGGTGACTCGTAATGAGGCCCATTGAGTTTCTAGGGGAAGGTGAGGAAAAGGAGAATACCTCTGTATGAGTGGCATCACAGAGAAGCAGACCATTTTTATAAATAAATACAGACAGAAAGCAGATTGATTTTCCTCTGTATTTATGTGGAAAAATCAGTAGAAATGGAAAACTGGCAGCCTGAATTGCAGTCAGTAATGGGAAGAAAATGCCCCCAATGGGTTCAAATGGTGTTCATACCTGCATTGGCCATCATGAATGCCTCGCCTCGCTACCGATAACAATAACATTGAAAGGTCAATTGACTGTTTGTTAAAGATCTCCTAAAGGTGTTCATAAGATTAAGTTAATATGCAAGCCATAGCATTATTGTTCAGTCTGATTTATTAAGGTCATCCCACAACAAACGTCCCACTAATTGCAGACTGATTGCATAATGTCTGCATTTGGCATGCGTAACCTTGCAGTGAACCCCAGTTAGCGTGTAAGACATGCTTAACCGACATGCTACTTTGTTGGTTTTCCGGTCATATTCTTGTTTCTGCTCCATTTTTCCATGTTCATTTTACCACAAATAAAATGCTATTTAAGGATGGCTGATGCTTTTACGTTTAACTGGCCAGCTGGTGGTACACACAGACACACTGACTTACTAATCAGTGATTACAACTGGGCCGTGTCAGATCTGTTCTATTAGAGAAAAGATCCTGGGGTGATTGCAGAGTTTGGCTAGACTGTTTATTTTGATACATTTCCTGTGGGCAGACTGATTTCCCCCCTCCCCGCAGACACTACCAGGGCCAGAAAATGCTTGCCCGGGGCTAACTGGCCATTCCACGTGTCAGCTGTTTGCTCATAGAAAGCATGGCAAATGTGCGCCTGTCAATCATGCTATTTAAAGGATACACATGCATAGAAAGTGAAGGAACACAAATAAGCATGTCATGGTCAAGTCGTTCTGCTTACAGCAAGAGGAGGCAGGGTCTGTTGTGTTGCCTGGGGGTAACACCGGCCGCATTAAGTAAAGAAGGAAACAGGAGCCACGGGCAGATTCACCTTCTTCCTTTATTCACTTACATCAACTAACTTCCTCTCCCCACGTCACCTCCCTCTCGAATCCTCCTTCTCACATATGGTGTCCCTTTGAGGACACAACATCTTTCTTCCTCTTATCTCTTCAGTTGCACATCTCTTCCACCCGTCTGCGAGGTCAACGGATTATTCTCCCTGATCGTACCTGGGGTGGCTGCAGATCAGGAGTCACTCCTAGCCTTTCTCTGTCGGATGTGTCTTTCTTCCACTTCTTCCAACTCATTCCGTTCTCCTACTCCTCTCTTGCTCTCTTCACTTGACTTTCTGAATGGGAGAAAAATGTAGTGCATTTTTCATTAACTCTTTGTTCTCCAGAGCCACCGTGATCATGGATCATGATCACGGATCCATTTTTCACCACAATGGTCGTGGGGTCAATCATGTATCGGGGGTCTGTCTTCCATATTTGTCTTTACTGCACAAGCACATCATCTCCAACACCAGATACTTTCTGTGACGCTCTTCTGCTTTGATTGGTGTACATTTTTGCTGCCACCTTCCTCTGGTGGGCTTTCTCTGATTTCTTCATCACCCGTCTTTGTGGCTACCATGCAACTCGGTCGTCTTGTCCTGAGAGGCTGGGCCATCATGAGTTCAGCAGGTGTTGCTCCTGTCACCTCGTGTGGCCTCATCCTGTACGGTTTCAGCATCTTGTCAACTTACGCTTTCTGGGCCATTCTCTTGATTGTTCCCATTAACCTCCCAGACCTTCCATTGGCTTGGAGCCACAAGGGCATTCGCTTCTTTGGCCGAAATCCCAAGTGTGCTGTTAGATTTTGCCAGTGTGCTGGCAAAATCATGGCCATAGAATGGTGGGCCATTATCCGATTTGATGGTTTCCATAATGCCCCACTCGCTGAACACTTTGTCCATTGCTTGAGCCATTCATCTGAAACTTGTCGATGGTACCACGCTGATTGATGCGTAATCTGGAGTACATCTTTATGAACAGCAGAACCTATGACCCTTCCTGCATCAGGCCATAAAAGTCAACTGCCACCGTTCACTCCACCATGTCCGGTAAGTCCTTCATTATCAATGGCACCAACATGTTGGCTCTCGCTGTCATGTAGCATGCCTTTCAATGATTGGACCATCTCATTAGTACCAGGAAACCAGGCATGATGCTGTAGCAACCTTTCGGTGTTGGCCTCTCCACTGTGACCCTCATGTGCTACTTCTATGACCACTTTTCGCAAGGCCGATGGGATGACCAACCGCATACCTCTCCTGTGCAGCGAGTCAGCCGAAACTGTCAGTTCCTCATGCACAGTTGCTAGTTGCTTCAGGTCTCCTCTGTGAACACCCGGCAGTCATTTAATGTGCTGTTTGGACTCCCTCCACTGGTCATCCTTTGTCAGCATGATCGCCTCCTTTATGGTAGGATTGTTTCTGGAGGATACCAAAGCTTCCTTCATTGAGACAGAAGCTGGCAATGCGTTTTCTGGCAGGTAACTAATGTACGCCTCCCCCACCTTGCCATCTGCCAAGGTTTGTGCTGCAGGGTTACTCGAGATGTTCTCATCCGGGTTGATGTCTTTGACTGAACCGTGTATAATGTTCTAGTCATATTCCTGATGCCTCATTCCCCACCGTTCTATACAGGGAGGCATGCATGCACGGGGGTTGCCGAACAAGGAAAGTGTTGCCTGTGGGTAACACAGGAGCCACAGGCAGATTAACCTTCTTCCTCTATTCGTGAACATTAACTAACTTCCTCTCCCCACATCACTTCCCTTTCTCCTCCCTCTTCCCTCTTGGATCCTCCTCCCTTTGAGGACTCAACATGGCCTAGTGTTTTTGATATTTATGAAGCATCTAAAACAGTGGCCTGCAACTTGTGGATAGTCAGATGTTTTGGACTATGACTCCCATGTTCTCAGGGATGTCGTGGTCAGCTCAGTCTTCAGGATATAGTTTCTGGCTTACTTCTCTAGCAGTCTCTCAGGCCTTTCAGCTGCCTCGGGTTTTCCAGCCTGCTGGGCTTTATAAATCCCCACGAACTAAAAGATGTGTCAAGCTTCCTAGTCTCCCCAGGACTCTCAGCACCTCACCTCTGCCAGCTTGCATGGGTGACCTGGTCCATTCTCTGTCTCGGCTTGTAGGGACTCTGGGTGATATGCTTGCTGTCGTTGTTTCTCTCTAGTTCCTGGGTGACTGCTGCCCCTTGACAAATTATCTTCATCCCTATCCAGGACTCTCCTTTCAAGGGCTGATCTCCCACGGTCCTGCACCTGTTCATTTTGGATTCCTTTGTTTAGACCCTCCGGGTAGGCTCTGGCGTTAAATTGTGCAATTAGTTTGAGCTGTGTCAGGCCCACTGCTCTCAGATGCTTCAAACATTTTGGTGGCCATCTTCAGATTGTGCCGAAGTCCCGCCTTTTGTGTCAGGTTTCTTCTGGCTGCATGTGGCTCCTCAGTGGCTATGCTGGCACCTGCATCTCTGGCATCCTCTGTGCTGACAACCTTACTATCATGCTAGGAAATGTGCATGGGGAATAGCATCTGGCATGTGGGATGCCTTGCTGTAGTGCTTTACGCCATGCAACTCTGTCCATCTTCCCACGTCTTTGCATGACTGGTTCCTTCTGGCGTAAAAGACCCCACAGTGCTAGAGGGCTTCTCATCTGGTATCTGGTCATCGCCTTTGAGTCTCTGCGAGGGACCCCATTGGTCGAGGGGATCCTGCGAGGAGGGTTGATCATGTGGTGGGTCCTCCTGTGTTGCTACCGTAAACTTGTGGTCCATACTTGGTGTAGTCTTCCTCCGATTAGGAGCCCCTGCCACTGACCCCATGAATAGCTGAGGAATAAGTGTTTGGGGAAAGGGGGGTACATAACCATAGTACAGGTATTGGGGGCGAGGTGATTGGCCTCATAGACAGGGAATGAAGTTAAGGGGTGACTCTGCGACTCCCACCCTGTACTGCCTTAATGGAGCGTGCAGCTGTGGCACAAAGGCCTTGTTAGGATGGCATTCCTGGGTTGCATAGACCCCTCCATGCAGGAAAGGGGTCTATGCAACCCAGAAAAGCTAAGAATGAACAACAGACTACCAGAAGCAGACACAATAACCCTACCACCTCGTCTCCATTTTCACCACCAAAACCCCAACGACAGGGGAATCAGTCAAACCAATTAAGAAATCGGTCAACCTCACGGAGGCCTCATCCAGCCAAATGCAACCATGTCCTGCTAGTTGGATCACCTGAGACCCAGTGCTGATGGAGATCCACTCATTACCCGGTCACAGCTTGGTCCAAGTCGGACCAAACAGTTGTGGCCTCCCCGGCTGTTCATATGCATCCCTCTCTTCAACCCGTTGAACCGTTATCCATTCTTCAGCACTGCAAATCCAGGCTTAGGCCAGCAACATAAACAACTTCCCAACTCTAGTGGACACCAAAGAGGAGTGGATATGAGCCCTAATAGATGACACATCGCCCAACCTAATAGTAGACCTCTCAGTGGGCCATGATCACAGGGACCATACATTCCTAGCCCTTCCAGTCCATATGAGGGAACCAAGGCTGCAGGTCTCTCAAGGCTCACCAGCATCCTCCAGAATTGCTCTGCCCAGGGCTTATGTGCCAGTCCATTTGGAAACCAAGAGAGAACATGTATAATCCCGAAAGGTTTAGTCCTCTCCCATTGGTTATTCAGAGTTCACATATGCCCAAGACCACGGCATGCCTTTTCTGTCAGGAATGGCACTCTGTCAAGAGTGGCACAGGGTACCCAAGTAGAGTTTGGGTGGCTGTGCTGAGGTAAGGTAGCAGATGAGCACACACAGCAGGAATTTCAACAAGAAAGAAGAGTAGGAAACAGTAGCTGTGAGCTAAAAGGGGCAAAAGATACAAAGGTACAAACAAACTGGATTCCCTCTTGGGGTGTATGCTGAAATGGGAAAGAGTGTTCCACGAACCTTAGGAAACTCCAGCCTTCTGCATAGATTGCTATAACAGAGGCCCACGCTGTATGCTCATGGCTGGGAACAACAGCAGTGGGTGTCTGTAACACTGAAAACGCGACAAAGGAAGGGGCAGAGGTTGCCTGCCGAAAACCAACAGGCAAGCTCTGTACAAAGGGATTACCTAAGACATGTGAAGACAAGAACAGAAATATCCAGCGAAAAGGAAGTCAATGAGCAATCTAGCAGAAGGAAATGAAGGAAAGGCAGTTAGACTGAAATAGATAACCTAAGGTGGAGTACAGCGGACTCAAGGAAGAGAACAAGGAGCAGCAGTCAGAAAAACAGAAGGCTGCAAAGTAGGAAGCAGGTCTGCAGTCAAGAGTGGCACTAGGTGCAGGCAAACTGTATTGGACTGCGGAGGACTGTAGTAGGCTGCAAGGCAGGGAGTCCAGAAGAACAGGACAGAGAGAGATTAGTAGTAGGCGACAGACAGAGAGCCCAAAAGAATAGGGCCGCTAGGTAGGGAGCCCATAGGAGCAGGGCTGTAGGCAGCGAAGGGGTGCAGGCTGCAAGGTAGGGAGCCCAGGGAACAAGGGCTTGGAGACAGCAGAAGGTTGCAAGCTGCACGGTAGGGAGCCCAGAGGACAAGGGCTGTAGGCAGCCGGAGTGAGGCAGGCTGCAGGGCAGGGAGCCCAGAGGACAAAGACGGTAGGCAGCCGGAGTGAGGAAGGCTGCAGGGCAGGAAGCCCAGAGGACAAGGATTGTAGGCAGCCGGAGTGAGGCAGGCTGCAAGGCGGGCAGCAGAGGACAAGGACTGTAGGCAGCCCGGAGTGAAGCAGGCTGCAGAGCAGGGAGCCCAGAGGATAAGGACGGTAGGCAGCCGGAGTGAGGCAGGCTGCAGGGCAGGGAGCCCAGAGGACAAGGATTGTAGGCAGCCGGAGTGAGGCAGGCTGCAAAGCGGGCTGTAGACGACTAGGACTGTAGGCAGCCGGAGTCAGGTAGGCTGCAGGGCAGGGAGCCCAGAGGACAAGGACTGTAGGCAGCCGAAGCGAGGCAGGCTGCAGAGCAAGGAGCCCAGAGGAGCAGGGCAGCAAGGAGTGAGCCCAGAGGAGCAGGGCTGCTGACTGTAGAGGGCTGCAGAGGACTGTAATAAGCTGCAAGGCAGGAAGCCCAGAGGACAAGGGCTGTAGGTAGAAGGCAGCGGAGCATGATCGGCTGCAAGGCAGGGAGCCCAGAAAGGGCACTGGAAACAAAACAGAATAATGCAGCAACAGGAACAGCATACAAAGTAGCGGGTCAAGGCAAACAGGAGCGGGGAGAACTCAAGATGCAAGACACTGTGCTCCTGCAGGCAGCTGCTTATATACAGCCCAGCCCTGTTCTGAGGCAGGCTAATTGACAGCACCTGGGGCAGCACACCTGATGACAATCTGCCTCCTCCCTCTCTGGTCCTGAGCAGGTGAAAGCAGCACTGGCCGCTAGGGCTTCTGGGGATTGTGGTCCCAATAACGATGAATGAGAATAGCCAGGAATTGAGGACTGTAGCCAGGTGCATTATGGTAAATGTAGTTAATTGAATAAAATAAGAAAGAACCAAAGTTGAGCAAATGGAAATAAAAGACCAAGGCGTGAAAAGGAGTTGTTCAAGGAGTATTAGGAGGAAAAATGAGTACCAAGTAGTCCATGATGGCTGCCAATGTGTGTGCCAGCGGCGCGGGCATGACAGTATGCCCCTCTCCAAGCCCCTCTCCAGGCCCCCTGAAGACTGACCAACAAGAAGAGCACGTCCAAGGCCTGTCACACCGCAAGAGAGTCTTATACCGAAAAGGCACATCACGAAGCACCAAAAACTGTTTAATGCTGCAAGGTGAGAGTCTTGAAGGGAGGAAACATTACCAATGTTTCGAACCTTTGAGGTAGAATTCAGAAAAGACAACTTCTTAGGGACCCAAAATCCAACAGTGCGTTCATGAACTGAGGAACTGTGGAGATGTGCTGCAGGCTCCATGGCATATATTGCTTTGAAAGAAGTGGTCTTCCTTAGGACTGGCAATGGTACAGTGCTGAAAGGTGGAACCAGAGATTCAGCTGAATTGGTTGCTCTAGGACGGTCGTCCAAATAGTCAGAAGCAGCAATGGCAACATGAAGATTTGCGACAGAGACTTCAGGAGTAACAAAAGTTGCAGGAACACCATGAGGTGCAGGAAGATCAGGAATGGCAGTAGGAAGTTCAGATGCTGTAACAGCTGGAAGTATAGGTGTCACAGGAGCACCAGCCGACAGGGACGCAACTGAGACTGATGGCGTCGTGACTGGTAGTTTAGGTGCTGCAGAGGCACCAACAGGATCTACCGGAGCTGTAGCCTTAATAGGAGAACTTTTAACTGGCTTTGCAACAGGTACTGTCCTTGCAGGCAGAGAGGAAGGGGGTGCTTCGACTGCAGTAGGAGTGATTTGAGATGAGGCATCAGTAGTAGATTCAGGAGTACTAGCAGGGGGAGCAGCAGAGATTGGGTTTGCAGATCTTGTAACAAGTAGCATGGTGGATGTAGGACCAGGAAAGGGTAAGCCTTCCGAAGGCTGGCCTGCAAAGTCTTGTGTGCCCAAGTTGATACATGGATCTGGGATATTGACAGTAGGCAAAGTTGGATTCCAGACAGATACTGGGTATGTTTCAGGATCTGACTCCAGGTCAGGAGTGCCAATGTTCATAGAAGCAGAATACATCTCAGATCTGGTCACTTCAGTAGAGGCTGTAAGTGGGAGTAAAGGACTGACATCAAGGCCAAGAATGGAACAATCCTTTGACTCAGCGAAATGTCCAGTCAGATGATTACACTTGATCTTTGGTGTAATGGCCGTGTGAGTGATCTGGCCCACTGGAGGAGTCCATTCTTCACTATCTGAACAACAGCCTGTATTACTGTGGCTAGTAAGTGAATGAGCAGTGTCAAGCTTTAACTGGTATGTATATGCCAAGTTCAGGTCTTCCAACTGCTCTGTATAAGTCTGTATCCTCTTCTGTGTTACCAGTACAGGCCTTAATCTGTTAAACTCTAAAGACAGAATGTCGGGTGTTGGACATAGTGTCAGATGGTCTGGTAAATTGTGTCCCTTAGTTAGATTCTTATAATGCAGATAGACAAATTGATCATAGAGGTCTTCGGTTTGTCTTTTAAGGCTTAAGAGTTGTTCTTGTGACAGGTATGTTCCATTAGCCTGTTCTTTAGCTTCAGAATCTGGTGCAGCAGAAATTTCGGGTGTTGCAATAGGAAGACTGACCTTAGAGTTATCATGGTTAGTAGTTACTGGGGAAGCATTAAGACAACCGATGGTCAGTATTGGTCTTTTGTACCCAGGACCAGCTGCACTAACCTCAGGATACTGAATGCCTTGTCCGGTTAAATGAGTGTTTACAGCAGTCAGGGGAGGTTGTGTAGCTTGCCAAGCTGATCTTGAGCATATCACTTTGTCAACAGCGTACTCTGGTTGAGAGTCTGCCACAACGAGTGCAATATCCTTGGCTGTAGCAGTGTTACGACATTGGTCCTGAGACAGGGTAGCCTGGGATAAAGGAATACAAGGTTCGTGTACCGGCTGAATGTCAAATGTAGTGTCAGAAGAAATGCCAGAAAGCGCATGAGTGTTTTCCACTGGTTGGGCTAACAAAATCTGCAGGAATTCATTTTCTTGCTGTAGCTCTTCTATAGATAGGGAATGCGGATCATAGTTGCAAATGTCATAGTAGATACACATGGAAGGGTCAGCGAGCCAGTGAGTGTAGTACTGTGCTTGTAAACCTTTGTTTACTAGGGCGAGTCTGTCTTTTAAACTATGGTTTTTATTTGCAGTCCTTAAGAAAACTTTAGATTTTTGCAGAGGTTTCTTGAACCGAAAAGAAAGCATCTTTGGTCTGTGTGTGCCCTTCCTGCCTATGGAACAATAATCTTTTTGGTCTTGCATTCTGTCAGGAATGGCACTCTGTCAAGAGTGGCACAGGGTACCCAGGTAGGTTTTGGGTGGCTGTGCTGAAGTAAGGTAGCAGATAAGCACACACAGCAGGAAGTTCAATAAGAAAGAAGAGTAGGAAACAGTAGCTGTGAGCCAAAAGGGGCAAAAGATACAAAGGTACAATCAAACTGGATTCCCTCTTGGGGTGTATGCTGAAATGGGAAAGAGTGTTCCACGAACCTTAGGAAACTCCAGCCTTCTGCACAGATTGCTATAACAGAGGCCCACGCTGTATGCTCATGGCTGGGAACAACAGCAGCGGGTGTCTGTAACACTGAAACGCGACAAAGGAAGGGGCAGAGGTTGCCTGCCGGAAACCAACAGGCATGCTCTGTACAAAGGGATTACATAAGACATGAGAAGACAAGAACAGAAATATCCAACGAAAAGGAAGTCAATGAGCAATCTAGCAGAAGGAAATGAAGGAAAGGCAGTTAGACTGAAATAGATAACCTAAGGTGGAGTACAGCGGACTCAAGGAAGAGAACAAGGAGCAGCAGTCAGGAAAACAGAAGGGCTGCAAAGTAGGAAGCAGGTCTGCAGTCAAGAGTGGCACTAGGTGCAGACAAACTGTATTGGACTGCGGAGGACTGTAGTAGGCTGCAAGGCAGGGAGTCCAGAAGAACAGGACAGAGAGAGATTAGTAGTAGGCGACAGACAGAGAGCCCAAAAGAATAGGGCCACTAGGTAGGGAGCCCAGAGGAGCAGGGCTGTGGCAGCGAAGGGGTGCAGGCTGCAAGGTAGGGAGCCCAGGGAACAAGGGCTTGGAGACAGCAGAAGGTTGCAAGCTGCACAGTAGGGAGACCAGAGGACAAGGGCTGTAGGCAGCCGGAGTGAGGCAGGCTGCAGGGCAGGGAGCCCAGAGGACAAAGACGGTAGGCAGCCGGAGTGAGGCAGGCTGCAGGGCAGGAAGCCCAGAGGACAAGGATTGTAGGCAGCCAGAGTGAGGCAGGCTGCAGGGCAGGGAGCCCAGAGGGCAAGGATTGTAGGCAGCCGGAGTGAGGCAGGCTGCAAGGCGGGCTGTAGAGGACTAGGACTGTAGGCAGCCGGAGTCAGGTAGGCTGCAGGGCAGGGAGCCCAGAGAACAAGGACTGTAGGCAGCCGAAGTGAGGCAGGCTGCAGAGCAAGGAGCCCAGAGGAGCAGGGCTGCTGACTGTAGAGGGCTGCAGAGGACTGTAATAAGCTGCAAGGCAGGAAGCCCAGAGGACAAGGGCTGTAGGCAGAAGGCAGCGGAGCGTGATCGGCTGCAAGGCAGGGAGCCCAGAAAGGGCACTGGAACAAAACAGGATAATGCAGCAACAGGAACAGCATACAAAGTAGCGGGTCAAGGCAAACAGGAGCGGGGAGAACTCAAGATGCAAGACACTGTGCTCCTGCAGGCAGCTGCTTATATACAGCCCTGCCCTGTTCTGAGGCAGGCTAATTGACAGCACCTGGGGCAGCACACCTGATGACAATCTGCCTCCTCCCTCTCTGGTCCTGAGCAGGTGAAAGCAGCACTGGCTGCTAGGGCTTCTGGGGATTGTGGTCCCAATAACGATGAATGAGAATAGCCAGGAATTGAGGACTGTAGCCAGGTGCATTATGGTAAATGTAGTTAATTGAATAAAATAAGAAAGAACCAAAGTTGAGCAAATGGAAATAAAAGACCAAGGCGTGAAAAGGAGTTGTTCAAGGAGTATTAGGAGGATAAATGAGTACCAAGTAGTCCATGATGGTTGCCAATGTGTGTGCCAGCGGCGCGGGCATGACATTTTCACAGTGATCACACACAGGTAGGTCATGCACTACATTGGGTAGAGCACGGATGGGGAATGTAGAAACATTGATCTGTATGAGAGAGACAGTGCATCAAGAGGTCCAAGATGACAGTGCTATCTTTTTCACTATCCATACGAGGAATAACACACATTCATCTGGTTGCCATCTCTGGCAATCACCCCCAAACCATTGTGTATAGCCAAGAAACTGGGGGCCCCAACTCAAGGAGGTCTCATGTTCACTTCTACAATCAGGAAATGTCGTAACAAAGCGCACAAACCTGGACCTAAATCTTCTCAGTGAATTCTCTATGCTTGGATGTTGCCACAAAGCGGATCTAGTCCTGGCATTAGTGCAGTTATCCTGGGATAATGCAACAGCGTTCACGTAATGTAGGCTTACCAAATAAATCCTGATGCTATGGTAATTAGTCCAAAGTAAAGCAGCCAGACACTCCTTGAGGTGGAAAATGTGGCACTATCACACCTGCTTGGCAATCACAGCACTGCTCTCCATCATCTAGTTGCAAGTATTTGAGTAAACGGACATGGCATATCATCGAGGCTGCCCAGTGCGGCTTGGAGACGTCAAGACATGGCGGCAAACTGAACCCTACTTGGCGGCTACAAGGAGATTCCCGAAATCCTGGGCGACGCTGATCACAGTTCTCTTCCCGACACGGAGCCCAACACTGAAGCTCATTGATGGCTTACTCTAAGTAGGCGGAACTTCAATCCATCCCATCGGCTGACCTAGACTACCTCCTCTGCAGAAGGGACGGCAATCTTGTGTTTATCTGTCAAAATGTCTTGGATCTCTGCGCTAGCTCTCCCAAACCCTTCCTCGCCTCTCACTTTTTCACCCAACTCAGCAAATTGATGTAGCTATCAAGCAGCAAATTAACAATGAGAGACCAAGAAATGAACTGAGTACACTTCAGTGGTTTACAGCTAACCTAATGCCCCTGAGGAGCCCATGAGCTGAAACGCTCCTGCAGTACTGGAACCTGTGAGCACAAGGTTGCCTTCAGTCTACGCTTTGGATCTCTGCCCGACAAGCAGATCGTGCGCCAGGTGAAAAAAACCTGCATGTATTCTCTCGCCCATCCCACAGTGTCCTCTGAAGATCCAAGAGACCCTGCATGTCAAGCCACCAGGCGACAAATCACCGCAGATCCAGGAGTGAGCCAATAGCAGCGCCCCCTGTGCCCATTCGCGCCTCGACTAAGACTCTCTCCTGCCCGGAAAAATAGCTCTCAACTCACACGCTTTTGGCGGGTGTCACGCGCCTTGTAAAGTGCTGAAACACCCGCCAAGCCTCCTGCACGCCCATTCATTCCAATGGGCGTCTCACCCACCAAAAACAAAATCGGGTGATTTCACCCGCCTTTGCAGCACAAATGGCTGAGAGCTATGCCGGAAAACATCGCGAGAAGAGACATGGGAGCGTGAATGCGAGCTCTTTGCCGGTCCTTGCCGTGCTAATTGACTTGTCGCTTAGGATTTATGGGCGCGAATCCAGTATTCTCCACATCAGCATGACTTGTAGAATAACAAAGAGAGCTCCATATATTTTAATGAACTCCTGGGCGCACAGAGGGCCGACTAATCTGCAGCCCGGAACTTCCATTGGCTTCTGCTTCCGCTCAAGCCAGCCAGCATTATTCGCGGGCTGTTGTAATCCAGGGCATATGTTTCTGTTGATATACAATGAATATTTGATGATTTCATGTGACGTGCTGCGCCTACTGTACAGCACGTTTTTCTCATTGTGTCTGGCCTGCGCCACCTCCCTGATTAAGACCATTCCTTTCGATGATTACAAAATAAAAACGTTTAATTTAACGTTGTTGGCAAGTCTGGATGAAAAACCTGCTGCAAATGACAAGCATGCTTCTAATTTTTGGGCAAGCCAGGGCCCCTCCCTAGGCAGTCGCCTGTAACTCCCATGATCCCTATCCATTGACCTTGGTGGCTGGGGCTGATGGGAGATGTAGTCAAGTGTTCTTCCCAAAAATGTAACTATGATCTTGGCAATTTCTCACCCCATCCTTCTGAGCAGTGCTGAGCGAAATCTTTTCACCCCCAGCAAGGACTAGGTGGATTCTGGAACATTTGCTTTGCTAGTCAAGAACCCCATGCCATGCATTTCGGTGCTGGACAGCCCTTGTGGGTGGGACCAGACTGATATGAAAATGGATATTTCTCTTCTGTGAAGGGTGCAGTGAACTAAAGCGTGGTTGTAGACCCTCCTGAGTGGGAGAAAGCCTGTGGAACAGAGTCTTTGACCCATGGTTGTTCTCAGTAGAGAGGCTCCCATACCCTTGCTCCATCCCAGGACTGTCTGGGGTTTTCAAGCCTTTTCTGTCATCCGGTGACCTGGAATTATTGAGGCATGCCTCTGTCTGGATGGCTTTGGACTAGGGGATTGCATTGAATGCAAAGCGGCCTGCATAACACAGAAGAGACCGTGCCTGCATGCATGAATGCAGAGAAGAGTTTCTCGCTTCAAGCATATGACCGCTCCTTGTGTCTTCACCACTGGGTTCCTGGAGTCATGCATGTGAAGCAGAAACTGGCCATGAAGTTATTGAAGGCTTTTCAGGCAGTCTGAAGAGTTTATCTGCAGTCATTAAACTGTGGGACAAAGTCATTATATGCAACATAAGACCTTCAGATGGGGGAGCGCCTTGGGGTTCAAAGGATGTTTCATCCAACAAACACAGGTGTGTTCTGGCCTTCCTGGGGTTGGCTTGTGGATCTCGGAATATTCTGCCACTGCACTAAAATGGACACCTGTGGTGTACCCCTACTGGACGTGCCACAAGACCCTTTCATTTAAAAGATGCTGGAACATCCATTTCCGAGTATTGGGCTCATTTAGCAGTCTATTGCATGCTGGGAGTTGTAGGCTGGGTTAACTTCAATTGAACACATCTGAGCCCTTAGACTAATTGTAAAAGGAATCCAAAACTGGACGAATGGTGTGCCGGAGACGAGGAGTTAATTGGTCACAACCTCTACATCAATTTATTAATCTCATAAACTTATCACAGCATACCAAGCAACAGCAAGCGCTCCAAAGCAGTCGTTTTACTTTGAGCCCCCCCCCCCCAATTTCAGCCAAGCAAGGCCCCAAAGCCCCGCAGCATGCTTGAAAAAAACCGAAAACCAAGACGAGGAGCTGCACAGCGGTCTAGGCCGTTATTGGAAATAACAAGTATAGCCCAGGATTTTAGTTCCTAGTCAGTGTGTGTTTCAGATGGTCCGCCCACCCTCCTAATATATTTTTTAGGCTAATCCAAACATTTCTAATGGCTGCTAACAATCCTTTCCATATATTCCATATTGCATTGTATTATTCAATTCATAGAATGTTGTCCATATTATTAGCGTTCCATGAGTCTTTGCATTTTTAATTCTAAATGTAATACAATGATCAATATTCGAACTAACTGATTCTGCTCATATGTGAATACATGAGTTGATTGTGGCAAGCGCATGTGCTTGACTTGCTGGCTGCTGTTTTGTTGTTGTCAGGGATGTGTTTTGCATTCCTGGCTGGTGCTGGTTTTCAGGCCCTGCCCAGGAATCTAATGAACTCTGTGGGTTAGGGGCCCGTTTCACAACAGTGACGATGCATCATTCAATGTGACACGCGCCTCACGCCACGCGCGCAATGCTTCAGGATCCGCAGGGTGACCTTGGAGTAATCCTGAGCTCGGGGAGCGGCCCCGGCTCCACCCCACCTCTTGGCCAGGCTCTTGCTATCTGGGGGCTTCAAAGGGCGACTCCTCACGCACGCGGGATCACGCTTGCGCGAGCGCATGCAACTGAATGCCACAACATCCCGTATTCCGAGCCAATGAGGCCTTGACTCGAGGGCCTTTAACCGCTGGGCACGGGTTGTTTGATGGTGTTCCAGGGTGTGAGTTGGCAACTTTCAAGAGTGCAGTGCTGTGAAGGTGCACGTGCCCGCCCGTGGCCCCATTCTGCCCTGCCCCGCCAAGCGTCTGCATCCACCAGCTGCTGCTTGGATTGTGCTTTTGGCGGAAACTCTCTGTTCCTCCAAGGGAAAACCAGCAGGCTTGAGCCATGCGCTTACGGACCAACAATCAGTAGTACATTCTATCCACTTCAATTGTCACTCTATGGTGCAAAGAGTGTTTTTGTAGCAGAGAAGAATAGAATCCCATTTACATAAAGTAAAGTATCTTTGTCTGTTGATGGCAAATAAAGAAAGCATTTGAAATGGCAGGCCTCCCCCGGTGAGACATTAATTGCAACACCAGGATTTGAGTGGTTTCAAGGAGCTGTACCGGCCTCCGCTTCAGTAGTGAAAGGAAGACTGGACGAAGTAAGAAGGAAAACACACGCTGAAAGACTATTGTAAAAAAAAAAGGTTTTAGTAACTTTCTGACAGAAGTGGGCCATATCCATCCGCCCATGTGTCCAGGGCCAGACCGTGCCATTTTGTGAATAGTTCAAGCAGCCTTTTTAAAATGTGGTCTGCGCCATCTCCCGAGCTGTATCAACAGATCTTCTCTAGTTGGTCGGTGATGCTGCAAAAGATGGTTGCATGCGGCAGGTACAATTCCATTGAAGTACCGTAGGAGCTGCTGGACTTGGCGTACAGCAGGCGTTAGGCAACAGCCACCTCTTTTAGTAGCTTTAATTTCTCTGCGCAACAAATTCAAGTCAAGAAATATTCGGACCCTGGTCGGGTTAGAAGTAGGCCTCTGGGATCAGCCATGATCCAGCTTGACAAGCGACCAATCAGCACTCTCAGTTTGGAATCTCTAAAGAATTGCAACATCCTGGCAGGTTGCCTTAGCCAATGATGACTTTGTTCGAACTCATGCACTCACTCCAGTCTGAGACAATAAAGAAAACGGAGAAAAGGCTTTGCCAAGACCAAGGAGTGGCCGCCATAAGAGAGGAGTAAACCTCTCATAAGGCGAAAAAGTGTGTATACACATGTAGAGAAAAATCTGTGAGTTCATCGAAAAATACCCTGAGAATAATAGGGCCTAAAAAACCAAGAACTGTCTGATACAGCCCTGGAATTGAGCTAAATTGTTCTGCTGGGTGTTGAGAAAATAATTTATATTTATGCATACCAGTCCCGATAATCTACAAAATGGGATAGTAAAAATTGCAGAGAGCACAGATTTGATTTGTTATGCAAACTATGAAGGTCAGGCGGACCTTCAAATAACATTTAGACAAGTTTTTATGGTCTTGAACTCACACAAAACACACACAAATGTAACAAAGCATGCGTGTCTAGCCTCGCCCGTCAGCAGAGTTACATAATTTGATCACAACCAGGCGGGCTTCATGTTAGCTGAACGCATGAATATCCTAATTACAATAACCTCCTTCATGGAACGAGCATCACTGCACACGAGGAAGTGCCTCTGTAGCTCACTTTGGGATGCACCATTGGGTACAACTCTGCTGGATGGGGGCCTGGGGCCAGGATATGTGAATTCCAGAATTTGCAAGGGCAAAGTAACACATGGAGGATGAAGTTCCCCATCTTTCTGGATCTTGCTAAATATTTCATTTTTTTGGAAATACAATGTAGATATCATTGGCAAAGCTGTGACCCAATATAAAAGGAGTAAACATTCCAATTAATTCAATGCCATGGTGATCGCAAGGCCAGGGTCCGCCTGCCACCCCATGTATTCTGCTTGTTTATTGACTATCTGAGCTGCCATGCTTGTGAACTCAATTGAGATGCTCCAAGAAGAGAGGGTGAATAACTGTCCCCCCCTCACGGGGACAGTGGTATTTTCATCAGCTCCAAAAACCTTTGACAAGCTTTTTATTGTATTCTATTGTACTTGTAACGGTTTATTGAGCGGCCACACTCAACACAGGGAGTTCCTTCGCTCCCCAGGCTTAGTGTCACACAATAAATGGTTAATGTCAGTTCTTTTCATTCAGCCCTATCTCCAGTTCATCTAATACCCCTTGAATCCCTCCCTCTGAGCTACCAATGAGCCAAGAACCTGGCCGGTGGGCAGGAAATATATTTGTTTATTTGAATCAGATGTTAAGAAAATGGCTTGTAAAGCTTGAAGGTTCCAGATTGGTAGCTAATGGGTTTTTTCATGTGATATGATATTTTATTTGTATTGCGCTCATACACAAGTGTTTCAGAGCGCGACAAGGCAAGGGAGGGGAACAGAGGAGAACACAACAAAGATCTTACTAGGCCCAGTGACATTGAACATGTGGAGATGAGTTTTCAATTCCTCCCTAAAGTTCCGGGAAGACGGTAGTGTTGTGTTATGTGGGATGTTGTACATGCAGTCTGGATGCCGTGGTGAGTTGGAGGAAATGCCCATCCTTACTCATTAGGGGGCTGAGACACAGGGGACTGGATTGGTTCGCCACAGCCCTATGTGCCTCTCAGGGTGAATGCAGCGGGATTCCTTCAGGATCACCATTCCCACCACAGAGACGTAGTATTCCAATATCCCCTTTGGATCTATGATTACCTAAAAAGGAGGACAGGGGGATTGTGAAGGAGTCTCGGGAAAAGGGAAAGCTCTGGAGTAGCTCTGTAATCTGTAAATCCTTTAATGTTACCCTAAAAATTACTATTGAATCTCAGGGCGTACCAACCATCTTTGAGTGCAACTGAACTCACCACTGAAATCAACTGGGACAGCGAAGGGGAGATGTGCTGCAAATAAACCCTGGCTCTCTGAGTGAAGACTGGGGATGGAACTTTGTTTCGTGTCGGTAGGACAAATCATGTCAGGGTTTGATCCTGATAGGATGTGGTGTCCGTTGGCTCAAATGTTGGGGATACTGACTACTGACGCAGCAAAGTTCTAATTGGACATACAAGTCACAGTCCTTGTAGCCCACTCCCAATGATCTTCTTGGCCCAGAGGTGTCGGAAAAATCAGGCTCATTGAAGGACAGTTGTGGAAGGTGGTATTAGACCAGACCGGTAGAGCCCAAATGGCCCGTGAGTGCATGAATGAAGATTACATAAGGAGCAGCAAGATCTCTTTAGACTCTCCAAATGGACCAACCATAAATGGTAAAACTTTACATCGGTCAACATCTAGGGAAGAGAGGTAGAACTGATAAATATATTCCAAAACTAACCTGAAATTCATACTGATATACAGACCACCAACCTACGATGCAACTTTCATAGACTCATTCACGGAAGAAATCACCATCCTAGCCATCAAGTACAATCATCTGCTCATCCTCTGAGACTTCAACATCTGGTTCGACGAAGAAACCACAACCACACAAAAATCCTTAACTGCCCAACTAGCAGCCATGAACCTACAACAACTAGTCAAAGGAGCAACACACTCAGCAGGGCACACATTCGACGCAATCTTTGCCAACAAGGATCTCATCACCACGACTCCCCCAATTCAAATACTCTGGACCAACCACCTCATCATTCCATTCATAATCATAATGGCTGCTCCAACAAAAAAGCAACAAGAAAAACCACTGATCATGATGAAAAGAAACTGGAGAACCATAAAAAACTCCAACCTAACCGAGCTGCTAGAACTCAGCAAACCACAAGCATCAACCATGGAAGAAGCAGACCTAGACAAAAAAGTTTCCCTGCTCCGCACCTGGATCGCAACAACTCTAGACAACATCACCAAAGAAAAGCGCTTCACCCCATCACATAAGAAAACAACAGCAAAATGGTTCACCCCACTACTCAATGCCATGAAAAGAAAAAAACGAAAACTAGAAACTGAATGGAGGACCAACAACAGCACTGCAAACAAATAGAAATTCCTGCAACAGATCCGCTCATATAAAAAGGAAATACAAAAAGCAAAGAGGAAACATTACGACAACCGAATCTTCAGAGCACCAAACGCACAAAAATAACTCTTCAAAATCATAAACGAAATAAAAAACCCACCGGGCTGCAACAACACGCCAATTCCATCGATTAAACTTTGGGATGACCTAGGAGACCACTTCAAAAACAAAATAACCTCCATCCAACACACCATACAAAACAGACCAAGCAATCACAGTTCAAACCCCAGCGACTCTGACGAAGAACCCCCAAACAAGCTACGAAGCTTCCCAGAAATACCAGTTGAGGCTTTCGTCAAACTGGTAAACCAAAGCAACAAATCAGGCTCTCCTGAAGACCCTTGTCCCCCAGACATATACAAAACAATTCTCAAACAAGGAACCCCCATGGAATACCACAGGAATCTCCTCAACCTCTCAATCTCAACAGGTAAAGTACCAAAGGCCTTCAAATCAGCGTACATCAAGCTGCTACTCAAAGACACAACAGGAAATGTAGAGGACATATCCAACTACAGACCCATCTCCAATATAAAACTACAACACATACAAAATACAGCAGCCAGACTCCTCTTGAAGGTACCCAGAAGAGAACACATCACACCCACGCTAAAAATACTACACTGCCATTAAAACAGCCATTAAAACAGCAATACACAAACAAGGCGCAGAATTCCCTAGCGATAAACTACGCCTACATCAACCGACAAGAACACTGAGATCAAGCACCGACATCTGCCTAGAACCAAAACCCTATAACAGAAGAAAGCTCGGAGGTTCCTCTTTCTCTCACCAAGCACCAAAAACCTGGAATGACCTACCTAAGAATATACGGAATACAACAAACCACCTAGCATTCAGGAAACTCCTCAAATCATGGCTCTTCACAGCGTAACAACAACAGTGACACACTAGAATGGCCACCCCATTAAAACTACAACGAAAATAACACCAACCTCGGCCACTCTCAAATGGACAAACACTGAACCCAAAGAACCGACCACACGACAGATCATAAGATATCATGGGAAATAGCCACAAAAGGAGACCTCCAGAGACTGATCACATACCCAGACGAAAGCCCTAAATGTCTCACCACTCCCCCCGGATGAACCATATCCAAACCGGCAGACGCATTTAGAAAGTAATTTTGAGAGGAGTCAGCTACAGCACCCAAGGAGGAGAATAGACACCCAACCCAGATTAATCAATCCATCAGCATTAGAACACCTACAGAGCTGGCTAGAATAGAACGGCGAGGAGCAATCATAACACTTACAAAGCGTGTTAGAACTGCACAGGGAGCGCCCCACATAAACCAAACCCTGCCAGGTGTAGCGCTTTTGCCCAACCCGATGAAATTGGGAGGATTGGCGAGTGCCACTTTCGGACAGATTTCTGAACTTCTGTTAACCTTCATACAAACCAACTAACAAAAAACTCAGCATTTCTGCAGACTTATCTCACTCAAAAATCTCACACAACCATCTCTCGCACAACAACCCGCACGCACTTCACAACACCGCAACAACACATAAGCAACACCAACAGCACACGAGGACTGACATCGATCCAATACTCGCACTGAAGCTCAGCACCAGGTGTATACCGAGTTGAAGCTGCAAACAGAACACCACTCCTCTCACTATCCTACTCCTGCTTCACCTACTAACCCATCCCACCTTCTCATTTGCAGATCCGCCAGAGCGCCTGGGGACCAACTCTGTTGGTGACGGTGCACGGTACAAATACCTTTAACATTTAACATTTAGACTGTGAGTGGATCTTGCAGATTCCAGCCAATCAAAACAAGAGCTAAAAGGAACTTTGGCATGTGGAACTGTAACCAACACCACACAGGCAGCACGCACCATTACAGAACCAGTGACTGACTTTTCATCCCCAACATGAAGGAGCACCTGCCTGCCTGTGCACCCGTATCTAGGGGCAGCAAATATGCCAATTCAAGCACACGCATGGCCTGGACCATCATTGAGCAGAAGGCGGGCTTTCGCTTTGTGCTGAAAGAGAGGGGGGTTCCACGCAAGAGCCAGTGCATGAACTGGCGGAGTGAACGGCATGCGCCTCCTCATGGAAGTGCTGTTATACATTTTACAGTAGCTGACATGCACTTAACCGAAGGTGGTGGCCATCGAAACTATGCTTGAGCCAGTTCATACCCCTGTCACGTGGTAAGGCATCTGGGGTCCAGCACCACAGACAGCTTGAATACTTAGCCATGAATCCTAGATGGTAACAAGGGGTTTAGAGTGTTGCGTGGACTCTGCCTCTATAAATGGAAGTAAACATTTTTTTCATGGTTTAGTTGCCAAAAGAGCATTGAGCGAGCACTTCTTCCATACCATCCTCAATTATTCCCATACATTGTGATGGACGTGTAGCTCCCACTCAATTTGTTTACCAACACAATAAAAAATATATTCATATGCTGTTTGAAAATCCACAGCTTTTTGCCTTTTCCACCAGCCAAGAGCAGACCCTGCTCAGTATAATTTATAAGACACGGCCTTCAGTATCCTTTATAAGGCCTAGCATTCAGTATCCTTTATAAGGCCTAGCCTTCAGTATTATCCATCCTTTATAAGGCCCAGATTCAGTATCCTTTATAAGGCCCAGCCTTCAGTATCCTTTATAATGCCCAGCCTTCAGTATCCTTTATAAGGCCTAGCCTTCAGTATTATCCATCCTTTATAAGGCCCAGCCTTCAGTATCCTTTATAAGGCCTAGCCTTCAGTATTATCCATCCTTTATAAGGCCCAGATTCAGTATCCTTTATAAGGCCCAGCCTTCAGTATCCTTTATAATACCCAGCCTTCAGTATCCTTTATAAGGCCTAGCCTTCAGTATTATCCATCCTTTATAAGGCCCAGATTCAGTATCCTTTATAATGCCCAGCCTTCCGTATCTTATATAAGGCCTCGCTTTCAGTATTATCCATCCTTTATAATGCCCAGCCTTCAGTATTATCCATCCTTTATAAGGCCCAGCCTTCAGTATCCTTTATAAGGCCCAGTCTTCAGTATTATCCATCCTTTATAAGGCCCAGATTCAGTATCCTTTATAATGCACAGCCTTCCGTATCTTTTATAAGGCCTCGCTTTCAGTATTATCCATCCCTTATAATGCCCAGTCTTCAGTATTATCCATCCTTTATAAGGCCCAGCCTTCAGTATCCTTTATAAGGCCCAGTCTTCAGTATTATCCATCCTTTATAAGGCCTAGCCTTCAGTATCCTTTATAAGGCCTAGCCTTCAGTATTATCCATCCTTTATAAGGCCCAGCCTTCAGTATCCTTTATAAGGCCCAGTCTTCAGTATCATGTTTAAGGCAGCAAGCGGTTGTTAATCTTTCTTTTTGCATGAACCTGACAGATTGAACCCAATCAGCCTCGCTGTGTCATCCGACCTCTTAGTTCGCGTGTAACCCCGAGGCGTGTAATCCATCCACGGAAGAGCACGCCGTGAAACCCTATCACGCTTACAATGTACGTCAAGAGCCCCCAAACGTGTGCGCTGATGGCAGCACATTAAGGGGACAGAAGAGCGCCTCTCTTTCACCTTTCAGCTGTAACTCTGAACCCCAGGAGGTTATTGAGAGTGAGTGCAATACAAGGCTTCGGCCATATAACACCCAGCGGCTTCTGCTTGTTTTTAGCTCTTCCTCGTGGATATTTTATGAATTTCAGCCTCCCAGAACACATATTCTGTGTGACCACGTAAACATCTGTGTAGATTGTGGATCACCCCGGGCTATTGTCACTGATAGCCTTTTTTTTGTTTTTCAAGGAGCTCTCCGAAAAAAACGACCAGAGACCACAAGTGTCTGTCTGTCTGTCTGTCACTTGCCCTGGGTGTCTGAAATGTTCGCTTGTTGTAAACGGGAAGGCACATTAAAGGGCAGTACCGGCATCCCAAGAGGGCATGTATTACTGTATGGCGCAAAAGTAGAACTCTCCCCTGCCACAGAAAACACCCGGCGCTGCAAATCCGCTGCAACCAGCGACCATATTTACCGAAAGGAGCTTCCGTGCACATCCCGGGAATCAGTGGGGGAAATGGAAAGAAATTGGCAGGCTATCCCACAAGGGCCAGGGTGGGGGCGGTTTTTGGGGCGGGGGTCCGAGAAGGCGGGGTTTAGGGGGCGAAGCTGGCAGTTGACCCCCGATCAAAGGAAATGTTAATGTCAATGTTAAAGGACATTTGTACTGCGCACTTTCACCACCGGAGTGGTCCCCCCCGGCGCTCTGGGGGCCCTGAAAGAGGGGAAAGGGAGGATGAGTTAGTGGAGGAATCTGGACAAGTGCAAGAGAGCAGTGATGTGCTGTTGGCAGCCTCAGCCCGGTGGATCCGTTGGCTGGGCCTGGGGTGTTTAAGGCTGGTAGTCGTCGTGTACTGTTGTGCGAGTCTATGTGTGTTTTTGTTTTGTTGTTGCAATGTAGTGAAGTTTGTGCAGTTTGTTGTGCTGTAGATTTGTGGGTGTGTTTGGTTTGGAGTTGGAGAGGTGTAAGCAGAGGGGGAAATTGTTAGTGGATTGGTTAGTTGGCGTTTCTGTCTCGAAGTGACGCACCAGGTTTGGGTAATCGCCCTAGGTGGTGTGTGGGGGCATTTCTGCGCCTCTGTCCTGATCTGGGCTTATCCGGTATTCACACTGTCCTTTTCGTATCTGACCTCCCCTTCCATCAACTTCCTTCATTAACATGAACCCTAACCTTACCTGGCATCCTTTTCTACTTATACGGCCATTGTACCTGCTAAAGTTCACAACTCAGTTCGAGTGCTGGGATTGCTAACATATAGAAACTCTATAACAGTTTGTGGCTTGGTAGCAATTATGGGGGAGTGAGGAAGTTGGCTCGAGTTGGTTGGGGTTGTTGATTCTGTTTTAATGGGTGTCGCTTGTGTTTAATTTGACTTGTGTTGCCTGTCTAGTTGTGGTGGGAGTTTTGTCATTGTGCTCCTAAGTTTAGTCATTCTTTTTTCTTTCCTTTGTTTCAGTTTTCAGTTTATGTCGGTGGTGTTGAAGAGCCAGGTTTTTAGTAATTTCCTGAATTTTAGGTGATCTTTGGTGTTCCTTATTTCTTTTGGGATGTTGTTCCAGGTTTTTGCGGGTAAGTGGTAGAAGGAGGTGCCTCCAAGTGCCTCTTAAGGTATGGTTTTGGTTCCAGACGGATTTCGTTGCTTGACCTGAGGAGTCTCGTTGGCTTGTAGATTGTTCTTTTTTTGTTGTTGTAGGAATTCGGCTCCTTGTCCACTGATTACCCTGTGCATTATGCACATTGTTTTGAAGGTGGTACGATGTCTAAAATAATAGTTTAAACGGTGCTACTTTTTTCTCCTGCTTCTTTTCCAAACTATATATCAATTCCACTTTAAACCACTTTCATGGCACTAGTGACGAGTTGCTTCACTATGCAGATAATAGTTTTGACCAGTGTTGCTGAGTAAATATTCTTCAAAATGCACAATTTGCATCCCATTTTATAAAGAAAACTCCTCCTTGGGTACTATTCAAACAGGGTGACTTCTGTTTGCTATAAGAAATGTTTTTGTTTACTTGAACCACACCCGGCACAGCTCCTGCAGCTCCCCTCTGAAAGCAGTTGGGTGGCTGCATTGTGTGTGATAGTTTCAATGTTAATAGGGGTATTTATTTATTCATGCAATGTTTGTCGGATACCTGTATATATATTTATTTATAAATAATCTTGGTCCATGCATCGGACAAACATTGCATCAATAAATAAACCGGGTCATGGCTGAGGACTGTAACTTCCTCTGGTGACCCCTTTGATGGGGTCACCAGAGGAAGTTACAGTTTGCTCGCGGGCGCTTTGTTTTTTTTTTACCCAGCAATGACTCTGGCCGGATCCCGAGAACCAGCTACACATCTAGTGCCAGATCTTGGATCCGGCGAGAGCCGGTCCAATTGCCAGCGCTGGTGGGAACACGATTCATTCCAAACAAAAACACGAACTATTGTGTAAAATCCTTGAATAGTTCATGCTTTTAAATGAGAAAGAAAGACACAAGCTTCAAAAAGATCCAACCAAGGGGAGGGAGAGATTCTAAAAAGGCAACTCTGCATGGAGATGTTGATGGAAACATTTTTAATTTGCCATCCAAGACTCACCTAGCGGTTTGCTTAGGTACATGAAACAAAAAGGCTACACTTGAATGATGGCCAAGGAGGCTTAGAAAGAAAGAAAGCACACACCCCAAGCTATCACTCGGACATAGGATAAGATCACCCAGATACAGTCTAGTGCATGGACAGAAAAGTCTGAGCCACAAGAACCCCATGCAGAGCTGGCAACATCAAAAGGGTGTGTGTGTGTGGTTTTACTAGACTGTCATAAGCAAGTAACTAAACCATTTAGTGCATGGTACAGTGGCTGAAGTGTTCATACCATGAGTAATCCTTTGCGCTTTGAATGGAAAAGGGATTTTTCACTAGAAGATTTTTTGCAGGATGGATCCTTTTCTTTTTTTGATCAATTACACTTCCCTTTTATTATTATTAGGATTTATTGTTATTAGGGGTTATTATTATTTGGGTATTTATTGAGCAGAGAAAAATGGAGTGGAGAGCTAACAGGGGAGGGTGGGCCTTTGTTCACATGGGGGAAGACAGTGGGGAGCAGATCACTGAGTCTCGGGGTAGAGTTGGGAGTGCAGGGTGGGTTGGCCTATGTGTTATGGAGGAGCCACTCCTTCCTGATCTGTAGAAGTGATGGGGCAAGTCGGATGTTGACAGGGAGGGGGTTCCAGAGCCTCGGAGTGTAGACTGAGAAGGCCTGTCCTCTGGTGTATGTATTTATTTATGAATTTGTTGCAGCACACTGAATCCATGGATATCTACGTGCTAGTTACACTGGAAGAATGAATACATAAAAAGTACATGAGGGATTATACACAGATAGTACATAAATGCTTATTGTCATGCACTATAAATCCCTCCTGTAACTCCTCCTCACCTGGATCCTCAAAGGAACTTTCTTGTGTCTCAGACTCCTTATTTCTCAGTGACTTCCTCTGTTGATTAGTGTTCTTTTCCTTCTTTTGGTGAAGGTAGGGGCGAGCTCCCTCAGTGGCCACCCTGACCGGAGTGGGAACCAGGCCCGGAGGACCCCCGAGGAGCAAGCTCCCAAAAACAGGGAAAAAGCCTTTGTCACAAAAAGCCCTGGTTGATGATGATGTAACAGGAGCAAGTCTTAACTCCAACGTTTGCAGGCAGGTATTCTGAGTTCACTAGGATGTACCCTAAGTGTAAGGACTGTCCTGTATAGAGCTGTTGGATTGGTGGAAGTGATCTCCAAGGGCAGATCCGAGATCTGGAGCAGTAATACTGAAAATGAGCTCAAGTATAGTGCCGAAAGGAGCACTACTTAAAAAGTTACAAACTCAGCGGGTGAAGTCTGTTGTTAAGAAATGTAGATCCAAAACAAAATAATAAAAAAGACAGAAGGAAAGTTAGCAGCAGAATCAGAACTACAGAAATAGTGGAGGATCCCAAACAAAGAAGAAATATAGAAAGTTAACGTGAGAGAGGGAGAGAGTAATCAGGTTAAATAACAAAAGTAACAAAGGATGATAGGCAGCAACAGGCAGAATGCGATTAGAAAGGATACAAGGAAAAACAGAACCGCAGACGGAGGGCGGCTAAACAAGCAAAGGGTAACAAGTGAAACCGAAAGACAGAAGGAGTCCGGTACAGAGAGGGATCCGCACTCGAACTTAACTGAATGGTGAGTAGAAAGAAAAAGCTCTGCGAAAATTTACCTGAAGGAAATTTCACCCGAACGTGCAACAGAAGGAAGGTAGAAAGCAGAAGGTAAGCTACGGCTGGGAAAAAAGGAATGCTGGAACTCTGAACAAGCTCCGGCAGCACGAACCATAGAGACGGATACAACGCAAAGAAGAAAGTGGTGGAAACCAGTACAAAGTGTCAACGGCCATCTTGGAAAAAGACTAGACCGTCAACAAGGAACAATAGGAAACCATGTTATGAGTATTTCCAGCTCTGCCAGCACTTTCAAGGGCGGTATATGACATTTATACACAAAAGTAAACGGGGGAGGGTGAGGGGAGGCAGGTGAGAAAGTGTCTAGAGTCTAGCTTGGGGAACTTCCTACACTGCCGTAATTCAAGTCTGCATGTCTCCTTACTTCTGGTGGATCGCAGGCCTCCGGAGATTCCAAGTTTCTCAGTGAGGTAGCTTGGGGACTTCGAGATGACAGCCTTGTAGATGATGAAGCATAATTTGAAGATGATACGGTCTTGCAGTGTGAGCCAGTGCAGTTCGATGAGGGTCGGGGTGATGTGGTCGAATTGACAGTCCTTTGAGTATTACTGCAGCATGCAGGACACATTTCAGGGGTGCCAGAGTAGTCACAAAAAGGCCTTCCAAAAAGGCATTACCACCATCTAGTTGGGAGAGGACAAATGCTTGCACAGTGGATATTGTTTTCTGGGATGAAGGGCTTGATTTTCTGCATGAAAGAAAGTTAGCACCAGGCTGTTTGTATCTTCCTTGCTGTCTGCTGTTTGAACGTGGGTTGGCTGACGATGTTGAACCCAAGGTACTTGACACAGGGGCCCCCCCGGGGGTGTGAATCCCTCAAGTATCATAGCAGATAGCCAGGTCTGGATGCTAGAGGGTGTTCTGTGTTGTTGGTCAGCAGTAGGAATTCAGTCTTGGAGGGGTTGAGCTTCAGGTAAGAACTGCACTGGCCTTGAGCCTGTGGATGTCTTCGATGGACGATATCTTGAGGTAGATCTGTGTGTGATATGCGTATTGGTGATTGTGGATGAAGTGTGTAGAGAGGAGGGTTCCGAGCAGTTACATGTAAAGATTGAAGATCACGGGTGACAGAATGGATCCTTGCTGGACTCCACGGTTGATGGGTAGAGTTGGTGATCTGAAGAACCCATTTGTATGAATTATTGGCGTTTCACAGGGAAGGATTTGAACCAGCTGAGGATGACCTCGCTGATCCCCATGCTGCGATGTATATTGTTGGTGAGAGTCAGGTGGTCTACTGTGTCAAATGCTGCTGAGAGGTTAGGTATAACTAGGAGGCAAGGATGGCCATCATTGTGGATTCAAGAGCATCATTGATCACCTTGATGGCAGCTATTTCTGTGCTGCAGCTGGTTCTGAAGCCAGATTGGTAGGACTGAAGGAGGTTATTGGCATCGATGTGTTGGAGGAGTTGTGTGGCTACTGCTTTCTCAAGGATCTTACCTAGAAAGGTAAGATGGGTAATGGGACATGTGAAGAATATGAGGATGTCGCCCCTTCTCCCCAAGGGCAAAACCTTTTCCATGGGGTCAGGGCATTGCATCCACAATACAATAGTCTAACGGGGTGGTTCACAGGGGGAAGTTTGCATGGGAGAGGATGCCCCTTATGCAGGGCTTTAAGTGGGCCGGGGCCTGCTGGGGCTGGGCCCCAGCAGGCTCCGAAATTTCATTTTGAGGCGGGGCCCTGACGGGGCCCACTAATCTCCCCTGGCAGCCCCGGCCACTACACAAAAAGGCATTTTTTTCTACAGCCTGAAGCTCTCGCTCGTGTGCGAGAGCTTCAGGCTTCAGAAAAAAATGCCTTTCAGCAGCCATAATGGTGGCGCCGCACCTACGAGGCATCCCTTTATGGAGAAAACGTGAGGCCGCTGGAAGCAGAGGCCTTGCTTTCTAAATACTGAAGCTCCCGCGGATTCACGGGAGTTTCAGTCTTTAGGAAGAAGGCCTCTGCTTCCAGTGGCCTCAACCTTTCAGCCTTGATGGTGACGCTGCCCTTCCCCAGCTGGCGAGGGGCAGCACCACCATTAAGGCTGAATAGGCGAGGGGCTGTCCCCTACCAGGCAAGCCTATAGAATATAAATGCAGAGATCAGCACCCTCTCCCCAATAGGGGAGAGGGTGCTAATCTCTACAAAAGGCTGCCTGGCAGGGGTGCCAGTAGCCCATTGAACCGGGGCTCGTCAAGGGGGCGTGGCCTAACAGGCCATCAAGGCCCCCGTTGTTAGGCCACGCCCCCTCGATGAGCCCCGGCTCGATTTGTAGTGCCACTTAAGGCACTGCCCTTATGGGATTAGGGATGATCATCCCTTGAACGCAGTATATGCCCGCTACGTCACAACCTCCCTCTTTGCCAGAGCCAAATGCTCCTTCCCTCCAGTGCCAATGTCTTTTATTGTCAAATCAGCCAACCTAATACAACGAACACGACTAAGACACAAGAGCAAACCTGCCTTCCATACATGGTTAATGCAAGTACTTGGAAGAAGATGACTAGTAGTGTGAAGATCACTCCAGGGAACTGTTGTCAGTGGTCTAGATTTCCGCCATACCGAAATGGACCAGAGTGATACAAAATAGAGGAGGAAAACCAGATGAAGGAGATCCACCCTCCTGGGAGGAACTGCCATGTACACTGTAGCGACTATGTCACGCCACTTACCTGGAGAGCGGGGTCCTCTGCACCTGCTCGCTCTCCTCCCTCTTGGCGGATCCACGGTCTCAATTCCGCGCATGCGCAGTAGATTGGGCCCTCTCCACGGCGAGAGCTTGCGTTCCGAGCCTCGCTTTGGATGTGACGGCACCCAGTAACGAGACGGCTTGCGTTTCAAGCCTCTCGGGTGCCGGCCATCCTATAAAACGAGCCTCGATCAGGGGCAAGTCGCGTCTCAACGCGGTTATGCCCTGATCGTGTTCTTCGCTCGTTTTTGCTGCCTACCTGTTCCGGCCCTGCTCTGTCTCCCACTCCTGCCTGAATCCTTTCTTGGGTTCCTGCCCCTGCAGTGGATCTGGTCCTTCGCCCCTTGGGGTGTTGGAGTCCCATTTGGGTCCCGGGGTTCCATCTTTTGGTTCAGTTTCGTTTTTCCCCTGGGTCCCCTTGCTCTGTCCTTTCCCAGTCCTGCTTCTGGGTTGGTTTCCCAGCCCTGTTCCTGGGTTGGTTTCCCAGCCCTGTTCCTGGGTTGGTTTCCCAGTCCTGTTCCTGGGTTGGTTTCCCAGTCCTGTTCCTGGGTTGGTTTCCCAGTCCAGCTCCTGGATTATCTCCCAGTCCGGTTCCTGGGGTTTGGTTTCGCTGTTCAGTTCTTGGGTCTGGTTCCCACACTCTGCCTGAGCTGTCACCTGTTTCCTTTGGGATTTTGAGTCTCCCAGCTGCTTCCAGTCGGACCTTCCACCTGCCTGCCGTCCTTGTTTCTCCAGTGGTTGTGGTTGTCTGGCTCTACCACCAACTTCGGACCCTACAGTCTAAGGACATTCGACATCTGCCTCTCCTGTCAGTGCTTGCACTGTCCTGACGCCACGCAAATCAGGAGAGTGCGTCCCGTGGCGTTGGGAGTCGGTCCATCTTCCACCTTGTTTCAACCTTGGGTGGCGGAGAGGCCGGTTCCCCGCGTCATTTACTCATCGGAAGAAAGTCGTCAGTCTGGCTGCCACGTCAAGACCTTCTTCCAAGTCTTCAGGTACGCTTCACTCACGTGCTACCCATCTTAACAGACTACCACAGAACAGGAGAAGAGACCGCTGTACACAGAGAAGGACTGCGCATAGTCCAGGACATGAGGACTACGGAGCTTGCTGCCATACAACCCTCTGAGCATCCCAGGATCATCAGGGCTGTGGCGCGAAGGATAGCCATTCCAAAAGAGCCATATAAGTCAGCAGAGCTGCGACCAACGAGTCGAGGCTCCCGAACGCTACCAGAGCATTGTGCCAACATCCAGCTGCTCGGAAGATCAAGAGCAAAAGAGACGATCAAAAGAGAAACATATGCTTGGCAGGAGAGTACACTAAGCTGATATAATACATCACTACAAATCTGGGACCCGCACCCATATGAAAGTCTAAGAATAAGGAGAAGCCTATTCAAGAAAGGAGTCTGGGATACAAGGAGATGAAAATAAAGGTTTTGAAAAGACTGTCCATTATAATTCCTTGGGGTATGTTTTGCAGGAGATTGAACAAGACATAAACCCTCCATGAACAAAGAAAAGTTGTTCTCGGGAAGCCTGGGAGTTTTGTTGGGCATTATTGGAAGAGTTTGTCCAGGGAAGTAGAGACAAGCTCCCTTGGCTGAGTGAACATTCTGTTGTAACCTGGGAAGGACTAGAAGTATCCAGGGTTTGAATAATATTTCCACTTGCCTAAGGACATTTTATGCTGTGATATTCCACTAAGTCAAGAAAACCTTCTAAGAAGAAGATGAGCTCCTGACTTGTGAAGTAGAATAAGGACTGCAGGGGAAAGGATCTAACCCCTGCTCAATGGAATATTGCATTGTGTTGCATTGTGGAAAAGGGACTTTTGTTTTGTTTATTGACCACCTGAGACATCGGGAACATCGTTGGCACATTAGGTTAGGTTTAGTTAATAATGGCAGGGTCGTAAATGAGGGTTTTTGGACACAACAGTGACAGACTATTTATTTGACATCATGACATTTTCAATAGATTTCTTTAATGCAGTGAATCCCCTCTTAACTTTAGGGGCAGAGAGGTTGTTTTTCTAACCCTTTTACTGGTTAACAAAAGTTTATAACCAAAACTAGATCAAGCTTGTGTACAAGCCTTACTTCTACACCCTTACAGGCAGTAGTTACTGAGATCCTCAGGGTCCAGTGTTGGTGTCTTAAGAAGCGGGAGGATTCGTCCATTCTTGAGGGTCAGGGGAAGGTTCCTTGAGTTAGGGCACTGTTGATGATTGTCAAGTAAGGGAAGAGTGCTTCAGTCGGAGGGGTCTGGAGTAAGGAGGCAGGGAGGATGTTGTCTGCATAGAATGGGCCTCATTACGAGGTATGCCGGTAGCCATGCCGCTATTGGCGGCATGGCTGCCGGCAAAACCGCATCCGTGTCCGTGTCCTCGGAATGAGGACTTACCGGACCATTCCGAGTTCGGATGGCCCGGTAATTCCTCACTCGAGGACACGGACACGGTTCATCCCCATTTCAGCCCCCATAGGGCTGAATGGGAATGGGAGAGGGAGTAAACAACGGGCCATTGCGAGATGGCCCGTTGTTTACTCCCTCTTCCCCTCGCGGGACCCGGTATGCACGCCTGGTTTTCTCAGGCGTGCTTAACGTGTCCCGCGAGGGGACCTCGTAATGTGGCGTAACGGGTTGAACGGCGCCGCAGCCTTTTACGGCGCCATTTAACCCATTCCGCCAGGGTCGTAATGAGGCCCAATGAGATTGAACCAGGCATAAACCCTCCATGAACAAAGAAAAGTTGTTCTCGGGAAGCCTGGGAGTTTTGTTGGATTCTAAGGTGGCAGTGAGGTCTTCCACAGTTAGTGCCTTGAAGGTTGTCCGAGTAGTTGTGGTTTTGCGAGATGGGGTGTGTAGTGGGATGTCAGTTTGTGGTGCTGGTGTCTATGTGTTGGTGGATCCTATTGATCTTTTTGATGAAGAAAGAGTTGATGGTGGTGGATTTTTTGATGGAGTGTGCTACGGGTGGGTCGGGCAGATGATTGTTGACTTTGAAGAGAGCTCTACTTTCATTGTTGGCCTTGGCTATGGTGTTTTGTCAGTAGTTGGCCTTAGCAGTGCTGATCAGTCGCATGCGTGTAGCACAGGGTTCCTTGAGCAAGATGAGGTCAGATGCACTGCAGGATTTTCGCCAATTCTGTTCTTATTTTCTGATGGTTCATATGTAGAGGTTGAGTTCTTGAGTGTACCAGGGTGCTAAAGGTTTAGGCTTGAGGGTGCGCCATTTTATTAGGGCATGGTGGTTGATGTTATTTGTAAGAGGGGTGTTGAGTGCTTGGAGAAGAAGTTGCAGTCCTGGTTTGTCAGAGGTGCATCAGCCCAAGTGAGGGGGCCTTGGGAAGGTCTTCTCTGAGATCCTCCACTGGAAAATTCTTGAATGATCTGAAGGCTTGATTGCTTGGTTTTCAATGGGTTTGCTTGAGAGGTGTGGTGTGACTAATCTCAAAGGGGATTGTCAGATGGTCCGACCAGTCAAGTAGAATAAGAGAGCTGTGATGAAGGATGGGCAATGTGGTGATTATGTATGTATAAAGATTTATAGAGCGCAACTATAGCCGAAAGCATCAAGGTGCTAGTGCACAACTGTTAGTGGTGAGAGAGCAACTCAATCAGGATTCAGAGATATGTCTTCAGATTCCTCTTAAACTGAAGATGATCAACGGTATCGTGAAGATCCATCGGAAGAGAATCCCACATTGTCAGAGCTTGTACGGAAAAAGATCGTCCTCCTGCTCGTTTCTTACGAAACCTTGGAATAGTAAACAGTTTGAGCGGAAGACCAAAGTAGTCTTGCTGACTGATAGAGAACAAATTTGGAGCTAAGGTATTCCGCACCAGTGCCATGAATGGCGTGTGTACCAAACAAAGCATTTTAAACGTGATTTGGCTATGAATCGGAAGCCAATGCCGCTGACGCAGCAGGGCCAAAGAGTGCAAATGCTTCAGAGCTCTGAGAGCCAATCTGGCTGCTGAATTTTGTAAAATCTGCCAACGCTGAAGCAGCGCAACTGGTTATCCCAAATAAATGCCATTACAATAATCAATGGAACTCTCAATCGAGGAGGTAACCACCATAGTCCGAAACTCTAGTGGGAGAAGAGGGTGAATTTGTCCTGATACTTTAAGCTTAACAAAGCCATGCTGACCCACAGAGGAAATGTGGGCTTCTCTATATCTAGATGCAAGCAGCGTCATCCCTATACTCTTAACTGCCTCTTGTGGATCAGGACTAGGCCCTAAAGACACCAGCCAGTAGTCGACAATCCATGAGGCCCCAGTGGGCGCAGAACCAACCACTAGGACATCAGTTTTATCACCATTGAGCTTTAGCCAATTACCGGCCATCTAATTTTCTATCTCAGACAGGCAGTTCCTTAGCTTAGAGGGGGGGGGGTCCACTGCTGGGGCATTTTGATGTATGAGAATCTGTGTGTCATCGGCGTAGGTGTAAAAGGTCACTCCATGGTCAGCAATAAGGTTGGCCAGCAGATGCAAGTAAAGATTAAACGGCAGGGGGCAAAGCCGACCCCTGAGGGACACCACAAGTAAGAGCCAACAGCAGGAATTTGAATGGGGGAAGTGAGACAGTCTGGAATCGGTCAGTCAGGAATGAAGAAAACCATAAAAGTGGGGAGCCTTTTAAGTCGGGGATATTGCCTTTCCTGTGAGGTGGTTCTTTCGTGTGCTGAGTGAGGTTCAATGTGTTGAGTACACAGTGAAGACCTCGGTTGCTGGGTTGCCAGGGATGTTGAAGTTGCAGGAAGATGTTGTTGCCATGCATGAGAGACCTGGTCGTGACCAAGTCCGGGAAGTCTTCGATGAAGGAGATGTTGGGCTTGAGTGGCCTGTAGATGAGATGAAAATTGACTGTGTCCTTTGGAGAGAGCAGGAAGTGGCAGGATAGGTTTTCGAAAGAGCCAACGGTGGTGACATCCAGTTGGGTGCACAGCCATGATGAGGTGTGAATGATGGCGAAGCCTCTGCCGATCTTGTTTGGACAGTCTCATTGTAGAAATCTGTAGCCATTCGGGGTGAGGACATGTAGGATATGGGTGGAGGTGGGTGCCATCCCATTCTCAGTAATGAATATGGCATCAAAGTCATGTCTGGTGGTCAGGTTGGCAATGTTAGCTTCATGGTTGATTGCTGAGCAGACATTGACAAGCATCCATGTTTGTGTAATGGTGGATCATGGAGTGGTGATGGGGTATATGGTGACTGGGTGAGGTTGCTGCGATGCAGTGTCCATTATGTATCTGGTGAACAGTGTGGTTGCCGATGAGGGTTCATGGTAGGAATGGGCTGTTGGGAGAGAGGAATGATAAACATATTCAAGGGAAATTACCTGATGTTAAGAGTGGCAGGGATTCTGGTCCTGGGTCCTCCCAGTCCAAACGGGTCCAAACAAGAATTGCCCTTTTCTTCTTCTGTCCTTAACTCTTAAATATAGGACGTCATATTCTTACACTGGAAAACCCTTTCTGGAGTCATGGAATTGGCCCAGCAATTACCCAAAAGTTGGCTTGCCTGTGTGCGGCTGTATGTGGCTGCAAAGCTGATTCCCAGCTGGATATGTTACATGGTGTAGTTCTGCATTCTGCTTCAAGGCGGTCACTTTAGGGCGGTGTGACGAATCAACGTTCAGGGCACCAGTGGTCCAGGGATAAATATCGGTTTCTAAACCATCTATCAGCCCCACACCTCTAGGACAACAGAAGGGATGTGAACAGATTGGAAACACAAGCAAATTATAAAGCTCCTTGTCCAATTTTGGTAACGTGAATGGAAACTCAGGCTCATCTCTGCAAGGACGTGGATCGTTGGTTAGTTGCAAAACAGCTAAAATACAATTATTACCCAATGATAAAAGGGACTGTCCAGTCGAGGTTGTATGAAAACATATACTTTGTTATAATCACAACAGACAGTTCTAGCAGACTACAAAATACAACATACCCTGTAAAGGAATGCAGAGGACAGACTGTTTCAAGAAGGAAAAGGGATGCACTCTGGATACTGACAGGTGGGTAGTCAGTAAAATAATTAATCTCAATAGTTCAAGGATATTTGGTTTCAACCCAAAGGGAGCAATGGGTCATAAAATGTCAGTAGGAGCCTTCGCAGGAGGACCAGGGGAACAGAACCACAATGTACCTTGTGTTGTAGATGTTATTGGTGCTCGACAGGGCCAAGTTGGTTTCAGGGCGCTTTGCAGCTTCTGCGACAGAGTTCAAGACAGGAGACAGCTGCGAGTATCAGGCAGCAGGAAGTTTGGCGAGCGAGGCTGGATGGACAGCTTCAGGTTGGCCTACACAGAGGCTCAGGGTCAGTAATCGTCTCAGAGCTGGTCAGCGAGTCTGAAGCACTGGTCGAGGTGTTATCGACTGCAGCATCAGTCGTTGCAGCTTGAGGGGCTTGACTGGCTCAAAAATGTCCTTTAAGGCAGAAGTAGGTGGATGTTTGTGGAGGCACTTCTCCCAGATTCTTCACTAGGCTTGTGTCGTACTTTAAGGTGGATGGCCCAAAGCTGAGGAGAGTGTTGCAGGCAACTTCCTTATCCTTAGTTTGGTTCAGAGATTCTCTGCTTGCTGCAGAGCCTAGCAGGGAATTCTGTTTTCTGGCTGGGTACGGGTTCTGGAGCTTCTGGAGGGTACTCTAGATTAATTATCTCCCTCTGTTCCAGGGCGGGGGGGGGGTAGGGGAGGGATCTTGCTTTTCTCTTGGAGGTTCTGGCCTTCCTTCACTGACGGAAGATGTAAGAGACTGTAACTTCAGCCATGGTCCAATGATGAGTTCTTCTTTCCTGCTTCTGGTGAAGTCTTCAGATCTGCACAAAAGAGTGGCTCACCCCTCTTTTAAACCCAAATGGGCCACAGTGATTAGTGTAGGCTAAGCCTACTTTAATGAACCAATCCTGGGTCCCCACCAACAATCTCTTGTATGCATGAGGTCATAACCAGAGTGCTCTGCAACAGAAAAGGTAAAGGAGTGAAAACATGTAATACTAAGTCCCACTGTTCTTCCGGTTTGTTGTGGATCAAAGGGTCTCTCTAATGGAGCTCTCCCTGGTTCCAGATTAACGCTGCAGGTCTCAGTTGAAGCTTCGGCAAGAACAGATGTTCTGTCTCCTGCAAACCACATTCTTGTACCTTCTGAATGGCGTCCCCCTATTGGGGTTGCCTACTGTAAACACATAGTCCCAGACATGACAGGTCACTGCCCTTGATAATGAAAGACGGGAGCTGGCTTCAGGTTGATACAGTGCATAACAAAGGTTGTTGGGGTTTGCTGTCTCTTGTGTTAATCCTGCGACCAGGCCCCCTTGGGCATGTTTGAATTAACTCTGATTAGTATTCAAATCAGCCACAAGCCACTAACAGAGGGACAGGCCGGATCAATGGAGCCTTTGTTAGTGAATTAGGCTGGCCATGGCAGGGGGAAGGTTTTGCCCTCCCCCTTCTGAGCTACCTTGATGTACTCTTGGCTGTCATTTCCCAACTAAATATGACAGGGGGGATGGCGCCTATGGGCTGTGTCCACCCAGAGCACACAGGTGTATGTGTATGTTTTGCGGTGAGCATAGGAAAATGTGTGCAGATTAGCCCCACACATTTTCCAGAGTTTCATCTACCATCATTCCATTTCTTTTCAAATTTGAAAAAACCCAGACAAGCACACACCCACCATGTGGATAGTGCAATTCCTCACAGGTGTTTTTGGAAATGTTACATTTTTTTCTAGAATAGTTTTATACAATACACATTTGCTGGGAGTTGGGTTGCTAACCTAAAACATCCTAGTGGCAGGAGCTGTTAATCTTGATTGCAATACTTCAGGAATAACCATGACCTTTACTTGACTTCATTTTTTTTAATCCTATCATTCCAACTCCACAGTCGTGGCTGCCTCTAGGCATGACCCAAAAATGAAGGTTAATTGGGTTTGTGCCATCCAATGCTACAATTCCGGTGAGGCCGATGACCACGCTCCCTGCATGTTCCAATGCCCATGTGAGACACGTTTTATGCGCTCACTTTCGAAAGGATTTTCCCTCTTGTGGTTGTATTTTGAGCAACCATTGCAACTCTCGTGGTCTTTGCTTGGTTAATTTGGATATCATTCTCTTTGCAGGTCGTCCGCCTGTGACAGTCTATCGGGGTGAATTGGTGGTACAGAGCGAGCCATCTTCATACAAGGAGTGGAATTGTTCTTTCAGGTGTTTCCCAATTCATCTTGAATGGCATGCATCAAAGATGAGGGATATTTCACTGATCTAGGTATTGAAAAGCAACAAGGGTTAAGAGGCACCAGTGCTTGACCTGCAGTATAGTCGAGAATAGTGTTGTGTGTCTGCCATGAACTCCAAAAACTCCACAACACAACTTGGATTTAGGGACTGCTTACTGAATCGTGGCATGAGTAATTTAATAGATGCAATCCATCTCCTTCGTAACCTTTATGTGATCCATCCGATGAAAGTGGAGGAAGGGTCTGTTAAGAATGCAAGTAGAGTAGTAGCGTAGTTGTTGATAGACAGGTGTGGTTTGGTTACATTAATGTAGTGCACAAATACCCCAAAGTTGAACTAAAGTAAAGACGAGAATGGCCGTTTTGATTAAACTGAACCTAGAAAGGGTTATTAGCTACTAGTCCTGATAAGTTGCTCTTCATGAAACAATTTGATTCTGGGTCGATCAGAGTAACGGGCAGCTTCTCCCCTCTGTTGCTTTGGGTGGTCTGTGAGAAAGTTATTTCAAAACAGTTAATCTACTGTGGTCTGCTATTCTTGCCTGAAAATAAATAAATAAATAAATAAATAACAAATAAAGTCATCATCCTGGAATCGAATGCCTTGGTGTTGCCCTTTTCCCTCCCAAATGTGTTCATGCCAGGACAGTGCTGCAGTGTTGCCTTGTTTCATTGTCCTCCTGTAGAGTGTTCTTTTCCTGATATGGAGCTCTACACAATTGCCTGCCTTTCATGATGGCACACACATGTTAACTCTTTAGCTCCCTTCTTCTACCCGCCACGGTATGCCTCACGCCAAGTCAAAGATGGAATGCTTTGCTTCATTCTTGTGACTGGTCGTTTACTATCCCCATGTTTTTTTTATCGTCGGCGTAACAGGGAGTTGGGCAGGCACGAAGGGACAATTTAAACCATTGGAAATGTACGTCATTACAAACAATGCACAGTCATATCAAAGGTGGGCAGAGGTTTCATGACAAACTTGTCACCTTAATTACCCCCATGTGTCCTATAGTGGCACTCTCCTCAATTTCTCACGAGTTTAAACATCTGGATATGAAACTGCAACGAAGGCTGGGGATATCATTACAGATGCCCTGAGAATGGTGGGCAAATTATCTCACCTTGAATATTTATCTGATGTGTTCTGCTCCTGTCCTTTATTGGCCAAGCCAATAGTTCAGCATTCAAGACGGCTGTAGAATAAAATATGAAGTTCGAACAAGGGACTCGGTCTTCAGAATACTTTTGTTAGCCAACCCGCTAGTTTCCTGCATTGCATAATGTTCTTTCTGAAATCTGCGGCCTCTCAGAAATATGCAATTAGCATTTAATGGCACTTAGCTCTAGCTATGCAACAGGTCCAGTGGAAGGGAGAGAACTGGGATTGAGTTGAAGGTACTAACGCTTCAATCTAGGAGTAGCTGGTGCGAGGTTATTGGGGCAGGGAATTTTTTGATTGTTTATTGATTGTAATTAAATGTATTATTAAGGGGCCCAGATAACTGTATAGTGAAGATGTGTCCCAGGCTTTGAAGTAAATGTTTATATTATCTTTTACATTTTAAATGAGTGTAAACCCTAGGATGACGGCCAATCATTCTAACGTTTATATTCATACACGTGGATTGTTAGAACACCTTGTTATTCAAAACTCAGATCACTTATAAAATACTGATGCTTGCACTGCTTATAATATGACATTATTTCAAATAATCTAGTTCCAAGTAGCTAAGTACAAGATTGTGGGAGCGGATAAGTGAGGGCAGAGGGTTTAGATAGATGTTGAAGAGCAGGGACGATAGGGATTCTCCTTGTGGGACCTCTTTTGTTATTGGTCGTGAGGTGGAGCTGAACTGGTGGTGGAGCATGATTTGTGTGCGATTAGAGGTGAAAGAGGAGATCCAAGAGAGGGCTGTGTCTTTGATTCCTAATGAGTGTAGCCTGTCGAGGAGGATGGTATCAAAGGCTGGAGAGAGGTCAAGAAGGATGAGTACAGCACAGCCTTCCACATCAGCTGTTCTTTTTAGGTCGTCCCAGACAGACACTAGGAAGGGTTCTGCTCCCCTGACCTGTCTGAAGACAGATTGCACGGGGTCCAGGAGGTTGTTGGCTTCAGTGAAAAGGCCATGCTGCCTGTACGCTGTGCGGACCATGAGTTTGGCCATGAAGCGGGTGTTGGAGATTGGCCAGTAGTTCTGTGGAAGGAGTGGGTCAAGTGCAGGTTTTTTGAGGGGTTTGATGTAGAAGGTTTTTAGGGCTTCCGGGAAGGTTCCCAATGTTAGGGAGTGATTGAGGATTGAGCGGGTATCCAGTGACATTACCGAAAAGGGAATATCGAAAAACATTTTTTACGAATCGTTTTCACCGATGTAATACTGAATATTTGTTAAATATATATATTGAGGGTGGGATAAGGGGTTAAAACGGGTGGGTAAGGGTTTGAGGTGGGGTTATAAAGAAAGGGAAAAAGAGGATTTCAAGGGTGACCCTCCAAATTAAAAAAAATGAATACATACAATATTTTGTATGTATTAAGTTACCGGGGCCTGATCTGCCGGAAATACAGGCAGATTACCGGTGCCAGTAAGGGCATGGAAATCCCCATTCCATCGAGTCGCATATGACTCCATGGGGGGATTGCTGGTACGGTAATATCGGCTGCTTTTTTTCGGTGGGGAGCCTGACTTACCTCCAGCTTTTGGCTGGAGGTAAATCAGGCCACCCCCACAGGCAAACTTCTAGTTAACCAGTCGGAAAACGCGCTGGTAAATGGAATTACCGGCATGTTTTTTTCCGGACTGGCAAATTTGAGAGCCATTAACTCTCAGAACAATGCTTTGAAAAAAACACTAGCAGGTACTGTGCGTGCAAAGTTTCATGGTACAGCTTGCTAAAGCTAGCCCAGAGTTCCCATGAGGAGGTGTATTGGCTGGGAGGGGCAGGATGTGGGTGTGAATGGCCATATGGATTAGCATGGCCAAGGGCAGTCAATGGGTGTGTAGATACACAAACAGCACCTACAAGCTGTGTGTCCCTCCTCATGTGCCATTTCTCCCTATCTGTACTCTAATGCAATAGTTTCGGCTAAAGCGTCACCTAATAGCCAAAACTAAAAACACCTGGCCTCCCCACCTCCCTTGTGTGCTTCACTCTGCCACCACATCCCCATTCAATACCGGGACCACCTGCTACCGACCTCCGCTCCAGCACTCCTCTCCCTCCCCTCAACTTGCATTGCAATGGCTGGCAGGTGCGCTGTGAAGTGGTGTGGGCTCTGCTGCTGTATCAGAGGAGCGCGCCGCGCTTGGCTGGATCTCCGGAAACATGGCTGAGGGGAATACGTTTTTTACGTCCTTACGTCAGAGGTGAACTAGGTTTTCATTTAGCCGTTGTGTGTAATGACTTCCATTTGAAACCATACGCCGCATTGTTGTGTGATGGCTGGTGTGTATTGAAACCAGTGGATTTCCCTTTCCGATGGGCTCTGGGTTTTGAATTTCACCAAAAGGCCTATCGTTCGTGCCGGCGACAAGCTCTCAGGGCGATGTGCTTCAGTCCCTGGACATCCCAGGGCAGCGCTTTACGACATCCTATTTTAAGAGCATGGCTTCGAGAAAAAGAAAAGAGCTGTGCGGGCGCCAGGGATGACTTCACTCTGGAACCCGCCGCGTGTGTAACGCAAGCCCCAGCAGCAGCTGCTCCTAATGGGCAATTGTGCAACTGATGGGCTCCGTTCCCCTCGCGTGATTGGCTGCGCGTGCCAGCCTGACCAGGCCCAAGATGTGGGAACAAAGTGTCCAAGAACAGCCACCCGAACAGACGTGTAGTGCACCGCGCTCATTAAATTTAAAGGCTTCCGGGAACTACAGTATGCGCACAAAAGGCCACTCCTGGAAGCCCTCTTCTCGGCTTACAAGTTAGACGATGCGCTAAGTATCGCAGCAAAACCAGGCCAATATCAGAAGCGGCTTTTGGAAATCAATGGCTCGACTTGACAGAGCAATGGAGTCCAATAAAAGCCGCTACCAATAGGTCACTGCAGGGGGGCACGGCCCCCATTCAGGGCAGCGCTCCCCGCTTCATAGTACCAGGTCCTTATCGGCCTTTCTTTTCTAGACCTTTCGGTGCAACTGCAGGGGTGGACTGGCCTACAGGGAACTCTGGAGATTTCCCGGTAGGCCTCTGCACCCTGGGCCCCTTTTGTGTGGTATTTCCAAATGTTCCCATAGGAAAAGGGTTGGGCTTGCTGATGATGAAAAGAGAGGGATGAGTTTATGATTACTCTCTCGAGACCCGAGAGGCTCAACAACTCTCGGGGCCTCCTATCTGACAAAAAAAAAGTGTAATATGGGGCCACTTTGAAAATGATTTCCTGGGTCTCATTTCCTTCCCAGTCCACTCCTGGCGCGGGGTGGGGGAGGCACAAGGGCGGACTAAGGCAGGGGATCAGTGGCGGAGGAGCGTTTATTTTTTTTTAATGCTAGCCTCTCCCGAGGGTCGCCTCTTCATTTTGCGGAGCTGGCACTGTTCCTGCCTGTTTTCAGCTACATGCAGTGACACGGTGCAGGGGCAGCAGGGACGTTCCCGGGTGTACGTAAGACGCCCAGTTTGGCCAAGCTGAGTGGTGCTCCAGCAGTGGAATAACTTTGCTGAAAATGTTCAGAGGGACATGACATCTAAATAAAAGGGGCCCTGCCAAAGGAGTGTGACAAAATGGAGAGCAACAAAAGTTGGGCGGGACAAACACCCTTGTCCCCCCTAAATGTGCTCCACAGTGCACAGGTTGTTTTTTGTGGAGGCAAGGATACAAAAGGTGGGAACGCCTGTCCTCAACATCCTTGGATACAAGGTGCACACTGGTCACTTTTGGGGTAGGACCAATCCTGATTTGCATATGGGTTTTTCCCTTTCTGTAATGGTTTGGCAGGCTGAAAAATGATGGTCTGGAGGGTTGCCCAGAGCTGTGCCCGTGGTTAAGATTAATTCAAAACCTTCCAGCCATCAACTTTTTGTTTATCACACTGGAACCCAGCAAGGCTGGGGGCCCTTCTTGTGGCATTGCCTAGTGTATGTATTTCAAAGTATGAGGTCTTTAGGCTGGCATACATCCTGGCCTTTTTGGGTGCTTTTCTGACAAGTCAGAAGTAGAGCATGGAATGAAATGTCAATCTTTGCATCTGAAGATAAACAAGTCCAAGACAGGGCAGACTTGGCAGCCCTTCTGCCCCCTCGAGGCAGTGAAACAGTGTTTAGGCGTAAATCCAGATTTCCCTCCATCTTCAATCGCTAGTTCATTGTGAGGTTCCCTCTCTGGCCAAATATCAGCCTCAGGGGTTTCGGGATGCCACTTAAATGGGCATTCATTGATCCTGTGGGCTTCATTAAGGGGCTGCAACTACAGCCTGTAGTTTGGGTACGGGGCGGCTCGCGTAAGAGGGGCTGACAGATGCCTGGAGAGGCATGTTTTCCTTGATATCACCCCTCTGATATTTATGCCGCAGGGTCCTGATGTGGAAGGCGCCGTCACCTTATGTGCATGCCTTTTACCCTCCTGTCTCTTTTTCAGGACCATTTGCTGCCCCCGGGAAGGCCCTGGTAGTGTGGTTATGTGGGCATTCATTTATGTTCCAACCCTTGATAGAAATGAGCTGGCAGCAGTGGCCGTCCACCCAGGCGATGGCGGCCTGTGCCTGGCTTGGAAGCAGGGGCATTAAGTTGGGTCATCTGCAAAAAGATGTTCTGAAGGGTTTGGGTGATGAAGGGTTCTGTGAACTGGATTGCTTTGTACTTCATTTGGGAAGAAATGACATGGTCCATGAGGGAAGGCAGTCGGGGTCGTGGGAGGGTGCGGGGTAAGGGGGCTCTTGTATACCGGACACTACTTTATTATGGTCTGCGATGATTCCATGTTCTGCTTAGGGAGTCAGCATCTCTGCACAGGCTCTGAGAGCATCAGTGAAAACATTGAACAATGAGTTCTCAAAATGGACCCGTAGACTTTTTGCTGGACATCGGGCATGAGTTGTTGTTTTGTCTTTCATTCTGATGGGCTTCATTTATGAGAGGAACACTCTGGTGTTTCTTCTGGAAACAGTCCTTGGCTAGGTGTTCTTATTTAAGCATGGCAGCTGCAGTGTGGGAGTGTGTGCCTGCCACTAGGCGCCCCATGCGGTGGCGGCTGCTCATGGGACCCCTTTGTACATTGTAGGGGCAGGAATGAGACTGAAAGCGTGGCATCTTAATTTCCTCCCCAAATGTTGAGGGTGTTGGGTGGTCAGACTCGTGGTTGGCCTACTGGTCATGCCCAATGGGTGTCAGGTGAATGTGTCCATGGATGGTCATGCTTACGCCCCATGTGAAGATTGGATTGTAAGTAAAATGGTATGTGTGCTCAGGCGGTAGTTGTCGTGGCCAGCGCCGGGTGTGGTCACAGCCATTGCGCCAATACAAAAATGATGTTTTGTCTGAAGGAAGGAGGGGTCCTATTGTGCTGTATATATTCCTATGTCGAGTTTAGAATATAAGTGCACAAGACCTTTTTTCTCCTATGCATGGAGTGTTTGTTTTCTTTGGGACCGGTGATGGCTTCTTGCGTCACCCAGTGTATATCACTGATGTAGACAGGATTCATACTTATTTTCATGTACTAGTCCACAGGATAATTAGGAAATGCGTCCCAAATGTCTGATTCCAGTGAAACACACCGGGATCTTTATTCACTATTCTAAATTAAATCTCACAGTGGTCCCGACAGTAAGATCACTGCATTGAAGGAAGATGAGTTACGATTGCACAAAGAAAAGCAGCACATGAAAAAAATGTGTGCCCATGGCACCACAACCACTATATTATCTGATGCAAAAGGGGATTTGATGAGAAATGAGTGAAAAGGACTCTAGACGGGAGACGAGGAAAGGAGAATGGAGAGGAATGAAGAAAGGAAAGCTATGAGCAGATAAGAAAATAAGGTGATGACAGAAACCTAGAAATAAAGGCAATGGAGTGAGAAAGAGGAAAGAAATGAAGATTGTAGTTTGAAAGAAGAGATTTCTTTCTCTTTCTATCGTCCAATCTATTCTCTGTATCTACCAATTCTTCCATCTGATCTATCCTTCCATCATCCCTAGTGATCATCCTTCCTTCCATCTGACCTTCCTTCCTTTCCATCTTCCAATTTAAATATGATCCCATCATTCCTTAGATAGATAGTTCACCCTTTCATCCTTCCCAGCTCTCACATCTCGCATTCCCTCCTTCCTTTCAGTCTGCTCTAGTTTTAGAGCCTGGGTATGTGGGATGCAATCCTCAAATCCACACCTGAGCAAAAGTTTCTCCATCTTTAAGAGCACTTATCAACAGACTGCACCAAGTTATGAGTGAGTAATGTTCTATCTGGTGGTAAAACGGTGATACAAATATAATTGAATCTTTATTCTTTTTGAGCAATGCACAGGTAGGCATTATTCGATGCTTCAGGATGGTTTTCTCTTTTATTCTATATACCCGGAAAGTTGAAAATGTGTTGGTGCAAGTCCCTTCACTGTCACTTTTTTACACCTCATTGCAAAATCCTTTGGGACCTCCGATGTTACCATGGTGTTCCCATCAGCAAGATCGGGGACCGCTGCTCGCAGGTCTGACGGCTCTATTTCTTTCATTGGATCAATCTGCGTCCTCCGGATCTTGGCTTCGAATGCTTCTGAATATAAATGTTCACTGTGTTCCAGAAATGCACCCGTAATCTCTTCTTCACCTAGCGCTACACTTTTCAAATGATTATTGTAGATGTGGTGAAACTAAGCATGCTTCTTCTGGCATTGCACAGTTAGTATGTGCCTTTTCCTATCACTCGATTCACATATTGCTCGCTTCCGATTGTTTCTTTTTTACCTGCTTTTGATTATCAATTTCCCATCGAGCCGATAGCGGAGGCAGCTTTCGGTGCCAGGGGCGGGTGGATAATAGGGCACCAGCAGGAGTCTGGGCGTGCACTAGGCACCAGGAGGGGTCGGGGAAAGCCGCGCCCCTCCCCCCTCACCACCACCACTGCATCGAGCTTGTTATTTGGATGCAATTACCTGTTCAAGATTGAAACTTGCATCTGTTATTCCTTGCAATTTCAGTTTAGAAAGTTCTTGAAATATTTGATCAATGCCCTTTGACCCTTGCCAAGTGCACCCTGTAATCCGATTATGGGCATCCTAGACAACATGCAGGGATGCCGAGTCTTCACTCTTTAATAATTCCTAAAACTCGTGCCTGGAGTAGCATTTAAAATCCAGCATCTTGAATCTATTCTCAGGAAAAGGCCAACCCGCATTCTGGACATGCAGCTTGTTCTATTTCAGAGTCTTACATGAAACCAGGTTTCATTTATGACGAGTGTGACAAATATGAGGATATTGTCCCTTCCTCCCTAAGCGGAGACCTTTCCTATGAGGCCAGAGTGGTGCTACAACAGTACAATAATCCCCCTGGGTATGGTGCACCGAGGGAGGATCGCATGTGGAGGGAAACCCCCTATGGAATTATGGGGATGATTGTTCTCAGAGAATGCAGTATTCTTCCACCTTAATATACCCAGTCCCCTCTCAGATACCAAATCACCCCCTTTGTAGGCAAAACAAATATACTCTGTTGCAAGGTTAGCGACTCTAGCATACTTGAAAACCTAAGAATACAGAGTCTCCTGCCTCAGAATGGAAAACCAATACTGGGACGAGGAAGGTCACTCAGAGGAAAAGTGAGCGGTTTAGTCTTTTTCACAATCTGAAGTGCCTGAATGAAGGCAGCTGGTTAGCAGAGGAGTTCAAAAGGAGCTCTGCGGTGAAGCGTAAGTTGAACGATCCTCCGAGAAGGAACAACAGGTCGCCTGCAATGGGCGGGCAGAGAGAAGCTGAGCGGAAAGCTATGAAGCGAGGAGAAGGAAAGCCTGATTCAGGTCCGAGCAGGAAGGACCGACAGGGTTGTTGCTGATACCTCCAGGCAACACTGACATTTGCGAGCCGCTTGCAAGGCAGGACATGCAACTGGAAAAAAAGATATGCCTGCGGAACTGCTGCAGACCCCGCCATTCACCATGGAGCTCCCTGAACCTTAAAGAGCAGCACAAGAGCTGAGGGAACAGGTACGTGGGTTTGCCAGAACGTGTTGGAGTTCCAGGGAAGCTCGAGAGTGAACATAAGAGTTGGAAGAAAAGGGTCTGGGACCCAAAAGTGACTGAAAGAGAGTTGCATACTTGGCAGGAGAGTGAACTGAGGGGCAATGAGCTGGTACGAGTCTGGGAGCCGCACCCAAATGGCAAGTGAGAAACAGAGAGTCTGGGACCCTGGGGTTGCATACTTGGCAGGAGAGTGAACCAAGGGGCAGCACCCATATCAGAACCCAAAGCCTAAGGCCAGGAGTGTCTGGGACTCAGTGGAAGAGACATTTTATGAGGATTACCTTTGCAAGTCTGGGGCTTGCTCCCACCTAGAAGATTGACAACCAGGGGAACAAAGACTGGATTTGATAAAGCGAATCTTAAACTTGTTAGAGTATTATACCAAGTTAGTGGAATTGAAGGACTGGGAATACAAGAGATCATTATTTGTGTGCTATCCAATGTCTTGGAAAAACAATACGCCTAGGGAAAAGGAGCATTAATCTAGCTTTGGAACTTGCTAATTTGTTAAAATTACTTTGCATCAATTTATTACCAGTGAACCTGGAGACTTTTCTGTTTACTGAGATCACCAAGAACATTGTTTACTTGCAGTAAAGACATACCTTGCACAGTTATAGAAGTATCTTAGTGTTTGGTGCAGAAGTGGGTTTTCTTTGGACATGACAGGGACTGACTATTTTAGTTTTGGACTTCCCAAACCTTTTCACTAGTTTCTTTAGAGACAGGGAAACTCCTCTTAGTTTTATGGATAGAGAGATATATTTGCAAACCTTTTTGCTGTAATAGGTCTTTACCCAAAATCATGCCACCTTTGTGTCCGACTATGACTTCTGCACCCTTACATGGGACACTGATTTCTTCTCACCACTGGCCAAGAAATAATGTATCCTGGAATACGCTTGGGCCTTCCTTGCTGTGGGATCTTTTCTTCACCAAATATTAATTAAGCTAAGATTGACATCATATCCAGATTGTTTTCTGTTTTAAGTACACTTCCTAAATTTACTTTCAGAATCCTGTTTGTCCTACTTTTTAGATTATCATGGGTTGAGGGCATTAATTCTTCTCCCTCTTTGTCTGCTGGGAGAGTGTAAGGAAGGCATGGCATCAAACAGTAAGACAGTAAGTGATGACAGTTCAAGGGTGTTTATTGACCTTCAATTGGGTTTGAAAAACACCTATGTAATCCTAAATCTAAAGATGGGAGCAAGCTACGACCATCAAGTAAAAATAACGCAGTCCTAGTGGTGTGCTGTCAAAATAAAAGGGCCTTTACTAATAAACCTATTGCTAATCCTTACTTCGAAATACAAATAGTGTGGGAAACAATGTTTATGCAAAAGAAAAGTGCTCCAGAAATTATATGTCAGGACATTCAAGTCGTTGGCTTCCCTTCCCCACGTTTTCAGCATGGGACAAGGCGGCACACTTGAGCTTAGCACATTCTCTGGCTTCGCTAGCATGAGGATGCATTTCGAAACTTCAACAGCAGGGCCTTCTGTGCCAAAATCTCTTTGCCATTCAAAGTTTTGTTATTTCAGAGGGCCTGATGCAACACGAGACATCAAATTTCCTTTCTTTGTGGGATTTCACATGTATACCTTCTCAGAAGATTTTCTGTTCACCCCGGGGCCCCCTCCTCCCGGTTCAGACCCACTTTAACACAAGACTTTCAACTGGTCTCCCTCCGCCGGGCTCTGACCAAATTTATCTACTGTTATTACTTCTCAGCTGGATACCTTACAGAGACCTTCAATTGAGCACCCACGTGGTGCCGGACCACTCCGTCAAAGATACTGTAGCTTGCTTTAAAGTTCAATCACTCAACAGTAGTTTAACTTCACTCAAGTCTATTAGAAAACGCATTTTAACAATGTTCATTCCAGCGCTCGCTATACAATGTTGCTACTTGCAACCTTGGCTTCAACACAGAACGGTCTTGTTTCAGTCTCCCCAACTCACTGGCTGTGTTGACTTCACTGATGCTGCTTTGTTCTTGGAGCCAAGGATGGTACCACAGTGGCTGGTGATTCTTCCCGCCTTGATTACTGACGAGGGAGGTCCCCGGGTATCTCCAGCACACAATGCAGGATTCTTAAGCCTGGTTTCCTGGTCTTACGCTTTCTATTCTAGAGGTCTCTGGAACGTTATGGTTCCTTGTCGAAAAGGTCAAGGGAATTTCCCTCCTTGTGATCCCCTTCTGTTTTGCCATCTTTCCACTCATGCTCAGCTGCCATCTCGAACCTGTTGTTTCCTTGTGTGCTTTGCCTCGCTCAGAGTGTGCTCTCGTGCTCCGCCTTTTATCTGTGTGGGGAAGCGTAATGGAAGTCAGGTGAGAGAGATTGTTGATAATTGCCTGACCTCGCCTGACCATAGTACTGGGACATGTCATGTACATGGCTCGGTGGTTAGTCTGTTTTCCCTTGTCGCGGGCTGTCAGTGAGAAAGTGTTTGTATTGAAAAAGGCGGCGCTGGCTTTCCTAAATATCCTGCTGGGTAGGATGGGGGAAAAGGTGTTACAGGGAAGAGGATACCGCGTCTCACCGTCTGTGTCCCACTCCTCGAAGATCCCTCACCCAGGTGATCCTCCTACACTGGTCCACCCCCAGGAATTGGATCCAAAAGTTATGGCCATGTCCTGGCCACTGTGATGACAGATCCCCGGGGGCTAGTGGGTGAGACACCTTGTGGTTTCTCACAGAGAAACTTGCATTTTAGATTTCATCCCCTTCCTTTAGCTCCTCATTTTCTATGAAGTCTTCATTCTTGTCAGACTCCTTCTTTGGCCTTTAGTCTAATCTTTACCGTCCAGGTTCCACCATCAGAGGCGTGCCCAGCCTTCGACTACTGCTGGTATAATTAGGGTTGCCAGTTTTCCTTATTTATTGGTAAAAACAGAAAAAGCAGAAATGTGCATGCCTTGATTAGATCTTAAGGTAATCAAATATGCCTTCCAGGACATGACTGTTCCAAATATCTCAATGCAGAGGCTACAAAGGTGATTTACTTCCCTTTGGAATTGTTTGAAGGGCTAGAGATGCTTATCACGTCAGCATAAGGAGCGACTCTTTGTGTTTAAGCTGAGAATGAATCTTGGCTTCATGTGCAAGAAGCCACTTCTGAGCTTTCCCATAACGGGCATCAAAGTGCTACATTTGTAATTGGTATACATGCAGAAAAGCACTCCTGGCAACTCATTGTCTTGCAAAGTGATCATAAATGTGTCGGAATACAAATAAAATGACAAAAGAAATCAATAAATACAGATGAAAATATTTTTCAAAAATCATTAAAATGGGAGCCTTAATTATAATTCCCATTTTCTTCTTGTTTGGTAATGAATCACTGTGTTTTTCATCTCTCACTGCCTCAATTCCTGCAGAGAAATGTATCTTTATAGCCATTGGTCGAGTTTTGCCAAATACTATTAAAGGTCCTGGAAAGCTACCTGGATCCCAGGCAGTGTTCAGGACTTGCCAAGTGATGGCCATCGTCCTGGACCCTGAGCATCCTCTTCCACTTTCAGTGATGATGATCGACACTGGCAAGGATTTTGGTAGCATTTGGTGGCAGTATCCATGAGCCGTATAGGAAAGAAATGGCGGAAATCCCACAAAAACATGGTCTGAATAAAGGGCCTACATTATTCTCCCCAGGACGCATTCATTTTTAATGATCAAATCCTGACAGTGTTTGTGGCACCTGGGATGCCTGCCCCCACGCCCCCCGACAAGCCGCAACTAAAAACAAAGCGCCAAACTACTTGGATGTGTAGATCTTAATGGAGGGAAATAATGACCGGCCCTACGTTCAGTCAGACTGGAGTTGCCTCGGAAGAAATGAAGACCTCAGCTGTAAATGAAAAACTTTCTGGATACCATGTGACTACTGATAGAACTTACACCCATATCTTGAATAACCGGATGTAAAAGACCCAGTAATGTCGAAGAAAAATGACGTTTCTGAAAGCTATGATGTCTGTGAATCTTCAGTACAGTAGGAATTGAAGAGGACCAGCAGTTTATAACTGTCGTAGTCTCATCAGTCTGATCAAAGTCACAAATCTTACACAGTTAATCTTTCTTTGTCATTTAATAGGGTAAATGTAGCAACACAATTTTGTTCTAACATTGCAAAAAAAAAACGGAGGGCAGTTAGAAAGGACCAAGAATGTGTGGTAGGAAATTGTTGTGACCAAAACTGGAAGACGGATGGTGCCTTCAGAACTGTGTTCACTATTCCATTCCCAGTGTCCTCTGGGAATAGCCCTGCTGTTCCCAGGTCCACCTGTGTGTGCATCAAGGTTGAAACTGCTGCATTGAGACACAACTACCTGTACAAATGAGATAACCCATATCATTTTACAAGCACGTGGTTCAAAGTACGAACGTATGTGTTATCCATGGTTGTTCATGACGACTATATAAGATTTTCTCAAAATCTTTGATAATGCCCTATTATGAGGCAATCCTAATTTTGCAGCAGTGTGTATTTAACTTAAAACATTGGGACAAAAAAATGAAAAGAAAAAACTGAAGACATTCTTTCAATTAAAGAAATATGAAGGCTTCACTCCATATGACACCATAAATGAAGGCCATGGGACTCTTTGTCCGTAACTTCAACTTGAATATGGAGTTGCAAGGATTAAGAGGTGGATTCGAGCCTGGGTATCCGTGCGCTGGTAATCACTGATTACATTTTTGGTTACAACAACTTGAATATGCTGAAAATAAGGTAAGTGCAAGCAGCAAACACTCTAATCCCGCCAACCAATCCACCCTGGTTGCTAAAAATAGAGAATACTAGTGTGGGATGGGATGGTAATGCGCTTTGCACCATCAAAGTAATAATAGTAAATACAAGAAAAAGTATTTGTGGATTTAATTGAATTGTAAACAGCCGACACGTGTTTCGACACGCAGGTCGTCTTCAAGGCACGAACAATTGTGAGAACAATGCGTAGACTCCTAATGGATGGCTGTGTGTGCTAACACAGCATAAACACCAAGATCGTCATGAAGTATGACAGTCACCATGCAATAAATGCTGTAGTGGCAGAATCATATATATGGCCCGTTCAATCGAGCTGCGCCTCAATGTATGGGGAGATCCCAGCGATGAATAGGGAGTTGGTGTGTAGTGAGATTTTGAATCAATGGAGTTACGTGATCTGTCTTTAGCAAATTGTGGAAACTTACCTGACGTAAGGAAAGGTTGACAGTCTAAAGCCATCAACGCGCAAACAAAACTAAATGAAGTTTCACTTTAACCAAGCCTTCTATATACATCGATTTGTGTCTGGCTTTTAATTTCATCAAAGGTTTTAATCCCCATAGCTCAAAGTAAAACCTACCAAGGTTGGGCAACTTTTCCAAATCAAGAGGGAATGCTAGCATGTAATAGCATGGATTTTATTGAGTGAGAAAGAAAGCAACACGATCATGTTGCAGCAACGTATTTGGGGTGCTACATTCCAAGATGTGTTTTTTAGTCTTCATTGTGTCAAGCCAGGCATTTGCTCTGTTGAGGCAGAGTCAGTATCATTGTAGTACAAAAAACATTGGTTTTAAGAATGTGTTTCAGATACAATGAACACTGCATCCTGAACATGGAAAGATGTCCAGGGGTAGGGAGAAGTAGCCATGGTCGCTCCCTGCCCCGAAGTACTTGTATGCGTTGTTTGGGAGGATGCGCTTGAAGCAACGGAACCTATAATGAAGAACAACTTGTGACGGTCGATCATCTCTTTGACAGCGGGATTACTGTCGGGAAACCGACATCGGAAACGCTGTAAGATAATGATTCAGCCAATATTGCTCTGAATTCACACATGTTCCACTGCCCCCGTTTCCTGCGGTTGTTTTCAGTGAATGAAAAATCGGTTTTGTCATTAAGTGAGTTGGTCATGGCCGTTACACGGTAACAGGCTTTGCCCAATTGCCAGGTCCAGAATACCCCCATCTGAACGTGCCAGGGATATAGATCCTTGCACTAAAAGGAAGCTAGGAATTGATTGAGGGATGAGTAACAAGGTCTAGAATTGTCGCTCCATTGAATTTAAGAATCGCTTTCAAGTCCAAAAGAGCAGCTTCTTAACTGGCTGTGAATATACAATCTATGAACTTGTCCAAGAACACACACAGGTCCTGCTGGATGGTCTATTAGATATGCGTGTAGTGTTATGGACTCGATCATCAGACTCTGGGACCATTGAAATGTCTCGGGGGAGGGAATGATCGGTTTGGTGCACTGCAGAACCTTTTTGGATACATGTGCTCCTACACAGACCTTGCCAAGCTAGCCTAATGGAAACTGGAGAAGCCATCTCGAAACAGATCTCAAATGTCTGATTTAAATGTTAATTCAGACCGGTCTTTGATATACTTGTCGTATACACATTTGAACGTGCAAGAAGATGCTCTTAGATACTGGGAACAGGTAGTAAGTACAGCTGAGTAAGCATACAATAGCAAACCGTGCCAAGGTCATGGCCAGGGCAATGGGTGAGCTCAGTTAGAGTGAGCCTGACATCTATTTATTTATTGCCTCTGTTTACACCAGGCTGGTCATTGGGTCTTATTAAACGGTACCATGACACCCTTAGGGGAAATGCAGTCACAGTGGAGGGGGTGACATCAGATCGCCGGGTGGGGATACTATCTAATAAACATACCAACGTCAGAATATTTCCTAATACACGCTGGCTTCTATTCAAAAACCAACTGTACTTTGTCGGGCATCAACGAAACTGCCACTTAATTTTTTTTAAATTCTGCATAGGGCAAGTGTGTGCTGAATAAAAACCTCTTAATGTTTGCATTTGATAGTGTTTATTTCTCTCACTTGTAACTGTTGTTGTAGGGCGTCAATAGAAATTCACCTAACTTTCACTCATGATCGATGTGTGTTTGTGTGTTTTGGTTACTGTCGTTTAGTCTTGGCGCTTTGCATCCTCCATTTGCTTGATTATAGACCCCCCTCTGTGTTGGTGTCCTCCATTTTGGAGATGTATCTATTCCCTATTTATTTTTGAGGCGGTACTTTAGCTTGGGATCATCATACCCCCCTCCTTGTTATGAGACTTGAACAGCATTGCATATTGCATAGCCGGACCCATTCCTAGCATCTGCTTCCCATCCAAAAGATCCTGGTGGGTGGAAACTGAATGCCTGCTTTGTTGGACAAGTCAAGGTTTTCCAGCAACAGTCTCCCGCAGTGCCGCAGGTGCTCTGGGCTCCCATTGGCGGAAGTTACGGTATGGCATTGTGTGGTTAACCCGTGGAAACACGCTTGACCTGCTCCGCCATGCTAAAACAATGGTGACCCAGACACCACTGACCCTACTGGGCACCCAGGCACATCTCTGTCAGATGCAATCACTGTCAAGAGACCCTGCAGGGGAACCCATTCCTAAACCTGATAAATAATTACTGAAATTGATCAATATGATCTAGGATCGAGACCGTTTTAGGCCCCATTTGCTAACTCCGAAATCTGAGACCCCCACACGAATGTTCGTATCTCAGGATTCCAGCGCTAGTCTCATGACCTGATCCCTTGTAATGTGTCTGTCAAGGATAACTTAGGATGGAAGAACATTTGCACTAGCATATGCAGAGGTCGCCGGGTTCCCTGTGCACTGCATGAGTAGCAGCACATCCAGCCCTGGTCTTATTCTTTGTATACTGAGGCTTGTAGTTCTGCCTTTTCTATTTCATACGTAGGACTACATGTCCCAGAATTCAAAGAGGAAAAAATGACTGGTTGGCCAAGTCTCTCTGTGTATGCGTTGCCATTTGTTTGGAAGAAGTGGGAAGAGCAATTGCTTACAAAAAGTGAACCCGGCCCATTTGCCTCTATTACTGAGGGAACCCCAATGCTATGGCATGCACGTCTCCTTGCATGCTAAAAGATTAGGCACTTACCTACATTTTGAATTAACAATAGTTGAGAGCCATTTTGTTATGGTCCTGATTTATGGTTGATCTAAGGGAGGATCGGCAATCCTTGGCTCTCCAGATGTTGTGGACTACAACTCAAATCAGCCCACACAGCAGAGTCAATGGTGAGGGGTCATGGAAGTTGTAGTGCAAAACTGTTGGAAAGCAAAAGGTTGACTATCCTGAATGCATATACATATTCACATTTAAAGCTCTTAATTTAGACTGCTTTTGGTCCTTCCAAAAACATACTTTTGGAAAGATGATAGTTTAAAAACATTGCAAAGGTCAGAGAAAGATCACGTAGTCCCCAGATGCCTTTATGTTTACCACCAAGGCTAAGGCTGGTGCAAATGGCAGATGCTTAAATAGTGCAGTGTTTTGGCTTGATGAGCAATGTCCCTGCACTGGGTTTCTGTGAGCTACACTGTGAAGGGCAAGATATCCACTCCAGCCTTCAAAGATATACAGGATGCTGGTCAAGTGCATCTGTAGGCACAACAATTGCACCCGAGCGGGCAACAAACATATTGAGGTGCCGCGGAAAATGTGCCTCATGGTGTCAAGCTTGTTCACCACATGCTTGAGTAGTTAGAGCTGAACTGCCCCTTTTCGGGTGGTATCAAGCCTGATTTGCATATTGTCTTTCCCCCTTTGTAATGGCTTGGCAGGCAAAGAACGATGATCTAGAGGGTTGCCCAGAGCAAGGCCAGAGGTAAAGAATAATTCTAAACCTTGCAGCCATCACCTCGTTTGTTTTGATATAGTCACGTCGAGTGGGACGGGGATACCCAGCCCTGGGACCTGTGCTTGCTGGGCCTAGAGACCCAACCTACTATTCACTAATGAGGCCCATTGAGGCCGAAGCATGCCTGGGGATGCTCGTGGTCTCTTGCAGAAGGGATGTGACCAAGCAGTTCAGACTGGACTGCCCTTTTTAGGGTGGGATCAAGCCTGATTTGCATATGGTGTTTCCCCTTTTGTAATGGCTTGTTAGGTGAAGAACGATGGTCTGGACGGATGCCCAGAGCAATTCCAGAGGTTAAGATTTATTCCAACCCTTCCTGTTATCACCTCTTTGCTTTGCTATAGTCACCACCTACTTGGGTCACACTTTCTTGAGTGCAGCCCTCAAGGCCCCTGCACTCAAAGCCGCACCTGCATTGCCCCACCTATTTTTTCTACCTGGCCCACCAAATAGATTGTTTCACATTTGTTGCTAGTACTTTTATTTTTAACTTGGTTTAGACTTTCACTACTTCCTCAAGTTTAGACTACTTAAAGAATGTTATGTAATATAAATGTTGGATGGAAATCAATGAGGAAACGAGAATATATAATGCGTAATAACTATTGTGTCTTAGCTGCAATAAGAAATAATATTAGTTGCTCGTTGTATGTACTGGAGCATTGCAACATTGTAGCATTTTTTAAGGGGGGCATTTTTATTATGTGATTTGATATTTTAACCAGTCAGAGTTTTTAGAAATGTGTGAGATTTTAACTGGTGTCAATATTGTGTACTGCACATGTTATTTAAAAAAAATCTTTAGCTTCCGACTGAGAAGCCCAATATCGAATTTCTCCATTGTTATTGCCGACTCGGCGTTGGACTTCATTTTCCAGCCGCATACGGTCGGGTGCACTGCTTGAGGCATCACCACATCACGCCGCAGGCGTAAAAGGCCCGCGTCAGCACAAAGCGCCGACGCAAAGCCTGTTTTGGCCTGTTTGCGGCCTGTGTCGGCCGTGGGCCAAAGATACTGCCAGTTTGGAGACAGGACCCTCTCCTTACTTTTTAGGTATTTCTTGATATTTCCTATAAAATTGTGCTGCCATTAAGACTATGCTGTATCAATATGATAGCTTAGCTCTCCGAGCTATGAATAAAGATAAGGGTCATTTCACTCTTCGTGTGCTTGATATTGCGAGTGTTAATGGTTAAAACACATGCCACGGTGGACCGTCCCTGTAAGTAACGGCACCATGCAGCCCTTATTACCTCATACAGGCTGACCGTTACCCGTAAGGACAGCCTAGCCTGTTGGGTGTTAGCGCCTCAATCTTGGTAGGCCCACCCAAATGTTCATTACACCTACTGATTGTCCGCAAGTAATCCAGCACTACACTATCCTAATGTTGTAGTAATGTCGTCAGTATTACCCAAATTGACCTTTTACAATTGACCTTTTCACCTAATTGACCTAATTATAGTGGTCCTAATTGACCTTCTGCACAATTGACCTTCATATTATTTTAGTTATTTTATATATGTATTGGGTTGGTTTTGGATTATAAATAATATAAGGGGATTGGGTGGCGGGTTGCGGGGGTTGTTGGATTGGGCGGGGAGTTGCGGGCGGCTTTCCCCCGCATATATGTCCTAATTGAACTTTTAAATTAGGTCAGTTCTCTCGAGGTCAATTCTCCCAAGGTCAATTGTGAAAAGGTCAATTAGTATACATCCATGTCGTCAACTTTAAGAGACGCAGAAAGTTACAACTCAGCGGACTGGAGTGACTTCCACTTGTGTAGCCCTCTTGGCGCACATCCAGCACAATCTGATGTTTGGTTGAGCCTTTTTACAAACACTGCTCATTCATGTCGGTGTAAAATGTGCCTGAGAGCAATGGCGCCCAACCACCTCTGCAGTCGCTTGTTGACTTAGTATGCTAAATTTACTTCTTGGTAGCAAAGAAAGACTAACTCTGGAATAGAATAGATGGGAGCTTTGAAAGCAGAAAAGAGACCGATCTCTAAGGGGATTACAGGTCAAAATGCAATTAAATTCCAACAGAGTATAACTAACGTATAGGCTGTGTTACAGAAAATCCTTCCAGAAACGTGTCTGCTGCATGAATTGGAAATTGGATTTTACAGCTTTTCCTCTATTGTGTATACACACAGATATATAGACATCATTCTATATGTATAGTAACACAGAGTGAGGGGTGGTCTCCATTTCCCAACAGTGTACCTGGCAGGGAAACCAACACCCCCCATTGTAGCTGAACTGCATTTATAGTGGCGGGCAACCAACAATGCACCATTCCTAAGAAGGGAGCGGGGGGGTGGGGTACTCCCAGTAATACCCCTCTGGAGTCTGGTTCTCCCAAAAAGCATTTTAGTACTAAAAAAGAGGGGTGCCCACAGTCCCCAATAGAAGTCCGAGCAGTTCTAGTGATGGGCTCCTTCAAGCACTTTTGGGTCTCATGCTCTCTAAAGGAAGGCAGTCTCCGGTGTTGATTGGTGCCTCTCCCATCAGTGCAGGGAATTGTGGTCCTTGTAGTTGCAGTATACAGGAGTTCGGAACCAACACCCCTACCCCATTGCTTTAGTAGCAACACTCCTAAAAGGGGTGGAGTAGCGCAGATACTGCCTTCCTGAAGAGCCCGACCCCTCGTAGAGGAATATTCTTTTGGGTAAAAATGAAACTTTTTAAAACATTAAAAAACATGGTTTCTTTTCAAAGCTGCATCCGCACTAGTGCTTTCCCCTTCCTCTGGCACGCACTTGGCTTCCGGTTTTCCAATACCTTGTATGCTTTCAGTTTTCTCATGCTCTGTCTAACCCAGAAATAAGAGTTGGCAATTCAATGTGCTGTTTAGGTTCTCTTTGTATCTTTTGGTGTAGTACCAAATGTGGCATCCGTGGGTATGGCGGTGATGGACCACGTTGATGATTTCCGCCTACATGTGACTGTCTGAGATTTCATATTCTTGATTTGATCTGAAATCTCATACATTTGGAATTGCAGGAAAACTCGTTTCCTCATATGGGCATTTCCTCTACAGATTGGAGCAGAGCAGTGGTAGAAGTGTACCGAAAAAAGTAGTGGAACTGTGTTCTGGGCAGGGGAGAGGGTAGGCGGAAGCAAAGTGCAACATGTGACAAGATGTTGCGACCGGGGCATTGCAATAGCAGTAGTGATGAGTAACTAAGGCTCCTATTACAACTTACACTTGCACAGGGATATGATTATGATTATGATATGATAGGTTATTTATAACATGCTTAATCCCCAGAGGTTTCTAAACGCGGACCCGGGGATCGAACCTGAGTTGCTCGTGTCGTCTTGCTTCCAAGGCGAGCACGTTGCTTCTCAGCTATCCTCCCGAGACAAATGATTGGACAAATCCTCTATATAGAATGGTGAATATGGTTGTAAAAAGTAGAGGAATGGCAAACAGAAAAAAATAAACGTAGTGGAACACCGCTCCCGACTGTTCCCGCTCACTTCGATCACTGGTGCAGAACCAGGGATTTTGCTAGATTTGGAAAAGATCTGGTCCTACGCTAATGTTGAGACTGTCAGGACTCGGGGCTAGCTTGCCTTTTGGTTGTAGCCCTTGAGCGTCTATGCGGGGCTACAACAAAAAGACCCGGGGCTATATCCCCCCAATCCCCAAAGAGTCGCCTCAACGCAGCAGAACTAAGCTCTCTGAGGAAATCGAGGTCAGCTTTTGCAAGCTCTTGGCATAGAGTGACCAGCCGTCCCCCAGTTTTGTTGGGGCTGTCCCAGAATTTGGAGCTTTGTCTCCCTTTGTCAAGATTATGTTTCCATTGGAAACTGCATTGGTCCCGGTTTTTGGTAGTAGGTCTTCACAGCTGGCAGGCAGGAATGCACAATCTCACACAGAAGAAATGCTGCATTTTACGACTTAAGATAGTGTTATCTTGTGATAAATTATAACATGTGTTTATTTGAACAGTAACACTTTAACCCCCTTCTCCTCCAACCGCTACTGAAGTGAAGTGCCTTGACAGCCACTTTCAAGAGTTAGTCCTACCTTTATGTTAGTCGCCCTGTCCCGGTTTTTCACGTTTTGAATCTGGTCACCCTATGTTGGCACCCATATGCACCCCGCAATTCGCTGCTTAGTTTGCCTTTGGTGGGAGGCCACATTTCTCACCTGTGAGATGGGTTTCACTGATTTACTGTTTCTGTTCATATTTCTTTAGCACTTTGCACGTGCCCTCACAGTTGTGCCTGAAGTGTTGAGGCCTGCCTCCCCTCAACCAGTCACAAGAATACCTTGTTCTTATGCAACGACAGCTTTGCCGCTCCTCGGTAGTGGAATGCACTTGTTATTTAAAGTCCCACAGTCAATGGTACACAATGTATCGATCACGAGAGGATGGAAGTTGAGATAGCCATAACAGTATTTGAATTTTTGACCTGCGCGTTTGACACACATTTCAGCTTAGAGCTCGGAACGAACTGAACCAGATGAGGCTAAGCAAGTGAAATGCAACCATTTAGGGAAAGTTGTCCAAAAGTAGCCATGTTGACAATTTAAGATCCTGGGGAACTGGATTTGAATCCCAGCTGCCACACATAATTCACGGTGTGATTGTGGGCAAATGTCCTAATCCGCTTGCGTCGCAGTTCCCGTAGCTGGCACATCTGCAACTGCTTAGAAAAAAGCTATCAGGATGAAGAGCTATATAGCAATAATAATATGAGCACATTTTAATCCAGTTTTTCATGCCTGACTCTTTGCACTTCTGATGGCTGTAATGGAAGATTTGTTATAACCCAATTTGGTAAAAAAAATAATTTGACCAGCCTCGGAAGGACCAAAGGCCGCGTCCCGCCTCCCGGGATCCGAATTTGTGATAGCAGGACGCAGACAGCGATTGAAGATTATCCAATAACTTGCTATTTTACCAGCACACAAATAACTGACCAATTCACCAGATAGTTTGGTCAAATTCCGTCTTTTAAAATCTGGATAGGTGCCCAGTGAAAATCTTTACCACTCCCCTCCCAGAAAGTATAAATCATTCTTTTTATATAATGGTTACAGCCACCTTACCGTTGGTTCTATTGCCCAAATTAGAGGTTTATTGATGTCGGAAGGATGACGGTCGAGTGGGAATTAACGAGCTGCCTACAGCTAAGAGCCGGATCTCAGGAAAGAAATGCATTGAAGAGGAGAGGCGCTTGAGACCAGATACTGTATTATGGCTGAGTTTCCAGATGTGGATCTTGGAGACCTGAATTTTAATATGTGCTTCTACACAACACTGTGTTGTGTGATACTGGACAAATTACATTGTATTCCCCGGTCTCAGTTCCTATATCACTATAAATGAGAGGCACTCATATTGGGGGCGGCTCTGTTGGTTTAAGGAGCTATACAAGTAGCTGGACCTCTAATATCTTCTCCTCCCATTCTGAACCTGGTTTGGCTCTAGTTGCACACGTTCCAATTCTCCCACTCACTGTCCAGAAGGAAATAACCTCTGAATTCCTGCCGCCATGTTCAAACGCAGCCTGGCTTACATCAAGGTAAAGGTCAGTTGAAACATGTGTGTTTATTTCGAACCCAGATCTTCTGAATCAAAATGTCTGTATATGTTAGGGCCTGCAGAAGCCTGGATCTGAAATGAAATTGCACATCTTAAGGAGAGAGTGGGTACAGCAGTTATGCCATGCCCGTGCCAATTGTCGGTATATCATTGCAGAGAAAGTAGAATGATGAATTCAGTAAATCAGACAAGATGCCTTAATCGGATATGACTTATGTCATGCCGTTTGGTCAAAAGTCTTTGCCGACATGTGTTTCGCCCAGACTGGTTGCTTCAGTTTTAGCCTGTGCTCTCCCTGTAATGAGTGAGCATAACTAGTGAAACAGTCTTTGCCTGCAATTCATGGTCTTGTGTGCCAGCTTACCCTCTTGAGCACCTCATAGTATGCAAGAAGGACCGGAGGGCAATGGTGAAGTAGCCTGGTTCTGCTTGCTTCCTTCCAATAGAATAACGTAGTTTAGTCATGTACAAGGGGTAGCGAGTCCTGGGGTTGCCGGGGTCAGAGCTGCGCTGTGGTGGTTTCCAGAACTTCCCCCATGCTCCTTAGTCTTGCAGCCATCACAGGAGCCCTGTAGTTATTTTCTAGCGCCTAGAGAGCACGCTAGTGCTTGTGGGCACCACCCCTTTCTGGAAAGAGGCTGGCAAGGAAATCACGGATAGACCATCCGGGGCACAGTCACGGGCATTTATTGAAGGCTTTTGGCATTTTCTATTTACATTATTGGAGTCAGAGTGGGAGACACAGCGACTCCTGGCATTGGCATAAGTGAAGTGCTTATATAACACCTCTCCCAATGATGTCATCGAGGGTGGGTGCAAAGGACACGTGAGATCCACCCCACTGCCTCTGTGGTTTTGTTGCAATGGTACCAGTGACTTGCCAGTAGTTTGTTTCTGTGTTTCCACATTGTGAGCATCGCTCAATGAGTAGGCCTCCAAGACACTGCAAGGCTTGCGCAGGATCCCGAACGAGCGGAGTCTGCTTCCAGTTCCAAAGACCCTTTGGGGGATTGTTAATACTGTACATGTGCCTGAAATGTGCATTAGCTTCTGTACACTCGTACACAAAAAAACAATAATCAAACAAAAATGAGTTTGATGACTTCATCCTGGCGGAGAGCTTCAATTTCAGGCTAGATTGGGTTCCCATCTGGCATCTGATGACAGGTACAGTCTGCTGTATCCATGGCAACAGCGGCAAAGCTCCCATGAAAGACAGCTGACAACGAAGAGACACGCGGGCATGTAGACTGCATGCTCAGATCTGTAGCAGCCGCAGGCCACTCTAGCTGTGATCCTTCTTATTGTAAATAATGTTTCCAAAATAAGTGTCATTGAAGAGGTGAGCCAGTGCTATTTGTACGCATTCATTGCCGTGTAAGCTCTTTGAATCCTTCGAAGGAGCATCCTTAGGCCTCAGAGGCAGTTCGGTTGCCCATCCTTCATTCTCCTCCCTCCCTCCCTCCCTCACCACGAACAGTGTTAACCCTGTTTTTGTTCCACGGTTGGAGAGATCGCTGCAGTGTGGAATAAGCAAAGTTAAATCAGTCCCGGGCTCTGAGCACTGTGGAGAGACTCTGCATCTTTCCATAGCAACAATGTCTTTCAGGCTGTGACAGTCAAGGACATAAAAGATGGACTCAAAGGAGAAAGTCAAGCAAAACTTTATTTTTAAACTTTCTGGGTGGGCAGGGTTGGCCGTCGTCTTCATAGCTGAGTTGTCACTCATATATATTTGCTGTTGCGAGTCTTGCACTTGACAGGTTTGCAAACTGTCACTTTTCAAATGTTTGGAAACTCTGGGACTCCAATATCCAAAATCCAATGTTTTGGTCAATTAACTAATTCTCGGATGCCTGCAGAGTAGGGTACCCCTGTCTCTAGCATGCTTTATCCTTGCCAAGCACCTCTTCTCAAGATGTTTGAGGGGTAGGGGACTCCAATGTACAACGTACACTATTGTTTTTGCACTCATCCCAGATGCAGTGGTTTCTAGTTTGTTAGGGTTCGCTCTGGGAGTTGGACTTGCTATCTCAGCATGCATCATTGCACACTATTAGTTTGCTCGGGTGTTGGGACTTAATTTCCCTGTATGCAACTTTGTCACACAGCATACCATGTTTTCAAACTGTTCCTTATCAAAGTGCTCTGTCCCTCATAATCTCGATGTCCAGTAGAACTCCTTGTACTCCTCAACTTTCTGGCTTCACTCCCTCCGGTCACCCTGGGCTCAGGGGTACATTCGTGAGATCTCCCCCTCCGCCCTTGTGAGATTTTCACCCATTGCTTTTTTTCTGTGCCTGCTCTCCCTACTGACTCCACAGGTCATAGTGTGTTTGTATGGGGTACTTTACTCGACTACCAGGCACCTGTCCCTCTCCGCCATCACCTTCACTATGCGTCCTCTTACCCTTCTTTATCAGAGATACAGCGGGCACACAGGCGTTGATCTTGAAATCTTCTCTCATTGGTCAAACAGCTGGACTGCCTAATCTAACCATCTAGAATAAAAGTTGGTTTGATGTGTTAATGTCAATACATGCCCCCAAGCACCATAAAAATAAAGGACGTCAGTCCAGAGAAGTGACACAGACAAAGGACTAATAGCTAGACATCCTTTGGGTTTCACTCCTGTCTTAAATCTGATTCACCTGGCAAAGAGGGCACCGCGGTTGGTCTAACCCAGACTTATGCTGCCCCGTGATGCCCATCAAGGGTGAGTGGGTTTATGAGGAATTCTCCCCCTGTTAAGTGTGGTAACACTATTGTTTTATCATACACGGACTGAGCACACACTGATGAAGACCGGAAGTGTCACCACTTCCCAATATGCAATACCCCCTTTTACAGAAAGTCAGTCATTTCTTCTTATTACTGGCTCACTACATATCATCGCTCTGCAGGGTGCGATACAATCACTTTGATGAGAGCGGATGCCATATACAAGACACCACCATATGCGGGTACTTGCGTTTTATGTTATTTACTGAAAATTGAATGGTTTCATCAAGGCGCACTGTGCACAGGGCATGCTGATGGCTGGAGCTGTCACACTGATGGGTGTTTTTACGAATCTCTGTGGAGCTATTATATAATAGTCAATATACTAAACCAGCGGGTGGTGATGGACTAGTTCAAGCCAGTAAATGGGAAAAGTACACAGCAGACTTTAAATAGATCTTCTGTAATAATAGTACCGATTAGCACAGATGCAGGATGCAATGCTGATGGTGGCCGTGTATCATTGGACTGTGGGGATGATGGTGTGAGGAATTTGACCATCTGCACGGGAAAAGTGCGCTTGCCGGGACTTTTTTGTTTGTTTTAAAAAGAATGGACGGCGCCATGCCCGTGCACATTTTACACGCTCACCCCACAGCAGGAAAATAGTCATGTACTCTGGGAGGCCACCGCTTACCAGTGCTGCCCTCCCCTGTCATGTGTAGCTGACAACTGACAGTCGCAGGTTCATCAAAAGCCTTTGGCTATGTGCAGCCTGATTAGAATTTCAAGACCCCATGGATTTGCATCTCCATTTTGAAACCTTGCTGGTGGCGGCGAATACTGAAGATGGTTAATCAGCAGGCCTCAGGGAAGGCCTGGGTGCAGGAAGTGACAATGGAGACGAGACGCCTTTGTAATGCAGTGTGTCAACTTGGTACTAACGCCCCTCCTTGGTATGAAAGGGCAGTGAATGTCCTGTCTGGAACGACTCCTCTCAGAGCAGGGAAGTATGTGGATTGTAGGAGATGAAAGTCTGCCTGCAACCCCCTACTTCAAAGGAGGCTCATGTTGTGATCAACCACTGCATAAGGTTCAGTTCATTAGGGACACGCTTTAATGTACAGCAGACAGAAGGATGGGTGGGACTTAGAAGTATATGTTGTCATCCTTCCGCTGGCTGTTGCCAAGCGCCCTGGTTCTGATCTGAAGCATTACTGAAGATTGTTGGTGGAGACCAGGATTGGCTCACTTAAATTAGGCTTAGCCTTCACCAATCCATGGGCCCCTTTTGGCTTTAAAAGGGGGCTGAACACCTCACTGATTAGATCTGAAGACTTCGCAAGGAGTAAGAAGGACTCATTTGGACCTGAGCTCAAGGTACAGTCTACCTTACATCTTCTGCCAGTGAAGGAAGGCCAGGAGTTCCAAGAGGGAAGCAAGATCCCTCCCCTAAACATCTGCCAAGGAACAGAGGGAGATATCCGCTCAGAGGACTCGTCCAGCAGCTCCAGAACTGGGACGCAGCCCGCACACAGCATGTCCTGCTAGGTCCTTAAAGAAAGCTTCCTAGGTTGGAAGTGAAGAAGAATCTCTGGACAAAGGATAAGGCCATTGCCTGCTAACACCGTCCTGAGCTTTTGGCCTTCCTCCTTGATAGGACACGAGACCTGCGAAGAAGCTAGGAGGAGTGCCACACAAGCATCATCCAGCGTCCATCTTTTTAAGGAACATTTTGAGACAAAAATGGCATCCTGCTGCACCGCTGACTCTTGTCACGCTGCAGTGACCAGAATCATCCAAGACGTCTCAACCAGCATTTCAGATCCACCAACCAGCACAGCGACAACGATTCTTGGCCACAAGCAGCCGCGCCAGACAGCCTGCAGATGTCCGTCCAGCCTCGCTTGCCGAACTGCCTGCCGCTTGGTACCCACAGCTGTCTCCCATCACTAACTCTGTATCACAGGCTTCAAAGCGCCCCGGAGGTGCCTCAATGATGTTGATCACCAATAACTTCTTCAGCACCAGGTACATTGTGGTTCTGCCCCCCCTGGTCCTTCTCCGAAGGCCCCTAGACACAGTTATGAATCTTTGCCCCTTTGTTAATGGAACCAAATAATCTTAAACTATAAGAATGATTACTTTAGCAACTACCCTCCTGTCAGTATCCAGAGTGCATCCCTTTCCTTCGTGAAACTGTCTGTCCTCTGTGTTCCTATACAGTATGGGTTGTAATTGTAGTGTGCTAGAACTGTCTGTTAAAGTAATAATAAAGTAGATATTTATATACAACCTTGACTGGACTATCCTTTTATCATTGGTTAATACCTTTATTTTTGCTGTTTTGCAACTAACCAACGATCCATGACCTTGCAGAGATAAGCCTGCTGTTCTGTCCACGTTACCAAAATTGGACAAGGAGGTCTTATAATTTACTTTTAGTCCAATCTGTTCAGATCCCTTCTGATGTACTAGAGGTGTGGGGTTGATTGATGATTTAGAAACCGATATTCATCCCTGCACCACTGGTTCCCCCGGAAGTTGATTCATCACAGATAGTTCTAAGAATCTGGGATGAAAAGGTCATTCCTAAGGGTGATCTTGAAGCCAGTCCCTGTTGGAAAGTCTTTAACTTCAGGGGAAGGGTGGTTCCAGCGATGGTAGCCATGGAAGGTGAATGAGGGAAAGCAGGTGACAGCACAGGTTTGATGGGGGACGGTTAGGGTGAGTAGAGCTTTGGGTAGCATAGAGTGTGAAGGGGTGCATGTCGGGAGGTAGAGTCAGGAAGTGGGATTCAGCCAATGGATGGGACATAATTACAAGAAGGCATTTGAACAGGGAACAATTTTGCATGGATTGGCACCTCATACGTAGACTGTGCGGTGGGTGGAAATAATAGGAAGTTACAAGGGGTGCGGGTAGCAAATAGCAATACTTTGAGAAGTGCAAAAGAGTACAGGGGGCAATAAGTGTTTTGACAGTGAAAGGTGGATTTTAAATATTTAGGAGGTAATGCTTGGCAGCCATGGCAGCAGAGTGGATGAAGGGTTGAAGTTTCAGGAAACATTCAAAGAGAACCCCCCAAATTACAAAACCTATTGGAGGGGATAAGGCAATTCAATGCAAGTAATGCAGGAGATCGGACAAGGGGTGAGGCATTGGTGGCCGAAGGACATACCACTTAAATTTGAGAGGAGTTGAGCTTCACGCCGCCCAGCTCCACCCAGCGATGAGTAGCTGATACTGCATGTAGTGATGCAAAAGGACCATTGCGGTAGAAGGAGAAGAAGATTTCAGCATCATTGGCCAATAGATGACAAAAAGCCAAAGGAACCGATTACTTTTCTGAAAGAGGAGGTTTCGCGCATAAAGATGAGTGAGCAAAGGATATTCTTACCAAACCTGTAGCGGGTGGAGAAGCATGTATTTTCCTGCTTGCATGAAGGTCTAGGAAATAACTGCAACAGGGCAAAACCCAACGTAGTCTGCGAGCTACATGGACTAAGCTTTTTGTAACATGATCTGCCTATGACTGCTTTTGTTGACCTCCTCTAAGCCCCTTCCACTGCCCAATCCTAGAACTCAGAAGCAGCTGACGGGCAGTGTGAGAATTATAGAAATGCAATAAAGAATAAAGAAAAGGCAGTGGGCTAGATAAATAGGATTTTTCAAACTCCATTGGCCCCTTCTATGCCTCCTTTTAGTATCCCAAGCTGAGCCTACCCCTGCAGGGGTTTATTCATGGTCTTTCTGTCAAGAGAGACCTCTAACCTTGTTAGGTTTCGGCTCTTGGAGGATAGGTTCAGGGTAGACCGCGCATAACTCCCGCTGTGTTTCCTTGGAGCCTCTTCCCTTGCTCTAGTCAACCCATATTTATTTGATCTGGTTATGGACGCTACCCATCCAGGCTACTCAATGGCTGCCGAAGGTGTCAGCTATTTGATGGTCCACCACGTTTGATGTCATATTGCCAGGAAAGTATGCACATCTTTAGATACAGCAGTAAATCCTACCTGCACAGCGGCTCCTCCAGATGCAAAAATTCATTGGATAAGCCGAGGCATGGAAGTTTATAAACTTTTGATGATATTCAGGAAAAAGGAACACTTGTTTGTTTTTGGTGTATTTGCAGATCTGTATTTTAGGAATAATTTGAAAGTCTTGAGAAAGTTTGAGAACAAGGCCCAAGAGTTAATCTGGCACCATGTTGCTTTGTACCAAGTCTTCTTCCGATCAACCCTATATTTCTGCGTCCTTACACAAAACCCTGAAAACAACTAGACTACTGCAGCACGCTGGCCTACTGTACATTTTATATAGTGGGTTTCCTGATCCTGGGTGCTCATGAAAATCGAGACTTTCTTCCATTGAGATTTCCCAAGCCCCCGCTCTGGAGATATTGATCCGAAAGGCATGAATTCATATTTGAAGTTATAGTGAATGATAAAAATCAGCTACATATAAAAGCAGCCACATCTTTCATTTGTCCTTCCTGTGGGCTTGAGTAGGATCCAACTCTTTACAATATGGCCAGTTAGCAATGACTCGCTCCATGCAATGTCCACATTGTTTCCATTAGTCTCTGTGGAAAGCTGCAACATGCAACCGTGCCACAGGTCCAAAACGTTCTATCAGATCACCTTTCCTTTCCAAGAGAGATTGCATTTCTTCCAAGTGAAGTCAGATCCTTTTGAATGCAAAGGTCACATTTTTAGGTTCTCATTGATTGAAAAGCCATATGTAATATACTTCAAGGAAAGTAACACATGGCACAGCTGAGAGATTCCCTGTGACTATGGGATCCATGGCCTTCCAACGTGTCTTCCTTTTGGTGGGCAGGTCTGGCTCTTCACAAAAAATATGTTTCTGCTATTGCCAGTATCAGTTCTAGTCTCAGGAATCTTGTCCTAAACCTTTTTTTAATTTCACATCCATTTCAATCCTGAATCCTCTTTGCTTTTGATTTGAGATGTTGGCAGGTGTGCCGATCAATGGCTGGCAATAACCTGGACTGCCAATTTGTCTTTAAGAACTGTTTTAAGTCTAACAGTGATAGGTTTAATTCCCTACAGAGTGGACTTGTCCATTCATGCCTGCCATTTTGGTTACTTAAGAATCATTGCCTTGAGTAAAAGATACACCTTTTATTGGACTGTGTAATGCCTGCTTTGCTATAATGTTGGGTCCAGGTGTTCTCATCCCCATGAGAGCTTTTGATCCTAACACGATGGTTCCTTTTCTTGACCAATTTTGTGTTCCTGAAGAATAATGTGTAGAGATCCATTTTGACATCAGCAGTTAAGCCAGCTCTCATTTTTCATCACCCTACAATGGGTGCTAATACGTGGCTCTTGGATGAGAAAAGTGCCTGCAATAGCCCCCCCTGGCAACGCAACCGCACACCCTCCCTGTCGCAGGTTTACTAGATTGTCTATAGAAAATACAAGCACTCGGAGACGCTGTGGACATTGACTGAATGATCCTATTTCAAGCAGAACACTTACTTTTTAGCTTCAATGATTACAATCAAAAGCTAGACACCTCGCCATGGACAAAAGGAAGTGCCATTTTAAACCTGGCTTTGCCGTATGAAAATTGAGATGGCTCAAGGGTGCTTCTCAAGCATGCTTAATTTCAATACCTAACCTCTAGGGATGTCCTTGCTGCTTGAAAAGCCTTATAATAAGAGATGTGGTGGAGTAGCGATACCTTTTAAATCTTCTTTCAACACTCCCAGAAAATATCTGCCATAACTTTTGATGTTGAATCTTGTATCTCCACCCCTTTGTTCTAAGCACGGTATACCATTAAGAACCATCCCTATGTCCTACCGGAGCCTGCTTGAATGGGAAAGCTGCAAAGGCTGGTGTCCACTTCCCATGATAAGCACTGGGTTGTAACATCAGATAAGGCAACGGCAGACTCCTCCATCAAGCCAAATTCAGATGGAAGAAGCATGGCGTGAGTCCTGAGCAGGCTGGGCTCTGCACGTAAGAACGCCTTGCACCCGGCCCAGTCAATCTTCCCCTCTAGGGGCATCTGAAAGCAGGGTTATTTATGAGGGCTTCCACCCAGACATATCGTGCGTGTGACTATTCCTCCCTCTAAGCAACAGGCCCCTAAATTAGCTCACTGGTCCATGCACTGCTCCTCTATGCAGAGGACGAACTCCTAAGAGACCATACTGGTCAACAGTTCACTTCACTTTCCAGTGAGGCGGCCACTCCACATGCTCCATGTCTACATGGCATATTGGTTCCATGTAGTTGTGTGAAGGTGATGTGTTGGTCCATTGGTCTCGTATTAATCTTGAGTGATAAGTGATCATGGGTGGGAAGTACTTGCGTTTCCTGCCCCAGAGAATGTATGGATACTGTGGAGGGTCAGAAGGACGAGTCGGACACACTCAGGACATGTTCCAGGATCTTTTTAATACAACTAATATGAAAAAGCCTAACTGTCCCTATCACTAGCGGGAATACCCTTCCTAAATAAAAAACAAAGGGTACTTGTCCTTCTTTGTAAAGTCCAAAAGAATATTGTCCTCCTTCCAACTGCCCCATCTGGCCCAACCAATATGTGTAACGAACTTAAATAGACCAAGGGACGTCTCTTCACCTGGCCTCTCCAGTTAATTCGCCAGTTAAGGTTTATGTCTTTCCTTTCTGTGGCTCGGCCAGGCTCTTTGATCAAGTCCTGTAGCTCTTCAAGCAGACCTTTATCTCGCTTAATTTCTGTGTTTCCCAGGTCATGGGCTCCTCCACTGTAAGCTTTCTTGACACTCATTTTCTGATTGATATTATTTTTTTCGCAGGTCTTCCTTTCAGTAGTACTTGTCCAGGGTATTCTTTCCCCCTTTTCTAGGCTATCTTCAACACCAATTCTCATTTGTATAATGTCTTTTCCTTTACAGCTTGAATCCCAGAGGTATGGGTTTAGCTTGTCTCTTCCAGGCTGTTTACTTCTATTCTGACTGTGGCTCTGGCTGTTATTCAGGACACAGCTTTGCCGTCATACAATTATTCTGTTTCCCCTCAGGGTTCTTCCCTATTAGTTCCCAACACAACATTATCCTCTTTCCCATTTGGGATCTTCATTATTTGGTTACAACACAGGTTTAGTTAAAACGTTCTAATTCGCTTGACTGAGACGAGTTTTTGCTGATTCATAATGATATTCCGCGGGCCTCCTGCTTCTCCCGGTTCCCCAGTTGCCTTTCTCTTGGTGGGGGCCAGTGGTTGGGTTTCGCACTCGCTCAGGGTGATTCTCTCTCGCTCTTGCTTTCTCTGCTTCACTTCCTTGGCTCTGCGTCGGACTCCTGCTCTGCTCTGGCACGGAAGCTCGGAAGCGACACATTCTTCGAATTAGGGCGGTGCCGACGGCATTCCTTGAGCATCCTGCCCACCACTTCCACTTCATGGTCACGCCAGCACCGGGTTGCTGATCGCTCTCCCCGTCCTGCAGACACTCCTCTCGTGTCTGCACACGCTGGCTTTCCATCATCTCACATTCACGTTCTCTCACTCGCCGCAAGTCGCGGGTTGCTCAACGGAACTCTGCTCCGCCTGTCATTGGAGTAATGATGTCAGGGGGCTTCCCCGCATCAGGTTCCCCTTCTCGCTTTGTCCTCAGTGCAGTCACATATACATCTTGTTTTAAAAGGATATCTTCCTTTTCTTGTGCACTTAACTTTCTTCTTAGATTGCATTCAGCCAAAGGTTGTCCTATTCTTCAGCTTACCAGTTCCATATACTCATTTATATTGGTTTGTCTACAGAGTTCCTCACACGAATGGGAGTCCTTGTCCCCAAAGGGTGAGTCTCTCCCGGTGAGGTCCCACTTGCCTTGATCCCTGGGGAGGGTTTTGCAGAGCATGCTCACCTCCATAGCCTCACAAGGACGGGCACCACTTTAGGGAGAAGGGGGCGAACACCTGCGATTCTTCACAATACCTATTAAAAGTGGAATGCTCTTGTGGGCGGTTATTGCCTTGGCTCTGCTTGCTGCAGATGTCGACTCCTTGAACTTATGAAATCTAGTTTGTACATCCTTTGTTATCCGGGTAGAAACACCTCCTGTTCAATGCAGACCAGATTTAGGCCGAGGAATGGCTGCATCAGGATTTGGTGAGACCAGGAGTCTGGCCCAACTCAAGGAAAGCTGCAGTCTTCAGAATATGGTGTGACGCCTGTGTGGAGATTTGACACTTCACGGCTGAATATGGCGTTCAGTTCATGACAAGAAGCAGAGGACTGTGTGTTCCCAGAGGATTTGAAACTTAATGGGGGGAAAGCACCCCTTTGAATATGCATGCAAGTTGCTCCACAGCGAGGAGCTGTAACACAAGGAAGTGGGGCTGGACAAAGCTGTGGGGTTAAAGCGTGATCTCACGTGGACGAGGTGGAAAGGAAGAGGCGGCCTTGCTGCTGGAAGAGGCTCCAGGTGGCTCTGTTACAGGTCAGTGCAAAGTGAGTTAAAGGGGCGGAAGCTGGGAAGCTTGAGGTGATGGCAGAACAGTGGCTCACGGCACAGGGGTGGACAGAAAGCTCAGTCTGCTAGGAGAGGGCTCCCTCAAACAACAGAACCTCCACAATTGACTCTTTTAGGGAGGGGGCAGGCAGTTGCAGTGGTCCTGGAAGACAGTGGTATGGAGACTAGGAGGCCACAGGTAAGGGTGAGAGTGGGACACAAGTACGGAGAGGACCCTGGGAGGAAAGATGGCACCATGGACAATGGCGACACAGCGAAGGGGGGGTGCATGGATCACACAAAGCGGGCACCTGTGAGCAAGCCCGGGCCATCCTAAAGTAGTGGGCCTTGCCAAAAGCTACTGGAGCGTATGGACAGGGAGGCCTCGGTCCAACACTGGGATTTTATTTCCCTGTCATGTCGGGCAGTAGGCACCACTTCTGAGCCAACACTATGCAGCCTCACTAGGTAGACCAGCCTGCTTATAGCTGGTTCGTGCTCTAGACAAAATGGCACAGAACTAGCCATTTTTAAATATCACATTTTTTTAAATGGTGCCAACCCTATTATTTTACCCATCTGCCACTTATTAGAATTAGTCTGATCGTCTGAATGTTCCGATAACCCGCAGCACCAGTGGTCTCAAGCCCCACACATCAATTATGTATAGAAACTCTCTGTGTGAGACTTTTCAATCTGCCGGCACGAACACGAGACTAGAAATGGAATTCATTAAAAAGTTTAGTAGCTATCTAGAACTATGTTAATTAAGCACACATGCTGCAAAATGTACCTGCTGGTGCTGCAACATTTCCTTTACCTTGGTGCAAAATGTGGCCACCAACTGCGCAATATCATGTGGGTGGTGCCTCTGACTAAGTGCTGCTTTAGTTGAGTCTACATTGGCGACATTGGCGATGTTTTCTAACCCACGGTGCATAAGGATCGCCTCGAGCTTTGGCCGTTTCACAAATCGGTCTGTCTGCTGCTGCTGCATGCATAGTCTGCAGGCGTTTCTAGAATCTCTGATTACTTGTCTGGCTGTTGCCCACGAGTAGCTTGGTGTAGAATTAAATTAGAGTGAGGCTCTAGAGAGGAAAGTAGGAACTAGGGTAGGAAAAATGTGGCAGAACAGAAATGTGCAAAGAGACGCTTTTTCTCCGTGGGGCAATGAGTCGCCGTATTACTGCTGTTTTTTGGGTTCTATGTGAAAATGGCCCCAGGAAAACGAAGCCATGTGAGAATGTCAGCAAAAAGTCATGTTAAAAAATGGAGTCATTCAAAGCAAGCAATCCAAGTATGAAAATGTTGCCCGCAGGAAGGATGCCAAAACAGCTCTTTCTGAATACACAAAAGTACAAGGCTGCAATCCTAGATATGACCGAGGCCTCTAACAAAACCTCCACAATCAACCTCACTCCATTCCTAAATCTGCCCCTAACTCTAATTGCAACCCTTCTTCAGCGCGATAAAAGCATTTATTTGCAAGCTACTACTTTCCAAAACATACAGAGAATGAACAGTGAACCGATCTTCAACCCCATCGCCAGGTCACCACAAAGCACATAGCCCTTGCCCTGACCCAAACCCTTGCTGTAATACTACCCTTAGCCTTACCCTAACTGCAACTCCACCAGTTACCCCAATGCTTACTTTACCCTAACCACTCGCTTTAACCCAACCGCTATCCTACTCCAACATCACCTGCCCTCCCCAACTTCCCTATCCCTTTCCTTAACACTTACTCAAACTATTACCCTAATAGCCCCATCCTTGCCATAGCCCCTACCCTGACATTACCCTGATACGTAATCTACCCAAACGAGTAACCAAACCCCAACTTCCTGAACTCCTAGCCTTTCCCCAACCCCTATCCTAACGCTGAACCAGGCAAGCACAAGCCCACAAAACCCTCCTTAGCCCTAACAATGACCCCAGCAGCACTACATTTCTGGTGACTTTTCACCTGCATTTACTGACTACATTTTGCTTGGCAACTCTTTCACTGCAGAGGTATTTTCACCACAACGTTTTCACAGACATTTTTGTTGGCTACATTTTGATTGGATGTCACTTTTTGTGATGCAAAGAGGCTGAATTTCAAAGAGTGATAGATTTTTCCATTAGGGAACATAACATCATGGAGTGATTTTTGTGAGTGCTCGTAAAAACCGGGAGAAGAAAACCAGATTTTTTCCATTAGGATGCAGAAAATCACAGTAGCCTTTTCTTCTATATCATGAAGAGGGGGGCCATCGGATGCAGTAACCCCGGGCATTCTCCCGCTGCTTCTGTACAATATAGAATAATCTTTTGTCATTCCCGGGCCATTATGCATAGCTGTATGAGATGTCCCAACACCAAATACACAACGCTGGACATGCCACAAATTCAGGATGATATGTTTCCCAGTAGACGTCAGGCACAGACAAGTGGAATGGTGGAGGAAGCACGGCTGCCACTAATCAGTGACACTCATGCCGGAGCCGCGAGAGTGGAGAACAAAGATGGTGGCGACGGTGAGCTCCAATATCAGGATGGACGGCTACTTTTCCACGGTAGAAGGCCAGGAATTCACAGAACATTGCCCCATGTAGCCAAGTATGGCTGTCCCACAGGGATGACGCATTCCCACGATATCTCCTGCTCTCCCGTTGAGTGGACTCCACTACCTCATTGCTACCAAATCACACCCAAGATGAAGCCCCCCCGCCCCTGTTTTTACTTTTTTCTGGCTGTCCCGCAGAGTGGAGGCGTTCGCTCATTCCTTTGGGATCCAGTTAGATCAGTCAGTCCCACTCACTTTCCGGCTTGCACATAGTTTAACCACTTCCTCCATTGTCATTCCCTGAAATTGTTTTGTAGCGTGCACCCGCTATTGAAATTGTTCAGGCTCTACCGCCCAGCAGAGCTGTGCCCCTATTTTTGCTTGTTGCACCAATCAGTCCTAATAAGTCTCCCCAACTGGTGAAACAGCCATACATGGCTCCAAAGGACAATGGTAAGGTCATGGAGCCCCCTGAGCCACAGGCACTGAAAGGGGCTGGGAAAGTAGGTGTAGGGCAGGAAGTACATGAGGCATGCCTGTGACGGCATGCCTGATGGTACAATGCACATCCAGCATCCTAGGCCCTTCTACCAGATGCCTCCTTGCCACTGTTGGTGGCTGCTTTGGATGCACCAACAGTGGCAGGGGGTGTAGAGAATGTATTTGTGTCACTATGCCTCTGCTAAATGTGGCAATGCATTGTTGTTGCACTGTATGCACTACCCTTCCGCCCCAGTCTCTACTCCTTCAATAACTTCTTGCAGAATGTGCCGAGTAGGTGCACCTCTTCCTCTCGGCTGTCTTTCCCACAAGCAGTTTGAAATATTTCCATATCTAGGACCTTGAGGAAGTTGTGGAAATGCTGCTGGGCCCTTTTGAATTTAGTTCAAGGACTCCTCTCTGCCTGGCCACTTATTCGTAACCTCCCCATGAACTGCCAACAGCTGAGGCAGCACCTTCCTTCTGATCCACTGCCCCAGGTCTCGTTCTCCTGCGCCACCCACACTTTCTCATGACTTACCTAATCTTGACCCACCTCATTGAATTTATCCTCTTGAGGCTCCCCTCTCCACCTCTGAGTGCTGGGTCTGTGACAAATCAACTTCGGGGGGCACCAGTGGTCCAGGGAATAATATCTGTTTCTAAACCATCAATCAGCCCCACACCTCTTGTACACCAGAAGGGATCCGAACAGATTGCAAAACAAGCAAATTATAAACCCCCTTGTCCAATTTTGGTAACGGGGATGGAACGGCAGACTTATATCTGCAAGGTTGTGGATCGTTGGTTAGTTGCACCACAGCGAAAATCAATAATTACCCATTGATAAAAGGGACTGTCAAGTCAATGTTGTATAAAAATATCTACTTTGTTATTATTACAACAGACAGTTCTAGCACACTACAAAATACAACCCAACCCGTAAACACAGAGGTAAGACAGTTTCACGAAGGAAAGGGATGCACTCTGGATACTGACAGGAGGGTAGTCAGTAAAGCAATGAGTCTTAACTGTTCAAGGTTATTTGGTTTCAGCACCAAGGAAGCAAGGGGTCGTAAATGTCACTAGAGGTCTTCGGAGAAGGACCAGGGGAACAGACCCACAATGTACCGGGTGTTTGAGATGATCTTGATGCCCGACAGCATTGAGTCGGTTCCAGGACACTTTGTAGCTCCTGCGACAGAGTTCAAGATGGGAAACAGCGGCAGGTATCAGGCGGCAGTCAGTTCCAAAAGCGCGGCTGGACGGACGGCTGTAGGCTGGCCTACACGGCGGCTCAGGGTCAGTAATCTGGTTGGTGGATCTGGAACACTGGCTGAGGCATCTTGAATGGCTTTAGTGACTGCACCGTGACAACAGTCAGTGGTGCAGCTGGTCTCGGTTTGAGGACTCGACTGCCTCGAAAATTTCCTTAAAAGATGGACGCTGGTTGATGCTTGTTGTGGCACTCGGTCTAGCTTCTTCACTTGGGACCTGTCGTCCTTTAAGGCAGACGGCCCAAAGCTGAGGAGAGTGTTTGCAGGAAACGGCCTTGTTCTTTGGTCAGAGACTTTCTGGCACTCCCCACCTGGGAAGCTTGCTGACAGAACCTAGCAGGACATGCTGTTTGTTGGCTTGGTACCGGTTTTGGAGCTGCTGGGTGGGTCCTCTGAGATCTGTATCTCCCTCTGTTCCCTGTGAGATGTTTATGAGAGGGATCTTGCTTCCCTCTTGGAAATCCTGGCCTTCCTTCACAGGCTGAGCTGTAAGGCAGACTGTACCTTCAGTCAGGGTCCAAATGAGTGCTTACTCCTTTCAAAGTCGTCGGATGATCTGCTAAGGGAGGGGCTCAGCCCTCTTTTAAAGCCAATGGACCCCAGTGATTGGTGCAGGCTAAGCCTACCTTAATGAGCCAATCCTGGGTCCCCACCAACAATCTTCTGTTATGGGTGAGGCCATAACCAGAGTGCTTTGCAACAGGAAAGGTAAGGGACAACAACATGTACTACTAGGTCCCACCCATCTTCCTGTCTGTTGTGTATCAAAGTCTCTCTCTTGTTAACTGAGCTCTCTCTGGCTCCTGATGAAAGGTCAGGTCTCCCTTGAAGTTTGTGGCAAGAACATACTTTCTGTCTCCATCAACTCACATATTTCTTCCCTCTGGGGTCGCCTTGCATGGATTGCCTGCTGTAAACAGTTGTCCCAGACATGACATTCACTGCCCTTCATACATAGGGGTGGGAGCTACCTTCAAGCTGACACATTGCATATCAAAAAGGTGTTGGGGTTTCCTGCCCTTTGTTAGTTCTGTGACCAGGCCTCTCTACAGGCCTGCTTCAATTAATTCTCATCAGTATGCGCTGCCACCACACAGAACTACCCTGGGCAGGGCGGATCCATGGAGCCTTTGATATTTAATTAGGCTGACCATGGCCGGAAAAAGGTGTTACCTTCCCCCTTCAGCGATGCTTTGATGTACCCATGGCTGTCACATTCCAGCTAAATGTGACAAGGAGGACTGCGTCTGTAGGCTGTCCACCCCGGCCCCCCAGAGTACACTTGACTATGTGTTTGTTGTGTGGCGAGCATAGGAAAATATGTGCGGATTAACCCCGGGGTTGATCTCCCATCATTCCATTTCTTACAAAAAAATTAAAAAGCCCAGGTGAGTGCACACCACCCATGTGTATGGTCGAATTCCTCACACTTGTGGCCTCCAACTGGCATGCCGTGCCCCATGAGATCAACAGCTTGTCCTATGTGACATGAAGGCAGCTTAAAAACACCTCTTCTCTTTGGCCTGCTTCCCTGGGATGAGCAGTAGCATCCTCCCTTCCCCATAGTCCCCACCTTTACATGATTACCTAAGGGTTATTATCACTGGACGTCACTCTGAGTTGTCCCGCTTCCAGGTCACCCCATACACCGACCACTGCATGGTGTATGCCTCCACTGTTTTATCATTGGTAAAGGACACAGTGAAGGGAAGGCTCCGAGTACTACTCTGGACCTCGTGTACAGTCTTTCGTAAAGAAAGGCGCTTTTCTTGCTCCTCAAACAAATGCAAACCTAAAATAAGTATTGAATGCCGGGCTCTCAAAAGCTGCCAAAAGGCAGGGTGCCCCCTTGTGCTGTGGGCCTGTTCTTCGTATGAGGGCATATGTTGGACGTCTACCTTGGAGGCAGGGCAGCTCCCTCAGCTTCCTGCATCTTGGACAGGCCTTGGGTGAACACGAGTGCTCACACCTAGAGCGTGTACTGGGTTCCCTGTCACAGGCTGCCTGTGATCTGACACTACATACTTACACGGGAACATCTGTCCTTCCCCCAGAGGAAGACGGATCGTTGTTTGGGGGAAAGGCGCCATCTTGGGCACGGGCCAAGTGTAATAAACAACGTGCTTAGCTGTGAGCTCATTAGTCACGCAATCCAAGCTTACGTGCATTGGAAACATGTTAGTAAACACGACGACGTTTGATGGAGGAGGACTTTCTGCAGTTAATTGGTGAATTTGACGTGCGCTGACAAGGCGGGCTCATCCCTGCCCCATCCTCCGCTTTCATCCCAGAGGCCGCTGAATCCCTGGCCCATTGTATACGTTGGGGCTAATTATGTGATGGGAGCTTCCAGGAAGGCCTCCGGAATCTGCGCGTGGGGATGTTGGTGATCGTGAGAGATTGGTGGACGAGCCCTCCTTGCAGGGACTTGCAGGTAATGTCTGTGCTGAGGCCCGGGTCATAAAATGGCCCTGGACACCAATGAAAAAGTGGCCCACAGTTGCGTATGGCTATTCATTCCTTTTATGACATTGTTTGAATAGTACCCAAGGTTTTTTTTTTTGATGAAATGTTATGCAAATTGTGCATTTTAAAGAAAATTTACTCCGCAACACTGCTCATAACTACACACATAGTGAAGTAACTCATGAAACTTTTCCACATTGGCAAAAAAAGTGGCCCACTTTGACTAAAACAAACGGGCCCACACCAGCATTTTGTGTTTTTGGTTCGGCCATGGGCCTATTGCCCTACTGGCTAGTCCAAGCCTGGCTGACGTGACCACCTTCCAACTTCCTTGAACGGTGCGTGAGCCCATGTCTTTCTGCAGCAAGCGTGCCTTGCCTGTTCCATGGGCCTGGTCACACCCAATGGATAAAGCCTATCTGGAGGGAGATCTTATGCACAATATTGATAGTTGGTGCCACATCAGAGAACATATAAGGCTCCTACTCTAATACGGAATGGCTGCGTGCCCAATGACCACACCTACATTGCCCCTGTGGGGTGATCTTAATTTCATGTACCGCCCATAGGGGTGGTGCACATTTTGATTCCATGATGGGTGATGGTTGGGTACATTGAGAAAGGGCAGAACCAGTCCCATGCAAAGCATCCCTGGGCCCCTTTACTGGGATGGTGCAGTAGCTACTGGTGCAGGCTAGGCAGTGCATATGGGGTGGGTGGGGGTCAAAGGATCTCATTGAACAATCGCTCCAATCAGACATTGAGGATGTTGGGAACGTGGGTGAAATCAGGGACCTGAAGGGGACGAGCAAGCCCGACCCCAAAGGACAGGGGCTCACAGGCATATCAGGAGGGGCCCTGACTCTGAATCTAGGGTACACGTGAGCCCCACACCAGGCCACACCCCCCATAGTGCTGAGCCCCGTGCTGGCAATAGTCCCGCACCAGCTGTTGGGCAGTGCCACATTGAGCGCTGTTTTTACGCAGTGTATTGGTACATCATGTCTGCGCCTTTGAAGAATGAAGGGCCGAGTCAGCCCGGCAACAATTTGAACCTGCACCCTGAAGGCTGAACAGAGATGTCAGGGGTCGAGCCCTTTCTTCACGGCACGTTCGTGTTTGGGGGCGCATCTTGCAATGTGTCACCACTTTCTGATGGGCCCTCCACATAGAAAATACGGGTTCAGTGTAGAAAGGTAACCTGGGGTGCAAGAGGAAAGTGGTGTGGAAAGTGGAGCGGCTGGTTCACCCGCCTCCCAAAATCTTTATTCTAAGGATGCACCGGCAGCTGGAAAATCGGGGATATAGAAACCTGTTTCAATATTCTCACAAGCGACCCTTGGCTCTTCTTCTGTGTATTGAGGAGCAGGCTAGTATGGATGTGTAACCTTTCCCTTCATGTGGCATAATGGGCCATAGGCCAGGTAGCCTCACGTATGGGGAGGTGTCGGTGAACACTTTAACAAGGCCCTTACCCTGTGGGGGAAGGGCTCTCAGGCCTGGTACCTCCGTCAGTGACGAGGTGAGCGCCTTAACAAGGCCCGCTTCCCTCTCTGTGGGGGAAGGGCTCTCATGCCTGGTACCTCCGTCAGTAACGAGGTGAGCGCCTTAACAAGGCCCGCTTCCCGCTGGGGTAAGGGCTCTCAGGCCTGGCACCTCCATCAGTAACGAGGCGAGCACTTTAACAAGGCCCGCATACCTCTGTGCGGGGTAGGGGCTCTCAGGCCTGGTACCTCCATCAGTAACGAGGTGAGCGCCTTAACAAGGCCCGCTTCCCGCTGGGGTAAGGGCTCTCAGGCCTGGCACCTCCATCAGTAACGAGGCGAGCACTTTAACAAGGCCCGCTTCCCTCTCCGTGAGGTAAGGGCTCTCAGGCCTGGCACCTCCATCAGTAACGAGGTGAGCGCCTTAACAAGGCCCGCTTCCCTCTCTGTGGGGGAAGGGCTGTCAGGCCTCGTACCTCCGTCAGTAACGAGGTGAGCGCCTTAACAAGGCCCGCTTCCCTTTCTGTGAGGTAAGGGCTCTCAGGCCTGGCACCTCCATCAGTAACGAGGCGAGCGCCTTAACAAGGCCCGCTTCCCTCTCTGTGGCGGAAGGGCTGTCAGGCCTCGTACCTCTGTCAGTAACGAGGTGAGCGCCTTAACAAGGCCCGCTTCCCTCTCTGTGGGGGAAGGGCTCTCATGCCTGGTACCCCTGTCAGTGACGAGGTGAGCGCCTTAACAAGGCCCGCTTCCCTCTCGGTGGGGGAAGGGCTCTCAGGCCTGGCACCTCCATCAGTAACGAGGTGAGCGCCTTAACAAGGCCCGCTTCCCATTCTGTGAGGTAAGGGCTCTCAGGCCTGGCACCTCCATCAGTAACGAGGTGAGCGCCTTAACAAGGCCCGCTTCCCTCTCTGTGGGGGACGGGCTGTCAGGCCTCGTACCTCCGTCAGTAACGAGGTGAGCGCCTTAACAAGGCTCGCTTCCCGCTGGGGTAAGGGCTCTCAGGCCTGGCACCTCCATCAGTAAAGAGGTGAGCGCCTTAACAAGGCCCGCTTCCCTTTCTGTGAGGTAAGGGTTCTCGAGCCTGGTACCTCCATCAGTAACGAAGCGAGCACCTTAACAAGGCCCGCTTCCCTCTCTGTCGGGGAAGGGGTCTCGGGCCTGGTACCTCCATCAGTAACGAAGCGAGCGCCTTAACAAGGCCCGCTTCCCTCTCTGTGGGGGAAGGGCTCTCGGGCCTGGTACCTCCATCAGTAACGAGGCGAGCGCCTTAACAAGGACCGCTTCCCTTTCTGTGTGGTAAGGGCTCTCAGGTCTGGTACCTCCATCAGTAACGAGGCGAGCGCCTTAACAAGGCCCGCTTCCCTTTCTGTGAGGTAAGGGCTCTCAGGCCTGGCACCTCCATCAGTAACGAGGTGAGCGCCTTAACAAGGCCCGCTTCCCTCTCTGTGGGGGAAAGGCTGTCAGGCCTCGTACCTCCGTCAGTAACGAGGTGAGCGCCTTAACAAGGCCCGCTTCCCGCTGGGGTAAGGGCTCTCAGGCCTGGCACCTCCATCAGTAACGAGGCGAGCACTTTAACAAGGCCTGCATACCTCTGTGTGGGGTAAGGGCTCTCAGGCCTGGTACCTCCATCAGTAACGAGGTGAGCGCCTTAACAAGGCCCACTTCCCTCTCTGTGGGGTGACGCATTTCCCTCCTGGTTCCCTCACCAATAACAGGGCCGCCATTTTGATTGCCTTTACCACGTTATAGACGTGTGCTGCAAGTAAATGAACAAAAGCCAAGCTTTGCATTTTCAATAATTTATCTCTCTCACCAGATGCTCTGAAATACAATAAGAAAATGGAATTTGATTGTAAATTAAAGTATGCAATCTATTAGTGCAATTGCTAGCAAGTTACAGTGTGCAGATGATGGTTGCATGCAGCTGTGTAGAGGCACTGTAATCCGTGCAGCCTGTGCTTTCTTTATTTCAGTATCTGCGGTGTTTTATGGAAATTTGACAATAATTTTTTTTCATTCTGCTCTTTTTTTCCCTCCAATTAATCACATACATTTGGATGCGGGTGGGACTTAAAGGTACTCCACAGATTTATAACGTGAAAACATACATGTTACAGGACCTAGACTGCACGTATGTTCTTCTTACATTGTTGGTGCAGGAGCGTTAGCAAACACATGATCTAAAGCAGTTCGTTTTGCACATGGTGTTGTGCAAAACACCAAAATGAACACTGTATTTTCGAGTTATTTACTTTCCATACTGTGCAAAATAGAAGACGGACTTGGTGGAATATTATGAGGAAGTTGCCAGAATCTACTGACGCTGCACTAGGACTTGTACAAAATGCCTGGAGAGTGTCCTTCTAAGGCAGTCAACTCGTGTTTGGGCTACAACTGTGTTCTTTTCAGAGGCCCAGAGACAGATGGAGAAAAGGAAAGTGTGCAAGCCACGATCCAAAGTGCAAGCACTGCTTGGTACACGTAGGCTGGTCACGGAGGGTGGTACGGCTACCATGTGCCAGGGTGGCAACGTAGACGACTAATGGTGGCAGCGTCTGTGTGGGATTTATGCTGAGCAAATGGAGACGTCAGAGTGACGAAATGGGTGAGCAATGGTGAGAGTAGGGATGAGGGATGGAAAGAAAATGAGTGAGACTGAAAGCTTGGATGGGGATCAGAGTGATGGGTGAGTGACAGCATTGGTGCGTGGCAGCGGCGCAGTATCGATGAGTGATGCCAAGACACCAGGGTTGATTGATGGGGTGAATGCACATGACTGCTGGTAATAGACACAGGGTGAGTGTCCATTCACCCCCTTACCATCAAAGAGTCCACAGAGAAGTGATAGTGATACCATAGTATGTTGAGCAATGGCGCAAACGCATATACGCAATGCTGGACACTTGGTTGAGTAATGGCAGGATTGTTGCCCCACGGTGATGCCGGAGCATGGAGTAGAGGTGAGCAATGCTGGGAGTGCGGCTAAGAAGTGTAGGAGGGGAGAGGGGGGTCGAGGAACTCCTAGAGCATGATTGGGAAATGACAAGGGGGTGAATATGGAGTCCAGATAGTGTTTTTACTTTTCACTGGAAGAGTGAATGTGGAAATTCATGAAGGTGCCAAGTGAGGATGGGGATGGCTGTGTGATGTAAGTGTGGACACATGACAGGGATCAGTGACGTGGAGATGTGTTGGTGGTTTCTATGCATACATGAGGGCCCAGTGATGTGGAGGATGGTTGATGGGGAAAATATGGACACATGAGGGCTCAGTGACGTGTATGGTGGTTTGTGAGGTACGTATGGCTGCATGATGGCTCAGTGAGGTGTAGGGTGGTTTGTGGGGTACGTATGGATACATGAGGGGTCGGTGATGTGTAGGGTGGTTGGTGGGGGACGTATGGATACATGATGACTCAGTGATGTATAGGGTGGTTGGTGGGGTACGTGTGGATACACGAGGACTCAGTGATGTATAGGGTGGTTGGTGGGGTACGTGTAGATACATGATGACTCAGTGATGTATAGGGTGGTTGGTGGGGGACGTATGGATACATGATGACTCAGTGATGTATAGGGTGGTTGGTGGGGTACGTGTGGATACACGAGGACTCAGTGATGTATAGGGTGGTTGGTGGGGTACGTGTAGATACATGATGACTCAGTGATGTATAGGGTGGTTGGTGGGGGACGTATGGATACATGATGACTCAGTGATGTGGAGGGTGGTTGGTGGGGGACGTATGGATACATGAGGGGTCAGTGATGTGTGGGGTGGTTGGTGGGGGACGTATGGATACATGAGGGGTCACTGATGTGTGGGGTGGTTGGTGGGATACATATGGATACATGAGAGCTCAGTGCTGTGCAGGGTGGTAGGTGTACGTATGGATACATGAGGGGTCAGTGCTGTGTAGGGTTGTTGGGGGACGTATGGATTCATGAGGACTCAGTGATGTATAGGGTGGTTGGTGGGGTACGTATGGATACATGATGACTCAGTGATGTGGAGTGTGGTTGGTGGGGGACGTATGGATACATGAGGGCTCAGTGATGTGTGAGGTGGTTGGTGGGGGACGTATGGATACATGATGACTCAGTGATGTGGAGTGTGGTTGGTGGGGTACGTATGGATACATGATGACTCAGTGATGTGGAGTGTGGTTGGTGGGGGACGTATGGATACATGATGACTCAGTGATGTGGAGTGTGGTTGGTGGGGTATGTATGGATACATGAGGGCTCAGTGATGTGGAGTGTGGTTGGTGGGGGACGTATGGATACATGATGACTCAGTGATGTGGAGTGTGGTTGGTGGGGTATGTATGGATACATGAGGGCTCAGTGATGTGTGAGGTGGTTGGTGGGGGACGTATGGATACATGATGACTCAGTGATGTGGAGTGTGGTTGGTGGGGTATGTATGGATACATGAGGGCTCAGTGATGTGTGAGGTGGTTGGTGGGGTATGTATGGATACATGAGGGCTCAGTGATGTGTGAGGTGGTTGGTGGGGTATGTATGGATACATGAGGGCTCAGTGATGTGTGAGGTGGTTGGTGGGGGACGTATGGATACATGATGACTCAGTGATGTGGAGTGTGGTCGGTGGGGTATGTATGGCTACATGAGGGCTCAGTGATGTGTGAGGTGGTTGGTGGGGGACGTATGGATACATGACTCAGTGATGTGGAGTGTGGTTGGTGGGGTATGTATGGATACATGAGGGCTCAGTGATGTGTGAGGTGGTTGGTGGGGTATGTATGGATACATGAGGGCTCAGTGATGTGTGAGGTGGTTGGTGGGATACATATGGATACATGAGAGCTCAGTGCTGTGCAGGGTGGTAGGTGTACGTATGGATACATGAGGGGTCAGTGCTGTGTAGGGTTGTTGGGGGACGTATGGATTCATGAGGACTCAGTGATGTATAGGGTGGTTGGTGGGGTACGTATGGATACATGATGACTCAGTGATGTGGAGTGTGGTTGGTGGGGGACGTATGGATACATGAGGGCTCAGTGATGTGTGAGGTGGTTGGTGGGGGACGTATGGATACATGATGACTCAGTGATGTGGAGTGTGGTTGGTGGGGTACGTATGGATACATGATGACTCAGTGATGTGGAGTGTGGTTGGTGGGGGACGTATGGATACATGATGACTCAGTGATGTGGAGTGTGGTTGGTGGGGTATGTATGGATACATGAGGGCTCAGTGATGTGGAGTGTGGTTGGTGGGGGACGTATGGATACATGATGACTCAGTGATGTGGAGTGTGGTTGGTGGGGTATGTATGGATACATGAGGGCTCAGTGATGTGTGAGGTGGTTGGTGGGGGACGTATGGATACATGATGACTCAGTGATGTGGAGTGTGGTTGGTGGGGTATGTATGGATACATGAGGGCTCAGTGATGTGTGAGGTGGTTGGTGGGGTATGTATGGATACATGAGGGCTCAGTGATGTGTGAGGTGGTTGGTGGGGTATGTATGGATACATGAGGGCTCAGTGATGTGTGAGGTGGTTGGTGGGGTATGTATGGATACATGATGACTCAGTGATGTGGAGTGTGGTTGGTGGGGGACGTATGGATACATGAGGGCTCAGTGATGTGTGAGGTGGTTGGTGGGGTATGTATGGATACATGATGACTCAGTGATGTGGAGTGTGGTTGGTGGGGTATGTATGGATACATGAGGGCTCAGTGATGTGTGAGGTGGTTGGTGGGGTATGTATGGATACATGAGAGCTCAGTGATGTGTGAGGTGGTTGGTGGGGGACGTATGGATACATGATGACTCAGTGATGTGGAGTGTGGTTGGTGGGGTATGTATGGATACATGAGGGCTCAGTGATGTGTGAGGTGGTTGGTGGGGGACGTATGGATACATGATGACTCAGTGATGTGGCGTGTGGTTGGTGGGGTATGTATGGATACATGAGGGCTCAGTGATGTGTGAGGTGGTTGGTGGGGTATGTATGGATACATGAGGGCTCAGTGATGTGTGAGGTGGTTGGTGGGGTATGTATGGATACATGAGGGCTCAGTGATGTGTGAGGTGGTTGGTGGGGTATGTATGGATACATGATGACTCAGTGATGTGGAGTGTGGTTGGTGGGGGACGTATGGATACATGAGGGCTCAGTGATGTGTGAGGTGGTTGGTGGGGTATGTATGGATACATGATGACTCAGTGATGTGGAGGGTGGTTGGTGGGGGACGTATGGATACATGAGGGCTCAGTGATGTGTGAGGTGGTTGGTGGGGTATTTATGGATACATGATGACTCAGTGATGTGGAGTGTGGTTGGTGGGGTATGTATGGATACATGAGGGCTCAGTGATGTGGAGTGTGGTTGGTGGGGTATGTATGGATACATGAGGGCTCAGTGATGTGTGAGGTGGTTGGTGGGGTATGTATGGATACATGAGGGCTCAGTGATGTGTGAGGTGGTTGGTGGGGGACGTATGGATACATGATGACTCAGTGATGTGGAGTGTGGTTGGTGGGGTGTGTATGGATACATGAGGGCTCAGTGATGTGTGAGGTGGTTGGTGGGGTATGTATGGATACATGAGGGCTCAGTGATGTGTGAGGTGGTTGGTGGGGTACGTATGGATACATGAGGGCTCAGTGATGTGTGAGGTGGTTGGTGGGGGACGTATGGATACATGAGGGCTCAGTGATGTGTGAGGTGGTTGGTGGGGGACGTATGGATACATGAGGGCTCAGTGCTGTGTGAGGTGGTTGGTGGGGGACGTATGGATACATGAGGGCTCAGTGCTGTGTGAGGTGGTAGTACACAGAAGACTGAGTGACATTTCCGAGAATAAAGTTGGCTCTGAGAGGTGTTCTTTTAGACATAGCTACACAATGTAGAAAAAACAATGTCCAACTCTGTTCAAAGGATTTGTGCTGGTACAAGAATGACAAAATACCCTAAACGAAAGGTCCCCTTTCAATAGGGTGACCAGACGTCCCGGTTTTGCCGAGATTGTCCCAGTTTTTGGTACCCTGTCCCACTTTCTCAAGATCATGTTTCCATTGGAAACTGCAGTGGTCCTGGTTTTTCTTAGTAGGTCTTCACAGCTGTCAGGCAGGAATGCACAATCTTGCACAGAAAAAATGCTGCATTTTACAACTTAAGATAGTGTTAGTTTGTGATAAATTAATTACAATATGTGTTTATTTGAACAGTGACACTTAAACCCCCTTCCCCTCCAATGGCTACTGAAGTGTAGTGCCTGGACAGCCCCTTTCAAGAGTTAGTCCTACTTTTATGTCAATTGCCCTGTCCCGGTTTTTCACTTTTTAAATCTGGTCATCGTACCTTTCACCTCTGGGGAAATCCTTGTGAGTCGGGTTGCCTTGCCGCAAGGTAGTGGCATAAACAGGGCAGGCGCGTGCGTCCTAGCAGGCTCCCCTTTGCCAGGTCCCCCGGAGGCGGCAGGCGACACTTCCAAAGACTGCATGCCAAACAATGCCCCCTGTGTGAGCTCCAGAGTACAATGATGGAGCCGGGCGAGCATATTTATTTTTCTTACAAGTTCACCCTGTGTCCCCCTGCATATGAATAATGTTTCCCATGTTCCATATTCCCGACACATCTGGATATGCTGATGCGCCCATCTGTGTCGCGGACTCCCTGCACTGCTCGCTGTTGACATTACTGGAAATTCTATTAGTCATGTACATGAAACCTAAAATCCGCAGGCCTCAAACCGCTCGAGGAGCAACGTGGGCTCGGCTTAGGAAATCAGTTTAGACTAGCAGGACAGGGGGAATTCCTGTGCGAAAGTGCCCCCGGGTGGCCAGGAGAAGAGGCTTGGCTGGTTGCAAGCATGGCGCCGTGCCAGCCTGGCGCTCTGCTCGCTCGCATCCCCTGACCGCGCTTCAGCTTGGGAGCGCGGAAACCCAGGCCATTGCTTTACGCCGAAAGCAACGTCTTGCAATGTTAATGTTAATGTTAAAGGATATTTGTACCGCATACTATCACCACCGGAGTGGTCCCCCCGGCGCTCTGGCGGCTCCGAAAGAGGAAGGGGGGGTGAGTTAGTGGGAGTAAGCGGGTGCAATGATGCAAAGCCATTCAAAAGGGCCAAACATTGCCTAAGGATCGTTCCAGGCGTTGCCGCCACCAGACCCAATTGCACAATCTTGTATAAGTGTACAAGAAAACGTTTAATTTTCCCGGTATTTTCTTCACCTTCGCGATTCCCAGCTTCCGCCATCTTAGGGGGGGTCTGTCCAGCTTGACCATGTAATAATATATGAGAGGGTCCAGTGTTAAAACATCAGTGTAAAAAGAACAAGATTTCAGTTCACTCACGCCTTTGCATCAATGGCCAAGCTTTCAAAAGGTTTAGGAGGGTGGGTTCCTTTCTGCACTGTGTTATTTATACGGAGGGCACACTATATAACCGTTTCACCTTGTTTTCTCGCCCCCTAGATAGCACTCATATGCTTTGCCCATCCCCCGCCCCACACATACACACGCTCCCGTCACGGAGGACACATCTCTGCATGTCCCAGGCTCTCCGTGGAATGGCCCGGCATTCATTCCAGCCTGTCAAGTGGTCTTGCTGAATACCGCACCCTTCTAAAAAATGATCAAGTAGAATTGTGTGAGGCCCTTGGAATGGGAAATCCATTTAGTTCCGCATTCACATGTATTGCAAAAGTTTGCATCGGAAACGGAGGAAAGCAAACGGACCACGTGCGGCTCTACTTTAGACCTTTACAATGTCTGCTTTGCTAACGTGGTTTCCATCCCACGAATAGCAGCACACTGCGCAAACTGCGCACATTTCCACAGGTCAATGTTTGAAGCAGAAGGAATGAAGCAGGGCAGGGGTTGGGAGTGATGGGGTGAAAGGGGAGCCTTGGCGACTGAACCCTCGGGTGCCTGCCGGTACTGTCCTGCAGAGAAGTAGATGCAAGAATGACATTTTATGTAGAATGCACATACACCAATCATTTTACGATAACAAAACATAAGGAATTTTTTTTTTGTGTGCTTTTTTGGGGGAGTCTCCCTCAAACCCCCAATTCCCACCCCTAAACACCCACTCAACCGTTTCCCCACAAGATGTAACCCTTTACATTTTCGTTATATTTTTCGTTATAAAAGTTTTGTTATATGTGCATGTCTACATAAAAGTTTCGTTATAAAGACTGCATACCATGTAATGTAAACAACACACTCAGGACATGTGGTGTTGGAGCTCTCTGAAACACCCTCCCCTGTAACATGAACTATAGGGCACGCACACGCACAGTCACATGCACTGAAGTTGATATTAGGGGCCATTTGAACTAATCCCCGACATGATTGCGCCTTTAGTAATATAAACAATCGATTTGGACGAGAGGAGTTCAAAAGTTTCCCTCTAGTGCTTCAGCTTTGGGCTCTGAGGGTTTGCACCGCAAGAGGGTGTGTGAGGGGTCAGTGGTGTTAAAAGGTGGATATAAACCCTCATATGTCAAACACGACATTGTTTGAGCAAATACTGCGCGGTGTATACAGTTAATTGACATGCGGATCACACAGGCCTCGTTAGATGATAGGTTGCCAGGAACCGCACCAGACCAAGGCGTGAATAGAGTGGTTCATAATTTGTTTACCAATCAGTCTGTTCAGATGTAAGCAGGTGCAGCATTGCGTCAGTTCCGCAGTAGTGACTGTGGGAAGCCGATGTGTAAACCGAACATTGCTACATAGATCCTTTCTGGCGACATTAAAGCAGGTCTTATGATCATATAGTCCACCTTCATAGGTCAGGCTACTTTCTCCCTTGGGCTGCTGCGATGATTCAGTTCGATGGCGAAAATCCTTCCGATGGCGCATTGTTGCACCGCTTCCGCCAGGACTTGGAGTAATCACGTGACAGGCCTCGAAATCCTGCATTGCACAGTGGCTCACAAAACACAAATGTGTATGGATCTTAGCATAACCATGTCCTGAGGAAGCACAGTGTCAATTTCTGCGAAACACATGTTTGCAATTGTATTTGAAAACAAATGAGAGTATTTACAAATCCATTGAATACAGTAAACCATATACTAATCCAAGTAGGTTCAGTCCAGCCTTGTCTCAAATGTGTAGATCGAAAAATATTGCTGTATAAATGTATGCCCAAGGCCGTGGTAGCAGATCCGGGTCACGTGTGCCATTTTCTGAGGCATTTTGGGTCTGACCCAAAGCCTACCTAATGCCGCCTATGAACATACACTGAGGATGACTTCAGCAAAGAAAAATGGCGACCTTACCGATCAATAAAGTGAAAACTGATCGTACTTGATCAGAGCTCCCTGCTTGAGTGAGGTTACCACCCGGACAAACACCTCACACAGACTTCCTTCTACACTGCAATACCACTAGGGAGAGAACTGCTCTGATCTGAGGGGTGCACGTTCAGGCAGTTCCCTGAGAGGGCGCAGCACTAACATTGAGAGAAGGTGCAGCAGCACATGACTTTTTCAGTTGGGTGGTGAAAGGTAATCCTCTCTGTGCCAAATCCAGCGGAAAAACCTACAATAAAAGTATAATCTTGCAGCAAAGATGGGCAAGGAAAAGTGTCTGAAATATGTGGTGGAATCATGTCCCTCCAAATATAAGAAACGCGCGGGCCTCTTCCCTGAAACCACTAGCCAGGGCTGCCCGACTCCCGGGATGCATTCCCAGCCAGAGAAAGGGAATGGGATGTGAGAAGGGGGGAGTTTGGCCAGGATAGGACCTCTACCATTGCTCATCACCAAGGATACCAGAACTAATGGCGGTGCAACCATCACCTATATCAGCATGCGGGCAACCACTAATAACACTCCCACACCTGCAAGTTGTTGCTTGGACACACTGGCGCATTCTTCTCTCGGCTCCAGAATGCTTTGTGTTCATTGGTGGCAGACTGACCGCACCTGGTATTTCCTACTCACCAGCTGTGCCACTGCCATCTTCTGCAGCTTCGTGCCAGGCCTCACCAGTGGCACGTTGGTCATTGGCTGCACAGCATTACTTGAGGCACACCGTCCTGCTCCAGAAATGGACATCATCACGCACCCGTGTCCTAGTACCGTGACGAGCCTTACTAATGCTGTGAATTTTCTGGCATAAGCCTGTTGGAGCCAGGATCAACCTCCATGACTTCCTCGCCTTCAGCTGTTTTAGTTTAAGGCAGAGGCTTACCACAGCAGCTGGGAAGACCGAGATTGTGAGGAGAGCGGCCTGCTGGCGAATCAGGACCGGTTCTGCTGGTGATGACCACATTGTGGACACACAGCAAAGGAAGAAGGCAACTATATTCTTGTTGGGGCTACAGGCTGTGGAGTGACATCAACCGCAGCTACCAACAGGATGACTACACAAGTGACAGCTTGCACTCCCTCAATAAGTAGTCCTGTTTTTTGGATGAGGAAGTACCTTATCCTCAAGGAAGGATGAAGATTCTGTGTCAAAGGAGAATTGATACCAGCATGGATGAGGAGTGGAAGCTTGATGTCAGCACCAGAAGTCCACTTCACAGAAGAAGTGAACAGTAGACAAGCCAAACCAGCTGCACCACCATAGATGTCCGTCCTGTTGGTTCATGAGTAGTGTGAGTGGACACCACAGTTTAAACAAAAATTGTTATCTGATTTTATCAAACATGAACAGCATTTGGGGTCAACCAACACCTGGAATGCACCGTTCCAGGAAAATAACTATCCAAGCGGACTGGTGAATCAAATTCATCAGAATTGGTGACTCCCTTTTTAGCAATCGCTGCTGCATTCTTAATTCAATTAAAACATGTGCTTATTAATAACATTTATTTATGTATTGAGCATTTGTTAGGTGCCTATACAGAAGATTTGTGTATTGGCATAACAGTGAATATACGTTTGTGGTCCCATTAGATCTTGTGGCATTCAGAAGTGCAAGTGCAGTGAAGAGAAGTGCAGGAGATAGTGATGGGTGGGCAGTAGGGGTGGCAAGGTATGGACAAGTGCTGGTGGGTGCCTGGGCGGGAAGTGCCACGGGGGAGCAAAGGAGGAGGCCTCAGGCTAAGTGCTAGGGCAAACACATTTCAAGGGTGGGATGCACAGCCGCCAAGCAGGGGCCCTCAGGGGCGTGTGCAGTGGGGGGTGGGGGGTGTGTTGGTGTTGACTGGGTAGAGGTCCTGGTATCCTGTGAGATTCCAGAGGACCAGTCTCAGTAGCAGTGGGGTAGTTAGAAAGGAAAGGAAAGGAAAAAGGGAAGGAGGTAGAGAAGAGCAAAGTTTTATGAAGTTTCTGGAACTTAAGGAGGTCCGGCTCAAGTCTTAGAGGGGTAGGGAGGCATTTTCAAAGCAAGGCACCAGCCGAGGAGAGAGACCTACCCCCCACTCTCTGCTTGGAGAAGCATTTGACAATCAGAGAGTCGGATTTAGAGGAGCGTAGGGCTTTAGCAGGGGAGTATTTAGGGAGATAGTGTGGTCTGTGAGGAACCCATGGTATCAAAAGCAAGGCAGACACAAAAGATGAGTTTGGAAAACCTTTATTGTTCTCGAAGAGGGGTTAGAGGAATGTCTATCCTGACCTACGTCTAGTATGGCACCACGCTCGACCATCAAATAATAAATAACACAGTCTAGTGGAGTCTGTCAAAATAAAATGGCCTATGCTAACAAAACCTATTACCAGCCCTTACTCTAATGTAACAAAATGTGTGGGAAAAATGGGTATGCAAAAAGAATAGTGTTCAAGAAAGAATATGTCGAGGTGCCTGAGTACTGTAGTTTCCTTCCCCACGTTTTCAGCACTGGACAAGGTAGCACACTCAGGCAAGAGAATACGGTCTAGTTTTTTGGCACAAGGGTGCAGCTCAGGAAGTCGGGGCCTTCCACAACAATGTCTCTTTGCTCCCCAAAGAGACTTGCTAGCAGGGTGCCTGGGTTACATACAAGTATAAAGTTTCTTCTCTCCAGGATTTAAAGTTCACCAGTATGCAGGTTCACAGTTCAAAATGGGTCTCCCTCAGCCGGGCTCGGGCACCTTCACACACAAGTTCACAAGAGGTCTCCCTTCGTCTATGATGATAGGTTATTTATAGCGTACTTAACACCCAGAGGTTTCTAAGCACAGACCGAGTATAGAACCTGTGTTGCTTTGTGTCGTCTTGCTTCCAAGGCGAGCACGTTGCCTCTGAGCTATCCTCCCGAGACCAGGCTCGGACATTCCAAACTCAATTTTTCTCAGTGCATGATAAGTTTGCCATTGGTCTCCCTCAATCGGGCTCGGACCTTGCACTTACAATGGTCCTTAACATTGGGTAAAACAAAGACTTTAGACTGTGTGACAGGATTTACAGAAGACCTTCCCAGGACCTCTTCGATTATCACAGTTCTTTCATTCACCTCCTTATGATATACGTTAAACAGAAAGCTACGATTGAGCACTTCCGCTATGCCGGACCACTCTGTTAAATTGTATCCTAAACTTCAACACAGACCGGCTTTGCATGAATCTCTCTCACTCACCGGCTGGGTTGATTTCTTTATTCATGTCCTGGTTCTGGGAGTCAAGGTCGTTCACCCGCGTGGTCCGCTGGTATGTTTTCTGCTCAGGGGCCTCCCTCATTCAGGTTCTGACTCCTTTTTTATAGTTCCCACACGGGTCTCACTCAGCCGGGCTCAGACCCCTCTTGATTTGCCAAAATTAAAATCTCTGAACTTCGTGTCTCAGAATGCACATTTCCCTGTTTCGCTCCCACTTTGCTAGCTCCCCCAAAACAGCATTCCAGCTTTTTGGGAGCGGCAGGTGTTCAAAGGGATATTTGTGAGGTCAGGGTCTCGCCACCTGCCCCTCAAAGGCCCGGTCTTTCGTGCTTTGCCCAGGGGATGAGCTCTGGTGTGGGTACTGCCAGGTAACCCTAGCTGCCCCTCGTTTGGCTTTCTGGAGGTACATGTCCCTCTCCACACTGTAGACTCCTGTGTAGTCACAGGCCCAGCAATCAGGCGGTCCTTTTTCCTCCAGGACTTCCAGGGTCCCTCCAGCTCAAATTCTCTCCCTCTGGCATCTGTGCAGCATCCCTAGCTCGTGCAGAGTGTGTCTGTGTGTCCTGCCTTTTATAATGAGGGGGAGGCTTAATAGGTCTCAGGTGCGACTGATTGTCAAGGGAGGCCTGACTTTGCCTGTCTCTGTTAGTCGGACAGTCCAATCTTAGCACAGGGCAGTCTTTCTTCTGTCTCTCAGTGTGATAAAGAGAAATCCTCATCCTCTCAGCCCCTCTCTTCTTCGTCTCAGTATTTTTGGAAAAGAGACGTGATGGGGGATTATGGGATTTGTAGTGTTCCCGGATCATTGCGTACAAATTGCGTGTAATGTTGTCATGTCAGGGAAGGTAAGTGTATGGTTGTGGATAGGTGGGCTCTTATTTAGAATATCCCAAGAAGACAGTGGGGATGTCGGGTAGAGGTGCACAGGAAATTTGGAATACTGTGTCCCTCCTAAGGGTATTCTTCACACAGTCCCCAAAGACCCCGTGCACAGGTGACCCTCCCCCACTTGTCCACCCCCAGGGTTGGGAACCAAGCGCAATGGCCCTCCCCTGGCCACCTGAACAAAGGATCCCTGGGGTCTATCAGTGTGAACACCCTCAGGTTTCTCACAGGTCCCAGGCCTCAGACAGCCTTGTGAATGATGCAGAGGGTCTTCAATTTGATCCTTGTGGCAACAGGGAGCCAGTAGAGAGATTTTAGGGATGGAGAGATATGGTCCCTGAGCTTGAGGCCAAGGCTACGTCAGGCAGCCCTATTTTGGATTAGCTGAAGGTGGCATAGGGAGTAAAGGGAGATAGAGGAAGAGACTGTTACAGTAGTCCAGCCTAGAGAGGACAAGAGCTCTGGAGACCTTGAGCTTCTCGGGTAAGGTTAAGAAAGGGAGAATACCTCGGAGGAGGTGAAGCTGGAAGTGGACCTTCTTGGCAATATTCAAGATGCGATAGGTGAAGCAGAGAGCTGATTCAAAGATTAACCTGAGTTTGTTGGCCTCACAGGATGGAGAGGGTAGAGGGCCCAAGGAGGGCGGCCAGAGGGTAGGAGGAAAACAGGGCGGTGGTGTCCGAATGAGAAGGATCTCCGTCTTACTGGCATTAAGACAGAGATCATTAGCTGCACACCATGCCTGGATGGCGGTCAGGCAATCTTGGATTAGAGAGGAGCAAGAAAAGGGTAGTAGAGGAAAGTTTGAAGGAAAGCTGTGTCATCAGCATAACACTGGAAATGAGAGAAGGAGGAAATCAGGTGAGCAAGTGGAGCGAGATAGATATTGAAGAGCCACTGCAATAGGATAGAGCCCTGGGGGACGCTGCAAGTCGAGAGTGTGGTGGTGGAGGAAAAAGGGTCCAGTTGAAACTGGGAAGGGCGATTAGTGAGGAAAGACGTCAGCCATTCCACTGCCTGGTCTGTGATGCTGAGGGTATCACAGAGTCATTTTATGAGGATAAAATGGTTGACCATGTCAAAGGCAGATGAGAGATCGAGGAGAATGACAACAGCAGGAGAGTTAGAGTCAAGATTTGCGAGCATGTCTTCACGAGTGTTCAGGAGAGCAGTTTTCTTGCCTCTGGAGACCAGGAATCCAGATTGATGGTCATGGAGGTAGCCAACAAGTTCAGTGTGGAGGGTCAGTTGGGGGAGGACCAGCTTTTCCCAAGAGTTTACCTAGGAAGGGGGGGGTCCACGAGGGGGCAGCAGATTGATTTGTTAGGGGAGGGTGCACAAGGGAGTGCTTGAGGGATAGAGGGAAAGAGCCAGTGGAGAAGGAGTGGTTATAGATGTCCTGGGTGGTTTATAGTGATAATACCGAAAACAAAAATCTCGAAAACAAAAATCTCGAAAACAAAAGGCTGAAAAACAAAATATCGAATTTTTTTTATGACGTTTTTTTGTCGAAATGGAACCCCCCTTTTTTTCTATTTCTTTTTTATTTTAACCCTTTTTTTTACTTACCTGACCCCAAAAACACATAAATAAATAAATAAATAATTCGATTTTTTTTTTTTCGGGATTTTGTATTCGAGATTTTTGCAGTTCGAGATTTTATTTTCGGTATTTTGACCGACCACCGTCCTGGGTTTTAGAGGAGAAATGGGAGGCCAATGCATTGCAGAGAGCCTGAGAGGGAAGGGGAAACGCGGAGACTTGGCTCCAGAGATACAGGCTTGGATGTGGGCCCTCTTCTTGGAGCGGATAGAGAAACAGTATTGCCTTTGGAGCAGGCGGCAGGCCAGTTTGTCACAGTGTAACATATATCTCCTTAAATGCATATGAAATAACGTACAATTTCTCTGCTTTGTTAATAGCCTTTTATTGGCATTCCTTCTGCCTTCTTTAAAAAATTCACAGGTGCAGAACCCAATTTTGGACTAGAACAGTCCATCCTCGGGGCTTTGTCTGCTCATGAATACACTGTACATCACCACAAACGGTTTACTGGTAACTGCAGTACCTGGTAAAGTAGTGTGCCGCATCGGATATAGGAGAAATTGTTCTACCAAGGAGGTGGCACACTACTTTACCAAGCCCTCCATTTACCAGCGCACATTTTGTGGTGATGTAAAGTGTGTTCATTAGCAGTCATAGCTCTGCGGATGGCCTGTTCTAGTCCGAAATGCACGGCTTTTCAGTTCAGACCCTCTGGCTGATAGCATCCTGCGCACCCTGGAAGCTTAATCTAGTTTGAATCGTGGTAGCACAGAAGCTCCGACGCACTCACAAACACGCCGATTCGTTCTGTCTTCACAGCATTCTTGTACCGCACAGGTCCAGCCATGTTAATTCTGGAGAAGGTATGAATTGGCCTGTCAGCTAAAAGAGCACTTGCGTCACAACCCTCGCCTGAGGCCTTTCTGGAAACGAGGCCATGCCTGGGAGCCTTACAGTACTTGTAACCGAAGTTTAGTTTCATCTCAGTGTTAATAGGGTATATGGCACACATCCAATGTAAGAGCCCTGTCATGTATTGGAAGAAAAAAAGGAAAACCACACAGTGCCGGCAGACGAATGTCGAAGGAAGCGAGCTTTATGTATCTGCTAAATCATTCCACCTACTGGCAAAGCCTGTGAAATTAGAGCCATGTTCTGCTCCCACCACAAAATGGCGGTCCCTGCCAAATGCGGTAGAGACATGCCAGCTTCTGTTAGCAGTATTCCATCTTGCTTTAGCTGAAGCCCGAATTATTATAGCGAGCAGAAACTCCCAGGGGGCGCTTTCTAGCCTCTATTTCTTGATATAATGTGATGTGCGTTAGTCAGTCTTAAATGAGCTGTTTTGCTAACCTAATCTCAAAGCTGATCAGATTGTAAACCTTATCTGATGATCAGATTGTGAGCCATTTCTGAGATAAAAACAGGCCCCGAAACAAGTTTCTTTCCATATAGTTCCAAAATGCTAAATGGCCATAATCCAGTCACGATGTCAAGTAATTGCTGTAAGTAAATCTTGTTATAAAGTAGGGTGAGCTAGAAATAGCACAAGGTGATAGTGAGGAGGTGGTTACAAGCAGCCTAAGGCCATAGCCGAGAGGAGGTGGCCATGAGAACAGGCCAAAGTTACAACGAGGAGATGACAGAAGAAGCAGAGAAGGAGGGTTTCCTTGAAGTCAAACAAGGTGGGATATACAGAGGACGTTGGATGGATAAGAGTCCTATCTAAACGAGGGGGAGGTGAGTGGGGAGGAGGAGTAAGGGCCTTTTGTTGGTGAGAGGCAGAGGAGGAAACATCATTCCATAAAGAAAGAGGCTGAGATTGTATTAAGGAACTGATCGATGTGGCTGAGGGCTCTGGTAGAATTAACCTACTGCAGGCGGAAGGGCCCAGAAGGCCAGGTCAGGCCCTGGACAGGGCTGGGAGGCAAGTTGATGCCCCACCAGGGGTCAGGAATGCTAACGATGAATCAGAGGTGGGGAAGGCCTACCAAGGAAGAAAATACTGCAGGGGTGATCCTTCTGCCCCTCTCCTGCCTGACACCTGGTGTACTCTTTCAGGAGACCTGAAAAGTGTTACAGGACATCAGCGGCTGAGTGAGTCATGAGATAGGGGACTCCAGAAAACCTACAGATAGGCTGTGGGGCATGGAATTGCATAACCACTTTGGAATGTTTAAATTAGACCCCCAGTTGACAGTATGAACTAGAAATTCTGCCTGACAGTATGCAAGGGTAGCTATCTCGGAGAGTGACGTTAACTCCTGATAAAGCTGAAAGCAGCTCTATGAAAAACACATTGGCCCTCATTACGACCCTGGCGGAAATCGCGGTGCAAAATGCACCATGGAGCACGGCGGAAAGCTGCCGATAGTGCCATGGGGGTTGGCGGATTTTCCGCCCCATTCCGACCTTGGCGGGGCGGTAAATCCCCATTCCCCATTTTACCCTTCCCCATTCCCATTTTTGCCCCATAGGGTATAATGGGAGTGGGGAAGGCGTTAATTACGCCACCTCAAAATACGGTGGCGTAATTAACGACAAGGTCCCGTAGCGCCATGGATTTCTCCGCCCGGAAAAACCAGGCGGAAAACGCTCCATGGCGCTACGGAAACTCGTAGTAGGGCGAACGGGTCCGCCGCGAATAACGCTGCCGTAAACCCACTCCGCCAGGGTCGTAATGAGGCCCATTGTGTGTTTGTGTGCATGCTAGGGGTTGCAGGGGACTCTTTGTGTTTGTAAATGTTTATGCATATGTCTGTACGTAAGTTGTGTGCCTTTATGAGCGATCTGAGGGAGGGGCACCAGTGATTTCGGGTGGGAGACTGGAGCGGGATATTTTCCTGCTGGCAGTCCCGTCAGACTTTATATGCTGGCTGCATGAGAAGGTGCTAGAGGCAATACTGCCTTATCCGGCAACACCATGTGAGTGTTCTTACCATGGCAATACTGCCATTACTGGGCACAGCCAACGTAAGGGATTTGCTACAGTGGCAATAGTGGCTTTATTAGGCAGTTAAGGTGTATTTTATATTGGCAATACTGTCATTACCAGGCACAACAAAGATGACAATGTCTCCTTACAGTGGCTAAACTGGCAGTTTTGTGCTCATCCAACATATGTGCTATTAAAGTGGAAATATTGGCATTATTGGGCACAGCCAACACATGTGCGTTACTGTAAAAATACTGGCAGCATTGGGAAAAGCCAACTTGTTTGTTTTTACAGTGGCTATACTGGCATATATTGGCACAACTGGAATAAAAATGCCTTCTTACAGTGGCACAATACTGGCCTACATTTTGTGCACGTACATCATCGTGTGTTTTACAGTGACAGTGTGGTCATATATTGTGGGGGAAAAAGGCATCATGATATTGTGTTGGTAAATGATTCCCCTTGCATTGTTGGTGATCCAACATTATCTGCATTTTTTCATGTGTTCATTTACAAAATCGATTGTAAATTACATGGCTTTTTACATACATTTTCACAAAAAGTGTGATGGAAAATGCCAGCTTTTTGCCCATTATGTAAAAAAGAATCTGGTTTTCCTGTGCACTATACTAGCTTATTGCCGCTGTTTCTACTAAATCACTAAGCGGGAGGATAGCTCAGGGGTGAAGTGCTCGCCTTGAAAGCAAGACGACACAGCAACACCACAGGTTCGATCCCCGGGTCGCGCTTAGACATCTCTGGGTATCATGTCATAAGCATGCGCGATACTCGGTCACCACAGACCCTCTGGCTGATAGCATCCTGCGCACCCTCGAAGCTTAATCTAGTTTGAATCGTGGTAGCACAGAAGCTCCGACGCACTCACAAACACGCAGATTCGTTCTGTCTTCACAGCATTCTTGTACCGCACAGGTCCAGCCATGTTAATTCTGGAGAAGGTATGAATTGGCCTGTCAGCTAAAAGAGCACTTGCGTCACAACCCTCGCCTGAGGCCTTTCTGGAAACGAGGCCATGCCTGGGAGCCTTACAGTACTTGTAACCGAAGTTTAGTTTCATCTCAGTGTTAATAGGGTATATGGCACACATCCAATGTAAGAGCCCTGTCATGTATTGGAAGAAAAAAAGGAAAACCACACAGTGCCGGCAGACGAATGTCGAAGGAAGCGAGCTTTATGTATCTGCTAAATCATTCCACCTACTGGCAAAGCCTGTGAAATTAGAGCCATGTTCTGCTCCCACCACAAAATGGCGGTCTCTGCCAAATGCGGTAGAGACCTGCCAGCTTCTGTTGGCAATATTCCATCTTGCTTTAGCTGAAGCCCGAATTATTATAGCGAGCAGAAACTCCCAGGGGGCGCTTTCTAGCATCTATTTCTTGTCTTGATGCTGCATTCGCTCCACTCTGGGGGCAGTTAGCAGAGGCAGCTAGGATATTAAATCTTGGCCTGATGATATAATGTGATGTGCGTTAGTCAGTCTTAAATGAGCTGTTGTGCTAACCTAATCTCAAAACTGATCAGATTGTAAACCTTATCTGATGATCAGATTGTGAGCCATTTCTGAGACAAAAACAGGCCCCGAAACAAGTTTCTTTCCATATAGTTCCAAAACGCTAAATGGCCATAATCCAGTCACGATGTCAAGTAATTGCCATAATTCAATCTTGTTATAAACTAGGCTGAGCTGTTTTGGTATTGTTCAATTCAGGGGTCAGTATGAAATGATTGCTTTACAAGAAAATGTAATTAATTTGCAAGCTCTCCTATCATATACTGTAAACATGATTGGGATAACTTTAAGAAGTCAGTAAGGTAGATCAGTGCGTTACAGCTGTCTTAAGACATCTGTATGCAACCTGAAGTCGCAGGGTCAAGTCCTGGTAGGGCCGACTCAGTCCTTCATCCATGCGTGGATTGCGAACCATTATATTAGATAACCTTATGTATTGTTCCAGTGCCTGGAAGCGGTGGGAATGCCATATGGAGGTCAATATTAAGAGGTGTGATAATATTATAATACCTGTTAAGCGTTAATGCAAGTGTTGCCTGTTCCACACAGATCTATGTGATTTCCGCGCATCAGGAAATTGCGAATCCAAAAATATGGAATCGCAAACTCCTGCTGCGCAGTGATCACATAGATCATGCTAGCCGGCATCCCGCATAGCCAAACCCTCCCACCCCTACTTACCTTTTTAGCGGCACACACAGAAGTGTGCCGCGGACTCTATTCTGTCCCTGCGGCGTCAGTTCCCTTCCACTAACGTTGGTCGGAGCTGACGTTGCAGGGTCCCCTTTTCTTTTTTCTTGTTTTTTTTCTTTATTGTCCCCCGCTTTCAATGGCATGGAAGCAGGGGACACCCCTGCAACCCCTGAATCCCATGGTCACACACATGGGGAGCGGGGGACACCCCTGCAGCACTTGCTCCCTATGTTGGTCATTCTGGGCTTCGATTTTTTGTTGCAAGCCGAATGCGCAGTAATTGATCATTCCGCTTTTTTTTCTCGATATTTTCGGGGAAACCGTTCCATACTTACTATTGTGCACACAGTAAGGCTTGTGCAAACAATAGAGTGCAGAGTGGCACTTCTTGGGCATTTGTCATAGCTGAACATAACGTGCTTGCTTTGGCAGCGCCCGGTGCCATGTCGGGAGCGGGCCTTCTTTGAAGAGCTGTCTGTGGTGGACTATTCAGACAAGCTTTTCCTGTGCACAGGCTGGGGTGCATTGTAGTGTAGGTTCTGTGCTGGAGGTGGGTGGGAGCAGGGGCACGAGTAGGGTCAGGGGAGACCAGAAATTCCCATTAGGTGGGGGGTGTTGATTTTTGAAGAATAGAGGCCAGTTGATGGGTGGGGTCTGTGAAGGTATGGGAGGGGGAGGTTAGTAGCATCACTGTAGAGCAAGTTGTTTCCAAACCTTTTATGCTGAGCTCCTCCTCCCCCAGGAAAAGATACTGTTGTCACCCACCCACCCACCCCCCGCCCCAAATGCCAGAAGTGCTTACTGTTTTTATTAAGCACAGTTACCGCCTTCCTATTTGAAAGAGCCTTGCCCTCCCGTGGAATTCCTCCAGGCCCCCAGGGGGGTGAGGGAGGTGAATAGCCCATCAGTTCGAATCCGACTGCTGTGGAGGCGAGTACAGATATGGAGAAATAGCATATTAGGAGGGACACACAGCTTGTAGGTGTTGTTTGGTTATTTGCCCACCCATTGTCTATCAATGGCCATGCTAATCCCTATGGCCATTCCCACCCAGTTCCTGCCCCTCCCTGCCCAAAGCATCTCCTCATGTGAATGCTTTGAGCTCACTTTAATCAAGCCTTACCATCAAACGTTGCACTCAAAGTGCCTGCCAGTGTTTTTTTCAAAGCAGTCTTCTGAGAGTTAATTGTATTGTATTGTAGTTGTGGTTTGTATAGCCCCTTTCACCATAGGTATGGTCCCAACGTGCTCTAGGTTGAACGCCCTCTGAGGACCAAAGTCCAGGTGTTGAAAATTCATCAGAGGAGTATAGCATTTGTGAGCATTTTAGCTAAAGTGAATTTGCTAGGGGTGGCCAGGTCCCTACTAGCTCCCCACATTGAGCTGGCAGGTGGAAGGGTGCTTTGTAGTTGACAAGAAAGTGCAATAGTAGTCGATTCATTTATGTGTCCAGCTAGACCGAATTTTTGTCATGGGGGATAGCTGCATTCTAATGTCAGAGGTGTAATGCAAAACGTTGTTAGGAATGTGACATGGTTATTGACTTAATTGGAACTGTAAACACACTACTGGTGTCCTTCACTGAAGTTCTGTTAAAAACAAGCATTGGCATAGCCAACAGTTTTGGCTTGTGTATACGTATTAGGCACTGCTATTAGATGCCCAAGTGCTTGCACTATTTTCTCACCTGCTACCATTGATGGGCAGTTAATTCTACTGTGGCAGTGCCTGGTAAGTGCCTTTCCCATGCCTACACAAAATCCCAAACTGTTGGCATTGCATATTTGTGTTTTTGTTGTGAGCATATCATGCATCTAGGTAGTTCTACTCAAACCGATTTGGTAAAACCTCAACGTAATCACAAGTCACGTGATTCGGGGTTTGCCAAGAGTATGCAGCGGTTTCAGCCTGTAGCGCTTCAACAGGGCAGTGCAATTTGCCCTGTACCCATAGTGGGCGAGCGGCTGCACTGGAAATCAATCGAAATCAGTGACCGAAGTCTACAAAAAAAAAGTAGTGGAACTATGTTCCCTGCTGGGCTGCCCTCACTCCCCACAAACCCCATCGACATGCCTCTGCCTCGTGCAATCCAAACCCCCAACCAAACGCGCCCGCTGTTACGGGAATGTTCGGTGCAGTGCACTCAAGTACAAGTTTCATCTTCTTATTACACCTTTATTTTTAAACGAAACCATTATGAAACGGTTTCTTTTTAACATAAAAGTATAGGAACTGTTAAACCGAGTATAGCAGCACCGCTCCCGCCCACTTCGACCATTGACCGAAATCTGTGTATTTTTACTGCCTGTGGTGGTCTTCATGCCCGACATTTGTTATGTTCTGTTATTTGGCATTTATATAGCACTCTATATATCATTGGTATGACCTCAAAGCGCATTTGATCACTTTCAATTTGTTTTTAATTTCCTAATGTGCAAGAGCTGTAAATAAACATATTTATTTCTAGATTTCTGTCACAGAATGCGCCCCCCCCCCTACAATGTATGTATCTTACATGTGCATACATGATGGGAACAAACGATTTTTTCAAAAGTGTTAAGGGCCCCCCCTTTGCAAAGATGAAAAACAACGTTAAGGTGCAAACAGCCCAAAGAAACAGAATTCAAAGTATACAAAACGTTGGGAATGCCAATGTACAGACACTCAGCCCAAATGAACCACTTCTCTAATATAAACTAAATCTGTGAGACTAGAAATGTAACCTGAACTTACACTGCACCGCTGCTTCACAGGAGTCCCTCTTCGGCCTCAGTGTGAGCTAATATTTAAAGCAAGGGTTGTGAGTCAAGGTTGCACACGCAGCTGATGGCAGTTGAATTAGGGGTGTATTGCATTTGGACTGAGTGAGCCTTAATGTTGCCATTCCCAAGGTTCCACTGTATGATATGATATGATAGGTTATTTATAACGCGCTTAACACCCAGAGGTTTCTAAGCGTGGACCGGGGATCGAACCTGTGGTGCTCTGTGTCGTCTTGCTTCCAAGGCGAGCACGTTGCCTCTGAGTTATCCTCCCGAGACGAGTAGATTTACCCAAAGGCCTCAATTAAATGACATCCGCCAATTATTATGAGTAGTTGCAGTTCAGAAGTTGGGTCTATGACGCCTGCAGACTCTCGTGTCCATTTATAAACAAATCTATACCAGTGCTTCTTTTGATGGGGGCAGGGTTGAACGCCACTGTAAGGACATACCCCATCTTCAAAACAGAAAAGGTGAAAGCTGGAAGGTTTTGAATCAATCTCAACCACTGGCGTTGCTCTGGGCAACCCCCCAGACCGCTGTGTTTCAGCCGGCCATCACATTATAGAATGCAAATCAAGCATGCACCAATCCCAAAGGGGCGTTCCTGCCCCAGCTGCTAGGTCACATCCCTTCTGCACGAAACCACACGCATGTTTTGGTCTCACGAGGCATCTTCAGTCAGGTGTAGCTTTGGTCTGGGCACAGCAGGTTTGGACTCGCGTTTGGACCTACCTGCCCCACCGGGGGTGACATTTGCAAAATAAAAAAGACAATGGCTAGAAGGTTTTGAAGTCATCTAATCCACTGGCATTGCTCTGCACAGCCCTCCAAACTATTGAAGAAGGGGAAAGACCGTAAGGCAAACCAGGCTTGGTCTAACCCCAAATTGATTAACACCAAACCAAAAAACAGTATCAACTTGGAGCAAGGTCTAACCTATAATCTATGTTTGGCATTCATTTATTGGGTGCTTTTTGCTTTAGAGGAGAGAAATTATTCCCCATCGAAGTTTGAACAGGAAGTGTAACTGTTAGGGTTCCCTCCAACTTTGTCTCCCCCTGATGGAACTGCATGAAACTCACCAACGTAATTCATAGTTATATGTAGACTTGACCAGATAAGTTTTCTAAAGTTTCTCAGCAAGAAATCTACAAAACAAAGCCCATCCTTGCTTCAGTATGCCCTCTGCATCACCCAGTTATTCCACCTTTGGAAAGGGGCAATGCTAGGACTTCTGAGGCACCTTAGCCATAACCCTGATGGCACTGCTGCCGAGTCCGCCATGAAATGAATATGCAGGAGGTAGGTTCCCGGAGGCCACCTCTTGCCTGATGGAAAGACCACCTTAGCCATAACCCTGATGGCACTGCTGCCGAGTCCGCCATGAAATGAATATGCAGGAGGTAGGTTCCCGGAGGCCACCTCTTGTCTGATGGAAAGACCACCTTAGCCATAACCCTGATGGCACTGCTGCCGAGTCCGCCGTGAAATGAATATGCAGGAGGTAGGTTCCCGGAGACCACCTCTTGCCCTAGGGAAAGACCACCTTAGCCATAACCCTGATGGCACTACTACTGAGTCCGCCATGAAATGAATATGCAGGAGGTAGGTTCCCGGGGGCCACCTTCTCTTGTTTATTACGCCTTTGTTGACGATACTAATCTTGCAGTTATGTTCCCACAATCACAACATGTATGTGTTGTGTTGGTTGTGTTTGCTACTTGAGACCCTATGATCGAGAAAGGGTGCAGTGGTGGCCAGGAAAGAGCAGTGATTTAGTCAGACCAGAATTTGAAGGTGGCATTTCACCCCGTTAATGCCATCGATGTCAACTCACACACGCAGCATGACCCTGTGAACACTGCTACGAAGTGGACATCAACGCAGCAGAATGCAGTGTGTTGTTTACTTGTGCGGCCGTATGCCCTTCCACTTTGTTCTTTCAGTTTTAGTGCGGTGCAGCGGATCATTCACACAGCTATTGCCTTGATGGCGTGTGTCTAAAGCGTGTTCCAACACAGTCTGTGTTTTCATTTTTTAAAAAACTTTTTATCTGTCTTACATTTCTCCTTCTGACACGCTCTGGGGGTAAACTGCTTCGTGCGTAGATAGGCTCACATTGACGGTGCCAGGGGTCAGATTAAGGGCCTAATTCACAGAAGCGTTTTATAATGTCAAAACCCCATTGGAAAATGCTCTGTGAATTAGGCCAATAGTCACCACTAAATCGCCCCCCCATCTTTCATTCAGCAGTAGGCACGGGGGCTGGAGGAGGCTGGTAGATGCACAGTGACAGAACACCCAGAGGGTCACTTAAAGTTTAGTGGTTGCCATTGGCCCCTGTTTTTCAAAATTAATAAGGAAAATGTTTGCGTTATGTGCAGTGCTGGAAATGGAAACATTTAAAGGGGGATCCCACAAGGGCTGGGCGGAGTTTGGAGGAGGGGTTGGAGTTCTGAGGGGGCGAAGCTTGCAGTTGAACTCCGCTCAAAGGAAATGTTCAAAATAATCATTTTAAAAATGGTGCAATTTCTTTCATGCTGCTTCTTTCCAAACTCGACACATCATCAATTCCACTTTAAATCACTTCCATGGCGCTGGTGCACCCAACATACCTTTGTCCCGGGAGTCACGGAGGCGGAATTGTGTAAATCCCCATTCCCATTGAGTCCCATAGGACTCAATGGGAATGGGGAAGTGGAAACACCGGCACCATCTCGTGATGGTGCTGGTGTTTCCACGTCCGCCTGCAGGCGAGAGGTGTTCAACCCGCCAGGTCAGACCTGGCGGGAAGATCACCTCCCACCTGCAGGACTCGGGATCGGGCGGTCCGGAATTAACAGTGGCGGCGGGTTTACCGCCACTGTTAATTCCGGACCGCCCGACCTGTAATGAGGCCCACTGTCTTTCATAATACAAGAGGGATGGTTCTTGGCATATAAACGGTGCAAGAGAGACGCTGCCCACAGACCGTCTCCCAAACACAGCAAAATAGATCCACTGGTTGCTGCACACCCCTTGCAAAAAAAGTCAAAAGGTAGCAAGTGTGTGTGTGTGTGTGTGCGTTCGGACACATGTGAGCCCTTCAACTCCCTCTCTGCTGGAGCCTGGGCAGCCCGGGCGAGCCTTTTTTGGCCAAATGCACACAAGCATTCTAATCTTACTCCATGACCTCCAACACTCTGGACTGCGGTCCACCGAGGGCCTTCCCACTACCAGCGCATTGAGACTATAATAATGGTAAAAGGCGCTATATAAATGACAAGTACAATACAAAAGGTTTACAATTGTATCACTGAAGCCATTGGCATGTAGTTATGATATGATAGGTTATTTATAACGCGCTTAATACCCAGAGGTTTATAAGCGCGGACCCAGTGTCGTCTTGCTTCCAAAGCGAGCACATTGCCCCTGAGCTATCCTCCCGGGATGTTCCACTGTAACATCCCACAAACATGAAGGGGCATGCAGTCACTCAGTTCAAACATAATATGCAAACACCAAGAACACTAACGAGAGGAACGGAAGCAAAGACTTTATTTACTCTAAAAGAAGGGTCCCATCATTGCACCCAGAGCGGAAAAACCCTCAAACCACCGCCGGGTACGTAAGGAGAAAGTGGAAAAGCAATAGCTTTGGAAAGGGACTCAAACTACCTCTGCCTGCCAATCAAAACCTTTCTTTTTAATTTAGCTAATTGGGATCTCACCCTTAACCCCCTGCTGAACTTATTCCTACTGACTTCTTCCTCCTCCCTTCTGTCTGTCATTTATGTGCGCTCTGAGGCCTATGGCCATGCAGCGCATTCAAGAATTAAAAATAAATAAATAAACTAGTGGTGGGCAATCTAGCCCCCCAGATGTTTTGGCCTACAATTCCGGTCACTCGAAGTCGGCATAGACAATGGGGAGTGATCATGAGTAACAACTGGAGGGCCACAAGTTGCCCACTGCTAATCTAACCTCATCCACACACCCATAACCTCCACTCTGATTTTCAGGCTATTTGCAGTGGACAGTCACACCAGCAAGATGGATCAGCAAGTTAAGCACTCACCCAGACACCTGTTTTCAGCCAGCAGAAGCAAGGTTTGATTCCAGACTGCGCTGACTCAACCCTGTATACTCCAGAGGTCGGGAAATCGAGCACCGTCGCTTGTTCGGCCCGTTGGTATGGAGAGTCCTACTTTGAAACCAACATTACTAACAGAGCATTGTTAGCCGCTGGTGGTATAATCTCTTCGGTTGCAGAAAACCTTGGCCAATCGCAGCTTGTAAGATACCTGGCTTAAAACCTTTGGCCAGATTTCTTAAGTTTTAGAAGTGTACCCAGAAAAGTAGTCTATCTTTGACCCCAGTTGGAGATGGGATCGGGGGGAGCATAGGGCACCCCATGTCAAGGGATTGTAGTCAGGGAAAGTTGACAGTCGCGTGGGTGGAATGGGGGAAGGTGAAGGTCCCTCTGTACTGTTTTGAGTCAACTCTTTTCTTTCTCTGTTGGCCAAACAGCTGACAACCAGTTTGAGGTGTAGCTACTCCCCCGTCTGTGGAAGTGTATTAGTTCCAGGCACGATCGCCTGCTCTATTTGGGGCTCAATCGTTGGGCTACTCTGTAATGATAACATTAGAAGATGAGGAAAGTTGATTATTTTTTACAAATGGCTCTGTCTTGCTAAGAGTGCCACTCTATATGGATTGGGGCGCTTTGAAACAGTATTTTACTTGCTGTATAAGCGCCTAACAAGAAAACAATAAATAAATAAATACAGTGGGTCAGTCAATGTTTGCCTTCGCCACTCTGCGAGTTAAGACTCCATTTCCCAGCATGCAGTGTTCCCACCGTTTGTGCATATTTCAAACGTTTTCTCGTCAAGCTGCTTTGGCCTCTTACTCCCATATGCGGATGTCTAACTTTTCATCTCTGCTGCCTCTGGCACCTTCTAGACCTCCTGGCATTTCCCTCCCACCCCATCCTTCTGGGCTGGGGATTGGATTTACGGGCTCTCCTGCTTGGCTCCGGTTTGATTCTTGCCAGGAGCCCCTTCATTCTGCTGCCTGCTCTGGCTCTGCAGTTTGGGGTGCACGTCCGTGCTATAGGTCGGTTCGCTATCACAGTAGAGCTCTCTCTCTGTAGTAAAGGGCACTTGGCAGACACTGTCCTACTGTTCTCTCACTGCCTGGTAGGAGCGTGCTCCTCATCCTCCGCAGTGCTGTCAGACTTCTTGTCAGACATCCACAGGGCCCTTGGGGGTGGACCTTCCTCTTTGTATCGTCTCCAGGCGGGAACCATAGGTTGGATTCCCCCATTGGTTACAGACCCTGTACCTGGCTCCATGACTTCTTGGTGCACAATTTCCTTAGAGGCCTGAATGTTCAAGCAGTCACTATATTGCCCGTCTCATCACCTGAGCATAGCCAGGGAAGAGACCTCTGCCATGTACAGACAGATGGTGATTAATCATGTAAAGTAGTTCAGAGGATCGGGGGTCCGCACGACAAATCACAGCTTAACAGATTACCCAAGGCCCATCATTATGTGTCACTACTGACTTCTGAAATTGTATTCACTCTCCCCTCTTGCTTCTCCACTCTTTTTGACTGCTAACACTCTGTTCTCTCCTCCTTTCCCTTCTCCCTTTTCCTATCTCCTCCCCTTACTTTCTTCTATGCACTTACTCTATCAGAATTCTTCCCTGGACCTAGTATGATAGCTACCTCGTCTGTCTCCTCCCCCCTCCCCTTACTGGTTTTGTCCTTCCCAGCTGTGTGACTTCTTGCTTTCTTGCATTTATGCGTTTGGCTAGTGAAAAGAAAAAGACTTCTGATAGTATGTACATGTATCTGTCATCTATCTACAGTACTGTGTAGGCTTGTTCTTCATGTGTGCACATGTATGTCTGTGTAATTTCATGCAGGGAGGCGAGTTTACTTCGTGACGTACCTTACTATGTTGTGGTGTCACTAATTATGTCAGCACGGCTGGATATTTATCACTAGTCAACCTGGTCTAGTGATGTGGCACCTGTATACGCGAAGATATCAACTGGATAGGGTTTGAACGGTTGCCTGAGAAAATATCTGTTCACATATGTGGAATGCACCAATCCACCTCGGGTTTGGCCATAAAGTTACTGGCATCTGTCATTTCTCGTCCTTCGGGCAGTTATGCGAAGAGGCGACATGAGGGCCATTCCAGGAACCCTCTCTTCATTCACATATACTAATGTGCCAGGATGTAAGGACCCGACGTCGGGATCAAACTTATCTGGCTATCCTTTTCCCTCATTTTTCACCATGTCCCCAATACATCCTTTCACTCAGGACTTAATGTTTCCGTAGATGTTTTCAAATGTACATTTTTTTTAATCCCCTCTTTTGTGCATATGTACATTTTAACAAAGCAAAATGTTGGGTTGCAAACATAACGTCTATACAACTCATCTGTTTTGTAGGACTCTTGTCTAAGATTGAGGGGGTGCTTACAGGGGGCAGTAGCACCCTTTCATACTAAAGTTAATTTGCTTCATTGGGTCTCGCTTGGCTACTCTGCTACCAAGGTCCTATATTGCAACAGCACCTGGTCCTGCCCAGTGGCGACTTGAGTGATCAAAAAATCATTTAGCCCACTAACAATGGCGAGGAGATTTTATGAAGGGCCAGTGTGAGGAATTTGCCCATCCGCATGGTGGGTGTGCGCTCACCTGGGCTTTAATAAAATTGAATGATGATAGAGTAACCTCTGGAAAATGTGTGGGGCTAATCTGCACACATATTTCTATGCTCACTGCACCACATACACATACACCTATGTACTCTGGGTGGACACAACCTACAGCTGCAGTCCTCCCTGACACATTTAGGTGGAATGTGACACCAAGGAGTACATCAGGCATCTCAAAAGGGGGAGGGTATAATCCTTCTCCTTCCATGGCCAGCCTAATTAAAAAACAAAGGATGCATGGATGCACCCTAACCTTTATTGGCCCTGCTGGTGGCAGTGACGCATAATGATGTGAGTTAATGTAACCAGGCCCACTAGAGGCCTGGTCGCAGGGCTAAAAAAAGACAGGAAACCCCAACACCTTTGATATGCATCTGTGTCAACCTGAAGCCAGCTCCCGCCTCTCGGTATCAATGACGGTGAGCTGTCATGTCTGATACATGTGTTAACAGTAGGCAACACCCACAGGGGGACCCCATTTAGAGGGTAGGAGTATGTAATTTAATGGAGACAGAAAGTCTGTTCTCGCTACAACTTCAAGAGAGACCTGCCTTTAATCAGGAACCACATAGAGCACAATTAACCAGAGAGACCCTTTGATCCACAACAGACAGCAAGATGGGTGGGACTTAGTAGTACATGTTTTCACCCCTTTACCTTTTCTGTTGCCAAGCACTCTGGGTATGACCTCGTGCATACATGATTTTGTTGGTGGGGACCCAGGATTGCTTCATTAAGGTAGGATTAGCCTACACCAATTACTGTGGCCCATTTGCTTTAAAAGAGGGCTGACCCCCTCTTTTGGCAGATCAGCTGAAAACTTCACAGGAGTAACAAGTCGAACTCATTTGGACCATGGCTGAAAGTACAGTCTGCTTTACAGCTTCCGCCAGTGAAGGAAGGCCAGGATTTCCAAAGAGGGACGCAAAATACCTTCCCTAAACATCTCCAAGGAAACAGAGGGAGATACTCAATACAGAGGACCCTCCAGCAGCTCCAGAACCAGTACCCAGCCAGCACACAGCGTTCCCTGCTAGGCTCTGCAAGCAAGCTCCCTAGGTGGGAAGTACCAGAGAATCTCTGAACCAAACCAACGACAAGGCTGTTGCCTGCAAAACTCTCCTCAGCTTTGGGCCGTCCTCCGTAAAGGATGACACAAGCCCAGTGAAGAAGCTAGGAGGAGTGCCTCAACAAGCATCAACCAGCGTCTGCCTTAAAGGACATTTTCAAGTGAGTAGAGCCCCTCGAGCTGCAACCGACTGCACCACTGACTGTTGTCATGCCGCAGTCGCTAGCGTCGACCGAGACGCCTCGACCAGTGCTTCAGACCCACCAACTAGCACTGAGACAATGATTCCTGACCCCAACCTGCCGTGTAGGCCAGCCTGCTGCCATCCGTCCATAATGGTGTCATTACATGGCTAGACTGGCATTTTTGTGCAGCCAGTCCAGCTATTTATTTGGCATGGCATTTGTACTGGGCATCTATAATAAAGCAAGTATTGTGTATGCTGTTTGGGTGTGTGAGTGAATGCTGTGTGATTCATGGGTTTAGGGGATATGACACCATTATTTTTTGGTGGGCACCTTTGGTAAAGCATGCATGATAAGTGTCATTACGTGGCTAAAGTGGCATTATGGTGCAGCCAGTCTAGCTATTTGTTACTGCGATATGGCATTTCTTACTGGGCATCTATGATAAAGCAAGCACAATGTGTTTATTACATGGCTAGACTGGCATTTTGATGCAGTTTCATATGCAGTTCGAGGCATGTTTCATATTGTGGCATGGCATTCATAATGGTTTAGCAAACAGGTTTAAATTCTTACATGGAAATACTGCCATATATATGCAGTACCAGCCTGGTCATGTTTTCTTATAGTATCATTACTGCCATTATGTGCAAAGAAAACAGTAGTGTGGTCTTATTTGGGAACACTGACATACGTTGGTGCAGCCAGCATGGAAATGTATGGGCACAGCAAGTGTGGCCAATGTTTTAATACTGATATATACTGTGGGCAAAGACATTATGAAAATGCATTGGTAAATGCTCCTGTGCTCTCTTGGTAACTTGCATCTATTTTCATGAGTTACCCTACAAAACCACTACTTTTCAGCCCCCACACCCACCGCCCCTGGTTGTTTCGGGCTCCCTCGTCACGCTCGGTCACTCTGGCATATATGTGGGAAATACTTACGCTTTGCTTGTTGGGGCTTAAAGTCCCATGAGTGTTCTGGAAAAAGCTAAACTGAAGGTCACACAGCGATCAAGGTGGGATTTGAACTCAGCAGGGGAATAATGGGGCCCCTGGTCTTGCAAGTTCTGCTGCAATGCTTACCTTTTATGTGAAGGAGGAGCTGGGGTCTCCCGTGGCCACCCCCCCCCCCCGCCCCACCACCCCACCCTCCCCCCCTCCCGCCACTGGTGCTCCGCGCCAGGCTGCAGGGCCAACTTAACTCTCAGAAGGAAAACCTCTGACAGGGTTTCCGAATGGAATAATTTACATTCCTTTGCATAGTTCCTGGGAGCAGGAACCGATGGCTGCTAATCACATGCAGCCCGCTGCCATAATGCGATCTTGTGGGACCCTCTATCGCATGCATTTGGTCTGCAAATAATGAGTGGGCAAAAGCTTTTGGAATGTATGTTTATACCAGTGATAAATGAAGCGTATGTATTTTGAGAAAGCGAGGTATTTAAAAGTGGCATTACAGATCTACCCCGGTACTTAGTGCGCAGGCTGTTTCCTTCCCGTAATTAGAAGAGTGAACCTGGACCAGACCCCCTTCCCGAGTGATGCGTGTCCCTCATGTTGAGGTAATTGGCCGGGCTGGGAAACCCCTGTTTGATTTTCTGGGCAGTCTGTGCTGCGATGGCTGGCTTTGGTTCTGCTTCAGTGAAAGCGAAGCAGCCTCACATTTGCATTTTATAAAAGCCATATCATAGGGAAAATGATAAGCCCAGAGGAGCAGCCTTCTAAACCTCGCAGAGCTTGCACGCAACGCAGAGCAGCCTGGAGGCAATGCCTTGTAAAGGCCTCTTGATGGAAAAAAAATCGAGGCATACTTTGTTTGACCCTCCTTTGACTCCAGGCGACCGGGAAGGGTTAAAGCGTGTGGGTCAGATGAAGAGTTTAGAGGTGTCACCAGGCTGGTGTACCAGTTATCAGTATCCGTAAGGGAACCGAGGTGGCTGCACTTTGGTTCCACCTGCACTGCACCGTTCATTACCATCCGCAAACTGGCCAGAAAGAGGTGCTCCCATTCTATGCAGTCCTTAACTGCCAGGCTATGATGCAAGTCTATGCAAAAAGGACGAGCATACTCGTCCTTGGCACTTAAAATATGTCCTTTATTAACAAGAATCGGGCAGTTGAAAGAGAGAACGAAGAGAGAACGAATTGCATAATCCCGCAAAACCTGACTAATCACAAGACCATAACCGACGTATCGGGAAACGACACCAGACTAAAGCCCCAAGCGCCACCAGAAACGATCCAGCCAATGGAGAGAGACTTAACCCCGAGGCAGACCACTAAGAAAACCTTGCAGCATAAATCGGTATCAAAGCCTTGAACCCTTTAAGACCTTTATCAATGAATGATGCGAGCAACCTCCTCACAAACCAGGGTGAAACTGAGGTCGGCCCCTTTTTGGATTCATGTCGACATCATTTTCCACGGGCCTGCGCGCCGAGCCCGCCACTAACGCAAGTCTGCAGCCTGGACTCAGCGCATCTTTCTCCCCTGCTGTTGACTAGATGGAATCTGGTGCTGCGAGGCCACTACATCCAAAGAGAAATGCAGCGGTCGAAGTGAGCCGGAGCGGCTAGGAGCGGCGCTCCTCTACTCCTTTTTAAAATTAAGTTCTCATTCTTTTATTTTGAAAAGAAACCGTTCCAGGTCGTTTCGTCTTAAAATAAGTGTTGGAAGAAGTTGAAACTTACGCTTCAGTACAATGCGTCAGGGGTTAAACAGCAGGCGCGTTTGTTTTTGCTTTTGCACTTCTAGCGATACAAGCCTAGGACCTGCTGGATCAGCCTCAGCCTCGCGTCGCAGTGAGCCGTCGTAGAACGGCTGCGATGCAGTTATGTTTTCAGTGGCCTGCTGGGGACAAAGCCCATTCCCCAGCCCCAGCATAGCCCTGCTCCCGCAGTAATCAGAATTATTCTTTTGCATTTAAGCAACTTAACGTGAAGATGCTGCAGGCACAGCTGTACGTGCAGTTAATGGGTAGGTGTGAAGGGTGACGTTCATCTTTAGCATGCCCTTGAAGAGGTGCAAATGGTGGGTGATTAGAAAGGGGAGGGTGCGTAAAGCTGCATGCTGCAATCAATAAAGGGGCAATCATTAAAGGTAATGGGGGTTGTATTCTGCATGGAAGGGGGCATGGACATGGGGTTTGTGAGGAGCAGGGGCGGCCCAGTGGGAGCCTAGTTCCACTACTTCTTTTCGTACACTTCGACCACTGATGCCAATCCTGTGTCAGAGACGAGGCTTCAGAGGGTTCAGTCTAGTACTAAACCAGGTTTCAGCAGTGCCGACTAATCCCAAACCCCTCTTCTCCCCAACTAGCTGACCTCTCCATCTCCTACCACCTTAAAGTGCACACACAGATCCCCTCGCAAATGGCAGCCAGGAATACCACATCACCTTGGAGTCATGCCAAAGCTCACAGAGGTAGCTCCACCACACACTTGCCACTCGCCAGTGGCTCACCCAGTCCTGCAGCCCTGTCGCTAATTAAAGGAATGGTTCGGTCAAAAATTTTTATTGCCCCTACGGGTCGGCCATGTGTTTTTAAGCCTAAGTCGGTCGATTTTAGAAAAATTTCCTATGGACCTTACCCGAGTTTTCGTCCATTAAACGCACGCGAAAACAGGCACCAGGGAGCTGCCATTTTGTGATAATCCTATCATTTCCCCCATCGCCCTGGCTGACCTGCTTTTGCGGCACTAAATCATATCCCCCGCCCCTGAGCCTGACATTCATATTCCCCGCCTCTCTCCGTGACGTTACTGTGCTGCGTAGGCAAACGCGCCCAGTCGTCTTCTACGCGACTTCACACAGAACCCGGAAACCAACACAGATCTGCTCACAACACAGCGCGCCACAATTCGGAATATGAAACTGTACTTTAAAATCAAACAGCAACAAGGTAAATTTGGTAAAGTACATTTATTTGACATTAAATGTTTATATAATATTCTGCAATTGCCATATGAACTCCGAAAGTAATTTATTTTCTTTTATCTCTATCCGCAAATCCTTAAAATTTTATCGTGAGTCACGCGCTGTTCATTTATGGTACACAGGGTGTTGGTTTTCGTTCAAAGAGGCACTTTTGTCGCATGTTGAACCGCAAGGCTGTTCCATCAAGTAGGCACTAGGCCAGCGTAAAGGTTGATATGTTGCTTCTAGCCGCTAGTACTGCTTAAGGGCATATGGGCCCTTGGCGATCGTCCCATAAGATCATCAGAATGGTGCAGTTGTTTACATTAAGCTGCAGCTGGCGGCTGAAGAAACCGTCTGCCGGTGTCTGAAACTGGTGTCACGGGCAAAATGGAAGGACGTACCTATTTCGAAAACATAAAATTTATAATTAGTCTCGCCAGCCGTTCTTTATTAATATTATTCATTTTATTTATTACGGCCGAGCTGAAACTATTTGCTTTCAAGGATAGTGCAATGGAGTATGTTCGGCTCTAAAATCAATGCGAAAACTAGAGAAATAAATCGAGGTTGGTACACAATGAGAAACGACTTTTTGACTACATGCATGTGGAATGTGGACCTGCATGCCCATGTGCCCGCTACAAGGACGATCCCACAAACCTTTTCAAAGCTCTTCATTCATTCATTTATTCATGCATCCATTCATTAATTTCTTCATTCCGGTATAAAAGCATCTAAAGAGTTACTTACATTATATTTGCAATTTCCATTGTGTCTCTGCGTAATGCAGTCCGTAAATCCCACTGTGCTCTTGACAGCGATTTTTCGTATACTGGACTAACACGAAACTCAGTCTAGTTTAAGAATTTTCTGCCTTATCGTCTCAACCGTTATTGCACCCCCTAAACCCTCCTTCAAATGAAGTTCTTTCTGCACGGTCCCTGTCTCTCAAGGTCGAAAAACAATAGAACCTTATACCACCAGTGCGAGTTGTGAGCCTCTTCAGGGCGCGAGCTGAAAATCAAAGCCGCTGACCTTCACTAGAAATTAGCATACATTCTTTCTTTGCAATGTCCCGTAGTAAAGCCATCTGTGAGAACTTGAAGTTTCAAATCCATCTATGTAGTGCGCCTCAATGTGCAAATGCGAACTGGCTTCTCTCCCATCTGCAACGGCTCGCTTGGCGCGTTGTTAGGCCCCAATTTTGTCCTTGTTGTCTGCGAGCTTTGAAGCCCCAAAGAACCATAACTATTGAGACTTTTAATTTTTTGGGGAAGGTCAGGGAAAGTATAAAGTACCCGAGGAGTTGAGTTGAAAGTGAGATTTATTGTTTGTTTGTTTTATTATTTGCAATACGCAAGCCTCCCCTCGGTTAACAGTGCCCAGCATTTATAAGAGATTGCGAAAATTAGTTACATCAACAAAAATATATACATACACATATAGACAAGGTCAGCAATATGAGGTGAATAGAGAGAGAATTCAAAGATGACACCCAGGTAGTTCGGCACCCAGGATGGTGAAGGTAGGGGTTAGGGTTAGCGTACTTTGTATGCACACTGTACAATAAAATTTATTTACAAAAAGACAATCGTATTACAATTATTTAAACCAGGATTTGTACTTCACAACCAGCTCTCCTTTGGGTGGACATGGCACAGTGGCAATGTTGGGTGGCAATGGATCAGTGCTCTGCACAGAAACGTTCAAAATTCCATATCTGTGCTTCTCTAATACAGCAACAATAAGGCTTTTGACAAAGTCGAACTCCATTTCCTCATAGACTGGTTTGATCACCCATTGCTTACTTCTTTTTGAAAAGGCCTTAGTGTAGCGAGGCATCCTTACATTACCCTTAGTCCTAGATTGTTCACGGCCGAGATTCTCGTTATGGGCCAAGACGGCAAGTAGAGTCCTATGTCTCATGCCCTGTATGCTGAAATGCAAGCGCTTTGGCCTTACTTTAGGCACATATTGTGGAACACCTCCAAACCTCCTGTGTGACAGAATTCTGTCAGTCCCCTCAAATCTCTTGATAGAGTTTTATCGAAAACAAACTTCTCAATGGCTTTGTGTGTCGGTGAAGATGGATTCAATCACTTCTTCTTCCGTGCCTCCACTGGGGATAAAGGGCCATGTTCACATTGGTGGAAATGTAGGTTTTCTGACCAGCGGTGCACGTTGGTACAGTGGTGCATTAGTGACCGCCATTTTTCAAGTAGTATTTCCACTGACCCTTCACAAGTTTTGGAGCTCCACCAAAGATGCTGATAGACTGGGACCACTCTGAAATACTTTCCAAAACTTTTTTGTTTCCCTGCAGCCGAGATTTTCTTATTGATTGATTTAGCAAGATGCCATAGGCCAAATTGATGTTTAATATGTGGGAACTGCTCTCTCCTTGTCTTGGCAATTGAAACGTGTCTGCCTGTGGCTATGAGGTCGATGTGCATTCCACTCGATTGTAGATATTCCACTGATTTTATAAATCCTAGTATCTCCATGGCCACTGAGGATGTACATTGAGTTACCTGCACGACCACCAAACTCACAATTGTCTTACTATCCATGTCCTGAAAGTGGTAGGTGCAGTACTTGGCAGAAAATCCAGAGCTGTCGCACTGTCCATCGCCGGCTAGCCTGAATCGTTTGCCTTCGAATGTACTTGCTAGAGACAATTGTTCAATTTTCCAAGCATCACTTGGAAGCCGGAAACAGATAATCATGTCGGCATTTGTAGTACTGCGTTTTTGAAATGAAATGGAGTCCCACAAACTGAAAGAAAGACTTTAACTTTCTAAAACTGGTGCCACTAAAAAGTGATGCAGCTGCACACAGTAGATTGCCTGCTGGCAGTTTCCCCAGCATCGGTTGTGCAGACCATGAGAACGTATGATGTAATGGTGACGTTATTGCCTTGTTTTTGACGAGTCACATGAATCAATGGCTTCCCACATACTTTCCCTCTGACGGAATGGCCACATTTCAGCATACTTATAATATCCATCAAACAACTGACGAATACTATGTATTTGTCCTCTTTGATTAGACTGTCATCCTGCGTCAAAGTTGTTTCGGCCTGTGACGTTGAGGACATAGCACCACATTTGAAAGAAATATCGCTGCTATCAAGTTCTGATGCGTCAGTGAATGCTGCTGCTGGTTCATTCTCTGTCATTTCAACATCTGCTACTTCAACATTGTTGGGAGAACACAACAATGTCGACAGCTTTTTTGGTGGCAATTTTTTGGCGGGTGTAGATTGTGTAAATTGATCTGCGACTACTTCAGAGCTATCTTCAATACATCCAGTATCATGTTGTTGCGGTGGCGCGGTCGTACTGTAGCAATGGTCCAATACAACTTTGCTGGATTCTCTGGACACATTAATTTCATTTTCTGTACATTGGACATGAGCATCCCGAGTCTCAACACGCCGCGTCTGAATTAATAGTTCCTCCATAGCCTCCATAGTGTAAATGGTCTGGCAAGCAACATCTCTCATTCGCTTCACTGTCTGTGTATGTATAGTTCGTAGACCCACAGGTAACTAGAGGACAGATTGGAAAAGGGATGTTCAGTTTAAAAAAAGATAAAGTATAGTACAAATGACTTTAAAAAAACATAAAATAGTCCCCAGCACAAAAAAATGTCTAAAGTTATGAACTGTTTGTAACTAACCTTATTTTTGTTTCTTTTCTTTGCAACTTTTTTGACTCGACCTTCAACATCTGCATGCTGTTGCTCTGATACGTATCTGCATGTCTCCCCTTTCTCTTGCGCTGCAACGACTATATTTTCTGTATCCGCATAGACAGCACGGAATGAGGCTCCATCGACTCCCTGAAACATAGTATTTTCATTACTGTGTATCAAAATATTGTTAGCATAAAACGCACGTGAGGACGAACACACATGTACATCTCAATAGCCAAACACGATTTAAACATTGTGTGGAACAATCAAACAACAAGTATTCGAGCTCTGATGACCTAGTTCGATGGAGCTGTCACTATCCATACCTCTGCATGGACTGCCACGAATGATTGTATTGAAGAGGAGGCATCAGCAACTCCCTGAAACACAGTACTTGCGTTAGTATGGTTTTCAATATCGTAAACATAACACACACTTGGGGTCGACGGCACAGGTACATATAAAGAGATAACCACAAATGTTGCATTGTCTAAAAGAATCAAGGAATATTTAAAAATGATCCGATTTAATCGACTTATTTCTCCGATTTCTTTATATCTGCATCATCTAAATGGGATCTTGTGATTGTAGTGGAAGCTCCATCATCTCCCTGAAACACAGTACTTGCGTTAATAGGGAAGAAAGTATAGCAAATGAAATCACGTTATATGATCACGCTCGATGGAGCTGTCAGTATCCACACCTCATGCTGCTGAAGAATATCTAGGGCTGTTGTCAATGTGGTGCGCACTTCCGAAAGCTGTTGCGCCGATTCGTATCCGCATGGTCCCGCTTCCACCGGAATTACTTGAATGTCAGGCTCCGCATCAAGTGTGTGGGTTGACGATTCAACAACTGCCTGAAACATAGCATTTGCATTAGTAAGGATTACAATATTGAAAACACAACACACGCTTGGGGTCGACCGCACAGGTACATATCAACGGCTAACCACAAATGAAACATGGTGTAGAACAATCAAACGACAAGTGTTCCAGTCCTAATGATCACGGTCAGTTGAGTTGTCAGTATCCATACCTCGGGCTGCTGAAGAACATCTAGGGCTGTTGTCAATGTGCTGGACGCTTCAGCATCTCCCTGAAAGACAGTACTTGCATTAGTATGGATAACACTAATTATAACTGAAAATGAACACCAGGGAACGATAACTAAGGTGTATATCAATTGGAAAGCACTAACCAAACAATTGGTAAAATAATCACACGATGCATACAAACTATTACTTGACATGCATAAAACAAGTCTGTAGCGGAATAGCCAAGTATGATTACCTGATACGCGCTAGAAGTGGTTGATAACTGCGAGCACGTGACGGAAGTAGACTGTTCTTGCTTCAGATTCAAGGGATAGTCAAGAAGTTGTAAAGGTAAATTATTGTTTGTCATTATTCAAAAAGCTATACACTCATATCAATGTCGAAAGTATTACAAATTGGAAACAACACCTAAAATATCAATGAATCCATTCGGCTACCTACACACTACCGCAAGGCCTAAAGCTAAAAACGGACACTTGACTCACCAGTGGTGGATTGTGGACGAATAGAGTGGGAATAGCGTTTGCGAGCAATTTTCGTGTCGATCGCCGTTTATTCTTCTTTGTTACCCAAGATGTGGTGTACATGTTCGAGGGAAAGTGCGGGCTGCAGATGCGGTATCGATCACCCCACTTGTCTTCAAAGACTTGTTGGACTCTACTTTCCAGCTCATCCAGTGGATATCCGCAATGTCTGACCCATTCTCTTATTCGATCTACAGTTTTCGGGAACACATGCATTGTAGTGCCTTCAGATTTAGCATGGGTCTTCGAAGGGCAACCGCTAATCGAACAGGCAGGCATTGTTGAAAATTCTGAAAAGTAAATATCAAGATTATTATAAAACCTTGATGAATAAAAATGTCATAAAAAAGTAAATGAACCATACCATGCTCAATGCAAGGTTTGTTTTGGTCGCCGGAACTATACCAGTTCATCAGGTGCGGCTTAGTATTTGCATAAGTTACAGAATTTTTTTTAATTATGTGACTAAACTCTGAACATGTGACTCGTCCCTTGGATGTTCTGTCTTGCACGAAAAGGAACCATGCTTACATTATAGACTGGACCCCCGAAGGATGCAATTCGATGACAATTGACACAGAGGAAAATAAATAGATCTATTGATAGCATAACAATTGAAACTCAAGTCAAAAGCAATGAGACCAATGACCATAGCTCTATTGGGTACTGTAATAGCAAATAGATTGAAATGTAAAAATGACCGAAATATGACTAGGATACATGGCCTTACCTTGACCAACAAACAGTTGGATTCAGCAGCCGAGCAGTATGTTGCAGGAGAACAGGTAGATGGCCACAGGTAGCACACTGACGAGTTTGCTTGAAGCGGTCACAGATAGCACGGCGACGAGCAGATTAGCATAGATCTCAGTGCTTCTCAGGTAGAAGGTTCAGGAGTTGACTTGCAAAGCACAAAGATGTTCTCATGAGACATACCAAGTGGTTTATAAAGTATTAGAAACAGGGGTGTGTTTGTGAATGAATGACGTGTGTATGTCGTGGTATTATGTTTATTACAGGGGGGCGGCCTGCCTCAGGGGAGGCCTGCCTGGAGACACAGGGTCTGAGGAGGCCATGTGAGCGATGGCCCCTGGGTGTGGGATACCTTTTGAAGTGTACATGCTGTTTGGCACCTTGGCTGTTTGCGCCCGTCTCAGCCCCCCATACCAGCGCTCATCCCGGGTGCGAATCGCCTTTGATAGAGGGGGTGGGATGGATGGGCCTGGGGCATGCAGATAAAGCACAGGAAGACTGCTGAATGGTGACACACTTATGTGGATTGCAGGGGGGCGGCCTGCCGCAGGGGAGGCCTGCCTGGAGACACAGGGTCTGTGGAGACCATGTGAACAATGGCCCCTGGGCATGGGATACCTTTTGAAGTGTACATGCTGTTTGGCACCTTGGCTGTTTGCGCCCGTCACAGCCCCCCATACCAGCGCTCATCCCCGGGTGCGAACCGCCTTTGATAGAGGGGGTGGGATGGATGGGCCTGGGGTGTGCAGATAAGGCACAGGACGACTGCTGAATGGAGACACACTTATGTGGATTGCAGGGGGGCGGCCTGCCTCAGGGGAGGCTTGCCTGGAGACACAGGGTCTGAGGAGGCCATGTGAGCGATGGCCCCTGGGCGTGGGATACCTTTTGAAGTGTACATGCTGTTTGGCACCTTGGCCGTTTGCCCCCGTCCCTTGCCCTCATGACATTCGCGTAGATGGGAACACTGAGTAGGACACGGGGCGTCAATTTTTGTACCCCTTTCCACTCCATTTTGGTGACCAGGCCTCACTGCGATAGTACAGCGCGCAGAGCACATGGCCCACGGCCTCGTTCCCACTCTGACTGGAAAACTCCAGAGGTATTTGGAACAGCTAATAAATGTAATACATCACTCTCTGAGATCACGGTCCTGCATGTGAACCGGCCTGAACCAAGCACATGGCTCGTTCATCTCCACAAACGTGTCCTTGCCCACGCACCTTCGCCAGTGGAAAGTTACTGCCATTCTGACCCTGTGTCCCTGCAAGGTATTCTCTTCATGTGCCAGACCACTGTCCACGCGATGATGCCCACCTAGCAGATCCCCAACTAACATTAGACCCCTACTGCAGTATATCGTTGCCTATCAATAACAAATGCCACATATCGGAGATTCTTGTGAGCACAGACCCACACTTCAAACACTGTATTATAGTGGTCAAGACCCTTGACCTAAGGCCTGTATAATCAAATGTTCATTGATAGTATTGATATATGTGTGACTTTTATAGAGACATAACCGACTGAAAGTCTTTGAACAAGTGTTATTTAGTGCATGTATTATTGATAATATATTATGTTAGCTTAGATAGTGACCACCCCGCTTCACAGCGACCTGAACTTCACCCATTCCGAGCACAGGTCAGGTGTCTGACGTCCATCCTTGAATCGAGACACACTTGATTGATTTAAAAAATCGAAACAACCGTTGTTAAAATATATGTGGTGTTTTATTTTGTAGCTTATTTTGATGACACAAAAATACAAAAGTTTACACATTTTACAGTTCAGGTTGCAGCACAGCGAGAGAAAATCCCCTGTACTGACCGCTGTCACTCGGGAACGTTTGTCTTATGGCACGAACGGCACAGGCGGGTATCACTCTTCGAACGGGGTGTCCAAGCCTCCCGTGAAGCCACCATGTAAAGGAACGATAGGCCACCAGCCTGTACCACCTGTGAAAAGGAATGAAACAAACTGTTTTTAAATGACCAAGATAAGTTTAATAAACGTTTGTTGTCAATGACAATTCTTGTAACTAATGGCATTCTGGTCGGACAAATGCTATCTAGACACTGCACACTATTGAAAGACTTTCATGCGTTACAATGATATGTAGATGTAATTTTTTTTTTTTTTTTTTTTTTTTTTTATTTGTTTTTAACCGTTTAGGTTTTTACAAAAACTTCACACATGAAGACATTCAGTCTTTTATCTTTCGTCTTCCTGCTTCCTACTTGGGACACCACTGAATCTGTCAATCAATAATTGAGTCTCGGCTTAGGCTTCGGCAATTTCTAGGATGCTAGAGTCCCCACTGTGTGATGGAATAGCAGACGCCCTTCTTAGGGCTTCAATAAGAAATTTCGCCGTCATCCTAGACCATCTTGCCGAGTCTCCCGCAATTAGACGGAACCAGCGCGTTTCATCGTCTAAGATGATTTCATTAGAAGCCAGTGGTGTCAGGTAAGAGTGTCTTTCATTTGCCATAGCCGGACATTTCATGATGAAATGGTATGGTGTTTCGACTTGGTCTGGATCTTTGCATAGTCTGCAATGGTTCTCCTGCGTGGGAGCTCTTTTTGCCAATATTTCTTTTGTGATAAGAAGGTTCAGACGTGCTCTCATAAAAGTCTTTCTGAGCTTCTTGTCTGGAAATTTTACGCAGTATTTTAAGGGTGATTTCAGGCCATTATGGGTCGGCGGAAGATGTTTTAAGGATTTGTATTGGTGAACTCTTTCACAGGTATTGATCCAATCTTGATCTTCCAATTTTCTTTTCACCTTCCCTGGATTGATTAGCAGCATTTCTGGAGTGCAGGCCACTTCAGTCAATTTTTCAGAAAATTTTGCAACCCAATCGCGTAGGGGTTTGCTGGTGCCTTTGGCAATTTCAGAGCTCATAAGTTGAAAGATGGGAAGCGAACTAGGGCTCAAGATTTTTGTATATAACTGGACTGCGCTTTGAATTATTACTGCGTTTATCGATTGCAGACCCAAATCCCTACGAATGGCTGGCATAGGGGCTGATTTGGGAAGAGCCAAGACTGACTTCCAAAAGTAACCTTCCAATTTGATCCAGATTTCTGCCGGGAGTGATAGATTTGCAGCCATACCATAAGTTAAGGCTGGTAGGACCTTTGATTTATAAAAATGAAGTGCCGGTGCCCAGGAGAATTTCCCAAATTTGGTGTCCACAGCTCTGGTTTGGGCAGTTAGGTTGTGGATTTTTTCCCACAGCGAATGCTGGAGCGATTTATCCTTCAGAGTATTGTCGAGCATGACACCTAAGTATTTGAAGTCTTTTACTGATTCAATCTTGGTCTTATTCAAATACCATGCGTGGGGGGACTTTGTTTTTTGGGTTGTTTTGGTGAACGAGATGATTTTAGTTTTTTTCGTATTTATCTTAAGGTTGTTCTGTTCCATGTAATTGTAGAGATTGTCAATCTGTCTTTGTAGACCAATAGGAGTGTGGTCTAACAAGATCAGGTCATCTGCGTAGCATAATCTTGATATTGATGATTCACCTAACTTCGGAGGAAATGATCGCACCCGATCTTCGGTGTTCTGGAAGTCTCCGATGAAGGCGACAAAGAGTGCCGGAGCCAGAGGACAGCCCTGTTTGACACCCCTTTCTGTAAGTATCTTATCTGAAAGGGTTCCTTGTTGGCAGAGTCGAACACAAAGAGAAGTTTTTGTGTGCAAAGCCTTGATCGGTTCTAGGATAGCTGGTGAACAGTTCCACTTTTCCAGCTTTGTCCATAGTTTGTTACGATCCACGGTGTCAAAAGCCTGGGTAAGATCAATCATTGCCATATGTACTCCGGGACCACCACCTTTTGCTCTGGCCTTGATGGTGTTTAGTATTAAGATATTAATCGCAGTACCTGCTCCTTTTTGGAAGCCAGTCTGGAATATATCTTGTGCTGGCGAGTTCTTAACCCACTCTTTAAAGTGGGTTAGTATCAAGGTGGCGAATATTTTACCGATTATGTCCAGTAAGACAATTGGTCTGTAATTAGCCGGTTCTGATCTGGGGCCCTTTTTATAAATCGGTATTAGGACCGCCTCCGTCCACGAGATGGGGATTTGTTTGGTCTTTGCACATTGATCAAACAGCTCACACAACACGTCGGACCACGCTTCTGGATGGAGCTTCAAGTCATTATTGGTCAAGCCATCCGGGCCTGGTGCCCTAGAGGTTTTAAGGCGGGTGATGGTCTCCCTAATATCCCCCCAGACGGCTACGTTTTTCCAGGGTTCAGTCTGGCATACTGAATTTTGTTGCTGTCCCTTCTTCAATGTGCCGTTTTCTGGGAGTGCATAGAGATTTAAGAAGTAGGTTGCCCATTGCTGTTCAGAAACACAGCTAAGAATCTGTGCTGGTCGCTGTTTCTTTACGACCTTTAATAATGACCAGAAGTCTCGACTACTTTTCGAGGCCCAGGTTTTTAACATGGCCTCAGCGTCATTTTGGTAGAGCTTTTGTCGCTCTTCTCTCAGCCATGCTTTGTATGTTATTTTTCCACAGCGATACGCAGACCACGCGTCCTCAGTCGCCTCTTTGGCCGCTAATCTTTTTAATTTTCTCATTACTTTGCGTTTTGCAACTAAAGTTGCATTAAACGTATGAGTATGCGATGGTTGAATACAAGGCTTCCCTCCAAAGGCCACTTTATGTGGAATCAATAAGGACACATATTCTGGACGTTGTTTACCCGGTTCATTCTGCCCGGCTGCTTGGTTTTTAACGAGGGCCTTCCTCATTATTTTTAGATTTTCTGACGTGATACGGATTCTGTTTTGCTGCTTGTTGGTTTCAATATCGAATTGATACATAAGATGAACTTTCACTACTCCCCTCCAAGTGAACTGGAGCAGATTGTGGTCGCTTTCTACGGTTCTTATTACTTTAAATTCCTGAAAGAAGGGTGTAATCCCGTCTGATATGAAGATGTAATCTATATTAGCAATTGCGGTATCTCTTTCCCAAGTAGGGATTTTGGTCACACCCTCCTGCAAGGTTGCAATGTTATAAAGGTGTCTTGATTTCATCAGGGACTGCCATGCCCGTCCTCTTTCATCTACTTTCCTTAAAGCGGGGTGGACCAGTTCGTTTCTTGAGTGCGTTCCACATTTCGCGTTCAGGTCCCCGCAGATGATGATGTCGGGGCTGCCATAGTGAATTCTCACGTCATCAATAGTATTTGCAACCATGGTACAGAATTCTTTTGTAGATGTTTTTTCCGGGTTCCAGTAGAGATTTATCACAACCAGCTCGGTAGTGGACTTTCCGAGTTCTCCCACAGCTTCGTGATTCCAGTTCGCTAGAATGGCTAACATGCCGTAATCTTCGCTGATTTTTTTCTTTATTTCAATTCCGGAACCCATTCGGACTGCCGTGAGTAGTCCCGATGATGGTCTCCCCACGGGTGCTCTCTTGGCAGGGGAGATTTCCAAGGTGAATCCCTCCAGGGAAGGTTTATCCGCAAGCCAGGTCTCTTGGAAACAGATTAAATCGAATTCGTTCCAGTTTGTAGTATTAGATTTAGTCAGGTGAAGGTAGCCTCTGGTGTTCCATGACGCCATCTGTAGTGTGGTTTTGTTCAGGCTATTGGACACATTGAAGTTGGTATCCTTCTGCTGGGTGGCGTCATGGGCTAACTGCTAATCCTTCTTTTGGCGCCCAAAGGTGTCTGTTAACCATTTCCATGGTTTTGAGGGCAATTGGGCTTTAGAGGACATGTTAGACGGAGCACCTTGGACTCTTGTTGTTTGATCTGGAATCGTGTTTATTTCTTGTCGTACGTTCATAGTAGTTGTTGAGAGTATCGGTTTTCGATATTTATGGTGGTATTCACCCTGTTTGTTCCTCTCTTCTCTAAACCGTTCTGGGGTGTATTTTCGGTATCTGCCTTTTTTCCTAGGAGTTTCTCTTTTCCATTTGACCGAGTGTTCTTGTGAGCTAGTCTGATATTCTTTGGTCCCATTTTCATTCGCTGTTTTGGTAATCTGTACTTGTGTTAATTTTAGTCCCAAATGTTGCAACTCTTTTGATGTTTCTAGAGAGCAATCCTTTAGGACTTTTGATTTCACGTGTAAGTAGGCCTTCGCTGTGTTGTCCCTGTGATACGGTTCCACCAGAACCAGATCCGATGTCGATAAGTGCCTTAGTGTTTCCACTTGCCCTGTTATTTTTAAGACAGTTCTTCTGTTCAGGACAATGTGCTTATGTCCTGAAGAGGATTGTTCTAACTTGAGAATTATTATCTCATTTGATTTTTGATCTTTTTTTCCTGTTTGTTTAGACCTACTCAGATCTTCTTGGAAGGAATACTTCCGATCAATTCTTTGATCTTGTGTTCGTGATTTCCATGTGGGTTTAGTCATTTCTTTGGTCTGAGTTCTATTTCTTTCTTTATTTTTTAGGGCTTCAATGGCATCTAGGCCTGAGCTTGGGGTGCTTGAGCGTTGTCTTTGGGGACTGTGCTTCCGGTCTTCATCCGTATTAGATTTTTTTTGCGGTAGCTGTTGAGCCTCTTTTTTTGTTTTTTCTTTTTCCCTTTCTTTTTGTCCCTCCTTCTCATCTGGGCTGGATTGTCTTGTTTCAACTATCTGTCTCTCAGGTGATGATGTCGTTATTTCTACGCACTCCAAGGGCTGGGAGCCATTTGTGGAATCCAGATCCAGGATTGATGAATCTGTTCCATCCATTTGTGTAGACGGCACTACGACGGGTCTCAGTTGGCTTTGACTGTGGTGAGGCCCTCCCCTCTCCACAGCAGCGCTTTGCCGTGGTAAGTCTTCTGGAGGGCTACTTGCATCCTTTTTTGTTGTTTGGCCCTTAAGCAGCTGGGGTTTCGCCCTCTCTGGCCCATCTTAGGATTCTTTTGTGTTAAAACACAACACTGGTCCCTTCGTCTTGGCGTTGTCGTTAGTTTGACTTTTTGGGGCTAGTTTTTGCTTTGTGGGGCATGATGGTAACTTAGGTGGGCCTGTTAAGAAGATGGATGCTACGTCCTTTTTTTTAATAAGGCCAGCTTCGTCCGTTTGTGTGCCTCTGGCGGTAGATAAGTTGGTAGACTTCACTCTTTGTGCAGTGTTGGCTAGCTCCCTCCCCAGGTTTTCTATTTTTTCTTCGATTTTATGATGCATGACAGCCGAGCTCTGTTCTACTGCCGTTACGTAGCCTTCAATGAAGGTTAGTTTATCCTTTAAGGTGCTGATTATTGCTGTATTGTCATTTAAAGCCTCGTGTATAGATTCGTACAATTTACTGAAGGGGTTGAGTGCTATGGTGAGGGCCGACATAATGGACAGCAGGTCGGTCTTTTTTTTCGAAGCCGGCGTCTCTTTATCGGAGATTGCTGATATTTCGCTTTGCCTCCTCGATCTGTGGGGCGTGTGTATGCCCCTTTCACTTTGGTGAAGGGGTAATCTTTCCGTTGCGTTTTTATCTATAAATGATTTTAGAGGTTGGGTGGCGCTTAATGAATCAGTCGACCTTCTGTTAGCGTTAGTTTGTATATGCGCACGAGTCCAACCATCCGGATCGTCCCCCAAAGAAAGCCTCACTCTAGCTGAAGGTCTCTCTTGTTTGTCGAGGCTTGGGGGGAGTTCGAGGGGCTTAACCACAGACTGCATGCTTACTTCTAGTTCTTTCTCCGGGGGATGTATAGATATAGATCCCAGTTGTGTGGGATTAGGGGGTTCGAGTGAAGGGGTCGGACCTGCTTCTCCACCCGCCCGAGGCCTCGGATAACCTTGTTCTACAATCAGGCCTATCGATGGTTCCGTCACTGATGGACTGTTTATACACTTGGCCGGTGATGGTTGGTTACCGGCACTTTGAGTGACGTTGGAGACAGTTTTTACTGCCTCGGTGACCCCCACCTCAGTAGGTGTGGTGTGAGCATGCCATTTAATTCTGGGCGCCGAGTTCCCCTGTATTAGATTAATTTTCCGAGATTTATTCAGTGGGGGAGGGTCTTCTATAGCCTCAAGTATTTCTGCGTCGGACATTTCATGGTCCGGGCCTAGTTTACGCTTGCTAGATCTTATGAAAATGTCTTTCAGGGAGGTCGACAGTAGAGGAGTTGATAGCCCCTTTACTCCGCCATGCCCTTTTAGACCTGTTTGTAAATTCTTTTTGGCAGGTCCTCTTCCAGCTGCAATCTTTCCTTTATCATGATCTTTCCTGTATTTTTTATTTGATCTGGGTCTTCTTGCCGTTCCTTTACAGGTTCTTTTGAGACTTGTTAATTTTGTTGTTTGTTCTTCTTCCTCTAGAGCGGAGAGCGAATCATTTGATGCACTTAATGTGTGAGTTGATACGGACCCCGTAGGTCCCAAGACCTGATCCTTGGCGGTCGTACTTCCGGAGTTACCGTCACACTCCAGACTTATTTTTGGGAGGGGCACCATTAAGGGGCCCGTTGCAGTTAGTGTTTTCTCGGGGGCTTTGAGACACGGGGCGTTTGAACCTTCCCGAGCTTCAAACACTAAGTCATCTATATTTGCCTTGTGACCCCTTCCACACAAGTCCAGTACAATTTCTGGCGCCGTGACGCTTTCTTCTATTCGGTTGAACCTGGGTACATCCGTGCAGACCTCTTCCTCTCTGCTCATGCAAACTCCTGTGTCTTTATTGTTATGCATGACCACTGAAGTCACCTGGCTCGGTGCAGGCCCGAGCATTTGCGGGCTATCCGAGACTATTTGTTTTCCTCCTTGTGTCATTCTAGACTTCTCCGGGCCCAGGTAGTTGGATTTCCGATTTTGGCTTCTCTGTTCACTGATTGCCTCCACCCCCAGCTCCCCCAGCCAGACAGATCCCTGCCGGGGCTGTCCTCCGACAGCCTCGGGCCCGGGACCTCTCGTTTGCACGGTTGGCTGGCCAGGGGTTGAGGAGGAGGGGGAACGAGGCATTTCATCAATCGAACTATTGACGGTAAATACAGTTTTTCTTCTTTCCTGGTCTAGGAGTAATGACGGCTGCTGAGTACTTACGAGCGGTAGCTCAATCTGACCTCGAAGGTAGCCTGGCCCCCCCTCCTCCGCCCTAGTCACCTGGGGGACCCTGTCGGAAGGCGGAGGAGTACGGGGACTCCCATGCTCCACCACAGTCTCGACTGCGGGGTCATTTCCTTCTGCATCAGTTCCGAGAGAGCTCAGACTTCTGTGAGCAATCTTTTGTTGGATTTTCATGCTGCGGGTCCAGCGCCCTTGACCGCCTTCAGGGGGTAGCGATACCATGCTACGGACTATACTTGAGAAGCAATTGAGAAGCACGGGTTACGAAAGCCCGAGACGGCTTCCAGGGGTTGGTCGCCTTCTGCTGGGAACTTGGGCAGCAGAAAGAGTTCTAGCGCGACCCAGAAGATGGTATAAGTAGCAGCCACTGGAAGTCCGATGCCGATGTCCGATGCCACTCAGTGTTTGATTGATACCAGACAAAACGCTCTTGTTAGTTCTTGGTAGTTCTTAGTGATTCTCACCTCTGATCTTCAGTCAGCACTTCGGGTTCAGTGCACGGTGCACCGGACACCAGACACACTGTGCCACACACCGCGCCGCGCTCCGCGCCTGCGCGGTGATTAAATCCAAAAGTCCACTCGTAGCAGTAGCAGTAGAAAGCGGACTCAGATTTTTTGCTGAAAACGGGAGAAAAAGCACAGCGGTCAGCCTCCAGACTCCACCAGACACACTGTGCCACACACCGCGCCGCGCTCCGCGCCTGCGCGGTGATTAAATCCAAAATTCCACTCGTAGCAGTAGCAGTAGAAAGCGGACTCAGATTTTTTGCGGTAGATGTAATTTTGGATATAGTAGAAGACCATGAAATGGGAGTGGCATGACAAGCAGAGTATACTTACTCGTTACTCGGATTACAAGGACGAACAGTTGCGTGAAGTTCGTGCATAAGCACCATCATTATCCTCAACACGGACCGTGTGAGGCAAGCTGCCCTGAGGTCTGGCAGCTCGGTGATGCATTGCGGTCGTGGCTCGCCCTCCGAAATGTAGGCCACGCATCCCGAGTTTTCACAGCAGCAACAGTTCTCCTCCTCGGTCGGCATTAGCTCGCACCGATTGCATGTGCACCAGGTGGAAACACCGTCCATGCGACTAGGTCCAGTGTCTTCATCCGTTGATTCGTCCTGCCAACTGCTGTCCGAAGCCCCATCGTTTTCGCGTGTTTCCCTTTCCAGTAGTTCCTCCTCGGTATACTCGGGCTCGTACATGTAGGGCATTATTGTATCCATTGTGTGTTGCACAAACTAAAATAATTGATAGTGGTAGTACTGGTATTTGTCCACACGGACTACAAGCAACGAAGGTAGCTGACCAGAGCACAGAAACGAGTCACAGAATACTCAAAGTAACACAGAGAGAGGAATGGAATCGAAAATCAGCTGCTTTGTGTTGTGAAACGGTCTGTTTATACTTATTGAGGAAAGAGGCGTCCTGCCATTTCCATGGCGACACGTCATTAGCTGAAGCGCAGCGAATGTTGACACGAGACGTGCTTTGGCGTTGTGAAATGGCCGGTACGCGTCTGCTGATGACAGGCTCAGGGGCGGGGGATATGATTTAGTGCCGCAAAAGCAGGTCAGCCAGGGCGAGGGGGGAAATGATAGGATTATCACAAAATGGCAGCTCCCTGGTGCCTGTTTTCGTGTGCGTTTAATGGACGAAAACTCGGGTAAGGTCCATAGGAAATTTTTCTAAAATCGAGCGACTTAGGCTTAAAAACACATGGCCGACCCGTAGGGGCAATAAAACATTTTGACCGAACCATTCCTTTAAACACCGCCATCTCCCATCTCGATAAATCACACTCCCGCTTCACAACCACAAGGCACATCGAGCGTACTCGGCACTGCGGTACCTCATCAACAGGTCAGGTTTTGCACGTGCCTTCCCCTCCACCCCAATGCTGTAGTTTTTTGTAGAGCTGTGTGCAACCGGCACCAACAATTGGAGAGGTTGCTTGTGTAAGACCACTTTACATTACAATCCTTGATTGCACATACCTCAGGTGAGAACAGTACTACTTTACGGTATGCAGTGATTATGTGGAATCACAAAATAACTAATACAATTACAACAAATCCAAAATAACAAATTCCAACTTAACGAATTCGGGGAAAAAACTAAACATGGGGTTGGGAGGGGGAATAGTGGCTTTGGGGGTGGGGGAAAAGTATTGGGAACAAAAAAAGGACGTTTTTGGGGTGCCCAAAAACAATGAAAAGGGAATTAGTTATTTTGCTATTCGTTATTTTGGTATTAGTTGTAATTGGATTAGTTATTTTGTGATTTCACAAAATATCATAACCCTACTTTACCTGCTCGAATTCCCTTCTACTGCCAACTTGCAAAGTGGGAAGTAAAATATTCCAGCATAAAACATCTAATCAAGACCACAGAGTATTGCAACTAAGTAGTTTTCTTTTTTGTAGCAGGGCATGGAATTGGCAGGAATTGGAAACATGGTGTAATCGCTCATTGAAATGTGTGCTTGCTGCGCCTCGTTAACATCCATCCATCTAACAGCCTGTCCCTTTAATCTAAAACATAGCACTGAATGCATTTAAGCGGAAAGCGCAGAACTGAGATGCAGTCCTGAAGAGCATTGACCAGGTATATCAGGTGCAACACAGGCCTGAGCTGCAAAGTGGGGAAGCAGGGGTCAGGCAGAGGACTACAGCAGAGGCCTGAGCTGCAAAGAGATGAAGCAGGGGTCAGGCAGAGGACGTACAGCAGAGGCCTGAGCTGCAAAGAGAAGAAGCAGGGATCAGGCAGAGGACGCACAGCAGAGGCCTGAGCTGCAAAGTGGGGAAGCAGGGGTCAGGCAGAGGACGTACAGCAGAGGCCTGAGCTGCAAAGAGGGGAAGCAGGGATCAGGCACAGCGCATACAGCAGGCACATTAGCTGCAAAGATCAGGCATAGCATGCACAGCAGACAGCTGTGCTGCGATGAGGAACAGGAGTCGAGCACAGCACGTACACCAGATGCCAGGACTAAAAAGAGCGAAGACACCCGAGCTAGAAATGAGGAGAGCATGTTTCAGGCCTATTGTGCCCCAGGAATGGCTGAGCAAAGCCCAGAGCTGTGCCTGGCTTCAATTAAAATCTACTGTGCCCAAAAGAGGTGGCACTCTACGAAACAGCACTAGAAGATACCCCTGCATATGACAGATGTGCCAAAAAAACTCAGCTCCCTGTGAACACGTGTGTAGGTCTTTCTGTGACCAGGCAGGATCCCAAGCCTTCAATCACCTTTAGACAACAGGACTGTGTAAACTTCCACATCTCACCCTTCCTCGCACCCCTCCTGCTGTCCTCATCCTCCCACCCCTCCTGCTGTCCCCTTCCTCCCACCCCTCCTGCTGTCCTCATCCTCCCACCCCTCCTGCTGTCCTCATCCTCCCATCCCTTATGCTGTCCCCTTCCTCCCACCCCTCATGCTGTCCCCTCCCTGCCACCCCTCCTGTTGTCCCCTTCCTCCCACCCCTCATGATGTCCCCTTCCTCCCACCCCCCCTACTGTCCTCATCCTCTCACCCCCCCCTACTGTCCTCATCCTCTCACCCCTCCTACTGTCCTCATCCTCTCACCCCTCCTATGGTCCTTATCCTCTCACCCTCCTACTGTCCTCATCCTCCCACCCCTCCTACTGTCCCCATCCTCTCACCCCTCCTACTGTCCTCATCCTCCCACCCCTCATGCTGTCCCCTTCCTGCCGCCCCTCCTGCTGTCCCCTTCCTCCCGCCCCTCCTGCTTTCCCCTTCCTCCCGCCCCTCCTGCTGTCCCCTTCCTCCCGCCCCTCCTGCTTTCCTCTTCCTCCCGCCCCTCCTGCTGTCCCCTTCCTCCCGCCCCTCCTGCTTTCCTCTTCCTCCCGCCCCTCCTGCTGTCCCCTTCCTCCCGCCCCTCCTGGTGTCCACTTCCTCCCGCCCATCCTACTGTCCCTTCCCTCCCACCCCTCCTGCTTTCCTCTTCCTCCCGCCCCTCCTGCTGTCCTCTTCCTCCCGCCCCTCCTCATGTCCTCTTCCTCCCCCCTTTTCTTTCTCCATGCAGCGTCCCGGGCAGATTCTGGAAATGTTTGTCAACAGTGGGTCTTAATTTTCAGACTCGAACACAGAGTCCTGTTAATAAGAAAACAAATGAACTCTGTCACAGTATTACATAAGCACGGAGTAAACAAAAGACTTTAAATGAGGGACTTGACTAATGGAACCAAGGAGGATTTGGGTGGCCGAGAAGGAGGCGGCCGAGTGGCAGTTGGAGACCAGCTGGATACAAATGGGAGTAGCATTTGAGAGGTTGTGAGGCAAGTGTTTTCCAGATGAGTTGCAATAAGGCTCCTATGATCCCCCATCATTGACTGTACTGGGTGGGGTTGATGCGAATTTGGCTCTGTGTTTTGGACCCAAAGGTTGTAGACCCCTTTTGTGGGGTAGTAGAAGCATTGAAACGTGTGCGCAATCCTTTGCTAGTTTCCACATCCACAGCGACTTTAGCAAAGCACTCCTAAGAGATCAACTCAATTTCGCACCGAGAAACACTTGTGTACCAGACGCGTTATAAATGCCATATCATATCATAACACATTCCCTGTGGTAACAGACTCAAGCGTTACATTAACGATATCGCCTCTGGGATCGATTCTTTAGCAGAGGATGCCCCGACTTTAGGCCAACAAGAATGTAGTCTTTTGTTTTTGCCTGTGGGCCTTCAGCATGAGCTGTCATATGCAGGCAGAAAGGCCTATCTAGTAACCCCTGCCACGCATGGCATGTCCTCCCGGGGGAAATGACCCATATGCTCCATCAAAATCTTATTGAAATGATCATTTACTGGATTCGGTTGATAATTTTGAATACCTCGGAATCGCTTTCTCCAACAATCTGAAATGGGCTGGTCAGATTGGCAAGACTAAGATATCAGCCGCCAGAGAAGGGGGCGCTGTTGCTAGCTTCTCCTCCCGGGTGGGGGGAGAAAAATATAATTTGCCACTAAGGTATATAAAGTCCAAGCTATACCAGCATTCACGTTTGAGGCGGAGCTCTGGGGCCACGCATCATGCCCTACCATTCAGATTATAGAGGGACAAACACATGAAACGTTTGCTGACTCTACCATCTAGTGCACCCTCTGCTCCAGTAGCCTTAGAGTTAGGCTTAACTGAAATTAAATATGAAATTATACTGAAACCGTTGGCTTACTGGCTGAAAATGTGGAAGTCTAATCTGTTAAACTTCTATAGAGAGGGTATTTCTGAAGTACTACATTCCAATGGCGGTAAATTGATTCCTTGGTTTAAATATTTAAAGCGTATGCTTTCGATTATTGGCCTAGAGTCACAATGGACCGAACCAACAAAATGTGGTGGTCAGTTTAAGAACATATTAAAAAAACTCCTTTTATGATTGGATGCTGAAAGATAGTCTGGATGCATGTCTTTCTCGCCCCCATCACCAAATTGTATTTCAGTTAAATCACAACTAGCTGTGGAACCCTACCTCGAAATTTTAGTTTCCATACCAGCGAAAACTCTAAACACTACATTCTGCCTTGAAATGCTGCCTCTTGCCATGTTTAATGGCCATTGGGGGATGAGTAATGGGATTAAATGCTCTTTATGTAAATTACAAGATGAAGGCGAAATTCAAATTTTACTTATGTGCCCTCTGTACGATGCAGCTTGACACAAGTGGCTTAAGCCGCTTCTCAATCAGTGTGAGCTTAGAACTAGAAGCTCAGGTCTTGAATCAATCAAATCGATCCAACCACCCTCGATGTTTTTCGCAGTTACAACATTCTTTAGCAAATGTTCTTATAATTGATATTAGTTGTGTTAACTTTCTATTCAACTTCGTTGTTCTTCAAGCAAAAAATAAATAATCGTATACGTTGATGTAAGTAAAGCTTCACAAAAAACACTTTAATCTCAGTGTTTCAAACCAATTTAGAGATTGGCTTTTAAATGGCAGAACAGTTTCCCAAATCAAAAAGTGTGGCTCTTAAGCCTATGCATTTCAGAGGGTCACTCCATCTTCAGGGCTTACTCTAAGAGCCTTCATGCGTTGTCATAGAATCATCATTTAGCCTGAAAGCTCCTTAGAATATAACTGAACTTCGGACTCGCCTAGTTTCTGAATTTATAAAAAACCGAGGTTATTGGATTGTGGTGCCCACTTCTTTCTTCCTTCTCTACCCCAACCTATGATCATGGACTCCTGCAGTAATTGTGCTGTTAAGAATCTACATGGTTTGATATTTTCCCAGGTGCTTTTACTTGGGAAGACTTGATACTAAATGCTGCTCAATAATTATGTCTCCATATTAACTCTCTCCGTAGGCACATCTGTTTATAGACATTTAGTGTTATTGTACAAATGCTTTTATGGTGAATCAGAAATGAATCTATAATGATGATGATAGTGATGATGACTCAGACTATTGATGTATTCCTTGATTGCTCCCATCCTGTTAAAAGCTGACATCTGTGTTCATCAATTACACATGCAATGGAAATTGAGGTGTGCATTTAAAGTGTGTAACGTTTGAAGTCTCTGACTATGACATTTGACATTTCACTTACAATAGTTTATCACAGGGCTCTCATTTATCTGCCCTGAACGCAAGTGGTGCTCTTTGCTCGGGTGGCAGAGAAGATGTAGTGATCCTATGCAAGACTTGTAGAGCATTAAGTGTTATTGTCCTCGATCTAAGGGTGACCTTGACATCATGGAGCCCCCAACTGTGCCTCGGAATCTTATGCTAATTTCAAATGTGATTGGTGTGCAACTCAAGATGCACCACCATCCAGAATAGCCTCAGGTCTCGAGGATATCGATCACCTGCTTACACGCCTCCTCATGCCCCTCGCCAGCTTTTACTTCCACAATTCTCTCTCTCTCTCTCTCTCTCTCTCTCTCTCTCTCTCTCTCTCTCTCTCTCTCTCTCTCTCTTCTTGTAGGACACCATTTTCTGGTCAATGCATCCTAAGGAGACTAAGGTCCTGCTATCCCTGGATGGGACTTAATGCACCTTAACAAGGTTAGCATGCTTTGAGACTACTACTACGGTGGTGAGCTGGCACAGTATAACAAAAACAACAATGATATTAATCTGCTTCCGGGGAACCATCCATTATTTGGAATCCTGTCAGAAACATTAAGGCATTTCCTCGTAATGTCTTTGGTGCATTATTAATGGTCAGGCATATGTTGCTGCGCATTGCAGGCAGCCTATCAGGGTAAAGCCAGCGCCGGTCCTACTCCAAAAGTGGCATGTGGTAGTTGAGAGGGGCCCCTGTCTCTAGCTCCCCAGAGTGTCTTATTACATTCAGGGCTATTGGTAACACTGTGCCTGTACCTTGAAACCACTTGCCTGGCCAGGTCATCTTTCTGTTTTTCCAGAGTACATGAAGTCCAGCAAGCACCTGGGCCCCCTGAAAGCCTGACAGGAATTACTGATCCAGTGAAGATATGCCGGGTGAATGGAGACTCAAGCTACCACTAGCAGATGGCACCTCCGTGCAACTGACAGAACCCAGGTTGGAGCAAGATGAATGGGTTTGGCACCCAAATGGGAGTAAACTGGAGTTTCACGCTCCTACACAAAAGGAGACCCCAAACCCTCGCCCCACACGAACCTCAATAGGGCAGCAATCAAAGAACTAGAACAGGGAAGAAACTTCACTTGAACAGGTGAGACCCAGAAACACCCCCTAATCCCTGCTTGCACAGGGACTCACTCAAAACAGAAGAAAATGCTGGTGCAAATAATCAGCCCAGGATATTTCTCCTGCAGGATAAAGGAGTCTGAAAAGGGGTCTGTGCTAGAAGATTTCTTGAAGATTTCTAGGGATGTCCTGGCCACCAAAGGATTGGCTCAGGTAGAGATGGGCCAAGAGGGTAAGCTGAATTAGAGAGCCAGTGGTAACCAAGGGAAACTCTTGGTCAGGAAAGGCTGGGCTATCAAAAGCCATCAATTGTAGTAGGTAGTGAAAGGTGTTCGGGATGGCGTGAGCAGAGATGGTGGACTAAGAGACCGGAGATTCATGTATTGTGGTTGGAGGAGGTTTTTGAGAGTAGCTTTCTGGCCTTATTGGATAGTGTGTTAGAGCTGAGAGAGTGGGACCATTTGGGTTGTGTGAGAGTGAGCGGGAGACAGAATAATGGGAGATTTCTGGATAGAAAGTGGAGAGTTCAAGAGTAGTTGTGCCAAATGTTATGCGTCTGTGGCTGAAAGAGAAAGGGATGTGAGAGGCAGGAGGTTAGAGGAGGATAGATGTATGGGTGGTATTGGAACAGAAGAACAGAAGGGAGTTGGACAGCGGGGGGAGGAGAGGAGATAGAGAGGAGGGGAGAGCAGGGGAGGTGAGGAGAAAGCATATATATTCACTTAAAAAAACACAGTTAGGGTGCAGTTAAGTTGTGCAGTTAGCGCGCAGAGTTAAGCTGGTCATGACTTCCCACATCTGCTGAATTACAAGGGTTTGTTGTGTTAAATCCGCACAACTTAACAACACCTTAACTAAGGTTTGTTTCAGTGAATTTCAAGGGTTTTGTTATACAATAGTTTTGTTATTGGCCACTAGCCATGACCTTCGACCGTGGCCACTGTACATCTTCCGCCAACATGTTTCTTTGGACCCACTAGGTGGCCAAAACCTTACATGTGTTTTGGGCCACTAGCCAGGGCCTTTGGGACTCGCCAGTGTGCACAGCCTTTGCCAGTGCCCACTGTATATTTTAAAACACTACCAGGCCACTAGCAATGGGCTTTGGCCACAGCCAGTGGGCACGGCATTACGCTACGTCCACTCCACACGTTCCCCCAATATGTTTCTTTTGGAGCCACTAGGTGGTGGCCACTGTACATGTCTTTCAGGCTGTTGGCCCTAGCCAGTGAGCATGGCCTTCAGCAGTGCCCACTGTATATTTTAAAACACTACCAGGCCACTAGCCATGGCCAGGGCCTTTGGACGTGTCCACTGTACATGTTCCCCCAATATATTTCTTTTGGACCAATAGTTGGCCACAGTCTTTGACCGTGGCCAATATACATGTCTTTTGCGTGGTTCTACCCAATATGTTTCCTTTGGACCCTCTAGGTGGCCTTTGGCCATGGCCGCTGTACATGTCCTTTGGGCCCAAAAGTCAGGGTCTTCGGTCCTGGCCAGTGAGCACGGCCTTTGGCAGTGCCCACTGCATATTTTAAAACACTACCGGGCAACTAGCCATGGCCTTTGCCCATGGCCACACCCTTCAGCTGTGTCCACTGTACATGTTCCCACAATATGTTTCTTTTGGGCCCACAAGTTGGCCAGGGCCTTCAGCCGTGCCCGTATGCATGTCTTTCGGGCACACTAGACAGGACCTTCGGCCGTGCACACTGTATATTTTAAAACATTATCGAGCCACACTATGCCTTAGGCTGTGTCCACTGTACGCGTTCCCCCCAATATGTTTCTTAAAACACTACCGGGCCACTAGTCATGGTCTTCGCCCATGGCCACGGTCATCAGCCATGTCCATTGTACATGTTCCCCCAATGTGTTGCTTTTGGACCCAATAGGTGGCCCCGGCCGAATATACATGCCTTTTGGCCCGTTCACCCAATCTATTTACTTTGGACTCTCTATGTGGCCTTTTCCCTTGGCCACTGTACATGTATTTTGGGCCCACTAGCCAGGGTTACTACTGCTTAGGAACTCCTTTGTGAATGTCTGCTCAAAGGGCATGAACTAAATGCCGAGATGGCGCTAAAAGTCAGATTAAGTTTCCAAGGCAAATCTGGGCTCCAACTGGGTCGAGCAGACCTTGCAATCTGCGTGGCAGGGGCTGGAGCCAGTCGGCTGAGGCATCCTGGCTCTGGCTAGACCTCGCAACCCCACTCCCATGCTTCCTTTTGATTACTTGCTTGCCTGCAGTCTTTTCAAGTCCATCTTGCAGATAACAGGAAGCGTGAATGCTCGCGCCAGGGGAAAGTGATTAAGGCATTACGAGCCGCCTAATCCGTTTTTGAAAGACTAATCCTTTTTGTATGTCCGTTTAAGGAGAGAAATAAACAAGAATGTGTTTTTCTTCAAGTGGTGTTGTCTCCACTGACGCTGCTAATGTATAGGGCGTTGCTCTGAGCTCAACCCTCGCCAGATAAGGCCCCCAAGACCGTGGCCAGACCGCCTCTTCATTGGCGACACAGTGTATGACTTCAGTCAGTTCAAAAGATATGGTATCCTGGACCTCCACATTCAAGTGAGCTACAGGCGACTACAAAAGTTTAACAGTTATTTCTGTGCCCAAATTTGAAAGTGGTGACCGTTATTTTCTGTGTTCTATGCCAGCTGGAGACTGTTGGGTGAATGATCTGGGAGTGCCTGTGTAACAGATGTTTCTAAACTAAAGCGCCATCCATTTTTGTTGTTGAAATTTTCTTTAGTTGATACAAGGAAAAAACAAATGTGCTGTTTGTTTTAGAGCAGCATATAACAGTGCTTTGGCTGGAAGGTAAGAAAGGATTTACAACCTGATGCGGTCCAGACGCTTTGGACTGTGACTTCCAGGATCTCTGACCATTGGCTATGCCGTCTAGGGCATTGGAGGAAGGGACCAGAAGGAGGAAGGAAGGAAACAAAACTTCTGGAAAGCCAAAGATTGCAGACCCCTGGTGCCTGTCCCTTCCTCTTATCATTTGAACCGTGCAATGTTTCCTTGCAATGCAGAGGGATTGCAAGCCAGCATGTAATCAACAGAGGCGCCTCGTTTGTCAGGTGACAGAAATTGACCCTGTCAGGTGACAGAAATTGACCCTACGTCCCCCGCAAACAGCAAGGTGGCCGACCCAGGCAACCGCCCCCGGTTGCTGCAGACTGCCATGACCCCTGCCATGACCCCGAGAGAGAAGCTGGTCATGGCATTGACGACCAACATTGGCGGAGTTTACAGACTGCGGCGCTATGGCAAGCACTTTGTTCTGTTATGGTGCAGAGGAAGACAGGCCTTGAAAGGCAGTTTTTCCGTAACTGATGTTTTATTGTGCTATACAGGCCCCTGATAGAAGCAAATTTCAAAACAAAGGTAGGATGGGCCTCCTTAAAAACAGCGAGAGCAGAAAGACGATAGTGCAGGGAATCGTCACAAGGCCTAGAGCCAGTCCCCTGGGTTAACGTTGAATACATGTTTGTGTTAAAAGGGGTCCAAAATAAGTCAATCACAGTTCCTTTGACAATTTTCTGCACCCAAGGCTTCATTGTCACAGGGAATGATGAAGGTGGTTGTCAGGTGACTATTGAGTACTTCACAATCAGCTTTAGGAATATTTACAGGCCTTCCTCCCATGCCTCCCTGCCACTGCTTGTTCCTTCCTGCCTCCTCCTGATCCATTCTGATCCCTTCCTCTCACGCCTCCATGTGCCTGCTTGTTCCTTCCTTCCTTCCCCCTTCTGATCCCTTCCTCCCATGCATCCCTGTCCCTGCTTGTTCCTCCCTCCTTCTGATCCCTTCCTCCCACGCCCTCCTGCCACTGCCTGTTCCTTCCTGCCTCCTCCTGATCCATTCTGATCCCTTCCTTTCACGCCTCCATGTGCCTGCTTGTTCCTTCCTTCCCCCTTCTGATCCCTTCCTCCCACGCCTCCATGTGCCTGCTTGTTCCTTCCTTCCTTCCTCCTTCTGATCCCTTCCTCCCACGCCCCCCTGCCACTGCTTGTTCCTTCCTGCCTCCTCCTGATCCATTCTGATCCCTTCCTCTCACGCCTCCATGTGCCTGCTTGTTCCTTCCTTCCTTCCCCCTTCTGATCCCTTCCTCCCATGCATCCCTGTCCCTGCTTGTTCCTCCCTCCTTCTGATCCCTTCCTCCCACGCCCTCCTGCCACTGCCTGTTCCTTCCTGCCTCCTCCTGATCCATTCTGATCCCTTCCTTTCACGCCTCCATGTGCCTGCTTGTTCCTTCCTTCCTTCCCCCTTCTGATCCCTTCCTCCCACGCCTCCATGTCCCTGCTTGTTCCTTCCTCCTTCTGATCCCTTCCTCCCACGCCTCGCTGTCTCTGCTTGTTCCTTCCTTCCTCCTTCTGATCCCTTCCTCCCACGCCTCCCTGTCTCTGCTTGTTCCTTCCTTCCTCCTTCTGATCCCTTCCTCCCACGCCCCCCTGCACTGCTTGTTCCTTCCTGCCTCCTCCTGATCCATTCTGATCCCTTCCTCTCACGCCTCCATGTGCCTGCTTGTTCCTTCCTCCTTCTGATCCCTTCCTCCCACGCCTCCCTGTCTCTGCTTGTTCCTTCCTTCCTCCTTCTGATCCCTTCCTCCCACGCCTCCCTATCCCTGCTTGTTCCTTCCTCCTTCTGATCCCTCCCTCGCCTCCCTGTCCCTGCTTGTTCCCTCTTCCTTCCTTTGGATGGTTCCCTTGTATTTGCCTTTCGCCTCCTGTTCCCTCTCCTCCTCCTTCCTGCATGTTCCTTTCCCTGCTCCTTTCTCCTCTCCTTGGTCTGTCTCACTTGTTCCAAGTGCCTCCAAACTCCAACGCCATTCACAGGGTCGTACCCATTTGTTTTATGCTGGGGGGTTGTAGGTCATTAAGCCCCCTGCACATTTGAATGAGTGCGATGGGGCTTAGGGATTAGTTTATATCATTCAGAGCCGTCCGAAACCTGCTGAAGCTCAGGAACTCCTCATTATTTCATGGCTCCACAGGCCGAGTGAATACATACCTGGGCTGCCATCTTGGATTCGAGTGACCCTATCATTGCAGCCCTATTTCCAAAATGGTCCCCTTAGTCCCCCCTTCCCATCTCTATCTTGGTTTGGATGCTATCAGCTGTTCTCAGGGTGCAGCTTCAGCTTTTGTATCTGCAAATTGGGGGTAAGCGGTGGCACCCAGTCCGCTGGTTGAGGCACGAGAATTGAGCTTTGTGTGCTTCGGTTGCGCCCGGGAACATGTACATAAAACTCCATCAATGATTCTTTGTGTGGGTCATCCTTCACTAGCGTTGCAGAGGTCGGTAATGGAGAAGCGGCCTAAGCGTGCCATGCAGTGTAACACCCCTGGCTCTACATTACACAAGGTGGCCTCCCCCGGACCTCGCAGTGTCTCTTCCTACTTTCAGACCTCAAACATGGGACTGCACCACAGTTGGCAAATGTCCAGTTCAAGTTAAGCTGTTTTCAGTGTGCAATCAATTCGCTATTCTGGAATTGGTTAAGACCCACTTGCAATTCACTATATTCCGCAGGGCTGACGCATCTGTACCCCCAAATGACTTGCCTGCCTGGCATTGTCATATCCTGGGACTTTGGTGATGTGAATGGGTCGCTTGTGACCATTTCAATTGAAGGGTTACCCTTTCTCTTCAGAATAGCTTGTCTCGGGAGCAGGAGACTGTCCAGGGCATTTCCAGCAGTTTCCTCTGCCACCTTCTGCTCTTGGCAATCGCTGTAGGCCATGCCAGTATCTCCTATTTAATTCATGGGTGCACAGTGTTGTTGAACCGCTTTGTTGCACTTCTCTGGGCATTCACATTTGCTCTTTGCAAATTAATGATTGTCCATGCTTATAATTGTGCTCCTTTTTATGATGTTTTAAATGAAGGTTCTCTAACCTTTTCACTGACCTTAAGTAGAACAGTCTGAGCTAGAGGAAGGCACCCTCTGTACAATGCCAGAGACACGTTGAGAAAAATCCCAGCATACACTTTGCAGACCTGATCTTTACACTACGGAGAATCACTGGGCAAGTCTGCTCCGTAATCTGCCAGTAGTTGGGCAGGCAACGCTTCTTTAGGGACAAAGCGTCCTGTGTGGACATACCTACATATTTAGGCTGTGGTGTCAATGTTGCTGGAGGCAGGTTGCTGAAGTGTAGTGGGTAGAGCATAAGAGAGTTGCTGCCCTGGTACAGCGGCGCAAGATTATCTCTCAGCAGGAGGTCTTTTGAAAACCAGACGAAGTTGAACAATGTCTGTGGTCATTTGTGGTGTGGTTCTGAGGTTGCCTTTATCATGGAGACAAGGCTTGTCTTTCTGGGGTCTTTCATTTTCTGCAGGGAGGGGCGCTTGCCCTTCTTTTGGCATGGAGGGTCTCTATATAGGGAGGGGGTAGTTGCATACTTGGTCTTTGGGTACAGCTTGCCCATTTCATGGCATAGATAGTTGCCGTAGCTCATTACCATCAGTGCGCGAATGATCATCATTGATTGTGATGCCGGCTTTCTGTGGTGAAGGCGACTCCGTGCCACAGTGTGGTTGGTTTTGTTTTTTCATGCTTTATGGTTGGGACAAGTCTCTGTTCATGGTCAGTGTGAAGGTCTTAAGATATTGAGTCCTAGGAATGTGGGCGCATCTTCTTTGTGAGGGGTTGCTGTGTTTGACTGGAGTCATTCGGCTTCCTATTACTCATGTGTCCACAGTCAGGTGGTCAATGCTTTGATGTGTTTTCTCTATAATGGCATTGGGCTGACCCGATGTCCGTAATGTTTTCATTTTAAGAATGGAAGATGTTAGCAAATTAGCTGACGAGTGAAGTGGGACTGGGTGGATCCCCTGGTTCTTAGTGATGGTTACGTCCAGTGTTTTTCTCGCTCTGCAAATAGGTTTAGAGTTTTGAATTATTTGATCTTTTAGTAAAGTCATAAGAGTTGATCATGTCTCTGCTTTCTTTCCTCAATCAAAGTCTCATTGGTGTTTGTGAGGCGAATATTTTGAGATCAATGCATTCTCTTTGGTGTCTGACAGGTAAAGAATTTTGTGGTAAATGCATTGTTCTCATTGGTGTCGGTAAGTCAATTAGTTGTCTAGTCAATGCATTGTTCTCTTTTGTGTCTGTGAGGTGAGTAGTTGGATGGTCAATGCGTTGTTTTCTTTGGTGTGTGTGAGGTGAGTAGTGTGTGGTCAAAGCATTGCTCTCCTCTGTGACTGTGATTGGGTGGTCAATGCATTGTTTTCTTTGGTGTCTGTGAGGTGAGTGGTGTGTAGTCAACGCATTTTTCTCTTTGGTGTCTATGAGGTGAGTAGTTGGGTGGTCAATACGTTGTTTTCTTTGGTGTCTGTGAGGCGAGTAGTGTGTGGTCATCGCATTGTTATCTTTGGTGTCTGTGAGGCGAGTAGTTGGGTGGTCAATGCGTTGTTTTCTTTGGTGTCTGTGAGGCGAGTCGTTGGTTGGTCAATTCATTGATTTCTTTGGTGTCTTTGAGGCGAGTAGTGTGTGGTCAACGCATTGTTCTCTTTGGTGTCTGTGAAGAGAGTAGTTGGGTGGTCAATGCATTGATTTCTTTGGTGTCTGTGAGGCGAGTAGTGGGGTGGTCAATGCATTGTTTTCTTTCGTGTCTGTCAGGCGAGTACTATGTGGTTAACGCCTTGTTCTCTTTGGTTTCTGTGAGGCGAGTAGTTATGCGGTCATTGCCTTGTTCCATTAACCAATTCTTTTCTGGTGAGATAAAAGTGATATTCAGTTTGTGTTGCCTGGAAAGGAACATCAGGGCAGCCTTTAAGATGCTGTGTTGACACAGGAAGGTAGAACCACCACTAGTTTTGGCTATATGTGGAAGATGACAATCCGCAATGATTTGTGGTGAGACTTGAGGGCCTATTTCTATTTCGAAGCATAGACTTGGGTTATACCTTTTTGGGGGAAGGAGAGATTGGAACGCATACACAGATTTGTATACTATAATTAGGCATGTGTAGATGGTTCTTTAAAATAAGACTGTGAAATACACTGTTTTATTACATTTCTTTAAGAAACATCCAGATGTATATTGAGGATTGCCTTGATTCTAACTTTGGGTTAAAAAATAATTGGTTTGCAACAGGCAGTAGGTGTTATTTAAGGACTGAAATTAGTCTTACATGGTGGCTATATGTAGGTAGAACCATGCTAGTAGGTTGAACCATGCTAGTAGGTTGACTGGTATTCTCCTGCTGTTTCTGTTCAGTATTGTTTTAACTCATTGGAGTGAATTTATATAGTACAAGATATCTCTTTGCACTGGATTTTTCTACACTTACATATATATTATATGAACTTGGATCTCTATGGTTTTAATACTGCTTTTCATTGAAGCAAAAAAAAGCTTTAGGTTAATGTCCAAGAGTTCAGTCTGGGGCGTTTCATTTTCTGGCTTGGAATGCAGAAGTGGGCATAGAAAGAGGGTGGAGCCTGGGTTGGGGGAATTCAATGCGGATACATTGGACTGGAGTGAGATTGTTTTGTTATTTTAACAGACATGTTTCTTTTTCATTGGCATTTGGTAGCTCCTATAGAATATTTTATTTATTTGGAGTTGTAAAGTGCATAGTATGGCCTTTGGCAGCCTCACAGAGCCAAAGCAAGATACATACACTAAGGGGGACAGCACTTCAAGAGGAGAATTTTATCGTTCAGATGATCGGATGAGCTTGGCCTGTTTGGTGCAGGTTGGTCATTACGGTATTGTGACGAGTCAACTTCCGGGCACCAGTGGTCTAGGGATGAATATCGGTTTCTAAACCATCAATCAGCCCCACACCTCTAGTACAGCAGAAGTGATCCGAACAGATTGGAAACACAAGTAAATGATAAACCTCCATGTCCAATTTTGGTAACATGGACAGAAAGGCAGGCTTATCTCTGCAAGGTCGTGGATCATTGGTTAGTTGCAACACAGCGAAAATACAATTATTACCCAATGATAAAAGCGACTGTCCAGTCAAGCTTTATAAAAATAACAACTTTATTATTACAACAGACAGTTCTAGCACACTACAAAATACAACCCACCTTGTAAAGGAACACAGAGGCCAGACAGTTTCATGAAGGAAAGGTATGCACTCTGCCTGCTGACAGGTGGGTAGTCGGTTAAGAAATCAGTCTTAACTGTTCAAGGTTATTTATTTTCAGCACCAAGGGAGCAACGGTTGTAAATGTCACTAGAGGCCTTCGGAGAAGGACCAGGGGGACAGAACTACAATGTACCTGGTGCATGAGGTGATCATGATGTTCGACGGCATTGAGTTTGAAGGGGTAAAATCAGAGTATGCCTTCTGTCCTGAAAAACACCCCACCCGGAAGAAGCACCAACAACAACATGGCCGTCGATCATATGAGCTCACATCATTTCTCACTGCTCTCACAATGGACAACTACCACGAAAGAAGATACCCTGTCAGCAGACCTTACAACACTGCAGTAATACGAACTCTACCCAGAGTGGATGAGGACACACAAGACAGAGCTGGAAACGGCTACATGGACAGAATCGATTAAAAGCACCTAAAAGTCATGCCTCAAGTCATTACCTACCTCACGACGACACAGCAGACAGCAAGCACATGTGCAATCCGCACATTCGGGACACTCACACATCCAACCTACACGAAGAACACACACGTGCAGCTCTATGAGTTATAAGACAGTGACATGTACATACTGTCTGCACATTTAACATTTATTATTTTGCCACTTAGCCTTGCTACAGCAATGCAGAAATGCAAGAAGCAAGAAGAGCTTGTGTACATGCTTGCAGATGCTTACATGCAACTAACCCTATGGCGTGACAGGAGCACTCAAGGGATCTGGGGCCTGGCAGCCATGATGCATTAACCTATGGACACTATGGATAACACGTATTAGAAGCCAGAGTAGGCCTTAGGAAATCCAGCACGCCATGATCGTCTCAAGAGAAATCTCAAGCCTCACAAGATGCTGTGCAAGCACAACAGCCACGGCAGGAGCGACGGCACTGCCAAGGCCACAATGTTGCAAATGAAATTCCACACACAGAGCAAAAGGTGACACCATCTGCAGCAAGGAATATTCCCTGCAAAATACAGACTAATTCAAAGCAATTGAGCTCTCAAGAGTGGTCTCCAAACACGTGACCCGGCTGAGCTGATACTGGGCCAGGTCTCGGAGGCTGGGAAGGAGCAACCGTCCCACGACCAGACAGCGGGATGCAAAAAAACCTGCAACTCGGATACTCTTGTGTGGCGAGAATGGAACACTCTCATGGCATTAATCTTCTACAAACTATTATAAACGCTGACACATAGTTGCACCTTGCTGACACGTAGTATACATTTATTACAAACAGGTGTCTAGGAACAGAGTTGTCCCAGGCTTAGGGGCCTGCGTCCTGGCCAATTAGAACCCTTGGGTCTTGGGGCAGATGGCCGGGGTCACTGACTAATCACAGGGTCTGCTCACTGTAACAAATTTCATGTAGAAGTTTCTAGGGATGATCCAAGCGTACCACCTGACACAGCCTCATCCGCTCACATCACTTCTCTATAGGGTCCCATACAGGGACTACCACTCAGCGACCTATTCTGAGTGGCAATAGGTTTTGGGAAAGCACCCAGATAGTGTCCACAATTGTGACATCATAATTTAAGAAATCTGGCCTGCGAGCCTGAATGCTGCGAGATGTGCCTGGTCTTCCCTCCATGCATATGACCCCTGTGTGTTTTGTTGTCTGTAATAAAACTGCAGTGACATTTTGCTACTTATGTGGACCTCATCTTTTTTGGGACCAGGGAAGGAGATAGGTCCTTCGTGAGCTGGGTGTCAGTGGACTCCTCGCACAGATCTGCCTCCCTGGGGGCCACCTAACAAGTCGATGCTAGGATGCTTTGCAGCTCATGTGACAGAGTTCAAGATGGGAGACTGCTGCGGTATCAGGCGGCAGGCAGTTTGGCAAGGGAGGCTGGATGGACAGCTGCAGGCTGGCCTACATGGCAACTCTGGGTCAAGAATCATTGTCTCTTTGTGGTTGGCGGATCTGGAACGCTGATTGAGGTGTCTCGGATGGCTTTAGTGACTGCAGCGTGACAACAGTCAGTGGAGATTTGCATGCCAAAGTCCTAACGCACGATCTTTTAATTATTGCTGATATCATGTCCATTTTAGCACCCCCAGAAAGTCATCTTAACGAGGTGTGCCTGACAAATGCATAAATACTTACAAGCATAAAATGGTTGACTTTGGGAGATACAGAAACTCCTAAATCAAGCATTGTTCCTATTCGAGCTAGTCCAACAGTGAAACACCTCTGGTTGTGTGTGCATTTCTCAACAATTGCTACAACTCGTCTGTTGACATTCCTGACCCAGTGTGATTAAATTCTGCAGGCAATGCTAGCAAGTGCTAATATTTTCACAAATGTAACTCCTGGGGAGTTTTGGTTCAGCTTTCAGAAAATGTGATGTTCTGAATGGTAATTGTTCTTTGCGATCAAGCTGAAAAAACAGTGGTAAGGACCTCTGAGTCGACAGACACAACAACTCATTGCCAAGTGAGGACAATTATGACCTACAGTTCAGATTTAATTTTGGTGATAATTCTCTTCCAGGAGCCACAGTTAAAAATGATTGTTCATCAATTGTCAGGATTAATCAGGGGAGTACAAAGGCAGCGAATATGGCAAGGGAAATGTGCACAAAATCGCACAGTGAATAACCTTGAATCAAACAACGTGCACACAAGAACCACGACTCATATATACTAAAACCCAGCAGTGCAGATAGAGTGAAACAAAAATACCTATATATGAAAAGGGATGTGGGGTAAGCACTTAGAACCTCCTTATGACTGAAAGGAAAGTCGGCAAACTCCTTACCCACTATGCTATTACAGATACTGACAGCGCTAAGCCCACGTAGACAGCAAGCAAGGACAGGATCTGTGTGCTGACACTCTGGATGATACTGAATAAGGAACTTAGAAACAGTACTCACGAGAACCGGAAAGACCACTTGAATGTCAGTAAACCCATGAACCCAGTAGATCAAACATGGACCCAGAAGGCTATAACAGCAATGGGTGGAGGATAACTAAATACCTAAGACCTAAGTCAAGGAGCAAGTAGGAATTGTGATTAAAGAAATAGTGAGGAAAACAAAAGGCATTCACACAGGGACTAGTTACAACAGCACCCCACACCTAAATTATAAAATGGGAAATAAATGCAGAAGTGAAATGGAAAAACATGGCATGGATCCCAATAGGAAGTAAGGATCAGGAGCAGGGAAAATGATATCACAAAAGGGAACCTTACCCACCCATCCAAGGAGAAAAGGCAGGAAACTAAATCTAAAAAAAAGGAAAGACTAATGCATCAAGTTCTTCAGTAGCAAAGGACAGCATCAAAGAAACAGAAAACACAGGCAAATTGGGCTGCATCAAAGGGTAAAGCACAGAGAAAGGCTGCCTGCAGACAGAGGAAGACAGAAAGGGAAATCCAGAAGGCAGAAATCAATTAAGCACATGAATCTGAAATCCAGGGCGGAGGAACAAGAAACAGGAACTAGGAACTAGGCACAAAAGCTAGGAACAAGGAACAAGGGACTAGTCACAACAGGAACACTGCAACAATGACCAGCGCTGGACTGAAGCAAACTGAGGCTTTTAAAGCTGCTTAACGAGCACACCCCTTAGGTGTGCCGCCTGCTGCACCTGCAGCCACAGGTGTTGCCTATCCTCCACCCAACCTTGTCCTGCAAGGGAGGAGGTGAAGCAGTGAGCCAGGCATTCTGGGAAGCATAGTCATTTCATTAAAGTAGCATGCTGGCTGCCAAAAACCTGGAATGGATCCGGAAGGGAAGTAACTTCGAAAATGAGGTTTTAGCACTCCCAATTCATCACAGCACTGTAGCATTAGGTTCGAAGGAAATGTCCAGTAGGGAATAAACCCCAAAACATGCCCCCAAGTGGCAGGAACGGGAGCGAAGGGAGCGAGTCGTGACATCAATACAAGCTTTTTTGCTCTGCACTGGCTATAGAGTACAGCGTTACAGCAATTTGACAAGTTTAAATACAACCTTAGTCTAAGATTCTTGATTTATAGAAACATTGAAGGTTAAAGTAAATATATGTATCCTGTAAGTTATTTATTTATATGGGCGGAGGCTGCCTTAAAGCACCAACAATCCCTTTTCAGAGTGAGTATATTGGAGTTTGCTTAAATTGAAGAAATGTGATCAAATGACTCTACAGCTAAAAGCCCTCTATTAGCTTTCAATAATACAAATGGGATTAACACCCTATGCACCATTCACACGTTTACCTATGGAAAGGCTCACAAATGCATTCAAATCATTTCCCCGCAATGTCATCCCACAAGGGACCTAAGATGGAGTCTCATCATCTACCTGTGCCAACATAAAGTGAGGTGAAAGACCAACACTAGGAGCAGATTTAGGGTGCAATCTGGCTCACTTACAATTGTGAAAAAGTCAAACAAGCATTCTCTTGCTCACATACACCAGGGCCCATCCACTAGAGTGGAAGCTCCATTGCAGCCACCCCATGATTCCAAAGATTGACCAAATAACAATGGCCGCGAAATACATACATCACCCCAGTGGTACCTGAACTGACGTGTATGCCATTGATCGATAGGTTCAGGTAGGGCAGCGATTTCCCCACACCAATGACCAGCTGTCAAATAGGAGAGATGACCGCTCTTCACGCACACAACTTTCCTCCCTGTTTTCCAAGCAGTCTTGCCTGATGTGTGCCGTTATTCTCTCTGGGAAGGGGCTACAAGGTGCCTTTTTTTAGAACCCTAATGAACATCACTGTTCTATCTGTAGCATGACAGAAGAGTTGTGCATGTATCTGCAATGTGTCTGACTCATGGGCACTGCAGCCTGGGAGGAGTAGCTTCATTCTGATAGGATAGCTACTTATCCCATCTGCAACTCTTCGCGGACAACACCCACATCTGCTTACTGAACTCCCCTCTGATCTATCTAGCAACATTTCCAGCTGTGTCTCTGCCATTCAACATTGGATAGCTTTGCACCCTCTGATGTTAAACTCTGCCAAAACAGGGGTATTCTTCTTCCCTGTTAAAAATTAAGATATTTAGTTTATTACAGACCTTTGTCTCTTCATCCAACAATCAGTATCAAACAGACATCTATTTACAATTTTGTAAAATTAATCATTAAAATCAGCATCATTCAAAGCTAAAAACCTTCTTTAAAAATGTCATTGGGCCACATTACAAGTCGGACGGTCTGGAAATAAGGGTGCTGGTAGCAATGTACCAGCACAGGAATGGGAACTTACAAATTCCGCTGCCTGACATCCCGGGCCTCCGGGCCATGTAATGTCTCGGTGGCATCGGGATCTCAGGTGAAAGAACAGTGTTATGGGATCAGCTGCAACACGCCGGTAGTACTGGTAGGTTGCCACTGACTTTGTAATGAGGCCCATTGTCATGAATATCAATGGAAAAGTTTACCCCATTTACAATATCAGCCGCCATTCTTCAGCATTTAGAGACTTCTGATTTTTTATGAATTTCTCCAAATATCTTGTTCTGAGTTAAGTCAGGCCTGTGCAAAACAACAGAATGTGTTTCAAGGTTTCCATCTTTCCTTCGACACAACAAAATCTACATCTAGGATCTGACACTTCTTGTTTTCGGACCAATAGAATCGCCTTGGTGGGTATAAATTCATTCGAAATCTCATAAAATTGTGATGATAAATAGGGCTGAGGAACTTCATCAAATATTTGAGAAGTACATTAAAGGCCCTGGATTCTTTACTCAAGTTTGCATACAACCTAAATGTAGTCCTACATGAGTCTGTCTTGATCCAATCTTGCCACTATAAGGTCCTTTCACAAACCCTGGATTAGCCACCAAAGGTCCCGGAGCTGCTTCTGGGTAATCCAAGATTATCATGCATTTGCCTTTCCATTGTTCAAATGATCGTAATGTTTCCTTCTCTTTAGTTGTTTTTAATATATGATAAGGTAAGGGCGTGTCAAGAATAATACATATCCGATATAATGAAAGTGCCATCCATACCGTCATTGCATACATTTCTATTAAGCTCAGCTCGTATCTAATCACTGATATCGATATTCAGTTTGGTACCATAGTACCCTCCTCCAAAATGTACCCTCTAAAGTAGCCCATATTCTCCATGACAAGGATAAAAATACCTCTGCTTCATATGTTAAATAGGGATCACTTTAGATTTATAGAAGGTGACTACAGGAAGCATAGAGAACCTTCCATATTTTGTGTTTTTCAAGATCCCCTGAGCCGTCAGATTTTTAGTTTTCGCCTTCATTTCCAATTTTCGCAGGTTATCATTTATACTGGAGTTGATACAAGTGCTCAAGTAAGTCAAATTCCTTTTGTTTAAACTCACTAAACTCGAGCAATACAGGAGCATAATTTAGACCAAAATGTTTATTTTCCAGTTCACTCTCATTTTTCAGTAATAAGGCAGTTACATCTCGCTGTTGTAAACGCAGTCTGGTTCTGCCCTGTAAAATGTCTAAGCTCATTGGCCAATGGCCTATTCCTCACACTCCAAGTCATCTTTAGGTGACAGTGATCACTCTTTTTTTAAATTGCAATCACCTCCAATGTTTTCATATTATTAATAATATTCCATGAAACATAAAAGTAATCAGAACTTGAGACTGGAGACAATTATACCAAATTGGATTACCGGGGGTATCATCCTTTGTTTGATCGTTTAATATATAAAGGTCTCTCATCTGCGTAGCGTTGACCAATTTGCAGCCCTTACTTGCTCCCGACTATTGATAATGTCAAATTCTGTAATTAGCAGGCCTTTTTGTCAACGCAAACTATATTTAAATCTCCACATATTAGTATGAACATTACATTCTCTTGGGTACCATATTCATCTACAGTGTTCATCACTGCACCCACAAATCTATTAGATTCAGTCACCGCAGGATTCCAGTACAAATTTAGAATGTTACCATAATCACTTCAACAAATGGATTCAGATTCCACTTTCCCACTACCACAAACCCAGACCCAAGCCTCACCAACGTGAGTAGTCCTGATGAAGGTCTACCCTTGGCTCCTTTATAAGCCAGATTAAGGTATGAAGTAAAAACGCCATGAATAGGAGTAGACTGCAACCATGTTTACTGCAAGCATAGAATGTCAAACTCCCCAAAATTAAGTTCACCCTCATTAAATCGTTGAGTGTCCCAAGAGCCAACAACCCAGTCTTTATTTGGTCTTGGGTAATTAGAGGGCCTTGGCCATCCATGCCCATTGAACGTCTTGTGGTATGTTTTCCATAATCTTGGAATCCTCCTTAACCAATCTGTCCTGTTGATTTATACAACCAAAGGTAACTTTTAAAGGAGGGTTATATCAACTTTAGTAACACTCGAACCTTCCCCATCACCTTTAGTAGGTGAATTAGAGGACCTTCCCAGCTTAGAATTGGAATGATAAGCATATTTTGCATTAGATTTGTTTGTTTCTTGTACATTCACACATTTCGATCGTTTACTGGCAGAAAATTCAGTTAATTCAATACCCAAAGGTAGAAGCATGTGGGCAGCTTTAAGCAAAGAGTCTTTGACCAGATTTGCGATTAAATGTAACACCAACCTATATGGTTGATATTCATGAATAAATCCCACTATCTTTATATCTTCAGTCTTGACAAACCAAAGTTTAGGACTAAGCCATCTTCTGTTAGTAATCGTTCCAGAAACAATGGTTTGCCTCTTGTCTCTTCTTTGAGAGTCGTAGACCCTTTTTAGCGGTACAATCAATCGAATATTTAATGCTTCATGACTTTCAAACGTTTTAGCTTTCAATTCTGAAGCCATTCTTTTTTGGGCCAAGGTGAGACAAGGTGTCTCAGCCTCCACCGAAGGCCGATTTACTGCATCTCCCTCCATATCAGAATCCACTGAAATTTGGAATTTTGACCTTCTGTCTCTACACTGTCCATTTGTTCCAGTTCTTCATTCATCGGATAGGTGAGCATGTTAAGAAGCTCTTCTTCATCAGGTCCCTCTCTCAAGATGGTTTGTTTGGGTGCACTCTGTTCACAGGCAGCTGAGCGCTTATTCTTTTTGTTGGCTACTCTTTTTAGAGATAAAGGCGGCATTGTTCAATTTCGCAAAAAGTTCCTTGCATCATTAAATTTTGGCTTTTTCATTGTTGAATATTTTTCGTTTTTTAGTTCCCAAGGCCCCCCTTTCAAATTTTTATTACACATGTTCCTTTTTTTTTTCTTGAAAATTATGTAAAGGATTTCTAGTGCAATTATAGACTCTTGATTTATTTCTGACAAAGTCCGCACAAAAGAAGATTGCTCACCTATGAGGCTTGATTCATCAAACCTTCTGTCTTACGTCTCTGTCAATGATTGATTGAGAAGTGCTTTATGGGCGTCTGGGAGTTTCACCTCCCAAGATTGTAAATCATCGGTCTGTATTTCGCTCAATGAATAAGTGATAAGTGATCAATGCAAACTGATTTAGAAGACAGCTGAACGCTTAATTTTTTTATAATCGTACGTTCATTAGTTCTGGGGACACCACCACCATTGAGCCCGGACATAAGCCCCTTTTCTTTCATTACACATCTCCAATCATTATCCTAAGATCATTTTTTTGTCTGGATTCTGCAATTCCAACGATTCCTGAAATGTCTTTTGAAGCTGGGAAGACATTTCTGCTTCATGGTCCACTCTTGTTTGTAGTAAAGTTATAAAGCATTCTTTTTGAGTGGATTATTGCTAATAAAGTTGCTTGATCTTTAGAGTTTTCATTGATGTCTTCATACAATTTCAGGAATGGAGCTGGTGAAATAGTTTGGGCTGACCTGATGTTGCAATGAGATCAAAATGACGTAGTGTGGTTAGATTTGACAGAACCGCGGTTTATTTTGGGAGAAAAAAACGGCTCTTCAAGAGACGAGGAGGACAAAGATGACGTAATTGAATGGATAGGGTGTGAATCACCTGACGGTCACAATTGTGTTAATGACAGATCCGATGTCGGAGCAACATTAGAACACGTCACAATCTCATCCGCTCTGTCAAGCTCTTCTGTAATATCTAGTTCTTTCTCAGCTGCAACCGTTTCAAATGTGTTGTTTTTAACTTCTTTCAAGGATTCACAGGAGTGCTTGGTGGATACAAATTGTGCTGGTCCTCATTTCGTTCGTCAATCTTTAAGAATCGCGATGTCTTTACCCAAGCGAGCTGCAAGGGAAGAGGATTTTTCTCTGGTGCTTGAGAAAGAGAATGATTTCTGAGGCACTAGAAGTCAGGGCTTCATCCCAGTTTCCGTTGTCCCTACAAACCTGCTCCTTAATACACTCCGCCCCCTTTCCATCCACACCTCTACAGTTGCACTGCCTGCCTTCACCCCAGTCCTATGTGTCCCTACAGTGCCCGCACTGCATGAAACGGATGACTGCCCACCCTGTGTACATCTCAAATGCGCCCAAAGCTTTTCATAGCGTAACCGACCGCAAATGAATGCAAATAGGCGTTGCTGTTGCCTAAAGACCAAAGTGCTTCTTGTTTTCATAGGAAATGCAACTGTCATAGCACATGGTGACGTTGCACTTAACAAATCCCTTAACTGTGGTTATCTGCTGTTATCTGCCTTCTTTTTTTGTGAGATTATTTAATGAATAGATGTTTCGTCATAATTTGCCAAAAATAGAATTAGGCTGTGCTATACAGTGGGACTGTTCATACCATGGAGTTTTCATGACGGTTTAACTATAATGTCCAAAAGCGTAACCTCAGTGACCCAAAGAACTTTGCGTGGCAGCATGATATGCACCCACTCCATGGAAGGGAATCGAACACCACTGCATTTAATATAATAATAAAACGTGTCAGCACTCCATCCCTGGGAGGGAATCTGCGAAGAATGAAATTAAGCCTTACTTGAAAGATTGATGCCACGTTTAGTTTAGTTTATTCATTTGTATTGCGCACCAGACCCGAGGGTATGGGGGCGCAGGAGCAGTAAGGTTATTCTCAGCTTGGTTACAGTGCTGTACATTATTTACAGTGGGGAAGAATGACAGGCATTGTTTTTGCAAATGTATTAAATAAGGGAGCATTGAAAGATGCACGTTGAAAGATTCTCAGGAGTTGCATGTTAAATGCAGTCAAGTGGACAGACTCCTTGAATTCATGCTGTTCTAGGACTCTGATTGGTGCCACAAGTAATGCATTAACCCTGGAACTCGGAGACCTTCAAATGACGTATATAAGTTTGTTAGTCTGCTTTTAAAAATGTAAAGCAGCTGCGATAATTGGCTGTGTTTGCAGTTTGCTTTGATGCAGCACTCTGCGGGGGATGTTAACACAATTGAACTAGAAGGTAGGGATTGATGCACGGGTGTGAGTATACGGTGAGAAAGCAGTTTGGGGAGGTTGGCTGCTGGGAAGTATTTCCCATGAGTGATGAGGTCGGCCTTCAGATCATCCAGGGATGCTAGAAGTGAGCGGGGGAACCTTGGCTTGCCAGGATCTCGGAGTATAAAGACGGCATGTCCTCTGATAGTTTATTTCTTGCAGTTCATGGTTTTGAATCTGGCCATGTCCTGAACCCTGAATTCTGGTGTTGCGGGAGATGCTGAACCCTCTGATACATATGGAGGGGATTTGCATGTGATGGCTCTAAATATAATGTAGCCTGATTTGTAGATGAAGTGTGCTTGGATCGTTAGCCAATGTAGGTCATCAGGGCAGAACTGTATGGATGGTATTTGTTTAGACCAGGGTTGTCCAACTCCAGGCCCGGAATCCAGATGACTTTTAATGATATGCCTTATTCATGTTCATGAGAAAATGTACATACATTGTGTGAGGAATTCACCATGCACACGGGGAGAGTGTGCTCGCTTGGGCTTTTTTGTTTTTTAATAATGAAAAGGAATGATGGGAGACCAACCTCCGAGGACTGTGTGAGGCCATTGCTCACACAGTCCATCAGCTTCCCGCACAAAACGCAGCATCACATGTACTCCGGGAAGACACAGCCTTCAGGCACCGTCTTCCACTGTCATATTCAGCTGGAATGTGACAGCCCTGGGTACACCAAAGCATCTCAAGAAGGGGGAAGGCACACCTTCCTCCAGCATGGGCAGCCTAATTTAAATATCAAAGGCCCCATGGATCTGCTTTCCTTTGTCCTTTGGCTGGTGGCAGTGCATACTAATGAGAGATAATTGAAGCAAGCCTGAAGGGGCTTGGTTGGCGGAATAGACAACAGGGGAGGCGGGACTAACACCCCTTTGGTATGCAATGTGTCAACTTGAAGCTAGTTCCCACGCCTCTGTATGAAAGGCAGTGAAATGCATGTCTGAGTCCACTATTTACTGCAGGCAAACCCTGGGGAGACAGGAAGTCTGCTCCCAGCACATACCTCAAGAGAAACCTGCGTTTTTAATCAAGAGTCAAAGAGGGCTCAGTTAACCAGAGAGACACTTTGATCTACAATAGACAGGGAGATGGGGCGAAACTTAGGTATATGTTGTCACCCCCTTATCTGTCCTGTTGCATAGCACTCTGGTCCTGGCCTCATGCATAACAGAAATTTGTTGGTGGGGACCCAGGATTGGTTCATTAAAGTGGGCTTAGCCTGCACCAATCACTGGGGCCCATTTGGCTTTAAAAGAGGGCTGAACCCCTCACTTAGCAGATCATCCGATGACTTTGAAAGAAGTAAGAAGAAGGACTCATTTGGACCCGGGCTGAAGGTACAGACTACCTTACATTTTCCACCAGTGAAGGAAGGCCAGGAGTTCCAAGAGGGAAGCAAGATCCCTCCCCTAAACATCTTCCAGGGAACAGAGGGAGATACCGGACTCGGAGGACCCGTCCAGCAGCTCCAGCAATGGTACCCAGCCAGCACACAGTTTGCCCTGCTAGGTTCTGCCAGCAAGCTTCCTAAGTGGGAAGTGCCAGAGAGTATCTCAACTAAGGACAAGTATGTTGCTTGAATCACTCTCCTGAGCTTTAGGTCATCTGCCTTGAAAGGATGAAACGAGACCTGCGAAGAAGCTAGGAGGAGTGCCACGTAAGCATCAACCAGCATCCATCTTTTAAGGACATTTTTCGAGACAGTTGTGTCCTCGAACTGCATCCGGCTGCACCACTGACTGTTGTTAGGCCGCAGTCATAAGAGCCATCCGAGCTGCCTCGATCAGCATTCCAGATCCACTAACCAGCACAGAGACGACGATTCTTGGCCCTGAGCCGCCATGTGGACAGCCTGCAGATGTACGTGCAGCCTCGCTTGCCGAACTGCCTGCCGTCTGGTACCCGCAGCTGTCTCCCATCACTAACTCTGTCTCTAAGGCCGCAAAGTGACCTGGAACTGCCTCGATGCTGTTGAGTAACAAGAACTTCTTCAGCACCAGGTACATTGTGTTTCTGCACCTCTCGTCCTTCTCCGAAGGCCCCTAGAGACAGTTACGACCCTTTGCCCCCTTGGTACTGAAACCAATAACCATGAACTGTAAGACTGATTACTTTACCAACTATCCTCCTGTCAGTATACAGAGTGCATCCCTTTCCTTCGTGAAACGGTTTGTCCTCTGTGTTACTTTACAGGGTGGGTCGTATTTGTAATGTGCTAGAACTGTCTGTTGTAGTAATAATAAAGTAGATATTTGTATACAACCTTGACTGGACAGTCCCTTTTATCATTGGGTAATAATTGTATTTTTGCTGTGTTGCAACTAACCAACGATCCATGACCTTGCAGAGATAAGCCTGCCATTCCGTCCACGTTACCAAAAATTGGACAAGGAGGTCTTATAATTCACTTGCATTCCAATCTGTTCATATCCATTCTGGTGTAATAAAGGTGTGGGTTTGATTGATTTAGTATCATGGTATGCAAATGTATGTCATGAATGCAGGGTATCCTGAAAGTCCAACATGTTTGCAGGGAATTTGACATCCCTGGTTAGGACATTTATCAGTGTAATGAAGGAGACAGGAATACATGATCAGGGCAAGGCAGAAATGCAGTGAAAACAAGTTATTTATATTTTGGTAATATAGTACATGGTGGACAAAACAATAAAGGGGACTGAAAAACTAAAACCAAGAAAATTTAATGAGTCTTCTTGATCCTTATGGTGCCTCCATGTGAACCTACAGCTTGGCATAAGTTTGGGCTTAAAGGGTTCTCACACTGTTTACCCCTTTCTTCTTATGCTTTCTAGCTGTGATCTAAAATTCTGTCTCACAGGACTTCCCTACACCATTCTTCTCTGTTCTTCTTGCCTTCTCTCCCTCCTCTTTTGTTCTCAATCTCGGCTTTAAGCGGAACCTGAATTTTATCCCGCCAGTTTTCTTTCGGTCTTTCTCACTTGAATTGCCAGTCTCTGGTGTAAGGGATTCCTGCACCCTTCTTCTCTGTTCTTCTTGCCTTCTCCTCCTTTGTTCTCAGTCTTGACTTTAAGTGGATCCTGCATTTTATCCCGCCAGTCTTCTCTGGTTCTTTCTCACTTGAATTGTCAGTCTCTGGTTTAAGGGATTCCTGCAACCTTCTTCTCTGTTTTTCTTGCCTTCTCCTCCTTTGTTCTTAGTCTTGTCTTTAAGTGGATCCTGCATTTTATCCCGCCAGACTTCTCTGGGTCTTTCTCACTTTGATTCTCAGTCTCTGGTTTAAGGGGTTCTTGGACCTTCTTCTATGTTCTTCTTGCTTTCTCCTCCTTTATTCATAGTCTTAAATCTAAGCAGATCCTGTATTTTGACCGCTAGTCTTCTCTGGGTCTTTCACACTTAAATTCTCAGTCTCTGGTTTAAGGGACTCCTGCACCTTTCAGTTATTTGTCAGAATGGGACGGTGGGGTGGTAATAGTGAGTAGTGAATGGGAATAGGCCTTTTGAATGCCACCTTGATTTAGAATATATGTCCTAAGAGCATACTTAGCCCCACTTTTTAAGGGTGTGTACACATGTACAGAGGGTACCTCATGATTACCATAATGCTCATCATTCAACGCAGTGAATTGGAAACTCCCACAGAACAAATTGATCATCTGCGCTGCCAGAATTCTTGTTGCTATCAGCAGCCACTGCCAATAGGATTTGCTGCCGCCTCTCCTCTGACTATCTCTGACCAGGCTCAATCACGCTCTAATCACTCAGAGGATTCTGCAAGGTCACCAGACGTAGTCAGAAGGAATGTGGTGGAGGGCTGTCACTTGTGGAGATCACCACAACTGTTCCTGTAAAACCTACCTAGGCATTGTTTAACATTGAGACCCGTGAAAGACTGCCCTGCAGAAAATAATCCCTCTGTTGCCTCACAGAAAAGAGCATAAAAGTGGTAATCCAAAGTCATAAAATGTACAGGTTCAAGGTCTGGACTAAAATCAAATAAGACTGGGCTCAGAATGATACAAGGGCTTTAATAATCAACTATTTGCACAAACTGGTGTGAAAACAAGGAAATAATATGAGGCAGGGTAACCAAAAAGGAAACACACCAAACACAGGTTACAAAGGAACATACAAAGTACTTTATTTTATACTGAATCCAGTTACAAAAGAACAGAACAAAATTCAGATAGCTATCGACCCTCAGTACAACACAGCGAACTCCGGCGTGGTTCGGTGTGCTCATTGAGTGCAAATATTCATTGAAACAGTCAGGCTTTTATACATTTCTCCAGCCTGTTGTCCAGCCTTTCTTCAGGTTAACCATTCCATAAATAAGTTACTGCTCTAGGGTCCCTTGCCAGGTCAAATCTAGTTGATCTTAGGTTTATACATTAACAAGAAGAAATGGTAATAATGTATGCTCTAGGCCTAACATTACAATGCAGGACTTAATTTATACAATATAGTTAAGCAGGTGTTCTCATTCAATTATAGATCAGTTTCGGTGATACAGGTAATCCATTGCACACAGGTCAGCAGAAGGACAAGGTCTCAGCTCATGACCCTAACAAGTGGCCTGCAGGCAAGTTATACATTAGCTGTACAGAGGTCATGACAATCGAGTTCTGTTCTGAATAACATAGGCTACCATTTTAGCTCACATGGTGACTTTATAGAGCAAGAAAACCTAAAATGGCGGCTTGACCCAAAATGACAGTTTACATGGTTTCTAAGGTCAGGACCTTGCAATGCGAGTTTATTCACATGTAGTTTATAAGCAGCTTGTTAGCAGCTTGGCGCAGGCCAATATACATATATTCATAGCAATAGGAGGCACAATATAATTTCTAGTTTGACACTGGCTCATCAGCTTGGGGCAGGGAAAGCAGAGTCGTACTGTGCCGGTCCGGAATCACCAGTGCTAGTAGCTATACTGGCACCGATGTTTCCAGACCGGCACAGTCGTAATGAAGCCCCCTATCTCTATTCTGGGGTGCCATCTAAGCTGGTGTTTTAAATCTTGTATCTGTTCGTGACTAGCATAACATTCATGAGGTACTTAATGTGAGTGCAGTTTCTAGGGATGCTATCTTTACAACAGAGTAGCGACGCCACTGACTGCAGATTTGTGCATCTTTGCTCCTTTTTAGACTTTTGATCACTTAATAAAGTATGTATTTGTCTTTCTCTAGGTCCTCCTGGAAAACGAGGGAAAGTTGGTCGTCGAGGAGATCCGGGTAAGCAGAGATGTCCCATTTTTGTGACTGTGCAATACTGGTAAAAAAAATGACCTATGAATGTCAAGCATCCTCTTTCTCGTCTCTAATAACGTGTTTCCAAAAGATTACAAAATGGCCGCTGTATGGTACAAACTCTTTAAAATGAATTTTGGTAACTTTCAAATCTGAACCGAGTGCGATGCAGCACATATTCAAGGCAGGATCAAGAAATCGGACATCGTTTTGGGTATCTGCAATATTTCATCTTTTGGATCTGGGCACTGATTTCACAACCTCCATCCAGCTCACGTGGTAGCTCAGCACGAGGCAGCACAAAACAAAATTCACAATAAATTATTGGGTCTGTGGAAAGCAAACCAGAGAACAAAATGGCAGCATCTTCTTAAACTTTGACAGGCACAAGTACACACAGTGCTCATAAACACCCTAGTTTCACAATCCCGAGTTAGCATTATTTCAAGAAAGAAGAGCAAACCGCTGCCCAAGGTGGATCATAGAAGACGCTGCCGTTGAGGACGCGAGAGAGAACTTGACAGCGTGGGTGAGCGGAGGGGTCTAGGGCAGATAGGCGAGGGATCCTCCATGCAATGTAACAATCTATGCTGGGTAAAGTAACTGGTTTTGGTTTATGCTCTAGGGCACTCCATAGCATGCCATAGGAGACCATGCTGGGCTCCATGGGCCATTTTATGCCCTGCTCCCCGCTCCCTGTTATAGGGCATATAACAACATGAATAGTCATAAATGGAAACATTGTAAGGCTTTTGGAACGTGACATTGACTGAAGGAACATTTTCTAGTTGCAACAAGTGAGAGGCATAAGATGATCATTGGAATGTCGGAGAGGTCATATATCAGCCGATGCAAGCCGCCTATCACTCCATTGCTGTATTGCTGCTCCCAATATAGAGTATCTCCTTCCATCAATTGGCCTGTACGGCCATACAGACTCCAATATTAACATCTCGTAGGTAGGTGACCAGCAAGACGTATCCCTTGGTACTCCTGCCCATCACAGGACTTGTAAAGGTATTACCCAAATTGACCTTTTACAATTGACCTTTTGCACAATTGGCCTAATTATAGTGGTCCTAATTGACCTTCTGCACAATTGACCTTTATATTATTTTAGTTATTTTATATATGTATTGGGTTGGTTTTGGATTATAAATAATATAAGGGGGTTGGGTGGGGAGTTGCGGGGGGTTTTGAGTTGGGTGGGGGTTGCAGGGGGTTCCCCCCCGCATATATGTCCTAATTGACCTTCTAAATTAGGTCAATTCTCCTGAGGTCAATTCTCCCGAGGTCAATTGTGAAAAGGCCAAAAAGTATACAACCCTTGTAAACACACTGAGCAGATTGTTTCTTTAGAATGCTAGATGTTTTCATTTCACTTTTTCTCAAATACATTTCGTCATCAAAATTCTTTCAAATGAGTCTGATCTACAATAGAAATGCAATGCACAGGATATGCTAAAAAAAATGGAGCGTCTCAAAACTGGCTGTGAATGGTATGTAATAACAGTGATTATGCTTGAGATGGAGTTCAGGGCAGTTTCCCTTCACTTCTCTATTGCACTCAGGGGGCCTCATTACGAGTATGGAGGCATGGCTGCCTCCATACCAGGTTCCAGTACCGGGTTCCTCCAATGGGGAATTACTGGGTCATTCTGACCTTGGAGGACCCGGTAATTCCTCTTTGGAGGATCCCATTCCCATTGAGCCCCCATAGGGCTCAATGGGAATGGGGAGGGAGCTAATAGCGGGCCCATTAATAACGGGCCCTTTATTAGCTCCCTGGTCCCCTCGCGGGACCCTCAAAGGATGTCTGGTGTGACCAGGCGTCCTTACCGGGTCCCTCAAGGGGACCTCGTAATCGGGCATCCCGTAATGAAAGGTGCCGGTCCCGTACCGGCACCCTTCATTATGGGAGTGCCTACGTTGTAATGAGGCCCAGGGAATGTTATGGAGGATCTTGTGAGTGAAGCCAGGGTGCCATCCTGCTCCTCCCAGCATATCAAGAGAACGTGCAGACAGATCTTTACTGGCCAGATTGTCACATGTTCAACCGAATTGTTAACTCAACAATTATTCCCTCGAGGCATGATCTTGTGCTCCAGCTACTGTGACTATGTCTGGTACACATGACCAGTTCACTCTTAGAAATCAGGACCCAATTTTCATGGCCGTTAGAGAGGGATAAATGTCTCTCTGTGAGGATCAGTCAGGAGCAGTGCTCCCTGACTCACTAATTTAAAACTTCCTGGGGCCAAGGCGGAGCATCCACAGTACAGTAGTCCCTCTGGGGATGGTGCATCGAGGGAGGATCACATGGGGAAGGAATCACCCATGGGATTGGGGATGACCATTATCAGAGAACGTGGTTTAATGTGGTTTGACCCTGCTTCAATACACTCAACCCCTTCTCCAATACTAAATCATCCATCAACCGCTTTAGGTAGATCCAATGCGTTTTGTTGTCGAGTCAGTCAACTACACAAACGCAACAAGACAGAAAGACCCGAAACTACGAAGTATCGTACAAATGGTTTTGAAACTGGTTCTCTGAAGAAGAAGATGACTGTGAGTCCAAGGATCACTCTAGAGAACCAGAGTGAGTGGTCTAGCTTCTCAGGGCAAGTGATTGGCCCCTAGGCAGTCCAGCAATCCCACATGGGAGTTTGAAAGAAACTCAGCTGGGACGCTGGAGAGAGAGAGTGATCCTCTGGTGAGGAACAGTGGGAACTGTGCATCGCAACAGCAGACGCAAGCCAAAAGGGGAAGAGGAGAACTCAAACACTGGCGAGCAAATCCTCTGGGCATCCTAGAACCCAGCATAGTGCGCGCAAGAGAGAGCACGCAGCCGGGAAGAGCAGACGTCTGCAGATCCGCTGCAGACTCTGCTGGTTACCCGAATGATACAGAGCTTTGAGAAGGGATGCAGCTGCCCGGGAAACGCCAGAACCTACAAGGAAGATACTAAAAGGTACGCAGGTTACCTGGGCCCTGATAAAGGCCTTCAGAACATCAGCATCATTTTTTGACCATGTGTACAAAAAGCAGCATTGATGGGCATTCCACCAGTAATCAAGCCGAGAACTATTCTCATTCAAACCCTGCATGCAGCGTTAGTGGCGAGGTTGCTGATCAAACAACGCTGTTCATGCGCCGCATGCTGCAGTGCCCGTGGCGCCTGGTGTGGGTCCGAGTCATAAGTGGATGGAGATCAGACCCTGCTGCATCCATGAGCATGTGAGTAAAAGCCAGGGCAGGCTGGCAGTCATATAGCAAACTTAAAGGAATGTGAAATAGTTATGGCAGTAATCGTAAAAGAACATATTATTAATTGTCTCTTTTCGTATTTAACGATTTAGATGAGGCTCACATGAAGGAACCGCAGGGAGAGGGCAGGCGTGGAGATGGGTGTGTTTCTGTCATACTCTAGATATCAAAATAATAATGCACAGCTATACCCCTGAAGCCCAGATAGAATTATGGATTTATATGATAATATAGCCTTTTAGACAGAGTGAGGGGTTATGCTCAGCCACCCACAAGTTTTCACCCCGGCCATCGGTTGTCGGGGGGAGGGGTGGGGAGAAGGGTCATTATAGCAAGGACTATAAGGCTTAGTGGTTTCCAGTTTTGTGGTGATGTAAAACATGTCACATGATGACTAAAATAAACCGCAAACTGTGTTTCTAAACTAAATGTTTTTATTGTGTCGTTCTTAAATATCAAGGCCGCCTTCATAAGTTAACCACTTCCATTGCAAACTTGGTTGAACTGCAACATGTTTCATCTCAGCATGTTTTAGCTGTCACGGAAAGTAAAGGATTTCTGGAACAGAAACTGAAAGCATTTGCTCCTTGGTGCTTTGAATTGGATGTGGCTGTGAAATACAGATGCTCCCAGAGAGGGAGAATCTTTGCCCGGAAACAATGTTTATTTCCATGTCTGCTTCTGAGGTGAGAATGTTCCTAATACAGTCAATACCAATAGTTGTTGACTGCGCTCCGAGGATTCTGCTGGGCTGGGAGGAGGTCAACAAGGATCTCCCTGCGCTAATTTAACGTAGGGTTTGAAAAATACTCCCTGTGCGAGCATGCGGCCGGGCAGGGGTGAGTGGAAGCAGGCAGGTATAGAGGAAAGACCCAGGCAGACGGCTGATGCTCTATTTGTTGACCAGCAATCCTGGAAAGAAAAGTAGAGAAGGGTAGGGTGTGTGGACAGATAATACACTTTAATCCCAGATAGGTACAAGGGCACCTTGGAGCGTAATGACCGACGGATGTCAGAAACAGCCATAAGGGGATAGGAATGAGGGAAAAGAAGTCTCCTAGAGCAAGTGTGTTGTGTAGAAATAAATACCCTGCCATAGAGGGAACTGACCAAACTTCAGTGCCCACCACTTGAAGAGAAGAGCCATGTTTCGGGCTCCGCTTTTGAATGAATGGTTGGCACAGGAAGATGATGAAGATCCCGGGAGGATAGCTCAGCAGCAACGTGCTCGCATTGGAAGGAAGGCGACACAAAGCTACAGAGGTTCGATCCCCGGGTACGCGCTTAGAAACCTCTGGGTATTTAAGCGCGTTATAAATACGCAACTAAGACCAGCAAAAAAAAACAATTACGCAACTAAACAATTCCTGTAACAGCACCTCGATGCCTGCGGGCTGTGTGAGCGCTTTAAAAATGCTAAAATAAAAAAAAGATGGCCAATGAAATTTGGACTTCTCCAAGGCATTGAGTCAAATATTTAACCTCCCCTCATCTGCAATAAATTGTCGATAGTGTGAGCACATTGAAGAAATAGAATTGTTCATCTTGATCAATGCAAAAGACATCATTTTTGTGGATAACACCTGTGCAGCGGGAACACTTTCCCATGATAATGGGTATTGATGGGCTTCCCTCTGATGCTTTAGCATAAATATGGTTAAAGATGCAAACAGCACTTGGTGTAGTATCCATCCTGCAGTATGACCACCTTGAGTGACTTCATTCAATACATTCATCGATTCCTTTGTTCACCCATTTCTATCCTAGTAATCTCTTTACAATGCATGATATATCATTACTAGAGACCACTCCTTTTTTGGTGATCTCCCTTTTTAATTGAGAACCAGGGCTCAAGTCGAGGGTACACGTGGGTGGACTCAGTTCCCCCAACCCCCCCAGCTAAAATGAGAAAAATTGAATGTTCTCTTTGAATTTGTGAATTAAAGCCGACCTCAGGGTTCTAACCGACCTCAGGGTTCTAACCGCATTCGTCAGGTTTGCAAGCTGGACACTTCACCACTGCACTATATAACTTGATGAAAAATAACAAACGACTAAAGGGGAAATGTCCCATTTTGGTACTGCAAGTTATAGAGAAAACATGTGTATTGTTTATTGGAGTTTAAAACATGCACACCTTTCAACGTTTTCAAAAACACTATTATAAGAAAATATTCTCTCTCGGTTATGTGTGTGTGGCGTGTTGATTTTATGAAAGGCAAATGCCATTCGTCCTGTGTAATTTGGGTGGTTATGCAAAACCGATTTAATGGAATGTGCATATTTCACCTTGATATGGTAATTTCTGGCGATGTGAGGTCACATTGCGATGGTTCATGAGTCCCCCCACTTAAATTTTTAGGACTTGACCCCTGGTGAGAACACTGTGAAGAGAGAAAAAACAATCTATTTGCAAACCTGGAACGTCTAGGTAGTTGTCCCTTATAGAGGTGCCAACCCTTTCGAGTGGTGTACCGGCCCTAAAGAGCGGTGAAGGTAGAAAGAGGCACTCTGCCTACCTAATCTACTTATTATACCACCTAGGAACCATTAAAATCGTGTTGCTACTGGTATCTAAATCACCTTTATTAGTAACTGTCCACACACCAGACTTAAAAATGGCGGAGGAAAACAATTATCATATACCTCCCGATTCCGGGTAAAGGCTACTGCAGGAGCTAAATCCACAGGGTCTAATAGATGTGTACCCCACGTATTCTATTCCTTATATAAGCTGGTCGATGGGCTGCAGCCCCCCAGGCGTCTCACTGTGTGCACTTAATCCAGGCTTCAAAAGGGAGTAAGGCGAATCCCTTTGAGAGAATGTCAGTTTCCATTTTTGAAAATGAATGCAGCATCCAGGGCCCCCAATGTATCCGTGCAGAGCATTTCCACCCAGAAAGAGGTGCGCAGACACATTTGTGCCACAACTGTTTCCCGTACCTCCCTTCCCAGTGGCAATAGAATAGAGAGTCGACCTTCCGTGCTTGCATAGGGAAAAGTGTGGATGAAGAGGTGTGTGTGTGGGTGTGGGTGGGTGTGTGTGTGTGGGGGGTGAACAAAGCTCAAACATCTGCAGCTGGAGAATATCTTGATCTTGTTGGATGCCTAAAATAATAAGCACACCTGGGTGTGTGCTAGTTGCTGTAAATAACAACAACATGCACTAAACACTTCCCGCACTTGTCCCGTTTATCTCCTGTCAAACCTAGGCACTGCAAAATGTCAAATTTATGAGCGAAGGATCTAATCAAAAGTTTGTAAAACCCACATATTCATGATTCAATGTAGCCGACACATGTTTCGCCCCACATGGCAGCTTTTCGAAGCTTTTCTGGACCAGTTTGGTCTCTCTAGTATTGACTGGCACTCGTTACATCAGAAATCGTTTTTTCAGCGTAAGGACACGATGGCTTAGTATCTAAATGGGCTACTAGCTTGATTCTGACCCGCGCATAGGCACATCTGCTCGCCGCCGTGGTCCCCCCATTTCACTCAGGGCCAAAATGCCATAAGCTGACATACCTCTTTTTATTAGTTTACATGCAAGAGATTGTAGAGGGTCATCCGTGTTCTGAACACATCAAACTGGGGGGTCTTTTAAATACTGTGAGCAGCCTGGGGCTATTTAGAGCCAACAAATTAGAAACCTATCACACCTGTTGTCCTTAGCACATTTAGATAGCACACCATTGTATTATTTTGCTGCAACTGATGTACAGTGTGCCAATCAATATTATTAGAGAGTGTGTGTTGTGTAAGCACGCCTTTCTAGCCCAGGCTGGTGTGGCGCAGAGCCACAACCCATGGAGTTCCTTCCAAATGTTTCAGGGAGCATGTGTGGACGGTGTATCCATGTGGGTCCTTTCTCTTTCGCCAGCAAGACACATTATACTGGCCTTCATTGCTCCTCGCAGAAAGTGCACGTGTGAGGAGTTCAGCACTCTTGCTGCTTTGTTTCCAGTGACCATGGCTACAGCTTTCTATGGAGGACTGTGGAAGACCGTTCTCATGGGTGAAGAAGATTTCATTAAGGTGATGGATGAGTTGCGTGTCACCTTAAGTGGAGCAAACAGTGTCAATGGATGTGGCTGACCGCTCAAAAATATGAAACCCACCAATGCTACATTCTTTGTCACTCTTGCACCACAAGCCGTACCCACTGGTGGAAGTGGAGGCTCCCTCGTGTCGACCATTGCTGTGGGTGGTTTCAGTGGTTTGGGAGGCTTTGGGACCACTTGTCTAGAGCGGTTTCCTATTTAAGCCTCCTCAGTGCTCGGGGAAAGGAGCAGAACCCTCCCCAGCTATTGGGAGAAAAGCTGAAAAGTATCTATCAACAACAAGAGCGTGGTCAAGCCAGAACAGGGAGAGACCACGCAAAAGGAGTAATATGAGACAAGTCAGTACTCCGGAAAAAGACCAAGAATTGCCTCTTGCCTTGGAGTTCTAGACCCTTCTGGCCTTGAGGTGGTACTAAAAGGGCAGAAGTGAGCACACCTCACTCCACAAGAGAGACTGTGATCCTGTTGAGTCCTCGGAGGATGAATCGTCCACCGCAGAGACTGCTGCAGACTCAGAAAGGGAAGCGTGGAAGAAGCCTCCGAGGTAACATCCGTGCAGTGATCTGCCTGGATCCTGTCCCGTGGAAGAGCAGGAATGGATGGAAGGTCTTCGGCACGATCTTAGAGAAACCATGTTTCATTCCAAGGACCTTATCCAACCAAACACATTTTACTGGGTCCCCTCTGACCAATACGCACATTTCTGGATGTAGAAGGCTATGGACGAACTAGCCTGCACAAACCGTAGAGTGGAAGGCCCCAGGCCAGCAATTACTGATGGAATGGTGACTACCAAGGATTGGACTCTGAGATGTTGACCTTTTTTGAAAGTTCAGGTTGGGGGATCGATCCGACCTGATGGTCCTGCCAGGGCAAGGTGTCTGACGTGTTGGGTCCCTTTATCAAAATGTTTGCAGGAGAAAAGGATCCTAAAATGTCATGAAAGAAACTGAACCCTGTAGCAATCAGTGGTTGGGTCCAAAGGGAATTCAATCAAAAAGACAAAGGGGCAGTGCTGCAGAGCTCTGGTTTATATTATATTAGTGGCTTAATTAACTAAGGAGTGGCTGCTAGGCAGGTGTTTTAGGAGGGGGTGGACGCCTACCCCTCCATATTTGTAGAACATGTTACAACACATTTCCCACATTAAAGTATACCCGCGCTCTTAATACTTATTTACAACTTTAAATTCGGAAATAGATAATTTACAAAGTTAAAGTTTAATACAGTGTTGTAATTCTTGCTGTCTTTTTGTTGTCAAATTCAACGCCTACTTCTCATATTCCCAGTATTTATTGATTACAGGTATAATTATATATGCATAAAATAGTCAAACAGTTTGGCATATACAAAATACACAGCCAGCACACATCTCACACAATCCTGTGCTTTTTTAATGTGGTAAAATAAACAATGGGGAAAATAGGGTAGGAGAGAAGAGAGAAAAGCATAGATTTATGAACAACTTGTATGAATCCTTGATACAACTGTAGGGAAGGCATGGTATCACAGAGACTGACACAATAGGCCTCATTACGACCCTGGCGGTAAGGGGTTTACGCCAGCGTTAGCTGCGCCGACCCCTTACCGCCAATTACGAGGTCCCTTAGCGCCATGGAGGTTTTAACACCCGCTTTTAGCGGGTGTTAACATCCATGGCGCTAAGGGACCATGGAGTTAATTACGCCACCGTAATTTACGGTGGCGTAATTAACGCCTTCCCCACTCCCATTATGCCCTATGGGGCAAAAATGGGAATGGGGAAGGGTAAATGGGGATTGGGGACTTACTGCCCCGCCAAGGTCGGAATGGGGCGGTAAGTCCGCCAACCACCATGGCGTAAACGTAGTTTACGCCATGGTGGTAAAGTGACGGCCCAGGCGGTAACTTACCGCCTGGGTCGTAATGAGGCCCAATGGGTACAATGTGTAAAACCTTTATTTAAATGATTGGGATTGGAGAAGCTCCCATTCTGCCCTATAACTAAGATGGGAGTAGTCTCAACCATCAAATAATAAATAACCCAGTCCTAGTGGAGTCTGTCAAATCAAAACGGCCTATGCTAACAAAAACCTAGTGCCTGCCGTATCTCTTCTACAAAAAGTGTAAAAAGGAGAAATGTATGTAAATGGAAAAATCAGTGTTCAAATGATAATGTAGTTGAACCAGCCCTCCTCCCCATGTTAGGCCTCACAGAGTAAGGCAATCCTTGTAGGCTGGATGACACACTCTGGCTTCGTTTTCAACACAATATATAGTGAATTGAAGCCCGCCTGGCCTTCCACGTTAGAGACTTTCTCTTTCTTCCAAAATAATGTCTCAACCAAAACGTTCACAAAAGATCCCCCTCTGCCGGGCTCAGACCTTTCACCACACTGTTCTCGTAGGTCTCCCTCTGTCGTGCTCAGATCTCTTACGATAAAATTCAACACAAGTTGCAAAGGGGGTCTCCCTTCCACAACCTTATTTCACTTTGGGTCTCCCTCTGTCGGGCTCAGACCATTCACAATAACTTTCAACACAAATTTTGGGTTTCCCTCTGTCGGGCGCGTACCACTTTCGGATGTCAAAGACTTTCAAATGTGCGTGGTTTATTTGTCAGACCACTGCAGGACCACTTTGACTCATAGTTCACTGTGTTACTTTCACTCTTCCCTTCTCTAGGAATTATTCTTCTTCATTTTACTTTTGCTGTTCATTCGCTTTCTCGCTTTAAGAAAAGTACCTTTCACTGAGACTTTTGAGTGGGCGACTTCCTTTCACTGGACCACTCCATTACTTATTATCGCTGATTTCCCAGCTGTTCTTTATATCAAAGTTCACTCACAGGTCTGCCTTTCCTCGCGTCTCAGCCCCACGCGTGCAGCCTTCGCTTACGATATATGTCTATTTCAAACTTTAACACACACCGGTCTCCCAGGTCGCTTGCCAACTCACCGGCTGTGTGCGTCTTTTTCTGAGATTTGTGATTTCAATTCAGGAGTCAAGGTTAGTACCACAGGCTTGGCCACGCCTCCCGAACTCTACCTTTCACCTGGGAGCGTCGCTGGCGTCCTTCAAACGCAATGTAGTCTTAACTTGTGTGGTCTGGCCTTCTCCACGTTTCTTTTGCGGCCTGTAGTAGACAACAACCTCCAGTAGGCAACCCATGCGGATTTCCACCCGTAGCTCTCGTCCTTTGGTCTGTCGCACTGCTCCAGTAGGCTTGCCTTCATCCGGTAAGCCCTGCTCGTTCTCGTGTTCCGCCTTGCTCAGAGTGTGTCTTTGGTTTCTGCCTTTTATTCGTGTGAGGAGAGCTAATTGGTATCAGGTGTATGCACTTAGGATTCAGTGCCTGCCTTTGTCTGACTTGATTAGCGGGACATGGCCTGTATGATGTGTTCAAGTCAATGTTGTTATTCTCAGTCACCCTCTTCCTCAGCCCAGTGTTTGTGTAAAAAGTAGGGGGAGATTTGGGGCCTCTGAGCATCCTAAAATATAGGATGGGTTGGATAAACAAAATAAGGGTGAATACCGCATCTTGCAATGGGTTATCTCACCGCCACTCTCCGAAGACCCCTCACCCAGGTGATCCTCCCGCACTTGTCCACCCCTAGGGTCTGGATCCAAAGGCGATGGCTGTGCCCTGGCCACCTGAGAGACAGATCCCCGGGGATTAGCGGGTGAAACACCCACTGGTTTCTCACACAACATTTAGTAAGTATATCCACCTGACATAAAACAATTATATTTGTCCCATGCACATAACCAGGTGTCAGTTTCTATATTCTTTATTGCCCAGTAATGTCTACAGGTATTGGGTTCATCCTTTTATTATTAATGTGCGGGACCTGGAATTACCCTACTAGCTGTTCTCAGAAGCACCCTTGACCACCTTGTTCAGTGCTCCTTGTGGATACGCAAACCTACGGCACATGTTTGCACACCCTCCGCAGAGCAAACCCTATCCTTTCCATCAATTAGTACCAAAAAGGCATTCGACGCAGCCTAACCAGTATCGGATAATCACTGATCACGAGAGCTAAGAAACTGAAACCATGATCCCTTGAGGCACACTCCTTTTCAACATTATACATCAAGACACACCTGGGACCACTGGCAGCCCACCTCAAAAGCCTCCACAAAGTGTTGCTAAGCACCGGTGAGTAACAGTAGCTCTTAAGAAATCCCTGCTCATCCCCTTTATCAACAAACTGAACACTGACACAAAGGATATCAGTAAACCACATCCCTATTTTCCAACCTGCCATTCGGGACCACAATGCTTGCAAAGGTAGTTATCAACCAAATTAGACCTCCGGTGCGGCTTGCACATTGTTAAACAACCACTTGTCAGACATTGATTATCTGATGTCTGACAAGTGGTTGTTTAACAATGTGTAAGCCTCACAGTAAGTCTAAGTTGGTTGCTATCTACCTTTGCAAGCAGGGAAATCACCCTACTCTCTATTAGGGGAGCACTTCTAAAGTCCTTAGGCCAAATCTAATTGCTGGCATTCATTTTACTGGACCTCTCAACTTCCAAAGACATTGACCCTCATTCTAGGTTTGCCGGTATCCCTGCGGATCTGTGACATCACCTAATTAATCACAAGCTGCCAATAGTTCAAGACAATGGGAAGTGTATAAGTATATACACATGACAAAAAGGCAAACATGGTGAAATTCTTACAGTCACTCAATATGTAGTGAACCATAACACCCAATGTGGGAGCTAAACAAAGGAGCAAAGGAGAGGGGGGGTGAGGAATCCCCCCGCCCACTCACAACACACACAAAGTGTCCACCAGTAATGGCTGAAACCCAACAATGGCAGTGCGCATGCATTCCCTGGTGGGGTGTCTCCACATGAGCTGGTAATGGGAAAGAGAGGTGTTAAATCAGTGGACACCCCAGTGTGTCTAGGGGCTAACATCCCCATTCTAAAATACAAAGATCACTCTAGTACCCAGATATTGGAAAAATATGCCACCAAAACGTTGACTTCACGCAAACCTTCTCCACTTCAGAATAATACTGAATTTGCTTCGGTTTCAGAAAGCCTGGCTTCACATTATCCTGGAACCCGAAGATACCGGACATCTGCACCCCCCACCCCCCATTCTACGCTGATGGTATTTGTCCCCTGCCATTCAGTGCTTGCCCGTAGAGCAGCTCACCTGGTCTTGATTCCACCCAGCCTTATAAGCAGTCCTGCACTGCAGACTCTCTGCATGCCTAGGTCCACCAGCTTGGCTGTCCTCTTTTATGCCAGCCAGGAGGAAAGCTCATCTCTGCCCCAGGTAGTTAGTTCTCTGAGAGCCTCAGAGGCTCCCACTGAGGGCCCCAACGTCCTTCCTCAGCCTGGATCCACAAAACTGCAGACCTAGGTTTGTGTTGAGCGCTTGTCCCTCCCCCCCCCCTGACCCCCTCCACAATGCGACTCCCCGTGGGGGTCCCTCACATCTATTTTTTACACCCATTTTCAAGTGTGCCAGACTCCACACCCGTAATTCCCGAGAATGCTACCAAATGGGGTTTACATTCTAATGTAAGACAACTAACCGTGTCTATCCTGGTGCTTTCGGATCTGTTTTCATTCATACTGTTGATCACCTGTATGTCGGTCTTTGGGATCTGTTTTTCTTTTTTACTTTTATTGTAATATCAGTTGTATAAAACAACCTTGTACAAACAGGATTTATCACAAATTCTCTACAAAACAATAAAACGCATCACGAAAGCTAAAATTCTATTCAATACAATCAAGCTCGAAATCAAACACAAAGCTTTTCTCACTAAACACACAGTCCCACTCCATTCCAACCTCTGAGTTCATTACTAATAATAATGACAATAATTCTTAAAAGATAGAGGAATTTCATAAATACAATCATTTTCTCTAAAGGCACAATATCTAACATTCTCCTACCAATATCATTATTTTGGTCTAGAGTGCATCATGGGAGTGAAGTGCATTTCAAGGCTACGGTGCATAAAAAGAATAAGGTGGAAGACACACAGTGAACACAACCTGTGTGGCCCTTGTGTCTTCACCATCTTAATTGAAGAAGCCCAGCGGGGTTAAACAATATGACCACACTGCAGGTCCAGCCAGTTTCCTCTCCACCAGTCAACCAATCACAGGATCCCAGCACGCGCAGGTGCTTCAAAGCGTGAACGTACTTTGACCAGAGTTCTTTGGAACAATGATGGACCGCCAGTACTCCAGGTAAGATGTCAGGTTCTTTATTGCCCTTGTCCTGTACTCCTCCACAAGACACGGGGATGGTAGGGGACACAAGATGACAAGGGAAACACCGGGCTCAGCCCCGCAACTATCTTCTCTGCTCACAGCTTCTCTCTTTCTCACCAACCGTCACCCAGCAGAACACTTCCACCACAACATTCCACAAGCACATGACCTCACAGGCATAGCTACTCGGTAAGCCACATTACTACACTTCTCCTCCCCTAGGAAACACATAAGCCACATTACTACATTCTTCCCTAATTATTGCAAGGCCTCACATTCCATCACAATAGGGCAGACTCTTGGCTTATTACAACATCTGCATTCGCCAGAAATTACATTATTTGGAACACGTGTTTACATTGCCTCACCGGTATGTAATACGTTTAGTCCGAATCTCAAATACTGAGACATCCGATAAGCATTGGGCAGCCTTTTCAAATAAAGCGGCACTATCTTCTCTTAACGACCAGCTGGAATGTTGTATAATGTATGGGAATTCACACCAGATGATGGGGAAGATGAGAGGGAAATTGGATTGGCAGATTTCCCTTCCTGAGGTGGAATTGCCCATGTCTATTTATTAGTTCAGTAAAAATCAAAAAAGCGAGGGCTTCCATACCCTCGCCAGATGGCAATCTGTTACAAGAAGATAGCTCATAAAACTGTGCTTTCTTTTATGGAAAATGGGCCTTCTTGCATGCTGGTGGCTTTGTCTAGCTTATTGAATGCACCCTTCCTTTCATGTTCAGCCATTCGCATGGAAGGCATTGTAGACAAAAGGGAGCTGACCAAATATCCTAGGCTCCAGTCTAGCTTATTGTCCAGGCTGCTTAATTATTACAAGCAATGTTTCCATTTTATTTACAATGTTATATGTTCTTCAGCACATCATCAATATCAGATCACATGTCTGTGTGTTGGGTGTAGTAATAAAGGCCGGGTGAGATTTGTATGCTCAGGTCATTTAGTATTCTGGCACTTGTGTCTATCCCTAGATGATTGGCAAAATGAAGCTCTGCTCTGGCCATTCTCCTTTTTCATAACCTGTTTATGTAAAGATGTTTTAAAGAAACATTCTCATGTTGCGTAACAATGTGATTTGTGTACATTCAAGCCCGATTCACAAACATGGGCATTCTTTTAGTTTGTGAAAGTAAAACATTCATAAATAATTGCACCTTGCTGTAACACAAGAACTAAGAAAGAATGGGTGGCGAAGGGCACAAATTGCAGACTGCACTTGAATCTCAGCATTCCCACTTAAGGGGTGTGATCTCGGGCCCTACATATTCTTTTGAAAAATAACAAACCCTAAAAGAGAACTAGCTCTCTGAAATGCTCATTAAGAAAAGCCCCACTGAAGGTTTAATGAGCTATAGTCTTGTGTTATATAAAACAGTAGTGATCACTAAAATACTACGCAGCACAAAGTCATTTGTTTCTTTGTGCCTAATGACAACACCACCTGAAAACCATAGCCCTTTTCTAATCCCAGTCTCTATTTGTACACCTTCCAAGTAGCTTTTAATCTGTTTCCACCACATATGCTATGGTATGCATCTTACTTTTTGCTTCCAATGTTTTTCTTTTGCCCTGTATCCAAGCTTGAGCAATTTTACATTCTGTGAGTCTGCTACCCTTATTATGCTGTGGTATGTGTGCCTTTTCATACTACGGCTGATGTGTCCTACATCTATACTATAGCCTGTATACATTCCTTATGGCTTGTATTGCTTATGTGCCCTGTACGTATGCTAGAACGTAGGTACACTCATCACGGACCGCTAATGTTACCCATGAAATGTCATATGTTTGCTGTTCTGTTTCCTGCTAGGTTGAATAGGTTAAGGGTAGACTTGAAGTTGGCTTCTGCGCTTATCTTAATTGCTGACAAGGCAGCATGTCAAGCATTGGGTTGTAGACGCAACCCGGGCGGGGCGGAAAGAAGGGTGAAAAGACATTTGGGATCCCACAATTTCTTTGGTTCGGATAGGGCCCCAAATGTGTATGTTCCCTGGGGCCCAAAATCCCTTAAAATGGCCATCCTACTTTCACTGACATTGTCCTTGTGATGGCATACCATCTGCAAGGGTTTTAAAGCCTTTGTTTTTTTTTTATTTCTATTAATAAAAGTATTTGTGTAATCGTGTTTTTGAAATGGGGGGTCTGCTAACTGGACACCCCTTTCATCATGCTCTGGGCCAAAAGTATGCTGTTTTGCTGAGAGAGTTTCCTGACTTCCCCATCATTAGTGCTGCAGTGGAACCTGCCAGCTCCAAAAGTCATGTACATTCCTGTGAGCTGCTGGAATACAATGTTCCCACTAGCATAGGTGGCTTTTTAATTCTCTGTGCCTATGATTCAAATTATAATTGTGTATCCCAGCCCCCTTCCCTTGTCAATAGCATCAATGGCCCTTTTGGTGTGAGGAAACCTGGTGTGAAGCTAATTCGTTTGTGAAGGGTGTGCTCTTTTATTCCTGTTCCCAAGGGCAGCTTCATGTGGAGTGGCTGTCTCATGGGGGAGGGTGTTGCCTGCCCTCATAAAGGATCAAAGAGAGGCAGGCTACAATCATGCTGGGAGAAGCAGATACTGCCTGGCTGGGGGGAATACACATACACATAACCCTTCCACAGTTTATGGCTTATATTTACAGTTTAAAGTGCCACGAGGATAGCAACTCTAATAGTTATTTTGTTTTTGCGACAGGGTGAATATCTGAAATCCAGCCCCTCTGCTACAAGGACTTGGCTGTCACTACAGCTGTCAAGATAGCATCTGTGACCTGACCTTGCTCTATACCACTGGGAGCAGACACTGCACACACATCAAGCTACTGATTCAGCATGGCAGAGGTGTACACCAAGTTTTTGGCATTGAGCTTATGAAAGGGGAATCTGGTTAGCAGGCCACACCTTCTGAGATGTGGAATTACCTGCAACATTGTATTACTTAATTTGAAATACACGCCAGGGCTTCCACACCTTTGTCAAATGGCAATCTCTCACACCTTCGCACTGAAGACCCTAGACTGGGCCTCCCAGCAATCCAGAGGTCAAGGAACAGCCATGAGCCCTGGTTTCTGCATCTATCTACTTGTGAACTACACTGACGTTGCCTTCCTTTCACAAGTTTATTTGTGCCTCTTGACATTGCTGCTTGGACCACACCGCGTTTTGTACCCAGTCGACCAACACACCAACCGAACACCAAATCACTGCCTGAGAAATCACCTAGAAGCCTGGCTTGATGTTGTTGAGCTACAAAGTCAAGAAACTAATGGTATTTGAAGCTATGTCTCCCTGGACCGCCCTTATTGCCTTTTAAAGAACATTTTCTTGAACATTGTATTTTGCTGCTCACATCATTTGCCTGAACCCCTTTCTTCATCCCTAAAGCCCTTTATTCTCAGTCTACATTCTCTGAGTTTCCATTACAAGGATGGCACTTTAGTGTTTTTATTTAGTTGTGTGCTTTTATTGTTTTTTATTAAAGTCTGTATATTTTGATACAGACTTTATTGGTACCACCAGACTATTGTTTGTGTTGCAGCTGGATCACCTCACTCCCCTCCCAAGAGTATAGCCTGCCTTCGGCCCACATTACCAAAAAACACAAAGGAGGAATACCTGGCAGTCTGGGCCTTTTTCATCTTTATGATTGGGATTATTCTTGCCTGTAATTATAATTATTTTCTCATCAATCTGTATCTCAGACCCGATTGTCTAACCTGTGATCCACTTGAAAATGATCTATGAATTTTACTTACCTACAGTAACCCAGACGATATACATTTAATTGTAGGTGATTTCAACATGCAGTTGGAACCCTGCCCACCATTAAATATCTTACTGCAAGAAAAAGATGAAATATTAGGTGTTCCTCCCAGTACAGTCATTCACCCACGGCATCTTGTCCTCAGGCACCGAGTAGCTGCATTGATGCTTTCTCAATTAAATACATGTCTCTGTTTAAAGAGACATTTTCCTTATTTCCTCCACATGGATTTCTTTTTACATTGCCTTCGGCCAAACATGAAGTAGTCATAGTATTCTTCATGGAAGACAGTCCCATATATGCGGCTATAGTAGTTGCCTTAGGGAGTTCCTCACAAGAACAGGAGTCCTTCTCCCCAATGGGGGAGTCTCTCCCAGTGATGTGCCACATTCCTCGACCCCTAGGGAGGGTCTTACGGAGCGGGCTCACCTGCCCAGCATCACAGGGGGAGACTCTATAGGCATTTAGCCACTACTCCTCATTGTGCTCCTGCAAAGCAGTAGTTGGTTCCTCACATTACGTGAACCAATGGTCGCAGTGGGGGTGCAATACATCCCACTAATCCCCCTCTTTGCAGACTGATTTGGTGGTGCTCGTGTCTATTGAGTGCCATCTGTGCTACGCTATTATTATTGGTGTAATTATTGAGCGCAGCGGACTTAGCTTCAGGAAGCAACGGAGCGCTTTACAATCATGGGGTGAAAAACCCAGAGGGGGAAGTAAACAATGGAACGGGAAGGTAACAGGGAAGGTAGAGGGAGAGCAATTTGGCAGCAAGTGTTGTAAAAGACAACCAGGCGAGGAAACTGTGGGGATCAGATCACCCGGACTCATGTAGGGTGGGCAGTGAAGACAGTAGTGTTACCTAGGAGCTCCAGGCTGCCAGCCACCTGAAGCAGTGCCCTCGCCACACTGTTATGTTATTTTGCATTATATAGCGCCTTACGTACCATTGGTATGGTCGGAAGCGCTGGTAGGTTGAACGCCCTTGGGAACCGGAGTTCAAGTCAGTAGAGAGATTAGAGAGAGTTAAAGGTGCGTGTGAGCACCGGATATGTGTGCAGCTGGTGTGGCATTCGTGTAATAGCTGCTTTTTAGCGGTAGGTGTGGTGGTTGAGAGATCAGGAGTATGTGATGTGTTAGTTCTTGCAGGATTTATCCAGACCGGATGTGGCTGCGTTAGGCCTGAGGAGAACACCTGGCTGGGGGGTGTGTAACCAGCAGTGTTTACTTAGAGTGATGGGGAGTATGCGGCAGATGTTGGTATGAGAACAGTTATACCGAATGGTGTCATAGTATCTCTGTGTTCTAGTTGAATGGTGGTGTAAAGAAGAGAGTAAGCGTGGTAATGTGATATGATGGGTTACATTCTCTTTCAAACTTTCCATGCACTCCAAACCATTCTAAGTAGGTCACGCAATTGTACGCGCTCCAATTCGTTCCATGCACTCCAGTCCGCTCCACTAACCACTGCAGTCACGATTTAGACTTCCATCTTGTTTCTCGCCCTTAATGGTTTTATGCTTGTTTAGTCGTCATCAAGCACTGCATAAGGTGGGCTTTACTGTGCAAATGTAGCCTGCTGGTCAGAGCGTATAAATGTGCCACACGTTATTATAGCAAACTCCCTTCACCTTAGTATAGGGCAGCGAAGGCAGGGACGGTGATTAGGGTGTGTGTGTAAATTAGACACGTCTACAAAAGATTCCGATCACTCTGTCGACTACTCCGTAACAAGCCCCCCTCCTGACAGTGCCAAATACATAATATTAACAGTTCAAATTCATATACTGAAACAGTTTATTTGATTCCCATAGCTATTAAAGACTCATTTTGTGACATCATTTTCTGTGATGCAAATAAGGGTGCCCCACGCATGTTTCGCCGCCCGGGGGGGGGGGGGGGGGATTGGGCGCAAATCCTAGGCCCTGGTCTGTGTGTGAGCATCCCCAGCGGCCCTCGTGTTCTGCTCCCCTGCATGTCGCTTGCATAGCCCCTAAGTCATGTCGCCGATCTGCCAGCAATGAAGCCGAGGAATGCAAAGGCTCTGGCGAGGGCGGCTGTCAGTGGCTGCACAGTTAAACAAGCTGCAGATTTATTGCAACATTTGACTCCATCTGACCCTTTTTATTTATTTCTGGAGTCCTCTGGCTCGCGGTTAATTGCTTCCATGTCTCGGGGAGGGGGTGCTGCTCGCGCTCGTGTCATGTCTCAGAGCTGTTGACGGAGGAGCCGGAGCTCTCCGAACTTCGTGGAAAGTATTGCGCCTTCTAATCGCTGCATTGTGATTGGATGGTAATGACAGCGGGCCCGACTTTGGTCACGCAACCCTAGGCCCGCCTCACGCAAAGCGTGCCCTGCCGCCATTGCCATGCGTGGGAGCCATCTTTCCCGTTTATTTAGGATCCTGTTTAGGGGGTGGGCAAAAATCCTGCCGGAGAAACAAAATGCAAATCTTAGTGCCGAGGTTTCCTCCTTTTATGACGCACTTTTGGTCTTTTGGGGGGGGAGGTTTTTTGTTACCGAAATTTCGTTTTTTGGTTTGTGGCTCGAAAGACACAAAAAGAACGACATTTCAGAGAAAATCAGTATTGAAAAGGGCAAATCACACCTTAGCCCCCCAAAATTTTGTTAAAAAAAAAAATCAATTTTGGACAGGAAAAGGTGCAAAACGCCGAATTCTGCATCGAGGGCGAGATTTGCCAGAACTCCATCAATTTGCCCTTGAAATGAAATTAGCCATTTTCGCCCACTCCTGTCATGCTTCTACACCCATCTGTAGGGGAAATTCGAGTTTCGGCCTTCACCTGGGCCGGTCTGCACCCATGCATTGGCCTGGTGTGCAGTGCCTTTTGGTACCCACCCCTTAAATGGCACTCACTGGTGTTCCTCTGCCGGAGGCCCCCTGGGCGGCTGCCTAGAATGGTTTTATTGTAGTGCTTGCCCTTGGTGGTTTGACAAAATAATTACTGCTCTGCTGGAGTAAAGGGATGAGTTGTGAATAAAAGACCTACTCCGCCACACTACTATTAAACACAGTGACCCAATCAGGAAGGTGAAACGGGCACGGCCCGATAGGTAAACCTCCTTTGCCTTATGTGCGTATACTGCTCAGGGGGAGCTATGCAAGCGGTACAGAAGCAACCCAAACAACAATAGTACTGTGATAACAAAATCTAAGGCTGCCCAGTCATGGTTCTAAAAAAAGGATCTTTAAAGTAACAAAAATGCAAACCACTCATAAAAGCATTAGTCGCCCTCCCCTTTAACAGAGGTGTAGCCAGGGTTGTCTAAAAAGCGAGGCGTGAAGCTAATCTATTTTGGCCAACAACAGTGACATTGACATCTGTAAATGCCCACACAGCGCTGCTGAGGCCTGAAGCTGATGTAGCTAGGTCCACAGCAGTGACATTACCATCTGTAAATGCCCACACAGCGCTGCTGAGGAGACATTCACAGATTTTGGGTGGGCCTTGCCTGCTCAGGCCCTACCCTGTCTATGCCTCTGCCCTTTAAGGCAAAACACAGAGAAGGCAGACTTTAAAATAAAGGGGCATTCTACCCAAGTCAACCAACTCAAAGATTTCAGCAACAAAACATCAACATTAACGAATTTGTCTTTCACAAGGTAGAGAAGGGGGCTTAAAACTCAATAGGTGAATTGGGAGGACAGTGCCACCACTTCACATACGTCTTTCAGGGCTCAGCAGAATTGTGAAAGGCTTTTCGGCTTTAAATAGGGGGTCTGGGGGTTTTCGGCATTGGGCAAAGGGTTCCAATTATATTGTGCTGTTAGGCAGTAGCCACGGCTTCTATGTTGGAAGCACTGTGAAATGGCAGGCAATGTCAGGTGAGTAGTGTTTGAGGACTCTGCGGCCTCTGTGTGGAGAAATGGAGGGTTGCCCTTGGCAGCAAGCTCGCTCGGCTGGTTTTACAAGGCTTTGTGGTACTGCAGTGATAAGGCTTGGTGGTCTACGTGGCTGGTGACCAGGCAGGGGTTGTCAAATTGGAGGTGCTAATAGACTCATTCTATGTGGAGATGGTGGAGCGTCTGGGTTGAGGTGAAGCTCTGAGATGCTTGAGGCAATCATGCAACAACATCAAAGAGGTATCTGGTGGTTTCCCTGCAGCAGCTTGGACAGTGTTGAAAGTACCCGCACCAGCATTGAGGTGGTTCAAAGATGCAGCAAGAACCAGGAGTCGCTTCCTTGGTTTCTAGGAGACCCACACCAGTGTATCAAGGGCAACTTGCCCTTGCTAACCAGGAAGGGGTGTACTTGCAGGGTTCTGTGGTTCTATGTCATAATTTCACTATTTGTAGGTCGCCTGACCAAAAGACATATTTTTTTTCCAGCCTATTTTAGGAGGCCTACAAAAAGCAAAAAAAACAACATTCCTCCCCCCATACTCTGACCCTAAACTCTGGTGCAATTAATTGGTAATCTGTGGTTTTAACCACCTGAACCCCCCCGCCCTCAGCCCCATCTCCTCCCTCCCCACCCAAGACTCTGCCAGCCCAAACATACACAAACCTACAACAAAACACACACTTACCCGGTCACCCTCTATGGTGCTTCCGGGTCCTGGCGTGGCTGTCAGCCCTGCGCGCACTCGCGTGGCAGGGGCTTCACAGTTCGATTTAGAAAGACCGCTCCGTGCGGTCACAGAGCTGTCTTTCTAAATCGTTTTTCTTTCAATTTGATTTTTCTAAAAAGGTCTCCTGACCTAATATCGGTTCTGTGGCGAAACACCAACGCTTTTTAGGGGTATAAATGCACATCTTAAGGGCAATGGAAGTGTTAATGGCAAAAACATAGTAGTGCATCCATTGCATCTGCAAGAAACACATGATGTCAAACCAGCATCACTTTTTTTGCAAATTTGCTGTGAATGAATAGTGTTTAATTTGAAAAGGAATAGGTGAACACAAGTTCTTGTTCTAGAGAAAGTGTTAGCAATGTTACACCACACACTGGTACTGTCTAGTTTGACAAATTCAGGAGTTTCACCCCCATCTCTCTTTACTTGGAGTAGGCGGCCAAACAGGGCGACAGAGCCAGACCTGCCCCAGGGGTGGAGTTGGGGAGTGAAGAGGGGCCCCTGTACCTGGCTCCGCTGTGTGCGTGCATACACATTGGTGTTCCTTTCTCTGGCCCAATGCCTCGCCATCTCTGTCTTGGCCAGGTGAAAAAGCACCAGACCCATGGATGGATAATGCTTACCAGAAATCAGCAACATGCTTAGAAAAACTAAAAGTACCACTATGCACCTGGGTCCAATAGGCCAGTCCCAGAACAGGAGGAACACACTAGTTGTCCTTATGGCACAGGACTTACCTGTCCCCATTCAGGAGCCAAAAGGGAGACCGGTTCCCAAGCCGAAGAATCCCAGATGGCGGGCTAGCAAATGGCAGGACTACCAGATGCTGAGGGCATGCAGAGGGATTTAGAGATGAGCCTGGAGAAAGCAATAATCTGAGGGGCCCAGAACTGTCCTGACCCCGTTACCTTTGGTGCTGTGTTAAAAGAAGTGACCAGAGGCTGTGGTTTTTATTGCAAACAGTAATATCATAAACAATTGGGTAAATGTGGTTCTCCAAACAAACACAATGATAAACAGCTGTTATCTTTTGGTCACCAGGACAGTGGCATCTACCTGGCCCGTGCCACCAACTTCTTCCCACGACTTTGCCAGCCCCATTCGTTGCCCTGTTATCCCTCTCGTCTTCTTTCCGTTAGGGTGGGTGGGTTTTGGGAAAAGAAGAAAAGAGTCTTCTGCATTCGCAGATGACTTTTGGTGCTCCGTGCGGAGTACCAAAGAGAACTGGCTTTCGCTCAGCCAGGTGTCTGCTCGTATTTGCCTCTGCACTGCCTGCAGGCATGCATGCTACCAGGGGCTTCCTGCCCCTATGTCCGGCTGGCTCGGACGGCCGTTCACACCTAGGTCGTTGGCCTTGTACCTCCTTTCCTGCCTGCACCTTGGCCCTGATGTTCCCCCTTTGTTGTCTCCCCCTCCCTCCAGTGTGGTAAGTGTTTGGGAGGTGGGGGCGGGGGGTGATAGGCGAGGCAGCGCGGGGCTGCCTCCCCCTATCTGTTACTTGCAAGGGCTGCCCTGCTGCCCTTGCTTGGTGTCCTGTTACTTTGCCCTGCCCCCCCCCTCCCCTGATGATTCCCCTATGCCCTTGAGCTTCATGGACATAGGTGAGCTCTGCAAATTGGGAGCCGCTGTGATAGGGGAGACGGCTGTGAACCCTTAAAAGCTGGACTAGACTGATGTGACTGCAGAGGAGGAGACCTGGGCCACTCTGCGGGAGGAGCCTTTTGGCAGAGCTGTGCAGACAAAGCTGTGCAGTCCACATTGAGCTGGTGAAACTCAGGCAGATGCCAAGCGGATAGGAGGACGCTGGCAAAGCAGGTGGCGTGTGAGAGCACAGCGATTCTGGAAGCCCTGTGCAGTGCATTGCTTTGTACACCGTCACATGCCGGCGTGGTAGGCCAACCCAGCAACGCATCCGAGGACGCGTGGGCATCTATAATGGCCTGGCACAAGCCTCCGCTCAAGAGCTCTCCTTTGCAAAAAGAATGTAAAAAGGTCATACTAGTGATCAGCAGTTCAATCTTAGCTGCACCCGGGTCTGGTGCTTCCTACCTGCACCTAGACTTTCACAGTTGTCAACATAATTCCATGCGTCTGGGCGTGAACTTCGTGACGGCTTTGAATTGTGCTTGTGTGTTTTTCCATCCATTACCCCATCGCCTCATGCAGGGACGCGCCAAGGCTGCGTCGGAGAGTGTCTGGCGTTCATCCCTTTGTGAATAGCCGAGTTTTGGCGCGAAGGAAGCTGGGCCACTATTCACTGAAACTTTGCCTTTTCTCCCTCCTCAGTCTGGAAACCGCCGCCCCCCTCACCCCCACAAGAACAGAGAAGGGATGTAAGGCTCCGTGATTCTGTCCAGACCCGGAGGCCCCCTGCGACCGTTTGCTTTTCCCCCGAGTCTTTATCTGCTACATGGCTCCTTCCACACGAAGCTGGCATTTTGACTTCCTCTAAAGTTGTGAGAGCCACCAAGTTTCCCTTTAAAGCTGATTATCAAAGCGCTGCCCACATCCGATAGTTGTCCCCCTGCCACACACTTATCCCCATGGGTTTCCATTGGGGGCCGTGAACTAATGGATAGACCCATTGGCTGCAGTAAAGACGGCCTGTAAACAGTGCCGTCGCCAGGAATCAAATTTAGGAGGGGCACAGAGGGGGCCAAAGACAAAAGTAGGGGGGCACAGACAAAAGTAGGGGGAGAACATGGTCAATGCTCGTCTCAGGTGGGGGGGCACAATGGGGGGCACAGGGTTTCACAAAGGGGGGGCGGACCCCCAGGTCCCACCCTAGCGACGCCACTGCCTGTAAAGCATCTCGCCAAGTTAAGAGCTCTCCGCTGATATCTGTCCTCAATCACAGGTTAAAATCCACATGCATGAACACATGCAAGCTGCGTGAAAGGCTATGTGAACATGTGCTCTTATTAAGGTTGGCTTTCTGTTGCTCCGCTCTGGAGTGGGTGCCTTCTCGGAGGGGAGGACGGGGTGTGGGGGTGTGGAGGGGAGACTGCTTAATAGAAATCCCACACTGGACGTCTGGACATCAACCGACCAATTGCCGCCCCTCCCCCCAGCACTCCCCCACAACCACCCCCCAACCATATTTCCAGCACTTCTCCTTTATATAAACTGTATATAATCTCATATGTGCAGTTTTGTCTGTGAATCGTGGCATGTCAATTCAAAAAGAGCGCTAGCTCTAAATGATATTACATGGCTTGTTGTACAATAATTTGCAAGCCGGTCTCGGTGGCACAGTCAGTAAAAGTTGTGACTTGTACCTGAAAGGTTGGGGGTTCGAGGCAAACCTCCAACTACAAAATTGTGAAAAATAATTATGCTTTTAATTGCCGTAGCCCCCCCAAACATGCAAACCCCGGACGGGATTTCAAAAATGAAAAAACTCCCGGGACGGAGGGTGATTTCCCCGGACTGTCCCGGGAAAACCCGGACGTCTGGTCACCCTACCGTGCATAGCCCTACTGTACCCACTTTCACCCCCATGACTGCGGTGCACTCCCTGAGCCCCGCCTCTGGGATCCACAGAAAGCAGGGTGCACTTGATGTCGGTTGGCCCCTATGGTTCGATGTTGAATGATTAATACCTGAACCCGATGGGACAGGGTCCGACCGGGCATGAAATTGTCTCGGGCACAAACGAGAAAGTGGGCCACCGTTGCAAATGGGAATTCATTCCTTTTGTGACACTGTTTGAATAGTACCCACGGGGGAGTTTTTGGCAAACTGTGATGCAAATTGTGCATTTTAAAGAATAATTATTCAGCAACACTGGTCAAAACTACTAGCCGCAGAGTGAAGTAACTCATGAAACTGGCCCACATTGGCCAAAAAAGTGGCCCAGTTTGCCCCCAAAAAACTGGCCCACACCAGCTTTTTGCGTTTTTGGTTCGGCCATGGGTTTATTGCCTTATATGCCGGTCCGAGTGCCGATTGGCGGTTAGGAAAAGTTTCATAGATTTGCCGTTAACGTACTAGATGTAACACACCTGTACTGTAAATTCAACTTTTGCAGATGTAAGCATCCAACAGCCCTCACCAAAGTTGCTTTCAAACATCAAGATTTAGATACGACCAGTCACAAGAATTTGCCACAAGACCAGTTTCTCAGAGAAAAGACCAGACGCCATCTAGCCAGGCAGAATGTTGTGTTGGGCGTAAGGTTGGACTCAAAGTTGGTTTCGTTTGTCACTAGGGTGTGCCAGAAATTGGCAGCTAAATGTTGGCAATGGTGATTTTTAGCAACAATAAAATATATTGCAGCATTGGCATCCCTGTACAGAAGCACATATCCCGGCCGGCTCAAGGGGGCCAAACAGGCCACTAAGGGCGATCTGCAAATATGTAGCGGCTCCTTGGGCAATGGGGTTATTTTATTTGCAAACTTCCATACAGCGCCCACCCCACTAGGCAGCCAACTCTGAGAATTATTTTTAAAACCAAGCTCAGGGAGGAAGTACAGAAGACGAGAGGAGGGGAAGCTAAGGAGGGAAGCGAGAGCCTGGGAGCAGATGGTGTGTTAGTGTACTGTGATGATGATGATATTATGGGTTCTGTAAAGTTTCGTGGACTCCCATTTGGTGGCTGCCTTTCTGTTTTTGTCATCATTGTGTCCCCCGTCTTTTTGGCCTGCTGTCTATTATCTGCATCAGGTCTGTTCCCTTGTCTCTTTGATCTCCTGGTACTCTTTTCCCCAACCTACCTCATCGTTAACCTGGTTGTCCTCCTTCCTATTCCCTTGGACTCCCATTCACTGTAATCCTAATGGGGTCCACCCAGGACAACCTGGCCACTACCCTCCCCCCGACCACCTGCATTCTCCCTTCCACCTCACTGGAATTGGCGGGAGCCTCTGCAAACCCAACCCCCTTCCCAGCTTGATGCAATTTTCAAAACGCGTTCCTCCCCATCTTGTCATCATCATAGTGTGGGCCCCTCCCCCCCGTCATTCTCCTGTCTCTCGGCTTTGCAGCTTTTTCACACTTCCCTAGTAACTTTGACCCACTTGCATTGGTCCCCTGCAGTGCGTCGAATTTGCAGGCTGACACACTCGCCGCGTAATTTGCTTGGCTCGTGCAAACGGGCACATATCGTTCAAGAGCAGACACGACCAAATGAGCTTCCTTCTCCCAAGTGTGGCAAGGGCCGATCTGTAGGCCGTGTCTTATTCTGGGCAAGGCATGGGCCATTGCTTAGAGGGATTGGCTGACAATCCATGCTCTGTGCCCCGCGTGGAATGGGATGGTCCCTAGGATTTGGCTTGCATGATATCCTGTGCAAAATGTATGTAATCTCAAAACCCATAGGATATAATGAACACCCTTTGGTTATAGGACATTATGGGTCCCTTCTAAGAATGCATACTAACCTCGAGTATTAGAGCAACGCGCAACCTGCTGAGAGAAAGAAGTTTCCGGTGACAGCTGAAAACGTACACAAATCCCAATTTGCCCCCCAATTATTTAGGTTCGCCCCCTTTACTGCCCTAGAAGGCACTGCTCATGACTTCAACGAAGGCCTTATAAATTACATAGCTGATGACACCACATATTACATCACCAATGAAGGAACCCACTAAACCTTTTAAAAGAAAATTCAGAAAAATATTTGAACCCACGTCAAAAGATAGAAATAATAAACGTGCAATTTGGAATTTGCTAAACATGATGTCTGTCACCTTCAGGTGGTCATGTCCCAGCTTTGCTGTTTGAGACCAGATGTGGGGGCGCTCTCATTGGACAGTATCCCGTCTCTCTTGTTCTTTTCATGGCAGCTTTAAACGTATCCTTCACGTTGTGTTATGCGACGCCTTGAGTTCCTTGTAAAAGAAAACGCGTGTGTCCCGCACTTTAAAAGAGCAACCACTGCGCTCGAGAACAGATGCCACTGCACAAAACAGACCTGATTGGTCGCTGTCCGTCAGGATGTTCTTCTGCGCATGCCCATCAACTATTTACTCAGGCAATTTCTTGAAACTGTTTTCGGTTTGACTTTCAGGGTTCCTATTTCGGGTCTGCTAGTGGATGACGTCAGTGTTTTTGGAACAGGTTGTTGGAAATGACGTTTTCTGTGAGTTTTTCCTCTGCCTGTCTCCTTCGTCCGTTTCCACTCACCATTGTTGGCTGCCTTGTCCTCCTTGGGAGAGGCTACTTTCCTGTGCCTGGTTCCCCACCCCAGTCGAAATCGATTGGTTGGCCTACATGTCATCTATGAAACACAGACAACTGTGAAAAAATGATTCCCTCCCCAGGTGTGTAGGTATAAGTAGTGGCTTACACACCTACTCGGCCCCACACTACTACGAAATCCTGAGTGAAGACAATCATAAAGACGAAACAGGTGCAGCTCGACAGGCAAACCTCCTTCGCCGTTAAGCGTAGCACAGGACGAGGGCAGGCTAACGGTTCAGGAGCCACATGAGCTGGTCCAGAAGCAAAGCCACCAACAGTGCGGGGCTATCAAACTAAAAGCATGTCCAGCCAAGGTTCTATGCAATGGGATCTTTACTTAAACGAACAAAAATGCACACAACTTATGAAACACTACGCCCAGAGAAAGAGGACTTTAAAATAAAGCGGTACTCTGGGTTTGCAGACAGGAGTGCCCAGGCAAAGTGTCAATGCTATTGGGTATAACTCTTAAAGCGGTAGCAAAGGGAGCTTAAAAGTCACAAGGGTCCTTCAAATCAGACCAGGGGGGTAGGGCCACTTTCAATACCTTTCAGTTCTGGTCTTTCAGGACTCTACACTGTTGAGCCAGGCTTCTATGTGCTTTCTGAGGCAGAGATTCGGCATTGGGGTGGTGAGCTAGGTGACGCAGTGCAGCACGTGGTGTTTAACACGTAGCAACGGCTCGTGGCATGAAGAAGCTTGGAATCGGCAGAACACTGGTTCAGTGTATCTAACCAGCGGCTCGAGGCGGGAACTAGGGCCCAGCTATTCCTGTGACCTCTGGGCTGCTAGGAGGCCCCATCCAGGGGCAAGGGGAGTTCTTTATTCTGCCCTTCAACACCAGGAAGGTTCCCACAGAGGACCTGCAGGAACTGCTGCTTCCACTGAGCAGGAACCTGCCTGTTTTCAGGCTGCAGGGAAGGCCTTGGTCCACATAGCTGTTTCCCCCCAAGAATGCCCCTGCGATGGTTGTGCTAGGAAGACTCTGGTCCTCAGCTGTCTGGCAGAGGAATTTGAAGCAGACTGTACTCCCAACCTGGTTCCAGGTGTATCCTTCAAGTGTCCAAAGATGAGCAAACTAAAGGGAAGGGGTTCCCCTTTATATATGCAAAATGCTACAGCACAGTGGTCCACAGCAAGCCTGTCAAGGGTCAAATCCGGCTACTGTAACAATTGTCCTTTGCCTGCGGATATCATGCTAACAGTGTTTTGCCTGCAGGAAGTGGGGAAGGGCGGACATTAAGTTTGGAACCGCTAGCAAAATCCAAGCTGGTGAGACCCCTCTGTGCTGAATCCCTCCTCTCAGCGGCTCTAACTCTGCCCTTTCATCTGTCTACCTGGCATCAAAAGGGTTCCATTAATCGGCACCATGGTGTGAGGTGGCCACTGTGCTAACAGGACTGACTGTGAAGCATTGGTTCCCAATGGGCGGTTCTGTTCCCTAAAGAAAGGCAATAACTCTTCACAGGGGGCACACAGAGAGGGCTTCATGGGCTGGAGTTATCATGGTTGCCGTGGGTACACCCAGCCTGATAGCTTAAAGCACACCTTGCCTGTCATGAATAAGTCATAGTCAATAAAGCTGACAATTACATTATGTCAAATATTTGTGGCTGTATAATAGTTTCATTTCAGTAGCCACCATGTCAACACCAGCCTTGGCTTCTATTTAGATATTAATCTGCCACCAGGGTGCTCGTGTACATAATCATGATATCTTGAACCAGAGGTGCATATGGTTAAAAATCCACCTGGTCTTTGAATTCTTGAGCACTGCTCCTGGAACCCACATGTGATCTTTTGAACCTGTCCAGTTGCCAATATGAGGCAGTTTATGGGATGTCTGCCAACGGTTACAACAAGGTGCATGTGTGTATTATGCGTTTCAAGATGGTGCACATTAAAGTCTCATCCGATTAGCCGATCTCACTTTCAGAAATAGAATTACCTGCATCATTTTATCATTAAAAAATAAAAAATAAACTCGGGCTATCATGCCCTCATCATAACCTAAATATCAGCAGATGAATGGCGCGTCACAGAGCCCAGATTGGCTTTGTTGTGCAGTCATCCCCATCTTGAGCCTGGAGATCATCGCCAATATCCATCTTGCATTCAATAAACTGTTTGGGGGCCAAGATGGAGGTTGCTGTGGGCATTGGGCTGTCCTTCATGGTCTTCCATAAGAGACCACGGGCATTCAGAGAAGAATTGTTGAACACATGGGGATACCCCAAGCAGGTTAAAGTTCAGGGATGACGCTGAGGATAGGCAATTGGTAGTCATCCAGGGCTGCGGAACCAAGGAGGCACTGCAGGCAGCATATGCCACATGCATGCCAACTGCAGCCTGTGTTCCCCAGGGGCTGCTTCCAGGCGCAAGGCGCATCCATAAAAATGATAGAGAGGCCATGCATACACACTGTCCACTGCTCAGAACACCGCTCGGTGTATTGCTTCATCCATAATAATGAGAGAGAGGCCATGCATACACACTGTCCACTGCTCAGAACCCCACTCAGTGTATTGCTTCATCCATAATAATGAGAGAGAGGCCATGCATACACACTGTCCACTGCTCAGAACCCCACTCAGTGTATTGCTTCATCCATAATAATGAGAGAGAGGCCATGCATACACACTGTCCACTGCTCAGAACCCCTCTCAGTGTATTGCTTCATCCATAATAATGAGAGAGAGGCCATGCATACACACTCTCCACTGCTCAGAACCCCACTCAGTGTATTGCTTCATCCATAATAATGAGAGAGAGGCCATGCATACACACTGTCCACTGCTCAGAACCCCACTCAGTGTATTGCTTCATCCATAATAATGAGAGAGAGGCCATGCATACACACTGTCCACTGCTCAGAACCCCACTCAGTGTATTGCTTCATCCATAATAATGAGAGAGAGGCCATGCATACACACTGTCCACTGCTCAGAACCCCACTCAGTGTATTGCTTCATCCATAATAATGAGAGAGAGGCCATGCATACACACTGTCCACTGCTCAGAACCCCACCGAGGCCATGCATACACACTGTCCACTGCTCAGAACCCCACTCAGTGTATTGCTTCATCCATAATAATGAGAGAGAGGCCATGCATACACACTCTCCACTGCTCAGAACCCCACTCAGTGTATTGCTTCATCCATAATAATGAGAGAGAGGCCATGCATACACACTGTCCACTGCTCAGAACCCCACTCAGTGTATTGCTTCATCCATAATAATGAGAGAGAGGCCATGCATACACACTGTCCACTGCTCAGAACCCCACTCAGTGTATTGCTTCATCCATAATAATGAGAGAGAGGCCATGCATACACACTGTCCACTGCTCAGAACCCCACTCAGTGTATTGCTTCATCCATAATAATGAGAGAGAGGCCATGCATACACACTGTCCACTGCTCAGAACCCCACCGAGGCCATGCATACACACTGTCCACTGCTCAGAACCCCACTCAGTGTATTGCTTCACCCATAATAATGAGAGAGAGGCCATGCATACACACTCTCCACTGCTCAGAACCCCACTCAGTGTATTGCTTCATCCATAATAATGAGAGAGAGGCCATGCATACACACTGTCCACTGCTCAGAACCCCACTCAGTGTATTGCTTCATCCATAATAATGAGAGAGAGAGGCCATGCATGTATTGCACATCAGTGTATTTGACTCCTGGCAACTTCATGCATTGCCGTCTCCTATGATCCCCTCGTGTATCAAAGGCTCATGTAACTCCCTGGGGCTTCACTTCCTGTGATGTCACTTTGATGCCAATACATAGGCAGACCGGGTGCTCTGCGGGTCTTTTGCCACATGCGGGTCTGGTAAATCCCACCAGTGCCACTGTTGAGGTTTCAGTAACCATCATTGCAAAAGCTTGGCTCTGGTTGTAATGTTGTTAGTATTGTTTCAAATGTGTTAAAAGTTATTGGAGCGTTTGTATGAAATAAAACCACATGCCACAGCCTTTGAGCATTCGCGTTGTTGATTGAGAATATTTTAATGTTTTATTATTTGTTTGTTGTCCTCTTTTCAATGTAATTGTTAATTTAATTTTCTAATTTAATTGTCAATTTAATTATTAATTTCAATGTAATTTGTTTTTTTTTTTTTGCAGGTCCTTCTGTAAGTATCTTGGAATGTTCTATCTTCATTCAAGAACGTTAAGTCATTGTGTGTTGTGTGTGGTTCACTGAATGGAATGTCATTGGTTTCTTGTGGCCTATGCGTCTAAAACAAAACGCTGCTTGCTATACTAAAAACTCATGGGTCTGTCGCTCCTCATTGTGGTAAGGTCATGTGACCATTTTACAAATTTAGTTTTAAGCCAGTAGTTATCTTAATCTCTTCCTCTTGTCAATTAATTTTGTTTACCGCAAAAAGCCTTTGGATTGCCTCATCTAAGCATGAATTACCTATAAAAATCTCTGTTTTTCCTTATTTAAATGGCATGTGAACTGTAAATATCACTGTTGTATGATTGGCAAATTAAAAAAACTAATTTGTATAAAAATTCCAATTATGCCAGTTTCCCGTGAAATGACATCCTAAGGGCATTTCATTTCTTGGCTCCAATTAAAGGTAGATTAGTCATATAATTGTTGAGTGAAAGGTGTCTTGTGTTTCATTTGAAAACAGTTGTCTTATGACCATTTGATTAGCAAATCTCTCCTCTCTGATTACGATCACTCCCTGCTGAGAATCAGCGGGGCACATCAAAAGTTATTCTAAGATAAATGAAAAGCCATTAGCAGCTCTTCAGTAATTTCCAAAATAAGGATCTGTAGTAGATGCTTGAAGTGCTTGACAGCGAAAAGGAAACAGGTCTCCCGCTCTGGGGTCCCTCTGAGAACAGTGCCTGCTTTACTCTTTGCCCACCATGTGGCCCTGCAGAAGGTCAACCAGGACATAGAATTATAAGGACTGAAACCTTGACATCGATGTTACGTTGCTGCTGCCAAACCGCAGGCCCCAAATAGCATGCAGAAAAAGGAAATCCATACCTGGCAAAATGCCCTACTCCATTCGGGAAATGCAGGTCTAGTGCTGTTTTTCCATTGCATTTTGGTATTTGTAGTCCTGTTCTTCACCACCCTTACAAACCTGGGCTGAAGGTTCTAGAATGGAAAGAAAAAAAAGGACTGGACTAGCATTGCCCTAATGGAATGGGTCCTTTCAAAATGTATGGTAACTTCAGCATGGGGTCATGTACTGCCGCGAATGATGTCCTTTCTTGCGATCCTGAAATCCTGGAGGCAATACACACAACTGGTTCTCACTTTTAACCCCAAAACTGCTGAAAATCTGTACCTCACATTCTTGGGACTACTTTCGCAGTGAGAAGAACTTGATGTACGCGTTCGGTCGACATTTGCAATTTAATGCGCGAGGCACTGAAGCAACATGCGCAGTGAAGGGGTTACATTTTGGAAATTGGTCATTTCAGCTATCACGAGTTGCGACCTTGTACGCTTTGGTGAAAGGCCGGCTCTAGCAAGGCGAAACGATAGCCCCGGGCATGGCTTCCCCTTTCCTGGCATGCCTTATGTGAATTGGTGAAAATAGTGCATTCATATTATAAAGAGGTCTGCAGCCAGTGGCTCGCCAGATGCTTTGGATTATTACTCCCATCAGCCCTAGGCAGTACAATCAATGGTGAGGTATCATGGGAGTTGTAGTCCGTAAGATCTGGTCAGCCCCTGGTTGCAGACCCCTGATTTAATAGGTGCTATAGGTTGCTTTGAAAGGAAAGTGATGGATCCGAGATTCTTACCTCAAGATATAGGTGTACTGAGTGCTTGTGTTTTTTTTTTTGCCTGAAATGCACCAAGGCCAAAATGCCCCTCTGAGCCTGATGTTGGGTTCTCCGGAGAGGACCCCACTAATTTAAAGCCACTTCCTTCTGCCCGTCCCAGCTGCTGGTAGTTGACCCTTTGCACTAGGTCCTCCTCTGGGAATTCGGTGTAGGGACTTAGTGTGAGGGATTACTGGCTGTCTCCATCCTTTGGGGACGTGCTCACACCAGGCGTGTCCTCAAGTTGAAGCAGAGGAGCACACCGGCCTAGTGGATGGAGCACATCGTCAATTACATTCGCCTGTTAACAGCAATAATAGCTCATATTTTCATGGCGTGCTTTTCAAATACACACTTTTGCAGGGTCATGACGCTGCAAATGGCAGGAGTCACTGTCACGCGCCTCAATAGCCGAGATAGAAGTATCATTTTGCTGACGCGTTATTGGTCAGATAAGAGTACATATGAAAGATGTGCCCATCCCTCAAATATGCTGTAGCTTTTATGTGACCACCTGGTGGATGCGTTCATCTATTCCATTATTGCCTTCTTGACCACTTCCCGCACTACCCCTGCCATTAAGTGGTGGTATATCAATGGTGGGTTATAATAATTGAAAGAAGTTGTAAGACCCTTCGAGATAACCCTTTCCCGTTGACATAGATCCAGGCACGTTTATAGCACGGAAGCAAGAGGTCAAATTTGCTAGAACAAAGCCCAATCTTGTTTCTTGAGCGTGGACAGAACCACTGCTTAACAGTCTGATGTGTACATTCTTGGGATTATAGCTCAGGGGCATGGCGCTCGTCTTGGAAGCAAGACGACATGGAGCACCACAGGTTCGATCCCCGGGTCCGTGCTTTGAAACCTCTGGGTATTAAGCTTGTTATAAAAAACCTATCATATCATATAGCTGGATTACTTGCTGTCTGGGCTAAGTCCCTAAAAACTGACCCCACTATCCCAACTAACAGGAGTTGTGTGTTGTGTGTTGGGTCTTGTGAATGAGGCCCAGCTGTATTTCTTGATATTCACAGCTCAGTGTGCAGCTAACGGCTCTGCAAATATCATCAAAATATCATCAAGCAGTGCTTGCACTTCTGAAATGGTGTCGGCTCCTTTTGAAACCAAGGTTTCACCCAGTGGACAACCGGAGTCCTCTGATCTACTGCCACCATCACCATTTTCCAAGTTCTCTGCCCAGTTCCCCCTGGATCTTGTTCAAGGACTTTGACATTAGTGCTTCGACTGCAAGAGCCTTTGCCGAGGCAGTCCATAATCCCATCGTACTCATGCTTCCAAAAATTGCATCCTGGATGTTCTTGACCCACTTTAAACTTGATGATATTAAAACTAATACCTTTGTTCTATCCACAAAGAATAATGTGTCTTATTTTGAAGGTGGGCTGCAATGGCCTTGGTTGGCTTGTAACTTAAGCCCGATGGCACAATGTAATAGACAGTTAATGGTGTACCCAAGCAGTCCGCACCTCAAAAAACCTTCCTAGAACCTTGAGATCTCTTCTAACAAATTAATGACCAGTCTGAGAATAATTGCTTGACAATCATAATTGATATATTCCTAAACAGCCTGTAGAGGAATATATCAATTATCCCTTTTATGTTCTTTAAGTCTCCGAAAGAAGAATTCAAGGATCTTACCTTGATTTTCACACTAATCAATGAGTCCATCTGTTATTTTATAAGTCACCCATCACCTGGAAGTCCCAGAGATGATTCAACCCTTTAGCCCCGGAAGAAGAGAAACCATTGTAAATCTACAATCAATGGCAAATTAAGTGTGTTAAGGTCTACCCCAAAAACCCTCTCACTTTCCCCCAAAGTACCGAGTTTAGCTATTAGCTTTTGGGATATTGGGACGTAAGATGAAGAACTCCCTACTGAATTCACTTTAGTGTTGCCTAATATGTATTGCTCGGCTTTGTAAGGAATGCCTTTTTTTCTCCCAAGCACTGGAATTTTATTCCAATCGGTCTAAATTGGCCCAGTGCCAACATTCTGTGAAATAATTTGGATACGGTCTATTATTCTTGGATCTGCAGTAATCACCCAGCTTTTGCTGCTCAATGTCACCTTTTGATATATATTGTCTAGGAAGGTGTTCTCTTTTGTAGGAATGCCAAGAGGCGCACCTGCCCTCCTGAGTATTTTTCTGCAAATGGCCTTTGATCTCTCACGCGTGCTCTGCCCTTCATGTCCTTCCCATACTCCCGTCCTTTCACCTGCTTCAAATGGCCTAATCGTCTACTTGCCTTTTTTATACTGAGGACGATAAACTATTATAAACATTACGGCAACCTTCCGCCCTGTGCATCTTTTACCAACCAAGAAATACCCAATTTTAACTTTTCGCTTTGAGGGTTATGGTTCTTCGTTGTTATTTTTCCTCTTGGGAAGAATGTGGGACAGAAAAAGTCCTGTGAAGGAGTGAACTAAGAGAACACATCCCCTCCTTGCAAATGAGCCATTTCCCAGGATTCTGCATGAGGTTAATTCCCCAGCAAAGCAGTCACGTGACTCAAGCATTCTGTCAGGAATCTAGGCGCGGGGACACGTGCCGGTACTTTAGAATTTCGAATATCTCCAGAGAAGCAGCCTACACGAACTCGCTCGTTTTAAATTGATTTAAAAACAAAAAAAGCCGGGTTACTGCGTTCAAAATTCAGCACGTGGTGGTGGAGGCGTCGTCGGCTGGAATGCGCTCTCTCATGCGCAGCACTTAAGTCGCAGCTGCGAGATATCTTTGTGGATATAGGCCCCTGCACCGTGTACATCTGTTGTGTGTTAAGTATGGACGGTTGCCACACACGCATAAAGTGCTTGTGCTTTTTCAAATGCTCCCCTTTGCATGGTTTTTAGCGGCAAGCAAAAAGCGTACCATCCACCGGTACCTCGCGGTATAAACTGGCCCCCTGAAGCGGCAAACTGTTAGATTCTGTCCATCACACGCAGGGTCTGAAGGTGAAGAAGGACCGCTGTATACGCAGGGTCTGAGGGGGGAAGAAGGACCACTGTATAAGCAGGGTCTGAGGGGGAAAGAAGGACAGTTGTATACGCAGGGTCTGAAGGGGGAAGAAGGACCGCTGTATATGCAGGGTCTGAAGGGGAAAGAAGGACCACTGTATACGGGTCTGAGGGGGAAAGACGGACCGCTGTATAAGCAGGGTCAGAGGGGGAAAGAAGGACTGCTGTATACGCAGGGTCTGAGGGGGAAAGAAGGACCACTGTATATGCAGGGTCTGTAGGGGAAAGAAGGACCGCTGTATACGCAGGGTCTGAAGGGGGAAGAAGGACCGCTGTATATACAGGGTCTGAGGGGGAAAGAAGGACCGCTGTATACGCAGGGTGTGAAAGGGAAAGAAGGACTGCTGTATATGCAGGGACAGAAGGAGAAAGATGGACTGCTGTATATGCAGGGTCAGAAGGGGAAAGAAGAACCACTGTATACGCAGGGTCTAAAGGGGGAAGAAGGACCGCTGTATATGCAGGGTCTGAGGGGGAAAGAAGGACCGCTGTATACGCAGGGTCTGAAGGGGAAAGAAGGACTGCTGTATACGCAGGTGCTGAGGGGGAAAGAAGGACCGCTGTATATGCAGGGTCTGAGGGGGAAAGAAGGACAGTTGTATACGCAGGGTCTGAGGGTGGAAGTAGGACCGCTGTATACGCAAGGTCTGAGGGGGGAAAGAAGGACCACTGTATACCAAGGTCTGAGGGGAAAGAAGGACTGCTGTATATGCAGGTTCTGAGGGGGAAAGAAGGACCACTGTATACGCAGCATCTGAAGGGGGAAGAAGGACCGCTGTATATGCAGGGTCTGAGGGGGAAAGAAGGACAGTTGTATACACAGGGTCTGAGGGGGGAAGAAGGACCGCTGTATACACAAGGTCTGAGGGGGGGAGAAGGACCACTGTATACGCAAGGTCTGAGGGGAAAGAAGGACTGCTGTATATGCAGGATCAGAAGGGGAAAGAAGGACCACTGTATATGCAGGGTCTGAAGGGGAAAGAAGGACCGCTGTATACGCAGGATCTGAAGGGGAAAGAAGGACTGCTGTATATGCACGGTCAGAAGGGGAAAGAAGGACCACTGTATACGCAGCGTCTGAAGGGGAAAGAAGGACCGCTGTATATGCACGGTCTGAAGGGGGAAGAAGGACCGCTGTATACGGAGGGTCAGAAGGGGAAAGAAGAACCGATGTATATGCAGGGCCTGAAGGGGGAAGAAGGACTGCTGTATATGCAGGGTCTGAAGGGGGAAGAAGGACCGCTGTATATGCAGGGTCAGAAGGGGAAAGAAGGACCGCTGTATACGCAGAGTCTGAAGGGGAAAGAAGGACAGCTGTATATGCAGGGTCTGAAAGGGAAAGAAGGACCGGTATACGCAGGGTCTGAAGGGGAAAGAAGGACTGCTGTATATGCAGGGTCATAAGGGGAAAGAAGGACCGCTGTATAAGCAGTGTCTGAAGGGGAAAGGACTACTGTATATGCAGGGTCAGAAGGGGAAAGAAGGACCACTGTATACGCAGGGTCTGAAGGGGAAAGAAGGACCACTGTGTACGCAGGGTCGGAAGGGGGAAGAAGGACCGCTGTATACGCAGGTGCTGAGGGGGAAAGAAGGACCGCTGTATACGCAGGGTCTGAAGGGGGAAGGGAGGACTGCTGTAAATGCAGGGTCTGAAGGGGAAAGAAGGACCGCTGTATACGCAGGGTCTGAAGGGGGAAGAAGGACTGCTGTATACGCAGGGTCTGAGGGGGAAAGAAGGATAGTTGTATACACAGGGTCTAAGGGGGGAAGAAGGACCGCTATATACGCAAGGTCTGAGGGGGGAAGAAGGACCGCTGTATACGTAAGGCCTGAAGGGGAAAGAAGGACCGCTCTATATGTAGGGTCTGAAGGGGAAAGAAGGACCGCTGTATACGCAGGGTCTGAAGGGGAAAGAAGGACCGCTGTATACGCAGGGTCTGAAGGGGAAAGAAGGACCGCTGTATTTGGAATCCTGCTTTCAGGACCCTTATCCTGGAGGCTATGTTGTACATTTCGGCTTCAAGGGTAAGTTTTTGGACTTCCATGGAGCAGTACACTAAGGTTCAGCGCTATACAAGACTCGCAGGCAATGTTCGGCATTGCATTCTTCACAAGCATACTTTTAAGTAAGAAATTCATAAATTAACAAGAATAAGTATAGATTGTCATGCCATTAACAGTCACGTTTACATTTTTTATAATTTATTTGTTCCTTCGGTGCAATATATGTTGCCCATTTTCGGCACTGTAGTGTGATAACTGGACACACCTATTAATAGATGAAGGTAGGGTGAAGTTAGGCTCTAGGAGTGGAACCTGCCTGTGCTAAGCTCCATTTGATTTAAGGTTTGGGAGTGTCGCAAGATCACAGGAGTGGTTTTGGGGTTTAGCCTGGACCCCAGTTTGGTAGGTAGGTAAAGAGTTTTTACTCCTGGATATCTTGCTTGGATTTGCTGCAATGATTAGTTCCAACACTCTGGTAGGTACGAAGCAATTCGTTTTTTATTTGGTGGTTTTCTTGGGTGGTTTTTTTAATACAATTGTCAGTGTTTAAGAAACACTATTAGGACTTGATGTACCAATTCGGTCAGCCGACACGTGTTTCGACCCTGGGGGTCTTTCTCAAGGCTGATCAATATTCAATAGTGCCAGGTGATGTGTAAAATGTGACAATATCGTGACATGATAGTTGTACAATAGTCAAACATTGTGGTGTTGGGGTGACGTGAAAACATTCTGACAGTTTGAGAATCACAGCATTATAAACAGTTTGAATTACATTGGGAATTAGATTCCAGTTGGAAGAAGATGGAGGAAGAAACGGAAAAGAGTTAGCAAAAGATTTGGGTTGATGTGCAAATAGTAATGGGGGGAGGGACATGGTGTACCTCTTACCATGTGTGAATTTCTGTGAGCCCTCATTGGGGTCCTGGTTCAGTTGTTGAAGGCTGTCCTTGTGGCAGTCTTGGCTCCTGTTGGGCCCTAGAGAGGGGTTTAATAGAGAGTGATGGATTGGTAGGTGAGTTGCATCAAGTCGGGGTATGGCTGGGCAGCGAGCATGGTTGGGGGAGCCCATGTTGGTTGAACTGCCATTTGGTGCTTGTGGCCTATGGTATTACTCCATGGCACTCACACCATTGCTCATAATATAGGCATAGCCCTTTTTCCCAATCACACCCTTCTATTTGGGTTTATTCCAGAGAGCCTAGCACTCCCCCATTCCATGATCCCCCCCCTCCACTCCCCTTGGCCCGCCCCAAGGCCAAGTGCAATTACGGCTTTCACTAATCAGACCAGGCGAATGCTTCTCAAACGCCTCACTAGTCCACCTAGCATGCGCGCTGGTGTCATCCGACGCACATGCGTGGGAAGTCCGCCAAGCGAACGCTACACTATCGCGCATGCGCTGGTGTCCACATTACATGGCACAGCGCATGCGTGATTAAACAAGTATGGCGGCGCCCAGCATTACTGCAGGAGCGCGACAGAGCACCAAGGACGCTCAACCTCGGACTCCTTGTAAGCGCCCACATCCCCACGGAACGAGGGAGGCACTGCCCCACCACACATGGGCTCTGCACCAGCTATATAGCTCGCAGCCATTAACCTCCTTCTCTCTCACCTCATTAATCTCGGAAACTGAGACCAAAACGGTTTCTTTTTAGATAATCAAATTGTCCTAATTAACAGCCATGCTCCAGATAGGCTTGGATTTACCAACCCTTAAGTGACCTCACTCCCATGGCACAAGCCCCAAATGGCAGTTCAACCAACATGGGCTCTCCCAACCATGCTCGCTGCCCAGCCATACCCCCACTGGATGCAACTCACCTACCAATCCATCACTCTCTATTAAACCCTCTCTAGGGCCCAACAGGAGCCAAGACTGCCACAAGGACAGCCTTCAACAACTGAACCAGGACCCCAATGAGGGCTCACAGAAATTCACACATAGTAAGAGGTACAACATGTCCCTCCCCCCATTACTATTTGCACATCAACCCAAATCTTTTGCTAACTCTTTTCCGTTTCTTCCTCCATCTTCTTCCAACTGGAATCTAATTCCCAATGTAATTCAAACTGTTTATAATGCATGATTCTCAAACTGTCAGAATGTTTTCACGTCACCCCAACACCACAATGTTTGACTATTGTACAACTATCATGTCACGATATTGTCACATTTTACACATCACCTGGCACTATTGAATATTGATCAGCCTTGAGAAAGACCCCCAGGGTCGAAACACGTGTCGGCTGACCGAATTGGTACATCAAGTCCTAATAGTGTTTCTTAAACACTGACAAATGTATTCAAAAAACCACCCAAGAAAACCACAAAATAAAAAACGAATTGCTTCGTACCTACCAGAGTGTTGGAACTAATCATTGCAGCAAATCCAAGCAAGATATCCAGGAGTAAAAACTCTTTACCTATTAATAGATGAACTATTAACATTTTGTATTTAATGTGTATGATTTGGAACTCTTACATCTATGGTAGCGGGACCTGAGCTGCATATACATTGTACAGGGCTCGCCCAAAGGTCCCTTTATTGCTCATTAGAATACAAGAAACAAAATGGAGTCCTGTTTTGCGAGAAGATACATCATGGATTTGGATGCTCTTATATTGTACATGTTTTCATTGGAGCCTTGTTTTGACTACTGCCCTCAATGGCTCCACAGAAACCAAGGCAGGCTTCATGTGTATTACCACATTGTCAGATCACGGTCAGATTGGAAGCAATGCAGCCCGTTGGTAATACCACTTGCACTGCCCTCCCCAGCACTGAACTGCAAGGTGTGCAGGCAGCGATGCGCTGCATTCTTTATGTGCGTATTTCGTCTTTGCAATAGGATGCTAAGGTACAGAATGGGCAAATGCTGTCCTTGGCACTGATCTACAATGAGTCCTCGCGCTGGTTATATGTGATCTTACCGACCATAAAACAGAGTGGTACATAACAGGGCGGGCAAAACATCGAAAAACACAGATTCTTTTGTTTGGGCCCCCCCAAAGCTACCCAGTTTTTCCACCCTTTTAAAGCCACCCCATCCTGACCCATTTTAACCCTTTACTCCACTACCCTTTATATATATATTTATTTAAACTTTTTGGTGTTTTTCAGTGTTTTGTCCACTCTGAAATTGACCACTCTATTTTGTTTCAGATAAAATGACTGGATACTCCTCGTGCCTACTCCCTATCCCGCTTTACCAGGCCAACTCTGACTCTGCTCATCGGGGTCCCACTTTCCACCTTCTAGGTTCCTCAGGGATATGGATGTCAAATATTCCCAAGGGATTCCTGATTCTGAGGATGGTCTGCCCCGTCTGTCCTCTGACAAGACCTTTGGAGCAACAACGTCACCACCCTGCAAATGATTGCATACAAGGTCTTAGAGTACACCTCAGTGTTATGTGCACATTTCCAAAATTGGGATTCAAGGGGGTGGCTGCTCTCCTCACCGATGTCAACAGGACTCTTAAAAGCAATATCCAATAGTAATGATGTCCTCGGAGAAGGCCGGGCACATTAACCATTGATCAGCTCACATGGGTCCGTTTTACAATCGTAGTTCCTTGCTGTTGTCCCACTTGTTTGCCATGGGCACAGGTTCTGGACATTCTTTGTATGGTATAGTAATGATCAAATACAAGACTTGCTAAGTTAAAATTGAAAAAATGCTTTTAATGAATACAGAGTAGAGCAGATGAGGTTGTGAAAACAAAAAGAAGATATCGAGGCAGAGTACCCCAAAAGGAAATACACCAAACGCGGGTTACAATGAAAGGTACAAAGATCTTTATTTTATACTGAACAGTTTCAAAGGACAAAGCAACAGATAGCGATCGGCCCTCAGTACAAAACAGCGAACTCCAGCTTGGTTCGGTGTGCTCAGTGAGTGGGACTGTACATTAGAATAGTTGTGCCTTTTATGCAGTCCAGAACATGATGTTCAACCCACCTAGAAGTTAATACAAGTTAATACATCACAGATCTAGGGCACGTGCAGAGTTCATGCATCTATATATCTATGGTTTACCTTTAATACATTCATCAACAAGTCACAATGGCAACAGTATGTTTTAGGATTTCTCGTAGAGCCTTCTCAAACATTTCTATACAATGCAGTCAAACAAGTGTTCACATTTCGGTATTTGAACATATTGTGTTTAACATGTGTTCATGGATTAGCTTTGTTAGCGCAGGTAATCCTCTACACACAGGTCAATGAAGGACAAGGTCTCAGTTCATGACCCTAACATGTGGCCTGCAGGCAAGTTACATATTAGCTTGAACACAGAGGTCAAGACGGCCATGTTACATTCGGAATGACACTGTCCACCATCTTAGAACACAGGGTGACTTTAGAGGGAGAATCTAAAATGGCGGATAAATCTAAAATGGCGGTTTACACTGACCTAAGGTCAAGACCTTGCAACGCAGTTTTCCTCGCAAGTGGCTTATAAGCAGCTTGGCGTAGGCCAATATACATATATTCATACAGTATTGGAGGCACAATATGATTTTCCATTTGACAACGTGATCCTCTTTATTCTCTTTATTTGCCATTCAAGCAGTTGCTTTCGCTGCAGTTGGTCTCCCATAGCCTTTCCAGTAAATTGTCTCCAGGTTTCTTACAATGCTGCTGCTTCTTTGTCTCATAGTCCTTCTAGGCCAGAGACCTGCACTGGCTGTCTTTGGCATCTCTTCACTTGTACGTTGCAACTGCTTCCAGCTACCAAGTCCTTATTATTCTCCAGCTGGAACCTCACACTTCGTCTCCAATTGGATATAACAATGTTCACTTTCAATATTGATCCTTCAGGCTCTTCAACAGCTGATGAAACCTCTTTCTCCGGTAATTCAAAGATGCGTAACAATTGCTTCCCACTCCATCTTTGGTGGACTGCCAACCAATGAGTCACTTCCTTTCCAGTGTGGTCATGGACTTGGAGCCACTGGTTGTAGTTCACGTTCCTTCAATCACTGGCTTGGAACAAGGGGGTTCTCTCTTATTAAATGCTACTCGTTCTATATTTTCTAAGAACCTATTGTAATCCTTGAACCGTTCTCATCGCCATTCATTTTTCTTCACTCACCGGCTGCTGAGCTTTGAATGATCGTTGATTTACGGCATCCATTATTCTGTGCTTTCTCAATGATGATTGGACATTGACTAGACTTCTTTTCAAGGTATGTATCCAACTGTTCTCTTTCACCGATTACTAGGCGTACTAGGGTACTTTGTTTGCCAGCCTGAATCATCATTTTTCTTGATGATTACTAGACTTTGGACAGACTTTGTTTTCCATCCTGCGTGAAACTTGGCTCTCCCAATGCTTATTAGACTTTAAATAAACTTTGTTCCATTGCATTCTTCTTGTTTTGCTTTTTCAATGATTATTAACCTTTGAATAGATTTTCCTTTCCAGCATGCAACCTCATAATTAATTTGATCAATGATTGCAAGACTTTGAATTGACACCGTTTTTTAAGATATCATAGTTTGTTGCTCAATATTCTTGTAGTTTGACTACAGTAATGGATTTCATTTGCTACATGCTTTATATAGTCAAGCCCCCTCTTTGTAATCAGTGTTGTCACATCATGTATTAGAATGCATGTACCAGCATGCATCTAATCTCTTTTGCAATGCTAATCAGACTTTCCCTCAGCAGTTAGACTTAGTTTCCCAGCATGCATTACATCTTCATGTCCCCTCTGTCCTCTGTTTTCTTTGCCATTGATATTTGACTGTGTGCTCTGGAATGCTTCAGATCTCTCCCCTGTCTGCACTGAATGTTCAAATCTGTGCTTTGTAATCCTCCAGCTTCCTGGGGGGCACAGACAGCATGCTGCAGTGTGCATCTAATCTCTTTCCCTTCTTTTCTACATATCAGGATTCATATGGATATTTAGACTTCATTTCATAGCAGTCATTAAATGAGACAGTCTAGTGCTCCTAAAAGGAAACAGACTGCAACTAGGGGAATTGAAACGAGAACAGCAATGGAATGGACTGGGGTTTTTCCTGCTAAATCTGAGAGGTGACGCACAAAATCTGACCTACCAACCCCAGATTGACCCAAGGGGACTGCAGTGGAGACTGTAAGGGTTGCCGAGCTAGGAGACTGACACAGGTGTAATAAATTGCTTAGTATAGACTTGTATCTGCCAAAATAAACAGGGGTTAGATGAAGACCTAACTCTAGGAGGGGTTTCCCTGCCTCAACAAAACGAACTAGCGTCTGTGTCGGAATGTCCAAAAAAAAGTTGTCCGTCCTGTATCAAAAATTCCAAACCTGTCCCTTACATGATAAACATAATATAAAGTAAAAAGAGGATTGTCTCTCTGCTGGCTTCTCGCAGCTCTTTCCAGTGTTCCAACATAAAGTTCAAAACGGTGCCAAAAAGAAACAAAGTTCTCCAAAGCATTCAAAATTCCAAAGTATACAAAGTTTCAAAGTAAAGCTAAATTCCAAATCAAATGTTCCCAAGACAATTGTTTCCCTTGGTTTCCCTCGGGCTTGTAGTTTCTAGCCCTGATTTACTCTTCTTTGATTTACTTCTCTTGGCTCCACTTTTCGCCAAGTACTGCGACGAGGAAGATGACCTGTGATTACATTCACTATGGTATTTTATGGGTAGTATTATTTTCCCCTTATTTTCTTGTATCAGCTGGTTTTAAGGGAATCTTCCAACTTCTCTAAATTGTTTCCTGTTCCCAGTATACTTGGGGTGTTTGCCTACCAAGTATTATTTATCTTTCTCCCCAAGGACTGTGACTAGCCTGAGTAGTGTTCTTTGGTGTTGTTGGGTGTCTCAGGGTGTGCTTCTTCATTCATGCCACTATTCCGGTAGGCTGGGTTTACTCGCCTGCCCAGCACAACCTACTTTCAACACCCTTCCAGCCTAAAGGGTGAGTGGTTCTCGGTTCCTTTATCTGAGTCTACTTTATGCTGTTTGCTCGACAGCCCGCCCCCTCTGGTTCCTCGAGCTCTTCTACCCAGGGAAGGATAATATCTCTGCACTGCTTAGCGGATGGCTGTTCTGTTCTGTACTTGCGGGACCTGCTGGCTCTGCCATGTTCCTTCCCGTCAGAGGTGGCACTACTCGGCGAAACTCCCATTAAGTCTGCCTTCTGTTTCTTTCCACAGGCCTTCCGCAGGCTCTGGGTCGGGTTGAAATCTCATGGTTCGGTTTCCAGTGTTCCTTCTTTACCATCTTCCCTGCTTCTTCCTCGGTTATCTGCTTCCATTACTCCTCCTCGTCAAACTGCTAGCTTGATCTCGTCCTTCTTCCCTTTTTGTTTGATGTCTGTTTTGAGAGACTGGGGACAAACTAGACCGCTTGTTGTGGTTCTCTCCTCGACTCCTGGCCTCCTCATAGTGTTTCCTCATCTGACTAATGTATATGTATATGTCCATGCTTCTATTGTACACATATCCATGTGTTCATGGGTTATGAGTTCTGGTAGGGGATGGGAAATTGTGAGAGGGTTACATTCATACTCTGTCCCTTCAAGATGAATAACTTTGGTCCTACAGGATTGACCCCTCCCCATACGTTCGTCCCGCAGTATACCCTCTTCTGGTAATTTATAGTGCTGATTATGTACTGTCCTGACCAAACATGAGGGATTCCCTTTCCTTGGAAAAAGGACAATATCCTCATATTCGCCACAAGAAACAAATCTTCCCAAAATTATTGGAAAGAAACCTCAGCAGCGCACGGGGAAAGGCACAAGGGAATCGCGCAGCCTGAGCATACAGCTGCCATCCTGCAAATGGAGATTAAAATGGGGTCAGGGTAAAACCCTTCCAGAGGAAGTCCCATCCCTGAGAGGCATAGCTTAGCCAGAGACTGGCCAAAGGAAGCAGGGGACCAGGGAGACCAATAAGTGCTGAGAGAAGTGTTGGAAGAGGATAGACTGGGCTATAAAAGCCCAGCCAGCACAGAGGCACTTAAAAGGTGTTCTTTTGAAATTAGGGGAGCCGTGGTGGATCAGGGGGAGGGCAGACGGTGGAGCAGAATGCTGAGGAGATTGTGAAAGTGCAGGTAAGGTATTGTGTGTGTGTGGTAGCGAGAGAGCGGCATTAGTAGTGTAGTGAAAGGGTGTGTGTGAAAGGAGAGTGAAGACTGATGGGGAAAGAAAGTGTATGGGGATTCGAGAGAGAGTGTGAATGATATGAAGTTGTGGAGAGAGTACATGGTGGTCGTGGAAGTGGTGTTGAAGGTGGAGTGAAGCAGAGGGTGGTGTAGTTGGAAGAGATAGGAAGAGAGAGTATGAGAAGATCAGGACACAAAGGTGTAGATAGGGGTTTGAGAGAGAAAGAGGAAAAGGATAGTGAGGAGTGAGGATAGAGAGAAGAGATTGGGAGAGGAGCAAATGCAAGTAGAGAAGAGTGGAGGAGTGGAGCTAGAGAGAGGGGAAGAGCGAGAAGATCTCAGAAGGAGAGCAGAGAGATGGCGAATGAGGGAGGAAAAGAGGTAGCGAGGGTAAGTGTGAGGGAAGAGAGGGTGAGTGTGAGGGAAGAGACTGGTGGAGATAGCCTCAGTGAAATCGCAAAAGAAAGAGGATCATTTTGAAGATTCCCAGAGGGAGCTGGATAGAAAAGGCAATAGCCTTTAAGTTCCCCCCCCCCAGATAAGAAAAGACCAAGACAGTAGGGTTACCATGCTTTGGAATATACTGGGACCATTCAGGAGGCTAGGGAGGCCTGGGCTATAATGGAGGAAGCCCACAGAGGCTGGGGGGGTCCAGAGAGCCATAGGGGCCCACTTAGTTTCTACCGTCTCAGACAAGCAATTCAAAGTTTAATAAAGCACCATGAAACATCTCTCTTTGTGGGTTTTCGAGGCAATCTATGAATCTGGGTAATGGACTTCATTCACCAATATTTCAGCTCTGCTCAGGACGCCATCAGATTGTTTATCTGGTTCTTCCCGGATCTTGACCTGGTACCAACTTTCCTGCCTTCTGCTTTGCTGTTCTCCCTTTGTTGTTGCTTCTTGTACCTGGGATGTCCTTACCATGCTTCCCAAGTTATTTCTGCTCTGTCGGGCAGGCTCTCAGTGTCAGACTTTCCTCCAATGGCTATGTTCTCATCCGGTTTAGCTACACCTCTCCCGCTCCTGAAAACCGGTTTGCTGTAGCATTTGTGGGCTTCACCTTTCCTCGCTTGATCATTGGAACTTTCAGTGTGTGATTCTCTCTGCATTAGTGTCTTCTGCTTACTGCCCTCAGGCTGCTCCTTCAGTCTAACACCCAAGTCTGGTTTCCTTTCTGTGGTTGAACCTTGGGATGGTGGCTGCTCTCCGTATATCCAGTGGGCCTCCACCATTATTTCCAAACTCTCACACCCTTCTTTCTACTGCTGTGCATCGAAAGGCCTGTTTCTCAAGAAACTAGATCACTTGGTCATCAATATAAACAGAATCAGGTTTTTGTCAGCATAACTTCCCAAAAAGAGGTGACTCGTGTGCCAGATGGACTCAAGAACACACCAACTCTGAAAGATAGCGAAAGGATTTTGTATTGAAATGATTGTGTAAGAGGTCGAATGGTCCGTCTCTCTCTCTCTCTCTCTCTCTCTCTGTGTCTCTCTCTCTCTCTCTCTCTCTCTCTCTCTTTAGTAACAGTAAACCCTACTCTCTACTATTAGCTGATTAGCTGTTCGTGATGTCCAAAAGGCAAACACCTTTACTATTGCACTTCCTCTTGGATCAGTCAAGGAGGATCCTGACCTGGGCTCTTCAATAGGAATGTGAACCAGAGCATGTGGCCTCCACTCGCCCATGCCTTGTTCTGTCCTTTGCGTGCATGCTCTTTTGCCCCGCCCTGGATGGTTGCCTTTCTTCAACTCCTACCCTTTATTCCTCCTGCTATCCTTGTACTCTTCCTCTCACTGGCCCTCCAACGCCCTTCTTTCTACTACTACCTCCTTCTCTCTCTGCTTCCGCACAACCCCTAAACTAGTCTCCCCTCTCTGCTCTACTACTCTACCCTCCCTACTACTCTTGCATCTCCTTCTGCTATTCTACAATCCACTCACACCTACTCCTTTCACTCTGTCACCTTCTCATTCAATCTCATTCAGCCCTACTCTGTTAGTCTCACTGACCTTGCACGCAGTCTCACATCTGAGCACCACTCTCTCCCACCAACTAATACCTCACCTTGCCACACACTTTCAGTAATCCACCTTCATGCTCCTCTACACCATTCTTCCTTCACTTGGTCTTTTGCTCTTCCTTCTCCTCCCTTGAACTCACCAGAAGAACTCAGTTTCAAGTCCCTTTTTATCCTCCCGCTTCCACTGGTTTTGTCCCTCAGCAGGTTCCCCAGGCCAACCCATGGCGTCCTCCCCCTAGGTGCTGCATTACAGGTTTGTGAACACCTATAACAGGCCGTAAGCACCACCCCCATTTTCATTTGCAGGTACAATGGCATTAATTAATGGTGGCCTGCTGAAAAGCATAGCCAATTTCAGAGTTCGTATCAGGACTAAAGACTGAAGTGTGTGTCAGTAGAGGCTTTCGCCGCCACCTTCTCTCCCCCCCTCCACCTCTGGTTGACTCACATCTTGAGACAGCCCTGTCCCTTCTCTACTCTTCTATTTCTGATACTCTTGAAGCTCTTGCCCCTGTCATGAGGATCTGTTTGAAGTCCAAAGCCAAGTGCAATTCCTGCTATGACTCTGACCTGGATACACTTAAATGTAAGTGTAGGGCGGCTGAGAGGACATGGAGGACTTCTTGTTCATCCTCTGACAAACTGGCCTGTTGTCTGCTGCAAAGGCAATACCGACTCTCTGTCCTCACCAAGAAGAGAGTCCACGTTCAAGCCTGTGTCTCTGCGGCATCAAATTACTTGGGCTGAATTCCTTAAAATTTGCAAGGAGCTGGCCAACCCTGCTGCATTCTCTACCCCTCCCGTTACCTTACAGGATCTTTGTAAAGCCCTTGTCTCTCACTTCATCTCAAAAACTCAGGACATCGTGGCCACCCTCCACTCACCTACCTCTCCTCTCCCCTCTCCGTTTGTGCATGCTGACCCTCCTTCAGCCACCCCTTCACCCTCTTTCTCATCCTTTCCTCTTTTCTCCCCCGATGAGGTCGCTAGACAAGTCGGATCTGTGAAAGCCTGGTCAAAACAGGTTCATCCCTGTCCCTCGAAAACCATCAAGGACCATGCTGATAACCTCGCTCCGGCCTTTGCCAATTTCTGCAACCATTCCTTTGCCTCAGGAACCTTCCCCTCTTCTCTGAAGCACTCCCTTGTGCATCCTCTTCTCAATAAACCAACAGCTGATCCTTCTTGTCCGGCTAATTATCGCCCAATTTCACCCGTGAGGCTATGAATCTCGGGGTCATCTTTGACTCCACACTTTCCTTCTCTGCCCACATCTCTGATGTCTTTAAAAAAGTAAAACTTCCTAATGTACCTCCTCAGAGGTACTCTGCCTTTCCTTGCTTTCCCCCAGAAGCTCACTTTCTCTCAAGCTCTGGTTCTCTCTAGATTGGACTATTGTAACAGCCTATTTCGAAATCTACCCGCTTCTACTCTCCGCCCTCTGCAACTAATCCAGAACAGGACTGCGAGACTTGTCCTTGGGCTCAAGCCCTAAGATCGTATCTCGCCAGCTCTGAAATCTCTCCATTGGCTCCTAGTGGTTGCAAGGATTAAATTCAAAACCCTCTGCATTGTTCACAAGGCTTTCTGGACCTTGGTCCAAAATACCTTCAGCTATCCCTTTGCAAATATGTCCCTTCTCGAGCTCTTCGCTCCTCTATCTCTAACTCCCTCAGGGTCAGTCGTTTTTCAAAGAAACAAGCTGGGGGTAGATCTCGGTCTTCGGCTGGGGCCTCCCTCTGGAACAGCCTCCATGCTACTCTGAAACTTGAGGAGAGCCATCTACGGTTCCGGAAGCACCTCAAGACCTTCCTCCTTGCGTCTGCTTTCTCCCCCCTCTCCCCTGCTGATCTGTTTGCTCTCAGCACCGTGCACCTGGCCTAGCCTCCGTCTTCCGGGCCCAGGTACCTGCTAACCCTGCCACCCTCCCACACTGCCTCCGGCCTACCCCCTGCACTGGGGTCTGTATCTGTACCCATATAGTCCCCCCCCCCTAAATTTCCTCCTGCACTTATCAGACAAACCCTATCTGCTGCCTTCACTCAGCACTTGTCCTTGCTGGCTGCACTACCATGATTTGTTGTCTTTATTATTTATTTATCTATTATTATTTATCTGTTTTTTTTCTCCTTTGCTTCGCACTTTTCACTCCCCCATCCCATGTACTTCACCTTCTCCCTCTCCCATGCACTTGCGCATTCTCAATGTCACTGGGCCTAGTAAAATCGTTGTTTCCGTTCCCCCCTGTTCCCCTCCCTTGCTTGGTCGCGCTCTGAAACACTTGTGTACGAGCGCGATATAAATAAAATATCAATATCAATATCAATAAACAGAGCTTTTGGATTGTCTGTCTGATATGCGGATCACTACCCAGACCTGCAGTTCCTCGCCAGCCCTCTCCTGGTTGGAATGCTCTTTCCTCCACTGCCAGGCCTTCTGGGTCGTATAGTCTCATGGGACAAACTGAAAAAGAATACAGAGCATCGTGCACAACAGACATGGGACAAGATAAGATGGTTCTTAGTTGAATTAGCCAGGCACAGGTAGACGAGACCGAGACTGAGGCCCACACAACCGCCACCCCCCACCTCTGGGGCAGGAATTGATCTGGGAAACCGTGTGGTTGGCCGCCTGCCCCAGGTTGAGAGCGGTCCCCATACCCTCTTGACAGGGTCCGGTCTCTGACCCGTCTTACTCACAACAATAGGAAAGGATACTTTCATTTTTCCACCATTTTCTATCCCCCCCACTTCAACCACATAAGAGGAGAAATTTTACAAATGGGTAGCCAAAAAGTAGACTATTCATCTGGTTAAAGATGGACATTGTTTTTAAATTAAATCAATGCCGCGTCATGGCATAAATACAGTAGGTAACATCAAGAAACCCACATAAATTCCCCAAAACATTCGAAGGTCCCAAGACCGGAAGGGCTATGTAAGGCGTGTGTTAAAGGTAATGCTGAGAAGTGGCCATGGCTCCCTCCTATATAACGTTATCACCTGGATACAGGAATGGGTCGCAGTATCTTCCTCATTTTATTCCAAAACATAAAAAAGGAGTTGATTGAATGAATTGTCACCACATTGGTGGATGTCCTGGCAGAAATCTTTAAGATTGTGCTGTCTGAAATAACAATTTGGGTTTAAAACAACTGGGTATTAAAACATAGCTTACAGGCAGGGGCTTTCCACAAGTGCTAACATTCTCGCTCTCTCTGCGGTACCCAAGAAAAGGCACTTAAACGGCCGCAGTGGGAATTATATGCAGCCTTCTTAAATTATGTATCTGCTTTTGATAGGATAAATCAGTCCAAACTTTGGAAGAAACAGACTGATGTGTCTATACATGAAGATCGTACGGGTGTTCAATCACCCCCTACTCTCCCTCTATTAGCCTCACTCACAGCCAAATACAACTTTCTCCAACCAACCAATATCTCACCTTGCACACGCCCTCAGCAATCTTTCTCAATGCTCCTCTCCAAGGGGCTTCTTCTGCTTGGTCTTTTGGGCCACCTCCTTCTTCCTTGACTTCACCCGAACAACCCACATATTCCTGTTTCCTGTGCTCTTTTTAATTTTCCCCTTCCCCGTCCCCTTTCATTGGTTCTCTCCCTCAGCTGGTAAACCGGGCCAGCCAGTGGCTCTCTAATCTCCAAGGGTTGGGTTACATGTAAGCAAACACATAAATTGTGCCTTAAGCCATGCCCCATTTTCATGCATAGGTCCGAAAGCATTTGGAAATGGCGGCCTGCTCAAAATACAAACAACATCCCAGTTCGTATCAGGGCCAAATGGAGCGTCTGCAGTGCCGGCTTGATATGGGGATCGCAATGTGGTCCTGCTGTAGGTAAGACTATTTATGCATTTTGTGTCGTGTAGAGCGTCTGGTGCGCTGGCTTCACGTGCAGACCATTCCACAATTCTGCTGCAGGTAAAATAACTCTCACGGTTCTTGTTGTGTAGAGCGCTGGGATTCCTGCTTTGCTGTGTGACATGTTGCGCAGTACCATGCTGCTTCTCTCCTGGTTTGGTTGCTCACGCTCTCCTCCACCGCTAGGCCTATTGGTTGGTGTAACCCTACCGGATAAATAGAACAAAACTGGTCAGCATTGTGCAATACAGTCATGGGGCAATACAAGGTGATACTCGGTTCGTCCAGCTGGGCAGAGGTAGAAGGGACAGAGGCTAGCGCCCTCCCATCTCCCACACCCCGCCACTGGGGCAAAACTGGCTCTATTCAAAAACCATGGTGGGCCTCTTGCCCCAAGTCGAGAGGGGACCCCACCCTCTCTTGAAAAGGTCAGATGCCGAATCCTGCCACTCAAGCAAGAGATACCATACATGGTACATTAACAATCATAAGTCAAAGCTGGTAACAAAATAGGAGTACCTTGCCATTGCACTTAACAGCAGAATAGTGTGCAGTAATCGGCAAATAGTAAACATGAATAGGACACACAAGCCATAAAAGCTTTGATAGGAAATATGTAGAGTATAGTCTGGTGCCTTTTAGAGGAAGCATAGAAACTCAATCTGGACACAATGCTACAAGGGGCCAAAATGTGGCCACGCAATGACTCCGGATGCCTCGAGAAATCTGATGGTAAATCACGCCATGATGTATTCGGTCTTCTGAAGGACACCTCGGTTGAACATCTGTGGCTGGAGCTAGGTTTAATATCAATGGTAACTCAAGCAAGAAGGGGAGCATTGTAATTCCTCAAGCAATTACAGCCATCTAGTATAGCTAGGATAGACTGGCACCGCATTGCATATTAAATGGATGAATATCTGTCGCATGCATCCTGAGATTAGGACTACAAGTATCAGTGACAATCTGAATTTGGACAGCGTTAAGAAAGAATTGGAGAATCAGATGGTGCAGAGTCATATAGTGCAACATTTTGATAGCCTACAACAAAAAGACCAAGGCACGGGACAAGCAGAATACATTCACTTTTCAGAGTAGAATAAAATTGCACCTTTTAGTGGCGTGTCCAATGAAATCAATTAAAAGAACTTGCTTAAAATTGAGACTTCATGTTATTGAAACTAATAAGGTAATTTGAGGTTGTAATAAAATGACCAATGCACAAGAGTGTATGGGTTCTGTCCACAAGTAGGTGTGATTGAAACCGTACGACATTGGTAATGGGATATGAAGCCTTAGATAACACTGGAAAAATTGAATATGGGTAAATGCTTGCTGCCAAATGAAGCCTTGCCATTGGTGGCTTTTGGTTGTGATGCCTTTTAGATCGTGAGAATTATTTGATTGGAGCAGAAGTTCACTTCTGGGAATATAAGCAGAAATGCTCAGGATCGTATGGTAAAAGTTTGATTTGGGAAATAAGGGTGGATTCAGTGGGTGGAACAAATAAATAAGTGGAAATAAAGTGTAACCTCCACAACATTCTTTTATAGGATGCTATGAGCCTCATGTGATAAACTGGAAAGGTGTGAAACAGATAGTTATCATGTTTTAAATATTGTTAAAACATAGATGTTGAAACAACAATGTTACATAAATGCTAATGTTCAATTGGGATGAGGCGGAATGATATGTCTGTTTTTTGTTTTTTTTAAATCTTTAAACAAAATGTTTTTTGTATGAAAGCTTGAAGTGCAGGCTAGAGGAATTTTTTAACATTTTTTTTATAGTGCACATTTAGTTTACATTTGCAAACTTTTATCACACTTTCTTTTCCTTTTCTTATCGTAGTCATGCTTTAAAAACCAAATTCTTTCATTGAATCAGAACTTGCTTTCCTTCTTCTTTTTACTAGTTTACTTGTTTAAAACTTCTGATTCTGAGTCTTTTTCTTTGAGAATCTTCTCTAAAAAGTGTATTCCCAAACAAGCGAATCTATGGTTATTTCTTTGCAAAAAGTAATCCCACCGTTCTTTGTCGCTTCTTAGTTCCAATGGTGTCATATGTCCTTTCAACATTTGGTTTCTATCTTTTGTTGTTGCTTTGCATTTCATTAGGAGATAGAATGTTGTTTCCTGTTGTTTTTTACTTAGACAGAATCTGCAACTTCCTTTGTTGATCCCTCTTCTTCCTGTTCTGTTTTTGTATTAATTTGTTGGATAAACTCCTAAATGAATTATCATTAGTTTTCCTCTATGGAAGCTCGAAGGGAATCTTTGCAAATACTCGGGTAACATGTTTCTTTTCAGATGTTCATTGGCCATGTTCCCTATGTTCTTTAGTTTCATTTTTGATTCTCTTGTTAAAAACCAGTCCTTTCTTAAAAGCTTCTCCTTTACACAATTGGGGTTCATTACCAACTCTTCCTCTGAGGATTCCAATTCTAGTAGAATCTGGCACCATTCCCTTTTCCAATGGTTTAAGTATATGGCGCTTTTTTCCTGTTGTTTCTTTGCCAGTATTTTATATCCTTCGGCTGGCTTTTCTTCACTGATTTTTCTCAATATTCCCAAAGATTTCCATTTCATTGTAGCTTCTAAATACTCTAAACCAAGCTCTGATCAGATTGCTACTATTGGTGTATTTCTTGGTAATTTTAATAGGGTTTTCCAGAAGCAACTTTCTATCTTGGCCCAGATTTCATGAGATAAATTCACTCCTGCTTCACTTCCATATGTTAGTGAAGGGACCACTTTCTGCACGTAGAACATTCGTACTGGAACCAGGAAGAATTTTCCAAATCTTCCGCTTTTAGTCTACCTTGCGATCGTAGATTCTTAGCTTTCACATACAACTCGTCTTCCCAGTTTTTTTCTACTCTTGAGAAATTAAATCTCACTCCTAGATATCTAATCTCGGACACTGATTCCAGATCTTCTCCTCCAATTTCCCATTTAAATTTTTTCTTCAATATTTTATTGCTTCCGCCCACTGTCATGATCTTAGATTTTTCCACATTTATCAAAAAGTCATTTATTTTCATGTATTTCTGTAAGTTTGTTAGAAGCCGCTGTAGGCCAATTCTCGTTTCGTCCATTAGCACTATATCGTCAGCATAGCAAATTATTGCCACTTCCTGCTCGTTCAGTTTTGGTGCGAGGTGTCTGATGTTGGTTGTTTGGTTGTTATATCCGGTAGATCAGCAATATATAATTTAATTAGGGTTGCTGCTAGGGGGCAGCCTTGTTTTACACCCTTTTTAATTTCAACTTTAGATGTCAATTCACCTTCTTCGCTTAACCGAATTTGCGTTGACGTGTTTTGATGTAGCGCCCTTATCGCATCAATAGCTCGTCTGGATATTTTTACTTTTTTAGTTTTTCCCACAGCATCCTCCTGTTTACAGTGTCAAAAGCTTGACTTAGATCGATAAATGCCAAGTGCAATTCCCTTTTAGACTGCAACGCATTTGTTTTTAGCATTGTCAAGATAAAGAGGTTTAGGTCAGTGCTGGTTCTCTTTGTGAACCCAGATTGTTGGGGATCTATGATGTTGTTCCTTTTTGCCCACCTTGTTAGATTATTTTAAAGATCTGCCGCAAATAACTTTCCAGTTGTCACTAGTAGGGAAATCGGCCGATAATTATTGGGGCTATCTCGCTGTCCTTTTTTGTAAATTGGTACGGTAATACTCTTGTTCCAAATTTCCAGAATTTTCCTTTGTTTTTCACTCATTTTGAACAATTTGTTTATTATTATCGCCCATGTTCTTGGGTCCGTTCTCAGATGAATGTTCGATAGGCCATCTGGACTGCCTGCGGATGAGTCTTTCAATTTCCGGATTTCACTTTATATTTCCTTTTAATCCATCATTACCTTCCATGTGTGGTCCGTGACCACTTCTATCAGGTCTAAATCATCTTTCTGCGCTGTGAACACTTAAGTGTAGTGCTTTACCCACTCCCTTTCGGAGACACCACCAATTAATCTCCTTTGCTGGTTTGATGTACAGTTGTTAATTAAGTCCCACGTTTCTCTTGTGTTTGTGTTCCACAGTGTCTTCATCATTGCCTCCCCTTGTTCTTGTGCTCTTCTGTATCGAAATTCGACTAGCCAGTTTTTATACTGTCTTTGGCTTTTCTTTATTTGTCTTTGTTTTTCTTCATGAGTGTCATTTTTGATTTTCTTTATTTCTCTAATTTCCTTCCTTAGTTGTTTTCTTCTTTCCACCAGTTGGATGCTATGGTTATGTATGAGGATCATGGCATCTTTTTTTAGACCTGCCTTCTTTACCACATACATCTCCAGCAATGTTTCATAATTTTAGAGGAAGACATGTATGTGTTTTTAGTATTTGCTGTATATGTAGGAATAATGGTATTAAAATTAAGTTAATCAGTAAAATCAAGTCCATTATGTTATATATCCTAAGTACATGGAGCCATAGGTCAGCCACGATTGCATGCATACAGATTGGTTGCGGTCTTTATTGAATGTCATTCGAATTGGGTAATATTGGCTGTTTGAACAGCAAAATGTTCAATTGTTGAACAGGTCAATAATAGGTTTTGTCCAGCCCCTTGAGCCCAAATCGGCCTCAGTGAGGACAGCCAATCCCAGCCCTTGCCCATTTTCAAACCCCGGGTGCAGGCCCTTATTGAAAGACCCACCCGGGAGGAGGAAACACACACTAAAAGCACATAGCTCCAGTCTGGCTGTGTGGGTTGCAGGAGCAGTAGACTTGTGTTTGGGGAACCCTTGGGGAGCAGTGGAAGAAACAGAGCATGACTACATGGAGAAGATTGGGGGGTGGCAGCAGTGGAGTGTAGGGGAAGGCGGCAGGTACTAAGAAGTTCAATCAATAGGTAATCAAATCAGAAGATGAGTGACAAGGAGGTGGTGGTCGCCAAGAAGGAGGTAGTAACATCAATGGGTGAGAGTGGACAGAAGAAGATTCCAAGGAGGGGGTGTAAACACCAAAGGATGGATGTAGGCTGCAGGCGGTGGTAACAGTAAGTGATACAGAGAAGGAGGAGGAGATGATAACTTCAGGGGAGGAAGGATGGTTACAGAAGTAGGCTAAAACATCGGCAGCGGAGAGTGGGGAGACAGGGAGAGGGGCTGAAATTCAAGGGGAGGAAGGAGGTGGCAACATCTGTCGATGTGTGTTACATCAAGGAGCTATCAGCACAGTGGAGACCAATACAGAAGAGGTGAAAAGAGAACCCCCACAAGGAGTAGGTGACAGGAAACTTTGTAGTAAAGATGGTACAGAGAGGACTGGAGGTATACCATTCAAGAGGCGAGTAGAAAGCTATGATATGAGCAACACATGGTGAGCAAAGGACCTGGGGAGTGACAGAATGTCTATAATTAGTCAGCAAGAGCAGGCAGGTTCTTGTAGGCCTGGTCAACCTAAGGTAGGAAGGGACGGTGGGAAGAGGAATGAGCCATGTTCAGGGAAATTACTGTGCGATTACAAGTGTGGGGGGGAATAGGAGAGCCCAGGAGGCCCTAACTAGCTTTCTGTACTAGCCATGTCCACTGACCACTTATAACACTTTACAATAGAGACAGCCATGGGGTATGAAACCCCAAAAGGCATGCATCTAGCCCAGATCAAGAAGAAGGGTAAGGGGTCACCCTAAATCCTGTAATTCTGGAGGGGTTAGGTAATCCCATAAGAACTGGACAAACTGGGCATTTGGTTCCGAGGCCTGAAAGGCCTCACAGAATCCAGCAGAAGAGACATTGGGAAAGAAGAGGTATCTGTGGACAAGGGGACTCAATCCCACTCAGGATAGAACTATCCTGACCTTTATTTTGTTCAGAAGAATCGATTTGCCCAATCTTTTAAACAGTCTCCTAATAAATATAACAAACTTTGACATTCGGTCTCAGCGTCCTTCTTGATCCCAGGTGGAATCATGTGACAGCCTGAAAAAAATATCTCTGATAAAGACACAGTATCGCAGCACTCAGTTACAGAAGTTACGTCCTAATTACTAACCAGCAACCATCACTGCTCAAGACCAGCGCATTATTACAAGAGCCACCTTCAGCGTGGTCTCTGATTGCATTTAACATGCCGTCATTGGCATTTAGCAGTCAGAAGGTTAGATGCGAGTGTCCGTGTACGTGTATTGTGGGCTGGGATGAAAATCCTTTTTCTCAGGGTCAGAAAGTTGAGTTAAGCGCTCATTGTGGCGCTTGGTGTTCATCTAGTCCCATCTGGAATGCTGATTCTCTCAATATTGAAGGACTCTGATGATGACGCGTTCAACTCTGTTACTGAAAATTGATGGCTAATATTTTTTTAATAAAGCCAGCAGATATTTATGATAGATGGGTCTATTTTTGGAAAGAAATCAACATTTTATTACATATCAGAATACATCATTTTGGAAACATGTTACATGCAAATCATGAAATGAAGACAAGTTATGACACACATAGACCATGAAAGGCCCATAGGATGGTTGTGCCTGTCCAGAGGATATCCAGTCTTCCCGGGACCGTGCTCGGCTTCGTAGGTGCCAGTGGCAACTGCAGATCCTGTGGGTATTAAGGTGTGTGATTGAGGAGGGGGCAGGCCTGAGCCTTAAGAACATACAGCCGGGTTCCGAAGGTGACCCCGGGAAACGGAAAAGAGCCAGAGCAGGCCGCGCAACCTTACCCGTTGGTATCTTTATGTCCTCTAGTTTCTGAACAATTGTGTCGGCTGTTGTGTGTTGATAGTTAGAATGCATTGCTATACAATAAGTACTCTTTGGAGTTAATTTGATAAACATGTGCAAATGTCTTACTTATTTAATCACCACAGGGACAACCAGGACGAGATGGTTATCCGGTAACTACATTTATTTTTACATTTCTTCATCTCTACCCTGTCCTTCAAGCTATACTTCCAAAGTGACTGTTCCTCCTGTTTATCTATCTCTTTGTGTCCTTTGTTTAAATAAGGGTAATGCAGGTGTCATTAGGGGGATTTTGTAGCAGGGTTGTGTTTGTTTGGTTGGCATTGCATTCAATAAGTTTACACCCAAGACATGGCCAACTTAACTTGCCAGACACCAGAGGATGGTTATCCATGAGTGAAGCGTATGGTGCTTAGCTGCATAAACAGAACACTGGCGAGGCCCATTGCAGGTGAAATAACACCAACAACAATAATGAATAACCACCAGACATACCAATATGAGGACTACAGGGGGTGTTCAAAATGCACAGTGCCTGCCTTAACATGTGTCAATTTCACACTTTAAGTGGGTCTGGTGCTGTTACCGCCTCTTTTGTGTGTCCATTCATATACATCACGTGACTCGTCCATGTCATATTGAAGTGAACATTTGATGTTGCCGAAATGATACCGAAACGTCTCTTGCTGGGATGTTCGTCTCTGCATGCCAACATGTCCCATTCCATTCGGGTGACGATAGTCCAGTCCACTTTGTTTTCTCTTTGCGCTCAGTAACTTGTTGTCTTGGATTTCCCTACTATAAAACCAAGACTCCAAGTTCCAGAATGCAAAGATAAACCCAATACAGGACTGTGATCTCCCATATGGCATAGGGCCTGTTGGCATGTGTGCGCTCATACAGAATGGCAATTGCATTTGGCGACAAGCATGAACAAGTCTTGTTGAAATTAATTTTAAAACCAGTGTAATTGTTGCAAATATACACATCCACAGATTTTTTTAATAATTATTTTAAAGAAACATAATTGAACTTTTAGCATTTGTTTGAGCTTGCTTAAGTACACTCAAAACAGAAATATCAATGTGCATTTAGAACAGCAAGCGAGAAAGCATGAGTCTGTGTGATGAAGAAAAGAAGAGCAAATTAAAATAGGTAATCGGGGGCCGAAAGGGGAGGGCAATATTGCTGCTGATCATATTATAATATTAGGTGCTGTATATGGCCTTGCATAATGGAAATTCCAGTTCGTTCTTATCAGGTGTTACCAGTGCTAAAAATGGACATTTACTCTGGGAGCCCTCTCCTCCTTGGAGGGGCCAGGGTGAGGAGGGTGCTTGGCACACGGCCAGGTTGTAACATAGTATCTCTTCGTGGAACCCCAGGCTGGCAATTTGCATAAAAGCAAAGAGCATTTCGGGAACATAAGAATGCCCACAATTAAAAATGTGAAACATGTCTGTGATAGTGATTCAGCAAGAAACCCTTTTGAGCGAGTAATGGGAGTTGGGCTCTGCTCTTTTCAGTGGTCCAAATCTCACCCTAACTAAAAAGTTTGTGATTTACAAGACCATATATATATACCAATTTGGACAGTTTCTGAACAAGATGTGAGGCTTTGGCTGTTTCTGCATTCAGTCTTGTGTGTCGAGTCTTCTGAAGCACACGCTGATCATGCAAATCTAAAATGTTTTTTGCCAACTTTTGCATCAATAGGACTAGTTTTACAATGGGTTTTCACGCTTGTTCATGGTTTTGACTTCAGGTAATTCCTACACTGATATAACGTTTCCATACAAAACACATGCAAACATCAACATTTAAAATGTGCACCGAATTCAGTTATTGCATAAATGTGCACTATGAACTCTGTGAGTGTGAACACTTGAAAAGGGGAGTCACTGCGTAGCACGCACACTCTTAGTTTGCCACATTTCCTGGTCTGCATGCCTGAGGTTGCAGTGCACACTTATTTGACTATGACTGAGGTGCGCTGGGCTGCAGTAGGGCACACACCGCAGTTAGCATTCATGGTGGGATGTCTTCATTATAGCCTAGATCCAGTAGCCCGCAATGGCTAGAGAGGAGAACGATGGACCACACATCATATGCATAAGAAATTAGGTTCTTTGCAGCTCACCTGCAGATATCACTGCTCTCTGACTACCTATGGCCAGTTCATGCTTCTGCAGCACAGCTATGCATGCTCTCAGTGACGCAAGGTATGTGGCTCTCTTGGGCTGCGCTGCTGTCCCTGCGATGATGCCTGCACACATTCTGGCTAAGCTGCAGACCTCCAGGCTGGGCTGCAGACCTCCAGGCTGGGGGTCCCTCTCTGGGGCACCATCGTGCCCGGCACGCCATACCCAGTGGGTTGGGAATGCCCACTCGTGTCAGGCGCCACGGGCTATTGCTTGGTCTGAGCGCTCGAGTGCCAAGGGAAGTCTGACCTCGGTCCAGGAATTGTGTTGCTTGGCCTGGCACCAGCGCAGCTTCACAGGGCGGTCTGGCCCCTGCTTACACTCAGGGATACACCCAGACTGCTAGGGATAGATGTAAGCTATTGACTAGGTCTGCTACCGTTGGTGTAGTTCATCTGTACTGTTCTGCATATCGCTGCTACACTCAAGGTAACTCAATCGTTTGATTAGTGGGAGGACTTTTTCTGAGGGGCACTTAGCCGCCAGCAAGGGCTTTTCTGGAGATTTCTGAAGCCAAACATGTGAACTGCAACAGCGTGACTTGCATCCCTGTCCCCGAGCTTCTGATAGTGTGGGTGCAAGACTCGGAATCTGATTTATCACCTGAGTATTCCTCTCCTCTAGAACTGCGCCACTCGAGTAGCGGGTTAAATTCATCATGACTGTGCTATCTGTATCTGACTTTCAGCTTTCTCAATTCTGTGAGAGGTGCTACTTCTGCAAAAAGAAAATACGAAGGAAGAAAAAAATCGAAGGGAGAAAAAGGAAAACCAGACCCGTTCAGCTTTTCTACATGTTAGCGTCCCACATAATAGGACGCTATGCTCAGTCTCCTGCATCAGGACATTAGAGACCAGTCTGTTCACTGTCCCCATGATGACGCAGCGGGCAACAGCCGGTGGGCAGTAAACTCCAGACGGCCTGGCGCTGAGTATACACATTGTCACCTTAGCGTGTCTTTAGATTTGATGTAGTACAATCTCATCTTTTCTCTCTGCCCGATGAAAACCCTGGTCAATAAAGGCAATACTGCCTTGTGCAGCACTGCAATGCGTGCTGCACAGCACTTTTCTTTAAATTCACATTATACGGGAATTCATATATGATATGATATGGTATTTATAACACTCTTAATACCCAGAGGTTTCTAAGCGCAAACCCGTGGATCATACCTGTGTTGCTCCGTGTCGTCTTGCTTCCGAGGCGAGCACGTTGCCGATGAGCTATCCTCCCGAAACGGTGAGATTATATGTATTGGTGTGTTAGCTCCCTACAAATGTTTTGTACGGATTTGCAAAATGTCAGCTACCTTATATGAGCTTTAAATAAATCGCACTTGGCATTATTGAGTCTACCTGATTTATTTATCGGCTTGTAATTGGAATGTAGACCAACAGAGATGTGTGAGTGACTGGCTTTAACAAACATACTTTGTGTGAGCACAGCGCACCACCCACCGGACAAAAGTATACCCATCCAAGATGGGTACCGCCTCATCCTTGCCTCTTCACCTTATGGGTTCCAAACTCACCACTGGATCCCTGCAGCCGCTGTATGTCTCTGACCACTCCCGGCCCTGAATACTTTGCGGTTTAACTTCTTAATAACGGCGGTAGCAATTTCTTTCGCACTGTGGAACAACTTAATGAGTTGGGGCCTCGAGAACACTTAGCATTCGATCAGCCACCTTCTCTTCCTCACATCCAGATCCGCGGGAAGCGCAGGATTTGCAACTACGAGGCGCTCCATTCATTTCATGAATCTCCTTGTTTCCCTCCTTGGCTGGTCCTGCAAATGCCACTGCTTTTGAAATATGTGCTCCATGTCCTTCTGAAACACCGCAGTGGTTTAGTCCTGATGCTTGTGTATGGTACTGTGTCGGTCTGATCTTTTATCCATTGACTTAGACTTAGCTACTAAGAGTTTGCACCAAAGAACACATAGCCAACATTTAATTAGGAGACTCTTCGTCAGGTGTAAGTGGTTATGCCAGGGGTGGGCTCCAAGCACCTAAGGCAGTTGGGTACGCAAGTGGAGCAAGGACATAATCTCCCCGTTTCACTTTTGCAAACCATAATCAAATGGTTACCAGTGACAGGCAGCTGGACCAGATACAAGCAGACAGTGGGCAAAAGATTGCTGCCTGATGAGGAATGGGTAGGTCACCAAATGGAAGAGTGGTTGTGCTGTGTGAGTGAAGTGTAGCTAAGGGCTTTTATTTTGTACACTGTTAATAAATAGCCCGACCAGGGTGGGTGGGGGTTTTGGTAAAGATTAGTGCGGGAAGCATTTCATAGATGGCAGGCTATATGGGTTGGGTTACAGGTGAGAATGGCTTGGAAGATGACCAAGCCGGAGCAAATAGGGGTCAACACCACCTGGCAGTCGGAACTTAAAAGATCAAACCCTTCAGGGCAAAATCAGAGACACCCCAGATGTTTAATCCCAGATAAAGTATAAAATCTCACAGGATGCCAAGGAGCCTTACAGTAGTCTACTCACACAGGAGAAGCTCAGCCCACCTCTCATGGTAGTGCGTCCAGTAGATTGCATGCTTGGCGCATATGTTTTCTGACCTAGTTTGGGATCTAGTATAGATGCATGTATATTGAGATCTGGAGCGATGTGTGTGCCAACATGTCGCTTGCATAAGTATATTATGCCCGGGTATGGCTACATATGTAAAAGATGTAGGTAGCTTGGGCCTTGCGAGAAGGCAACAGACCAGTGTACAGACAAGGGGGAAGGCTATCTAGAGAGGACATGGAGAGTAGAGCAGCAGAGGGGCAAGAGGTGTCATCGGGTGGCAAAGTGCAGGGTGTTGAGTTCCTTCCTGGAGTGCAGGAGTGGTGCGGCCAATCCGATGTGTTGTAGGTAGATCATTCCAGAGTCTGGGCGCAGTACAGCAGAAGGCCAGCATCCTGGTTCTTTTCCCCATGCACATCGCTTCGATTCTAGCCACTGGAGAGGCTGCGTTCTTCAGCCATGTTCTGTAGTGCAGGGCTCTGTCTGCAGGCCACTTTGAAGGGGATGCTGATTTGGAAGGAACTCTGATGTGGCTCTCTGAGGGTTGCGTGAATCCGTATTGGTTCCTTCTGGGGAGCCGCAGGATCGCAGCATTCTGGACCGCGTTCGTTGCATGGCCTGCAGGGTATGTTTCTAGGGCATGCAACTCATTGCAAAGATGCATGACCTAATTGTGAAATGGATATGTACGTCACGACATGCACACTTGAATAGGATGCTGGTGAAGAGGCTATGTATAGATGTCATCAAACAGCGTAAATAACATCTGCTCCTCAAGTTGGACAAGAAATGAAGCCCACGTCCTGAGCGCAGGAGACTGGTGTGATCAATAGGCTCTCGAGCTCCTCATCACTTGTTCGACACCTGGAAGAGCGCTCTACGCTCATACCGAGTGGAGGTGCGCCCTCCCCGATGGTCCTCCACAAGGACGGCGCACTCGGCTCTTGAGGGCAGATAGGAATCGTGTGGAGGCCCAGCCATTGGCACAATGGTGTAGGTGTTCACAGGCCAGATTAAAACAAACACGAGAAAACTGGCTGTAGTGTTTACGGGGGGTACTGTGTTTTCACCCCCACCCCCCTCTTTAGTGAACTAGCCTCAACAGGCCTGCACTCTTTCTTGTGCTTGTCGCCTGAGGCTCTAGAACTCGTCTATTTCGTGACCTTTCCTCAGGACTGTGTTTATTTGTTTACTACCCATTTACTTCGTCAGTCTCATAACTGATGGACATGTTAAGCGCATGGTAAAGAGCCCCCAACACTCGAATGGTATTGGGGTATTTTCTTGGGAGCAACGTCTTTTGCAAGCTGACAAATGTTCATTTGAAAGGTGCTTATACTTTCAGTGACTAAACGATATCCCGGACCTACACCCCAGGGGCGTAGCCAGGATTGTCTAACAAGTGGGGTCTGAAGTTAATCTACTTGGGCCCACCGCAGTGACTTTAACATCTGTAAATTCCCACACAGCGCTGCTGCGTTGCCATTTACAGATTTTAGGTGAGCCTTGCCTTCTCATGCCCTACCCTGCTACCCTGTCTACACTTACACCCTCAAGACCCTCCAATGCGATGCCTAGGGTAGATGGGTGTCCCTTCCCCCAATGGAACGGCCTTGTGGCTGGTCTATTAGGCAGACGGCAGGAGGGTGCCCAGGAGAAAGAAACAAGGGTATGTTGTGATGGTCTGAATAGCAATTGCCACCGAGATACCCTCGGATCTGCACCCTGTCTGACCCCTGGCCTAAGCCCAATCACCTGTGGCAGTCTCCAGGTGGGGCAACTGGATTGTTGGAAGCCGGTCAGAGAACCATGGCACCACAAGCTCAGAGTGTACCCGATAGTAGCCCTGGGCCCCGAGCAAGCTGCAAATCCTCCATAGTCCACACAGTTACAACAACCCCCGCTGCCCCCCTTGCCTCAAAATACCACGTTCCAGGAATAATCCAATACTTAAAGAAGCAGAAATTCAGTCGGTTAAGGTTTGCAGGTCAAAGGTCTGTTCTCACCATGACAAAATCAGAGTCCACAAGCAAGCCCAAAAAAACTGTCCGAGAAAACCCACAGGTCGAAGCAGAAGAAGAACGCTGCACCACCGGCAAAAGGCAGTTGGGTAGCGGCACACCGGGAGGGAGACCCAGCGTAAGCTTCCACATCCTCCGAACCGGTGCATGTCCATCGCTGCAAGCCAACCCCTCAGACATTCACGCGGGGGTTCCTGTGGGGATGTGGGTGCTGGGTTCCCAAATACCAGGGACCACGCCAGTCAGTCCTGCACTGGCCCAACTGCCCCATCAGGCTAGGATTCTGCCACAGCCTGACACCTTCACCAATCTCCACCCAGGGGGCAATATCAGACATGCGCTGGAAGCCCCGCGCCCCACTGGTTGCCTGCACGGGTATGCCTATTGTGAAGCAAAAGACCCATTAAATAGCATGACTCTGAAACTGATGTTCCCACAGGGTCTGTGCTGGAATACCAACTGGGCAATGCTGCAGTTAAAAATGGCACCCCCTGGACTCCTCCACCATCTAAACATCTGCCCTCGCTACTCACCTGCACCCGCTGAAAGGGAACATTGGCAGTAGTCACTCACCAGCATAGGGAATGAGGAGCGTTCGCATAGTAGTTTCCCATTGAAGCATAATCCATTTTAGACCACCTGCCCTGTGCTGCAACAAAGACCAACCCACCCAAACCCCCCAACCCGCCAGATGATGCCACTGTCAGGTGGTAGGCTTATGCCGCGCAGGGAAACGCCAAAGAACAGCAACGTGTGGAAACCACAGCAAACCAGATGCAGTTGCCCGCTAGAACCCACACCGCTCTACCAGTGGCCCTGTGGTTAGCAGCACGTGTGGCCCAATAATCGAAGGAACAGAAAGCCTGCACTTCTAGCACACACCTGCACACATCTGCCTTCACGCCCTACTTCTGTCAGTCTGCATTATGCTGCGATGGGCCAGGTGTGTTACTTAACCTCAGGGACAAGTTACACAACATAAACATCTTGGTAGGCCGGATAGCTCAGGGACAACGCGCTGGCTGTAGAAAAATAAACGACGCTGAGCAACACAGGTTCGATTCTGGTCCGTGCTTAAAAACCCCTGGGTATTAAACAGGTTATAAATAACCAATCATAATCATACATGACACATTTTACACGTGAAGCAAATGTGTTCAGGGCCCAAACCTATGAACGACCCGGATCTACACTCGGCAAAGAAATAATAATAATCCTATGTACAAGAGTGCACACTCGGAAAGCGTTGTGCAAGCATTCTTAGTGAATCTTTTACCACTAGTGCACCTAGCATGTACTTTAAATTTATTTTTGCACCAGGGCAATGTTTGACCTAGTGTGGCTACGGACAGTATTAGCACTAGAGGAATATTTGCCCTGCCTAATTAGGTTGCATGCACTGAACGTGTTGTCGAAGCATTCTTCAGTGAATGCTTGGACAATCACGTCACGGCCTTATTACAGAAACATTGTACCTGTGCAGTGCAAATTTTGCACGGTTTTAGCACTAGTGAAAAGACTGTGCTAGTGGAATAAACCTATACTTTAAATGTTTTTTTTGCACCAGGCCAATGTTTGGCCTGGTGCTGGTTCGGCCAGTGTTAGCTGTGCAGGAAACCTTGCCCTGGTGCCAATGTTTGGCCTGGTGCTGGTTCGGCCAGTGTTAGCTGTGCAGGAAACCTTGCCCTGGTGGCAATGTTTGGCCTGGTGCTAGTTCGGCCAGTGTTCGCTGGAGAGGAAACTTTGCCCTGGTGCCAATGTTTGACATGGTGCTGGTTCGGACAGTGTTAGCTGTAGAGGAAACTTCACCCTGGTGCCAATGTTTGACCTGGTGCTGGTTCGGCCAGTGTTAGCTGTGCAGGAAACCATGCCCCAGTGCCAATGTTTGACCTGGTGCTGGTTCGGACACTGTTAGCTGTAGAGGAAACCTTGCCCTGGTGTCAATGTTTGGCCTGGTGCTAGTTCGGCCAGTGTTCGCTGGAGAGGAACCTTTGCCCTGGTGCCAATGTTTGACATGGTGCTGGTTCGGACAGTGTTAGCTGTAGAGGAAACTTCTCCCTGGTGCCAATGTTTGACCTGGTGCTGGTTCGGACAGTGTTTGCTGTAGAGAAAACCTTGCCCTGGTGTCAATGTTTGACCTGGTGCTGTTTCAGCCAGTGTTCGCTGTAAAGGAAACCTTGCCCTGGTGGCAATGCTTGACCTGATGCTGGTTCGGACAGTGTTCTCTGTAGAGGAAACTTTGCCCTGGTGCCAATGTTTGACCTGGTTCTGGTTCGGACAGTGTTGGCTGTAGAGGAAACATTGCCCTGGAGCCAATGTTTGACCTGGTTCTGGTCCAGACAGTGTTAGCTGTAGAGGAATATTTGCCCTGGTGCCAATGTTTGACCTGGTGCTGGTTCGGACACTGTTAGCTCTAGAGGAAACTTTGCCCTGGTGCCAATGTTTGACCTGTTGCTGGTTCGGACAGTGCTCGCTGTAGAGGAAACTATTCCCTGGTGCCAATGTTTGACCTGGTGCTGGTTCGGACAGTGTTAGCTGTAGAGGAAGCCTTGCCCTGGTGCCAATGCTTGACCTGGTGCTGGTTCGGCCAGTGTTGGCTGTAGAGGAATATTTACCCTGGTGCCCATGTTTGACCTGGTGCTGGTTCGCACACTGTTAGCTGTAGAGGAAACCTTGCCCTGGTGCCAATGTTTGGCCTGGTGCTAGTTCGGCCAGTGTTCGCTGGAGAGGAAACTTTGCCCTGGTGCCAATGTTTGACATGGTGCTGGTTCGGACAGTGTTAGCTGTAGAGGAAACTTTGCCCTGGTGCCAATGTTTGACATGGTGCTGGTTCGGACAGTGTTAGCTGTAGAGGAAACTTTGCCCCAGTGCCAATATTTGACCTGGTGCTGGTTCGGCCAGTGTTAGCTGTGCAGGAAACCATGCCCCAGTGCCAATGTTTGACCTGGTGCTGGTTCGGACACTGTTAGCTGTAGAGGAAACCTTGCCCTGGTGCCAATGTTTGGCCTGGTGCTAGTTCGGCCAGTGTTCGCTGGAGAGGAAACTTTGCCCTGGTGCCAATGTTTGACATGGTGCTGGTTCGGACAGTGTTAGCTGTAGAGGAAACTTCTCCCTGGTGCCAATGTTTGACCAGGTGCTGGTTTGGACAGTGTTTGCTGTAGAGAAAACCTTGCCCTGGTGTCAATGTTTGACCTGGTGCTTTTTCAGCCAGTGTTCGCTGTAAAGGAAACCTTGCCCTGGTGGCAATGCTTGACCTGATGCTGGTTCGGACAGTGTTCTCTGTAGAGGAAACTTTGCCCTGGTGCCAATGTTTGACCTGGTTCTGGTTCGGACAGTGTTGGCTGTAGAGGAAACATTGCCCTGGAGCCAATGTTTGACCTGGTTCTGGTCCAGACAGTGTTAGCTGTAGAGGAATATTTGCCCTGGTGCCAATGTTTGACCTGGTGCTGGTTCGGACACTGTTAGCTCTAGAGGAAACTTTGCCCTGGTGCCAATGTTTGACCTGGTGCTGGTTCGGACAGTGCTCGCTGTAGAGGAAACTATTCCCTGGTGCCAATGTTTGACCTGGTGCTGGTTCGGACAGTGTTAGCTGTAGAGGAAGCCTTGCCCTGGTGCCAATGCTTGACCTGGTGCTGGTTCGGCCAGTGTTGGCTGTAGAGGAATATTTACCCTGGTGCCCATGTTTGACCTGGTGCTGGTTCGCACACTGTTAGCTGTAGAGGAAACCTTGCCCTGGTGCCAATGTTTGGCCTGGTGCTAGTTCGGCCAGTGTTTGCTGTAGAGTAAACTTTGCCCTGGTGCCAATGTTTGACCTGGTGCTGGTTCAGACAGTGTTGGCTGTAGAGGAGACTTTGCACTCGTGCCAATGTTTGACCTGGTTCTGGTTCGGACAGTGTTGGCTGTAGAGGAAACTTTGCTCTGGAGCCAATGTTTGACCTGGGTCTGGTCCGGACAGTGTTAGCTGTAGAGGAATATTTGCCCTAGTGCCAATGTTTGACCTGGTGCTGGTTCGGACACTGTTAGCTCTAGAGGAAACCTTGCCCTGGTGCCGATGTTTGACCTGGTGCTGGTTCGGACAGTGCTCGCTGTAGAGGAAACTTTGTCCTGGTGCCAATGTTTGACCTGGTGCTGGTTCGGACAGTGTTAGCTGTAGAGGAAACCTTGCCCTGGTGCCAATGCTTGACCAGGTGCTGGTTCGGCCAGTGTTGGCTGTAGAGGAATATTTGCCCTGGTGCCAATGTTTGACCTGGTGCTGGTTCGCACACTGTTAGCTGTAGAAGAAACCTTGCCCTCGTGCCAATGTTTGGCCTGGTGCTAGTTCGGCTAGTGTTTGCTGTAGAGGAAACTTTGCCCTGGTGCCAATATTTGACCTGGTGCTGGTTCGGACAGTGTTAGCTGTAGAGGAAACCTTGCCCCAGTGCCAATGTTTGACCTGGTGCTGGTTTGGCCAGTGTTGGCTGTAGAGGAAACATTGCCCTGCTGCCAATGTTTGGCCTGGTGATGGTTCGGCCAGTGTTAGCTGTAGAAGAAACCTTGCCCCAGTGCCAATGTTTGACCTGGTGCTGGTTCGGCCAGTGTTCACTGTAGAGGATACATTGCCCTGGTGCAAATGTTTGACCTGGTGCTGGTTTGGCCAATGTTGGCTGTAGAGGAATCTTTGCCCTGGTGCCAATGTTTGACCTGGTGCTGGTTCGGACACTGTTAGCTGTAGAGGAAACCTTGCCCTGGTGCCAATGTTTGGCCTGGTGCTAGTCTGGCCAGTGCTGGCTGTAGAGGAAACTTTGCCCTGGTGCCAATGTTTGACGTGGTGCTGGTTCGGACAGTGTTAGCTGTAGAGGAAACCTTGCCCTGGTGCCAATGTTTGACCTGGTGCTGGTTCGGACAGTGTTGGCTGTAGAGGAAACGTTGCCCTGGTGCCAATGTTTGACCTGGTGCTGATTCGGCCGGTGTTCGCTGTAGAGGAGACTTTGCCCTGCTACCAATGTTTGACCTGGTCCTGGTTCGGACAGTGGTCGCTGTACAGGAAACGTTGCCCTGGTGCCAATGTTTGGCCTGGTGCTGGTTCGGCCAGTGTTGGCTGTAGAGGAAACGTTGCCCCGGTGCCAATGTTTGACCTGGTGTTGGTTCGGCCAGTGTTCGCTTTAGAGGAATCTTCTCCCTGGTGCCAATGTTTGACCTGGTGCTGGTTCGGACAGTGTTCGCTGTAGAGAAAACCTTGCCCTGGTGCCAATGTTTGACCTGGTGCTGTTTCAGCCAGTGTTCCCTGTAGAGGAAACCTTGCCCTGGTGCCAATGTTTGACCTGGTGCTGTTTCGGCCAGTGTTGGCTGTAGAGGAAACGTTGCCCTGGTGCCAATGTTGGAGCTGGTTCTGGTTCGGACAGTGTTGGCAGTAGAGGAAACTTTGCCCTGGAGCCAATGTTTGACCTGGTTCTGGTTCGGATAGTGTTAGCTGAAGAGGAATATTTGCCCTGGTGTCAATGTTTGACCTGGTGCTGGTTCGGACATTGTTAGCTCTAGAGGAAACCATGCCCTGTGCCAATGTTTGACCTGGTGCTGGTTCGGACAGTGCTCAATGTAGAGGAAACTTTTTCCTGGTGCCAATGTTTGACCTGTTGCTGGTTCAGACAGTGTTAGCTGTAGAGGACACCTTGTCCTAGTGCCAATGCTTGACCTGGTGCTGGTTAGGCCACTGTTAGCTGTAGAGGAAACTTTGCCCTGGTGCCAATGTTTGGCCTGGTGCTAGTTCGGCCAGTGTTTGCTGTAGAGGAAACTTTTCTCTGGTGCCAATGTTTGACCTGGTGCTGGTTCGGACAGTGTTAGCTGTAGAGGAAACCTTGCCCTGGTGCCAATGTTTGACCTGGTGCTGGTTTGGCCAGTGTTGGCTGTAGAGGAAATGGTGCCCTGCTGCCAATGTTTGGCCTGGTGCTGGTTCGGCCAGTGTTAGGTGTAGAGGAAACCTTGCCCAATGCCAATGTTTGACCTGGTGCTGGTTCGGCCGGTGTTCGCTGTAGAGGAAACATTGTCCCGGTGCAAATGTTTGACCTGGTGCTGGTTCGGCCAGTGTTGGCTGTAGAGGAATCTTTGCCCTGGTGCCAATGTTTGACCTGGTGCAGGTTCGGACACTGTTAGCTGCAGAGGAAACCTTGCCCTGCTGCCAATGTTTGGCCTGGTGCTAGTTTGGCCAGTGTTCACTGTAGAGGAAACTTTGCCCTGGAGCCAATGTCTGACGTGGTGCTGGTTCGGACAGAGTTAGCTGTAGAGGAAACCTTGCCTTGGTGCCAATGTTTGACCTGGTGCGGGTTCGGACAGTGTTGGCTGTAGAGGAAAGATTCCCCTGGTGCCAATGTTTGACCTAGTGCTGGTTCGGCCAGTGTTCGCTGTAGAGGAGACTTTGCCCTGCTACCAATGTTTGTCCTGGTCCTGGTTCGGACAGTGTTCGCTGTACAGGAAACGTTGCCCCGGTGCCAATGTTTGGCCTGGTGCTGGTTCGGCCAGTGTTGGCTGGAGAGGAAACGTTGCCCCGGTGCCAATGTTTGACCTGGTGCTGGTTCGGACACTGTTAGCTGTAGAGGAAACCTTGCCCTGGTGCCAATGTTTGGCCTGGTGCTAGTTTGGCCAGTGTTCGCTGTAGAGGAAACTTTGCCCGGGTGCCAATGTTTGACCTGGTGCTGGTTCGGCCGGTGTTCGCTGTAGAGGAGACTTTGCCCTGCTACCAATGTTTGACCTGGTCCTGGTTCGGACAGTGGTCGCTGTAGAGGAAACGTTGCCCCGGTGCCAATGTTTGACCTGGTGTTGGTTCAGCCAGTGTTCGCTTTAGAGGAATCTTCTCCCTGGTGCCAATGTTTGACCTGGTGCTGTTTCGGCCAGTGTTGGCTGTAGACGAAACTTTGCCCTGATGCCAATGTTGGAGCTGGCTCTGGTTCGGACAGTCTTGGCTGTAGAGGAAACTTTGCCCTGGAGCCAATGTTTGACCTGGTTCTGTTTCAGACAGTGTTCGCTGTAGAGAAAACCTTGCCCTGGTGCCAATGTTTGACGTGGTGCTGTTTCAGCCAGAGTTCCCTGTAGAGGAAACCTTGCCCTGGTGCCAATGTTTGACCTGGTGCTGTTTCGGCCAGTGTTGGCTGTAGAGGAAACTTTGCCCTGGTGCCAATGTTGGAGCTCGTTCTGGTTCGGACAGTGTTGGCTGTAGAGGAAACTTTGCCCTGGAGCCAATGTTTGACCTGGTTCTGGTTCGGACAGTGTTAGCTGTAGAGGAATATTTGCCCTGGTGTCAATGTTTGACCTGGTGCTGGTTTGGACATTGTTAGCTCTAGAGGAAACCTTGCCCTGGTGCCAATGTTTGACCTGGTGCTGGTTCGGACAGTGCTCAATGTAGAGGAAACTTTTTCCTGGTGCCAATGTTTGACCTGGTGCTGGTTCGGACAGTGTTAGCTGTAGAGGACACCTTGTCCTAGGCCCAATGCTTGACCTGGTGCTGGTTAGACCAGTGTTGGCTGTAGAGGAATATTTGCCCTGGTGCCAATGTTTGACCTTCTGCTGGTTAACACACTGTTAGCTGTAGAGGAAACTTTGCCCTGGTGCCAATGTTTGGCCTAGTGCTAGTTGGGCCAGTGTTTGCTGTAGAGGAAACATTTCTCTGGTGCCAATGTTTGATCTGGTGCTGGTTCGGACAGTGTTAGCTGTAGAGGAAATTTCTCCCTGGTGCCAATGTTTGACCTGGTGCTGGTTCGGACAATGTTAGCTGTAGAGGAAACCTTGCCCTGGTGCCAATGTTTGACCTGGTGCTGGTTTGGCCAGTGTTGGCTGTAGAGGAAACGTTGCCCTGCTGCCAATGTTTGGCCTGGTGCTGGTTCGGCCAGTGTTAGGTGTAGAGGAAACCTTGCCCAATGCCAATGTTTGACGTGGTGCTGGTTCGGCCGGTGTTCGCTGTAGAGGAAACATTGCCCTGGTGCAAATGTTTGACCTGGTGCTGGTTCGCCCAGTGTTGGCTGTAGAGGAATCTTTGCCCTGGTGCCAATGTTTGACCTGGTGCAGGTTCGGACACTGTTAGCTGCAGAGGAAACCTTGCCCTGCTGCCAATGTTTGGCCTGGTGCTAGTTTGGCCAGTGTTCACTGTAGAGGAAACTTTGCCCTGGTGCCAATGTTTGACGTGGTGCTGGTTCGGACAGAGTTAGCTGTAGAGGAAACCTGGCCTTGGTGCCAATGTTTGACCTGGTGCGGGTTCGGACAGTGTTGGCTGTAGAGGAAAGATTCCCCTGGTGCCAATGTTTGACCTAGTGCTGGTTCGGCCAGTGTTCGCTGTAGAGTGGACTTTGCCCAGCTACCAATGTTTGACCTGGTCCTGGTTCGGACAGTGTTCGCTGTACAGGAAACGTTGCCCCGGTGCCAATGTTTGGCCTGGTGCTGGTTCGGCCAGTGTTGGCTGGAGAGGAAACTTTGCCCCGGTGCCAATGTTTGACCTGGTCCTGGTTCGGACAGTGTTCGCTGTAGAGGAAACTTTGCCCTGGTGCCAATGGTTGACGTGGTGCTGGTTTGGACAGTGTTAGCTGTAGAGGAAACCTTGCCCTGATGCCAATGTTTGACCTGGTGCTGGTTCGGACAGTGTTGGCTGTAGAGGAAACGTTGCCCTGGTGCCAATGTTTGACCTGGTGCTGGTTCGGCCGGTGTTCGCTGTAGAGTAGACTTTGCCCTGCTACCAATGTTTGACCTGGTCCTGGTTCGGACAGTGGTCGCTGTACAGGAAACGTTGCCCTGCTGCCAATGTTTGGCCTGGTGCTGGTTCGGCCAGTATTGGCTGTAGAGGAAACGTTGCCCCGGTGCCAATGTTTGACCTGGTGTTGGTTCAGCCAGTGTTCGCTTTAGAGGAATCTTCTCTCTGGTGCCAATGTTTGACCTGGTGCTGTTTCGGCCAGTGTTGGCTGTAGAGGAAACTTTGCCCTGATGCCAATGTTGGAGCTGGTTCTGGTTCGGACAGTGTTGGCTGTAGAGGAAACTTTGCCCTGGAGCCAATGTTTGACCTGGTTCTGGTTCGGACAGTGTTCGCTGTAGAGAAAACCTTGCCCTGGTGCCAATGTTTGACGTGGTGCTGTTTCAGCCAGTGTTCCCTGTAGAGGAAACCTTGCCCTGGTGCCAATGTTTGACCTGGTGCTGTTTCGGCCAGTGTTGGCTGTAGAGGAAACTTTGCCATGGTGCCAATGTTGGAGCTGGTTCTGGTTCGGACAGTGTTGGCTGTAGAGGAAACTTTGCCCTGGAGCCAATGTTTGACCTGGTTCTGGTTCGGACAGTGTTAGCTGTAGAGGAATATTTGCCCTGGTGCCAATGTTTGACCTGGTGCTGGTTCGCACACTGTTAGCTGTAGAGGAAACCTTGCCCTGGTGCCAATGTTTTGCCTGGTGCTAGTTTGGCCAGTGTTGGCTGGAGAGGAAACTTTGCCCCGGTGCCAATGTTTGACCTGGTGCTGGTTCGGACACTGTTAGCTGTAGAGGAAACCTTGCCCTGGTGCCAATGTTTGACGTGGTGCTGTTTCAGCCAGTGTTCCCTGTAGAGGAAACCTTGCCCTGGTGCCAATGTTTGACCTGGTGCTGTTTCGGCCAGTGTTGGCTGTAGAGGAAACTCTGCCATGGTGCCAATGTTGGAGCTGGTTCTGGTTCGGACAGTGTTGGCTGTAGAGGAAACTTTGCCCTGGAGCCAATGTTTGACCTGGTTCTGGTTCGGACAGTGTTAGCTGTAGAGGAATATTTGCCCCGGTGCCAATGTTTGACCTGGTGCTGGTTCGGACACTGTTAGCTGTAGAGGAAACCTTGCCCTGGTGCCAATGTTTGACGTGGTGCTGTTTCAGCCAGTGTTCCCTGTAGAGGAAACCTTGCCCTGGTGCCAATGTTTGACCTGGTGCTGTTTCGGCCAGTGTTGGCTGTAGAGGAAACTTTGCCATGGTGCCAATGTTGGAGCTGGTTCTGGTTCGGACAGTGTTGGCTGTAGAGGAAACTTTGCCCTGGAGCCAATGTTTGACCTGGTTCTGGTTCGGACAGTGTTAGCTGTAGAGGAATATTTGCCCCGGTGCCAATGTTTGACCTGGTGCTGGTTCGGACACTGTTAGCTGTAGAGGAAACCTTGCCCTGGTGCCAATGTTTGGCCTGGTGCTAGTTTGGCCAGTGTTCGCTGTAGAGGAAACTTTGCCCTGGTGCCAATGCTTGACGTGGTGCTGGTTTGGACAGTGTTAGCTGTAGAGGAAACCTTGCCCTGATGCCAATGTTTGACCTGGTGCTGGTTCGGACAGTGTTGGCTGTAGAGGAAACGTTGCCCTGGTGCCAATGTTTGACCTGGTGCTGGTTCGGCCGGTGTTCGCTGTAGAGTAGACTTTGCCCTGCTACCAATGTTTGACCTGGTCCTGGTTCGGACAGTGGTCGCTGTACAGGAAACGTTGCCCTGCTGCCAATGTTTGGCCTGGTGCTGGTTCGGCCAGTATTGGCTGTAGAGGAAACGTTGCCCCGGTGCCAATGTTTGACCTGGTGTTGGTTCAGCCAGTGTTCGCTTTAGAGGAATCTTCTCTCTGGTGCCAATGTTTGACCTGGTGCTGTTTCGGCCAGTGTTGGCTGTAGAGGAAACTTTGCCCTGATGCCAATGTTGGAGCTGGTTCTGGTTCGGACAGTGTTGGCTGTAGAGGAAACTTTGCCCTGGAGCCAATGTTTGACCTGGTTCTGGTTCGGACAGTGTTCGCTGTAGAGAAAACCTTGCCCTGGTGCCAATGTTTGACGTGGTGCTGTTTCAGCCAGTGTTCCCTGTAGAGGAAACCTTGCCCTGGTGCCAATGTTTGACCTGGTGCTGTTTCGGCCAGTGTTGGCTGTAGAGGAAACTTTGCCATGGTGCCAATGTTGGAGCTGGTTCTGGTTCGGACAGTGTTGGCTGTAGAGGAAACTTTGCCCTGGAGCCAATGTTTGACCTGGTTCTGGTTCGGACAGTGTTAGCTGTAGAGGAATATTTGCCCTGGTGCCAATGTTTGACCTGGTGCTGGTTCGCACACTGTTAGCTGTAGAGGAAACCTTGCCCTGGTGCCAATGTTTTGCCTGGTGCTAGTTTGGCCAGTGTTTGCTGTAGAGGAAACGTTGCCCGGTGCCAATGCTTGACATGGTGCTGGTTCAGCCAGTGTTGGCTTGGTATTACCGAAATTGTTCGAACACAATTGTTCGAATTACCGAATTGACCGAAAGTCGAGGATCCGAAATGACCTTTGCACAATTGACCGCACATATATATATACATATATATATATATTGGTTTGGTAATATTTATATATATGTATATATATATATTTATATATATAATGGAGGGTTGCGGGGGGTTTCCTCCCGCATATATATAACAATTGACCTTCACAATTCGGTCAATTGTGCAAAGGTCAATTGTAATTCGAACAATTGTAGTTCGAACAATTCGTATACATCCGTTGGCTGTAGAGGAATATTTGCCCTGGTGCCAATCTATGACCTGGTGCTGGTTCGCACACTGTTAGCTGTAGAGGAAACCTTGCCCTGGTGCCAATGTTTGGCCTGGTGCTAGTTCGGCCAGTGTTTGCTGTAGAGGAAACTTTGCCCTGGTGCCAATGTTTGACCTGGTGCTGGTTCGGACAGTGTTCGCTGTAGAGGAAACTTTGCCCTGGGGCCAATGTTTGACCTGGTGCTGGTTCGGACACTGTTAGCTGTAGAGGAAACCTTGCCCTGGTGCCAATGTTTAACCTGGTGCTGGTTCGGACAGTGTTCGCTGTAGAGGAAACTTCTCCCTGGTGCCAATGTCTGACCTGGTGCTGGTTCGGACAGTTTTTGCTGTAGAGGAAACCTTGCCCTGGTGGCAATGTTTGACCTGGTTCTGGTTCGGACACTGTTAGCTGCTGAGGAAACGTTGCCCAGGTGCCAATGATTGGCCTAGTGCTGGTTCGGCCAGTGTTGGCTGTAGAGGAAACGTAGCCCCGGTGCCAATGTTTGACCTGGTGCTGGTTCGGCCAGTTTTCGCTGTAGAGGAAACTTCTCCCTGGTGCCAATGTTTGACCTGGTGCTGGTTCGGACAGTGTTCACTGTAGAGAAAACCTTACCCTGGTGCCAGTGTTTGACCTGGTGCTGTTTCAGCCAGTGTTCACTGTAGAGGAAACCTTGCCCTGGTGGCAATGTTTGACCTGGTTCTGGTTCTGACAGTGTTAGCTGTAGAGGAATATTTGTCCTGGTGCCAATGTTTGACCTGGTGCTGGTTCTGACACTGTTAGCTGTAGAGGAAACCTTGCCCTGGTGCGAATGTTTGACCTGGCAGTAGAGGAAACTTTGTCCTGGTGCCAATGTTTGACCTGGTGCTGGTTCGGACAGTGTTAGCTGTATAGGAAACCTTGCCTGGTGCCAATGCTTGACCTGGTGCTGGTTCGGCCAGTGTTGGCTGTAGAGGAAACCTTGCCCTGGTGCCAGTGCTTGACCTGGTGCTGGTTCGGACAGTGTTTGCTGTAGAGAAAACCTTGAACTGGTGCCAATGTTTGACCTGGTGCTGTTTCAGCCAGTGTTCGCTGTAGAGGAAACCTTGCCCTGGTGCCAATGTTTGGCCTGGTGCTAGTTCGGCCAGTGTTCGCTGAAACGGAAACTTTGACCTGGTGCCAATGTTTGACCTGGTGCTGGTTCGGACAGTATTAGCTGTAGAGGAAACCTTGCCCTGGTGCCAATGTTTGACCTGGTGCTGGTTCGGCCAGTGTTGGCTGTAGAGGAAACTTTGCCCTGCTGCCACTGTTTGACCTGGTGCTGGTTCGGCCAGTGTTGCCTGTAGAGGAGACTTTGCCCTGCTACTAATGTTTGACCTGGTCCTGGTTCGGACAGTGTTGACTGTAGAGGAAACATTGCCCTGGGGCTGATGTTTGACCTGGTTCTGGTTCGGACAGTGTTGGCTTTAGAGGAAACGTTGCCCTGGTGCCGATGTTTGACCTGTTGCTGGTTCGGAGATTGCTAGCTGTAGAGGAAACCTTGCCCTGTTGCCAATGTTTGGCCTGGTGCTGGTTCGGACAGTGTGTGCTGTAGAGGAAACCTTGCCCTGCTGACAATGTTTGGCTTGGTGCTGGTTCGGACAGTATGTGCTGTAGAGTAAACCTTGCCCTGGTGCCGATGTTTGACCTGGTGCTGTTTCTGCCAGTGTTAGCTGTAGAGGAACCCTTGCCCTAGTACCAATGTTTGGCCTGGTGCTGTTTCGGCCAGTGTTGGCTGTAGAGGAAACCTTGCCCTGGTGTCAATGTTTGGCCTGGTGCTGGTTCGAACAGTGTTCGCTGGAGGAGAAACCTTACTCTGGTGCCAATGTTTGGCCTGGTGCTGGTTCGGCCAGTGTTAGCTGTAGAGAAAACCTTGCCCTGGTGCCAATGTTTGGCCTGGTGCTGGTTCAGACAGTGCTAGCTGTAGAAGAAACCCTTGCCCTGGTGCCAATGTTAGGCCTGGTGCAGGTTCGGAGCAGTGTTAGCTGTAGAGGAAACCTTGCCCCGGTGGCAATGTTTTGCCTTGTGCTGGTTCGGACAGTGTTAGCTGTAGAGTAAAGCTTGCCCTGGTGCCAATGTTTGGCCTGCTGCTTGTTCGGACAGTGTTAGCTGTAGAGGAAACCTTGCCCTGGTGGCAATGTTTCACCTGGTGCTGGTTCGGACAGTGTTAGCTGTAGAGGGAACCTTGCCCCAGTGCCAATGTTTCACCTGGTGCTGGTTCAGACAGTGTTAGCTGTAGAGGAAACCTTGCCCCAGTGATAATGTTTGGCCTGGTGCTGTTTCGGACAGTGTTAGCTGTAGAGGAAACCTTGCCCCGGTGGCAATGTTTCACCTGGTGCTGGTTCGGACAGTGTTAGCTGTAGAAGAAACCTTACCCCGGTGCCGATGTTTAGCCTCATGCTGGTTCGGACAGTGCTAGCTGTAGAGGAAACCTTGCCCCGCTGCCGATGTTTGGCCTGGTGCTCGTTCAGACAGTGTAAGCTGTTGACAAAACCTTGCCCCGGTGCCGATGATTGGCCTGGTGCTGGTTCGGACATTGTTAGCTGTAGAGAAAACCTTGCCCCGGTGCCGATGTATAACCTGGTGCTGGTTCGGCCAGTGTTAGCTGTAGAGGAAACCTTGCCCCGGTGCCAATGTTTGGCCTGGTGCCGGTTCGGACAGTGTTAGCTGTAGAGGAACCTTGCCCCGGTGGCAATGTTTCACCTGGTGCTGGTTCGGACAGTGTTAGCTGTAGAGGAAACCTTGCCACGGTGCCAATGTTTGGCCTGGTGCTTGTTCGGACAGTGTTAGCTGTAGAGGAAACCTTGCTGTGGTGCCAATGTTTGACCTGGTGCTGGTTCGGACAGTGCTGCCTGTAGAGGAAACCTTGCACCGGTGCCAATGTTTCACCTGGTGCTGGTTCGGACAGTGTTCGGACAGTGTTAGCTGTAGAGTTCGGATAGTGTTAGCTGTACAGGAAATCTTGCCCCGATGGCAATGTTTCACCTGGTGCTGGTTCGGACAGTGTTAACTGTAGAGGAAACCTTGCCCCGGTGCCAATGTATCACCTGGTGCTGGTTCGGACAGTGTTAGCTGTAGAGGAAACCTTGCCCCGGTGCCAATGTTTGGCTTGGTGCTTGTTCGGACAGTGTTAGCTGTAGAGGAAACCTTGCTGCGGTGCCAATGTTTGACCAGGTGCTGGTTCGGACAGTGTTGGCTGTAGAGGAAACCTTGCCCCGGTGCCAATGTTTCACCTAGGGCTGGTTTGGACAGTGTTAGCTGTAGAGGAAACCTTGCCCCGGTGCTAATGTTTGGCCTGGTGCTGTTTCGGACAGTGTTAGCTGTAGAGGAAACCTTGCCCCGGAGGCGATGTTTCACCTGGTGCTGGTTCGAACAGTGTTAGCTGTAGAGGAAACCTTACCCCGGTGCCGATGTTTATCCTGGTGCTGGTTCGGACACTGTTAGCTGTAGAGAAAACCTTGCCCCGGTGCCGATGTTTAACCTGGTGCTGGTTCGGCCAGTGTTAGCTGTAGAGGAAACCTTGCCCCGGTGCCAATGTTTGGCCTGGTTCTGGTTCGGACAGCAATAGCTGTAGAGGAAACCTTGCCCTCGTGGCAATGTTTCACCTGGTGCTGGTTTGGACAGTGTTAGCTGTAGAGGAAACCTTTCCCCGGTGGCAATGTTTCACCTGGTGCTGGTTCGGACAGTGTTAGCTGTAGAGGAAACCTTGCCCCGGTGCCAATGTATCACCTGGTGCTAGTTCGGACAGTGTTAGCTGTAAAGGAAACCTTGCCCCGGTGCCAATGTTTGGCCTGGTGCTTGTTCGGACAGTGTTACCTGTAGAGGAAACCTTGCCTCGGTGCCAATGTTTGGCCTGGTGCTTGTTCGGACAGTGTTACCTGTAGAGGAAACCTTGCCCCGGTGCAATGTTTCACCTGGTGCTTGTTCGGACAGTGTTAGCTGTAGAGGAAACCTTGCCCCGGTGCCAATGTTTCACCTGGTGCTCGTTCAGACAGTGTAAGCTGTAGACAAAACCTTGCCCCGGTGCCGATGTTTGGCCTGGTGCTGGTTCGGACATTGTTAGCTGTAGAGAAAACCTTGCCCCGGTGCCGATGTTTGGCCTGGTGCTGGTTCGGCCAGTGTTAGCTGTAGAGGAAACCTTGCCCCGGTGCCAATGTTTGGCCTGGTGCTGGTTCGAACAGCGTTAGTTGTAGAGGAAACCTTGCCGCAGTGCCAATGTTTGGCCTGGTGCCTGTTCGGACAGTGTTAGCTGTAGAGGAACCTTGCCCCGGTGGCAATGTTTGGCCTGGTGCTTGTTCGGACAGTGTTAGCTGTAGAGGAAACCTTGCTGTGGTGCCAATGTTTGACCTGGTGCTGGTTCGGACAGTGCTGCCTGTAGAGGAAACCTTGCAACGGTGCCAATGTTTCACCTGGGGCTCGTTCGGACAGTGTTAGCTGTAGAGGAAACCTTGCCCCGGTGCCAATGTTTCACCTGGTGCTGGTTCGGACAGTGTTCGGACAGTGTTAGCTGTAGAGTTCGGATAGTGTTAGCTGTACAGGAAATCTTGCCCCGGTGGCAATGTTTCACCTGGTGCTGGTTCGGACAGTGTTAACTGTAGAGGAAACCTTGCCCCGTTGCCAATGTATCACCTGGTGCTGGTTCGGACAGTGTTAGCTGTAGAGGAAACCTTGCCCCGGTGCCAATGTTTGGCCTGGTTCTTGTTCGGACAGTGTTAGCTGTAGAGGAAACCTTGCCGCGGTGCCAATGTTTGACCAGGTGCTGGTTCGGACAGTGTTGGCTGTAGAGGAAACCTTCCCCCGGTGCCAATGTTTCACCTAGGGCTGGTTCGGACACTGTTAGCTGTAGAGAAAACCTTGCCCCTGTGCCGATGTTTAGCCTGGTGCTGGTTCAGACACTGTTAGCTGTAGAGAAAACCTTGCCCCTGTGCCGATGTTTAACCTGGTGCTGGTTCGGCCAGTGTTAGCTGTAGAGGAAACCTTGCCCCGGTGCCAATGTTTGGCCTGGTTCTGGTTCGGACAGCATTAGCTGTAGAGGAAACCTTGCTGCGGTGCCAATGTTTGGCCTGGTGCCGGTTTGGCAAGTGTTAGCTGTAGAGGAAACCTTGCCCTCAGGGCAATGTTTCACCTCATGTTGGTTTGGAGAGTGTTAGCTGTAGAGGAAACCTTTCCCCGGTGGCAATGTTTCACCTGGTGCTGGTTCGGACAGTGTAGCTGTAGAGGAAACCTTGCCCCGGTGCCAATGTATCCCCTGGTGCTAGTTCGGACAGTGTTAGCTGTAAAGGAAACCTTGCCCCGGTGCCAATGTTTGGCCTGGTGCTTGTTCGGACAGTGTTACCTGTAGAGGAAATCTTGCCCCGGTGCCAATGTTTGGCCTGGTGCTTGTTCGGACAGTGTTACCTGTAGAGGAAACCTTGGCCTGGTGCAATGTTTCACCTGGTGCTTGTTCGGACAGTGTTAGCTGTAGAGGAAACCTTGACCTGGTGCCAATGTTTCACCTGGTGCTCGTTCGGACAGTGTTAGCTGTAGAGGACACCTTGCCCCGGTGGAAATGTTTCACCTGGTGCCGGTTCGGACAGTGTTAGCTGTAGAGGAAACCTTGCCCTGGTGCCAATATTTCACCTGGTGCTTGTTCGGACAGTGTTAGCTGTAGAGGGAACCTTGCCCCGGTGGAAATGTTTCACCTGGTGCTGGTTCGGACAGTGTTAGCTGTAGAGGGAACCTTTCCCCGGTGGCAATGTTTCACCTGGTGCCGGTTCGGACAGTGTTAGCTGTAGAGGAAACCTTGCCCCGGTGGCAATGTTTCACCTGGTGCCGGTTCAGACAGTGTTAGCTGTAGAGGAAACCTTGCCCCGGTGGCAATGTTTCACCTGGTGCCGGTTCGGACAGTGTTGGCTGTAGAGGAAACCTTGCACCGGTGCCAATGTTTCACCTGGGGCTCGTTCGGACAGTGTTAGCTGTATAGGAAACCTTGCCCCGGTGCCAATGTTTCACTGGGTGCTGGTTCAGACAGTGTTCGGACATTGTAAGCTGTAGAGTTTGGATAGTTTTAGCTGTACCGGAAATCTTGCCCCGGTGGCAATGTTTCACCCGGTGCTGGTTCGGACAGTGTTAGCTGTAGAGGAAACCTTGCCCCGGTGCCAATGTATCACCTGGTGCTGGTTCGGACAGTGTTAGCTGTAGAGGAAACCTTGCCCCGGTGCCAATGTTTGGCCTGGTGCTTGTTCGGACAGTGTTAGCTGTAGAGGAAACCTTACCGCGGTGCCAATGTTTGACCTGGTGCTGGTTCGGACAGTGTTGGCTGTAGAGGAAACCTTGCCCCGGTGCCAATGTTTCACCTGGGGCTTGTTCGGACAGTGTTAGCTGTAGAGGAAACCTTGCCCCGGTGCTAATGTTTGGCCTGGTGCTGTTTCGGACAGTGTTAGCTGTAGAGGAAACCTTGCCCTTGTGGCGATGTTTCACCTGCTGCTTGTTCGGACAGTGTTAGCTGTAGAGGAAACCTTACCCGGTGCCGATGTTTAGCCTGGTGCTGGTTCGGACACTGTTAGTTGTAGAGAAAACCTTGCCCAGGTGCCGATGTTTAACCTGGTGCTGGTTCGGCCAGTGTTAGCTGCAGAGGAAACCTTGCCACGGTGCCAATGTTTCACCTGGTGCTGGTTCGGACACTGTTAGTTGTAGAGAAAACCTTGCCCAGGTGCCGATGTTTAACCTGGTTCTGTTTCGGACAGTGTTAGCTGTAGAGAAAACCTTGCCCTCGTGGCAATGTTTCACCTGGTGCTGGTTCGGACAGTGTTAGCTGTAGAGGAAACCTTGCCCCGGTGGCAATGTTCCACCTGGTGCTGGTTCGGACAGTGTTAGCTGTAGAGGAAACTGTTATGATCTTGATGGTCGTGCAGATTAATAATGCCTCCCTCCCCAAGTACCACACAGACAATTGGTATAGAATGCCTGTGCAGTCTTTGAGGCCACAGGTTTTTGTTTGTGAGCCGTCAGGTCTGGAACCGGGAAATGCCAGAAGGACCCCTTGAGCGCTGTAAGGCAATGAGTGGTTATCAGATAATGTGCGATTGTTACAAGGTATACCCAGCAGTGAGATAAAGTACCTCTTACCTAGAAATACGGAAGGTGACACCCTAATGGAAGAGGCAGTGAAACCGGGGACAGAGGGCTTGGTGGGCTTCTCGTGTGGAATGTGGGTGGTATCCAAACCCTGGATGGCGGCACACACGTGACTTGTGGTACTGTAGTCAGGCAAACGTCTAGCAGAAGGCCAATGGCCAAAGTCACTGAATTCAAAAACGAAATCCGTAAGACAGTCCAATTCCAAAAAAAACCAAGGTCGGTTAACAAATGCCAGGAGTTGACAGAACAATCCAGTAAACAGAGCCCGAGGTCTGGTAACGTGTAAGAAGCAAGAAGTAGACAAAGCAGTCCGGTAGACAAGGCAATCCAGTAGACTGTATCCGAGGTCGTAGTAAACGAGATTCAAGCATGCGAACAAACGCCGTAAAGTCCTGAAGGTAAACAGCTGTGAAGCAACGCTATCAATTTCAGGAGGCCTTTTAAGCCAATAGGGAAGGTCACCTGGTGCTGGAATGATCATAGACGTGCGTCAGGTGATGCAGTCACGTGAGATGTTGTCGTCACGTGACGCTTGGCCCGATCACGTGACGTGTAGATCTTCGTTGACAACGTGTAACGTTGCGGGCCAGCAGATGTTTCCATTGTAGACGCCAGCGATGCGAAGGCCGGTAAACACATGATCCAAATGACCATGTCCTGGCATAACGGGTGAGAGGCCGCAACCTCCGTAAGCCAGAATGTGTGCGTGGGATACCCTTGTTTTGAAGTGTAGTAGAGGGGTTAGTACGTATGGGGTTAGCACGTGTGCCTGTGGGTTGTCTGGCAGGAACAGGGCATGTCGTGGGAAGCGTAACAGAAACCTTGCCCCAGTGCCAATGTATCACCTGGTGCTGGTTCGGACAGTGTTAGCTGTAGAGGAAACCTTGCCCCGGTGCCAATGTTTGGCCTGGTGCTTGTCCTTGCCCCGGTTCAATGTTCAATGTTTCACCTGGTGCTTGTTCGGACAGTGTTAGCTGTAGAGGAAACCTTGCCCCGGTGCAATGTTTCAACTGGTGCTCGTTCGGACAGTGTTAGCTGTAGAGGAAACCTTGCCCCGGTACCAATGTTTCACCTTGTGCTCGTTCGGACAGTGTTAGCTGTAGAGGGAACCTTGCCCCGGTGGAAATGTTTCACCTGGTGCCGGTTCGGACAGTGTTAGCTGTAGAGGAAACCTTGCCCCGGTGGCAATGTTTCACCTGGTGCCGGTTCAGACAGTGTTAGCTGTAGGGGAAACCTTGCCCCGGTGGCAATGTTTCACCTGGTGCCGGTTCAGACAGTTAGCTGTAGAGGAAACCTTGCCCCGGTGCAATGTTTCACCTGGTGCTCGTTCGGACAGTGTTAGCTGTAGAGGAAACCTTGCCCCGGTGCCAATGTTTCACCTGGTGCTCGTTCGGACAGTGTTAGCTGTAGAGGACACCTTGCCCCGGTGAAAATGTTTCACCTGGTGCTCGTTCGGACAGTGTTAGCTGTAGAGGGAACCTTGCCCCGGTGGAAATGTTTCACCTGGTGCCGGTTCGGACAGTATTAGCTGTAGAGGAAACCTTGCCCCGGTGGCAATGTTTCACCTGGTGCCGGTTCAGACAGTGTTAGCTGTAGAGGAAACCTTGCCCCGGTGGCAATGTTTCACCTGGTGCCGGTTCAGACAGTGCTAGCTGTAGAGGAAACCTTGCCCCGGTGGCAATGTTTCACCTGGGTCTGGTGCAAAGATGCATCGAGAGAATATGGTTTTTGCTGAAGGGTAAATGTTAACTTAATGCTGTGCAACGTTTCTGGAATACAGATGTTGATGATGTGTCTGTTCTCAGTTGGGAGTCTAATGGTCCAGGGTTGGAGAATGTTTTTTACCCCGAATGTACAGGTCAAAGAAGTATCATGGGGTGTTGCTAGGTCTGGAAATTACCCAGGGCTATGCTAATGTGGGGACTGTCGGGGCTCGGTGCAGCTAGCCTTTTGGTTGCAGCTTCTATCGGGGCTACAACTAAAAAACCCGGGGCTATCGCGCCCTCAGGGTCCTCCCCTGCCCCCTTGCAATGCCTCTGGAAGTGTCTATCCGAGGCAGCCTGCTTTCTGTGAGAACAGGCCTTCTTTCGTAGTGCAGTATGATTTAATGCTACAACCAGAGATGTAACGCTTCAAATCCTCCCCCCACGAAACACGTACACACTGTTTCGCGTGCATTGCCTACACGGCAGGCCTAATGCCGATGTGCCCCTTATTGTCTGCAGATGGGAACCGCTCCGGGATGAGGTCAGCTCATCTGGTTGCCTTTAAGCAAACAAAGTCCAGTTTTATGTCCATCGGGCTGATTTTCGTATTTACAGTCTGTGACATGTAGCAGTCAGAGAGCACTAAACAGCGCATTGATTCTCCGCAACGCTCGGCTTTGTTGTGGCGGGAAAAAATGTGACCTTCTTTCTGTGGCAAGACTTTCGACATAGCGGGTCTGGTGTTTAGGAGGTCTGCTGCCTCGCTCATCGTAATTTGTTATGGCAGGACAGAGTGCGCGACTTTTTTGCATTCACTTAATGACTTGTGGCGTGCTGCTAATTTGTGTTCACAGAAATTACAGTGGGAGGGCTTCGCCGTAGTCTCTCACGGCACAAAAAAATGTGCTGGCAAGAAAGACTTGAAATAGCGACGCCAATACAGAGTGCCTACTGCGCGCTAAAAGCAACGCCAAAATAGACAGGTTCGGCCCCGGGAAGACTTATTATGCGTTTATGGTGCAACAATCCACCTGGTGGGGTTCGACTGATCACGGAGGAGGGGTTTGAGACACCAGCGAAGAAGGAGAAAGGATCGCGGGAGTGCAGCAAACTTGGAGAGGGCTAGCTGTGGAAAGTAGGCAGGGGTTGGTTGTGGTGGTCTCATTAAAATAGTTGGTGAAAAACAACAAACTATTGCCTGTTTTTTAATTCGATAGGTCACGTAATAAAAAATCAATAATTACAGCTCACTGCTGTGTTTCATCCTCGTTATTTACTGTGATTGGGTTTAAAACAAGTCACTCTGCAAGAAGGCTAACAATGGAGTGTGGCAGGAGGAGTATTCACACCCGGGGAAGTGCACTCAGTCAATCATTCAATCAGGTGGCTGGAACAGCTGGTGAGAATACACAGCCCCTGCACACTTTTTCCAGCCATTCGAGGCCTTTCCCCGGGTGGCGCCATATTTTATTTTAATGTGGGGAGGCAACTAGGAGCTTCTCCCTGTTGCTTCTCCACCCCTGCAAAAAACCAGAGCCCTTCCCCATCTCCTCCCCATTTACCAGCTAGACCGGAGCTTTGTGCTTTGCTCCCGAAACACCTCCCGCTTCCGGCTGCTGCCAAAGAAATGGAAAAGGGAGTAAGTCCCTTTTTCCAATGGTGTCAGCCATCTTGTTTTTTTTGTTTTTTTTTATTTCCTCTGGGACCCCAAAATAACTATTTGCAATACCCTGAAGGAAGAGATAAACCGAGGGGATTCTGGGAAAGCCACCCAATGAACTCTAGGCAGGAATCTAGAAACCACACGATGGATGGTAATGTTTTGTAATGTGCACAGAAGTTGCAATTCTCCCCAGATAACATTGTTGCAAATATGAGCTACACATCATGAAAAGAAGAGAACAGAAAAATATTGTACCACTATTCTATCTCTAACTGAGCCCTCCTCTAAGCATTCCACATGGAAGTTAAACATTAAGAGGCACGCCCTGGAATAATACGGTAATGGATTCGTGTGTATTACTTATTTGTTTTGGAAATGGACAAGAGGTTATTTTACCTATCCCCCAAAAAAATGGAGATGGTGAACTTTGGGGTATTGTTCTTTAAGGGTACTATGTATGGGAGGAATTGAAATTTACTTTACTTTGACAGCCAAGGAAGGGTTCGATTTGCTCAAGCAAATATTTCCTCAAAGTTTCAATCAACGGCGTGCAGTTAGTTTCACATGAGAGAAGATACTTGTGACAAATCAACTTCCGGGGTACCAATGGTCCAGGGATGAATATCGGTTCTAAACCATCATTCAACCCCACACCTCTAGTACACCAGAAGGGATCCCAACAGATTGGAATACAAGTGAATTGTAAGACCTCCTTGTCCAATTTTGGTAACATTGCGGAATGGCAAGCTTATATACGCAAGGTTGTGGATCGAAGGCTGTGTCTTCCCGAAGTACATGTGACTATGGGTTTTGTGCGGGAAGCAGATGGACTGTGTGTGCAATGGGCTCACAAAGTCCTGGGAGGTTGGTCTCCCATCATTTCTTTTCATTATTAAAAAATCAAAAAAGCCCAGGCGAGCACACACTCCCCGTGCGAATGGTCGAATTCCTCACAGTGGGCCACCTTGAGTCTGTGCACTCTGCAACTGGTAGTTTGGTCAATCTTACTGATCCAGTGTGCTCTAAAATGTGCCCTTTGTCCAAAAAGCTACCACAAATATGTTCCTGTTGTGGGTACCATGGAAACCGTTTTTTGTGACCCGTAACACGATTGTGGGACACTTTCTTTACTGTTGCCCAGGCCTATTGGTTTCCTAGCCCAGCCTGAGCCTAGACAACCCCCCCTTTTTTCTGTGGTTCTGAAGGATGGCACAGGCTGCCCTTTTGAATTCAATACACTTAAGCAGCACAGCAAAGATCTCCAAGAAACTAAAATCGTAAAAAACGCGCATTAACAAATAACGCATGGCAGATGGACACAAAGAGTATAAACAGTATCATTTTCAAAGTAGCCCCTAAAGTGGCAGCATCGGTTTCATCCCAGGCATTTTCAAGGCATCACCGTGCATTTGCATCTATTCTCCAAGCGGTTCATGGCCGGTTCACTACGCGGCAACTTTTTCGCTTATATTTCGCAAGGCTTCCTACACACGTGTTCCTAAATAGTAACCAGTGCTAAATGCGGGTGCAGAACTCCCACCCCTCCTCCCCGACCCCCCGAACTATTCAATTTCGCTTTTGTCTTTGATTTAAATTCTGCTGCTGGCATGTGCAGTCAGTTTGTCGGCGGGGTTTTTTGGTCTTGGCAAATTTGGAGCAGAACTATACAAGGAGAACGCAGGAGTCTCCAGGATGGGCTGTTCCGGCTGCTTACATTAGCCGCCTGGACAGCTGGACCCCAGTGGGGGAATGAATGCCAGGTGAGGGCAGGGCCTAGGTGGACGTGGGCAAGGAAGAAGCCCTACCTTTTTACATTCGAAGCGAGGGAGGGGTTCTCCAACAGTCCTTCATCGCCCTCCCCAACCCCAAAACCTTCATGTGGACCTCCTCCTCTTTCCCCGGCCCTCTAACGGCCTACTTGCGTTAGTTAAGCCCACCCTGCAGCACTTTCAGCCTACAAGGGACCGTGTTACCATAGCAACTGGATTACTGTGTATGTATACAGCCCTCCTGGTCCCTAATACCATAAGTGCCTCTTTGTTTGATGGATATATGTTCTTCTCATCATATCCCACTATCACGTGTTGCAAGTCACAGTGTCTTTGACCAAACGGGATGCATGCCTTTGAGAGATACAGGAAACCAAACTCGAATATCCTTTTTAAAGCTGATAAACATTGGCACAGAAAAAGGCGGGGAAAATGTGAAAGGGGTTGGTTAATGGCTTGCTTAAAACTCCTGAGGGTTTTGAGAGGGTGGGTTAAAGGAGAACACACGACTTCCTCTCTCATGACTGAAGGACACAACCGTACGCTTAGGGTGGTCTGATTGTGTGAAAATCAGATGCCCTGGGCTGCAGTCTAAATAAATAAATAAATAAATAAACAGAGTAGCACGGCCTCAATGGGACAACAGCTGTGAATCAACGTGAAAATGAATCGAGGCCGGGTCGTTCTTTCCCTCCCTAACTTGTATCCCTTGACCGTTACCCTCTTTATCCCCTCTTTCCCTATTCTTTCAAGGGTACCTGTAACACTCTAACTCTCTAGTAACAGCCAAAGCATTGTAGCTGCTTTCTATATCCATTGTTGCACAGCACTTTGTTGCCTCAGAACAATGTCCATTCGATATAACCCAGCACACTGGGCCCAGTCACAGTGCTGTTGTAGCAAACGCTCCGGACCGGAGTTCAGTTCGTTTAGTGACCAATTCACTAAGAATTGGTCATCTCTGATAAACCCAGTGGAGGCCCTTTCAGAAATGCTTAATTTTTTTTAACAAGCAGGTCACCTTCTTCACACAGGTGATCAGGAGTGGACTGGGAACCAAAAGAGGCCCTGGAAATAATTTTCAAAGTGGCCCCATATTATACTTTTTGGGGAAACCCTTTCCGATAAGTACATTTGGAAATTAAATAGGCTACCACACAAAAGAGGCCCAGGGTGCAGAGGCCTACTGGGAAATCTCCAGAGTTGGCTCTAGGCCAGTCCACCCTTGCAGGTGACATTTGCTTTATGGAGTTCTGGGAGGTAGGGTAAATGGTTGCATAGCTGGGCCCCGATGATTGCAATGCAGCGGGTCCCAAAACTCCCGTGAAGGGTGCATATCTTCAAGGATAGCCCTTATAGAGCTGAACATTAAGAATTAAAACCAGCCTAAAAACAAAAGCACCAGTGTTGGATGGGTGATGCGACATACATTTTATGTGTCTACATGATGGACAGAAAGAGTGAACGTGACATCCCTTTTTCCCCCCCCGCACGCCACTCTAAAATATATGGAAGGGATCTACATTGGTGCCGACTTGTCAAATAGGGAGGAGGGCACAGAAGGGGGTTGTGCGAATTAAACATTCCAAGGGGCAAAACATACAGGTCACTCCGCTACAAATGAAAACACCTGCTACAGAGCATCAAACGGGGATGTATGAGATGGCAAGTGCAGCGAGCACCTAAGGTGAGCATTGATCCCCTCAGGGATCAATCGCGTAAAGACCGAGCCTGCCATTTAAAGACATCTGAACTTTTATTTCTTGAAAAGACTTGGCTCTGAAGATGAGGAATTTCATATGGAAAATGTGCACCAACTTCACACGCACATACCTATCTTAATCCCCGAATGGGGTCATCATTTTTATAGGAGCATAGAAAGCACCCTCCCAGCAAGACCACATTCATGTATAATCTCAGCTGGCCAGCAGCGTCTTAACAAACATACCACACATTTAAAAATCTTCCAACAAGTGTTGGGAACTGAGCTCTTATTCTGTAGCCCCTTTAACCAACCAGCAGGTCTCTGTTGGCAGAACACTCAAAGACACGGCTCACATCAACTCCGAGAAGGTAGCGGCTCGAGGGAATGGGTTTGATGACATTGTATATTTCAGCCTGAAAAAATCTAAGTGGTGGTGGCCACCCCAAAACTGAGGTGCTTGTACCTGAAAAGTCCCAGGTGAGTGACAAACGTTGTGATATGTCTGGATTCCTCACTCATCTCTAGATCGTGGTAGCCCATGCGCATCGCCAGCTTGGAGAAGATTTGGGCTCCGTCAATGGGTCATATCCATGATTCTCTGAGCTTGATGCCTTTCCCTCAGGATCGCCACATTGGGCCTGTACATTTTGACGCAGATCCTGATGTCATCAGACCCTTTTTTGGGAACCAGAACTATAGGTGAGTCCCATGGGGTGGGTCCTGTCACCTGCTCAGTCATGTCCTGTGCAAGCAGCTTGTGCAGCTCTTCCTCCACCTTTGCCTGCAGCTGTATATTCACTGGTATGCCTCTGTAATGTTGTGCCACAGGGCGCACCTCTGGGTCAATGTGTAGTTTGATCTGTCTATTCTTTAGTTTTCCCAGTCCTTTGAAAAGTTTGGGGAATAACTGTTCCATTTTCTCAGTTGCCTCTATATACTTGTGCGCCAGGAGGCGTTACAGGATGTGGATTAGTCCCATGTCCAGAGTCACTTAGAATGCACCCACTTTCCGCGGCTGCCTCTAGCACATGTGTTGGTAGTGTCTTGGCCTGCCCATTGTATTTACATTCAGGTATGAAAAACCCTTTCTGTGGGATGGGTGTCTTCGAGCCCTAATGGTGTGGCATTTTGCTGTTGATTTCTTCACTAGTGACATTAACAGACGCCCCTGTGTCCATTAGAAACTCTGGCAGCAATCATTTTACTTGGAGCAGCAAAATCGGTCTGTGTTCTTGGGCAGTAGGATTGCCTAGTGCATACAGGTAGACCTTTCCTCTGGGTTGTTCTGCTGGGTGCTTGGAGCTGTGTCTTTTGCTTGATTAGCTGGAGTGACTGTAGCTGGAGCCACTGTCAGAGACAGATTGCTCCACCAGGTAATGAACATATTGTTTGGGTCTATTCTGCGTCCGCAAGCTGGATGAGTGATGGGAGCTCCATTCAGGTGTAGGCTTTCCATGAGAGCGTCCCTCCTCATTTTGTTCTTTGTGTCGCCTATGTTGGGGCTCGTATAATGCTGACGTCCCCACTGAGGGTGTGCTAGTTCTGTCTTCTGGTCGTAGTGTCCAGGCATTTACTCCTTCCCCCTTCGCCTGGCTTCAGGGCATGCAGCATACGGCGTTGAAATGGTTTTCACTCCCACAAGCTGCACATTGTTGATCCAGGGCTGGGAACATGCCCTCATGTGGGAACTCATATCCGCATCGGTAGCATAAAGTGTAATTGTTCTGTTGGTGCGATGTGAATTACTTCCGATGATGTGGCAGACACTTTAACGTTGCTCATGGCTTCAACTTGTAGCTCCAGCACTGTGTCAGATCTGGCCAACCGCAGGATCTCATCTATCGACCTCTGTTTTGGAAGAAGCTGTTTTGCGGAACACCAAAGATTCACATCCCACGATAATTTAGGATCGCAGGGCCTCCTCATTGGAGTAATTATTGAAATCGCAATGCTTTATACTGACATGCAGCTGCATCACAAATGCGTCCATGGACTCACCCTTGTTTTGTCTTGTCGTGTGGAAGAAGTGGTGCTCGTAGTCCACATTGGTGTGTGGGGTAAGCAAAATACTCAGTGAGTGCGGCCCTTAGCTCAACATACGAGTCCATGGCATCCACTGGGATCTCATCCACAATGTCTCTCACGTTGGGCCCTATGGCTATCGATAACTGATTGTGCTTCTTGTCATCATACAAAGGGCCTATGGCCCTAATATAGATGTTAATGTCTCTGGCCCACCTGGACCATCTGGGCCCTAGATTGCTGGTCTCCATAACATCAAAATGGCCGGCTAATTGAATAGCCAAATTGTCCTGCAACCATGATGGTAGAGCTCCCTGTGGTGTAGGAGGTGGTGTAGCAGGTACCCCAACATTGCCAGGGCTGACATAATGTAGTGGTTGACTTCCACTATTCGCGCTGAAAAGTTTTCCTTGACTTTCTGACTGAGCTACCACTAGCTTGGCTGTAGGTATGCAGCTCTGTTAAGTTATGTGAGTGGCCTTAATTGGCTCTTCCCACTGCTGCTGAAGCCTTTCACTCAGATCACTGAATGGGGTTGGTGGTATAGGGGCCTCAATGCTCCCCGTCGATCCCCAGTCCACCTCTGAGCCCCACTGGTGCCTCTGGGCCACCCCTTTCAACTCTGTACCTCTGCCACACTGGAAAATGTGTTTAACGCTTCACCGAGCGCACGTATGAACTCTGCTTTGTACAGCAGGCCTCCTTCTTCAGACATGGTTCCCCTGCCGCTGCAGTCATGTGCGTGCCACCCCTTTCGCACACACGGCGGCGACCTCTTTTCAGGCATGGCTAACTGCTAGGCTGTGAGCCGCTGCAGTGTTTGCGTGCCTGCCCCCCCACTGGCAGCTGTCGAGCAGGTCCTCCACTCCCTCTTCATCGCCAATATTGTGTTGGGTGTAGACACACTTGCCCATACTCTGCTCCACTTCTCGCACACAGCACCACCATGTAAAATAAGGCACGGAGAGGAGTTCTAATATATCTTTAATCTTTCATGCACAAACCTTCAATACCCTCCCTTTATGCCCGCCCCGCTCCCCGTGCCTTCTGGCTCCTTCCCACCGCACATGACTAGCATCACATATACCTTGCGACACCATAACCAGTGGAGCCAAGAGGTTAGTGACTGCACCCCATGGTGCGCTTTCCCAATGACCACTGAACATTGTGTAAGTGTTTGGCAATAAAAGGCTGTGGTTTTTATTGCACATCACGTAATAGTACATGACATAATAACCATATGATACATAATGCACACTTTTGGGCACGAAGTCCCGGATTGTGCCCTCTGGCCCGTGCCGCCTTCTCCTTCCCACAACGACATGGGCCCCGTTCGTTGCACTGTATTTATCTTCTTCTCCCTTTTCTTGGGTGGGTGGTTTTCGGGAACAAGAAAAGTATTCTGCGTGCGCAGATTCCTTGTGGTGCTCTGCACGAAATACCAAAGGATTGTGGTTCTTGCTGCCCATGCAGCTCCTTATATCCTACCAGATTTGCCGTAGGCTATGCATGGTTGTGGGGGCTTTGCCACGTGCCCGGCCGGCTGGCACTGACGGCTGTTAGCACCTCGTAGTGACCATTGTTAGTCATCTGCGACTTCCTGAATTCCTGATCTCCTTTTGGGTGCAGCACTTGCTAATGTGCCCTGGCACCTTGTTGTGGACATCATCCCGCCTGGCCCCGTGTAACTGGATGAAGGGAGCGGGTTGGGGCTTCCCCTTTGTTTCCGTCTGCTGCAGTTTGCAGCCTGTATTCTGCCTCCTCCCCCTTTGTCCTCCTTGCCTCCCCAGGTTACTTGTCCGCGCTTTCTAGCTGTGGGGTGCCCTCTCCGCAGCGCTGCCTTCAATCTCCTCTCTTCTCCTACCACCACACAGGGCCTCTCAGAACCAGCAGTCAAAATACTCATTCAGCACATGTCACTTGTCCACCTCAGTCAAGAATGGAGATGAACTCAGCTGTTCTGCCACTGGTAACCAGGCTGTTTAGGCTGAGTAGGGGTGGCGAAACCGGTAAACGAGTTTGGCTGTATCCCATCCGGAAATAACCGCTGAACGCCAAATGACGCGCCATGAATGGGTACGGCTCATGAACGAGTGATCAAAACTGTAACATGCCTTATAAAATAATACAATATATACTGAAGAAATTTTAAACAAACTCCTCGAAAATTAGACAAGAAAGATGCTCATTGTTGGGGGGCGGTCTTGAGCCTCCCGCTGCGTTCCCGTAAGCCCCCCCACCTGAAAGGACACACGCACACAGCCTTTCGGTTCGGGCTTCCCGGTCGCTCTCCCCGCGGCCGGGAACGCCCCTTTATTTATACATTCGGCGGCGGCGTGCAACGTCACGCCGCCGCGTAAGCCCGTCATTACGGGCAGCGCCACACTCATTGCACTAATTAAATCCTGGTACAGTAAATCTATGATAACACCAACCTCTGTTCAAAAACGTCATGCATTAGACAAGAGGGGTCTGTGGTAAAACTGAGCTTTAACCATAAATCCACTCTACACTTGTAATGCACATGATCCCGAAGGCCCCTGGCTCCATCACAACCTCTGCAGGTCAATATGTGGGTCAGGGTCACCAGAAACAAAACAGCCCTGTGTCTGCGTGAACCCGGCTCGAGCCAAGTGCATGACAGCGCAGGTCTCTTTTCAGGACCACACACGGTCCCGAAGACCAACAGCTGGAAGGCGAAACATGTCCACGCAGGCTCAGCCGCGCGGCAGGTGGCCACTAGGAAATGCGTCATTACGCTTCTACGCGTTGATGACTTTTTCTTTTTTAAAGCTCAGGTGCTTAACTTTGTTTTCAGCTAGTCATCCTCCGAGCGCTACATGAATATCCACAAAGTCCTAATGTAGGCCAACAATGAAAGCAAAGTGCCGCTTCTGGTGCAAGCGACATGGGTAACTGTGCTGCATATCCTGAAGCCGCACTCTTGTGAATGAATATACAAGCACAACTGGAGAAAGTATTGAATACTGCAAACATTCTGATTGCGCGCCACATGCAAAACTCTAATTGCACACCACGGGGATATTGCGGCATTGATTCGAAAATGTTGCAGCAAGAACAAATATTGCGGCACACATGTGTACGTTTTGCAGCAGGTATGATTAGTTAAAATAATTCTAGGTAGCTATGAAACTCAGAGAGATCCATTTCTGCGGCACGTCCTGTGCCTCCGGATTGAAAGCAGTTGTGCACAGGGAGTCCCTTCGTGCACACAGTGGGCCTGATTCACAGAAGGGTTGGCTAATGCCGCAATCCCATAGGAAAACCAGGCCCAATGTGTGGAGCGTGTGGCCACTGCTGCCGTCGGATCGTGATATCAGACATCGGCACTGACCTGTCAATCGGAATAAGTACCATTTGGAGCAGATGGGTAAACTTTATATTACACTTTTTAGCAGCATTTCAACAACTGAGCCACAGTTAAAAATGACAAATGTTGTGCTTTTTGTTGCAAATGCAAAAGTGCTGTTATCTGGGTGGTCTGTCTCGTGCACGTTGAAGGCCTACCTTGCAGGACACTGGCAGAAAATGCATCTAGAGACAAAACACACTATGTGCTATTTGATACCCTCGTCAAATGCAGTCGCCACACAGATAGGACAAAATCTGAGCTTCACCTAATGGTAAAGTGTGGAATTCTAATTTCTCGCTGCACACCACTGGACCCCCCTCTGTGCTGCATACGATTGGGCAGTAGCATACACGTAACTAGTGCGAAGGGGACCTTGCCTCTGCGGCCGCTGCTAGCCTCCCTGGACTGGCCTTTAGGGAACTCTGGAGATTTCCCGGTGGGCCTCTGCACCCTGGGCCTCTTTTCTGTGGTATTTCCAAATGTTCTCATAGGAAAAGCATTGGGCTTGCTGAAAATGTGTCATATAGGGCCACTTTGAACTTTATTTCCAGGGCCTCTTTTGGGCCCCAGTAATTATTTCCAGGGCCTCTTTTAGTTCCCAGTCCAGCCCTGCTCTCTGGCAACTTATTTACTCACGCCTCTGCACACCCTTTTCTGCATCCTTTTGGTGCCTGCTGACTTCCTGTGCCCAGTCTACCTTCGCCTCATCCTTTCTCTCTTCATTCGCCTTCAAAACATTTGCTGATTGTGAAACTTCTCCTGCCTCAACCCATTAGCACCCAGGAGTCCCCACCCAGGGGTGATGGTTCTGGAGTACAGATCACTATAACCGCCTCATTGATGTAGGGGGAAAGGGGATTTACTGGCCAGTGACGGGGACTGCGTGTAAAGCTTTCCAGTCAATCGGGCCTACATTGGACTCAGGCCATTAAAGGCTGCTAGAGACTGGGCTTCTGGCATAACTGGTTAGGTAGTGCTTGAACTATTTGGAATGGCACTTGTATGCTCTTAGGACACCATTGTATATTTTTTTCATCTTCTATCCCATGCAATACACGGAAAGGACCAAACCCATGTAAAGGAGACCTTCCCCACCACAAAAGTTTGGCACTAACATATATGCTGCTTCAAGGTACATTACTTTTGTCTGCCCTTAGAGCAGATCTCCCTCTTTTTGAGAGACAAGACAGGTCAAACCATGTTCAAATTGATTGAGTCCCAATCCAACATGAGTGGTCCAGTATTGACTTGTGACTATGCCCCCTCTGCACATCGGATCATATGGAATGCCGGTTTATGCCTTGTTCTACCTTGTTGGTAAACAGAAGCTTCATTACTTTGATAATGTCCCCGGCATTACTGTCGGAACATCAATAAAGGTGACCCAGGGGACCAGTTACTGCCTCGAGCATTGGATAAGCCCAGTGCAGTTTGTGGAGGCTCCTTGAACCACCCTCCCTTGATCCTCATCATATGGCAGGGGATAGAAACAGGAGGAATGTACAAAGGCAGACTCCTCAACTTAGAGAGTCTGAATTTCCCACTGGCCTGACACAAAGACCCAGAGTAGTAAACAGCCTCATTACACGGAAGGCGTTAAGGGTTAACGGTCACCGGTAATGGTACCGGTGACCGTTAACCCTTACCGCCTGATTATGAGGTCCATTTGCGGGTTGGTACTTTAACGCCTGCTTTTTAGCAGGTGTTAAAAACCAACCCGCAAAGGGACCAGGGTGCTAATTACGGTACCGCAATTTGCGGTACCATAATTAGCACCTTCCCCATTCCCATTATGCCCTATGGGGCAAAAATGGGAATGGAGAAGGGCAATGGGGGAAGGGGGAATTACCGCCCAGCCAACCTTGGAATAGGGTGGTAATTCCCCTTTCCTCCAAGGCGGTGCCGGTATTTTACCGGCATGGACCAAGGTGCTTGCAGCACCTTGGTCCACTGCCTACCGTGTAATGAGGCCCATAGACAACGTACAGTAGCACCTGGAGCGTTCCAAGTGCCAGATGGAATTACCAATAAATTATCTCAGACCCAAATAACTGGACAGACTCAGAAATATGACAAAATACTACTACTTTTTTTACGGCATATTTTTCACTGATACGGCTCCTGAGTAAATGAAGAAACCCTGTACCTCTGCATCGGGAGGGCAGCCGACTTCAGATCCACATCATCTGATTTGCCTAAAAATGTAGTTCTTAAAAATATAGTCATACATGTAAAGATTTGAAAAATTAGGGTACTTGACATGTCGATAGATTTTCAAAGTTTTGAATATGCCAAGCCCAGTTGGGATGACAAAACCTTCTCCTTCCACAGCTTTCCTAACTCAACCTCTCATCTCCTTGTCATATTAGCACACAGGTGGGAGGTGGGTAGAGAAAACCAACCAATCCCTTCTGCGGGAATCGTGACAAGTTTGTGATGTCATTTGTCCTATAAGTAGACCAGTTGCATCAGAATTGGGCACTTATTCCGGAAGGTAACCTGCTGCTGAACTCTTGCGAGAAACTTCCAAACAGAGCAGCCCCTAATCTTCCATTGGAGACAGGGATCAGGAGTCATAGAAGCTGACTGGGACCCCTTGAAGGAGCCAGAGGGGACTATCCTGGACTGACAGTATTGCTGTCCCCGAGGTACCCTGATGTTCCCTGATGCTCATTACAAGGTCTCTCCTGTATATAAAACTATCCCAAAAGCCATTTTCAAGCACTGATTTAGTTATTTCCCCATAGCAAAATATCCTGTTGGTCTGTGTAGATCCTTAGCATATTTAATTAAAGTAATTCAATGAATTCCCCTATAGAAATCACAGGATGTTTTTTGTTGGCATTCGAAACTAACAGGCTCTTCCCAGTGTGTTTTGAGCCAGTATACACATGAAGATTTGCCAAAAGAATTAAGCCCAAAACCCTGTTTCCATGTGAGAGTGCAGGTTGCAAAACGTAATAGTCCCTTTGTTGCCATTGTGCTCAGACCACAACCACAAAGCCCTGCCTGTTCTTCTTAGGTGTGGCAAAACAAATGTTCCCATTGCTTTTATTGCATCTGTGGTAATAAGTAAAAAAAATGATTTTGCCCCTTGAATTCCTTTTTGCAAAAAGTGCATTTTATCAGAATCCCAAAATGATTTTCCCATTGTGTTCCTACTCTCTTCCACTGGCCTTCCATTCAGAGGGGTCAAGTCTAATTGATGTTTGGAGGGTGGAGGTTGCTGGGAGAAAAGTATTATAACCACATCAGCAATCACTGTGTGTTTTGAATTATTCATTTTCTGTATTTGTGGGTTATTTGAAAAGAAAGTTGAGGGAAATTGTGACTGTACATCTCACTATTATTTCTGTTTTGGTGCCATCACTAAAGTCAGTTTTATTCTTGTGTTGCCACAGCATAGGAGGCTGATGTTAGTCTATTTGTCAAATTTGGTTTAATTAAATTAATACATCTATATTCTTACTACACACCGGCCTGGTGCCTACTCCATTGTGGAACTGGGTATTTGCTGGGGTTGGGTGTGAGACGCATTGGAGGCCTTACCAAAGTGAACCTTAACAAACTAATAGTGCTTTATTGTGCACCACATTCATTGGGAGGAAAGGAGTTGAGTGTGACCGCGTAATAAACCGCGACAGAACAAACAGATTGCAGCTCACTCCCTCTCAAATAGATTTTGTTACACAAGAGCATTAAAGCTCAATGTACATCAGCTATGATGTAATTTTACATGGCAAACAGTAAAAACCCATCGAAAGGAGGGATTGGTTGAGGCAACATATATACTTATACTTAATTTAGGTGTTAATAACACAATTGGCTGCCTCTTATCTGGTAGGCACGCCTTGAACTACCTCCAACTACTTATAATACATATTAATAGCAGAATAACAACAGCGGATTGGCTTCTGCAACAATTTATGGTTCATAGCTACATAGGCCCTCATGATTGGCTGGCATTCTCTCCCAACCATGGACATTCGGCTCGTTGGCATGTTAGCAAAACAAAACCCAGGTCTGGGGAACAATGTCAGACCACTGCCCACTTGGCCAATTAGCCTATCATCTCTCATCAGTCACACCCTAAACCAAGGCTTCTTCTTCGTAGTTGACCTTGCTGACTGTTCTCTTCCTGAGGACATTTAAGGGAGTTAAGGTGCATTGCTATCTTTGTCTGGAGCTTAATGAATAGGCCTTGTTTTCCAGTCTTGCACCAAGTGTGAGGAGACCACAATTATGTCCATTCTGACCTTTTATTTAGTGCTATTTGATTCAATTATTCTGGGTGCTATTACTCCTCTTGGCCTCTGGAGACTTGGTTGCTCTCTCCTGCATATGCTATTTGCAGCTCTGATTGTTCAATACTTGACACTTGCAAATGTTTACTTTGGTTAATATAAGAGAAAATTGCTGTGTGTATGTACCTTCTCCTCTTTGACTCCTTTTGTGCCTTACAATTATTTCTTAATATGGCATCCTTGATCCCGAGCCAAACAGATATTCTTTGTTCCTCACACAAAGCTATTTTCCAGTGCCTGTCAGCTCTGCAGCTCTGGAATCCCTCCTTCAGGCTTCTCGCTTACTATCATACCAAACCAATGTCCATCTTTTCATCATGGCCACTTTACCCGTGTTATATTTTCTTCTGCAGCAAGCATCTATATGTCTCATCTACCTTGCGTTTCTTTGTATATACATCTTTTTTTTCCTTTTTTTATTGAATTCAGCCGTAGATTCGACTTTTCACATTTTCTTAAGAAAGAGAAAACAACACTGTTAGATACAATACTTACATAAAATCTAACATACATTTACATTTCATCACATTCAAATAATTCAAAATGTAATAAAACCCAATTGATTTAATAACCTCAATATTTCCAGGGTTAAGAGGGTTTCGTAGCCTGCAGATTGTCTTCACCAAAAGTCCAATCAGCCATTTTTGCTTTTAAATCGTGAACAATATTTTATTCTCAAAGACTTAGTTGCCCAACAGACTGTCAGTCAATGTCTCAGATCTTGAATCTGGGATTCCCCACAGAGATTACAATTCCCCTCCTGATGTTGCTCTTTTTCACAAATTCTCAGGATTTCTTTTGTTTGAATTTAATTAAGATGAAATTCAGATCTCCATCTAGCACTTGGAAATCGATGCAAGTAAGGCAACATGAAACCCTTTGGCTTATGTGTGATAGGAAATGACTTGAAGGACTCCAAATCACTGATCTTAGCTTTAGTCAAGATCCAGTCCATTGTCATTATGGCCTTTTTTACTTTGGTGGTATTTTCAATGAACTCGATCTCTGATTGCTCACAAGTAGCTAGAATTGCAGCAGCATCATTTTTGAGACTAGAAAGAGTATTGCTATTCCCCTGGTCCAGGTGAACTCTCATATCCACATATAGTGAGTTCCTACTAGGCACCAGGATTAATCTATAAAATGAGACAACTTTCCAATTTAGATGTGCTCTCAGTGATTGTAATCCCAATTCATATCTCAAGCGAGCAATTGGAAGGGACATTGGAAAATTCAACACCTTCTTCCATATTCGACCTTCGATTCTTATCCAGTTAACTTTATGGGCATAAAGCTCAATATCCATGTCATAGAGAATAGTCAGGATAACCTTTTCCTTGTAGAATTTTATCAACGTAAGCATAAAGCTACAGAGTGAGCATGAGATTATTTTTCATCTGCCACAAAAGTTGTAATAATTTGTCTTCTATGTCCGCTTCAAGCATTCTTAATGATGGGCTAGCTCTTACGGGGAAACCTAAGTACAGGACTTCTTTTCTGATGGGTAATAATTGATCACTTAACTAGGCTAAGATGTATGACTTGGCCTGGTTGGTTTGTACATTATTTAAACTGCATAGTTGTTAAAAGCAGTCATCAGATGTTGGAGGCCTATGGGCGTATAGTCCAATCGGACTATATCATCCACATAGGCCATCCAAATGATCGCACAAGTACCGATTTGGGGGCTGGATAGCGCCTGTGCTGTTAATGTTCCAGCTATATCTGTTAAATAGAGGTTAAAGAGGCAGGGTGCCAAGATGCATCCCTTCTTCCCTCACTCCTTACTTCGTTGGTATGCAAGATGTTAAAATTCCATGCAGATGAACAATAATAGCCAACAGAGCTTCTGGGAGTCCCCAGTGCTTCAGTTGTGCCACAATCTACATCTGTTGACCGTATTGAAGGCTTTTGACAAATCGATCCAAGCTCCATATAGAACAGGACTGTACTTTGACCAAGATTTATCATTTACAACATTCATTATCAGGCCATTTAGTGTCGTAGATAGACCCTTGCGGAAATCAATCTGATATTTTGAGAGGATGCTCTTCTTTTCTGCCGACTCTTCCAGTTCCCTCGAAAATATTCCAGAATTGTTTTTACTATCAACATCCAGGAGGGTGATGGGCCGGTAGCTGGCAGGATTCTCCAGATATCCCTTCAAGTAGATGGGAATTATGATAGCTTGTCTCCAGTGGCCGGACATCGTGTAGCTGTCAGAATACCCCTAAACATCAGCAGCAAGGTTTGTGCCCATGCCGCTGCGTCCTTCTCAAGGATCCAGATTAGTCAGCCTGTTAGGACCTGGTGCCCCTGATCTAGAAGCTCAAATTACTAATTCTTCAATAGTCCCCCGTTCTAGGTGTAAAATCCATGGGTGCTCATTTCATGGCCCCATGCTCCCTGGATTAGACTACTTAAATACATTTCCAATATATTTCAGCCAAGCGGATTCTGGGACTGCGTTGCTCTGAAGATATCCCTGAGAGAACTGTTCTCGATTAACCATACACCAAAAATGTTTGGAGACTCCTGTGTTTACCGCCTCTAACATCAGTTTGCCATCACAGACACTGCAAGCAAATCTGTGATGCTTTGACCAATTCCTACCTGAAGAGCACAGCTTCTTCTTCTTTTGGAGAAAGTTTGTATAGAAATCATTTGATATTTAAGAGTGTGAATCACGTTTCTAGGATCTTTTTTCTGCTCAGATGCCTCCTCATCGAAGTTATACTTATGCCTATAGAATCTTTGTCCATTTTTTACTTTTGTCTGGTCCAGGTCCCACAAGAGCTCTACAAAGCTTGCAGGTGTGCACCACTTCTTCAGATCTGATCTGCAGATGAACGCAAGACCTCTGATACTTTCTTATTCAAAACGGATCCTTCTTTTATTAATTGTACCATCCTTTTTTTACTAGAGTTTACCCTAAAACTTGTATTTACACTTTTGTTTGCTACCTGAATTGTCAACAAGAAAGAACCGGTTAACGGATTATGGTCACTCAAACTTAACTCTCTTATTCTGAAAGTCTCACATTGGCTGAAAAGGTCTGCAAAGAGCGCCAGATAATCAATTACTGTTCCTGCAGATCCGTTCTTCTAAGTTATTTCAGAAACCAGATCCCCATTGACATTCCCATGCACAAACCGTAAATTCCAATCTGAATTTGTTTTTCTCCACCTTTCACCATTCTGTTTCCCTACAGAGGTCTCACTCTTTTTGTGTACATTAGGCAGACAATGTGAATTTAAATCCCCAGCCAACAATAAGCTATCCTGTCCATATCTGGATTTCACCTCCGTGAACAGACTGCAAAGATCTTCCATGTGCGAGGATAAGCTGGAACGGGTGGGGTTCTAATATAGGTATTAGACTACCATTGATTTTATTATGTTCCCTGCTCTGAGACACCCTTACAACCATTATTCCTTGCACCTCTATACTAATAAGTTCTGAATTTAGCATAAGTGAGTTACGTACCGCTATTAGTAAGCTGCCCGAAGACCTGCCACGATTGGGATGGATAGCCAGTTGTTCTATGATCTTAAAGTTGTCCAACTTGAAACTCTCTTAAAGCCAAGTTTCTTGAATGAGGATCAGGTCATGGTTGCGAAGAAATGAACTCACTCATTGCTTTGCCCCTAAAAGAACTACAGCCCTGTGTGTTCCAGCATAAAGAATACATAGGCTCCTTCATTAGAGCAATTCCTCGCCCTCATTCAACTTCTGAAATATCTGTGTCAGAATATCCGGCAAAAGAGACCAAATCTTAGTCTTGTTATCTGCTGAGGGGCTATTTTCAAAGCAAAAACAAAGAACTGATGGCTGGAAGGTTCAGAATGAATCTTAACCTCTGGCATTGCTCAGGGCAACCCTCCAGACCATTGTTCTTCACCTGCCAAGCTTTTACAGAAGGGGAAAGACCATATGCAAATCAGGCTTGGTCCTACCCCAAAAGGGGCAATCCAGCCCGTACTGCTAGGTCACATCCATTCTGCACGAGACCACAAGCATCCCAAATGACGTTTCGGCCTTGTTGGGCCTCATCAGTGAGGAGTAGCTTGGATCTCTGGGCCCAGCAGGCACGGGACCAACATCTGGGCATACCTGTCCCACTCAGGGTGACATAGCAAAAACAAAAAGGTGATGATGTTTAGAATGAATCTTAACCTCTGGCATTGCTCTGGGCAACCCTCCAGACCATCGTTCTGAATGGTCCGGCAATGACTAACCATCACACACACATGACTTTCATTACACTTCCTTACACAGATAAAAAGCAGAGCACAAGAGCACATTCTGAGCGAGGCAAAGCATACGAGGAAATAGCAGTTCCAATATGGCAGTTTAACATGAGGAGAAAGACGGCGAAACAGAAGGGGATCGCAAGGAGGGAAGTCACTTGAGCTTTTCGACAGGGAACCGTTACTTTCAAGAAGCCTTGAGAATAGAACTCGTAAGACCAGGAAACCACTCGAGGAATCCTGCATTGTGTGTCGGAGGCACTGGGGCCCACCCACGTCGATAATCAAGGCACAGAGAATCACCAGCTGCTGTGGTAATGTCCTTGGCTCCAACAACAAAGCAGCGTCAGTGAAATCAACGCAGCCGGTGAGTTGGGGAGACCCATACAAGAATGGTCTGTGTTGAAGCCAAGGTTGCAGATAGCAACATTGTATGGTGTGTGCTGCAATGAACATTGTATGAAACGCATGTGATAACCAACGCGAGTGAAGTTGAACTGCAGATGAGTGATTGAACTTTGAAACCAAGATATGATACCTTTGACAGAGTGGTCCAGCAATGTGTGGTCTCTGTAAGGTATCCAGCTGAGAGTAAGTGAAAGAGTGGCAGAGGATTGTGAGTCGAAGTGGCCCTGGAACAGGTCAAGCAAAATCCTGTTCACAATCGAAAGTCTTCACTGTTGATACAGTAAAGAAGGTTGATGGGAAAGTAGATTAATTGGTGCGAGCCGGGAAGGGGGCGACTGATTGAAGATTTTGTGTCAAAGTGGATCTGAGCCTGGTGGAGTGGGATCCAGGGTAAACCGTGAATCACCCGCGAAATTGGATATGTGAAAATCATGAGAAAATTGTATTAAAGTGGGTGTTAAAGTGGATCACCCAAGAAAATGGTGTACATGTTACATGCATAAAGGAAAGGAACTTTGTTTGTTCATTGCATCAGGCCCTCGGAAAGAAGAGACTTTGAATGGCAAAGAGACTTTGGCATAGAAGGCCATGATGTTGAAGTTTTGAACTGCACCCTCATGCTAGAGAAGCCAGAGAGTGTGCTAAGCTTGAGTGTACCACCTTGTCCCGTGCTGAAAACGTGGGAAGGGAAGCCAACGGCTTGAATATCCTAACATATAATTTCTTAAACATTTTTCTTTTCCATAAGATTATTTCCCAAACTATTTGCATTTAGAGGTAAGAATTGTCAATAGGTTTATTAGTATAGGCCCTTTTATTTTGATAAGACACCACTAGGACTGCGTTATCATTATTTGGTGGTCATAGCTTGCTCCCATCTTTAGATTTAGGATTAGAAAGGCATTTTCCAAACCCAACTGAAGTTCAATGAAGACCCTTGAACTGTGGTCACTTGTCTGTCTTACTGTTGATACCATGCCTTTCTTAGAGACATCGTACCATTTCTACGGACCTAAGACTCTGTTTTTTGAAATGTTGATCTGGTAGGGTATCCGAGATCTCTATTCCCAATTTTCTGAATTCAGTGGCTGTATTCAGCAGTGCGTTGGCACCCATCCTGATCCTCAAAGCTATTTCTACTATGTGTGTAGACTCCTTATAGGGAAAGCATACATACTCAATGTTGTGGGAAGAAAACAAAAATAATTCAGGAATTTCCCTCACAATTGACAAAATAGTGTCAGGATTTAACACCTTGTAACCATCTTTTGTATTCAATGTCTTAGCCAAATTTTGGGTGTTGCAAAAGCTTGAGAATCTGCAAACTTCATCTTGTCTCCTTGGTCTGCCTGAGGCATGACAGCTTGCTCCATGTTCGAGCTAGCTGCTTGATCTGCCCCAGTATCTGCTGCCCTCTCGGCCCCTGAACGCTATTTACTTCCTGAGTATTTCCCACGGGCAAAGTAGGCGCAGTTGAATTCCTCATAGATGGATTCTCCGCCTGGGCTTTGTCGTTTAAGTTGATGTTCAAGTTCTTTCTCCCTCTGTAGAAAATAGGTTCCCATTAAGTAAGATGGATTACAGTCTTTTCTGTTTGCATACCCACACTAGATTTTTGTGGTTCCATAACTTGGGTTTGTACCTTGACTCTTTGTAATGGCAGCGCTGACGGCTGTCCATGCTCAGCTGTTTGTCTGTCACACAAATCCACCTGTTGACGAGAGGACTTAGTTTTAATTTTGGGTGATGAACTAGCCACCTGTATGCCATCGCATATTTTATTTAAAGCTCGGAAGAATGTAGACTTTCTGGCTTTTTTTGCTCATCCTTTTCTTAGTTTTTTAAATTTTTGTTATGATATTTGTGTCCATTTCGACTGCCTCCAGTACTTGTTTGGGCATCTTTTTCTTTCCCTTGTTTTTCTTCTTTGTTTGCTGATACAATGGATTCACTTTCGGAGTTAGTTGAGGAAGAGGTTGCCAACTCCAATACTTTAGGAGGCATAGTTATCACTTCCCCCAGAGTCCCAAGTGGATCCACCCCTGGTCTTGGATCATCCACAATCTGGGCGAACCTAATCAATTCTTCTAGGACAGAATTTGAGAGAGGAGTGTCATCTAAAATAGAGTTTATGACACTTGCCTCTAATTGCGTTGTAATAACTTCCACCTCTTGGTCCTTCAAAGGATTAAGTTCCTTTAGGCCCATAACATTTCCTCAGATAAATTCGAGTTGAAAGTTAATGCTGGAGAAATTATCATTACATTTTGACAAGGTTGCTGATTGTTCTCTAAGGGATAATTTCACACCTTTCAAGACGTCCATCATAGAGGTGTTTATTGCTCTCTTTTAGACCCACTAGTGATGAATCACAGCAACCCAATTCTGTGGTCAACTCAAGAAGAATTCCTGAATCGGTTTGTACTTCACTTTTAAGCAGCTCAAACACATTAACCAAGGAATTCAGAACAAAATCCAGTGCAGAATGTTTTGACTCTGAAGGGTCCTTCTCACACATAGCAACTGAACTTCCATGGCAGTACTGGGCAGACTCCCTATTACTCATGCTTTTATTAGAAGTAAAATAACCACTTATTAGTGTAGTAATCACTGTAAGTCTCCAATTGAGGGGACTCTAATGAGAGGGGCAATACTGACCTTGACATAGTAAGCATTGGAGTATCTGCAACCCCAAGACTGCGGGATCTTCTCTTAAAGAAAAAGTCTGTTATTTATCTTTTCATCGATGCTGTAGAAAGAGAATTCCAAGTTGTTCCTATATGCTTCTCCTAAGGTCTGTTCCATATAGGGCGACCCAGAGATAGATATTGAAATCTGCTCGTCCTCAGCAAAAGGACAAGCACAAGACGTTTCCTGAACTGGAGAGACAAATATTGATGGGTGGTGTCTCTGAACGTCATCGTTATCTGGCTGTGATACACCATCCATTTGAGGTGCTCTAAGATCATCTCATGCTCGCACTTGGCAACACACTCCTCAGCACACCACCACGCTCTGCCTGGTGGAGAAGTGTTTAGAGCTAAAAGCTGCCTCTTTCAATGGTGAGCAAAAAAAGACTGCTCTGCACAGCTCCCACACGGCAACATACTTCTCTGAGCTCCACTGTTAGGAAATATTTCTTTAACTCCAATTTTCCCCCCAAATGTATGGAGTCCCCAAACATTTTGCTTTTATTTGGCTATTCTAACCTGACTTTTTCCAGTCGAGCACAGCCTTCAGCTGCACTCCCCTGGGCTTTTGCTAATTTGTTATCGGGAAACTGACACGTCCTTCAGACTGTCAGTACTGGGAAACTATGTTACCGTTAGTCTTTTACTTTGTTGCCATTTCTTGGTAACTTTTTATCGGTGCACAAAGTACATTACTGTACCGTGCACTGGGGTCTTTTTGTTTTATGGCCCTAAACACACTCTAAGGCCGTTTTGGTGAGTGTAGAAGTGTGCCTAGGACGAACTGGTGGCAGCAGTTTAATTTTCTGGTATTTTTGCAACTTTTTAGCAAACCATCATGCAATTACCACGGGTGGCTCCCGACTGTGGCCAGTGCTGAAAATGGCTGTGCCACATGGTCTTTTGTTCTGTCCTTTAGACATATTGTCCTGGCTGAACCAGGACTTCCGTATTAGGGCATGCAGATGTCTGCTAAAACCGCATCTTTCGCGGTCTCCTGCATGTCACGTGTGCTAGTGCCCAGGAAGAGGATTGGGACTGTCTGGTCCCAATCCACACTAGTGGTGCCAGGGTGTCTGCAGTGCAAGAATACACAAGGACCACCTTGGACCAGGATTGGACCACGGCTGGTGTGCAGGCAAGGGAGCAGATCTTCTATTGGTTGTCCAGATATGATCATGTATCAAACTTTGGATCAGATAAGGGGCCCTACATCCATTCCAGGTCCATCTACAGTAGTTCACACTAACGTACAATCCTGGCTCCTGCAGCATGAAGCAGCCAAACTTGTTCCTCCATACCTGAACACTTATGAGCGTGTCGTCAGCCGCGCTGTCTATCAACATCAAGTTGGGTACTCCTTTGACTGTTATAGTGGCATGGGGCTTCCTTCTTTTCACCTTTCCCGACACCGCATGGACTTAGCTTATTATCTCCTTCCCCATACTTCCATAATCATCTTCTTCATAATCTTCAACGATTTATTGCACTTGCCCACGGGATCTAAAGTTTTTGCAACAGTGGGCCACATGACCTTTACGTCCACATTCCGGACAAATGATATGGACTGCTACACTCTCCTTGTTGTACGCCAAGTGAGAGCCACAGCCACACCTATAGCACCTTTTGCTCATAGAGGTCTTGAACTCCCCTGGAGGACCCCACGAGCATCTGGGTTCCTGTTGTACAAACCAGTGTCACTTGGAGTGTCTCTCCCTCTTCTTTCCACTCTCTCACCCTTCTTCGAACTACCGGGCCGTTGCTTTTGCGAAGCCTTAGACGTCTTGCTCACAGAGCCTTCCTCTGGTGCTAATTTGCTGCTTTCAGTACCTTTGTCGGGATGAAGAGCCTTGATGCAATTTTCAGTGTGCTCAATACACTTCGCAATCTCAATCACTCCTGACAAGGTTGGATTTCGCTCCTTCCACATTTCTTCCCTTATTTTATTATTATTGCACTGAATCATTAACTGATCTCGCAAGTGTTCCTCTTGACAATGTGTGAAATGGCACTTCATTGCCAAACCTCTCTGGGTTGTAACAAATTCCTCAATGCTCGCCCTAGTTTTTTGCTCTCTGGTTGTGAAGCAATATCGCACCAGTATAATGTTCTCTTGCACCTCATAGTGCTTGTCAAGTTTGGCCATCGTTCTTTCATATACCCCGGCCTCCTCCAACTCTGCTGGCTCAGGAAGCTTCTTTAATATATCCTGACCAGAGGCACCTACACCATGGCACAGTAGTGCTTCCTTCCTCTCATTAGAGTAATTGGTTCCAAACACAACCAGGACATAGTTGGAAAACCCATCCCTCCCAACGCACTCTGGGTTCACCAGGAGAAGACAGAAAGAAAACTGGGCCAGGTACATTAGCCATGATATGGCACTGGGTGATGCCACTTGTCAACAGCGGTGTCCCCTTTTCTCTGGAGACTCAACCTCTTAATGCTCATATTTGGACAAGCTTCAGCATGTTCACTGGGTTTGTGTCTTTCATGTAATCACTGTTGCACTGTATTCAAAGGGTCTTATTATGACCTTTTAATTCCCTACTGCCTTTCATTTTCAGCCTACTGTCATTTTATCTCTTCTGGCATCAGGTTATCTCTTCTGGTCAAGCCACTCTGCTTGATTATCCAAATCGTGCTCAGTCGGACGAGCAGCACGTAGCGCATGCTTCACTTCATGCGAGAATCTTCAAATTGTTCAGCCGGGAAGGCGGTTGTCCGAACAACCCGATGCTACCTTTCAAAATGGCAGCAGGCTGTGTGACGGCTTTGGGCCCTTTTCTTTAAGGGGGTTGTGGACTGTAACACCACTTCAATGGTGCTGTGCAAGCGCTTAGGAAAGGTGGGCGGTTCTCTTCCCAATGAGCAGAATTTCTCACTAATAGGAACCGCAGTCCTTATGTCCTTCTTTACTGACACAAATCTCACCTGTGGCTTCCGGTGAGATTTCGGCTTCGCTAGACTCCAACGCACGCACTTACTTCCTCTGATGGGGATCGCTGCTGCTACTTTGCTTCTTTTTTATCCCATCCTTGTTGCCAACGTGTTAAGACTGAATGGAGGGACACACACACATGCTCGACCGGCAATCGGGCATTTATTGATTACAGTGGATCAGGTAAGCTGCTCACATAGCGACCCCCAGCCAATCCTTTCTTCCAACTGCTATCCCTGGAACCTGCATCAGCAAGACTCCAGATTCCAGCTGTCAAAGCTATGTACATGCAATGGGTGTGAGATAGCAAGTTGCATAACTACCCCTAAGATCATGAGCATGCAAATGCATGATCACGCCTAACGGGGTCGCTCTCTTTCCTCTGCGGGCTCACTTCTTTGGAATAGCCTCCCCCTCTCCTTGTGCCTTGAGCAGGATCTTCTCAAATTCAGGAAGCCCCTTAAGACTTTCCTCTTATCCTCCTCCTTCCCTCCTTCTCTCCTCTGCTAATCTCACAGGTGCTGCATTGGTGTCCTTGGACCATATGCATCTTTGGGGCCTTGACCTCTCACACCAATTCTCCCCAGCTCCTGTCATTCCACAGCCCTTTGCATCTGCACACCCTCCGCCCTGGAGACTCGCACTTACACCTCCTGCAGCCCACACCGTGTAGCACTCAACATTCCGAGTACTTCGTCCATGGCTCACTCTCAAGCTCGGACTCCCCAGCACTTACCCCTCCTCCTTTTTCCTTTCTGCACTTGCACATTCTGAATACTCACAAGGCATAGTAGGTTTGTCCTCCTCCCTAATCCCCCTCTGCTCTTAATATTGTGTTTTAACTTGTATTTCCCACCCTCGCTCCCTGCCCTGTGGGCGATTTTGAAACAGTGTATTCTTATTCCATGAGCGCATAGGAATACTGATGTCAGTATTTTAAGCAGATTTTCTTCTGTAAATCTGACTATTTTACCTCCACCTAAGAGGTGGAGTTAAAAAAAGCCAAAGTGGAACCAAGATTTTGAAAAATGTGATCCCTGTACAGATGGGCAGTGCAAGCACTTTTCAATACAGTGAAAAAAGTTTTTTCAAAGGGCCATGGTAAGGGGGTGGAAAGGTCGGCATCTCATGCCCTCCCGCACAGCTTTAGCCACTTTTTGCATAAAGGAGAAAGGCTGACATTTTGTTTTTTAAAAACACCTCTTTATGTTACAACCTGCTGAAAAAGTCCATCTCCGCCAGTGGGAAATGATGAATTGGACAGATTTTCACAAATACCACTGGTGGCATTAACATTCTCCAACGGTATTTCAGGAAAATAAATCCACCCAACTCTGAATGACACCCTTAGTTTGTAGTCTACTAATAATTAATACTTGAATGTTACATCTTTCTGTGCATGTTGTTCAACTGTGTCCTATAGTGAGTAGCACAAACAATCCAACAGCCATTTCTATAAGCCCCATAGAGTAATATCCATCAGTCCTATTCAGGGTGCTAATACAATCTTTTTGTAATGAGCTTGCCAGGGATAAAGAAATTCGCCAAAGGAAAAGGGAAGCATTCTTCCAGAATAACACTGGGGACAAACTCTAAGGTATGGACCCCCTTACTTACTTGGCAAGTAGGAACCGTGATAAGCTGCTGATGGTTGTAGCAGCTCAATGGTGTATAGCCCGCAGTGCTTCCAACATGGGTTTTTCATTAAAACACCTACATTAGCGCTGGGCAATATGAAAATACCTCTGTGCCTGGCATCTTCTTGCACTCACCACTGTGGAGGGCCCTGTGTGGGGACCACCCAGGCACATCTGCAACACTTCTGAAATCAAGACAAGTATTTCCTATCTACACAGGACCCGAGGAGGCCTGAGAGCATTCGGTTCATTGAAGGCCGACTACATTCTGAAGGATTTCACATTTTTCAACTATGTTGGTTACATTATGAAGCTCTGGCCCAGGAAACAACAGCCAGACCAGCTTGGGGGGAAATTACCTCATTGCCCCCCTTCCCAGTCCGCCCATGGATTGCTGCACTACAGAGTCCATGCCTTAGAGGAGGGGCCATGTTGTGGACGTTGCCATAGCCTGGAGATGGTGGGGGATGGCATGTGGGGACAGAGGGAGAAAACACATGTAGGCGTGTGCTTACCTGTTGTCTGAGCAGGGGTTTGGGCCCTGCGTCATCCCGGTCTGAACAAGTCCAATGCTTCTATGACTTCTGCCATTGTACCCCAAGATCTTAAAAAACCCTGGGTGATGCCTATTCTAAAGAAGCCAGGACTTCCAGTTGATCTGCCAAGTAGCTATAGGCCTATTACGAATACTGCCTTCCTACTCAAGATTCTCGATCATGTGGCCTACATTCAAATCTCAGAACACCTAAAAATAAATCCCATACTTAATGATCATCAGTCTGGGTTCCCGGTTGATTTCAGAACGGAAACTGCCCTATTGGAACTCAAGTCCAAGTTGTTGTACCGTATGGACCAACATGAAGCTTCACTACTTATGTTGCTGTACTTATCCACAGCCTTTGATCTGGTGAACCATGACATCATGTCCACCAGGTTGCATGAAGTCGCATATTTCTCTCCCCTTGCAACGAAGTGGGTCTCATCATTTCTTAAAAATCGTAACAGCAGAGTATTCTGTGGCACATCTGAATCTGAACCTATTACGCTATCTTGTGGGGTGCCCCAGGGAGCTTGCACTTCTCCCTTTTTCTATAATATTTTCACAGCCCCTCTGTTTGCTAGGTTAGACCATGAAAACGTCATATTTACCACCTACTGAATGACACTCAATGTGTCATCCCGCTGTCTGGCTCACATAGCTTGGCTGAGCGAGCCATCAAAAAGATTTTCACTATTTTCGAAACCTGGATGGTTCATAACGAATTGGTTCTAAACAAATCTAAAATTGAACTTCTAGTTATTGGTTCCTCACACATATTGAATAAACGTGGCCCATGTTATGATAGTATTCAGTTCAGAGAAGAAACTATCATTCCACTAAAAAAGGTAAAAGCGCTTGGGGTTACCTTCGACCAGCGACTATCCATGAAACAACATGTTAGTAGCCTGGTCTTCTCGTGTGCTTACTTCATAAAGTTATTAGCTCACCTAAGACCCTTTATATCTCAGAAAAATGCAGAAACAATTGACAGAGCAATAATAGGATCCAAAATTGATTATTGCTCAAGCCTGCTAATTGGCTTGGACAAAATGGATTGTAACAAACTCCAAGTTTGCCAAAATGGTGCAATCAGATTTGTTATGAAGCTCAAGCGCAGAGAACATGTCACGCTGGCAAGACATGCTCGTCACTGGCTCCCTGTGGAGTCCAGAATCTAGTTTAGGACTTTGACAATAATTAAAAAATGTGGGCAGGGCAAGATGCCAGACTATCTACAACAGCTCCTCCCTAGGAGACCAAATACCAGAATCTTAAGATTGAACAATCAACACCTGATAGTTGTTCCAAAATGCCGAACCACTAAAGTGGCCAACTCAGCCTTCTTTGCCGCCGGGCCTAAGGTCTGGAATGCTCTCCCTTTGGAGATGAGAAGCATTAAGTCACTAGAGATTTTTAAGAAAAGGTTGAAGACTCACCTTTTCAATGAGCTACCTTGTAAATCTCCTTACCGAGACTCCCCCTACTCTTATCGATACTCTAGATTATGTTCCCTTATTCTTGTGTTGTTCAGTCTTGTAGTGCCCTCACGCCCTTGGGACCATGGCTGCGCTATACAAATGTTATGAAGTAAAAGAGGAAGGGACCTTTTCTTCATTTGCCCTTCACTGCAGACGCCCGGACAAGAGATGCCCTTGATCTAAGAGTTAAGAACAGAAAGGAAGAGTCAGGGCTAAGAAGGTGGGTGGGGCTTAGGCCACATGACCTAGATCCACTTGCACCTGCTCAAGTGCAAAGGAAAAGAGGCTGGAGGGCTGCTTAAGTAGGGAAAAAGTGCATCAAAACAGGAAGGCACCAACAGTTTAGTGGTGATTGACAGGTGGGTGGGGTTTAGAACATGCTGCCAGCATACTAAAAGGCACAGTAGTGTTGTTACATCTGAAGAACTGCATGTTGCCTATTGGAAACATGTATGTGTACATGGACTCGGCAACTTGCTACGTCATGCCATAATGCTCCTCATTAGCAGGCTAAAGGGCACAGTAGTGTTTTCCCAAATGGTTGAACTCGGACAAAGGAGAATTTAGTTTTCCGACAAACCTAAAAGCATATGTACACCTTAATTTTTTTCTTTTCTTATTGTATTTGGTACACAAGTAAACCTTTACAAACTCATAAACATAATTCATTTTAAAAAATCGGATACATTCTCAAGTATACAAAGAAATATAAAAAATATCTTATACCTAAAATTCCATAAAAAACAAACGAATCACACGGTTAAAATGGCATGAATCATCAAAACTCTTATACCGCAAACCTACTGATTTCAATATTTTCAAAGAATTACATTTTGTACGAAATCAGTCCAATACTGTAAAACAGAATAGGAAGGGGGCTCACTATACCTTTCCATATTTCATTCATTCCTAGTGATAATTGTATTTATTTATTTATTTATTTGTATAGCGCACCGAGCCCTGGGGCATCTGGGCACATTTCTTTGCAGGTACATGTGATACCAGATGCATTGATTACAGTTACAAGGGCACATTGCTGACAGGTATAACTGATGCAAGACACAATAATGACAGATACATATGATGCATTTGTTTCGGTTATGTCATTACAAACAATATAACGCCTCTCAGGAATCCCATCACTGCGATCCCTGCAGAAGTAGGCTACACCTTCAGTAAAACAATGCGTTTGAAGAAAGCGACACTTGTTCAGTAAAAGCACGGAACTGCTATTTAATTCAGGTCAGCCAGCTATTTCATTAGTGCCCCTAATTCCCGGGCTCTGTGTGGCTGGAACGCAGCTGGGCTGGTGTTGCCCGCTCTGGGCATTTGTCTTGGGCTGGTCATTGCTGTCGCCAAGCTGCTGGCAGCGCTTTTAGCATAGATGGATGGCTGCATCTGAGCAAAACTCCCAAACCCGGCGTTTAATGTTAATGCCATCCGCGCGGGCAGCCTAATCAGAAAATGGCTCCCAGATGCGGAAGAGAAACCGCATCTAATCCGGAGGCCTTCTTGAGTTCTAATCAGTGCCACTCCTCTCGCGCGCAAAAATAGATCTAGTGCCTGGCTTGGGATCCCGCAAACATCAGTGCACGCAGGGCTGCAAATGTGGACGAAGGGCAGCAATGACACTGCACGGGCACCACGTTTGGAACGTGGTCAGGTTTTGCTTACCCCCAATGTTATTTATGCAGTAACAGCCACACAGGCGGGGCTTTCCCCATCGTGAGCACTCACGATACCAATGTAAAGGCCCAATAGGTGGCCATGGGAGGAGCCAGAGGACACGAGAGCCAGTTAACTGTGAGGTGAGGGCAAGGAGGCAAAAGTATTTGGGACCAGAGCAAGGGGCAACCAAGAGCTCTCGTGATGGCTGCTGTAGGGCGGGGGTGCTAGCCCATCGGAGCAGTTGAATTGTGAGGCCATATGAGTAGGTAAGGCCTGCCATCTGAGCCCACCGATTGTCTAGTTCCCATTATTATGTAAGCAGCCGGATCCTAGTATGCTAGATTTTGTGGACCGCCATACTTAAGGTCGATGGTGCGTATGTTCAATGTCAATGGGTTGTCCCGGACCTGCCATGCAGCTCTGTTATGTTTTCTTTCTGCTCGGATCCAATTTTCTCCACTAGGGGCAGTGAACCTGCCTCACTGTCCTCATTGCAAAACAAAAGAGCTGACGGCTGGAAGGTTTGGAATTAATCATAACCTCTGTCATCGCTCTGAGCACCCCTCCAAACCATTGTTCTTCAGCCTGCCAAACCATTACAAAAAGGGGAAAGACTATATGCAAATCAGGCTTGGTCCCACCCCAAAAGGGGCAGTCCAGCCCAAACTGCTCGATTACATCCCTTCTACACGAAACCACAAGACATGTTTCGACCTCACATGACTGTCCTCATTGGGAGGGTTCCATGTGTTAATATCCCCGCACACATATCGCCATACAAAAATATCTCCATATTTCTGCTGCGATATTAAGGCATGGAACCTGCGGGGGACACCTTCGGAACCCCTGCATTATTTTTAAAGCAGTGTGGACATCCCCTCAACCTCCACTCCCAAAAACCCCAAAAACTATCCCCCCAAAAAAGATCGCCTATGGCCGTTCCAGATGACGATATATACAGCAATATTTTTGGTGGGGATAATATGTAATGATACCAAAGGGAGGGCCCTTTAGTGGCATAGAGAGATGGACATTAAGTGGCCGTGTTATGAATTTGCAAGTGAGGAGATAGAAAGTGCAGTTGTCACAGGCTGGTGATCAATGAATAACCCATGGGTGCCAGGAGATTCTGGGCAGCGGCACAAGTGTTCACCTACAAAGCTACCTAAAGGTGTAAAGGCATACACGCATTCATTGGAAAGGAAACTATGATCCAGGACCCACACAAACGTGTGTTCATCAGGGTTTAGATCAGGGATGTCATTTCATCAAAATGCGTGGGGTAGTGGAAGTGACACGTCCTCCGACTCCCTGGCTCCATACGGCAGGCGATGGAGACTAGGAAATGGGTAAGAATAGAAAATGGGAAGGGAAACAATAATGGGAGGGTTTACAGAGCGAGGAAGAAGTGGAGAAAGGAAAAATAAAAAGAACCAAGAAAAGGATTTGAAGGGGAGACTGAAAAGACTGAAAGTTGTGCAGAGTAACATGTGGAGGGGGAGGGGCTCCGGCACAGCCTTCAAACAAAAAGATCATTTGGAGGTTTTTTTTGTTCGTTACAGAAACCTTTGCACACGTTCATTATATGAAAAGTGTTTGTTTCTTTATAATATTGTTCTGTGTTTTGTGCTAAAAATAAAAAAGGTGGTGGTCTCTTCTGGAAAAAGCCTAGTGCTCTGATGAGGTGGAGAAAGGAGCACATAGTTGAGTCAGTATCGCACATTACTAACACGATTTGATACTCTGGCTCAGGTCAGATTTCTTTCTAGTTCTTCTTCTTCTACATTTCTTTGTAACCTTGTGCCAAGGCCTCAAGGCATGCTCACTTTAACTACATAAACACAGAACTAATCCAAAGGGGTGCCCATCCATAGTCTTCTTGATTCTTTCTCCTCATGTCAGATGTTGCCACTTTATACAGCTATCAAAAGTACGAGTATGAGGTCAATTTGTCCAGGACAAATGCCAGGTCCTGGGCAGTGCTGGAAATGGAAAACATTTATTGGGGGGGAACCATCATGTTTTAGGATGGGCATGGCTTTGGGATGGAGGGGCTGGTCAAGTGGCGTGGCCCCCAGCCAGGTTGGCAATAGTGTCTCTATATAGAACCACATCCTGGCGATTTTCATAAAAGCAAAGAGCATTATGGGAACATCATAATGTCCACAATGTTAAATGTTAAACAGGTCTTATAGTGATTCAGTAAGAAAACCTTTTAAGCGAATAATGGACTCTTCTGTTTTAATTGGTCACAATATTCACCATAATAAAGAGATGTCTGTAAATTGCAGGACATATATACTAGTTTGGACAGCTGAAAAACTGTATGTGAGACTTTGGCAGTTTCTGTATGCAGTCTCCAGTACTGAGTGTTCTGAACGCGATTGAAGAACAGACTGTGGATGAGGAGCAAATTGCGCTTAAACGAGCAGACTGTGCTTCAACATGCAGAGTCTTCTGAAAGCCATCTACTCAATCAGACACAGGATCTGGTAGAGTCATTTTTTAAAAAAGGGTAGCAGGCGCCCCTCTCTAGAAAGAACATGGCATGATAACCTGTTTTGTGGGTTTTCCCCACTTTGAGAGTCCGCAGACATCACTTTTTGCTCACGGTACCTTTCACAGATGGGAAATATTCATTTGCATATCAGTCTTAGTCCCAACCACATGGGCAGTCTGGCACCGAAATGCTATGGCAATTCCCTTCTGAACAAGAGTACTAACAGCAACCCCATACACATGTTTCAGCCTTGGTGGGCCTCATCAGTAAGGTGGAGCTGTGTCTCTCTGAGCACAGTGAGCAGGGAGTCCACATCTGGGTTCCCCCAGGTAACTTAGGGTGACCAACCACAGGTTCCTTGCAAATATTTTTTTTAAACGTAGCAGGCGCCCCATGTGGTTGCTGTTGGTACTCTTGTTCAAAGGAGGTTTGCGTGTCATTTTGGTGCTGGACTGCCCTTGTGGGCAGGATGCAAATGGATATTCCTCCTTTGTGAAAAGTACAGACGAACCAGGCAGACTGCACGACATAAGAGCTAACTCAACACAGCAGTTCAAGAGGAGGAGAAAGACGGCGCAGACCGAGAGGGAGACAAGGAGAGAGTCGATCTTGCCCTTTCCGACCAAGGCTCATGGAACCTCCACAGAGGGAACGATAAGTTTGCGAACAATAGCCAATGTGTATTGCAACAGATGTGCCCGGTATGCAAGACCCTCCTCCGCTGATTTCCAAGCTAGGAGAGATGCTGATCTCAGTGGTACGAACCTTGACTCCAGAAAGCCAGGCAGTTCATCACAGCTAGTGAGTCGAGGGGAGTGTCAATAAAAAACCGAACTGTGTTGAATGAAAAGTAGTCAAAGGATAAATTGAACTTTGAAAGCAAAAGGATACTATTGAGAAAGAGGGGGAAACCAGATACAGAGGAGTCCGGCACCATGTGGGTGTTCACGCAGGAAGATCTGGGTGATTACCCAACATTAAAAAGATTACTGTAACCAGAAGGCCTTGGGAAGAGGCGAAGAACACTCAAAGTGGTCATACAGGGGTCTCGTAAAAGCCTCTGTACCGTCGAAAGTCTTTGATCGACATAGAACTCTGAAAACTGAGGGAAGTAAATCCCGCATGTTGAAAATAAGTAGATGAACAGTGTGTTGCAAAGGTTTGCGAGAGTGAACCCGGCAGAGAGAAGTCGACAACCAGGGGCAAAGACCAAAAACCTGTTTAAAAAGACATTGACATTTGTTAAAGCGAGAAACATTGTACAACAAGGGGAAGGGAAGTGTCCCCCTTGTTTCTAGGGTCCGAACCCCACCGAGGGAGATCCAGGGGTGGAAAGTTATCACCCAATGCTTACTGAGAAAGGAACTGTCTTGTTAATTTGTTGAATAAGTATTCTGAAGGGTTAGCACCCAGAAGAGGGGTATCCAGGGGTGAAGCCATCACCCAAAGTGTTGGTAGAACAGAGCTTTGTGGTTGTTTGTGGAGAGTATCAGGCCTCGAAGGCGAGAGACTTTTCATAAAGAGACAACCATCGAAGAACCTGATAGCTGATACGGAACTGTTAGCTCGTGCTGGAAAGGCTTCAGTGTGTGCTGGGCTCCAAAGTCCCACCTTGTCCCATGCTAAAAATGTGAGGAAGGGAGACCTTGAGGCAATCACATCCTGGCTTATTATTTGTGAACACTTTCTTTCCTTATTTTGATACCCTATCCCACACTCTTTCTGTAATTAGTTGTAAGGAATTGGCAATAGGTTTTTCTTAGTATATGCCCTTTTATTTTGACACAACGCCACTAGAGATGCCTTATTTTTAATTTCATGGTCGACGCTTGTTCCCACCTTAGATATAGGTTTAGTTTAGGCGTTTTTCCACCCTGAATTTTTAGTTCAATAAACACCCTTGAGCTGTGATCACTTGTGTCTGTCTTTACTGTTGTCACCATGAGCTCCGTATAGCACCTGCAATCCAAGCAGCGGCAAATGCCAAATGGCTCCAGGTGACAAGGTATGAACTCTTGCTCTTTGTGAACACTTCAGAGTCAGCATTTATTGCCATTAAGGAAGAATTACAGGCACTCAGGCTCATAACTTTGCAAAACCAGTACATACTCGACCTCTTGACAGGAATGGGCGGTGGAGTATATTGGAAAATAAGGAGTAGCTGCTGTACATTTGTGCCTCCAAATGACACAGAGAATAACACGCTCACCAGAACTATCACTGCTCTGCATACACTGAAAGAGGTCATGGAAACTGAGGTTGGGATTAACAGCGACTCATGGATAAGCTCTTTGTTTTCATGGGTACCTCCCTGGCTAAGTTTTGGTGTGAAGATTCTGATGCTTATTTTTGTCTTTTTACTTATTCTTTTTTGTTCCTGCCAAATTCATCTGCGCTGTTGCTCTGCCCAGGTACCAACAGGTGCGGCCATGATGATCATAACTCTGTCCAAAACTAGGGCCACCACTTCTTCATCCCATACGAGTACTGAAACTGAAGCTGTTTTGTTTCCTCCACCAAATTGGCATGCTTGTGTGGCGCAGCGGCTAGATTGCAGAAATGATGGGGAGACAAATTGGGTTGATTCTACGGAGGAGTATGTCCATATTGAGACTGGGAAAAGAGATGGTTGTAGAGAGGTTACCCAGGAAGATGATTATGATTTGCTAGTTTAAGTATTAACTAAAGGGGGCAGGGGGGTGTCATGGTGGTCAAAGAGGGTCCCCTTTATTGCGAGGGATTCATGTTGCGCACACCATATTGAAGGCAGGAGGAGGATGACAGCAAAACTGGGATAGTGTTGCAAATCCATATGAATCACGTAGGAAGATGCTATATTGAAACTGCAAATGCAACATGAACACAATTTATACGGGGGTTCTTTCTCACACAGGCATTCTAAAATGGCATGGACAATCTTGGTGGGAAAGAGAATTAGTTCCTTAGTAATGAGGTTGAACGAACAGGGCAAGGTTCACAGTCCTTGCAAGGGAACATATGTTATCTAGCCCTTTGCATTAAAATCTTTAAAAGGGATTAGTAGGAGGCCGCCAGGGGGCGCAGGCAAGGTGGCCACCTGAGCCGACAGCTCCGCACCCAGCCCCGGGAATTTGGCGGAGTCTAGCAGGAAGAAGGAGCCCATCTCTCACAAGCATTTCAAAAAAGGCCGTGTGAGCCCCTGCCCACCCAGGGGGGTCCAAACCAGGAGTCTCTACGACAGCCACGGGCCGAGTTCGACTGTCTGAGGTCTCCGCGGCCCCTCCCCCCGCGGTCCCGACCAACACGAAGGCGGCGCCCGCCGAGGCACGCCAAGGCCGCAGCAGAGCACAGGAGCGGGGAAGCACCGCGCCCGCCTGCGGGGGGAGTACCCACTTGGAGCGAGGAGAAGCCGGAGGCGGGGGACCCCGGAGGTTCCACCGGTCCCTAGGGCCCTTGGTGCCCCGTGCCCGGGTGTGGCGAGGCGGCACGCGGCCAGCGCGAGGCCGCGCTCGACATTGAACAAAGACACCTGAGGCGCTGAACGCGTACTGAATCGCCACGACACTCCACCCACCCACGGGGTTGAATGGGCCCACCTAACCGCACATCAGAACTCCCCAGCCCGGGCCGTCACGGGAGCGGACCCACATTATATCCGGCTGGGGACACTGGAGAAGGCACTCGAGAAGGCACACGCCAGGTGAGAGGCCCTCAGGCCAGGACTTCACGAATTGGCCGCTTTCCCACTGGCGCTAAACCCCTTGAGTTATTCGGCTGGTACAACCATAGACAGTCACTCCGGTGTCCCTCCCCACACACTCTGCCGCAACCAACATCCCATAAGTTGGAAGGAGGCCCTTTCCAAGTATCAGTTTGCGGCCAGAGGGGCCAAAATGGCCACCGGGTCCCCATCAGTGCCGCCTCCCGACCTGGGGGCCATCCAAAATAACATCCAGATGATCTTGGAGGAGATACGTGGAATTCGAACCGACATGGGTGCTAAGTTGGCCGACCTTACCACTAAGGTCACCAACCTGGAAGACCGAGTTGAGGGAGTCGAGAACAACCAGCTCTCCACGGCGATCTTGGAGACGCAAATGGAGGCCAAGTTCCAGGAGGTACATAGAAGGGAGGAGGAATTATGGTTCAAAGTGGACGACATGGAGAACAGGGAAAGGAGGAACAACTTGCGTATTTTTGGCCTTGTGGAGTCCGAAGGGGAGAGCCCGCAGGCATTGGAAGGCAAGGTCCACGATATCATAAGAATCGTCATGGGGGCGGAGGCCGTCATCGAGATTAAATTTGACAGGGTGCATCGAGCCGGTGGAGGTGGTAGAGGCCCGAGGTCGGTGCTGGCCCGACTGCATTACTATAGGGACAAAGCCAGGATCCTGGAGAAGGCGAGGAACTTCGGTGATATCCAATACGGAGACTCTAAGGTGTCAATCTACAAGGACCTCTCGGCCCTCACCCTCGCAATGAGAAAGAAATGTGGAACCCTTACCAGATGGTTACAGGGTAAGGGGGTCAGATATCGCTGGGGCCACCCATTCTACCTGGCATTCGAGTGGTCGGGGGAGAGACACCACCTGGTGACGGAGGAGGACATCTTGCGTACCACTGGTGACCTTGTGGGAGATCGGGCCGGTCCGTCCGGCGGATCTGGGGATGAGGCCAGGAACCCACCGCGGGGCCCCGACAGACTGGGACAACCCAGTTGCAAGACCAAGGTCAAGGGGGTGCGCAAGTTTCAAAAAACCAGGCACCCGTCATCGGCCTCTGAGGATCACCTGAAGTGACTGTAACTTTTCATAACGTTTGTTGTTTGGCTCGATGGACCTCCGTGTCGGCCCGCGCCTGGGGACGCGGGGGGGAAGAGGGGGACCGCGGGAGCAGGGTTACGTTTCACAGGTTTGGTTTAAAGGTTCACACGTGTTCATTCTGATTTAATGTGAATGGGTTATCCACACGTTTACACTACCCGGGACTGGGGTAGAGTCCTTGGTGGTTCGTTGACCGTCCCCGAAGGAGATCGGGTGACATGGACGAACGCCTCAAGACGGGGGGGAAGAGGTAGGGGGAAAGGGACGGGGGTAGAGGGGAGAACGACCATTATCAAGGCCGAAATGGCAATGCTTAGAGGGGTCCACGGGGGGTGGGGGGATAACCAGTCCGAACAGGAATCTTCTATTTTACAGCAGGTCATAGGCAAGCAATACACTACGGTGAAGCTAGAGATGGACTACCTAGACGACAATGGTTGAAGGCAAGATAGGCACACTCAATGTCAAGGGCCTCAATTCACAAAACAAGAGTTCTCTGACCAGTAATATGTTCCTCAAACAGCAGCTAATGGTGCCGTTCCTCTGAGAAACCCATTACAGACAGGGGAAAGAATCACCCATTAGGGGGAAGGACATCAGTGCCAACTTCTGGGCCTCCCACAGAAGCTCGAAGAAGGAAGGCGTGGGGATTCTCTTGAGCAAAACACTCCACCTTACCAATACAGAAACCAAGAGAGGCTTTGGGGGGAGGTTCCTGGGGATTAAGGGTACTTATGAAGGGGAACGCATAACCCTAGCCACCCTCTACGCTCCCAACTCAGGCCAGATAGGTTTCCTAACCCAGATCCTAGGGGTAATGGATGAATGGGCTGAAGGGGCCTTGATACTGGGGGGCGACTTTAATCTCATAATGGACCCCGGGCTGGACTGGTTGACGGCAAGGGTAACTGAACCGAAAGGGATAACCAAAGATAACCTAACGCTCCAGACCCTGCTGAGGGAACACTACTGGGAGGACGTCTGACGAGCGGCACACCCGGAGCCCAGGGGATACACATTCTTTCCCCCCCCCACACCACACCTACACCAGAATTGACTTCCTTTTGACTTCTAAAGAGGGGAATGGGGTGGCTACAGCCCCGAGGGTTGAGGCAATAACATGGTCCGACCATGAGCTTCTTGTGGCGGACTGGTCGCTCCCCCTATCCCCCAGATCAGCCCGGTGGAGGTGTAATGACACGCTCCTGAGGGACCCGGTCTTCAGGGAATTCCTGAGAAGCAAAATGGAGGCGTACTTTGAGATAAATGACGATGGGGAGACAGATATGGCGACAGTGTGGGAGGCGGCGAAGGCCACCTTTCGTGGTCTCCTTATAGCCGAGGGTTCTAGGCGTAAGCGGGAAAGAGGGCTCATTAAGGCCAAGATACAGGCTGAACTCAAGAGCCTGCGGGGTAGGCTCACCCAAGAGGGGGCTGACAAGGAGTCCCTCTTGTCAGAAATGCGTGAAAAATGCCAGGCTCTGCACACGGTCCTCATTGGGGAGGTGGTCAAGAAACTGAGATATACGCGACAAAGATACTACGAAAAGGGGGATAGGGTGGTGACCCTACTGACATGTAGAGCTAGGGGTTGTAGACTGGAGAGGAGGGTTGGACCTATTAAATATGGGGAGGGCATGGCTCTCAATAAAAAGGCAGAGATAGTGGGCTCCTTTGCAACCTTCTACAGGGACCTGTACACAAAACAAGAGGGGGAATCGCCGGAGATCCGGGCCTATCTGGAAGAACACCGGCTACCCCGCTTAACGGAGGCCGAGCTGCGGGGCTTGGAGGGGGACATAGCGGTGGAGGAGGTGGAGGCAGCTATCAAGAGACTTAAAGCAGGGAAGGATCCCGGGGGAGATGGGTATACGGCTGATTTCTATAAACAATTCCAGCCCATGCTGACGCAACCCTTAGCCAAATTGTTCAACCAAATCCGCAACAAAGAGACGATCCCCCCCACATTCCTACAGGCCCTCATCTCGGTAATCCCCAAGCCAGGAAAAGACCCCACAGAGCGCGGCTCCTATAGACCCATTTCCCTTTTAAACCTTGATGCTAAAATATTTGCCAGGATCCTGGCCGCTCGCCTGGAGAAATGCCTGCCCCGCCTGGTTCACCCAGATCAGACGGGCTTCATATTAAACAGACAAGCCTCGGACAACATGTGCAAGACCCTCCATGTGCTGCACTCAAGGGAAACCCGGGACGAGGGCGTCCTCCTGCTGTCCCTGGACGCAGAAAAGGCTTTCGACCGGGTGAGTTGGACCTTCATGGTGGAGGTCCTCTCGGCAATGGGGATGGGCCAGAGATGGTTGGGATGGATGGCGGCATAATATTCCACCCCCACGGCCAGGGTGGCCGCCAATGGGATGGAATCAGAAGCCTTTCCCCTAGAGCGAGGTACGAGACAGGGCTGTCCACTATCTCCCCTGATATACGCCCATGTCATGGAACCCTGGGCGATCTCAGTGCGTAACAACGAGGCTATCACTGGAGTACAGATGGGCGGCTCCCACTGTAAGATCAGCCTGTTCGCCGACAACGCTCTCCTCTATGTTACTAAACCAACACAGTCGATCCCCCATGTGTTGCGGGCACTGGAGCATTATAGGAGCCTCTCGGGGTACAAGGTCAACCTGGGCAAATCTGTGGCTTTTATGGGGGGCCGATTACCGGACACCGAGAGAGAGTATGTGGAGGGTCTTCCCTTCCAATTGCAGAGAGAGGGGTTCCGGCACCTGGGAATCCAAATCACACCTGACCCAAAAGACCTCTTCCCGAGCAACTTCACCCCTTTGTGGACTGAGGTCAAGAGAGATGCAGAGAGGTGGGCGGTCTCGGGGTTCTCGTGGATGGCACGACTCAACCTGATCCAAATGGTGGTACTTCCTAAATTCCTATTCCTTTTCCAGATGCTCCCCACTCAGGTCCCCGCCGCGTTTCTACAGTCAATAAAACACACCCTGCTCAGGTTCCTCTGGGGGGGAAAAAACATAGGATCTCCTACGACGTCTTAACGAGACCCAAGGAAGACGGAGGGGTGGGATTCCCAGATTTCGATACATACTGCAGGGCCTCCCAGCTGAGGATTTTGGTCGACCATTTGAACCCTGGGTCAGAAAAGCAGTGGGTAGCACTGGATAATAGGCTACTTTCCCCGGTCACGCTCGATGAGTGGTTGTGGGTCCCCAGAGCACACTTCCCCAGGCGTGTTCTGGACCACCCGGTATTGGGTGTCCTGTGGTCTGTTTGGAAGGAGGGGGGTTACTATAGATGGCTCACAACCTGGCCTTCCCCACTAAGCTGCATTTGGGCGCCACCATGCATAGCCAAGGTGGCGGAGCCGGCCGTGTATCAGAGGTGGTACGAGGCGGGCCTTGTTAGGCCATGTCACTTGTGGGTGGGTGGCTCCTTCATGCCCCTTCTTGACCTGGAGGAGGCCCTGGGGCTGGGCAAGCTTTCAACTTTCCGCTACCTTCAACTGAAGGGAGTCCTCTCTGAATCCTCATGGGGGGACACACTCACGAGGGAACTCACGGACTTCGAGAAAACGATCATCTCCACACGGGGCTCCAGGGGGGACATATCCCGTTTGTACAAACTTCTCCTGTTCTCGATACCCAGGGACCCACTGCCAGCACGGACACAATGGGAAAAAGATTTGGGCACGGCAATAGATGATAAAAGGTGGACTAAAATGTGCATCCGGGCCCACCGCTCAACGACCTCCCCCCAGTACAGACACCAAGCTCTCAAGGTTCTACACAGATGGCACTATCCTCCACAGTTGATAGCCAGAATGAGCCCGGGTTACAACCCACACTGCTGGAAATGCCGAAAGGAAAAAGGAGATTATATGCACATGTGGTGGTCTTGCCCGAGGGTGCAGTCATATTGGAGAGAGGTCCTATCCTGGGCCAGGGGGTGGATGGTGTCGCTAGGCCCCTCTGTCCCTGGTTGCTTCTATTCGGCATCGAGGTGGGTGACGACCAGGAGGAAACCTAGGGCCACATGCTGCAGGTCATGCTCGTGGCGGCCAGGTGCTGTTTGGCCTAGAAGTGGAGGAATCCGCACATGCCTGATGAGAGAGAATGGGTTGCGAAGGTGCGGACGATATACGACTTGGAATTTCTGACCCATGTCCTGGACGAATCCAGATCCAACATTGAGGAACTCTGGCTCCCCTTCTTTGAAAAGTATGAGCGGCCGACCTGAGGGGTGAGCCCATGAACTGTTGGCCTGTTTGGGTTTGGAGTCCGGAGGAAATGGGGGGACCTAATAGGCATCCGTTGCACGAGGCACGCACCCCCTCATGGGGTGCTGCTGGGTTGAGCCCCAGACTATGTGTGCACTAATCTATTTGACAGTTCGAACTCAAAAGATGCACAACGCATCCCTGCAAGACAAGTTTGAAATTGGCACCTGTTCACTGGCTGGGGGGGATGGGAGGGATGAAGGGTTATTGTTTGAACTTTTTTTCTGGGAATGGTACCCAATTGAAATGACATGTTTGTTGTAATAACCTTAAAAAATGCTAATAAAAGCTATATATTTTTTTTAAAAGGGATTAGTAATTTGGTCAATGATAGTAAACCTAAGGCATGAGGCCAAGATCAGACAGTTTAGTATTGTTCCAGGTCATCAGAGTGTGAATGTGGCTGCATACATTAGATTCAGGCAGCAGGAGTCTGTGGACTGGAGGTGGCTATCTGTGGTTCAAAGAAAAATCCTTTTTAAGTAGACCTCTCTCTACTTGTAAGAATACCTCAGTACAACCACGTGCAATCATACTTAAAGTTAAAGGTATTAGGCCAGGTATTGCTAGCAATTAATTATGTTTTCAATACCAATGTTTAACCATGTACTGACGTCAGGACCTACTACAACAAATTCCAAGAAGAGGTGTGTTTTGAATATGATCTGAAGATAATAATGAAGATAAGCCTGACCAATGAAAGTGGAAGAATTGGGGAAAGGTGGGATTTCTTTGAAGAGGTTTTTTCCAATCATATTTGGGGGTGGAGGGTAATAAATGTGTGTTAAGTTGTTGCACAAAGTATGTCAACTGCCAACTGATGTTGCGTTGTTGAGACTTGGGTTAGTTTGGTCCTGCAACACCATCTAAAGCTCCCCAGAACTTTTGTACAATAAACTTGCTTTATGTACAACCGTGTACTCGCTTCTTAAATGATGGGCCTTTATTGGGTTAAGGTGATTAAAGGTCCACCCCTACACCTGCGTGCAGTTAAAGAATTTTCACCCAAATTTTCACTTGTGCTCACTTAACAGTACTGCCTGTGGACCCTAGGGCACTCTATCTCAAAATGGCACTGTGAAGTACAGCCATTCACCCAGCCTTGTAAACATGTTTTTGGAGGAGCACCTCCCTAATGCACCCTGAAGAGAGGTTTGGCATCCCTCGCTGGCACCAATTAGGGGCAATTATTGACGTGCTACCAGTTAAGGAGTTCCCAGAGGCACAAGCATGGTATTGAAGATACAAGCGTCCTGCTTCCTGTATATGGAGCAAGATTAGCCTCTGTGTGAACAGCACTTGAGCACGGGCCAGGCCGGCATCATGGGAACTGTGGCAGAGACCGTGTGCAGATAATAAGGTGCCTTTAAACTACAAGGGAGGCTTTAGGGACGAGGACCTTGTTTGTTCAACCGTCTGTGAACTTTTAAAGTGAGGTTTGTTTACAACTACCGACTATGGAAAAGTTACTAGTCATTATGTTTCCCACAGTCCTCCGTAGAAAGTGTAATTTGTGATTTCCCTTCCAAGCAGTGAGTTAGGCAGAATTCGAATCGTGCAAGGCATGCCTGTCCCTTTAATCTAAGCCCGACAAGACAGTCACAGCTTCCATTCTCCCCTTTTTGCTGGGGGCACACCATCACATTCTAAAGCCTACACAACATTATGTTATGTGACAAAACGAGAAAGCAAACATAAGGTGGCAAAACATAAATCAAGCAGAAAAAAGTTTAGTACTTTTAAAATGTGCCAATAAAAATGTATCGCGCAGTGCAAGATAGTTGGTGGGGACAGTGGAGATTCAATGTATTTTTCCAAGAGACAATTTAAAATGGAAGTATACAATATGCAGTTATTGAGGGTGCTTTTTCATTTCAGAATTATTGAGATAAAGGGTAATGTCAATTTCTCAATGTAGGGTGTGAATTCAGCTTAACCTCATTGCATCTGCTGAAGGCCCAATGCTCATTCAATCATCAGGCAAACAGAAGGATAGCAAACGACCCCCTACAGGAGCAGCACAGCACCGAGTCTAGGAAAGGCTCCCAGGATCTAGAAATCCCCATTGTGAGGGTTTGACTCATGAGTGGGACGGCCACTGAGTTCATGGCAGTATTGTGTTAACTGAAGTTAACTAATGGGGAAAAGTCATGGTCCTGTCTTTTCATTAGAAAAGAGGTGTGCATCGTAAGTGCACGGCTGGCACTGAGGCACTTCTGCCCAGGGGTGAGAATGGAGTCCAGTTCTTCTGGTCATTGTCTAAGGCAGGCACAGAAGCGTGAAGTATTGGCCTCAACGCATATCGTGCATGCCTGCATTCTAAGCAAACAGCAGCAGGCCCAACAGCCCAAACCTTGCATTTCTCTTGTTCCCAACGTCTGCTGCATGGGGTAACGTTCTTATTCTGTTCGGTAAAGCGTCTCAGAGGAAAATGTTGGGAAGGCAAATTGGAAACCTTTGCTTTCATGGGAACGGCAGCTAGCACAGAATTTCCACGCATTTCTCTGGAGAACTGTCCGGATTTGGAATTGATTGATATATATGTGTATAAATATTAATATCACATACTCCTCAGAACATTCATTTAAAGGGCAGAAAGGTTGTGCAGTAAGCCGATCGGCCAAAGGCTAAGTGTTAATGGTAAAGAGGGTACTGTATTAGTTAGATTAGATCACCTGAAACAGAGACAAATAACAATCCACACCTATTTTTAGATATCGAATTCTCGGTATTTGTCCAATATGTTGTATGATCTTAACTGATTAGATATGAAACTTAAAGGTGCAGGGGAGAAACACCAGTCCTGGTATATGGACCGTATAAATATGCAATACAAAACAAAGTTCTCAAACATATGGTAGCTCCCCTCCCCTACACACTATTAAAGGACGAATATCAGCTAAACCATTACTCTATAGATTTACAAATATTTATATTGAAGCAATTTCAAAGCTATTATGATAACATGAGTATTCAAACAAACATTCATCAAGAGGAATGAATTTCCGAACATTCCTTTTTTCTTCACAGTTTCTACTTTAATGGGAACCCAAAGCGTTCTTTTCGTTAATTTGTAGCAATCTTCACAGTACAATGGCCCTGATGAAGAGTCGTGTAACTCGAAACGCTTTGGGTTCCCATTATAAAAAGGAATGTTCGGAAATTCATTTCTCTTGATGAATGTTTGTTTGAATAGTCAGGTTATCATAATAACTTTGAAATTGCTTCAATACAAATATTTGTAAATCTATAGAGTAATGGTTTGGCTGATATCTGTCCTTTGATGGTGTGCAGGGGATGGGAGTTACCATATTTTTGGGATCTTGTTCTTGTATTGCTTTGTTAGATTACCTGACATCATTTTCTGCCTCTGGCCGGGCCTGCTGCCACCTGCCATGCTGCCCCAAAGTTGTGGGACCCTCTTCGGACACTGTCCCTTGATCCTGCTGAGAGATTTGCTCTAGAGATCAGTCTGGGAATGCATCACCGAGGGCAACCTGCATTGCTCTATGGCAAGGGCTTTCCCACTGGCCGCTTCACCTTCCAATCAGCAATCTTTTAAAATCTGGCTCCTCTAGAACCAATACTATGCTGTGGAAAATGCATCATACATTATCTACGGCCTGGCTACATCACCCTGTGTCTGGACCTTCACCTCTTGGCTTTTTCCAATTGTACTTCATTTTTTTGGGGACCAGCACCTTTGGCAAGTTTAAGCCTTGGGCTCAGTCAAAGCTACCAAAAGGCGAGATGTGATAACGGAGATGGATTGGAAACTGAGAAGTTCTGAAGTCCCATGTCTGTATTTCTGTACCCCAGTGTCAGCTATTCCCAAACACCGGGGACTCTCCTCAAGGGTTACATACAAAACTCAACTTCTGCTCATGGAAAATGGTACGGTAATTGAAGTACCTTAATCCATGCGTGGCCTCATGCTATTTCCTGCCAGACCACGCATCAACCCGTGAGCAGATTATATGCCTGGGCCTGTCCTAGTCGAAGACTGGTCCCGAAGTTTGACATTGGTGTGCTTGGCTACAGGTGTCTTCACAATAGGATTTGGGCAATTTGATTCATAATAATTTCGCAAGAACAAAAACATTTTTTGGAAAACTTCTATTCATCTGTCATAAAAGGCTGTCCTCAGAACGAAAAAACATTGACTTTATTCTGTTTCATTTGAGGGCAGGTATTTTAGTTTAAAAAGACCCCCACTCATCCCTGGTAGATTTGTCTTCTGGGGGGTGGGAATACTTGGTATAGTTGGGACCTACAGTTGTAAGCGATATTCAATCAACACTACAGCCAAGTCAATGCCTAGTCTGGGATGCTGAGGAAAACCCTTATTAATGTATTTTTATGTCTAGTTCAGTACTCTGGATGACCACCCTTGTACAACACCCCCCTCGTAGAATCCCCCTGACCCCACTGAGCCAAGAAGTAGGTTTGTTTTGCAAATTAAAAGGTTTATTTGAGAATTTAAACAATATATATATATCACACTTTATAATAAATTAATATCTGATAGTACACTTAGACATACGATGTTGATCAACAATGGGTAATCTGGCAGTAGCACACTTCTTTACAATCAATGAGGAGTTAGTATAGGATGGATAAAGTAGCAAAAATACTTTTATGATTTCAAGGGAAAAGCAATGAGGAATAAAATGCAGTACAGAAATACTTGATATGATTCTAGCAAAAGATAAGATAATCACTTTTTCTCTGGCAATTCACCCCCCTCCCCTATGCAATGTAAGAAATGGAAGGAGATGGAAAGAGGAGCACACAGTTCTCAGGAATGCAATCAAATACAATACGAAATCCAGATCCCCCCCAGCAAGCTTAGAGGAAACAGGTAGGAGTTTGAAACACAGGCCTAAAAGGCTTTTTAAATGTGATGGCAATGGATGGGAAAATGTGCCAACTGATTTTAATTCCCTCTAGAGATTCAGGGTGAGTGGGAGATGTGTGTTGGTATTAGTTCACGCTCACTTTAGCAATGCTCTATGAGTTATTACCAAGTTGCAACGGATTTTAACAAAAGAAAGAATGGAGCTGCTATTTTGACAAGTGGAGAAATTGAGCCAAAATCGCAAATTGCGGTAAATTTCGCGAGTGCGTAAATCGTGATTGCGGAAAAAGTATAAGGAGGAGTAGGAAGTCGGTTCTGGGCTTGTTGGAAAGCTTAGATTCTAAGCTTTCAGAGGAAAGTTAAATCTCGTTCCTAGCCCAAACGGTTCCAGAGAAACGGACGATTAAATGAAGGTAGTTTTTCGGATTTAAAGTAAACTCAAAATGACAGGTGACAGCTTGCAGCTGCAGAATTGACAGGTGACAGTTGTGCAGCTTTAAAAATGACAGATGACACGATTTCTAGGAGGCAGTTCTACTTAGGTTAAAATAGTTTGGATTAAATTATTTTAACTATGAGGTTGGTTCTGCACAGTTCTGCTAGGTACTCACAATATAAATTTGAAATAGGCCTCACCACGGATCTGGTCAGGTTTTGGACTGGACTCCGGTTCTGGTCTCGGCACTTCACAGTGATCTGGGTCAGCTCTCTGGTTCTGCTCACAGCGGTCTGGGTCACTCTGGATCTCTGGTCTGGTCTCTGGCAATTGTTCTTGGCAAAAGAATTCAGACAGCTCGCCCGGCTGTGGAATAGTTTGCAAATGATTTTAAGGATGCTGAGGCCTGCTGAGAAGAGTTCTCAGTTTGTGGGTTTAGGCCCTTGCTTTAAGTTCTGAAGTAAAGTTCTGGTCTTTGGAGATTGATGGATTTGAAGTCTGGATCTCTGGATGTGAAGTCGTCGGTCAGCATGCTCCACAGCAAATGGAATTGAATGTCTCTACCTGTCCCAGCAGTCTCTTTTTATGTGTTTTGAAAATTGGTGTGTGCCTGGGCCTAGCTAAGCCTGCCCCTCTCTACTTGTCATTGGCCCAGTTCTCCCCTCTCCCATGATTGGGGGAAGGAAATGGATTGTCATCATGATGAGGTCTGTTTATGGGTCAGAGGATCCTCCCCTGGTCAGTTTGCCCACAAATCTATATTTGATTCAAATACATCTTTCCCAGATATACAATTTGTTGAAATTACATGTGCACATTATATATTCCTTATGGTCCATGCTTGTCCACCTCTGATCTTCCTGGGGGCTTGCATTAAAAAATGACAACATTTGCGCTTTTTAACTGGTTTTTGCAATATCGGACATTTACCCAAAATTACAAACATGTGCGCAAGGAGGATGGACATTAATTGATGAAGTGTCAGATTTTTAACATGCAGACATTTGGAGTGAGACCCTATTTTCCGCTAGCAACCCCCAGAATACACCACAGGGTCCTAACGCCTCTCAAAATGTTCACAGAAAAATCACAAAAATAATGATATTACTTATATAATTCTGATAAGTCCGCACTATGAGTTATCTATCTTTTTAAAATTATGCCCTGGTCAAAAAGGGGTGTGGCTTCCCACATCACAGGGTGGAATAACTGGTTTATCCACTTCCCCCAAGCTCAGCTGCTAGCAGAGGCACTGCCCCTCCCAGTTTCCCCTAAGAGGAAGCCACTTTACGACGCCCCCAATATAACATTTGCCTGAGTCAAGGGAGTTGCATTGTTCTGTTCCTTCCAGTTCCCTGGTGCTCCACCCCTAATCTAATCAGAGAGGTGACAACTCCTTTTGGCAAGGGGCAGCAGGATGCAGCTAGGCCTGGGAAGAGTGGCTGAACAGGTTTCTCCTGTCGGGGGTAGTTGTCAGGCAGAATCCAGTTTCACTAAGCCAGGTTTCAGCTAATGTCACTTTTTGTTCCCAGTTTTCTACATTCAAATCAAACTGACAATTTGTACCTATACATTAAATAATTTCTTCCTTCAAGTCATTTCAGAATATGGTTTTACATTCTTCCACCTCTTAGCAAGTCTTTCCTTGGTCTGGTTTTGTTTCATTTGTGCAGTTTTACACAAAAGTCTGGTGGTTTTAAAACGCCGGCTTTCTGATAGTGGTGAGTACTGGTAATGTAACCATTTTTGGGATTAAGATAATGAATTCCCCACAGTTCTGAGTTGCTTTTGGCAATCAGCATTGCCATTCCCAATGGTTTCAGGCTACTGTGTGTGTAGCCCAATGGTGCTTTTAGGCAGTGCCGTCCTGTGCTCACAACATAGGCAAAAATGGGTGGCAGCCTATTCTTCATGTTTTCCCTGTGCACTCTCTGGGGAGTTCTGGCCATCATGATGTTTTCCATGCCAGTACTGCACAGTTTTATTGTAGGGCCTGGATGCATGGGTAAAAACATCCCACACAGTCCTCGCACTTCTTTTTCATTTTGGTTTTCTTTTTTCTTGATGTTGATAAACTAACACAGTTTCCCTGTGTTTCTGTGTGTTTAATACACAGTGGTGATCCTAGATCAATCCTTCACTTCTTTGGGATAGATCACACTGTACTCTGGCACATTGCATTACAAGCAATGTGCCAGTGCAGTGTTATGATAAGCCGACCGGTTTCTGTGGTAAAAGACCACTTTCATCAGGGCTGTAACAGCTTAACCACTTGTATTGCTGTCAGAATTTTTTGAGGCTGAATGTAGCTTCTTTTCATCCAAATGGACCAAACTGTATGAATACAGAGCGGGAAGGGGGAGGAGGAAAGGAGAGAAGGAACATTCATGAGAGAAGTTCTGGCTCTATATAGTAACTATTTATAGCCTGATGTGGTAGGTATTTTATCCTCCACTCTCGGTGTCTTCTCTGCCTAGGAAGGTCCTTGGTGATTCACGTGTAGACTTCAGTTCTACTGCAGATATCACTGTTAATCCAATTTCTGCATAGGATACCTAAATAGTAGACCGTGCAATGGATTTGGGTCAATTACTACTTTGTGGTATCCGTTTTTATGACATAACTTTCATTACCTCTTAAATTACTTCAGGCAAAGCTCATAATGAACGAAAAAGTACCAACATATTTCTGGCTATGTATGTTAATGAGGTACAGGTAAACCAAACCCGGTAAGTAGCACACACAGGGGTATAATACCATCATACAAGTCTATACACAGGGCAACACCTTTTTACACCGGGCAACACCTTTGTGAGAAAAATTCAGGCATGCTACGAAATGGTTGAAAAAGTAATAATTAAATTAACCTGTTGGCCCCAAGGTCTTTATCATTTAAATATGGGTCATACAGGCGTGGTATTGGCGGCTGGGTACTGGCAGGTTGTCTCTGCCAAAGCAACACACTATATAAGGTGCAGGAAATACACAGAAAAAGAGAAAGACAAAAAGCAACGAGAATGTGTCAGTTTTGCCAACCCTGCAGGGGACAGAAAAAGCCGAACGTGGCGTGTCTCTTTCGTTTCTAAATGATATCTTATATCTGTGCTGTGCGGGATCTGTAGCTTGTCTGCAAACCGTCTCCCGAGCCGTTGGATGAGCCGCGATAGTGTTGCGGCTTGAAAATAAACACGTGATCTAACTCACGTGATGTTTACTATACGCATGCTTCCTGATTGGAGCGTGCGTATTTACTGAAGCCCATTCTGCTTTGACTTTCCGGGAAGGCTCCTTACTGTTGGGACGTGCTGCGTAAATCTCAATATCGTTCTCCTAAATGAACAAAATTATACAGCAGCCCTTAACACAAACGGGAACACTCCCTCCTCCAGGCATTGGTGGTTCTGTGTCTGTGGCTGGTCCACAGGTCCTACTTGTGGGTCACAAGACCCAGTGCTTGGACTTCGTGAAGCCACGGCCATGTCTTACTGAAGCAGTGCACCATTAGCCTTGCATGGACGTCTATGCTGCATCTACGACTACCCGTGAACCACCATCACAGGTAGTGTTGATTGTTTGGGGCATAATTCTCTACTGATATGGTTGTGTTGGGATGGTAGGTGATTTCATATGAAAAACAGAATTCTGGGAATTGCCTCTTTCAATTGGAATGTATGTTCGTATCATGAAAGATCTGCATTCTATGCGAACTTGCGTGTGATTGAAATTCACTAACTGGGAGTGATGAGCATGCTTGACACAAGAGTGCAGAACTGGTCATTTCACTTAACAAGCCACACATGTCACAGTGCCACCTAGTGGCTCTCGCTGGAAGTTCAGCTCCTGCTAAAGCCAGAGAGCAAAGGTACTTTGGATGTTGGGCCATTAAATAAAATGCTTGTGTTTTACATACCCATGAGAGTAATGTTATTGTATTTTAGGGGAGCACTGTGCTGTGCATGGCTTTATCCGCCCAAACCCGACTGCTCTAAAGAATGCAACACACGTGTTTCACCTCATTGGGGATAGCGATGATTGATCGTATGTGTGACAGATTCAAAGTAGACATGTTGATACCTCTTAATTCTGAACTACATGTGCATAGTGTGCCCACATGCGTATATTTTAGGTACACGAGCAATGTATATGCATGTTTCTTACAGCACGGCTATGTCTTTTTTCGACTAGGTGACTGTTGCTAAGGAACACAAATCTAAACAGTATATACTTGTTACCATACGTGGTCAGGCCAATATAAAGTTCACAGCTCTACCATTAGCGCACATCTTTTTCAAATTTGGAAGAACAGGGATGGTGGAATGCCCCGGGAAGCACTGCGATTTGGGAATGTGTGCCAAAGCGAGAATGTCTGCACATTCCTGCAGACCACACTGCCTGGGGCAAGCTATGCCTCCTTGCATCAGGCGCGCGGCGCGTTTCTCATTTCCAACGAGTAAACCGTGTGATTCAGCACTCACCCCCTACCAAATCCCTGATCCTTCAAATCTGCTCTCTGCATGGGCTCACCAGAGCGTTGCCTCTGCAACACTGACTGAGTTTATTAACCAATAGTAGTTCATCTTTTATAACACGCTTAATACCGGAGCCCATTCTGGAAGCACGGTGCCGGGACTGGAACCTGTGTTGCTCTGCGTTGGCTTGCTTCCAAGACAAACGTGTTGCCCCTGAGCTATCCTCAACATAGCAAGGAGGGGTCTAGGAACACTCCTCTTCCCCCTTGTGGGTACTCCTCTTCCTGCTAGCCCCTTCAAGTGTTATGGCTTGTCTGAGGGTCTGTGCCATCAATGGCCGTGGTGGGACAAGGACGCTGGTCACGTAGCAGCCCAGCAGCTCCTGGCGATCACCCCCTGCTCACTTTGCTAGCAGAGCCGGCTAACACGGCTTCACTTCAGGAGTAATGCGAGGCATCAATATTAAACAATGCCTTTAAAACAACAGGAAGTAACATAAACAGTGTCCCGGCAATTACATTCAGTAGAAAAGAATGGAGGCTGAGGCATAGGGCCCGATGCATGGAAGTGTTTGCACGCTTCAAAGTGACTTTGCACTGCCGACACAAACCCTGATTCTTGGAACTGTGCAAAGTGTATTTTTGCTGTGCAAAGTCCGTGCAAAGTCTTTTTTGCAATAGAAAATGACATGATATATGTTATAGGTCAATATGTAAATGTGAAATCTTGAAACTGTCAGTGCGTCAAATTACGGGTGGAACCATGATTTCGGTAACAAGTTGATACGGAGGGTATTTGTATTTTTTTGTATTTTATTAATTTCTATAGCGCACCAGGCCCAGGGGCAACCGGGCGCTTAACTTAGTTACAACAAGATGAAAGCATGACAAGGCAATGTGACAGAGTATTACAGGAGAATTTACAGAATATACATTCAAGCGAATATCGATAAGGCAGTGATTTACAGGATAGTTAATAAGGGATGCAGAGTAGGTCAAAGTGCAAGTAGGGCAGTAAACTGGTGTTAGCTGTCTTGGGCAGATAGCCAAGCTTTGGTAAGGTGTTTGAATTTCAGGAAGGAAGGTTCTGCTCTAAGGTCATTGGGGAGTGAGTTCCAAAGTTTGGCTGCCAGGATGGGGAAGCTGGTTCCACCTGATCTTTGGAGATTAAAACGCGGGGGTACGCGTTTCCAAAGCAAGGTGGGCGTTGCTCCGAGCGATGGTGCCTGCTGTTCGTTGCATTTCATTCGGCACGTGGTACCATGTGCGCGCCGTGGAGGTAGGGCTGGCGCTCGGCGTGTGCAGCATGCACGGCTGCACTTGGCCCCGCGCCTGCTAGTGCCCCGCGCAGAGGGAGCCTTTGACTCCGGCGCTTGCAGCCTGCATGATGACGGGGAAGCTTGTTGGAATATCTTTAACGCGGCTGCTGTCTCTGGAGGTTTGGCTCCCTTTTGTCACCTGTCAACCTCCTGCAGGGATTCTGGAGAGACAAAACCCCGCCCACTCCCAGCGGTCCAATGGGCACTGCAGGCCTCATAAGCACCGCTGATCACTTTCTTTCTTAAAGCAGAGCATTTAAAGTGGGTGCAATTTACTATTGATGGCCTTTTTAAGAGGCTATTGTTGTGTTAAGAAATGCAAGAGTATTTGTATTTTGAAAGCACATGCAAAGTAGCAGTTAGCTGCCAAAAATCTGTGCCTTCCTCCAGCACAATTAAACATATTGCACAAAACCGTTTTAGCTATTTGCCTTATTTCCACATGTTTATATTTCCCAAGCCAAAGGTGTTCTGAGTACAATGTAAGATTTTCTGCACATTACATACGAAGCATGCAAGTGAGCCATTCATATTTATCAAGGATGTGACAAGAGAGGTTGTCATCCTGGAGACTGAAGGGGATATTTTCTCTGGTTCTGGCCCTGTACGGATTTTCAGGGCACAAGTTGATACATGTGGGTGGACAGCGTCCGCCACTTTTTTCAACGGGTAGAAGCAACCCCGGTTCTGTGTTTTTGTGGCAAGCATTCAAAAAATGTGCTTGCTCAAGTGTTCAGCTACTGGGATTTCACGGCAGGTTGTCATGTTTCCAATGCAGACGCTTGCCCACAAGAACACTTTAAAAAGTGCCATTAAAGCGCACATCTGATATTTGCATTTTGATTTCATTATAAATTATTGGGCTTAAAAGGTGGGCCCCTTCTATACTTTGCTAGTGTAGTTATTTGAAACTCTCCTCTCTGATTACCATGTTTTCGCGGCTGCCTACATCCATGGTCATTATCTTGTGATGTCACTGTCTGTGATGCTATCACATGTAAATAAGGGGGCCCCCGCAATTAATTTGCCACACTTGGCCCCGCAAATCCTAGGACCGGCGCGGCCTGGAAGATTCTTCGCAATATCCCAGACGAGGTACTTGTTAAGGCGGCCCATTAGCAGCCATCCCCCTAGCTGGTCTCGCTCGACCATCTCTGCTCGTGGAACTAGGAGAATTGCCCGTATTCAGTGTGGCTTCCTCAGAGCAGGCCCTCTGAGGTGGATTCCGAAGGAAGGGAGCCGCAGTGGAGGCCGACTCAATCACAAGGTCTCTACGCAGCAAATGATGCATCTAACTCAGGTAACCGTGGCGACTTGATGCAAAACCTCTTGTCTTCTTTTTGCAGTGTGAAATGAAATGTTGCACATGCTAATATTAGAAGCAGAGAACATGTCTTGTGTCACTTGCTTTGGGGACTTTTTGTGATGTTCTCTTGAATCTGCTCATCGGTTGTAGACCCAGCCCGGGCCACGCTCCGGACACTCATGCAACAGGAATGAGCATAGTCCTCAGGTTTGATTACATAATACAGGACTGCATTGCTTATATCAATGAAAAGTCCATGGCCTCCTTCCCATGCTGCTTATTAAAAGCTGTAAGTGACTTCTATGGTTAATTACTTCCAGGTAAAAGTCCATTTTTAGTGGGCCGTTTGCTCAGAGTCCCTAAGCTTGCTGCAGTCCACTCTGGTGAGTACCCTATTTTCCGAACACCTACTTTCTTCCCCATTCGCGCTCACTGCTGTGAACTTAACCAACCAGCGTGGTTTCGTGGCCAGTCTCCCGATGCTTCCCACCCCATTGCTATAAGAGACCAAGCCCCCTATTTGATTGGATCCTTGTGCTGCGTTGTCTATTGTATGAGACATGTGGAATAACAGTGGGCTGCATCTGTTTTAGGGAGTGGCATTAGTTATTCCTCCATAGTGCATGTCTGCGAGAGATCTGGCATGCGCCACTGCTTAGCATGCCAAATCCAAGTTTATATATATATATATATATATATATATATATATATATATATATATATATATATATATACACACACACACAGGTACTTTATAATGTATTGGTCGTTGCATAGGGAAGACACTGGCCTATGGGGAACAGGTTTTGAGCCAATATGGGAAAGGCAGCCTCATTCTTCCCATAACCGGTTGCAGCACTCGCGTATGTGTGCGCATGTGTGTGTGCGCGTCTGTATGTGTCTGTGTGTGTATTCTGGGAATACTTGCAGCTCACTAACAGTCACGCATTTATAGTTGGTCACAGGCTAGCAGCCATGAAAGGCTGCCACCACTATCACTTAAACATTCCCAGAAAGTTGTAATTCTCTCCTTGTGAGCACTCTTTTGAGGAACTGCTGGCAGTCCCAGTTAGTGGCCACCAAAGACTGTTTTGCAACCCTGCAACTTGCTGCTCATGATTCGAAAGTATGCCTTCAGCTATTTAGTTTGGCCTTCCCTATAAACCAAAACTGATGCATTAGAGTACAGGTAGGGAGAAATGCCATATGAGGAGGGACACAGGCTTGCAGGTGTTGTTTGGTTATTTGCCCACCCATTGAATGCCCACAGACATTCTAATCCCTAAAGCCATTCCCGCACTGTTCCCGACCCTTCACGGCCAAAACACCTCCTCATGGGAACTCTTTGAGCTTGCTTTAAATCAAGCCTTATCAAACGTTGTACTCGAAGTGCCTGCCAGTGTTTTCTCAAAGCAGTCTTCTGAGAGTTCATTGCGTAATTGGAGTAATTCTGCTACTGGTGAAATAAATATTTCTTAACTAGGTCTACCTTCAGCCACTCGATTTATAAGCACTATGCATATCCTTCACGCAAGTCCCGTTAAAACAAGCATTGGCAAAGCCAACAGTATTGCTTTGTGTATAAGTACTAGACATTTGCCGGCGCTGCTATTAGATGCCCAGGTGCTCGCATCATTTTACACCTGCTACCATCAATAGCCACTATGGCAGTGCCTGGCAAGTGGCATTGCCATGCCTACACAAAAGCCCAAACTGTTGGCATTGCCAATGCTTGTTTTACTATATGTGTATTTATGAGCATTCTGTGTACTTTAGTATGCAAAGGTGTTTAACAATGTTTAATGGGCGATGGGCTGCCTCTGCGATGCTACATTGCAGCTGCTGGATCATCGTGGGTACTGCCGTATGGAGGCGTGTAGATCCTTTACGCCCTCTTCAGTGAATTAAGATCGGGTGTGGGCTGTTTGGAAAAGTTAAAGGGCCTGATCACGAGTTGGGCGTCAGCCCTTAAATGCAGCAGTAACAGTGTTACTGCTGCATTTAAGGGCTGACGCCCTATCACAAGTCTGGCGTGTTTACCCCCAGCTCAGAGCTGGGGGTAAACACGCAGAGAAAATGCCAATTTTTGGTGCAATTATTGCTGGCGGTATTACCGCACGGTAATTGCGCTGAAAATCCCCCATTGGGTCCAATTAATCCAATGGGGGATGGGGACTTGCAGTTAGCACCCAACCCATGATCCTGCGATAATACCACCAGACGGGCGGGCGCTAACCAGTGCTTTAAGTGGGGTAAGAAATTGAGGGGGGGCCCTCGTTTGGGGACGTGGCTTCCATTGTGGGCGTGGCCTAAAACGTGCAGAAATCATGGTAAGGTGCGCAAACAATATATGAATGTGTGTGAGCATTTATATGTTTGTATGCGTACTACTATGGTTTGTGTACTTTTCAAGCCATCTTTTATAAACATAGCAATGTTACATATTTCTATGTTTATAAAAGGTGGCTTGAAAAGTGCACAAACCATAGTAAGTTACGCACACTTGTGTGCTTACCTTATTATGATTTGTGTACTTTTCAAGCCACCTTTTATAAACATAGACATATGTAACATATTTCTACGTTTATAAAAGATGGCTTGAAACGTACACAATTCAGGGCATCTTTTATAAAGCTTTGCCGACGGAGAAAGGCGCCTCGGGCTCAGTGATCTCTGCTCAGAGCAGATAGATCAGAGCCCGAGGCGTCTTTCACCCTCTGAGAGCCTGCGAGGGTCAGTGACCTGGGGAGGGCAAACAAAGGGACAGTAACTTCCTCTCAGGACCCCTCATACGAGGGGTCCTGAGAGGAAGTTACAGTGACTGACGGAAGTGCCAGCTATCACTTCTGTCAGCTCCCCTGACATTAAACTGGAGGGCGCCTCTCCCGTCGCGGCTGCGACGGGATAATGCGTCCCGCCAATGTTGTGTGGGGGGGGGCGGCAGGGCCCCAGCAGGGCCCTGGCTCAGCCTCACTTTTTGGAGACTGCCAGGGCCCGGCCCCGGCTGGCCCCAGCCCACTTAAAGCACTGGCGCTAACGCTAATAATATTGGGTGGTATCCCAGACGGAATACCAACCAACTCGTAATCAGGCCCAAACATGGCCCACTTTACCCCTTAGTAAAAACATATTTTCATCAAATGTTTCTAAATCTCTTACCACCATAGCTACTGCTGCAAAGAAAAAAAACCAACATCCCGCTCTTTGGAGCCCACAAGAGGTGGATCTTTCACCGGAAGGAGAGACATCTGGCATGCTCGTTGATATGGAGGACAAAGGGAAAACTAAGAGGCAGATATCAAAGTTTTTTGGGAACCAGAGCGATTCTCCCTCCAATCAGTGGAGAATTGGAGTGAATGTGTGTTCGACTTGAGTCCTTCAATAAACAAACATTCTGGCTTAATTTACTTTTAATACGAATAAGCTCCAATTGTTTGTGCTTTCATCTCCCAGTAGACCCCTGTGTTCACGTGGAATATTCTAGAAATGCACGCGTCTGGAATCCGGGAGCTCTGTCGTGAGGAAGACCCCGGGGCTCTATTTCAGTAGCCTTGCTGACACTGTGCAGAAAGTGCACGGTACCTGCAGCGTCCTCTGGCTTTTCTCCAAGATGACGTGTTGATGCTGCACGTGCGCCATTGCGCCAGCAGAAGAGTCACAAATCAAGCGAGCGTCAACATGTCCCTGCAGAAGGCCTCTGTTCAAAGCCTAGGTAGCCGCCCTGTGGATTCTCACACTCCCCCTGGGTTGCAGGCACCATCCACCCCAGAGCCCCAGCATCCTTCATCTCGGGGATCCAAAATGGAAGCTTGCCTAGTGGTGCAGAAGGTTCCTTCACACCGACACTTCTTCTATTCGAGCCGCATCTAGCTTTGCCGGAGTGTGAGCAGTATCATTCATTAGGATGAGGGGTCTTTAAAGGGTCAAACGTTGTCATGTAGCTCACAGACTGGGTGAGGAGGAAGAAAGCACGCCTTGCTGCTTGGCGAGGACCCCTCTGCCACTGCAAGTAAGAAAGGAAAATGGCTGTCTTGGGTAAAGGGGCAGGTGCCTGCCTGCATTGTTAAGCTCTTGCCCATCCTTGTCCATCCTTTCTTAAGTTGGAGCATGTCAATGGAAGGGTCGGTGCCAGAGGATTGGCAGGTTCAGCTGCGTATACTCATGCCTGTGGCCTTCCCTTTTTAATCCCTTTTTAATAAGCCTGGTTAAATTACAATTATGGGTAATTGTAGCTAATGTTGGGTTGTATGTAGTGAGTACGAATGTTGTGCTTTTCGTTGGCTGGTATTTATACTGTACCTGTGATCTGAGACCATAGAACGTAATATACACACACACACACACAAGCGTGCGCGCGCGTGCGCTGTTGGCGGCTTTGTAGGATCGGTACCTACACTCATCCATTGGCGTCCATATGGTTAGTAGAGCTTGTTAAAAACACTAGTCATGCAGTCAGTGGACTGTAAATATCTGTATGTACTATATCGGACCGTCCGGAGCCTATCCAATCTCGTGTTATTTCCAATCTCGCGTTATTTCCATTCTTATTTAGAGCCGCAAGGATCGACGTCAACCGTTTCAACAGATCAACATTGTCCGATCGGATTCATTTTCACACACACATTTGTTATTATATACTGCTGAAATGTATTTGTGAATACTAGTTCCCGTAGAAAACAAATACATTGAGAAGTCAGGGGAGAAATTCACATGGCAACACAGGCATCAAATTCTGCAACTGTGATTGGCGGACTGCAGCCGATCACGCCGGATCCAATAGAGTGTTCATTGGTTTGTGTCTCTTTTGGTTTTCAGTTATTCATATGTCATGCTGGTAAGATAGCTCAGCGGGTCTGTGTGTGGTCTGCAGGTCGCAGGTTTGAATTCTGGCAACACCAACTCAGCCTTTCGTCTTTGAGTACCAACATTGGTTGAGTGATAATTGTATGTAAATATGTTCTATGTACAGCGCTTTGACGAAAGCACTATATAAAAAACAAATCATTCTCCTTCTTATGCTTGATTAGTGGTAGAACCCTTTGCAGCAAGATGTTGCTCCAGAGCTGTGGCCTGTGGTTACTAGTGTGACACACACAGACACACACACACACACACCCAGTGGACCGTTGCCACGATGTAGTACTGCTGCTGATTGTGTAAGGTTACTTCTGCGACATGTAAATTGACATCAGTGAAAGTCTGGGGTGTTGCTAGGTCTGTAAAAGATCCGGGGCTATGCTAATGTCAGGATTTACGGGGCTCGGGGCTGGCTAGCCTTTTGGTTGTAGCCCCTGAGCTTCTATCCCGGGGCTGCAACCAAACGACCCGGGCTATAGCCCCTCAGCCCCCGCTAGCAACGCCGCTGGTTAAAGTTATCCATATATGGAGAGTATTTCAAGGCTCCCTATGCAGCACCGCCCTCCTTTACTTTTAGTGGCCAGATGTTGGCAGCATGGCTGAAGACGTGAGATTGCAAAGCACTGGCCCTATAAACCTAGGAGTACTGTGCTGCTGCAAGTACTGGCTCAGTGTCAGCACTGCAAGTCGCTATCAGAAGATAGCATCAAAACCATTAAGGCCCGCACTGTCGGCCCTTTAATCAGGCGTTGCATGTGGACTATCTTTACATATCTGAATTACACAATGGATATGTGGGGGTTAGACACATGGTTAACATTGTGTTTGTTTTTTGTCAGCTTCCAAGGGCAATCTGTACATGAAGGTGTGTTCTCAATGTGTACTCTCCTTCGAAAAGGGCGATATTTGCCCACTCGTATTTTCCCAAGCCCAATGTGTCGCGCCTCCATGAGGTGCAAGGCACTTCCTTATGCGCGTGGTCCTGTTACTTGCCTATATGTTTATGGTAGTAGGACTCTTTAAAACCTCGGGTGTGGGGAATCAGCACATAGTGCATAGACCTTTACTACCACTTAGGATCCTGTAGTCTCTGCTTGTCCTGGGTCAGATTCAACTCTAAAATGTGTTACTTGCTGTGGTGAAGTGCACCCTGTGGCATCGTGCCAGAAAGATTCCCAAGTCTCTCTTCCATGACCATAGTCATGTGACATACTCACTGCACCACAAGAGAGGGAAAAGGAAGGCACTCTGAAGGGAGTCCTGATGGATCTGAAATCCTATTGTATGCAGGGAAATCGCAGAGAGACTCCATGAAAGCAGGTTGGGGATAGGGTAGTTGGTGAGTATCGGATGCAGAGCTGTTGAACATCACAAAAGAGGAGCGGAGGAAGACAATGTGGCTCAAGGAGCCTGAAAGCCAGAGGAGAAAAAAGTAGGTGCTAGGACCACACGTCGCCAGCAAAGATTTCCCTGATCAGGAGGTGTGTAGCAGAAACCAGACCAGGACAAGAGCGGAGAGAGCTGGGATGGGGAGAGAGGTTCCTGGATGTCTGCCAGTGTCTGACAGCGGGAGGGACAGAGGAGCCTAATACAGAATCTAAGGGAAACCTTGGATAAAAACCACTTTAGACCCAAGTGATGCTGAAACTGGAAGAGAACATTCCGGCAGCCACTTGAGAAACGGATTAAAGGGATGAAGGCTGAAGGTGGGAACAGGGAAAGAAAGTTCCTGCAGCCAAGTGAAAGATCTTGATTATAGAGAAAACCAACTGCATGCTGGAACTTGATGGCGACATTCCCAGGCCCATTAAGAAAGTGACTGAATGTAGCAAGAGTGCATGCTGGAACTTGAAGGCACAATTCCTAAAGCCAACACGATTGCAAGAAGAAACGCTGCATGCTGGGACTTGAAGAAAAACCTTCCTAGAGACATCAAGACACTGAAAGAAAGTGTGGCTCCCCAAGAGACAAGCGGACACCTGCTTTATTTACGTTGTCTTGTATTTGTCTTTGTTATTTATTGTCACTGTTTCATTGTATTTTTGTACAGCGCCTAGAAACTGTTTTTTCTGGTAACGAGTTTGCGCCTAATAATTGATTTTTAATATTACTACTGCTATTACTGCTGCTACAAACACTCGAGTTCCTGACCACCCGACAACCCTGTTTTTCAATAAATCTTTTGAAGTTGTGTTCTTGTCCAACAACATCATTTTAAGAAATAGCCATACAGGGTACCTCTTGTACAGGTAACATTGTAAACTTGACATGGTCATGTTTTAATTTTTAAAATTTCTCTCAATGCTTTGAATGGTTGTATCCATTGGTGAGGGTTGGTATAGTGTTAAGTATAAGACCTGGGGCTGGATCGCATGAGCTGCGCTGCTAGCTTTTTGTGTGGATTAGCAGCATCCGGGATTACAGTAAGATTCTGCCAGCATGAAATTGTAGGCAGTGCTACATTTGCACTTCAAGTGCTCTTATTTGGCTTATGTGTTCACATGAGTGAAACTATTGTGTCATTGCCTAAACAGTATACTTTTACTGATTGGTCCACAGTGCCTGGACCACAGCCTTTCCTTTCTTTCACCACTCATTTCACTTCCCTTTTTTCTCAATGGCGTTCCATCTTCCTCCATCTTCCCTCCTCTAATTTCTTTCCTTTGTTCTTCTTTTCATTTGTCCTTTTGGATTGAGAAAGATGTGTTGGACTGTGGGGTTAAATGACAGCGTCACATGAGATGACCTAAAAGGCCATGTAGGCCTCTGCCGCGAGAGACATTGCATCTAATGGCCAGGCACACTAAAAAAATGACACGTGTGAAGGCATCATGAAGCAGACTTATACAACAGGTTCAAGTTTGGTTCTCAAAACGTTCATTAACTTAAAAAGGCAGGATGGAGTAAGGCCTAACTTGCTTTATGCTAAAGTGGGATTTCCCTACCTAAAGAAAAATAAGGATAGTGTGTGTCAGGAAGTCCAAAGCAAATATCTGTCTGTGCCCAAAGCCTATACTTGCCCCCACAACTAGCTGTGTACAATGTGTAGGGATGTTATCATCAACATGAATAGTGTGCAAAATAAAGTTCAGCGCTTCCTCCAGCTCTTGCTTGGTATCAGCTTCCCCTTCCCCAAGTTCAAAATAGTTCATAAGGCACAGGGGTTCCCTTCCCCCAGAGTTCAAATCTTACAGCTTTTCAAAACACAGTTCCGGGGAACACTTCCCAGTTATTATGCTATTGTTACTGTTCACTAGTTCACATAGTTCAGTTTCTTGACTTCAAAATCACACAAGAGGTTGTTGTAAAAGACAAGCATCTTTGTGTGTGCTTTCAGTGGCCTTTCCATACAGGCGGGCACTCAGTCTAGGCACAGTTGTCGGACCACACAGTTCAGCCATCACAGGTCACACAACCGATACTCCTTTCTTGGCTGTTTCTTCATCAACCCTAGATCACTGCTTCAACTTGCCCGTGATGCTTGATTTATTCACTTGTGTAACCCTCCCTTGACACTGTACCGTGGGTTGGATGGCCACCACGCACTTGTTACACTTTCTTAGGTTCTCCTGGCACTTGCCAATGCATAGCTCCTTATAACATATAACATATAGTTCCTTGAAATAACTTAGCTATTGCAAATGCTTGTTTTCTGATATACTGCAGTTCTTTTGAATTCTCTTGGATTTGGCCAATGCTCGTTTTCTCATGTAATACAGTTCCTGGTATCAGCTAGATTTACAGACTTTCTTTCACTTCGCTTAATATTTAATGGGTGTTCAAAACTTGCTTTCGATTCGTTCAGTATTCATAACTGCTTGTTTCGGTTCAAATCAATGTTCATTGTCTGCTTTGCATATTCGCCTGCCAGCCCGGTGTTTCCTCTTCTTGATACACTCACTGTTCAGAGTTTACGGCTGTTCTGTGATGTCCTCTTCTGCCATGAGTTCTCTCTTTCCCATGCAAGACCTTGCTGCTTCTCCCAGCGGCTCTGTGGCACGACTCATCCTGCAATGCTCTTCCTGCAGCTTCCTCTCATAACTGCTTCGTGCAGTCAAGCCAGTCTCCCTTTTGCTGTCTGCCACCGGACTCCAGCTTCCATCAGCTTTGCTTCCCGCTGCAAAAACACTGCATCGTCTAATGGATCTCGCGCGCACCACTTGCCACACCACTGATCCGGAGTGGACTGCATGCACCCAGCAGTCCATAGCCAGGCTTCCACAGCTGCCCCCATTTCGACAATGATTTTGTCTTTTAAAGGTCCTGCCGCCATGATTGGTCCAAAAAGGACTAGACTTCTCATTGCTGCAACAGTAGGCTTGTCTTACTGTTGCTGTCCTCCTTCATGTCTCAGTACTCAGCTGAGGTCAGTATGTGTGTGCATAAATAATATGAGGGTGTGTTGCTTTAGTTGTTCTCTTCCTAGTCCCAGTAGTGTACTGGTGTTTCTTAGGGAATGTTTTAAAGGAATAGCAGGGAAAAGGCTGACAATAGCCTATACAGGCTTGAGGGATAGAAGGTTCATTGTGAAAAGGAAATGGGGCATAGCATGTCTCAACTAACAACGTTCTCTTCCCACTCCCCAAGTCTCCTCCACCTAGGTGATCCTCCTTCGAATTTCAACCCCAAGGGTCAGGATGTAAGAGTGATGGCTTTTCCCTGGCCACCCAAGATGAGGATGCAGGGGGAAAAGCAGTGAGGATACCCTCTGGTTCCTCATACAGGCCTAAATGAAACCATAATACAGTGAACAGGCCTGGTGAATGAACCTATGTGTCTTGCTGAAGATAACACAAGGAATAGTGGACTAAGGAAAATGTGTGTCTTCCTGCAGTTGAAATTTAGAGAATGTTGAAATAAAATATAATCGGAGTGCAGATTGGAAAGGCACATCACATTGCTGTCTGAGAGATAAAAGCAGCATGTTTCTTTTCACTGAAACTGCCACACATTGAAATGCTGTGAACACTGGAAAATAGGGGAAACTGGGCCTTGTAGGTGAGAGTTAAAGCAAAGTAACATTTTCTTTTAAAGCGACATAAGGCCCATCTTCCAATAGAGAAATCCTTCATTAAAGTTTGCAACAGTAATACAAATTGCTGTGTGCAAATCAAGGGACTGTAATTGAAATGTTCTGAAGTGTGTGTATTTTGCAACTGTAAAGGAACACGCGGAGAAAAGGAGCATATTATAAGAATGGCTTCATGCTTAAAGAAAGATATTGTGACAAGCAAAGTACAGCATTCTGGTCAGTGTGGCCTTCCCTTAATGGTGTTCAAAACAAACTTCCCCACCATTGCCAGATCTGTTGTCTCTCAAGGCTCATTTCATTGCACCACAAATGGCCCAGCCAGTGCGTTACTGGAATGAATGGAGGGGCTTTGTAAACAGGGGCTGCAATCAAGGGAAGCTGAACTCTGAAAAATCCAAGAAAATAGAAGGATGTAAGATCAAAATGTAGTCAACTTCAGATAACAATACAGAATGACAGATGTCAGCATGGCCTCATGACATCACAGGGGGGGCCTAACTCATTATCTGCAATGGGAGATCTGTGTGTGGCCGATGCATCCCAATTATTTACGAACAGCACCCAATTAACTTTCAAAGTACAGAAGGCCAGAGGATTTATTGCAGACAGTGTCAACATTGCTGCCTAACAGGCTCTGTGTCAGATGGCTTCAAGGAAATAAAAACCAGCAGGGCAGAGCTGGACTGTTTTTGAAGAAGTGAAACAAAATATGATATATGTTAATGATGTGGCCATAGACTTACATTGGACATGTGATTTTATTTAGCAATTGATGAACGGTTATGGTTACAGACTTGTGGAAGATGTCATTTAACAGCTAATTTCAAGGCAGTTCCGTAAGGGTGATTCTCATAAAAGTGAGAATTTCAGAACTCAGGTACCTAGCCAAAAAGTGATAACAGGTCCTCAGAAAGTGGGAAGAGGCTGAAACTTGGGACAATATTGGCTAAATGTATTACATAATTGGTGGCAATGTTTGATCATAATCACGGCTATCGTTTTCATGTAATTGACAAAAAAACACCAATTGCACAGGCAACATGATCCGAGCAGGAGCGACGTCTGGCTAGATTCATCAGGATAAGAGGATCATAGAAAGATATACATTATGATGATTATTTGTAAAATAAAGATAGTTACCATGTAGTGACCTTTTTAGGTGAAACCTTGCAAAGTAAAATATACACAAATGTCATTCTAGATAGTGGATTTACCTCCTCTCTGCCTTATTTTCATAATTTAAATGCCACCACTCCTGTCAGCGGGGGCCGTACTTATTGGGTGGGGAGATGAGAGAAGGACCAATCAACGTTGCAAGAGTTCTTGCAGAGCACTGCCAATATTGAAGTCTTGATTGTGTCATCACTGGTATATAAAGTGGATGCACTATGAGAGAGGGGGGAGCTGCAAAGACATTACCAAAGCGCAAGCTGCCAAAATCACCAAAGGAGATCTACTGAAAATGTATCTGGGGTGGATGCAATATTGGAAGAGTGCTGGAATTCTATTGCTGGCAAGAATAGAAGGAGGCTGTGATTCTTCACTAGAGTGTGTGAGAGAGAGAGAGAGAGAGAGAGAGAGCAAGAGAGAGAGCGAGAGAGAGAGAGAGAGAGAGAGAGAGAGAGAGAAGTGCTGTGGGTTCCAATTGACTGAAGTGTTGGCTAGAATCCTGTTTTTGCTTACAAGCAAAGCTCTTCTCAGTCCCTGAGTGCCAAGCCCAGAGATTTTCAAAAGTAAATAGATTGTCCAACAAAAGGTCAGCACAGGGATCTCTTTAATTAACTCATTCCATTTGAGGGTCTGAAAATCAAAAATTCCCAATCATCCCCATTTTTCTGTTCAACGTCCCCCAATACAGGCCTTGGGGTGGGAGGCCTATTCAGGACTCCTCCAGAGCCAGTGCTTCACCTGAGGTAGACGGCAGCAGCAGAGAGGACCCCAATTCCTGTCCCCCATCCATGCCAGAATGCTTGCATGTAGACCCTTCTCTCCAACCATGCCTCTTGATCAAAATGCTCACCAATGTTTCTCTTATTGCCTCAGCTCAGAAGCTGGTCAAGGTCATCAGCTCAGCAGCTCAAGAACCTCTGAAAAGCTGAACCTCACCTAGAAACACTTGGGTACAGGTGCAGTATAAATGCCATATCATACCATAGCCTACCCTGGGAGATTAAAACCTTCTAGAGAACTAGCACACAGCCAGTCAGCCGAACGAAGTGAAACAAGAGAAATGCCAGTGAAAGCCAAAGTCTTGCATGGCAGTTAGCAGATGGCTGAGCAAGGGAAGGAGAATGAGCTGACGGAAAAGTCAGCAGACCCGTGCAGCAATTAGAGAGCCAGCGTGGAACACCCAGGAAGTACCAGCATGGTCCCACACATAAAGACTTATCCTTCCCTAGACCTTGAGGTATTGAACAAAGACTTGAACTTCTTGCCACATGCCCAACCTACCTTCATGCAACAAACCAAGAAAACAAATGTTCAGTATGGACTCTGTATGCCACGATGGACCGTTCATAGCAAGCCCATGTGGCGACATTGGGCAGAGCATAAACCCAGTTAAAAGAAATTCTCATGCACCTATGCATCATGGGGAGCTCAGGGTAGCCTGTATTGTTAGGGGAAGGGAATGAACCAATCCTAAAGCAAGAGGGGGTACTCAAGAAAAAAACAGGAGTCAGGAAGACTGGGTTTAACGGATGAGGTCAGAGGTCTAGGTGGGGGATGTCCAAGACACCAGTATGAGGAAGGCGGGAGCAGCGGCTGTGGAGGAGACTGTTGGAGCAGGTGAGGTATTGCCTTAGGCGTGAAAGTGGTTCTGCAATTTCAGTGCGTGCTTGTGTGGCAATCGAGTAGAAAATGTTAGTGTCAGCAATGCAAGTCAAGTGAAATGTATGGTACTGAGTGGAAGAAGGGTGTTTGTGTAGCTTGGGAGGAAGGAGGATAGTAGGGGGAAGAAGTAGCAGAGTGGCGTGAGGTAGTGGTGGAGGCGAGGAGCTGAGGTGTGAACCATGGGAGGAAGGAAGATGGTGAGTGTGGAGTAAGTTGGGGGGAGTGGTAGTGAAAGTAGAAGAGCAGAGTTGAGTGCCATGACTGATCCTGCCTCACTACGATAGAGCAAGTGCACATCACCACCCCAACTCCTTTTAGAACACTAAACCTTTGGTTAGAGCAGGGAAAGCTAGGAGGTCTGTGACAGAGTTAAGATAGACTGCATTCAGAGACACCACCTCTAGTATAACTGAATAAGATAGACAGTAGGGGTTACCAATCGCTAGAACTAACCAGTGGGTACGTACGCTTGGGTTAGGGGCGAAGTTTGTGGGCAGATGAGATAGTAATAAAACCCTGGAACTATCTGCAAGACCCAGTATTTCCTGTGCCATCTGTGACACAGGGTCTATTGAATTACAAGACGTATTTACATTATCGGCAAACAATACCCACCCTTGGAGAAAACCATATGATTTAATTAAAATTGTTTAGAAGTGCCCTGAAATTATCTTTTCAATCTGATTCTAGTTATTTCTTTTAATCTCAAATCGTTGGCGTCTCAGAGAAAATGCTGTGAACCATGCTGGCTTCAGCAGCTTTGGTTTTGGCACGTATGGAAAAGGAAGAAAAGGGTATTGAAGAGCATAATGTTTGCTTGGCATGGCAACTGGCAGTGCTATTGGTATGCATTGACTGTTTCACAGATTGATTTTTTTTGTGTCCTGACACTTCTCAGGCATTCGAGGCATTAGAGTCCCTCTTCCTCGTTCTTCTTCTTTGCGCCAGGTCCTTCTCTTCTTGCTCTTCCCTCTTCCTCAAACAAGTTCCTCTTCCTATTGTTACCCTCATCCCTCTTTCTCATTGCTCTTCCTTGTCCTAGTGTTGTCCTTCTAAGTCACTCCTCCACAACCCTCTTTCACTTACTAATCTATCTTCTTCTCCCTCTCCCAAGTTCGTGCCACTTTCCCAGTTTCCCACCCCTCTCCTAGGTTCCTGCCCTCTCCCAGGTTTTTCTCCCTTTCCCAAATCGCTGTCTACCTTGCTTGCCCTCTTCCCCTGTTCCGGTGCCACTCCCTTGTCCCAGTCCCTCACCCCTAGTCCCTCAACCTTCTCATCATAGTCCCCCATCCTCTCTCATACTGGTCCCTCTCTCTTCTTCATTCTTCCTCCTCTACATACGCCACATCCTCCTTCCTCTTCCCTCCCTCATCCTTGTCCCTCCCATGTCCTCATCCTTCTTCCTCACCCTTTCCTTTTTGTCAACCCTTCCTCATCCTTTTTCCTCGCCTCGTCATCCTTCGTCCTCATTCCTCTCCTGTCTCATCCTTGTCCTTCTTCCTTGTGCCAATTTCTATGCCTCATCCTAGTCCATTGTCCTAGTCCCTCCTCATCCTATCCCTACTCCCTCTTCCTCTCCATCCTCACCCTATTCCCTCTTGATCTTCTTCATCCCTCTTCCTCTGCATCATTCTTATCCCTCCCTCATTCTGACCCTTCTAGCTCATCCCTCTATCACTCTCATCCTTTTTTATCCTTGTTATTCTTCCTCATCCTTCGTTCTCACCCCCTCATTCCCATCCTTCTTCCTCATTCTCCCTCATCCTTCTTCCCCATCCCTACTTCATCCTCATTCCTCCTTCCCCTCTCATCCTCATTATTCTTCCTCATCCTCATCCATTTTCCTCATCTTGGTCCCTATTCCTCACCATATTCCTGCTTCCTCATCCTACTTTCTAGTACCTCTTCCTGCTCCTAGTACCTCTTAATCGTGCCTTTGCTTCATCCAAATCCCTTTTCGTAGTCACTCCTCCCCATCCTAGTCGCTTTTCCTCATCCGAATCGTTTTTCCTCTTTCTCCACCTAGTTCATCTCCCTTGCCCCAGTCTCTCATCCTAGTCTGCCTCACCTCCTATTCCTACTCCCACTCTTGTTTTAGACATGCTCTCTCCTCTTAGTTCTACTCTCTCATCCGAGTTTCCTCGCATAGTCACTCTCACATTCAGTCTGTCAGTCACTCCCTGTGTATTGCTTTATCTTTTCTTCTGCTCCCCACCCCTAGGTCGCTCTTTGTGTCTCTCTCTTTTTCGCCCTCCCTGTGCATCTTGTGCTTGTTTTTTTTATACTCTTAATGTCGCTTTGAAGTGTGGGGACAATTAAAGGAGTACATTAATGGAGAGTTTATAAGAGGGCTGGACACTGAAAGCATAAAATGTGTTTTAATGTATGGGAATTTTTGTCTGTTATGCTAACACAACCTTCCACAAAGCTTGCCTATGGATCTGCATGTGGTATTTCTGCATTTGCGGCCCTCAAATGTTTGGTGTGCTTAGAAATTAAGGTCTGTTAAGGAGCTTGAATACTGCCGGCAAGCAGTGGGTAGGGCCGCTGATTCCGTTGTCCCAGAGGTAAATGTTAAGGAGTGGATTGTATTGTACAATATTACTAATTTATAAAGCGCAGCAAAGACCCGGAGGCATCAATGTGCTGAAGCAGTGAACTGCCAGAGAGGGAGGCATGGAGTACAGACTCAGAACGGACATGTTTTCACCTGCTTCCGAAAGACGGATGATGCCTGGATGCTCCTAACATGCGGTGCGAGAGCATTCCACAATGAGGGTGCCAGCACTGAAAAGGATCTGCCACCCAAACGGGTGCGCGGAAAGCGGGGAACAATCAGCAAAAGCTGACCAGCCGAGCAAATGTTTCTCTTAGGTTGATAGAGAGCCAGCCTTGACTGAAGGAAGGAGGCCTCTGTGCCATGGATGGCCCAGTGAACAATACATAGAATGTAAAACTCTACCCGGGCCTTAACCAGGAGCCAATGAAGGAGCCGCAGAAGGGCTCGAGAATGAGCAAGTCTAGGGGCACTCAAGGCCAACCTGGCTGCCGCATTTTGTAGAATTTGAAGTCGCTGAAGTAACCGTTGGATGCCGCTCAAAAGTTTCTCAGCCAGAAATTGGCATACTGTATGGCCTTCCCACTCCTGGAGCTTCCTTAGATCCGTTATAGTATGTTTTCAAGAATGTTGATGCCCTCCTAGAATGGTTAAACGGGTGCATGGTAACCTGACGCGAAGTCGTAGTGCAGTAGAATATTCTCATCTTGCTGCAAACGAACATTATTAAGCAGTACATGCCCTCCTGCACATGGTTTCATATAGCATATATGTGTGTATTATGTTTCAGAGGGGTAATGTCCTTCTTTTTTGCTCTGTGGTGAATGTAATGTTGGACTGTATAATGTCATGCTGGATGGTACAGAAACCAAAAACATGTTATGGGCCTCCAGAGCAGGCTGTGTAAGCTGCAGTATTCAACCCTCAGCTACCAATGTAAAATGTTAGGAGCGTTCAATCCGCCAGCAGAGGCTGATCACTCATGGAATAATAGTCGCACAATCACTGACCCTTCAGCTTGCATGTTCTTTGAGCTTCCCTTGTTCTTTGTGCCAACACAAACTCGTTTATAGAAATGTAAAATTCAATGAATTACAAAAGCCAAAACTATTGGTAATGCTTGTTTATCTCAAGGAAGGTGAACAGAAAAAAGAGCACAAAAAAAAATACTCTAGCCACGTTCTTTAAAACTCGCTTGTGACCTACGTGGCGGGTCAGCAGAAGGATACAGACACCTGTAAGACTTTTTTTATTGTGTTCCTTTATTAAAGATAAGGAAAATGCCCACCTTTCCCCACTTCTATGGGGAGTTCCCTACCTAACAGAACTAACCAAGGGGCTTGTCAGTGAAAAGATCTTCAAAGAATACGTCCACTGTCCAAACTAACCCTAACTGACCCTACCACTTTCTTAACAACTAAAGGCAGGAGAATGGCTCCCTTCTGCGTTTTGCCTCTAGCAATCTTTTGTTCCATAGCTGATCTTCAAAGACTCGCTTATGACTTTCCTGATCAGTCCATACAGTTCTCTCAAGACTTCTCTAAGCATCGGCTTCTTTTTAAAATCGAACTCCTTTTTCTCTTTACTGGTATTTTCTCCCTTTACAGTGTTTTCCTTTCTCTTAATGCTTTCCTCTTTGGCTTTGTTATTAAGCCTTATTCTCTCCTTTTCCCAGGGTAAGGGTTAGGGTAAGGGTTTACAACCCTTCAGATTCTCTCTCATGGAATTCCTTTCCTTTTTACACAGTCCCCCCTCTTTTTCCTCTGTATTATAGTTTTCTTGGAACATATATTTCGGGTTATATGTTTCGCTTGTAATCTGCTCTTGCTCTGTATTACATATTTCTTTGAAGCTATATTTCAGGTTATCTGTCTCTGCAGTAATTTCCACTTCCTTTTTACTTATGTTCTGTTTATCTGAACTGGGCCGAGTATGAATGTATTTGTAACAATTCTCATTTACTTCTCTTTCTTCTATTGGGGTTGTGTCTTCCTCTCTATTGAGGTAGATATACATATTCTTGTATTGAATTCTCTTTCAATGCTCTTGTCTCTTTATCATCACTGAGACAAGTATGAGCATTCTTGTAGTTATTCTCTTTCCATTCTCTTATCGTCTCTTTATTGTCACTGAGACTAGTCTGAATATTCGGATTATGCTTCATCGTCTCATTCCCTGGTCTCCCGCTTTCCCCGTTCCCCAACAACCTCGGGGAATGCGTCACAGGGATATCTCTTCAATTCGGGTCTGGGTCCCGTTGTTGCCTCCGTAACTTCGTTCCTTCATTCGGTTTCACCTCTTCCTTCTCTTTGGTTTGTGTGGCTTCCCAGTATTTCATATACCGCTGCGTTTTGCTGCTTTTTCCAGCTTCTCGTATCGCTGCTGTTGTAAGGACCTGTGGTCCAACAGGGTTTGTCACACCACCACTTCTGGGTGTTCTCTCTCCTCTGCCTGTTGGAGGTGCTGCATCCAGCTTGTCCGTTTCAGCTCCACATCTGACTCGAACTTCACGGGTCTTCTAGAGTTCACTGTCTCCTCCCTTCTGTGCTCCGACATAGCAGTGGGCCTTCACCGGCTTGTCTCGTTCTCTAGCTCTCGTGCTTCCTGCAGGCTCATATCCACTTTCTTAATCCTCCTCGTACCAGTAGAATGGTTTTTGCATTTTTAAGGGATAGTCGCAGTTTCTGCACTGCAATAGCACATCCTTGTTCTCCCCTCATACAGACCTTGGTAGAATATGCCTGAAAGGTTTCTATTGGAGGTTTCTTTAGGGAGTTCCTCATAGGAACGGTAGTGCTTGTCCCCACAGGGGCAGAGGTCTCTCCCAGTGAGGCCCTTCTTGCCTGTACCCCTAGGAAGGGTGTTGCGAAGCCGGCTCACCTCCATAGCCTCACAGGTGTGGTCTACCCCTTGAGGAGAAGGGAGGAATTCCCTCGATTCATGACACATCGTAAATGCTTCTGGAAGGTTCATTTGCACCTCATCAGTGAGCAGCAGATCAATGAGCCGCCCGCTAATAAAGCAAGGCTCATACTCAAAAATAATTGCATCATGGGGATAGAAGGAGACATTGACCTATCAAGGTATGAGAAAGCGTTCTTAGCTACCACCACTGCGATACTTAAAAGGAACATAGCACAACTATGGGGCTCGGATAGACCACCGAGCTTTGAGCAATGGATCACGGATGTGGACATCTGCATCGCCATGGAAAAGAGGGTTTATACTGCCAGGGGTGCCCTGTAGAAAGCGCAGAAAATATGGCAAAAGTGGGAAGAAATGCACTAACAGTAAGCATAATATTGTACCGTAGCACAACCCGGAGACTTGCGTATGGCCTGATGGGTGTCACATAAGAGTGTAAAATGTTGAGAAGTGCTTTGAAGCATGTTGGGGGTGAGCTATGGTGGGCAGGGATTGGGACGTTTTGTTTGGTTTACCCCGCTGTATGGGGCTGTATGTTTTATGTTTTTCAAAAACCAATAAAATGTTATATTAAAAAAAAATAATTGCATCATGGAAATGCACAGTGCAGACGAGGAATATGGCTGACCAGTGTTTACCATCCTCACTCTTGCCCCTCGTGCAAGCGTATGGAGCCCCAGCGAGGGAGGGTGAAGTCGGGGACTGCAGGCCCTGGTCCCCACCTAGTTCCTGGATAGGTACTCTGCGGCATACCAGCATTCCCAGTTTTTAATAACCACCTGTCTGACTTGGGACCGTGGCCTCTACTTGTTCTGTATCTTCCATCACATTAAAGGAATGCATTGGAAGGTATGTAGCATGACATGATAGCATGTATTACATAATGTCTGGGTCTGGAAAATGACTGTCAAACTGACAGTGTCAATACATGTGCTGTTTATGAAACTCCACCAGTATGCACAGCCTTCCTCACATGCAGCCTATGCAGAGGAGAAGTAAGCCACTCTTACAAGTGTGCTGGACTCTTACGCAGTACACTCATGCAGGACTTACACAACCTGGTCCGTACTTGGAGCACGACCATTTGTGTTCTTTGCGGTTTGCCCAGAGTGTATTTGTTGCCCCTTCTTCCTTTATTACTTTTAGATTCTTAAGGTTTAGGAACAAAATGGAGTCAACGAGTTGACAAATGGAAAACTACTTGAAAGGAGCTTTTTGCCAGAGAAATCTGCAGTAGTCCAAGAAAAGATTTGTTGAAGCAACAGGCAAATGCAAGCCATCCAAACGATAACTGGCATGCGGGCTGGAGCATATGGAAGACCATATGAGTCCAAGCCACCGGGCCACAGGAGTACACATCCATGTGAATAAGGCATCATTCCCAGTTTGTTTGATCCTTTTGTCCACCAGCAGCCAGTAGAGCAAATCCAGAGCCGGCGAAACATTCTCTAGATACCCCAGTTCTGCCACAGTCATGGCTGCCGTGTTTAGTATACTTTGAAGTTCTTCAATCCTGAGCTTAGAAAGACACAAGTAAAGGGAGTTGCTCTAGTCCTGTATCACAGCAATACAAGTGTGATCATATAGTCCCTTTGTCAGGGAACATGTCAGATATCATGACTCCTTATTTATTTATTTATTTTATTTATTACATTTATAGCGGGCCTAACCCTCAGGCACCAGGGTGCTTGAACTTAAGAATACGGTTACATTTTGAAGCTTGGTACAGTACAGTTACGATTACAGGTATAGTATCAAGGCAACAGGGTAAAGTATCAATACAGCAGGGCATATGCAGGGTGTTATATCACGGTTTATTGTTACGCTGTGTAGGTCTTGTCTGCAATCAGTCGGAGGACAAGGTGGTGGCCTAGTTCTCCTTAGTGGCACAGGGTTGATTCTTGATATCCTGATTGAAGAGCCATGTTTTGAGCTTTTTGCGAAAAGACCATAGCGACGGGTCTGTCCTTGGTTCCGTGGGCATGCCATTCCAATAGTTGGCTCCCATAACCGGGAAGCTAGATCCACCTGCTTGTTGTCTTTTATATCTTTGTGTGAACATTCTCAGCATATAGAAACAAGACGGAACAACAACTGTAATCTGGGAGATTAAGGTGATATTTGCTCTGAGGCGTGTGTGTGTGTGTCAGGGACCGGACGCTGCTGAGGAGCAATGGGGCCCCCTCTCTGCCTGAGGTAGGAGGCCTACAGGGGTGTTTTCCAGAGCCAGTCCTGCCACAGAGGCACAGTGAGGGATTTGGGAGGGTCACAGCCTCTCCCTTCTGCATGTGCCTGGACGCAAATGAAAGTGCAACTTGTACATGCCCCATACACACAGTGCCCAGTTCAGGATAGTATTTTCTGTTTTCTTTCAGGACTATAGAGCCCAGAAGTCCTTGCGGTTTAGAAGGGGGGGTATGCGCATCCCTTCAGCGAGAAAGCTGAGAACAACGGCATAGACAATCAATACATGCTGCAGACTAGCAATTCAGACACCTACCCCATGCAATGCACAAATTTAGACAGATGCGGATTACAGCGGGCCACCATTGCTGCATACCAGCTGATCCATGTTCATAGAAGGGGTGGGTCTTTAAATGGGTTTACATGTTTTCCATCTCTAACGCGGAGGGAACAAGGTAGCAATGCGTTCAGAGAATCAGGTGGTGTCAGAACCAATGGGATGGGAAGGAGGGGAATAGAAGGGGAAGCAGGGAATGGGTCAGTTTGGGTTGTTCGGGTGAGGTCAAGAACAAGGAGGCCCGAGAGATTGGGTGGAGGAAGGACAGTGCAGCAAAGCGAGGTGGAAGATTACAGAGAGTGTGTGCAAGTTGAGGCATTGGTTACTGTGAGAAAGTGGTAATTGGGTGCAAGTGCCTGTATGGTAAATGGAGAGAGTGACTGAGGTTAAGTGTGAGAATAGGGCATGTAAGTAAAGGTGAGAAAATCAGTTGAATGAGAAATTGAGAGAAGGATGATTGTAAGAGAAGGAGGGGTGGAGCGAAAAAGGGAGAGTAGTGGCAGGAGAGTGGAGAGTAGTGTGCAGAGGGTGGAGAGTAATGTGCATCAATTGGAGAGTAGTGTGTGGAGAGTGGCGACTAGTGTGAGGAGAATGGGGAATAGTAGAGTGTAGAGGCAGGGGAGAGTAGAACATAGGGTAGTGTCAGGTGCTTGGGGGCAGAGACGTGCCCACAAAGCCAAGGGGAGAAAAGTGCATGAGAGGCAGGAGTGTAAGGAATCCTGTAGAGAAGAAAGGATTTGCAATAACTACAGACAGTCAGTCAACAAAGGAAGTAAACATATAGGGGCAGGGAATACAAGTAAGACAAACACGTTAGGTTCCCAATTGTGATGTACACAGAATGGAGAAGAGTTTACCACAGGACCTGGGGAAACTCTATCCTTCTGAGATGGATACTGTTACAAGGCCCCACTCTGAATGCTCATGGAAAGGAACAGCAGGAGTGGGTATCTGTGTTTGGACCCGAAGGCACGAACAAGGAAACCGTACTCACAAGACTGAAACCTGTACGGGTCCTGCAGGAACTAAACAGTGATTGCCTCCTGAAACACGAACCAGCACACTGTTAACAATATGGCACAAGGTACAATAATGAAACACGACAAAGGAAAGGGCAGAGATTGCATGCTGGAGGAAGGTGTGCCTTTCCCCTCCTTGAGATACTTTGATGTACCCGGGGCTGTCACATTGCAGCTGACTATGACAGGGGAAGATGGCGCCTGTAGGCTGTGTCTTCCTGGAGTACATGTGACTCTGCATTTTGTGCAGGATGCAGATGCACTGTGTGGGCTGGGATTTTGAACTTTGTTTTCCATGTATCAGGCACTGGGTTCATGTTTTCACTCAGTTCTTTTTGAGAATGAAATCATAATTTCCCTACAATTGATTTAGCTTCGTGCTCGATAGGTGCCCAAATTGAATGATTGGGCTTTTCTATGTTCATGGATTCCAAATACAGGATTCAAATCATTGGTGTTTCAAAGACTTGGAACATGTGATTTGTCCTGTTTTTCATTGACTTGAAACCAAGGATTCAGGTATTTTCTGTCCCGTCACAAATGCCGAACACATGGTTGAACTTTCTTGCCTCTGGACTTCCCAGCCTTGGAATACCTGTTTTCCCCTCAGTCTTTAAAGGGACTTACAGGCAACCAATTCCTCTGCCTTGTTAGAGGTTCGGAACACATTATTCTGTCTGTCATCTCAGTCTTTCATAGGAATGAAGCAACCGATAATCTCTTTCTGCAACCTGGGCCTGTTTTGAGACTTCATTTCTAAGAAGCAACACATTTCTCGAGTCTCCTTTTAAAATCTGTGTTAGACCGGAGCTGGGTGTAGTACTTCACTTACCATAATGGAAAAAATGATTTAGCTTGTCTCTCACAGCCGTTGCTGGACCTTGCTTTCCAGGATGCAATCTTTTGAATTATCACAATCACTGGTAGACTTGATTCTGTCTTGGATTTAATTTCCTACCTTGAAACACGTGTCACGTCTCCTTTTTCAGTCTTTGTTTCAGCTAGGACTTGAATGTTGTATCCCGGCATTCAACAAATTATATAACGTCAATTTTTCAATCCTGGTTATACTTGATCTGGGTACTGGGCTTCGTTCCCCTGCATGCACAAATCATTTCTCATCTCTCATAATTGTTAAAATTAGGTTTGGTGGTTGTGAATTTCCAAGCATGCACCATCTCTCTCACAATCATTGTTAGACTTGTGCATTGCTGCTGGACTTTGTTTCCCAGTATGCAATAAAAGGAACAAATCTTCTCTGCAAGTCCGTATTAAACATGACATACGTATTGGACTTTGTTTCCCATCATGCAACAGGTGCTTTAACTTCTGTTTCACAATCCTTGCTCGACTTGCTTTTTGAAGTTGGCTCTCTAGAATACATGACCAGCATTATCATCTCTCTCATAATTGTTGATAGACTTGGGATAGTTTGTTGGACTTCATTTCCTAGCATTCAAGAAATAGATAGAATGTTCTCAGGCATTCCTCCCTTTGAAACTTGAGCTGGGCTTTGGACTTTTTTCCCTAGCATACAACAAATGGTTCGACTTCTCCCTCATTGTGCTTCTCATACAAGGCTTAGAGACTGGGCTATATTTCCCAATATTCAACAAATCGTTTAGGTTCGCCCCAGGACTTCCATGGCTCATTCCCTCAACCCTTCCTGATCAGCGCCATCTTCCTCTCTACCATTGTGCCTTTTCCTGTTCATCTTGTGTGTTGGTGTCCTCTCCGTGTTCCATCTCATGCTCACTGCATGCCCAGTTGGTTCTTTATCCTGTTATGTTATGTTATGTTATGTTACTTTGCATTTATATAGCGCCTTATGTATCATTGGTATGATCTCAAAGCGCTTGTAGGTTGAACACCCTCGGGAACTGTAGTTCAAGTCATTTGAGAGAGAGAAGGTCATACGGTGCGTGGGTGCACCGGTTATGTGTGCAGCCGGTGTGGCAGTTGCATGGTAGCTGCCTCTTAGCGGTAGGTGGGGTGGTTGGGAGGTCAGGTATATGTGTTCATTCTGGGGGGTTGACGCCCAGACTGTTTTCCGGCTGCGTTAGACCTGAGGAGAACGCTTAAGCTGGCTGTGAGTGCTCAGCTTGGCGTGTTTAATTAGGATGATGAGGGGTATGTGGTAGGTGATAGTATGAGAACAGCTATACCGAATGTGTCATAGTATCGCTGTGTTCTATTTGACTGGTGGCGTACAGGAGAGAGTAAGCGTGGTATTGTGATGTGGTGGTTATCAGTAATGCGTTCCATCAGTACCATCTATTCTTACATTTTAATCGCTCTGTCTGTTCATACTACTTCTTCTGTTCATACATTCCGACTGGTTCGTCATTTAATTTACTAGTTTTTCCATCCAATTCCATCACTCAATCCTTCATCTACATGTACTAGTCTATCCATTCTGTAGTTCCATTTCATCCTTCCCATCTGTTTTAGAGTGTTCCATTGGTTCCATCCATCCAAATCATTCTATCCGCTCTGTGTGGTCCACTCGCCCAATAAGTTACCTCTGCTCAATATGTTCCATCCGTTCTATCCATTTCCTTAACTCTATCTGATCCATCCACTCTATCCGTTTCGTCCATTCCATCTATCCTCCACATTCAACAGGCTCCCCACATTGGAAACTGTCGCAGAGTGGGTACTCATCCAGCTTCTGTACAAGTTCAGACCTTGTTGGCGTGGTCCTCCTCGGCTCACCCTCGGTGACTTCAGCTTCTCCCTCTCTTCTCCTCATCCACGTGGTCTTCTCAGCCTGGAGCCCTTGGTTGACTTGCTCATGGTCCTCTGGTTGCCAGCTTTCCTCCTCCTGGCCAGCGTGCCTCCACCTGTGCCTCCTCACACGCGCTCTCTCTCTGGGCTTGCTCCCTTTTGAAATGCCTCCAGCTCTGCGGACCCTGTCTCATGTTGACCACCATAGGCGACCGACTCAAACTCCTTGGCATAATTTCCTCAGGAGTGGTGATTCGTCCCAATATGTATCAGCTGATGGTACTATAAGTATAAGTACTGTGTGTAAGAAGGCATATTAAAAGATGCTTTCGCAGAGGCGTGGCCAAATGACGTGAGCAAAGATGTGCTTCTATGAAGCGTCTTCAGAGACTGTTTCTTCAGGATGAATCTAAACTCCTCCCACCCCGCCAAGTACACAAGCAAGCACTGCATATCAAATATATATTAATTGAAGAATTAGATGCTGGGGCCTTACCTAACACGTTCGGAAGCACGCAGCCCAGTGCGCGTCCTCATTCCTCCGAACAGGCTGTCAAGATGGTGGCAATGTCACATGAAGTGCCATACCAGTAGGCAGAGGCCGTACTGGCAGCAGTTCCGAGGCACTTCAATGTCGTGTGAAGGCCAGTCATGAGTGAGGACATGCAGGGTAGTTCAGGGCAGGCAGCAGGGGGTTGAGTTACCCAGCTGTCAGTCGCCAATGGAGATGTACATCACAGTCATCACCCAGATTCCACGTTTACAAACGTGTCATTTAGATCAAATTAATTGATCTGGGTCATCTGTCAAGCGAATTGGTTTAATAGCCTGGCCATTGGAATTGCTGGGGTATTCTGTACAGGCCCTGATGGAAGTGTACACAGTAAACATCCATTCCAGCCAGCCCAGTTATTTCTTGGTTTTCAACCGTGTTTGTTATTTGGAAGAGGCCTGGTTTAAAATTGAGACCAAATTGTAACGCTCTGCACGGGTTTAAACCTATCGTGTGTCTATAAATGTGTATCAGATTTGCATACATTCTGATGTTGCAAGTCGCCATTTCACAATGCTTCATAAGTAGAAGAGGTGTGATGCCTGCAGTGTTTAGTGTCCGGCAGCCGCGCTTGGTTACCAACAGTTTCTCTAACTTGACAAGCGACCCCTCTCAATAGCCCGACAGCATTTGCCAGCTGTCCCGCCAGCTGTCATGCGTGTTTTCGTCTCAATTGCACGCAGTAAACAAGATTTTGCTTAACGAGAAGCCGCGCACGCTTTGATCAAGCTAAGGCAGGTCACTTGTAACAACCACCTGCATTTTTGCACGGGTACATCATGCGCGAAAATCAATACTCCAACGCTGAAGAAGCGAGTGCAACTAGGCGGAATGCTATCGTCATTGCCGAGTTTCACGGGGGACGTATTTAGAGTGGGACGCTCTGCATTGAAGCAAGTGGAGCCAGGCAGCAGTGACTGTAAAGCACGAATAGTGCGAGATAAAAAAAAAAAAAAGGAAAGCAGTCAGGATTCATTTCGCGCCACAGCAAATTAAAACGTCTGCACAAAAGACAAAACATAACATCAAATTTGATATTACGCCACTATTGCTAGAAAGAGAAATGTGCACATCTTAAATATATGATCGAAAGTAGACATTCACTACACTGCAAAAACAAAACAAACCACACATAGACTTGCACAACAGAACGAAAACGACTACCGACCGTAAAACACCCCAAGCCCAGCCAACGGACCCACTGAGCTGAGGCCGCCAACAGCACATCACTGCTCTCCTGCACTTTTCCAGCTTCCACTAACCCCCCTTCCCTTCCTCTTTCAGAGCCGCCAGAGCGCCAGGGGACCACTCCGGTGGTGATAGTGCACGGTACAAATATTCTTTAACATTAACATTGTGACTTTGGAATCTTCTCTTTTGCAGGAGCATAACCCATTCCCGCAGTCCATTGTGAAGTGTAGATGTTAGGTCATGCTGTCAGATTCTGAGCGGGTCAATGAAGCTACATACACCTAGCCCGAGGGTCGTACCGGGAGTGTGGGCCCCAAAGAACGAGTTAAAGGCCCAAGCACAGTGGGGGTGTTTAACAAGCTTTATTGGCCCCCCCCCAAATGTGGATGTGAAGGCGGTGAAAAAGAAATCTGCCTGTATCGGTTGCTGAGAACTGGCTAGTTCCCAGCAACCACGTTGAAACGTGATGTGTGGAGGGAGGGACAGGGCTTAGTATGCAGCCAGCCGCATCTGCTAGGTGTGGCCCAGCAAAGTAATGGAGATGGTCTGCAGTGTCAGGGAGAGAAGGGAGGGACAGAGAATACCGGGGCAGCATAGTAAGGAGCGAGGGTTGTGGAGGGGAGATTTCTGGTGCCCGGAACGCATCCTTCAGTTGAGGCCTAGGCAAAAAAGGGAGTGATGTGGCAGCGGGCTGTCAGCGCAGCGCTCCCGTGATGAGGACGAGCGCTGCGCTCAGAGTCCTACTGGTATTTGTGATTGGGGGAGTCATGCAACTTCCCCTGTCATGGCCCTATTTCCTGGCCTTTTATTGGATTTCCTTACCATTTCAGTTCGTATGGCCTGGAAATTGGTCAATGGGGAGTGCCACGTCACTACCTCCGGTTATAATGTTGAATAAAACCGATTACTTTCTGAAGTAGCCAACTATGGAATAAAGCTGCTCCAAGAATGGACATATCCAGTCATAACTGTTCATTAGAAGTAAAAACGGCTGTGGAGGCTCATGTTCTTCATGTTCTTGCCTCTAATCACTTAGACCGGTATCATCAAAACCCAATGTATTAATTTAGTTATTGCTACACCACAAATATAGCCAATTTGCAAAGGCCTTACCAATGTTAAGAACACTGATTTGTCACATAATAATAAAAGTAAAACAAGTCAACTGTTGCAAACAAGCATGCAACATTGGAACAGCGGTCCTCCTTCAAGGCCGCACTTACATTCGTCCGCATGCGTGTCTACTAAGATCGCCCTCCAGCTGTGATGGACAGGTTTCCACTGTCACTGGGGATTTTCACTGGTCCCTCCTATTACAATCTTTTTCTGCAGTTCTAGTTAAACGTTCGTTGTTGCTTTCTTCCATGTTCACACACTGATTGTCAAGTTGTTATGCTACGATCTTTCTTTTTAGGGGGATAAAAGCATGCAAGAGATTTTGATTTTGACTGAGGCCTCCTCTTGATTTTCTTACTATACGAGGGGTTTGACGCTAGCCAAGCATTCCGTGGCAGTGGGAAGTTGTTTCATGGACTTATTGCTTGAATAGAGCTCCTGCTCTAGAAGTGGGAATGTTGTTAATTTCTCCATCAGTTGACATTGGTTTTCTGATGTTCGGACCAGTTGGCTCTCTGTGTTCTTGAGAAAGCGCTTGTGCACGAAACATGTTGCTGTATGAAAGAATCTTTCCCTCTCAGCAGTGCAGCCGCTTCTAGTTTCACGAGGTCCATTTTGCGCAACCCTGCTTTCTTGAGTGCACCACATTAGTTTGCGAAAGTTCAGAGTAGTGACTTTTTCATGCACATAAGGTATATTGGGCCTCATTACGACTCAGGCGGTAAGGGTTTTACGACGGCGTAAACAGCGCCGACCCTTACCGCCTGAGTACGAGGTCCCTTAGCGCCATGGCGGATTTAACACCTGCTTTTAGCAGGTGTTAAAATCCATGGCGCTAAGGGACCATGGAGTTAATTACGCCCCGTAATTTACGGTGGCGTAATTAACGCCTTCCCCACTCCCATTATGCCCTATGGGGCAAAAATGGGAATGGGGAAGGGTAAATGGGGATTGGGGACTTACCGCCCCGCCAAGGTCGAAATGGGGCGGTAAGTCCGCCAACCACCATGGCGTAAACATAGTTTACGCCATGGTGGTAAAGTCACGGCCCAGGCGGTAACTTACCGCCTGGGTCGTAATGAGGCCCATTGTAGTGGAAGCAACGAGGGGCTGCTCCTTCTCTACTCCTCCATCCACCATCTGAGAAAATCAAGACCTCTTGGGAATCGGATGTTTTTATTTTTTGGAGCTAGATTGAAAGATACTTGGTGTACTTAATTTTCTTTGTGCAAATCTATACAGTGTGTTAGTAAGGGTGAAACTTGGTGGTTAATAGTGTTGAACAAGAAGGAAAGGCCTAAATAATTCTGTAGGATGGGGGAGGGGGTGTGGCAATGTCATGGCAAGGTGTATTCAGGCCCGGTTCTTTGGCCGGGCGAGGCGGGCAACTGCCCAGGGCGCAGTAGTCCCAGGAGGCGCAATTGCTCCGGTCCCTGGAGCCTCTGGAGGGGATCAAATTCCCCAGTTTGTGGTGTGCGCATTTCCGTGGGAGAAGTTCCACTGGCCAGGTGCTGGCGCTGCCCTGACATTACATGAGTCAGAGGCTCACTCTGACCACTTTCGCGCGGGGGTGTGTGTGGGGGGAGGGCTTTGGCGGCATAAGCACAACAATGAAAACACTTGAGGTCCCCCTGCATTTAAAAGCAGCCCCTCCCATCACAATGCCGGCAGGAAACTGCTAATAGTGGGCCATTAATCACTGAATGGTTTCTTGCTGGCATCGTGATGGGAGTGGAGGTGCAGTGGGCTGTGGGGAGTGGGCGTGCCTTGCAGGGACGTACCATGGGCCCCGACACGGTACAAACGGAGACCCGTTTCGGCCCATGGTGCGTCCCTGAAAGCCCAGAAAATGGCCAAAATAATAGTTTAAAGCGGCGCTATTTCTTTCATGCTGCTTCTTTGCCAAACTATATATCAATTACACTTTAAACCACTTCCATGGCACTGGTGATGAGTTACTTCATTATTCTGATAATAGTTTTGACCGGTGTTGCTGAGTAAATATTCTTTAAGCCACGACCCGGTTTATTTATTTATTTATGCAATGTTTGTCGGGTACATGAACATGGATAATTTATTTATGCAATGTTTGTCGGATACCTGCATCCGACCAACATTGCATAAATAAATATACAGGTACACGACAAACATTGCATGAATAACTAAATAATCCGGGTCCATGTATCCTTAAAACAAGTCAGACTTTACTGTATCAAATCATACACTTGATTCCCATTCAAAGAATTTTAAAGTGATTCTTTATTGGGTTCAGGTGTCTCATTGTCATTGCCCTTTTGACTTAGGTTGCCTCCAAACCCCCTTCAGCATCTTGTGTTCTTTGTTGGTTGTATATATTGCATCCTGTGCCATATTCATGGTCTCTTGGTGTGCCTAGTCCTCATTATCTGCAGCCTAAGTGGGACTGGGCATATAATTGTCTTGGACACCAATGAAAAAGTGGCCCACTGTTGCAAATGGAAATTCATTCTTTGTGTGACGGACTGTTTGACTTTAGGTAGGAGTTGCTGAATGGTGTAGTTTGGGAGTGGCGCGCAGGGTGCGGTGGGAGTGGCGCGTGGGGTGTGGTAGGAGTGGCACGCGGGATGGGGTGTCGGGGGGGTGCATTCTTAGTGTTTCGCCCTGGGCACCAAATGGACTGGAAACTGCCCTGGGTGTATTGTGGACCAGTTAACACGGTGAGGTGTTCTGTGGAGAGATATGTCTTCAGTTCTTTCCTGAAGTGCTGCCGTGCCGAAGAGGGGGGCTTGTTTGTGGGTGTCGATGCTGTTTTGGCATCTAGAATGCTGCCGTTTCTCTTCCTCAGCTCTTCCTCTGCTCACCAATCAGTGCCTTGAACGTCTGGTATTGACTCCGTTTCGAGCTCTATGTTCACATTTCGTGTGTAAGGCTGTCAGCAACATTTGACTGCTGTCTCCTTCTTACTGGACTGCCTTACTCACCAGTGCAGTGCTCATCTTGAGTGTGTGACTAGGTGCCTGTAAATGTAGGTTAACAAGTCCAATTATTACTGTCCTAGCAGTTTGTGTGTTGACAATAAATAAACTAAGGAAAAAGAAAGCCACCTATATCCCCAAGCTATTGCATTAGGGTACAGCTAGGGAGAAATGGCCTATGAGGAAGGGCACAAAGCTTGAAGGTGTTTTTTGGTTATTTGCCCACTGTAAGGGTCCAGTAGTACACAGGGGACACAAAGGTGGCATGTTTGTTGGCACAAACCTTTATTGAACAGAAAATGAGGAAAAACCCTAACTGTCCCTATTTTTTTTATTTTTTATTTCACACAGTTTATACAAACTTTTGAAATCAAAAAACTCTTAACACAATTAATCACAACATAAGCTAATTCTAAAACTATATTTTTGAAATTTAACTCTTAACACAATTAATCACAAAATAAGCTAATTCTAAAACTATATTTACAACTAAACTTTGAAAAACTGAGATTAGGAAAAAAAGAATGCCACCCAAACCAAGCTCTAGGCATCAGTTCACAATTACTACAAGGAAAGATTTCTTTCATTTCTGGACAGCTGGCACCGACTCCATCATCTTTTGAAGCTGATCCAAGAACCTCATTAGTGCTAGCGAGAGAGATTTACACTCGCTGTTGTGCATTTGCCTCCACCAATCCTCCATGTTATAAGTCAGACATTTTTCCAGCTCTTTCATAAGGAATTTCTCACGTTGGTGTCTTAGTAAATGGCAAGAAAGGACTAGATGTTTTAAATTTTCCTCTTCACTTGAACAGAACTACAGTTTGTATTTCCCAGCTGAATCATTCGTCTATGCCTTAGGATTTCTTTGGTTTCGAAAATATTCAGACGAAATTTCAGGTAAAGTCTTCTTAAACGCTTACATGGTGCGATGATCATATATTTAGGCAGAGTGTTAAGTCTTTTGGCTTCAAATGGTGAGTTTTTCATACATTGATAGTTAGATCTTTTCTCTCCAGTTTTGATCCAGTCAAGTTGAAGCAACTTTTTCTTTACTGCGTTTGGGTTGTTCCATAATGTTGTTTTATCTGTGTCCAGCTGCTTCAGGATATCTTTGCATTGTTGCCTCCATTCTGTCAATGTAGTTTTCCTTTGGATTTTCCGCTCAATTAATATTTCAAACGGTGGTAGATCAGCTTCTTCATTGGTCTTTCTGAATAGCGATAACTTGTTCCATATTAATCTAGCATTTAATGTAGAGACACCGACTTCATAGAGAATGCATGCAGTTGGATAGCTTTGTGGGATCTGGAGGATTCCCTTCCAAAAGGAGCCCTCGCATCTAGACCAGATCTTTGCATCACACCCAAACATATTTTCGGCTCCATATGTTAGTATAGGAGTAACCTTGCTTTGGTAAAATGTTCTTATCGGAACGTAAGAGAATTTACCATATTTTTTTTGCAGAATTATTCCCTGCGATGTTAGTTGTTTACAGTTGCTTAATAGTTTTTTCTTCATTGGTTCGCCATTTATACTGGGGTTTATTATAGTTCCTAGATATCGTGTATATGGAACTTTGTTCAGATTCTTTGATCCAAGGCCCCTCTTGACCTATTTTTACCTGATATAGCCCCCCTCGTTTGTTTTCAAGCACTAGATTTTCGGATTTAGCCACATTAATATCTAACCCTAGTTCTTCTAGGAAGGTTTTTAGTGCAGTCAATTTTCTTTGTAGGCCAATAGGTGTAAGGTCAAGGATGACCATATCATCTGCATAGAGAATGTGATTCACATGAGTTCCATTCACCATTGGAGGAAATGACACAACACTCTCTAGTGCTAGGCCAACTTCTCATATATAAAAGTTCAAGAGAGTTGCTCCAAGGGGGCATCCTTGCTTCACCCCCCTTTCTGTAGGTATAGGGTTTGTTAGGTTTCCCTAGCTATCCATCCGAACTTTTATATATGTGTCTGAATACAGCTCCCTGATTTATTGAATTAGGCTGACAGCACACCCTCTTTCCTTGAGTTTTGTCCATAGTGTTTCTCGATCCACGCCATCGAATGCATTTGCCATATCGATGAACGCTAGGTAAACTTTCTGGCCTGATATGATGGCATCAATTTTCTACAGGTTTAGGAAGAGGAGATTTAGGCTACAACCTACTCCTTTGACAAAGGCAGACTGTCGCTCATCAAAGATCTTATGTTGTCTAATCCATTTCGTCAATTGAGCTAGCATCAAGGTTGCAAAGACTTTCCCTACCACATCAAGAAGGGCTATTGGCCGATAGTTTGCCGGATCAGTGCGGATACCCTTCTTGAATATCGGTACTATGATACCAGATTTCCAGGTTGATGGAATACGCCCCTCTTTGATTATATTCTGGAATAGGATATCACAAAATTCAGTCCACTCATCGATGTTGGTTTTTAGGTCGTCATTTGAAAGACCATCAGGGCCAGCTGCTCCGGAGGAGCTACTTATTTGAATACATGATCGAATATCATCTCGGTCAATGTTAAGCTCCCATGATTGGCTTGTTTGTAGGGACGGGCAGGTTGATTTTTTTACTTTTTTAAATAGGTGGGTATAATGTCTCTCCCACTCTTTTTCTGTTACCATGTTCGTTAATATTGCATTTTCTGGATTTGTGAACTCATTTACTTTTGTCCAGAAACCTCTTGAGTTTCTTTGATTTAGAGCAATCAGCATTATCGCTGCATCTATCTGTTCAAGCGTCGCTCCATACACTTTACACCAGTTGTTAAATCTGTTTTTTGCTTTTCTTAGCGCACACTTACAGTCAGGCACTCTTGCAGCATATTTTCTTCTTAAGTCTTTCCTGAGTTCTCTTTTTTTAGCGCGACTTGAGGATTATACTTGTGCTTTCGATAGTTAGGATTATTTTGGGAGTCCTCCTTTTTTATTTTGTAGATTTCAAATAGAAGATGGTATTCTATCGAATCCGTTAGATTTTTCACATGAATCGGTCTCATATTTTCTGTTACTGCTATGATGTCATTATTTCTTAATCATAATGTATTGTGGCCAGGTTCTACCGCAATTCGATGTTTCCATTGTTTGCGTTGTTGGAATTTTTTCATCTGCCACTGTATGGAGACTACATTATGATCACTTTGTTTAGACTTTGTGACTTTGAGCAGTGTAATTTCTTGTGCCATTGCTTCAGATGCGAAAATATAATCTATTATGGATTTTTGGGGGCCTCTTTCCCAAGTCGGCTTCAGTGGAATATCTCCCAATATCGATCCGTTCAGCAGTGCTAGATTCCTGTTCGTCATTTCCTCTAGCCATCTTTCACATTTCAACATCTCCTTATAATTTCCCCCTGCTTTTAATTGCTCTACATCTATCACCTTCATATTGAATTCTCAGCATAGTATAATCTAAGCATTCGCGTCTCCTATTAAGATGTTATCTATCACATCTAGCAGATCATCTTCAAATTTTTGGTGGGTAGCCGGGGTTGTAGTCCAATAAACATTTAGTACGTAGAGAATTTCTGAAGTGGTCATCAATGGGTCAGATGGTTCAAGACATACCATCTGAAGATACGGTGAGACATTCTGCGCTTCCTTGATTCGTAATCCAGTGTTTCGGTTAACAAGGATTAGTTGTCCTGACATCGAGCAACCCTTTTTTTTTTAATTACAGCTGGATTTGTTGCGACCTCAAAACCTTCAACACATGGTGTTCTAACTAACCATGTTTCCTGCAAGCATATTATGTCAGCCGTCACTAGGATTTCTGGAAGGGACACGAGAAGATGCAAAAAAACCTTGCGTGTTCCAAGTGGCGAGCACGACATTATTCGGTTGATCTTGGCATTTACTCTTTGGTGAGGCATTTAGAGATTTTGCTATCCATGCCCAGCTGCTTATTTCAGCTTCCGTTTCTTGCACTTCCTTCTTCACGGCTGAATTTGTTTTTCTGTTCGTTGGATTCTCTACAGTTATTTTGATTTTCTTTTGTCTTATTACCTCAGTTGAAATCGAGGCTTGGAGGTTCTCCTCCCTAGCAATAGCATTTACAGTCGCCCGGTCTGAGGGTCTATCTTTCGACAATGGTGAGTTGATGCACGTTCTTGCTTTCCCATTTTTATTTAGAGAATTTGGTTCCATGGGTTTTGGGAGTTCCTTGTTTGCCAGGGCGTTATCAGCTTCATACACTTGGTAACCCGCATCCAGCAACTGTCTGTCGCACATCATCACTGCTTGGGCATCTTTCTTGTCACCAATATGAAGTAAGACACATTTTCGATTCATGTCGGCAATAATCTTGACACGATCAATACGTGAACTTTTTAGTGCTCTTAGAACTGGGATCGATTGAAATAACTACAGTATGGTGTATCAATTCAATGCAACATCATTTTTCTTGCACTCAATTCTTTCCACCAAGATTCTATATGACTGTAGTACATTTGAGGTCTTCCGAGTCGGGATGAAATTGTTGGACTCCAATTGGTCTCCCTCCTTGATCTTTTTCACATGTGCACCTTTTACATTTTCAGAGACCTTCAACTTGTCTTTTCGGGGCACATCGCCGCTGCTCATTTGGGATTGGACTTCACTTTGCACTTGTGTGCTTTCTTTGGCTTTGCATGACTTGGACTCCATGTTCTGCAAACTTAGCTCACGCTTTTCTCCTAGTGTGAGAAAGGGTTGGGTTGCCACCACCTTCTCACATTCACACAGATTTTTATTGCCGATTTTCTTTGGCGTCATGGGCCACGTGATCACTCTTTTCAACAAGGAGTTCTCCTTTTTTCCGGTCTCTCTCTTTTGCGGTATCGGCGAGGTGGATTTCTGACCGCAATTGAGTTCGGGACAACCAGGTTTTGGCTCCTTTTTCTGCTCTGGAGCATCAGTATTATCCCCCTCCTCTTCGTCATCAATGGAATTACTATAGGTCGATATGTTCATCAACTCCTGAATCTCATCTTAATCATCTTCGATCACTGGAGTGTCTGTGCTCTCCCTCGTTGGACCACTGACCTTTGCTCCACCACCAGTGAGATCTTTTTTGATCGATTCTGCTATATACCCTCTGTCATTGGTTTTAGAATGCTCTGTGTTGTTGACAGTGATGTTCAGGGCTTTTATATTTCTAAAAAAGTTAGCAGAATTTCGAGAGTTTTTATTCTTTTGTGCCTGCAGGTTTTTTTTTTTTGCATTTACCTTGCTTTTTTTCAGTGACCGAGCTTTTGGTTGGTTTCGGCGGTCCTGGCAACATTTTAGATTTTTCAAATATGTCAAACCATTCTCCTTCTTTCTGATTCATCTCAGATGTTGAAGGCTTATTTTTCGATAATTCTGTTTGGGCGGCAGACAATTCTGGTTCTGCTGGGTGAGCAATCATCCGGGGTTGAACAGCTTCTTTGTCTTTTAAATTTGACGAGCCATTTGCCGGGACATCCACTGACTCTTCAGATGTATGCACATTTCGATGTTCGCTTGTGCCAACTGATCTCTCTATCTGTACCGCATTTTCTTTGTCGGTCTCCTTCGGTGAACTGTTCTCTTGAGCAGAGCTGATCGTTAGTTCTTTCTCATAGCAACAATTCTGCTGCAGATTTTTCTTTGTCCCCTCCGCCTTCTCAACAGAGTGTTGGTTTTTTGTTTGGGGACCTTTTATATTGTCGAGAGCTTCCAAATCGATCACTATTTCCATAGGTGGCGGGATATCAGTTCTCCTTTGTTTTGATTCAGCTACACCCTTTCCATCTCTTTCTTTTTGCAGTAGCATGAGAGCTTGTCTCGTAACTTCAGCCAAGAGTCTTTTGTGTTCTAAATTGTTTTTGAATTACTCTTTCAGTGCTATTAAGGAGATGTCATTGCCTCTTCTGGTTGTCACTACTTGTGACATCATCGCCACCAAGTCGGCTTCCAGTTTTACAGTTTTTGAATTAAGGAGAGCAATCAGAGTCGTTTGATCATGGAGGTTTTCATTTAGGTTCTCATACAGTTTTGTCAGTGGTGCCACTGCTATTGTAGTAGCAGACATCAAGATTGGGCTTTGTTCAGAGATTATATTCTCTAGTAAATCAGGTATTAATTTATGACTTCTTGACCCCTTCAACCGTAAGATTTTTGAGCCCAGGTGGCTCCTATTTGTCTTTACTGGGGAGCTATCTTCATCAGGTGAGTTGGAGGAGGAGGATGAGTCAATCACTTCTCGATCTTTCTGAGGTGTTGGAGGCCCACACTCCACTTCACTTGCATTTGATTTCGTTTTTTCCCAGCCTTTAAAGCGTTTGTTGGATCCACTAGACTCGTCGTCTGTGCTTGCCACTCGTCTTACTCTTTTTTGGGAGGGCAAGATCTCATCATTTCTATCCTCAAAAGGAGGCGTGTTCAGTTCTAGGCTCAACACTTCACTAATGCTCTTGTTCCTGTGATGTGCCCACGTGGATGGTGGCATAGTTCTTCCGCAAGAACTGGAGTGCGATACTCTCATCGGTTGCATTAGTTTAAGATTAAGAGCCGTTAAATCTTTTATCACTTGATCAGCGATCACTAGTGAGTCACGGCGACCAGGCAGCTGGGAGTGAAGAGGTACCTAATTTCCCTCTTTCAAGAAGTCTATAGATTTCCAAACATCATCAGATCCGTCTGCCACTGAGGCTGAACTTGTAACCTCTGGTGCAGGCACCTGATGTTGTATGTCAGCCGACATTTCACCAGCCTTTAGGCTCTGTTCTTCTTTTCTTGCATGCATTGTTTGTTTTTTTCTCTGGTCTGGTTTGTGCAACGCGGTGACTCTTAACCAAGCCATTAGTTTTAACGGAGGTACTGGCCTTCTCATTTCTGCAGTATTCCATAGATAACTCTGTGGCATTGCATTTAGGGTTGAACTCCATGAATTTGAATGAGAGGCTGTTGAGTATCCTATGAGCAGCCTCACTTCTCCTACACAATTTTATTTTTTATTCATCTTTCTGTTGGGGGTACAGCAGTTATTGTTCAATTTTGGCCTTTGTTGTATTGTCAACAGTTCTGTGTCTGCCCCCTTGTTACAAACCATGCATCCGCTCTCCAATTGGTCACTGTGATGGCTTTAATCTCCATGAAATGTTTGCCTTTGGAGAAGTGATTGCTTTTTATGGGCATCAGATGCTATATGTCCATACACACCCCCGCTGTACAGTTCATTATTCCATAGCATGCTCCACGGCAGTGCCAGAGTTTTCCCCCACGCTCGTTCTCTCCTGCTCGTAGATAGTGCCATGCCGCCTGGATCGGGGGGGGCAGTGGATGACGGCAGAGCACATGATTTCTGAGGGGAACGGCGCACGACCTGATGGACATAATGACTCTGTTTCTGTTTCGGATATGTGGGGTAAGAGCCCCGTCTGAGCATTCCCCCCTCTCCTCCACCTCCCGCCTCCAACTCCTCCAACTCCTCCTCCTCTCTTACTCTCCCTCATTTCCCACCAATCTCTCCAGTCTACTGATCGGATGAAGCATCACTCACCTGTGGTGTCCGGTGTTCGCGGGGCATGGTAGAAACTTCATCCAGACTTGCAGCATGATTGTCAGCGAGGAGCGTTATCAGTCCTTCTCCACCCCACAACATTTCGCCCGCTCGACTGCTCGGAGTTTGGTTATGGGGCGTGTCTTTCAACAGGACCCGTTTGGCCTGTGCGCGAGTCTTCATGGGAATCCCGGTTCTCATGCTTGCCAGTTTATAAGGATTACAGATTTTCTTTCAAGTCAAGTGCATGCCAAGTTCTGTGGGCCCTACAGGCCTCACGGCCCACAGGGAACACAGGAAACACACTCCTGCACACTCCGCTATGCTCCGCGTAGTGCAGGGGTTTCTATAATTAGACTCCACCTTCCAGTAGCAGCAATGACAAACAGACTGCTCCACAGGTAACAGGAAACACACTCCTGCACACTCCGCTATGCACCGCTTAGTGCAGGGTTTTTATAATTAGACTCCACCTTCCTGTAGCATCAATGGCAAACAGACTGCTCCACAGGTAACAGGAAACACACTTCTGCACACTCCGCTACGCTCCGCGTAGTGCAGGGGTTTTTATAATTAGACTGCACCTTCCAGTAGCAGCAATGGCAAACAGACTGCTCCACAGGTAACAGGAAACACACTCCTGCACACTCCGCTGCGCTCCACGTAGTGCAGGGGTTTTTATAATTAGACTCCACCTTCCAGTAGCAGCAATGGCAAACAGACTGCTCCACTGGTAACAGGAAACACACTCCTGCACACTCCGCTATGCACCGCGTAGAGCAGGGTTTTTTATAATTAGACTCCACCTTCCTGTAGCATCAATGGCAAACAGACTGCTCCACAGGTAACAGGAAACACACTCCTGCACACTCCACTACGCTCCGTGTAGTGCAGGGGTTTTTATAATTAGACTGCACCTTCCAGTAGCAGCAATGGCAAACAGACTGCTCCACAGGTAACAGGAAACACACTCCTGCACACTCCGCTGTGCTCCACGTAGTGCAGGGGTTTTTATAATTAGACTCCACCTTCCAGTAGCAGAAATCGCAAACAGACTGCTCCACAGGTAACAGGAAACACACTCCTGCACTAACTGTCCCTATAAGAGGGGGTTCCCTGCCTCAAACAAAACTCAGGATAATGTCAGAATGTAAGTCAAAACCAAATAGTCCACTGTCATATGTATCAACCCTATTTCCATCCCTTACACTTCAAAAGAAACCTATGAAGTAGACTACACCCTGCTTATACCAGGATGACTCCCTCCTTTTGTCATGACCCGGCGAAATTGCCCCTTCTGGACCTCATGGTCATTGCCACGAAGGGCTTGTACTCCTTGTTCCTCCCAACATGGCCGTACCAAGCTCCGTGCTACGCACTAGCTTTCACGTCGTAGCACGTACTATAAATTGGTCACGCCCCTGCTGGTCCGCGCGTCTCAACGCTATCTTCGATAGTGACCCGACGTGTGTTTGCTCTCTACATTTGCTTCCTTGATCCTCTTACTTCCTTCCTTGCCTTTTTTCCTGTTCCTGGACTTCCCCCCTACATTGCTTGTTTATCGCTAATCCTGGACACCCTGGAACCACGAACTTCCTGGAACTCTAAACGCGCTCTGCAACCTGACAAGGCTCGGGCGAGCCTATTCAAGAACCGAACCACCCACAGGAAGAGTCCTCCAGCCGAACAAGGGAGATCCCGATCACAGGTGAGACGGGGGAGATTTACGACAGTTTGAGACACCAAACGATCAATACGGATTCTACCATGGAGAATGCTATTCAGGACCTGATGCGCGGAATGCAAGAACTTTCCACAGAGATGCAGAATATAAAAGCCGAGAATGCGGCGCTAAAACAGCTCGTCTTGTCACACGACCCCGTGAACAAGGACAGCGTATTATTGGGAGGAGTGGTTGATAAATCCGACGGTTCAACAAAGACCTTACGTGGATTCCTGGATTCTTGTTTGGTACATTTTACCTTTAAGCCCTACTATTTCACAACTCCTAGGGCTAAGGTGGGCTTCATAATATCGCATCTTTCCGGTAATGCCCTTACATGGGCCACTCCATTGCACAATTCAGGGGATGCTCTCCTGGATGATTATGAAGGGTTCATCGCGGAACTCAAGACCATGTTCGAACGCCCAGAGCTGGTTCACAGTGCTCAAGAAAAGCTACTTGACTTCCAACAAGGATCCCAAGACATGTTGACCTATGTTACCAGATTCAAACAGCTAGCCAAAGAGGCGGACTGGCCCCTGGAAGCCAGTTTTACTTTGTTTCGCAGAGGTCTAAATGAAGAGATTAAGGGCGAGCTAGCCAGGGTGGCACGTCCTAGTTCATTCCAGGCCCTCCTGGACTTGTCTATGCAAATAGACTTTAGAATCCAAGAAAGAAAGGCCGAAAAGAAAAAGAATAAAGTATCAATTCAAAGATACTCCCTAGAGAATACTACAAGGACAGAATCTGCCAAGAGTCCGAGCACTGATTCTGAACCCATGCAACTTGGAGCCTTTCGTGGACCAATTTCCCCACAGGAAAGGTTAAGAAGAATACACACAGGCTTATGCATGTATTGTGCCTCGGATAAAAATCTAGTTAAAGAACGTCAGCTCCCGATCCTAAATGGAGCAAGGTTTCGGGAGAGCGATGTTTGCTCCACATCAATTCCATCCTTGAACTCTCCTGGACAAAACAAATTGGTGATATTACAGGCCTTTTTATCGCCATCCAAGGACAAGGTCTACCCCATACTGGCCTTGGTGGATTGCGAAGCAATGGTAGTCTGCATTGATCAAGATTGGGTCAGAAGTCATAACATTCCGTATGAAGCAAGAAGTTTTTCACAGCCAGTGGAAGCGATTGACGGAAGACATCTTTCCTCAGGACCCATAAGTCTGCAAACAAGGGAGATCCATCTTTCCATAAATCATCATCAAGAAAGAATTGTTTTTGACATTATAAAATCAGCCCATTACCCCTTGGTTTTGGGCATGCCCTGGTTACAAAGGCACAATCCATATATCAACTGGACGGCCGGATCCTTATTCCTGGGCTCGGAGTTCTGTATAAACCATTGTTTAAACCTAGATACCTCAGTCACAGCCCCTAAAGGCTGACACCACTCATGGTTTCCAATATTGTACAAGTTCCAGAGATCTATCAAGGGTATGCTGATGTATTCTCTACTGCCATCGTTCAAGCCTTACCTCCACATAGACCCGAAGACTGTGCCATAGATACTGACCCCTCAGCAGTGATTCCCTCTGGCAGGATGTTTATCCTTTCAGAACCAGAAAAGAGAGCCCTCTGGGAATACCTAGACACTAATCTTGAGAATAGCACCATAAGACCTTCAAAATCACCAGCTGGTGCTTCATTGTTCTTCGTTCCTAAAAAGGATACCAAAGAGCTCAGACCTTACCTGGACTATCGGGGCCTAAATCAACACACCCTGAAAGACAGATACCCACTGCCCCTGATCTCAGATATCCTTGAAGCTGTGAGAGGTGCAGTGATATTCACAAAACTGGATCTCCGAGGTGCTTACCATTTGATCCATATCCGGGAAGGAGATGAATGGAAAACAGCCTTTAGAACACCCTTTGGTCACTTTGAATACCTAGTCATGCCCTTTGGTCTGACTAATGCTCCCGCAGTCTTCCAGCGTTTTATGGATAGGGTGTTCTCTGACATGTTATTTCTCAATCTTATCGTCTACCTGGATGACATATTGATCTTCTCAAAGGATTCCTTGAAACATGAAGAACATGTAAAGGCAGTACTTCAACATCTCCGTGAAAATCAACTCTTAGCCAAACCAGAAAAATGTTTGTTTCATGCTACATCAGTTCACTATCTGGGGTTTGTCCTTAGTTCAGAAGGAATTAGTATGGATCCTTCAAAGGTGAAGGCCATACTGGCTTGGCCCGCCCCAACATCTGTAAAGCAAATACAGTCCTTCCTGGGGCTTGCCAACTTCTACCGGAAATTCATCCCCACCTTTTCCGAGATTGTTCAACCCATTGTTAACCTCCTGAAGAAATACGTTCCATTCAACTGGTCTATACCACAAGACAAGGCATTCCAACGCTTGAAAAAAGAATTCACTCAGGCCCCCATCCTGGCCCAACCTGACATAAATCGTCCTTTTCTAGTGGAAACAGATGCCTCCAATTACGCCATAGGAGCAGTTTTAAAACAAGAATCCGATGATAAATTGCAACATCCCATTGCTTACCTTTCACGGACCCTGACTACCAGTGAGACTCACTACTCAGTTCTGGAGAAGGAGTTATTGGCCATTCGTCATGCCTTCACTGAATGGAGACATCTACTCTTAGGTGCTAAATATCCAGTTCAAGTTCGTACTGATCATCGAAATCTTCAGGTCCTACAATCCCTGGAGTGCAGGAACAGTAGACAAGCTCGATGGGCCTACTTCTTTGCTCAATATCAATTTCAAATCTCACGTGTTCCTGGACCGCAAAACATGATTGCCGATGCCCTTTCTCGGCGTCCCGACTAGGTTCCCTTGGAGGATAAGATCTATCCTAAAATGTGTCCACCTACAATTTTTGTAGCTCAAGCGATCAATCTCCTGGAAGAAATCAGAGTACAGACTCAATCATCTGAACTCTGGAAGGACATATCCGAGAAAAATCCCTGGCGTTTGACAATCAAGGAAGGATATTTATTCAAGAACAATTCAGTGGTCATTCCGACAAAAGAACTTCAACAGAAGGTAATGAATCTATGCCATGATACTCTTCACTCCGGCCATCGAGGGGTAACCAACACCTTCCGTCTTATACAAAGACAGTTCTGGTGGCCAGGGATTAAGTCCAGTGTAGTTCAATACATCAAGACCTGTGCAATTTGTAGTCAGAATAAATACGATAATCAGAGGCCGGCGGGTCTGCTTCAACAACCTACGTTGCCAACCAGACCCTGGGAAGTTATTGCCACTGACTTCATTGTTGAATTACCACCTTCCCGAGGATATACAACCATCATGGTAACCATTGACTTGTTCACTCATCTAGCTCATTTTACACCATTGTATAAACTACCATCTTTCACAGAACTTGCTGGAATTTTCCTGGAACATAGTTTTCGTCTTCATGGCCTCCCTTCAAAGATTATTTCGGATCGGGGACCTCAATATATTTCACAATTCTGGAAACATCTCTGTCGTGTTCTAGGAATCCAACGTGCCCTTTGTTCAGGCTATCATCCACAAACCAATGGGGCAACTGAACGAGTAAATCAAACCCTGGAACAATATCTTCATTGTTTTGCCACCAAGGTTCAAGACGATTGGTCTCTCCTTATACCTTTAGCCGAATTCTCGTACAATAGCTCAGATCATTCAGCTCTCAAGATCAGCCCTTTCTATTGAAGTCAAGGTTATCATCCGTCTGTTTTACCATCAGTTCTTCCAGAATCTACTCCGGTAACTACCCTTGACTCTTGGATTCAGACGCTGATCGACTTACAAAGAGAGGCCAAGGATCAGTTAGAACAGGCCCAGACTCGAACCAAAAGATATGCGGACTCTAAGAGAAGACCATCACCTTCCTAATCAGTTGACGATCAAGTCTGGCTAGCCTCGAAACTGTTACCTCGACATCTACGACCAAACAAATTGGCTCCTCGCTATTATGGTCCATCTTCTATAAAGGAGATCATCAATCCTGTCTCCTTCCGACTTAAGCTCCCGGATTCCTGGAAGAAGATACATCCAGTCTTCCATACTTCCCTGTTGAAACCCTACGTTAGTTCTACTCGAAAACCCTTCAAACCCACACCTGTTGTTGTGGACGACCAGTTGGAATATGAGGTGTCCAGGATATGTGATTCCAGGTATAGAAGGGGTCGATTACAATATCTGGTTGAGTGGAAAGGCTACCCCCCTAGCGAGAGAACATGGGAACCAGTTTCTAATTTAAAGACCCCTTGTTTGCTCAGAAGATTCCATCTTATTCACCCAGGCAAGCCTGGAGGAACCAGTCTTCGGAGGGGGCATGCTGTCATGACCCGGCGAAATTGCCCCTTCTGGACATCATGGTCATTGTCACGAAGGGCTTGTACTCCTTGCTCCTCCCAACATGGCCGTACCAAGCTCCGTGCTACGCACTAGCTTTCACGTCGTAGCACGTACTATAAATTGGTCACGCCCCTGCGGGTCCGCGCGTCTCAACGCTATCTTCGATAGTGACCCGACGTGTGTTTGCTCTCTACATTTGCTTCCTTGATCCTGTTACTTCCTTCCTTGCCTTTTTTCCTGTTCCTGGACTTCCCCCCTACATTGCTTGTTTATCGCTAATCCTGGACACCCTGGAACCACGAACTTCCCGAAACTCTAAACGCGCTCTGCAACCTGACGAGGCTCGGACGAGCCTGTTCAAGACCCGAACCACCCACAGGAAGAGTCCTGCGGCCGAACAAGGGAGATCCCGATCACAAGTGAGACGGGGGGAGATTTACGACACCTTTGGGATGTTTAAAGCAGTTCATAAATGATGGGGGAATATCCTTCTTCCATTGGCCGTCACTAGGCTTTTACGTGTTGTTCCCTACAGATGGGGAGGAGGTCTCTTTCTTTGCAGACCTTCTCAGGTGGTTTGTCAAAGTTCCAAGTTCCAAAACAAGATTGGGAAGGTGTCTCCCTTCGCCAAGCATTTCTCAGGCCCTCTTTGACCAACGTTATTATTGTTCAACTTTCTGCCAAAGGATATATCTTCCTTCCTCTGGTCGTCTCATAACTTGTGCCAAAGGATCTCTTTCTCTTCGACGTTCTCTTACCTATCTTACCAGCTTCTCATCTCTGTAGTCTCTCTTGTTTAAGCCTGGTTCACTATCCTGCCAGGCATTATCTTGCATGTGCAACGCTCTGTTTCTCAGTGTCCTGCTCCCAGACCCCTCGCTCAGCGTTATACTGTCTCTTAATTCGGCCCGGTTCACTATCCTGCCAGGCCTCTCTTTGGATCTCTTTTGGGGTAATCTCTCACCCAGTGTATTCTTAACTGGTCTCTCTGTTTGGTCCCACTGGGACAAGGAAGATGAATCTGCACTTCTTCCCTATCACATCCTTTGGGGTCTCACAGTGCCTTCCCGGTCCCCCTCTGTGTACCGTTCCACTTGGTTCCCAAAGGTTCCTGTCCTCGGCCACACTGGTAAGCTTCTGTGGACTCCCGTGGGCTCTCGCGGTCTTCCTTCGGTGGCTCCAGCACTCTGATTTCTCCCCGCACGTCGGGTCCTTTCTGCGACAGGATGTTGGGTTCCCCAGCTTCAGGTAAGTCATGGCGCTTCTCTGCTTTCTAGGTCCCCGCCTTCTTACTCGAGGCGTTCGGGTCTGCAGCGCGTCCTGTCCACACTGCTTCACTCCCCAGCGTGATGCTCCTCTGGGGTAGGACTGACATTCAAGAGAGTCCTTCATTCGTTTTTATGACGGATTGACTTTCTTGCTTCAAATAGCTGGTATGTTCGTATCGGTTCCGCATAGGGCTCTTCATCGCCCTGCTGGTCCTTGTGTCAGTACTTTTGGAGTCATCCTTACTCACTCTTCTCTCACTCTTGCCTGTCACAGTATAATTTTCCTGACATTCATAGCATAGAAGAACGAGCAGACAGAGAGGGTGAAGGTACTTGGGCCCTATTCATATGGTTGGGTGAATCATCTCTGGCAGCATGATGGTGTACATACAGCGTTCTCCCTTGATAGTCTTCACTTCTCCCACAGAGGGGGGTCCCCTCCCATGGGATTCTCCCACTGAGTACCACCGCTAGGGGACTATTTAGTAGTGGCCCAATGTGAAGGGTCCTCCTGGGGGGGAGAGAGGGAATGACCCCAAGGGACTCGTCACACCACCCATTGACAGCCTTTGGCCATGCAAATCCCTATGGTCATTCCCATCCAGTTCCTGCCCCTCACCACCCAAAACACCTCATAATGGGAACTCTTTCAGCTCACTTTTATTAAACCTTACCATCAAACTTTGCACTTGAAGTGCCTAACAGTGTTTTTTCACAGCTGCCTTCTGAGAGTTAATGGGCCTCATTACACATGTGTCGGTCCAGAAAAAATGCTGGAAAACTGCCAGTAATTCCGACTCCGGCATTTTGAAAGGTGTCAGTGATTCCGGTATTCCTATCCTATGGAGTCCTATTGGAACGGGAACTTACTGCCTTCTCTTCCACCCGTAATACCCTGGTAATACAGGGATATTGGGTGACGGAGACAGTAGGGGCCATTTCCCGGTATTCTGCTGGAATTAGAGGCTTGCATTACTTTATTTACTTGCAGTGAGCCTTGTTACATGCTACCATGTAGGGGCCTGGTAGGGATCCTCAGTGGCCTTCTGTACCATGTTTCCAGATGAGGAGAGGAAACCCTGTGGCTCAGAGGATCATCGGGATGTGGCAGCTAGGCTCAATAGCAGGAAGCTCAGCACCCAAATCACTGAGGACCGTCTCAGTGTGCTCTGCGAGGGCTCTCGGTTAGCGTGCCGGGCCCCGTGCTGACACCACCCTGTGTTCTCCAGCAATCTGCTAAACCCTCAATTTCCCCAACACCCTTAAGTACGTGTAGTGCTTGATCAGTGCCTAAGCCAAGTAGAATGTGTAAAAAGCACTTCACCGCCAAAGCCAAGTGTCACAAGAAAAGCACTGCACTTACCAATCCAAGCAGCCTTTCTCCTTTGCAATTGTGCCTGCATGCAAGCGTGGGTGTGGTTGCATGTGAAACTGTACAACACCTAGCACTATAATGTTCTCTATTTCTGTGGTCTGCGTACAATTTATGTATGTATGGGTTTTTCTGGGACAAACTAGTCACCTGACTGTGGCAGAGCGCCGTACAAACAAACATAACATTCATAAAAGACACCTCCAGGGTGTAATATTGGTAAATCCTTGATGCCCCCAACAACAGGACTTCCCAGCTTTTCACACCCTTGCCCCTCCTATAATGACTACTTTGGAAGCCAAGGAGCCAGAGCTCTGAGCATGGACTGCTTTATAGGCCAAACATTCTGCCATTAACATACTCCTGGCCCCCAGTAAAATGTGTTTCAAGTAAGGGCAATGTGGTTGAACTTTCTTGCCCAGCAACCTACCCGGCTGTTGCCTGGAGGAACAGCGGATCCAGACTAAGCAAGACCAACAAGAACAGAATGTCCTGCGTCAAAACATGACTCTACCAAAGCCTGGACTAAAACATCAAGCTAAGAGGAGCCAAACTGTTTAATCACTTAAAAGAAATCAGATGAACATTGGGGGCCTTCACCTGTGGGTTGATGTGAAGGGCAAAAAAAAGGCAATAATACAGTGGAAAAAGCAGAGGGAGATGGGCACCAGGAATGGGCACATTGGATAACCATGAACTAATAGAACCCTGAGGATTAGCAGAGGAAACTCGGGTCTACTGGCATTTAATTTCAAAAAGTGTGAAGCCATCCATTTCTCAATCCCCTGATAGCCATTTCTCGGATGTATATCAGCATCTGATATTGCCTGCAGGTGCAACCGGCTGTTATCCGCGTACAGATGCGTGAAGATGTCGCAACCGGTGACGAGATCTCCCAGTAGCTCCATGTGTAGGTTGAACAACATTGGTGTTAGGATCGACCCATGGGCCCCCATCTAGGTCACTCCTGGGGGACCCAAACAGGCAGGCGTTGCCTTCACCAGCTGACAGGCTGCTCGGGAAATAGTTTAACCAGTCCCGAACCTTGACCCGGGATGCCCATGCAATGCAATTGGATATCAAGGAAAACCTCATGGTCGATCATGTCCAAGACGTCTGAGAGAACTAGTAACAGCAGCAAACAGGCACCCCCATTATCAAGCACATAATAGAGATCCGACCCGCAGAGTGGTAGTCTCTGAGCTGCAACTAGGCCGGAAGCCAGATCGATACAGCGCCAGAAGATGATGCTCAGCCGGCCAATGGTTTAACTGATCGTGGAACAACAGAAAAAGATTGTCCAGAGAAAGAAATCAATTTGAAAAAATGTGTATCAAAATTTATTGAAACTGATACCAACAATTTAAACAATGGTGAGTCAATCACAAATAATTAAACACTCATCACTTTAATACAGCAAAACAGCAGCAACCGTATGCCTAAAGTCGGCTAAAACATTGTCACACATACTTGCCATTCATAGTGCACTCATTCAAACCCAACTCAACATACCGTGACATACATCCAAAAGCTTAAAAGACAAAAGAATCATGCTAAAAACCTGTGGAGAGAAGGAATTCATGACTGGTCCCCATCAAACAGACATAATTTTTATATTCATTATAATCATAATCAATAGAATTAATTAATAAATAATCTATTGTCAGGGTGGATCGGAAGGAAAGTGCAAAAGATCACATCCCTGTAGGGTTTATCGCTCGACCGGTTTCGACGTGTAGTGGTAGTAAACACAACGTCTTCCTCAGGAGGTGGATGTTACCATTCTGATGAATCCCAAATTGCTATGGTGGCCGTAACGAAGTGATATGGTCAGTCACGCTGGGGGAAGCCTAACCTGAAAAGGCACCCTATTGAATTAGGGAAAGCCAAAGTTGCAGATGTTGGAAGTTTGGAAAGCAGCATTCTGTCTAGGCATGTTTTCCCATTTTCTGCGATCTCATCGTTATAATGGACTTCTCTACTGGTTTGTTGTAGTGATCTACAGACGATACTGGTGTTTCGGATTAAGCTGTGCTGCTTTCCCAACTTCCAACATCTGCCACTTTGGCTTTCCCTAATTCAATAGGGTGCCTTTTCAGGTTATGATTTGGTCCTGGCTTCCCCCAGCGTGACTGACCGTATCACTTCATTACGGCCACCATAGTAATTTGGCATTCATAAGAATGGTAACATCCACCTCCTGAGGAAGACGTTGTGTTTACTACCACTACACGTCGAAACTGGTCGAGAGATAAACCCTACAGGGATGTGATCTTTTGCACTTTCCTTCCGATCCACCCTGACAATAGATTATTTATTAATTAATTCTATTAATTATAAATATAAATATTATGTCTGTTTGATGGGGACCAGTTATGAATTTCTTCTCTCCATAGGTTTTTAGCATGATTCTTTTGTCTTTTAAGCTTTTGGATGTATGTCACGGTATGTTGAGTTGGGTTTGAATGAGTGCACTATGAATGGCAAGTATGTGTGATAATGTTTTAGCCGACATTAGGCATACGGTTGCTGCTGTTTTGCTGGATTAAAGTGATCAGTGTTTAATTATTTGTGATTGACTTACCATTGTTTAAATTGTTGGTATCACTTTCAATAAATTTTGATACACATTTTTTCAAATTGATTTGTTTCTTTGGACAATCTTTTTCTGTTGTTCTATGCAATTATAATACTCTGGTCCAGAGGCTAGAGTTTCCCTGCCCTTTACAGATTTTTTGTTAACTGAACGTGGACCACTCTCTCCATAAATGTACCCCATAAGGGCAAGAGGGTTAGAATGCCTAGATCTAAAGCTGGGGTGCACAACATACGGCCCGCATGCCATAAGCGGCCCGCAATATTGTGTTTTTCGGTCCCCTGTGTGTAGGACTTTCATAATGAAGTGTGGCCCACTTCAAGCAACGGAAAAAAGCTGCACTTCATTAAGAAAGTCTTTCTAGATGGATTGCTGGCATAGGCGTCCATAGAGGGGGGCAATTACTCCCCCACTGGCTGCTTTGTCCCCCCTAATTGATGGCCTGCCCCCCTCTGGCAAATAACTCTTTCCAGGAGCCTCAAAGGTGCTTTGTTTCCCAGACGTCATTCGCGCATTTGCAGGGCCACCACAGTAATCAATGGGCCATGAATATTACTGGGGTGGGGGACATTACTGTTAAAAGCAGGCTATCTACATGGTGGGCACACTATTGTTTTCCAAAGGTGCCGCTTACACTTGTCTAGAAAAAAACAAGACATTTCCAAACTGAAACATGCTGCTTAAACTTACATTAACCAGTTTTCTTTCATATGTCATTTTTTTGTCAGACTGCCACACATATAACCTGTGATATGTGTGACCCTTCCTTTGTGTTTTTTCACAGGATATATTTCTAAAACTGTTATATGCTTGGCAAACTGCTTACTTTTGATTTTCGCAATGAGGTCAGAAATTCCCCCAACCTCACCCTGAATATAAGCATACTACCAGTCCAGCCCATCCCCTGACCGAACACATTTTATAGTACTTGTTTTTTATATGGAATTGCAAAAAGTATTTGCAGCTAGCTTTAAATATATAACATATTAGCAGCAGTCACTCAACCTGCTGAGCTACTCTGGTAGCTTTCTATGGTACGGCATGTCTAAGGGTCCCTTGATGAAATCACTGCAGTTTGTGTACATGACTTCGAAGCCAACAGTATTTCATCTCCTTGAGGGTGTACCAGTGGTGGCTTATCCATAATGGGCAAGGTTGCGATGACCCACGTGCACCCTCTCCCATAATGGAGGAGCCAGCCCAATGTAAACACTGAGTACTCACTCCGCTGCTTTATGCTGCTGAGGGAGCGCTCCTTGGCTGGCTTGAACTGTCAAAGGGAAACATGGTTTCCGTCTGACAGTTCTGTTCCTCAGCCTCGCATATCCAATAAGCCATTCAAAGCCGGGGGCATTTTGCTTCCCCAATCTTGGATGGCCCATTGATGATACTGGCTGAGGAACTCCATGTTTGTTGCGAGGAGGCGCTCCTGTGCCTCCTCACACATACAACCCGGAGTGGGCCACTTCATCATCAGCGCCCCGGCTCTTGTGCATATGTGCACAAACCAGGAAGCACTCTTTGCTTCGTGGTTCCTGTTTGTGCTTTGCGGGACCAGGAGCATTGGGAGGAAATATTAGGACCAGAGCAGAAGGCATGTTAATTTCTATATGTGCATGTCTGTGTGTATGCCTGTGTTTTTAAAATGTCTCAGGGGAGGGCGCTGGGAGGAAGCCCTCTCCAACACCTCTTGATAGGTCCAGGCGCCCTCGCCACGCTGCATCACATGGGCATATTTAGGGCAAATATTTAGGCCCATCCAATTTACAAAAATTCACCAGCTGCCACTGGGATGTACAGCCAGAAACAGGAAACTGTGAACAATTCTACAGGGCCAAAGTGAGATTTCTGAAACCATAGCTAAAGAACCAAAGGAGCAGTTGCCTCCTTTCCCCCTGTGTGATATTTCATCTCATAACCTGACTGTCCTTGACTTTAATTTGAAACTGAGGTATGAGTGAGATCTTTTCTGTTAAACTGGCTCTTTTTGACTGTGACGTCTCTACTGCCACCTCTAACTAGACATTATTTGAAGCTGTGCTGGGAGTGATGTTTGCTTGAGTTAAACAAATGCAGTCTCTTGCTGAGTGCATAGGGCATTTTTGAAACTGTTGAACATGAGTTGACTTTTTAGAATGTACATTAACATGATGCAAAACGTTTTTTCTATTAACCCTACTCTGAGCATGCTCAATGTCACAATCTTTGTAACCAGCTTGGTAAAGTATAGGTATACTTAATCCAGTTTGGCCAGTTGACCCTTATTTGATGTGGCATCCCCATCCCACCTTGAAGGATTTGTGCCCCACGGTTTACCTTCCCTAACACTGATTTCTAGTGACGCCACTGTTGCTGGCCCTCTATAGGCACAGCGTATGCTCTACATGGTGGATGTCTAATGATTCACGTAGTGCGTGTGCTCAGCCAATAGAGGACCAGCAATGTGAAAACCACCACTGGGATTGGGTAAATGGGCTCTTCTTGACTTACTGTTCATGGAACGGAAGACCCTCACATTTCTCTCCTTGCCCCCGTGGCCTACCTTGCCCCCAGGGCATGCATTGTACCGTGGCCTGCTTTCCCTGTTTGCCCATCGCCATGACTGGCCTTGTCTGGACCAACCTGCCCATCGTCACCAGCCTTTGGCTGCCAAGGTAGGCTTGTGGCTGAAACTGGAGGGTTGGGGGTGGGGAGAGGTGCTCGAGCCGTGCTGCACAGCGCCCCCATACTCACATCTATGTGAGCATCACGGCAGGTGGGAGGGAGGCCGATGTTGTCAAGTAATATAGCTCTCTACTGAGTGCCACGGTATATGGCCAAGTCAAAGTGCTAGATGTCGGATAATACTTTTACTAATACATTTTTATAGAATTCTTCACAGGTGGATTAATTTTTACCAATTTTTAAACTTTAATAGTATTTTTTTAAACTGTCCCGAAGGATCTGCATATTTATGCGAGATTGAAGTTCACTCTGGTGGTACCTTTTGCATATTTGCAAATCATAAATAAATACTGTCATCTTTGTCATTTGCCGCGAGCGCAATAACTAGGGGTGGGAACGTTTCCATGTTCAAATCTCATAGTACTTTACACAAGTCTGAAGGAACATGGAGTCTATTAACTCCGCACACACAGGCAAAACTCCACACAATCCCGAAATAGCCAATCTCCAACTATGCTCGTTGTTTCACCCCAAAGAGCTGAAAGCGGGGTAAAAGATGTCTGATTATTGGATACCTTCTGGAGAGCCCTGTCCTTGGACAGCAAATGCACGTTTAAAGTGACAGTCATTTGTTTGTGCACACGCAAGCCTCCTTAGAGAAATGTACATGCCACCAGCCCAACCTTCAGACTTCATTCTGTGGCAACAATCTGATCTAGATAAAGCAATGGGGAGAGGGGGTTAATAGCTGCAGAGTATCACCAAACAGCGTTATTCTCCCCTGTACGACAGAGCAAAGGAAAGCAGCCAGTGGTGAAATACTGAATGAACACTTAAAAATGTATTTGGCCAAGTCATAAAGGGCCCCCCAATGTGTGGGGTGCATTTCAATTGCAAGAGTCGGAAGGCACAAACACAGAGCCTCATCATCACCCCTCCCCTTTCAGACTTGCGGTCTACACAGCTCGTGTTCACATGTGTGACAACTGGCTTGCAGTGTCGTGTGCCTGCTGCTAGGGTGACAGGGAGTGTCTGTGCTCACACAGTGGATGACATATTCAAGCTCAGTAACAACTCTATTTTTCTTCTAGGTTTAGTACACAATGTTACAACACCAGTGCTGTAGAGCATGCTGATATGCAGTATGGAAAACAAACCATATGAGTTATATTGGGCATCCATGGCCTGTGCGCCCCACCTTTGTATGCTGCTTCAGAACCAAGTATTGGAAAGAGAACATTAATTCATTGTCTGGTGACAAAGCAGTGTTGACAGTGGGTATTGAAGTCTTTTGTGGCAGTACCTCTGAATGCAGAGGGTTTCCGTGGTGGCGTGCGGAGGATGCAAATTTAAAGGTTTTTCTTTAAATGTGATGGTGTCCTATACTGCTGGTTGGTTCCCAGTCTGCCCATACTGCAATCTTGTAAAGTGCAAAGGGTTGGAGACTGCATTCTCTTCTAAGATCGAGAGGCAAAGCTTAATCATATAGTCGTTAATGTGGGCAGATCACTCGCCAGCCACAACTGCACAGCTCGTTTCCACCTGCAGGACGGCTGGCTCTCTGTTAGGTTGTTGCTGCTGAGGGTAAGGGGTGATTTTGTTCTCACAATATGGATCACAAAATCAGTTTCTCTTCTGGCTTGGTAATCATGTGTACTAACACCAGCGCTGTGAAGTATGTTAATAAGCACTAGAAAAACGGTTTGCTTTGTGATGCCGAATTGAAAGCAAGTATGGCAAGAAAGACAAGCACACCCTTCAAAATGCCTGTCCCCACATGCTCACTAAAAATGTCAGGGGCAGGGGTTCTCAAATTCACCACATGCCCCTCCTGGCTACCCCACACGAACAATCAGGCCCCCTGTAAGGTGCGTTCAGCCCTTCGGCAGAACTATGTGTGCACCCCTGATCTAATGAGCCAGGAAATGTAACTTGCACGAATAGACTTTCGGTAAAAGGGCGCAGCGAACCTGGGCCCTGAACTACTGCCCGTGGGACGTAAAAAGCACCCACCCAAGAGGTACCTAGAAAGCAAACCCCTTGCCTCCATTGAAGTTTGCATGCCCATAATCTCAGACAGAATTGGGGAACAAAAAACGAAATGCTTTATCTAAAAGCTTTTCCCATTTTCTTTTCAAATGCAAATCAATTCTCTTGGGAGGAAGGTGGATTTGTTTCTGTAGCTGAAAAGTTGTGGAATTAAGAATTTGCAACACACGTTAGTAGAGTATGGTCGGTGAGGGGGAGATGTTTATTTTGAATCGAATTGCTCATTGAAAAATGTTTCTCTGAAATCTGCTTTTAGTTTTATTTCTGGAAAGTGGAGCTCTCCGCGAAGAAGGGCCAGAAATACCTGGGCTAGCACAAAGCCTGGTAGCTCATAAAAAGTGGCGGCATAGCTGCCTGCTGGGTCAAAACGAGGCGGCGTGTTTTCAAGGCTATAAAAGGAAACGCCAACACGATGTTGAGGTCAAAGGGCATGGAAATGATGCTGCGCCAGTTAATTTGCTTTCATAAATGTGCCAGTGGCCCTGTGATTTCTTACTCTAGCCCATCATTCCCTGACTTTTATTATTTTAATTATATACCTTTATTAATATGAAAAAAAAGAAAGTGCGCGCTGCCCTTTAGCATCAAGGTGCTGCTCGGGAATGACTGGACTATTGTTTCGGAATCGTTGCAATTTTTGAAACATTTTAAGAGGCAACGTGAGGTTTTACTTTCTGTTTTTATGCCCCTGCCATTATAGTTATGGGGCTGGGGCAGGGCGCGTTTACAGGGCTTGTTGTGTGGGAGATTTATCGACCGCCATTTCGTGATTGCTCTGCCAGCAGCAGCTGTTGCTAGCTGCAGCCGCCAAGGGGGGAGCAAGTGAGCCCCCAGGCCCGCTGAAAACATGCAGACTTTTTAAAGGATAGTTTTCTAATATACCGGAAAGCAATGAAACCAAATAAGCAGAATACGCGTGTTTGCATTCTGTTATGTTTTGTTGAGAACACCTGGCTATTAAGTACTGTCGTAAACGGGGCAACCACTTTTTCCTTAACAGATATTCTGGCCAACACTTCACTACATTTATTTTACAACTATAGCGTGGGATCAATCCTGATTTGCATATGGCCCCCTCCTTTAATTATTATTATTGGTTATTTATAACGTGCATAATGGCCAGAGGTTTCTAGGCACGCACCCGGGGTTCAAACCTGTGTTGTTCTGCGTCGCCTTGCTCCCAAGGCGAGCGCGTTGCCCTTGAGCTATCCTCTCTAGACCCATTGCATAACAGGCTGAAAAGGGATGGCCTGGAGGATAGCCATGGGCAATGCCAGTGGTTATGATTCCTTCAAAATTTCTCAGCCGTCACTCTTTGGTTTTGCAGAAGTCACCCCGAATGGGACGGATATGCCCAGATGGAAGTGCCAACTTTGGGGTGTCTGCACACACAAGGTATGCCCCAGTGATGACTCCCAACGAGGCCTACACAGGCCTGCTGAGGGTGCATATGGTCTCCCACAGAAAGTGCCAAGCAGTTTGTGTTGAACCGTCCCTTTTGGGGTGGGCCCAACGCTGATTTGGATAGGATCTTTCTCCTTCTATAATAGCATGGCAGGCTGAGGAACCATGGAATCAAAGCCAGTGGTTTTGATTCACTCAAAACCTTCCAGCAGTCACTCTTCATTTTTGTGTTTACCAGTCTGAGAGACCTGTCAATCAATGAAACCCCAAAATGAACATGACTAGAGAGATGAGACCATAATGACCCCTAAAACGTGTGTGTGTGCATAGACCCACTGAATACAAATGGTTATTCTACCAAGTCCAGGGTAATCTATATGTTCGGTTATGTTGTGTGATATTTGTGTAGCGCCTGCTGCTATTGGTATGGCCTTGAAGCGCTGTGTATATATATGTATACAATGCCGACACATGGAAGCCTACGGTGGCTGTGTAAAATCCTGTGCATAGTATTATTACTAGAACAAATGAACTCTGCACTCTTATCACAGTTGAGACGTGGCCTCAGAATACCTGCTGCCAGAGCCAGCATAGAACTCTGCGAGCAGAGTTTCAGCTGCCACTAAACATCAAGTGCCTGATTCTCAGAAGCGTTTTATAATGGTGCAGTCCCATTGGAAAACGCTCTGTGAATCCGGCCCTAAATTAGCACCTGAAAACGTGGAACCGTCCAGCGGGGAGTGCGGACCACGGTCAATGCCTCAGTCTACGTGTCCACATTCTGGGCAGCATGGTGGCTGCTCCTGTTCTCCTCCACCTCCTACCTCCCAGGCCCAGCATTACTGCACGCGCCACACCTGGCCTGCGCCCCCTTCCTCTGGCCGCCATGAACAAGCAATACGGGCTCCTCCTGGATAAGGGCGCCGCCATTGGCCAGAGTTCTCCGGTTAGCTCTTGGCATGTGTGAGATGATGACCTGTTCAGCCCCGCTTTTCCTCGGACTCCTGGGACTTCTACTTGTGTCGCCCCCATTTTAAATGTGGCAAAATTACAAGTTCCTCAGTTCAGAGGTTAACTAAAAAAAAACAAAAAGTGAAGAAAAAGGAAATAAAACTGCAGAAATGGAAAACGAAGGGGAAATTAGAGACAGAATTCAGGGGAAAAGAGGCAGAAGACAATGAAAGGCGAGAAAAAGAAACATTCAAAGCAAATGTAAACTACAGAAAAGAGGGCTGACAATTGTCGGGAAAACATATGAGCGGGAAGAAAATGTTGAAAATGGCACTGTGCTAAAAAAAGGAGGCAGCCAAAGGAAAAGATATGTTAGTGAGGTGGGGGGGCTCTGGCACCCCTGAAGCCCTCTGCTTCCCCCCTACATGAAGTCACTTACCGTCTGTATAATATCCTGGTGAAGTACAGCTGTGGGTGATTTATCCAATAAATAGCTGTGCTTCATTTTTCCAGGGATCCGCACTGAGGTTCACAATAATGAGTCAAATACAGGCTACTCATAATGTGTGTGTGGCACAGTACTGTCTGCCAGCAGAGGAGTGGATGTCGCCCAAAACTAGAACCTGTTTTGCTAACTTAGGGTGTTTTTCAGTTGGGGTTGTTGCAATGTTGTCAGTTCTGCTTGATTTGATCACTGCTAACTGACTGGCGCTGCAGTGTCTGCATGGAATACTCGAGCATCGCCTCTGCACATGTATGAGGACAGCGACCCAGCTTTGCAGGATCGCATGTGTAGCATTACCCTTTGGAAAGAAGGGAACCCAAGACATCTACAGGGACAGAGCCTCGCTCCCATCCTTTTTTCATGTTATGTTTCTGGGCTTTAGCACTATGTAAGCAAACTTGAACATAGCATCTTGGTATACTTGGCCGGTGAAGGACCTGTGGTTCCCCCATGAACACGGAGTTCTGCTGGACCTCTCCTACGGATGCCCTCTCCGATTCTTGAGCCTCCATCTTCAGGTTCCGCAAAAGAGTCTTCTTCTGGCAGCCAGAGAAGGTCACCATCTTGTTATTAGTCATTGCATCAAGGTTGGACCAGGATCGGACTGGGCATAAAATTGTCTCGGGCACCAACGAAAAAGTGGCCCACAGTTGCAAATGGGAATTCATTCCTTTTGTGGTGCTGTTTGGACAGTAGTACCCAAGGTGGAGGTTTGTGATAAAATGTGATGCAATACATTTTAAAGAATATTTATTCAGAAACACGAGTCAAAGCTTTTAGCCGCATGGTGAAGTAACTCATCACACTGGCCCACAGTGACCAAAAAAGTGTCCCACTTTGTCCCAAAACACTGGCCTACTCAAGCATTTTGCATTTTTGGTTCGGCCATGGACCTATTGCCCTATAGGCCAGTCTGAGCCTGTAACGGACAATGCGTTCGGGGCATGTTGTTCCCTCTCTCAAATATGACTCGTGGTAACTTGAGTGGTTAGAAAATGCTGAATACTGGCTTCAACCAGATCCCACCTTTTGGGGCCATATCCCTTCTACGCTGACCCGAACGGACCATAAAGTCATGAATCCTCCCGCAAGGACTGCCCTTATATCCATGCATTCCAACCTGTGGGTTATAACTGCAGGACCTGCCGATTTCTGAAATGTGACAAAGAAAGCCCCTTGTCTGGCAGCTCCTGGCCTATCCGAGTCTCCACCGCTGGTCTTGATGACGCCATCTTAGATTCTGCGACCATATCCAATACCTGCCTCACCCCCATGGGCTTCACAAGGCGTATCGAGTCACCCAGCGCAGTGAGGCCTGCTGATCTACTGTACAGGCGCTTTATAAACATTACACTGGGGGATGCAGCCCATAAGTACTGGGATAGCTTCTTGGAAAGCACTACACATGTGCAGTGCGTCACCTGTCCAAGGGCGGGAAAGGGGTGATGGTGACGGGGGTGGTTACTGCTGTCAACGGAAATGCAAAGAGCCTTAATGACAGGGGAGCCGGAAGTAACGCCACTGCTTGCCCAGAAGTTAAGTGATATTTTGGACGGGTAATGCTACACAGTGTCATAGTGCTGTCTGACTTTACTCTGCTTATCTCCAAAACTCTCAGGAGCAGATTATATTTTTTAAGTAGACCCAGAAGTTAATTCATTACCTTGAAGCTTAAGCAGTCACTCGACCTATGTCTACACTAACATATGTATTCTCTCTATATCCTCTGCTGTTGGACCCTAGCATGGGAACTCTTTTTCCACTTAACATTTTAATGTCATTGCATCTTTCTGGATCATGTTTCTCTTGTCAATATCCTTGCATTCCCACCTGCACGTTCTTGGCGTGTTCTTATCAGTTGCAAATGTTGTCTCTAATGAGTTTTTGCTTCTTTCAGGGCCCCCTTGGGTTGGATGGCAAGCCAGTAAGTAATCTCTGAACAGTTTTTTATTTATTCAAGCTATTTATTTAGGCATGCATGTTTGTCTGCAACCAATGTGCAGTTATTTATAAAAGTAAAAGTATATATAAATATTTGTCTGCATCTGAAAACTTTAATTCACAGTGACAGTGCCTCTTTCAGGCGCCCATAAATGCTGATGAAAGTGTTACTCCATTGTGTTATGCATGTCTATTTTGAACCTAGGTAGCCCATCATTAGCAGTTTACATCCTGGCCAGTTATCACATCATTACCGGTTTGTTATTCCCAGTTATCACTCTTCATTAGAGATTTCAGAATGATAATGATGTGTTATTTATAAAGCGCCTTAATCCAAAGCGCTTTAAAGAGCACATATTTACATACAATATCACCCAACCGAAATTGGTACTCATTTATCGACCTCGGAAGGTTGAAAGGCTGAGTTGGCCTTGCCGGGATTCGAACCCGCGATCTGCAGATCACGCTCAGATCGCAGCAGCGAGCGCTGCCACGCGCCCTGTCTCACGCGCATGTCCTGGTATTATCATATCGTAGCATGGCATGGGATGGCAAGTCATTGTCCTCATATGTACTTCTCCTTCCTCTTTGCTTGTTTGATGTTTGTACTGTTTATGTGAGTGCTCTGAGGCCTGCAGGTTAGTTGGCGCTATACAAAAATACACTAGAATAGAATAGGATTCCCAAGAAGCATGACTTTCCCAGTAAGGTCCGTGGGGATGTGCCTTGCAGAGTCCTTCTGCAATCCCCATGGTCTTGCTACAGGCCTGCAGCAATGCGCAAAAAGCAAAGCAAAGAAAAGCAGGACAAGTTCAGAGGAGAGCACTGAGCCTGCTAGAGAGCCACGGAGAAGCCAGAGAACAGAGCACGCCGAGGAGAGCCAGGCGCGGAGGAGAGCCGGGCACTGTGGCTAGACGGCAAAGAACTAGGCCAGATGCCGGCAAGGCTCGGAGCCACTTGACGCTGAGGGAGATGGGTGAATTGGAGAAAAGACAATGTCAGCACTCAGGGGCACAGTGACAATCCAGAGAAAAGAAGTGTGTGTTTGCAAGGGCTGTTGGGATCAAGGCCAGAGCAGTGAAGCGTATGCACGCGCTGAACCAGAGATGAGCAGAGCTGCCAAGAAGACACGAGCAAGTAATGTGCACCCAAGAGGGAAGTCTAGGGAGGGGGAGATGGCCGGAGAGGGAGACAACGAGACAGAGAACGAACTTCGGAGACCGGTGATGATGGGAATAAACCCAGTGGGAGCAATTCAACGGCCTTATAAGAATCGCCTAGAGAGCCTCCCCAGGCGCTGTGTACTCCAACAATGGATGAGTCGGAGGACCTTACAACATTATTTTTATAAATACGTGTTCACAGAAAATGCTGTGTGCTACGCACTTACAATAATCAGGTTACCAGTCCAGCATTAATAATTGAAGGTCATTTTAATGTGCAATAATTGGAAAGCGAGGCAAACAGATGATATAAAAGCCAATGAGTCTCGGGAGGATAGCTCAGGGGCAACGTGCTCGCTTTGGAAGTAAGACGACACAGAGCAACACAGGTTCGATCCCCAGGTCCGCGCTTAGAAACCTCTGGGTATTAAGCGCGTTATAAATAACCTATCATATCAATGCATTTCAGACCTAAGTCCATCGTCAGGGCTGACTGTGTGTCAAGGCAAGAAGGAAAAGAACCATAAATAGCATGTCCACATACACAAACCAAAATAAACCTAGATACCAAAATATACCCCAGTGGTGTGGATATACTCAAAATCCACTAGTCATGCCTGTTACCAATCTCACTACGTGTGCATGTTGATACATTGAAATAAAGAAAATATTCTGTGAATCCTACAAAAGCATTAGAATACTTCATACGTACAAATAAACGTATACACGTGATGTGAAAGATCAATAGAATGTTGAAGAGCAAAATGCCTGAAACGGGTACACAAATGATACCGGTCCTGTGTAAATGTAATGACAGCAGATCAACACAACCGCTGTTATGTGCTAGAAAATCAAAAAGCAACCGGAGCAATATCTGGAGATAAAAGCAGTAAAGAGAGATTGTCATTCAAAGCAGAGTAAGAGGAGCTACCTGGTGCCAGTAACTCAAGACAATGAAGCAAAATTAGGGAAAGAAGTGGCCCTCCTCTCGGAAGCAAAGACTGCAACCGCAGAGAATGTGCCATAGAAGAAACCCTAGAATCTACTCGAAAACCCGCGGGGAATTCGCGTGACGTAATGACGTCACCACGGTGCCCCATGGTATCACTGCAGGTCAAAATACGAGGGGAAATGACAAAAAAAGAAAAAAACAACAAACACACATTTTTTACAAAAAGGAAGCCAAAAATAATAATCATAAAAATAATTGAAGATGCTGGTAAAAAATAAAAGGTTATTATAGGTATATCAATTAAAGAAATAGAAAAAGGATGCCATGAGAGTACACCAAAATAAGTAAAAAGAAAAAAGAAATACGGATAGAAAAAGGAGTACAATTAGAAAAAGACCATCATTTGGGAAAATATAGAAAAACTCGCAAAAATAGGACTATTAAAAAGGAAGAAACCAGGACTATAAAAAGGGGGAAACAATCAAATAAGTGGAACTGTTTTATTTTAAAGCTATGCATTGAACCATGCTAGTCAATGGCTGTTTTCCTTCTTTCCTTGGCAATGACAATGGTCTTAGGTCTGAAATGCATTGGCTTTCATATTATCTGTTTGCCTCACTTTCCAATTATTGTGCCTGCAAATTAAGTTCAATTATCAATGCGGGTAACCTGATTATTGCAAGTGTGTGGCACACACCATTTTTCATGTATTTGTGAACAGCTATTTGTAAAAATAATTTGCGATGGTCCTGAGACCCGTTGGTTGCGCGCACAGCACCTGGGGAGGTTCTCGAGGCGATTCTCACACAGTACCCAAGTGTCCTTGTACCAGGGGCACGGTTTCTGTAGTACTCCATATCATTCAATTCTCTTTTTTCTAAAGTTGATATATTTCCTTGTGTACTCATCTGTGAGGGGTAATTCGCATAGTAATTCAGTAGCCAATCCAAGTGTCTAGAAGTTTCTAGAAGTGAAATTGAACTGGGCAAGCGAACACCTGTGCCTGGGAGGGAAGGTCGCTAGTGTTGCTGGGCAAAGGAATGATCAGTGAATTTCTGCATGCTGGGAATTAAAGCTCAAGTTCCGAGATACCCGTGACCACAAAGGTCATCGCTTGCTGGGTCACACTTTCTAGCAGACCCCAATATAGATGCTGAGAGAACCCATATAGAGGCCGGGAGTTTCAGACACCAGCCGACAATCTTTCTTTGACGAAAGTCTTTGAATTCTAGCGTTGATAAACATCAGAATTTTAAGGAACAGTCCGAGCTCTCAGCTTCACATTCCTAGTTTGCTCCAGGTTTGAAATTACCAATACATTCCCTGTTTGGCAGGCCCAGCAAACTTGGCATTCCCAGTAAGGACGACATTCCCAGTAAGCTTCCAGTTTGACATTCCCAGTTTACACAGTTCTGGTACACTATACAGAAACAAAACCAAACTACCCCCAAATATCACGGAAAGCAATGACCCATTGGAAAAGCTATGCTTCTTCAACTCAAAACTGGGGAGCTACAAGCGAGATCCCTACACCCCAGAGTTTATCATGTCAGGAAATGGGACGAGGCTGTGGTCCCAGCACATTGACACAAGGCTTTCCAAATCCGTGTGACAAAATACATGCCCATGATCCCATAAGTTGGCAACAGCTTTGCTTCTGGCACCGAAAATGCATCATAAGGCTAATAGGAGGGCAAACAAGACTTCCTTCACCAACTACATCTGGACTCCTAATCCACCACAGGAAATCAATATCTTGCCAGAACTATCCAACTCCCCAAATCAATTGCCTAGCATCGGGCACAAAAAGATTCCATCCAAAATTACACTAGTATATCACTTTGCAAAGGGCTTTGACCCAAACCATTTAAACATGCTTGATTACTTCTGTGTTCAAGGAACCCAGGCAGATCCAACGATCTAGGAAGCCTATCAGCAGCCCTCAAGCCTCCCATAAACATGCAAAATCCTTGAAACTACAAGAAACCGGATAATTACAAGATTTGGAACGTAATCGTTCTCTGGATGATCGCTCACCAAGTCTTCCAGAAACTGTCCTGAAAGACCCCGGAGAAGCACTTCATATGCCCACGAGGTAGGCAAGCTAGCTTCTTCTATACTCCTAGATCTCTCTGCAGCTTCAAACACTGCTCGTCACCCAGCTCTCCTCCTCCAAAGACTAAGGGAAGGGGCTGGAGATCCACCAAAGCCATTGAACGAATCAGATCCTTCCTCTCCAATCGAATCCAATAAGTCTGGAATGGGTCCAGTGTACTCCTATCATAATGTAAGATATGGAGTTTCTCACGCCTTCTCACTCTCTTTGGCTCTTTCGAGCACTCTCGCTGTCTCATCTACACACATCCACTGACACAGATGTTTGAGCAGTGCCCAAAACATCTGCAAATGTATGGAAATGATGCACAAACACATCCTCTTCCGAATATAGAAAAATCTAAGGGAGTACGGAAACATGTCTGAATGTCCTGATCACCTCTATCACTAGATGAAAGAAAGTTATATCTGTTTAAATGGAAACCTGACCAAGCTCCTCCTTCTGAGAGCATCATGTCCATTCTAGTCACGTGCAAGTCCTGTTTTGCGCTCACCCACAGTACGTAGTAACTAACCGGAAATCATCATCAATGCAGATCTTGCTTTTGCTCCCCAGATCGAGGCTATGATCAAGCATGTACATTTTGAGCATTTGATTTTCCATAAGATTCTCTCACAGCTTCAAAGCCCATTCGAGTTGGAGCGGACTAGAGATGACGAGATCATTCGGCTGGCTTGCCAAAAAAGGAGTACAGAAAATCTGAAATCAAGCAGTGTATGGAGGTCAAGCGAAGACACATGATGCCAACCGACTGTAGTTCCTACAAATGGCTTTTATGTTTATGTTTCGTTCAGAGGTACATCTATAGGAACTCAAGGAAGCTCTACAAATATAAAGGGGTGCCTAGAAATAAACATTGTCCACTTAGGAGTAACAAAAAGCATGTGATTCTTCATGTCCCTACTAACTCCTGTGGTTGTGTTTCAAGTCACATAGTTCAACCTAATCTAAGAGTGGTTATCCTTCCGTGGACTCCCTAATCTATAGCACAATGTCCAGAAGACGATGCCAACGGAAAGTTCCAAACCTATGCTTAATAAGTCTTTGCCCTCTCGGCTAGTCCCTAATCTAAAACACCATGTTTCAAATCTTAGCCAAACAGAATCACACAACCTATTCTACAAAGTTCGTCCCTAATCTTAAACACAACAAAGAAGCCTTTAAAGGGAAGGCTCTTTGCGTTTACTCTGTACTCTACTTGGTCTTTCTGTGTACACTTTCATTCTTCAGACCACTCCCATGTACCCTGCGTTTCCACCTTCTTGTCACCCTTCTTCCATCATTGTATCTTTCAGCTTGGATTCCCAGCCTCTCTTGCTGAGTCTTAGGATTTGTCTCCAGCTTCAGCTATACAGCGAGATGGGGCACATTCAGACCATTGCATTCAAAATAGACATTCCTTTTGAACCTCAGAATTCAGATACAGGTTTCGGGCATTCACTTGGGAGACTCTTCCCCTCAGGATCTGACCTTTAAATGGTTAGGGGTCTCAGCATGACCTTGTTTCACCTATAATTAACCCCTTCCAGTACTTACACAATATGATGGTTTGTACTGGTTCTGTTCACAATTTAGGACTAGTAAAGGCAATGGTGACTTTACATGCCCTTGGAGACAGTAGGCAGTCCCAGGGTATGGAGTCTATGTTTGGGGGTCACTATGACACCCCTGTGTTACTGCACTGAGGGTGCTGTGTAACACACACAGAAAAAACAGATGATACCCTATGGAGCAGAAAGAAAACCCCATAGCCCATAAGCACACAGACATACCTCAAATCATGCCTAAGAGTGGGAGGAAAAGAGTCTCACTCTTAGCAGGAGAAAAAAACAAACCCCAAAAATCCAGCAAAGGTGCTGGGGGACTCACTAGGTTTGGGAAATTCGCCTTATAAGAGAATTCTCCCTAACAACCTCTGCCTGGTTCCTTTGGAATCGTCAGATCTGTGAGATGCCTATTGTTGCTTATTGCTGCCTTTCAGAATTTGGCAATGCTGGAATATCCTATCACATGTGAAAATATGTCCCACGAGTTCCACATGCCTTCCAAAAACGCCCTGGAAGGTGGAGGATTGTAATACCATGTATATAATTGGGATTTTTTGCTACCAGTACAAATTGGGTATCAGTTTGCACTCCATGATGTTTTCGCTGTCCTCATAAAGTGGATCAGTGGCCAAATCCTTTTCTTGTGTGAGAGGTGCCAAATCCTTCTCACATGTGTTTTGATATGGGCAGACCACATTCTATTGTGGTCAAAGCAAGACTTTCTACCATTCTGCGGCTAGTGGAATTGCTCATCTGGGCACATCTCCCAAGAGACGCCAACTTCCTGGTGGCGGACCTGTCCATTCTGCTGATGCATCACACAGGCCCTCATTACAACACCGGCTCTAAACCATGGCGCTATTACCAGTAATCCCTTAGCGCCAGGGTCGTAATGACCCCCACAGTGTCAAAAGTGGGATCAGTTTAGTGCTTCTAGCTTTCCTTCCCCAACATTCTTCACCTTCATCAAATGTCTTCCTGCTGTATCTATTGAATAGTTTGGAGATCTTTGTGCATCCCACCACCTCCTTCCGTGTCCTGCAGACAGTGCATGTCACTGCTGCGGTGAATTCAGAGTCCACATGAACTAGGGACATTTTGGACAAGAATGTGATGTGATTCCTCCATCTCAGAGCATTGGCCTTTCGTCATTAGGTCCACTCTGATAATCTAACTTGAATAAGGAAGGCGGCGTCTGCCCTTCCCAGGAAGTCACTGATAACACCCATGCGGGCTTACCAGCAATCGCTACTTCCGTTTATAGCCAATGTGCTTGGCTCTCTAGTTTAGGCCACTCTAGAAATGCCTTCAATTGGCAAGTTTAGTGGTATTGTGTAATCTCCAAAAACTCCAGACCGACTTGGTCCCAGGGAAGATATGGAAGACATCTGTTCACTTCAAATGCCACACAAAGTGGAACTAATCTTTTAAACCTTTGCCAACTCTCCAGGTGGTAGGAAGAGATTGAAAGAAATACAGGAGCCTGAAGATAGCCTTCATTGTATGCCCGTTATACACCCCATCAACAAAATCAACTGCTTGCCTTATTTGTATGTCTGGTCACAAGTCTGCAAAGTGCTTTTAATTTTTAATAATATTGTAACTGTCTTAGACTAATCCTCACACCTAAGTTATACATGTACACGTGCCAAAGTACAGGTTTTCATTAACAAAGCAGGATCACTGTATATCCTAAGGCAACAGCGCCCTCTAGCAGTGAAAACTAGGCATGACTGCATCAGACACACATACATTTGGCCTTTTATTATATTGTTAGATCGATTGGATGGCCAGTTCCGAAGGAGGGCTTTGTCTTGTTCCTTAATTGTGGTTAGATTAAAGATTTCCAATTTTAAATAGTTGTTCTTGAGCCTAGATATTAACTGCACCTCAGCTCGTTTAACGTCACTGAGGTAAGAAATTCATTCAGAGGTCCCAGTGTTGTGCACACGGGTAGCAATTTTATGTTTTATCCCAGGCCTCACTCCCCTTATACCCTCATTCCATCTTCTCTGGCATGCAAGGGGGTCTGAGCTGGCTGCAATCAGTAAGAGGAACAGGGAGCACCCCTGCTTCATGCCCCATTGCAATACAATAGGTTCAGATGAAGCTAGCTGTTTGAAACCCTCCTTAAGGGCCCAGCATAATATGCCATGGCTAGAAGCTGAAATTAAAGGATGTATGATTTGCAAAAATGTGGGAGCAAACATGAACAAATAACCTGCTCCCCTCTGGAAAGGCACAGTGAGCTAACACCTGGTTGCAGACCCTGCTGAGTGGGTGCCATCCGGTATAACCGATTATTTGCCCTTGTTTGTTCCCAATGTTGGTAGAAATTGTTCCCTCTTCTTTGGCCATAAATCACTGACTCCATTGTGGCCAGAAGAGTCCTATCCTGTTTGGTGGACATCTTGTAGCTTATTGTCCAGTACAATACACTGGTGAAGGTCTATCACACCTTTATTTTAAATTTGGCAATTGAAAGGAAGGCTGGGCTGCTGGTTGTAAAGGGTACATGGCTAGTTCATGGCCAACCTCCAATCAGTGATGTTTAGAAGGGCCTACGTGAAGTAATTTGTTCTGGAAACTTGGAAGCACTGGAATTGGTGATCTAAGTGATGTCTGGAGGCAGACAGATGGACGGTGGCTCCACCTGCAGGAAGAAAAGGAAATTTGCCCCCGGGAAAGACAGATTGACCAATCACAATCTAGCCCAGGCTTAATTGTGCATTCACCGTCCACGCCGGCGTAAATAAATGGCTGCTGCCATTAAAACCGAAAAGGGACTAGGTCCCTTTCCGGATGACGGCAGCTATTTTGGACCATGTTTTCCATGACCGCCATAATCGGAAAAGGGACCAGGTCCCTTTTCCATTTTAATGGCGGTGGCCATTATTTTGTGATTTCGTTTTCCTCCGACGGGAGATGGGCTCATGCTGAGCTCTTCTCCCATCGGACAAAAGAAAAAGAAATCTATCCACACCCCAGTATATCGCGGGGTGCATATAGCTGGGGCGGACATGGGGTTTAACGGCTTGCAGATTTGGTTTAAGAATCATAATCGTGCATAAAGTTTCAGCAAAGTTTGGTTTGTGCTTAGGGAGGATTGATTGATTGATTGATTTATTGATTTATAGAGCGCTTTACACCAGGGCGCTGTACAGTAGAACAACATTATACATAATAACATCAACAATATAACAGATGAAGCAAAATGATATGAATCTTTCGATAAAACAGTGACAAGAGCAATTGACTGAAGGGGAGAGGGAATAAGGAGTGGGATTAGGCAGGTGGGGGAGGGCGTGGTGGAGAGTTAGAAGAGGGAAATTGAAGAGAGAGAGGAGTATAGGAGAGGGGAGAGGAAAATCAAGGGGAAGAAAGAGGGGGAGAGGGGGAAGCAGAGAGGGTAGAGGGGGAGGTTTCAGGGAGGAGAATTGAGAAGGAGGGATTTAAGGGAAGTGCGGAAAGAGGGGAAGGACGCAGAGGAGCGGATAGTGAGAGGGAGTGAGTTCCAGTGTAGGGGTGCAAGGAGTTGGAAGAAGCGGAAACGGGAGGAAGCACAGGGGGATGGAGGTACGGTGAGAAGGAAGTGGTCAGCAGAGCAAAGGGATCGGGAGGGGGAGTAGAAGGAGAGAAGGGAGGAGAGATAAGGAGGAGCAAGACCATAGAGGGATTTAAAGACAAGGCAGAGAAAGTAAAATTTTAGCTGTGCGTGAAATGGTAGCCAGCCAAGGTAAGAGAGCGAGGTAGAGATGGAGTCACGGGAAATGAGGAGACAAAGGGTGCGAACAGCAGAGTGGTAGATGGATTTAAGGGGGGCAAGATGAGATGATGGTAGTCCAAAGAGAAGAGAGGAGCAATAGAAGAGGCGAGAAAAGATGAGAGAGGAGATTAGGAGTTTGGTAGCGTGGAAAGTGAGAGAGGGACGGATTTTGCGAATATTGTAGCGGTGGTATCGACAAGTGCGAGAGGTGAGTGAAATGTGCTGGAAGAAGGAAAGAGAGGAGTCAAAGAGAACGCCTAAGTTACGAGCTTGGGAAGAGATGGGGAGATTGGAGGGAGGAAAATGAATGAAAGGGGGAGGAAAGGGAGGGGAAAGAGAGTTGGAGGGGAAGAAAAGCACTTCAGTTTTATCAGTGTTAAGAGAGAGAAAGCGTGAGGACATCCAGTTCTTAATGGCAGTCAGGCAGGAAGAGAGTTTTAGGTGAAGGTCAGTTGAGAAGGAGGAAAAAGAGAGAAAGAGTTGGGTGTCGTAGGCATAGAAATGGTGGGAGATGCCAAACGAGGAGATAACAGGGGCAATGAGGGAAGTGTAAAGAGAGAATAGGAAAGGACCAAGTACGGAACCTTGGGGAACACCGTATTCCAGAGGAAAGGAAAGAGCGGTCCGGCCTCCCCGTGATACAGATACAGCAAAGGAATGGGAAGAGACGCAAGATGATAGCCATTTGAGAACAGGGCCTTGAAACCCAAAGGAGGAAAGAGTGTGGAGAAGGAGAGGATGATCAACAGTGTCAAAGGCTGCCGAGAGATCAAGGAGAATAAGAATAGAGGATTGCTTGGCATGGCGAGCAGATAGGAGGGAATTAAGGATAGAAGTGAGAGCTGTTTCTGTGGAATGTCTGGGATGGAAGCCAGATTGGAAGGGAGGAAGGAGAGAGGAAGTATTGACAAAGGATGAAATCTGAGTATAGGCAAGGCGCTCAAGAAGCGTGGAGAGGAATGGTAGAAGAGAGATAGGTCGATAGTTAGCAGCGAGAAGTGGATCAGCGAGGGTTTCTTCAGAATAGGAATAATCGTAGCATGCTTGAACACAGAGGGAAATGTTGATGAGGAGAGGCAGATGTTGAAGAAAGAGGTAAGGTAGGGGATAAGAAGAGTGTAGATCTGAGGGACAAGAAGGGACGGGAGGGGGTCAGATGGGGCAGATGTGGGGTGAGCTTTGGATAGAAAGGAGGAAACTTTGGAAGGGGAAACGGGTGAGAAGATGGACATGAAGGATGAGGAAGGAGAGGGGGGAGGAGGAGAAGGGGAATCAGAGAGGGAGTTGATTTTTTGCCTAAGAGTGAGGATTTTGGAGGAGAAGAAGTTAGCAAAGTCAGAAGGAGAAAGTGTGGAATTGGATGAGGGATCAGGAGTGGGAGGAGAGAGAAGTCGAGAGAGAGTTTGGAAGATACGACGAGGGTGGGAGGCTTGAGAGTGGAGAAGATTAGGAAGGAAGGAGGATTAGGAAGGAAGGAAGGAAGGAAGATTAGGAGGAGGAAGTAGAAGCAGTGAAGGGGTGGAGGGAGTGAGCATTTTACAATGTGCTATTTCATTTTCAGGAAATCTGGTGAATGCGAGACAGACACACAGGCCAGTCTCGTAAATAAGCACCGTTCGTGCTCCTTGACGACGCTTCCTTATTGGTTGTATTGAGATAGCTGCCCGCAATAGAGCTAAATGGAGGTTCTCTGTCCCGCAGCCTGAAGGATGCTGTCTCTCTCTAGTGATTCCATGGCCATCCAGATAACCATGCAGTGACAGAGCAGCGACTGATCAATTTCCATTGGCGCAGAACAATTATTTTCCCACCGCTGAGACCTCCATGCTTTTTTGGTTGACGATACAGGTTGTAAGATCCCAGGCGCATTTGTAACAGTTGGCAAAAATTAAAGTCCTCACTTGCACAAACAATTCCTTGGGTTTGTTTAAATAAGGCTGAGTCTTGTTGTCGAAATGCCGTTTCTTGACTTTCAGATCTCAGCGTGACACACTTCCCTTGTGGATAGTATACACATCTGCCTGTCTTAGCCCAAGATCTAAGCCAGATGGGTCCCCCTCTGCGACAGTGCTTTTGATTCAGGCAAAGGAGGGTGCCCGGAAGTACTCAATCATTTTGACAGTTTGCCCGTTAACCGACGAATTTGAAAGTTGATGAGGCTGGCCCAGACTTTGCATAAGGAAGCTCCATTTTATTATTTGTGGCAATCTCAGGAGTCATCCGTCCAAACGGTCAAAAGAGTAAGAATGTAATATTTAGAACAGAATAGGCTGTGCCAGAAAATGCAGCACGTGGATAGAAGGTTGTACTCGCGAGTCTCTGGAGCACTGGGAAAATTGTAGGTTGCAATGCAGGCACGCAGTTGTTTTGGGGAACCTTTTCCCGTTGTAAGGGGACACATTTCTTAACAAAAAACACAGGGACGTCATTTCACCAAAATGCCAGGGGTAGCGGAAGTGACATCACATGACCCTTGACCCCCTGATGACAAAGTGATGTCATTTGACCCTGCCCCGAAGTGATATCGAGGGTCGTGATGGAACACGACATTACACCCGTTGACAAAACAGGAAGTGGCATCACATAGCATTGTACACTACGAAAAATATAGTTAAGATATCACTATATGATGGACATTTCATACAAGAATGGATCGCCATATATATATCATTAAGATCAGTGTGTACTACAGGCCCATATTACCAGATTACTGTGAATGCAAGCAGACGTACAAGGCCAAATAATAATGATGGCTTATTGTATACCACTTACGCTTTAGCGCTTTATATAGAAAAAATATACACCCAATCTCACCCAACCTGTGTTGGTACTCATTTATCGACCTCAGAAGGATGAAAGGCTGATTGAGGTGTTTAAGAACAGACTAAATCAGTGACTCAGCCCCTGAAGTGTGCCTGAAATAAACCTTTAATGAGTCTAGTATGACTGTATAGAATTCCAGAAAGACACAATATTTGGTATTCCTATTCTTTTTTATTAAGGGTCCGTGCTGAATGTGTTAGACTTGTGGCACTACCGTTCTTATTTTTCTTCTGTTTTTTAAGGGGCCTGAACAAGAAAGCCAGCCACCTCAGAAGTAGAGAGCCACAGCCCAGGAGCTTGCATTATAAAAAAAAAAAAAAGATTTTATTTTTTAGAGGTCGCAACGGAGACCTCAGAGGTCACAGTTGCGACCTCTGGTGACTCCTAAATGACGTCCCTGAAAAACATGAATTGAATAGACGCTACCACATCACTATGCACAGGACCAACTTGTGCTGTTGATACTAGGCAATGGGATACTGGGTTTAGAGCCATCAAATGTTACATGAGAGGCTTCCTTTCAAGGGCAAACACCTGTGACATGTTTTAGAGACAGCCGTGTTCAAGGTGAATGAAAAAAGTGACACCGGCCTATGACAAGTCCAGTACACTGGCCTTGTCAAGAGCGGATAGGAACCCCCCCTCTACAGGAGGATGGAGGAGAGGAGAGGAGAAGTGAGGGTTCCAAAGCCGTATCTTTGTGAAATGACCCAGATGAAAAGTCCAACCACCAAAAGTCCGTTTTTGTTGTTGCTTTTTTCAATTTTTTCGAATATATATATGGGGGGAGACCCCCCTCAGCCCTCCCACCTTACACCTCTACATTTTTATTAACATTACCCCCACATTACCCAGCACCCCATAGGAGTGTGCCCTGGAACATGAACATTGACTCTACAGGGCTGCCATCTTTGATACACAGCAAACCCACATGGAGAAAGTGAGAAGGTGCTTCGAGACCAGCAGGGATCAGGTGGCAATAGTGGCTTGTGGAGTAGATTGGTGGAGAAGGTGAAGTATTAGCTTTACAGTGACAGTGGTTTGGGTGTGTGTGTGTGCGTGCACGCATGTGTGTATGCATGCGTGCGTGTGTGTGTGTGTGTGTGTGTGTGGTAATTTAAGGAGTGACTGTGGAGTGATTGTACCTGAATGAAAAGACAGTGCATGATAAATGGCTTGGAGTGAGGAGTGGTGGGTTTAGTAGTGTGGAGGAGGGAGTAATGGTATGGAGAAGATAGTGGTGTGAATGAGGGAGTAGTAGTGTGGAAGGGGGATTAGTGTTGATAGGAGTAAACTCAAAGGGTTGAAGCAACTCTTAGGAGAAGTGGGAGCGTGGCAGGGAGAGAAGATGGGACGGGTTGAGAAACCCATGTTGTGTGTGTGAGGAGCAGGTGAGACATACGCGCACACTGCATACTGACTGAGAAACACGCTGACTAAAAACATTGAAGGGGAATCTCTGGAGATGTACATTAGGCCTACCTCAATCCCTGCCTATGGAGGCCATGCGTGTGGATTTGGATCTGGTCTCCCTGCTCACATTAATCAAGGTAAAGAGGAGTGTCTTATTGATCAAAATAATATCAGACACACGATATACACAATCAGGATGGTGCAAGGAAGCTTGTGTGAGCTGTCAGAAATGTGAGGCAGACACCTTTGTGATGGTTTTTCAAAAGATGCCATTTTATTAACTCAAAAGTTTGGATCCACACCTCACTATCCGTACCCTGATGAGGATTTCCCTGCCTAAAATGAATTAACGTAAACACTCTAACAAAAGGATTCCGTCCCTCACACTTACAAATACACCAACAAGATGATATATGGCAGTTCAATTCACAACATAACAACTGTTTCTCCTTCTACTCTGGGGAGCTCCCCTTCCCCAGATTCAAGCAGGATTTTGCTCAACAGTTCTGAAAAGATTAAGGAAATCCTATGTTGCAACAAATTTCCACTTCCGTTCTCTTTAGTTTCAGTTTGATAACACAACGTTCTAATGTGTTCTCTTTGGTTCAACTTGATAACACAAGTTCTAATTTTCTCTTTTGTTCCAACAAAAAGGTATTTGTCAGGTTATTTCTACACCAGCTCATAAAACCACTTTTTTGACCATATCAAAAACTTCTGCAGCAGTTCATACAACACTTGCTTCAATAATATTCATTTGTCAGGGTGATTGTGTATTATTTCACAACACTTCAGTGGTTCTTCAATGTCCTTCAATATGTTAACCAAACCACAGGACTTCAATAACTTGGGGCCTGAAAACAAGTTGGGCGGTATCTGGCTGGGATACGCCCAACTTTATTAGCGTTTGCACCCACAGGTCCCACAGTATTACCGCCGGATCACGGGTTGGGTGCTAATTGTAAGTCCCCACTCCCCATTGGGTTCATTAGATCCAATGGGGAATTTCTGGCGCAATTACCATGTGCTGATATTGCCAGCGGTAATTACACCAAAAGTTGACATTTCTAGGTGTGTTTACCCCCGGCTCTGAGCATTAAAGGGCTATCGCCCAACTTGTGATGAGGCCCTTAGACCTGGTCCACTCACCTGCCAGGCCTATTGAAACTAAGTTCTCTGCTCTGGTGTACTCTCCTGCCAGAACAGATTAAACAAAAATATTCTTTGACCTGGTGGGCTCTCCTGCCAGGCCAGAACAAACTGCTACTTGTAAGTACTGCTGTGGTAAAGGTCAAACTCAAACAGGTTAGTAATGTCTTTTCTTCACACCCCCAAATTAAGAAACAAGAACCACACTGATACTATGTATTACACCTCTGTAGTTACCACACATTCTGCAAGTTATGCTGCACTCCCTCTGAACCTCTTCCTTCAGAAGGGCAGCCTTCTTACCACTCTTGTTTTCCCACTATAGTATTAACCAACTGCTAATAGGAATTCTGTTTCATTTCCACACTTCTTTGGGATTTGGCAATGTGGGTTGGAGCCTTTTTCTCTTAAGACCTCTTTTCCATAAGGGCAATAGCTTTTAGCATTGGGATTCTCAATTGCCTTTTTCTGGCTTGAGCAATTCAAGTTATTTCTCAATTGCCTAGTTACATTTCTCTTTTGGCTTTGGCAATGATGGTTTTTCTCTTTTCCTATGAATATTGCCCTCTCTTGGTGCTAGCTCTTATTATGCCCCACAGTGATACAATCACACTTTGCTGGTAAGAGTATCAAGTTCTTATTCTGCCCTCTGCTTCTCTTTAAATCAGCTTGGTTTATAACAAATGAATTAGCCTGCTTTGCATTTGTTCGGTATTCAAAAGGTTTCCTTCTCTTTACCATTCATTTGTTACAGTTCACAACGTTACAGTTTAGATTCCTGGTCTCGGGCGGTTACAGAGCGCCCAGTGTCACAATGTAATAGTGAACTCACTGGGTCTAGCGTGCATGTCCGTTCACCTCGCTGCCTCCAGGTCTTCTGCTTCGGTTTCCCTCTGCGATCCGGCTACCTCTTCCTTGCGGTTTTGAGTGGGCCCCATCTGCCAATACTAGAGCTCTCCCATCTCTCACAGTAATCTGAAGCTTGTCTGCTCCTGGTGCTGGGCATACAGTAGGAAACACTACGAACAGGTGCGCTTTCTGCTGCGTGACCTCTGCAGCTGGAAACTCGTGTCCAGGAGACCCTCTCAGGACCATCATTTACTCTGCATGCCTTTGTGGTCCCGGAGTCTCAGCTAACAGCTGAGTTCTGCTTCTCCTGCCACGTGGAGGTAGAAAAACAACCCCAGCTTCTACTGCTGCTGTGCTTCGCCCCTTCTTCTCCATGGCCTGCACCTGAGGGGGCTTTTTATGCCTCCCAGCCTCCCTCAGGTGTGGGTCATTAGTCCTAATTGGCTGCAATTTGCAGTCACATGCCTCTGAAATCCGCCACTTTATCCCAGTACCCTGGGAATTCTGGGACTTGAAGCCCACAAAGGCAAATTCAGTTTTTTCTATCAATGTTTCAACACCAACTACATTATTCTCCTTATACATGATCCCCAGAGGAGTAACATAAGGTTTCCATGAAGTGTTTGGTTTTACAGGAGAAGGGGATTTCTTAAGGGTTACATTGGTAACACTTAAAGACTTCTCTTCCTTATTTCTCTGGGACTCGTAGGAGCTTTCATTTCTATAAATGTCAGAAATGTTTAAAGGGCTGTTCTTACTCCTAATACATGACAGGTTATAATTATCTTCACCCCCATTCTGACAACCAATTTGAGAAAATAAAAGCCTTTCTCTGACAGCAAGCCATTCCATATTCTGGAATCGTGGATATTCTCCTCTTTGAGGAAGGTAAATACTGTGTCTCATCCGGCAAAGCCTTCCTTTTCCCTTGGGGAGCTTCTCCTCCCAGGTGATCCTCCCAGCTAACACTGCCACCAGGGTTAGGATAAGGAAGTGTCTCTTTCCCTGGCCACCGGGGAGGAGACTTTAGGCAGGGTTCCTGTGAGGACTCCACAGGATTCATCACACCAGGTTGTTAGGGACAGAGAGACCCGGGTTGGTGAGGGGTGGAGAAGGAGGAGATAGAGAGAGAGAGAGAGAGAGAGAGAGAGAAAGAGAGAGAGAGACAGAGAGAGAGACAGAGAGAGAGACTGACCGACCGACTGACCCATTTCGTAGGAGAGGGAGAGATGGAGGAAGGTTGTTTGGGAGGAGACGTAGACAGAGGGACCGACAGACCCAGGTTATTAGGGAGAGACACCTAGCTTTTGTGGGAAGAGAACCCCTTTTCTGTTGGGGATAGCAAGAGGCCCAGGTCATTGTGGAGAGTGACCCAGGTTGTTGGTAAGTGAGAGGAAGGGAGCGAAACATCTAGGTCATTAGAGAGAGACCCAGGTTGTTTGGGGGAGAGAGAGAGAGACCCAGAATGTTGAAGCAGAGAGAACCATGGGAGAGGCTGGAGAGAGGCCCATGTTGCTGGGGGAGGACAGAGAGAGACCCAGGTTGTTGGGAAGAGACGGTGCAGGTTACTGGAAAAATAAGGGCACAAATGGTTGGGGGAGAGAGAGAGAGAGATAGAGAGAAAAGGACACAGAGATACCCTGGTGCACACATTTCTGGAACCAGAGAAATCACAACCAACACTATGGAACCTCCCGCCCATAGTAGGACACTACTCCTGTGGCAAGTGTGTCGCATGCCGCTACACAGAGACCAGCAAGACGTTCACTCACAAAAACTTCATCTGGACAATGAAAAATCACACTAACTGTGAGAGCAAAAACGTCATCTATGTGATAAACTGTCCATGCAACCTCATCTACATAGGGAAGACCATCAGACCCATTAAACAGAGGATAAGGGAACACCGTTCATGTATTAGAAACCCAATACAAGACAAACCTCTAGTTGAACATTTCAGCAAAAAAGGCCACACCCACAAGCAACTCACTTGGACTATCCTGCAACAACTTCAACAACAAAAGAGAGGAGGAGACATTCATTTAGCCCTCACTAGGCTTGAACACAAATGAGTCCACAGACTGGACACAGTAAGAACTGGCCTTAATATCACTGTTGAGTGGAAACATTTCTGGGACTGATCAACTAGTAGCCAAAGTCCCTACAGGTGCACTACGCTCACATGATGAACGTGAGATACCCAGCACCAGGCCATCATGGTACAACCATTATGTCTCCAGCCGGTGAAATCATGTACCTCATGACACCAACTGCAACATGTGTGTTATTGCTACTAAGCCACTAATTTTGTTTCATGATGTATGTTCATTCTGGCTTCTGTCATCATGCACCTATCACAAAGTGTAACATGTACATGAGAACTACCCAGTCACTAATTTGTGTCTCATTATGTGTTTTCACTCTGGCTTTTGTTATCATGCACTTACCAACACAAAGTGTAACATTTACATGTGAGCGACCCAGTCACGTTGTGGAGTTCTGTGTGCTGGGTTCATTTGGGATATGCCTCTTCATATGCCATCCGCTGCCAACACACTGGCCGGGCCACCACTTGTTGGTACCAGTTATCAACTAAACCACATAGGGTCCTCCACTGGTTTCTCTTGCTCAACCCCCAGCATGCATGTTGCAGTGGCCTGGTGTCTTTCACCCGTTGTAATTTACAGCCTTATTTACAGCTATGCCACCATTGACCCGAGATGTCGACACTCCACCAAGCACCCACCCATGGTCCCTTCCCACCTGGTCCATAGACAGACCTCTGTCATCCAGACCTGGGGCGATACTCTCCCATACCCATGAGCAACACGCATACGTTTTTTCACGTATAATGTGCTCATTGGCCATTGGTCTAAATTCCTCACCAATTGCAAAAGTGGTTTCTCATCCTTGAGCCACACGCTCACCCCAGCACTAATCCGGCACTCCATTGGCTGACTTTCCTGCATGCGGAGGGCTTTTAACAATAGCACTGTCATTCCTCTTTAGCAACCATTGCCGCGAGGAGTGCAGCCGCAACTTTTTTGCATCGGTAAGTTGTGCTTTCATTTCTTCCATTGTGTTGCAAGGTCAGGGCACCTCCAGCGTTCCCCACCAGCCTCACTGGCATTTCTAACTATCTGACAGGTATTCTCACTCGCTAGCATCAACTTTGCACTATTTTACGGACCACAGACATGCCTACCATGACCTTTTGAACGCGCACTGCCTTTGTTTAATTGGGCCTTTGAAAAAACTGCACCTTCCAGACCTGCATTGTGGCCGTATTTTGTAAAACCATGCTGAGCTCGCAGAGAAGATTTATGTGCAGTGTCACAGTGTAAACAGACTTCTTGGTGGGCCAGCACCGAGGCACCACTGAACAACCCTGATTGTCTCCAGCACACTAGATATGGGCGCTGGATTTCAGCGGTTAGCCGCCACCTTCACCCCGCTGAGTCATCTAGTACTGAGCAGACATTCAAAATCTTGCATGGCCGCTTGCACTATAGTCAGCTGCACTTACCAGGCTATAGCTCACACAGCACTCATGCCTGATCCTTGCTGTCTGCGGGGCATGACACAGGATAGCCCATTAACATAATGCTATGACCATGTCACCACACCTTGTAGACACCCCACCACAGGTGTCTTAATCCTTGGTCACTTAAGTACCACACCCGCACAATCCCACGCAGGATGTGCCTGACACCTTGCATAATACACACGGTCTACCTCTAGGGTGAAGATAACGGGTTGTTAACCTTCACTTCCACAGCTCCTAGAGGCTCCAGGCCTTATTTACTGGCCGACTTGACCCGATTTGCCCGAGTCTTTCCATGCAACCCTTTGACATGGCACTCCAGATAGGACTTTGAGCACAGTGTCCCCGCTGCAACCACAGCAGACGGTAAGCTGTTCCATTAAATACCCCACCAGTGTATTTTAGGCACCAATCAGCTATTATTCATTAATATTTGATTTGAGAATTGACTCCTTGAGATTCTGACAGCTACCCTTCCCCCACAGATCACCTTCACGGACAGCACCACTACCAGCGATCATCCTGATGACGGCCACCACTACCTCAGGCTCTTACCCAGCCCTGCTTGACCGAAACACTTCAGTGTCGATATTTTGTGGCACAACCCTTGTGTTTATGTGTTTATAGATAGTGTTGTGTACACCATCTTGTTTAGTTCCCCCGGACCTACTACAGTCCTGGGTCACACCCTGTTAAAATCCTATATCACCACTTACCTGTATTGATACTCGTGCATCACTTTGGAAATTGTACCTCAACAAACATAGAGGTCGATACTTACCTGTATTTCCCGTGTTAAAAAACTTCTGTCCTTATACTTTCATGCTTATCGAAAGTCATGTAAATATTTAATTTTACTCATCTGTGCAAAATCGTTTTGAAGGCAAAATAAAATAGCTTCAAAGCTAGAAAGCTGTCTACGGATCTCTCAGCCTGATTTCTAGCATTCTGCACACAGGAGACTGGGAAAAAAGTCCCAGAAATTGGGGAGAGAATGACTTAGGTCATTAGGAAAGAGAGAGCAAGAGCAAGAAGGCTGAGGAGTGAGAGACAAAGGAAATCAAAGAGAGAAACACAAACGGTCAGATGGTAAAGGTGGCTCTAGTTGTAATGGTGCCTCTGGAGAAGGAGGTGGAAAGAAGTGTCACAAAGGTGGTGGAGAGAGATCCTGGGGAGGAGGAAATAGGAGGAATCCCAGAAAATCCTGTGAGAAAGATCTGTGAAGCTGGAAATTTAAGCTGAGGAGGTGGTGGCAAAGTGACCCAAGGAAAAAGGTCTAAGAAGCAAGCACTGTAGTTGGCCAAGGAAGCGATATTTGTGGAGGTGGTGAGGAGGAGTGGTGAGGAGAAGGAAACGAAGAGCTGGAAAAAAGAAAAGGGGAATCAAGTACACCATGCATAGGGGGTGTTTGAGTAAGGTGGGTATGATAGGAGCACATGGCAGGAAGTCGAGGGGTTGTACCAGGAATCAGCGCTGCTTACAGACAGAGAAGAGATGATAGGAAAGAGCTTAGGTGAAATGGTGAGGAGAGGCAGCTTAACTTGAGAGCCATAGACCCGGGACTTTGAGAGACAGAGGACATAATAAAGCCAGGAGAACCCCTCACAGATATCCTAGGGTAGCCTTGAACATAAAGTCCTTAATCCGTAACAAGTCATGCAGGGATGGGATGCAGAATAACTCTTACACCAAATAATCAAACCGACTCAGGAAGTTGGCAAAAGTCTCATCAAACTGTTTTAATATCAATTGTCTAAAACAGGGAGTTACAATGGACATCAACAGACGTTCTCTCGAGCTCGCAACGTACTTCATATATTTTTTTTATTAAATACTGAAAATTCATCAAAAGCGACATCATAATCCGTGGCAAATAAGAGAAAACTGCAGGGTGTTGTGGTTGGAATAAGGGGACTATCTAGGCATACTTTCTATATAGGAACGGGTTGTGATTGAATCTCTACAGCCAGGTGGACAATGTATGCCCGCCCCTAGTGCAAGTCATCTTCAACACTTAAGTACACAGAATACTATTGGGTCTTAAACTATAAGGCCATTCATTATACAGCCTTCTATGACTGGTTGGCCCGCTCGTGCCATGTCTGGAACATTCGGCTCCTTAGCAGCACGTAAGCACGTAAGCTCATACTCGGGTCCCGGGAGGTGGGCATGACTTTTGCTTCCCACCCAATTAGTCCCTCATCTCTCATCGCCCATGCCTTCTGCCATGTAGACTGTCTTTGAACGTGGCCTTGCAGTAGATTCTCTTCTCTTGGCAATAAAAGGGAATACAAGCACGCTTCAACGTCTCGTGGTTTCTGTTCTTTTTATGGATAGATAACCACTTCTTGGCTACTTCAGCTTTGACACCAGGCCAAACAGCTTCACCCTTCAAGTCCGCGATCCCCAGCTAATTCTTTGCTGCGGCACACACAGCTCTCAATCCTTCTTTCTCCTTCTTTCTCCATGCATTTGAATTTACTAAGATTATGGCACCAATGCTTCGCCTGCATTCTATTCACTACGTATAGCTAGCTTCTAAGATTACTTGATCTACTTGTGTTGCTGCATCTGTACTGTTATTAAACGGTTTGCATACTCTGTAGTGCTCTTTACACGTGCAATCTTCATTTCTGCATAAGGATATTCACTCGATTCCCTTATTTCATCATCATTTTCTACAAAGTCCATACATCCTCTTCTTCGGCCACTCTTCTTAGCGCGTAACGCTGATCTTGTGTGACGTCATCAGCTTCTCTTTCCTTTGTCTTCATATTCCTTCGGGGATCTCTTCCAAGAGATTGTCATCTCTACGGGGATACATCAGGTATGGCTTTCTTAGTGGAATACCTTTTCTCAAAGACTCTCCGTGGAATAGGCACAACTACTGGTGTCAAGCATGGTGCAGTTTCAGCCTTCCAACATACAGGCAGGAAGGGGGCGGGACTTCCTGCCGAGGCATTCTTCTGCTCCTCTACAGCCTCCTAGATTATTATGACTGTGGGTGGTGGTTTAGGCCAGCTTCTGTGCAGATTTAAGACTCTAGAGTCAGGGAAGCCTCCTGACTACCCCCTAGCTGCACAGGAACATCACCAAGGAGGCTTCAGACACCACAGACTCTCTTTAGGGACTGAAGTGGCAAGATAGTGAGAGACCTTTTGGGGAATTCCTCATGATCATTTTGTACACTGAACATCAATCCTCACATTAGTTCTGCTTGATTCACCTGCAGGGAAGGTCCTGGACATAGCCCTAACAAGAGCTGAAAGAACTTTTACTTTGGACCCATTTTAACCTTCCAGAGAGACCATTATACATAACTTAGTACATGACCATCCTACATACATGTGTTGTGTACATACACATTATGACACTTGGAGAATTGCTTAGAAAATAAACACAATAAACGTGGTGGGGAACATGTAATGTCTGGCCTACGTGTGATCGTTGTGCACTTTGTATGATACATCATGCAGGTACCAACATCAACTAGGCCTGTTGCAACTAATCTGTATTATGGATCCCTAGACTGTTAATTTGCCACCCTTGGCAAGTGGCGTGGCATTGCAGAGTATGAATCCTTGTTCATGCATTATTGCAGAACCTTGATTTGAGGATAGTGTTGCCAAGATGTGGAAAGGTTTGAGGAACCAATGGAAGAGTGTTTAAAATCGAATAGAATCTCATGGTCATTAGCGACATCCTTGTAACGGACACAAAGTGGTCACATGACTGCATGGTCCACTTAGGTGACCATGGGGAGACACTTAGCACCTTATTCCAATGGACCATTAACTCCTAGGTCACATCCCTTCTGCATGAGATCCCAAGCAACCACAGACATGATTCTGCCTCATTGGGCATTGCCACTGGGGTGTGGTTTGGGTCTCGGGGCACAGTAGGCTTGGTACCCACGTCTGGGCAGACCACCCAAATTGGGCGACAGTTGCAGGACTGAATGTTGATGGTGGAAGGTTTTGAATTAATCATACCGTCTGTCATTGTTCTGGGCAACCCTCCAAATCATTATTTTCTAATGAGTCTGAAACTCTTCTGGGGTTGTGTGTGGTCTCTTGTGGACTCATGCAGAAAGGTGCATGCTAGCAGTTTGGGCTGGACGGCCCCTGTTGTGGTGGGAAGAGGGAGGCCTGATTTGCAGATGCTCTTTCCCCTTCTCTGATGGTATGGGAGGCTGAAGAAAATATGATCTCAAAGGGGTTGCCCAAGGAAATGGCACAGACAAACCGGACCCATCCCTGAATTGTAAGTTTCAATCAAAGCCTGCATCCACAAAAGAAAACTCTGCCTCAGCTCAGGACTAACATAGATGCTGATTTGCAGACAGGCATCAGCAGTCGACATCCCTAAATTGTGAGCCATTGACCAACACCCTCCCTTCCTTAATTGTTGCCGACGACGAACATGATAGTGTGGTTCAATCGACCCATACCCCTTTTCCAAACTGATCCCTGGCGCCGGAAACAGCTGCCACTTCACACTCAGAATAATTCGGATGACCATAAAGAAATAAATGCATTTAGTCCTGTCACTGGTGCTGTCCAGCCTTGTAGAGGTCTACCCAACCCAAGAAAGAGCTTGCCGGCCTCTTAGAAAGCAAGACCACACGGTGGGTGCCAGAAAAGCAGTCACTGTCATCCTCTTCAACAACAAATCAACTTTAAGGTGCTTTGTATATCCAGGAGGGCAGCTTGCAACAGTGGCCCAAAATACCCCCAGGTTTGCTTAATCAACTACAGTCTCACAAGAAACCTGAGCTCCAGCACATCCACCAGCCCGCACCTGGAGCCGACCAACTTAAAACATTTGGAAAATGGATCCTGATGGTAGGCAGCCCTGAGTTGTGGAATTCCCTACCCTTCGAACTAAGACTCCCTAAATCTGAAATTTAAGAAAGCACTAAAAATGCTGCTTTTTAAAAGCCCCTTCCCTCACAGCAAGTAAGTCAGTTCCACTGAGCCTCTGTTTGCTGCAATCACGCTTAAATTAATCTAAATCCTGCATCTTCCAAGCCGGGGGTTTACACTCTGGCATGGTGTTTTTAATAAAAAAAATGTATCTACCAGGCCTGGTGCGGTTAGTCATTAATCAATGGAAAATGAAAAAGGTTTATGGCGTGCACAATATTTTTAGCTGTTCTAATGTGACCTAATCAAAAAATGTTTACCTAAGTATACCAATTTCCACATCCCTTCTAAATAAACAATTGTGATTCCATTGTGACATACTCAAACATTTTAACTGACTGTATCGAGGCTCGACATTCCTTCTGAGTATGCCGACACTAAGCAATTGGTGCACGTGCATCAGTGTTTCACCCCTGTGGGGTTTGCTTAAGGCCGGTAGTGAAATTCAAGGTGGATAGTGTAATTCCACGGAACTGTAAGTATTCGTTTTGCAAACAATCTCTTTAAAATAAGATGTTGACCAGAGTGTTACATCACCCAGCACACTGAACTTGTTGGTGGCATCCACGACCATCATTCTGCATTCTGAGCATCCAGAGGCACAGAAACTGCTCTTACGAACCCCCATGAGGAACTGCTCGCATCTCTTGACTCCAACCCTCCAGCTGTTCTCATTCTACTTGCTCTTTCCTCTGCGTCTGACACAATCAACCACTCCACCTTCCACCCTCCATACCCTAAGTATCTCCGAGCAGGCACTGGACTGGCTGACCTCCTTTCTCAGTGACTGTCCGTCCCAGGTTATTCTGGGCTCTTTCTCCTCCACCACATCTATCTCCATCTGCAGCGTTTCACAGGGCTCCAACCTTTCTCCCTGGCTCTTTAACAACCACCTTGCTCTACTTGCACACATCATTACCACCTTCTCCTCAAACTTCCAGTGTTATGCAGATGACACCTAACTCTTCTTCAAACTTCCCTCTGATCCTCTTCTTACTTCCTCCATCATTTCTAACTGCCCCTCTGCCATTCAGTCCTGGTGCACTTCCAAAGATCTCTGCCTCAACGCCAGCAAGACTGAGATCCTTCCTATTGAGACTCCTGCTCCCACATTCTGTCCCTCACTCTGGCCATCTCCTATGGCTGCTCCCCCTTCTCCTTCTTCTGAAGCCAGAAGCCTTGGAGTAATCTTCGACTCCTCTCTATCCTTCATCGCTCACATTCAGGACCTCGCCAAGAAGTCCCACTTTCAACTCCACCTCCTCAAAAGAATTCTTCCTTTCCTCACTTTCCCCAGAAGCTCAATGTCTCTAGAGCCCTGGTTCTCTCTAGGCTAGACTACTGCAATAGCCTTTTCCTTAATCTACCCTCTTTTTCTCTATGACACCTTCAGCTAATCCAGAATAGGGCAGCAAGATTTATCCTTGGCCTCAAGCTCAGGGACCACATCTCTCCAGCCCTAAAAACGCTACACTGCCTCCTGGTTGCTGAAATGTTCAAATTCAAATCCCACTGTATCATCCATAAGGCTGTCTGGGGCCAGGGATCCTGCTATCTACAACTTTCTCTCACTAAATACTCTCCCTCCAGATCTTTACCTTCCTCTGGCACCAACTCTGTGCGTGTCAAGCGCTTTGCTAAACAGTGAGCTGGTAGCCGAAATCTTGCCTCAGCAGGCTGCCTCCTATGGAACATCCTCCCCCTTCCTCTTCGTCTTGAGCAGGATCTACTCAGATTCTGAAAGCTCCTCAAGACTTCCCTTTTCACCTCCCCCTTCCCTTCCTCCTCTGCTGAATCCCACAGTTGCTGAGATTGGTGACCAGTGCCCTTATGTGTCCTCCCGGGTCCTGTCCTCCCTCACCCAATCGCTTACAGCCTCCACCCCCTCCCAGCACTTTGCCATGGCACCCACTGGCCTATGTCACCACAGGCCTGCACTTACCTAATTATTGGCTGCTGATCACTCCACCTGGGCACGTACAGCTGCTCACTCCCCAGCACTTCCTTCATGATACACCTAACACTTACCCCCCACTCCCTCATCCCCTCTCTCTCTCTGCACTTGCACGTTCTGAATGTTCACAAAGCCTAGTAGGTCTGCCTCTATCTTTCATTGTTATATTTGTTTTCATTCCCATGTTCCCTCCCTGGTGACCTGTGGGAGCTTTAAAACACAATTTACTTGATGTATAAGCACTTTACAAATGCACAATAAATAGAATACATTTTATCCCTTAACAACAAATTAAAAATCTAATTTTGAGAAATGCAATTCCTTATGATCCTTATGATAATATGGTTTTTCTAGTTATTTGTTTGTAGGAGAATGTATACACTGACAATTTCATCATATAAATCTCATGATGATTCAATTCCGAAAATGCGAGTATCGGTGTTACACTAATCTCGTTACGATTGTGCTCGGTCTGAATTTAGAGAAATTGAATCGTCTCACAGATTCATTCATTACTTTAGGATCTGAATATTTATTGTCCATTAGATATTTAAGTTCCTCAATAAAAGGTAGCGTATGTTGTGCTGCTTTGGTTGCCCATCCATTAATAACTGGCTTATTTATGAGTGGAACGAGAGCCAGTTGGTTTTTGCGAATTCTTGCACTCATGCAGCGTTCCGCGCGTCTGCCGTTCTGCATTTTTGCTGCATGTTTGATGGGCAACCAAAGCAGCACAACATACGCTACCTTTTATTGAGGAACTTAAATATCTAATGGACAATAAATATTCAGATCCTAAAGTAATGAATGAATCTGTGAGACGATTCAATTTCTCTTAATTCAGACCGAGCACAATCGTAACGACATTAGTGTATCACCGATGCTCGCATTTTTTAAATTGAATCATCATGCGATTTATATGATGCAACTGTCAGTGTAATTTTGGCTACACATTCTTCTACAAACAACCAATTAGAACAACCAAATTCATATATCATAAGGAATTTCATTTCTCAAAATTAGATTTTTATTTGTTTAAGGATTAACATTTACTACTGTGATCAACACCTTATTTTAAAGAGATTGTTTGCTAAGTGAATACTTACAATTCCGTAGACTTACACTATCTGCCTAATATTTCACTAACAGCCTTGATAAAACCCCACAGGGGTGAAACACTGATGCACGTGCACCAGTTGGTTAGTGTCGGCATATTCAGATGGAATATCGAGCCTTGATACACTCATTTAAACTGTTTCAGCAGGTCACAATGGAATCACAATTGTATATTTAGAAGGAATGTGGACATTGGAATAATTGGGTGAACATTCTTTTGATTAAGTCATATTTGAACTGCAACAAATATTGTGCATGCCATAAACTGTTTTTGATTTTCCATTGATTATTGGCTAAGCGCACCAGGTGAATGTACTTTTTGCAGTTTTGTGAAGAAGAGCCTTCTCTTAGGTGGTTGCAGCATAGTCGAAAGTGAGAATTTTAATTGAATTTTACTTTCTAAAATATAGGTTAGGCGCACTGCTAATATTTGTGTCTTAATTTTTCACATGCATTTTTAATGCCTGTTATTGTTTCTGCTAAGTAACTGCACCCTCCGTAGGGGGTTGCTGCACAGCATAAGGTCCATTATGCACCATAAGGTGGTTGCACCCTTCCCTAGGTTGGTTGCTCCCAGTGCTTTAAATGGGCCGGGCCAACCCGGCCCTCAGTACCTGCACTTCTTATTTTTTTAGCATATGAGTACCTGCACTTCTCAAGGCCTGAAAGAGAGTACTGGTCCTCAACTATATTGCAAGGTGAAAATTAAATCTTTTCATTTCTCTTTATCACAACTTAAAGGACTAAGCTTCTGCAGCCTGTGTGTGCTCCTTGCCATATAATTTAATCTGACTGGGCACTGCCTGCAAACAACAGGGTGTGCCTAAAAGGGGCATGTGCCAAGTTGGGCTGCGTCGAAAGCACTCCACTCAAATGTCCGGCTATGTAGCTTGGTGAGTACCTGCACTTCTTTTTTCCATTTAAAGCACTGGTCGCTCCCCTCCCTGTGCATCGCTCTCCCATTGAGTCTCCTCAGTGCGCTCTGAAGTACCCCCGTACACGTGGCGCTTTACAAAACATCAAACGAACAGGTAAAGATGCATTTACGACAGTCAGTGAGCGGTCACATGACTGCTACAACCAACCAGTGCGCTCTGAAAACAATCATTTACTTTCACATTTTACGGCGCGCTTGCTGGTTTGTCAAAGTGAAGACATTGGGCCTCATTATAAGTTTGCCAGTCCGGTAACAACGGTACCGGTAAGCTTGCCGGTACCGTTGTTACCGGACCGGCAAACTACGAGTTCTGCTCGCGGGTGCCTTCCTGTCCACCAGGTCTGACCTGGCGGGCGTACCGGCACCCGCGAGCAGAGCATGTGGGATGCACTGGCACCATTCTGAATGGTGCGGGTGCATCCGGCCTCCCCATTCCCATTTTATCGGGCTCAATGGGAATGGGGAGCATTTTTTTCCGGCGCCCGCGAATGGCCAATTAGCGGATCCGGCTGGGCCATAATGCCCAGGTAATTGCCCATTCGCGGGTGCAGGAAAAAATCGCAAGTTTGGCGGCAGTATGGCGGTTTTATCGGCAAGGCTACCGCCAACATTGTAATGAGGACCATTCTGTTTGATTTAGCATATCACGTAGTGCAGTATTTGATTACAGATTCCGCGTGGAAGATACAACGAAAGCAAAAAGATATGAAAAACAAGAAAATAGGACTGGGGGCTGGGGGGTGGCTGGGAATGAGACCCTGCATTCAAGGGATAACATCTTCAGCATGTCCTCGCCCTAATGTGCTGAATACAAAACAGATTGTGCCGGCAGATACGGGGGCGCGCGCCCCAGCCGAGCGTCACACAGTGTTCCTCTGGCTTCTGCCATTGGCTCCAACTGTTCCCCGGTGGGCCTGATGCAGGGCTCAGAGCTGCACCTGACATGGCCGCCTCGCGTGCTAACGCGGCTCACGCGAGAAGCAGAAGGTGGCAACCCCGTGCGTTACACTTGAAGGAAGAACCCGGGCTCTAGCAAACGCTTAGGAATAGTCTGTGTTCACATTAACCGCTGCGAAATGTTCAACCGTGGCCGAGAAGGAAGGCCCAGCATCCCAGTGAGGACGAAAAGATGCCGTCTAAACTCACTCTAATATCACGTTTGGGATGATTGCTGTTATCATAATTATCATTTAAATATTTTTATAATCTGTGGGTTGTTCTTAAAAATAAAGTTCAGGTTACTAGCTATAAAAATGTGAAGTCTATAAATGTTTAGTGGGCTCACATTAAGGTGTAACCTATTAATAAACATGAAATTAACATTAACACTAAGCATGGCCCCCCTCCATCAGTTGCAATGACGGGCTGCCTGGTCTCTCCCTGACTAGCCTGGTCTCTCCCTGTCTAGCCTGGTCTCTCCCTGTCTAGCCTGGTCTCTCCCTGTCTAGCCTGGTCTCTCCCTGACTAGCCTGGTCTCTCCCTGTCTAGCATGGTCTCTCCCTGACTAGCCTGGCCTCTCCCTGTCTAGCCCGGTCTCTCCCTGACTAGCCTGGTCTCTCCCTGTCTAGCCTGGTCTCTCCCTGACTAGCCTGGTCTCTCCCTGACTAGCCTGGTCTCTCCCTGTCTAGACTGGTCTCTCCCTGTCTAGCCTGGTCTCTCCCTGACTAGCCCGGTCTCTCCCTGTCTAGCCTGGTATCTCCCTGACTAGCCTGGTCTCTCCCTGTCTAGCCTGGTCTCTCCCTGTTTAGCCTGGTCGTCTCTCCCTGTTTAGCCTGGTCTCTCCCTGTTTGGCCTGGTCTCTCCCTGACTGGCTTGGTCTCTCCCTGTCTAGCCTGGTCTCTCCCTGACTAGCCTGGCCTCTCCCTGTCTAGCCCGGTCTCTCCCTGACTAGCCCGGTCTCTCCCTGACTAGCCCGGTCTCTCCCTGTCTAGCCCGGTCCCTCCCTGACTAGCCTGGTATCTCCCTGTCTGGCCCGGTCTCTCCCTGACTAGCCTGGTCTCTCCCTGTCTAGCATGGTCTCTCCCTGACTAGCCTGGTCTCTCCCTGTCTAGCCTGGTCTCTCCCTGACTAGCCTGGTCTCTCTCTGTTTAGCCTGGTTGTCTCTCCCTGTTTAGCCTGGTCTCTCCCTGACTAGCCTACCGAGGCTGGTCCACCCATGCTCCTCGCATTTTTACCCTAACCCCTGCCTCCTTGTGCACTGTCCTCCATGGGCTCCTCTGGCACATATCCTGCCTCAACCCTGGGGCCTCCTCTCCCCCCACGCACTTTAATTAACTGTACTTGCACAATCCGAATGTCACAAGGCCCAGTAGGAACGCTTCTTGCTTGTTTTATCCTCCCCAATTCTCCCTGCCCCTTTGACTTGTGGCGCCTGGAAACACTTTCTGATGTATAGGCGCCATACAAATGTCCAATATTTAAAATAAATAAAATAAGCACAGCATAAAACAAAGCCAACCTTAAAGCCGACTTTGCCAAAGCATGAACTCACCCTGTCTTTTCGGGGTGTTGCTAATGTTGGGATCTGTTCATAGTGTTTTGCATTTAGCTTGTATTCTGCTTTGTATGTGTGATTGCTTTCACTGGCCATGTTAATGATAGTAGTTTGTTTGGTGTGAAGCGTGACGTGGCAGTAATGGTAAGATGATATGTTATTGTGCGCTGGGGCTTTTGCTATTGGGGGAGTATGTGTTGAGGTCATTTATTGTAAGATGTGCCATTAGCTGTTTGTTTGAACATATTTTAATATGCGTTGCTGTTATGTTTGTATGTTTTTGAGGGCATTTGATCAAATGTGTATACTATTCCTAGCTATTCGAAAGGCACGGTGTATGTTTGCAATGTATTGTATGCTTGCTATGTATGTTTCTGGTGCCTCTGGGTAAGGGCATACCCTACCTACTGATTTTACTTTGCTCGCTTATTGGTGAAGGCGAGTTAAGGCTCAATGGTGACTTTAATGTTGGTTTAATTGTCTTATGTTAAGTGTTAATGTTAGTTTTATCTTTAAAAAAAATAGTTGGCATTCCTAAACTTCAGAGTTAGATAGATGGGGAACTTAACGTTTCACGTGCATGTATTTCTGTTTGTGACGAGGCTAGTGTAAGAGGACTTGCCCTTGGTGTGTGTGTGTGTGTGTGCTGTTTTCTCAGTGCAGTAGTTCCAATTGTACACACAGTGTGCACCAGGTGAAATGGCGCCTCTTGCTATAGGAGCCCAGTACGTGTTGGGGTCTTGGCTTCTTCGACCCTCCGCTTATTATTCTTCATACAGTTTGGGGTGCTGCTACTGCTACTGCTACTGCACATCACAACACTCCCTGCACGTGCACGATTGTTTATTCAGCTACACAAATGTCACAGTGTATTGTTTATTTATTTTGCCACTACGAGAGCGTATTACCGAATCGAGGTTAGCAAGTCTCGGGAGAATAGCTCAGGGGCAAGGCGCTCGCTTTGGAAGCAAGACGACACAGAGCAACACTGGTTCAATCCCCGGGTCTGCGCTTAGAAAACCTCTGGGTATTAAGCGCTTTATAAGCAACCAATCATATCAGTTTTTCCCACATGACATCTTACTTATCCAGTGTTTGCTAGTTGCACTTACGTGTGTTAGAATAATGTGTCCACCGTTAGTCCGACTGTGAGGTGGTTTTATTGGATTGTTGTGCTGCTTTAGTGGAACTCACAGCATTGTTTGGTGGCACATTTGAATGGACCTACCAATGCCTATGTTGGGTGGGTTGTTCGTTTGGAGGCAAGTTTTAGGACACTTGGAAGCAGCTTCAGCAGAATCGGGGGCCTTCGCCCTCCCTTTGTAAACCTCAAACGGGGAAGGGGTTTGCTTTGAGTGGGTTGTCCAAGGCTTGACCATTTGTGATTGTTTGCAGGTTTTCTAAAGACGTGCATGTAACGGGGTGGTTGGTTTGATTATTCTGACAGTGTCTGGAAGTGTGGTGGCCTTTCTGCTGTGCACGTGTTTTTCACTGTTCTGTGTCGTTTGTGCTTGTGAGGAGCTGGGGGTGTGCCACCGCGGTGGTGTCATACATGTATGGCAATGGCATGCATGGTGTGCGCATGTCATAATGGTTGCATTTTGCTGTGGTTCACTGTTGCAGGTAGACCTCTTTTTTAGGATTCATTTGCGTCCACGTTGTGAATATGTTGTGGATGGTGTTTGTTGTGTAATCTATTCCTCATTTCTCTGTGTCCCTCTTATTTGTGCCTTATATTTGTGTGTGGCCACGTGGCTGCGTCATAGTTTGCAGGAATATGGGTGCGTGTTTGTACATGTGTGTGTGTATTGAGGGCTGCATATAATGTTGTCTGTTTTTTGGAACTTTTTTTGTATTCCCCTTTTTCATTTCAGGGACTGTTTTTCATTTCATTTGCCCCTCTGATCCTAGCACGTCTTACACAGCTGACACCAAAGGCCCCACCTAGCTGTGTGCAAGTTGAGCATCTTCTTCTGGCAGTTTGAGGAATAGATGGATTGCAGGTGGTTGGCAGTTCTATTTCTAGCTTCTATGAATCAGGGCGGGGCAGGCTTGTGTAAAGCTGCTGTGCAATGCAGATAGGTGGGTACTGAAGTTGCAGAGCTTGGATTTGGGAGGCCCTGTGTCTCCCCAACCTCACGCCCGCCCCAGGCTTATGCTACTTGGATTCTGTAATGAGTTGCTCTCTGGCCCTGGCTCAGGCTTGGACTGGCCCATAGGGCAATAGGCCCAGGGCGGAACCAAAAACGTAAAATGCTGTTGTGGGCCCGTTTTTTGGGTCAAAGTGGGCCACTTTTTTTTACTATTGTTGGCCAGTTTGATGAGTCACTTCACTATGCAACTAGTCGTTTTGACCAGTGTTGCTGAATAGATATGCTTTTAAATGGCCAATTTGCAACACATTTTATCAAAATACTCCCCCCTGGGGTCTATTCAGAGAGTGTCACAAAAGTTAGGAATAGCCATTTGCAACTGCGGGCCACTTTTTCATTTATGCCCGAGAGAATGTTATGGCCCGGTCCGTCCCTGCCCTGGCTGAGCACTGTCATACATGTATTCATTGCTAATATCCTTAGTTTTGCTAGACTGTGTGTGTTTCTCCAGGGGAGATATGGCTTAGTTGAACTATAATCCTCAAGCTGTGTGTTCTTCGGCACATTTACCTCCAAACATCCCCCAGGAGGCCAAATAGATGTTGCCTTATCAGCCAAAATTGAGGATCCCTTACAAACCAGCCACATCTATGCAGTAAGGGCTGTAAAGAACTTGCCATGGCCCCCAACACCCTGGGCAATACCTCTGGCTGATAAGGCTCCGACCACTGACCACCCCACTACCATAGGTGAAGTACCTGGTAAATTGTCTACTTCCCCCTTGAACAAATTGTGTATTATCTTGATGATCTTGCCATCTTTGAGCCTTCCCACTTAACCAAATTGTCTTATCGTGGGTAAGTCCCTTTAAGTTTGCTCTTAGGGACAGCTCGTCACCAACCACATCACACTTGGACAAGAGTACTCCCTATTGCTCAGCACACAGTCCTATACAATAGCACACAAATCATATTGCCAGGCCCATAAGGCAAAAAAGTTACTATATAAAAGCCAGTCCTATTTGCTTTGTTAATGCTGATTAGCAGCCAGGGCAAGAGAGCCAGCCAATCAGGTTGCTCGAAACACAGGCTGAAACCGCTAATCTCAGCCCACGTTCCGGGCATTTTCTCATGCCCGCAGCGCCATCTAACCCCCACCCTCCCTTAATTTAATTTTGTAATGTTTCCCTCCACCCCCGCACTACTTCCCTGTTTTCAACGGCGGCAGCCGCCCCTCTTCCGCCACTGGTGCGTTTCTGCTGTCGCTGCGTAGCCGCCGTGGGCATGGAAGAAGGGGCTCTGTATGGAGCCCCGCCTTGCATTTCCATGGTGGCCATCTTTAGACAGTATTTTCATTCACTGAACAGGACACATTTTGAAAATAATGACTTCCAGTGACACTATCTGAGCCATTTTCATCACATTATGGAGTTGAACCTGGTGGCACTGGTGGCGAGGAGAACAATGCCAGGAGTAGCCTTGTCTTTAAAGCTAAGAATCCTACTGGCCTTTTGTGAGGTTGTAATAAGTGAAATGCGCCACTATAAGTCAAGAAATTGCACTTTTATTTTGGTGAAGTTGGCAACATGTGCCAGGTACTTTTCATGCTACTGTATATTGTTCATTTAGTTTTAGTTTTGTCCCTGCAATTCTGCTGAGAATGCACACTGGCCCGACTGCATGTCGGTTGCTGCCAGTCATCGTGTGCGTTTTGCAGGATATTTTTCATATCCCTGCATATTTTTCTTTTTTTGTAGTTGTCCCCACCAGCCCTATTGCTCATGACTAAATGGTGGACGCAGGGTTAGGGGTTCTTGGTTGGGTTGGCGGTTGCAGATGTGTTCGTGAATTTTGCAGATTTGTTTAAATTCCGTGTGTCTCTCTGCATCGACTCTGCATGTGTTAAAATAAAGCTACATTTCTTTGACCTTGAAAAAGTGAATAGCTCAAGTTTGACTCACGTGATTTTCAAAATTGTTGAGAAAAGCCCTATTTCAAGCAAAGCTCTCTAGGTATGTGCATAACATCTCCTAAAATGGAAGTGGACAATTCAAGGAAAAGTTTACTAGCCAAGTAGTGCAGTTTTCATCACCTATAAAAGGGCCCATACAAACAACTTTTTTTTTGGGGGGGGCTCATTTCACTTATGAAAATGCTGATGAAACTGCGCTAAATTTGGCCTCAGTGTTCGGAATTGGACAGCATGGTTGAATGTCAACTTTCATGGGCCAGAATGATATTTACAGAGATGTTCTTTTACAAGGTCGTATGTACAGTTGAATTTAAACTTCACAATCCATATTTTCTGTAGAATGAAGCACAAACTCAGTTGTCTCCGAGTGCTTGCATAAACGATACCTAACTCAATGGTTCTCAGTTATTGGCCTGGCAAGTTGTGTGTTGACATGCCTATCCCAGGAAAGGTGATAGAATGGAGGTCTTACGATTACCACAAAGGCCGAGCAACGAATAGCTTGCATGTTTAGTTTTGGCTATTTGGTGGCAGCTAAGCGCCACTGATAAGCTGAAACTATTCCATTTTGGGGGAGAGTAAAGAGGGAGAAGACATGTGAAGAGGGACACCCGGCGAGTGTACGTTTGTCTATGTACCCGCCGATTGACTGCCCTTAGACATGCTAACCCCTCTGGGCGTTTCCATTCACTACCTTCTCCTCCCTGGCCACACCACATCCTGCTAGGATCTCTTTGGGCCAGCTCTTTTAAGCAGGAACATCAGGCATTTGTCTGACAGTACTACTGCTAAACAGTCTGCTGAGAGTTAATGGCTCAATTGTATATGCTACTGATTCAATAAAAACATGTCTTAACCAAGTGCAGCTTCAACTGCGTGATTTGCGCTTAAGTCCTGTTAAAAACTATTATTGGCATAGCCTAGAGTTTGTGTGTGGATTTAGGTATTAGATTGGCATTTGCCTAACATTGCCCTCCTATGCCAGGTTATAACGCAATGTTCCAGCTTTTGCTAGCTGATGGCCAGGTAGTTCCATTATGCCGGTGCCTTGCAAATGCCTATGCCATGCCTACACAAAAGCCAACACTGTTAGTTTGCCAATGCTTGTTCTGATCATATTTTGACCCAGGGACAAGGACAGTTTGGAGAAACGTTTGCCCTTCATGGATGAACATTCAAATGATCAGGTTGATGCTTAAGTGGCCGGTGTCTGCTTACTGTATTGAGTAGCTGGCGCATCCAATACTAAGCCTGGAACAACAGTTGCAGTAAGGCGCTGCTGTGCCAAGGGAAGGCCAGGCATGCTAAGGTGGCACCAGGAAGGACTGAGATGTCTGTTCTAATGCAATTCCTTTTATTAGAAGTTTTCCAACACTAGTTAAACCAAACATTATACATGTATAAGGGTACTGATATACACTTTTCGGAGAATAAAGTAATCCCCTACAGTATTTGAACGAATAAACATTGCACCAAATAAAGGGGGAAGACTAATAGCACACATAAGACAATGACGGGGGAGTGAGGTGGGCGATTACCACATCGTTGGGCGGTGGGGAGGGGGGTGATCAAAAGAGTCGAATAAGTACCGATCTACTGTATTCCTACTCCAGGCCTCCCCAGCAATTCATTCACGCATTCTTCCCCAAGCATTCTTCAAAAGTCTTCCAATTTCATGTCTTACTTTCTCCTGACAATCACTAGTCCATGTGATCATAGGCGATTCTTTTTCGTTTTTCAATCTTCTATTTTTGGCGCAGTGTTCTTTTTCCAACCCCTCCAAATGACTTTCCACAGATCTCAAACCTCGCCAATGGCTCCTTTTGACCCCATGTCAGACCCCTCCCTAGCCAATCCCAAAGCAAGCCCACGACCTTCTGAGAGTTGTGTATGTCCACCCACCGTATCAGTGCAGGCACGATGGGACTGCCATTCAAGTGGGTTTGATTTGATGTTTGTGAACCCATTTTGGGTTCTTGACAGTGCCTGTCATCGCGCCTGGGCAAAGGTTGTGTGTTTCATGGCCCCTCTTGTCCCCCAGCGCACCCCCACTCCAGTTCTTGCGCTGTCCCCTCGCCCCCTCGCCCCCCCAGAGTCTGAGGTGTACTCGATATGATATCAGCCTATCGAGGAAAGACCCTGCTGGGTCCAACGCAAATGCTGTGGCAACACTGCTGTGCCCGGGACAGCACCAATCTGCTGCACGTACTCATTGGTTTCCTCTTGGTATTTAGTTTTGGCTTTCCCTTCTGCTAGTCTAATTCTAAGGGGAAGTTTCCTTTGGTATTCAAGCAAAGACTAACCTACCGTCTACTCTCTTCTCTGCCTAGTGCATGGATTTTCAGAGGCGCAGAGAAGATCAGGACGGCCCCCCTTCTGGACTGCTTGCTTTCCTGCACACTCATAAACTCACGGATCATACTGTATCTTTTTTTAAAACCTTAGTTGTGAAGTTTCTGAAAAATAACAGATTTTGTTCTCATCACATCGCTTTTGCTCCTTTTCTTTACTTGCCTTATCTCCTGTTCGCACCCACCCTGTAGTGCCAAAGGCACAGCTTAAAGGGGGAACCTGCACACCCACCTTTCCGCTCGATCTAGTTCGTTTTGGGACGTCAGCTGAGTTTTACTCCTGGGGAGTGCGGTAGGGTTGCCTTTGGGACGGTTTATCTGGCTGGGCGGTTTGTGTGGGAGTCTGGGAGTCTGTCACTTGGGCAGTGAGAGTAGGCAAGGGGTGATAGGCTGCAGGCAGCGGATCTGAGATGTGGGGGTGTAAACTGGGCAGGAGAAGGCCTGCTACATAGAGAAGCAGCAAGCCAGCCAATGGAAGACTAGACTTCTTCCAGAAAAACCTCTTTCTGGAGTTTGTTTTCTCCGCTTCTTCCCCACTCTGTAGCCTCACTGTGCACCACCAATCCTACGTGGTGACCACCGTCCCTTTTATCTTTGAAAGAACTGATGGTCCCCTAATCCCACCACCCCGAACCCCCAACCTCTTTTTGATTGTGTTATCCATTTGTGCATCCATTTTGTGCTGGGTGGCAGCCCTAGGCATTCTCTTCAATTCCATCGAGAGGTTCCGTAGGCTACCTAGAGTGCTGCATCCTTCCAGTTCTATAGGGCCCCTCGCCATTCCATACCCTCTTTATTCTGAAACGACTCAGAGCCTGCCACATATTAAGCAAAAAGGACTGTTTTTATCTATAGATATTTCCATAGCAACCATGTATGTCTATTTTAGGGGAACGCAGTGGCTTGAACGTGCTGGGGTGTGTCGGGAAAATGGCATATTGTGCACCCACCTGATATGATATTGCAAGTGTTTCTAGGCGCGACAAGACAAGGAGGGGGAAACAGAGGCAGGACAAAACAACGATCTTACTAGGCCCTGTGTCATTCAGATCGCCCACGAATCCTGATGGATTCAGACCATAGTCTGCGGAGGAAAGGAAAAGGGAAGGGGTGAAGCAGCGGGGGAATTCAGGGACATAAAGAACTGGCAAGGTTCTCAAACGGAGGCGGGGCAGGTTAACGGAAGGTGCATGGCGTTTGTGACAGCCTGGGTGCAGGTAGCTGCTTCAAAAAACAAAAAGACTCGCAGCTGGCCAGCCTCAAACAATCTTTCTAAAGATTCCTGGTACAGGTAAAGGCAAGCAAAGTCTAATTATGCAAAAACACAATGAAGCATCACATGCAACAACAACACAAAAACCAACTAAACAGTCACACATATGTGCCAATCTGTGGGCCACTCTATATTGTGATTAAACCATAGTCAATAGATTTCGGAACCCTAAATGCCGAATGTTGGCATTGCACACCTGAATACGTAATCAAATTAATCTTTTATAACGCACTCAATACTGGAGACTTCTCTCTTAGCACGGACCAGGATTCGAACCTGTGTTTCCAAAGCAAGTACATTGCCCCTGAGCTAAATTCCAGAGCCAGTGAATACTTCAGTGAAACAAGCATGAACACCTATCACATAGACCCTAAAAACCGTCTCTGAATTCTCCGCAGAAGTCAGCGTTGGCATTTGGCGGCTACAATGCTGACGCGTGTTTCAATGGGTCACGCCCTCCCATGCCTTCATCAGGGGCTGGACGTCAATGTATAGGTGCTGCAGTCATCAAAGCAACAAAACAGAGCGCCACAGCTGTTCAGGTGAATGCAATTCCACAAGGCCTGACCACAATTCAGGCGATTCTGATTCTGAACAATGTCTTCCAGCACTGGTGCTTCGCGAGAGAAATTAATATGTGGTGGCCGTCGTGCCAGCCAAAGACGATGATAGATCTGCAATTGAGAAATGAGGAGGGCACATGGGGAGGACTCTGAAGAAGAGGAAATATTCATATGAGGGCCGTTTCAGAGAGAAAACAGGGTATTCAATGAAACTTGCCGGTCCGCGATGTGGCCCAGGGGCCAGTGAGCCTTCCCATAGCCAGCATCAAAACAACCATCAATGGGGAGATGAGTCGTCATCTTGTTTTGGACCCAAAAAATGAAATTGATTTTTCCCTTCACATTTGCAATGGATCAAGTTTGACCAATTATAAAACACAGATGTTAACTGCTGGGTGCCCGTCCGCGATCCTGCTCCCCTTGCTGGTGTGGGTAAAACCTCGGGTCTGGGCGCTCCACAGATGTGATGGCGCGTGAGAAATGAAAAGGGCAGCTGCTTCTATTCCCACAGTCACATGGCACTGCATGTCAACACGCACAAACAGCGATTGGCATTAGCCAGACTTGTTGCATAAATGATGCCTTTGCTTGGCTGTCTTCTCAGCAAGACCTGGGCATAGAAGTGCTGGAGCACACAGAAGCTGAGGGGCCAGCCAGGCAGGCAGGATTCCTGCACCACCAAAGAATGCCACTCACGGTGGGCACAGGTCTGAGGAGTTACTGTACAGACTGGCTCACAGGTACTTACCACACATTTTTATTTTATTTATTAGCATTTTTAAAGCGCTCACACGCTTTTACAGGAATGTGTCTTAGTTGCGTATTTTATTAAGCGCAGACCCGGGGATTGAACCTGTGTTGGTTAGTGTTGTTTTGTTTCCAAGGCGAGCACATTGCTGCTGAGCTAGCCTATCCTCCTGGGACAAAGATACATCAACAACCACTAACTCCGTTAGTAAACACTACATGAGACCACAAATTGCTACCGTGAAGAAGAGGAATAGTACATGCAATCTTGTGGAACGATGCCGTGAGCACCCTTACGGCTCTAGAGAAATATCTAGTTTACTCTCAGAGAGCGGCCAAGAATCCCTCTACGCTGGTCCTCAATGCCAAAGGTACCTTTAAAGAGTTAATCCAAGACCAATTCTACCAGGAGGAGCTGGGTCAGCCTTGCCACTTTGTGGTCTATGATTCCTATACAATTCCTCGCTGGTGGCTTGCCGGGTATGCAAGGGACCGAGCGTGTGCCCCGCAATGGAATCCCAAGTAACTGAACTGCACATCTGTCCTGAAACACTTCCCCACATGCAGTCGGGGCCACTCCTGCAAGTCTGCAATCACAGCCACCTGTAGACATTGCAATAGGCGGGCGCAGGACTACGCTCACCGCTTCCTTTCACGCAGGTTGCACAGCGGTGTCTCCAGGCATCGCCCTCTAAGTGGCGACCGCCTCCACTTGCCCTAACAGTTCCAAGGCCCCGGACACAGAGGAATCCAAAACAGGATGAAATGACTGGTCGAACAGTTTTCGTTGGACCCACTTTTCTCTGGATGAAAAAGCCAAGTTCACAGCCACACAGCCACACAGCCACACAGCATATGCTGCATATGCTGCATCCAAGGAAGAGCAGAGCTCCCCCAAGACATATGTGGGCTGTATCTGTGATTTGTTGAGCAACCTTTTACTGAAATGTCAATGTGATATGATGTGTTATTTATAACGCACTTAATACACAAAGGCTTCTAAGCGCGGACCCGGGACTGGAACCTGCATTTCTCAGTGTCGTCTTGATTCCAAGACGAGCACATTGCCCCTGAGCTATCCTCACGTGGATTTGTTAAGGCAAATTCAAGCATTGGTTAATTAAACCATGGGAAAGTACTGGATCATCCTAAATGTGTCCACCTGTCACTGCTCACAGTGACCTGGAAGTACACCCAGCAGCCACCACACCTTGCCCGCCAACCTACCACAGTACAAGTACTGGATCATCCTAAATGTGTCCACCTGTCACTGCTCACAGTGACCTGGAAGTACACCCAGCAGCCACCACACCTTGCCCGCCAACCTACCACAGTACAAGTACTGGATCATCCTAAATGTGTCCACCTGTCACTGCTCACAGTGACCTGGAAGTACACCCAGCAGCCACCACACCTTGCCCGCCAACCTACCACAGTACAAGTACTGGATCATCCTAAATGTGTCCACCTGTCACTGCTCACAGTGACCTGGAAGTACACCCAGCAGCCACCACACCTTGCCCGCCAACCTACCACAGTACAAGTACTGGATCATCCTAAATGTGTCCACCTGGCACTACTCACAGTGACCTGGAAGTACACCCAACAGCCACCACACCTTGCCCGCCAACCTACCACAGTACAAGTACTGGATCATCCTAAATGTGTCCACCTGTCACTGCTCACAGTGACCTGGAAGTACACCCAGCAGCCACCACACCTTGCCTGCCAACCTACCACAGTACAGTCCTCCACACAACCTCCCATACTGGTTGGCAAGCAACCAAGCAAGACACACCCCCCCTGTGGCTCCTCTCTTTTGCCACAAACCCCACGTGCTCGAACACAACTCACACAGAATCTTACTAGCAGACAGAGAATGTGTCCCTCCCATCTGCAAGCATCAACACCTCCGGGTTGGCAACTGGCCTATCGCCCTTTCCTCACAAACCCCTCCCTCTCTATCACAAAGCACCTAGTGCCCAAGTAGCAGCAGTGTGTATATCCTCGCCCACAAAGCACTGCTGTGAGGAGCAGCGTTTGCCCGATTGGGGGACCACTGCTATGAAACCAACTGCTTCGCCATCGTTGAATACTTCAAATAACTTTAACACCCAGAAAGACGTTGCAGGTCCGCTTCTTCAGACCAGCACGTCCAGTTCAAATGTAGGCCCTCCCTGCCCTCCCGCTGGCCCTGCTTCCTGAAGCATCCAGTGGCTGCTTACCAGGAGGTGGTTTTACTGTATTTCAGTTCAATTCATCTTTATTGTGTTGTAGTTCTTAAGAACTTTTCACAACACCAAAATCAGACACAATTCATATTTTCTTTAACATGTGTACAATACTCCGATAAATTATCTTATTCACCAGATATAAAATATAATAATACTTTAAAACGATTTCCTAGTTATATTCCAAAAATGACCACAGCATCAAGCCTTTAGACCATGAAACACTTATTATCAGTGTTATTAGCAACACTGTGCGCCTAAAACTTCAAAGAATGTTGAACCCTCTGCCAAACTTGATAAAGTGCGACGTGCCAAGACTTATTAGCTGTGTTTAGGCAATTCTCCCAAAATAAATCACTCTTGATGTTGTCATGTTCATGCGCTAGGTTTGCCAGCATAACCATGTACAACCGATCAGTTGTGCAGCATTCAGTTAGAACAGATTGAGCTGCTTCCATTTCCCGCCCATTCTGCCCATTCGACATGCTCTTATCTTCTATTGCTAGCCCCAATTCGGGGCCTATACAGGCCAATAGTGGAAGCTGTTTTCCATGTAAAGCATACCTCTTCATCGCCCCTCCACCCCCCTACAGCAGGTGAAGCAAAACTGCTATCTGCTTAGCCCTACGTTTACGCAGTCTGGATGGCATCTCCGCCTGAGTGGGTTATAGCTGGCTAGATCTTAGCCAGGAGGGAGATGGAGGAGGTTGTGCTAACATCAAGAACCAGTCGCCCCTCATTCTTCACCCCCCCCCTACCCTCTGATTTTTTAAACTCGTTAATTTGTCCTTTCAGGTGAAATGCTCAGGTATGATAGATGATAATGGTCCATGCTCTTGGCAAAGGAGGCCATTTTGATATCCCGCAGCTTTGTAAGATTTGACCCTTCATGCTGCTGGACACGTGCAGTTATAGACCGAGGCTTAGTCACTGGCCGGGTGGACTATGGGGTAAAGCGCTCCTGTGGGGGTACTTCAATGAACCTTATTAGCAGACTCCGAATGGCCGAAAAGGTGATCGATTTCTAGGTGTAGGAAAAGTGACCCTGTCCGATCTGCTAACGGGAACCCGCCGTTTCCTCCAGTAAAGTAGGGAGGGGACTTCAGCTTAATCTTATCTGCATAGTCCTCAAATGCGTGCAGGTGGGCTGCCCCTGCTTACCTTAAGGGTAGCATCATGTGGGATATGGCGGTGTGGAACCTTTTGCCTTTGGATGATCACAGGTTATCCGTCCCTAGGGCTCTGTTGGGAGAGAGGAGATGCGTTTCCATCTTGGGGCACAGGCTTTGGACTATGTTCCCAAATTCCACGAATGGCCGCACAGGTTTTCCTAGTTTCAGGCCCACGGTGAAGCTGCATCTGTTCAGACACATCGTGCCAAGAGCTTCCAGTGGAGTCGTCGTGATCAGGGAGTGGAGGTGGTATAACCATGTTGCAACTGGGAGAAAAATAAAAACAATATATAGGGCCACTTTCTGTTGCCTGTTTCACACCCTTCACTGTCAACCTGCCCCAGATGCAACCCCTACACACACGCGTTGCTCAATGCACCCGCCTACCTCTTCCCTGGGGAAGCCACAGTTCCTCTACTTTTTGCCATTAAACGCAATAAAACATATCTGATGATGCACTTTGACCACTATATATATATATATAGCGCTTTACAGTGTGTCAGCACCCTTCCAGGCACTGCGAGCTTCGATCAAACACAGCAGGCCATAAGCAATGATCTATACTTCACAGAAGGAGATGGACGCAAGCCAACACTCCCTGGAGGTTCCACTCACCTCTGCCAAGTACAACCTGGGAATCCAGAGGTGCATTCCAAAGTGGGAAACAGCTGTGCCAAAGCCGCTCATGCAATTCGTCGCCCGTGCGCTATTTGCACGCCATCCCACTATGAGAACAAGACAGCCGATCAATTCCCAGCAAACACCGCACACCAAGCAGAGGGAGTGTGGAGGAGGCTATACCCCGGATAGAAGCTCAGGGGCTACAACCAAAAGGCTAGCGAGCCCCGAGTCCCGACAGTCCCAACAGCGTAGCCCCAGGTCTTTTCCAGACCTTGGCAACATCTCTGACACCAAGAACCACCCCTGGGGCCATACTACCCAACACCCCGAAACAACGACTCACAACACACAAGTCCAAGCTAACCTCCACAATCCAGACTCTGGTTGTCACGGAAAACCTTGGCCATGCCGAAAAGCTGAATCAAAAAGTGCGCACTGCTATGACGCAATGCTAATGGCAGAAGCGTATTATACAAGGCGCTGTAGAATAGCCTTGTGGTATCGGCTTGAGAGACTATGGTGTAAGGAATGGCATCCAGCATGTTGAAACGTGATGAAATACAGGTGTGGCTGACAGTCATTCCAGTGTGTGCTTTCAGTGAGTGCTGTGGGAGCAGCACGTCATTCCAGTCCAAGAGACCCTCCACTCCTTAGGCATGAGGTTCAGTGTGGAATGGCGATGCATATGTACTATGTATTGGATTTTATAAACGGCAGCCTAACTGGGAAGCTACAAAGTGTTTTACCAGGGGCTGGGGGAACAGCTTAGGGAGAAGTGGAGGGGGGAGCTCGGGTGGGGAGAAGTTGCGTTGAGTGGAGGGAAGAGCAATTGGTGAGATGTTCTCGGAGCGGGGTCTTTAGGTCCTTCTTGAAGTGTAGGATGGAGGGGCTATAGTATGCGATGCCAGATTTGACACTGATTTTGCTATACTTGGCGCTCATAATACACGTTTGTGTATTTGTAAGCCCGAGACCTTAAGCTATATGAGTCCTTCTGTTGGGGCCCGCCGAGCAACCGTAGTCGCAGTCTACTTCAGGATTCGTCCTCTCGCCGGCCAATGATTCTTCAGCACGGGAGTAGCAGCGACTCTTAACAGGGTACTCTGTCAGCATAATACAGCCTGTCGATACAGCCCTTCTGGGATATGGTGGGGAAGGCAATAGGTACAATCTTTGGGTCCCAGAGCTCGGGATATGGAGGAAGCCATGTTGGGAATGGGAGAGGTGTTGGGGAATCTACCGTCGAAGGCACAAAAGAAGGCACACGTAAATTTAAAGGTTGGCCACGATGCTGGTGGTGGCGCAAAAATGGAAGCTGAAATGTGCCCCCTCGGAACACGAATAGGTGGGAAAAATATGGAACTTTGTTGCTTTTGAACGGGTGACTTACTCGACACAGGGGGATCACCAAAAGTTCCTGTGGGAATGGGACAGTGCCTTGAGGTTAGGCCTGGTTTGAGGGAGCAGAGGGAGCAAGGCAAGACCTTCGATGACCGGTTACAGGTCCAAGAGGGTTCGGAACAAAGAAGGCCAGGAAGGTCAGGGGGAGGGGAGGTTGGTAGAGGGGGTGGGAAGGGTGTCTTTGCAGGGAGGAAAGCGGGAATTGAGAAGGCAAGAGACTACGCCCCTGGAGGAGGGGGAGGTAGCGCTGGGTTCATTGGGAGAAAGTCACGTTGCAACATCTCTATAGGGAGGGGGAAGGGGGCTCTGTGGGTAGGGTGTGGGCAGGAGGTGGAGGAAAGGTTGAGTGGGGAAATTGTGATGTATCTTGACAAAATGCCAATAAAATGCAAGTTAAAAAAAAATACAGGTGTAGGTATAACAGTTTGAGTAACATAGCATTTTCACTTCAGAGGGTGATGAGAAAAACAATTTCATATTTCCTCCATGTTAACCGATTGTCTTTCTTCAACAGGGACCACCCGGACCAAAAGGGGAAAAGGTAGGTCATGTATGCAGTATATAACGCATGTCGCGGTACTGGACGGCAGCCTGCCCGTTTCTCTGTCTGTTCCCTCACTTTACACGCGGCCGCGCCCACCACCATTGCCATCCTGTCCCGCTCAAGTTGGGATTCAGTGTTTCTTCAGCTCTTCTCGTGGATTCTCCTTATTTACTTGTGGGAAATAATCCTAGTCTATTGCTGCAATCTGATTGGCTGGCTGTTGAGAAGCAATGTAAGAGGGTGCAATGTATAAGCACCCAGATGCATTCAAGCCGTAGACAGCCCAGGCAGAATCACCTCAGTACTTAGCACTCTGCCCCTTTTTAGGTCCACGCACCCCAGCCCTGTATCCCTCCCGCTCCCCGCTGCACTCCAGTTCGGCAGTGCCTTTCTTTCTAGCCATTCCTGCACATAGTTACTTGCCCTCCTGTCTCTGCAGCCCAGCCAGTCCATGGCAGCTGGCGCCCCATCAGCACCTGCTCGCGCGGCTTCCACACTTAGGACCGACCCATTGGGGTGAATGGCTTGCCGGACCTTAATTGTCATGACCATGTCTGTTTGTGTCTGTCTCACGCAGGGTGAACAAGGCGACATAGGCCCTCGCGTAAGTAGTACCTTGGACCATGGCTCTTTTCAAATATTTCGCACGCTGTGTACTAAACTATTGCGAGTTGTGGTAGATTGGTTAATTGCGCAATGGGCATCGCTGTGTGTTGCTTGCTTTCCTCAAGTGCTCTGAAACAGCAGACATTAGAGTGGAAAACACATCACCGTTGCGTTTACCTGATTTATGTAGTAAAGTACAGACTAAAGTGGATTGCAACTTCGAAGGCCTCTCATTCTGAACAGGCCCGGATGTCCACATTTGCCAAGTGCCTGCATGTTTGCATGTGTTATCATTTCTGTGGGCTCTGTCATAGAGGTGGAGTGCAACAAATGTCCAGGAGTGGCCAACAATCCCCTCGCCCGTCCAGCAGAAAGCTGCGAACGTGTATCCGGTGTCGGGGTCTTCCCTCATGTCTCCGAGGCATGCGCGCGGCTTTGAACTGGGGTCACGTGTCTTTTCGTGCGGGGTCAAGAATGCTCTCCCTCTGGAAGCTTCGCTTTCAAATGGAGCTGTTTCTTTTCATGTGGTCTTCGTTTTTCAAAGGGCTTCTGCCTTTCATATGTGGAGGGGTTGTAGTCTGTCACATGACAATGACGGGTTGGGTTGCCGGGTAGTGAGTGATAACGAAGGCCTATTACTAACGAGGAGGCCCGACTAAATGGCTTCATAAGCCTGGTGGAGCTCCGCCCGCGCACTCCCACCACTATAATGGTGGATTTGGCGGGATGACTCATGCAGCTCTTATAACCGGAGTGTCAGAAGTTTGCCCTGATCCCAACATGTCTGCTCGGCCAGACTGGTGTAGGAAACGTGCATCACAGGCGCAGTGGCGGTGGGCCTCGCCTCTCGCCAAGGCCATGCAGGGAAGACCCCTATGCTATCATGTTTTTTCTGCAAAAAACGGTGCATTGTAGGCAGGGCACCAACGTTCAATTGGGAGCAGAAAAATAAAAATGTACGAGATAAATGTAAAAAATATATACTAGGAAGCGTTTCAGAAACGCCTAGGCCGATATTACACTATGCAGATGTTTAATGAACATAGAAACAAGACCTAATGGCCTTGCTTACTACTGCCTAGACTAAGCAACATGGCCGACATTGATGAATGGTTGTGAACCTAGGGTGGGGAGGTAACTTTTACGGGTACTTTCGGCAATACCGGACGTGCTTTATTTCCATGATGCAAAAGTATGAATGAATATACATGATTGGTGCTGCTACTAAAACATCATGAAACCTGTTCTGAGTGTGGGTGTTTAATATCACTTATTTTAATGCAGTGCTTGGGCCCCAATAATATCCATTAAATAACCACCCCCCAAATGATCCTCCGCAGTATGAAGCGTTATCAAATAAAACACGTCTGCATGTGCAGGCTACTGGGGCCCCTGATACCTGTGCAGGCTCCTGGGGCCCCTGATACCTGGGCAGATAGGGAACTTTGCCGCATCTCCAGGGCATCTTGCTGATATCAACCCATATCATATTTAACAACCCGCTTCCTGGGTCATCTGCCTTCCCAGACCGCTGTCACACCCTCATGCCCCAGAGAAAGAAATGAAAGAAAGTGTCATGGCCGTCTCCTCTTGGGGGGGGGGAGGGGGGTCTACGGGTTTTACGCAAGATGGTTCCTCTCTAATGAGGAAAGCACAACGAGTCCAACTGCTACTCTTGGTGTTTCATATTAAACACATCAGTAGCTCTACCTTTGATATGGGAAGTTATTCAAGTGTATAGCAGTCATTGTGCCAAACGGCGGTGTCCCCCTAATTTTCCCCCTAGGAGCATCCGCTTTATCCGCGAGTGGACGGTGAAAACGGGCAGGCCTTGCAGACTAAGAGGCCAACTGCTACAGTTGACACTGGCTGTAAACAAAAAAAATAGGTACTCACTCGTGACACTCTGCAAGAGCTATAGGAATTGTGAGTCAGAATGCGTTCATAGTTAACGTTCTGCATGCAGACCCTACTTCTTGGAACTAGGTTCACATTTCAAAGTGGTTGTGGAGAGTTCTATGGATTGGCCATTCGATGCATTATGGCACCTTTTGCCACCTTTTACCATTAATTGTTTCTAGCAATAGTTAAGCAATAATCCCAAGACAGGGGTCATGCTGCGTCAGGTAATGCCCCGGCGCATTACCAGAGATGGTAATGCCCCCCTGGTGAGGGGCGTATTGCTATTAGTAATCCGCCCCATTAGCAAGGGTACTAATAATGTGTTTATTTGGTTGCGAGACGCTCCAGCGTTTTACAACCAAAAAATAAAATGGCCGCCATGGTACGGGAAACAAAGTCTGTTCTCCCTTTTCATGGGGGCCATTTAAAACAGTTAAAAATAGTAAACAAAGAAGATGGCCACCATGTAACGGGAGAAGGGATTACATGTAGTCCTTTTCTCCCTTTCCATGGTGGCCATTAGAAAGATTTAAAAAAGAAAACAAAAATTGCCCACCATGGAACAGGAGAAGGGACTACACTTACTCCCTTTCCATGGCGGCCACTTGCGGAAGGACGTGGCCACGACCAGAGCCTTGTCAGGCTGATAAGGACCCGGCGAGGGCCGATCAGATAGTTTATAACAATCTGTTTGTCCCTCGCCGGGCACTAATATTTCCTATAGCACATGGAACCCCTTTCTTCATATTAAGAACAAGCCACATAATAAACTGTACCCATTGGCGCCAGCTCCTTGCGTGCCACAGGCAGCATATGCTTCATCAGCTCAGGAGAGCTGGGGCCTTGCTCCTTAGTAATGCTTAGACAGGCTCTGCTCCTCATTGGACCACTGACCGCGCATCCAGCCTGTGCACTGCATCCTCCCAGGCCAGGCTTGGATTCAGGGGGTCTGGCCCCGCCAGCTCTCCTAATTAGTCACACTGATTGTCTTAACTTTGTGAGAGTGTTTATCCTCAGGTGTTTATGCCGTCTGTGCTTGAGTCTCGCAGACCTTACAAAATGTAAACTGAAAGTGATGGAGGGGGGAAGTGCAGAGGAGGAACTGTCTGGCTGAAGGCAGCAAGGCAGGCATTAGATGACGTGGGAGTGGGCTGGGAAACATCTTAGTGTAGTTTTTACCAGAGAAAGTGATACAAGGGGTGTGAGAAGAAGCACTTGGAAGGGTGGCAGGTGCCATAGCAGCTGGAGGTAAGGTAATGTATGGTGCTTAGTTGGATATGGTGTTTGTTATTGGGCGCATCAGGTCACATAGCATGACCTTGGAGGGGTGCTGGGTGTGCCTTTGCGAACATTTTTCCACGGGTGCCTTAAAAAAAAAATCAGAGAAATTCAGGAGCTCTGGACAAAAGAAGTTGCTGGTCCTGGCCCGAGTCTATAGAAAGTTGGTATCATCTAGTCATGGGTCAGCAAAGCTTGTGGGGCACTGGGAGAGAGCCGGCCATATTGTAGCCCCATATTACCACTGGGCCACATGGCTAGGAGAGCCGGGCTCCGCTGCAGTGTGCCCCATCCTGGGCAACACATGCACAGAAAGAAAGGGGCATATAAAGGCCCAAAGGATGTAGAAAGAGGACAGGCCATCCAAATGGTGGCCAGTTTCAATTATAACGGAGAGCCGCAAATCAAAATATGTAGGTGCAAAATAAAGGGCGATTGGCCACCAGATGGACCCATTCTAATACCTTCAAAGAAATATAGACACAAGCGTGATGCTCCTTAGGATGGGGGCTTTGATATCCTACGGGACAAGTGGCACATGGGTGTCTCATAGAAGGAAGGGTATCAGGTAATATTATCCCCACCAATAATATCGCCATATATATGGTCGTCGGGAACAGCCATAAGGGATATTATTAGTGGAGATCATTTTTGGGGTCAATGGGAGCAGGGGTTGCGGGGGTGTTCCCCGCTCCCTCTAAAATAATATAGGTGCTCCGGGGGTGTCCCTCGCAGGTTTAATGGGTTAATATTGCCGCATAAATATGGCGCCATTCTTGTATGGCAATATTTTTGTGGGGATATTAACACATGGAAACGAAGGAATGGAGCTGCCTTTCAGCCAGAGTGTTCGCAAGTGATGTTGAAAATGTGGGGCATTCTGGGACTGGCTCGGTGAGCCATTAGTGGGACCACGGGAGCACACTAGGGGTCCAGTGGGATTCCTGATGTCAAGAGGAGGTGAGTACGCAGAAGAGTAGATGCTGCTGGAGGTTGCTATCTACTGTTGGGCGTTGATGGTTGACAACCAGGACGGACCAAACTTTCCTAGTTTACAAGAACACGGGCTGTCTCCAGAATGTGCGCCCACTGGCATCCTCTGGTTGTTGTTAAATTGTTTGACTAACAGCAGAGGCGTTGCTGGGGGGGGGGCTGAGAGGGCTATAGCCCCGGGTCTTTTGGTTGAAGCCCCAGATAGAAGCTCAGGGGCTACAACCTAAAGGCTAGCTAGCCCTGAGTTCCAACAGTCCCGACATTAGTGTAGCCTCAGATCTTTCCCAGACCTAGCAACAACCCTGTCCAACAGTGCATACAAAGCTGATGTAAGGTGCACGTTCAGGATACTGAGCTCGAGTTTCCACTCAACCGCAAAAGCCATGTTCTCCCAGATGCTCTGCTTACCATTGTGCTTTGGAAAAGGTAAGGGCATGTTCTGATGTCCAACCCGGTTTATAGTTAATATTTCGAATTTCATTATTTCGAATGCAAAAATGTCAAAAAAATTATACAGAAAAAAAAAATGTCGAATGTCTTTTTTTAGTTATTTTTAGTTTGAAATGGGGGGGTCCCCTAAACCCCCCCTTTTTTTAAACCCTTTTTTTACTTGCAAAACCAAAAAAAACATGTAAATTAAAAAAAAAGACATTTGAATTTTTTTTTCGGTATTTTTTTTGTTGTCATTTTTGTCATTCGAAATTTTATTTTCGACATATTAACTGGCTACCGTCCAACCCATCTGCTGACTTCTCCTGGAATAAACATTGCTTCATCCCTGGCCATAATAGCTATCAATCTATAAGCAAATAAGTGTTCGCATTTATGGAGATGTTTTGACAGCCCCAATGGAGACATATGCAAACCTTTGCTTGTGAAGTCCCGCAATGGAGTAATTCAGAGGTGGAAACTGTGTTTACCATGTTGCAATGGCACATTTGTGTGAATTAATCCTATGAAAGACGTGCTAATTTTTTTTTGTTACATGTCTAAGATGCATACAGCTTGATATGTCTTTGTCCCAATCTGTCACTGTGTTGTATCCGTAGGGCTCTGGTTTGGGGGTCTCAGCGGGACTGCTGAGCAACCAGATTCTGACTGTAAAGGTTTGTGCTTCTCCGATGACTGTATCTGCACCTTGCTTGGCTGGGCCCTTCTTCTCTTCCTGTCTCTGTCGCTAAGACATGGCTTCCTCGCCTTCCATCTAGCCTGGAGGATTCTCCTCTACTGTCCTTTCACTCTGGACTGCACCTCCATCTCCCGTGCTGGCGCTTTCCTTGCCAGGTGCTCTTCATCATCTACTCCAAGGCATCGTTGTGTAGCTGTTACATACAATAGGAGGCAGTGCTGTGTATTTTAGCGTTTGCAAGATGGCTGCCTTGTGTTATCAGAGATGCCAACATGCCCCACGCCATTGGGAAGATTCTTCTTCCCAGAATGCAAAGATAGAAATAGGACTGGATGACCAACCCCCTGACTCGCTGCTGTATTCTGGCATTGACATGTTATTTAACGCCTCTGAAATAATCTCCCTTGAGCATGTATTGAGTGGCAGATGGGTAGGTGAATAGTCCACTGAGAGGTCGCCATAACAGCCTAGCGATAGAAAGAAATGCTCAAGTTGACGAAGATGTCCCTCCAAAGACAACGGTGCAAATCATGCCTTTCTTGATGCGTACACATCCACAATATTTACTATAGATGCCACCTTTTCCACTGAGGATGGCTCATTTCGCATGCCACACCCGCAAAACCCAGCGTGCCTGCAAACAAAAATGGTTTTGCCAGTCTGTCCCTGAGATTTTGGCGTTAAAGGTTGGGGGCACAGGACTGGGCTTACTGTCCATATTCCCACCCCTGTCCCCCAAAATGAGGCATATAATATACACCCTGTGTCAAAACTTTCCAGATATCTCTCTCATACATATATATCAGTGGGTAACAAAACCAACGAGGGACTGGAAAAAACATGCAAATGAGACCTGCCTGCATTGTAATCATTTAATCTGACGAAGCCCGCTTTGGGAGAAACGCGTTGTTTTTCTGTCCAGGACTGTCCACCATGACTGAAATAAAGGACATTACGCACAGCTTCTAAGGAGTCGGTTTTTGAATTTTGGGATCGTATTGCACGAGTGCTGTTGCTTCTTTGACTGCCTGCAGTTTTGTTTTCCTATATATATATATATATATATATATATATATATATCGAAACAAACAGTTTGTGCAAAACACGTTGCAGATGCACTCCTCCAAGTCCAGATACATAAAAGAATACAGGGCAAATTCTTCAGTTGGCACAAAGTCCTTTATTTATGGATCCCTGAGCAGGGATATGAAGCCTGTATTACGCGTTTTGCAAACAACTTATTGCTTGATTCCGTGCAATACAAACAATGTGGCTAGCTCTCTATATACATAAGCGTGGTCTCTATGATCATGGCAAGATGCATGGTCCCTTCTTTGTGTTTGCAGCATGTCAATTGGACTCGCAGACGGCGTAAAAGCGGTCGGCCATGTTTACACATTAAGTTAACAATGACCCTCTAAGCAAGTATTCCACAGTTGCGAAAAACAATCAATGCAATTTCGCAACGTATACATATAATCCTATGTGTAAAGTGCTTAGTGGTTCCTTATCACAGGGATAATGGTTAAAATCACAGTTCTAAGCTAAAACAGGACTGAATGAAAATGCCTCATTGAACTCCATGAACGGATTAAGGTGCATATAGAAAAACTGACCATTCGTACATCTTACTTGCATTCAATGTGGTTTCTAAAGTGCATATATGGAATGTGTTATATGGTTCCACTTAGAATATCAAAACATAACTAGAAAATCAGCGCGACTCTGAAGGGGTGAAAGTGCTTAGGGCTCACCTCTGGGTAAAAAGCCCATTTTAAAGTACATGGTGCTTAACCTGAGTTTTCACAATGAGGTGCATGACGCGCTCAAGTGGCATGTGCATGAAATCATCCACTGGATAAGTCTGTTGAGGTGCCTAATGGTAGGACATGAGTGTCTCCAATGGAAGGTGCAAATACGCACACTAAAACCCCAGGTTAATACCGAATCGGATGACTATTAAGTCTCCAATTTACATATCCCAGAGTACAACCCGGATTATATTCAATTAAAAGTGGGATCATACAGTTCTAAAATTTCAGACACATAGAAAACACATTTAAAACACATTTAAAAGGAAGAAGAAAACCTCTACTCTTCAAACTATCGAGACTCAACCTATCAACTATTCAACGTGTCCACATTATACAAATAACACAAAGTCACCATGTTCCAGTGACCTGTCAAAAATATAAAACTTGGCACAATTTAAAATCAACTAATAGAATAGTTCATCCTTTGCTAAATTGTGGGCTCATAATGAGTAAATTATATAATAGCCCTTCAAGAACTTTAGAAAGTATGAAAAAGCCGGTCTGATAGCACAGCGAGTAGAGTGCTCGCTTTGACATCTGTGCAGAGCCTGCTGACGCAGGTTCGAATCCCGGCAGGGCCAAACTCAGCCTTTCATCCTTCCGAGGTCGATAAATGAGCACCACACACAGTGGGTAATAACAAGCAGTGCTCAGATACCTGAGGTTCGTAGCACTATATAAATGCTAAATGATTATTAAATATGCAAGTCAATAACTCGACAAAACAGCAGAACACCAAACAACGCCTGAAAGCAAAAACAGTGACAGAGAGGATATGGAGAGAATATCAAAGAATCTTATTGAAATACACAATAAGATAAAAAAGAAATGAGAAAAATAAGAATAAATGTTGAAAAATTACACAGGAAAGAAAAACGAAACCAAGAGGAAAAGGGAAAAAACAGCAAAAAATGAACAAAGCACCAAAAGGAAATGCAAGCAGGGAAGAGAGGAGAAGAATGTATGTGCCTCTAACTTAGCAAAATCAAACCCTATCATCTGAGTGACTTGAGGGCATTGCCTGGTTTCAAAATTCTCACCTTCCATATGCACAAGAAAAACATCACTTCATAAAATCAGTACATGTTCATAGACGTATCACAAAAAAGTGTACAGCTCTTCGTCTATATTGTGTCCAAATGGGAATTGAGTTTCGTATTCTAGTATTGTCTTTGTCTCTGTTGCAGTATCAGTTCTCGGTTGCCACCTCTGGGTGGTGGAGGTATGGTTGCTAATCCAAAGAACTTAAAACATTTTAAATCATGTTGATGTGTTTCTTTAAAATGTTTGTCCACAGGTTCAAATGGATCATTGTGCTTCTTTTTTTTTTACTCTTTATTTGTCACTTTTAAATTAATACAATACAGTCATCCATTAACATCTGCGGGTTACATCTTGAACCAATCAATTCTTTACTCTACTAATTAAAACCATAAATAAATTCAACTCTTTCATGTATTTGTATTCAATATGTCATTAACTATAGCTAACCCCTTGCAATATTGCTATATGCAAACAGGGATAACAACAAGACGGGACAATACATACACAACACACAAGGGCAAAACAACAAAACTCAATTCACTATTATCTCCATATACATTCTCTTCATTCCAAACATCACTCTCATCCAAATTCATCCAACTATTATGGTAATAGTTTAACCTCCATTATACAGTTCACTGAATGGCCCCCATATCTCCGAATATTCGGCCTCTCTTTTCTGTTTATTTTCGCATGAGCTTCTCATAACTTGACAAGGTTTGTAAATCAGTTAATCATCCCTCCACTTTTGGCTTTTTCCTTGATTTACAGACCCTAAGGATTTGCCTTGCAGACACCATCAATACTCTAATAATCCAGCTATCATGTTCTCGAGCTATCATACACCTCCCAGTATTTGAGAGCAAAATTACTGAATATGAGGATCTTTGAAATTCTACTCCCAGAATATTATGTCCAGCCTGTCCAAAACTCCCCCCCCCAAAAAATCCACCACTCTTGGACATTCCCACAACATTGTTCTTGATGGCTCGTACATATTGTAATATGCGCAGTTTCAATTTTCACACAGTGCTTCCTACATACTACTGTTGGCATGGGCACATCAGTACACAAACAACAAATTCAGTACCACATGAGATCCTGTCCTTGATGTTCGCTATCTGTTTCAATACAGGGTGTTTGAGAGAGGTGCAATTATGTGCATATTGGCACACCTTACAATTTTTGTACTTACGAAATCCATTACTCACACCTAGCAACCATTGTTCCTTAGATACTATGGGCTCTTTGTGCATGAAACTGGACACTAGGAGATCTTTCAATGAGGTGGAACGTCTGAAAGAGGTGTTGGGCTTCTTAGCAAGTGCTTGACCCAAATTCGTATCTAACCTCAACACGTGCCAATGCTGATTGCCGATAGTCCTAATATTTCTGGACACTAATTCAAAAGTGATGCTGAATCTTGACTCACCCACTTCTATTTCTTTCCTAATAGGGGATTCAATGTTAGCCAGTAAACTCTCTCTAGGCATATTTCTGACTTTCACAAATGCACGTTTGATCACTCTTTTGGGATTCCCCTGATCTCTGAAGCCCTGTGCAGTACCTCTACTTTCCTCGTCAAAGTAATCCATTGTTGAGCAATTTCTACGTTATCTTAGGAATTCCCCATAAGGTATACTCCATATTAAGCTCTTGGGATGGTTACTGGTAGCATGCAGAGGTGTATTGGAACCAGTGGGTTTCCAATACAAATTGGTTTCTATTTTGCCCAATTTATGTTCAACAAGCACATCCAGAAATATGACTTCTTGGCGACTGGGACTCAGTGAATTTTAGATTTAATGTGTTCTCATTAGGGACCTTAACAAAAAACACACATTCTTTTTCTATACCATTCCAGATGTCAAACAGGTCATCTATGAACCTGAGCCATAAAACAATTTTATCTGTATATTGCACATTGCCCTCAGACCACACCATACATTTCTCAAACCATTGCATTGTGAGATTGGCGTAGAGTGGCGCAAATGTTGAACCAACAGCGGTCCCTGTAGCTGTGTGTAAACATTTTCCTCAAATGAAAATACATTATTGGTCAGACACAGTTCAATCATCCCTAAAATCATTTCAGTGAGTTTGAGATAATTTAACGACCTTGTGTTTAAGTAAAACTAGAAAGCTTTTGGGACTATTCTATGCTGTATCAATGTATAAAGTGATACAACATCCATGGTGGCAAACAAATACTTTCCCAATGGCATCTCATTGATCCTACCCAGAACATCTATGGTGTCTCTCAGAAATGAAAGAATAGTGGACACAAATGGTAAGAGTACCTCATCAATTAATATAGAAAACCCACAAGGGTGACGATAGGTCTCCCCAGTGTTTTTTTTGCATTCTTGTGAATTTTAGGGAGGAAATAGATGGTGGGGATAACAGAGTTTTTTATAAATAAAAACTTACATATATCTTTATCTAAAAGACCTACTGTTTTCCAATGATTTTGTCACTGAGTTGTCTTTTGGTCTCCTTCATGTAATCAACCGTGTTCATGATGGCAACATTTCTCCCTTTGTCTGACGGTGTTATAATACATGTGGAGAGGTCTTGTAGTTCCTGTAGGGCTCTCTTGGATTTGCAGCTTAGCTTATCAGTCTTTTTTTGCTTGGACTTCCTCTAGTACTTAAGATCCTGGATCACCAAGCTCTGAAAATCTTCTAAATACCCACCAGATGGAGCAGGAGGGTTGAACTTGGACTTGGATTTCAGTTTGGGTGATTTCCACCAGTCAGTGCTGGTGCCAAGTTTGACCCAATCTAATGGAGCCTGTGAGTCCTCCGGGGTTAAGTTGATCTCCTAGACTGATGAGACTTGTTAAATATGTATTAATTGAAAACGTTATTAAAGGGACGTTATGGTTACAAGTAAACCAAAAAACCCGAGAAATTCGCCAGTTATGGTAAGCTATTGAACCATAACTCACGCCACGGCCATAACACTAACACCCAGGACATCAAAGATGGCATCGCAAATGACATTGATGACATATCACTACTGTGTAACAATGCCAATGAAACATCGTCATAAGGGGTACTGTTTACAGTCTCATTTACAACATTTCTAAGGTGATCAATAGCCTTGTAATAAATTACTCCATGTCACATAAAAGGTGCTTATTGAAAAAGAAACTTTGTGTTATATTTTTTTGTGAATACAGCAGTCAAATATTACATAAAGAGTAAAAATGAATGCAGTGGGATCAGAGAACTAAAGTATTCTTAAGATGATATGTTTAGGTTGTACAAGGATAAGTCAAAGCTTATCACATTCTTGAGAAATGTATTATCTGCATGGGACTAGCTCCTTGTTCGATGTATGTGCAATTAAATAAATAAATAAAATGATGGCCTCAGGCCAAACCCCATGGAAAAGAACTTCAGAATATAGCACAATGTCAAGCTCTACATGCACAGTACCTTTATAGCATGTGCATCATGGTTTCTACGTAGTATAATGACATGAATTCCTCAACTTAAAATGAATACTGTCACTTAAAGGCCTGTTTCCTAGCGGCACGCACCATGCTCTGTCTACATGCCACGTATCCGGCTGCCAGCCAAGACTTCTGCTTTCACATTCCCAAGAGCGCTGGTGGCAAGGAAGCCTGCCTCTGCCAGGAGTAGTTGCTCTCTAAAAAGGAGTCGTTTTATGTGTTCAATGATAAAATGTAAATCCATGTCACTTCTGTGGCATTGTAAGTAACTGAGTTTTGAAGAAATCTGGGTCGTGTTTAATGAAAGGACTGCCTGAAAGTGTTATAATCGGGAGCCTATGGTGAGAATATACTGTTAGTTGTGGCTCACCATAGTGCCGAAACATGGAAAAAGAGGGGCAGCCAAAAACTGTAGCATGCACCCCTATATTACGAACCTCCCTCCCCGCTCCAGCATTATAAAATCACAGCCGTATAAACAAAAGGCAGTTTGATAGTACTTCTAAATAACGTGCTTATGCGTAATATGCAAGCAGAGTAAATGTGACAATATTAGAAACAAGACCTCCCTTTCATTATCACACGGCTACCTTCATTGTCCAATGAGCCCCCGCCTAATATGCAAGCAGAGTAAATGTGACAATATTAGAAACAAGACCTCCCTTTCATTATCACACGGCTACCTTCATTGTCCAATGAGCCCCCGCCTAATATGCAAGCAGAGTAAATGTGACAATATTAGAAACAAGACCTCCCTTTCATTATCACACGGCTACCTTCATTGTCCAATGAGCCCCCGCCTAATATGCAAGCAGAGTAAATGTGACAATATTAGAAACAAGACCTCCCTTTCATTATCACACGGCTACCTTCATTGTCCAATGAGCCCCCGCCTAATATGCAAGCAGAGTAAATGTGACAATATTAGAAACAAGACCTCCCTTTCATTATCACACGGCTACCTTCATTGTCCAATGAGCCCCCGCCTAATATGCAAGCAGAGTAAATGTGACAATATTAGAAACAAGACCTCCCTTTCATTATCACACGGCTACCTTCATTGTCCAATGAGCCCCCGCCTAATATGCAAGCAGAGTAAATGTGACAATATTAGAAACAAGACCTCCCTTTCATTATCACACGGCTACCTTCATTGTCCAATGAGCCCCCGCCTAATATGCAAGCAGAGTAAATGTGACAATATTAGAAACAAGACCTCCCTTTCATTATCACACGGCTACCTTCATTGTCCAATGAGCCCCCGCCTAATATGCAAGCAGAGTAAATGTGACAATATTAGAAACAAGACCTCCCTTTCATTATCACACGGCTACCTTCATTGTCCAATGAGCCCCCGCCTAATATGCAAGCAGAGTAAATGTGACAATATTAGAAACAAGACCTCCCTTTCATTATCACACGGCTACCTTCATTGTCCAATGAGCCCCCGCCTAATATGCAAGCAGAGTAAATGTGACGATATTAGAAACAAGACCTCCCTTTCATTATCACACGGCTACCTTCATTGTCCAATGAGCCCCCGCCTAATATGCAAGCAGAGTAAATGTGACGATATTAGAAACAAGACCTCCCTTTCATTATCACACGGCTACCTTCATTGTCCAATGAGCCCCCGCCTAATATGCAAGCAGAGTAAATGTGACGATATTAGAAACAAGACCTCCCTTTCATTATCACACGGCTACCTTCATTGTCCAATGAGCCCCCGCCTAATATGCAAGCAGAGTAAATGTGACGATATTAGAAACAAGACCTCCCTTTCATTATCACACGGCTACCTTCATTGTCCAATGAGCCCCCGCCTAATATGCAAGCAGAGTAAATGTGACGATATTAGAAACAAGACCTCCCTTTCATTATCACACGGCTACCTTCATTGTCCAATGAGCCCCCGCCTAATATGCAAGCAGAGTAAATGTGACAATATTAGAAACAAGACCTCCCTTTCATTATCACACGGCTACCTTCATTGTCCAATGAGCCCCCGCCTAATATGCAAGCAGAGTAAATGTGACAATATTAGAAACAAGACCTCCCTTTCATTATCACACGGCTACCTTCATTGTCCAATGAGCCCCCGCCTAATATGCAAGCAGAGTAAATGTGACAATATTAGAAACAAGACCTCCCTTTCATTATCACACGGCTACCTTCATTGTCCAATGAGCCCCCGCCTAATATGCAAGCAGAGTAAATGTGACAATATTAGAAACAAGACCTCCCTTTCATTATCACACGGCTACCTTCATTGTCCAATGAGCCCCCGCCTAATATGCAAGCAGAGTAAATGTGACAATATTAGAAACAAGACCTCCCTTTCATTATCACACGGCTACCTTCATTGTCCAATGAGCCCCCGCCTAATATGCAAGCAGAGTAAATGTGACAATATTAGAAACAAGACCTCCCTTTCATTATCACACGGCTACCTTCATTGTCCAATGAGCCCCCGCCTAATATGCAAGCAGAGTAAATGTGACAATATTAGAAACAAGACCTCCCTTTCATTATCACACGGCTACCTTCATTGTCCAATGAGCCCCCGCCTAATATGCAAGCAGAGTAAATGTGACAATATTAGAAACAAGACCTCCCTTTCATTATCACACGGCTACCTTCATTGTCCAATGAGCCCCCGCCTAATATGCAAGCAGAGTAAATGTGACAATATTAGAAACAAGACCTCCCTTTCATTATCACACGGCTACCTTCATTGTCCAATGAGCCCCCGCCTAATATGCAAGCAGAGTAAATGTGACAATATTAGAAACAAGACCTCCCTTTCATTATCACACGGCTACCTTCATTGTCCAATGAGCCCCCGCCTAATATGCAAGCAGAGTAAATGTGACAATATTAGAAACAAGACCTCCCTTTCATTATCACACGGCTACCTTCATTGTCCAATGAGCCCCCGCCTAATATGCAAGCAGAGTAAATGTGACAATATTAGAAACAAGACCTCCCTTTCATTATCACACGGCTACCTTCATTGTCCAATGAGCCCCCGCCTAATATGCAAGCAGAGTAAATGTGACAATATTAGAAACAAGACCTCCCTTTCATTATCACACGGCTACCTTCATTGTCCAATGAGCCCCCGCCTAATATGCAAGCAGAGTAAATGTGACAATATTAGAAACAAGACCTCCCTTTCATTATCACACGGCTACCTTCATTGTCCAATGAGCCCCCGCCTAATATGCAAGCAGAGTAAATGTGACAATATTAGAAACAAGACCTCCCTTTCATTATCACACGGCTACCTTCATTGTCCAATGAGCCCCCGCCTAATATGCAAGCAGAGTAAATGTGACAATATTAGAAACAAGACCTCCCTTTCATTATCACACGGCTACCTTCATTGTCCAATGAGCCCCCGCCTAATATGCAAGCAGAGTAAATGTGACAATATTAGAAACAAGACCTCCCTTTCATTATCACACGGCTACCTTCATTGTCCAATGAGCCCCCGCCTAATATGCAAGCAGAGTAAATGTGACAATATTAGAAACAAGACCTCCCTTTCATTATCACACGGCTACCTTCATTGTCCAATGAGCCCCCGCCTAATATGCAAGCAGAGTAAATGTGACAATATTAGAAACAAGACCTCCCTTTCATTATCACACGGCTACCTTCATTGTCCAATGAGCCCCCGCCTAATATGCAAGCAGAGTAAATGTGACAATATTAGAAACAAGACCTCCCTTTCATTATCACACGGCTACCTTCATTGTCCAATGAGCCCCCGCCTAATATGCAAGCAGAGTAAATGTGACAATATTAGAAACAAGACCTCCCTTTCATTATCACACGGCTACCTTCATTGTCCAATGAGCCCCCGCCTAATATGCAAGCAGAGTAAATGTGACAATATTAGAAACAAGACCTCCCTTTCATTATCACACGGCTACCTTCATTGTCCAATGAGCCCCCGCCTAATATGCAAGCAGAGTAAATGTGACAATATTAGAAACAAGACCTCCCTTTCATTATCACACGGCTACCTTCATTGTCCAATGAGCCCCCGCCTAATATGCAAGCAGAGTAAATGTGACAATATTAGAAACAAGACCTCCCTTTCATTATCACACGGCTACCTTCATTGTCCAATGAGCCCCCGCCTAATATGCAAGCAGAGTAAATGTGACAATATTAGAAACAAGACCTCCCTTTCATTATCACACGGCTACCTTCATTGTCCAATGAGCCCCCGCCTAATATGCAAGCAGAGTAAATGTGACAATATTAGAAACAAGACCTCCCTTTCATTATCACACGGCTACCTTCATTGTCCAATGAGCCCCCGCCTAATATGCAAGCAGAGTAAATGTGACAATATTAGAAACAAGACCTCCCTTTCATTATCACACGGCTACCTTCATTGTCCAATGAGCCCCCGCCTAATATGCAAGCAGAGTAAATGTGACAATATTAGAAACAAGACCTCCCTTTCATTATCACACGGCTACCTTCATTGTCCAATGAGCCCCCGCCTAATATGCAAGCAGAGTAAATGTGACAATATTAGAAACAAGACCTCCCTTTCATTATCACACGGCTACCTTCATTGTCCAATGAGCCCCCGCCTAATATGCAAGCAGAGTAAATGTGACAATATTAGAAACAAGACCTCCCTTTCATTATCACACGGCTACCTTCATTGTCCAATGAGCCCCCGCCTAATATGCAAGCAGAGTAAATGTGACAATATTAGAAACAAGACCTCCCTTTCATTATCACACGGCTACCTTCATTGTCCAATGAGCCCCCGCCTAATATGCAAGCAGAGTAAATGTGACAATATTAGAAACAAGACCTCCCTTTCATTATCACACGGCTACCTTCATTGTCCAATGAGCCCCCGCCTAATATGCAAGCAGAGTAAATGTGACAATATTAGAAACAAGACCTCCCTTTCATTATCACACGGCTACCTTCATTGTCCAATGAGCCCCCGCCTAATATGCAAGCAGAGTAAATGTGACAATATTAGAAACAAGACCTCCCTTTCATTATCACACGGCTACCTTCATTGTCCAATGAGCCCCCGCCTACATTTTACTTCTGCACAATTGCTTATTTTTGTTTCATAATCTATTTTGTTTTGCTCACAAGTCGATATATACTTAACTAGAGTCAAAATCCACTCCTGAGCCATTAAATTGGCAAACTCCCCTCAACAATCAGTAACGGCCCCCACAAGCACGTTTTTAGGACAAGCCACACATTTGAAAACAAATATTTCCTTGTATGGTGAATAAATTGCAAAACGAACGCGTCTTCACCATACACAACACAAACTTGCCATGAGCAGGAGTTTGGGTTTTTTTTGTAATGGCGCACCCTGTGAGCTGAATCCCTTTTAGATTCCAAATGTTGGTAGCTGAGCCTTAAAGCTTGAGATTAAATGATTGGTCTAGGATCACACACTTTTATTAAGTGGTGAAGCATACATTTGAGCCCAGTCTGAAAATTGGGCACAAGTCCACATACCTCCCAACTCTAGTTGGTGGATATAAGTGCCAATTAATGGCGGATCTTACCTGGGTTTCACTGTTGTACGCTGGCGACTTTGCACCTGTGATAAAAATGTATAACAAAGTCATCTGCTTGTAGGCATTGTTTTGCACAGCATGGAGTTTCCCCGCCCCTCCTAGTTCTTATCACATAATATTGGCACTTCCTAAAGGACCCCTCCCCTAACAATACTGCCAGCCAGTTACCCACTCAAAGCTGTCTTTCAGTAATCTACCAGTACTGCTCCCCTTTTAAAATGCTTATCTGGCAACAAAGGCTTTTTAGCAACACACTGGACAGGCTCTGTGCTGCCCGGTGTCTTTATTTGGGCCTGAGATGCAAAGCAAAAAAAGTGCAGATACACGGGGGCAGGGCGTGTACATTACATTTCCTTACGAGGAGTGTGCAGTCGAGGTGACTCCAGTCATTACAGCCAAGTGCTCTGCATGGATATATCATGACAAATAAAATGTGTGGCACGCTTCTCACTAAACCCATTCCCTAAGATTCACGTCAGCCTTTCACCATTTGCAGGGCGGTGAAATAACTGTATGTATACAGGGCGAAAGCGCCTGTAAGCCACGCATTTCCCGCATTCGGTGTCCTCTGACTACTCCAGTGTTTCTAGGGAGGTAGCCTAGAATGCGGGTAAACAGCAGCCCTCCGGCCCCACCGAAACAGCCCGTAACCACCCGCGCCCCACAAATGAATGTCCATCAAGCTAATCCACCCCTTGCCCGAAGTGTAATCCAGTCCTGACAGCAGCCGTCACTCCTAATCAAACCCTCGGCTCAGGGGCGGAGACAGATAATATAGCGCCAGCAGGGGGCTTGTGGGCGCACTGGGAGCCAGGGGGTCTCTGAGAGGTCGACCGCCCCCTGCCCACGCCTTGGCTGTTCATTGTACCTTCAGAATGCCGCCATGTCTTTACCGTAAGTGTTGTAGGTAGGTGTCGTAATCTTTGATGTGTTGTTCTCTCGACCAAACCACGGCGTGCCTTAAACAGTCTTTGACTACTTGGCCAGTCGGGACTCATTATACCACTCACAATTATGAACGAAATGAGGAACAAGCACCGTTTGCCGTTGGGGTCTAAAGATTGTGTTGTACCGCCCTCGCGCGTCCATATGAGAAATACATCTTTGAAGTTCAATAACATTAAAAATGAGTTTAAAAACACAGAAAAATGGAGTGGGACGGACGTTTAGCAGATGGTGGAAACCTGCGCAAAGGGCTCCGTTTATTCTAAGAAAACGAGCGAACTGTACCGGCACTTGATGACTGTTTAGATATTCTAGACTGTTTAGTGCTCCTAGCAAAGCTTTGTCTGGCTGTCAGCATCATTAGGGTGCTGTTCAGGGATGCGTTCTGCTGGAACAGCTGCTGAGGCAGCCAGTAAAGCCGGGCTAACCACTCTTGTGTCTAAAGTGAGCTGAACCTAGACAGGCAGATGCTGCAGTCACTTCAAGCGGAAGGGAAGGGCGTCGAGTCTTTCCTCGCTTTCGCTTGTCCCACTGCCTTCGAGAGGCAGCGTTAGACATGAACCGTGTTACACAGTGGTCTAAGTGTAAGAAAAGAAGTAGTGGAACTATGTTCCCTACTGGCCTATCCCGCTCCTCACAAACCCCATTGCCCTGCCCCCTCCCACACACAATAGAAGCCCCTAAACACATTTGTCTGCTGTTTAAGGGAATGTTCAGTGCAGTGCATTGAAAGTGCAAGTTTCAACTTCTTCCTACACTGTTATTTTAAAACGAAACCGTTCCGGATCGGTTTCTTTTTAAAATAAAAGTATAGGAGCTCTAAAACTTAATTTTAAAAAGTAGAGGAGCACCGCTCCCGACTGCTCCCGCTCACTTCGACCACTGGTGTTATAGGAACACACTGGCTTGAGTACACAGGGAAGTTTAGATTTTTTCTAATATTTGATTTGCCTAAAATACTCGAGTAATGACATGATATATGATATTTATTTTTATCGCGCTCAGCTCATACACAAGTGTTTCAGAGCGCGACCAAGCAAAGGGAGGGGAACAAGGGAGAATAAAAACAAACGATCTCACTAGGCACAGTGACATTAAGAGCACGCAAGTGAGTGCAAAAGGGAAAAAGGGGAAAGTGCGAGGAAGGGGGAGAAGTGGAGAGTGCGGCAAAAGGAGAGAACAAAATAAATAGTAAGTGCAATAAATAAATGCAATACATTAATACAGGCTGGGGCAAGTGTGTGGTTTGTCAGCTAGGGTATATCTGATAAGTGCAGAAGAAAAAATGGGGGACTGTATGGGTACAAATACAGGTCCCAGTTCAAGGGGTAGCTCGGAGGCAGTGCAGGAGGGAGGCAGGGTGAGAAGGTACATGGGCCCGAAGGAAAATGGTGGCCAGGAGCATGGTGCATAGGGAGAACAACAGATCAGCAGGGGAGAAGAGGGGCAAAGGCAGAAGTGAAGAGGAAGGTCTTAAGGTGCTTCCGTAACCGGCAATGGTTCTCCTCAAGTTTCAAGGTGGCCAGGAGACTGTTCCAAAGGGAAGCCCCCGGCAAAGACAGAGATCTACCCCCATCTCGTTTCTTTAAAAATCGACTGACCCTGAGGGAGTTAGAAGTAGAGGAGCGAAGGGCTCGAGAGGGGAGGTATTTATGGAGGGATAGCTGAAAGTATTTTGGACCCAGGCCCCAGAAAGCCTTGTGGACAATACAGAGGGTTTTAAATGTAATCCTTGCGCCCACTGGTAGCCAATGAAGGGATTTCAGAGCTGGAGAGATACGACCCCAGGGCTTAAGGCGAAGGACAAGTCTCGCAATCCTGTTCTGGATACGTTGTAAAGGGCGGAGAGTGGAGGCAGGTAGATTTAGAAAGAGGCTGTTACAGTAGTCCAACCTCTAGAGAACCAGAGCTTGGGAGACAAGCAGCTTCTGGGGGAAGGATAGGAAAGGCAAAGTACCTCTGAGGTGGTGCAATAGGAAGTTTGACTTTTTAGAGACATCAGAGTTGTGGGCAGAGAAGGAAAGTGTGGAGTCAAAGATGAACCCGAGAGTGCAGCTCTTTGACTTCCAGGGTTGCTGCAGCACAGGGTTGTCTATCTCGCATTATGAAATCATTGTTAGGGGAGTTCAGTGTTTGTATTTAGCGCAGATGCACTAGGACTGACCTATTTGGCAAAGATGACGGACCGTCCAATCAGGAGACCACTGTAGGCCAGATCAATGATTTGGTATTTGTGCAGCTGCTAGCTCTGGCAATGTCAGGAGCACAATCTGCTTTAAAATGCACCGATTTCCTCCAAACTGCAGAGAGAGAGAGAGAGAGAGAGAGAGAGAGGGGAGAGAGAGAGAGAGAGAGAGAAAGAGAGAGAAAGAGAGAGAAAGAGAAAGAGAGAGAGAGAGAGAGAGGAAAAAAAAACAACGCACACAACGCATTGGATTGACTCTGAGCTAAGACTGTCCTCACTTCCTACACCCACCGAATCACCTGCGCTTTCTTATGGTGAATCCAATTATCCTGACTCTTAATGTTGCCAGAACGTATTTTTCCACCATTAGGAAAATGAAGAATTTACATTTGTTGTTAAGGTGGACCAAAAAAATATTGCAGGTTAGTCAATAGTTTTATGAGTGAAACCTTGAGGTAGTTGCGCCAATTCCCGATTGTCATGCATGTTAATTCAATCTTTTTACTGCAGATATTCCTCCAATGAGCTGCTCAAGCAGCGAAACACATGTCAAGGATTAGCCAAATGAAATGCATACATTAGAGACTTTCCAAGACACAATTTTTTGCCAAAAAATTGAAAAGATAACTATTAGTTCATACAACATATAAAATAGGCTTCTCCCACTGTATTCGTCAGATAAGAACATTTTTTAGTTGATTAAAAGAAAATACATTTGATGAATTTACTAACAAAAAAGAGCAATTGCCAAGCGGCTAAATTCTGCAACGTGAAGTAATAACTCTATGAATTTGGAACTGTATTAAATGACTTTACAAAGTCAAACCGAATATTGTTGTATTAAGCGGAACTGAAAGATTAACATGTAGAATATAAACCCTCTAATTGAATGAACTTGTATCAGATACACATTTGGAAAATTGTGCAGTAGCACCAACATGCACAACAGAGTATTTATTTTGACATTCATAAAGTGCACCAAAACCGGAGGCATCTGGGCGCTATATATAACATTAACTAGCCCTGCCTAAGCAGCTGCATAAAAGACTTATCTATGTATATATTTAAATAAAGGGCGCACTTTCAATGAAAATGTATTCAAAAAGTGTTCTTACTGTGTGGCAGCCTGGCCAGGGCTGCCTGCTGCCCTGTCCTCCAGTCTCTTAGCTGTGGATGAATATTGGCAGTGGCGGAGCACATTGTCTTGGTGGCCCAGACTATGTATGCCAGAGGCAGTCTGGGTGGAGGAGAGCAGCAGGGGGGCAGCAGCACAAGTCCTATGCCAGAAGCGGCATAGGCTGCGGTGGGCTGGCATGCAACTTAAGTCCCAGGCTGTTTGCAAGGCATCCCGGGTAAAGGGTGGAGTGGCAGTAGAGTTGGCATGCAGTACAAGCACCGGGCCACATAAGGGAGGCTGCCCCGGCGAAGATGGACCAGGGGCCAGCGTGTTCAGAAGTTCTGAGCCGTGTCTACCAGCAGCAGCCCGGGTGAAGATACTAGTAGGAAAGGATGGCGATCAAAGTGGGCTTACCCATTGGGACATGGAAACATAGCCCTTGTCTGGATCCCCTGGCGGGACCAATCAAATACATGCACTGTAGACAAGCTGGGGCCTGTGGTGGGGGGCCCTCACCTCAATGGAATGGACTGTTGAGCCTCTGGAAATGAGGGTTAGGAGCTTGACGAATCAACTTCCGGGGCACCAGTAGTCCCGGGGTGAATATCGGTTTCTAAACCATCAATCAGCCCCACACCTCTAGTACACCAGAAGGGATCCGAACAGATTGGAAACACAATCAAATTATAAACCTCCATGTCCAATTTTGGTAACGTGGACAGAACGGCAGGCTTATCTCCACCAGGTCGTGTTTCATTGGTTAGTTGCAACACAGCGAAAATACAATTATTACCCAATGATAATAAGGATTGTCCAGTCAAGGTTGTATACAAATATCTTCTTTATTTTTATCACAACCAACAGTTATAGTAACACTACGAAATACAACCCACCCTGTAAAGGAACACAGAGTACAGACAGTTTCAAAGAAGGAAATGGACTGCACTCTGGATAATTGGATAATGACAGGATTGTCGTCCGTATGGTTATTAACCACTACAGATTAAGGTTTCTTGGCTTCAGCACAAAGGAGGAAAATGGTCTTAAAATGTCTCTAAGGGCCTTCTGGGAAAGACCAGGGGGACAAAACTACAATGTACATTTGCATGTAGATGTGCTTGGTGCTCCACAGGGTCGAGTAGGCTTCCGGGCATTTTGCAGATTTTAGTGACAGAGTTCAAGACAGGGAGTCAGCTGGGGGTATCAGGTTGCAAGACAGTTCGGCGGTTCGGGGTCAGGAATCGTCTCAATATTGATCAGTGGTTCTGAAGCACTGGCCGAGACGTCTCAGATGTCTTTAAGCAATGGCTGCTTTACAATGGTCAGCGTTGCTGTTGGTTGCAGATCGAGGAACTCGACTGGCTCGAAACTGTCCTTTAAGGTGGATGGCGGTAGATGCTTGCTGTGGCACTTCTCCCAGCTTCTTCAATGGGCTCATGTCATCCTTTAAGGCGGATGGTCCATGGCTGAGGAGTGTGTTGCAGGCAGCTGCCTTGTCCTTGGTTTCGGTTAAGTAACCTTCTGGCACTTCCTACATAGGAATCTTGCTGCAGAACCCACCGTGTGCTGGCTGGGTGCCGGTTCGGGAGTGGCCGGAGGGTCCTCTGGATTCGGTATTTCCCTCTGTTCCCTGGGAGATGTTTAGGGGAGGGATCTTGTTTCTTTCTTTGGAGGCCCTGGCCTTCCTTCACTGGCGGAAGATGTAAGGCAAACTGTACCTTAAGAACAGAAGAATACACCTTTGAATTAGTGTTTATCTCTTAAACTATTACAAGTCAGCAATTCAGTTTATATTAATTGTTCATATATTATTATCAATTCAATTGTTAAATTAGCACTTTACAAAACCATATGAAAATGTTGACATAACATGTCTCTATAAAAAAAATACTTGCACCTTAATTCATTCGACTGAATCCATGCCTATCTCACACTCATACACATTCATTTCACCTAGATCAACTGCCATAGCTTATCCACTTTCCTACATGCCAGAATTCACGTAAACATGTCAATGTTTAATGAATAGTGGATCTTTTTACCAACACGTGTTTCAAGCAGAGCTCGTTGGCTAAACATTCAAGCCAAATCCTGCTCTCACCATCATCGGGACAAGGAGTGGCCTCTGAATGGACTGCCCTTCTCACTAAACTTTGGTGTTCAAAAAGTGTTTACAATAAAAACAAATTACATCCCATTAAAAGTTCTGTCTGTGGGTGGCCACCAGGGGGCGCAGAGACGTCCATGCACTCTGCGTGAGCTCCGCTGCAGCCGCCCCAAAAGATGGACTGAGCCCCCATTTTTTGGACCCCCCCCCCCCGGAGATAAAGCGTGAAGCTGCTGTGTGAACATCTCCCCCAACACTGGGAAAAATCCGGACCGAAAACGGACCTGGGATCCCGACGAAATCCGACTTCCAAGCGGCGGCCGTCCGAACCGGAGAGAAACCAACCTGGCACACGTGCGCTGCAAGGCATTCTCGGGAATAGCCCAAGACAGGAACTCGCGAGCGGAGCCTACGCGATTGCGGAGGATCACGGCCCTGAGTAAATACCTGACATAATCAGGTGGGTGCCCTAACCCTAAACCCACCCGAACCCTTGTTCGAGATACCTCCTCTCCCAGGCATCCACGAAGGCCCCACAACACGAGGCGAGGCCTGTTAACTACCCGCCCCCCTTCGTGTGGCCGAACACGGAGTTCAGGGCTGCTCGACATCTGCACCCCACGACCCCCGGACCGCATTTGCTCCCCCCCAAGCGACCAATAGGCTACCTAACGGATCACCCGGGAACTAAGTCGAGGAGAGACTACACGGCACGCCCGGCTCCACCTCGGCAAGCGTGGTGCACCCACGGACCGGCCTCCCTGCACATTGTAGAGGGGCCCCACCGGTCGATCACAAGCACCCCTGAAACCGAGACGAGAAACCCACCGGAAGTATAGTCTGCCGAGGACCCACCAGCAGACGGGGTGAACGGGACGACCCTCCGAACTACGAACCCCGGCGCAGAACGCCGTAGCGAGACCCCAAATCACGGCACGTGAACCGAACAGTGCTCCGACTGAAAATACATGCGACGCATCTTCAGACCTGAGGCCCCTCCGGTGTACACCTCGCTGGCGAAACCGAAACCATACCAAACGGAGGGAAAGGCCCCTGGACACAGGGCGTGTGCCTCCTCTATCCAAAGGAACCGAGTACACACTCCCCGCCAGCATCACAGCAGTGTATTTCGAATACCCAAACCTAAAGCTGCAACCAACCCGCCACTGCCAAGAAGGAACTACCCCATGTTCCTTCTAGCGGATCGGTACAGAGGGTAAGGCACCCAAAACAGGGGCTTGTGCCTCCTCTGCCCGTCGCTTTGAAGAGAACCCCGCATGAACTTCAAGCACAAGCTCCTGCACTTCGCCTACGTTCCCACCCTTCCCGCTCTGACTGAACCAGCAATGGCAAACAACATCACTGCGGGAAATGAACTAGCGGCGGCAACGAAGGGAGACATTGCTGCCCTTCTGGGCGAGATAAAGAACTTGGGCACTAGCATAGGAGGCAAAATAGACAGGATTACCCAAAGACTCGACAGCATGGAAGACAGGCTTGAAGGGGTGGAAAATAACCAGACCTCAACCGATACGTTAGAGATACAACTCGGACAGAGAATAAAGGACCTGGAACGCAAGGAAGATGAGTTCAGACTCAAATTGGATGATTAGGAAAATAGAGAAAGAAGGAACAATATACGCATCTTTGGAATTCCTGAGAAAGAGGGGGAAACGGAGGCAGATCTCAAGGAAACACTTCACAATATTATTAAACTCCTCACAGCAGATGATGAAGTGGACGAACCGATAACGGAACGAATACACAGAGCAGGTGGCCCCACGGGTGGTCCACGATCAGTTCTTGCCCGATTCCATCGCTTCAGAGACAAAGCCAGAATTCTCGAAAAAGCCAGAAGGAGCGACGAGATCACGCTAGGAGGAACACGAATCTCAATTTACCAAGACCTTTCCTCCCTGACCCTGGCCCTAAGGAAAACATGCGGTCCGCTCACAAAGATGCTCAAAGAAAAGAATGTTCGATACAGGTGGGGCTACCCCTTCTCACTTTCATTCGAATATGATGGAACCAGGGTCAGGCTGAGATCCGAGAAAGAAATACAAACGTGCATATCTAACCTCCTTGGCACGCAGGGAGAGGAGGCCGGCCCAGGGGAGACACATGAAGGACGAGAGTGGCGAATCCAAGGCCCCAGGAGAAAGAAAGTAAAGGGGTCACGAAAATTCCGGAGAGGCAACATCTCCCCAGAAGCAGAAAATTGAATCCAAGTGACACTGGTAAGACAGTTCCAATTAAATAAGCAAATGATGTAATACGGAGATACGAACACGCACACTTTTCCCTAACTCTAATGACTAAAATTAGGGGGGAACCAAGGAGGGGCTCACTCCGGACAAAGATAACATATTCGGTTAAGGGGCGTGAAGTAACGGCCCCCCAAAGTGGTCCGATGCCGACCTGGAGCAACAGGCCGGGTTCGATCGGACGCCTTCAATTAGGACTGGGGAAGGGATGGAGGGAGGGTGTGGGACAGGCCACAGGGCCGAGGTGGGTCAAAGCAGCGCACATACTAAACCAAAACAAGCACAGCAGCAAGCAATCCACGAGTACAAAGCATTACCAATCACACATGAAGAGACTGTTTCCCATGCGAAAGAGCAATGACAACAGACACTAATACAAGGAAAAATGTCTCCTTGAGAGTCGGGACACTCAATGTAAAAGGACTCAATTCACCGACGAAACGGTCCCTCATTGCCAGAGAATTCCGTAGGGCTGAAATAGACATCCTCTTCCTGCAGGAAACAAAATATATAAAAGGAGAAGAAAGACCGATCCTTGGGAAACGAGTTGGGAATGAATACTGGGGCTCTGGCCCGCTTAGAAAAGGAGGGGTGGGAATCCTCATCAGGAAAGGCATAGCATTCACTCCTACCAGGACATGGTCTGACGTGGAAGGACGAGCTCTGCTCGTGAACGGGCAAATAGGTAAGGTGAACGTAACAATTGCGACCCTGTACTCCCCGAACACGGGTCAATTGAGATTCCTCTCCAGAACGATTCCCAAGATAATACTAGAAGCCACCGGGCACATTATCTTGGGCGGAGACTTTAACCAATGGGCGGACCCGGTCAAAGACCGTAAACCTGGGAACCCCAACACGAGTCAGCAGAACAGACTTGAGCCAACTGAGCTTGCGCAAATGATGGAAATGTACAATATGATAGACGCGTGGAGGGCACATCATCCCGAAGAACACAGTTACACCTTCTATTCCGCTCCGCACAATACGTACACCCGAATTGACTACATATACTTATCCAGAGACCTCGCTGAGGCTACAGCTAAAGCAGGCATTACCCCGATTACATGGTCAGACCATGACATGGTCCTCACAGACATCCAGTGGGCAAATCTGCCGACCAGGAGTGGCAAATGGCGATGCAATGAGAGCCTCTGGAAAGACGCTGTCTTCAGAGCTGAAATGGAGATGGAAATCTCCCAATTCTTCGAAACAAATGACAATGGGGAGACGTCCAAGCAGACCGTCTGGGAGGCAGGGAAGGCTACCTGGAGGGGGATTCTGATACGAGAGGGCTCCTCAAAAAAGAGGGAACGTAACCTTATCGAACAGAGGCTACGAACAGAAATCCACCAACTGGAGAGCAAACCTGACCCAGACGCAGAAATAGACCCCATAAAAATGAGTAGAGCCAGAGAGAAAAGAAACGAACTGAAACTATTAGAACACGAACAAGTGGTGCGCAAACTGAGGTTTCTGAAACAAAAATTTTATGAAAAGGGGGACAAGTCAGATGCGCTTCTCGCTGCCAGGCTTCGAGAGCAGAGAGCGGAACGAAGAGTACTGGAAATCTCTGAGGATAACTCCCCAACGTCATACGCTCACACCACTATCCCCGAATCCTTTGCCAACTTTTACGAGGCACTCTATTCATCCGAAGCGAACCCTGAACAAATAGATACAGAAACGTACCTGTCCTCGATAATTGTCCCCCGTATACCACAACAAGAAGCCGAATTGTTAGAATCCCCTATCATAGAATCGGAAGTCCAAGCTGCCATAAAGAGGCTAACCCTAGGTAAATCCCCGGGTGAAGATGGTTACACCGCCGGATTCTATAAAACTTTCATTGCAACTCTATCTCCGTTCCTCACAACCCTTTTCAATGAGATAATGGACACGGGGAAACCCCCGGACTCCTTTACCAGGGCACTGATCACAGTGATCCCCAAGACAGGGAGGGATCCCACGAAATGTGCCTCGTACCGCCCCATCTCCCTACTTAATCTGGATGCGAAAATTTACACTAGAATCTTGGCTGCAAGGCTGGAAACGCTAATCCCACAACTCATACACCCAGACCAGGTTGGATTTGTGCTCGGGAGACAGGGGGCTGACACGATGCGCAAAACCCTCCATCTCATTCACACTTCCCAGACCCTAGATAATGACCCGGTCCTACTCTCTATCGACGCAGAAAAGGCCTTCGACAGGGTAGAATGGGGATTCCTAAAAGCGGTATTAGGTAAAGTGGGAATGGGCACGAGGTTTATGACAGCAATACAGGCAGTATACTCAGATCCTAAAGCCTCAATATTCGTGAATGGTGAATATTCCAGATGGTTTAACTTGCAGCGTGGAACTAGACAGGGATGTCCCCTCTCGGCTATTCTCTTTGCACTTTCACTAGAGCCCCTGGCAATAACGATGAGGGCCGACCCCGTCCTAGAGGGTATTCGTATGGGGTCGATGGAATATAAAATTGCCCTCTATGCAGATGACATCCTTCTCCACATTACTAACCCCCTTTCTTCCATCCCTCGAGCCCTCTGCCTGCTGGAAGAATACGGTAGACTATCCGGGTTCAAAGTAAATAAAACCAAGTCAACACTCTTTCCCCTTCAAGGCTCAGAAGATGAAAATAACACCAAATTCTCTCCCCTGGGCCTTAAAATTGAACACACAAAACTACAGTACCTGGGGATACAAATTACGAAAAAGCTGAGTGGCCTATATGAGGCCAACTTCCCCACCTTACTAAACCAGTTCCGGTCTGACCTGGCAAGATGGGATGAGCTCACAATATCTTGGCTGGGTAGACTTAATGCAATAAAGATGGTATCCCTCCCTCGATTCCTATATCCCTTCCAAATGTTACCCATCAAGATCCCGATTGGTTTCTTTACTGAAACCAAGAGGGCCATGCTCCGATTCCTATGGCAAGGGAAGAAAGCGAGGATCCCGTACAAGATCTTAACACTCCCCAAAGACAAGGGAGGGGTCGGTCTCCCTGACCTACACAAATACTATGAAGCATCTCAACTAAGAGTACTAATCCCACATCTGCGTAATCGCACAGTCATTCAGTGGGTCAACATGGACAATCATTATTTCTCACCAGCCACGGTCTCGGAATGGCTCTGGGCCCCGAAGGAAAGAATCCGAAGAAAACTCAAAGGTCACCCCATACTGAGCACCATTTGGGATATCTGGACACAGGGAAAGAATATGCAGAACATTACCACCTGGCCAGCCCCTTTAAGCCACCTATGGTCGCCTGGAATCAACGACCACATTCCAAACGTAGGACGATATCAAGCATGGTATGAGGCAGGATTGGAAAGAGTTGGGCAACTACAAAGAAAAGACTCATTTATCCCTCTCCCAGAATTAACCGAAGCCCTCGGAATAGGCCCACTATCCACTTTCCAATATATACAAATCAAAGGCGTCTTGACGAGACCTCTGTGGAAGCCTAAATTCATGAGAGACCTCACTCCCTTTGAAAAGATACTCGACTCAAGAACTGAAATGAAGGGTCTAATATCCGACATGTACACGGCACTGATAGAAGGGGAGGGAGTGAACACGGACGCACTAAAAGGCAGATGGGAAAGAGACTTTGCTGAGGAGATCACACCGGACCTATGGAATACCATATGCCAAGCGGCCACACAAATATCCATCTCAAACCAATACAAGCTCCACGCAATCAAGTTGCTCCATAGATGGCAATATGATCCAGTCAGGCTATCCAAGATGTTCCAGACAACCAAGCCAGAATGCTGGAGAGGATGTGGGGAAAATGCAGACTATTGGCACATGTGGTGGGGGTGCCCCCGAATAAAAGTCTTCTGGTCTGAAGTGTTAGGATGGATTAAAGAAGTCGACAGCATTATCAGAACAGCTAATCCCTACCTCATGCTCTTCGGCCTCGAGAAGGATGGTGATGACTGGATCAAAATAAAGGATATAGCCCCACAACTGCTACTAGCGGCAAGAGCAACGCTGGTAATGAAATGAAAAGCCCCCACAACCCCTACGAAAAGCGAATGGACCAACGTTGCCAACAACATTTGCATAATGGAACATATCACAGCGTCACTACACGGAAGATCGTCGCAGATTGAAGCCCTCTGGATGGAATACAAGAACATACACCTACCCAACGGATGCCTCAACCATAGACTGACCACCCCAAGAACAGAAGAGAGAAACGAGGCTTAAATAATATTGAGTCCGCCACCATTAAAACGTCCTCTCAGGATTGAGGAAGTTCCTGACAACACATACTAACTCTGATTATCATAAGATTAACGCTGCAAGAACTGTACCAAACGCTGCTTGACCACGGGAGGGAGGGGGGTGGGCAACAGGGGTGGGGGGAAGTCATGTTTACAACCGAACATTATGTATGAAGATCGTGTCTGCCGGACAAACACGGAATACATGGAATTTTATGGCTTAGTTCTATTGTTATAAGATATGTACTGCTTTTCTTATTGATGTACCATGACTCACACTTGTAAAACTTAATAAAATCAAATTTACAAAAAAAAAAAGTTCTGTCTGTACATCAGTATTTAGAAATGACTTAATCTTGTCATATCATTTTAGAATCAAATTAATTGTAGCAGAATGGTGCATACCTCGTGTTTCTTGCATGCACGTTTCTCTATTTCTTGTCACAGCCTGCCTTGACTTGCACTGGCTGTTCTTGATCTTAGTGTATCTATGGGTAAAAGATGCAGGGCAAGTGGTAAGATATCGGGCCTTGTGGAGAAACAATCTATTCACATCTGAATCACACCTTGTTAATAGGAAGGTACTTTCTTACCCGTCTTGTGAGACTTACCCATCTTGTGAGACTTTCTGGTCTGATGTGGAGTTGCACAGATCAAACCACTTCGAAGGATTCGACCAATCGTGGGGATCATCCCAATGTATTCTCAGCGATTCGCTGTGGGGTAAGGAAACCAAAATATATTGAATCCATCATTGGCCGTTTTAGGGACTTGAGAGTGGTTATTAGTGACTCCAGCTACACAGAGGCTTACACACTGGTGATTGTGGATAGTTATCTGATATGTCTCTACAGAGGCTTGGATAGGGCCCGCAAGTTTTGCGTTCCTCCTTTGGCCAGATGTTCACACTCTATGTACCTGCAAGTGGAAACCCTTTGTTAGGATACTTTTACCTCTACTTTATACTTTTCTATACTGGCTGCACCAATATATGTCAGTATTCGCATTTAAGAACATACTCATGTTTGCTATGCGCAAATGCCAATAATGACACTAGAAGACAATATGTCCACGCTGGTTCTGCCAATGTATGCCTGTACCCTCACAACATACTCCCGTTGGCTTTACCAAAATGCAAACCCATATTGCATCTACAAAGCTAAATGAATGCTTCCAATGTACTATAGCATATTCGATTAAGAAAATATGCACAATAAAAACGCTAGACAACATTTTAGCCCAGGTCAAACTGTAGCACATAAATTTACTCCAGACACCTACCGGCAGTCTCTTTCATTTTGAGAAGTACAAAGGCATTGATCTGACTTGGTGAATACATTTTTCCTTGCGCTTCCACCCAAGCATCACCATTACAGCCACAATTTTGAAGGGAACATTCTTTCTCTAAGGAAAGACTACATTAGGCATTAGTTGTCTCTAGTCTCCACGCTGTTCCCATTTACCGGACAAACAGGACACAGATGATAAACGGCGCAGACAATTACTAATGTGAGCATTTCATTGTTAGCACCTGCATTCATATGCATACATTTGAAGGCAATCAAAATCATGAAGTTGGGTTAGTATTTTCATGTCAGGAAATTGAGTAGAAGGGTAGATAGGGGACAGGACACCACTCATTCTCACTGCAGTCCTTAAGTGGGTGCTTTCAGACTTAATGGAGAGAGTAAGGTGCTTGTAACATTGAAGCTACACTATTGGTTTGCCACTCCCCCACCGTCTCTGAAGTTACTGGCTCTCCCAACATTTGAAAGGTTAGACCACCCCCCCACCCCCAGAATGTAGGTTTTGTTGCACGCCTGTTTAAACACATGCCAAAGCAGCAAGCCTATCCCTTTAGTGTGTCTGGGCTCCGGTGATTGTATTACAATGTGCACGGCCATACATGAACATTGGCCTGTGAGATTAAGTGCAGTGTCCAGGGTACTGCACTTAAACACACAGTATGTGCGTAGCTTAGAGTGGAAAGCAGTCTGAGGCACCGATGGGGGTGGCAGACATTAATGATTTGTCTGCCCCCCACCGGTGCCTCAGACTCCTTCCCATTCTCACTTTAGCAGCTCTCTTCAGTGCACACAAGCTCTTCACTCACTGTGAAGTTTGAACACTGGCCTGGGCACTACACCTTAAATGCAGTGCAGTGCCCCAGGCCAGTGTTCAAACTTGACAGTGAGTGAGCCATGGGCCCCTGGACGTTCATCCTGAATCCCGCACCGGCAGACCCCCTCTGGGACTTTTGCAGTCCAGGAGAGGGGGTCTAGGACCCTGTGGGTGGCTATCACTGGGTGCCGAGTTCTCTGCGGGGCAGAGTCTGCACTGCAGAACTCGGGACTAAAAAGAAAACAAACAAACGAACTAACCTGCGCTGGGTTTGGTCCAGCCAGCTCCGCTGCCTCCCATCTGCGGTCATTAGTGTGGACTGCAGAGCACGACCTGCGTGCAGGAAGTTACGAAACGAAACCGAACCTAGCCTATGGAGTTTGTTTGGTTTTGATACAGTTCCTGCACGTGGGTGGGTCCCCACTGGGACATCACTGTGACCCTCCCTCAGCACTCCGATCCCCTGTCCTATCTCTTGCACAGACTGGGGTGGCGTCTGCAAAGTCTGACCCTACCCTAGTCTGTTTGAGGGACAAGTCAGGGGGCTGGGTTAAGAAAAGGATGCCTTGGGGGGCATTTCTTTCTTAACGCCCCGAGGCATCCTTTTCAGCCGAGTTTATCGGCTTTCACTGCTGGCCCAGGATGGCCTGCAGTGCGCATGTGCGGTAGGGATGGCCGATTTCAGTGCTCCCTGCTACACATGCAGTGCAGCCCCCACCACGCCCATGAATAACAGGATTTTGCTGTTACTCCTCGACATGGTGGGGGGTGTCATTGTTGGTGGGGCTCCGCCCCTCCCACCTCCATGGACCGTCCGCGCCTGGTCTTTGGCAACTTTCACCCTGGCAGAAAGCTCCGACACCTGCAGTGGCCCCATCACCAGGCATCTCCGGAGTTACTCCCAGATGACTCGCACTCAGTCATGAACCACCCTGGTGATAGGTGCCGGGATAGTGTTCTGACTGAGCCCAGTGGTGCAAACCCCTCCAAATGATCGGACTGGTGCTGCTTTAGACATGATCTCCCGCTAGCGGGGCACATGCCAACACAGTGAGTGCATGGACAGCATGCTTGTGTATTGCAGTCCTGCCATCTGCCGACACTGTGCAGTGAGTGTATCGAACAGTCAAGAGCTGGTTCTGATCACCACCGGTGTTGCAGGTCCTTCACTCCGACTGCTGCAGCCCAGAGGCAGGGTGGTGATGGGGGCGCGGAGTCAGACTGCGTCTCATGTCAATTGCAGTCGGACTTGGAAGAAGAGCAGATAGAAATCTCCAGTGCCAAGAAGCTTCATCCTCTGTCACTGGCTCCAGTAGTATCTCTGCCAGGTCTTTCCGATACAATGGCTCATATAGGTTAGTCACTGAGTCGCTCCCCTGTACCACCTGAGCCTGCCGGCCAGCGACGTAGGTTAGTCACTGAGTCGCTACCCCGTACCACCTGAGCCTTCCGGCCAGCGACGTAGGTTAGTCACTGAGTCGCTACCCCGTAGCACCTGAGCCTGCCGGCCAGCGACGATACCTGTCATGTTGGCTGGCGGTCGCACAAGTCCTTCAGGTATTTCCCATGATCCTCGGGTACCGTGCTCAGCAGTGAGAATGCAGGCGGCCTTCATCTGACGTGTGGACAAGCCAGTCTGGGTGGCTGCTGCTGATGTCACTACAGCCTTGGGCCCATTTGGTGACGTAGTTTTGATGCGATCGGTCTTCACTCTCTCCGAACATAGTACCGAGGAGGTTCCAGAATCTCTGCTTCCAGCGGACTTAGCAAAGCTCCGCTCCGGCACCTTATTTCCCATTTTATTATTGGAAAAGTTTCACAACTTGCCCAGGTGCCTCCGGGTAATCTGTGTAGGTACAGCCCAGCCCTATGTTTCAAAAATAGACACTCTTAGCGATCATGACTATATTTGTATGCACACATGCTTACTGATGGCCACATTTTAAGGGGGTGGGATACTCGAGTCCATGTTCTTGATGGAAATGGAATAGTTTCAGACCTCTGTGAAATTTGGAAAAGTTGGTCTCACTGTGAAATGAGGAGGGGAAGCTTGTGGATAAGCGTGATCCTTGTGAGTGCTTTGCTCTCCCCCTTTGTTTGTATCGATATAAGCACAAAGATAGATATTTTAGAGATGCTGACCTCGATTGCAAATGTTCTTTTATAACGTGCTTAATACCAGAGATTGGTTTCTAAGCGCGGGATCGGGATTCGAACCCGTGTTGCGCTGCGTCGCGTTGCCCCTGGTGACTTGGATGTGTGTATAACTAAGCAGCCTTCTACTGCTTGCTGCACTCCCTGCCCAGCTGATCCTCTATGCAACCAAGTAACCGTAATGCCTAAAGCAATTGCTGGCTTGGAATCTACCCACGCCAATACATGCCACTCTTTTCAAAGAAGCCTGTCACTACTCACCAGAAAGAATAGAACCAGTCAAAGACAGAATCCGACGTGTTAGTCGTCGTTCTGCAGTTGCTGTTAAGCATTTAAAGTTTGGGGTGTTTCCCCCCTGTGAAAATGCTGTAAAAACATTGGTCAAAGTGGTGAACTTTACAGGTCAAATCACACATTAAAAAAATGAAGGCCAGATAATGTGTACTCTGTTCTGGTGGAGAATCCATGAAATAATCCAATACATTTGTGCACAAAGAGAATTATGAGACCTAGGCCATCAAGGTATATGATATGATATGATATGATATGGCATTTGTAAAGCGCCTATACACAAGTGTTTGAAGGCGCGAAACACTATACCAGTGTTGCCACCCTTTCATGCTGGTTGTACCCAAATAAAACTACAAGGCTTGTCCCAGCTCCGTTCTGCCCCAGTTTGCCTCCAGGTACAAGGTTCTAGCCAGGTCTGCCTCCAATGCTCTGCCCAAGTGTGCCCCTAAGTGTCTATTTCAGCCCCAATGTGCCCCCCGTTTACCCTTCAGTGCCCAGAACAAATTAGAGCCGTGAGGAAATGCAGGGATCAAGAGACTTCATACTCTAGTTCTATCTCTCGGTCCTGCTCGTCTTTGGCCCTGAGAGCGACCCTAACCACTATTTGGACCGCGCAGTCATTTGCCCGTCCTGTGGCGTAGCCTATCGTCAAGATGCAGTCTTCCCCAGGGTACTGCTTGGAACAAGGTTTGACTCAACCCCATGTTCCTGTTGTCCTCCTAGCCCTAGCACCCATCTCTCTGTTGCTGGATAACATTTGGTCTGTGGGGTCCAGCCCACCCGTCTCCATTTGACATGCATGTTTGCCTGAATTCTAATCACAATGTTCCTAGGCGCAGCCTCTCTGTGCCTTGATTGCCGGGGAATCATTCAAAGGGGTGCACGGGGCTGTGCCTCGTATGTATTCACCGGGGGCATGTGCAGAGATGTGCTTGCCTTCACAGGCTCATGCATGAAGACCAGTCCTTGGGTTGTGGGGAGGTGGGTGTTGGTGCATTTGGAAGCATCCAGTAGGAGTCCGTTGTTATATCAATTAGCATTGTCTAGTGTCCTCTGTCGTCATGGAAACTTGTCAAGTCGAGTTGTGTAAACCTGGCAGGTAGCATCAAACGGTGGAAATGGGTTTGCCAGAATATTTTGGGAGTAAAATGTATGCAGTTCTCTGCAACCTTATGTACTCCCTCTGAATATTTTTCCCAAAATCTGGCAGATAACTTCAATGTTCATTCCTATAGGTTTGCTCTAAAATAAATGAAATGAGCATTTATCTTAAAAATAAATGTATCTAATAAGAGAAATTAAAGATAATAAAATTAAAGTTTTATAACTCTTTTCCGTAATCTATCCCGGTTTGTAGTACGCCCTGGAAGCTTAAGTTAATTCCCTAGCGAAGCAAGTCCGTTATAGAGGACTTGGGCACATTTCAGAGCTGGTATGGCCCAGTGAGCAGAGCTTCAAAGCTATTTGTATCCACAAGTCACGCAGTGTAAGCCAGGGCAGCAAAGCTGGCAATATCTAGAGGTGTGGGCACCTTGTGAGCCATATTTGTAGGAGACTAGTCAGCGAGAGCATTTGCCGGAGTGACTGAGGGTGACAGCGACGTGATGAAGAGTAGGCAGACGTTGAGGGAAGATGTAGGGGTGTGAGAGGCGACGGCGAGCTAAACACTGTGCCAGACTCAGCAGAGGGGCACCGGGGGTACCTGGCTAGCAATGGTGGCGGCACAGCTTTGAGCTACATTTCTACGCTGTGAGAGTGGTTTCTGGTCCAAATGGCTTTGTAAAGTTGGAGATTGGCCAACAGCTGGAGATTAGCCAACAGCTGGAAAATTAGCCAACAAGACTCGCGTGTGTGCTCGACCGTGGTATTAATTTCTCCTAGCAATAGGGGGACTGTGGTAACAGTTAAATAATTTTGTATTTTGTAAATGAAAAGATTAATACATTTTTTTTAATGGAATCTACTGCTCACAGTCACACGTTTCTGCTCTTTGCAAGGCATTCTTCAGGATATTGGAACATTTTTCCCTTTTCTCTTCCTGTCGTTTTCATGACAATGTGTACACACCTTTTAGAGCCTGTATTTAGCAGTACTGATCTGTCTCTCTGTCTCTCACAAATCTCTGATTTGGAATGAATGTGTTGTTTCCTTTGACTCTCACTTTTCTCTATGGTTTTCTTCACTACCTCTTCTGCTTTCCTGTGTCTTCCTCTCTCCGGGCTAGATGGTTTTTCCGCGCCTCAATCATGGCTTTCTGTCTAATGACCAGCCAGCTTTTAACCGGCGAGTCCTTAAGGTAGACGTATTCAGAACTGTGTCTTCTGTTTGACTATTGCCTTTTCTGCTTGACTTCCTTAGTATGTGCAACTTCACGCGTAAGAAGCGCTGGGCTCGTCGACCGCCCATACATTCCAGCTGAATGTCCAAAATGACCAAGAAATATGTACATAACCTTAATTGTAATTCATGATATGCACATTTTTAACAAACCCTATTCTTTGTGGAAAACCCTAAAAGAAACGGATTGGCTTCTACGATACGATAGGTCGACGAGCTCAGGCTTCATGTCTGGCAAGGAGATGTCATGTAACATACTTGTCCCTGACCATAAAGTGCTTCTGCATTTGAAAGATAAACACAAAATATGTGACCAGAGAACCTAAACGAAATGTTTTTTACTCTGATTTTGGTGTTCCCATTATTCCCCCCAGATGGTCGAGTTTTATGGTCCCGGGCCTTCATGTGGTTTGTGTTTTGGACTCTGCAGCCTGGGTAGTAATCACGCTAAAAGACGCAGAATCGTTAAACATGAAATCGAAGCAGGCAGCCCAGCAGGGGCCCCTCCCCCCCGCAGCTCCCGGCGACCCGCGTTTCCGGTTCCTTTATTACACGACCCTCCCTTAAGTGCAAACCTGGCCTTGGAGTGGCCAAGCTGCAACTCGAGAGAGGTGCTGTAATCCTTCAGGAAATTGGGACCAGAATAGCAGGCCTTCGCTTTATATGTGCCGGCCAAGTTTGGTGCACGCCGATTATTGCCGCTTTTTGGTATATGCGGTGTGACGCAGGAATATCAGGTGTCTCGCTTTCACGCACGTCGCGTGGTGGTAAGCGGTAGATGTGGCTACAGTAACCCTGTGCTAGATTTTGGCAGAATGGCCCATGTTATGTTAATTGGCTTTTGTACTGCACTCATCACCACCATGGTCCTCTTAAAGCACCAAAATATTGTCCGTTTGGGGGAGAACTGTGATCCCACCCAAAGGTGTAAGCGAGACCGTGGTTTGTGGAGTGAAAAGGAAATGGGGAAAAGATAAGCAGGAAATGGCAGAGAGAGAGAAAGTCTAAGAACAAAACAGACGGTGATGAGTCACAACAAAAGGGTAAAGATAACATAATGTTGAGTGATTGTATGGGTTAGACGCCATAGACAGTATTGTGTTCTGTGGGTCACTGCATAGTGTGTTTTAGACAGCAGAGAAATGCACAGGCTGCCGCTCGCACTTTGCTAGAGGGTGGGCTGAAGGGGCTATAACCCTGGGTCTTTTGGTTGTAGCCCCGGATAGAAGCTCAGGGGCCACAGCCAAAAGCCTAGCTAGGCCCGAGTCCCACCAGTCCCGACATTAGCTTAGTCCAGGATCTTTTCCAGACCTAGCAACACCCCTGGCTGTATACATGTGAAGAGGCAGTCAGAATCCATTTTATTGCTTGTTGCCCCAGAGAAGGGATCAGAAACCGGTAGTTCCAAACATCTCTCTGCAAGTGTGGGGGTGAATTCCACCTCATGGTGGGCGCAAAGGGTTTGTGGTCCCCACACAAGCGGCCCCACTCCTTCGCATTGCAGTAGCTGGTGAGATAACGTTTCTGCACATCATGTGTGAGAAACAGCAGTGCTCCTTCACAGGACCACAATGCACCTGCGCTGCAAAGCTACTCCTGGCGGCCTGCCACGGCCCAGTGGAACCCTTCACCTGGCCCACTCCACTTCCACTCGCAACTCCGAACTCAAGAGGGCGCACACACACACACACACACCGAGGTGTAGCATCCGCATCGGTCCACACCACAAACCACGCCAGCTGGGCAGTGAACCACCGGCGGCCATGCTGCCACATTCAATAAAAGAAAGCATTGGAGGATGACAGCACCATTTAAGGGAGTGCAATGCGGGAAAACACTGGGGGCTGAACCCGATATATACACTCTATGCCAGCGCGAGCCTCACTACCACACTTGACTGCATCTGGTATTAACCTGCTTCAAGGACACTTCTGAGCACTGATATTGTCTTCTACTTCAACAGGGGGATCAAGGCCAGGCGGGACCACCAGGACCACCAGGCCCTCCAGGTGCCAGAGGACCTCCCGGAGACACAGGCAAAGATGGCCCCAGGGGACTTCCCGGTGTACCTGTAAGGAGCCAGTGTATTTTCAGTGACCAGCGAAAATAGATGGCAAATGTTTATAAATTATAGCATGTGATGATTTGGCTCTGAAATGTCCTGTCGCAGAACAGCGGGGGGCGGGGAGATGGGGTTAATGACATATGGCTCCAGGGAAACAGGAGTAAAAATTAAGCCCAGGTTTTCAAACTTTAAATATGCATTATTAATACAATGGGTTATTTCATTGTGTGTTTTTGAACATCAAATTTAATTACGCCTGTGCTATATTGTTGCCAGACATAAAATGGATTTTATCACCAGCCATTAAATACAGATGTGATCATGTCTGCGTAATACAACATCTGGATCATTAGCACACGAGAAGGAAGAACCTTCGCCGCGCTCCGTTGGCATAGGCTTCTCTGTGCCCGGGGTGCCTTGGTACTGCAGGGCCGCTATCGTGCAGTTCCCACGTGCCAGGCTCCCCGTTCTCTGCTGGGCCCTGATATGTTACCATCTAATAATGGCCCCGCAAAAATGTCTCCTGACAAAAAATTCACAGTTTTTGCGGGGACATTATTACATTGAACAAGGGGAGCGCGGGACATCCCCACAACCCGTCCCCATGCATAATGTCACCATATATAATGTTGCCAATTGCTTTTCCCAGTGACATTATGTATGGGGACATTATTACCAGGTACCCCTGATATGAGGTTCCTATGCAGAAAGAGGGGAAGCCGGTCTCTGACAAGTGGGCTTCCATACAGCCAGGCCTTCACTTTCCAGGGAGTCCCCTTGGGTGCAGGCAGGTGCACTGCAACATAATGAGGCGCAATGCCTTTGTGTGCACACACACCCTTACCTAATCAAGCGACACACATTGCGCTGGCTGGAACTTTCACATATGCTTTTGTCAAAAAAAACCTGCATTTCTACAGATATTCATTAATGGAAGCAATTCCTTATGGACGGCACCATACAAACACAAACACATTATGTGATGGTCAGATAGCACAGCGAGTCCAGCGCTCACTTTGAGATCAGTGCAGAATCTGCTGACGCAGGTTCGAATCCCGGCAGGGCCAAACTCAGCTTTTCATCCTTCCGAGGTCGATAAATGAGCACCACACATCGTGGGAATTAAGAAGCAGCTCTCAGTTGAGCACTGTATAAATGTAAAATTATTATTAAGACAGCACTTGTATATTTTAGTTTGCAACAGCTGCTTCCAAAAAGTCTCCAGTCCACGTGAATAAATTCTAAGGCACGCCATCAGACTTCCCGGATCACAGCAATGCATGGATGGGCATGGTTTAATTGGGCACACTTGCCGAACTAAAGAAGAACGCTTAGACAAACCAAAACGCATCTACTTGAAAGGAACCGCCCATGGTTGCTGTAGACCTCTGGAAGCAAAGGCGCCCTTCATACAATCATTCACCTGTTGATTTTTGCACTGAGCTTCAAAGCATTCATGTTGGCCAACCAGGGCAGGCCCAGGGACGATTTCCAGTCTCAAGTTGTACCTTCCCCTTCAGGTATGAGGGAGTTCGTATTATGTTAAATGGGGTTGTGTTAGTGTGGAGTTTGGGCAGCAGAAGAGACAAGTGCCTTCAAAGACAGTCAAACCACTTTAAACTTCTAACCTCATAAGCCACCTTTTAGGCAGGAACTGTTGGTGAAACTAAGCACTTTTGGTCTTGGAAGGATGCCAGTCTTTGCCAAGGGAGGTACCGAGCCCTGCATTATTCTAGTCCCCAAACGAAGACCGTTTTCACCAAGAGGGAGGTAGGGATCCCTCAGGTTGTCTAGTCCCCAAAGGAAGCCAGTCTTCACTATGGGTGAAGGAGATCCCTAAATTCATCGAGTTTCTAAAGGAAGCCAGTCTTCACCGAGGGAGGGAGGGAGGGATCCCTAAATTCGAGGGAGGTGGAGATCCCTAAATTCGTCTAGTCGCCAAAGGAAGCCAGTCTTCACCGAGGGAGGGAGGGATCCCTAAATTCGAGGGAGGTGGAGATCCCTAAATTCGTCTAGTCGCCGAAAGGGAGCCAGTCTTCACTGAGGGAGGGAGGGATCCCTAAATTCGATGGAGGTAGAGATCCCTAAATTCGTCTAGTCTCCAGAGGAAGCCAGTCTTCACCAAGGGGAGGTACTGATCCCTAAATTGGTCTACTCACCACAAGAAGCCGGCCTTCACTGAGTGAGGTAGGACTCGCTGGGGCTCTTGGTCCTGCTGGGTTTCCTCTCGTCAATGGTTTGCTGATCAGTGCCTCCTTCAGGATAATGGAAGGTTGCTGTTCCAAACCAGCCATTCTCTGACTTGGCCTCGAAGAAGAAATACATAAGGAAGATGTTTGTTATTATTTAGGATTTTAGATTTTGATATTGGTGCTTCTTTTCTACATGGCTGTTCCAGTGTTGATTACTGAAATGTAGTTTTTTAAAATGTTTATGGATGCCCATATGACTATGAATGCCCTTAATCAGAGGGAGTCAAAGTGTCCACTATAGACCCTGAGTGTTCCTTGTTTCTCTGACCTGATTCGCCCAAGAGGGCATGCCAGACCCTATTGAATGCTCCAGTATTCATAAAATCGGGTTAGATGTATATTAGATGAACTGGGATTGTCCCCTGGATATGTACAGGACGGAAGGAAGTCCTTTCATGGTCTGTGTATTCCAGAACGAATGCATGCCACAAAGTCTGCTGCTCGGCCTCTCTGTGGCCTGCAAAGTCTTAAAGTCCTTGAAATAGTACATCTTCTGTAGCACCTTTGTCAAGGAAACCCCTGAGGGGGTGGGATCCCTCTTGAGGACTGGGTCTTCCATGTCTGCGAAGTTGATGCCTGCTTGAGAGGGGAGACACTATAGCCAAGATGCGCAAAGATCTGCGTTCTCCTAGGCCTTAACTAGAGAACGAGAAGCCATTGCTGTCCCGCCTAGCAGGACTTCCTCTATGTGCTGTCAGTATTGCGATGGATATGGGTCTAGCAGTATCTTGAGTCAGCTCTGATTGCATGGGTGCCCGTTTGGATGGCACATTCTCTGCGGGAGCACACGCCCTCTATGCTGTGTTGGTCTTGTTTTGATTTACTCCGTGGCTCAGGGGTGCATTAAAACACATTGGACTTGAATGCCATGATCTGTAGCCATGTGACTAGTCGATCTAATTCTGCAGCTCTCTGCTCCCATTCTGCTTTATTGCTAGACTGGCTGCCCTTTCCCATGTGCCATGCTGGACCGTCTTGGGTCTCTCTAACTCTCGAGCCACCGCTGGCAGTCAGTCCTGTGGAAGGTTCAGTTTAAGGTTCTGATCCCAGCCAGACTAGTTACTTTTTATCATCAAATGCGGTCTTTCTCTTGTACGCTCTACGTCACTCTCTTCTGCTGGCACCTCTGTGGTTTCCTTCTCGTACATGGTGGTTCTGGGTGGATGGACTTGAGACCACACTGTGCCAACATTCCGGAGAGGTCTGTACTATTTGTAATCGTCGCTTCTCTAGAAAAGTATATAGCAGTCTCATTGAAAGGTGTCTACAGGGTATTTGGCTTTACTATTTAACACGGGGGACATGCAGTATGATTTGTTGCTAAGACTGCAAGAGGGGAGTTAAACTATTGGGCAAAATACTGCCAATGAATCGCTGTCCTGATAGGCTAGGGGCAACAAGAGATGGGTGATCTTGAGAGTGGGTTGACATCAGTGGACATGAGACTGGCCTCTCTTCAGCAAACACCTTTTGACAAAGGTGATCCACTATCAGATGGATACATGGAAGGAGGGGACATCACAGGGTTCAAGGGGCCACAGAGCAGGGCTCTGAGATCAGCTGAGAGACAAAGGGTTAGCTGCAATGTGCACCGCACACGGTGGTCTACTGAGAGTGGTGGTCTCTGAGGGTGACAAAGGGAACCGCGAGGCAGCGAGGACCAGGTCCGGGGATGTAATGGGAGGTGGCCCTGTGCCAGCGTACCATCCAAAGCTGTGGATCAGGGTAAACCTGAGGCACTATTGGTGGTCGTGGTGTTGTAATGGCTGTGTCTCTGGAGTGGTATCTGTGATCCACCGCACCATCTGAGGTATTGGACCTTCTGCCCGTGTCGCAGCAGAGGTGCCCTAATGGCCAGCACCCCGGAGTGGAATGAGCTCCAAATGGGCCTGGGAAAGACTGCAGTCCCGCATTCAGACGATCACATGTATTGCCTGGAAGGCAGGGGCGTCACGAAGGGGGTGCAGGAGGGGCAAACTGCCCCGGGCCTCGCGCCTAGGTGGGTTCTCGCGGATGCCAGAAGCACAGAAACATCTTCAGCCTCATCAAGGTTGTTGTGTGAGGTTCTCGCGTTCACGGCATTTCCAACTGCGAAGTTTGGGAACAGTGAATGTTGGCCATAAATCCTCCTTCCGCCCGACCAGTCCGATTGTGTTTATTCTGACAAAAAATAAAAGTGAGTATCCACTACAACCAGCAGCAAGTTTTGTTTTGATGAAATGAAAACACGGCAAGGGCACCATAGGGCTAGTAATTAAGCCTGCCTTGAACATGTCTTGTCGCAACAGCCTATGCTCATGTGTGACATTTCCACGTAGCTGTACTTTTTAGCTAACACAGCTGCATACATCTCACTTAAAATACCCACATGAACAATACAAATTTAAGTTCAGACTGCAAAGTACTTTTGGCTTTAAGGCCAAGACACTTGTCTTTTTTCTTATAGGGCAGAGCTTTTTGATACACAGCTTTTTTTAATCCAAGGAAGGCAGCTCTCAAAAATGCAGACATAAACATCCTCAATATTAATCATCCAAGTGGTAGACTATGACATCCTTTTTAATTTTAGCTATTAGGTGCGCCACTTATAAGTCAAAACTATTGCATTAGAGTACTGATGGGGGAAATGGCACAAAGCCTGTAGGTGTTGTCTGGATACCTCCCTCTACCCCACCATTGATTGCCTATGGCCATGCTAATACCTATGGCAATTCCCACCCAGCCCCTGACCCGCCCCCCCCCCCAAAAAAAGCACTGCCTCATCACGTTGAGCTATCTTTAATAAAGCCTTACTGTCAAACTTTACAATCGATGTGCCTGCCAGTGTTTTCTCAAGTCTTCTTAGAGTGAATGACTTAATGGGCACTGTAAACACACCATTGGTGTAATCAAAATGTCTTGACCTGGTCTGTCTTCAGCCAATTTATTTAAAAGTACTATGCGTGTCCTTTACTAAAGTCCTGTTAAAAACAAGCATTGGCAAAGCCAACAGTTTTGGCGTGTGCACAAGTATAAGGCATTTTCCAGGAACTGCTTTTAGTTGGGAAGGTTCTCGAACCATTTTGCACCTGCTGCCATTGATGGTCAGTTAATTCCATTACAGCAGTACCTTTCCCATGCCATGCCTACACGAATGCCAGAACTGTTGCCATTGCAAATGCTTTTTTTTGCTTTAGCCCTGATGCACAGGACCATGCATCAAGGGTACAGCAAATTTAAATGTTACTACATGGCTGATCGGGACCACATTGAATGTAGGCCAGTCTAGCCAGTAATAACTCTGATGTGCAGCCAGCTTGGATATACATTCTGGGAGTCCTTATAGGGTAATACTGGCATATATTGGTGCAGCCTGCATGGCACTGCATGGGAACAGCCAGCATTAACATATATTTATACTGACATATGTATTGGGCAAAGGCGGCATGAAATGCATTTGAAAATGTTCCTGTGCATGGTTGGTGGCTTGCAACTATTGGTTTTCCCATGCGCTACCATACAACACCAATTGCAAACTGTATGGCTTTCTACCCAATTTTTTAAAGAAAGTGATGTAAAATGCACCATTTTAACCCAATGTTTCAAACATTTTCTCGGGAGTGAGAACCCCTCTCAAGCACCCCATGTTTGATTTGGGCTCCCTCACCAGCCTCCACAGTACATGTCACTTTGTATCATGTGTGTTGTAATACGCATACAGGGGCTAGACCATCCTTAATGCTCGCACCTTGCAACACACGTCGGCATGCCACGCTATACATATTTATGCATATGATAGAAAGGTTAGTCTGACATAAACCTTTCTTCAGTAGAGAAACCTGACTTTGCTATAGTTGATTCGCAGTTGTCGGAATAAACCATATTTCGGTTCCTCCAAACAAAAACTCAAGGGGATATTTCTCATGTCTCTGTTTGTGGCGGTGCTGCCGCTGGCCCAATGCAAACAATCAAAAGGGGGCCTTGCCAGATTTTTTGCCCCAGGCCTCACCACACCTTGTGACAGCCCTGCTGGAAGGGAGTAGTGCTGTGATGTGAAACCTCTCCACCTGGGGGCAGCCGTGCGTCTCAGAAGGTAGAGTGCTCTACACGCGTAGCTTCCATGCCGCTAGGGGGCAGTGCAGATCAGGGTGACCTACACATGGCCGGTCAGTAGGCAGGCGCTGGCCCCATGCTCAGCACAAGCTTGGGCGTAAGGTGTGCCTCTCTGTGCCGTCCTCGTGGATTCATACGAGCACAAGAACGTCAAGCGGGAAACGATACCAGGGCCTCCTAGGCAGCAAAAAAAAAAAATGAGTTTCGAATGAAGATGTTATTTATAACACGCTTAATACCCAGAGTTTTTAAAGCGCAGACCCGGGGACCGAACCGGGGTTGCTTCGTGTTGTCTTGCTTCCAAGGCGAGCGCATTGCCCCTGATTTATCGTCCTGTAACAAATGGCAGTCGTTTAAATTCTTAATCGCTCGCATATGGAATGGGTCAGTTTCCTTCTAAACAACAATATGAGATTGTCAGAAGCAGAAGAATTTAATTGAGCGAATCACAGGACTGATCCCAATTTACAGCGCTCCAGCACAGGATCAATGAACATATTGTGTAAAGTGACAGATCTATAAACATTTACAGCCAGCGCCGGCTTGACAAAACTAAACCAAATTGTCAGATTATCCTGTATACTCTGGCGTTGGCCTGAATCCCACCCAACAGCAAGTTCAAAAGCGGGGCCTTCACACGCATGTGTGTTTGGGATCCACGCAGGAAGCGATGTGATGACAGCGCACTTCCCCAGCCTGTGTTTCCTGCTGATTCAGAGCTGGAAAGATTTGGGAAATGTGTTTTAACTTCTTTTAATTGTCTCACAGCCTCTATACTCAATGTCCTTTCTCCGCAGGGTATGCAAGGAGAGCCGGGAGAAGACGGCATGATGGTGAGTAGCTATCCACAACTGCGTGGGACCACCCTCATCTGCAGGGCCAACTTAAGCATTTTTGGGGCCCTGGGCATGAACATCTTTGGGCCCTCCCCCTCCACCAAACCAAAGGAATTAAGTGATCTAGAATATCTGGTGGCACCCACCCCCTCGCCATGATCAAAACCTACAGGTTGATATGCTGCCTCTCAGCATTTAAAATAAACATGTTTACTCCCTTTAAGTCCCATAACCCTCTTCATTCTTTCTCTAATCAGAATGATAAACAAGTAGCATTTGAAGGCCCACATTAGCAATCTACGAAGAGGTTACTTTTCTTCTTGTATAGAATCAGGATACTTTTTTATCAGTAGCATGCGGGAAGTTATGCAGCCTGTAGTATTAATGCAGGACTGTATGTAAAAGGTACATGTAACCCAGAATAGGCAGAGAACTCGCATTAGCTGCCTCCGAGAATGCAAAAGTGCCCAAACATGGATAGAGTAGACCAATTGTAAGGAAGGTGAAAGCTACACATAGCATAGCATAGCATAGCATGGGTAGTGAATGCAGATTAGAAGCTACCCGGAAGGTGTCTCTATCCAGACAGACTGAGATTAGAAGTGGGACATGGTTTTCAAATAGTGTTGCCATTAGAGATGAAGGGAACAAGTACCTGTGGTGTGCAGTATATCAATGCTCACTATCATAGTGGAAGCAACCCTATAGCCAGTGAAACCATGAGTGAGGCTTTTATGAAGATCATACCCTGAGAAGGAAATCACTCTGAAGGGCTGGCAAATCTGAGAGGTTAGGCAATACAAGATTAAATGAGATGCCCAGGATCACACATTGCTTAAGGGGTGAAGCTGGGATTTGTGCCAACTATGCAATTTCTGCATTTGAACACTTTCTTTTCCAGCTCTTACCACGTGCTAAAACAATCTCATTTTATAAAACTGACATGCAAAGTACAGAAATCAATCACATTTCCAAACCTGACAATTTTTTAAACTAAAATATTACAGAAGGGTGTTACGCAAAATGGGAATGATTCTAGCTTCATTCTCTGCATCATCAGGGGATGTATAGAAGTACCAGCATACCAATCGATGCGATTTAACAGATTTAATCTAGGTATGTCTTTTGTACTTTTAAGTTTTAGACACTTCCAAAACAATGGCTTGTGAAATTGTCATTCATAAACGTGCAAAAAAAACCTTGACTTTTATACAAAAAGCAAAACGTTTTTTGTGTCAAACAAGCACACCTTAAAATATACTTGCCCAAGGCCTACAACATCTGGTCCGCTCCCTTCTGTCTACCACCCCTTGCACTCAAAAGGCCTACATAAGAAGAAATATCAAGTAATGAGCTAAACGATGCTGAAAGCATGAAAGAAGGCAAACCTCAAAGAAGACAGCAAAGTAATCCAAGAGACATTATATGATTTGACCAGGATCATTGCATCATCTGCAAGCAAAGCCAGAATGCAAGCATGAACACTTTGGCCCACAGTCTTGAATTTGGATACTTATTCACCTCTTGGATTAACAGTTTATGCTCATCTTTGGAGGGGATTGCATAGGTTTTAGAACTCCCCATCTGAACAAGCCAATGTCTAGACCTTCACCATAAGAAGGCCATGTTAATTTTTATAGCAAACCCTATCTGCTGCACGAACATTGCTGATTCTAGCACCTCTTATGCTGCAAAACCAAGTACATATGCAGGTAGGTTTATAAACATCAGACATAGGAAAGGTTCTGCCAGCCTTGGCGGAAAGTGCTCTTCTAATCTTTCATATGAACACATATCTCTGCAATGAGTGCTTAACACACTGAGCTAACTTCTGAACCATTGTGGCACTCAATTTAGATATATGGATTTCAACTTTGGCTATTGCACATGATCAACATAATTCCCAAAGGAAGGAAAGAATGCTACAGAAGTTGTGCCGTATGGAACACACAAACTATGTATTCCACAGTGAACACATAAAGCATTACATGATTAATTGACCAAGGCAGAATGTAGTGGTCAAAACAGACAGGCAATAGGTTTAGCGCCTCAGCAGCATGCCATAAAACTTCCTGGCGTGTGCTATTTAAATCTGGTGAACAATGGAATCTTACTTTAGATTAGGCAGCCTTGTGGGGGCCCCCTCCAAGGTGGGGGCCCTGGGCAAGTGCCCCTTTTGCCCTCCCATAAAAATGTCTCTGCTTATCTGGGGGCATGGCTCACTTTTAGTTCAGGTTAGAGCTGGCTGATGGCAGGGCCAGCCTTAGGGCAGGCCCAACCGGAGACCCCCCGGGGCGCCATTAGCCCCCCACCATGCCAGCTTGGGGGAGTCTTAGAAGGTCTCCCCCTAGCTGGCGTGGTGGGAGAAAGTGCAGCGGTCATGTGACAGATCAACTTCTGGGGCACCAGTGGTCTAGTGATGAATATCGGTTTCTAAACCATCAATCAGCCCCAAACCTCTAGCACAACAGACGGGATCTGAACAGATTGGAAACACAAGCAAATTATAATAATAATAATAATTATAGACTTCCTTGTCCAATTTTGGGAACGTGGACAGAACGGCAGGCTTATTTTTGCATGGTCGTGGATCGTTGGTTAGTTGCAACACAGTGAAAATACAATTTTTACTCAATGATAAAAAGGGACTGTCCAGTCAAGGTTGTATACAAATATCTACTTTATTATCACAACAGTTCTAGCACACTATAAAATACAACCCACCCTGTATAGAAATGCAGAGGACAGAGAGTTTCAAGAAAGAAAAGGGATGCACTCTGGACACAGACGGGAGGGTAGCTGGTAAAGTCATTAATTGCAATAGTTCAGGGATACTGGGTTTCAACATAAAGGGAGCAACGGGTCGTAAGATGTCACTATGTCACAAATGATATCATGTCGTTATGATAATGCTCCTCGATTCCTGGTTATGCATGTTCTCTATCACTGCAACTCCAGACGATTGGTCCATATGACAATTTGAAATTAGCCCATTCTGTGAAAGTGAAACTAGCCTACTCTGTGAAAAGTGATATTAGCCTATTCTGTAAAAGTGAAATTAGCCTACTCTGTGAAAGTGAAACTAGCCTACTCTGTAAAAAGTGATATTAGCCTATTCTGTAAAAGTGAAATTAGCCTACTCTGTGAAAGTGAAACTAGCCTACTCTGTGAAAAGTGAAATTAGCCTACTCTGTGAAAGTGAAATTAGCCTACTCTGTGAAAAGTGATATAAGCAGTCTGCAAATGTGAAACTAGCCTATTCTGTGGAAAGTGAAATTAGTCTACTCTGTGAAAGTGAAATTAGCCTACTCTGTGAAAAGTGAAATTAGCCTACTCTGTGAAAGTGAAATTAGCCTACTCTGTGAAAAGTGATATTAGCATTCTGTAAAAGTGAAACTAGCCTATTCTGTGGAAAGTGAAATTAGTCTACTCTGTGAAAGTGAAATTAGCCTACTCTGTGGAAAGTGAAATTAGCCTACTCTGTGAAAGTGAAATGAGCCTACTTTGTGAAAGAGTAATTAGCCTACTCTGTGGAAAGTGAAATTAGCCTACTCTGTGAAAGTGAAATTAGCCTATCTTGCAATAACTGGAAATAGCCCTCTCTGTGACTATTAAAGTAGCCTACCTCATGATAACTTGACCTAGCCAACTCCATGAACATGAGTAAAACCCAGAGGAACTCGCTAATCCAACTTCTACTCGGCCTCCTCACTATAATGACCTTTGCTTCGCTCGCAACATGCCCACCTAAGGGCAGAAATATGAGACTTAGATCAAGACTGCCCCGTCTTTATGAACCTAAAATAAACAGTACAAATAGCCTTCCCATCTATAATGCTGCCCAAGCCCTTGAACTCTCGTCTATGTGAGCACAGCAGAACAAGCAGAATAATCTGACTTCTGCACATGTTTCCACTACTCTGAAAACTCCCACGAGGATTAAGATACCCACAACTAAACACCCCCTCACCACCAAACCTAAAAGCACCCTATCTCTATCTCGATCACTTATCAATACCAGATCACTGGTGGCTCACAACGTTGAAATTGCTGACACCCGAACTAATGAAAACTTGGACCTGTTTGCCATAACTGAGACCTGGCTTCACGAGGCAGCAGGACCTGCCCTTATGGTATCCGTACCAGATAGCTACCAGATACTCAGAGCTGATAGACCTAATGCCATAGGCGGCGGCCTAGCCATAATATCTAAAACTAATTTACCTATTAGACTTGCCACCCCTCCATCTTACCAATCATGTGAGATACTTACAGCTAAACTTCCTCTATCTAATAACCGCACATTAACTATCCATCTGGTAAACAGACCTTCAGGACCACTGGGGTCCTTCGAGAAAGACTTAACCAGCCTCCGAGCCAACAACACTAAAGACCATGCACAAATCCTGTTGTTGGGGGACTTCAATCTTGGCTTTAATGACACTGATAATAAACATGCCCAATCAGTAGCAGCTCTACTGAAGGATCATGGGCTCATACAAAAAGCCCTTATCCCTACCTATATCAAAGGAAGGACTCTCGATTGGGTGGCCGACCTGAACTGTAATATTGCCATTACTAACATTGCCCCGCAATCCTGGACTAACCACCATCTAATTACCTTCTCTGCCAACTAGACCTCCTTAGCCCTAAAACTATTGTTATGGCACCTCCACTCCCTACTAGAAGCAAAAAGGATATCACAGCGGAAGAATTACTCCCACATCTCCTTCCTTCCATTAACAAGCTTGCCAGCAACACAGATCCTAACCTACCAGTGGAGGTCTTCAACAGTGCTATGACTAAGGCACTGGACATTATTGCACCTGTCAAATTTCGTAAAGGTAGACAGAATTCCCTTCTTAATACCTGGTTCATGCCCCAACTCAAAGAATTAAGACTCCAAAAAAGAAAGCTCCATTCCACTTGGCATCACTCTACCACTGATGAGAATAAAGCTAAGCTAACTAACCATTACAAACTTTACAAAAAGAAATAATTAGCACAAAAAAGAATACATTTAACGATAGAATTTCAAAGGCCAAGTCTGACACAAAGGAACTATTCAATATCCTACGGGAAATCGAATCACCGATACCTCCGGCTGACAACATCTGTAAAGATAAGCCTTGGTGTACTGACTTACAAAATGCTCTGTCGAACAAAAGTGCATCCCTCCAACTTAAAATAGCCAATAAGAAGGCTTCACTGCTCCCATCTGAGCAGTAACCCCCCCCAAGTCACACTGGACAGTGCTATCCTACCCGTCAGCTTTAAGAAAATGTCTATCCGCGAGACAGAGAAAATCATACTCTCCCTAAAACCCTCAAACTGCAAGGGAGACAACTGCCCGGCCCAAATTATAAAGGATGCAGCTAGAGATCTAGCCCCTTTTATCTCTCTAAGCTTAGCAATGCCTCCTTCAAGACTAACTCAGTGCCCAATAACCTGAAAGAATCTTGGGTCCTCCCACTGCTTAAAAAACAAACATTAGATGCCTCCATCCCAACAAACTATAGACCCATCACCACAGTCCCCTTCTTACTTAAAATTATCGATAGAGTAGCTAACCTTCAAATTCAGGACTACCTGGAAGTTAATCACCTATTAGGATCACGGCAATCTGGCTTCCGCCCTCTTTATGGCACGGAAACACCCTTCATAGACCTTAAGACCCAAATTGAGGAGTTGAAGGACAATGGGAGAACAGCTATGCTACTCTTCCTTTACCTATCTGCAGCCTTCGACCTGGTGGATCGCACAGTCTTATGCAACCACCTCAGGTCGGCTGCCCATTTCTCAAGTGATGCCATAACCTGGGTTCAGTCCTTCCAAGCCAACCGTACAATGAGAGTCTTCTCCCCATCAGCTTCTGCTGCTCCCATACAAACCTCCTGCGGCGTACCTCAGGGATGATGTGTCTCACCTACCATGGGCAACTTTCTTGAGGGCACGGTCTTAGTAAATAAGATATACCTCCTCATTCAGGCATGGATGGCATCCCACAGCCTCTGCTTGAATGACGACAAAACAGAGTTACTGATCCTAGGTTCAGAGACAAACCTCAAAAAACGTAACCCTAGCTATGCCTCCTTCAACATTGACAATAACGTTATCAAGGTGATGCCTGTAGTTAAAACTCTAGGCTTCTACCTTGACTCCACACTTACCCTTAAGAAACAAGTTAACTCATTAGCATCCACAACAGCCTACACCTGCAAAATTATCCAAGCCTGCAGATCATTTCTCTCTGAAACTAGTTGCATTACCTTGGCCAATGCACTTATAATATCCAGATTGGATTATTGCAATATCTTGTACTCTGGAGCTAATAAATACATCATTGACAAAATGCAAAGACTGCAAAATAATGCCCTAAAAGCAGTCCTAAATATTCCCAACAGAGAGCACATTTCCAAATTTAGAAGAGATGTCCACTGGTGAAAAATAAACAACAGGATCCTCCTTAAAACACTCTCACTCACGCCTAAATGTCTCAACAACTCAGCACCACCATATCTCTCAGAAAGAATAATTAAGAGACTCACTACACGCCCTATGAGATCCGCCAATGCCCACACTCTAGAGATCCCCAGATTTAAACGTACAACAGATGGTGGCTCCAGTTTCCCGGTCAAAGCAGCGCAATCCTGGAACGCACTCCCTTTAGATCGCACAATGGAACAACCTTACTTCAAATTTAGACGGAACGCGCTTACCTGGATATGAACAAATGATTCCTAACTGCACCCCCATCCTGTACCTGTTACCTGATACCTGTTAGGCCCTACCTTTCACAATGTATTTGTTACCCAATGCACTACTCGACTGTAACATGTAATACGTAATATGTGACCCCCAGTTTCTGAAGTGGCAGTAACTGTTTATTTCCTGTATTTATGTACCCTACCTATTCTGTAACTAAGCTTTAAGTCTACTTGTCCTGTTGTGCCCAGCTACCTAAGGGTTTGGTGTGCATTACCAAATAAATAAACAAACAAAACAAACAAACTAGGGAACTTTGGAGAAGGAGGAGGGGGACATAATCACAATGTACCTTGCGCTTGTAGAAGTTTTGGTGCTCAAAAGTGTAGAGTCAGGGTGCTTTGCAGCTTCTGCAACAGAGTTCAAGATGGGTGTCAGCTGCGGGTATCAGGCGGCAGGCAGTGCGGTGAGCGAGGCTGGACAGACAGCTGCTGGCTGGCCCACACAGCGGCTCGTGGTCACAAATCATTGTCTCAGTGCTGGATGGCGGGTCTGAAGCACTGGTCGAGGTGTCTCAGATGGCGATAGCGACTGCGGCGTGACAACAGTCAGCAATGCAGTTGGATGCAGCTCGAGGGGCTCGACTGGCTCAAAAATGGCCCTTAAGGCAGACGCTGGTTGATGCTTGTCGATGCACACGTCCTAGCTTCTTCACTGGGTTTGTGTTATCCTTTAAGGCGGAGGGCCCAAAGCTGAGGAGAGAGTTGGCAGCAATGGCCATGTCCTTGGTTTGGTTCAGAGACTCTCTGGCACTTCCCACTAGGAAGCTTGCTGCAGAGCCTAGCAGGACATGATGTGTGCTGTCTGGGTACCAGTTCTGGAGCTTCTGGAGAGTCCTCTGGATTCAGTATCTCCCTCTGTTCCCTGGGAGATGTCAAGGGGAGGGTTCTTGCTTCCCTCTTTGGAAATCATGGCCTTCCTTCACTGGTGGAAGCTGTAAGGCAGACTGTACCTTAAGCCAGGGTCTAAATTAGTTCATCTTGTTACTCTTTGGAAATTCTTCATATGATCTGCCCAAAGGGGCCACAGTGATTGGTGTAGGCTAAGTTTGTGTCCACACCAACAGTCTCCTGCATGCACATGGTCATAATTAGAGTGCTTTGCAACAGAAAAGGTAAAGGGGTAAAAACATGTACTACTAAGTCCCACCCATCTTCCTGTCTGTTGTCGATCAAAGGGTCTCTCTAGTTAATGGGGCACTCAGTGGTTCCTACTTAAAGCGTCAGGTCTCCCTTGAAGCTGTGCAGAGAACAGACTTTCTGTCTCTTGCAAACCACATTTTCGTATCTTCTGAATGGGGTCCTACTGCAGGGGTTGCCTACTGTAAACACATAGTCCCAGACATGACAGGTCACAGGTCACTGCCCTTGATATTGAGAGGGGGGACCTGGCTTCAGTTTGACACAGTGCATATCAAAGGTTATTGGGGTTCCCTGTCTCCTTTGTTAAACCTCTGCAGCCAGGCCCCACATGGGGCCTGGCTGCCCCATGTGGGGCCATATTAGTATGTTAATTATATTAATTGCTGCCACCATCTACAGACGGTAAACAAACGGACAGAGTGGATCCATGGAGCCTTTGATAGTTACTTAGGCTGGCCATGGTAGGAGGAAGGTGTTGGCCCTCCCCCTTCTGAGATGCATCATGTACTCCACCTGTCAGATCCCAACTACATATGACCGGGAGGACTGCACCTGTAGGCTGTGGCCATCCAGAGTACACAGGTCTATGTGTATGTTGTGCAGTAAGAATAGGAAAATCTGTGCAGATTAGCCCCACACATTTTCCAGAGGTTGATCTACCATCATTCAATTTCACTTAAAATTTCTAAAAAGCCCAGCTGAGCGCACACCCATTGTGCGGATGGTCACATTGCTCACAGGGCACCCTATTGAAATGCCACATTTTTGTTTTGCTGCCTGGGGCATTGCAGCCTCTAAGGCCGGCCCTGGTTGGTTGCCACCTGTAATAAATGGGAATAGTCTCAAATGGTGCTGCATTGTGTGTAGCTTTTGGATCAGTTTGCCCTTGCTGTATCCAGAAGCGGAATTACCAGCTGAAACAGTTTTACAAAGTTTTACAAATCCCAGTATGTATTGGATATAAGCAGTGCTTTAATTGGGATACTAAATTGAGGGGAGGCTCTCATTAGGGGGCGTGGCCTAAGTAGGTGGGTACTTAGGCCATGCCCCTAAAAAGAGCTCCACCTCTCCCAAGGAGGAGAGTTCGGGGGTGGACTGGTATAAGCAGGGGAGCTGGGGCGCACTGGCATCATTACCTTTGGTGCCCCCAGCCTACAAAAGAAGGGGCTGGATGCACCAAAAGTGTGACACCCATGCGGCGCAGCTGTCAGACACAGCAGGCAACCCTTTCATTCAAGAAGATGTGTGGTTAAAAACCATGGGCTCCTCTTTGACTGAAAGACCTGTCTGCTGTTGATGACTCTTGACTCAGAAACAGTGGGAGGGCTGGAAGGCCCAGCTCACCTATTGTTTCTGAGTAAAGCATCATCACGCTGCATGAAAGCCCATTAACCACACAGAGAAAGGAGAATGGCAAAGGGGAACTGAAAGGAGGAGGCCGTGACGAAAATGGATGGAGGAGAGGAGGGATAAAGAAAGGGAGAATTTGAAAGAGTAGGGTGGGCGTAGAGGGGAAGAGGTGGAATCTGGGGAAAGAGCGGGAGAGGAGTAAGACTTTTTGCCTTCATGATAAGATGTTATTTACTGTTGTCTGCCTACGTCCAGCTGTGCCGAACCACCTGCAGAGAAATCAAAGGTGGACTAACACGAGTCAGGACCAGTAGAATGCTGAATTCCAGGGAAAAGGCTGTCCTGCTATTGGTGTTTACCACCCATATGAGTGTGAGATGGCAAGGGCTCATCCAGTATGTTGCTATTAGTTTTGTGTTCTTGTATAGTGCTCTTCGACTGTACGATGTGGTTTCTAGGTGATGTTTTTAAGGGTAACAGCTGAATTGAGAAAGAGAGCAATCCAATGTCGCACACCATTCACTCACACCATTCACTCACACCATTCACTGGTGATAACAGATCCTTAATGCTTGTGAAATTAGGTTTTTAGAAGTTTTGGAAGTTGGTTTTCATTCGACAGAGGTAGAAGTGGTAAACTGCCCCAGAGCTTAGGGATCCTCGAGTGCTGGGAAAGGCTGCCATCTTGAGACGGCCGTCCCTGGCATGGATCTAGGCCTACCTGGAAAGATCTGCAAGATGGCAGCAATATGGCACCCTGGGGTAACTCTCAATGCCACCGTCTTCAACTTGATAGCACAGAAAATGTTGTGCTTGAAAGCTCTACACTCTGTGAGATCTTTTGCCTGCTGTGCAATCTAATCCCATGCGCCTGATGTAGCTTTCCAGCCAGAGAAGTGAAACCGACGAGCTGGTTGGATGGAGAATGTGAGTGAGTCGAAGCATTGTAGGTGGGCGTGTCTGTAGTCAGTGCAGCATCAGAGCGTTCCCAATTAGCGCCCAGAGAATCTTCACTGGTCAATCAGCTGCAAATGAATGCATGCTTTATGTACAGATCTAAGCCTGTGACTCAATTCCCACCCCTTCTCTCTGTTGGCCTGATCCCTGAACGCCCCATCTCCTTATTCCCCACTGTATCTACAGATCCAAGCCTGTGATTCAATTCCCGCCCCTTCTCTCTGTTGGCCTGGTCCCTGAACACCCAGTCTCCTTATTCCCCACTGTATCTACAGATCCAAGCCCGTGATTCCATTCCCACCCCTTCTCACTGTTAGCCTGGTCCCTCAACACCCAGTCACCTTATTCCCCACTGTATCTACAGATCCAAGCCCATGATTCCATTCCCACCCCTTCTCACTGTTAGCCTGGTCCCTCAACACCCAGTCACCTTATTCCCCACTGTATCTACAGATCCAAGCCTGTGATTCAATTCCCACCCCTTCTCACGGTTAGCCTGGTCTCCGAACACCCAGTCTCCTTATTCCCCACTGTATGTACAGATCCAAGCCTGTGATTCAATTCCCACCCCTTCTCTCTGTTGACCGGTCCCTGAACACCCAGTCACCTTATTCCCCACTTTTTCCACCCCACTACACCATCTACCCATCTACAGCGTTTCACTCACCTCCTACTCCAGCATCCTCTGCCAAGTCCTTCTACTGGCCATGGAAATGGAAGAGGGGCACTGATCAGAGCACCAAGTTTTATTTCCAAGGCAGCCATATTTTTTTGATTTGTTGTGCTGTTGGCATCTCGGGGAGGGGGAAGGGAGAGGGAATTAGGCAGTGCCCCGGGCGTTCCTAATAAAGTAAATGTTGCCCTCGGAACGCAAAATATAATGCTTAAAATACACAAAAAATCTGCGCTCCATCGGGCAAGGCAGCGCATGAATTAGAATCGGTCAAACTAACTTTCCATCTGCACCACTGAGTGCTCCGTGTTGGGCTCCCTCTGATGTGATTAATAAAACATAAACGAATTCCATTACTTTTAACATTTAGACCTGGTCTGCTGCTATTCCGCCTTTAAACTATATAATTTGTAAACACAGGCTTAGAGCCCACCTGGCTTCAATCATACATTGGGAAGTAATGCGTCCATCTTGGAATGAGCGGCTGAGATGCTAACTCAATCAAGCTTTGCTTCTTTATTTCTAAATCCCTTAAAATAACTCAACATTCAGAAAGCTTAGCAGCATTAGCGGTAGTACTAGACAAGTAGCCAATCATCTACCGGTTCCCTGGCTTCCTCCCAGGCAAAACCAGCATGCAACAGTGGTGGCAGTGTACTGTTGCCTTGTCATAATAATATGGCAGCCAGTTAATCAAGATGGCGTCTCTATAATGCAGAAGGGTCTCTGGTATTCTCCCTCTGCAAGATCAGTGGGAAAAATAAATGCAATGGATTTCTGCCAATGCTTCTTAAATGGCTTTGTTGATCGTTGTTGAGGGTTTGTTTTAATGTTGGGTAGTTCTGGCAATGTGTCCTGTGTGCTTTCACCAGATGTTCGCGTGAGGGAGGGCCAAGAACTCACCAAGAGCGAATGCGGTACCCAGTGCGGGACGTTTCAACAGAACTCTGTAAATACCCTTTGGTTACTGCACCCATAGCATCAACCATTCCTGCATTCTGCCTGAATTCTAGAGGTTCAACAGATTACTCGTTTTGCAGGGGTGCTCCAAAATGTGGAGCCCTTTCCCCATTTCCCTTTTGGAAGCCGCCACATATCCAGTTTCCTGGTAGAGCAAGTTGTTGATTGCTTTGTGTTTTAATGTCTACATTATTGTGTATGTGGTATTGATCGAGTAATTGTATATTGTCTTTATTGCTAGCATTGATATTACCAAATAAAGCTGCTTCTTGTTGTCTGTTAACATTGGAGCGCCTTGAAGTTGGTTTGGTGCCAGTACTGTGACCCGGTGTCAGCCAGCAGCAAAGCCATTCCTGGAAAAATATTATCTGCTCTCCGTAGCACACCACTTAGGAGTGCCTGCCATGGTAGACATCCTGGGGTCCAGGGGTAATCCGTTTCTTGAGAAATACTCTGCTGTTGTGTGCTGTGTTGCTTTGTACCTAATGGCCAAGTGCACACAGCACAAGAACAGGTTCCCACCATAAGTGAAGGAATCGAGCCGCGTCTCACTGTGCCGTTCCCTCCATCTCTTGCACACCACAGCCCCTTGCCTTGGACTTCCTGCTACTTTTCTCTTGTGACTGTCCCAGGCTGTCCATCCTGCTGTCCCCTGGTCTAATAACTGTTTCTTTCCCACAGGGCCCGAGGGGACCCCCAGGTCTAAAGGTAGGTCCCGGCTCTCCTCCTTTGATGTCGTTCTCCAAGTAATTCTATATGCTCTGAAGATGCCGTGGTTCAGCGCTTCCTTGCATGCAACCTCGATGCCGTGGTTTAGCCCTTCCTTGCAGGTAACCTTGAGGCCGTGGTTTAGCACGTCCTTGCATGTAACCTTGATGCTGTGGTTTAGCTGTTCTTTGCATGTAACCTTGATGCCGTGGTTTAGCCCTTCCTTGCATGCATCCTCGATGCCATGGTTTAGCCCTTCCTTGCATGCAACCTTGATGCCGTGGTTTAGCCCTTCCTTGTATGTAACCTTGAGGTCGTGGTTTAGCCCTTCCTTGCAGGTAACCTTGAGCCCGTGGTTTAGCCCTTCCTTGCATGTAACCTTGAAGTCGTGGTTTAGCCCTTCTTTGCATGTAACCTTGAGGCTTTGGTTTAGTCCTTCCTTGCATGTAACCTCGAGGCCGTGGTTCAGCCCTTCCTTGCATGTAACCTTGATTCCGTGGTTTAGCCCTTCCTTGCATGTAACCTTGAGGTCGTGGTTTAGCCGTTCCTTTCAGGTAACCTTGAGGCCGTGGTTTAGCCCTTCATTGCATGTAACCTTGATACCGAAGTTTAGCCCTTCCTTGCATGTAACCTTGATGCCATGGTTTAGCCCTTCCTTGCATGTAACCTTGAGGTCGTGGTTTAGCCTTTCCTTTCAGGTAACCTTGAGGCCATGGTTTAGTCCTTCATTGCATGTAACCTTGATACCGAAGTTTAGCCCTTCCTTCCATGTAACCTTGATGCCATGGTTTAGCCTTTCCTTGCATGTAACCTTGAGGTCGTGGTTTAGCCGTTCCTTTCAGGTAACCTTGAGGCCGTGGTTTAGCCCTTCATTGCATGTAACCTTGATACCGAAGTTTACCCCTTCCTTGCATGTAACCTTGACGCCGTGGTTTAGCCCTTCTTTGCATGTAACCTTGAGGCTTTGGTTTAGCCCTTCCTTGCATGTAACCTTGAGGCTTTGGTTTAGCCCTTCCTTGCATGTAACCTTGAGGCCGTAGGTCAGCCCTTCCTTGCATGTAACCTTGATGCCGTGGTTTAGCCCTTCATTGCATGTAACCTTGATACCGAAGTTTAGCCCTTCCTTGCATGTAACCTTGATTCCATGGTTTAGCCCTTCCTTGCATGTAACCTTGAGGTCGTGGTTTAGCAGTTCCTTTCAGGTAACCTTGAGGCCGTGGTTTAGCCCTTCATTGCATGTAACCTTGATACCGAAGTTTAGCCCTTCCTTGCATGTAACCATGACACTGTGGTTTAGCCCTTCCTTGCACGTAACCTTGAGGCCGTGGTTTAGCCCTTCATTGCATGTAACCTTGATACCGAAGTTTAGCCCTTCCTTGCATGTAACCTTGACGCTGTGGTTTAGCCCTTCTTTGCATGTAACCTTGAGGCTTTGGTTTAGCCCTTCCTTGCATGTAACCTTGAGGTTGTGGTTTAGCAGTTCCTTTCAGGTAACCTTGAGGCCGTGGTTTAGCCCTTCATTGCATGTAACCTTGATACCGAAGTTTAGCCCTTCCTTGCATGTAACCATGACACTGTGGTTTAGCCCTTCCTTGCACGTAACCTTGAGGCCGTGGTTTAGCCCTTCATTGCATGTAACTTTGAGGCCGTAGTTCAGCCCTTCCTTGCATGTAACCTTGATGCCGTGGTTTAGCCCTTCATTGCATGTAACCTTGATACCGAAGTTTAGCCCTTCCTTGCATGTAACCTTGACGCTGTGGTTTAGCCCTACCTTGCACGTAACCTTGAGGCCATGGTGAAGCCCTTCCTTGCATGTAACCTTTAGTTTCTGTAATAAGTGCTAGCTAAAAGGACCCAAGATAATCAGTCCTTAATTGTATGATGTTGTGTGTTTGTTGATTAGTCTTGTTTTGGCGAGCGAGTATGGCCTTCCTATACATGTTGACCTCTCTTTGCAGTGGTGTGACTTTTGTGTCTGTCTCAGTATGAAAATATTGTGTTTATTGCCGCGATGTTACGTCTTCTGCTCTTTTTAATAAGCCGTTTCTTGGGAAAGGCCTTGTGGTTCTCCGCTGTGTCTCATGTGTCCACTTTCTTTTTTTAAGGGCGAGCCTGGTAATTTAGGAAAGACGGTAAGCTTTGAAGTTTATGTTGTTGTTTTTTTCCATTGTCTGTCTTCCATAAAATAGAATTGCTGCTGAAGGGACATTTGATACTTGTTTATTTGCTAAAAACAGAGCTTCGCCTAAATATGTACTGGGGTGCAAAGTGCTCCCGCATGGCGAACTTGGCATCCTTTCACCCGCTTGCGTGCACAGCATCATCTGGCATTTGTTTGGCACTTTGTGGAGAGCTCTGCCTTTAATGTATACCTTGGCATGAAGTTGCTGGAGCAATTTCTTGGGTTGACTTCCTGCTTTCACATGGACGTCCACCCATCTACTGGGTGGAAAGAAGCAGGCCAATCACAAAATTCTACTTGAACTCGTGTGTACCCGCCCTGGTCCTTATTGCGACCGCGCGGCATGGTGGTGTCCCGAATAGTACAATCCGCTCCGGTTTCCATGAGGTCCACAATGACTGTGAGCAGGAACCATGCACATAAAGACATTCAGAGACCATTATTAGCAATTATTGGCACAGGTTATTTTGGCAGTGGCATTTGACTATTCGGCGTAAAGCGTTCCCTAGATTGTTGTGCCAAGTAAAAGCCTTGTCAAGTTTTAGCCCTTATGATTTCTGCAAGTACAGTCCAGTGCGGAGATGAAAGAATATCTCAAGGGTCACCCCCAATTTTATCCAAAGAAAGGACACCTACTCCAAATGGGGTGTATAGTACTATATCAAGAACATAGAGTAGGATGCCACGCCCTCATATGCCTCAAAAAACAAAGAAACACCTATGTCTGCACCATTACTGTATATAGGACAATAAATCGGTGGCATACTCTAAACCAGGAAAACCCAACCATTCAATTGCATAATAATACTTATACAAATCTCTCCAAGCGCATACAAAGAAAAAGTCACATATTTTAATGATTTTATTAACATGAATACAAATTAAAATCATTAGGTTTTATTAATACATACAAATAGACTGTGCAAAGTTGCAAAGCAATGTTGATGTGCAAAAATTGCAATAAAGTGCTAGAAAACCTACCACGAAGTGCAAATTGCATAACATTGATTGGTATATGCACAACAGTATTTCAATGGACTCTATGGGAGTGTAGTACTATGGTGTCCTATTCTTAACAAAGTATAATGACTTTATTTTAAACATGGTCCCTAACTGATCACATGTGTAACTATCAAAGTATTAACACTCTACCCAAACACAGGCAAATAATAACTGATTATGGTACTACATCATCCAGGGGGAATTTGAACCACCTTCCAGGATGGCATGGAAGATGTCACACATTGAATGTCGATGTTAAGGTGTCGATACTGCATGTTTCGGCCAAATTAAGACAGAATGCATTAATCCATAGTGTTTCTTTTGAAAAAACAGAGGGCCTTCATCAGGATGTGAACCAACTTGAAAAACATCAATTCATGCTCATATAAACAGATCATTTTTCTGTTCCAAAATCATTTCTGTGAAAATAAATACATTTAAAGATATGTGTAAAAGATCTAAAAAAACAAACCGGTTTGAGTATTCACTTATAATTTTGAGTAGCCACTTATCAAAGCAGACTGACCTTAATTGGTGTTTCACTTGGCCATGGGTCAACTTCAAATGCGGAATAATAATCTTGAAATCCGCCTTCCACACATTTTCTGTTTTGTCTACCAAATTTCTTATCACACCACTGTATAACTCAAAACAGTGACACTATTGCAAATAATTCCTTTTCTTTTGAGAACTATCCTGAACTCCTTATTTTATTGTACTTCCAAACAAAAAAGCCCATATCTATTTCAGAGATTCTAAGACAGGAAGGAGACTGTCTCACGTATGAATAAGAATGTACTGATTAAGCCTTCACATACTAACCTATAGATGAGAGTGGATGCGCCTGTCCATGTTTTGGAATTCTTTTTTTCCTTTTCACTGGCCTTACATTTTCCGTGATCGTGTCATACTTTCAAGGCAAATGCCTGTAAAAAGATTGTATGGCACCATTAATGATCCCATATTACACCAGCAGCATTAAGACCCAATTAACGGGTTTGTTTCCCCATCGATATACATGCTAAGCCTCCTCCTCATACGACAATTTCTATAAGTTAGGGCAACATTCAAACTTACTGTGCCTCTAAAACCCATGTACCTGGGAAACTCTGGACACAATAGTCAGCTTGGAAACAAAAACAGACCTCCTCTGGCAGTAAACGTGTCAATTTTACAAACATTTGCCCTGTTAGGAAATCTTGCGTGTTTTCTGTACCCTCGCTAATCCCTTGATAGGTGCCTGTTGACAGCGGCGGCCATCTTGATATAGAATCTCACCAATGCAAAGTATATGAACTACCCATTTATGGGGACCTCCAAATAGGAGAATGATAGGGCTATTGGCCCCAATACATTTCTGATGATGTCTTCCTTCATAATAAATTGGTCAATTATAATTAGATGTTTTTTCGAATTTTTCGGATATTTAGATTTTTTCATGCGCACTACAAAGTTGCCTACTTCTAAACATTGAATTACGCCAGTCAAGCAGTTTGTCAATTCCACTATCCAAAAACGTAAAGTAATTTCCAATACTTGAAGGTCATGTATCGAAACATCGAAGAAAATGGCTATCCCTCCAAGACATGAGAGCTGAATTTCACCATCAATAATCTTAAAAAGTGCATACAAGACCATTATCTGATAGCTCAGCACTACGCCGAAAGAAAAGGTTGGGGACAATGTTGCCCATTGGCATCAGATTGCTACCACTGAGTGCAACGTCCCGATAAATGGACAGGAAAAGGAGGCAACTGCCCCCCTCTTTCCCATTATTTATGAATATCTGACACACTTCCTATCACGGCCTCTTGCACTCCAGATGTTGTTGCTCCCAGTCCAGTACCTCTTTCCAGTGCGGAGATGAGACTGCGAAATCCGTACAGTAGTTGCATCAATTCTCTTCATCTGGAAGGTATTTTGACCAGGAGACGTGTTGAATACATTTTTAGAGGGGGGCTTGGTATTATCGGGGAGGACAGGGAGATGCTGCTTTGTGGGAGACTGATGTGCGTAGATGCCCCGGCCATCAAGCATGCTGTCCTGGCATGATGCCTGCATGTAATCTACCTACTTCTCAGTATCAGGACTTTCAATGGGCCTCTAGTCGGTTGGATGCCAGAGTTAAGCCACCAGTGTAGAGAAACCAGCTCCATCCAGTACACAAAGCCATCTCGTATCGCCGGTTGTGGTGCTCCTGTACATGTGCAGTGTCGGACTCCTAAGGGGCACTGCAGTCATCGAGTCTGCATCCCAGGGTGGGGCCTGTTCTTTGTGAGCCTCCAGGTAAGGAGTCTCTAATGTACCACTCTCAAGATATTGGGGACAAAAACTCCCATGACCTTTCACCATTCTCTATGCTAGCTAGGGCTGGTGGGAGTTTAGGTCTAAAACATCTGGAGAGCCACAGGTTGAAGACCCCTGCTCTAGGGTCACATGCCTTGGGGTCAGAAAAGGAATCAGGTGGCTTCAGGGGGTCAAAGTGTGCAAAAAAGTGGAACTATGTTCTCCTTTGTCCCCCACCCTACACCGACCCCCCATACCTAACCTAATCAAATGAATGACCTTTCCTAAGCATTGAATAAGCAATCTAGCAGTTTACAAAATGGTTAATTTAAACATTTACCAAGTTCTACCCAGGCACGTGTAGGGCACATAAATAAATACATTAGACAATGATTGTAAGCTGATTTGAAAATGTCAAGCAAATGCTTCAAGATGTTAACTGATGTTTTTAGCAAGTGCTATGCAAACAAACTATATAATGTCTATATAACTATATAATGTCTTATATAGTCTTATAAATAAGACTATATAATGTTACTATTTAATAACTATTTCAGTAACTGTTAAATGCTAATGAATAAAGTCAGTCCACATTTTATATGAATTTTACTTAACACTTACCACCGGTTGAGAACAGTTATTTCAACATTTCACCTGCTTGATTAGGGCTTGGGAAATGTTAAGCAAGCACGTCTCTTTGTGTAGTGCACCCCTACGCTTCCTACCCCCAGAGTGCAAACCCCATACTTGAGGTTGAGTCTTTCCTCCACCCCACGCCCACAACTCTGTGACTGTACTACCAAGACCGAAGGCAACAAGCACCACACCCCTTGCAGCCCTACACACACACACACACACACACACACACACACACACACACACACACACACACACACACACACACACACACACACACACACACACACACACACACACACACACACACACACACACACACACACACACACACACACACACACACACACACACACACACACACACACACACACACACACACACACACACACACACACACACACACACACACACACACACACACACACACACACACACACACACACACACACACACACACACACACACACACACACACACACACACACACACACACACACACACACACACACACACACACCCCCCCCCCACCCCCCCCCCACCTCCCCCCCCTGCAGCAGTTTCACGCTAATCGTTCTTAAATGCAGAAGACAAACGCTGATCAATGCGAATGCACGGCTCTGTGTATCAGTTCAGAAGTGGGCTGCTTGTCTCAAGCAAGCTATTGGGATAAACAGAAGCAAACCAGCGCCTGCAAGACAGATGGATAAGATGTGACATTCGAGCATTCCCAGTAGGGCCAAGTTCCAATCCCAGTAGATGTGGGGTGGGGGCCAACAAAGGAGTCCTTCGCCTGCCATCCAGGAAGGCTGCTACAGGTGACAAAATGTGAGGGGGCGATGGTAGAGTTTTCCAAAAAGTTGATGAACTTTGTACCCTTCAGTACACCCTACAAATTCAAAAAGTGGGTGAATTGGGGTTGATGTGCCCAGAACTAATTTCGAGTAGTATATGCTTGATAGTAGGCCCGCCTCTATTTTTCTTTGTTTTTCATTGCCATGTTCCCTCCCTGTTGCCCTGTGGGCGCTTTGAAACACAATTCACTTGATGTACAAGCACCTTAAAAATGCACAGTCAAATAAATAAATAAATAGTGAAAGATTGTCCTTAATGGACTTCATGAAGCCTTGTATATTTTGGTGTCGGTGTCTTTGATCCCCCCTGCACAGGACTCGCGCATACTGCTGCTACACAACAGTCTAGTGGCAAACACGCCCCTGTTTGTGATCCTTCCTACATAACCTTTGCAAGTGCATGCATTTAATGTGGGTGGGGATTGCTTGACGGTGCAGGGGGTGCTCGACCTGCTCAGCGAGTGTTGCCTAGAGTCACCGGCCTTACAACCTACAGGTTGCCCATGACTGTGGATTGATTCAGGGAATTTGATTATGAATGCTATGGTCACCTTTACTAAATGGAATCTATCCTACTTGCCTCATCAGGGTGAAGAGGGCACTCCAGGGCTGCCCGGACCTGCAGGACCGAAGGTATTTGCACCGCCCGCGCCAGCGTATCTAATTGAAATGCCGTTGTGTACATTGTTGGCAGGTGGAACAGGGGGTTTTGGTCTTTGCACCATTGTAACATCTGACAGGTGGCAGTAGTGTGTGCCTCTGCTGCTAGGATGGATGGAGGCGTGTTTGAGTTGCCACTCCTGCGCTCGTGCACGTGCCAGATACTTTGCTCTTTGCACAGATAAGGGTGAAACACGGGCTTCCAGCTTTGGGTCTATGGTAGGAGGCCAGTGTAGGCATAGACTTTGCCAGAAACGTGTAGATCACTGGTAGTTTTTAGTAGATGAATGTCTGCATTTACTGCACACATTCCAGCAGGAACAACACTGGAACAGTAATACTATTGGGGGTGCGGGGACAGCTGAGCACGTGATGTTGGAACATCTCTATTTCCCCCCCTTCTGGTTTGGCAACTCTGAGATGTCTTGCAAGATCCTAAACTGGTCAAGGTTTGTGAAGTGGCCACAGGGCAACTGCCCGTGAACCTCTTGGCTTGCAAGTCTGCTTTCTCAGTGGACGAACAAAGGGATGTGAGACCAATGGCTCTGTTCACAAAGGCCCACTGAACCCTCACCATCCCACGGCCCACACCGCGTGAGCAAAAATACATAAAGCGAAGTCTACGGAACGGCTGTGTCCTCATTAGACCCAGACCTTCTGGAGATACCTCGGACGTAAACTCCTCCCACCCACCTCGACCCCCTCACTCCAAGAGGTTGGCAATGGAGACGGGCACCTTGCAGTCTACGCTGAAAGACTCCCGAACCACCTTCCATTCCACCGGTGATCACACCTTGCCCTTTTTCTTCAAGTTCTCTCGCCACCCATCAAAAGGGCTGGTGCCCTCCTCCTTGGCAGGTCAGCATTCTTCTGCCCTAGAAGGTCCTCAGAGCCGCTGCTTTATGTACTACCCTCGCACTCGCTCTTGTCAACTTCAAAGCACCCATCCACATGTCTGCTCGATATGAGTAGCTAGTAAGGACGTGGCCAACCCTACCTAACTTTGCTTTGGCTAAAATGCACATGTGCATTCCAAAAGTTTCTCACAAATTTCCCATACATGGACTTTGGTCCCCCGAGGGCGTTACCCCTACAGCGCATTGGACGATACCAATGGTGAAAGGCACTTTACAAATGGCAAATGATGATGATTTTCACAGTGTGTTATTATATAGGTCTGCTTGCAACTGAGATACAAACAGAATAATCATTAGATTGAGCTGGTCTGTTATTACAGCCGCCTGTCACCTCATTGCTGCATTCCCTTCTGATTCTGCACTTGATTTTATTAAACTGCACCTACGCAGAAAATAAATCTGGGAGGATTGCGGTGGAGTAGTATCGGGATAGTGTACTGTCACCCACTCCTCACACACCTTTCAGTCCACCATGCGTGACACCCGACACAGATGAGACACCTTGCAGGCTGAGACCAAGGCATGCCCGAAACAAGAGCTGTGCTGCGTGGCCATGGATGAGCGCTGTGCAACAGCAGTAAAATCCACCACCGCTCAGAAGATCACGCACATAGGCAAACACGCAACCCAACACCATACACACAAATCCAGCATGCGTGTTGGTGCACGTGCAGGGGAAAACCTCTATGCTAAGATTCAATTATCGTCTTGAATAAAAGGCCATCATTGACTTTCAGGATGGTTTAGCTATTTCAACATTATTACAGAGAAAGAAATATTTGTTTAAAAAAAAAGGTGGCAGACTTGTCGATGGTCACTGGAGCAGGTTAAATAGCAGAATACACCATGAGGTTCTAGGATGTTTTCTGTGAAGGGTCAATAGCCCCTTGCTGCTGCCCTGGGCGGCACCATCCCCTGGCTATGGAGGGCTTAAGCCATGTCACTTTGAGGCAGAAGTCACCTTTCTGTTGTAATGCCCAATTTGGGCACCGACAGCAAAGGGTCCGACGTCAAGATCCTGTCAAATTTCTCACCTCGGAGAGAGGTATATTTACTTAAAGTGTAAAGTACAATCATTAACATGACAGCAAACGGACAGTGGCAGAGGACAAAAGCCTACCGTGGCAATGCCAGTCCTCACCCTATGATGAAGCTGGGCTCAGCTTTTATGTTTATGTTTATTATTTATATTGCGCTCCAGGTACCCAAAGGCTTAAGGGCGCAGACAACAAAAAACAAACAATACAAACAAATCTTACGTGAACAGGAAGCAGGCACATTATGTATCAATAACAATGTGGAAAACATACAACTGCAGAAAAACAAAGGAGTAAAGAAACCTCCTTAAGCCGAGGGAATAATCAAATGATCAAATTGCAATTAGAAGATCCCTTCGAAATGTATTTACACAGTCTTAGGAAAGCGGGAAGGGAGCTGGTCCCACACCCCACTAAGACACAATCCTTATTGTCACACATGCTCCAATCTTTCAAGTCCATCCTACGGAGGATTTTGAGATCCGATATTCTGACCACACCTGGCCCTGTTCTCTGTCTAAGCCAAGCTAGGACTTTAAACTGCAGGGCTTCTTTGGGTTCATGACCATTAGCCTTGCTAATGTTAGTAATGATAAAGTTTCTTTGGTCCGAAACAAAGTTCTGAATGCTTGTGTCTTCTATTTTAGGCATCTGACATTTTCTCACACACAAGTTCTGGGAGGAACCAAGCTTGGAAAGGGCCGTAATCTGTAGAGGAGGTTTATGGGCCTCTAGGTCTGATTTCTGCGCAGCTGCTATAATGGCAACAGAAGGGTCTAAAATAGAGTTGGGCTTTGTAGTTATGCTACTTTTATTAATCTGGAGACTGTACGGTACCAGAATTTCCTTACTACTAAGGTCCGATTTTGAGGCCTTGTCTATTAGCTCTTTTTGAACATTAATTTGGCAGGCCTTTCCAGGTTATCTGTCCAAATCCCAACACTAGGACAGAAGGAATCATTTGTTTGTGAGGCTATATTCTTGCTCCGAGATCTAGGATCCAGAACCAGCTTGCTTAGTGATTCCACTAGGAGACCCAGATCGAAAGGGCTTGTACATAGCAGCAACTCCTTAGCAATACTGGCCATGAAATCCGGCCAGTGACAATTGCCCAGCGCTTCCAATGATTGGCCTCTTTGTGGAACTAAAAATCCTATGCATTGGTATGAAGGATGCACCTAATGGGCTCAGAGGAAGGGGCCAGAGTTCATCAGTGCAGTGGGTTTGATTGCTGCACTCATTACCAGCTTTCAACACTTATTTTATTTCATCCAATGTATGCATCAAAAATCATTAAAAGACTTCACAAGGCAATCTTAACATAGAGTTCCTACTCACATTTACATAGACACAGGAGTAAAGTGCTAAATATTACAAGCATTTCTTATTATTCGTTTATCATGCGTTATCCATCTGCAGCTACCTCCCGTTCTAGTGTGTAAGGGATTCACTTCATCTGAAATGTCTTGTCATCTCACTTGTTGCGCAGTGTATACATATTTACACTGCTCTTTTTCAAAATATGTTGACAGATTTGCCGCTCGGTCGCACCTGCCTCCAGAATTAGCAAATTACCTAGTCAACTCGCCCAACACCCTGCAGCGACACTGTGCTGGCAGATCCCGTGCTGTTGTGTTATGAAATTGATCCGGTCATGTCTTGTTCCACCTGTGCAACCCAAGCTTGCAACTTCTTACCAATCTGCAATGTATGTATCAAATTCCATTTTGTTATGCAATGCCGGAGCCCAGGCCTCAGACCCAGGACCCATAAGACCTAACGTGCACAGATGCCAGTTGCTCCCAGTCCTACCCGCACCCAATAGTTAGAACATCTCCTTGTCTTTTCTCCTCTCCTCCCCTAAGCAAATCCCCCACCCCCACGCTTTCCCTGTCAGAACCACGAGGGTGACTGGAGACCGTGCAAATGGCACTGATGTGCAGTATAAATGTCAACACCATAGCATAACATTTTGAGTGGGTGATATCCAACCCATAATCATCCAGTACTGCATGCATTATTTATATATAAACACTGTACACAGAAAATTACTCAAGTGAAACTTGCCCATGATGAGGGGGTATTGGAAATACAAAAAAGACGTCTAACTGAACCCAGTTGTAGACACCTGTGTCACCACGAACCATGTGGCTTGGATTCAAAATGGCATCCCACCTTTTCAAAGTTCTCCCCAGTATTCTGAACTACAAATCCTTAGTCCCAATCAGATAGCTGCAGGGATGCACATGACCACGTCTGCTTAGCAGGAAGCGTGTACCTGGCCCAGGCATTGCAAAGGGGGCGATGTGCCCCGAGCATGGTTGAGGGGAAGCTGGGGTGCAGATGCTGCGCCCGAGGAAGGTCCGGGAGAGGTTAAAGTGCCAAAGCGGACCAGCTGCAGGGAGGGTCTGCAAAGGCTATTGCACCGTACCATGGGAAGTGCCCACTCTTCCTTGAAAAGAAAAGGGGGCAAGGGAGCGATTGACTTTGGAGAAGGGACTGAGAATAAGGTGGGGGACAGACATCGGAGGGGGGCTAGCTTTGAAGGATGAGAGTGGAAAGAGGGGAAGGTTGGATAAGAAAAGTGTAGTGAGGAAGGAATTATCTCACCTCCGCATGGAGGATGTCCTATAGTTGGCGACCCACTACGGCTGCACATTTTCCAGTTGGGTATTTGGGTGCGCAGAGAAGTCCTTTGTTGCTGACCTCTGAGTTATAGCTGGGTGCAACCAACCCAAGAGGTGATACTCATCCCTTCTCCCTCTCTTTGTTGTGTCACCTACCAGGCAGAGATTTACATGAATGATATAAGTATGCTCAGAATGACTAACATGTATGTAACACTATTCACTGTGCAACCAATGTATCCTTACGTATATCTCTCTGCCCTTTCCACCTACACCCTACTGTCTGTCTAATTGTGCTCCCCTCACATGTACCTGGCTTCTATGTGAAACGGCGCCTCAATGCCTGCGGGTTGTACGTGCACTTTACAAATGAAATAAATAAAAATAAAAACAAGTCCCAGAAATCTGTGCAGGAGGTTCCTTACGAAGCAAAGAGTTATGGACTAAAAGCAGATGGAACTGCTTAATTGGTAGTAAAGCCTTTTCCCTGGGCTGCGGCTACTGGTCATCTTTTTTCAACCACAAGGCTGCTGTATTCACCTCTCCTTAGTGATCTGTGGGGGATCAGCAAAGAAGCGACTCTTCATGCACACTAATGTTTAGCCAGAGTCGGATTGGCCCCTCAGCCTTTCGTCAGCCCTTGGCCGGGCCGAAATCGTCCCTGGGGAGTAAGGGCCGGTTTCTGGCCATGCCTGGGCCGGTTTGGAAGAAAAAGAAACGTCTTATTTTTTTTTTATTTTTTTTTTCTCACAAAGCCTTTCATCCTTCTTAGGTCGATAAATGATTACCAACACAGGTTGGGTGACATTGTATGCATATTTGTTCTAGCGTAAGTGCTATACAATAACATATGACCATTTGGCCTTGGACGTCTGCTTGGATTCACAGTAATTTAGTGTACTTAGGAACAATGCTATTTGCTGCCACTTCCTGTTTTGTCAAGGGGTGAAAGGTCATGTTTCATCGCTTCCCGGGATGTCACTTTGGGGTAGGGTCAAATGACATCACTTCTGGTGATGTCATCAGAGGTCAAGGGTCGTGAGGCGAGGGGTGGGCCACTTTTTTTTGGGTGACTAGATATTCCAGCTTAAAGGGCACCGCAGAGAGGCAAACCCCGGCACTGGAAGACCGAGGTTTTCTCTACGCATCAGACTACATGCTCAAAGATAGTTGCGGGTTTAAAGCATTGGGTGACAGGCAGCAGAGACCCAATGGCCTAGGAAGGTCAGCAATTGGATGTACCGATTAGGAGCCACACTGCCCAAAGGGAACAACAAGTGACCTTTTGACCCCAGGTAGTCAGGTTCAAAATCGGTAAAACCCTCCTAAATGCAGGCAAATTGCCATTTTGCCCCTCTTGAGGTCTTTCAGAAAAATTAAGCACATTTTTCCAAAATGGCACTCCGACAAGATATACATTTGCTTCCTTTCAAGTCTACAAAAACTTGATGCTGAAGCCGTCCACCCATCTCTATGCCTTGCCTTAAATTTAAGCAAAATAAGAGAGAGGATACCTGGAAAATTTAGAATGAATTGTAACCACTGTCATTGCTCTGGGCAACTCTCCAGAGCATCATTCTATGCATGCCAAGCCATTACAGAAAGGGGAACAGCCATATTCAAATCAGGCTAGGCCCCATCCCAAAAGGGGCAGTCCAGTCCTAACTGCCTGGTTCATTCTGGGGTGGGACCAAGCCTGATCTGCATGTGGTCATTCCCCTTTCTGTAATGGCTTGGCAGGCGAAGAACGATGGTCTGGACGGTTGTCCAGAGCAATGCCAGAGGTCCAGATTAGTTCAAAACCTTCCTGCCATCGCCTCTTTTCTTTTTCTTCAGTCTTCCCGAGTGGGGCAGGTATGCCGAGATGTGGGGCACGTGCCTTCTCTGCCCAGAGATCCAAGCTACACCTCACTGATTACATCAAGTGAGGCCACACAGGTCTGGCGTTGCTTGTGGTCTCTTGCAGAAGGGTTGTCACTGAGCAGTTTGGGCTGGACTGCCCCTTTTGGGGTGGAAACAAACTTGACCTACATATTGGGTTTCCCCTTTCTGTAAATCACAATGGCCATCACCTCTTTTGTTTCCCTTACATTTAACCAATATATGATTCAGAAGTTCAGAAGAGAATGGTCCTTGGTCCATCTGTTCCTCCATTTGACGCATGTTCAATGAAAAATACTTAGAAATGTAGTTACATTTATGTGCAGCATGCTACCTTATAATTTCTTCAGCAAGCTATACTGACAATTCTTCAATGGTATCGAGAAGCCGGCTCATGCCGTTCCCTTGTAGCAAGTCCTCCACAAAAGCTGCACTGACACCCCAGGGAACCTTTGTTAGTGGCGTGTTGTCTTGGTTCTGAATTGCTGTGGGGTTTGATGACATATGTGTGGCAGATGGTCAAGGCACACTCCTATATGGGTGCAGTGGAGCCCTTACACAGTAAGTCATCAACAATCAAAAACGTGCATGAACAAGAATCTCTTGAGGTGCTTCCTGAATGTTAGGCAGTTCACTTAACGCCTTGCATGCTCAGGTAGATTGTTCTATAGCGTAGCCACCAACGTACTCCACACACTGGGAGACATTCTATTTGGATTCCCCGGCCCGAGATGGTAGGGTGATGGGCTCATTTAATGTTGTGTTTATACGGAGGGGGCGAGAGGAAGCGTGTAAAGAGAAACCAGCCTTCTTTGAGCTAGGACCGTTACCAGCGGTCCAGTTTCCAATTTTCCCTCATGGGCCAAGATACGGGAACAGGTTATTGCAATGTAAGTGTAGGATTTCTTCAAAAAAACAATCATTGTCTTGCTTCCATCAAGCAAATGGATTAGGGTAGACCAGTGAACAGTTTCCCAAAGCAGTGGACAGAGAACAACTGTTGGCTCTTGTAGTATTGGTCCTATCAGAACATTGGCAGAATGGATGGTTTTGGTCCACTGGCCTGAGTAGAGGAATAGCTTAAAGTTATTGGGATCACATTGGTCCGGTTCATGGAGTTGGTCTAATCATCCACAAGCACTCTGCTCTGTGGGGACGCATAGATTTCCTGTTGTTAAATGGGTACACAAGGCCTCAAACAGATTATCCAGGTTCACGGCCTCCGTTACCAATAATACACAGAAGATGTGCAACAATCCACCATGCACAGTTGACTGCAAAAGACTCAAATGTGGGTGAGCACAAAATGGCTGCTCCTCAACAGGGCTACCAGAATGCTACACCCAAATGGAATGACTCATTAGACCCTAAGCCATTGCTTGTGCCATTGAGTCAATGGCAAAAGCATACCCCTGTACCAAAGGCTTGCAAACTGCCGCCACCATGTACTGAGCGGCATGAGCCAATCTACTATCGTGACATCTCTCCTTAGACGAATTCTGCCTTTAATGGAACCTCTGCAAAAAACGCTCCTTTCAACAATGTTTTACCCCTGAGGCTCTATTGGGCCAGTACTGGAAATGTTTCATGCCCCTGTGACATCACTTACCAGATTGCAGACATTTGCCATTAAGCACTTGATTTACCTCTGAATTTTAAAAAAGAGGCCATTTTCTACCACCCCTGTGCGATCTTCATTGGCTGCCAGTTTATGAATACAGTCCACAGGCTTCTTTCTTAAAAGCACTGTGCATTGGAGGAGGGGTCAAATGTAATTCTACCCTTACACACTGCAGTGCCACATTCGGATGCCCTCAATTTTCTATTTATTTTATTTATCTGCGCTCCTCGGCTTCTGCACTTTCCACTCTCCCCCTTCCATGCACTTTTTCCCTTTTCCCTTTTCCATGCACTTGCGCGTTCTCAATGTCACTGGGCCTAGTAAGATCGTTTTTATGTTGTGCTGTGTTCTCCCTTGTTCCCCTCCCTTGCCTAGTCGCGCTCCGAAACACTTGTGTACGAGCGCGATACAAATAAAATATCATATCATATCATAAGGTCTAGATAAAAGCAGAATGTGGGGAGGATGCTGACAGCTGATTATGCAGCATTCAGATAGCCCCTGGAAAAAGCTCAACTAGTGGTTGAGTTGCATTGTTCAAGGTCCCGCTCACTCATCACATCCACCGCTCCACACTTTGCCTTTTCCGAGTTTACACCCATGGCCTATAGCACAATATGAAACTCGATTACATAACCAGCGACCCCCCTTCCAGCAAGGCTCTAGCGAAAATATTGCCAACTAAAAGGTAGTCAGTGAAAAAATCATGGTGAAAATACCTTTTTACAGTGAAAGTCACCAAGAAAAATGCAATCAAAAAATGCTAATGAAAAGTAGTCAAAAATGCTGTGCTTTTAGGGTAAGGTTTAGGGGTTGCGGTGGTTGTAGCGAGCTTGCGATTACCTGCTTACGGTTAAGGATAAGGGGCTAGGTCAAGGCTAGGGGTTCGGGCTAGAGTAAAGAGTTTGGTTAGAATTGGGGTTGGGGTCAGGGTGATTGTGGAGCGCTGGTGTTGTTGGGGCTGGGTTAGGGGTCAGTGTAAGTGTTAGGGTAGGTGTTATGTTAAGGCTAGGGTTAACCGGGTAGGGGGCGTTGGGTTTGAGTTAAAGGAAGGGACTGTGAGGTTGGGGAGGGTTGGTGATGTTGGCCGGTGTTTAGGGTTAGGATAAACCTAAGGGTAACTGTATAGTAATTATTAGGGTAAGTGTTTAAAGCTGGGGTAAGGCTAAGCTTAGCATTAGAGCAAGGGTTTAGGGTAGGGTAATGGGTGTGGAGGTTGTACAGGGCTGGTGATGGGGTTGGAGTTGCGGTCACTGTTCATTTTCTATTTATTTTTTGTTTTGTATTGTCACGTGCACGTAAGATGCTTTGGAGCACTGAAGCACTAGGGTTAGGGAAAGCGCAAGGGTTACGGGTAGAAAAAGGGTTGCAGTTAGTGATAGGGTAAGGGTTACGGATAAAGTGACTGTGGAGTGCTGGTGATCGCCTGGCGTTTGGGTGTTTGAGTCATTATGAGGGTTAAAACATTGTTCTTTTGAGCATTAAACATTAGTTTTTTGGCATCCATAACACCGCCAACATGTTCACACTGTACATTGCTTACATAGAGTTACTACATTTTCAAAACTACTTTTTGCTAACCAGTTTTGAAAGGGCTACTTTTTCCTGGCGAAATCTTCCCCTAGACCCGCGTAGGCAGCATAGAGAGACTCAGATATAGTGGGTCTGAGAAGGAATAGCCACCAGAATCCCGGGAGCAGATTATCTTGCATGATGCACATGGAACCTATGCCTTATTGCACGCGCGAGAGTGAGTGCGTGCGTGCGTGCGTGAGTCAGTTATAGTGGGGCTGAGAAGGAATAGCCACCAGAATCCCGGGAGCAGATTATCTTGCACGATGCACATGGAACCTATGCCTTATTGCACGCGCGAGAGTGAGTGCGTGCGTGCGTGAGTCAGTTATAGTGGGGCTGAGAAGGAAGAGCCACCAGAATCCCGGGAGCAGATTATCTTGCACGATGCACATGGAACCTATGCCTTATTGCACGCGCGAGAGTGAGTGCGTGCGTGCGTGCGTGCGTGAGTCATTTATAGTGGGGCTGAGAAGGAATAGCCACCAGAATCCCGGGAGCAGATTATCTTGCACGATGCACATGGAACCTATGCCTTATTGCACGCGCGAAAGTGCGTGCGTGCGTGCGTGCGTGAGTCATTTATAGTGGGGCTGAGAAGGAAGAGCCACCAGAATCCCGGGAGCAGATTATCTTGCACGATGCACATGGAACCTATGCCTTATTGCACGCGCGAGAGTGAGTGCGTGCGTGCGTGCGTGCGTGAGTCATTTATAGTGGGGCTGAGAAGGAAGAGCCACCAGAATCCCGGGAGCAGATTATCTTGCACGATGCACATGGAACCTATGCCTTATTGCACGCGCGAAAGTGCGTGCGTGCGTGCGTGCGTGCGTGCGCGCGTGAGTCATTTATAGTGGGGCTGAGAAGGAATATCCACCAGAATCCCGGGAGCAGACTATGCCTTCGCTTTTGCGTGGTAGTGTGTGTGTTTGTGTGTGTGTGCGCAGCGGTGTGTGTGTGTGCGCGCGCGCTCCAGTTACATATACCCATACAAAGGAAGTTCAGCTCAAAGTTCATACACTAACGATGTTGTTACGACTGCTTTCCTTTTTCAGGGGGAAGAAGGAAGTGCAGGTCCAAAAGGTGAAAGTGGCGTAAATGGATTGCCAGGCGCAAAGGTACTGTGCATGCATGTTCATACAAGTCTCTGAGCTTGGAGGTCTTGATTTTAGGCCCTTCGTACATTGCATGTGAACCTCTCCAGCATTGATCCATTCGCATCCATGTATTCGTATTCTGTCCCTCACCCTTGTATGCATGTGCCAGGGGACCACCCCGATGTTGATGGTGTGCCATACAAATATCCTTTAACATGAACATTAACCTATCAATTAGTTATTGCCTTAGTCTGAATTGCTGCAGACACATGGCTTGGGTGTATCCGGCTGGATGCCAGGGGGTAACGAGTATTTCGGGAGTCACTAAGAGCCTGGATCTTCTGTCTGGCTTTCACCGGGCACTAGTTCCTTCCTCACTAGCCTCTGTGAAGCCGCTCGGCTGTGGTACCTCTGGTTAAGGTGCCTGGTCCTATAGGCGCATTCAGCTTTTTGTGGTTTGCTGTGTCCCAGGGCGTGTGGATCTTTGGACCGTGATCTGGGATTCCGTTGGGTTTGTCTGATCCTTCTTGAGGTCGAGGAGCAGCTCTACCATGTCTTGTGCGTCAATGATTTGACGGTGACCTTAACGTGCCACCAGATGTTGACTTGGGCGTCATATCCTGTTCCTGGTGGACTTCATGGGTTCCAGGTCCAGTGCGTGTGCGGCTCACTGGGTGAGGCAGCATGAACTGAAGAGGGAGAGTTTAGGAGACATGACTGACAAAAAGGGACAGATCTTGCAGGGAAACGGTGACAATTCAATCAGAGGGTACACGAGTGAAGATTTAAGGACTAATGCCCGTAGCCGCATTAAACATCTAGATGTGACTTAGCCATGTATCCATCCACGTGTAGTCTTGGTTACTTCACAACAGCGCACCTACGCTCTTGGACTAGTTCATTAAATAGTTGGCTGCGTTGGCTGCAGTATCCCTGTTCTTTTCTTTTTATGTAATCCCACCCCCATCACGCCCCTCCACTCCACCCTCATTCCTTCCACCATTACCCTTTATCCCCCCTGTGTAGGAGGGGTAAATGGAACGGCCGAGGCCAGCATTTATTCTACTGGCTGCTTGCTCACTTGGTACGTAAAATAACTATTATTTCATCAGTGAAAGGTAGATGGCATTGGGCCTCATTACAACTTCCGCAGTGCGGTAAAAAGGTGGCGGTGAATCCGTTAGTGCCTCTTTTTTGCTGGTAAATCATTTACTGCCGCTTTCACCGCACTGCAAATCTCCAGGCTTGGTAGTGGAGTGGAGGAAATACCTCCAGCATATTTCTGGAGATCTTTTGTCGCTGGAGTCGTTACTCCACAAAAAGTGGTGGATTTACCACAGGTGGAATTATCACCAGCATTATGGAGTTGACGGCAATGGCTAACCCCCGTGGTCAGTATCTAAATATACAGCAATGAAGGATACATAATAAGTGACCATTTCTTCTGGTCCAATAATGCCATTGAGGAGTTCTGGTGACATAAGTGTCTCTGTTGACATTTAAAGAGGGACCATGAACAATGGAGAAGTCGAGGAGTAGCCACGATGCAGCAGAGAAGGTGGCAGCTCTTGTCTGAAGTCTTAGTCTTGTTTATGGAGCTCAGTGTCCTCGATCAGGCCACAGGTGGCCTATGGGATTGATTTCACAACCTCAAATATGTTGTTGGGGTGTCTGACTTCAAAGGTTAAAGCCCGAGAGGAGGACCTTGGCTTAGATTAGCCTATTTCTGCCAGTCCGTTCTCTGAATGCAGGTCTTCGAGGCCAAGCTCTTCCCAGCCGGTCAACTTGCTTCTTTTCTATAACGTTTTCTTCTTGTGGCGAGTTGAGGCAATCGGCTGGGATTCTCGCAGTTTCTGAATATGTTCACTTCTAAGATCCGCCCACGCAAGATGGCGGCTTCTGCCCGTGCTCAGAGCAAATGTGGCTGGGATGCTCCACTGCCATCGGGACTGCTCAACACGCTTTCCAGACACATGGCCACACATTCCAAAGTGCTTGCAGTGATCTGACTCTAGGTGGCAGAGGCACTCTTGAAACATTCTCTATTAAAAATCCTCTGGCAAAGAAGGTTTCACTGTTTTGACACGGTCTGCGCTCAATAAATACACTAATATTATTATTAATGGACAAAGGGCCGATGCCCACTGGATGTTTGGATGACAGTTGGGTGCTTTTAAGTTAAGTTATTCAAAAAAAGCCTATCCAAGTTCCTTAAACTAGGGTAATCCTGCATTGCCACCATGGGGTCAAACAGAATGTGTTTCTCCAAAAGCAATTCAGACCAATCCGCTAGTCTTCCTGGTGGGAGGATGGACTTGACGCAACGTTCTTACAGAGACGTAAGTGCAGCGTTGGGTCTTACTGTCTCCAAAGACAAAAAGTCTGGGTTGGACTCAAAGGTCAAACCACAAATATTAATGGAACTCATAGGATTGTGGTACCAGTTTGTAAGTGGTCTGAAGAAAGGGTCTCTTTCTAAAAAGAGACCTTGCATTTGCCTTTTTGATCAGAGATTGCTTAACTCCATTGCATAAACACAAAGATCCATTCTCCCTCAGATTTCTGCTGGTTGGAGGTGCCACCCCCGACCCCCACTTGTGAGAAGAGCATGCACTCTCTACTTGATTGACAAACACTGATCTAGCTCGAAGAACATGTTTTCAAAAAAGTTCAATTCGAATTCTGAACTAGGCTGTTGGCTCCAAATGTGTACCAAAGTGTGGAGCTCCAACCCTGCTGCCGCCCACTCCTGTACAACTTGTAATTGTGTGTAGTCCAATGCAGCTTTACTTCAAAAGGCCCACCAGGCTGGTCCCAGCACAAGGATACCTTCCTCTATGTTGGAAAGCATGGAGTGCCACGGATCCTCGTTGCACCAGGTCTCCACTTTGCATTGCAGATGCAGGAGTACAGCTGCAATGACTGGCATTGTTGGCATAGCCTCCACAAATGGGTTTTCAAGGCAAAAATCCAAGGGCGCCGCTTCAGGAAAATAGATCTCCTACTAGAATACTCATATGTGCTGCAGAACCTCTTATGATCTCACAGACGTAAATCTGAACTATGGATTGCCATATGAGTCCAGGAATAAAAGAATGTTCTACTTTCAATATGTTGCATTCTTGCATTCTTTGTGTGCCTGCCCCTTTCTCCCTCTGGGAATGCAATCTCAGGCCATACTCAAGGTTGCCCCATTGGAAGTTCCTTTCCACCGAGCCCCAGAACCTTTAAGGGTTGCTTGGATTTTCTTGGGTTTAACGCGATGTGGATCTAAAAGGCTGAATGCGTGATTCAGTTCTGGCGGGCCACTCTCCACCACATCTCTGAACAGGACACCGAGGCTGCACGGGGGGAGCTATGTTTAGCTTGTGTGAGCCTCCATGAACCAATGCCTCCCGTGCTGCCTCCACAGGCTTAGTGCAGCCCCTGGTCCCCATACACAAAAAGGTAGCTCTAGTGACCTGGCAGGTGACATGGCTTACAATGGAACAAGGGGTTACCGCCCCAGGGTAACTCCAGCTATTCAGTGGACGATGCTCCAAAGGAACATCTGTATTGGAAAGAAGGAAGAAGGCCCCGGCACATGGCTTCTAATGCCAAGGAAATGACCATCCTCTCATAAGGTAAGAAAATCACCCCTTCCCCCAAGTATTATAGTTGACGCTGCAACTGTGTAAAGTTTTGACAATACATTGCAGCGTACACATATCTGACTGGCAGAACATGGAAAGATTCCTGGAATGTGGAAGCTCTCTGGGACCCAGCACACCTGCAGTGCCCACCCTCAGTGATCACAGGGGATGAATGCAAGTAGCTCTGTGAAGGCGTCTGTTGACTTGCCTTTGGTACGATCTGGATTGTTGTCCTTTGCCCGGATTCCCCGTTTGTTGTTGCTTTAGAGATTGGGCAGTATTAACTACCCGCCAGCCGCGACATACACAACGATCCGGCGGGATGTGGCCTGTTGCGGGGCCTGCGCATGCCCCTTGCACCGTGTGCATCTTCTCCGTGCCTCACGCTGGGATCCCTACTTTTCGCCTCTTACGCTCTGTGCAATGCGCTGCGCATACCTTCCCCTAGTTTCTCCTCCACCTGTCTGCGCCCCATGTTGTCGACGAGGTGCAACGTGCTTATGGGCAAACGTACAGACGCCGGTGAGAAGCCACGCGGTTCAGAGCGGGCGGAGCTTGCGCCATTAGCCTTCTCTGTATATTTCTGGACTGCATGCTTCCTGTTGGCTTACTTTGCAGAATGCTAGGTCACACAGGGTTCCCTAAAGCTGTAAAGAGAGGATTGCCTTAAATTTCGCATTATCAATTGACTGCATTTCTGAATTCTCTCCCCTAAGAGCACTGCATATTGATAAGCATTCAATGTCTATGGTCCATCGCAGAACATCAGACGAAATGTGTTCTTTGTAGTTTGTCATTGTTTTATTTGCTTTATTGATCAAAATGAATCTTTTGTTCCAGTAACTGTAATGTGTGGCTGATGAAATGCTGTTTTTTTAGGGTGAATCTGGGGAGAAGGGAGAAGAAGGCGCGTTGGGCTCAAGAGTAAGTAGAATTTACGCTGTTTTCTCCTCTTTTCGGCTGTCTTTAACCTCTCTGAGTCTGACACTAACAGCTGAAATATCTTGTCCTCAATTAATCCTGACAGAGGAACGTATGGAAAAGCCATGTAATGCATAGACGGGCCTAGCACAACAAAATGTGCCTCCTCTGCACAGATTGCAAAACTGCGCGTCGATTCTCGCGCGACTTTCGGAAAGAAGAGGACTGGGGTATTCCTTCCTGTGTTCATGTATCTAAAGGGGGCTGGGTGTACTGCCCTGCTGCAAAGCCCTCTGCTAACCCTAGGGGGTGTGGCTGTTGTAGCCAGGGGGAGTAAGCTAAGTGGTGTGGTGGGGAATACAGGAGCTTGCGTGGGTGAGGCGGGGTGGAGCTACAGGGGCTGCCTGGAGTAATACACAGTGTGAACCTTGCCAGAGTCGTGCAAGCTGCCGTCTCCTATTCTGATGGCTATAAATGCCAAAATGCTTCTACCCCCTGGTCGAACACCTCATTTGCGACAACCGCACCCTACAGCAATCTCATTAAAGTGGCAGCCATTTTGGAAAGCTAGCACCCTCCATACAATCAACAACGGTTTGCTATTGTAGGCTTTAACTTTATAAAATGGTCAATAAGCAGGAGGCCGTAAATTGATCGAACAATTTTCCATATTGAAAATAAAATAAATGATAACTACTTATATGAAGGGTATTTTCATGATAGTATTAGATTTTTAAAAATACTAAACTGAATCACGTTTGCAGATCTGTAAGCTGGTGTTGCACACTAAGAAACACCCTTTTTTCCGATTTCTCTTTTGAAGTCAACAGAAGGTAAAGATGGCTGCCGCGTTCCCATGTACTTTTTGGCTTTTCACATTTCTTTTTCAGGTCGTTCGTAAATAAGTGCTGGGGCAGTGCCTTATGCTTTGAATGGCACCGCTTTGTCTTGTGGAGTCAGGCTGCTCTGTATTGCTGGCCTACCAAAAATGGGGATCTTGACAGCTGATACGGAAGCCACAGTGGAGGAAATGACAACCATGGGCAAGGTTAGGAAGACCGCTTCCCCCAGCCTCTACCCATCAAGGGCCTGGTTATCGTAAAGCCCATAGCAAAATGATTGCAGCTCACCCCCAGCTACACCAACACTCAACAACTACTGTGATTGTGGCACCAGTAAAAACCTGCCCCTCTTCTCACCGCCAGCTTTGAGTCTAAATAAGCAGGCCCGCTGGGGAGGCTAGGCGCGCGCATGCTGCTCCGGGAGCGGGCTCACTGGAGCCTTAACAACACGCACACTTGAATCCAACGAGGAACAGGGACCTCCCTGGCAATGTAACCAAGCCTGCTTAAAGCTGCACTCTGCGCTCCCACCAAGGTGCCCTCTGAGAGCACTGTGTTCTGAGCAGGGGCGCCGAGTACGCGGGTGCTCCGGGGCCAAGCCCCCCACCACCCCGCCAGGAAAGGCCATCTGCGTACCGGGAAAGGCCATCTGCATAAGAGTCCCTATACTTTCCATGGGAGTTGGGCTCTGGCATCTCCTGGGTGCTCCTGGATCCGAGACTGCTCAACACTACATTAAGCCTGCTCATATGTTTACTCTGAGTGGCTGAAAGCGGTAGTCTGAACCTGCACAAAACCGTAATCTGAACTTGCTTCAGCTGTACTCAAGGATGCTGAAAAATTTGCTTAAAGCGGTATTCAGCCAGTGCTCGCTGAAAGCTGCCATTGAGTCCCTGCAAAGGTGTACTCCGAGCGGCTCAAACCTGCAATGTTCTCTCTGATTCTGCTCGGAGATGTGTTCTGAGCCCGCCAAAACATTAGCTTACGTCCTGCTCAAACATATGCTGAGAGCCGCCTTAATGTGACATGCTCATTCTGTCGAAAGTACTCTACTGCTAAAAAATAATGTACGAGCAGCAAAGACTTACACTATTATTGGGAAATCGGAACAATTCTTTTGCGAGGGCTGGATTAGACTCTTGCAAAGCCCCACCGACCTTTCAAATGCACTCACCTGTTCTAATTTCCTTATTGGGTAGTATGCCTCTCTAAGTTGCTCATAATTGCATTCAAAACATGTTAGTGGCGCTCTGATCTAGCTCAAAGCAGGACCCTTCTCCTGCTCCTGGCAGTCATCTTTTGCTGTCCCGAGGCTTACTCTCTGTTCTCTCCTCCTCTCCCTTTCTCCCTTTTCCTATCTCCTCCCCTCCTTCCCTTACTTTCTTCTATGCACTTACTCTATCAGAATTGTCCCAGGACTAAGTATGATAGCAACCTCGTCTGTCTCCTCCCACCTCTCCTTACTCGTTTCCCCCCCAGATCTCCCTCCAGCACTATATGATATGTCGTTAGGCCTAGTATGATAGTCGCTTGTTTTGTTCCTCACCTCCCTTTCTGCACCCCTCTCCCTCACCTTTTGTTTTTCTCCGGCTCTACCAGAAATGTTGTCAGGCCTAGTACTGTAGTCGCCTGTCTGTTTCCATTTCCTTCCCACTCTCCCCATCCCTTCCTTATCTATGTCTTAGCTCTTGCACTATCTGAAATGTCGTCAGGCCGAGTGCGATAGTTAATTTCACATCCTTACTGTTTATGGCCTGTAAGAATGTCTTTGTATTTTCCCTTGTTCCCTCCCTTGCCTTGAAACGCTTTGAAACACATTGTGTATAGGCGCTATATAAATAAACAATCATATCCACATCCCGATGAAAGCTGTTCTTTCACTCTGTTGAAAGTAGTGTCCTTTGTCACAAAGTGACCATAGGCTCGTAGTACAAAAAGGCTTGCCTTGCAGCAATCAAGGCCACATTAAAAATGCCAGTTTGCCGCCATGGGAAGACATAGGGCAGCGGATATGGCCAAGGAAATGTGCACAAGATCACACAGTGAGCAATATGTATCAAACAACATGCACGCAGGAACCAAGAAATATGCAAGCTAACCCGAGGCTGTGCAAGTGGAATGTGATACAAATATATGAAAAGGGATGCGGGGTGAGTACTTAGAAACTCCTTATGATTACAATGAATGTCTGCAAGCTCCTCACCCACAGTTGCTGTTACAGGCACTGTCAGCGCTAAGCCCACATAGAGGACAAGCAAAGACAGGTTCTATGAGCGAACACCCTTGATGGTATTGTATAAGGTAACTGAAAGACAATACTCACGACAAAAAACACTGCCTGGAATGTCAGCAAAGCCCCAGAACCCCGCTGATCAAACAGGGACTCCGAAAGGCTGTAACAACAAAGGGAGGATAACTTAATACATAAGACACCTGACAAGGGACAAGGATGAATAGTGCTTACAGGATAGTGAGGAAAACATAGGCATTCACACAGGAGCTGGATAAAACAGCACACCACACCCAACAATCAATAAGGAACAAAGAGAGAAGTGCAAGGAAAAACCAGGAAAGACGCCAAGAGAAGGTCAAGGAACAGGAGCAGGGAACATGAAATTACAAGTGCCAAACCTCCCCCCCTCTCCACCCAGGCAAGGAGAGAAAAAAGATCCAAAATAGGAAATGTGTGAGGCTCTGGAGTGTCTAAAGGATCCAGGCTACTCTGCAGAACAGGGCAAGGTCAAAGGAATAAAGTACAGACAAACTGGGGTGCACAGGAAAAGCAAAGCACTGGAAAGTGATGACTGCAAAATAGAGGAAGACAAAGGGAATCCAGGAAGCACAACATACTAATAATCACATTCAATTTGTTACCCAGAACAAGAAATAAGGAACTAGAAACTGAGCATGTGAACCAGGAACAAGGGACTAGTCACAAACATGAACATTGCAACAATGAAAGCCTCAGTTTGCTTGAGTCTAAAGCTGGCTAACTTTCAAATCCCTTGGGTGTTCTGTTTGCTCGCACCTGCCAGTCACAGGTGCTCACCTTCCTCCACCTTGTCCTGCAAGGGTAGGGATGAAGTAGTCGGCCACGCATTCTGGGAAGCAAAGTCTTTTGGTTAAAGCAGCATAGTGGCTGCCAAAAACCTGCAATGTATCCAGAGGGGAAGTGTAATGGAAAACATGAATTTCGAGCTTCAAAATCTCTACAGCACAGTATCGTAAGCTTCAGAGGAAAGCCCAATAGGGGTCCTCCTCCTTCACTCTCCCCCTCTCCTGCTAACACCTTTGTTCTGCCTCAGTGACTGGTTGTCTGACTCCTTCTGAGTACTGCAAGGCTCCTGCCCCCCTTTCCAGTCCACACCCCCTTCCCTGCCCTTATAATGTTTACCCTCATCTCTGCATTCCCTGGCACTTGCCCTCTGGCCCCCCCTTAGCACTTGTATTGTGCCTCTTCCCTCCTTTCCCACCTTACCACTTCTCTCCACCCCCTCTCTCTCGCTCTTCTTGTTCTGAACTTGCATGATCCAAATGCCACAAGGCCTGGTAGGGCCGTTATTGCATCTTTCTCCCCTGTCCCACTCCTTTTTAGTCTTGTGGTGCCTTGGAACACCATTTGTTGTATCAGCGCCTTACAAATAACCAATACAATAAAATAAATAAAGAAACCCCACATCAGGCGCCAAGGAGCAGGAATGCGAGGGAAGGGAGGGAATCATGACATTCACTGTATATGTAGGCCAGCAGTCTTGTAGCAAGAACTTCAATGGGATAATCAGTCCATGAAAGTGTAGATTTATTAACAAATAAAATAAAATTAAAAATGCTGAAATAGCATAACCCAGTGACGATACTAGAAACAAAATATCCATGTAATCCAAATGCAGTGACCAAGGGATCAAGGAGAGATTGGACACCAAACCTTTATCTGACAAGTACTTTTTCAAAGTTCAGAAATGAAACTGGAGTTCACCCTTAGAAATAATGTACTTGGCTTCTATAGTTGGTTCTTCCCAACCTGATCTTCCTCCTCCTTCCCCTCGAATCTCATGAGTTCAGTGTGGTCAGTTATGTAAATGTCTCTGGGAATCTAGGGTGAGCAACACAGTCTAAAGGCTCCGCCACATGCGCGTTCCTCCTCCCACTCTAGGCTCCTCCCACTCAGGTGTTTCCATCTCCTAAGGCCTCTCCACTCCATTCCTCATGTGCCTCAGTATCTCTCCCCTTCAATATCAGATGTTTCCCCTTGCTTACGCTACTCGCCTTTCCAATGTCTCAACTTCTCCAAGCCTCCACCTGCTGTTCACCTTCTGTTCCTCTCCTCCCATCTGCTCTGAATGTTCACTTTCTCCCCCCCCCACAACTTTCTCCTCCAATCTCCACCTGCTGTTCATTCCCTGTGGGCACTTGTACTCACCTTGACCTGTTGTTTGCTTTTTCTTCCTCCCTCCATCCGACTGCTTCCTGCCACCTCATCCTGAGGTTTGTCTTCTCCTCCTTTCTCCTGACACCATCCTCCCACCTACATCTGATGTTATTCTTCTCTTCCTCCTTCCTCTCCCACTTCCACTCCATCTGCGGTTTGCCTTCTCTTCCTCGTTCCTCTCACACTTCCACTCCATCTGCGGTTTGCCTTCTCTTCCTCCTTCCTCTCCCACTTCCACTCCATCTGCGGTTTGCCTTCTCTTCCTCCTTCCTCTCCCACTTCCACTCCATCTGCGGTTTGCCTTCTCTTCCTCCTTCCTCTCCCACTTCCACTCCATCTGCGGTTTGCCTTCTCTTCCTCCTTCCTCTCCCACTTCCACTCCATCTGCGGTTTGCCTTCTCTTCCTCCTTCCTCTCCCACTTCCACTCCATCTGCGGTTTGCCTTCTCTTCCTCCTTCCTCTCCCACTTCCACTCCATCTGCGGTTTGCCTTCTCTTCCTCCTTCCTCTCCCACTTCCACTCCATCTGCGGTTTGCCTTCTCTTCCTCCTTCCTCTCCCACTTCCACTCCATCTGCGGTTTGCCTTCTCTTCCTCCTTCCTCTCCCACTTCCACTCCATCTGCGGTTTGCCTTCTCTTCCTCCTTCCTTGTGATACCTTCCTCCTACAGCCTCCTGATAGTCCCCTTTGCCAACTCCTTCCTCCCAACATCCTTATCCAACCTCCACCTGCCTCCACCTCACACTCCCTTCTTCATCAAATGAGTATTTAGCAGCCAACGCTGCTTACTACTCCACCACCATCTTGGTAACCTCTAACAGAAACAAAGGCTTTTGCAAAGTAGGAAAGCATTGTGCCAAACCTTCATTCAATCCGATTCGCCAGCAACTTAAGAAAAGTGTGTTGGACTGAACAACATTTTCCACTGGGAAAAAAACAAAAGCAGACAAATCATCGAATCAGCCTCCCGCAGCATGCACACTGCCCCCCTGCACCCTAGCATGCACACTGCCCCTCTGCACCCCAGCATGCACACTGCCCCTCTGCACCCCAGCATGCACACTGCCCCTCTGCACTGAATTATCTCCTCTCCCTCTGCCGGATCTTCTAAAAACACCTGTCTCCCCCAATCACAATGACAATATCATCCAGGCCTTAATCATTTAACAAGTGAAGAGCCCAGCACTCAATGCATTCCTCAGCATCACTAAATGCCTCCCTCATGAAGGGTCAGTCCTTGACACCCTCAAGACTGGTCTCATACAACCTCCTTTGGAACTACTGAGCCTAGACGAAGACGGACTGGCCAACTACTGGCGCATTACGAACCTCCTGATTATCAGCAAAATATTGGAAAAAGTAGTTGATAGACAAGTACTCAGCAGAAATCAACGACGACACCTCTTACATGACTATCAGTCGGGTTTGGCACCAAGTGTAGCATCAAAACAGCACCATCCAAATGGTGGGCGGTGCCCTCCAAATTATGGTTATGGGTGACTCATGCCTCCTCCTCCTCCTCCTTGACCTTTCACTGACGGGATGGAATTCAATGGCACTATCCGGAATTGGTTTACCTTCTACTCCTCGGGCGGACACCAGGCCGTCCATATGAACACATTGCATTCTAACCAACTCCCAGTTTCATGAAAAGTCCCCCAAGGCTGCATCCTTCCACTGATCCTCTTTAACCTTTACATGGAACCTCTCGAAACACTCCTCAAAGATCCCAACATAGCCATCCACAAATACATGGGTGTTATTCAGTTGTACATGAGACTAAATAGCCCACATGACATCACTCTTCCCCGCCTTTACGTAGCCATCATCAAGTCTTGGGTGTCAATTGCCTACCTCAAGCTTTAACCCTTTGGAGACTGAATTAATTCTCATCGTTCCCCCCGCTAAACCATAACTCGTCCAATGGCTCAATGATATGTGCCTAGAAGGATTTGATTTGCAACTGTGGGATTCAGCAAAATCCTTAGGCTCCACCGTTGACAAGCAGCCTCACCTTCCAGAAAAAACAAAGCCAAGAAGGCCCAAACAGCCTGGCTTCAAGTATCTACCCTTTGCAAAATCAAACCCTTCATCCTCCTGCAGGACCTTTGAACCGTTGTCATCCCCACCATCTGGTCTTGTATAATGATGGTGGAAATCCCCTCCTGGAATGTATACAAGTCACTCACTTGAATCCCCTAAAAGCAGTCCACCACATTGCAGAACATCTTATTACTGGTGCATGGAAATTTTACCAAATCACCCCGTCCATTGCAAACTACACTGGCTTTCTCTCGAGACCAGGTTATTGTTCAAGACTGCACTATCGTCTACAAAGCAGTCACGAGTAGCACACCAGCATACCTGACTGGTAAGAGCCACTTATCTGGTGGCACACGTTCCTCTCGCAGAAGATCAACCAACAGGCTCAAGCCGCAGCACGTCTGCAAAGAGAGGACCTGCAAACAATCCTTCTCTTGTCAAGCACCCACCTTCTGGAACTCCATCACTGTAATGGCTCAGAATGTGCCCACAATTCTCCAATTGTCCAGCAAAACCTGACAAGGACTAATCCTAACAGATGCACAGACTGATGCACAGACCCCAACTCACAGTACTGCACTACCTAAAAAGACACCAGCCCAAATGCTGGCCACCCACATCCTGTACAGCGTTCCACGCCTCATGAGCTAGGTCCGCACTTGAAACAATTCAATTAAAATACAATATATCTCCAAAACTCCACCTTCTAACTCCTTCTCCAAACTCCCACACTGCCTGTCTGAGTCACCACATTTATAGAGGGCATTGTTCCCTCCCTATGGGCAAGGTTCACTCCAACTGTGTGCAGATGGGCTTGATAATTGTTCCCTATCAGGGATTGGCTGACCACCGGTGAGCTAATGTGATAAGGCGACCCCCAGAGCCCATCAGAGACTTGTCTGCCATCTTTATTTAGGATTGGGACTTGAACCCAAACGGATTGCGTGTCCACTGCTCCTACTGCTTGCAGGTTCTCCCTCTCTAACCTGCTACATGGAACCCTGCTGCCCGTGAGTACATGGTGGGAGAATCCAGTCTTGCTCTAACAGGAAAGGGGGTGCTAGCTCTGGCTTAGAGAACAACACGCCTATGCAGGCTACTATGTCCCCCATTGTCTGAGGCATTCTACGACAGCTGCAGAATATTTGGTCAAGACTGTGGTCAATCCTCTGTGTAATTGTAGTGTATGTGGCAGAGGCAACAACACTTGGGGCCTCATTACGAGTATGGAGGCAGCCATGCCCTTAATAAGGGCATGGCTGCCTCCATACCGGGTTCCTTCAGTGAGGAATAACCGGGTCATTACGACTTTGGAGGAGCCGTTAATTCCTCCTTGAAGGAACCCATCCCCATTCCCATTCGAGCCCCGACAGGGCTCAATGGTAATGGGGAGGGAGCTAATACCGGGCACGTTAATAACGTCCCATTATTAGCTCCCTGTTCCACTTGCGGGACCCGCTAAGGGCGCCTGGTTTTACCAGGCGTCCTTACCGGGTCCCGCAAAGGGAACCTCGTAATTGCGCATCCCATAATGATCGGTGTTGGTCCCATACCAGCACCCTTCATTACGGGAGTGCAAGCCTCGTAATGAGGCCCCTGGACTTGATGTGCATTAAAAAAGCTATTAATGGACACCAGGAATTGCAAAGGTTCTAGGAGGGACTTTTAGATGTTGATTGTGCTCCCAAAGCTCATCAAGACTATCCCAGTATGTATTTGTGTTCAAGTCAGTGAGGGTGCATGGATTGGCCCGCCATCCAGGCAAGACTGTATACCAATTCCTCTCCCATTGAGTTGGTCTGTGACCTTTGAAAACACCCTCAGTAGTGACTTTAACCCAAACCGCAGTACCTACAACTGGAGTTAGCCCCTTGGTCAGAAAACAAAAACCTCTGATGTGCAGTTTGAGTCGGAACGTATGCATCCCGTCAGTCTATGTTCATGAACTGCGCTAATGACATCATCAGCATGATGGACTGGAGGCTCTCCTTCCTTAATGGCACGCTTTTGGCCAAACTGGTGGTGGTCTTCAAGTCAACCACTGGAAGAAAGGACCCTGGTGGTTTGGGCACCAGAAATATTATGGAGAACATACCCATTTGCCACTCCATCCAGACACTGGATTAATGGCCCTGTTGCCAAGAAAATCTAGACTATATTCTGACCTGCTTTTCCTGGTGCAGTAGCCATGCAGTAGGGACACTCCCTGATTGTTCGGGTGGAGCAGTGAACTTGAGTAACCATTGTACCCCGGATCCAGCATCCAACCGTCTGAGAGAGACAATGTTGTGAGTGACCTCCTGCTGGATAGTTCCTGTGAGAGGGAGACATCTCAATGTAGTTGAGGGGCTGTGACTGAATCTTAATGGCATCGCTGACCTTTCCTGAGAGGCTGCCACCTCAGGGTCAAATTCTACTCCCTACGGACCCACTTCAGGTAGTCCCAGAGCTCCCTACTGGACTGAACACGTCATCTGCTCTTTATAGCAGCAGGGTTTTGGGCTTGGCTGGACGGAATCATTTGCGATCTCCTGCCCCAAGCTTTATTATCGATGTCATTTTATAGTCCTAAGGGTTTGTAAGCAAAATTGGAACAGGATTGTTTTCAGTGCGGCTTCCCCCTTCCATGAACAGAGACAAAAATGCCTTCTTGCAGACAACTCGGACACACACACTAAGGTGATTGCCCACAATACGTCAGAGATACGATTTGAAGAGAACGCCATCTGCTTTTCAATTAACTACGGGTGTCCCTCTTGAGGGGCCATCAGTTTGTGTATGTCCTTGAGTAGAGACTGAGGTATCATCTGTAGATTCACCAGCAAGCACCACGGAGGTCCCAATCGCGCGTGACCATTTTAATTCCATCCCTGCCTTCTGGTCTGTGTGATCCACAGATACAGCCTCTTCAGAAGAACCTCGTCGGCATCCAGTAAAGCAAGGCAGGATGGTATCGGGAACGCTCCCTCAAATCCATGTAAGGAATACCCATTGGGCCACTCACTGGGCATGGTCATCCTTTAAGGGTCTCCTCATGCTTCATGAAGAATGCTCTTTGTCATCTGTAGAAGTGGGATACTTGCCGAGATGATCAGTTGGTGCCTGATGCGCGCGTCCCCTGTTGCCCGCGATGGAGAAATCATAGACGCAGAGGCATCTACTGACCCCAGGTTAGCCTCCATGAGGTGCCGCCTTGCTGTGTCCTATTCTATCTGTTACTCCCTTTCTACTAGAACTTAAATAAAGATTGGTGCCATCGACAGTAAGAGGTCAGGGGGGGGTGGTTGCATGGTAGTTGTAGGAATCAGCGGGAATAACCTTCTGTAAACAAGATTTGTCCATCTGCAATTAATGCCCAGTTGTTCCACTAAAATGGCCACTGTTAAAGCAGTAGTTGTAGGTTTTGCTAGTTTGGGGTCTGATACTGGAACAGCCACGGGAGAGGCCCTTGAGAACTTTCTGATGACTCCAGTTCAATCCGTCCATCGGCTGGAGAGTGGGAGCCAGAGGAACTGCCATATCTCCTCTCCGCATTGTGGTTTCTCCCCTCAATGAGAACTTTTCAGAACACTGCCTCATGTGGCCACATCCAACAGAAGAGGACACTGTCAGTATATGTATCTGCTTTTATGCCTTTATTTGCTCACTGCCAAGACTCATGTGCGTTAGTCTCCGAGGCCACCCATTGCACTTCTCCCCACAAGTCCCCCTTTACCATTGCAGTACCTCCATCTCTTCTGGTTGATATCAGAGCTTCACTTCAGTATCCATGTTTGTTTTGGCATGCATCTCATGGCGGCGCGCTGGCGGAATCCTTTCATTATTGACGGGGCAATGGTTGCCAGGGAGAAGAGGCAGGGTGCAAGAAGAACTCTGCGACCGAAATGGGAGGGGGTGGGAGGGCGTTGGCCCATGCTATGGATGAGAGCAGAGGTCTGGTGAGTACTCAACCACTATGGGTGTATTGTTAGATGTATTTCATCGTAGAGTAACCTAAAAAGAGTACACAACAATCAGTAATACCTACTCGAAGGTTGCAAAACCTTCAAGATTCCTGCCTCTGAAGGGATACAAGAGGAAGTGCTTTCTGGGAGCTTGGCTCTGGAGATCGGTAGGAGCCAAGAACATTTGTTTCTTAATTAAAGGCAACGGGGTGTCTGTCTCCAGGGGGTGGGTCAATCCCATGTGAGTAAAGATTGTGAGAAGGAGGAGGGTTGAATCGGGGGTACAACAGGATTGTGTTATTTATATAATTGCTTCTGCAGGTATATTTCTCTATTGATCATGCCTACAGGATGGAGTTGAATAATCTTTTAGTCAATGATACGCCTGGCACTGTCTGGTAGCCTTATCTGCCCCACTGTGATGGCTTACCCCTTCCTCTTAAGTAGAAGTATATGGTGTATATATACTATGCAATCCACGGTCAAGGATCAGCAATACCTATTTTGCAACGCCGTTCTTCTTTCTAATACAATTTCTGTACTGTACCTTGGTGGTTGCTTACAACTGTCCTTCAGAGTCCTGTGGCAGTAAATCTCTGCCGGTTGTGTTCTCATGTATTTTCTGGTGGAACGCTGAGTGTCTTTTTCAGCTTTCCACTCAATTTACTCCTGACTCATTTCCAGTCACGTGTTCAGTGTTTACGTTCATTTTCACTTGATGTCCCTCTCTTTCATGCCCTTCTCTCGGATTTCCTTCTGCCACGTCTTCTCCTTTGCTTCTCCACCCAGCTTTCTGGGTTTGTCTTTTTCTTCAATCTAGCTTTTTTGAATCCCTTCTGTTACTTGCCACTGTTTTCTTCTCTTTGATGGACTTTCATTTTCCACACTTCAATGCTGTCTTCTCAGCTCACTTGCAGTTTTCTACATCATCTACATCTTATCAATCTCTGTATTTAGCAACTTACCTTTGCTGATGTGCCCTGCGCTGCCTCTGGAAGAGCTGGTTATAGAAAACCAAACTCATTATTCGTTTCCACATCTTCCTCTTTACCTTCTTACGATGAGAATTGCGAACTTGTTTCAAATGAAAACCTATTCTTTTATCTCCAGGGCCCACCTGGCGAGAAAGGTGAACAAGGGGACACCGTTGTAATTGACTATGATGGCAGGATTCTGGACGCACTGAAGGTAAATGTTATGACCTAACAAAAGGTGGGGTACTGAACATAGGAAAACATGCAGCAGAATTCCAAAAGTTGGTAGCACGAACAAGAATACGTGGGAACAATCAACGAATTAAAACATTGAAGGGTACTTCATTGTCAAGTGACCTTGCCTTCCTCCATGTTCTAGAATCAATACTGGATCCACTCTAGGCCCTAATCAAGCCAATTCTGCCAAAAGCTGTTTGCAACCATTAGAGCTCCTCTACTGGGAATGATCAGGGAAAAATAACCGGTGCCAACTCAGAACGGTCTACAAGTATGTTTGAGCTCACCTTGACTTACCGGAGAAGAACTAACTATTAGCGTATCTTCCTATGGGTGTATTGATTCTGATATTACTGATTCCGAATATTACGCCCGTTTGGCCGGCTTTCTTGCACAATAGCACAATGAGGGGAATGGATGAGAGAACAGAGTTAAAAGAAGCACGAGTCTTTCAAAGCCATTCAGCATGCCTGCAAGAACCCGGGATGGAACGTGGGCTGCCTGCAGAGTAAGTGTTGGGTACATGCTGCCTGCTGGTAGAAAAAGGAGGGTGGCAAAGTCATTCTTGTTAAGGAATAGTTTTGTAGGCAGTGTCCTTACTGAAAGGTACCCTCTGCATAGTCTCCTCTGTAAATACATCACCTATGTTACGCCAGCTCAGGGCAACGTCGGAGGAGCTGGTACAACAACGGTGAGGAGCGCTCAGGCTGAGTGTGTGCTCATCAGGCAGCGAGAACTCAAGCAACCAGATGGGATGCTTGCACTACTCGTCACGTGGCTATGCAATGTGAGGAACCTGAGGGTGTCCTCACTTCTTTTTCCCCGGTATCCTCTTCTCCGGTGGCCAGGAAAAGGCCATCGCTTTTGGATCCTGACCCTACGTGTGAATATGTGAGGGTGGATCACCTGGGTGGAGGAGACTTGGGAAGTGGGGAGAGGACGTCCTTAGGTGAGACATGGTATCCCCCATTTTCCTTTCATAACTAACGCTCTCCCTCACGCCTTTATAGGCTTTTGTCAGCCCTTTCCCTGTTCTTGCCCTGAAGCATTCCCCAAAATACACCAGTATGCTACTGGGACAAAGAAGAGGACAACTAGAGAAACTCATCCTCATTTTGTTACTGCAGACACATACCGATCCCAGATAGGTACTGAGAAGAGGAGGAAGACAACAAGAGTAAAGCAGGACTACCGCTTCAGTGGTGAGCGGTCTAGTCCTTTTTGGAATAATCATGGAGGCAGGATTTTGAAGTCAAGTGTTGTTTTGAAAGCTGGAGGCTTTGAACTCTTGGCGAAGGGAACCCCTGTGCTTTATGAACTATTTTGAACTTAGGGAAGGGGAAGCCGATCACAAGCCAAGAGCTAGAAGAAGCTCCGAACTTTATTTTGAACACTATTCAATTTTGTTGCTGACATCCCTACACATTGTATGCAGTTAGTTGTAAGGGTAAGCATAGGTTTTGGACACAAACATGTTTGTTTTGGACTTCCTGATGCAGACTATCCTCGTTTTCTTTAGGTATGGAAATCCCACCTTAGAAAAGGACAAGTTAAGTATTACTCCATCCTGCCTTTTTGAGTTAATACAACTTTGTGAAACAAACTTGAACCTGTTGTCTGTGTCTGTCTGCCTTCACAGCACCAGGTGTGGCTCTTCCCTCATGTTTCATTGAGTACCATGACAGTGAAAACTCCAGGGAGGGTCCTTTTCTTTACCTGCTGATTAGTCCTCCCGTACTTGTTTTCCTTCACTAGACGTTGCTTTCTCATCTTTCCATTCTCTAAATCCTCCCTTTGTGTGACTTCACAGAAGTGTCCCGACTGCACACTACGGTGTTTGCTAGCCCGGGTTCATCTCTGTTTCAGGTTCATTTCTGGTTACTGTTTTCAGGTTCCACTCGGTTCTTGCTCTGTTGACCTCACTCCCCAGGCTCTCGGAATGATCTTGCTTTCTTGCTATCCACTATTCTTCGTCCCACAAATGTTCCATGCGACCCATCCACTTTGTTCCTCTTCTCTCAGAGTCTCTCTTCCTTCGGGGGGTTGGGGGAGGGGTGTCAGCCTCCTGAATTCCGCTTCATTGCTCCTGCTTCCTATTTATTGAAAATATCCCATCACCATGTTGCAACCCTAGGGTACAAAATTTCACATTATTTGATTGCAAATATGCTGCATTGATTGAAACCAATTGTAATGTTCATTACATGAAGGGGTGCCTCTTAATGTACTCATTAGTATGTTTATGTTTCTGTTTATTGAATTTATATTGCGCTTTAAGCCAAAGCGTTTTACAATATAACAACAGGTACAAAAGTGATAGAAGCATAACAAACATGAACAGGTCATTAGAACAATAAGTAGAACTATTTACAAGGGGGCATGGGGGGATGGTAGAGGAGGGGGTATGTGAAGGGTACATTACATTACATTAGTACATTGCACTGCACTATTTACAGCAGTGTTTTTCTGTCAGGATTATCCAAAACCTTGGCAGACATTTCAACATTCCTCAAACTCTGGACTGCTGCAACCTCTTAATTTCAGGGAGTGAAGTAGCTCCTACAATATTAGGGCAAGTTGCATAAAACATGCCCCAGCCAAGGTCTGCTGTGCTATCCGAAGCAGTCAATTTTATGACCAGAATCACAGTACCCTTTTATTCACTACTTAAGCAATATGACCCGAGCGGCAGGGGCATTACCGACTCAGGTAATGCCCCAGGGCCCATAGTTATAGGCCCGAGCGAAGTGAGGGCTTTAACGAAGGCCCTGGGGCATTACCTGAGTCGGTAATTCCCACGCCGCGAGGGTCATATTGCTATTAGTACCCCGGCCTGCAATATATTCATGACCGGGGCACTAAAAGCATTTTTTTCTGTCCCGAAACGCTGCGGCGTTTCGGGACAGAAAAAAAAAAAACAAGAAAATGGACGCCGGAAAAAGGGAAAACGGACTCCGTTTTCTTTCCATGGCGGCCATCGGGAGCGGACGCGCTGGGAACACTTGTGTTCCCAGCGCGTCCGCTCCCGAAAAAAAAGAAGCAGAAGGTAAGTGGGATTGGGAGGGTGGAAGGGAGGGAGGAAAAAAAACGTACCTGCGTTCCCAGTAGGGGACGATGGAAGCATCCAGCTGTGTGGAGGCGCGGGCATGGCCCCGCTCCGGGTCTCCACACTGCTGGAGGCTGCCATCGTCCCCCACCATGGACGCAGGAGCAAGAAGGTAAGTGGTTTTGGGTAGGTGGACGGAGGGAAGGGGGGGGCAAAGGTAGCCTCTAAGGCCATGGGGAGGCTCCGAGCGGGGATGGCCCCGCTTCGAGCTTCCTCATTGGCTGAGGGGCTGCCACGCCCCCCCCCCCCCGCCGAGGACAAGGCGGCTGGAATCCTGGCCGAGAATCAAAGGATTCTCGGCCGGGTAAGGACCCGGCGAGAGCCAATCAGAATGCGTGTTGCATTCTGTTTGACTCTCGCCGGGTACTAATAGGTGTTACAAGCTCGGCTCTTCAGGAGAGCATCCCCCAGGAGGTCAGAGGTTTCCCAAACCCGCACGCATACAGTTCCTCACTTCTAGGGAAGCAGGTCACAATGGAAGAGCTGCAGGCTGGACTGTGCATAGCTGTGTGTGCCCAAGACCCATGCTGTCTGCACCCCCCCCCTTCCCTCGCCGGCCTAACCAATGGAACTGCTCATGGAAACATACACACGTCCCATAATCTAATACACCTCAAATGTAACCTCCAACCAACTCATTAACCATCAACTACCATCGCCAACCTTCCCTTCATCACCACCCTCGTTAAATACCCGCTTCACAAAAAGATGCCCATAGACATGAACATTGGAATACATGGTTCTGAATGCAAACCCCAAGTAAGTGGTGGGAACATTGAGCCTCTCAGGTGTGGGAATATCAGCGGTGCCAAACTGGTCAGTGCTTTCAGTTCAGATATTGAGGAGAGCTCAAGCAGCATTTTCCTTTTGAAGAAAAAAGTTACTATATTGTTAAAAAAAATATTAGTCACTAGTGTGGTCATCCACCACCTACAGGAACCTAAACCCTCTCTGCTTTATTATTCAGATTATTTGTAAAACAACACACTAACCCAAATGGAGTGATGTATGAAACACAAAATTCAACTTCAATGCAAACATTTCAGCAACTGGGGAAGGGGAAAGCCTGGTGGATAAAAAATACAGTGAAAACAAATAAAACACTGGGGGAGAAACTATCAGGCTATTCATTTAGATAGCTCGGGCGGACGGGGGGAATTATTAGCTCACAAAAATAGACTCTATTCCAAACAAGTAAATTTTCAGATGTTTTGGGGAAAAAAGAAAGTTGGGCGCCCACAATGGATATTGGGCGAGGTTGAGTTGAGCTGCTGCAGAGAATGGCTGAATAGACTGAGGGCAAGTCTGAATTTGGGTGTGTCGAATCTATGCACCGCCTTGCTAGGAGTGTTCCTAGAACCACCAGAAAGCCCATGTTTCTCCATGAGGTAACGTGGTCGGATCGGAGTGAGAGCTTTAAATACGATGCAGGTAAGCTTGAATGTGGATCAGTAGAGCAGAGGAAGCCTGAGAAGCGCAAAGAGGGTGGTAAAGATGAGATCGAACATCATCGGCCCAGTGATTAGACAGTGAGGAAAGACTGAGCAGAGCGAGCAAACAGGCTTCTGAAATCTAGGAAGAAGGCAATCAGGTCAACCTTTAGCGTAGAAACACCTGAAAGGCTGGGCAAGCGGATTACTGAGAAAGGGGACACCTGCAAGGTTGCAGGAGAAAAACTGCTCCATGATCGGAACAGCTGACTCAGAAAGGAGAGAACACTATATCCAAGAAGGGAGCTGGAGTAATAAAGTGAAGAGCATTATTCCAATTATGGATAGGGGCGATGACCAATAGAACAAGGTCACATGATTGCAAGAGGGTGAGTTCCAAATACTGTCTCTCGCAGCTGTGTGATGCATAGATTATATTGGAGATGTTCCCTTATGAAATCTCCAAAAGGTGATTTCCTGGTTTAATCATATATATTTTTTAATTGTATTATTATTCTTACTGCGTCAGGGCTCAATACAAACCTTTCACAGAATACATTCAATTACTATTATAGTAATTCTACAGTACAAAGATTTAAAGTTTAAAAATACAATATTTCACACTCTATCTAAAAGCAGCAATATTAACTTCATCCGGAAAATGTATATACAAATAGCAATAAAGTGAATAGAACTTAATCAATAACACTGTAACATCTCTTTGCATTACCCAAGTACGAGAAAGCATTTCTGGGAAAACAGACCTTAAGAATCTAGAAACCACGAAAGTTAGAGACACATTGTTTCCTTGTAAAAGTATGACCCACAATTTTCAGGATTTAAATAATTCAAATCCTTTAAAAATCGTGCAAAACAAATCTCCTGCGGAGCATCTGATCACAAGATGGCCCAGGGATTCAATCTCTAAAGGATGCTCACAACATCTACATAGCATTTCTAGGTCTGCAACCCTCGCCCTAATCCCCAAGATTTCTTTAGTAGGGAGTACATTAAGTCTACATCTCAAAAGCATTTTTCGTCTACTAGGACCAGGGAACTTAATCAAATATTTGGGCAGGACTCCAAGATGTTTTTCTATTACCAATACAGATTTAAAGGGTTTGTGCTTCTGCATTGTTTTCTTGTTCTGCACCAGTCAAAATGCCACAAGATTATTTTAATTCAGACCGAATTACTGACTAGGACTTCCTCGCTCGTGGTTTCAGACAAACAAAGTTCCTTTACAGTAACTCCTCCAATCCCTCAGACTTATATTTTCCGGAATCTTGGAACATATTATCAAACAGTGAGTCTGCCAGAGGATCCAGGATGTTCCTATACAGGGATAGTGTCTTCCAGATGACATCAACCTCCATTAAAAGAAGGCCAAATTCAAAGTGTAAGGAAGGCATGGTATCAACAGCAGACACATACACAGATGCAAGTTTAAAAAACCTTTATTTTGTATTTGGTAAGGTTGGGAGAATTCCTAACTGGCCCTAACTCTATAATGATAGTAATCTCGACCACCATTACAACAAATAACAAACAAGTCCAAGTCAGTCTAGTGAAAGTAAAAGGGACTATACTTAAAAAAAACGAACCTTGCCCTCCTTCTCAATCGACAAATGTGTAAAGGGGATATGAAAAGGAAAAATAATATCTTAAAAGAAATGTCAGAATGGCTTGGGTAACAACTCCTTTCCCCATGTTCAGAAGCACAAGGTCTCGAGAGTTTCTTAAAAGAATAGGTGGTTGGCACAGTTCTATCAATCTGGTACACTTTGGCATACTGGTACTATTCAACAGTTTGGACTTGGGCTTCAAGCTTTTGACAGTTCAACAAGTTCTTTAGGCTTCGTCCGCCTTACCAAAAATGCACAATTCAACTCTTAGCTTTGACTTTACCACAATTCACCACAGACTTCCCTCTGCCGGGCTCGAGCCTGTCTTTCCTTTAACAGTTGACTTTGACTTTACCACAGTTTAGCACAAGCTTCCCTATGCCGGGATCAAGCCTGTTTTTCTTCTCACACTTGACTTTTATTGTACCACAGTACAGCACAGGATTCCGTCCGCTGGGCTTGAGCATGTCTTTCTTTTTTAACTTTGACCTTACCACAGTTCAGCACAAGATTCCCTCAGCCATGCACGAGCATGCACTTCTTTTCACACTTGACTTTTACTTTACCACAGTTCAGCACAGGCTTCCCTCTGCAGAGCTCGAGCCTGTCTTTTTTTTCTCTTTGTGGGGTTCCCTTCCCCACATTTCATTTCATACAACTTTTATATTAGTTTGCATTTCACTGTCTAAGACTTTCGAAACTGCAAGGATTTTACATAGACCTCTGCATGGCCACTTCGGCCTCTCTTTAAACAACTTGACAATCTTCATAAACTCTCAACACCAATCCTTCTTGGTACTTTCTATTTCCTTGGAATTATAATTTCTTTACTTTGGCTTCTCGGCGTGCTCAAAGTTCATAATTTGACCTTTTTGCGTATTTAAAGTTCATATACTTTAGGTTTCCACTCAATCAACTTTCATTCAGGTTTGTGATTATTTTCTCGCCTTCGTTTCCTGCTTTATCACACCGTCAAACATTTCACAGAGGCTTTTGAATGTGCGATTCCACCTCGGAGGACCACTCTGTTACTTTGTATATTCTCATCACAGTTCAGTAATTGTCTTTTCCACTACACGTTTATTGGCACACGCGTAACCTTCAACTCTTGTTACAGTTTCATTTTCCTTTAACACAAACTGGGCCTTTGTTGCCTTCGATAACTGACAGTCATGTTAATGGGTTTCTTTCATCAACGCCTTTCATGTAGCAGTCAAGGACATTACCAATACCTCCTCTGCTCCTCCCCGACTTTGTCGTTTACCCAGGAGGGGAGCGAACCACCTTGAAGCACTTTGAAGGTGTATCCTTTTTTTCTCAATCGCTTTCAGTCTTGGAACGCTTACGGCTTTCCAAACGTATGGAATCCTCGCTGGCTCTCTCGCGTTTCGGCAAGTGCCGATCAGCCCCCTGTCCTTCCAACTTTGATAACCTGGTTTGCATCAGCCACGAAAGAACTGTTCCTTCTCGTACCCAGCCTTGCTCACAGTATGCCTGTGCTTGCCACCTTTTATCCTGATGGGAAGTGTTAACAAGTGTCAGGTGTGTGTAGTTAGGATTAGGTGCCTGACTCTGCCTGATCTAATTAAAGGGACCAAGCCATTGCAAGTCATTAGAGGTAATCTTCCTGGCCTCATTACTCATCTTCCTTGGCTCAGTAGTTGTTTCCAGTGTGAAGTGGGGAGGAATTATGGGAGGTGTAGTTTCAAATGAAATAGGTAGGGATAGGGGTTAGATGGCCTGTGGGAAAAGGGGGATATCATGTGTCACCATCAGGTGCTTCTTCCCCACTCTGAGGACCCTCTACCGAGGTGATCCTCCCTCGCCTTGTCCACCGCCAGGGTCAGGATCCAAAAGCGATCGCCTTTCCCTGGCCACCTAAGTGCGGGATCCCCGGGGGCTAGGTTGTGAAACACCCTATACTGCCTAGCGAATATTACAAACATCTCACCTTTAGCCTGGACTGACCACCATCTGATTTCATTCATGCTTTCCACTGATAGACCAACACCCCGCCTATCATTAAGGCCCCACCTACCCTTACCAGAAACAAGAGAAACATTACAGTAGAAAGACTTATCCCTAATCTACTTCCCACTCTCAACACATTGCCAGACGACCTGAACCCTGAGTCCTTGGTCGAAGAATATAACAAGGTTATGGCCACCGCGATGGACCACATCGCCCCACTCAAACTCCGATCAAGCAAACCAAAAACACACCTCAACAAATGGTATACACCATTCCTCAAAAACTTAAGGCAGCAAAAAAGAAGTTGTGAGGCCATTTGGAAAAAAAACCCTTCAGACTCAAACAAACTCAAACTCTCCAAATTAGCAGCATTGTACAAGAAAGAAATCTACCTGGCCAAAGAACCTCATTTGACTCCCGTATATCCAAAGCCAAATCGAACATGAAAGAACTCTTTAAAATCCTTAAAGAAATAGAAACCCCCATAGCACCCCCTGACACCTGTACCAAAGATAAAAACTGGTGCTCAGATATTCAAAATGCCCTAGCTAATAAGATTGTCACTCTTCAAAGTAAACTTTCCAGCAAAAGAGCCTCCCTGAATAACACACTCAACTTAAAAACTCACGACAAACCTATGCTTACCGACCTAGCCCGCTTCCAGTTCACCAAAGTCAATACTCTGGAAGTGGAAAAATCATCCTATCTTTGAAACCGTCCAACTGCCAGGGAGACCTGCGCCCTGCTCAGCTCATCAAGGATGCTTCCCGGGACCTCTCCCCTTTCATCACAAAATTTATCAATGCCTCCTTCGCCACTGGATCTATCCCCACTAATTTAAAACAATCTTGGGTACTCCCATTACTGAAAAAACCTACTCTCGACCCTGCCATACCCACCAACTACCGACCTATAACGACCGTTCCCTCTCGCCTAAAAATTCTGGACAAGGTGGCCTATGTTCAAATACAGAAGCACCTGGAAGAACACAACCTCCTAGGATCTGGACAGTCTGGGTTCCGGCCCCAACACGGGACGGAAACCGCTCTCATTGACCTAAAAACCCAGATTGATTCGATCAGAGACAACGGGCAAGCTGCCTTACTCCTTCTCCTTGACCTATCTGCTGCTTTCGACCTGGTCGATCATTCTGTCCTATGTTCACATCTCCATACTGCAGCTCACTTCTCAACAGAGGCCATCAATTGGATCACATCCATCCTCAACGGTAGGAACATGAGGGTCTTCTCTCCCATGGCCGCAGCAGACCCCATTCCTATCACCTGCGGTGTTCCCCAGGGCTCGTGTGTCTCCCCCACACTGTACAACATATTTACCAAGCCCCTTTTCGATGATTTGGATCATCTCGGTGTCACCTACACTAATTATGCAGATGATACCCAGATCCTCCTTCCGCTTTCTGGAGATTATGGAAAGGATTCGGCCTTGTTAAATAGGGTGTACATCATCATCCAGGCATGGATGGCCACTCATGGACTATGACTGAATGATGATAAAACAGAACTCATTATCCTAGGTACTACACTTAATATAAAGAAACTTGGCCCAGCTTACAATTCCTTCATGATTGACGGAAACAACATCAAAGTTGGACAGGAGGTCAAAACACTGGGATTCTACCTAGATTCCAATTTTTCCTTCAAAAGACAACTGAGCTCCCTTGCATCCTCCACGGCCTACACATGCAAATTAATCCGCGCAGCCAAACCCTTCCTGTCGGATTCTAGTTGCCTGACACTCGCCAGAGCTCTTATTTTGTCTCGTCTTGACTACTGTAATTCCCTTTATCTGAGATCCACCAAGGCTACCACCAGCAAACTGCAAACCCTTCAGAACAATGCTTTAAAAGCAGCTCTGGGCATTTCCAGAAGGGAACACATTACAAATCCCAGCCAACAAAACAATTGGCTAGCCACTGAAGATAAAATCCTTTTAAAAACGGCATCACTCATTCATAAATCCTTGAACAATGCCGCCCCAACTTACCTGATCAACAGATTCAACCGACAGTCTTCTTTAAGACCCACCAGAACCGCATACAGAAATTGTCTATCTGTTCCCTATTACAAACGGGCCACCATAGGGGGCAACAGCTTCCCAGTAAAAGCTGCTTTGTTGTGGAACTCCTTGCCTCCAAACCTTAGAATTGACATTCCCTACCAGAATTTCCGCTCACTGGTAATCGCATGGTTGAAACGTGAGACCCATTAAATTTGAAGCGCCTAGCGCCTACTGCATATGGAAACCACTTGTGCCCTCTTGCTTACCTGCCCGTGTGCCTCCTATTTACCTGTATATAATCACCTGTATATAACGGCCTGCTGGCCTACTACTGATTTGTATATAACATTGGTGTACTTTATTCTTGTATTATGTATTTTCTGTGTACTGTAACTACGTTTCGAATATTCTTGTAAAGGCTGCGCCTTGATACCCCGGGTACGCTCGCGCATTATAAATAATAAAAACAAACAAACAAACAAACAAACAAACAAACCCTCTGCTTTTTCGCAAAAGGAAATTGTCTGAACTGGCAGACCCTTTGGAAAACTTGCCACATATTTCAAGCAGATATCCTCAATTCTAGACCACAAGATATTGTTTCCTTTCCCCATACATATTCTCCGCACCATAGGTTAGAGTAGGGACAATCTTTGCTTTGTAAAATTTTACAAGAGGTACAATGGAATAGTGTCCATCTGTTTTATGCACTCCTTTTGCTTGGGTGGCTACGGTTCTTGCCTTGGAGAACAGTCCTATTTGAAACCTCTTTTTGTTATTAGTTGACGGGAAGTAACCCAAATAGGTCATCTTGACTACAACTGTTAGTTTTTCACTGTTTAGGTAACATGCGAAATTCAATTTCTTCATGTTCTTTTTTTAAAAGACTAAGACATTAGTTTTAGGCATATTCATTTCAAAATTATTATGATTTATGTATCATTGATAATCCCTTAACTGCCTCTGAAGTCCAATAGGACAGAAGTTTAAAAGAACCAGATCGCCCGCGTGTACTAACCGAGAGAGACTGGCTGGGCTCCCAACCTTAGCGGAAAAGATTTGGTCTCAAAGAATGCAGTACTTTAATCTGAAATTAACGTATTAAAAATGAATGGTGCTAGAACGCACCCCTGTCTTAATCCCCTTGCAGCTTCTATTACTGTACTCCTATGTACCTCCATGTTCATGCGACGCTGAAAAGTAGTATCTGAATGCAAGTATTTTAAAATTGATACTAATGCCAGTGGGCAGCCCCAATTCAACAATTTCTCCCATCATCTAGTACGAGAAACTCTCAAAGGCCACCGTCAGATTGACGAAGGCCAAATACAGAGGCTGTCTCTTTTTACTAAAACTCTCTTGAAGGAGAAATAAAATAACACCATTCAAGGCTGTTCCCAGCCCTTATCTAAAACTGGACTGCCCAGGGTCACACCAAGCAAAGAGCTTATCCCAAAATTGTAAATGCCCCAGTAGAAGGGCAGAGAATACTTGACTCGAAACGTTGAGTAGACCAATGGTTCGATCATTTTTTGGCCCGCTCCTGTCCCCCTTTTTAAAAATCGGAACTAAAGGAGAAATGGGGTCCAGCGGTTAGGGATTATTTGCTCAAATAGATAGAACAAAAGGCAAACCCAAAGATTTGGGTTTTCTTTTAGTTTAAGATTAGAAAGTCCAACCGGGCCTGCAGTTCTGCAAGTTTGAATGTGGTGGATAACTACCAACGTATCCTCCTTTGAGAACTCCAGTCTGGCGGGAAGGGATTCCCTTCTAGGGGGACATCCACCATTTTAAAGTGCTCTGCTCTTTTTTCATGGGGCACATTATAAATACCCACTAAATAAAATAAATAAAAGCACGTAGATCTGAGCACCTCGATCCGAACTAGATGCACATAAGTTTCCAGAAATGGCTAGATTGGTCCCACGCAAGGGCCGCTAACATACGCTCAGAGTCTTTCTGCAATAATTTGGGTCACTCCGATTTAACCCAGATTTTATATTTCAGTGAAAGTCTTTTTGCAAGGCCTTATAATCATAATTTGTGCCACACCTGGGACTTCAGTAATATGCGAGCATATTCACTTCCCTACACCTAGTAGTTTAAAGCAGGGTAAAACACGTCAGTGATAAGTTAACACCTTTTAAAGAGGTCTGTCTTTAGCCGGCAAGTACACATTTAAAGTGACAAGGCCTTTCGTTTGTGAAGACTGATGCTTCCTCATGGAATAAGTGCATAACATCAGCCCCATCTTGGGACATCAGTCATGGCAAAATCCTAGATAAAGCAACTGTGGGAGTGAATGATTAGCTGCAGATTAGCATAGGGAAGGTTTATTGGTCTCTGAATGGCAGAAGAAAGAAAGGCAGCCAGCTGGGAGCTGAAACCCTAAATAACCACTTAATAAAATGCTATTAAGCATTTTCAGCAAGGTACTAATATAGCCGAGGTATGGGCTGCTGTATACTGCAAGGTGAGAGGGAGTGGACGGGCGGATGTCAGCAGAACGCTGCAAAGCACACATTTAATGAGTTAAAGAAGCATTTGCTTCATGAAACCTCCAACATGGGCGCAGAGGCTTGCCGCTCCCCCTTGAGGTTCAAAGTACATTTTAACTGACACATTTACAAGGCACAACCACCGTGCCTGGCCGGAATGGAGGCAGTACTAAAGGGGTGAACTAAAAATAATGGGCCTCATTATGAGTGTGGCGGCAAGGCAACAACGGCGCCGGTAGTGCTTCCGCCGCCGTTGTTACCTCTCCATCACACTACGAGTTCTGTTCGCCGGTCTGACCAGGCGTGCATACCGAAACCCGCGAGCAGAACTCATGATTGCACCGGCACCGTTATAAACGGTGCCCATGCAACCATGCTCCCGACCCCCATTCTGCCCTATCAGAATGGGGATCGGGAGGCCCGCCATAACGGCACCCACAATGGGTAATTACCGGTCCGCCAAACTCGGCATGACCCGGTTACTGCCCATTCGCAGGTGCCGGAAAAAAACAACTCCGGCGGCAGCCGTGCCCTTAATAAAGGCACGGCTACCGCCAGAGTTATAGTGAGTGCCAATGTGTGTTCTCATACAGCGCCTCATACTGGATTCCTCCTGCTTCTAAGAGCTGTAATGATTGACGTTATTATCTCATTTAATGGCACTCAATTGATGGACCTCGGAAGGAGGAAGGGCTGAGTTAGCCCTGCCGTAGGAGTCAAATTGCCCAGTGCAGGCTGCCCCATGTGAAAGGCCAGCGCTTAGCCTTTGCGCTATCCACCTGGACAAACAGGGATGCAGCAAACACAGCACCAGGTATTTGGGGCAGGAAGGGGGTGACTTGAAACATAAAACCAGGGATGGTCAGGACCAAGTGAACCAAGGATTGCGATGGGAGTGCATGCTCTCTGGGACAGGTCAGATTAACACACCAGAGTGGAGGTGCTCTGCTGACGGTGGAGGTGGGGGCCAACATGTCATGATGAGTAAAGCATTGCCAGGGGGAATATGATGGAAACTGCAAGACGCCTCAGGTGTATGTTTAAATAATGCCACTCATCCATAGCCTCATGGCTCCGCAGCGCCCAGAATTCTGATAGCACTCCCTGGGGCCGAGCTGCTCGAATATACAATCCTCAGTGTCCGCTACAGTTATTTATTTTATTTATTTATTTAATATTTATATTGCGCCGGTAGCTCGCGAGCCTCGGGGCGCAGAAACAAGGACACGAGAACGGACGGAACTGATAGTGATTAGACACTGCATTAGTTCACTGCATGTATTCCCCCCGCCCCCCACCACCCTCCCAAGTATCCTCGCATTGCAGGCCCTTCACTTTAAAGCTAGGTTCGGCATATATAACGTGTTTGCTGGGCATATTACACCGTCTTTCCTATGGGCGCACCCGGTTAGCGTCTGTGATTTACAGGAGACCGCGCCTTTACTGCGCAGGTTTAGAGGGAAGCGTTGGTATTCTCGAAAGGTCAGAAATAGAAATGGGATCGTTTCGCACGTCGGCCTCTGTAGACTGATGTGGAAACCACAAGACCCCAGAAAGATGCGGAATATCTGTCATTCTTACATTCAAATGAAAACAAGTTTGTTTTGTTTAGAAATGTCCTCGTGGTAAAGCAACAGCATCTGCCAAGAGAATGTTTCAGAGTCTGCAACATTAGCTGGGGGAATGCCGTTCTGTCACAATCTTGAAGGCATTCTTTTCTTCTTAATATATCATAATTAGTGTGGCCTTCTGGGGAGGGTGAGTAACGGAGCCGTGTTTCTTTAAAAGCCACTAAAATTCCATTTCTGTTTTCAGCTTTTTTGGCAGATACGGCGTATCTGCTAAAAGAAAGTCTTGCACTGATTGCAGCAGCGATTGTGAACTGTAAACTGGATTATTGTAACAGCCTTTTGATTGGTACTTCCCAGGCCAATCTTAAATCCTTACAGGTGGTCCAGAATTGTGCTGTACGTGCTGTGCTTGGTCTCAAACGTAACGTGCATGTCTCTGAGGCCAGGCGCATCCTGCACTGGCTGCCTGTTCAGCAGCGGTTGCAGCACAAGGGTCTATCCTTCCTGTTCAAATGCCTTCGGGGTGCTGCTCCATCAGACCTTATTGCTAGGATTAAAAAAGAAACCCATTGGACGCTTACTGCGTTCCAGTTGTAACACTTCTCTGGTTTAACCCTTGTCCTCACTGAAGAAAATCAGTGGTGCCAGCTTTAATCTCTGAGCTCCTGCATTATGGAACTCAATGCCCCAATATCTGACTGAAAGCAACTCAATAACCATTTTCAAGAACGTTAAAAACATTCCTTTTTGATGTAGGGCATGGGTAACTTTTCTTTAAAATGTCGTCTGACACCCACCCCTACATTGCCATCTTGTAACACCCACTGCTGTTTCTTGTTGGCCTGTATGAGGATGCTGGCTCTCTTTGTCTTCTTACTTCAGACTGTTTGTATATATGTTGTTTGCCTTTTTTTCTCTCTCCCGTGCGCACCCTGAGGCCTATGGGTTAGTGGCGCAATACAAGAACCCAGATAGAATCCCACTGAGTGGTTGACGTGGTTGGGAGTGGTGCTCCTCGACCTTTATTTTTGAAGTTTTACTGCTCCTATACGTCGGCTTAGTTTTCAAATAAAGGTGTAGGAAGGAGATGAAACCTGCAGTTACTGAACATTCCCTTAAACAACAGGTGTGCTTGTTTGGGGATTTGGATTGTGTGTGGGAGGGGGCGTGGCAATGGGGTTTGTGGAAAGCGTCAGAGCGGGGGCAGACCACAAGGGATTGAGACATAGGTCCACTACTTAGTTTTTTACACTTCGACCACTGATCCCATTGACCTTTTATGCCACACCATGTCACTTTGCTATTGAGGCAGTTGGCCTCGTTGTGTGAGAGGGGTTCAGTTGGGGTGCGGGGAGGAAGGGGGAAGTGACAGAGAGGATGGGAAGTCTTTTGTTGTAAAGAATAAAGAGAAGTAACAAGATGCCTGTCTCAGGTCTCCTCCTTGCAGGGCCCGACCCATCCTACGGGCGACGGGCTAGATAACCACATTGATGTATTTGCATGCTGCGCATGACGGCGTTCCATGGTAATCACATTGGTGACGCAGGGACTCGCACTTGGGTACGGAGAGGAGTGCCTGCAAGAGCCAAGTTCGCACCACGCATCTAAACAATGCCTGGGCGGCGGCAGTGATATCGCAGGCGGATCGGGGCCAGTCAGGCCAGTCAAGACGCCGGTCCCAACCCCAGGTCAATGCGCACTTTGCACCGGAGAAGACACACAGTCTCCCCTCTGTAGTCGCCCACGACGTGACGGACACCATACCAAGGGGGTCTCTCAGCAGTGTGAGACTGGGAGGCTACGCAACCATGTCCGGGTAGGAGACATCCCAGCCACAGTATCCCTGCGCCCCTCAGAGACATTCCAGATGGCTCAGAGTGAGACCATCGCATGGCAGGTCCCGGTGGCATTTGACCTGATGGACACAAGCGATCTGGGCCGCGGTGGGTTTGATGGTCAAAAGACTTCAAGGTATATATAGGGGCAATGAGATACGCAGATGATGAAAGAAAAACTTGCTGACTCTGACAGTGGGGCCAGCAGTCTGCAACATTCTATATGAGCAAGTGAAGGAAAAGAAAACATTTCAAGTAATCCAAGATTTCTTGTCCACATACTTTGCCCCACACACCAACGTTGACTACGAACATCACATATTTCACACAACGACACAAGAAGCAGGGGAACCCCTTGTTAACTTTGTCATGAGACTACGATTTCTCATGAAACATTGCGCCTTTCACCAATACTCCAATGAGGAGGCACTTAGGTCACAGGTAATATCCGGGTGTGAATCTTTGGAATTCCGCAAGAAGCTACTACAAAGACAGAGGTCCCTGGACGAAATACTGGCCATGGCCAGATCGGACTCCACCATCTCCCTTCAAGTCCTCAACATGGGAAAATTGAAGATCTTCCCGGGCAACCAAGGATTGCGAGTCTGTCCTGAAAATGTCACCCACGCAAGGGGATGGTGCCAGGAAGTTGGACAAGATGTGCTACTGGTATGGCTAGGAATACCCACATGAAGGCACGTGCCCCGCCCTGGTACAGAAGTGTGTGGCGTGCGGAGGGGAGGATCACTTCACGTCAACCAGTCCAGTGCCAGGTCCGTGATGCCAAGGGTATCACAGAGGTGATTTGTGCAGGTGGCATAATTGACCGTATCAAAGGCAGAGGAAAGATCAAGAAGAATGGGAACGGAAGGCGAGTTGGAATCGAGGTTTGAGAGCAAGTCGTCAGAGGTGTTCAGGAGAGCCGTTTCTTTGCCTCTGGCTGCTCTGAAGCCAGACTGGTGGTCATGGAGACAGACAACAGATTCAGTGTAGTGCATCAGTTGGGAGATGACCAACTTCTACAAGAGTTTTCCCAGGAAGGGGGTAATGGAGATAGGCCGGTAGTTAGGCAGAAAGGGTCAGCAGAAGGCAGTTTAAGTAGTGAGTGCACAAGGGAGTGCTTGAGGGGTAGTGGAAAGGAGCCAGTGGCAAATGAGTGATTGCAGAAATCAGTGAAGGCAGGAGCAAGGGAGGCAATGCTGTCCTTGATCATTCTGGAGGATCAGGGAAGCACATGTTTGGGGGAGACTTTCATAGAGAGGACTAATTTAGAGACCTCACCCGGTGCTATGGGCGAGAAGAAAGAGAGTAAGAGGGAAGAGGAGAGGGGGGCCGAGAGAGGCCTTAGAGTGGGTGAGGGAGGAGGAGAAGGGGAGTAGAGAAGAGTGAGTACAGGATGTCCTAAGTTTTGGTTGTGCAGTGGGAACCCAGTGCAGTGGGCTGGGGCTATAAGAGGAGAAGTGGAGACTGCAGTAGGATTGGCGTGTTTCTTGCAGATTCTGAACAGTTCAGCCATGTTGTTGGTGTATCCAAGGTGTGTCTGACTGAGTGGGTCGGACCGGAGAGAAGAATTATTAGGGAAAGAGAGTCACAGAGGCTGCGGAAGAGTCCATTGGCCGCATCAGAAGAGACAAGGTGAATATTGAAGTCTCTGAGGAGGAGAAGCTTGGAGGTAGTGACCATGAGATTAAGAGATGAGGTCAGCCCACTATGAAAGGAAGAGGGAGACCAGACCAGGGGTCCTATAGATTGTGGCGAGAGTAAGCGAGAGGATAGGAGAGAGGCCAAGCCTTCAGATGAGGCATTTGAAGGAAGAGTAAAATTGAGTGGGTACGATAGTGGCAGGGATCCATTCAGGGAAGATCAGGGTCACTCCACCTCTAGATCGATTAGGCCTGGGGTTAGAGAGGATCTTGTAACCCTCAAGGAGGAGTGTTTAAAAAACAATGACAGAGCTGGCAGTGAACTACATTTCAGTGAGAGCGAGGACGTCATGGTCAAAGTCTTCAAGGAGGTGACAGATGTCAGAGGAGTGTTAAACGGAAGAGCAAGACTTGAGAGAAGCTAAGTGAAGCTGGTTTCCATCTTTTAATGTCTTCTGAGGAGGGGTACAGGGATGGGGTACACCAGTCCGTGGTGGCGAAGAGGTCAGGGGGTGGCAGGAGGAGGAGAGGCAGGAGAAGGGAGGAAGTTGATACTAGATGGGAGACACCTATCAAGATGGAGGAGGTTGGGCTGAGAACAGAGAGCCATGATAGTGCCATTCTGGTGGACATTAATGATGCAACTAGAGGATGGGAAGGGTGCCAAGAGTACTTCTCATCTGGTTCACCATTAATGGGTGAAGAAAAGAGATGGGAGAGGACTGAGACCATATGGGGAGTCCATAGGTCCGAGAGGGAGCAACAAAGAGTATGTCGGTGACAGCCTGCCTGGTGCCAGCCTCTGAGTGTTCTGGGGATCTTTTCACTGCTATCCAACCTGAGGGGTCGCCTTTGCCAAGGCCTAGCGTACAAGAGCACGTCGGGCTGGAAACCCTGTAGAGTAGTTTCTACCCATAATGGAGGACGGGAAGCCAGAGGATCGGAATCTACAGCTCCAGGAGACCCATGACATTTCAAAAGTACACCAGACAACAATGATCTGGCTGCCCTCAAGTTCAAGGTCACCAATGAAGTCCCCAAGTGTGACAGTTGGAACTGCCATGTGCTACTGCAACAGAACACTTCAAATACTGTCTAATCTCTATTTGTTGCCATCACCCATCAATCATGTAATTTAAATAATTTAGGGGGAATAAGGTGTGGGAGGCAGGAGGGGGGAGAGACACAGAAAGAAATAGAAAAGCAAATTTACTTTAAAAAAAGAAATGTGGTTCTGGTAGTGAGCATATCCGAATCAACCGGTCGCACTGTATCCTGGGTAGTCTGGCGTGCTGGAGGGGGTGTGGGGAAAGGAATCCATGGCAACCCTATCTTATGCATTGCTCTAAAACGTGTAATGATGCGGTTGTGATGATGAAGCTCACAATGCGTAGAAGGGAAGGCGAGGGAAGGAGGGTGGGGCGTAGAGGTGTCACTCATCCAGGATCCTCTGTACTCTGGTCTTTGGGCCAGGCGCTTAGTGTTCTGGGCTACTGTCAGACTACACAATCTGTTCGAAATGCTGAGAGCTCTTAAAGTTCTCCAAGTGGGGCTTGCATGACATTCCAATGTGGCACTGGAACAGGGTTTCCCTGGCCCAGGGCCATTGTGTTCAATGAAGCGTTTGCTTCGAAGGACAGCATTCTGGGCAAGTTGGTGGTTTAATATCAACAATGGGACCGCACTTAGGGCTATGGCCACGGTATTATGAGAATGCTAGGCGCGAGCACAACATATTATGGTCTGTCAAAGAGGTGCAATGGCGGCTCATTTCATAAACACATCTCCTTGATGAGGTTGCTTTCACTGCAATAGGGGCACATGATGCAACTTTATTGGGAGTGAAGTGCAGAACTGCAGTACAAGCTCAGGTTACCTTCAAGGAAGTGCTGCGATAATAAAGAGCGGAGAAAAGGTCTTTTAGGATTGGTGATGAGACAGTGTGGAACAGTGTTAAGACACAGCATTTTACCGGAATGAAGGCGTAAAGTTAATAGATGTTAGATTGTCTTCCTAGAATGTCAGCGAGGACAGTGCGCGGACATTTGCTCTGAAGAGCAGGCTGCATGATGGCGCGTGAGGCACAGCGCACAATTCTGAGCCCGGAGTGCCATTTCTGGGATCTGGAAAGGGCCGGCCACAGCATGGGGGGAATGGACGCTGTGGTAGGAATCTACGTCAGACGCAGTGACACCTGAAGGGGCCTGGGCGTGTAATTGAGACTATGGCACTTCCATGGACCCCTCACAATCTTCACAGCTTTCCTCGGACACTTGGTCCTGGACGCTGCTCTATAGTCTGTTGTTTTACTGTTGAACTCTATGCAGGTGGCCAAGAGGCCAGTCTGGTCACTTCTGGATCCCATGAGCCTTTCGGGTTGTTTATCCAGAGCATACACAGAGCTTTTGGGTTTGGGCCGAATGCTCCTATGTCACACCCTTGTATGTGGTATCCTGTGGGGCACTGATGGAACAGAAAATGAAGTAGGTGTGCAGAATGCTGAAAATGTGGCCAGATATGGGGTGGCATTCTTAGTGTGGGCTACACATGGCACCCCTTGCAGGCAGGGTAGGGAAAGCACTGGGAGAAGGAGTTTCTCTTAGCGGGGACGCAATACATTTGAGCACCAGCTCTCCGACACTTCCAACACTAAACCATTAGGCGCGTGCCCTCTTTCCTCTCAACATTTGCTCTCCTGCCCAGATGTATAGTGCCCCGGTGATACTGGGATCCACGAGACCCCATTAGGTCCCAGTGCCACACCACGTTGCTATCCTTCATCCTATATCTGCCTGCCCAGGGCTCAGGGCGTCCGGAAGAAGTTGATGAATGGAATGGCTAGTCCCCTCGGGGGCTCCACTGCTCCCAGTGATCCATGGGTCGGTGTCCTCACCGCTCCCTTCTTCAGCCATGAGTGTTCTGTGCTTGTTGTGTTGGCACGCATCATGACCACGGGGGTACCCAAGAAGCCACACAGGTTTTTATCAGCCACTTCCCTGGCCTCCCACCGGATGAAACCGTTTCTGGTGCCCTGGCTGCCCTGTAAAGGTGAGAGCACACCACCTACGACCGAGGCAAATTCATGCTTTAAGGAAGGAAACGTGTGCTTTTTAGATTGGTGGAAGCTGCTGGAATGAAGAAATTCGACCGCAAACTTGTGATTTTTTTCTACTGTGTAGGTAGTAATCAAATACAGCATTCTGTTTGAACTGTAGGCTTTTGGTGTCCGGTCATTCACAAAGGATCATCACGATTCCTTTTCCTGAAAGCAGCCATCTTATTTCACAAAATCACCATAAGCAGGCTTATGATTTTATTTTTTTTTTTTAATGTTATTCCAACTACCGTGTTCTATTTTATTTTCAATTCTATTTTGTATTTTAAATGCATTATTGTGATGATGTTAACTGACTGAAACACTAAGATGCTTGTGGAAAGACAACTGCTCGAACACTTTCCTACGAACTGAGTTCTGTTCTGGCCACTTCAGCTCTTCAGTTCCTAGCATGTATTAGCACCCAGGGCGGGCGCCACAGCCAATGAGGTTGCTCAGATCGTGGCCTAAATTTCCAAGCCCGTGTTCCAAACAACCTGGTGGCTGCTCACACCCAACCTGCTATTTTCCCCGCTCCTTCTCCCTCCTGCCTGTCTCAGTCCCATAACCCTCCACTGCTTCCCACTCCACTTAACTTATTCCTCTGCCGGCGGCGCCACTGCTGCCGCCAAATCCCATGCCCCCGTGGAAGAATGCCTCCATATGGAGCCCTGACTTCCATCTCCATGGTGGCCATCTTGGGTAAGTATTTGGTTCGAATGAACGGGATGCCGTGAGTGCGTCCCGTTTGTTCAGACAAAATTAAATTGATGTCAGCACACCAGGTTTTCGGATTGAAAATCCGGGGTGTTAATAGCAATAAAACCCGATTTGGCCCACTTGATCGGGTTTTATTGCTATAGTAACCACTTTGGCAAAGATACTATTTGTTGCCTACATTTGTTTTCCTTTGTACTGGGCATGTATGCACATCAAAATGCAGGGAGCAGTAGCAAAGTCCTTTTTTTTAATGCAATTCAAATCTTACCCAGCTTTCTGTGCTTATGTAGCCTTTACTATTTACAGCACAATGCATAAAACGTTGTTAAATCTAAGCAGAAGTCAAGCGTTTAGTTTATTGCAGCCAGTCCAACTTTCTTGCACCTCACTTGCCACTCATGTGCATATGAAATGGAAAGAGTACATGCTGTCAATTTTGTTTTAGTAGAAACTCTAACAACTGTTTAAAATTAGAAACGTGTCCTGTCTTGTCTGCACACGGTTTTACTGATAAATCGTATCAAATAAAAATGGAAGAGGCGTTGGTACTTGAATGCCTACTACAAAGGGCCCAGGTCAAATTTCTCAAAGATGTCTGGGCGCCCTTTCTTGTCCAAGATGTCTTGAGTGCCCTGCAGATGTGTGTGAACCTATTAAGCGTGGTTGTTAAGGCTGCCCATCCATATGCCAACTGACACCAGTCTTCTTTTCTTCCTCTCAGGGGCCTCCAGGTCTCCCCGGAATGCCCGGCCCACAGGGCCCGCCCGGTCTTCAAGGACCTCAGGGCCCGCCTGGCCTTGACGGAACCCCTGGAATCAAGGTTTGTTCTGATTAACCTGCATGTACTGTAGCGTGCTCCTCAGCAATACACCCCTGAATTCGGTAATTGGGGTAGGCGTGTGCCGCTTGGTGAATTATAGGACTGGATTGCAGAGCCTGGCCGGCCTGGGCTGCCTGTGGGTTTCAACCCTGTGCACATCCACATCAACAGGTAGACCAGTCATCAATTGCTGAGGGGTCTACTGATGAAAATGCTGGCAAAATGGGCTCATCCTTAAACACCCAGCCATTTGGGGGCCCCTAGCGGATGCCTGTCTTGATTGGATGGACATCCTCGTGCCTGGTCTACGTACCATAAGGTTTGTCCCGTGTCCATAAATGACATGCGCTCCCCATTAGGGGAATGCATGAGAAACTCAGGGATGATTAAAAAGGCATGTGAAAAACATCCACCATGTCAATGATTTTGGCTATGAACACCTGTCCCTTGATGGCTAAGTGCATGAACGTGTGTGAAGAGTGATGACACCCCCAGTGCCTGCTTGTGTCAGAATAACCGAAGAATGGGCAGCTTGCCAGTGGCCACCATGCAGGCGGCTCCAGGCCCCCGATGCTTCCTCTGGGTCAAATCCGAAGTGACGAAGAAGAAACCGCGCCCCCTTTCCCACCACTGATCCCCCTGGAGAACGAACAGTTGTGCCCAGCAGGCAGGCCGAGCCGGCAGAGAGCAGCAAGGCAACATTACTGCAGTCCAGCAGGAGAATTTGGAACAGGCCATGGGTTGTAGAGTTGGTGGCCTTTGCAGCAGGAAGCAGGAGCTTTAAAATGTGCCATTTTCCACTCACCTGTTTAGAAACTCATTGGGATACACAGGAGGGGGTCTCTGAAGTACTTAATAAATGACGATTACTAACCTCCCCATACATGTGTCGGTGAGTGGACATGCACCCTTGAGGTTAGGCCAGGGGGTAAGTGTATGGAATATGGCCTTGCCAAGTCTAGGAATGAATCGAATCCTTAGATGGCTCCGACTACAACGGCCCATAGGAGAGGACATCTTTCCTGGGTGTGGGCACTTTGCTCCTTTTTGCATTCCATAACTGAACAACAGGATTATGGCAATCACCTGCGAGTTGGGGGTGGACATGGTCAACAACGGCCCGCCAGCCCAATCAATGCTAGGTAGGCCCAAACGAAGTGAGGGACTCAGTGAGGGCTGTGGGCCATTACTGGCCATGTCTGTACCCCCACCCCAACTGACTTGGGAGTGATAGTCATATAGTCGCACCCCAGGTGGTGCAAATAGTTACATTTTTTTGGAGGAGATGAGCTCTGTGCATATTGTGCAAACCCATTCTCCTGAAAAATAAAAGTGGCCCGCCGCCATAGGAAAAGGGACATAGTCCTTTTTCTATTTCCATTTATAGTGCAAATTGGTTAATTAAGACCTTATACACTTTACTCAAATATTTACATAAATCGTTCCACAATTTAACCATTTCAAGATGTCAAAATTTTCAAAGTACCAAAAATATATATTATATCATTTCATTATTATATCTCAACATCAATACCACAATAATACAGCAATTATAAAACAGTTGTAGAAATTCAGTAAAATCAACATCATACCTTAAAGAATTTGCAATACCATTTCATTGTATCACATCCATAAAATATAAATAAAAACGTATTAGGGACCTCACAGAAGAAGCCTAAACTAGTCTCCACTGACTAAATAGACTATGCTAACAAAGTTATCGATCCTACCACCAGCTTTCTCGAAGTGGCATGACCACAACTCCCTTCCAAATATAAAAAGCTGCTCCTATGTATACCATGACTTCTGCCATACAAATTGATGACCAAAACTGATCAGTTACAATCATTCTTAAATCACTAACAAGATCCATATAGCCCTTATAGTACCACTCTTGTAAATGATGAGAGTCGGTTAACAAATGCCTAATAGACTCAACCTCCCTGCGGCAGTGCATGCATAGTCTTTCCTCTTTAGGTATTCCAGTCCAAACCCCTAAGTATTCATTGTAAGGCAAAATATTGTACCGGAGCAGGGTGATAAATCTCACAAATTCCCTATTCCTAACCTTCAGCAAATAACTCCTTGGGTTAGAAGGTTTTAGCCCTTGTAGCGAGCACATTGCATATCGCTTCTTTTTATATAGGCTAGTCAGATTATTACTAACATCCCATTCTAAGGCTTTCATTTTCAATTTTTTATGCATAGTCCTAATTTCCCCCACATTAGTAGGAAGCCTTACATGGATTGCTTTTAAAAATGATAGTACCGTATTCTTCAAATTCCACATGTAAGCATTCAACTTTTCTCTCTTGATTAAACTTTTCCCAATTACGCTCATCAAACTCTCTTCCACATTGTCCGACATCACGATTTTCACGTAGAGTTTGCAGCACCTTATTTTCCACAGCGTTTCAAGTGCAGTGAGCCCCAATTCACATCTTATTGCTTCAATTAGTGTGGATCTGTGTAGTCCCAACACCGAGTTCCACAACTTCCCTTCAATGTTCCCTAGATTCTCAATATACTTATGTCCCACCGATTCCAATGCATCTAATGCTCCAGGAATGATACAACTTATATATTTCTTGGAAGCCCTCTACAGAGTGGCCCCTTTTTGTGGACATGTAGCCTCCCAGAATGTTCCACTTTTTAATCACTTTCGATTCGACCATATCATGGTAAGAATCTCGTGGGGGGTTGTTCATAGTTGGCATACCCAGATATGGGTACATTTCTACCACCTCTATTTCTTCTGTGCCAATTTTCCACTTGAAGGAAATATTACCTTTTTTCCTTTTCAATCCCCCAAACACCATAATCTTAGTTTTTTAAACACTGATGCTTAAATTATTATCTATGGAATACTGTTGTAATGTGTTCAACATCCGCTGCAGCCCCACTGGCATTTTGTCTAATAGCACAGTGTCGTCCACGTACATCAGCCAACTAATGACCATTCTCCCAACTTTAGGTCGGAAATTATTTAGATTAGAAAACCTTTCCCACATATCGGCTACATAGTGATTGTAAAATACTGGGGCGGTAACACAGCCCTGCTTCAAGCCCATATTAGTTTTAATAGACAGGGAGGATTCAGCACCTTTACCTAGGCAGATAGTAACTGTAGTTTCCCTATACATATCTCTCACGAAATGCAAAATCACCAGACAGATCCTCCAGTTAGCCAATTTGTTCCACAGCCTATCGATGCTATCAAAGGCTTTTGTATAGTCAACATAACACACATACAATTTAGTACCTTTATTATCCATAGTATCTGGAATTATATGGTTAAGCATGACCAAATTATCAAGGGTGCTATATTCTTGCCTGAAGCCAGTTTGTTGTATAGAAAGTATCTTATTCTCCTTGCTCCATTTATTAATAGTTCTCAGAATTAATGAGCAGAAGATTTTACAGCTGCTATCAGCCATTGGCAATAAACAATAGTTATCAGGGGACATTCTGTCCTCTTTTTTGAAAATGGGGACAAATATGGCTTTTCCCTTTTCCATAGAGAGGAGAAAAGTTGAAACAACAACCAAGCCCACTTTTTTGGGTTAGTTGTATGACTATGTTCGCTAACCCATCTGGCCCAGGAGCTCTAAATTATTTCATTTTATTTATCATTTTAAGTATATTTTGTAGGTCGTATGGGAATATAAGTCCATTACTGTCCCAGCTCATTTCATATATAGTACTTTTCTTTTCCTCTTTATAAATGAGTCGGGAGATGTATTCTATCCATACTTCCTGTCCAACTGCATTTGTATCTCTATTTCCATCCTCCAAGAGGTATGGCCGTTATAGATACCAAAATGTCTTTGAGTCATGTGTTTTACATAGTACATAGATAATTCTCCAATTTGCGTTATTAACTCTCTGTTTGTGGGCTTTTTGCCAATTCTCATATTTTGTCCTTATGGTCGTTATTTTTTGTAGTTTCACCCTCTCTTCCATATGTTCTTCCTTATTTAAGTTCCTTACATCTTCCTTAACACCCTTTTTTCTGTCGTTGATCTGACTATCATATATATTATCATGCTTCTTCCCTCCATTTTGATTTACCCTTGATCTACAGTTAGTTTTTTGGATCATGCCCAACAGGTTGCTTACCACATCAAGACCACTAAGGGCAATTTCTGATCCATCTACAGGCAATATATTAAACAAATTTTCTAAATTCCGCTCTGTCCACATTAAGCTGTTTCCCCCTTGGATACTTCGAATGTTCATGATATCTCCTGCCTGCCATTTATACTGGGACCTTCTAGTTAGGTTGTATTTAAGTGCTTTATGGTCACTCGGGGTAGTGTCTATATGCTCAAATCGGTCTATTTGTTTCATTAACCCTTTGCTAACAAACATATAGTCAAGGCGATAGCTTACCTTACCATTAGTCCAAGTGGTTTCCCTTACTGACCAGCCTCTGGCTCCAAATACTCCATCCCGAAATTCTGGAATAACTTTAACCAGGTAATTGCGTCAACAACCTGTTCTAGGAACTTGTGGTTATTGCCACAATTACACATCTTCGAGGGCAATATAGTATCAAATTCCCCATCAAGATCATTCCATTTATCCATCTCTTTCGTGGCTAGATCACAATAAGCATTGAAGACGCCAACTATCAGCACCTCTGCCTTAAGGGATTCCAGCATCCAGCCTTCAATAGTGTTAGTTCTAATTTCTACTATAATAGACACATTACGCCCCCCCGGACGACAGTAGACATTAATAAGTAAACATTCTCCTATAGAGCCCAAATTCCCTGTAATGGCACTCATAACAAATGGTAAGCTCGCAAATATGTCATGCTCACTTATCAGGATGTGGCCTTTAACCCCTATACATAACCGGCCTACCGGGCGTCCTTCATCACCACGGGTCTCGGGTTTGGTCAGTATGTTATGTCCCTCAGGGGATAGTTCTCCACTCATGTCTCCTGCAAGGCTAACACATCACACTTCTCTAACACATTAATTCTGTCTTTATGTAATATCGAATGAAAACCTCTGCTGTTCCAAGATAGGATTATTGGTTCTTCACCAACTTCCTCATCTCAATTGCCTTCTAGGTAATCCCCATCCGGGACCCACTTTAAAAAATTGTTGCCCCCTTTCGGTCCAGAGTCTTTGTGGGCTTTTGGATTTTGGGAGCTACTTCCTTTGGAGTCTACATTTCCAACATTATATAAATAAATTTCCAATACTATATAACTTTCTTTCCTTGTTTCTTCCCGTAACGCACTTCAGTCCCCGCTTATTAACTGTGGTACTCTGCAATATTACAGAGGAAAGACAAACATGAATGCGTTGAAATGGGCCTCTCTAGCCCTCTCCAAACTATCAATCTGCCAAGTGAGCCCTCCTCTTTCACCCGCCATACGTGTGTGAATTCTCCCCTTACCTTTCGTTCTCCAAGTACTGTTTTGAGCTCTGTCAGCAAAGAATTGTAGCCTGTCGCTTCAGAAAAGCCTCTGTGCTGCAATGCACCATGGGAGATATATACATGTTGGTTTGATCAGGGAACCCCCGCCTCCCTTCTACATCAACAGATTTACACCAACCCACCAAAAGGCACATCTGCACCACTTTGTGCTTTGTGCCCAATTTGTTTCTTATCTGTCGCAAATCTGTCTGTCGGTTTTCACTCTGTGGGCCTCATCACGAGTTTGGCGGTAGCCCTTAAATGTGGCAGTAGCGCTGTTACCGCTGCATTTAAGGGTCTGCAAAATCACGGCTTTGGCTGATTTCCCCCCAGCTCTGAGCTGGGGGGAATTCCGCTGAGAATTTGCCGATTTTCGGCGTGTTTACCGCCGGTGGGAAATCTGCCGGCGGTAAAAGCACAAAATTTCCCCATTGAGCCCAATGGGGAATGGGGAATTCCTGAATGGGCCCGTTCCGCCAAACCTGTGATCCGGCGCTAATAGCGCCAGTGGGTTTGGCAGTAGGGCTAATACCACCCAACTCGTGATGAGGCCCTGTGTGTCTAGAGGGTGACACATTTTCTCTATGGGAAAATTGATGGGCTTAGTCCCAAAACATTTTTGTCAATGCCTAATTACTCATGAATTTTCCCCAAATGTACCACTGGGGAGAGGTGGGGTGGTGGGCATAGGGCATACCACTCACAAACAGGGGGAATCCTGGAAAAACAACACTAAAAAATGTGTGCTGCTGGTCCAGTCTTAACCCGGACTCATGCATACAAAAAAATCACCAAAAGCTGGATCCCAATTGTAGTGTGCAGTAGGGAACACATTCTGTGACTTCAAACTACCATTATACAAATATATATATATAAAAACAATTTTGATGCAATAATCAATACACAATTTCGTGTAAAAAACCTTGGCAACAAATTCATCCATCATGTGTTCTTAAAAATACCACTCATACCAACAACAAATTCGAATACAAACTTGCATAGTTAGTAAACATTAAACAACAGAAAGGTGTACATGTAAAAACTGTTGATGTAAACGCGCACTCTGTGTGCATCAGCGCCCTGGCAGTTTCTTTAGAACATTCCAGTCATATCCAAGTTGTTTGCAATGAAGCCTTTGTGAAAGTCCTAGGTTTTTACGACGACGGTACGACGGTGTCCACAGTTCTGCAATGTAGAATGAAAACCACAAGGTGTGACATCCACGCAGCCAGGGTGCACCCTCACAAGGTGCTAGCCACTGGATTCTGTTTCTGCCAAGAGATCTATTTACACAAAAGGTGAAGAAAACTGCACTCCAAAATTCTCACTGGCCCCTTTAGGTTCAAAGCGATATTTGACCACCTGCAGCTGTGCCTGCTTGTTAGTGCAGGGTGAGGGGGCATGTTAGGCAGCTGCCATCTTCTCATTAGTGGGTCGCGCTGGTGTCAGTGGAGTGCAGTTCCCTCTTAATTTGTGTAAATCTATCTACCGGCAGAAAAGGAGCTGCTGCCTCGCACCCCCGGAGGATGCTCCCTGGAAAAGTGTTGCCACACCTGGTGATTGTCATGTGAAGTTAAGATCAGGAACTGTGGACGCTGTGCACAGAGGAGGGCCTCCTTGGCGGTGCCACTCCTGCCCCCTTTTGCTAATTACAAAACGACGGCTTAATTTGTGTGAGATTAACTGCAGGTCAAAGGGGGCCATGCGGGGGCCATGCACGCGCCAGTGATTCATGGACACTACTTTGACTCCCTATTGAGAGGATGGCGGCTCCATAACCTGCTCTTTGACCCTGCACGAACAAGCATGCACAGCTCTGGGTCACGTGGAGGGGCAGTACTTTCATGCCGAGCAACGTCAACCTGGGTTTTCACCTCAAGTTCAGAGCTACTGAGCAATGCATTGTGGGAATCCCAATCAGGCCGGGCTGGAAGCATGTATTTTTGTTCCAGAAAATTGGTTGTCATATACACAACATTCCTTGGTCAGTGGATCTGAGTTGGTGGTGAACTTAGAGGGGTGGCTACTGGGGGGAGCTGTGGCATGTGTAGCATGTTCACTAAAATGGTCTCTTATCGCTAGTACTTAAGGGAAACCATTCTCAAATATCCTGGCTAAGCCATGACCAGCGATGGAGACACCACAGATAAACCTGGTTTGCAAATGATCATAGATGCAGGGACCGGTCGCAGCGTCTTCAATCATTTAGGCATGATTTTCCTTAGTGGATCGCGATTTTTTAAGCAGGTAAGCTAACACCTAAATGTCATGTCTGATATTTCTGCTAGCGCGCTGCTGGTGCTTTGGCGTTGTATGTATGCATCTGGGTCGCAAATCTGGCACCCAGAGATTCCAAAGCCGGGGAGAGCAAGTTCATCTGCGTCAGGCAAGCGTTGGGAACTCAGGAGTTAGGGGTTCAATTGCTTTATGGAGCAATGGGTAAAACTGGCCTTCTACTCATAGGGCCTGATTCACGGAACGTTTTCCTATGGGAGTGCGCCATTATAAAAGACTTCCATGAATCGGGCCCTTAGACTCATGGGGCGCTTACAATTCACTGGCCGACATTTACCCTAATGTCGACCCGTTCGCCAACATGCTTGAACATCGCTGAACCCACATTGACTCTAGCTTTAACTATAGCTTCCATCTTTCATGGCTGCTTTTGCTTTAAAGGCAGTGCCTAGTTTGTAACAAAATGAGTGCCAGGGCCCAAATATTTACTAGCATGCTTGTGACACTGCGGGCGGAAAGTTGCCCACCATCGCTGCCACCACCCACAGCTGCTCCCCAGTGTTGACAAATTTGGGGTTAAACTACAGCTCACACCTTCTCAATGGACTTGATGGATGCTCTGGCTATCGTCACTTCATAATCAATATCAGTCTGAGACAATAAGTGCAGGGGCTCAGAAATAAGTGCCAGGGCTGAGCCCCGGCAAACACACCCACAAGTGAAGCACTGTGTCTAGGGTATCTTTTGACATCCGTTCTGCCCCACATGCCGAGTGTACAGAACACGCCGCTTCACTGTATCCTGTGCAAGTGCCTTAGGATGTGCTGTTGACTCATGGTGTCTGGATTTCTTTAGGGGGAACTCGGATTGCCTGGACCTCCTGGAGTTGATGGGGAGAAGGTACGTGTAACCTCACTTCTTTGTGATCCCTTGCGCACGCCTTGTTTTTCAGTTATTCTAATGTGCGTGGGTCCTTTGGTGCTTGATTAACCGTGGACAGTGACCTATTCAGCAAAGTTCAGTAGAAAATCTGTGTCTGATTATGGATTTAGGTTTATGCATTTAAAGCTACCTTTGAATTTATGAAAACTTGTTCCAATTATTCTTTGTAGGGATGGAAAGGCGATCAAGGAGAAGCTGGCCCACCCGGGGCAAAGGGGGAGCGAGGAGAAATGGGGCTGTCTGGCCCACCGGTAGGTCTACCTGCTCGCAGGCTGCGTGGCCACCTGGCTCTGGCCTTCTGTATGGGCGACTTCTTTGCATCCATCAAACCTCAACTGAAATGGGAACCCAGTATTTCAGATTAGGACAGGAAAGGAAATAGGTGTGCCTTGAAGATGTGCTTTGGTGCAGTCTTACTTTTTTGATGGAAACACCTGTGTCAAGTAACCTACCAAAGAGATGTGGCCAGCAGGAGAGACACCGATCACCCAGTAACCCCTGCTGGCACCCGCACATCCGCCCATTATGTAAGGCCCAGTATAGTGGCAACAAAAGCCTTCAGGGTGGCAGAGGCGTGAAGCTATGAATGATGGGGTGATGGGGAAAGTCATGGCTAATGGGTGGAAGAGAGGAAGAGTGGCAGTGTGAATATATGGAGAACTTTGGAGCGATTTGAAGGAACAGCTCTCACACCCTGTCGGAGTCAATCAGAATAAAGATCATGGAATTACTGATGAGCAGCTTTCAACTGCGGGGATACATTCCACCAAGAGGTTCAACGTAATATCTGATGTAGTCTCGAGCTTTACTCTCATATGCCAACTCCCAATGTTGAATAAGAGCACCTGATGCCCTGAGCCCCCCTCCACCTCACTTTTGCTTGAAACACTCCCAACCAATACATTAGGTGAGTGAAACTTGGCCACCTGCACACGCCTCCCTGATTTTCTAGTATAACCACCCCCACCTGAAGATAAAGTGCACCTGACAGACTGGCACCCACAATGCCTCCCTCATCACGTGGTGTACCTTTCTGTCAGGGCGAGCGGCATAATCCGACAGTTTGTGGGAGGCGCGAGCCTTGCCCTGTCAAAGGCAGCTTGGCCGTTGGCAGCGTGGGCCGTGACTCGCGCAAACTACCACCACAGGGCCTCGCGCACTGTCAGGGGAGCCACTGGTTGAGTGAGAGCGCAAGCATTTCTCGGCTTCCCTTGGGCCTCAGGGTATATGAGGGAGGGAGGAAGAACGCCACGACCCTCCTCCTGGACGTTACAGCAGTTGATCATGACTTCCATAATCCTCTGCCGTGACGTCACAGTAGGGATTCTATAGCATTTGGAAAACCAATTGGTTGCTGATCGCTTCAAGTGGGAGCCGTACCCAACAATAGCATTCATCACAAAAATAATATGTTTCTCAGCTTTTAATCGCTATTTGTGAATTTTCGAAAGCTGCAATACCATGGCAGGGATGTTCAAATGGTGAGGTCGCTGTTGTGTTCCCACGGGCTCTATAGATGAGGGGTGGAATCGCTGATCTGCTGTCAGTGGGGAACAGTCTAATCGTGACTGTGCCCTGCTACTGAGCTAACAATCACCGGCATTGTATTGGAAATGTAGACAGTCTTTTGGTGACAACCTTGGCTCACCTCTAAGCAATCTCCTTGTAATTCTTGTCCACTTGGTCTGCTGCAGGGAATCGACGGAGCGAAGGGAGAGAAAGGTGAAGATGGCCCTTCAGGTCTGCAGGAGACACTGGTAAGCGATCCATGGGCTGAAGCGAATGTTGAGTGACACCTTGTTCTGCAGGCCACTCCTGTTTATACAGGGTTAAAATGTTGTGCAGGAAAATGGAGACGTGAGGGATACTTCAACACATGTGCATTCACAGGCTGCTTGTAACAGTTATCCATGGTATCACCACTATGGGGCCACAAGGTGGTCCTTTCTCACTGTCCCTTCTGGCCACTGAAGAACCACAGTGCTCATCCCTGCAATGCCACAATGCTCATCCTTGCAATGCCACAATGCTCATCCATGCAATGCCACTATGCTCATTGTTGTAATACCAAGATGACCAGTCTGGCAGCGTAACAAGATTGATGTGCCCAACTTCCTTTTCCAGTGACTAACTTGGCTGCTCCAATCGGCAACATTACCAGCATGTGTCCCACAATACCCCAGTTTATGACAGCTTCGGCAGACAAGTGCAGTAGTATCAAGTGAACTCATACAACCTGACCTCGATGTGGCCTGCCACGTCACACAGTGCTCGGTCTCTATGCCGCTCTGTAGCACACCGTGACATCACCTAGTGGTTACGCAGTTTACGATGCCATCCTTTTGTTTCCTGAGGTAGACTTGCCTCATTGATTTGACTCGCTGAAGGAGTATCACCCTCGGAACCTGAAACCTGCTTGCTGGCCCTCGTAACCTTAGCCGGAAAGCTACAAATGTAATGCTTTCAATTGAACTGGTGATCCAAAGATCAGCTGGAATAGCGTCCAGTGCCCTCAAATGTGAAGGGAGCAGCAGCCAGCAGGAGTTTATGCACACTCCTGGAATAAGCCACAACTCTACTAGAGACTAGTGGTGCGTTCACATGAGGGAGGTTGCACTGTGCTTGCCTGGAGCTGCATACACGCTGCTGCATGTAGTGCATGTGGTGACATGTGGATGGGTGAGCAGAGACTGCTTGTGTGAGAGATGCTTGATGGAATGTTCGATTTTTGCCAGTTGAAGTAGGAGCTGGCAATGTTTCACTTTTCTGTATGGGAAATAACACCACCACCTACAATCCCATTCAGCCCATATACAAGGGGTCAGCAGGGGTAAAATCAGGGGGGGGGGGGCTTTGCGGAATTCGACGATCCACACGGGGAGTGTGCGCTCACCCGGGCTTTTTGACTTTTTAAAAATAAAAATGAATGATGGGGATCAACCTCTGAAAATGTGTGGGGCTAATCGGCACACATTTTCTAATGCTCGCCGCACAACAAACACATAGTCCAGTGTACTCTGGGGGACACAGCCTACAGGCGCAGTCCACTCTGCACATTTTATTTGACAGGTAGCAGTGAGGGGTGTACAAAAACATCCAGAGGAAAAGGGCAACACCTTCCTCCTCCCATGGCCAGCCTAATTAAGTATCAAAGGGTCCATGGATCCGCCCTGTTCCATTGTATAAATTGTGTGTGTGTGGTGGCAAATACTGATGAGAACTAATTGAAGCAGGCCTGCAAATCGGCCTGGTCACAGAACTTAACAATGGGCAGGAAAACTAACACCTCTCTGATATGCAATCTGTCAGCCTGAAGCTAGTTGCCACCCCTCTGTATGAAGGACAGTGAATAGCATTCCCCTTGTCTTGTTTCAAAGTACTCTGGTCCTGACCTCACGCATAACAGAAGATTGTTGGTGGTGACCCCGGATTGATTCCTTAGGTAGTCTTAGCCTGCACCAATCACTGGGGCCCATTTGGCTTTAAAAGAGGGATGAGTCCCTCACTTATCAGACCATCCGACAACTTTGAAAGGAGTAAGAAGAAGGACTTATTTGGACCCTGGCTGAAGGTACAGGCTGCCTTACATCTTCTGCCGGTGAAGGAAGGCTAGGATTACTTGGATGACCCGTCCAGCAGCTCCAGGACCAGTTAGCCAGCCAGCACACAGCGTGCCCTCCTAGGTTCTGCCAGCAAGCTTCCTAGAGGGGAAGTGCCAGAGAGCCTCTAAACAAAGGACAAGGCCATTGCCTGCAATCACTCTCCTCATCTTTGGACCGTCCACTTTGAAAGGACGCCACAAGCCATGCAAAGAAGCTAGGAGGAAGTGCCCCACAAGCATCAACTAGCATCCATCTTTTAAGGACATTTTCGAAGCAGTCGAGCCCTCGAACCGTGACCGGCTGCACCACTGACTGGTGTCACGCTGCAGTACTCAAGCCGTTCGATACGCCTCGAACAGCGTTACAGATCCGCTAACCAGCACAGAGACAGCGATTCTTGGTCCTGAGCCGCCGTTTAGGCCAGCGTGGAGCCATCCGTCCAGTCTCGCTTGCAGAACTGCCTGCTGCCTCATACCCGCAGCTGTCTCCCTGGAACCGACTCAACGCTGTCGAGCATCAAGATCATCTCAAGCACCAGGTACATGTAAGGTTCAGCGCCATCAGCCAGTTTGCAGAAATATGCATTTTTGCATGGTGTACGCGCCCAGGCAGCAATATGCCTCATGCAGGAAGAATATGTTTTGCTCATTTACGGCTTATTTGCAAAGTGGTGTCCTGAATGTCCAGAAACCCGGAGACTCCAGGCTTTCCCCGCATAAAAACCCTGAGTCTCTGGGCTAAACCCAGAGGTTAGGCAGGAATGGTGCCTTCGCAGATCCCTCCTGTTGCTTCTAGTTCTCTGCAGCTGACTTTCTCACGCTTCTGTGAGGTTGTTACATCGGACGACTACTGGCATGAACATATCCCCCCTTACCCAAGGATAACAAAGACTATCACCAGCAGGAATCCCCCGCCACCCTGTTTGAGTGCATGTTGTCAGACGGACGCTCTTCTCAAGCACCAGCCAAGGGTCCCCCTCTGGGGCTTGAACCCCAGTGACGTCGCTAAGGGGGTTTCGGGGGCCTCTGCCCCTCCTCTGAAATTCTGCCCCCCGTGTCCACCCCTACCTCAGCTGGGCTACTTTCTTTGCACTGTCTGCAGTGCTATGTCCGCCAGCACAGCACACATAGGTCCGCAATCAATGCTGCACAACAGCTGTTAAGTCACCCTGCAGCCAAGAGCAGCCCCTCCAATCAGAATGTAGCACACGAAACCGCTAATGATGGGTCATTAGTGACTTAATGGTTTAGTGCCTACATTCTGATGGGAGGGAAGGTGCACAAAATGGGGCATGGTAGTTGGGGTGCACAAAAGATTCTCTGCAGGCGTGCCTCTGACGTCACACATTGCCCTTTTATAGGCGGCCCTCCATACTTTTGTCTGTGGCCCCCTCTGTGCCCCTCCTAAATTTGATTCCTGGCGAGGCCACTGTTGAGCCCATTGCAGGCTCAGGTGCTTTCCTTCTCAGCTTTTTTGGATCTCTTGCAGCTGCCAGTGGCTGGGTTATAGCACACAGCTGGTTATCACAGCTCGTCCCTCTTCCTGGCATTGCAATCTCAGTAACTTGCCAGTTCTGGGCTATTTTGACCCACCGCTGTCTGATGTTAATGTCCTCCTTCTCAATGGTCCCCTCATGCCTTGTGTTTATTTTTATTCACTCTGGGAGGGGGGGCGAGGTCTTAAATGGGGTTGGTAAAGTTAGGCAAAACTGTCATGGTGCCCACGCAGCTCCATGCCTCCATATCGCCCTGCTTCAGTAAGCTTTCATTTCTGACTGCGGTCTCTAGACCGCTTCCCCTAACGACTGAAGCACCCAAGAGTGCGTCATGCCGTGCGATGCAGAGTGAGCTGGAGAGCAGGTGGAAGAGTGCAGATAAGTGGTGGGGTGTCCAGATTGGGGCAGTGGAGCCGTGCAGCAAGGGGTTGTCACGTGGGTGAACTGGGCAAAAGACTGACCTTGTGTGGGGCGGCCTTCGCGGGCCGCCTTCTGCAACGTCGGTCTTATGGGCGCAGTGTTTGGGTCGAGACCCGTCATTCCTCTGGGTGGGCTGCTGCTGAGCTCCACCGTTCTCCAGGGAACCTGTAATCCTATTGGGCGGTTCTTCCCCCACGCGAGTGGGCGCTCAAGCTGCTAGTCAATGCTCTGGGTGCTCTTTGTCTTTCTGTTGCTGCTGTTGAAGCCTGGCCTGCCAGCGGGTTTAGTGGTCACCAAGGGTTCTTGCTTTTGGGTAGAGAGATTGCATGACCGCTGGGTGAGCTGGAGCTCCCCACTCCCCATTCTTTTGGGTGAGAGGTCGGAGCTTTAGAGGAATGTTTTATATGCTCATAAACCAAGCCACGACATGCAGGTGTGCTACCGAGGCCCCTTCGTCAGCCCTTTTAAAGAAGATGGAATAGATGCTGGAGGCTTTAAACACAGAATACATGATTAGATTAAAAAGCCCTCAATAGCTGGGCACAGAAAAGAACAGAGTGTGCAACTCCCTGGGACTGTTAGTAGAGGTTTCTGTTCTTCAGTGTTGACGATAAAGCAAGTTTCCTTCACTGTGCTGGAACGAACTGCTGAAATATCTCCCTTGCATTTCTGAAGTACCTCATTTGTCCTCCTGTGCTGGTCTCCAAACCTAGATGACTGAGGTAGGTTTCTCTGGGGATTTCAACAGCAAAACCGCCACTGGGATATTTGCATACCCACAATACTTTGCAGGCAGTTTAAGAAAATGTCGTAAATACACATACACTCAATTATTTTGCAGTGCATGTAAGATCCCCTCTTCCTAACATTGTTGGGAAGAATTATACAGGTGACAAAAATGTCCTTTCGTTATTCTCAACCCTATAGTTACTGAGTAGTATTTAGTTCACGTCAGTTTCCTTCATTCGCAAACTATGGGTAGGAAAAAAGACCACGGAAAACCCTTGTCTGTACTGAGCGCCCCCTGCAAATAAAACCACTTGGGCAATATAACCCGGGGGAGGGGAGGAGTTGGGGCTAGGAGAGGGACCAAACAGCACTGCAACCATTTCTCGACTTGAGAAAAAAAAGCAAACGAAAATGGCTGCCAACGATGAGGGAGAAGGGACTACATGTAGTCCTCCTTTTCCATGGCGGCCATTTGCAGAAAGAACTCTGGGATGCGGCGGTGTTGCTCAGAGCCTTGTCGGGCAGGTAAGGCCCGGGTGAATGCTAATGAACTTTCGTTTTACATCCTGTCCAATCACTTACCTGGCTCAAGGGGGGAGTACCAGGGGAACTGTTTAGAGAGGCTTCAAAAAGGGCTTGTAAGCTCCACCCCCATTTCCGGAAGCATGTCTGGCAAGGAGAGTGGAAGAGTTCATGAGGAACTGGAGGTCCTATTTCAATCTTAATATATGTGGCGAGCTGGTGGTAACCTCATGAATAAGGCCTCTTTTCCTGAATGGTGTGTAATTTCTGGAGACGTTGTTACACCACTTCCTTGCGTGGCTGGTGTTAGGCTGCCGGCTATGTGCTGCAAGGAAGTGCAAACTGTTGCTGCGTGGTGGCTTCCCTCTACTGCTTGTCGCTGCGGTCTTCCCTCGTCAGTGTTCGCCATCATCATCATCATAGGTGAGGCTGGGATGGGAGGGGGTCTGTACACACTGGCACGAGCACCAGGCAATGTTTGGGATGGACTCCCTCCCTTCCCTGACACGGCCTGTAAGCAGACCTTGTCACACTATTCAGTATGGGTGAAAATCACTTGGAATCACTAAGTGTGCGATTGTCTGATTACACTCACCCTAAAAAACAAATTATTTCCTCCAGTGAATTGAAGAGCTTATCACCTGGGCTTTCCACCGACAGCCCCTAGAGGGAGAGAGCAAGGCAAGGCCCATGACATGAGGGTGAAATCAGCTGCCTGGCAATGACCCTTGGGTGAAGGTAGAGTAAATAAACCTCTACCAGAAAAGCCAGTAGTTGTGCAGGTAGACATCCCAACATTACATTACCGACAGGGGAGGGAGAAAATACTCCAAGCTATAATGTGGAGAGCACCACATTCCTCTCAAGCGGAGTACCAAAAAGCTTATGCCAAGAAAACCTCAGGTTGCAGACGTACTACCAGAGGTATTTTGTGCCAGAAGACCCACTTCTGGTGTGCTCCCCTTTTAGAAGTGATGAGTCCCCGCTGAGGACTTGTGCAGTGTCACATTTAGGTGCACCATGTGATGAACCCAATAAAGGGGACAAGCGGTTTCCCACTCGTTAGTCAACTCCACCAGACACCTGCCTTCAGTGTGTGTATTATTCTGCGCTGCGCCAGCGCAGTCTTCCAGGCAGAGGCCTTCATGATGGCAGAGTCCCTGCGTCTTAGTGTCCCCGGGAAGCAGATGCTGTCTGATCACAGCCTTGCAGCTCCCAATCCATCTGGGTGCCTCCAGATCCTTGTGTGTGCCCTGGGTGCCCTCGGCCCACACACCAGTCGTGTGGTTACGACTGACACTTAAGTCCGTGTGACCACTGCAAGCAGGGTGATCCCTGCACCTGGAAGAGTCGGGCTGGCCCGTGTGCCCGTCCGCAACCCAAGTGTATGCTGGGTGCCCCCCAGCAATGGTCTGACCAGTCTGCATCACCGCAGGTCCCGTCACAATAACGCTTAGGACTTTTGCTGTGGATTAGGGGTAGACAGCTCTTTTGTTAACCATCATTGGACTCTTGTTTTGGGTTAGATTTGAGCATCCCCAGGGGCACAGAGGTTTGTTAAGACTAGGCTTTGACATTTGGGTTACGGTCATGTTATCCTGGCCTTTGCACCCTTTTCAAAGTCATCCCTTATAACTTTTGGGCATACCTTCATACCCGCAGTCCCTTAAGGCGTTTGTCTATTCCGACTCTTCTTTATCAAATCCTCAAATAAACTTAATTAACAACTTTGATCCACCTTTTCTGTACCGTATACTACACCATTCCTGACAAGGCAGTTTGGCGAAAGTAGGTAGGCCTTGGGGGATCCACTATGTACTCCCCACAGAGTAGGATGCTCCCACATGCCCCCAGACCCCCCAAACCTCTCCTACTTTATTTATTGTATATGTATAAGGTGCCTATACAACAAATGGTGTTTGATGGCGCTACAAGACAAAAAAGACGGGGTGGGGGACAAGGGAGAAAGATAACAATAACGGTCCTACTAGGCCATGCGACATTTGAATCGTTCAAGTGCAGTAACAAGAAGTGCAAGTGATGGGGGAGGGGGGGTAAGTGCCGGTCTCTGCTAGGGTGGGAAGGGAAGTGCAGGGTGAAGAGGAGAGAGAGGGTGCAAGTGACAGGGGGAATTAAGCAGGGGGGGCACAGGGGCTAGGCAAGTGCTAAAGGGAGGCCAGTAGAGCAAGTGCCAGGAATTGCATTGGGGGCAGTGGGTGAAGGTCTACCTGCTAAATGCGAGGAGAGGGGTGGACTGGGAGGCTGGTGCCCTGGAGAACTGTCATGATGCCTACCTCCAAGGAGCCAGACCAGGCCCAGCTACCCCAGAGGCAGACATCATGTCCCCGAGGGAAGTCTCAGCAGCCCCAAGTAGGGGCCCTTTGGACTCAGTCCTGGCGCCTTTGGCGCCAGGCTCATATTGGACAACAGTCCTGGCGCCATAGGCGCCAGCCTCATAAAAGATGACTTTGTGTTTAAAGGTGCTTGGTGTAAATTTACCTGATGCAGACCATGCTGCAACATCCAGGCCATCTAGAGGCCTGAATCGGACTACTTTATCTTTGGGGACTACTTAACCACACGGGTGTGGCCGGAGGAAGAATACATACCTGAGAGGAAGGATACATACCTGGAACTACTTTGAAGGCTATTTAAGCCATGCCCAAGCAGCAACGCACGCTTCGCGTTGTTCTGCATCTAGCAGCTGGATGCTCACCGTGTCCGCTCCTGCATCCTGACTTCTGCCACGCCCGCCAGCATCCTGGAACACCTGCAAAGGGAGAAGAGAAGAGAATAGGAGAAAGAAGAGTCCTTACCTGCTAAATCCGCATCCCGGAGACATTTCGCCGACGATCCTGAAAAGGAACACATTCATTTTAAAAGCACATCGCATCGATCGATGCAGCGCCGCATTCCACTCACCTTTACTAGGTGCCTCCATGTTCATCAGTGACCATCTGGATCCAAAGCCACATTTCAGGGCCTAGGGAGAAAAAGACAAGAACAAAGGTGAGCTATGGAAGAGAATAAGAAAACCTTAATTTGCCATCATAAGACTTACCTCTTGGGTCATTCCCACTTCATTTCGGGTCGGTGCCGCATCCTGGCATTTCCGGACCCCGGCCCCTAAGGGGAAAAAGAGACATCAGCGTTAGTGAGCGAATGCTAAGACATTACCTGAACGCTCATTAAAGACTTACCTGATATCTACTGGAACTGCACCTCTCACTTCGGGTCGGTGCCATATCTCCGGCATTTCCGAACCCAGGCCCCTATGGGGAAAAAAGACACAAGCATTAGTGCATTAATCCAAGGACACTAAAGGAACCTCTCATCAAACAACTCACCTGAGTTTCCTTCGTCGGTTCCATTGCTCATCTCGGAATCTTTGTTCTGCACCTGAAATAGAGACAATGGACAATTATTATTTCGGGCTCATACTTAAACAGAATTCTCACAGTATTTTACCGGGAAGGTCAAGCAAACTTGAACTCTCTACAATCCAAGATCCAGTGAAGTAACTGGATTACAACGCGCCCCTGCATCAGAAGCATGATGGAGAGCTCGTCTTTCAGACCCTAAGGTGAGACTTCACGGGGAATCGCAGAAGGGTTTCGTGGAGGGTGAGAAGGGAGTGGGAGGCTTACACATTATCCCGCAGATTGTTAATACTCCCTTTTCACACACAGAAGGATATTTCTGCGAGCCAGACAAGCCAGATTTGAGGGTCCGGTCCTGTCCATCTTCCGAGTCCTGTGCTTCACCATAGAAGAGGCAACAGCACTCCAAACCAGGCCTGCGCCTCTGTGGGAGTCAGGTGAGCGTAACAAGAACTCAGAGGGAACGAGGTAGCCTGTCACTGCGGCAGACGGGGATGTTATCAGGGGAGGGGGAGGGGGAAGGAAGAAGAGAAAAGGAGGGTCTTGAGGATCTTCCAGGAAATTGAGATCCAGCTCAAGAGGAAGGCTGCTGTGGAGGAGAGAGATCTACCCCCCACGCTCTGCTGAGAGAAGCGTCTGATCTGCAGAGAGTTGAAGCTAGAAGACCGAAGGGCTCTAGCAGGGGGGTATTTAGGGAGAGAGAATTGGATGTAGCGGAATCGAGGACCATGCCTCAGAAAGCCTTGTGGATGATGCAGAAGGTCTTGAACTTGATCCTAGCAGCAACCGGGAGCCAGTGGAGCGATTTTAGGGCTGGACTGATGCGGACCCTGGGCATGAGGCCAAGGATAAGCCTTGCAGTCCTATTCTGGATTAGTTGAAGGGGGCAAAGAGAGGATAAAGGAAGATCGAGGAAGAGGCTGTTGCAGTTGTCCAGCCCAAAGAAGGCCATATCTCTAGAGACATTGAGTTTCTGGGGAAGGTGAGGAAAGGGAGAATGCCTCTGAGGAGGTGCAGCTGATAGTGGGCCTTCTTGGCAAGGTATGCAATGTGAGGAGAGAAGGAGAGAGAGGAGTCAAACATGACACCAAGGTTTTTAGCCTAACAAGAGGGTGAGGGGAGGGGTCCCATAGAGGGTGGCCAGAGGGTACAAGGGTGCTGGGGACCCAGTGAGAAGGATCTCATCAGTCGTACTGGCATTCAGGCAGAGATCGTTGGCAGCACACCATACCTGAATAGCAGTCAGACATTCAGGGATGAGGGAAGTGGAAGGGGAGGTAGTAGAGGGAAGTTTGAAGGAGAGCTATGTGCCGTCTGCATAATACTGGAAGCGAGCAGAGAAGGAGATCAGGTGGTCCAGTGGGGCAAGGTAGATGTTGAAGAGCCGCACCGAGAGGATAGAGCTGTGAGGGATGCTGCAAGTGGAAAGTGTGTTAGGGGAGAGAAAAGGGCACAGTTGAACCTGGAAGGTCGGTCGGAAAGGAAAGAGGTCAACCAGTCCAGTGCCAGGTCTGTGATGCCAAGGGTGGCATGATTGACCATGTCAAAGGCAAAGGAAAGATCCAGAAGGATAAGAACGGAAGGAGAGTTGGAATTGAGATTTGAAGGGAAGGAGCCAGTGGCAAATGAGTGGTTACAGAAACCAGCCAAGGTGGGCGCAAGGGAGGTCATGTTGTCCTTAATAGTTCTGGAGGAGCAGGGGAGAACCTGTTTGGAGGAGACTTTGATAGAGAAGACTTCGAATGGATTGTGTCCTCCCACGTATTCCTCATCTTGTGATAATTCGTTTGCCAGCTTAGCAGCTTCGGAAAAATTTTTCGGCAGAGGGCGCTGTGCTCGAGGTTGTGGTGTCGAATGTCCCTCGACGGGCTCCGTACCATGTCGACGTCACTGATGGTATAAGTAGCTCGAGCCGCGCCCGTTGGCTTCAGTTCCGTTTTTTGATTGCTTAGCTCTCGTGAATGGCGCGTTTCGAGATTTTCTGTCAAGAAAATGTCTTCTTCATCGACCGCTTCGACTCCCAAAACTGGGTTTAAGAAGTGTATCGACTGCGGGTCGAAGATGTCCATCACCGATCCTCACCGTATCTGTCTTTGGTGTCTGGGCTCAGACCATCGAACAGGTGACAGTGGCTCCTGTCAGTCAATGACAGAGAAGGCCCTCCGTGAGGGGAAAAGTAAGTTAGCGGTGGGGCGGGAGGTGTCGAAGGGCTCTTCGAAAGCCTTGTCTAAAAAACATAAGAAATCATCTGATTCAAAGGAATCGGAACGTTATCAAAAACATTCGAAGAGAACCCGGTCTCGTAGCAGGTCGAGACGATCTTCGTCGTCTACTAAAAAGCTCAAAAGGAGACACAGATCGCCATCGTCATCATCCGATTCATCGACGGAATTGGTTCGATGTCCCACTAGATCGGATTCCCCTTCAAAATGGAAGAGCTTTAGAAGAAAAATGATGCAGGTATTTGAGAACGAAGCCTCGACCCCCTCAAAGAAACCTCAGAAAAGCCAGACCCCGGTTGCTCCACTGGATGACGCAGGGAAGTCAGGAACTCCGACGGTAAAGCCTGGTAGTACCCATAAATCTCGAGTCGACAAATCGTTGAGAGATCCTCGAGGATCGAGTGTTTCTCCGATCCCTCATAAGAAACAAAAGTTGTCGAAGGCGAGCGCAACTTCGTCGACGCCATCGGCGCAGACAGTTTCGACGATGAAGCCTATATTATCCTCAACACCTTTGTCGAAGGCTTCGTCGAGTGCGTCGAAGGTTCCTTCGACCCCCTCGAAGAAAACACTGATTCCTTCGACAAAAAATCAAGAGGAAGAGAGAAGGTTTACACCTTTACCGAAGTCGGACTTCTTTAGATCCATGTCTTCAATTTTTGAAGAATCTGGCTCAGATGATGAAGATGTCACTCCATTTGGAGTAAAATATGGCACTAGACAAGTTCCAGAAGAACTGATAAACCCTGAGACAAAAATGAGAGACCTATCTGAGACTCTGCATTCTGCTAGTGGTGTGGACACATCACCCGAATTGCAGTTTGTTGCACCTGATCCTGCAGAACATGCAGACTCAGGGTATAGGAATTTGATGAGTAGGTTGATTGAAAATATGGGTTAGGGAAGAGCCTCCCCTACGTTTGAGCAAGACGATATGATGGACAAAATAGTCCAGGGACCCCAGAAAGACCCAGTTCTCCCTTTCCACAGGGCGCTCCAAAGAACAGTTGAAAAGAACTGGGAAAAACCTGATAGCATTGCTGCAGTAGACAGCAATCTCCCAAAGAAGTACAGAACCTCTACTTCTGATCCAGAATACCTGAGTAGACACCCTACACCAGAAAGTCTGGTTATTCAGGCCGTTACTACTTCCAGGCAGACAGCATACCCAACCATACCTCCGGACAGGGAGGACAAAAAGGTTGATGCCTGGGCTCGTAAAGTTTTTACTTTGGGTAGCATGGCCTTGAAATCGAGCAACGTCACCTGTACCCTGGCCAGGTTCACACATACCCTGTGGGAATGCATTTCGGGGGTCGCTGAACATATTCCGGAAGGCGAGGAAAGGGAAGGCTTCCTGAATATAGTCAATGACAGGAAGGAGGCAATGGGGGAATGCGTGGTTCAGAAAGTCAGGGTTTGCTCCAGATGTGCAGACCAGACTTATCAACATGCCCTTTGATGGCTCGAGGCTGTTTGGTAGTAAGGCTGATGAGAGCCTAGAAAAACTACAGACCTCGAAAGCGGCAGCTAAATCTCTTAGTGCCTCCATGAGGCAGCCTCAGAAACCCTATTCGGGCTCATTTTCCTGGAGGGGTCGTCCTTTTCGATACTACTCCTCTGTTGGTAGAGGAAGAGGACAGGCTTTTCAAAGGGGCAAAAGGAATGTTACTCATGGTGGACGAGCAAAGACTACAAAGCCATCTTCAGGAACGGCATCTATGCCCTCAGCCGCTCCTGCAGCCGCCTCCAAATCTCTCTGAGGTCTTATCATCAGGGTCGGACTGGGACAAGAAATAGGGCCATCACCCAAAAAAAAGTGGCCCACCCCTCTCCTCAAAAAAGTGGCCCACCCCTCGCCTCACGACCCTTGACCTCTGATGACATTACCAGAAGTGATGTCATTTGACCCCACCCCAAAGTGACATCCTGGGAATGTAACGCTCACCTGATTCCCACGGAGGCGCAGGTCTGGCTTCGAGTGCTGATGCTTCTTCAATGGTGAAGCGCAGGACTCTGAAGATGGACAGGAAGGGCCCTCTACTCTGGCTTCTCCAGCTCGCAGGAATATTCCCCTGTGCGTGAAAAGGGAGTATTACCTACTGACTGAGTTATGCTCAAGCCTCCCACTCTCTTCCAACCCTCCACGATACCCTTCCACGATTCCCCGTGAAGTCTCACCTTAGGGTCTGAAAGGACGAGCTCTCCATCTTGCTTCTGACGCAGGGGCGCGTTGAACCCAGTTACTTCACTGGATTGAGGTTGGATGGGAGTTCAGGTAAGCTTGATTATACTGGTAAGGCGCTGTAAAAGTTCTGTTGCAAGTTCAAAAGTTCAAGCTTTAAATAATAATGTTCATTGTCTTTTTTCAGGTGATGAATGAAGATTCCTTTGGAGACTTCTTGCAACAAAGCGCTGATGTTGATGTCTTTTCCCCATAGGGGCCGGGGTTCGGAATGCCGGAGATATGGCGCCGACCCGAAGTGAAACGTGCAGTTCCAGTAAAGATCTGGTAAGTCCTAGATGAGCGCTCAGGTAATGTTTTTGCATTCGCTCATCTAATGTCTTTGGGCCTCATTACACGGTAGGCGGTGAGCCATGGCGCTATTAGCGCCATGGCTCATGCCGGTAAAATACCGGCACCGCGTTGGCGGAAAGGGGATTTACCGCCCCATTCCAAGGTTGGAGGGGCGGTAAATCCCCCTTCCGCCATTGCCCTTCCCCATTCCCATTTCTGCCCCATAGGGCTCTATGGGAATGTGGAAGGCGCTAATTACGGCACCGCAATTTTGCGGTGCCGTAATTAACTCCGAGGTCACTTAGCGGGTTGGATTTTAACGCCTGCAAAAAGCAGGCGTTAAATCCCCCAACCCGCAAAGGGACCTCGTAGTAAGGCGGTAGGGATTTACCGGTACCGGTATTTTACCGGTACCGGTAAATCCCTATCGCCATCCGTGTAATGAGGCCCTTTGTCTCTTTTCCCCATAGGGGCCGGGGTCCTGCTTGGAAGCAGCAAGACCCGAAATGAAATGGGAATGACCCAACAGGTAAGTCTTAGAAGGAAACTGAGCTTTTCCTATTCCCTTCCTTCTCTCACCTCTTATTCTTGTCTTTTTCTCTAGGCTCTGGGAAGTGGCTGTGTATCCGGATGATCGCTGCTGAAGATGGAGGAACCCAGGAAAGGTGAGTGAAATGCAGCGCTGCAGCGATCGTAACGAAATGCTTTTAAAAATGATGTCTTCCCTTTCAGGATCGTCAGTGATGTCTCCGTGGTGCAGTTTAGCTGGTAGGTCTCTTGTCTCCCTTTCCAGGTGACCCAGGATGCTGACAGGCGTGGCTGAAGTCCAGATGCAGGAGCTGACACGGTGAGCGTCCAGCTGCGAGGAGCAGAACAACGCGAAGCGTGAGTTGCTGATCGGGTGTGGTTTAAATAGCTTTGGAAGAAATTCCAAGTGTGTATCATTCCTCCGATCAGGTATGTATCCTTCCCCGACCACACCCGGGTGGAAAGTAGTCCCACAGGTAAAGTAGTTCCTATTCAGGCCTCAAGAGGGCCTGGATGTGGCAGCATGGTCTGCATCAGGTAAGTGCACATTAAAACATTTGAACACATGTCTAGCTTTATGAGCCTGGCGCCTAAGGCGCCAGGACAGAGGTCCAACATGAGCCTGGCGCCTAAGGCGCCAGGACTGGTCCAAAGGGCCCCAGCTTGGGCCCGCTGGCACTCCCCTGGGGGAAATGATGCCTGCCTCTGGGGTTGCTGGGTCGGACCTGGCTCCTTGGAGGTAGGCATCATGACAGTACCCCCCCTCAAGGGCCCTCCCAAGGTTCTTCCCTCCGGGGGTTTGGGCTTGTTCGGAAATCTCCGGTGAAACCTTTGTACTAATCGAGGTGCGTGGACATGGTTACTAGGCTCCCACGATCTCTCCTGAGGTCCATATCCCTTCCAGTCAACAGGATAGAAGAGTTTCGACTTTACCACCTTGGAGTCTAAAATGTCTTTAACTTCGAATTCTAATTCCGCTTCAATTTGAACTGGATCTGGAGGCTTGGACAATCGGGTTCCTGGTTGTACTGGCTTCAAAAGTGATGCATGAAAAACTGGATGAATACGCATGTTGGACGGTAGATCCAGTTTAAAGGCCACTGGGTTGATTATAGCTTTGATGGGATAAGGTCCTATGAATCTGGGATTGAAGGTTCGCGGGCCCTTGAGGGGTAAATGTTTAGTTGCTAGCCATACCTGGTCTCCTACTTGGTAAGGAGGAGTTTTACTTCGGTGCAAATCAGCGTTTTCTTTATACTTTTTTTTGGCTTGCTGTAAATGAGTTGCAGCTTCTTTGAAGGCTCGGGTTATTGTGGAATGCAGATGATTTACTGCGGGCATTTCCAGGGTCAGAGGTGGATCTAGATCAGAGGTCCGAGGATGGTGACCATACAAAGTATAAAAGGGGGTTTGTCCGGTTCCAGAATGCACTGAATTGTTGTATGCATATTCTGCGATCCAAAGGATGTCTTTCCAATTTAACTCGGATTGGTGTAACATGCACCGAAGATATTGCTCGAGAGTCTGATTGGTTCTCTCGGTTTGTCCGTCGGTCTGGGGGTGGTGGCTGGTGGATAACCGCACATCTATTTGTGCTAGTTGGCAACACTTCTTCCAAAAATGTGAGATAAATTGACTTCCACGATCCGAGACTAAAATGGAAGGGAAACCATGTATGCGAACTATATTCTCCAGGAATTCCTTGGCCAAGGTGGAAGCTGAAGGCAAACCCTTTAAAGGGATAAAGTGGGCCATTTTGGAGAATAGGTCCACAATTACAAGGATTGTGTTGTAACCAGCACAAGGAGGCAGATCTGTTATAAAGTCCATTGACAGGGTGTGCCATGGTGCCGGTGGAATATCCAAGGGTTGAAGTAGGCCGGCTGGCCTTTTCTTTTGAGCTTTGTTTTGGGCGCAAATTCCACAAGACAGTACAAAAGACTTTATGTCTTTTCTCCAAGAAGGCCACCAGAAGTGGCGTTTGATTTTTTCCTCCGTTTTAGCGATACCAGGGTGTCCTTCCATTAAAGATTCATGATGATGGGCAATAACAAGTTCTTGCAATTCTTTACTTGGCAGAAACAACCGCTCCTGGAAGTAGGGTAAGTCATCCTTAATGGTGTAATGAGGACCCTTTTGACTCCATTCCAGTAAGGTTGAAGAGTCTAGAAGTTGTTTTACTTGCGTTTGGATATCCTCAATAGATTGCAATGAAGTTAAGCCTAAGATACTTTGTTCAGGTATGATGGGCACAGGTTCTAAGCTCGAATTAGGTTCTTCCATGCCAATCCGGGATAAGGCGTCTGCTTTTCCATTCTTGCAGCCAGGGTGATAGGTAATTACAAAATCAAATTCCGCAAAGAATAGAGCCCATCAGAGTTGTTGTGAAGATTGAGCTTTGGCCGTCTTTAAATACTGTAAGTTTCTGTGGTCCGTAATTACGGTGATGGTGTGCCTTGCCCCGAGAAGGTAGTGACGCCAAGCCTTGAAAGCAGATTTGATGGCCAGTAACTCTTTATCGCTAATTGCGTAGTTGATTTCAGGAGGAGAACATTTTCAGGACCAAAAGGCCACTGGGTGTAGTTGGTTAGTTTTTGGGTCCCTTTGCGACAGGACAGCTCCCATGGCCGAACTGGAAGCATCGGTTTCCAGTATGTACGGGAGATCTGGGTGCGGGTGCTTCAATACCGGTGCAGAGGTGAATTTGGTTTTCAGGTCCTGGAAGGCTTGTTCGGCTTCAAGAGTCCATTCGAAGCGTTTGTTTTTCTTTAGGAGAGCGGTGATGGGTTGGACTGTTCGGGAAAATTCCCGGATGAATCTTCGATAGAAATTGGCAAAGCCGAGCATGCTCTGAACTCCCTTCACCGAGCTTGGAGATGGCCATTTGAGAATGGCGTCCACCTTTCGCGAGTCCATTCGGACTCCTTGAGGTGTCAGGATGAATCCGAGAAACTCAACTTCTGTGGTATGAAAAACGCATTTTTCGAGTTTTGCAAATAGTCTGTGCTGGCGCAGTTTCTCAAGAACTGCCCTAACATGTTTTCTGTGATCAGATTCTGAAGAAGAGTACACCAGGATGTCGTCAATGTAAACAATGACGCAGACATCGATAAGTTCCCGAAGAACATCATTCATAAAGTACTGAAAGGCGGCAGGTGCATTGCACAAACCGAAGGGCATCACCTGATATTCGAAGAGCCCAAATTTGGTGCGGAATGCAGTCTTCCATTCGTCGCCTTCTTTTATGCACACCAGGTGATAAGCTCCTCGGAGATCTAACTTGGTGTACACACAAGCGTCTTTCACCTGGTCGATAAGCTCAGGGATCAAGGGCAGAGGATAACGATTCTTAATCGTTATTTGATTTAGGGCGCGATAGTCTATACACGTTCTAAGGTCGCCTTCTTTTTTTGGCACGAAGAACAGAGCTGAAGAGACAGGAGACTTGGACGGGCGAATAAAACCATTGGCTAGGTACTGATCTAAATACTGACGCAAATGCAGGTTCTCAGGTTCCCTAAGAGCATAAATCCTACTACAAGGTAGTTGAGCATTGGGTACCAGATCGATCTGGCAATCATAAGACCGATGGGGAGGTAACGTGTTAGCCTGTTCTTTCTGAAAAACGTCTTGGAATTCTTGGTATTCTGACGGTAGCTGTACAGGGGTGGAAGTTGCTGTGGCTAGACCCATAGCTGGATTTCTTGGATAACAAGTTGGTTCACAATCAGGAAAACTTATCTTCTTTGCTCGCCAGTCAATTCTGGGATTATGTGTTTCTAACCAAGGAATTCCAAGAATTACTTGAAATTGTGGGGCCTTGATCACATCAAACACGATTGCTTCCCGATGTCCATCCTGACCCACCAGTGTCACTTCAACAGTGGAATGCGTTACAGGCCCTGAGGCTATTTCGGTTCCATCTACTGTAGTAATGACATCTTGGGTTACTTTCGGGCGGAGAGGAAGCTTAATCCTGGAAGCCAATTCACGGTCTATGTAATTTCCAATAGCTCCACTGTCGATGTATGCTTTTATAGCATGCAACTGCTGAGGCTGTTTTGGGTCCACGAGCACCATTGGCATGACGAAATGCGAGGTCAAAGAGTTAGTTTTCAAGCTCGGCAAGCGGACCCCTACGCTTGCCGGGCTAGGTCGTTTCCCGAATCAGGTGTCACTAATTCGTTATCAGTAGCTCCAACCACCTTCTTAAGTGGTTTAACTGGACAATTTCGAAGAAAGTGACCGGAAGTCCCGCAATACAGACAAAGTTGCATTTGCCGCCTTCTCTCTCGTTCTTTCTGCGTTAATGGTCCTTTAACACCACCGATTTGCATAGGTTCAGATACGTCGGTACTCTTGGAGGTAGCGTGGGTTTTGATCGGTGCTCGGTTTTCATACTTGAACCGATCTGCTTTTCTATTTTGAAGTCTGTGATCAAGTTGAACCACCAAGTCAATGTAGTCTGCGCAGACCTGGGTGGGTTTACTATCTGAGCTAGAACATCCTTAAGCTCTCCGCGCAGGCCTCAATGAAACAATGTGATCCTTTTGCTTTCTGGCCATCCAATTTCCACAACCAGTCTGTTAAAGGTGGCTATGTAGGACAGAAGATCCTGATTACCTTGTCGTAAGGATAGCAGTTCGTTATCAAGGGCCTGTCCTTGAGAGTGTCGAGCGAACAATCTTTCCATGCTGGCCTGGAAGCCCTGAAAATTCTGGAGAATGGGATCATCCTGATTTACCAATGGAATAGACCAATCGGCAGCACTGCCACTGAGGTAAGATAGTATAAAGGCTACCTTGATCTGGTCATTAGGGAAGGCTCCGGGTCTGCATAGAAAGTGTAAACGACATTGGTTCATAAAGGTGGCATATTTCTTGGGATCCCCCGCAAAACGTTCAGGCGGGGCCAAAGGCATGTGTCCAGGTAGATTAATTTGTACCGGGCTACTCAAACCCATTGATGTGGAAATGTCTCTGGAATTAGGTAAAGGAGTGTGCCCTGCCTGGGCCTGTAATAACCTTTTGGCTAGGTCATCAGTTCTTTCCTTAGATAAGATCAGTTCTCTTTTGAGAGCGTTAGTCTCCTGGAGGGCTGAGTGCACCTCTGCCCGTAATTCCCCCAAAAGCTGGGCCAGCTGGTCAGTCTCGGAAGTCTCCATAGCGCCCGGGTGGGAAATTGTGGGTAGGCTTCGCGTTCTGTAACGCTCACCTGATTCCCACGGAGGCGCAGGTCTGGCTTCGAGTGCTGATGCTTCTTCAATGGTGAAGCGCAGGACTCTGAAGATGGACAGGAATGGCCCTCTACTCTGGCTTCTCCGGCTCGCAGGAATATTCTCCTGTGCGTGAAAAGGGAGTATTACCTACTGACTGAGTTATGCTCAAGCCTCCCACTCTCTTCCAACCCTCCACGATACCCTTCCACGATTCCCCGTGAAGTCTCACCTTAGGGTCTGAAAGGACGAGCTCTCCATCCTGCTTCTGACGCAGGGGCGCGTTGAACCCAGTTACTTCACTGGATTGAGGTTGGATGGGAGTTCAGGTAAGCTTGATTATACTGGTAAGGCGCTGTAAAAGTTCTGTTGCAAGTTCAAAAGTTCAAGCTTTAAATAATAATGTTCATTGTCTTTTTTCAGGTGATGAATGAAGATTCCTTTGGAGACTTCTTGCAACAAAGCGCTGATGTTGATGTCTTTTCCCCATAGGGGCCGGGGTTCGGAATGCCGGAGATATGGCGCCGACCCGAAGTGAAACGTGCAGTTCCAGTAAAGATCTGGTAAGTCCTAGATGAGCGCTCAGGTAATGTTTTTGCATTCGCTCATCTAATATCTTTGTCTCTTTTCTCCATAGGGGCCGGGGTCCTGCTTGGAAGCAGCAAGACCCGAAATGAAATGGGAATGACCCAACAGGTAAGTCTAAGAAGGAAACTGAGCTTTTCCTATTCCCTTCCTTCTCTCACCTCTTATTCTTGTCTTTTTCTCTAGGCTCTGGGAAGTGGCTGTGTATCCGGATGATCGCTGCTGAAGATGGAGGAACCCAGGAAAGGTGAATGAAATGCAGCGCTGCAGCGATCGTAACGAAATGCTTTTAAAAATGATGTCTTCCCTTTCAGGATCGTCGGTGATGTCTCCGTGGTGCAGATTAGCTGGTAGGTCTCTTGTCTCCCTTTGCAGGTGACCCAGGATGCTGACAGGCGTGGCTGAAGTCCAGATGCAGGAGCTGACACGGTGAGCGTCCAGCTGCGAGGAGCAGAACAACGCGAAGCGTGAGTTGCTGATCGGGTGTGGTTTAAATAGCTTTGGAAGAAGTTCCAAGTGTGTATCCTTCCTCCGATCAGGTATGTATCCTTCCCCGACCACACCCGGGTGGAAAGTAGTCCCACAGGTAAAGTAGTTCCTATTCAGGCCTCAAGAGGGCCTGGATGTGGCAGCATGGTCTGCATCAGGTAAGTGCACATTAAAACACTTGAACACATGTCTAGCTTTATGAGCCTGGCGCCTAAGGCGCCAGGACAGAGGTCCAACATGACTGCGTCCAAAGGGCCCCAGCTTGCGCCCGCTGGCACTCCCCTCGGGGAAATGATGCCTGCCTCTGGGGTTGCTGGGTCGGACCTGGCTCCTTGGAGGTAGGCATCATGACAGGGAAGCGATGAAACAAGACTTTTCACCCCTTGACAAAACAGGAAGTGGCATCAAATAGCATTGTTCCTAAGTACACTAAGGGGCTGATTCATGGAATTTGTGCGCCGAAAAATGGGGATTTGTGCGCCATTCTGCCTGCAAATCCCCATTTGTTAAACAGGGATTTGTGGCCAGAATGGCGCACAAATCCCCATTTTGTGGTGCACAAATTTCATGAATCAGCCCCTAAATTACTGTGAATCCAAGCAGACGTCCAAGGCCAAATGATAATGTTATAGTATAGCACTTACGCTTAAGCTCTTTTTTTTAGAACAAATATGCATACAATATCACCCAACCTGTGTTGGTACTCATTTATCGACCTAAGAAGGGTGAAAGGCTTTTTGAAAAAAAAAAAAAAAGTTGAACAAAACATTTATTTTTACTTTTTTCTTTCTTCCAAACCAGCCCAGGCATGGCCAGAAACCAGCCCCCACTCCCCAGGGACGATTTCGGCACGGCCACGGGCCGAAAGGCTGAGGGGCCAATCCGACCCTGCTTATCATACAAAACACCATTGGGAGGCAGAATCTCTCAGCATCTGAAAGAATGGCGGGGCATTACTTCAGATGCTTGGGCACTGGAAATAGTAGCTCAAGGTTACTGCCTTCCCTTCCTAAGAAGAACTCATGATCATCCACCAGGAGCCAGCTCTACCAAAATTCCAGATACGCTCCTTTAGCAGGAAATTATAACCCTGCTAGAGAAAGGTGCAATAGAACATGTACCTGTAGCGGAGAGGAACAAGGGCTGGTACTCCCCCTATTTTCTCATCCCCAAAAAGGACGGAGGATTGAGACCCATCTTGGACTTGAGAAAACTAAACAAATTCCTCAGGAAAGACAAGTTCAAGATGGTAACTCTTTCCCAAATCCGTCAGGCTCTCCAACTCCAAGACTGGTTAGTATCATTGGACCTTCAGGATGCTTATTTTCATGTGCCAATCCATCCCAAGCACAGAAAAAATACATGAGGTTCGCAGTTGGCGGTTCTCACTATCAGTTTCGAGTTCTGCCATTCGGGCTGACCTCCGCCAGAGGGTTTCACCAAACTGATGGCGGTAGTGGCAATGAGTCTCAGGAGAGGGGGGATTCATGTCTACCCCTACCTGGACGACTGGCTTATCAGAGCACGTTCTCCAGAACAAGCTCAGGAACACCTGTCGACCACCTGCCACTTCCTCCACAACCTGGGCTTCTCCCTCAATTTCAAGAAGTCCCACATGATACCATCCCAACAACTCCAGTTTATCGGAGCAGTTTTGGACACTTCCTCGGGCAAAGCCTCGCCGCCCGAGGTGAGAGCTCTCCACATCCAGCAGATGGTAACAAAATTCCAGAAAGCCCAGCATCTGCCGGCCTTCGATTTCCTGAGATTGCTAGGCCTCATAGCATCCTGCATTTTTCTGGTGCCAGAGGCCAGACTGAGAATGAGATCCCTGCAATGGGCCCTCAGAACTCAGTGGTCCCAATTCTCGGGGAATATGTCAGATCTTCTGCAAGTCCTGAGCACAGTTGCTCAGGTTCTATCATGGTGGGCTTGCAACGACAACATCCTCAAGGGAGAATCTTTTTGGCAACCATGACCGGAGATAAGAGTAGTGACGGACGCCTCACTCACGGGGTGGGGAGCTTACACCAACGATCTGACAATCAGCAGACGTTGGTCTACATCGGAGTCCAAACTACACATCAACCTATTGGAGCTGAGGGCAATCAGACTAGCGCTGAAGGCCTTCCTGCCCTCCGTACAGAGAAAGAATGTCCTGATAATGACAGACAACACAGTGGCCATGTACTACCTCACCAAAAGAGGGGGCGTAGGATCACTTCCTCTGTGCAGAGAGGCAATGCAGCTCTGGTTCTGGGCAATACAAGAAGGAATCTCTCTGTCGGCAGTTCACCTAGCCGGAGAGCAGAACACGGCGGCAGACGCTCTGAGCAGGCAGAGCACAGTCTCCCACGAGTGGGAGTTGGCTCAGGAAGTCCTTCTGGAGATCTTCGCCCTTTGGGGAACCCCTCGAGTGGATCTGTTCGCAACCATGGTAAACCGGAAGTGCGATCAGTATTGCTCAAGGGAATTTCCCCCGAGAGGAGCTCTAGGGGACGTGTTCGTAGTGGATTGGGATTTTCCCCTGCTGTACGCATTTCCTCCAGTCCCTGTGATTCCTCAAGTAATCAGGAGGTTGAGAAAGTTCAGGAAAACCATGATCCTAATTGGCCCAGATTGGGCCAGGAGAACGTAGTACCCGGACCTTCTAGACATGTCCATCTGCCCTCCAGTATGTCTTCCACAAAGAGAGGATCTTCTCTCGCAAGAGGAAGGTTGGGTTCCCCATCCAGAGGTCAACACACTCAACCTTCATGCATGGTTTCTGAGAGGTTGAGATACAAGGATTGGGATCTTCCGGATGACATAATGGAGATTTTGCTTTCGGCCAGGAGGCCAGCAACAAAATCCTTGTACCGGTGTCGTTGGAATAAGTTCAGTAACTGGTGCAAAGATAGGGATGTGGACCCTTTTCAATGTAGCACACCAATGGTGCTTTCCTTCCTATTACATCTAGCCAATCTGGGGCTCCAGATCGGAACAATCAAAGGATATCTTGCTGCGCTGTCCATTTTTAAGCGCTCCTTGGAAGAGGTTTCTTACTTTAAAATACCATTAATAATACAGTTCCTAAAAGGACTTACAAATGTATATCCACCAATACCATTTCATGTTCCAACTTGGGATTTCAATTTAGTTCTTAAATTCCTAACATGTATACCATTTGAGCCTCTGCATTCCTGTCCATTGAGGCTTTTAACACTAAAGACTGTTCTTCTTGTGGCATTGACATCAACCCGCAGGGTTAGTGAACTACAGGCTCTCTCATGTAAACCTCCATACACCACATTTTACAAGGACAAAGTAGTTCTGAAAGTTAAACCATCTTTCTTACCGAAAGTAGTTTCCGACTTCCATTTGTCGCAGAAAATTGTTTTACCAACATTCTGTCCTCCTCCTCATTTGGGAAAAGAAGAGGAGAGATTACATAGGCTGGACCCCAAGAGGGCCCTCAGCTTTTACATTGCAAGAATGACAAAATTACGTCAAGATGACCAACTTTTTGTGGGAAATACACAGGTCGTAAATTGGGGTTCGTGCTAACAAAACAAACCATATCCCGCTGGATTATTCTAGCTATACTGGAATGCTACAGATTAGCAGGAAAAGACCCACCGGATGGGCTACGTGCTCACTCCACAAGGGGAATGGCTACTTCTGTGGCTTTGAAGAGGGGAGTCCCTGCTAAAGATATTTGCTCGGCTGCAACATGGGCATCAATGCATACCTTCATCAAGCATTACTGCTTAGATGCCTCCTCCTCGAATGAGGGTCTATTTGCCAGAGCAGTACTTCACTCTGTACATGAAAACAAGAACTAGCACTCCCACCTCCAAATTGGTTACTGCTATGGGAGTCTATCACAAGATGAGGAATACGTGGGAGGACACAATCCATTCGAAGAACAAGTTACTTACCAACTGTAACGTTCTTTCGACTGGATGTTCCTCCCACGTATTCCCCATCGACCCTCCCAGCCTACCCCGCAGAACAGTTTAAGTTCTCTTACAATTTCCTCTCACGATGGGCCTATCAGTCACAGCATACGCCTGGATGTTCCACAAGTATTTCCTCCAAAAAACAGAACTAAAGCCAACGGGCGCGGCTCGAGCTACTTATACCATCAGTGACGTTGACACGGTACGGAGCCCGTCGAGGGACATTCGATGCCACAACCTCGAGCACAGCGCCCTCTGCCGAATTTTTTTCCCGAAGCAGCAAAGCTGGCAAACGAATTATCACAAGATGAGGAATACGTGGGAGGAACATCCAGTCGAAAGATCGTTACAGTTGGTAAGTAACTTGTTCTCTAGATACTTCCTCTGTGCTATGGACTAGAAAGAGGACAGTGGGAGGGAAGGGAAGAGGGGGTCCAATGGAGGCCTGAGAACTGGGGGGCCAATGGAGGCCTGAGAACTGGGGGGAGAGGGGAGTAGAGGAGGGTGAGGACAGGATGCCCTGAGGTTTGGTTAAGAAGTGGGAGGCCTGTAAATTAAAGAGGGTCAGGGATGGCAGGGGAGAAGTGGAGACTGCAGTAGGATTGGCGAGTTCCTTGCAGATTTTAAGCAGTTTGCCCGTGTTGTTAGAGTCCCAAGAGATGCAGGCTTGGATATGGGCCATCTTCTTCGAGCAGATGGAGAGTCTGCACTGCCTTTGGAGCAGGCGGCAGGCCAGACTGTCAGAGGATGTGCCTGATGCCACCACTTCCGCTCAGCAACTCTGCACTGCCTCTCTACATGGGACTTTATCACGGGGCTGGGAAGTCTGAACTAAAATAGCATTATTTCACTTCTGGCACCGATAATTGTATTTGTTTGTTTATATATTTATTTGGATCTCTGAAGAAAAGCTGAAGATGGTCAAATGCTTTCTCTCCTCTGAAGCACTAGTGTGAAAATGCTAATTGCGCAATGAAGGTGCGCATGTGTCCAGTGCACGATTGCCAGAGGGATGAATGAATGTGTGAGACTCTCTCAGGGCTGCGTTATATGTGTCATGCAATGTCTCTTCATTGTGCACTGGGAGCGTGCAGGTTTCCAGTACAGATTTGTCAGAGGGATGAATGAACGTTTGAGACACTTTCATGAATGTGTGATATGTGGCATGCACTGTCTTCATTGTGCAGTGAGGATCTGCAGCTTTGCCAGCGGGATGAATTGATGTATGAGACACTTTCAGGGATGTGCGATATGTGGCATGCACTGTCTTCATTGTGCAGTGAGGATCTGCAGCTTTGCCAGAGGGATGAATGACACGTTCAGGAATGTGTGATATGTGGCATGCACTGTGTCTTCATTGTGCAGTGAGGATCTGCAGCTTTGCCAGAGGGTTGAATGAATGTTTGAGACTCTTTCAGGGATATGTGATATGCGGCATGCACTGTGTCTTCATTGTGCAGTGATGATCTGCAGCTTTGCCAGAGGGATGAATTAATGTTTGAGACTCTTTCAGGGATATGTGATATGCGGCATGCACTGTGTCTTCATTGTGCAGTGAGGATCTGCAGCTTTGCCAGAGGGAGGAATTAATGTTTGAGAATATTTCAGGGATGTGTGATATATGGCATGCACTGTGTCTTCATTGTGCAGTGAGGATCTGCAGCTTTGCCAGAGGGTTGAATGAATGTTTGAGATTCTTTCAGGGATGTGTGATATGTGGCATGCACTGTGTCTTCATTGTGCAGTGAGGATCTGCAGCTTTGCCAGAGGGATGAATTAATGTTTGAGAATATTTCAGGGATGTGTGATATGTGGCATGGATCTCCAAAGCTGAAGGACAATTAAGCCATTGACCGTTTGTTGAATGGGGATAATGGGAAACTATTAGTATTTATCCATCATGGCGGTGTCGGTTGCGCAGAAATTGGAATTATGATTGTTTTATTATTGGCTGTGTGTTTTTGATATGTTTAAATTATACATATTTTTCATGTTGCAGATTATTCCTGAACAGGGACCGCCCGGTCCACCAGGACCAATGGTAAGTGTGTGTTATATTGTATTTTTCTTCATATATATATATATAATTATAAGGCTAACTTAAAATGTGCTAGTCTATCGCCATGTACCTGATTGTTATCATTATTACTGTTAGGGTATTTATTGAGTGGGGACCTAGCTTCAAGAAGTAATGGAGCGCTTTACAGGCATAGGGTGGAGAACATGGTGAGGGGAGCAGAGAAACGAGGCAGTGCGGAGCTAGTAGGGGCTGGGGAAGGTGGGCAATTTGGTAGCAAGGGATCTACAATCAACCAGAGGAGGAAATAGTGGGGAGCAGATCACCCAATCTCAGGTGGGGTGGGGGTGAATGGTTTGTGGGCGTAGGTGTTAGGGAGGAGCCATTCCTTAAAGAGGAGGGTCTTGAGCTCTTTCCTGATTGGCAGAAGAGAGTGGGTGGGTCTCTTGTTGATGGAGAGGAGGTTCCAGAGTCTTGGAACATTAACAGAGAAGGTCTCTTCTGGTTCTTTCCTTTCTGCACCAGTTGAGTTAATATCTGCACGCGTCATTCTGGTGGATCTTAGGCCTCCAGAGAGGCCAAGTGTCTCAGTGAGGTAGCTTGGGGACTTCAGAGTGACATCCTTGTAGATGATGCAGCAGGATTGAAGATCAGACTGGCGTGCAGAGGGGGAGCCAGTGCAGTTCAATGAGGGTTAGAGTGATCTGGTTGATATTTCCAGAGTCCTTTGTTGAATCTTCCTGCAGTATGCAGGACACATCTCAGGGGTGCTAGGTGAGTCACAGCAAGGCCTTCCAGAATGATATTCCCAACATCCAGGTGGGAGAGGACCAAAGGCTTGGACAGCAGATCTGAAGTTTGTTCTGGGTAAAGGGCTGGCTTGATTCTCTGCAGGAGTGAAAGTTATTAACAAACCATTTTTGTCTGCCTTGCTATGTGCTGTTTGAGGGAGAGTTGTCTGTAGATTATGAACCCAAGAGACTTGGCACGTGTGACCAGCTGTGGAGGGGGTGGGGGGGCTAAGCCCTCAAGGTGCATAGCAAAGGGCCAGGTCTGGATGTCAGGGTGTTCAGTGTTATAGGTCAGGAGTAGGCATTGGGTCTTGGAGGGGTTGAGCTTCAGGTAAGCACTGGGCATCCACAACTGGATCATTGAAAGGCAGGCCTTGAGCCTGTGGATGTCTTTGATGGAGGATATCCTGAGGTACATCTGAGTGTCATCTGCATATTGGTGGATGTGGATGTTGTGTGGAGCAAGGAGGGTTTCAAGTGGTTCCATGTGAAGATTTAGGATGACGGGGGAGAGGATGGACCCATGCAGGACTCTACAGGTGATGGTAGAGTTGGTGATCAGGAAGAATCTACTTGTAAAAGCTGGTGGCAATTAGAAAGGTAATATTTGAACCAGGAAGATCTCACTGATCCCCATGCAGCGATGTAGATTGTCAGTGAGTGTCTGGTGGTCTACTGTGTCAAATGCTGCTGAGAGTTCATGGTGAACCAGGAGGCAAGGATGGCCACCATTGAGGATTTTAATGGCATCACCCTTATGGTAGCTGTTTCTGTACTGCATGTAGGTCTGAAGCCAGATTGGTTGGCTGAAGGAGGTTGGCTTTGATGTGTTGGAGGAGTTGCATGGCTACTGCTTTCTCAAGGATCTTACCTACGAAGGGAAGATGGGTGATGGGGTGGTAGTTGCCGAGGTAATCGGGCATCCATGTTGGTTTCTTGAGAAGTGGGAGGATTTGTTCAGTCCTGCGTCACTCCACCAAATTGCGCACAGCTGCCTCAGATGCTGCAAACTTGCCCCTGCATGCAAACATCAGTGTGCCCCCCCCTTCACTCAGACATATCATAGCAGAAGGCACAGTTTACGCAGCTATGGGCCCAATGACTTGGGGATAGCAAAAGCAATTGTGCATGCTGGCTCCCACCCAGTTAAAGGCATTGCCCCAGCCAGATCCACCTATGACCACCAAACACTGCAGCATATTATTCACATCGCGCATACAGCTCAATCGTTTTGAACCATCCAAGTGGATGAAATCAGATTTAGCATAGAGAGCCCGTTGAAATCTGTGGATGGTATTTGCCTAGCTGCAGTTATGAACTGGCTCCAGGGTGGGTGACACACGCCAATGCCTTGTGAGTTGCAAGGTATGCCTCACCATTCTGTTAGGAAAGGATGATACCTTGCATGTGATGATTCCGTGAGTGAGACAAGGCACACAGCAGACTGGTGCACGCCGCACAAATGATCAAAAATATGTATAAAAATAGTACAGACCTTCAAACTGTGTATGAACAAGGTTTTTATGAGTGTGGATGGTGGTGTATTTTGGGCTGGAAAATGGCCTGATATCATTCAGGTGTTAGCCAGCAACATGGAGATGAAAATATGTTTCAGGAACTGCTGGGAACCAACATAAATACCAATACCGGTAATTGTTAGGGCAGGGCCACCACCACCAAGTAGGTAACATGCAACTTGCCCAGGCAGAGAACCAGCGTGTTATGGAGTAGGAGGCACCGAAGATCCACAGAGAGAGGGGAGAAGTCCGTCCTTCATTTTGTTCCCCTTTTCTGCGTATGCAGCACAACCTTTCCTGGTCCTTTTCTACTGCATGTCCCTACTTTCGGCCAGCGTTCTCTCCCTCTTACATCATTTCTTTTTTTAGTTCCATTCTGTATTCCTTTTGTTTTTTATTCAATCCCCTGCTTTCTTTCGATCTTTTACCCCTGTTTTTTTTCTCATTTGACACTTGATTTGCTCTTTTCCTCCTTAATTGCCTTTTGTTTTCCGTGCAATGTTCACTTTCTCCCCTCCCCCTTACCCCGTCCGCCTCCCTCTTTTCTTTCATTCTGGAATTCTTCTACATATTCTTTCTGCATTTTCTCCTTTCATTCCTGTGTTCATGTTCTTTACCTTTTTCCACGCACTCACCCGATTCTTGATCTTTCTCCCCCTCGTTTTCTCACTTAGTGCATCCAGCACCTCAAGACCGACCCCCCACCTCACCCTCCCTGTCTTTCTCTTATAGTTTGATTTGAATTTGGCTTTTATTGTCAGGTGTTTCAGCACCCACTCAACCCTGACAATCCCCTCTGTGGGGAACTGGGGGGAACTAATGGTCCCAACTTGTCTAAGGCTGGCAGCGCCCTGCGAAAGGTAGGGCCATTTAGGATGATAAAGAGGTGTTGTGGGAGGGGGCGCACTACAGGGAAAAGCAGGCTTCTGGCTTTTGTCCTTGGTCAGTGCGCCGCTCACACGGATGTTAATCTAAGACAGTGGGCCTCATTACAGATCTGGCGGTAAGCCTGCCGGTGATACTGGTGGCTTGCCGCCAGACCCGAAACAACCCCGGTGGCCGGGAAGTCAGGCGCCGGAAATTTTGTAACTCCCCATTCCAATTGAGTCCCTTTGGACTCAATGGGAGTGGGGAACAAGGAAGCACCGGCACCGCTAATAACGGTGCCAGTGTTTCCGTGAAACTCTGCGGGCGGGTGCCATTACGTCCGGCAGGTCTGACCATGGCAGGCAGGACGGCACCCGCTAGCCGAGTTGTACTGTGCCGGTCCGGTAACAATGGTGCCACTGCCAGTACGCCTACCGGCGTCAGACCCTCACTGCCTGTCCCTGATGCGGGGAGACCGATACAAAACTGCCCGTGCAGCGCCCCTCCCCGCACTCTGAGTACCGGACGCGGCCCCCTTTGCCCGCCCATAGAAACGGGTCTGGTGACAGACTTACTGATTTAAAGGAAGAAGGCCGGAAATGAAAGAAAAAAGCAAGACGTCTTGGCTAAATTGAAGTTATGTACTTTATCAGAATGCTAAATTACACAAAAATAAAGGGTGGGTTGGAGGGGAGTGTGTCTGGGCTACGACACATGTGTTTTGTTTTTGTGGATTTGCTCTCACGAACGATGGTGGTTTTATTTTTACAGGGGCTTCCAGGAATTCAGGGACCGAAGGTGAGTCAAACATGCCTGCAGTACACGTTAGTTGTCAACGTCTGTCATGTATTACTGTACATTCCAGTCAAGCCGTGTATCCATCCCCTCTCCATTATATACCGCGCTCCTCTCCTACCCCACGAATAGCACCAAACCGTTGGCATGCACTGTGGTTTACTTCCGGAATTCATTCTTGTTTTGACTGGTATTCATTCAACTGATGGCAGGGGAGGGAGTTTGGGAGGTGGGGGTTTATTTGTATCGGTGGGGTGGGGGGGCGGGTATTGCTCAGGAATGCAGTACCTAGAATTTAAGGAGACTGTTTTACATTTTACAAAACATATCAACATATCTGCTTAGCTTGTTATAATTTCATAGGGAAAAATTAAATTCATGGAAGATTTAGACCCGCCGCAATTAACACAACTACTAAATGAGCCAGTGCTTGACTAGACCCTTCGGAAAACGGTTGCTAGACACAAAGCCATTGGCCTATTATAGCAATACTAATAATAATATAGCCTTATACACTGAAGGGGGGGCATTATCACGCGATAATTGCCTTGCACCACAAGTTTGGGAAGGGTCATTATCCCAAGTGATCATGACCCCTCCCAAGGTCTATGAGGCTATTGGCACATAGAGGTACTAGCAAATCGTCTTCTGGTGGTGAAGTAAAAAAATGTTCTTTTATTAGTGAGAAAGTAAATCAACAAAAACAGTAAATTCAATGTGGTTTTATTTTGTAGTATTTAAATAACAGGTGCTGTGTTCATAATTTAAGCATTTCAATTGCAAACCTGTTCAATCTAATCGCGTTTAATATGAACATGGACAAGGGGTCGTGAAAAAGTAAGCAGTTTCTCTATAAGAAAGGGAAAGCGTTTTCTCATGCGTTCGCTTTGTCTCCGTTTTGTTAAATACGAAGCTGCAGTGGAAAAAACGGGGTCTCCTATAGAGGAAGTGTGCTGCTGAAAGACATGGTGACTGAAAATTGCATTATTGTTTACCTGTCTGCTTTTGAAGTCCAAATGTTCAGAATGCAGTCAATACTGGTAGTTATTGACTGCACTCTGAACATTCTGATTCGCTAAGAGGAGGCCACGAACAATCTCCATGTGCTAGTAACTATTATACAGCGCTTGCCAACAACGTTTTGGCGGTTTTGCAGCACTTTTAAGTAACAAGTATTATTACACAATATCCCTAATTTATCATCAACCTTAAAGGGGTGGAAGGGTGAGTTCAGCCCTGCCGGAAATGAAACCTGTGACCCTCAGGTTAAGTGGGGGCGCTAAACTACTGACCTAAAGTGCACCCGCCTTGTCTGCGCCCCTGTTCTCAGCGGGAGCCCCAGCGCAAGCGGCACTTTCCACACTTTTCATTCCAGGGTATCTACAAGAACCCCGTGAGCAGCCACTCTTCCTTGGAAAGGAGACATTTTTCCACACCAAATGTTGACATGTCAAGTTTTCTTATCACACGAAGATGTGGTGAAGCACCTGTTCAATATAGGGTTTAATTCCTTTCATGTAGATTCACATTTTACAATATTATCTTCTGGGCGCTGGTACACACACGGGTCAATACCAACTTTCGCTAAATTATGGTTTTGTTGATCTCTTTGCTGCAATTTTTACCACTTTTGACTGCAAAAAGGTAAGTTGTGATAATGTATATAGAATGGCGGTTGGTGGAGTAAGTGCGGTGCAGGGGCTTCTACCCGCCACCACCCTCGTATTTTATGGGTACAGAAAAGTGGTATAGGCGGTGACAAAAAGAAATAATGGGCGAATCATTTTCCGTACTCATTCCTACATCCCACAGAGGCACGTGCGTATGCCCACTTCAGAAAGCACGATAGTACATAGGGTATATTTCTCTTGTACACAGTGCCCTGTGTGAGATTTGTGCACCCCCACCCCCAGCTCACCACAAATGCAGAACTTCAGGGGGCTCAGTTCTGTGTACAAAAGAACTGAGCGGCTGTTCTTGTAAAGTGTGTTTAAGGGCGCCTTGCCGCCAGCTCAGTGTCATTTTTACGCCGTGGGTGCACCCTTGTGCGGCTGCACCCTCTGAGCGCACCCTGAGCTGGCGCTGCTTGTACAGTACTAGCGTACATGTGTAGATAAAACTGGGGCTCCTGGCTAGGCCCTGATCTACCCAGGCAGGTTTGAGACTATATAATAATGATGTGATCAGGGTGGCTGACATGACATACATTCCTCACATTACCCCTACATGAAGAAAAACATTGCTCCTGAATGCTGTGTGCGTAAAAAAACAGCCTTTTGCCCCAAAGCTTTTAATACATAAAATATATTCTTCAAATCAGTTTTTCAAAGCAGGACACACATTCATAACAACATTCTGTACAAAATACACAGATGCTCATTCCAGTTACGTTGACTGGAGTTGAACACAGGTATCACCCCTTGCAAAATCTAGGGAATTCCATAAACAAATAACATGTATGTAGAGTGCACAACAGTACACAATTGACAGTGCTGATAATACAAACTGGAGACAAAAACAGGTAGTCGACACTACTGTGTTTCGGCCAAATTCATCAGCCATTCAATAGAGCTGGCAAGTGGTTGGCTTTCATCAGGACGGAAAAACAGGTTGAAATGGAGGTGCGCTACTGTTCTTGTGTAGTCAGGTTTGATACGGTATGTGCTTGTCACATTTCCCCTGTGCAGATTCTAGGAGATTGTAGCCACAGTTTTATACGGTATTTCTCGTATGACCGAGTGCCCTTTGATGGCGTGATTTATTCAGCCGAAGCGCGTTTCCAATACTAAAACACTGGTTTTGTTCCGAGCGAGTAAATCAGCAAACAGCTCTGTCTCAGTGGAACGGGAGGTGCTGCAGCCGAGTGCCTGTTCTGGAAACATGCTTTGGCTGAATAAATCACACCGAGGACATGGATCCACACGTCCATCAATAGGACTTCAAGATCCAAAGCCCACGGATTTCCATCAATGGGCACTCGGGTATACGAGAAATACCATATAAAACTGTGGCTACAATCTCCTAGACTTGTGGTCTCGCGCAGAAGGGATGTGACCAAGCCGTTTGGGCTAGACTGTCCTTTTTGGGGTGGGACCAAGCCTGATTTGCATATGGTCTTTCCATTTTTATAATGGCTTGGCAGGTAAGGAACTATGGTCTGGAGGGTTGCCCAGAGCAATGCCAGAGGTTATGATTAATTCCAAACCTTCCAGCCATCACCTCTTTTTCTTTTTTTTTTTGCATTTGGGAATGTTAAAATACCTGAAATTGGATGAAATGTAATTTGAGATTAATTTTGTTTTAATTATTTATTTGTTGTAGTATATTGACATTCTCTCTGAGGATTTTTACCTCATTTAATTCTCATTCTTTTAATTAAATAAAGACATTTTTGTATTAATGTTTTTTGTTAAGGTTGAAACTTTGTTTTAGCAAAAATACAGTAAAAAAAAATAGAGAGAAACGTAGATATCATAATAATATCAACATGATTAAGGCAGCCGATGAATGAGATTGGAAGTCTGTCGATTTTGGCCAGAGGTGTCTCGCATTCCACTAAAGCTTTGGGAAAATTGGCTCTGAGTAACACAAGATGGGTCATGGGTGATCTCTTACAACTGGGTATATGAGTGACTCAATAGTGCTGGCTGAAGAGTGAAAGTTGGTGATGTTGCAAGTCATTGAGAATGGCTTATCTACAAACAGTTTATAAACTTGACTAATCCAACAGTGACAGAATCCGGTACACAGACATCTGCCCTGATTTGCCTGTTGGGTTTAGAAAGCTCTCCACATAAAATGGGATCTTACCCAGAATGCCACTACTTGTTTTCCTAAATTGTCATCCCAAGATTCCAAACTTTATTGTTTGAAAGCGGTAAAATATGTATGTGCACGGTGCATTATTGTAAAATACATTTAGTAACGTGGTGTGTCACTAATATTTTTAATTTGCACCATGCTTGAAAGGGAATTTGTTTTATGGTTTTATTATTATACGATCATTCTAGATCATAAACTAGTGGCTTAATTCCTTCCGTGTGCAACACATTATAGTAAACCATTTCCTGTACGGAACGTCTTTGATTGGCATGGCCTGCGTAGTCAGTCTGCGACTTTCCATGAATGCACACTGTTAAATTATCCCTGTTTCCGGCTTGCCCTCTACTGAAAACAATGGTGCCCAATAAAGGCTCCCTTTCTGAAGCACATTTGGCAGTCACCTGTAGCATTTTCCTGTCTAAATGTCCTTAATCCTTTTCAGGGGAATGATGGCGCTAAGGGAGACAAGGGCGACAGTGGTGAGAAAGGCTACACTGGTCCACCGGTAAGTGGAAATTAGGATACTGAGCAAACTGGAAAATCGTATTCTTATATTTTAAAAATGTGTGATTTCTTTATTGTACTTCTAGGGCCTGCCTGGTTCCATAGGACTTACCGGATTACCGGGCGCCAAAGGAGACAAGGTATTTTATCTGTGCATGCATGCCATGTTATTCAACGCAGTGGGCCTCATTATAAGTTTGGCGGTAGCCGTGCCGGTAAAACCGGCAGGTTGCTGGCAAACTTCCGAAAATTTCCGGTGCCCGCGAATGGGCAATTACTGGGGCATTCCGGCCCCGCCGGACCCGGTATTTGCCCATTTGCGGGCGCCGGAAAAAAAGATGCTCCCCATTACCATTCGCCCCCATGGGGCTGTATGGGAATGGGGAGGTCGGATGCAACGGCACCGTTTATAACGGTGCCGGTGCATTCAACATGCTGTGCTCGTGGGTGCCTTTCTGCCCGCCAGGTCCGACCTGGCGGGCAGAACGGCACCCACAAGCACAACTGGTAGTTTGCCGGTCCGGGAACTACGATACAGGCAAGCTTACCGGTAGCGTAGTTCCCGGGCCGGCAAACTTATAAGGAGGCCCAGTGGTTCTGTCAGCATCTAGTTTATAAAGTGCTTAGAGAGAATCACAGGGGTAAAGTGGGAATATTGATCATCCTGGGAGTTGCATTAGAAGTCGCATGTAGAGCATCCAAAATGAACAAACATCCCACCTATTGCTGTGAATGGGTCACATTACCAAAGACCACCAGCTCAGTGTTGTATTGTGATGTCAGTGGACAGGGACGGCATTGAGTGCATCCTTCAGTTTGCACACAGGTTCACAGCTATTTTGCGGCTGGGAGTAGTTGTTTCTTTGTTTTGTCTTATTCGTATTTATATAGCGCACAACAGCCCGAGGACATCATGGCACTTGTTACAGTATAATGCTTAGTTACAGAGTATGCATCATGCGTATGTTACATAATGAGCTTGAGCAGTGATACAATATATATACAAATTTACAATATAGTTATATTGCATTTGTGTTTATATTACAATATACATGACAGGAATAAGGTAGGAAGTCGCATTACTCGTTGAGGAAAGTGATCTTGAGGTTGTTGCGCAAGACTGAGATGGAGGTTTCAGCTCTAAGGGTGGCAGGGAAGCCTAGACCTCCAGCTGTGGCTCTCTTGATGCACGGTATGTGTAGTTGGTTGGTGTAGTGAGCTCTGGTGGGGCGAGTGGAAGTGGTTCTTGATATACCTTCGGATAAGTAGGTGGGAGCAGTGTTGTTAATGCATCTGTGTGTGATGGTAAGGATTTTCAGTGTGATGCGGTCTTTGACCTGTAGCCACCGTGCTTCAAGTCTGCCATGGGATATATGGTCTCTTCTTGGGATGCTCAACGCGGCTCTTGGGGCATTGTTTTGTGTGGTTTGCAGTCTATGAATGTTCTTGGCGGAGGTGCCAGCTAAGAGAGCGTTGCAATAATTGAGTTTAGCGCCTATAGTTGCTCTCGCTATGGCCAAGCGGTTGGGAGCGGATAGGTAGGGTTTAGTGGTGTTGTTGTGCAGTTCCTCGCTTTGCAGGGGAGATTATTGAAATAGACAGCCAACAAGGGTGGTGGGTACTTTGGTGTGGTACATTTAGTAGGCTGACAACGTAAAAAAGGATTACCTGATGTGGTTGTGGTATAAGTACAGTGCTACAGCAAAAATATACCATATTTCTTTCCTTGACTTCAGGGGAAACAAGGTGAACCCGGACTAGATGTGAGTATTAAAGACAGTTTAATGTTATGTTTTAAAGAAGCATTTCGTGGATGCAAAATGTTCCTTGAATAATGCCAAACAAGTTAATGTATGTCTTTATTTAAACATCACATATCTGTCAAACAATACATTAATTGTGTTCCTTCAATGGGTGATTGAGTATTGGGGCAGTGGTATGCTTTCTTCTAAGCACTACTGTATGGGTTGTTTTCCCTAAACTGTTAATGTACTTTCCACTTTAGTGTTAGTTTCTCCATGTGGATCCGTATTATTGTCAAATACCAGAGAGAGGGGGGAAAGGTAAGTATATTTGCAAAAGTGAAGGACCACAGCGAAGCGAGTTAAGAGGTAATACTCGTACAGGAAAAATGTCCTTCAGATTTGCATTCATGACAATCAAAACTGGAATGGCAACCGCGGCTTCCATCACTAAAATGAGAAGACACAAGGGTGGGAGATGAGAGTTGGTGACAGGGCCCAATCTACTACTCACCTGAGTTAGAAATCTCTCAGGTGCAGTCAACATCCAAAGTTGCAGGAAAACAAAGGTGGGTTACGACCCAGCTCGGAGGGATACAAGTGGAGCCGTCTAAATGTTTTTACATGAGATCCTAAATTGCTTCTTGCTTTGCTGCTGGCGTGCCCATAGGTATCAATGTTATTGTATAATGCAGGAAGAGAGGGGAGAAGTGACTTTTCAAGGACGTGTGTTCCTTTTTTGGTTTAATTGACTTGGAAAATAGGTAATAACAGAGGGTGAAGGCAGTCCTAGGGTAAGGGTCCCTCAACATAAGAGCATTGTTTGACTGAGTGACGTATACCAAGTGGTGAAAGGGTAAGCGTGGGAGCCTATACCAGAGACAGGGTCTGGCAGGACATACGCATAATTTAATTTTGACAGCCTGAGACCAGTGTTTACACATTTACAGATTGCATAGAGTGGTATTGAGGGCAGGTGGGTCGGACAGTTGGCGTGGATAGCTTGCTTTGCGCAGGAGGTTGGAAGGCTTTTGGGGACTCCTCCCATCACTAGCAGGGAGCATGCAAGGATCGTTTTGCAGAGTTTCTTTGAAGAGACCACTTTGATGTCTGGGGCGGCACATTCCGGAGGAGGGGGGCAAGTAGGGGAAAGGAGCAAAAGCGTGAAGAGCACAGAAGGGGCAGGGAACTTCTAGGTTGTTAAGAGACAAGGAGCAAAGTGTTCGCGTGGGAGAGGAGCAAAGTGTTTGCGTGGGAGAGTACTGATATGTCAGTGAGGTAGCAATACCATGGGTGGTTTTTTTAGAAGTGTAGCACAAGTTTACCATAAGAGCAATTTTGCATGGAGAGCCATCAAATATCGTGCTGGTGATAGAGCTGGCAGAGGATCTGGGAATGTTGAAAATTGTGCATGTGGCAAAGTAGAATACTTTGTTGATCTGAGCACAAGGGCAAAGGGGTAGATAAAGAAGCAGGCGTGTGCAATTGTCCAGTCTGCCGAGCTTAAGAGTAGAGATACGTGTTTTATTTCAGGGGTAGAATGATGCATGAGGTGTGGGCAGATGTTTCTAATGTTTAAGATGTTGAGTCTGGCTCCAGGGGCAGCAGACATGGTGAACCGGAGAGTTTAGGGACACTGAAAGAAAACCCCAAGTTTGTGAGCCATTGGGGAGGAAGAGGAGTTTAGGGAGAAAGGGATGGGGGAGGGGAAAGTGGGGTTGGTGGTGGATTCAGGGACAAGGCTGGCCTCAGTATTTCAGGAGTTGCACACGCGGTAGGGTCGATCCATCCAGTGGAAGATGGTTGATGTAATCCAGATGTACTTTCTCCACAGGGAGTTAACCATTGCTACCTGCTAGTAGGGTTGAACTCTATGCAGCAACCCCCTCCGGACGCGCTGAAAAATATATCAGGCAAACTACACTACTACAGACAATGCAAACACGAGTCTGCTACATGCCAAAGCCTCCAAAGCGGAGGGGCGGGGGGAGGAGTTGGAGAGTTGTACATGGGCCATTGCATCTTGGACTGAGGTCTGTAAAGCAAACTTCAAATTAGCGGTGAGAGAAAAACACCACATTTGCCTGGGGCTATCCGTACTGGGTTCTCCATATTACTTCACTTTCACTTTGTACAAATGCAACCACAAAGTAGAGACTTTCCCTGCCTTCCTTCTACCAGGAGCTCCGAATAGGGAATCTGTCTCCTTGCATCCTGACATAGATATCATGGCTCCACCGTACCAATTCATCTGGTCATAAAATGCAGTCAGTTTAGATGTCCATGGCTTAGCTAGACAACTAATACATCCGTTGGTTGCAACATTATTGGGTCCCAAAGGTGTAGAGTGCGGTGTAGAGTGCTGTTCCATAGGGTCACATTATTCTAGTGCCCAGATCTAGCACTGGGGCTTTGGGAAAGTGCCAAAGAATGGGCGAGCGGTCAATATACTCCTCTATATGGCGGGTTGACTGATACCCGGTTGCAGGAGATGCATAGCAACAACTTCCTTGTTGTGTATTTAGTGACCTAACACTGCAAGGGTATAATACACGTGGCTATTAGGTCCATTCGTACTTGCGCCGCAACCTTACCCCAGGCCACGGAGACCGAGATTGTGTATTCTATTTTCCGCTCTAGTTTGCCTCTGCTGCAGGCCCATCTGATTCCCACCTGCACAAGACTCCTCAAAGACGTGTGTATCACTCACTGCACTGACCAACCGCCCACTGCATCAGAACGGATGTGGTGCAGGTCAGCGATAAGGCAGTTTACACGGCTCGCATGCCTTCTTGTCATCACCTGCCAAAAGGCAGCTGGGCCACAGGTCATCTGGGTGTGGGGCCCACTCACAGCTTTCTTTTTTTGGCCCCAAGCCAGCAGCGGTGGCACTCTCATTGTACATGTCTCATCAGGGCACACCTCTGCTGCAGTCTGCGCTCCTTAGCGCGCTCCCAGTTAAGGGGAGATGTTGATACTCGCCCAAATAACAGAGGCACTGCTGACTCTCGAGATCCTCCAACTCTGCCGGGATTTCGAGGGGAGAGTTCGCAGGGTGACTCTCAGTGTCAGAGGCTTGCAGGAGAGAAAGAGGTTGAATAAGTCGGAGAGGTGAGTAGAGGTGACAGTTTCAAGTTGCTTACTATTTTCATGTTCAAATGAGTCAACTGGATCAACGGATGGGTTGGTAGAATGAAGGATGAGTAGAAGTTGAGTGGGGGAGAAGTGGGGTTGAGAGGAGGGTGTGAAGAAGATGGGAGGAAAGGAAAATGAGGAAGGGCTGGGAGAGACAGAAGGGTGGACAGGGTGTCCTGTATTTTGGTCATTGTACTGGAGAAGTGTGAGGCAAGGCCACCTGCAGAGAGAAGGAAACAGAGTGATTCTTAGGTGGGGAAAGCATCACGTCATTGATCATTTGTGAGGGTGTTGGCATAGAGCGAGGGAACAAGATTTCTGTGATAAAATGGCTTTGATTTGTTGAGAGCTGTAGTCTGGATTAGTACAGAGACTTTGTAGGCAGCAAGGAGAGAGCAGGATCGGTCATCCCACCAGTGGCATAAGCAGTCATGCATATTTGTCCTGAACAGCTGGCGAGATCCATGATTGAGGGCATGGGTGGGTTGGGGTAGAGGAGCGGGCAGTGTAGTGATCACTGAAGGTGGTGGATACTGCAAAGTTGAATTTTGTAAAGGCAAGATCAATGAGCATGTAGAGGTAAGAGATCTCTGATGTTAATGTTGACTTGCTCGAGGTATGGGCCCACACATTCAGGCTTGAATTTACGTTTGGTGATAAGCTGAGGAAGGGGATAGGAGAGGGGTGGAGGAATAGAGATTGTGAAATGAATGAGGAAATGGCCAATTGTGTGAGCAGAGCAGACCAGCGCGGAAAATAGGAATATGAGATTGAAAGAGTTGCCGTGGGTTGGAAGGTTATGTAGGTTAACTAGTGAATTGTATGGGGAAGTGGAGTCAAGTTGGAGCTGTTGGACCTTAGACACATTGGAGTGGTTGGGGTCAGAGGCGTTGCTAGAGGGGAGGGCTGAGGGGGCTATAGCCCCGGGTCTTTTGGTTGTAGCCCCGTATAGAAGCTCAGGGACTACAACCAAAAGGCTAGCTAGCCCCGAATCCTGCCAGCCCCGACATTAGCTAAGCCCCTGGTCTTTTCCAGACCTAGCAACACCCCTGGTTGGGGTCATCCATAATGATGGCAGGGACATCTGCTGGGAACATTTTGAGTAAGAGGTTAATATCAGAGAAGCGATTGAGTGTGCCCAGTGGGCAGTAGATGAAGGGGATTGTAAGAGGGTGGGAGTGAAGAGGTGGATCGAGATATGCTCCAAGGAGGAGTGTCCTTGTTGATCAGGAGACCAACACAAAAACTGTTTTTGGTGAGCCAGGGAAAAGCGAAAGATAGAAAGTCACTGTGAAGGGCTTCCAGGGTGGCTGTCTCATGGGGGAAATCCAAGTTTCCATGATGGCGCTCATTGAGAATTTGGGGTGACTGGAATTAAAATGATTGGTGAAAAAGGAGTATTTTCAGAAAGATGGGAATGTCCAAAATCCTAGCGTGAGGTCAGTAGGGTGGGGTAAGAGGTAGAGGAAGTAGGCGCTGGGGAAGATGAAAGGAGGCATCTAGAGAAGATGAGGATGAGTCAGTGGGATGTAGAGGAGCAGAGTCTCCTGAGTGGAGATTGGGAGGAGAGTGAAGGATTGGGATGGGAAGATGGGGAGAGGTGAGCAGGGGGGATGGAGGTAAGGTGACAGTTAGTGGAAGCCATGGAGGACAGCGAATGAGAGAGCAAGAGAGATAGAAAGAGCAAAAATAGTAAGGAGGAAGTCGGATTGGCGAGAGCATGGTAGGCAGGGGGCAATTAGCGATCTTGTAGGGGGGCCACGGGGTACTAGAGAGCCATAAAATGCAAGCACAGGGTTCTAGTTGACCCAAAAAACTATTTAAAAAAACCTAGGGTCTCAGGGTCATTGGCGACCAAAAAATTAAATTTAAAAATGCAGGTGGTATAGGCATAGGACGTCTGCCTCGCATGGTAGTTCTGCATGGATGTGAAACTGGATGGAGGGGCAATAGGGCAGAATGGGTGGTCGTAGCATCTACCAGGACCAAACAGAACTTTCTCTTCACTCTGACACCAAGCGATGTGAGGCCTAGGGCTTGCCTAATGTGAGAATCATTGGATGGCCATCACCATACAGGGATTAGGCGGTGTCAGGGTGGCTGGGATTTCCGTTGTTGGATTGGGGGAGCAGGCTGATCAGCCTCTTCTGCTTCTCACAAGTTGTTCTGCAGCACTTATGGAGGGCTTGGATGATGCAGGTGAGGGAAGATGGTAGGATCTTTATGCTCAGGCCATCGCCATATTTAGCCTATTTCAAAATGCCCACCTTCTATGGAATTCAATAGTCAAGCGTGCAAGCTGTGATGGTGGATGGGATTCCACTTTTTGGAGTAAGGAGCAGACTGCTTAACCCCTATTATGCTCCTCTCAGGCAGCTATGCATCACAGGCAGTGTTCAAGGAGGACCTGGATAAAGCAGGTGATGAGAGAGGGTGGGATATCTGTGCTAAGAACAGGGCTGAATTTACCCTGTTAAATAATGGCCGCCCAGTGAGAGAAGTTAAGAGCATGGTGAAACTGGGACACAAAATAGACTCGGGCACCCAACAAAAGTGTACTGCATTCCCAAATCACAAATGTTTTTTTTTCAGCTGGCTGAGAAGTTTCTTGTGAAACATTTTTGGGAAATGTGTGTCAAATTATAGCTTTTTAAAGCACAGTGAACAAATAACGTTCAGGGTGGGTTGGGAACCAAAAGAGGCCCTGGAAAGAATTTTCGAAGTCACCCCATATTACACATTTTCAACGATCTCAACCCCTTTCCGATGGGAAATTTTCGAAATACCACATAAAAAGAGGAACCGGGTGCAGAGGCCTACAGGGACATTTCCAGAGTTCCCTATTGGCCCGTCCACTCCTGATAACATTGATCAACTAGTGTCGAAGCTAGCTGTGCAGTAAAGTCATCAAATAGGCACATATTGGCTCACAAAACGAGCTCACTCTGGCCTGGGGCGTCCGGTGTGCAGTAACACCTGGAGTGTTACAATTGCCAGATGGGATTACCACAATAACTGATCTCAGGACCAAATAAACAGACAGACTCAAAGAATATGGCAAAATACTACTTTATTATCTGTTCAATAAAGTAGGGAAACCTGGCGAGCAAACCAAATCGCAGCTCACACACTCAAGGCATTTCAATTACTCAAAAAGGCTTTATACCTCAATGTACATCAGCTATGACGTCAACCTGCATGACAAATAGTAAAAACTATCAGGCGGAAGGATTGGTTAAGGGAACATATATACCTATAGTACCTTTAGGTGTTAGTAACATCATTGGCGGCCCCCTATCAAGTAGGCACAGCTTGAACCACCTCTGACTATGTATAATACAGATAATAACAGAATAACAACAGCGGATTGGTTCTGCAACAATGTATAGTCCACCATTACATAGGCCCTCATGATTGATTGGCACTCTCTTCCAACCTTGGACATTCAGCTTGTTAGCATCACGTAAGCAAAACGAAACCCAGCTGTGGGGAACAACGTCTGACAACTGTCTGCTTGGCCATTTAGCCTACTATCTCTCATCAGCTAGGCCTTAAGTCAAGGCTGCTTCTTTGAAGTTGACCTTGCTGACTGTTCTCTTACTCTGTACTTTAAAGGGAGTGGAGGTGCATTGCTATCTTTGTCTGGAGCTTTATGAATAGGCCTCGTTTTCTGGTCTTGCACCACATGTGAGGAGGCCATGATTTGTCCATTGTTCCCTTGTATTTAGTGCTATTTGATTCAATTATATTAGGTGCTATGACTCTCCTCTGCCTCTGGAGACTTGGCTGCTCGATCTTGCATGTGCTTTCCATGTCTTTAATTGTACAATACTTGGCGCTAACAAATGTTCACTCCTTTGCTTAATCCAAAAGAAATATGTCCTGTGTACATGGCTTATCCTCTTTGACTACGTCCAAGCCTTGCAGTTGCCTTTTGCTGCGGCATCCTTGATCTCAAGCCAAACAAATATGATTTGTTCTTGCACAAATTTGTAATCCAGTGCCTGTTAGCTCTGCAGTCTTTGGTTTTCTCCTTCAGACTTCTCACTTACTATTATACGAAGCTGACGTCCATTTTCTCAACATGGCTGCTTTACCTGTGTTGTATTTTCTTCATTTAGCAAGCTTGTATATGTCTTATCTACCTTGTTGTTATGTGTATATTCATCTACTGCATCTCTTCTCACTTATCTTCTCAGTGTATATGATTTCTTTGTATTCGCATATATGTTCACTTTGTCACTTCAGTCACATCTTCATTCTTTAAATATTTGTATATCATTTCAGTGCGCCTTCATCTCTTCTCTTCATGACGTCACTTTATACTTGTCAGACTTCACTTATAGCTCTTCTATATTCAGTGGCGTCTGCAGACTTCCTTCTAGTACGTCGGTTTGATGGTGCATTTGATACGGTTGTCTAAGCACATAACGTCTGTCATATCTTCTATGTGGTATTGAGATGATACCAGGTGTCATGCACAGTGTTTTTTTGCTGTTCCTCCAATATGACGGATGTGAGGGGGCGGGCTCTGTAGATGATGTGTACATCTGCCTCTCTCCGCCAGCCCTTTGGGTACTGCCGTATTACACTCAAGGCCAGTTCAAACCTGGTTAAGAGTCAAGACCTAAAGAGAAGACCAGACTATATCCCAGTATATAGTCTGAGTACAATATATTGTTGTGTATGTTACTTAATGAAAGAAGAGTAGGGGTTGGCTTTTCTTAATGAATAGATGCAGAGAGAAGTATGTGGCAATAAGACTGTCTGAACTCACACCCCATGTAACATACCTGTGGGATCTGCTCCCCAGTATTACATGGGAATAAAGGGCAGTTGCACACGCAGCAGATGTAATGCCTTATTGCCCTCTCAGATCAGTGTGTACACCAGTGGTCAAAGTGGGTGGGAGCGCTGCTCCTCTACTTTTTTTGTTTTTTGTTTTTCTGTTCCAATAGTTTTATTTTAAAAAGAAAACGTTCCCGAATGGTTAACCTTTTAAATAAAAGTGTAGGAAGGAGTTGAAACTTTCACTTCAGTGCGCTGCACTGAGCATTCCCTTAAATGGCAGGTGTTTGGGGGTTTTAATGGCAGGGGGTGTGGCAATGGGATTTGTGTGGAGTGGGTGCAGGCCAGCAGGGAACATAGTCCCACTAATTCTTTTCACACACTTCGACCACTGGTATGCACACGATCTCTCTAATGGTGTTACAGTTGATATCTCCCCACTACACCGACTGTGTCATCTCTCCCACCCCCTCTTACCTTGTCAGCACTTCTGTGGTGCTTCCCTTCTTGTCCGCAGGTCATGTCCCATCTCGAACCCCTTCCCCTTTGTCCCGGGTGCCCGAGTGACTTCATTCGTTTCACCGGCCATTTCTCCAGTTGGCCCCTAACCCCCTGTCTCTCGCACCCCATCTCTCTAAACTAGATCTCTGAAACGCTCCATCACTTGTATAACCTGTACGTTTTTGCAAGCTTTTATTATGAGTTCCTCGAGTCACATCACCACCTTCGATTCCTTAAGTGAATCTGTGTTTTCGTTGAAAATGTATTTAGAAATGGTCATCTGAAATATAGTTTGAATGCACGACATTTGAAAATTGCTCTGCTTAGCTGACATTAAATTCTCACACACAGGGTTTCCCAGGCCTCCGAGGGGAAAAAGGAGACAGAGGAGAAAGATCTGAAAAGGTACAGTATCAATTGAAAGCTGCACATTTTTTTAATTATACAGTGTTTATATCGAAAATGTTCTATTGAAAGATCATATATTTATCTAATATGTTATATCAAAATGTTTTACAGTGTATGCATTTATGGGTGGGGTAACGGGTTAAATATTTTTGGAAATGGTTGGGGTGGGTTTTTAGGGGTCGGAAATGGGGGTTTTGGGGGACCCACCCCCAAAAATACATTCAATATAAAATGTTTAGATATATAATCATTCACCATATCTCGTTATAAAGACATGTAACTTATATGTCTGGTTATTTTGAGTCAAAATATAATTGTTTTTAATAATGTGTACTTGCAAAACCTGTTTACAAAGAAGTGCTATATGTCATGTAGATCTATAGGAATAAAATCTCAAATATTAGTGCAATCCATATTGTCTGATGGACCATTCTTATTTCCAGTCTATTCAGAAGAACGTACGGAACAAATAGTATATAGTTGGAACACCAATATTGCAGAGAAATGTGCACACATTAGTCACCAGCCATATTCCGTTCTTTGGTTACCAATACATGTATTTTAGTTATTGATAGATTTCATGTTCAGCGTCCTAGTGGCAAACGCGATGGGGTGCGTGGTCCCCTCCTGGTCCGTTTGTGTGAGAACAGCTCCCAGCCCCACGGGAATGGCGTCCACTAGCAGCTACGTTTTATGGGTTCTTTTGAAAAACGCCATTGTGGTGTTAGTTGTCAGGGAGCCTTTGATCCGCTGGAATGCATCAGCATGCTTCTGTTATAACGTCCATGGTGTACTTTTCTTCGTCAGCTCTCAGAGCGGGCCGTGACTGTTGCTAGGTCGGGTATAAACCTGCTGTAGTATGTGGCCATCCCCACGAAATTTTGGACCTCTGTTGATGTGGTTGGTGGCTCATCATTTTTGACATCTGCAACTGTTTGCGGTTGGGTCGGGGTAACTGTTCGCATTGAAATCATAGCCAAAGAATAACACCTCTGGCTTGCTGAATTCACATTTTTCAGCATGTAAGGTCAACCCTGGCTCCTCCGGCCTTGTTAGTACTGCAGCTAGCTGTGCGCTGTGTTCCTCTTCGGATGTACTGTACACGAGAATGTCATTGCTGACATTGGTGGCGTGTCCTGCAGTACTCGTTTTGAAAGACCTCGGCCACTGGCGAAATGACAATGTGGTACCCCCGGAGCCCCAAGTCTGATGAAAGAGTTGTTATGTACCTACACTTCTTGGCTAGCCGGATTTGGTGGTAGCCAGAAAGGAGGTCTGACTTGCTGAACACCTTTGCTCCAGTTAAGTCGACAATCAGCTCGTTGATGGTGGGTGTTGTATGTCATTAACATCCAATTGCTTGGTTAGGGAGCCTCATGTCGATATATATTAGAATCTCGTTTGGTTGTTTTGGTTTCTTTGAAAACAACCATTGGGGAGACCCGTGGGGTAGGCCCTGATGTTATCTCGATGATGCGCAGGTCTTCCAGCTTCTTAAGCTCTGTTTCCACTGCCGGCTGTATGTGAAAGGGGACTCTCCTGTGCCAGACCGTCTTTGGCTCTATGGTGGGGTTGATGTGGAGCGTGACTGTTCACTCTTTTAGACAGCCAATTCCTTTGAATAGGTTTGCATGTTTGGCCAGCAGTTTGTCGAAGGGCCAGTTGTTGCAGCCGAAACACAAAATGGATTAGCTTCAGCTTTTCCACTGTTCTGCAGCTTAGTAGAATTTCAATGCTGGCTTCTACGACGCAGAATCTAGTTCAGCATTCTTCCCCGTTGTGGGCAACGTTAGCTTTATATGACCTTTTAGGGGGAGGGGCACCTTGCTGCCATTGGCATAGAGCTGGACGCCCTGCATTGTACAGGTGGCCTGTTTGACTTGAATTTGCTCACTGGTATGATGTTAACGGTGGCCCTGTGTCAATGACTACCTTTGTTGGTGTGCTATTCACTAGCACAGTGCATGTTGGTTTAAGCCTGCGTTTTTGTTTTTTTGCTGCCTTTGTGTGACTACACCTCTGAAATGAGGTGTACACATTCGCTTCATTTCTTCCAGTGTTTGGAGTGTCACTCTACGGACGACCCTTCCTCCGACAACTCACTCGCTTCACTGTCTCTTCCGCTGGTACTTTTATCACGCCTCACAGTTCTCGCCTTTCTCTCTACGGTTTGTCTGGTAGCATGATCTTGTTTTCTGGTTCTCCCTCAAGGGTGACCGTTGGGGATCACGCCATGGCTTGGAGCTAAGGCAGACTGAGGCAAAATGGTTTAACGTTCTACATTTCCAGAATGTTGCGCTGATGGCTGGGCATGGTTCTTCTCTGTGCCACGCTCCGCCGCACTATTTACAAGATCGTTGTGTTTGTGGTGGGCGGATTGGTAGAGCAGGAGTTTTCACACAGGGGCATGCCTTGGCTTCATCCGCAGCGATATTGGCAGCTGGCTGTTCTGTGTCAATCGGCAGACGGCTTGTTGCTGCCTCCATAGCTGCTACTTGGGAGTCTGTTCTTTCTCTTTGGCGCCCCATCTGCAGGATTTGTTTGAGGGGCAGATTTGTCTCCGATAGAATGTCTCTCCTGATTTTCTCGGATGAGTTGCCATCAATGACTTGTCTCACTGAGCACTCTTCATTGGGAAACTCGCATCCGTTCGCTAGTTCCCGGATTTTTGTGTGGAAGTCATGGATGAATTTGGACGGCGCTGTCTCACTGAGCTTAGCTGGAATCTTTCATAGTTGGGATTTAGTTGAGGCCTGAATTTTCCATTTAGCGCTGTTCCAGCTGCTTGATAATCGTCTTCCTGACCCCTGTTCTGCAGGGTGTTCAATAGCCTCAGGGCTAGAGCTCCCAGGTTCAGCATGAGCAGAGTGTGTTTCTCTTTGCTGTTATTTTCCTTGATTTTAGGTGGAGCTCAAATTGCGGCAGCCGCAGCTCCCACTGAAGGGCGGCACCTTCCGCATATGGTCAAAAGGCATTATGAACGAGCCTTGCGATAAATCTTGCCACATGCTCCTTCCTGCGCGTGCTCCTTGCTGACTGCATGGTTCCCCGGATACCTGGGCGCGTGCCAGCTGGCGGGCAGCGACTTCTGCCTATCCGACATCTTGCTTTAGTTAGCCAAGTCCTTGTCCTCTTACAGTACCTTGTTCACTGTTCGTCGCAGCTGCTGTGTCTAGCGTGGCAGGGGTCCTGCTGGGGCTGCTGTGGAGCACCCTTGTTGAATGTTCTCTCAGTTAAATATGTGCCACGAATTGAACAGGCTCACTGATTCGCTCTCTCGCATGGGGAATATGCACTCCTTCCTTCTCAATTGACGTAATGTCGGTTGACTCGGCTTACTGTGCACTCCGGCATGCACCTGCCAGGGGCACAGGTGGTGCAGGGCCTGGCTTCTCTACATCGTGCACCTTTCGCTACTTACTTGGCTGTTCTAACACTTGCTTGGTGTGCGGGGTTGCTGTGGGCCTTGCCGGTGGCTTTCCCCTGATCTTGGGTGTAGCCCAGCCTTCTGGATGTGACAGGGCCAGCTTTTGCCTTCAGGCGGTGTTTCGCGCTCTATGCACTATGTTCATTGCTCTTTTTACTGGGCACTGGCCACGGGTTTTGTGTCTGCCAGTGCCCAGTGGCTAGGGGGCAGGGCCAGAGCAGGGCACTTGCTCCGAAGGTTACCACCTGTTAGGGGGCTGCACACGTGTTCGACGGGCACGGGACTGGCCCCCGGCACCTTTGTCGCCAATGTGATGAGTTTCTGAGGCCCGGCAGTGTGCAGGAGTGACCGAGCTGAGGAGCGAATTAAACATGCACACAACAGGCTGTAGGGTCACTCACGCTGTCCCATTTTGGTGGGTAGCGCGATCCCTTATTTCTTCCCTCGCGTCATGATGTGCTACGTCGTGACACTCTCACAGCCATTCCTCTACACCACATGTATGTGTGCATTTCCCATGATAGGTGATTGTGGGTTTGTGGATCAGGGTAACTAAGTCAGTGAGTTATCCGTGGGTTCGGCCCATTAGGGTGCAGTCATTTTGTGTGTGTGTGTGTGTGTGTGTGTGTGTGTGAGCAGTGATGTCTTACTGGATGAATATGGGTCTCATTAAGTAAAAAGTTATACAAGCAAATAAACACCCACCATTAAAGGATTCAAGAATTCTGACAAGCATCAACAAGTCACCAAGCATTGCCCTCATACTTATGAAAATGGGTTGTATACACCACATATTGTATTTGTAAGTGCATGAACTTGGATAATGTGCCAGAACCCCAGGGGTGGTCTCAGAGCATGTGTTTCAGGCAATGATTTGAGTCTGTTTTTCTTTGGGGGGTGGGGTTGGGATGTGTGTGTGTGTGTGGTGGGCGTTCCATGAGATTGTCAAACTGTTTTCCGGATTAAGTGATTTGTGGGTGTGCAGATCTTTCAGTATGGTCATCTAAGCCTGTGGATTAGCTATGGATCTGCAGGGTACTGCATGGCCTCATATTTGTGTGTGTTGAGGATTGCGCCATTTGGGCCTTGGTTTAGGGAGAGACCCCGGCTGGCACATAGAGTCAGGGTTTGCTCCACAGTATTTTAAGACAAGATAGCTGCACCTTTGAGATGGATGGGGGTGCAGGTATATTACTCCAACACCAATCAATAAGGACAACTCAATGGTTTGGCAAAGGGGAGTCTGTTTAATGACAAGTACAAAAAACGGGGTAACATGGAAATCAACAGTGATGCGATAGTCCGTCTCGCTTCAACTCCAGCAAACTTCATACAAACAGTAACATTTATAACCAAAACTCATCATCATTGACGTGTAACACTCAAAAGTTAACATGCAATTCTATTGGTTAGGAAAAGGTAACTTTACTATAGGTACTATATCTGTATATGGTAACGGAGTGAGAGGATTGGAGAAACACTATCAGGTGGGCGTCTAAGCCCTTCCTTCTAACATTACTCTTGAAGATGTCACTAAGAGTACAATGTCCCATTGGTTCTTCTATCTATAGGACCCTAGATTATTTGGTCAATCGTGATTGGGTTGGCTTGAACCCCATGCATAAATCTCCATTTTACTTAGCAGCACGCAAAATGGTCAGCCAGGTACAGGGTGCCCTACGATTCACCCGGCCTCACTTCAATCAGTCATTACTTTAGTGGCTATGTGTCAATTAGTTGGCTGTGGATGGCCTCGAAACTGTATCTTCTTGTCAGGAAAAGTTGTGATATCTGTGTCTGAGCGACAGCCAGGCGTAGGTGTGGACCTGTGCCTCTTCTTGCCCGGATGGTCATGTGTTGCTCACCTCGTGAATCTGCCTAGTTTCCCTCAATTTGTGCATTTAGTTCTTATTCAGCTTGCCACCTGCCTACGCCTCCTTATCTCGCCTTCCTGAGATAAGCTATTCTGTTCTTAAGTTTCGATTCCGCATAGCTACTGTTCGTTCCTTCTATTGGTCTGACCTTGACTCTTTCCTGGAGCACGTTGCCTCTGCAGAGTTTTGATTCAGCCATCTCTTCTCGTGTTTAGCTGGAATTCGAATCCTGTCCTGTTTGACCTCTAGCAACCTGAGTTGATTCTGCTTTTGTGTAAAGTGGACTCGCACTTATATAATGTGCTTCATTGAGGTAGATATGTATAGGTGGCGCTTGCCGCGGTCTATCTTCTACTAAGCATAGCAAGCCGCACTGTTTTCTTAGCTTTCTTGTGGTTTCAAGCATATGTACAGGCGTTAGCTGGTTGAATGACTTCATCCTGCTTTACAGCTTAAGTTTCTTTGTATTTCAACATCGTCTCTCCTTCTAGGTTCACGATATCCTCATTCATGGCGTTTCATCTCTGTGTGTCATGTTTTGGTTCTGCACGTTAGTCCGGGCCCTCGTGACATCACCATTCGTCTTGCATTATGGCCTTTTGAGTTTCTTCCGGGACAGTGTTTAGGCTATCTTCATTTCGTCTTACTTGCTGGTAGGGTTTTCTCAATGGATACCTTACTGTCCATGGTTTTCAGGTATCAGTATTTAGACAGGTGTTGTTCTCCTGATAGGCACTGGGCAGAGCCCTACTGCGGCTCTCTGCTGGTTTATTTGCTCATCATACGTCACGTATTTGGGTGTGAACGTTCCTGGTACTTGGAAATGGGCGATAGGAGTGCAGGCTTTATCTGGGACCCCCTCTACAAACTGTTATATTTATTGTAGAAATTAAAATAACTTTTATCATTAAATTAAAGCTTAACATATTTTCAGTACGCATCTACCAAATCTGGATGTCTGCCATCAACCACGGAGCAGGAGCTACCTTTAGGGGACAAGGCACTGGTACACTGTGTTCCGCAAATATGCCTTCCACATGAGATCCAAACTAAAATATTGTGTCCCTTTATGTAGTAACAGTTAGGCTTTGTATACCATTCCAGCACAGAGAGTTAATGTCACCTTGGCACTTCTATTACAACTGGGGAGTCAAGGGTAGCTTCTGGCACTTGCTGGTATTAGGCTAAGCAGGCTCCATGGTATGCAAACAGGCGCTTATAGCTCCCAGCTGTTTGGAACCCTGCACTGTTAAGAGATCAGAAACCCAGGCGTGGCCTCAGAAGTGATCATTAAGGGATGCTTGACTGGCATGGTGATTACTGTGAAAGACACTAGCACCTGCCGAACACTCCCTTCTGCTGTTGCCTGCACTGCAGCCCTTTTTGAAAGAAAGAACAATTGTACTTGGACCATTAATATGTTTTTTGGAATTGTATCACTTTCAGAATTTTAGTGCAAATAAAATGATAAATGTGCTCAGAGAGGTCGCTATTAATCCGGAGGGAACATGATGGAAAATCGGTAGAAAAGGGAAAAGGGAATGCTACAAGGGATAAAAACACGAAATGTAGTCATCATGCAATAGCATGCAAGCACATGTGTCAGTCAACAAAGTAAATGAAGATTAAAAAAACCGACGTGAAAGCCACTGGAATGAAAGGACAAAGGGCGCACCTTCATTATGCAACACCCCCTTTTTCAAATGGCTCTGAAAATAAATGAGAAATGTGTTTGATTTGCCATACGTATGGATGGAATTGTGAAGTGATTTTTTTAAAAACGTCCATGATCACTTTTATCCACAGGGCGAACGAGGAATACCAGGAAGAAAAGGAGTGAAGGGTCTTAAAGGAGAGCCTGGCCCTCCCGGCCTCGACCAGCCCTGTCCAGTGGTATGTTTTCTTTATATACGGAAAGCATTATTGCAATTATGTACTTGTAGTCCATGTTTCCTCTGAAGAATTAAGAAAAACAAATTATGGTGAAAATCTTGAATTTGTGAAATGGTCCCTCTGGTCCAATCAGCAAGCCTACTGCTCAAATCCAACAGCCAACCAAAAAGAACAGGAGGAATTGTTTTATATCCACGGTCCAGAACTATCAAACGCCCTCCCCTGTGAACTAGAACGGAACCGTATGACCTAAAATTCAGGTGGCCATTGACGTCTCCTTTTCCGTAGATCTTTCTGCTCAGGAGACTGGCCACTTCCATCCATGCTTTGCCGCCATAGCGACGGCCTGCAAAGTGTTCGCCTCATTATCTGCAATGCAACCCACTCTCTGGATTCCTCTCAACGATTATCGATTATCGTAATCTTATTCTGAATCCTTCCCTTATGTCGTACCTCCTCCCTCCACTCAACCAGTTTCCCCCTCCGTCCTTAAAGTGACAATGGCGTCCAATTTCAGCTGCGTACAAGGAAGCAAATTCATAAAACAAAAGGTAAGGATATGTTTTAATGACAAATCCATCATTAAAAGTACAATTGAAGTAAATATTAAGAGGGAAATAATAGTCCCAAAATAAAACTAGGCTTCCTCCCTTGAAACGCACCAATGGGAAACCACAGTAATGACAGTAACCCCATGAGTCTATGTGGACTGTACAGCATCACAAGAGAGACACTTACTGCTTCCACGGTTATCGCTGCAATCCTTCTTAATGTAGAGTCCTTGTCTATTCGCAACAGTACAACATTTCGGACTTCATGAATGTCAAAGCAGAACGTCAACAAAATAACGAAATAGTAAGTAGGGCCGACAAGAGCATGTGCAGGTATTAACATTCCTTAATGATTAGTCAGGGACCTTATATGTTAGGATTGAACAGTTTGGCCAAAAGTAGTCTAATGGGGCTAATCTGTGGATGTAAGACTGTGGGATTTGGCCTAGCAAACGTGAAGCAGCGGGTTTGCAGTGTCAAGTTCCGGCTTTATATGTGAGAGAGACTTATGCAGCAACCATCCATACAGGCAATCCTTTCCCTCCCCAATCAAAAGCGCCACATTAATATTCATATAGAACCAGTGAATCTCTCCCCCTTCAGGATTGTTAAGCCAAGAATCAGGCCGGTGAACAAATATATTTGTATTAATTACTAGCTGATATACCCGCCGTTGCCCGGACTTTCATTCCCTTCTAGGTACAGGTTACTGTGCACAACTTGGTGCAGATTGGTGAAACGGTGTGGAATTGTATAGGGAACATACGCAAAGCGACAAAACCAAAGACTTTTGCTGAAATCCACGGAAAGGTGTGTGGTGTCCCAATGGCATGTAGCCAGTAATGTCTGGAGGGTACTAATATTTGACATGCAACATTTGGTGCAGATTAGTGAAACAGTGTAAAATTGTATCGCAAGCATACGCAAAGCTACAAACCCACACCCAAATTTGCACTTTTGCTGAAATTCGGTTGAACGGGGTGGGGTGTCAAGATGGTCATGTAGCCAGTAATATTTGGAGGGTCTTAACAGGTAACTGTGCAAAAGTTGGTGCAGATTGGTGAAACGATGTGGAATTTTATTGGGAACATACGCGAAGCCACAAACCCATAAACCCACACGCAAATTTTGACTTTTGCTGAAATCCGGGAAAGAGGTGTGGTTTCCAGATGTCATACAGCCAGTAATGTGCGGAGGGTCCTAACAGGTAAGTGTGCAAAATGTGGTGCGGATTGGTGAAACAGTGTAAAATTGTATCGCAAGCATACGCAAAGCTACAAACCCACACCCAAATTTGCACTTTTGCTGAAATTCGGTTGAACGGGGTGGGGTGTCAAGATGGTCATGTAGCCAGTAATATTTGGAGGGTCTTAACAGGTAACTGTGCAAAAGTTGGTGCAGATTGGTGAAACGATGTGGAATTTTATTGGGAACATACGCGAAGCCACAAACCCATAAACCCACACGCAAATTTTGACTTTTGCTGAAATCCAGGAAAGAGGTGTGGTTTCCAGATGTCATACAGCCAGTAATGTGCGGAGGGTCCTAACAGGTAAGTGTGCAAAATGTGGTGCGGATTGGTGAAATGGTGTGGAATTGTATAGGGAACATACGCAAAGCCACAAACCCACACTTTTAAATATATAGAGATTATGAAAATGTTTATATTTACACTACTTCACATGACCTGCCACATTCTCTTTGACACCAAAACAAAGATTCAATACAAATAATTCACCTGCACAAAACCCAGATATTCAGTTGATCATTTAGACACCTCTACTGTAAGGCAGGGTTCAAAGGAATGGGAAGCAGCAGGGAATTTCGTTTTTAGCTCACCCTTCCCTTTTGGGATTTCTGGGGTTGGGAATGAAATTAGGAATACCCATTCACTTTAAATGACTACATTTCTTATTCAGACTGGGAGTGGCTTTGTTAATTTTGAACTTTAACAAAATCACCCTGTTATTTAGCTATAGGGGAATTAATTGAATTATTATTTTGTAAAATGCCAGGGGTCTACTTCCATACCCCACCCATTAATTTAGGGGGAGGTGTTAAATCACACAGATCCCCACACTTGGTTCGGTTAAACACATTACTTACAGAGAATGTCTCTGGGTCTGGTACTCAGGAATGACATCAGCATTTCTTGACCCTCTCTTGGGGAAAATAAGGATCCGGTGAGGCACATCAGTCATGTATAGCCACCAGCATTTATCCCTCTATTTGGCTCTCCTTGTAAAGATTCCAGCATCTGTCTCTGTTTCCCTGCTTTCCTTCAGTACTCTCATCAGCAATTCCACCCCAGGTAGTTTCAGGCAGTCTTCCAGGCAAGGTTAAATTCTGCAACCATCTTCACCTAGATGATTTTAGGCAGCTCTCCCCCTCTCCCATTGTGCAACACCTTTTAACTTCATAACCACACACCCAAAATATTAAAATTAGGAGGTGATAGCTTATTGAACCTGAATTTTGATTGGACCCCTGGGATCCTCTCCACCCCCAATACCCAGCCTCCCTCTGGGGATAGGCTCCTGGAGTTATGAAACCTAAACTATTGGAGGGATGAATCCACCCACTGGGGTTTATATTTTACCCATGGCAATGTTTGCACTGGAAAAGTCCTATATGGCAAAAACATTTATTTTACATGTAAACCTAACAAGCTATATATTTCTGAGTTCCTCTCCTGCCACATCTGACTAACTATGTCTCATTTCGGCATGAGCTTGCACATCCAAATGGCAATTCTTCACAATCTACTCAAACATTATTTTCTAGCTGATATCTTAATAAGCTACCACCTCCCAGACCTCAGGCTTCAGGACATTTTCTGGGGAGCCGAAAACACATTTTAGGTTGTAGCTTGAGTTCCCAAGGTCAAATCTTGATGGAAGCTATGGCAACAAAACGGCCTTTGGATAACCTTAAAAATTATAGTAAAGTTATTTTTCTTCAAGGGACGGATCTCAAGAAAATTGTCAAAATATGCTTTTCCATGTAAATCTATAGCAACAAAACGACATACATATGATTCTGACCATCAAACAGCACACTAAGTTTCATTTCTTGTTCGAGGCTTTGTTTACCCTCTGAACAGGGCATCTACTCCATTGTTGACTTTTGCCTGGTGTAAAGTCATCAATGTTTCTCCTCCCAAGGCTAATAGGTGATCGGTTGCTTATCTTAGATAACAGCCACTCATACATTCCTTCCTAGTCACTGCTTGAGTGTTCTGAACAGAAACTGAGCCCTTCCCAGGAAATGGAAATTTAAATTCATGTCTCTAGAAACAGGCACTTATTTTTGTGAAGGTTATATTTCCTTGGCCATATGAGGCCTTCTGTTTATTTTCAATATATAATTGTGTCTTACTACCACTGTTCATTTTCACATCATGATGTGTTTGTATTTCTCTGGCAAGGGAAACCTTGATTCCATGTATTAATTTCAAGCTGCAAAAAGCACACATTTCCATAATCACTCTTTTTTTTCAAATGCCCCAATTTAGGCATCATTCACCTGTAATAACAAATAGGCCTTTATTTTTGGGCTTCATCAATCCCAATCAGGGCCCACTTATTAGTGTATTTATCTTTCTTTGAAAACAGCATTTTAAGAAGTGGCAGGTTCGAGTGAAATGCTGCCTTTCCAGTTTGGCAGTCATCTGTGTGTTTTCAAAGCTCTGCATTTTTAGGCCCAATGTGGCCCAATGTGGCCCAATGCATTTTCTTTTTTCTTGGCAGAATATATCCCACATATATCAGTTATGTAAATGTGATGCACTGAGGGGCATGCAATGCTTTGGATGAAGCTGTGGTTATTCACAGCCTATTCCGCCATTGTTCTGTGGCATCCTGAGCTAGCAAGAGGGCCACATGAAAATTACAGAAGCATTATATTTCAATACCACCTGCATCCAAAAAGAGATTGGGTTAGCAATGCACAGGTAAAGGACCTCATTTAGTCCCCTACTTGTTATGGCACCAATACAATGCTGGCCTCGTTCCAGAAAATAAAACTCTTACGCCGGGGAAGTGTGCGCCTATTTACCTCTATCAGCAGGGTTCCCAGATAGACAAAATGCCAGTGATGAAACCGCTGCTTGGCTGTGTCGCTCTCCTCCATAACAGAGACCCTGCCCTTGCAGTAAAATAAAATACCTTGGGTGATCAGAGAAATGTGTAAGTACAATTGCTTGGGATGGGAAATCTTCACAGATAGAAAGGCGTGGATTACTTACATTGGCCAATTAGATTCCACTTCTGTTTCACATTAACCTACGCAGCCCTGCATATGGCAACAGTAACACAGTGAAAAGCAGGCACACATGTAGTCCCCCTACAAATTCCCACGAGACGAAAAATGTATCATTCTCCAGGTTGACCTATGTGGACTCCGGAGGTGGACTGCATCCTTGTATAAAGGGAAAGGAAACGCACATGTGGTGCCTTTTCCGTCTCCTGTGTCTTAGCTTGCGGTGACCTCATTGTCTGCTTGCGGTGACCTCATTGTCTGCTCTATTGGGTGTTCTCATAATTCTCTGTGGGGTGTGGATTAGTGGGGAAAATGTGATCGGAATCAAGGGTTTACAAAGGAAAACAACTCATGGAGGCCATACCAGATCACAATAGGGCCTTATGCATTGCGAGTGTGGGAATATTTGGATGCAATGTTAATATTCCTGACATTCATGTACACTTCCATTATGCTGAAAGAATAGTTCTGTGCGTATCACCATCCCACACCTATAACAGCATAACACGCAATGAAAGGCAATGGCCCTTCTTCATCATACCGCATAGATAGGCTGCGCCAATAGATAGTTTGTACTGCTAAAATGATGGTAGTTGTAGCGCCTGTCTTTTGTGCACAACAATAAACAGTTTATTTTTCAAACAGGGTAAATGTGACTTTACAAAAATCAAGGGGCAGCCAGGTTCTCCGGGCCTGAAGGGAGCGAGTAACCCTTGCCCTGTGGTATGGTATATCTGTTTGCGGCGTCTTTGCTTGCATGGGTCTTGCAGTGGTGTGTTCTGTGCATTGCTGTGTGGTCTTTTTGAAAATAAGACAAACCCCAACGTATGTTGTCATTTGCGATTCTGTAGCTACTAAAAACAAAAAAGCTGCATATTAAACTAAATGTATTTTTTAATGAAATGAAGCGACACCAGTATTTATAGTGTAGCTTCCAATAGCATCTTTTAGAGATTGGCATTCCAAAGATAAGCATGTTGATGTGATAAAAAAAATGGTCTCACACTTAAAGAGCAGAAAAGTAACATCAATATATATTTTTGGCATTTGCATGGCATTGAAATCTTGTTCTAAATTCTATATTATATAAGTTGGAGCATGTATGCTATTTTTGACAGGGTAAACCAAATTTGGAATTCCATGTTCTGTACTTTTCTGATTGGTAGTGGCCTGTTAAAATGGCTGTTTTGTGCCACTGGGACACACTGTCAAAGATGGCCTCCAGAACATAGCAACCCGCTGAGAAGGTTATAGGGCTTTTATTGAGATTGCAGCAAAGGGGCTTACCAAGGTCTTGCTCTCTCTCACTCTCTCCCCCAGGAATCCCTAAAATCCACGATTGTCATAACAGATTGGTAACGCGGACTATCTAAAATTCAGCCTGGCTAGATTTTATGGCCTAAAGGCAAATGCCTTCTCTATCGCTAGCTCCCTCTGGGAATTCCTAGGTGGATGCTATCCAAAGTCCCACAAATCTCAACTGGGTTGCCTTTCAAATATCCAGGCTCCACTTGCCTTTCCCTTTCACATCCTTGTATTCCTTACCCTGAGATTTTCTGTCTCTTTTCCCTTCCTCTTACTCTCCTCCCTACTATTCCTCCCACAGTCTGTTCCCTGTTGTTGCACATTACCTGCCCTGACCCTCCAAGGTTTCTCTTACTCTTAGCTGCCTACCTACTGCCACCCTCAGATTTTGCTCTCTACTATTCTCTCCTTCCATCCCTTCTTCCTACACTCTCCTGCATTTACTTCTCTGCTACATTCTCCTCCCACTACTCTCTACTCCATTCTCCTCTCAACTACTCTGCCTACTAATCTCCTCTCAACTTCTACTACACGCCACTGTACCCTCCTCCCACTTCACTACACTCCACCCGTACCTTCTCCCACAGTGACCTTACTTTCACTCTCTATCATGCTTCTCAACCATTCTTAATCACCCTTCTACACTCTACTTAAACCTCACTAACCTTACATGCAGTCTCATACCAAAGTACCACTTTCTCCCAGCAACCAATACTTCATCTTGGACACTCGCTTAAGAATTCTCCTCCATGCTCCGCTACACTGTCCTGCCTCTGTCTGGTCTCTTGCTAAATGCTTCACCTGCTGTCAAGAAACGTAGATAAAATCGCAAAGCTTATAGACCTCATCATGCTTAAAGCTCTCAGCTCCATGCCTAAGACCCTCACCACCAAATCCAGGACAAACCACTTCTCATCAACCATATCAGAAGCCCCCAACAAGACCATAGCCCATTTTAAACCCATAAACAATGCATGAACCTCCACTACCAGAAGTCACAACACATCTATCAACAACATAATCCAGGACTTCTGTACAAATAAAATAGACAAAACCAGACAACAAATCGATAGCAGAGAGCACAGCAAAGATGTTCCTCCATGGAACACTGCAAAATTGACTGATCCTGGACCATTACACTTGAAGAACGGACCAACATACTTGCAGCCCTTAAGGCCACCTCTACCTAGGAAGAAGATATCCTCCCACCCTCCATCATCAGGACTATCTTTGTAAAAATGCCTTTGCTCTACTGCTCCAAATCATCAATGCCTCCTGCACACAAGGCATCTTGTATTGAAGACCAACATGTTCCTTCTTCAACTAAAGGAGATTTCAAGAACCTCAGAAGACTTGAAAAACGACTTGTCCATCAGACACCAATCCTTCTTCAAGTGGATAATTGAAAAAAACAGTCAGCCTTAAGTTGCACAAGAGAGCCACCAAACACAACCTCAAATGGAGCTGGCGATCCAAATTCCAGCCAGGATGCAGCAATGAGACTGGTGCCATCAAGGTCATCAAATTTGTATTCTCCTCTTCATGGATAGGGGAGGAACATCTCTACTGGTTCTGCGCAGACTGTCCATAGTCTTTGGAACGGATGACCACAAAGCGCTTCCTTGCATAATTGCCATCAGCATGTGATTCAGTCAAACATTGCTACAGTGATTCCCCTCCTACCACAAGGGCAGACAACAGCTCGTCCAAATGGGCACCAATAGATCACAATGTCACCTGTAACCTCCAGACCCCATTTATCTTCAACCTCTAAATGGGCTATTGAGGAATTCCATCCTAACCTTAACATCAAGAACCAGGAATATGCAGAAAATTCACAGCTTTGGCAGTAGGTCAATTACATCAACATGAATCAAATAAAACTCACATTGTAATTCATTTGAGCATGGATGTAGCAAACCCACACCCCACTTAGACAGAATTAATCCAGACACTGAAATCTCAAACTTTCTGATCAAAATGAAACGTCATTGCTGTGTGTGGACATGAGACGGTCAAATCAAGCCATCAAGAGGGAACAACATCTGGCCCCTCACATCACGGACATGGTGCACCTTCTAAACAGTGGCAAGGTATTCTCTAAGCTGGACCTTACTAAGGGCTATCGCCAGCTGGTCCTAAGCCCAGAGAGCAGCTACATCACTACTTTTGTAACACATTTAGGCCTGTACAGGTACAAGCGCCTGAGCTTTGGCGTCTTGTCGGCAGCAGAACTATTTCACGCCGAGATTCACAACATGATAAAGCACATTCCGAATTGCATCAACTACATCGATAACATTCCGGTATTTGTCACAAGTGTGGAAAATGATGATGACACGCTCTCAAGAGTATGTGTGGCATTAAAAGCAGCCAACCTAACAATGAATCGAGACAAGTGTGAATTCCGAAAAGGAACCCTACGTTTCTACAGGCACATCTTCTCCGAGAAGGGAATGACCCCAGATCCTGAGAAGGTTGCTGCACTCAACGAGACGCCACCTCCAACAAATGTCTCAGAGCTTTGATCTTTTCTGGGGCTGGCAAGTTATTGCACAATATGCATCAAGGACTTTGCCACCATCAGCGAACCCTTGAGGTCCCTCACAAAGCAGCACATACAAGTTCACTGGTCGGGAGCATGCCAAGAGACATTTGCAACCAACTGTGACCGCATAGTAGAGACCGAGAACATGGCATATTTTGATGCAGAGAGAGAGAGACTGAATTGACTGAAGATGCATGCCCCGTAGGACTGGGTGCCATTCTGTCCTAGAAGGCACTAGACAATTCCCAACAGAGACACTTCGTTTTGTATGGCAGTAGAAGTCTGTAGAAAACAGAGCAGGCATACTCAGAGGCCAAAAAGGAAAGTTTGGCCGTTATCTGGGCCTGTGAACACTTTCATTTCTTTCTCTACGGTAGGCTTTTTACAATAATAACAGACCACCAGGCCCTTCTATTCCTATATGGCAACTCCCAGGTGAAAATGCCACCTTACATTGCTCAGTTGAGTCTGCGGCTGCCGCACTACGCATTCAATATAATTCACCAGTCAGGGAAAGAAGATAATCTGTCCAATTTTCTCTCCCGTCATACACGGTCAGCAGATGTGCCAGAGACATCAGTGGCTGATCGATACATCCAACCTTGTACAACAAGCAATTCCGCAAGGGGTGGATCTGATAAAGTTAGGGCAGGAAGCGGACGAGATGTAGCCATCCAAATCATCATTGAAGGGCTACAGTCAGGAGCCACAACATACTAAAGAATCTGAGAGATATGTGGAAGACGATGCCATGACAGCAAAGGATGTGGCTGCCAAGGAAAAGATGAAGCACTATGACGACAACAGGAGAAGTGCTAAGGACTCCTCGCTGATGCTTGGTGATGTAGTAATTTTGAAACAGCCCAGAACCAACACACACACTGCCAGGTTCCACGAGGATCTGCTTGTCATGACAAGGAAGAAAGTCTCCATGACCACCGCAGAAGGAGACCAATGCCAGGTGACGCGGAACTCGTCACACTTCAAAAAACTATCAGGGACTGACCAGACACGGAGTAGCAGAAGTCATGAACTTGAGTCTTTATACTCCTCAGATGAGTCCTATCAGTGTGACGGCGAGGGCTCTGAGTGGGCCGAGCAGGACGACTCTGTGTCTGTGTCTAGACCAGGACAGTTGGAGGTGAGATATGAACGACCTCAAAGGGTAAGAATAAGATCCAGGAGGCTCATTGAAGAAATGGGGGAATAAATTGTGGGGGGTTGAAGTATCAGGGAGTTGGGATTGGGGGAAGTGTAGTTTGTGGGTGGGGGCAGGAAGTAGGGAGCAGGGAGGGAAGTGATGTAGCGGGACAGGTGGAAGTGGTGGTAGAATGGCGTGAATAAAGAAGGTATGCTGCATGACTCAGGTGTCCGTGTCTGATGTTGTGCAGCCCTTGGAGTCATGGGAGGCCACTGTTAACTTCTGAGCCGACAGAGGCCTGGCTCACATTAACAAACAGGCTGCCGCAATGTTGCAGCCAAACATGGCAATCCTTCGGTTCATCAGATCCCTGGATAGCCAACCGCTCAAAGCAGTGATGCACAACTGTAATGCAAAATCCTGCGCCATCACTTCCTGCAGTGGGGAACTGTTGGCCCGAAAGATTGTTGCTTGTCTGCAAACAGCAGAAAGTTCCTTCCTTCACAGACTGCTGGATCTTCCGAGCTCAGCGCCAACATTTACCACTCACAAAGAATGAAACCACCAATTTATTGGGGATGAATTTAGGACTAGGCCCACTAAGACCTGGTCCTTTGTTTGGAGCAATCCCTGGGTTGGTATAATATATATATATATTTATCATCTGACACTTGCTCAAGTGATTCAGCTAATAAACTCTCCTGGCTGGCTTATATAAAGAAGCAGCTGAGCCACATACATTGCCAAAATGGTTGACTGCACCTGCACTGAAAATCAAAGCTCATCACAAATCTCTCTCTAAGGTCAAAGGTCAAAAACAGAGGAGAAGGCATTGAACCACTGAGGTCTAAAAAGGTATCTTATATGCTGAGCTTTTCTGATGAAATTGAAAGGTGCCTATTATGGATTGTGGACCCCTAGCCAGAAAGTGGCGGACAGGCCTATCTGTTCTACCCTGGAAAGCTGATTCTTTCTTCTTTATTGAGCATTTGTTAGGCGCTTATACAACTAAATAGTGTTTTAAACCACCACAAAGCTAAATGGGGAGGGAACAGGGGAATAATATCAATGGCAAAATGTTAAAATGCAGAAATGCAGTCGCTGTCGTACTAGGCCTTGTGGCATTCAGACATGCAAGTGCAGTCAGGAGGAGTGCAGGAGATGGGGGCGGTGGGGTCAGAGGAGTGGGAAAGTGCTGGTGGAGGGCCCAAGAGGGAAGTGCTAAGGGGAGTCAAGGTAGGAGAACCTCAGGGTAAGTGCAAATGGTGATGACTTCCAAGGGTGGGATGCAGAGCTGCCAAGCAGGGCATTGGAGGGGTGGGGGGGTGCTGACATCGACTGGGAAGAATGGCTTGGAATCCTGTGGGGCTCATGAGGATCAGGCCACCAGTCACAGTGGCAGTGGGGTTATTAGCTGGTAAGGGAAAGATGGAAAGAGGTAGTTTCTGGAACTTGAGGAGGTCTGGCTCAAGTCTAAGAGGGGCAGGGAGGCTGTTCCAAAGGGAGGAGCCAGCCGAGGAGAGAGCCCTGCCCCCGACTCTATGCATTGTGGCAATACCATATATTGTTCCGTCCTGCTAGGCACACAAAGAAATGCTAATTCACATTTAATTGTCCAAGGTTCCAAAATGGTTCATTGTCTTACTCCAATGCCAATTTTTAAATCCTTTAGGCAGTGTAGGCTGTAAGTAAGGCATGGTATCAAACAGTAAGACAAAAACAAGTGATTACAGTTCAAGGGTGTTTATTGAACTTTAATTGGGTTTGAAAAACGCCTATCTAATCCTAAATCTAAAGATGGGAGCAAGCTGTGACCATCAAATAATAACGCAGTCCTAGTCGAGTCCGTCAAAATAAAAGGGCCTATAAACCTATTGCCAATCCTTACTTGGAGTTGTTGGCTTCCCTTCCCCACGTTTTCAGCACGGGACAAGGTGGCACACTCGATCTTGGTGTACACTCTCTGGCTCCTCTAGCACGAGGATTCAGTGCAGAACGTTAACATCAGGGCCTTCTGCACCAAAGTCTCTTTGCCATTCAAAGTCTCTTATTTCAGAGGCCCTGATGCAGCATGACAGACATTAAAGTACCTTTCTTCTTAGGATTTCACATGTACGACTTCTCGGGTGATTTACTGTTCACCCCGGGTACCCCTCCACCGAGTTCAGAACCACTTTAACACAAAACCTTCAATTGGTCTGCCGAGCTCGGACCAAATTTATCTACTTTTCCAAACATTCTCTACTTCATCAAAATCAAAGACTTTCAACTGTTCGCTGGATTTTGTTCGACCCGCCACAGGACTACTTCGATTCACAATTACGTGTTCTCTGCTTGATATAACCTTTTCCTCACTTTGCCTTTGGCACTTCTCAGCTGGATACCTTACAGAGACCTTCATTTGAGCACCCACGCGGTGCCAGACCACTCTGTCAAAGGTATTGTATGTTGCTTTTAAAGTTCAATCACTCATCAGCAGTTCAACTTTACTTGCGTCTCTTATCGTACGTGTTTTGACAATGTTCGTTCCAGCACTCGCCATACAATGTTGCTGCTTGCAACCTTGGCTTCAACACAGACTGCTCTTGTATCGGTCTCCCCAACTCACCGACTGTGTTGATTCACTGACACTGTTTTGTTCTTGGAGCTAAGGACAATACCTCAGCGGATGGCGCTTCTCCCCGCCTCGATTGATGCAGGAGAGCCCCGGGTATCTCTGACACACAATGCAGGATTCTTCATCCTGGTTTCCTGGTTTTTCGCTTTCTATTCTCGCAGTTTCTGGAAAGTAACGGTTCCTTGTCGAAAAGGTCAAGGGAACTTCCCTCCTTGTGATCCCCTTCTGTTTTGCCGTCTTTCTTCTCTCGTTCAGCTCCCGTCTCAAAACTGCTGTTTCCTTGTGTGCTTTGCCTCGCTCAGCGTGTGCTCTCCTGCTACGCCTTTTATATGTGTGGGGAAGCATAAGGAAAGTCAGGTGTCTGTGATGGTCAGTAATTGCCTGACCATTGTATTGGGACACGTCAGGTATACTGCTCAGGTGTTAGTCTGTTTCCTCTCATTGCAGGCTGTCCGTGAGAAAGTGTTTTTGTTGTAAAAAGAGGGCGGTAGAGTTCCTAAATATCCTACCTGGTAGTATGGGTTTTTATGTTAGAGGGAAGGGGATACCACGTCTCACCATCCGGTGTCCCACTCCCCAAAAGACCCCTCACTCAGGTGATCATCCCGCACTGGTCCAACCCCAGGAACTGGATCTAAACGTGATGGCCGTGTCCTGGCCACATGGATGACAGATCCCCGTGGACTAGCGGGTGAGACACTTTCTGGTTTCTCACACGGCCCGCCCTCCTGTTTCTCTGATGTATCCCGAGTATCGTTCCTGCTTGGTCTCTACAAACCTATTTGGTTACCACTCTCCAAGTTAGACAGAGTATCATTTGAAAAGAAAACTATTAATACGCGCCTTTCTGCTTATGATTGTTGAGTTGTCCCCTTTACAAGAGCCTACCTAGTTCTTTAATCCTGTATGATCGTTATTCTTACAGTTTTTTAAAATGCATTGGATAATATGATTTCTTTTTGCTTTGTACTTGTGGTTTTCTCTTAAGCGATATAGTCATGATGTTCATAATCACAATGTGATTTACTCCAGCTAGAAGTATGAATCCCAAGTACCATGTTAGCTAATAGGACTATAGCGCTAGTGTGTGGGTATTAGTTACCTGCTCCTGTCTAAGGGGCCTGTCATGTGGTATTCAGAGCTCTATATTTTATTTAAAAGACCTTCATAATTAATCTATATTATACTGCAATGTATTTAATGTTATTTTAAAGAGGGGATCTTCACTCAATTGCATACACAGAAAACAATCAATATTTGTTTATCCTCTGCTTTTAAACAAGCCCTGCTTGGAGCCATCTCACCTTTTAAATGGGCACCTTAAATGCACAACACAACAAAACAAATTGTTCTTAAATTCTTATGTTAAGAAACCTGTGTACTCTGCCCATCACCACCGTAGTGGTCTTAATGTGCACAGGCTGGGCAGGAAAGAGGTCTATTGTGCCCCTGCCAGTGGTTCGCAGCCGCTGATCAATATGGCAAAGGCCTGGGGCAGCATGGTGAGAGGATATTTGTAGCCAGAGTAGAATAGAAACGAAAAAAAAACATTAGAAAGGCACAAAGGGCTTGAAAGGGGGGGGCGTCTGATTTTTGTAGTAGGGGGAATGTGTAATCCTTTTATATTGGATCAAATGAAAAGTGGGAATACAAGCCACCCATATTACCAAGTGCTCTCCGTGAAGACATTTCCTTGTTCAATTTTGTGTGGTACTAGAATTAGTCAGTGCATGGATGGGTGGTGGCCTCAATGTGCACAAACATGCCCTTGAAGTGTGGAGACTTCTTCTCCAGGTAAAGTTGTAATCACCCCCCCCCCCCGAACCAAATGACAAAAGGGCTAGGACCAAGAATTGGACATGCACCGTTGGATGCGGGGAACGCAGAAGGGTAAAAAGCGATGGCCAGATCCTCCAAGAGGCAAACCTGTGTGGCCACTTGGTGAGAAAGGGGAGGAATTGATCACTGGTAGGTGCTGTGAGATGACTTGGTAAAGAGTACTCCTCCAGTAGGGAAGTAGTCCCCCTGAAATCCTAATTCGGACCTAGGTGTTCATAATACCTGACAAATCTATAGTTGGTCTCCTGCTCTGTTTGGCAAAGGAAATCTGAATCAAAGTTAATTGAATGCAATGCAATGTAAAATGTAATGTCAAGGTAGAGCTATTGTATACTCTGCCAAATTGCTAATATGGAAGTTGATGTGCTGTGCCCCTGACCGGAATATCCAGACTGTGGCTGGAGGAGCGAAGCGGTCAAGTGGTGGGGAAACATGGTTCAGATCAAACAAGCTGAGCGGTTCCAACGGAGAAGAAGGATAATGTTTCTGATAGCCCGGGTGCATGTCGATCCAGCCACTATAGATCCTAGATCAGGAATGCAAAAATGAGGTGTGTACATGCTGTAATCTCTGAAGAAGAAAGGGAGTCATGTGATGGCAGTTTCAGCGAGATAATGAAGTGTCTCTTAAGAAAACGCATGTGGTTGTTTGATGTGGTTGATTTGATGGACTTGCGATGTGTTCATGAAAACCCTTGAAGCAGGTCAGGCTTTTTGCTCGGGAGTACATGTAACTTCTCTCACAAAACAAACTCCAGAGTAGCAGTATTGGGCCTTCCAAGCCTAGCATCCATGTCAAGAATCTGTCTGTGTGAGATGAATTCGGATGGAGAAAAGCAGGGTACGCAGCGAGGGATCGGCCAGATGTCTGTCCATCAGCATGCAGTGGGTCTGCCACCATTTTGTGTGGAATGTTCTAGCTATGCAGTCATGCCTTTAACTCAGGCTGTCCGGGCTGGCCTGGCTGTATTGAAACAATGCACCGATGATCTGAACAGCAAAAGCACCTCTTCTTACTCTCGAGGCCCTGAAGCAATGCACAAGGGAACAGGCGAGCCAATGTTCCTCTACTTTCGCCTTAGGCTGCGAAGAGCCACCAACCGCCGATTTCTTCTTCTTTGCACCCCTTGCATTTTTACATGCGGTCTTCCGTGTTGGTGTCAGGTATGTAACCGCGACAATGCCCATGTTAGTCAGCCGATCTTAAAACGACTATTTGGATTGCCACATTACCCCCTAGGTCCGTCAATATTCTGAACATCATGTCTCTTTGAACCCTAAATGTTCCACACTCGATAATATAATGTTTTATCATTTCGTATTTTTCCAAAATGCGATTTTTCCATCTGCATGGCATCACATTTTATGTTGGGAGCCTTGTATGAATCAACATGACATTAATGTAAAACGAAATAACAAAGCATGACCAAGCATACACCTGACATGACATAATTAGCTAGCATAATGGAACCGATTTTAACATTCAGCACGAACCAAATGAATGCGGATAACTGAACCAACAAATGTATTTATTTATTTATTTGTTTAGACATTTGTGGGAGCGCACCTAACCCGGAGGCAACTGGGTGCTGGTTACATAAGATTGATGGTTACAGTATTTGCAAATTGTGTGTGATATAATAGAGTTAGTTACATAATAGTGAAGGTTGCAGAGAAAACTTCATGCACTTCATTAAATTACAGAGGGTAACAGGCTGTGTGGAAGTGGTTACTGTTGGGCAGCTAGGGAGCGCTGAGGATATGTATGTGGTTGGTGCAGGTAACTGTACCGATGAGTAGCTGGTGCTGGTCGATCCTCTAGGTGTCTTGTGAAAAGAGTACGGTCTTAAGGCCTTTGCGGAAGGACCAGAGGGAGGGATCTGATCTAAGCGCTAAAGGCAGGGCGTTCCAATGTATGGCCGCAATCACGGGTAAGCTGCTGCCACCAGCTTTTTGCGCCTGTATCTGAGGAGGGTTAGGAAGCATGTGTAGGCCGAGCGGGTCGGTCTAGTGGAATGGGCCTCAGAGAATTGTCTGGCTAGATACTTCAGGGCACTGTTCGAAAGCCATTTTTGGGTCATGGATAAAGTTTTGAAAGTGATGCGTTCCCGGACGGGGAGCCAATGGATGCTACGTCTGGCTAGTGAGATGTGATTTATTTTTGGGCAATGGAGAGTAGCTCTTACGGTGTTGTTCTGGATACCTTTCAGTTTGTTGATGTTGTGCGAATTGGAGCCTGCAAAGAGGGAATTGCAGTAGTCGATCCCAGACAGTATGAGAGCTCTGGGAAGGGTGATGCCGCTGTCAGAGGTAAGGAATGGTTTGCTGGCGTTGATCAATTTGGCAGTGTAAACTGCAGGTGAGGCTATAGCGTTCACCTGCCTAGTTAGGGAGAGCGAGAACTCTAGATATACTCCTAATGTTTTGACCTCTTTGGATACGGGGATAAGGTTTCCATCAATACTGAGTGATTTATAGGGGTCTGGGAGGTTATTCATCCGGGATAGGGAGCCAATGAGGAGTAGTTCCGTTTTCTCATCATTTAGGCAGAGCTCATGTTGTGCCATCCAGGCTTGGATGGTTAAGTACATTTTCTTTCCGAGCGTTGGCGTCATTGCCGTAGTTGCCAGTGATAGATAGGAGTATTTGTGTGTCATCCGCATAGTTGGTATATGTAACACCTGGTTTGTCTAAGAGGTCGAACAGTGGCTAGGTAGAGTTGGCGAGACACAAGAGCCTTGAGGTACTCCACGGGTGACTGCGGCTGGTGGGGCTGTCGCTATGGTTGAGAATACTCATTAAACGGTTGGAGAGGAATGATTCTATCCATTTTGTGGCATTGGCCTAGTAGTGGGCAGCTTTGGCGAGATGTTGACAAAGTATATTGTGATTTACCAGGTGGAAGGCTGCTGAGAGGTTGAGTAGGAATACGATGGCTAGGTTACCTTTGTCTTTGATTCCGTCCATTTGGATTTTGAGGTCTAGGAGGGCAGTTTCTGTCCCATGACCGGGGCGGAGGCCAGGTTGGCGGAGGCCCATGAGGTTGTTGGTCTGTAGCTATTTTTGAATTTGTAGGTAGGGCACTCTTTGAAGTAGTTTTAGGAGGAAGGGTACTATGCTAATAGGCAGTAATTTTTTGTGGACGTTGGAGTCCAGTGTGGGGTTTTTAAGAAGTGGGAGTACCCATGCTTCCTTAAGATTTTCTGGTACATTGCTAGATGAGAAAGAATTGTTAATCAGGGTCGTATTGAAGGGGGCTACTTCTTTGGCACAGTCTTTTATGAGGGAGGGAGGGCAAATGTCTCCCTGCCATCTGGAGGGTTTCAGGATGATTTTGGTGGTTTCAGATATGGTTACCGGGGGAAATTAAAATCTCGGCTTGGGGTTGTCAAGAGTGGGTTGTTTGTTATGGGGCGGGATGGATGGGGTGAGTTTTGTTTTCTTAGCAGTGATTTTGTTTTGGAGTAGTGAGATTTTGTCAAGGAGGGCGTTTTGGATGTAAGTGCATCAGGATAGGTCCTTGACACAGAGGTCAGGTCAAGGGACTGGTATTTCGAGTTCCCGTAGAATAGTGAATAGTTCTTTCGTGCTAGAGTTTGCTTTTGCAGTTCTCTCATTGTAGGCGTTGCCTTTGGCTATAAGTATGGCTATTTTATACTCTTTAGCCAAGGAATTGAAGTAAAGTTTGGTCACATGGGAAGGTGATTTCTTCCAAGCACTCTCAGCAATTCTTTGTGGTTGGGGGTGAACCAGGAGTTTAAGTGGGTAGTAGGTTTGGGTTGACGGATGTCCAAAGGAGCTACTTTGTTCACAGCTGCTTGGATAGTTTGGTTGTAGGGAGTGACTAACGCAATAGGATCCGTGTTGGTCTGTGGGTCGATTATTAGTGGCTGAAGCAATGGTAGTATGTTGTAGGGGGTGATGTTTTCAATATTTCTTGAGGGAGCATCTGAAGCTAGATAGGGTGGGCTTTTAGATTGGGCATGGTTGTTGATCGAGAATAAGATGACATTGTGGTCTGACCAAGGGCATGGATAGTTAGCTAGAATATTGGTAGAGCAGTTGTGGTCTGCTAACCAATCTAGGGTGTGGCCTTTATCATGGGTAGGGTTGGAGATTCAGTGAGAAAAGACTTGAGTTTTGATGGTATTTGCAATGGACAGTGCTTGGTGTTCTGAGGGGTCGTTGAGACCTAGGTTGAAGTCACCCAAGATGATGATTTTGGATGAGTGTTTGGTGCTGGTTGAAAGGAGTTGTGCAACATCTTCCTCAAAGGAGAGCAGGGGGCTGGGCACTCTATAGATGAGGTGGATCGTGAGGGTGGTTGTGGCAAATACAGTTATTTTGAGTGAGAATGATTCAGCAGACGGGATGGACAGGTTGGGAATTTCTCTGACGGGAAGGATATGTTTTTGCGGTGATGGCTACTGCGCCTCCTTTGGAGGTCAGTTTATCTTTCCTAAGGATGGTGTACCCTACTGGGATAGCTAAGGAGAGAGTGATTGCTAGGAAGTCCAAGTTGTTGGTGGTAATGATATCGTAAATGTCAAGGGCATGAGCCAGGATGGACCTGGCATTAATAAGGGCTTCTTTGAGTTATGTTGTGGTGCCTGTTTCCGGGTCATCGGTGGTGGTGACCACTTCAGAAGTGGGTTCTGACTGCGAGTTGTCCCTGCTCATTATATATTCTGCAGTAGTGAGGGAATTGCGCTAAGTAACTGTAACTGGTTTAAGGTAAGTCTGTATGCTTAGCGGGGCTCAGGCGGGGCTTTAGACTCTGAGGTGCAATGTATCTCTTTGGGGAGTGTTGAGGTGTGGATTTTTGAGGTGGTTTTGGTTCTAGTTTTAAGTCGTAGATTTCTCAGAGGGAGTTGCGTGATAGTTGTAGGGTGGGTGCTGCTGACTCAAGCCTAGACGAGATGCTAATCGCTTGTTCCTATTCACATGGGAGCAGGGTTTCATAGTGTTTGAGGTAGACTTGAAAGCAACAGTTTTCCAAATGGTTAAAGCGTGATGGGGCAGTGCATTGGGCAGGTGAAGTGTTAGGCGGGAAATAAAAGAAAAAGTAGAAAGACTCCCTTTTAAACCGAAAGAAGACATTTGTTTACAATATCAAAATTGGGATGGGACAGTTAAAAAAAGAAAAACACAAAGGTGAAACAGTGTTCGATATAGATGCAGTGAAGGGAGAAGTGGAAACCAATGTGTACTTCGGCTCGGGGTGCCCCCAATCCCCTAAAATGAAAAGTAGAATTTCATTTTAATATGTCTGTCGCAGATGCAGTTGTAAACAAAACATAGATACTCATAGACCAATCTTTCCCAAAATGCCCTAGGGGCTGCAAGGAAGGGGGTATATGGGACCAAAATGACGTGCAACTGTGACACGTCTAGAAATACCCAAGAACGTGCAACATTTTGTGACGGCCCCTATGCTCACAAACAAAGCACCAGTCGCCTGAGCCCTCCACACACAAAAGAAACCTGCTCCCGATTCACCACGGCGTTGGGGTGTGCTTGTGCTCCTCTGAAGTTTGACTGGCAAAATTAAGCGTAGTATCCTGATGTGAAAGTAATCTTATGCCGACTGCCTGTTCTTCTATAGCTTCTCTACACCAATACGCCGGGGGGGCATAGTAGGTCACTTGCAGAATGGCACAGGTTCTAGTGCCCACTCTTTGGGGGCCGGTAGTGTGGATCCTGCAATGATACAAGATCGCCGCTATGTGGTTGCTCCAGCAGACCAATGAATGTGTGCGCGTAACTTATACATGGCAATTTGTGTGCTTTCTGTCATTGTTATTACAACCCATATGGCAAAATGGGTACCTTTTGCAACAGAGTATTTAGAGAAGTTACATTGGCTGCTGCACATTACTCAGGAGGTTCACGCCAGGGTGTGAGTGAAGTTCACATCCACATAGATGTGAAATTCACTAACACCCTGGTGCACACATGTCAAACTATGTTGAAGTCAATTCTCAGTCAAATTACTCCCGTAACGTTTGGTGCCCCTGGGTAAGGGCAAGAATGAGCAAAAGGTAAGTGTTGTTATGGACAATGCTTTATGAAGCAAAAGATGTATTGAATTTCTCATACGAGGAAGTCTACCTAATATCGCATGAGTGAGACTCGTGAATGTTAAGATGTTGAGTTTTCTTCTTGATATATTAGGTTAATTGTTTTTACATATTTGGCAGACAAATAAATGCAATAAATATCTTTACAGGGACCAGATGGACTTCCGATAGAAGGGTGTTGGCACAAGGTTGGTATTTACAGTTTCACAAATAAGCAAGTGCGCTGCCCATTTGTTCAGATTGCAACCTAGAGAGTTAGAGAGTTAGCATAGTATTGCCCAAGCTAGAGAGGAAAGCAAACCGTCTTGAAGTGATCCGCCCCCCCAGTTACTTCCCGGGATGGGAGCGCTCTGCGTGGCTCCAAGCCCCGTGGAAGCGAACCTCCATCTTCTCCCCCCCATCACAATATGACGTGGGAACCCCCATGGAGTCATGGCTGCTTTTCTCGATGAGGGATTTGTTGTAATTCCGGCCGCAAAGCAACTACTTTTTATCTGATATTATGGCAAGTTTTCTGGTTGTGCCAGAAAAAGGCACGTGAACTTGGTAACTACTAGGGTTTCTGTCCATATTGTTTCTGGACCGACTTGAAAGTCCCGTAAAGTCTAAAGTGTCACCATTTGAAGAAGAGTGTCATGGGCGCAGACGCAGTGCTTTCTGGGCCATCTCCACCCCATGTAAAGCCAGCCTCTCACTCACTGTTCTGTTGTCAATTTCTGTGGATTATGTAAATCCTACTCCATTGCATTTCCTCTCCCAGAGGGTGCATCACAGCAGACATGCATGTTGAGTGGGCCAAAAACCACTTTCACAGCACACTCTTCTCCACAAAGAGAGAGATTTCTTTTAAACGGTGTATTTGTGAGGGAGGCTGGGCCTCTGTGCACTAGGCTGGCAGTAGGATGGTAACAATGTTGGTATACATTAATATTGATGGGGTGAGGCAAGGCGAATACTAGGACTGCATTTGGCTGCAGCATCTTTCTAATGGGGACGGCGCGTCCATTGGGGCAGGTGAACACCATTTCTTTTGTTATCTAGGTCCGTACGACTGCATGAGTCCTGTATAAGTAGTGCCAGTTTGGTTTGTTTTTCGGTGCTTTCCAATCGGTAGGGTTACTCATTGAATTTTGCAATTGTGGGATTGGGAAACGGTCTTATGCGCAGACAGAAAACCTGAAAATCTTTCAATCTCACTGCCTCTATGTAAAAGGCAAGGACTTTACTGGTGTGGCGTTTTTGTATTTCAGAGGAAATCCTTAACCTTAAGGAGAGCGTTTCCAAACGTTGCTTAACTCCCTAGCATTCTCATTGGAGCCCTGATTTGTGGTGTCTGGGCGCTAGCTTTCCAACAGAGGAAAAGATTGAAACCACAGCTGAAGACCACTTCAGCAGGAGATGGACTTCTCCTTAGCGTGTGATGGAGAAGAGGGGCGGTGGGTGATCAGTGTAGGTTCCTGCTTCAGTTTGTGCAGGGGACGGGGAAGTGGGGATGGTTGGCTAATTGGTGCTTATTTTGGCAAACATCATCTAATTAGATGGAAATTGCCGGCTCTGGGATTCTGGAGTCACCCTAGATAGGTGCTTATTTTGGCGAACATCATCTAATTCGATGGAAATCGCCGGCTCTGGGATTCTGGAGTCACCCTAGATTGGTGCTTATTTTGGCGAACATCATCTAATTAGATGGATATCGCTGGCTCTGGGATTCTGGAGTCACCCTAGATAGGTGCTTATTTTGGCGAACATCATCTAATTAGATGGAAATCGCCGGCTCTGGGATTCTGGAGTCACCCTAGATTGGTGCTTATTTTGGCGAACATCATCTAATTAGATGGAAATCGCCGGCTCTGGGATTCTGGAGTCACCCTAGATAGGTGCTTATTTTGGCGAACATCATCATCATCTAATTAGATGGAAATCGCCGGCTCCGGGATTCTGGAGTCACCCTAGATTGGTGCTTATTTTGGCGAACATCGTCTAATTAGATGGAAATCGCCAGCTCCGGGATGCTGGAGTCACCCTAGATTGGTGCTTATTTTGGCGAACATAGTCTAATTAGATGGAAATCGCCGGCTCCGGCATTCTGGAGTCACCCTAGATAAGTGCTTATTTTGGCAAACATCATCTAATTAGATGGAAATCGCCGGCTCTGGGATTCTGGAGTCACCCTAGATTGGTGCTTATTTTGGCAAACATCATCTAATTAGATGGAAATCGCCGGCTCCGGGATTCTGGAGTCACCCTAGATTGGTGCTTATTTTGGCGAACATCATCTAATTAGATGGAAATCGCCGGCTCCGGGATTCTGGAGTCACCCTAGATTGGTGCTTATTTTGGCGAACATCATCTAATTAGATGGAAATCGCCGACTCTGGGATTCTGGAGTCACCCTAGATTGGTGCTTATTTTGGCGAACATCCTCTAATTAGATGGAAATCGCCAGTTCCGGGATTCTGGAGTCACCCTGACAAGGAGGAGAAGAAGAAGAAGCAGCTGCCAGGCTGTGCTGCCCGGCTAAATATTAGCCACAGCTGGTTGTTCATTCTGCATATTTTTATAAAGGAGCAAAGGGTAGAATTGGTTCATTCTGTAACTAATGACTCCGGGTGCAGTTGATGTGGTGCAAAAACGTTGGATCCATGTTTTGTGTTGCCTGTGATGGAATGACTTCATTGCATGCTTTATTTGGGGTAAAGGGGAAACGTAGAGACCATGATCTTTATCATTGTTTTTGTGGGTCCCCACTGATATACGTAGGGAACTACAACACATTGGAATATAGTAACGCATAGAGTATATGATGTGGGAAAGAAGCCCATTTAAAATGCAGTATCTCTAGATAAAAAGTAACTCGAACTTGACGTGAACTAAGGCCCTTCGTTGGAAAGGGCTCAGTGTGGACCCTGTCTTCATTAGAAGACCAAACGGTACAGCTGAAAGCTATGCAACAAGGTATTGCCAGCAAACCCAGGGCGTATTCTCAAAGACCATGTATTATGCACAGACTGTGCCATGCACACATTTGCACACCTGTGCAAAAATAGACACCTTTGCAAATCCACAAAGAGTTCTTATGTGCCTCATGCCCAAAAGGGTGAGACTTTCCCAGGTGCAGCGCGTGAGCCGGATGCTGGAGCGGAATTTTCATAGCAGTCCCAGTACCTGTGTTCTAACAACACCATATTCCTTCTAAAGTACATACTGGGGCCAGGGTGCTATTTGCATAATTAGTTTGCTGATGCGTGCCCCCCTGGAGAACAGGGGGAGTTCAACAAGTCACATGACTTCGTGTGGGCCTGGCTTCCTTTTGAGCGGGCCCATCCGCTTATCAGTTGCTTCGATTTTGCGTATGAAAATGCAAAGATTGCATTGTTCCAGCCATGTTTCGGCCATCTTGTTCTGCTCTCCTGCATGCCCAAGCAACCAACTGGCTGCGTTAAGTTACTCAGGCTCAATTTATAGAACTTTTTCAAAGGGAAATCAGGAGGATTTGGAGCCAATGAACAATGCGTTTTTTTCTGTGCACAAATTTATCAGTGAGAAAAGCATCCACTAAGAAGCAAAATATCCTTATGCAAATCCGCCCCTTGTCCATTTTGAAATATCTCTCCGTAGACACAAGAATAGTCGCACCTTGAGCTCTGGGCAAGACCATGTTTGTTTGTGGGAAGGCCATTGCAGAGTACAGGTGTGAACCCCATTGGCTGAGGCGGAATATTGGACACTTGGCAAAAGAGTTGCAATTGAAGTTATGTAACTTCATAGACAACACTGTCACTTTCAAAGTAGAGAAAATATATTGTGTAGTGCTCCACAGTTTGTTCACAGTGGATGTGAAAGAATTGAATAAGTGTATCTTAATGCATGTGGATAAAAGCCCCAGCATTTTTTTATTGTGATTGTGTTTTTGGACCAGATATATTGTGACATTCTAATCACTAGATGCCACATTGTATGTTGTGGTGAGAGTGTCTGCAGTGGTGAAAATTATAACTGTACTGCAAGTGTAACTTGAAAAACTGTAACTATGTCTGTGGTTTTAATGGTGTACAATTTGTTTCCTTTCAGTGATATCTAACAATCAAGCATGAAGTGTGTACATAGTAATGTGATATATTTTGACCTCATCATTTTTTATAAAAACAATAATATATTGACCTTTTATACTGGATGCCGTTGACTATTGACATTTAACATGAGGGCGCGGCGTCTCCAGAGGCATGAGAAGCTGGATTGAGCGGCTTCTGGACTGAACGCCACAGAGATGCACGCGGAGGTGGATGTTTTTATTGCTCGTTGCAGATGTTTCTAATTGGACTAACTAAATCATCTGGTAACAAAATAAAAACGTGTGCTACTAGCTGCACGAGTTGCATGAAGGGCGATGATGAAAATGTTGAACCCTGCTTCCGTACGTGGAATTCACCCTAAATTTTTGTCCGCAACAATAAAGGATGAAAAAGGCGAGTCTTCTAAACCAAAGCCAAAAAAGAGAAGGACAATGAAGGCGGAGCCAATGAAGCCTGAGCATTAGAAGATATTGCAGTCTTTGCACCCAGCAGAAATGAGAGAATTGCATTTAGGATGGAGCGAGCGGAGTCCTACATTTATCGGAAGCCAGACATCTCAGCTTTGACTACAAAGACTGTGTGGAAGGACTGGGGACGTCTGTGTGGGCAGAGTTAAGCATCTGTTGATTGGTTATACCCTTGACATTGATGTGTAATGTCACAATGTGAGGTTACCCCAGTGCATATTTTGTTGTTCGCAATAAATCTTTGCAAATATTGGAGGTGTCAGAGAGTGGTAAAGCCGAAGACGTCATACTGCCACCAGGAAAGTAAAAATGACACCAGCCTGCTGTACCCCGCTACGACAATCCTCCGGACGACGGAGAGTGTTCCTCCACATTGTTGTGGTGCATACCTAGAAGTGCATAATGCACCCTTCGGTATGGTTGACATTGACCGTTTTTTGGTAAATCATAGTGCTGTGGGTATGAAATTGCTTCATAATGTCTGATGGGCATATATATTGTCCGCTTGGAAATGTGTATTATTCAGTTTTACCACTTTCAATATAGATGCATTTAGCTCATCCAAAATAGGCAATTATACATATACTAAAAATGAACAGCTGTAAAAATGTTTGTTTTAAAATATAAACAGATGGAAATTGTTGCCTTACATTTAATACTCTTTATTCTGAAGCAACTAAATCCAGCAGACATTGGTACATATTCTGTAGGACATTTTGCACTGCAGTCTCCAATGTGTGCTTCCGCAAACCACTCTGAGGGTTTTGCACAAGCCTTTCATAACTTGTAAATAGTGATCCGATACGTATTTTTAGCCAATGCATTTGTGTGCATCTATTTTGAATATCAAGGTTGGAAAGAATTAATGTACACACATAGTGTAATTTGGCAGGCAGTATTCATTTCAAGCTACTGGCACGAATTTAGAAATCTGGCCCACTTAAGTATTCCACTGTGTGCCAAATAACCTTTTACTCATTATTTCCAATCGCAGTTCACTGTTTCTCACCCCATTCATGGCCCCAAATCAGACACATCTTGTGTTCTAGATGTTTCTCTCTTAATGTGGTTCATCTGATTGTACCTCATGCTGTTATAGCCGATGTGGCTCAGATTAGCAGTCAATATGCCCGATCCATGAATGTTTCTTGCCATTGGCTTCTTAGAGCCATGTGGGACTACAACATGGCTCTTTTGCGGCAAATGCATCACAGTACTGGATCTCTATTCAGGAGGATTCATACAGACACACTGTGCAGACAGTTATTACAGTAAGTACTTGGTTGAAAGAGAGAGATGAGTGTGGGAAAATGCAAAGCTAATCAGCAAAACCAAAGTGGATGCTAGGATTCCAGTAGGCATGTACCAGAGTAGGGAGTTTGAGGTGATCAAATATCTGCCACAATGGGCCAGCAAGATTTTTCATTTGAGCTGGGCCCGCCTGGCAAGTATAGTATTTGCTGACTGCTTTAGCAATATTTCTCTTTATGCTTTGCTTGTCTTTTGCAGTATTATATTTTTCACTGGTGTCTTGCTTCATGAAAAAATATATATATACGGTTGTGTAAGCACCAATTTATGTTAATTTAATAGATGCAACTAGAGGAAGTTAGAGGTGACGTTGTTGTAAATGTATTATGTTCTTAAGAACTTCTGTTAGTTTACAGTCTATAATGTTCATTTCTTTCCATTTTAAAGGCACATGTATCCCAATTAAGTTTTGCTATCATTTTTAAAAAAAATTTGGCTAGATATTCATGGAACAGTGTTAGTCACTCTTTGAGTTTTTATGGGGAGGAGTTTGTTTTGCTTTGATGTATTGCATATGGGTATTTTAAATCTAGACTCCCCAATGGCACTTATGAGTTATCCAGTGCAATATTTCAGCAGAGTTGAGGTATATATTAAATTTGATTAGCTGAAGTAAACAAAGAATGTTCTCAAAGAGCTATGTGTAGAGAATGATGTGAGCGTGTAATTGGGCTATTAGCAATATGATTTTCATTTAATCTATTTTGCTGAATTAAAATGGATCAAATGCTCAGTAAGGTGTACCTAGTCTGGTTTGCTTACTATGGCTATACATCTAATCTAAAATCGTCCAACATTTTTAATCTCTACATAGGAATTACACAATTGATGCTAGAGTATTCACTTTAATTTATTTTGTGGTAATCATAATTAACTAAACATGTCAAAGATTGATTTGGACAAAATTGATTCCTTGTAGTTCTTTGCAAAGGCTGGAGATTTCTTTCTACAAGTATGTGTTAAGTTCTTAACGCAGGCAGTACAGGATGTACACAGACGTAGCATTGTACACTGGTGGAACATCTAAATGAACCACTGCACAGAACAGCTTAGAATTAATTACTGGAGAATTCATCCAAACAGACATGCAGACATCATCAAGGGAAACCTTCAGCAAAAGCGGTTACTCCCAAAGCCACACGATTGCAATTTTGACCTCTCGGGGTCACCTACTATATGCCTCAAATGGAACAGATCTAAACATGAAATTAACCAATTGATTGATAATTTGAATCCCTGTAAATTGTACTGAGACTGGCCTGGCCAGTTCTTGGTAGTGTATGGTTTACTATGATGTCTCATTGCCATATCTAGTTAATGTCACAATTAAAACTCTGAACACAACATTAAAGCGTGCGCATTGTTTATAAATGTCCTTAGCCCTTTATATACAGATTACTCTGAGAAGAATAGCTCCCTCCAAATTGTACATATCTCAGTCGATTGATTGGACAGGCAAGTGCCCAATCACGTGTGGTTTCTCAGGTTGATCCCCAAAAGCACAGTTTCACATATTTATGAGAAAGAACATGTATGTTTACTACAATATTAGCTCTGAAAAAGTTCTGCATTGCCTTGTTGTTATGTGCAATGCTTCTCAAGTGATTAATGCTATTCATAGAATTGGTGTCCAGGTATGCTTTGTTACAAAATCATTTTACAAAAAACATTTTTATCTAAAGTCTGTTCATTACTGATTGTTGAATTGTGTATACTCTTAGTCAGCTATCCACCCTAGATGGATTGCTGTATTCGGTTTACATCCTCTGTACATATTAATTATCACAGGTTTTGTTTACTGTACTGTTTGCTGCAGGTCTTCTTGCACTTGCACCACAGTTGGGCAAGTTGTCTAAAACACAATTCGGAAAAAACATCAGCACTTTAAATTCAATTGAAATTTGCTATAGACTTCATACTTTGAGAAATATGAGAGTATGATTCTAAGAAAAAAAATGTTTGCGAAGAGTGCCACTCTAAGCCGTTGTACAACATTATCTATAATTTAAGAACTTGTTTAGGAGGTTCCTGTTAGATGTATACTGTTCTTAGCAAAAGTTGGCCAAGGAAGCAGCATTGGCATGTATGATGTGCTGGGATCTTGTATTCGACACATATTGTTACGTGATAATGTGATATGAAGATATTCTACATAACCAATCGCAACTATCCTCTGTTTCGGATCTCTCAAAATACCACACATTTTATAAGCAATGAGTTGTGTCCACGGAATGCTTATTAAAGCTCACACGAGACAGCTGCCGCCCCAGTGATTGAGTCTATCCAAACTCTGCAGCATTTTTCTGGGGTTGACCAAATGCAATCACTTCAAACATTGACTACTCAATGTAACCACCGTACTATCCAAAAGAATGCATCCCAATCTAGTGCACGTTCAGAACATTACAAGTCATCTTGGAGATTCTGCCTGTACAAATTGCTCTGGCTTCCGTGCCATACATGGTACACAATTCCTCAGACGCTTTTCATATGCTTATTATTGTACACGTGTGGATATATTATACACATTAATATATATATAAACTACAGTAGATCATAAATGTATCACAAGTGAAGGTACTTAAAGGTATCCATATACTTTAATGTGAGTGTTCTAGTTTCTTGTGGTAGGCCATGCATCTAATGTGTTTTTTCTGTACAGTTTTGGCAAAAATGTTCAAGTAATTGCAAAAGATAAAACAAATGGGGTCATACAAGAATAGTTTTGTAAAGTATGTTCCAAATTGTAAGACGACTTCACATTTCAATTGTGACTTGTTTATACTGATATTCTCTTTACATTGGCATCGCTTAGCCAGCTCCTTTATAAAGAACATGTGTACATGCATATTTCATTCATTTAAAACTGCCATGAGGAAGGTGAACATTTTCGGTCAGAAATGGACAAAATGCATCTTTTTGTTTAATGCGAGAAGTTTTTCAGATGTATAAATAGCAGGCATTGTCATGTGTTTTTCAGCTTTATTTTGTGTGTTTTATTAAGAACTCAGTTGCTTAAAAAGTACAATATAACCAGCTGGTGTCAGTGGGTGCCTTGTTAGAAACCAACACCTTTTTACTTATTATATAGGGAGAGTAGAGAAGCACAGCTTTCAGCACATTGCCACCTCGCCAACAAGGAAAGCATTCAGTCTTTTGTGTTGTTAGATTCCATCCCTTTCAAGGAAGCTATCGGAATATGTGATTGGGTATGGAAGAATTATACATTTATGGATTAGTGGTTTAGTTGAAATCCATACAAATTCTTTCCAGCTTTACATTGAGATACTGGGCCTCATTACTAGTCCGGCGGTAGCCATGCCGGAAAAAACAGCAGGCTGCCACCGGACTCATAGTGAATTACCGCCTCTGTGATTGCCGGAAGCACCGGGGCATTACAACCCCTGTGACCCGGTAATTCCGGAGGCAGAATTCCATTAATCTCCATTCCCATGTAGTCCCGTAGGAATCCATGGGTATGGGGACAATGCAAACACTGGTTCCATCTATGACAGAGCCGGTGTTTCCATTTCCGTCTGCAGGCGGGTGGCGTTACTCCTGCCAGGTCAGACCTGGCGGGAGTGACACCTCCGGCCTGCAGAACTCGTAATCTGCCGTTCCAGAAACAACGGTGGCGGCTGGTTTACTGCCACCGTTGTTTCTGGACCGGCAGGCTTGTAATGAGGCCCACTGTCTTTGCCCACAGCAGGCAACATTGCTTCCTACGCGTACATGTGTGTCTCACCATTTAATTCAATGCACATTATTCACTCTAAGGAATGTATTACAGAGCTTAAAAATGTATCAATTGGTGTATGATTTTTACCGGTATACTTTGTTTAACCACTCAATTTTTGTAGAAAAAAAAGAATTGCTTGCAACAGCGAAGTCATTATTAGAACACATATAAAGATGCAGCACCTTTAACAGTAGCTTCCGTAATTAGATGTTTGTCTGTCCTGTTCTTATCAAGAAAAAAATCAGTGTTAAAGCCAGTACCTTTGAATAACTGGGAACAACATTTCTTAAATAAATGAAGGTGTTTATTTTTTTATTTCTGTTTTTAGTAACATGTGAATCACCTGTTCTGTAATGTATGTGAGTTTACGGCTTGGTTTGTGTTTTTAAAAATACGTGCTTTGTTTTTACTAAGATATGTCGCTGAAACTGGTCTTCATGCTCACAGAATTGCATCGCTGTAAAGGTTGTTTTATTGTGTGCATATGTATAATAAACTTGACCCTTTTAAGTTGTAACCGAGAATAAACTTGCTAACTTGTCATTTGTTTTTGGTTTCGAAGGTTTAATTAAAAATGTAAACTTGCATGTTAAATACGTATCCAGAGCTGTCGAGTTTCCTTCCCGTGGTCATGCGTGAGAATGCCATCCAGCCCTGTTTTTTTTTCTCTTTGGATTCTGGGACTTATATTTTTTTATTCCCCATTCAAATTTTAGGACAACTAAAATTCCCAGAATTCCAAGCAAAAACAGGACTGGATGGCCTCCTCATGCATGGCCATAGGAAACTTCATCGTGCACGTTCAATATCTACAAAGCCATGGACGTGTCTTTTTACCACAGTGCTTTAAAAGTAGGACATTGGCTGTTTGATTATATATTAATCGCTAAATGCAAGCTGTGTCCTCTGTTGTTGCTACTCGTGGTACTGGGAAATTTAAGAACTAAATACAGAGAGGAAACAAAGTTGGGTTCGGCAGAATACGGTGAACCAACCACAGGTGGGATGTTGCCTGTAAGAACCTTGAATTGGAATAATGATCACTGGAAGAAATGAGAAAATTGTTCACCACAAAATCATGCGTAAGTTAAAAAGTGTGGACTAATGTTTTATCTGCAAGCGAGAGAGTACAGCCTCTGCCTCAAACCGGGTACCTATCATTACAGTTTCAAGATGGCAGGATGGTAGGCTACAGGTAATCTCCGAGCTGATGATGGGAGATTCTTTACAGAAAGGCCTTGAAAGGAGATGGTGGTCTCTCAGATGGAATATTTCTCTGGTATGGCTCTCCTAATGGCATCACAGAGGTGGGATCATATGAAGGAGAATGCATGCATGGCATTGCCCAATGCTGCCGGGGGGCTCTGAGTTTGGGCAACTGCTGGTGCATACAGGAACATTTGCTCATGTTTTCAGTGCCATCTACTACATTACCTGCCCTTGCCCTCCTTATCCCCTTTCTTCCCCTACCACAATTCTAACATTCTAATAGTTCCTTGTAGCTCTTGGGATAGCTTTGAAAAAATACTGGGTTGAAGACACCTAAATTGTGACTCATGCAAGTCTTGCAGAGTTCTTTCAGAGCACTGCTTATCTGAGGTAAGCAAAATGAAGCAGACCAATTCTTCTCCTGTAATCTTAGATGCACAGCCAAGAGATTCTGCAGGGTGAGTGCAAAGAAAATACTGATGGGGCTGAGCCAGTGTCAGCCTCTACATGGAGACCCGCTAAGGCCTACATCCTTGCTACAAATCATTTTCAAACCTTGACTGAGCCTTCACCTGCCCGGACAGATTCTCCAAGGTTACATACTCTTCTCTGCCATACAAAAGCTGACTTTCTGGTCCATCTTAATGCCACTAACTTTGGTATCTTATGACAGAAGCTAGGACCTCCCCGTTCGATGACCAAGCATTAGCGATGTACCCAAAGTTGTGCTTCGGAAACACACATCATTTGATTTATGATGAAGCTTTGGGCCTCTTTAATCCACATTTATTTATTTATTGCGTTTATTAACCGCGCCCAAACCCGTAAGTATCACAGCGCTGATAAGCTTAGGAAACAGAACACAGGAAGAGTATGATACATACGCATGACAATAAATGCAGCAGAAAGTCAGGTAGGGACCAGGGGGGATGCCCCAAATTCAGGTTAGTCATATTTGTCAAACAGCCAGGTTTTTAGCAGTTTCACTGGAATTGTGCCATTTTACTACACCATTGACCATTTTGAAACTCATCTTCATGACTTTTGTTACTCAAGTATTTTAGGTATTTGCCATTTAGTTCAGAGGAAATGCTGTATTCATGACTGATGGAAGAAAGGGCCAAAGCCAAAGTTGCTTAGGTGCTGTGTGCTCACATAACAGGTCAGAAAAACCATGCAGAGTAAATATCAATAGGGGCTAAGTCCAAAATGAATCACGGAATGTGATGATTGAAAGAAATCCTTTATTCGTAATCGGAGAGGGGAGCTCAGTCAATCAGGTGGCTGGAAATGCAGGTGAGAACACAGTGTACTGCATGCATTTTCCAGCAACCCAAGGCCCTTGCCCAGTTGGCAACATCTTGATTGTGGGGAAGCCACAGGGAGTCTCCCTGTGTAGCAGTGCAGTCCTCTTACCTTCTACTTGGAAGCATGTTTGCTCTAAAAATTCAGTCTGACGTCTTTAACCTCATGATTTCTAAACCATCACAATTTTGATATACTTATATAACATAGTGTTATTATGATGTGCTATTGTGAAATGGATTGTTACGTTCACTAGCTTATTTTCTAATGTTAGTATGCATATATTGTTTGTCTAAATGTTTGAGATCACTGTCTATACAGTATAAGATGACATCACGTCAAATCATGGTTCATACTTTTATTATAGTATATAAGCTAATATAATCATGCAGCTTTCTAATTTAGCCAAATTCAATTCAGAAGTCAAACAATGATATCAATTGTTTATTATGTTATTCTTATTCTTAGGCCCACTACTAGATTTTGTGCCATTCAATCACTTTGTTCAAATCAATCTCATTACCATTTGTCTATTAGTCAGAAATATTTGTTTTCTCCTTTTTAGTAACCTCTGTTTTATGCTGTTTGGATCTCACCCTTCAGTTGTTGGGACTATTGGCCATTCAAACTCATCAAAACAATGGCCCTTGGCCATAAAATACTTGACTAATTGTGCCTACTCTATTTCATTCTTTAAACGGCTTTGAAGTTTATAATCCTTATTTTTAACTTTTCACTGTCTTGCCTACAACCACAAGAAAATGTTATTATGTAAATCACATTCTCCAGCATAGGATCTTTCATGGATTCACATGCTGTGAATATTCCCCGTCCTCAGGCTGTGAAAACCCTGGTATCTTTAATATAGAAGTTTTCCTATGGAAAAAACGTCGACACCTTTGAGTGTCCTATCAACGTCGTTATGGGTGCTTTGGACTGCACCAATGGGACGTTGGGTGTATAGCTCCACCCCCGGAGCTTCCCCTCAGATTTCACCTCGCGTTCTCTCCAGAGAATTTGTCTTTTGGTGTGAAAACTTAGTTTTCTTCAATGCAGCTTTCGCAGTTTTCCAATTTTTCGTACGAGAAAGGTGGGTTTTCTGGTCCCGTTATGGGATCTTCGGATCCAAAGAAATCTTTATTTCGGTCATGTGAGACCTGCGGTTTGGGCTGCCAACTCGCTGTACTGACTTCCGCCAAGAGGTCCAACACAAAGTTGTGGACATGCCTTGTGAAGGGGAAACTCTTTTCGGGTAAAAGTTTGACAACGCTTTGAAGAACATGAAAGCAGACTCTCAAAGGGCAAGGTCCCTTACGGCCCTGCAGGGTAGAAGATCTTTTCGCACCTTCGGCTCCTTTCGCTCCTTTCACAGTGTCTCAGGAAACGCAAAGTTTTCGGGTTCTCGAGACAAGGGATATGGTAGGTCCACCTACTACTCCCAGGGCTTCAGGTGTTCTTTCCAGACCACCCAAAGGAACAAGGAATACCAAGGCTAGACAAAAGAGGATCATCCTCTTCACAAAGAGACCATCAAAGCAAGCCTCAACAATGACTGCCACAAGGGCAGACAACTAGGGGGGAGGGTGGCGCACCACCTTGACGAGTGGCATGCAAACACAACAGACAGATGGGTGCTGGAAGCAGTCCAATACGACCACTCGGTGTTCAAGGGTCCTCAACTCCCCATTCCTCCAGTAAAAATGTCTCAGACTCACCTTCACATCTTGCACCAGGAGGTTTGTCTCATGCTGCAAAAAGGGGCAACTAAGAGAGTTCCCTCATCGGCAAAAGGAAAGGGGACCTATTACAGGTTTTTCATGGTCAAGAAGCCAAACAGAAAATGGCGTTCATTCTAGACCTGCGGCCGCTCAACAAGAACATAAAACACCAAAGTTTCAGGATGCTAACATTGCAACGTTTGGCGTCTCTAGATCTCGAGGATGCTTACTTTCACATCCCGATGCACCCAAGGCATCAAAAGTTTCTCAGGTTCATGGTGGGAAACAGCCCCTACAAGTTTCGGGTTCTCCTCTTTGGCTTAAAGTCAGCTCCCAGGACGTTCACCAAGTGCCTGGCTCCGGTTGCAGCTTACCTCTGCAGAAGCAAGCACCATGTTTTTCTGTACCTGGAAGACCGGTTGGTCAGGGAGACGACTTGCCAGGGGACGTTGGAGTCTCTTCCCACCACTATGCTCCTTTTGCAACGTCTGGGCTTCGAAATCAACTTCAGCTAATCCTTTCTGACACCCTCAAAGGATCTGGTCATTCTGGGAGCCCAATTCCAGATGGCTCTCAATCAAGTCAAGCCATCGAAGGAAAGGATAGAGAAGCTCTTGTCCCTGGCGGGCTTGTTTTCACCAGGAACATCGGTCACGGTTCGCTTGTACATGTCTCTCCTCTGCACCATGTCGTCCTGCATCCCACTAATTCCAAATTGTTGTCTTTTTATGTGCCCCGTACAGGAATTTCTTGCTTACAGGTGGTACCAGATACAGGGTTCCTGGTCGGACAGGCTACTCATTTCCTGGGCTCTGGCAGATGCCCTGCAGTGGTGGACTCATCCCGTCAACATTGCGCAGGGTATGCCCCTGGTGGAACCGGGTTTTCAATACACCATTGTGGCCAACACCTCGCAGGCCGGATGGGGTGCTCATCTGGCCATTTCCAAGTCAAGAGTCTGTGGTCTCCCACGGAGGCATCCCTACATATTAATGTCCTGGAGTTGAGAGGAGTACACTGGGCGCTCAAATCTTTTCTTCCCCTCATCAGAGACTCTGTGGTAAGGATTCTCACAGACAACACCACGACAATGTTCTATCTGCGCAAGCAGGGGGGCACACACTCACTACTCCTTTCCCAGGAAGCCCAAACCATCTGGCACTGGGCCACACAACACAGGATTCAGATCTTGGCCTTCCACCTCTCAGGGATTTAAAACATACAGGCAGATTACCTCAGCAGGGATTCTTCTCAGATGCACAAATGGAAACTGAACGACGCCCAGGTGGCATACATATTCAAGACATGGGGCACTCCCCCTGGTCGCCAGCACTGAGAACACACAGTGCATTCACTTTGCCAGCAGAGTTCCTCATCCAGATTCCAGGGGGGGACGCGCTTTATTTTCCCTGGACAGGGATGTTCGTCTGCGCGTTTCAGCCTTTTCCCCTGATGATGAAAACGGTTCAGATGATTTACAAGGTTCCCTGCAAAATCATCCTGGTAGCCCTGTTCTGGCCCAGAAAGACCTGGTTCTCAGACCTTCTTCACCTGGCGAGGGGAGACCCTCTTCACCTGTGTTCCCTTGCTGGATCTACTCTCTCAGAACAAGGGGATGGTGTGGCACCACAACCCGGGCTCCCTCAACCTAACCACATGGCTCCTGACCAATCCAAGTTCCTGAATATACCTCAGGATTGTCGCTGCGGTTTGGCTGTGGCAAGGGCTCCATCTACCAATGCATCATACACCCATAAGAGGAAAAGGTTATGTGTCTGGTTTTCTCAGCAGAAAATAACAACAGGGTTAATTGAGGCTTATATAGGCCGGAGTATCAACTGTCAACCAAAACCGTAAGGGTATACTGGTACACAAAAGACGGTTGGACGGGGAAAGCAAAAATGTTGTCCCTCCCGGACAAGCCAGTATTTAAAGTTCTGTCCATAACTAGGCAACCCACTAAACGGCCTCTTTCCCTTCCAACATAGGGAAGATATTGGGAACCTGATTAGAGGGTCAGAGTAGCTTATCATCCAGTGCCAAACTATTAGGCGTTTTCCTTTAATTACTACACCAAAAAATGTTTGTCCTAGCGTTCATCTGCAAATAGATTTTTGGTTTTCTCAGCAACCTGACAACCTGACTTACGACTTACAGCCCTTGCGTGTTTCACCTCAGCAACTTCTTCCTTACCTTCTGCTGTTAGCAAAGGATGATCTGGCAATGTCGTCTATCAAGGTTTACTTAGCGGCCATCTCAAGATTCACACGAAAAAGGAATTCCAAACCTCTTTTCAGTGATAGGTTGATTAAACATTTCCTCAAGGGCCTTTTCAGGTCTTTTCCCTCGAAGAAAAGCTTTTCTCCGGTTTCAGTCTCAACCTGGTGCTCTCAGCCCTCGTGAAACCACCGTATGAGCCTATGTCAACGGCGGCCATAACATTTCTCACTTAGAAAACAATTTTCCTAGTGGCCATTACGTCCCCCAGGTGAGTATCGGAACTGCAGGCTCTGGTAATAGACCCTTCATATCTGTGTTTCATGAAAGACAAGGTTCTTCTCTCTACAAATCCACACTTCATTCCAAAGATTCCGTCGGATTTTCACAAGAACACTACAATAGCCGTACCAACTTTTTTCCCTCATGCTTCTACTCCGGCAGAAAAAGCCTTGCGTTCCCTGGATATCAAAAGGGCTTTAAAGTACTATCTGGATCGCACTAAGTCGTACAGAGCATCCAAACAACTCTTTGTGGCATTCGTCCCCTTCAATAATCGGAGGCTGATTTCTAAACAAGGTATCTCACGCTGGGTGGCGGCAATTATATCTTTCTGCCACGCTAAAGCCAACAAACCATTACAGTCGACTCCCAGTGCTCACTCTACAAGGTCCACAGCGACCTCAACGGCTCTTTCGGCAGGCATACCGATCAGAGACATTTGGAAGGCAGCGACGTGGGCAGTGCCCCACTCGTTCACCAGGCACTACTGTCTGAATCAACAGCGTGCTCAGGGCATACAGGTGGGACGAGCTGTGCTCCAACACCTGTTCCAGTAAGGTAAGCCCTGCAGCTTCTGGGGTTTTTGGCTATGCTCCTGTTTTTTGCATTGACTGGAACTAATGTATTTTTCTTGTTGATCATATTGCCTTACTTCTGCGACTTGTTTGCCTGTTCTGCACCACCAGGCTCTCTTACTGCTACAAAGTCTATTCACAGCATGTGAACCCATGAAAGATCCAATTCTGTAGAAGGGAGTAGTTTCTTACCTGTAACTCCATTTCTCCAGCTTTGGTATCTTCCATGGATTCACATGCACCCTCCAGCCCTCCCCTTCAGGCAAACAGCCTCTTCCAGCATCCTCCTTTTTGGGGAGAGGTTAAAATCTGAGAGGAAGCCACACAGGTAGAGCTATACACCCGATGGCCCATTGGTACTGCCTAAAGCAACCATAACAACGTCGATAGGACACGCAAGGTGTCAATGTTTTTTCCATAGGAAAACTACTATACTAAAGTTACCGGGTTTTCCCAGCCTGACGACGGGAAATATTCACAGGATGTGAATCCATGAAAGATACCAACGCTGGAGAAATGGAGTAACAGGTAAGAAACTACTCCCTTCTTGGATTCACAATCAGTAAAATTATTTGTAATCCTTTTCCACTGTAAACCTATGTTGATCTCTTTGCTGTTTTTGGTCAAGTAACATACAACACTTTTACCACATGGGTAATATACAGTGGTCGAAGTGAGCGGTAGCGGTTGGGAATGGTGCTCCTCTACTTTTTTAAATTAACTTTTACAGATCCTATACTTTCATTTTAGAAAATAAATCGTTCCGGAATGGTTTAATTTTAAAATAACAGTGTAGGAAGAAGATGAAACTTGCACTTTCAGTGCACTGCACTGAACATTCCCTTAAACAGCAGGCAAATGTGTTTGGGGGTTTGTATTGTGTGTGGGAGGGGGCGTGGCAATGGGGTTTGTGAGGAGCTGGGCAGGCCAGCAGGGAACATAGTTCCACTACTTCTTTTCTTACACTTCTACCACTGGTAATATACCTAGGCAGCTGGTAAACCCCATTGTTTTGCTATCGCCCCATCAACCATCTTCCCTTCCTAGGCAAAATCATTGAGGAAGCGGTAGCTGCACAACTCCTCTCCTCTTAACCTACCAATCCGGGTTTACACCCAGATGCAGCAACCATACAGTTGGTCGACGATGGCCTCAAACACCCTTGATGACGGCCACCCTTGCCTCCTGGTTCTATCGACCTCTCAGCCGCTTTCGGCACAATACACCACCAGACGCTTATGGACACCATACATTGGCGTATGGGGATCAGCAACCTTTTCCTATGCTGGTTCAGGTGCTACCTCGCCAACCGCCAGCAGTTTGTTCAGATGGACTTCTCTTGATCACCAATGCGGAGTCCTGGCGGGTTCCATCCTCTCCCACTGATCTTCAATCTATACATGGAGCCGCTGAGACCTCTCCTAGCCACACACAAAATCCACCAATACACCAATTGACTCCATCAAGGACATCCATAGGCTCAAAACCTGCCTCTCGCTGAGCCAGTCTTGGATCCCCAGTGCATCCTTGAAGCTCAAACCCTCCAAGACCAAATTCCTACTCCTCACCAACACCGAACACCCATACATACAGACCCGACTATCAACCATGAACTTTGAGGGCTTCACACCCGATATCGCCTCCAGCGCCAGGTCCCTCGGGTTCCACATCGGTAAACTTCTATCCTTCAAGAAACACATAGCTAATAAATCTCAGACAGCTTTGGGGTCTGCTCTCCCTCCTGCGAAAAGCCAAGCCCTTCCTCCTGCCAGACAGTCCACCATTCAAGCACTGGTCCTATCCCATGTGGATGGGGTCAATGCACTCTTCGGATGTCTCCCGTCATCTTCCTGTGTGCCCCTGAGAAGTGCCCTACACGTAGCTGCATGGCTCATCAACGGTCTACACAGATACGATCACATCACCCCGGCCCTTTAGAGCTTCTCTCACTCCCACTGAACATACAAATCACCTTCAAGTCTTGCTGCATCATCTATAAGGCATCGCCCTAAAGTCACCCAGCTACCTTGCAAAGAAACTCAGCATCTCCGGTGGACAGCGCACCACTAGACGTCAGGACACGCACAGACTTAAAATTTGGCACTACAAAAAGCAAAAGATCAGAAAGACCAGAAAACATGCCTTCTCTGCATACACCACGAGACATCAGATGTGCCCACATGTTCCTACAATTCAGAAAAGAACTCAAGACCCGCCTCTTCAATGAGTCTTGCCTCCTCAACACCTAAGCCATCACGTTGGCCCTCGTGCCACCTGTCTCACTAGACGCTGCCCACACCTCTCCTCCCTACAATCAAGTACAGTTGTAACCCTCCTCTCTGCTCCTCTTTATCCTACCCCCGCTGTATATCTGTTCTGTTGTTACCTCTGAAAAGCACTCTGTTATGCATCTGTTCTGGTGTATACCTGTGTAAAGCACTCTGTTATGCATCTGTACTGTTGTACACCTCTGTAAAGCGCTCCATTGCTTCTCAAAGCTAGGTTCGCACTCAATAAATATCATAATAATAATAATAATAATAATATTAATAATAAATAATAATAATAATATGCTTTTTGTCTCTCTGGTTCCAGTCTAATATAATTTCTCATTAAAAAGTCCCTGACATTCTTATTCTTCTTGAACGCCATCAGAGAGTGCTCCTATGTCAATTGGTTTTTTGAAAAATCCTCCATTGTTTATTAATAATCTTTAACCTTTTAAGATAGTTTTTTGAAAATACTTGCATACACCATTCTTTTATTTTTTCTGTTTTTAGGTTTTGATTCGAAAAGGGCTTCACGATTATTATTAAGAGCTCTTTTGGCTGCTGTCATAACTTTCTTTGGGATAACCACAATGCTTTCATTTCCCAATTAAAACGTTACCTTCTGTGAGGAGTCTGGAATGAAACTGTACACAAGGGGTTCATAGTTTTGGTCAAAGACTTTTATTAAAATAAAACGGGTTGGGAAGATGCCTTTCGGTCCCAGAGGAGTTTCCCTACCTAAAACCAAAACTAAGGATCTGTCAACAGTCAGAATGTGCAAAACAAAAAACACCCTGTGTCGAAAGTTCTGTTCTGGCCCTCATAGTCTAACAAAGCAATTCTAAAGTGAAAAGGGAAATGTCTTTGGCCTTGAGTGATGTATAAATGTTCAAAAGAAAATGTGTAGCTCCAACACAAAAAGTTCCAAAGTATAGAGGTCCTTGCTCCGGAGGGTGATTCACTTCCAACAGATTTTCTTTCACTCTGGTTTCGTTTCAGGGTTATCAGTCTCTTGAGGTGTTAGGATACCTGGTTTACTTTCCTGCCAGGTTCCTTTTCACCTTTAATATATTTCCTCTGCCTTTTCCTAATGGGCTCTGATCAGGACTTCTTGAGTTAATTTTGTTTTACACGTTATTCATCTTCATGCCTGATATGTTTTCCTGTCACGGCTTTCTCATAAAGGCATATGTTCACAAATAGCACCCCCATGTATACATTCCTGCCAGGAACCTTCTTTCGTGAACACTTTCACAGCTTGCTTCTGCCTGGTATACTCTCCTGCCAAGTCTTTCTTACATAGGGTTTTCTTAACACTTTCAAACTGCCTGGTATACTCCCCATCCAGGGCTTTCTTATGTGGACTCTACGCACATTTCCAATACTGAAAGTCTCTTATATTAGCTTTTTCTGGTATTGCATCTGCTTGGTATACTATTCTCACAGGACTCCTTTCAACTGTGTATTGCATACACTCACATGGTTGTAAGTCTCTTGTTCTGATTACTTTTATCATTTTATAACAATGTTCACTTTCATCTATTCTTTCAGGGGCTCTTTTATTCATTAATGGTGTTTGGCATGTCTGCCGATACGCCCAGTTGTTCCTGATTCCCTTACGCGGGCTCACTGGTTCTTCCTGGCGTATTTCATCTTTCCCGTGGTACTCCAGCAGCAAGCATTCAGCATAATGCTCGCCGCTTCTGATTTCTGGTTTGTCTGCTCTTCCCAGTTCCTGCAGGGCTCTCTGGTGTCTTCCTGAGGTCTGGTAAGGTGGAAGCAACCTCCTAACACCCGCAAATGCACAGATGTCTTCTATCGGCATCTAGCGTCCCTGCAGCGCGTTCTTCTTCTTAAGTCCGCTTGACTTCTTCTTCTGTATAAGCTGGCTGGTTCCACGGAATGCCTCCTAGTCCCTCTGTTTCTCGGTTGCTTCTGAGAGATGCAGTCTTCTCCCGCAGGCAGCTCTTCGCACAGGACACTCTCTCCCTGGATTCCCATTCAGTTTTCAGTTACCTTTGGGCTGTGGCACCCTATTGATGCCCAGGGGTTCCCTCTTTTTTCTGGAGGGTGCAGGCTGGTCCCCTTGGCTTGTCCATCACTTCTCTGCTCCCCATAGGCGGTTGGGGGTGCAGGAATTCTCCTTTACTTTGCCCCAAACAGTAGTCCACGGTTCTGTCTCCTGTAACACATGAATCCTGCAGCCAGGTCCTCCAGGGATGGCCGCTCTCACACTTCCAGAGTCTTTCCTTGCTTTTATACTGGCTCTGGCCATTAGGATTTTGGGAAAGACTAGACTGTTTTATGCAATTACTATGTATAATCCTCATTCCGCCATTATTCCCCATCATCACAGTACTGATGTTATAACTCTTGCGAGTCATTGGGGATCTTCTTCATCACAGTACTGGGAAAGTGCTCTTCATTCACGATACTCCTATTCTTCCTCATCCCAGTACTTTTTAGGGGATTGGTAGGATTGCCAAAAGATAAGTATGGTGGGTATTTTACCCACAGGTCCTTTGGAGTCAGTCATTTTGGAAGCCTGGCAGTATGTCATGGTGTTTTCATGAGTTGTAGGAAGGTGTCTAATGTCCGTTAATTGGCAGGGATACCACGTCTCACCTGATTGTCATGTCACCCCCTTGAGAGTTGCTTTCCGCTTGTGATCCTCCCTCATGTAGCCGCTCCAGTGTCAGCATCAGTTAGTAGCTGCCATCCCCTGGTCAACGCTGGGAAAGGAGTGATGACACCATCGGATCCATTGCACTTATTTTTCATATGCTATCTGTGAGAAACCTGAAGGTGTCTCACATTCTAGTCCCTGGGGATCTGTCATCCAGGTGGCCAGGACACAGGCATTGCTATTGGATCCAGTTCATGGGGGTAGACCAGTTTTGTATTTAGCGTAAGGATTGGCAATAGGTTTTTTTCTTAGTATAAACCCTTTTGTTTGACAAGACACCAGTACAACGGACTGCCTTATTTTGATTTGATGGTCGTAGCTTGCTCCCATCTTAGATTTAGGTTTAGATTAGGCGTTTTTCTACCCTACCTATACAATTTAATAAACACCCTTGCACTGTGATCACTTGTCTGTCTATTCTTGATACCATGCCTTCCTTACACATGGTGTTAAAGGTGGGATGTGATTCAACTGATAAAAAATGAAACCCATGATAATAATTGTGGTACCACCAGACAGCGAAAATAAAATAGTTGACCTCCTTGATTCTGACCGTGTATCCACGCTGAAAGAGGTGTTCTCTCAGTTTATGGGCAGGCCAGCAGGGAACAACAGGAGCTATTCTTTAAAACTCAAGTACTACTAGATACCCTTCCTCTCTCTCATTACACATACTACCTTAGGACCGAATATTCCTGAAGATTCGACCTGACTTTTCCTTTATCAGACCTAGTGCTCTGAGCCACCCTCCTTCCGAACCTTTTATTTTGGTACCCAGTCATTATCGCTTGCAGGACCATCAGGCTTAGGGATTGATTTACTGCAACCCATTACTTCGACCGACTCAGAGGCAGAAGAATCAGATGATTTTGAGACCTTATCCGACGGAGTCAAAAGTTGTTTCCTTTCTGATTCAGAACCATCCACAGAAGGGACCCTTACACCACCAGAAGAAATGGCCGACCTAGCCAATGTCATCACCAGTTGGTGACCCATCAGATGCAGGCCGAGATTAGGCTTCAAGAAAATCTCACTAAGCTAATTGAACTACAAGCAAGACCCTTACTACCACAGGGGGTGCTTCTACCATATCTTGAAGGCAAAGATTTAGGAAATGTTTTCTTAAACTTCGAACGCCTAGCTGAACAGCTAGGATGGAGAGAGAATCTTAAAAGATGCGATTTAGCCCCTCTACCGAAATGCAAACTAGAGACCTCCTATCAGCTACCTAATCTTGCACAGGGAGCCACCTTTCAATCCATCAAAGAGGGACTGTTAAAAAGAATGGGGCAAACCTGCAACTTTTATCGGCAGAGGTTGAGGGCCATTAGATTGAACCCAGGGGAAACCCCCTTCGAAATGGGTGAATGTGTCAAAAACACTGTGGCCCTGTGGATTAATGACAAATCCTTAGTAGAACTGACAGAGATGATCACCCTAGAGCAGTTAACTAAATCTTTACCCCCGTTTTTGCAAAAAGCCATCCTGCAGTTGAACCGACCTACACTAGCCATTGATACTGCACAAAACTATTCAGACGCAGTTAAACATTTCCACTCGGTCCATCGTTGGGAGGAACAAAAAGATCATAAACCTCTCCACAGACCTCAACCTCCGGGAATAGATAAACCAGGGTGGGCATTCCGAAGTAAAGAGGGCTTACCATCAGATAGAGTGGAAATCAGGAAGACTGATCCAAAGGCGAAAAAAGGAAAGTAGAAGAGAGGAAATAAAAGGGGGCAAACCAACTCCTCCAATCTGTTTTTCTTACAGAGAAACAGGACATTTAGTAGGCACTGTCCCAAGAATATCAGGGATGAACCTGTGGAAATAGGTTGTTTAAAGGGCGAAGAGTGGGAAGAACCAGAGGAAGAGCCAGAAACCTTTAGCATTTGTCTATGTCAAACTCCTACAAAAAGGCTTGGGTAAATGGGAGACAGGCAAGAGCCCTAATTGACTCAGGCAGTAAACAAACTGCTATACGGGCCGATCTAATTTCCACCAGAGCTCTGGATAATGCGGCCCTAGTCAGAGTTGCATGTGTACATGGAGACAATGAAGTGTACCCTAAAATACCTGTGCACATTGAAATCAGGGGTGAATCCTGTGAAGGAGCGTCAGCCATAAACCGGGGCTCCCCAAAGAAGTTATTCTGGGGAGGGATTTTACCAAATGTTCTACTTTTTTACAGGAAACTCCACCTCCATATGGAGATTTCCTACCCCAGAGTTCTTGGCAGGCAAATTACTTTTCCCAAAACTCTCCAATATGGCACTGGGATAACCCTGAACCAGTGGAACCCAAAATAGATCTTAAAACCCAGTTCATAGGTTATTGTACAGAAACCGGTAAAACCATTCCATCTCTACCTACATTGACCAACACCAAACAGTGGAATATGCGAGAGATCCTGGAAATCTCTTGTCCCTGTCCTCGTCCAGGTCTTGACAATACAAGGCCTGGACAAGGAACAGGCATATCCACCTCGCATAGGGGAAAGGTATGTGAGAAACTTGAAGATGTCTTGCGTACTAGTCCCGAGGGATCTGTCATCCAGGAGGCCAGGACACGGCCATCGCTATTTGATCCAGGACCTGGGGGTGGACCAGTGAGGGAGGATCACCTGGATGGTGGGTCCTCAGGGAGTGGAAGTGAGACACTGACGGGTAGGACGTGGTATCTCCTTCTTATAACACCTTTTCCCCATCCTACCCCATAGGATATTCAAACACTCTACCCCCACCCCCTGCACCGCTCTGTTGAACACTTTCACACCCTGTGAAAAACAATGGACAAATACCAGAGCCTTTTACCTGACATGTCCCAACACAAGGGTCAGGCAAAGTCAGGCAATTGACCAGAATCACACACACCTAATTACCCTTTCCCTTCCACAGGGATAAAAGGTGAAGCATGAGACCACAATACGAGCAAAGCAGAGTGCACGACGACTCAGCTATCCAAGTACGGCAGTTCAAGAGGAGGAGACAGACGGCACAAACCGAGAGGGTAACAAGGAGAGAAGCAACCTTTCCCTTTCTGACCAAGGCCTGTGAAACCTCCACGGAAGGAATTGTAAGACCGCGAAAATTAGCCAGTGTGTGTTACAGTAGGTGTCAACGGTACATGTGTTCCTCCTTCGCTGATAACCAACCCAGGGGGAGACGCTCGCCACTCTGGTACTGGCTTTGACTCCAGAGACAAGAGAAGCCAAGCAGTTCGTCACAGCCAGTGAGTCGAAGAGAGAGCCGGTAAGAAGCCACACTTTGTTGAAAGAAAGTAGCAAACAGCAAATTGAGGAAAGTACAAAGAGCTGTTAATAAGAAAGGGGAAAGCCAGCTGCAGATGAGCATGGCACCACGTGGGTGCTTACACGAGAAACTCGATTGTTGAAACTACTGTTACCAGAAGGCCTTGGGAAAGGCGAGAAAAGGGTCAAAGTAGTCATACGGGGTCTAGTAAAATCCTCTGTACACTCAAACGTCTTTGACCGGCAGATGATCGTAAAGCTAAGGGAAGTGAATCCCACATTGTAAGAAAGTAGAAGGAATTGTGTGTGTTGGCAAGAGTGAACCCAACGGAGGGATGCCGATGGAAAGAGGTGAGGCTTAAAGTCCCCAAAGAACAGTGTGTTAACAAGAATGAACCCGACAGACGGATGTCCACAGTGAACTGTTTAGAAAGGCTTTAAAAGACATTAAGCATGATTTAAAAAGACATTAAGACTATTGGCTATACCAAGTGAGGGTATTTGTGAAAAGCCGAAGTGAACTTGAGGAGGGCGAGGCAAACAGTTGAGAAGGGTCTGAGCCCAGAATAGCGGGATGCAGGAGTGAGAGAAACCATCACCCAGCGACCCGTGAAAGCAACAGAGAAAGTACAAATTCAAGAAGAACTTTGAAGCTTTTGTTGAACTTTTGTTTATTGTGTTGAGTCTGTCAGACCCTCGGAGGCAAGAAACTTAACTACTGAAGGACCAGATATTACTAAGAAATGTTCGTAGATCTGAGCCCGGAAGGGGGAGATCCAAGGGTGAAAAGGCATCACCCAACATACCATTGCAAAGGACATTTATGTTGTTATTTTGAATACATCAGGTCTTCAAAGGCAATAGACTTTTTACAGAGAAATCGACTTGGCCATCGACGGTCCTGATAGCTGAGAAAGGAACTGTTGTCTTGTGTTGGGAAAGCTTGAGTGTGTGCTGTTGTCACTCACCGACTGAGATGGAGTTTGAACCCAGTAGATGAGGTGTCATCTGCCCGAACCGTTCAACTTGATTGAAGAGCCTGTGTTATTCCTTAACCCAGGCCTCCTCACTCAAGGGAGCTCTTCCTCTCAATACACCCCTTTGCTGTGGTCAGAGACAAACAGACAGAGGGATTGATTAAGTGAAAGAGAAGGTAGCAACATCGCTAGAGACCCAAGCTGCAAGGAAAGAAAGCAAATGGTTATTAACAGTCAATGGTAAGCCTGAAATAGCTACTCTTGGTGTGTTAATTGACCTGATAGATGGATCTTGATGGATTAGGAATTTAGGACTGTATGAGCTGTTCTTTAAATCTAAAGGGAAGATATGAATAATCAATACAAAGGGCCCCCGATGGCACTGACCTGCATGGGCTCAGGCAGTGGCAAAGGTGATTCCGTATTAGCGGTATAAGCTGCTGTTTTACGTTCACCCTCTGTCGCCGCACAACGGGCTTCGATTTGGAGCACTAATTCTAGTAAATCAGGAAAGCCCACAGGAAACACAGGAACTGTAGCCAAGGTGGCTTTTAACTCATCTGACAGACCCCTATAGAAGACAACTGTTTTCTTGTTTTCTGGCCAATACGTCTCGGCCGCTAGTTGATTAAACCTGGCCATGTAGCCGAGCAGTGGTGTATTGCCCTGGCGGTGGTTCAACAGTTCCAAATCCGTAGCCTGGGTTTTGTATCGAGTGTCAAACACTCAGCTCATCTCTGTTATCAATGCAGCGCAGTCATATAATACATAACTGTTAGTTTCTAACGGATGATTCGCCCATGCAGCAGTTGTACCTCCCAGGTAGGATAGAAAAAAGGCAGCTTTAGTTGTGGAGGTAGGGAAAGAGGATGGCGACAGAGGAAATGCAATTTGCACTGGTTAATAAATGTGCAAAAATGCTTTGGGTCGCATAAGAAATGTTCTGGGGGAGCCAGAGGAAACTGAACAGACATAAGAACCTGCGTGGGTTTTTGTCTGGGTAGTGGATAGTCTGAAGATGAGGGTGTAGTCCCCATAGACTCGTTAGCTTGGGTTAATGGTCGGATTTGACTCTGCAAATCATCCATCCTCTGACGAAGGGCTTTGTGAGCTGCAGTCATGTCGGATCGAAGATCCGTGACCATCTGCATCAACGCGGTCAGGGTATCAGACACCTCCATGTCAAGGCTTCTGATTCTGTCACTCACCGACCGAGAAGGAGTTGGAACCCAGAAGATGAGGTGTCTGCCCGAACCATTCAACTTGATTGAAGAGCCTGGGCTATTCCTTAACCCAGGTCTCCTCAGTCGAGTGAGCTCTTCCTCTCAATACACCCCTCTGCTGTGGTCAGAGACAACCAGAGGGATTGATTAAGTGAAAGAGCGGGTAGCAACACCGCTAGAGACCCAAGCTGCAAACAAAGAAAGCAAATAGTTATTAACAGTCAATGGTAAGGCTGAAATAGCTACTCTTGGTGTGTTAATTGACCTGATAGATGGATCTTGATGGATTAGGAATTTAGGACTGGATGAGCTGTTCTTTAGATCTAAAGGGAAGATATGAATAATCAATACCCAGGTGTTGAGTCCCTATACTATGACTAACTCCTAATCTCTAAACATCCTTACCAGGTTCTTTTGAATCAGGTGGTACGTACAAGAAGAAGGTAGTCATGTAGCAGGATGGCCGGGAAAAGCAATGAGATAGCTCACTAGAAAACAATAGCATAAAATAAAAAAAAAGGTTAGTAGGGGAAACTAACCCAAAAGGCACAAGGGTTGCTCTAGTGTCGGGTTGGTGTACCTTTCTACTGCAAGGCGTCCCGAGGTCACATACAGGCAAAGGCAGTTCTCTGAAGATGGATGAAAAGCCACTGGTACGTGCTCTAACACACTGTAAGTAAGTACGAACAACTCAGAGCCGTGAGCCGGACTATGGTAGGCACACACGGTGCAGAGAAAATAGTACCTGAAGGCACGCTGAAGAAATCAAGCATTCTGTTGTGCTGAAGAACGTGCGATGCGGCATGGCTCACACAGTTTGTTGGCAGAGATGACTCCGCAAGGCGAAGCCGTGTGGTTGGAATGAGGAAAAAAACAGTCCAACAGGAGAGAGAGTTCGGCAACGAAGCTTGCAGATTGATGAACTGAATCGGCACGTGAAAGAAGTCCGGAAGGAGGCAAGGGTCGGTAACGTGCAGAATAATCCAGGGCAAAATCAGCAGGCAGCGGTGGGTCGGTGTCACAAGCTGGGTTCGTCAGGATGAAGATCAAGAATTCAAGCAATGAAGTAGTGCCCCTAGAAAGAAACAGATTCAATCAGAAGCACCCGTTAGAGGGCTAGTCCATTATTTATGCTTCCGCAAAAGACGTGCCGAGTTGCGTGCACCTGCTGACACAGTCACGTGAGCACCCCTCGTGGCGCGCCTCTTGACAGAATGCAGCGTGGCCGTGGTCCATCGCCAAGGCAACTGCCAGCACTGTAAGAAAGGTGAAGCCACATTCCGATAATGAAATGAAGGAGACCTCCAGGGAGAGGCGCGGAGAGGGCAAGAGCGGGCATAGAAGCCCCGATTTACAACAGCTGTGCTCCAGAGTCCAGCCTTGTCCTGTGCTCAAATCGTGGGGAAGCAGACCATGACTACCGCATCCTGACTTATCATTTGTGAACACTTCTTTATTTCTTGTGCGCCCTATGCAACACTCTTTTGTATTTAGCATAAGGATTGTCAATAGTTTTTTTTCTTAATATATGCCCTTTTATTTGACAAGACACCACTAGGACTGCCTTATTTTGATTTGATGGTCATAGCTTGCTCTCATCTTATATTTAGGTTTGGATTAGGCGTTTTCCCACCTATACCTATACAGTTTAATAAGCACCCTTGAACTGTGATCACTTTTGTCTGTCTATACTTGATATCATACCTCGTACTATTATTTCTCTGTAGCCTAAGAAATCGAACAGAAGTTAATTTTCTTTGGTATATTTACTGTGATGGTTTCAAAATGCAATAAAGCATTTGTATCTATGTCTTCCTTATGAGTGACATTTCTATGTTAGTGAAGATTTTGACTGGATACTGCTGCTGGCAGTGCTTGCGCATGGAATCGGAACACCAGGTTTGACATACCAGCTTCTGAAATCCTTGTTCTGCGGATTGCTCTACTTCCACGACTTTGCGCACAGCTTCTACTGCTTCTGGCTTCACAAGAACCCACACCATTCCTCTGCTCAGGTGTCTCCGGTCCGGCCATTCATTCAAGGAGCCCCTTTCTCTCCTGAGATGTGCAACCCGCCCACAGCCCCTCGCTTCAGTCTCCGACACGTCTTCTGCACAGGAACCATGGCAATCAGTCTCAAATGGGGAAATACAGCCTCTCTGCACATCTTCCGCTGTGCAGCCTCTCCACTGCAGAGTTTGGGGGAATAGGAACATCGTAGAACAAGCAGGTGAAATCTGCTGCATCCACATTCCAGCATCCCTCTGGTTCTCCCGCTTCTGCTTGGTTTGCCAGCTCTGTGCCTTCTTCTTTCTGCTTATGCTACTACTGCACGCACTCCAGTCACAGTTCCAACTCCTTGTAATTGCCTGCACCTGAGGGGACCTTTTATGTCTCCAAGGTTGCTTCAGGTGTGGGCTCTTAGGTTTAATTACCTGATTACTGCTACAATATGCCTTTTCAGGCCTCTTCTTCACCCCAGTACTCATAGAATTATGGAACATTTAGTCTTCAACAACAAAGTCAGTTCTTTTAAGTGTTTGTTTGACTTTAAGGGTAGATTTACTTCCCTTAAGGTCTTTTAAAATGGAATCTTTATAATTTGCTGTTACAGGGGAAGACACTTTATTTAAGGCAACATTTCTAGATTCCTTCACTTTATACCTTTGGCAGTAAGGAGGGTGTTTATCCTGAAATACCTTGAAGGATCTTTCCATTGGTAAGGCTTGCTCAGATTGTATGATACTTGTGCCCAGAACCACAGGTTTGATATGTAGCTTAGGGACATTACAATGACAATACGTCATTACCTGTTTGGGTAATCTGGAAAGATGTTCCTTGTCAAAGGACACACGCTGTCTCTCATCCCTGGGGAATCTCCTCACCACCCTGAGCCTTGTCTGCTTCAAGGTGCTCCTCCTGTAGTACACCACCCCCAGGGTTAGTATCAGGAAGTGTCTGCCTTTGCCTGGCTGGCTGGGGGGAGACTTTAGGCAGGGTCGCAGTGAGGCATTCATAGGATTCTTCACATACCCCCCCCTAAAGACCTGACCTCCTGGTCCAGGTTCCTGTTCATCTCCGTCACCTCCCTCCCCCACGTTCTTTTTTAGGTCCACCAGTTTTCCACTCCCAGACTGGATCGTTAGAAAATAACTCTTCACAATACCCTCAATTGTAAGCAGAATACAAACAATATTTTCAATGTTCTTGATTAATAAGATGTTTCTTAGTTCTTATTTTCATTTATGCCACATGGAAAATCCATTTATCAAACCAGGGAACTTCACTACCCAAAACCAAAGATGTAGGAAGATTGGGTATTACTGCCACTAATACCGAAAGAATTCTATCCTAGAATGGAAATATCAAGAATGGTTAAGGGATGTCTTTCTAGCTGACCATGAACATAATGTATTTCTTTATATCCCAAGGTTTTCCAAGTGGATGGAATAAGGCTGGCTTGCATAACAGAGCTTTTACTTCCAGTATCTAACTTAGCCCAAATAGTTTTCCCCTGCAGTACTACAGGGACATGATAACTGTTTTTCTCTGCAGTACAAAACATTTTGTCGGGTTTTCTTCTTACCCTTTTATTTGTCTTCCTTTTGGGAGAGGTTTCTCAGGGCTTTCTATTAGCATCACTAGGTTGGACACACAGGATACTCGCATAAGGTGGTTCAGCCCTTGTTCCCAGCAACGCAGACGGAGGAGTTTGTTGAACTCTATGTTTGGAGCTTCAAGTAGGAAACGGCCGCCACCTCGTTCTGAAACAGTCTCCCACCTAGAAGGGGGGAGGGATACCCCAGCTCCCAGACAGCAACTTCACCCTGGGAGTGGCCCTCCGTCAAGCAGGCGCTTGTGCGGCATCAGAAGGGCGTGGCATCTACCACCACATTAGTTGGTTTAACTCCCACCCGAGGGGAGAAAAGAAGTGGCCATTGGCGCCAAAGTGAAGTAAAGCCCATTTGGTTTGGTCTAATCTGCATTTCCTCCCTGGCTTGCCACCTTGCAGTCCTGGGCTGAGGAAGAGGCGTGTGTTCTATGCAAGAGCAAATAGCCCATGTGAGCATGCCGTGTTCAGGGAGCCGGGAGCCTTTATCTCGCAGCCCACATTTCAACGCTGAATCCATTGGAGTTCACAGACCTCTAGCCTGCCTTCAGCCCACGTCCTCTTCCTCTGCTACCTCGTTGCCCACTACTGCAGTGTCAGTCGAGGGAGCCCCTGGCAACTGATGTCAGCTGTGTGCCCACAGCCACTGTAAGTGTCTGCTGGGTGCACCCAGCATCCCTCAGGCTGGCCCTTGTGCCTGCACGCAACAACTGCAACTAAAGGTGATGCTGGGTGCCCGCAGCACTGATAGGGGTGGTCTGTCTGGCCATGGGCCACCCAACAGCAATCAGACCCTCCTGCTTATAGCGATTTTGCGATCCTACAAAATGCTGCAAAAACAGACACAAGGTGCCAGGTTGTCAAAACCTTTTTTTGACTCAAGAAATGAAATGCGCCAGCACAGCTCATCACTTGTGCCAAAAAAAGAATAGCCCAATCCACAAATGACACCTAAATGAGTGCATCTTATATGCACCCATTCAGATGGCCTTTTTCACCTCTTTGTACATTTGGACAAATCAGGGGGCGATTCTCCTCATTTAAAAGAACATCCCAAATTTCCAAACAACATGCACTTTTGAATGTTTACAAAATGTAGGCAACTCTATGTGCCTGTTTGAACAGGCACGCAGGGGGTGCCACTACATGACAGGGTCTTTCATGACCGTGTCATGCATTGTCTTTTTAAGTGTGACAGCAGCGGTATGGACCGCTGCTGTCTCACTTGAATTTCTGTCACAGTGAAATGTGCTGGAAGCCTGTAGAACATTGTCAGGAGAGCGCTTCTATTCAAGTCGGCTGGCCAGCGCACAATTTGCACTACAGCTTAGCCCTGTGGAAACGAGCAGGTCACCTTTGAGAATAAGGTGACCTGCTCATTTCCAGAAATTGATTATCTAAAAATAGCATATTTTCTGCTCTATTTTTAGATGGCCCATTTTTGAGGATCTGGGCCAAAATCTTTCTTTAATTATTTTTTTTAAATGGTCACATTTTGAGAGGGAACGAAGAGAGAGGGGAAGTGATGGGTGAGATGTGTACTGATAGGCAAGAAAGCAGAGGGAGAGCAGCGGGTCGGAGGGGGGAAGTGGTGCACAAGAGAGCAGAGAGGAAGCAGTGGGGCGGTGGGCTAGAAATCAGAGAGAGCGAGCAGAGGTACAGAAGGTAGAGGGAGCGTGTGCTCAGGGGGAGAAGTGGGCCAGAAACCAGAGAGGAAGCGGTTGGCCGGAAAGAGGCAGCGAGCTGCAGATTGGGAAAAAGGATGAGGGAAGAGTGTGATAGAATGGGAGAAAGGATGCAAGATGCAGAAGTAGCACAAAATAATGAAGGTCTGTATACTGCAGGAGGAATTGGGGAGACTAAGGTGTGAGTTGGGTATATGATTTGGACTGTGGCAGGGACTGGGGAGTGCAAATTGTGACTTGGCAGTGTGACATAGAACATGAGTATGTGTATGGATGAGAGTGAGGTTCGGGAATGCAAGTTGTGATGGGGAGTTGGTGACACGGGTGAGGTGTGTTGGTTAGAGAGGTGTGTGGGTGTTTGACGGATTGGAGAATACAGAAGCAGAATGTTTTCAGCATTACAACTGATAATGGTCAATTTAGCTAACATTAAATAGGCATGCACATTAAACTAAAAAATGTAGCCAAAACAAACACTGTTCTGCCAAGCCAGAGACATCTGGGACTCTTCCTATTTATTTGATACAAATGATACATGATAATGACACCCTGGCTCTCTTGTAGCCATGCACTCTCTTTCCTGCAATGTGTCCATCTTAAAGCATCCCATCAATAAAAAATGTCCCTCAAAAAATACTGCAATAAATAAAGGTTTGTGCAGCAAATTGTGCCATCCCGGAGGGTCTGAACAATACCCTTTTGTGAATTGATGTGCCAAATGGTACTGGACAGTCCCATTGTTTGAGCTTTTGTTGCAGGAGCCCAGTTATTTTTCGTAAAATTAACTTGAGTATCCCATCCACAGCACGATGGAGGCTGGGCTTGCTTTCTCCCTCTTTTGGATGGTGCTCGACCTTGTTTTCGGTTCATGCTCTGTGGTGGCATCGGCAAGCGGATCGTTCAGCTTTCGGTCGGCTCAGTTTTTTAGTAGAAGTAAAGTATGGATGTGAGCGCCGAGATGTACCCCAAAGCGGAGACGCTGGAGCTGCGTAGAAAACTCGTTGGGTAGGTAAGCTTGCTCCCCCGTGACCAATGCCACCGCCTCTCTGAGTTCAGTACAGCCCGGTAGAAATGTGTACAAGAGACCCTCCCTCCCCTCCCTTTTACTTGCAGATCTAGAGGCAATGAATGATAGGCGCAAGTAAGCAAGAGTTCTTGGGTTGCCTGGTGCCAGACAGGCGTCTGTAACCCATTAAGCACTTCTTTCCTTAACAAACTTGTGAAAGCAGGGAAGCAATCCGCCGTTATACAAATGTACCCGGATATTATTCCTGCAAATAGTGAAACACGTCCGCTCTCCTAGACTAAGCGATTTACACGCGATGTTAGAACATCTGCTGGGTTCTGGAAATAAACACTTCTTTCAGTAGACGGCTCAAAGTCCAAACCCTGCCAGATCCGGGGCTGCTCCTCTCCAAACTGTCAAATGCCCCTCAACCGAGTGTTGCTGCAAAAAAAAGTATCCTTTACTTATGTGCCAATAGATGTTTTCGCCGCTGGTGTTCGACAACTGGTAAATGCCATGATTGTCTTAAAACGCGTGTTTGACTCAACCAATAATTAAAAATCCGCAATACCAAGGTTGCCAGATTTTTCTCTGAAAATCTGAAGTTCCCCAGTCAGTCAGCGACTGCAGCGAGTAAGCAAAACCTCTTTAGTACTCGACTGGGACGAACTCAACAACAGTGCATTTTAATAAACATTTTTTGGAATTATTTCAATTAATTCAATTATTTGTATTGGCAAGGCACACCAGGTGTGTGAACTCTTCCAAAGAAATCCAGGAAAATGTGGGAGCCGAGGAAGCTAGTAATATCCCAGCAGGGTAAATCAAGAACCGGATAGAACAAAGTGAGGGAGCAAGTGAGAGGGCGAGGGGAAAATAGTGTGAAAAGAAAAAACCTCCGAGCAGATAATAACTTAAGCTTATCAAGTGCTACTCACTACAAAATGAGGTTGGAGTCTCATTAATGTACTCCCTGAGCATTGATTGGAGGGGGTAAGCAGGCCAAAACTGTTTGCCGTGTGCGGGAATAGCAGGATATTCTATAGTAGAATGTTGCAAAGGCAACTCAGCAGATTAGGATACTGTTGCGGTGATGTTGTATGTTTATACCTTCCTGTAAATCATATAGCTTTTTTCCTATTCCTGCAGCAACATGTGCTGTAAAATGTGTTATTTTAACCCAGAGATGATTACATCTGCCACGCTTCACTCTGTGTGGGAACTTGTGCCCCCATAGCGAAAATCAAAAGCTGACACTCATGAATATACACACAGTAAGTTAACATATCATGATTTGAAATATACAAATTAAGGTCATTGACCCCCTTAGAAGAAAGTGCACAAGACAAAAGAACATTTGACTTTCAAAAAAAGTAATCAAAATAACCAGAGAGAGGAAACTTTCCAATAAGTATGCTGGCAAAGTATAAAAGGAGCCCTCCTTTTAAACCCAGACATCTGTAGTGAAATATTCCCTGGACAACAAAATCGCGATGAGGCATTTGCTTTGATGACAATTGTATGTTGTCCTGTGGGTAAGCGTCTGCACTGGAAACATGACAACCTGGGTGAAATCCTGGTAACCAAATATTTGAGCAAGCCTGCCGAAACTAAAAAAAAAGGTGTTTGCCTCCGACCCCTGAAAAAAGTTATGCTCTAAACTCGCATGTATCCTTTACTTGTGCCCTGAAAAGAAGCACATGGCCACAATCGGGGATGGGGGGGGAGTAACTGCACCAGTCTGCAGGATTGCAACCACCACTCTTGCCAAGGCAAATATTGATGACTCACTTGCCCTCTCATCATTTCTTCTCTTCATCCCGTGCCTTGCTTTCAACAATACTCTGCTTTATAAAAATGACTTGACAAGGTGGTCTCTCGTGCCCGGATATTTTAAATTGTTAGTTAACCTCCCAAATAAGGATAGTAGCAGAATGGCTGCACCCAGAGTTGGACAAACACTGGTTATTCATTGTGCAGGCCATAGCAGGGCAGCACCTCTGGTTAAACAGGCAGCAGAAGCCTAGGGTCTATACTTAAACCTGGTCTCTAGGGGCATGGTGGTGGCATGGAATCTTGTATACAAGAAGGGTAATCAACTTGAGAAGCTACTACAAGACACTGAAGGCATTTATTGACTTTCTATAAAATCAAGGGGGGGTTTAACACCTCCCCGAACCCTCCACCATATCCTAACCCAACACCCCTGCCCTGCCCAATATACTCTCGCCCCCAAAACATACACACGCGCACATGAACAAAACATTAGACACTTACCTCAAGCGATGCCCCTTTCCTCTCTTGCCCGCGCCTTTCAGCCTCTGCGCACACTTGTGTGCGGCTGTAGCTTGACAGTTCGATTTAGAAAGACTGCTCTGTGCGTTCACATCGTGGTCTTTCTAAATCGATCTTTTTTTTTCGGAGTAAATTAATATGAGTTAAAACCGGTATTACATCCCAGATAAATTCCAGAGGTTCAAACCAGATAAAGATCCATGCTGGGGGGTTGTGGTCAAGAGGAGTATCTAACACATTTTATGGTGGGCTTCCCAAAACTGGGGGTGCTATGGGAAGCAATCGAGGAAGTGATGCACAAGTTTGGGGGGTTTCGGTGCACGCTTGCACCGGATTTTATTATGCTGGGACTATATCCGGAGGCAATATGGGATGGCTCGCATATGCAACTTGGACTGATTAAGACAATGGTGTTGGTGTTAAAGCTAGCGATAACCTCAATGGCGGGCAAGTGGGAGCCTCCATCACTGGGTCAGTGGCTGTAGAGGCTGTGGGAGATAGCAGCCATGGAGAACACGACGGCCCTGACTAGAGGCATCAGGGGAACATTTGAGGTAGTATGGGGATCTCTGTTTAGACATTTGAGCTCTGAGATTGAACTGTTTTAAGCCAAGGGCAGTGCGTTCGATCTTCCAGGAGGGGAGCTAATTGCGAGTTTCAATGGGGTTCACAGTGTAACAACCTAGGGACAAGGGTGCTTAGACTTCCAATAACAGCGAGTGGTGGTAGGGGGTAGGAGAGGGAGGTTGGGGAAGGGATTGGTGGTTGGGGAAGGGATTGGTATAAAATGTTGTAAAAGCCAATAAAAAAATATTTAAAAAAAAATTACTTGAAAAGTACACATGACATAGTAAGGTACTCACTCAAATATATACATCCTCATAGAAATATGTTAGGCAAAAAGTGTACAATTGTGTTATTATTCCCGCATCTTGACTGGGAGTCTACACATACCAGAATGCAATTCAGCAAAAGGCAAGAGAAATGCCCTTTGAGTTTTGAGAATGTACTTTCAAGACTTATAACAAAATGTAATGCGTGAAAGGTTACCTGTTTGTGTTTTCAGTGTTTGACAAATGCAGGGTTCAAATATGATGAAAATATTACATTCTACTAAAAATAAACGCTTTTTGGTGTGTTAAGCATGAACATCTGAAAATAATGTGGTTAGTTTAAAACTGTTCTGTATCATATCCTTAATTTATCATATCCTTAAGTTGGTCCGGAGGAGGACGTAGACGTATTCAGCTACCTTGTGCTTTTTGTGTGCTTTCAGAATGAAAAGGCCCCTTGCCATTTCTTAACACGGAAACGTTACGTGCGTCTTGTCCCAAACAATGGTCCATTAAATGGGCCATGAGTTATAAATTGTTCCTACTTTTAAAATCTCTTTGTAAATAAAGTGATAAGCAGCAATTAAGAGGCCTGCAGTGTCTGATGGGCTGCTGGGAGCAGAGGGGTATGTGGGGTGGGGGTTCTAGAGAGCCACAAGTGGTTGGGAGGTGACACTGTGGCCTCACGCAAGCCTTGTATATGGAAGCCACACAGTACCTCTTTAAAACAATCTACTTGATATAGTTGAGGCAGGCACTGGTGCCTGCTGGGCCCCCTTGACAGCGGGGCCCTGGGATACCGCACAGACCGCATATGCCTCGGGCTCTGAACGGAGACCTTAAGAAGGTGAGGAGGAGCTAAGGCGAAAAGAGGAGCAGTTAAAAAAGACAACTAGAATTTGTTACAAGTGAGACAGAGTACAAAAGTAAGAAGAGGAGATAAGTGAAGGCAGGGAACGGGCTACAACAAGCATTGGCAATGCCAGCAGGTTTGGCTTTTGTGTAAGCATGCACTTGCCAGGCACAGCCGTAGTGCTATTAACTGGCCATTGATGGTAGCAGATGCAAAATGGTGCGAGGACCTAGGCATCTAATAGCAGTACCTGGCAAATGCTTAATACTTATACACAAGCCCAAACAGTTGGCTTTGCCAATGCTTGTTTTAACAGAACTTTAGTGAAGGAAATGCAGAGTGCTTATAAATCGAGTGGCTGAAGGCAACCTTGTTAAGGCATTTTTATTACACCAGCTTCAGGTTTACACCTTCAATTAAGTCATTAACTCTAAGAAGACTGCTGCAAGGGTGTGGAAGGAAAAGACTGGCACAAAGGTGGTATGATTGTTGCGAAAGACTTTTATTCAGAACTTAAAAGGAGGAAAAAAAATACGATCCCAAACTGCAAGAGGGGTTTCTCTACCTCAACTTAATATTAAGGATAGGTTAGAATGTCCAAAGCCAAAAGTCTACCGTCCTGTGCCAAAACCTATTTTCTTCCCTTACACTCCTAACTAAAGATCAAATATTGGTGAGTCACTTTAATGTGGAAAAATTACTTTCTTCTTCTTCAAAGTGGACTACCATGCGGAACTATCTTCTGAGGGAATGCCTTCCTCTTCAAAAAGACACCACACAAGGTTTCAAATTGAAAAGTCTCAGTTAAAAAAAAGAAAGCAAAGTTGCCCTGATGCCAAGAGGATGACTCGCTCCCCTTGACCTTTCTCTGGCTTCTTGCCATGGTCCCAATACTAGGGGGAATGACTTTCTTCTTGTGGGCCTTTCTCAGGTTTCACAAAACACCAAGAGAATGACTCCCTTCCCTTGGCCTTTAACACAATGTTCATAAACACAAAGGTGGGGGAATGTCTCCCTGTCTCGGGCCTTTCTTGGCGGTTCAGCAAAAGGATGGGTGTATGTGTCCCTTCCCCTGGACTTCCTCGGGCCTTTCTTGGTGGTGCAACAAAAAGTGGGACAATGTCTCCCTTCCCCCTGCCCTTTCTCATCAGTTCAATAGACAGCCCTGGTGTACTCTCCTGCCAGGAATGGTCTTGGTTCTCAAAATCCTTCATAGCTTTCTCTCACTGAGTCCCAGACCCCTTTTACTTGGTTACTTTCGTTCGTGTCCCAGACCCCTTTGTTTCGGCTTCTCTTGTTCAGGTCCCAGATCCTTTGATTTAGGTCCCAGGGCCCTTTATGATTCTCTCTCGGGGTCCCAGACCCTTTGACTTGGGTCCCAGGCCCCTTTTGGTTCGGCTTCTCTTGTTCCGGTCCCAGACCCCTTTTATCTTTTTTCTGTTTGGGTCCCAGATCCCTTTGTACAGCTTTCCTCTTACTCTTTGAGATCCCCGGGCAGCCCCTATACCTTCTGTGTGGGCTTCCAGTTGTTCCCCTGGGTCCCAGGCTTCTCTGCGTCTTCCAACAGCTCTCCACTGCCGACGGCTCTCCACTGCTGCTATCTATTGGCACTCTGTCATACGTGGCTTCACCACACTTCCAGGTAGCCGGTTGCCTGTTCCTGCTTGACACACTCTTCCAGTGCTCTTCTATGCTTGGTTCCTTGGCCTCTTTCATCCTGGGCTCTTTGATCCTTCGGGGAACAGATAGGGTTGTAGTGACTTTCCCTGTTGTGTCGCGGATAGCAGCTGCAGGCTCAGCTTCTTTGGGTGCAGACATGCCCTTCTGCTCGCAGTGCCTCCAGGGAGGAACTGACATGTTAAATTGTCCTTCTTCCCTTTTTATCTTCAGTGGCCGAATAATTTGTTTAAGGCAACTAGACCTTTCATGTTGGTTCTGTGGGGCACTCGGTATTAATCTTTGCCTCTTCCTCATCTCAGTATTAATTCACTCCTCCCCCATTGGGTTACAGATACTCTTCTTCATCCCAGTGTCTGTGTGTGACTCACATAGGAAGCCCTTTCTCTTTCTCGTCCCAGTACTTTTTTGGTAGGGCAAGTTATCTACCCTACATTAGTACATGGAAGTAAGTGGGATTATGGAAGTCAGTACTGGGTAGGAGGGTGGGGAGGTATCGCCCTCAGTGGGACTATCTGGTAGTGGCCTCACCTCCCTTGCCTCAAGGGAAGGGGTTCCCCCTAGGGGAGAAGGGACAACATCCAAGTATCTGTCACACTGCTTTGAATGAATACTGGCACTGAAAGAACAAAGGCAAGTTCCCATGAGGAGGTGTTTTGGGCAGGGAGGGGCAGGCACTGGATGGAATGGAAATGGCCATAGGGATTAGCATGGCCATGGGCAGTCATTGGGTGGGCAAACAACCAAACAATGCCTACTACCTGTGTGTCCCATCTCGTATGCCATTTCTTTTTTTTTTTTTTATTGATATAGCTGTAAAATACAGCCTTTCAACAACAGAAGTAAAAAGTACAAACAATCAAATATATAAAACTTAAAATTTTTTAAAAAACCTATTATATAAAAATAGAACACAATTAGCAGAAATTGCATGTAGTTACATTTGAAGTTGATATCTTTGCATAATAATACAGTTCACTTTCAATCATTCTAATTATAGTGGTTTAGCAACATTTATGTTACTTGAGAGACAATAGGGTCAACTTGATTCAACAAAGTTAAAGAATCAATGAACAAAACACTCGCAATATTCATTTTTGGAGATTGACTATTAAACACAATATTCCAAAAGGTCGCCTCGCTTAACATAAAGTTAGCCTCAAACAGATGTTTAAACAATTTGCATCTCTGTTGTGCTAGGGCAGGACATTCGGAAATTAGATGTCTTAATGTTTCTGTAACCCTTGGCCCAAGACAAAATCTGCAATTGGCATTGGGTGAAATTTTCCACATGAACCGCACTTCATTCGTCTGACAGATGTTCAACCTCAATCTCATATAAGTATATCTCGCTTTGGAGTCAGGAAATTTAGTTAAATAATTTTCAATCACATGGAGTTTTTTAATCGCAAAGGATTGTTGTTTGAATACTCGGGTTTTCACGCATTCATCTCTGGTTTTTATCCAATCATACAACCTATGCTTTGTTTTCGCCCTCTCAGGATTATTCATGAGTAAGTCATTATCTATTCCAGACTTCTCCATTACCACTTTGACCCAATTTCTCCATCTCAGAATCGGAGAGTTGATCGATTCCAACATATGTCTACCTATTGTATATAGTATTCCATTTTCACTAAATGCCATTAGATATTTGCGATACAGTTGTAGAACTTTCCATGTATAAACTGCATATAAGGATACAAGACCCATTTCGTGCCGTATTAGGCACATAGATGTAGACATTGGAAGCCCACAAACCTTTTTCCAGTATCGACCCTCAATTCTCACCCATATATTTTCACTAATAGTTCCTCTAGTTTCTGCTCCATAGGTTACAATTGGAGTAACTTTTTGTTTGTAAAATGTAATAGCAGGGAGTAAAGAGAATTTGCCAAATTTGGCTTGGATTATCTTGGTCTGGGCTATTCCAGTATTCACCTTAATATTGATTTCATCATAGTAAGGTTTATCTTGTGGTTCATTACTAATTGTCAAACCTAGGTACTTGTATTCAGAGACAATGCTTATAACTACATTCTGGAGTTGCCATCGGTCCAAAGAAGTTGTTTTGTTCTTTTTCCTTTTTTGATCAATTATCATTATTTTGCACTTTTCTTGATTTATTTTCAGTAAGTTTGCATCAGCGTAATCACTTAAACAAGATAATAGGGCTTGCAATCCCTTTGGAGTCTTAGCTAATAATACTAGATCATCAGCATAGAATAGCCAGGGGATTGCCTGGCCTCCCAAACGTGGAGCATCTGATAATATTTTCAAAAAGTCATATTGTACCGCCGACATAAAAAAATTAAACAAGGTGCTTGCCAGAATGCATCCTTGCTTTAAACCCCGAAAAGTTTCTATGGGGTCTGACAAAGTGCCATCTAGAGCCAGTCTAATTTGGACTGTGGTTTTAGAGTGTAGTTCATTGATCCAGAATATAATATAGTTTGGACATTTTGCATCTTGAAGTTTGTTAATTAGCAATTGTCTACATATAGAATCAAAAGCCGCCTGAAAATCAATGAAGGCCAGGTAAACTGCCTGTCCTTTCAGATGTTCCTGTTTCTTGATGACCTCTAATATGTGAAGATTAATCGCTGTTCCCATTCCTGGCATAAAGCCAGTTTGATTGGGGTCTCTAATTCTCGCGTCACTTAGCCATTTATTAATATCTCTGAGTAGCAATCGTGCAAATATTTTGCTCGGTATATCTAAAAGAGATATGGGTCGGTAGTTCTTTGGATTTTTGTTGTCACCCTTCTTGTGGATGGGTATTGTGATGGATTTTCTCCAAGAGTCGGGAATAGACGACATTAGCACTGTTTGTCTGAAGATAATAGTTAGAATTTGAGCCCATGCTGTGGGATTCTTTTTTATCATAAAGTTGGAGAGTCCATCAGGACCCGGAGCACGAGATGTAGACAACCTCGAGATATACATTAGAATATCATCAATATCAAAGCTAAGATTATCAGTTTGACTTGGTGTATCAATATGCTGCTGTCTTATTGTTAGAGTACCCGCATATATAGTTTTGTAAAAATTAGACCAGACCTCTTGTGGAATCGGATTCATCTGATTCACTATTTGAATCCTCGTCTGCGTTTGTTTTAAAAGTGACCATATTTTGGCAGAGTTCTTCTCTTGGCAACTACGTAGCATAGCCTCCGCATCTCGTTGGTACATTATGGCCTTCCTAGCTTTTAACCAATTCTTATACTTGGTTTTTAATGTTTTCAGTTGACTTAAATATTCTGGAAGATTTTTCTTTATAATTTCCCTTCTATTAGCTCTATATCGGGTTTTATACATAGCTACCTCTTGATCGAATATATGCAGGGATTTCGGCTTCGCGTTGTTATGATTTTTTCTTTTCAACTTGAATATCTGCATTTGTTCTACATAGGAAGGACGGGTATTGGAATCATAGTCTATGTCATCATTCTGAGGGCAATTCAAGGTTTCCTCTAGAAGTTGTAAGGACACTGGGGTCCAATGGAATCTATTATGTGCCGTATTAGTTGTTAAATTACGGGCCGAGGATAAGTCATATTTCTTATCGTCAACTAACCAGGACCATTTCATAGATTGGATGTCATGATCACTTATTTTTTGATTTATAATCCGATATTCAGATACATACTTGAACAAATCTCTATCCACATACGTGTAATCAATTGTAGCTACTTGGACACCTCTGTGCCAGGTGTTGTTAGAGGGCATATCACCGTTCTTCGCTCCATTTAGCATTAAAAACTGTCGATCTGACATGTATGTATTCCACCTTTTAGCTAATGTCGTCAGAGGTTTCCCCATTTTATTCAAGCAAGTTAAATTCAAGTCGCCCGTTATGATTACATTATTACACATTTGATCAAGTAGTGTTATTTTTAATGCTTCATCCATAGCCGCAAAAAAGACAGAATCACTTATTGCAGAATGGTTCCAATAGATGTTTAGTAATCCAATATCGGATGTCTTAAATTTTAGCCTTACCAATTGTAAAAAGCTGTTCGGTGAAAACCAAGGCTCAATTTTCATATTGGGTGAAGATTTTATGGCAACCATTAAACCTGCCATGGGTCTACCTCTGACTGGCACACTAGCAGGAGTCACTATTATTACATGTTTGTCCCACACTGGAGCAACAGAGAGCCATATTTCCTGAAAAACCAAAATATCATATTTTAACAATAGATTGTCTTTGGAATAAGTTAAATGTTTGAAACCTCTTGTATTCCAAGAGGCCATGGATAACATTTTTAACTTTTGGCTTAGCTAATTATCATTCATTCTCATCTCTCTCTCAGCAAATATTTGTTCATTTTCACTTGACGCGGCTATCCGTGGAATGCCACTTTGGCCTTTCTGGTACACATTTACCTTAGGTACAAACTGATTTCTGTGATTAGGGAATTGTTGTTGGTCCCGCAATACTGGATTTAACAAGATGAAGCCCAATTCATATAGATGATCTCTCGCTTCCCATACTGCGTTTTTAACAAAACATGACTTCATCCATATTTTGATCATAGATAGATCATTTCTATGCGGAAATTCAATTTGATCTATGTCGCTCGAACATATTCCTTCCAAAGCCTGTACTTCAGCAAATATGTTCATCACAGATTGCCTGTTCAAGTCGAAAGATTGATAGGGCTCGGGCCGGCACTGCATCATTAGACAATTTATGTTCGAGTCTCTCATTGATGTTCGATAGCCCACTTTAGATGTATAATTAACTTTTGACTGCAGGGGATTATTAGATTGTCTCCCAATATTATTCATAGGTGTGTGTGTGCTTACTCCACAGTCATAACTCATGGGGGTGTCTTTCATATTCACTTGGGCACTAATTCTTTTTAAAGATGGCTCTATTTCTGTTTTCCATTCTAACATTTGTAAATCTTTATCCTGTCCTTGTTTATTAATCTCGTGGCTATCACCCATCTTGCCAAAACATACAACTTCATCATTCATTAGCTGTGACACAGACTTGGAAGAACTGCTCGGGCTATCATTTACTGAATTCATTAATGAATTTGCAGTTGTTTTGATTGCACCGCTAGTCACCTTATTGATTAGTTCTTTCACTGATTTACCATTGTCAATTTCCTTTTGTTGTTCAGATAACTGAATCAGACTATTCAGAGGTTCATAGTCTGCGGGGATGCGTGATGTAATTAGTCCTTGACTCGCTTTTTGAGATATCCCTTTTTTGTACTTATTGGCGATAGCAGTACGTGCTACCGCAGCAGCTGATTTAGGTAGGGTTAAGGAACGAATGAACTGCTTGGTTCCTGTGATTTTAGGGTTAAAGACATGTTTTGTTTTTTCCGTGATAATTTTAGCAGTCACATTTGGTTTTCTTTTTTTAGAATCAAAGATGTTGTAGGTCGGGGTATTATCATTTTCAGAGACCCCAGCCCCAATCTGAACAATGTTATTTTCCTCCTGTAACGGAAGCTCATTCTTGCCCACTTCCAGATTTTTTATTTTGTCTTTCTTCTTTTTCGCACACACCTGTCCTCTTTTACACTCCTCCTGTGTATTATTAATGAGTTCTATTGGGAAGCTTTCCTGATCTTCGACAATTATAGCTTTGGTGGGGGACTTTTCCTTCAGTACTTCCATTATACCTTCACCTTTCTTCTTTTTGGCTTCCAATTGTGCTATATTTAATTGTCCCTGTGTGCAATCAATTAACAAAATTTCCTTTTTTTTCGAAATTATTTCTTCCGTACTCGAATCTGTATTGCTTAGCTTGCAGTTAGAACCCCTATTTTGACCCTCTCTACAGACACAGCTAGACTCATTGACAGTATTTTTTTGAAGCAGTTTCGTTATCAGGGCATATTGGTCACTTAATTTAGTGTCCAGTGTATCATACAGGCGTGTGAGCGAAAAAAGAGCAGCATTCATAGTCTGTAGTCAGGTTTCTAAACCTATTACAAAATTTCCCGGCATCGGTTGTGTTTTTTCAATTGGGACAGAATGGTTACGCCGTGGGGTTGGTTGTGCAAATGAGGACGACACAGATGAGATATTGTGTGTGGGTGAAAACATCATAGGTGAGTGATATAGATCTTGTTTATCTATACTATCGTCTAGATTCTGTTTCGAATCATTTAGCATTTTTAACTCAGATGAAGTGTGTCTACTTCTTTTAGGAGTAACTTCTATTCTCTCCTCATTCGCATTCACTCTACTACTTTTATCTACAGAGACATACTGTTCTTTTTTATCACTACTCAGGACATTATTTATTGTTATTTGAGTACTCGGTAAACTTTTAGAGATTGCAGTTGGTACTTCCACAACCGCTTTATCTTGAAAATCAATTACATCACACATTCCAGCAGCAACTAGGGAATCCGGGAGAGATAATTGCATGCTCTGGCTAGATTCCATAATATCTACACCAATTGAATTCCGATCGCAAATAGCTGTTTCTTGCCTTTGGGTGTAAACAATCACAGTGTTACTTTCGTCTTTACCCCCAAGGGCACAAAATTTTCTAATATCAGATAGAGCCGAACAAGTTCTTATACTTGAGGCCGATTTACTTGCTCGCACTAGATTGATTGTTCTAGAAGACAATTTGGGCGTAGAAATAGCCCCACGTGCGCATGCGTTAATAGCTTCTTTCGGCGGCATCCCGGTTCGCAACGTCATGACCATTTCAAAATGCAATGATTTTAAGAAAACCCCTTCGTTGTCACACTTACTATCACAAATACAATCTTGTTTCTGGCCCACCTTTATGTTGTAGTTTGAATTCAAATATATGACTACTTAAGTGTAGAGACGCCGTAAGGTTCACTCAACAAGAAATGCGGTGTGTTCATAGATGCATAAACAGCTAATCAGTCTAGCATTTACAATTATTTACGCACGATAAAAAGAAAAAGAAAAAGCAAAACCAGTACGTTAGCCCCCAGCCCTCAGCCAGCAGACAGCCGACAGCACTTCTCAATGCACTTCCTCCAAATGCGCGCGCGCCAAATGCGCGCGGCCCGTTGTTTAAAAGGATTATGGGAGAAGGGGGCGGAGCTTACGCTCGTGGCTCTGCAATTAAGTAAAATAAAAAAGATATCTTAAGTATTTTGGCACAATAATTAGTGTCCTTAGTATATTATACAAGTGTCTCTTTTCCTCGGTTTCCAGAGTATCTTTACCAATTCAAACTTTGTAAATCCGTGTTCACAACAAATCGGGCATTCGAACTCCTCAGCAGCCGACAGCACTTCTCAATGCACTTCCTCCAAATGCGCGCGCGCCAAATGCGCGCGGCCCGTTGTTTAAAAGGATTATGGGAGAAGGGGGCGGAGCCTACGCTCGTGGCTCAATTCAAACTTTGTAAATCCGTGTTCACAACAAATCGGGCATTCGAACTCCTCAGCAGCCGACAGCACTTCTCAATGCACTTCCTCCAAATGCGCGCCATTTCTCCCGCTCTGTACTCTAATTCAATAGTTTAAGCTATTACAGCGAAAATGTCAGTATCCGGTATCGCCCCTCGTCCTTTTATGACAGGTGGCGTACGGGTCGCGGTAATCTCTGCTCGTTCGGCAAACCAGAGCATGGTGTTTTTGGGACACTGCCAACCAGGGCGTCATTCTGCAATCCCAGACGTGGAATCACCTGACTTCCTCCAGGAGGAGTAGCCTCCGGCCATCTGGAAAGAAAGATTGCTCGTGGGACACAGCGCATTGCGTTGCAACTTCCTTGTTGCCCGTAACGCTACTCCTTGTTTCCCCCTTTGTTTCTCATACCTCTGAGCCTCGCTTCCCCTTGCTACTTTATTTCGTTCCATACCTGGGCCTACCCGCACTCTGTCTCCTCTTGCCTAGAGATCAACCTGCTGGGACCTATCCTGCAACCCACACGCTAGCCTTCAGGATTCCTAGAATTGAACCTCTACACCTAGGACTCTACCAGACAAGGATTTTTCACTCTGGAAGTTCTCCTTTTCGGTGCCAGTTCAATCTGTTGACGTCAGACAGCCCTGGCATCGGGTGAGGAGAGACCCTACTTGCACCACAGAAAGACGGCCGACAAAGATTCTGGTAAGAAGAAACCTAAAAGCTTGCAACTCCCGACTTCCAAGACCAATGTGTCACATCTCCAAGAGCTGGTGGCGGCCGTTCAAAACCTTTCATTGGAGGTCCAGACCTTAAAGAATGAAAATCTTGTTCTTAAACAAACATTGAAAATGCGGGATTCCGCTTTGCCGCTCCAAGCTAGTGCCCCATCCGTGGATACGTTTTATGGGGACCCAAAACACTTGAAAGAATTTCGGGACTCCTGTACTGTTCAGTTTTCTTTTCGTCAGGCATCTTTTCAAAACGACACAGCCACGGTAGGTTTCATTGTTACACATTTGGCAGGAAGTGCCCTGGCTTAGGCCACTAATCTTGTGATTAACAGAATCCCATTTTGAACACCCTGGATTTATTCATTGAAGCTTTCAAAGGAATGTTTGATCGACCAGATCTAGTATACACTGTACAGGAGGATCTCCTCTATTTTCATCAAGGGAACATGGACATATTAACCTATACTACTAAGTTCCGACAAATGGCCCATCAGGCTACCTGGTCTAATGAATCCTGTATGACCCTGTATCGTCCGTGTCTTTCTGAGGAATTGAACAATGTGGTTTCCAGGGTTCCAAGACCTCCCAACCTTCAAGCTTAGATTCAACTGGTCACACAGATCGATTTCCGGATCCAGGAGCGTAAGGCTGAGAACATAAAACATAGAATCAGTCCCAGACCCGTTCAAGCTCCACAGTGTAAGCAGCTCATGGTGGCAACAGTAAATGCAGACAACAAGTGATCACAGTTCAAGTGTGTTTATTGAACAATGATTGCCGGGTGGAAAAATACCTAAACTAAACCTACATTTACGATGGGAGCATGCATCGACCATCAAATGACAATAAGGCAGTCCTAGTGGCGCTGTGTCAAATAAAAAGGGTCTATACTAAGGAACCTTTTGCCAAACGTTACAATTAATACAAAAAGGGGTGTGGGATAGTTTTCAAGAAAAGAAAGAAGTTTTCACAAATATGTCAGGATGTGGTAGCTTGGGTCTCCCATAACCTCGTTTAGAAATTTTTTTCCTTCCTTCACAAATCTTAATGTCTTTTTAAATAGATCCAGTGGACATCCATCGACCGGGTTCAGTCTTGTCAACACTCTGTTTCTTGGGACTTTAGACTTTCCCCGTTCTCGTCAGCATCCCTCATCCGGGTTCACTCTTGCCAACTTCACATTCACTTATACCTTCATGTTCACGGGATTCACTTCCCTTAATTTTCGTTCTTAGGTCAAAGGCTTTTGACTGTATGTGGATTTTGCTTGACCGCCTGTGTGACCACCTGGACTTATCTTGGCGGCTCTCCTACGGCCTTCTAGTATCGGTAGTTTCACTCGGACTGGGATTGACCAGGGTTTCTCGTAGCAGCACCCACATGGTACCGGTCCCCTTTTGCAGCAACTCTCCCGTTTACAATATTACAGATCCTTTAGACTTCTCTCGCTTTGCGACTTTCATTCACCACAGCCCCGGTTCTTATCGGCTCACCCCATGATTCACCGGCTGTGATGAACCGCTTGGTTGTCCTCTTTACTGGAGTCCAGCCAAGTACCACGGACCGAGGAGTCTACCTCGCTCCGGTTTATCAGCATCGATACGCTCTGAGTACTGTTGACACCTGTTGCAGCACACTTGGACTATTGCCCTCGGTCTTAAGTTTCTTTCAGCAGAGGGTTCGCAGGGTTTTGTCAAAGGACAAGGTCGTCTCTCTCCTCGTCAGCCTCTCAATATTTGCCGTCTTCCTCCTCCTCTTGAACTACCGGATCTGGATAGCTGTCATTGTGCGGTCTGCTTTGCTCGTACTGTGCTCTCTTGCTCCACCTTTTATCCCTGTGGGGATGGGAAAGGGCGGTCAGGTGTGTTTAATTCTCGTGAATTGCCTGACTTTGCCTGACCCTTGTATTGGGACATGTCAGGTAAACGGCTGTGATGTTAGTCCGTTGTGCGAAAGTGTTCATGTTAGGAAAGGGGGAAGCAGTGTTTCTGAAGGTCCTATGTGGTAGGATGGGGAAGAGGTATTGAAGGAAGAGGGATACCGCGTCTCACCAGTTGGTGTCCCATTCGCACCCCCCTAGAACTCGTAATCAAGGTGATCTTCCATCAGTGGTTCACCCCCAGGAACTGGATCCGATTGTGATGGCCATGTCCTGGCCACCTGGATGACAGATCCCCGGGGACTAGCTAGAGAGACACCTTCAACAGAACCAACACGAGATCCTCCAGAGCCAATGGAGATAGGAACTTCCAGGAGACCTCTGTCTGTAGAAGAGAGGAACTGTCGACGCACTCCGGGATAGTGCATGTACTTCGGAAAACTTCACCTCCCGGTCTTAGAAGGGACACAGACCCGGGAGCAATTGATGAGTCCCAAGACCCTGACCTTGTTTCCATCAGTTCAGCAAACGTGGATCAAAACCGTCTATTGGTTCTTTCGGTAACCCTCCAACTACCGGAGGACTAATTCATTGAGGTACCTGGCACGTTGGATTTAGGGGGAAGCTGGCCTCTTTATGGACACGGCCTGGGCCGCAAGAAACAAGATTCCTCTATCTACCAAGAACGTTCCTGTGCCGGTAGAAGGTGTTGATGGTCGAGAGTTGGTCAGTGGTCCCATTATACACAAAAGCGCACCCTTAATAATATGGATAAATTCCGGACGATTCTTCCCATCACCAATCTACTGAAGAAAGATGTTCCTTTTATCTGGGACAAGGCTGAGGAATAGGCTTTAGCCTCTGTTAAACATTACTTTACCTCTGCAACTGTTTTGATTCCTCCTGATGCCCAACAGATGTTTATTGTGGAGGCTGATGCCTCAGAAGGGACAGTAGGCGGAGTTCTTAAACGACTATCAACAGTGGATCAGAAAAAACATCTAGTAGCCTACTACTCCAAAACCCTGACACCTTCCGAAGGAAATTGCTCTGTACTTGAGTTCTTGGCTCTTAAGATGGCTTGTAAAGAATGGAGACACAATTTGTTAGGAGCCCAGCAGGAACTGGAGCTGAGGACATATCACCGGAATCTCACTCTTCTACAGTCATTTGAGTACAGGAACAGCTGCCAAGCTCGCTGGGCCTATTTTTTTAAATTTTTATTTCCCAGTTCCAGTTTCATCTAACGTTTATCCCCGGATCAGAAAATGCCATTGCGGACGCATTATCACTCAAAAGGGGCCCCTTTTTTATCAAGGAAAAGGAATCTTATGAGAAGATGTTCCAGGATACCTCTTTCATTTGCATGGTAGCAACCTTCTTTCTGGAAGTCCATAAGGCTTATTCGGGTTCAGATCTTCGGTTGCTGAAATTTGAGAGACCTGACGGTCTATGGTTTTTGGGCTCAGCCTTATACATCCCTACAGAATCCTTATGAAAGAGTCTTACAGATGTGCTACAGTTCTAAAAAAGTGGGTCATAGAGGCATAAAAACCACCTTGCAACTGATAACAACATTTCTGGTGGCCTCATCTATGGGATCAGGTCAAAGAATACTGCCAATCTTGTGTTCTATGTGCTCAGGCCAAGACACCTCGACATAGACCTTCAGGCAAATTGCTTCAACCTTCCCTTGCTTCTCGCCCATGGAAAAAGATAGGCGCTGACTTTATTGTAGACCTACCATCCTCTAAAAGCTGTACCGGTATCATGGTAACGGTGGACACATTTTCTAAAATGGCACACTTCACACCTTATGCTAAGATTCTCTCCGCCTTTGAAATTAGCAAGCTGTTTGTCGCAGATATCTTCGGACTTCAGGGTCTTCTGAAATCGATAATCTTGGACCACAGATCTCAATCTACATCTAGATTTTGGAAATCCTTATGTACAAACCTAGGAATAAAGAGTTGCATGTCATCTGGCTATCATCCCCAGTCAAACGGCAGCACGGAACGCACTAATCAAACCCTAGAGCAATACCTCAGCGGTTTTGTTTCGGCTGTTCAAGATGACTGGGTGGATTATCTAACTACAGCTGAATTTTCATACCCATCTTGCCGGTCAGGAGACCAAGTATGGTGTTCTAGTAAACGCGTTCCTCTTCATCTCCACAAAGGTACATTTGCCACTAGATACTTCAGACCTTCCAAAGTTATAAAGATCAATCCTGTGGGCTTGGAATTACGGCATCCCTCCACTTTGCATCGCATACATCTGATCTTCCATGCTTTGCTACTAAAGCCTGTTCATCTGGATATATCTTCTTACCATACTGCTCCGCCACCACCACCACCTATTATTCGGAACCAACAGCAGGAGTTCATTGTGCAACAGATTTGTGATTCCCGTTTTCATCAAGGAACTTTGCAGTATTTCATTTGTTGGAAAGCATATCCAATCTCTGAAAGAACCTGGGAAGCTGTTCGACAAACCCATGCTCCCTGCTTGAGTCATCATTTCTATCACTTACACCCATGGAAACTGGGCATGGGTCTGCTGCGCAGGGGGCATGATGTTCGTACCTGGTCTCGTCCCTGGTCCTTCTATGACCAGTTGCGTATGGGTCACAGTAATCTCTGCTTGTTCCGCCAACCACAGCATGGGGTTTTCAGGACGCTGCCAACCAGGGCGTCATTCCGCAATCCCAGACATGGAACCATCTGACTTCCTCCAGCCACCCGGAAAGAAAGACTGCTCGTGGAACACAACACATTGCGTTGCAACTTCCTTGTTGTCTGTAATGCTACTCCTTGTTTCCCCCTTTGCCTGTTACCTACTCATGCTTCTGAGCCTCTCTTCCCCTTTGTACTTTCGATCCTTACCTTTGGCCTACCTGTACTCTGTTTCCTCTTGCCTTACCAGGGACCTGGAGATCAACCTGCTGGGACCAATCCTGCGACCCACGCGCTAGCTTTCAGGATTCCTAGAATTGAACCTCAACACCAGACAATGTTTTTTTCACTCCTTGGAAGTTCTCCTTGGGGTTTTTCCTTCTTGGTGCTAGTTCAGTCAGACAGCCCTTGCATCAGGTGCTGAGAGACCCTACTTGCACCACAGAAAGACGGCCGAGAAAGATCCAGCTAAGAAGAAACCTAAAAGAAAACTAAAAAAGCAGAGCAAGAACTGGTAAAGGCAATACATGCGTACATGTGAGAAAGCGAGCGAGGGAGGAAAGGCTAAATCAAGGGAAGAAAATGCTTTTGAAAAGTATGAGAGGTGCCGAAAGCAGGGCAAACTAGACAAAGCATTAGCAGCAAAAGCAGAAGAGGGACAAAATACAAGGCAAGAAGTTGAAGAACTGGAATGAAGTCTTGGGAGGGATGCTGGATAAACGACAGAGGGAGCAAGGACAACGTTTGTGCTTCCTCCACATCTGCTATTTTCCGTTCTCGTTTTAAATCTTTCCTTCTCTCAACTGATTCTTAAATTGGCATCCATAAAATGTCGTATTTTCATTTTTATCTTCATTAGGTTGTACCACCTTCTCTTGTTCAGCACTTTGGAAAAATCACTGTATAAATAATTATAAAATACAAATGCCAGGCTAGACCTATTCAACTAGGTTCATAAAATCAAACGGCCTATAAATACTTTGAAACCAAACAGAATAAGACCACAGTACCTGATCCACCAGTGTACTCGGAATTGGAATTGTCCATAGAGACACTGGGCAAAGAGTGTAAGGCATTGAAGACCCAGGCTTGAAACCTAACTGGCAGAAGGAAATCTGGCACCTACAAAAGTTAACAAAAAAAAAATGCCCCCTTACCTCAGGTGCACACACTGATGTCTTCCAACACCCTGTTGATTTTGACCTCAAACAACGTAAAGGGTATCATTGGACACGTTGAGGGGTCAACTTGTCCAATGCATCATATGGGGCTTCAGAAACTGAAACGGGGTAATGTGATTGCCATAAAAAAAGTACATGAAGGCAGGGGAGTTGCTAGTTTGCATAGACAAGGACACCGTGAGCATGAACCCTAGAGACAGTACTTACACTTAATGAAGATCTTGCTGCGATCGTCAAGCATGGATGGAAGGAATTTGGTTTATCACATCAACACAGAGCACGTTTCTTGAGATGTTTGTACTAGGTGTCCGTGCCATCTACTCTCTGGCAAATATACATAAGCCGCTCCATCAGCCACCAGGGAAACTAGTTGTACCGTCCAAGAGCCCAGTGTTGGAATCCACCTCCAGTTCCATTGATCAACATCTACATGCCTTTGTTTTAGGCTTGAGCTTGTGATTATGGATACCGCTATTGTTGGATGCGCGTCCTCTTTGTACTGGTATTATTCACAAGTATGGTGCACATGCATCTACCTATATGTTCAATGCCAGACTAAATGCTGACTGAATTGCTGCAATCCTGTCCAACACTGTGAGTACTACTTACAGAAACAAGGGATGGCAATGGACTTGTGTTTGTACCTGCATTTATTTAGTGGCATTGGGAAAAACTGTGACATGTGCCAGCAGGCATGACGCACATATAGACAGAATAGTTATGTGGTCAAGACATACAAATGCGCTTCTGAAGTTACTTAGAAGGATTCTGATATAGATTTCGTTTAATACATTGAATTACTGAATACCAATGATTTGTATCTAAAATTCACCTTCAGTTACAGCAAGAATTAGAATCTTAAAGCCACCATAACCTTAGTTACATGTGCTCCAGTTGCAAAGATGTCAACTAGACAACACTGATGATGCTCGCATCCTTCAGAGCTGTGGTCTTTGGCTGATAAAACTTTGTGGGAATTGTGTTGCCCTATACAACAATGAAATCAACCTCCTCTGGAGCATAAGTGTGCGTTTGTGCCTTGTTTGGTAGGTAGATCGCAATAAATATCCCACATACGGTAATGATAATGTTGCAGAAAGCAGATAGAAAACTTGCCAGCTCTGCTGTTTGCAAATAATGCTCTTTAATGACGTTCTGCTATTTCGGGGTAGTCTGAGTGCTGCATTGTAAGCATGCTGGCCGTGTTTGGAACCATCATATGTTTGCCGATCTTTCTGTGGAAGCGTGGTCACAAACTGTTCCCGGATCTTGAGGACCAGGTTAGCCTGGTGAAACATGCCTTCTCTGTGAAGTTCTGTTATTCTAGGAACAGTGTTGCAGATCTGATCTGCCGAGCCCTGAGCCTTCTCTGCTTCATTGGAGGCTGGGCACACTTTTACTCTAAGCATTGTTGCAATTGACATGCAGGCTGCTGTCGGCAAGCTCGAGCTCTCTGATTTCTGGGAAGTCGCCGCAGACCCAGATATTGATGCAAACAGTGCTGGAAATGGAAACAGTTTACTGGCGGAACCCTCTCTTCCTTGGAGGCGTGGGAGAGTCCTCTTTGGGAAAGGGGTCTGGCCCCAGGGCAGGTCACGCAACACGGTATCTCTTCATAGAACCCCATACTGGCGAATTGCATGAAAGCAAAGCGCATTATGGGAACATAAGAATGCCCACAATTTAAAATGTTAAACATGATTTATAGTGATTCAGTAAGAACCCCCTTTGAGCAGTGCTTTTAAGTGTGCCAGGGCCCGGCAGTCTCCCAAAAGTGAGATTGAGCCGGGGCCCCCTGGTCCCACCATGCCATGGTAGGTCATTATCCCGCCACGGCCGGAGCCGTGACGGGAGATGAACACCCCACCATGATTGAGTCAGGCAGCCACAGCGTTGTGCTAAAAGCGATGCTGTGGCTGGCTGACACTTCTGTCAGTCACAGCTGCCTGCAGGAAAGACACTGCAGTGTCTCCAAACTGTAACCTCCTCTCCTGACCCCTCACGAGGGTTCAGGAGAGGAAGGTAGAGTTCCTTTGTTGCCTGCGGGCAGAATCATGCCCGCACCCGCTCCCTAGGTCACTGAGGTGTCTTTGACCCTTGGCAAACCTGGGTCAGTGCGCTGCAGTTTCGAGAACCGAGCCCACAATTGAACAAACCCGGTTTTATTATGCATTGTTTGTCGGATACATGTATCCGACAAACAATGCATAAATAAATAAACCAGTTCTGTTCAAGGAGCGAAACCAAAAGGTACGAGAACAGAGAAAGGAACATGGGGATGAAGTACGGTGAGGGGGAAAAGAAGTAGAGTAACAAGTGAGGCTGAAAGGAAAGTAGGAGAGTGAGAAATAAAAGTGGTGAAATATTCCAATGAAATAGAGAAAAGGTTATGTGAGAGAGAGTTGAGGGGTGCATACATTGTGGAGAAAACTATGGAAAGAGAATTAAAAGGAGGAAAGAAACACTAGATAGTGACAGAAAACGATGATGTTATAGAAGAATGAATGAGAGAAATTAGGTGAGAGGAAAGTCGAAGGTTAGAATGGAAAAGAGGGGTGAAGGAATGAGCAGAGGAGGAGAGAAAAGATGGGTGCGAATAGAGAAGAAGAGGAAGAGAAGGTGGAAAGGAGAGATGGAAGGAGAGGAAATGTAGGGGTGAGACTGGTGAAGAGGGGCAATGGATTGAAAAGAGAGGAAAGGAAAGACATGAGAATGGAGCAGAGGAGTGAAGCAATGAGAGCAAGGAAAAAGGAAAGACAAGAAGAAAGGGATGGCAGGGAGCCTCGAGAAGATAGGCCGAAGTGTTTGGTCCCACACATTTTCTCTACAGCCTATCGTCTCAAAAAGGGCCATCTGTTCATTCCTCTTCCGATGCGCACAAAATTAATGAGACAGAGCAACACTCGGGGCAGGGGGATTGCCAGCAACACATTGAGAGTTGTATTACACAGCATAGCCATCCTCGGTCATCAAGCCCATGCTGCCAACGCCATGACCTCCGGCTCAGCTTACCTCCACTGTGGTCCTTTGAAACAGTAAGTGAGGCCCGCTTCCAAGGTTCTACATGGTTGCTCCTGCTGGGCTACCTGTACAACTACTTCAAAGAATTTTTGAAGGTGTGTGCAGGTGTATCTGACAAGCGATGCATAAATTAATAAACCTGGTAGTGCGCTGAGCGGGAACTGTTCTGGGGTCATAAGGTCTCACCTGCGTACACGAGCCAGTTTATTTATGCATCGTGTGCTGGGTGCACATGCTCATTTATCTATTTAGTTTGTAGTAAGCAGACTGTGTTGTGATATGCACTTAATTATCTAGGCCAGACCATTTGTACATGTTTGTCTGTAGGCCATGCCCATCAAGTCTTAGACCATGCCCATTATGCAAGCCACTCCCGTCAGTTTCTTACCCCACTTAAAGCACTGCCTTTGTGCGAATAGTGGAAGTTGGTCTCTGCGAGTCTTCTGAGAGTGGTCTGTGCTGCTTAGTCTTCTGAAAGCGTCTGCTCGTTGAAGAGCGAGTTGCTTGCGCCAAGTCTTCTGAAAGCTGTCTGCTTGTTGAAACGTGGGTTGCTCGTGCGTGCGATAACTAGGTTTCAGGACAGATCTCGCTGGGAGTGTCCTGCGCTAGCTCGTGGGCATGGAGACAGATCTGTTCTGAAGCCAAGTTATCACATGAATGAGCAGCCTGTACTTGAACAAGCGGGCCACTTTCAGAAGACTCAGCAGCACAGACCGCTCTCAGAAGATTCGGCCCGCTGCTGAGACTTCTGAAAGCAGTCTGCTCGTTGAAGCACGGGTCGCTCTTCCTTTGGATAACTCTAATCTGTGAGTGTCCTGCACTAGCCCCTGGGTCTGGGGACATGTTTTGCCGGAGCGCTGCCCCGTCTTGTTTAGGCCCATTTCCTGCGCTGGTTGTAAAGAACTGCTGAAGACCAGCAATGTGAGCTTCTTGCAGTGTCAGCAGAACCTCTGTCTTATGTAATTGAGGAAAACAGAACTACTATGGCATTTTTCTAAACTTGAATTAATATTAAACAAATAAATTCAGAGCAAACATTTGAGGAAAGGGATTTTTTTAACCTTGACAATTAGAAAGCGGGTGGAGCAGGGGGAGAACATCCAGTGCTGATTGGCTAGTAGCAACTGGAAAGAAACAGGAAGCACTGATTTCTTACAAAAATGCATAAACCTCGCCTGTAGTATTATTTTCGCCACCATGGTTGCTTTGCACCTTTCAGGCAAAACTAAAAACTATAGTCCGAATCAGTCCTTGTAAACTCAGGTAATGTATATGTCTGTTGGAATTACATCAGTGGATACTGTTCGAGGTCAAGATAGTAGGACATTCTGATGCTTCATGTTTGGGGACAGAAAGCCATTGCAGTTCTTTTTTTGGATGAAAATTTCCAAAAGGCTGAAATCTAGGGTTTTACCTGTTCATTTTTAATCCTGACAAAATGATTGTTCTGATGCAGACACATTGGAAAAAGCATGAACTCTATGGAACGTTTTCACGATGCAAACTGTGTGTTGCAGTGGCCAAGGGATCATCAGACGACTCAAAGCCTCTATATAAGATTCAAGGGTTTTAATACAAACTGAAGCATAAGGGATTAGGTTTACCTGAGGTCGCTTGGTGTTTTTTTTTGTGTGTGTGCAAAAACCACAAAGCAGGCTTCTCTTTAGTCCTCATTCCTTGCCTCGCTACCTTGGACTCCTGCATCCTGGTGGGAGAAGTAACTCAGTCTTTGTGGTTTTACGTGCCCTACATTCTTCTTGGCCTGGCGTGAAGACTGGCTTTACTACTGTAGAATTTGTCAGGATAGCATATGTCTCTTGCACCACGACTCTTGGAGCCTTGGGTCATCCGAGTGTGGGGCAAGGTGTCCGACTCTTTAGATCGCCTTTGGCCCTCGGGTTGGCTGGCTTAGTTGGTTGGGTAGTCAGATAGGTACCATGGATGCAGCTTTTACACCAATGTAGAAGCTGCTCCGGGAACTTAGATCTAGAACAGCCCGTTCTAATGCTGCACCTCTTCTTGGGCACCGCCTCCTGCTTATCATTTCTCTTTGCTCCTTTCTAGTATTCTTCTTTCCTCTTACCCTCATTATCTCAACTTTGCTCCTTGAAATTCCAAAATGCTCTAAACATCTCCTCCTCACCTCACCCTCTTTTTTTTCTTTCTCTCCTGCCTCTCCAGTGTCCACTTTCTCTTCTTCCTCCTCTGCAGGTTTCAATTTTCTTCTCTTCTCATCCTCAATGTTCCTTTGCTCCTCCTCAGGTCTCAACTTTCTCCCCTCCACCACACTCCTCTTCATCTCCTCTGTTATTGGTCTTAACCTATGCCCCTCCTCCTCCTCCTTAATCTCCTTTCCGACTCGTCTCTCTGAACAGTTCCTCTCACTGCACTGCCACTTACTTTTCTTCTACTCATACTTCAAACTCTTGACCTCCACAACCCTCTGTTTCACTCGCCCCCATTTATTGTAATTCCGTACATTGTCTAATTGGTTAAGTGGTCTCACTTGGTGCACAGTGATTGAGTGGTATGATTGGCACTTATGCCGCGACACTACCATCCTCATCTGGTGTCATTTGGCTAGTTGGACCTGGTGCTGCTCTATTGGCTTTGGTTACTTCAAGTGGTTCTGCCATTTTAGATTTAGATTCTCCCTTGTAACAATTGCAGCCACTCAACAATGTCAAGTCATCCTCTCTTTCTGCGCGGGATAAGCCATCAGTTCCTTGACTCGCATGAAGCTCAATAAACGTTAGTATACTGGGTCGGCAAATGGATGTTGTGAGACAGGCATGTGATCAAGAGAGACACAGACTCAAAAGCAACAGTTCCAAAAACCTTTACTGAAGAACTTTGTTGGGTTGGTGTAATGGCTTACTGGCCCTAACTCTAAGAGGGTGGTTCCCTCAACTGATGTTTCTAAGGGCCGTCGATGTCCGCAAGTCCAAAACCAAAATCCGTCTTTGTCACCACCTATGCTTGCCCTCACTCTTAGACAAAATATATTCTGGGGTCTTCTTGAAGAAAAATGGTGACTCAAAAAGAAATGTAAATCACTATTGGTTTCAGGTGGCCTTACCATCAGGTGTAGGTCTGCTAGTTTAAAAAAATATTGTTCAACACGAACAGGGTTGCCCTTGGTACCTTCCACATAGGGCTCTTGCAGCAAATAAACTTCACAAAGTCTTTGGGTACACTTGGGTTCCCTTCCCCAAGCTTTACTCCTTCCAAAGTTCCAAACAAAAAAATAGTTCTGGTCAGGCCTCTCAGGGTTCCCTTCTGCACGTACTATCAGGCATCCGTAGACTACAATCCCCAGCAGGATTGTAGCCCGGAAGCTAATTTCAAGAGAAACCCGGCGCGAACGCGCCAGCGCGGACGGGCTAAGCCAGTCTGTGTCAGTCTTCATAAGGGCTGACTCGTGGCTGCATCCCATATATTGTCTGCCTAATTTTGTTACACTGCTCTTTAATTTAATTGTACTATTTTAAACGCTCGCTTTTTAAGCTGTTAATAGGAAAGTGCATTGTTTGTTTGCACTGACACTGTGCCACACTTAATTGTACTATTTTAAACGTTCGTTTTTAAAATTGTTAGGAGGAAAGTGCTTTTGGTTGTTGCACTGACACTGTGCCCTTGTAGTGTGCATGACTGTGTTTTACTGCCTTAGAAGACACCTAGTTTCATTTTTTGTAACGTTAATAGTACATGTTGAAGCAGAGGCTGTTTTTACCTTCTGCACGTACTATGGGGCATCCGTAGACTACAATCCCCAGCAGGATTGTAGTCCGGAAGCTAATTTCAAGAGAAACCCGGCTCAAACGCGCCGGCGCGGACGGGCTTAGCCAGTCTGTGTCAGTCCGTGTCGGACGATCGACTGGGCTTGGGCTGGAAGCACTCCTTGACCCTTCTCTGATATAACTTTTGCTTCAATTTTGTGCATCATGGGCCTGCAAGAAGTCCTCAGAATAATTGAGGCAGAAAAACAGAAAAGTCTGGCGCGTGAATGCCTTGGTATGTCACTCATAAAGAATGCGGGTAGGTTAACCGAGTTAGTCATCTCCACACAGGTTAGTCACCCGGTGACTACTCGCTCTCCTGAGACCGCCCAGGGCTCAACACAGGGGTCCCACACAAGGGATCATGATTTTCTGTCCGAACCCTGTAAAAATCTTATTGCCAACACGCCAGAGGTGGTTGGGGAAGCTCCACTCACCACACTACCAAATGTGTCTAATGCTACTATGCATAATGACCCTATCACTGGTCTGTTAGCAAGCATTGCTGATCAGGGGGATCAAGAGGGGAGAGGCAGGGTTTTTAAGTCCTTGCCCTACCCCGGAGCCAGTTGTCCTGTCTCCTTCTCAACACTAGATCTATTATAATACATTCTACCAAACTAGTAGCGCATATCGAAGAGCAGGACATTGATATTTGCGCTCTCACAGAAACATGGGCACATAGCGCGCGCCGCGGGCCCCTCTCTCAACCTGGCGATTCCAGAGGGTTACTCCATGTTGAGAGCAGACAGGGATGCAGGGAGGGGAGGGAGTGTGGCGCTGATCTTTAAAAAACATATCACCATCTGGGGGAACTCTATTATCATACTGGAAGGTATAGAATCCCTACAGGTGAAAATAGGCATTAATGCAGAGACCACCATCAACCTATTACTGTTCTATAGACCCCCCTCTCACTCTGAGGACTTTGTCTCTGCCCTATCCAACCATCTCATGGCCTGCCTCAAACCTCACACTAGCTTCATTATATTGGGAGATTTAAACTACTGGCTTGGCCATCAAGAAGATCAAAAGGGAGCAGATCTGGAGGCCACTTTGGGCTCACACGGCTTTGCCCAATTTAATCGTAAACCCTCTCATCAACTGGGACACACTTTGGACTGGCTTGCAGCAATGCATGTACCCATCACTGATCTAACTACCTTGCCCTGCCCATGATCAGATCACTATTTTGTCAATTTTGCAATTCGGTTGTCCTTTCATGTCAAACCTAAAAGTAAAATCTCCCCCTCAATAAAGGGACGTAACTCCAAACTGCTCACTTTGGAACACATTTCCCCACTAGTTAAACACCTGACTAGCAATCTACTCCCAGAAACAGCCCAGGAACTCTCCACCATACTCATGGAAACCTTCGATGACATTACCAACTGTCTAGCCCCGGAGAAAGTGAAAAAACACAAGCTTATCACCCCCCAATAAATCCTGGTTTACCTCAGTGCTACGCACTCTAAAAGTGGCTATGCGTAAACTGTATTTTAAATGGAAAATTAATTATTCTGATGACTCACATGTCGCCTACAAAGAGGCAGCGATATTGTATAAAGTGGCCATTCTAGATGCTAAGAAGAATTTCTTTAACAATAGGATTACTGAAGCACGATCGGAGGCCAAGGAATTGTTTAAAATTCTCAAGGAGCAGGAATCGACTCCTAACCTCGAGGTCAACAAAGTCGTAAAAGACAAGAAATGGTGCCAGGCTATCCAGGATGCTATGGCCACGAAATTACAGGGAATCGAAGCTAATATCAGCCTAAAAAAGGCAAACGCCCGGAATGAAGGTAACACCCCAGAACCTCAGGAGCACATTAGAAGCCCACTAATTCCAGAATTTTCCTTCTCAGCAATTATGCTGGAATAGCTGACGGAGGTAGTTAAACACCTGAAAACAACTAGTTGCAGGGGTGATCCCTTCTCTGCCATTATAATTAAAGCATGTCCCCCTTTATTGTTAGAGGCCATCCTGCAATTTTTAATGCCTCCTTGAAAGAGAGTACCGTACCAGACGAACTGAAACGCTCCTGGGTTACTTCATTGCTCAAAAAACCAGGCCTCGCCAAAGACGACCCCTTGAACTATAGGCCTATCACTAACTCGGCTTTCCTGAGGAAGATTCTGGACCGAGTTGCCTATATACAAATGGCTAAACACCTAGAAAGCCACCCAATTCTTAACTGTCGGCAATCAGGTTTCACAGCAGGTCGTAGCACTGAAACGGCCCTCCTGGAACTAAAATCCAGGCTGCTTTCCAATATGGACAGGGGAGTATCCACCATGCTCATGCTGCTGGACCTTTCAGCCGCGTTCGACCTGGTTGACCACACGTTGTTGGTCACCAGGCTCGAACAAGTGGCAGCTTTTTCCACCAAAGCCTCTCAGTGGGTGGATTCTTTTCTCAAAAATAGGGTCAGCTGTGTATGCTCAGATCTAGCTGGAGCAGACACAATCTCGATTGAGTATGGAGTCCCACAAGGAGCAAGTTGTTCGCCCTGTTTTTATAATATCTTTACTGTCCCCTTCTCTATGTTGGTGCATGAAAATATCAGGTTCACTAACTTCACAGATGATACCTAATGTATCATTCCCCTTACAGGAGACCACACACAAGATGAAGAGCGTATAAACAAAGTCTACACCTGTATCGAGAATTGGATGGTACAAAATGGACTGGCGCTTAACAGAACTAAAACAGAGCTCATGGTTGTGGGATCCCCTAATCGGATCTTAAAACTTGACCCCAGGTACTGCAAAATTCACCTTGGCGAAGTTAAACTAGACACACTTAAAAAGGTTAAGTCGCCAGGGGAGATTCTTGATCAACACCTCTCTATGAATGCTCATGTGGGAAGTGTTATATCAGGGGCAGCCTACTATCTAAAACTCTTCACTAACCTCAGACCTATGATTTCTCAGGCCAACCCTGAAACACTGGCAAGAGCCATAGTAGGCGCAAAAATGGATTACTGTTGCAGCCTGCTGACTGGTCAAAAGGGAGATTAATCGGCTGTGAGGGTGGTCACTGGCCTCGCCAGGTGGGACCATGTTACACCAGCAAGAAGAGCACTACATTGGCTACATGTAGAGGCTAGAATCCAGTACCGCCTTATGCTCCTTACATTCAAGAGCTTTCTGAGCATTATGTCCCGCTACATCAACAAACTCATTCTGCCTAAGTGTTCTCCTCGCGTTCTTAGGTCTCGGGATACTAATATGCTCTTAATTCCTAAAAGCAAATCTCTGAAAGTGGAAAGGGGTGCATTTGCCACAGCAGCCCCTATTGCCTGGAATCGCCTTCCCCTGGACCTTAGATTGGAACCGACTCTCGAGGCCTTCAAAAGAAAGTTAAAAACATGGCTCTTTGAATAAAGTCCAGTTGAATTCTCAGCTCTCCCTCCCAGCTTTTTCTGCGCATATATGTTTTTTGTTGTCTAGTCTCGTCCGCGCCATCATGCCCACGGGTTCATTGCTGCGCAGTACTAATGCAATAAAGTAAAGTAGCCTATACCTCACCTATAAAATTTCAAAATGTCTCTGCAGGACTCTCGGGTGTCCCTTCCCCAAGCTCAGGCCCCTCTTGTCTCAAACAAAAGTTCACAAAGTTCCATCCATGGGGCAGTGTTGGAGACTTTTGAAAACGTCAGATTTTTGCTCCACCCCTGTGCCACCACTCTGACTTCTAACCCCTCTCTTCTCACTTTGTATCTTTTCTTATGTCTTGTTTCACTTCTTTCTTTTCTTTCCACTGTGCTGTGCACTCCTGCACTCTTTCTCTTTATTATGCTTTTTGCACACCCCTCTTGCTTTCGTGTCCCTGGCACACTCTTCCCACTTTGCCGCGCAGCCTTGCACCACTCTTTCCACTGTGCCATACAGCTTTGCACCTTCTTTTCTCTCCTGTTCCTTTATCGTGCCCCTGGTACGCTCTTTCAGCTTTGCCGTGCAGCCTTGCACCTTCTTATCTTACTTTTGGGTTGCTCGAAGCCCTCTATTCTACTTTCAGGTCTCTAGCACCCTCTCTCCACTTCCTTTTAACTTTCAAGTACACCCTTTCTGTCTTTTGGTTTGCTCGCACCCTCTTTTCTGCTTTCAGGTCGCTCGCACCCTCTCTTCTGTCTTTTTCTATCTTCGTGCTGCTTGGTTTCCTTGCTTTCCTATTCCTGTGCTGCTTTCCGCTTTCACATTTCTGCTCCCGGTCCAGCCACACGCACGCCACTGGGTTTCCCTCTCTCGCCTGCTATGAAACTCACCCAAATAGCATGGTGATGGCGAGCAATTTCTTGGGATCTGTGGGCTGAGTTCAGGCTCTCACCACCTGCCCCTCAGAAGCCCCCGGGACTGGCACACGTCCCAGGGGAACTTGCACTGGCCTGGATACAGCCAATAATGTGCACCTCGATTCACACAGGCTCCGTGGAAACACAGCTCCCTCGCCACGCTGCATCCCTCCAGCCACACAGGGGATGCATCTCGGCATCCCGTTCTCCTCCGACTTCCCAGGCTTCACATGCTGCAGATTGCACGTGCCAACCAGCAACCCCATCTCGCTCATCTTTTCTGGCAGAACCACATCTTTTATACCCTGAAGGTCAAGTGGAGTCAGGTGTGAGTGGTTAAGGTAAATAGCCTGACCTTGCCTGACTCCATTAGTAGAACAGCCTACTGGATAAATGTGGCAGGCTTCTCTTTGCTTCTCACTTTTATGTCTATGGGTAATCTTCACCGCTCTTGATCTCCTCTTCTTCGTCCCAGTACATGTTGGAAATGGGGAGCGGGAGATGGAATGGCATTGGTTAAAAATACGTTTCTTATACACTCCTCTGGTTTCCTTGTATGGTCGAATGTACAACTGTCTCTCTTGTAGCTTCTCCCAACTGTTCCTGGGTTTTATATATCTTTTTACTGGCTTGTTTCAAACGTTTCTTCTTGATATATTCTCTCACACTCTTGCCTGTAAGTTTGAGTCTAACTTTCCCAAGATTCGACCTCTCTTAGGTTTGGTATCCCTTTTCATACATTCAAAGTTAGCTTTATTATATTCACTTGACGGTCTTAATGCACAACACATGGGACACTGTATCAAGGACTTTTCTCGCCACTCTTTAACTTCGAGTTCTTGTGGTCTTCTCGCTCTTTCCCAGAGTGCTTCTCCCTCTTTCCCAATCAGCCTTTTTCGTTACGTTCATTATGATTTATTCATATAACCAGTTATCTTGGTTTACTATGGGAGGGTCACCTCCCTGGCTTCCACATGTTCTACTTATACCTGGTTTCCCCAGCAGCCTCCTGCATTTCCTGTTCACCCTGGAACCTTTGTTTCTCCAGGGTTATGTTGCATAGCTCGGCACTCGCTCGGGTAATCAGTTTAGCTTTCTGTCTTCTCCGGCTTGCATCTTGTTCTTAACGTTTCAGCAAGAGGGTGCATTCCATGGACGTTTACGGCTGGGAGCTGTCGGCGCTCTCTGCTGTAGTGGTCTCAGCGTTCTACACCGTGTGCTTACCCCACACTGGTCACGCCACCACATTGCACATGCTTTCTCACCCTGCCTCCACAGTGGTTTCTCCGTACTTTGTTGCCGGTTCTCTGGCGTCTCAGGCTGACTTTCTACATCTTTCCAATTGCTGTGGGCTCTGCGGCTTCCTCCAGTTCTGCCTCACAAAGGTGTTGAGACCTGAGTAAGCCCAGTGATGGCGTGCGGGCCCCCCAGGGTCTGAGTACCAGCGCGCGCGGGCGGGCGCGCTAGAACGCACGCCGGAGACGTCTCGGTGCCCGGCGCGAACTGCCCGGGCACCGCCTTTATTAACTCCGCGCGCATGCGCCGGCCCGGCGGGCCGCGCATGCGCGCTTCGTGTACTACGTACACAACATCCCTCCTTTTCCCCCCAAACAACAAACACATTAAACAGGGGAGCCAACGTGGCTCAAATCAAACTGTACTTAACAGGGCTTGTTACTCATGCCGCTGAGTCCATGATGAAATCCTGGAATCTTTGCGGTGGGCGACGTCCTTCCCTGTGCGGGTACCTGGGTGAACCTCCCTCGGGGTTCTCTGGTCCCCCGGGGTCCTCTGGCGGTTCACCGCCTCCACGCGGCGCCTCCGCTGCTTGCCCTTGGTCAGGATTGGTTTCTTCTTCCGCTGCCACAGGTCCTATGCGCTTGAAGAAGGATACGTTTCTGGTTACTGTACCCTGCGCATTCGCAGCTGTGACCATTGACCCTTTGACATGAGTGACTCCCATTGGTTGGGTTTCGTAAATCATCGAGAGTTTTCCTTCCTGTTTCCTGTTCCGGACTAGGACAGTGTTTCCTACCGATATCTCTCTTTCTGGCAGCCTCCGCCTTGTTGTTTCGTTCTCGTTTCTCGCTGCTCTTTCTGCTGTCACCCGTGCGCTATCGATCACACCTGGGTGTCTGTCTCCCGCTTCGGGTATCAGCCCTCTGGGTATTCGCCTGAACAGCGCCTCGGCGGGTGCGATTCCGGTGGATCGGTGTGGGGTGGACCGGTATTCGCGAAGAAAGTCAATCAGATTGTGTCGTAGGTCCTCCCCTCCGTTGACAGAAATTCGAAAAATCTTGTTCAGTGTCCGCGTGAATCGCTCAACCTCTCCATTGGCCCTTGGCCATAGCGGGGTTACCTTCCGGTGCTTTATGCCTCGTTCTTCGCAGTACTTAGCAAACCGCTGCCCTTGGAACGGTGCTCCGTTGTCTGAGCAGATCTCAAAGGGGAACCCATGGGTGGCGAAAATTTTGTCCATTGCCAGGATGGTGTGATCACTGGCGGTGGATTCCACAAGCTCTACCTCCGGATACCTCGACCACTGGTCCGTGACCACCAGGAAATATAGGCCCCTTCCGGTCGAGCCGAAGTCCGCGTGCACCGTTCCCCATGGTACGTCACTCCGCTCCATGGCCCGAATGGGTGGGCCCCTTTCCACAGGACTCGTGGCTTGGCAGGGAATGCAGGTCCTCACAAACTCGGCCACCCTGTGCTCCAGATCGGGGAACCAGACCTTCAGCCTGAGGCGTGCCTTCATCTTGGCCATGCCTTGGTGTCCTGTGTGGGCCAACTGGAGGACTCTCATGACCAATGACCTGGGTATCACGATCTGGTACCCTCGCAGCAACAGACCGTCCGTGGACACCGAGAGCTCGTGTCGAGCTTTCCACAGCAGTTGCAGGTCCCTTTGCACCTCCGGGTTCCTCCTGGCGTTGTTCAAAAGGATGTCCCGCCACTCTCCAGTGGCCACCGCCCTTTTCACCCTCAGGAACGCCTCGTCGGAGTTCGAGTCATCCGCAATGTCCTGTCTCGATAAGGCCACGGGCAGGGCCGATTCAATGACGAGGTGTACGGCGTCCCCAGTGTCAGTCATCTCCGCGGGACTCTGGGTATCCCTCGTGCCTGGATGACGAGAAAGATAGTCGGCTGGGTTGTGTGTACCTGGGCGGTATACTAGCTTGACGCCGTATTCCATGAGGGATAGCATCCATCTCTCGATGCGGGGTGGCGGCATGGATGATGTTCCTGACAAAATAGGAATCAGGGGTTTATGGTCCGTTATCACGACGACAGGTTTGCCGAGGATGTAGATTCTGAAGTGTTTGCACCCCCACAGGATGGCGAGGGCCTCCCTTTCTATCTGGGAATATCTCTTCTCCGTGTCGGTGAGGGCTTTGCTGGCATACGCTATGGGCCTCATGACCCCTAGTTCGTCTGCCTGCATGAGGACTGCCCCCAGTCCCACCGGGCTGGCATCGACCACAATCTCTGATTCCCGGCTGGGATTGAAATAGGCCATTGTTTCCTGCTCTGACAGGGCTTCTTTGATGGCCTTGAAGGATCGTTGTTCATTCTCAGTCCACTGCCAGGCTACGTCGTTCCTGGTGAGTGCCCTCAGAGGTTCCGACAGAGAGGCTAAGTCCTTGATAAAACGGCCGCAGTAGTTGACCATCCCTAAGAAGCTCCGAACTTCTGCCGGTGATGTGGGTGGAGGTGCATCTCTAATGTCCTTCACTTTTCCCGGATCCGGGGATATGCCCCCAGCATCGAAGGTGAACCCAAAGAATTCTAGTCGGTCTTTTAGGAATTCGCACTTTTCTTGGTGCAGGGTTAAACCCACCGCCTGTAGCCTCTCAAAAGTGTTCTCTAGCCGTTTAAGATGTTCAATTTCCGACCTGGCAAAGACTAAGATGTCGTCGGACATGTTAATGACTCCTTTCAGTCCGGACAGGGCTCCTCTGATGGCGTTTTGGAAAACCTCCGCTGCGGACGATATTCCGAAATTTAGTCTTTTGTACTGGTACAGCCCCTCGTGAGTGGTGAATGTCGTAATGTACCTCGACTCGGGGTGTAGCTCTAGCTGGTGATACCCAGGCCTGAGGTCCAGTTTGGAGAAGACTTTGGCACCTTGGAGTTCTCCGACAATTTCATCTAGAGTGGGTGTGAGGTGGCGCTCCCTTTTGATGGCGGCATTTGGGAGTCTCATGTCCACGCAAATGCGTACTGCCCCCGGTTGCTTCGGCTTTGGGGCCACTACGATAGGCGAAACCCACGGGGTGGGGCCTTCCACTCTTTCAATGATGTCTCTGTCGACCAGCTGCTGCAATTCCTCCTCCACTTGGGCTCTTAAGTGGAAAGGAATCCGGCGATGTTTGAGGGCCGTCGGCCTCACGGACTTGTCGATATGTAAGCGTATGGGCTCTGCTTTCAGCTTTCCAATGCCCTTGAAGAGAGTTTCAAATCTGTGTAGCATGCTTTTCAGATCGGCATGGTATACTCCAAACGAGAAGTGGACAATGTGGAGTGCTTCTGATGCCGCACAGCTCAACAGGGAATGTGGGCTGACGCTGGTGACAAAGAACCTCGCTTTGATAGTGTTCTGTCCATGAGAAACCGGGGCTACAAACACACCTTGGATGGGTAGAGGTGTTTCCCCTCCGAAAGCATATATTCTCGCCGTGGACGCTGACAGCTCCGGTGGGCCAGGCAGGGCCTCGTAATGTTTGGTGGCCAGCACACAGACCGAAGCCCCAGTATCTATGAGAATGGGGGTGGGGACGTCATCGATGTTAACAGTGCATGTGGGTTGGCGTCTCGTGCCAGGACCTCTCCCAATGCTGGAAATGAAGAAGATCTCTTCCTCCTCCTCCTCCTCTTCTGCGATGTCCAGGTCTTGCAGACCCTGATCGATCGATGAGATGCCTCTCACTCTGCGAGCGCTTCCACGTCCCACTCTCTCCTCTTCCAGCCGCTACAGGGGCGGCAGCCCGGCACATCCTTGCATAGTGTGTGTGCCACACCGGCCGCATGTCCTCTACTTAGCTGGGCATTCTCCTCCGTGGGGAAGATCATATCCACAGTAGGAGCAAGCTGAGGCGTTGCCTAGTGTGGGCGGGGCATCAGGCCTTCTCGGCGCCCATTTCGACCTTCCCGTTGTTGAACGCCCCACAGCAAATGCGTCTTCATCATTCTTTGGTCGCGTGGCAGCGTCCATTTTCGCACCTCTGGCTTCTGCCAGCTCATGTGCTCTTCCCAGGTCCAAAATTTGCTGGAGGGTCAGACCGGGTTCTCTCAGTACTTGCCTTCTAAGTTTGCCGGAGCTGCACCCCTGCAATAGCTGATTGCGGACCATTTCTTCCTCATCGACCCATCTGCAGGAGGTCGCCAGGTGCCTCAGACGGGCACAGAATTTGTCTAGAGGTTCGTTGTCTAGTTGCCTTTCGGCGCCCATGACAAATCTATCAAAATCCACATTTGCCATGGGGAGGAAATGGTCTTTGAGTGCCTGTTTGACTGCGTCATACGTGACCACGGGGATGACGAGGGAATCGTAGATTTTGTGGACTTCCGCGCCTGCCGAGTAGATCATAGTCGCGATTTTGGTGTCATCATCGTTCACCCCAGAGGCCCTGAAGAACATATCTAGCCTCTTGACCCACAGCAGCCACTTCGGGCCCAGTTTGGAAGGGGGGCCAGTAGTATCGAATTCAGGCATGGGGGCCAGGGAGCTGCGAGATCTGCGCGGGATTGGGGCTATGGCACCTTCATCATCAGTCTCTTCGCCCATTTCTGCGTCACGTACTCACAGTTATCTATTCCTAGAATGATGGGCGTCTTGTCCCGGGCTTGTAGTAGAGCTGGGGTGTAGAAACCCACTTCTTTCTTCTTTAATGCCACAGCCCTGCGCCTGCAGGACTGTGGGAGTTCCAAAAATTCGGTTGTACTCTCCAAAACACAGCTGGCAGGTGGCGCACGAGCACCCTCTCGGGCCGCAACCACTGCAGCTGTGTGTGAAGAGAGGAGCGAGCGAAACAAAATGGCCGCCGGCACTCCGCGGGCCCGTGATACGGAAGAGCTTTCCGTCTCTCCGAGGCTGTCGGAGCAGGGAAGTGATCCGTCCCACCTTCGTCGCCAGTGTTGAGACCTGAGTAAGCCCTGCGGGCCCCCCAGGGTCTGAGTACCAGCGGGCGCGCAAGAACGCACGCCAGAGACGTCTGTGTGTTCCGGTGCTCCGGCACGAACTGCCCGGGCACCGCCTTTATTAACTCCGCGTGCATGCGTCGGCCCGGTGGGCCTCGCATGCGCGCTTCGTGTACTACGTACACAACATCAGGCGTCTTAACATCAGCGAACTTCCCCTGCGCACCGTACTCTCTTCACTCGTGATTTACTTGTCTCAGTTAAATGCAAGTCTTTTCTTAAAGTGATACTCTCTTTCCATTTGCTTGATCCAACATATTGCATGGAGAAACGCAGAAGGATGATACAGTATTCTTCAATGAAGGCAGTCCCATATATGCCGTTATTGTGCTAGGCCTAGGGAGTTCCTCGTGGGAGCGGGAGTCCTTGTCTCCCAAGGGGGAGTTGCTCCCAGTGAGGTCCCACTTGCCCACACCAGAAGGTACCGTCTTGCTGAGCGTGCTGACCTCCCTAGCCTCAAGGGAGGTGGCTCCCCCCTGGGGAGACGGGACGAATACTCCTGATTCGTCAGAGTAATAGCAAATATTTTCTAGGAGGGGGGCACAACATTCAGTTTGGTCTTTGTCTAGGGGGGTGCGAATTGATCACTGTGCACTGCCATAAACACAAAGCCTGCAATACAACAATATTTCCATTTTAATGATAGCAGGGGTTCTAAGTCCCTGAAAATGATTTGCTGCTCTTAAAAGCACACTGAGAAAGTAATATTGACAAACATTTAAGGATTTACGCTTTATATACCAATCCGTAAGGGTTTTGGCAGTTCTACCAAATTTATATGGTTGTCACTTGTGCCAAATGATGCATTTTCAAACACAAGGGCAAGCAACATTAGTAGTAATACATGAAAGGATGAAAATGACAAATTGAAAGGAGGTTTGGGCGTTCTTTCACATGGAATAACTGTAAAATTAGTAATCACTGTGCCAGTAAAACGCACCAAAAACATAATGGCATCTAAAATAACATGTTTGCTTTTTAGAAATTTATTTATTTATTTATGATGGTAAATAGCATGACTTTCAAGGCAAATTGGGCCGGTTCCATGCAGCCGAGGAATGAACTGCCATCGGGTGGCATTGCTGTGGCACTTGAAGCCCTGCTTGCCGTTTGATGGTGATACATGCATGCGTGAGTCTGTACAGTATCTCGCGCATGGTAACTATCTGAGCTGTCTGAATGGATAGCTCAGAAGTATAGCGTTGACCTCTCACATTGAGCCAACATGTTCTTTGGAAGTTCAAATCCTGGAGTTGGGCCGACTTAGCCTTTCATCCTTCCAAGGTTGATGCATAACACCTGTTTTTAAACTGCATAAAAGCTGGAGGAATGTGGCCTGGAGTGCTGTACAAGAACACGCATTGTTATAGCGTGCCTAAAGGACATTGACTGGAAATGGATTTTATTACTGAGGCATTTAATGGCAGTAACAAACGTAAGGGCTGCACCATACATATGGTGACTATACCATGCTCAAGACATTGGCTGGTATTACTGTGGCATTTAAGGCTGGGCGTGACATATGATAGCAGGAAGTAGACATGAGAATGCACATAACATTTGTTGAATAAATGATGCATGTCAGACACTAACTAGCATAGATAGGATGGCAGTTCTTGGTTATTTGAGATTGCGATATGATGGCAGCACCTGCACATGTAAAGTTACGCCTTTGAATTATGAAGTGCTGTCTAGGTGCCAACACAAAGAAAATCAATTCCAGGGCTCAAGTGCTGGTACTCATTACAATACGCAATGAGATGGGACGTCACCAGAAATGTGCATATCGAGGTGAAATATGCACATTTAATTCAATTGGCTTTGCATAATCCTAAAAATTGCACAGTACAAATGGGCCTTTGCCTTTCGTAAAATCGACTTAAACAAAAAACCAAGAGATGATGTTTTCTTAAAACAGGGTTTACAAATGTTGAACAGTGTGCACGTTTTACACCCCAAGTATCAATGTCAATGTTTTCCCTGGAGAGTGCAGTTCCGAAATGTGACATTTCGTCTTTAGTTCGTTAGTTTTTACCTGTTTATATGATGTAGTGGTGAAGTGGCGACCTGTGAACCTGGCAACCGTGGTTCGATTCCCCCGGTCGTTCTTTAAACATAAATTTGGAAAAAGACGAAGTGTCTTCTTTTACACGCAGGCAGTCTATACCCTGGGGGACGGCGTCCACCGTCTGAAAAAAGTGTGGGGGGGGGTCAGGGGGCACCATCCACCCACGTGTACCCACACATTGAGCCCTGATCAATTCTAAAGCCAAACCATTTGGGGTTGACCATGCTAATTTTTCATCTTCCTCTCTCATGGGTGTTATTTATATTTTAATTCATGTTGACTGTGCCCACTTATCACTCAGGACTGTAGCATAGTGACTTTTTGCAGTGAGCCTGAAGTTGATGGTAAAATGAATCACATTTCAAAGGTTCAGAAGAGAGGCTCTAACCTTATTAAGAAAACCCCTTTTCAACTTCATCTTTTCAGTGCTTGGATTTGCAGCAAAGGCGAGGGTAAGGAGGGACAAAGTAAATGATCTGAAGGGGCACAAGAAATCCGAAGGGCCACGGGCAGTATGAGTATCCAGTAGACCCAAAGTCCTAGAAAGGAAAAGCAGATGTTTCCCTTTTTACCAGAGTCGGTTTCGTTCCCACAATAATTTTAGAATGTATCATAGTAGTTAAAAAATAAATAAATAAATAAAATCCCTCGGTAAAAGGGAAAGTGTTTTAAAGGAGTAGAGAAATTCTCCACAAGCCACGAGTACCAGCACCTGGTACAGTGTTACCAGCAGTCAGTTTACCTGCAAGTGATTCAAATTAACTAACCCACTGTCTAGCAGCACAGTATACAAAGTTGCACATTTACAGACAGCCAGCATTCTTTTTACATTCAGGGAGTTAAGAAACTTTACCAAGGGATTTTTCTTCAGCTGCAGGTTCACAGGATAGCGAAGGAGGGATTTGTGTCCTTCCCAGGCATTCCTAGTCATCGGTAGGAAGGAGAGAGTAAAAGCCAAGATGGTGGATAGGTCCGATAAAGGCTTCGTCCGGCCCTCTAAGCTCAAATTGAGTCCAGTTGCACCTGGAAGAGTCAGTCAATGCCCCATTTGTAAAACACAGGTGCAGACCCTCAAAGAAAGAATAGCCCAAAGGGAGGAAACAGCACTCTGTATGAAACAAGAGACCCCAGTCTGTCAGCATGGGTTTTTGGAGAAGTAAGGAGATCCGAGTCCTCTCTTCGAAGTGAACAGCAGAATATTGCAGATGAGTTGGAAATGGAGTGAGGACTTTTAAGAAGAGTGGTGGGCACAGAATGTGTACGGCGGAGGGTGGAGATGTCCTGGAATTAGGGCGAGGCCAAGCAATTGAGAACTGGGGGGTGAATAGAGACCAAAGAAGTATTGAGGCCACCCCCATCAGGGGACCCTCCTAGATAGAGGGGAAAGACCAGGCAAGGTGTAATTGAGGGTGGATGGAGATGGCTAGAGGCTGGATAATGCCAAGTCAGGAGACCTCCATCCTCGACATAGGCCCGGGAACTGTGCAATCAGATTGAGATGTTGGTTAGATCACAGAGGAGGAGGTTGGGATGATGGGCTAATAATACTCTGAGATCGGTTCGAATCACATCAACTCAAGAAGACCAACTAAAACAGAAAACTAACAAAGAATACCCTGCAAGAGATCAAGAGTGAGCCCCTCCCTTAGGATTCAACAAACCTTTTTATCTTTCTTGGTTGCATGGGTTTTAATACAGTCAGTTGAGGTTTTTGTGATCTCATCAAAGCAAAACTTGTCAACTCAATTTACTGCATTGTCGCCCAGGTACCTAAGATCGAATACTCTTTTAGTAGATGATAAAGCTAGCAACAGGCAAGGGAAGCAAATTGATGGCTTAGAAGTCCCTCCTTGCCAAAACTAGCAAAGGTGGAAGGTGGTTATCCGTATGCATCCTCTTTCCATTCATGGCATAAAGCGGTCTAAATTACTTTTCTATTGCTGCAGAATGTGAAAACATTCAATTTATACTTTTTTCCCTCTTTTATTTAACATGGAGTCCAGCTAATCAGACTTTGTGCTTTTCGCGACAAGTCCCGAAGTATCATTGTATTGTAATTCGAATTCTGTTTTTCCGCCACAGTTGCCCACCATTTGAGGCTTCTCCATAACAGCCTCATGAAACAAAAACGTGCTAAATCAATATTTTCCTACAGAGAATTCTTCAGACATCCTCATTAACATTAATTTCTCCTAAATTCTCACTGTTAAAAACACTCTTACAGGTGCAACTGAGAGCATATTTCACAAACGGAAAAACACAGCAAACAGCCATTGAAATTGTAAATAGAATCCGGCCACCATGGATTACGGAACCTCTCAAAGCCTCAATCGACCTAGTAAGCCAACCCTAAAGGGACATGCCAGCGTCTGTTTTTTCCATGTCTGTAGGTCCAAGACCAAAATCTGTCTGTGTCTAAACCTATGCTTGCCCTCACTCTTCGACAAAAAAATGTGATAGGAAGTCTTCTTAAAGGAAAAATAGTGGTTTCAAAAGAAATATAAACCAAAGCTGGTTTCAGTTGGTTTTCTCACAAGGTGTAGTGCTGCCAACGTTATAAAAATGTATGATCAGAAAGGGTTGTTCGTTAACCCTTCTACACAGGGCCCTTGCAATATTCTTCCAATGTCTCTGGTTCCTTGGGATTCCCTTCCCCAAGCTTCAATTCTTCCAAGTTTCAAACAAAACAAAATATAACACAGTTGCACGAAGGCTTCTCTGGGTTCCCTTCTCCAAGCTCCAATTCTTCCAACTTTCAAAGAAAACAAAATATAACACAGTTCCTCATAGGCTTCTCAGGGCTCCCTTCCCCAAGCTCCAATTCTTCCAACTTTCAAAGAAAACAAAATATAACACAGTTCCTCGTAGGCTTCTCAGGGTTCCCTTCCCCGAGCTCCAATTATTCCAACTTTCAAAGAAAACAAAATATAACACAGTTCCTCATAGGCTTCTCAGGGTTCCCTTCCCCAAGGTGGGCCCCTTTGATGCAACACAAAAAAAAAGTTCAACTTGCAATACCTTTGTAGACCTCGCTTCCTTCCCCAGGTTTAGGCCTTTAACACAACACAAAAGTTCAGTTTGCCAGGATGCATCTCTTCTTAATCACAGTTCTTTTAGGGACAGTATCGAAGGCTATCGAGAACGCCAGGCTCTTTGCTACTACTTAGCACGACCTCTGTGATGAATAACTCCTCTTCTTTTCTCCTACTTTCACAATACTCTTGACTTTCCTTAGTTGGGGTTTCCTGCACCCCATTTCACACTCTCCATATCGCTCATACTTTCTTCTCACTTTCCGGTGCACACATGCACCTGCTTCTTTTTCCTTTTTACTGTACTGTGCTTCTTGCACACTTTGTCCTCTTTATCGTGCTTACTCGTACTCTTTTCTACTTTCCAGATCGCTCGCACCCTTCTCCTGTATTTCCTTTGTTTTAGAATTTCCTTCCTTTCTTTCTTGTTTCCGCGCCTCTAGCGCCTTAAACCTTGCTTTCCTTTCTTCTTTCCTTTCGTAACGCTTGCTTCGTAATGCTTGCAATAAGCTTTTCTTTATACTTTTTTTCAATTAATTCTGCTTGCAACACATTTCAATTTCGCTCCAACCACCCACATGCTACCGGGTTTCTCTCTTCCTTTTCGCATGAAACTCACCGGTAAGTGCAGCGCTGGCAAGCAGTGTATCTCGAGTTGCTGGGGTTGAGGACAGAGTCTCACCACCTGCCTCTCTGATACCCTTGGGACCATCACACATCCCAAGAGAACGAGCAATTTCTCGGATATGGCCAGCAAAGCCTCCAGTCTAGTACCTCACTCCGGCTCCATGGAGACACAGCTTCTTATCCACGCTGCATCCCCTCTGGCATACTGGGTCAGCGTCTTGGCACTCTTCTCTAGGTTCTCCTGGTTTTCCTCAGGGCCTCTGTCTGCTGCTTGGCTCCCACACTGCATCTCTATCTTACTCTCTTGTTTGTACAAAATCACACCTTTTATAGTAAGAAGAGTCAAGTGGAGTCAGGTGAAAGTTGTCATTGTTAAATGCCTGACCTTGCCTGATTCTATTAGTGAACAACCTAATGGTAGTTGATAGTCTTCTCTCCGTTTTTTAAAAGTGTTTCTCATAGGTAATCCTCACTGATCTTGGTCGCCTCTTCCTCATCCCAGTATATGTTGGAAATGCGGATGGGGCAAATGGAATGGGACTGAACATATCCCATAAAAGCTGAGGGGTAGGATTTTAGGGTGCTTTGGGAAAGGGGGGAATGCCATGTCGCACCCTTGGGTGTTCTCCTCACAATCCCTCATGACCCTCCACTCGGGTGATCCTCCTTTGCTTGACCACAAGCGAGGGCCTTTCCCTGGCCATCTGAAAAGAGAATGCTGGCGGAGTAGGTGGGAGAGCACTGTTAGGTTTCTCACAATACTCAGAATGAATCAGACGTATTTGTAATTTTGGAAGGCTGGGGAAACTTGGTGTACCAGTAAAATGACTAAGGACCCATGTTGGATACACGTCTTAGATACTCATGATGTAGGCACAAACCTTGGATCATTTGAAATGTCCCCCAAATCAAAGTGAACAGGGGCCATTGGGAATCCTGAGTCGGGCTACTGGAGAAGTCCTGCACACTGTGAGGGGTTAGAAATGTGAGGCAGACAACTTTTGTGAAGGTTTTTCAACAAATGCCTTTTTATTAAATTAGAAGGTTGGAGAAAACCTCCCAATCCCTACCCTCATGAGGATTTCCCTACCTAAATAAAATAAACTAAAGGAAACGCTCTAACAAAGAACATCTGTCCCTCACACTTCTACATGCAATATATTAATGGGGTAATGCAATGCTGTTCAAAGGCAACAACAATTGTATAACGATTTGAGCATGTAATGTGACAGTCTCTCCTTATAACCTGCGTGAATTCCCCTTCCCTAGATTAAAGCAGGATTATGTTCCAGAGTTCCAAAAAGAAATAAGGAAATCCTAGTTTGTAACAACGTTCCAACACAGTTCTTTGCATTTTCAACTTGTCAACAGAAGGTTCCAACACTCCAGTGATTCAACAAAGAAAATAGGTTATTTCTCTTCCTTGAACAAGCATGAGATGTATTCTCTTCAAATAAAGAACTTTTTCTCAGTTTATCAATAGCAAAAATAATGTCTTGGTCAGGATGATTTGTCACAACTGAGGAGTTCTAAAGAAATATAACTCCTTTACAGTAGTTGTACACTGTTCTTGCTTCAGCATCACAAGCAAAATAAATTGGCCCTGTCATGATCTCTTTATAGCACTTCTTCAATTTCTACCTGGTTTACTTCCATGCCAGCCCTACTACTTTAGTTCATACCTGGATTACTGCCATGTCAGGCCTACTCCTTCAAAATGTTGCCATCCAAGTATACTCCCTTGCCCGAACAGCGTTTCTCAACAAGTGTTTTTGTGGTTAAAATAGACTGACGAGAGGTTCACAACAGCTTCACAATATTCATAATTTTGAACCTTCAAACGTTTACATCTCTTCAGGGAGAACAAGATTCACATTGGTGCTCTTTAATACTCCTCTGCAAATAATGCTCCTCACCTTCTGAATAACCTTTTCCAGAAGGGCAGCCTTTTTGCCACTCTTGTTTCCCACTGCTCAAGTAACCAATTGCTGACGAGGATATGGTCTTATTCTGCTTCTCCCTTGGCTTTGGCAATGTGAATATATATACCAGCTTTTGCTACATGCCACACAAAGTATGGCCAACAAGTGTCATAACTTAAGGACTTGTCATTAGCCCCCTTTTGCCTTTGGCAATATCTCTTGGATTTGAATTGCCTTGATTTGAGTCTGTCTTGGCTTGGGCAATGGTTGTATCTGTTAGGTCTTAATGGTATTGCCCCATCGGGTTGCTGTGTAGTTGGCAAACACACACACTTAAAGTTAGTCTTTTGTGGGGGTGGGGACGCTGTTGTGCATCCAAAGGCATTGGAGATCTAGAAAAGAGCTCCAGCCCCAGCAACATCCTGATAACGCTAACATTCTTCAAATATCTGAGCCAAGTATATTAAAGAGCTGTCGGAGGAAGCTCTGTGGCCATTGGGCGCTCGCCGTTCAAGGCTGGTCCCAGTCCATCCACAGGGAGAAGAAAATGGACCGGTTATTGTTCTGGCAGCACAGCGGCCTGACTGGTACTGGCAGAGAAATCTAAGAGAGCTTGAAACAAGCTACACAGAGCCACAGCGTTGTTGCCCTAGAAGGGAGAGGAGCAGCGAAGACCAGCACCCTGTACCACATTGTTTCCCCGGGAGGAAGTGGTAGCTGCGGTGCGTTCCTCGTCCAGAGCCGGACATAAACCATTTACATGGAAGGAAAGCAGACTCGATGTTGATCTGACAGCGGAGAGTGTGCTGTAAGCAGGCTGCCCCACATTGCAGCGTTTCGGCCTGAATAAGGGAGAAGCGGGGAGGACCGGCAGCCTAATCCGTGTGACTCTCCTGTGGCACGTAGATCATCCGGACACACTGATGTATGGCAACGTCTGCGGGGGGCGTCCCCAGCCGAAGAGTGGACACACGGACCCTGTTGGGATCCCCAACAGCCCGATGAGCGGTGAGGCACGTGGGAGGGAGCTCACACGGAAGTGGCTGGTGAACCGACATCGATGTAATCGGGCACCGTGGAGCGGACACAACACCCGACGACCCCCCACCGCTGAATGTTGGACCATTGCCCATTTGAGCTCTAATTATGTGAAAATCCATGTGTGGGGCCACATTGTGTACTGCGCCATTTAATATCCCCCTAAATCTGGAAAAGGACTCCCTCCACATGCGAGGAAGCATATGACTAAGCCAGATAGCGCTGACCACCAGAGGATATCCATACAATAGGTGTTGACCCTATCCTTTGAAACTCGCACCCCTTATAGCGCACTACAAATCCAGGACCCAGCAAGGCAGTAGAGAGAGCTATAACCTGGAAACATAACGTCTTTTCTGCAGTATTCATTGGGAGGGGCGATAATAGACTGTGGATTTAGAATCGTTTGTAAAGGCAGAGAGCGGCATATCCTAGCATTATCAACCGCAAACTAAGTAGAACCCGCGAGCACAAGATAGAAACACTGTGGACAATATCCTCCTAAAATAAGAAATCCAGTAATCCACAAAGCGATATAAGGAGTCTGGGATCCAAAAGACAACATGACCAAAGGGGCTGGGAATAAGAAAGGCCCAATGGTTCGTTTCCCAAGCAGTGGCCCCACAACCCTTAAACCAGATGCAGGGAGAGAACTCAAACACTATAACAGGAGAGAAACGTGAAGACCAGCTGATGGTAACAATGCAGAGTGGCTTCATGTCCATTAACATTAAGCTGGATGATATTGTGGCAACCATTGGAGTCCCTCAAATCCAAATTGGAAAAGAAGATGGCCTGTATATAAACGAAGCAGAAACCAGAATAGGTGAGGTGGAGGACAAGGTGGGCCATCACTCAAAACCAAACTCACTAAAGTACGTGGCAAGTGTGATGATCTCGTGTTGCGCTCGAGACAGAACATGCGCATCGTTGGTATGCCAGAGGCGGCATGCAAGGGACCCATGGAGCCCTTTATCAAAAGTCTAATGATATCCATGTTTGGATCTTCCAATTCTCCACAAATTTTTTGGTTGAACAAGCCCACTGTACTCTAGCTCCATTGCCGAGACCGGGAGCCCCTCTGCGCACAATCATAGTGCAGGAACTCATCCTAAAACTCTCCAGGGAACAAGGCACACTCATATACGAATCCAGCAATGTCCATTTTTACCCCGACTTTGCTGCATGAGTACAGGTTCTTAGACGTTCATATGATCCTGTGAAGAAATAACTTGGAGCCAGGCGCGTTCCATACCCCCTTGTGTTCCCTGCTAAGCTATATACTCAGCATGGGGGCACAGCACACTTCTTTGAAAATCTTTCAGCGGCCATAGCATATGTGGAGGTGATGATCCTGCTCCCACCCCGTGGCCAAGGGTGTGATCAAAATCATGGCCCAGAAGTAGAAAACTGTTCGGAATGATGTGGGTGATTGAACAGGAATCCCCCGGATGACCTCCAGGTGACAATATTTGACTCCAACATGTTTATTCATTACTTAAAGCCGGGGCACATGGCTGTAGAACGGACCGTTGCAAGGGATGGCTGCTCACGGCGGTCCCTGAGAAAGTTCCACGGTTGTACAAGGGAAACCTCATTGAGTTGGGGTAGATTGTGAGGGAGGGGGGGAGGGGATGGTGGGATGACCTCAAAAGTGTAGTTATCTGGAGAGGTGAGAGGTATGGGAGTTCGGGGATGTTTGAAGTTAAAAAAGGTTGGCTGACAGGTTGGCAAAACAAAGCTGGATCATACGAGAATTATCTGTACTTTGAACAACACAAAGATATGTTAAATCAATGGTCAAATAATAAATAGGCGAAGCGATAGGATAACAACGTTAGGGGCCTTAAAAAGCCCATTAAAGCCAGGAAGATACTTGCATATGTTGACCGACACTCGCCCAAAATAATGATGCTACAAGAAACTCATGCTCTGGGGCCGCTTCATGAGAGCTTTGACACTAGATGGGGGGGGGGGACAAATATTATACACCTCTTACTCATCACAGGCAAGGGGGTGTTGACATTTGTACACTGGTCACTGCCCTTTCGGATAGCCAGAATAGGCAAGTTGAAAATCTTGTTCTAAACCTTAGCCAGATGACTTCTGTAAGGGTGTGGAAGGAGCAGACTGGCACACAGGTTATATATGGCGGTTGGCAAAGACTTGTATTCCTAATAAAATATAAAGGAAACCCTAACTCCCCTATCACTAACAGGGGTTTCCCTTCCTCAACTCAATACTAAGGGAGTATCAGAATGTCCTTAACAAAAAAATCCACTGTCCTGTGTGAAAAGCCTATTTCCTTTCCTTACATCTCTAAGAAAACTAAAACATAAGTGAGTCGTCTTAATACAAAAGAATTGCCAATAACACAGAAGGATTACTCCCTTCTCCAGATTGCAGCTCTTGTCAAAATGCA